>NC_137078.1:72770967-75170967 GCF_951640355.1 Cnephaeus nilssonii
AAGTGTTTGTCCCTGGATGCAAGGTGACCCGCCCCGCCCTGGTGCCCCACGCCCGCTCACCAGGCTGGGGGAGCTGGAGCGTGCTCTTGCTCCACTGGGTCAGGCCCACAATGGCCACCATCTTGGCGCCGAGGCTGCTACGCCGCTTCTTAGCAGTGGTGGTCCCAGTCCCGGGCCCGGCCTGCTGAGATCCGCAGATTTCACTGCTGATGCTGGAGCTCCGAACCACATTCCTGGAGCCTGCAGCTGAGGCTGGACCTGGCTCCCCGTTAAACATGGTCCCAGGGGCCGCAGAGCCTCAGGCAACTCTATGGGGAGATAAAGAGACAAAGGGGGTCCCACATCAGACCCCTGGGCCCTCTACCGCAGCCACCGCTTAGCTGTGTGACCTCGGGCAAGTCACTTGGCCTCTCTGAGGTTGTGAGGAGTCAATGAGCAAATAAATGTAAAGAGTGTTCACAGAGTCTGGCTCAATAAATGAAACGATTCTTATTAGCACATGGCTACCCTGGCAAGCAACGGGGTTTGGTGGTAAAGGCAGAGGCTGTGGAGTTAAATGGCCCACTCCTGGATTCCAAAGGCCTCTACACCCTAGCTGTGTGACCTTGGGACCAACATCCTGGGGTTTCGGTGAACTCTTCAGCAAAACAAGAAGCACAAGCACTTACCTCATAGGATTGTCCTAGGGATTACATCGTGCCTGTGAAAGTGCCTGGAACAGCATCAGGCATAGAGCAAACATTCAGTAAGTGTCAGCGATGGCTAATTCACAGCCAATAATAACAACAGGGAGAGCAAAACTGGCTCCAGCCTCTGCGGGCTGCGAGGAGGTCCTCCTGCTCGAAAGGGAGGGCACAGAGGGGGATAAAGAAGCAGGCAAGAGGCCCCCTTCACTGCTCTGCTGAGAGGCAGCCACCGCAAGCTCTTTAACCCATCTCTTCCCAATCTCTTTTCTATGCATCTACAAAAATAACTGAATTCATACTACAAACACAATTTTAATCCTGGCATTTTTCATTTACCTTTATATCACAAACATTTCCCAATGTCATTAACACTTTGTATACATGGTTTGTTTTTTTAATAAATGGTTTTTTAAAATGTTTTTTAAAAATATATTTTCATTGATTTTAGAGAGGAAGGGAGAGGGAGCAAGAGATAGAAAACATCAATGATGAGAGAGAACCATTGATCGGCTGCCTCCTGCACACCCCCTACTGGGGATCAAGCCCACAACCCGGGCATGTGCCCTGACTGGAATCAAACGGTGACCTGGTTCATAGGTTGATGCTCAACCACTGAGCAACACCGGCCGGAGGGCTTAATGTTTAAATGTTTTGATGCCCATAATATCCCATTGTATGGAGGTAGCATAATTAACTGAAATACTTCAATATAGTTACTTCTTAGATCAGTTCCAATTGTCTTCTTTCTCTCTCTGTTTCTCCATCCCCCTCTTCCCTTCCCTCCTGTTTTTAAACAACACAGCAATAAACATCTTTCTACATTGATTTTTTTTCTGCTTATTTCCTTAGGATTGATTCCCAGAAATGGAGTGACTAGTTTAAGGGGGTGTGGACACTGCTGGTAGCTTCCCCAACATCCATTCTCTCTCCCTGCTTCCTAACACACTGGTTTTATCCAGTACCACCCCACCACCCCGCCTTGATTAGTTTAAGCTAGTCAATGAGTGTCAGTCACCTTGGTAACTCTTACTGGTCCATGTGACAAAGCTGGCCTAATCTGACTTAAGGGAAAGATTTGGTTTCCATGATTACAAGAGAGGTGGAGGTCTCTCTCTCTCTCTGTCTCTTTCCTGCTTCCCCTAGGATAAAGCCAGTGTGCTGAGGGCAGCACAGCACAAAGACAGAAAGGGCTTCGGGCCACCCTGAGCTGGCCTTTCTCTGGCCTTTCTGTTACGTGAGATATGTATTTTCCTTTGCTTAAGTCAGTTTGAATCAGGGTCCTCTGTTACATCCAAAAGCATCCTACCTGATACTAAGGGCATAAACATTTTTTGATTCTTGGAATATATTGCTAAATTCCTTTCCAAAGTATACAAATGGACTCCCCATTAGCTGCATTCAACAAATATCTAAGCCCTTAAAATTCCAAGGCCTATGTTGAGTGCCAAAGATACAGTAGTGAGCCAGGCCAACTTCGTCCTGCCCTCCTAAAGCCTCCACTCCAGGAGGAGATAGATAGTAAATAACTAATAATGCAATTAAGCATTTAAGGGTGGTTCCAATGAGTGCAGGGGAGAGGACAGAGGGCCCTGGGGGCCAGGCAGCAGGCATCTTTGGCTCTGTGTTGTACAGAGGTGGGATCTCTGGTATCAGCCCTAGGACTTGGCCAAAAGTCCGATGCTCAGGCCGAGTATTGGAGAGGAGGCTGTTCTAGCATGCTCTGCGCCCAGTCCTTCCAGGCTCTGTCCCGGCCTGCAGTGTTTTTCCCAGGGCAGCTCCCCATCCCAGGGCTCAGGGGCACTTTGCTTGACCCTCTGCACTCAGGTCTGTCACCCTGAGGAAACCCAACTTTTCAAAAGCACAAAGAAAGGGGTGGGAAAGGGAAGGCACCCCTCCAGCTAACGAGGAAGACAGCTCCCAGACGGCTGACAGTGGCTGCCTGGTCTCCAGGTCCGTGTGGCTCCTGCGGGCTGGGAATTAGGGCTGCCAGTGGGGAAGAGTCAAAGCCGTGTCTTGCCTTCTTTGTGGCTGTCTGGACTGTTCTCACTCACCCTGCGAAGTGTGCAGAGCCCCGGGTAGTATTTCTCCATCCATCCCCCATCAACATTGCAGCTGATG
Source organism: Cnephaeus nilssonii (assembly GCF_951640355.1). Classification (NCBI taxonomy): domain Eukaryota; kingdom Metazoa; phylum Chordata; class Mammalia; order Chiroptera; family Vespertilionidae; genus Cnephaeus; species Cnephaeus nilssonii. The sequence goes on from NC_137078.1 coordinate 72,773,772, forward strand.
GAAAGTCCCCTGGACTTGGGCCTATGATGATCTCTTCTCTTTACTTTCCAATTCTAGTGCCAGTTGGGGTGTGTTTTGGGGCATCTGCACGGCCTTTCGGTGGATGGTGGGAGAGTGCTTATCTGATACTTTGAAGCTGCTACAGCGTAAGCCTCGCTGGCTCTTGACAGTATTTGTTAGGTGTGTGGTTATCTCCATGTCGCAGATGAGAAAACTGGCTCTCACAGATGTCGAGGCCTAGCTCATTCGACTCGGCTAAGAAGTGGCAAGGCCTGCACTCGAACCCAGGTCTCCTGTTTCCACAAAGAGTCAGACACACTCTGCAGCCCCTGCCCCTTCAACCCAGAACCCACCCCAAGATGTGGGCTTTGCCCTGAGTCTCTGGGCTCTTTGAGAAAACTGCCACAGAGCAGCCAGACTACAGGACACTCAAGTACACCACTCCCAGGGGACGAGAAGGTAAGAGGGTAAGGGACAAAATTCCTGACCCTGCCAACCCAGGGACTCATATTTCCTCATGAATAATCAATGGCACCAACAAGCGGATGGCTTGACATCCAGGACTCTGCACCCTCCAGAGCCACGTTCTCATCTTTAACCGCCCAGGGGCCTGAGAGCTGATGAGTGCCTGAGAGGGCAGTCTGTGAGCACACCTGCAGTGGCAGGCTCAGGACTGGGCTCTAGTTGCTTCTATGGCAGCCAGTCCAGCTCAAGCAGGACAAGACAGAGAGACAGACAGAGCCGGCCACCTGGCCCCTAGGAAGAAGGAAGTCCTACTGCATAGCAACCCCTGGGCCATCAGGCCACAGGGACAGGAAAAGGGCAGCAGGGAGAGGGGGCCGGCGGGATACAGAACACAGAACCTCACGTTCTGGTGGTTTAAAGATTGCTGATTGAATGACATCCTTTCCACAGAAATCACTTCAACAATTCCCACCGCTAAGCAGCACTCCTTTCCCAGCCCAGTCTAGGGGACCCCAAGGAGGGGCGTTGTCCCCGGATCTCATTGGATCAGGGGGCCTTGCTGTCAAGTTCTCCCTGCGGACCCTGCTCTGTGGCTACAGCAGCACCTACAGCTACAGCTCAGACTCACCCTCTGCAGCAGGGGTGGCCAACCTTTCGGAGTTCAGTCGGCGACCGCGGCTCTGGAGGCAGCTGCTGCCCTGGCTGCTGCTCCGACTCCCGCCAAAGCTCCACACTAGCAAATACCGCCCCAGGTCCCCACGGAACCAGCCTTGTTTTCTTCCCGGCCCTTGGTGTTTGGCCGGGGGTCTGAGTACCCAGCTGATGAGAACAGGCTCAGGAGCTGAAACAGATTTGCCATCCCTTTTCCACCCTGAGCCTTTCATTTGGCAAAGCTTGGAAATCAAGGTCCAGAATGGGAGACACACCCAGTCCCAGAAACTTGGTGACAAATCAGAGCTCCAACCCAAGTCTCCTATCTCCCAGGTTCCACGCCACCTGTCAGATGCCCTCCTCACGGCTCACCTTGAGGAAAACCCAAACTCACCAAACTGATGACTCTGAGCGTGGTGTTCCACATCACAGGGGGCTGCGCCCCTCCCAACAGCACTCCCCTAGGGCACTGACGGGAGGCTTCTGTTAACTTCTTCTGGGACACCAGTTTTCAAGAAAGGAGGTGAAGGCAATCAGGGTAGCTCCCAGGAGGAGGTGATGTGATAAGACTCTGGAAGGAAAGAGGAGAGCTTTGAGGAGGGACTAGAAAAGACATCTGTCTTCAAGGGCTTCCAGTAGCTCGTGGAGTAAAAAGACAGACTTTGGACATGACCTCGAGCTGTATGACCTCGAGCAAATCATTTCAACTCTCATTCTGTTTCCTCCTTCATAAAACTGCCCAAACTCCTGGCTCCTCCCCTCCCTCACCATGCTCCCCCTCCCCCCAAGGCCTTTAGGAACCTTTATTGTTAACCTGCTGGAGCTGAAGCTCTGCCCACAACTTTAAGACTTTTAACACTTGGAGGACTCATCCAGGTCCAAATGCTAATCAGCTCTAAACTCTATTCTCCCTTCCTCTGTCCTCCCCCGACTCATGGGGTCTGTGTTCCTCCCCAGACACTCTGTAACATGCCCAGCAGTCAGGAACGTTGAGGGTAGGTGGGGTGGGGAGCAGGGGGGACTCCTGACTCCACCCCCAGCCATGTGACCCTAAGCAAGTCTCTCAGCTTCTCAGAACCTCCATCTCCTCTTCTATAAAATGCACCTACTGGCCACCTGGACTGTCTAGGCTGGACTGGGGAGCAGGTGAGATCTTGAGGAGCAGGAAAGCATAGTGATTAAAACCCAGGCTTTACCCTAGCTCAGTGGTCGGCAAACTGCAGCTCGCGAGCCACATGCGGCTCTTTGGCCCCTTGAGTGTGGCTCTTCCACAAAATACCACGGCCTGGGCGAGTCTATTTTGAAGAAGTGGCATTAGAAGAAGTTTAAGTTTAAAAAATTTGGCTCTCAAAAGAAATTTCAATTGTTGTACTGTTGATATTTGGCTCTGTTGACTAATGAGTTTGCCGACCACTGCCCTAGCTGGTTTGGCTCAGTGGATAGAGCATCGACCTGCGGACTGAAGGGTCCTGGGTTCGATTACAGTCGAGGGCACATGCCTGGGTTGTGGGCTTGATCCCCAGTAGGAGGTGTGCAGGAGACAGCCAATCAATGATTCTCTCTCATCATTGATGTTTCTCTCTCTCTCTCCCTGTCCCTTCCTCTCAGAAATCGATAAAAATATATTTAAAAACAAAAACCACCACCAACAACACAAAAACAAAAACAAAAAACCCAGGCTTTGGAGGCAGACAAAACCTAGAACTGCCGCTTATAAGCTGTATGGCACAAGGACATTTCCTTAACAAACCTCCTGAGCCTACCCTTCCTCATCTCTAAAGTGGGAATAATAATGACAGCCTTAGGATTCTTAGGTGGAATATTATAAAATAAGGATTAGTACGTGTTAAATGCTCACTTGGGCAGTTACATTATTACTACTCATAAGGGTGCCTTTGTAAACGGTAAAGAACTGCACAGGTGTTAGTGCTTATGGGTCTGAATTACACACCAGATGCAACCACTTCACGAGGAGGCTCAGAGACCCACAGGGTCGCCTCCCACTCCAGCTCTGGGTGCTTCCCGAGTGTGGAAGCGCTGGGTCCCTGTGCCTCTCAGTTGGAGTGGGAGCTGCCATGAGAGGCTGTGCTCTCTTTTGCCAGCATCTTCGTGCCTGGGCCCTCGCTGGGTGCTGGACCTGGCATTTGAGACCCCTACCCCAACCCCAATCCAGTGCCAGGGCTGCCCACCACATCACCCATGCCACTCTGCCCATGCCAGAGGCCAGTGCCTGCATCCACAGAAGGGGAGGGGAGTTCCCTCGTTTCTAGAATTTCCTTTCCCCCTCAGGGACATACTGGTGGGTGAGAGGGCTGGTGCGTGGCGGGAGAGGAAGGCTGGGCTGAAGGAGCACACCCAGCCCGAGTGGGGAACACTGTGCCAGCTCTTCTGATTGTGTCACCGTTATCTCCCCCAAAGCAGGCTCTCACACACGCTACACACACAGGGAGGGACACAGGGCACAGGTGATACACACGTAAAGACACAATCACATGCATACACAGATATGCACACATACTTTTAAGATACTCAGCCACACAAAGGCACACAGCCCAGCCAGCATGGCTCAATGGTTGAGCGATGACCTATGAATCAGAAGGTCATGGTTCGATTCCTGGTTGGGGCACATGCTGGATTGTTGGCTCGATCCCCAGTAGGGAGCATACAGAAGGCAGCCGATCAATGATTCTCTCTCAACATTGATGCTCCTATCTAGCTCTCCCTCTCCTTTCCTCTCTGAAATCAATAAAAATATATTTAAAACACACACACACACACATACACAGGCACACAGAAGCAGCCACACTGATAGCCACAAGCCTTCACACAACCACATCTACTCACACACACACCCTCCCCTTGGCCCTTTCCAGCCCAAAGAGGCAGGAAGAGCCCTATCCCTTTAGTGGGCAAGTTCCCAGGAAGTGTCTTACCTGGATCTGTGGGTTCCCTTGGTCAAGGCACACAGACCAGCTCTGAGCTGGTGCTAGTGTGAGCTTGAAAACACACACACACACACACACACACACACACACACACACACACACACATACACACACATACACACACGTGCTCCAGCCCCCAATCTCACCCACCTGGCCCCCATCCCAGCAGGCCGGACAAAGGAGCTCATCGGTGAGGTTTGTGGTGAGGAGATGAGAAGGCTGGCAGGGAGCAGCTGCTGTCACCATGGCTACCGAACTGACCCACTTCTTCTCCACCTAGCCTGGCCCACCCCATCACACACAGTAAAGGGGCAGCCCTCTGAGGGTGTGGTAAGGGATGGATTGAGCATCAGATAGGCTGCGCCTTGCATGGGAAGGCAATATCCAGACATCCCTTGAGGAGAGCAGGGTGCTGAAGAGATGGCCCCTGCGAGACCGAACCCCTGGCCTCCCCTAGCATCAGGGTTTCTGGCCTCAGGGACCCACATGGGTCATGCACTTGCCCTGGACACATTCTCAGACACAGGTCTCACAGCAAGACAGGGCGTGGAAGCGCCAGGCCCAAACCTGTGTTCCCGGACTCCAAGGACTCAGGACATACAGGGTGAGGCAGACTCAGAGCTGGGTGAGCCCTGTGTCCTGTTGGGAACGAGGTTCCTGAGGGCAGGGCTTGCCCGCCCCCCTCAGGCCAGGGGTTGCTGGGGCATGGCCATGCATCTTCCCTCAGAGACGGGGACATGGAGGAATAACAAGCCCTCAGACAGCTCAGTCTTGTGAAGCAACAGCTCACAAAGCAGAATGAATCACTCCTGTGTGACAGCCTCCCGTAGCTCCCCACTGCCTTCAGGAGAAAGTAAAAACCCCTCACCAAGGCCTACGAGCCAAGTGACCCAACTCACCCCATGCTCTGGCCCCTCCTCTGCATTCCAGTCACACTGGCCTTCTTTTCATGCCTTTGTCAGCAGTCTGCCTGGAGTGCTCTTCTCCAGCCTGCCTCCACCCTCCTGCTCTGAGGCCCGATGTCTGCTGCACGGCCTGGGCCTGGCTGATCCCTCCACATTGCTCAGTCCCAGTTTGAATGTCATTTCCTAGGAGAGTCGTCCCAGATGAGTGAGTCCCATGTCACGCTCTCCTAGGCTCTGTACTGTCTCTGCCTGTTGTGGGTTGCATTGTGTCCCCACACAAAAGATATGTTGAGGTCTTAACCCTGGTATTTCAGAGTATGACCTCAGAATAGGGTCATTGCAGATCTGATTAGTTAGGTTGAGATCATTCTGGAGTAGAGTGGATCTGTAATCCAATATGAACAATGTTCTTATAAGAAGCTAGTCATGGCCCGGCCAGTGTGGCTCAGTTGGTTGAGCATTGTCCCGTGTACCGCCAGTTTGATTCCCGGTCAGGGCTCATGCCCGGGTTGCAGGCTTGATCCCCAGTAGGGGGGCATGCAGGAGGCAGCCGACTGATGTTTCTCTCTCACATCTATCTCTTTCTCCCTCTCCCTTCCTCTCTCTGAAATCAATAAAAACATATTATAAAAAAAAAAAAAAAAGAAGAGGAAGAAGCTGGTCATGTGAAGACAGAGATACTTAGGGAGAATGCATTGACAATGGAGGCAGAGATTAGAGTGATGCAGCAACAAGCCAAGGCTCGCCAAAGATGGCCAGCTGTCACCCAAATCCTGGAGAGACCCATGGAACAGAGTCTCCCTCAGAGCTCTCAGAAGGAACCAACCTGGCCAACACCTTGATTTTGGACTCTAGTCTCCAGGATTGTGAGGAAAATAAATGTAGGTTGTTTAAGCCATCTAGTCCATTGTACTTTGTTACAGCTGCCCTAGGAAACTAACACACTGTCATACCTAACTTGTTCAGTGCCTGCCTCCCACCCCCCACCCCCACCCCCTGGCTGTGAGCTGCTTAGAAATAGGAACCACTTCATCTTCTCCATCCTAGACCCCCAGTGCCTGGCACAGATCTGGCATATAGTAGGGCTCTGTAAATATTTGACAAATGAATGAATGGTGACCTAAAATAAATATGAAATTAACTGTATTTATAACTGGGTAGTAGAATTGTGACTCATTTTTATTTCCTTCATGTGACATGCTATGTTTTTTAAAGTTACCTCTTTAGAAATGGTATTAATGTTTTTGTCAAGCAAAAACTAAGTACATATTTTTATTTGCAAAATGTACATTAAAATAACAGACATTTATACCACTGTGCATTTTGTTAAGAGGGAAAAGTTCTGCTCTATGCTTGATAACTGCCTTTTTATTGATTAATTGATTCTTCCTTATGTCACCAGAGTGCTTTCCGGAGTCAGATTTACAGAGTTCGAGCTCTGGGGACTTGTGAAACACAGGTTCCAGGCGGAAAGGATCCAGGTAGACTATGCATGCTTCTCACCATCTCTGTTACCTACTGCCTCTTGGAGCTGGTGGGATTGGGCCAGATGTGCCACCTGCCACCTGACAGGGCTGCCAGACTTGTCACTTGATAACACCACCAGCCCTAGCCAAAGACACTCACCCCCAAACAAAAGCAAGCTCCTTCCCTCAATGGATGCACAGCCCGGTGCCTCTCAAATTTAAATGTGCACACCAGTCACCTGGGCATGTTGTTGAAAGGCAGATTCTGATTCCATGGGTCCCAGGTGGAACATGGGATTCTGCATTTCTTACAAGCTCTCGAGGCTCTGAGAGATAAAGATAAGATTCTCTGGTTGTTCTGCAGAAGGAGTGAACTCTTCCGGATGGGGAGACCAGAGAAGGCATCATGGGGCAAAGCACTGCAGAGCACCTCAAAAGATAGGGGGGATCTAGAGAGGTAGAGGTGGCAGAAAGAGGTGGGAACTACCTGGGAAGGTCCAGAGAGAAAACTTTAGGTTCAGAGACTGGTGCAGTTGGCGTGGGAGGGAAGTACAACTGTGAAGAGAGGGCTGGAAAGGTAGACTGGGATCAGCCAATGAAGGGCTCTGAATGAGGGCTGAGAGGCTTGGCTTTAATCCTGGAGGGAGTGAAATCTGACATGACTTAGATGCAGTGTCTTACAGAAATCAATCTGACACTGAGTGCAGAATCAGAAGAAAGCCTGACAGCAGGAAGAGCAGTCAGGAGGCCGCCGGTAAGAAGGGCTGCCCTGCTTCACCTGGTGCAGGTGTCGAGGAAAAGGTGACCAGGAGTCACGGGAGGGCTTGGGGGCTACCTAGAGTTAGTGATGGGGCAAGGTTGGGGAGAGGGGAAAAACCAGAACCCAAAATGACTTACAGGAAGGGTGGGGACTGAGAGGTGTGATCAGCAGAGGAAAAAGTTGGCTTCAGGGGAAGATGAGTCCTCATTTTAGATATGATAAGTCTGAGATAATACTGCAACTCCCACACGGAGGCGTTGGGCAGGCAAGCAGATGCACTGGAGCTCAGAAGGGCCATGTGCGTGGGCAGGTTTTGGGTATGCTCCCCAGAGAGAAAACTGGGATATGGGAAGGAAGGAGAATGCCCAGAGAAGAGTATCGAGTGAGGAAAGGGCCAGAGATAATGCCCAGGGTTAGGAGGGAAATGAAATCCATTGAAGGGTGGAGAATCGGTGGTTAAAAGTGGGAGAACTCGGAGAAGATGCATGAGTACACAGATGGCCAATCTGGAGACCCCAGTCTCTGAACCGCACCCTGACACTGGGACCAAGGCCTGCCCAGCCCAGCCCACGATGCAGGAGGGAGGCCGGGGAGCACCCTTACTCTCTCCTAGGAGCAGGGGAAGTCCAGGCCTGAAAATGAGCGCAGCTTGAATGGAAAGAAGACTTTGGATGGGTACAGAAGGGGGCTAGATCCCCTGGGGAGGACCAGGCTGCAGGAGGATCCCAAGGGTCCTGGGGCCCCCAAGCACTTATTCTGGCTCAGCCCAAACTCGGTAGGACAATCCCTCCAGCCAAACGCACACACAGGACAGAGTCACACCCAGGCGGCTACAGAACCCCTCCCCCCAGGGGGAGGGCGGAGAAGGTGGGGGAAGAGACCTTCGGAACAAAGCCTTATTTCCGGGGAGTACATAGTTTCTTTATCACTCCGCTAGGAGAGTGAGCAGAGACACTACTAACAATCCCACAAGGACCACGGGTGTAAATTAGGACTATCCCAAGCAAATCCAGCTGGGTGGTCATCCTAGCCCTGGGGAATCCTGGATCTCAACACAATACCCATTTGGTCCCTGCTCCTCCTCGATGAGGTGGTGGGACTAACAGACAGGCTAGCTCATCCTGGAGGCAGGCTCCCTCCAACCGCCCCCCGCCCTCCCGCCCCCAGCCCCCTGCTGAGGGCACCGGTGGACGGGGGAAGTTTCTCTGCCTCCCAGCCCCGCCCCAGTCTGAGCTCCGAAGTCCCCGCCGGGGAGACACAGCAGCACCAAGGACAGCAGCCAGCCGTGGCTCGCTCCGCGCTCCCCGCCTTTTTTTTTTTTTTTTTTTTTTAATTGCTGGGGCGCCGCTAGGCCTGATCAATATTTCATGGGGATAGGGGCTCGGATTACTAGCTTCGCGCCAAGCTGGAAGGCGCCGCCTGCGCCTGCCACCAGCTCTGGGGACCCTCCTTGGGAACTGAGCACACCCGCAGACCCAGCCAAGCAGACACCGCCCTCAACGTACTCCCATTTTCCCAACACCTCTCTGCTCCCTCCCACCACGTCCCTTTCCAGGGCACAAAGACCCACGTGCACAGCACACACCTTCAAGCAGCCACTCAGATACACCACACAGCCAGACACACACTGTACGAAGACGACGACATACACAAAACAACAGGCACACACCACACCCAGCAAGCAACCAACACACACACACACACACACACACACACACACACACACACACAAATATGCCTCACAGGCACACTACATGGAGATGCATTTGCCACAGACCCATGTGCACATCACACACAGACACATGAGACACCCTGCCACACACACTGCACAAAAACTCACACACAGAGAACCTCAGACATAGGACCCAAAGATGCCTTTACCACAGACGCACACATCACACAGCGCCCCCCCACACACGCAGCCATGCACACACGCACACACATACAATATCTGTCACGGAGACCCCCAGACATGTCATCCAGAGCTACATTCACCACAGACGCACACATCACACACATATTCATACAAACTTAAACTCTCACACACATACACATGCACATACAATATGCCTTCACAGAAACCCTCAGACATTCACCTTGAATATATACTAGTAAGCACATACCCTGCACTACCGGGCCCCCGCTCCCGGAGCCCAGGCCTGCCCTCCCACTGTGAACATGGGCCTGGGGCGGGGACAGGCAGCTGTTGGGCCCTGTGGATAAACCCTGGGGCCTCCTGGGGTCAATGCCCGACCCTCAGGAGCAGGCAGTCAGCAGCACGAAGGTGGGGCAGGTGAACGGGGACCTTTGAGATCCCAAATCCTCCTGACTTCTCTGTCCCTAGACACCAAGTTCTGGGGCATGAAGCTCTGGGGACAGCTTAGTGCTCCCTGGGACTCCAGCCTTTGGGAGGTCCTGAGACCTGTGTTGTGCATGGAGACCAGGAGACTGTTAAGCCTGCAACTCCTGTTCCCCCAGGAGTGCCCAAGGCCCGATTCAGACGAGGGGGCACCCTACCCCCATCCAGACACCTCAACAACAAGAGCTCCAAGCAGGCTGAGGGAGCAGTGGCACAAATTCTCCTGTCTGCAGGCACAATCATGGCAGGATTCTCTGAAAGAAAGCCAAGCCGGAGCACAGGGCAAGGAGAGGGATGCAGGCTGGCACAGCAGGGGGTGAGGGAGAGGTGGCAGGGACTTTCCAGATTATCTAGGCCAATGGTCCTCAACTCTGCCCATCCCTGTACCACATCCCGATTTTGCATTAGCTACCTAACACTATGTGCCCCCCTCCATGGTATCTGTCGAATCTACATACTCCTGAGGTGTTCATTATTTTCTTCAAATTTACACTTTTAACTAAAAAGCATTTACTTTAATTAGAAACTTAGTGTTACCACTGTAAATAGAGAGCCAATATCACTTTTAATAAGTAGAAAATGGCAGTAAAATAAATACAGTATTAACAAAGCGATATTATTAAATTTTAGCTAATTGAGCTGCCAGTCAAGATCTCTTTGTTACCAAGCAGAGGGCAGCAAGCATTGGAACGTTGGTAAAGACACGCTAGCACTACATGACACTTTCTCCTGGCGACAACCTTGGACTTGATAAAGTTGAAAGGGAACCAACTTTCTCACTGTGTGAGCCAATGCTATGGAATGGCAGGTCCACGAGCCACGGAAAGTCATATCAGGTCCCACTTCCCACATTGGGAAGCTCTAGCCTTGTCTGCCTCCTGCAGGAGTTTGGGCACAGTGGCCAGCTGGCACTCCATTGCCACAGTCCATTCTGGTAATGACAATCCTTAGAAATTGCTCAGTTCTTTCCTATTTACAAACTTCAGTTCCTTCCTATATACAAACTGTCCTTACACCCAACTCCCAATTCTAGACTTGCAGCAGGAATTATCATGCCCATTTTTTAATGAGAAAGTTGAGGCTCCAAAAGGTTAAGAGGCTTATCCAGAGTCACACAGACGGGGTAGGTCTACGAGTAGGAGACCCTCAACTTCTACCCAGATGCCTTTTCTGCTTTACCTGCATCCATCTGTCCCACATTCAGGAGCCCTTGCTCTGAACTGACCGATGCTGGGCATAGAGGGAGGATGGATCCTGGTGCCTGGTATCTGAGGCTCTCACAATCCCAAAAGGCAAACAGGCAAGTGAATAAGCAGCTGAAGTTAAGAGACATTAAGAGTTTTTACTCTGGTATCACACTGCTATGTGTCCCTAGCCTGCAAATGTCACCTCTCTGAACCTCAGTTCCATTGTCTGCAAAATGGGTATAATAATACCCATTATAGGGCATGAAGATTAAATGAAATAATGCATGTGCATAAAGTCTGGCACAAAGTGCTCAAAAGTATTTATTACTAGAGAAGTACAAAGAATAGAATGAATACAGGCAAAGAATAACTGATTGGGGAAGGGGGAGCAGGCATGGCATGGTTCTTCACTGAGGAAAGAAAATGATCTAAGTTTTAGAGGATACATGTGATTTTGGTAGGAGAACAGTCTGACTGCTCATGCCCTCCTCCTCCCTCTGTCACCACTCCAACATTCAAGATCCCAACTCCCTCTGTCTCTGCTCAGGCCTTTGACACGTTCTTCAGAGCCTGCCTGGGCACTGCTGCCCCAGGTAAAGACTCCCCTTTCAGTCACAATGCCCAGTCTTTGTCCTCCAGGTGCTGTTCAGATGGAAGGCTGGGGCCCAGGCCCACTCTGGCACTCTAAGGATTCTAGCAGAAATACTTTCCCTGATAGCAAAGACCCCCACTATCCCTGAGGAAGTTAAGAGACATGTTTGCATATCTGATTTTGTGATCCTTCCCAGCAGGCTGCCATTGATTGGACCAGGGTGGGCGCCTGACCCACTCAGAGCCAATCTGATCTTCTGGAATTGGGCTTGTATCTGTCAAGTCCTGAATGTGGCTGGAACGGAGGGGCACAATACAGGAACTATAGGTAGCCCCGTGTCTGGAAAAGCAGCAAAAACCTAGTCTGTGGAGACAGAAAGGTAAAGGCAGCCAATAAGATTGCTTCCATTTTTCCTGGCCTACAGGTCCCACTTCCCAAAGGCTAATGCTTTTTCTGGCCCTCGGTTCCCAAAAATCCCTTGTATCCTCATAATAAACCCTTCTGTCTGACTGAAGCTGGCTTGAGTGAGTTTCTGTATACAAGCAAAGACCTAATTAAGACAGGGAAGAAGCTGGGAGCTAGAGAATTAAAGATGATCACTCCTGAAGAAAAATAATCCTGGTGCCTGCATGGGGGGAGCTCAGTTGAACAGGAGACAGGAGGAAGAGATGTAGACACAGCACAGATGAGGCCGAGGGAGGTGGGCTAAGTCTGCCCGGGGAGGGCCGGGAGGGTTCTTCAGAGGCTTCACTGCAAAGGTGGCAGCTGAGCTGGTTTTGAAGAATAAAGGACTTTCTCCAGGGAGACAACACAGGGGTGGGGAGGCATTACAGGCAGAGGAACAGCAAGTGCTGAGGCACAGAGGCATAGAACAGCCTGCTGTGTTAGAGGAACTGCCAGGAGTTCAAAGTGTGGTGGGGGAGCAGGGGAGATGAGGCTGGAGTCGCAGATCACAAAGGGCTTTGAACACCATGCCAAGAAGCTACCAGAATGGGGAGCTACCGGAAGTATTTTAAGTAGCAGGGGGTGACAGGGTCAGTTCTGTGTTTTAGAAAGATGGCTCTGTGGCTGTAATGAGAAAGGACTGCAGAAGGCAGGCCAGGCGGGATGCTGAGAGGTCAGTGAGTTTGCTAAGCAATGATTCATCTATTCCTTCATTCACTGAACAACTCACTGCGTACCTACTATGTGCCGGGGCTAGGCAAATCAGGACTCCTGACCCCATGGAGTTCACAGTCTAGCAAGAAAGAGAGACAAGGAAAAAGCAATTCAAGTGTAATGAGTGTCATGAAGAAGAAGAAGGTCCTACGGAGAGGGATGGTGTTCAGTTTCTGGTTTTCAGGCTTTGCTGCAGAAATGATGTTTGAGCTGGCATCTACAGGATAAGTAGGAGTAAGCAGGGCACCAGGAGGAGGAGTGCATTTCAGGGTGAGGGAACATGTGTGAAGTCCTGCAGCTGAGGGAGAGGGATAATGGTGCAAGATGATACAAAAAGATAGGCAAGGACCAGATCACACAAGGCCTTGTAAATGACGTCAGAGACTGGCTTTTATTCCAAGAAGTCTTGGAAGGGTCTTAAGCAGGGAAATGACATAAACATTTCTGTTTAGAAGATCACAGTGTGAAAAGTGAAATGAAGTGAGGCAAGAACAGAAACCTCAGGTGAGCAGCTTAGGAGGCTGTCACAGTGGTCCAGGTGAGGGTTAATGGTGGTCTGGAAGGAGGTGGGGGGCAGGCAGAGGGATGACAGATTCGTAAGATATTCAGAACCACTAGGACTTGCTGAGGATTGGCTGTGGGATGTGGGGGTGAGGTGTCCAGGAGAACTTCCAGCTTTCCAGCTTGAGCAAGTGGGTGGGAGGTGGTGGCAGAGAAGAGCTGGGGACATTGGAGGCAGAGCAGGTGCCTGCAGATGGAGCTGTGGACCTACGTTGGGACCTGAGGTTGATTGTGTCACATCCAAATGGTGGCCCAGGAAGCAGTTATAACTGCAGGTCTTGAGCCCAGAAGAGATAAAGTCACGAGAGTAAATGCGATTCCCTGGTGGTGGGGTAGAGTGTGCAATAGAGTAAGAAAAGGGGCCTGGGTAGCTCTGAGAAGTCCTGGTAGCAGCAGGCCTGGGGGCAGTGACCAGGAGCTCTGCGCTTAGAAAATCAGAACCATGAAATCCAAAGGGTACTTCGCTCAGGCCTGGGAGGCATCTGGCTTTGGTCCCACCTTTCCTGGCCAAGCATGACGCCTCGGCACAGGCACTTCCCAGCTGAGACAGCCCTCCCTTCACCGCCGCATCTTCCTCCTTGGCAAAGTCCAGGTTATCCTTCAGACCTAGCTCAGGGGGCCCCTCTTCCTAGTTGAAGACTTCCCTGATCTAGGCATGTGCTCTGCAGTCCAACAACCTGGGTTTGAATCCCAGCTCTGCCTCTGGATGGCTGTGTGACTTTGGCCAGGAAACGTAACCTCACTGTCCTCATCGACACAACAGAAATAGCAGTAGTGCCTACCTCATAGGGCTGCTTGAAGATGAGCATGTAAAGTGCTTAGCAGAGAACCTAGCACACAGTAAGCACTAAATAAACGTTACTATTATTAACATCACACCCACTTTGGGACAGTTAGTCATGTCCTCCACTTTATACCTCCTCCACTTGGGAACTGTTTGCAGGGCCTGTGTCCCTCCCTGCCTCTTCCTACCCAACTTGTGGGGCTGTATAACACAGGGCCCAGTGCTAAATCAAAATGCAGGACTCCTTGTTCAAAATTATTAAAAATTATTAAGACAGAAGAATATTAAGGCAAGTGTGGGATCCTTCCTGTGTAACCACAGACTCATGAAACCAGCCCCGTCCTTGCACCCAGCCAGCCCCGGGCCTGGGCCTGGGCCTGGCCCAAGTAGGTGTCAACCTTCATGCAAAAGAGTAAAAATGCCAGCTGACAACTGAAATGGTTTTGTGATTTTCATCTGGAATTTCATTGTATCCTTCCCATAGAGAGATAACATCAATCCCCTTTTAGAGTCGAGGACACTGAAGTTCAGAGACGGGGTGTGCCTTCCAGCTGGAATGTGAACGTGGGGTGGTTGCCTCCAAAGCCCTGCCTGGTGCCCTCTGGCTCCACAGGGAGGTCAGGAGAACCTGACCTGGAGGGATGAACTTCGTCAACAAGGCCCAGAGGGAGGGAGCTGGAGGGACTGGGACTGGCCCCCTCCCTCCTGGGATGAGCCACATAAACAACCAGCTCCCTGGGCACCAGGGCTGCTGCACAGGGAATGGGGTAGGAGAAGGCAAAAGGTCACTCCTGAGAAGGCTGCGCCTGAGAGCCATAGACCCCAGCCCACACTCTCTGGAAATCAGACCCTGCCTCCTCTGCTTAAAACTGTTCAGAGACTGCCATTGGCCTCAGGACAGTTCCCAAGTCTTCAGTATCCTGCTAGACCAGGGAGTTCCGCCCTGGCTGTGTTGACGCCTGCCCAGTCTCTACTCTCTCCACTGTTGTCATCCCCCCGCCACACCAAGGCTGTAGCACACAGCATTCCCTTTCCTCATCCCTTCTTTGTGTCCTCAACTCCTGTCACTCTAGGATTCCTGAATCCCTCCTTTCAACACCCATCACCTGCTCTGGGCTGTTCCCTGGCTAGAATGTAGGCGCCCGGAGGCAGGGCCTGCCTGGCTCACAGGGCTTGGTACATCAGGTATCTGAGTGTAACCCCCTGCAACAGAGGCGGGGGGGGGGGCACTCTGCACTCTCCCCTGCTCTCCACTCCTCCCCAACCGTCCTTTTCTTGTCCAGGCATCTTGAGCCCAAAGTGTGAGGAGCCCAAACTTGCAAAGGGAAGAGAATCATCATACAGTATGCAGCCCCCACCTGCCAGCTCTGGGCTGGGTGCTGTGCATCCGGTTAGTTCATTTAATCCCTCAAGAATCTTCCATACGGGGGTGGGGCAGTCTGGGTGCAAATTATTCCTATTTCCCAGGTTGCTCACTAAGTGGTTGAGACCACTTGCCTGGAATGGTAACAGAGCCTGGGAGTGGAGGATGCCACACTTGAACCCAGGACTGTGTAAGTATCTGGTGTCCTTTCTGCCCCTGTGACTTACTGTTCCCAGCCAGCTCACCTCCAACCACAGAGCAATTGTTCCTCACCCATGCCCTCAGTTCACACACACCCCAGGCAGCACAGCTCCTCTGTTGGGTCAGCAAAACACCAGTGTAGAGGCCAGTGTAGAAATCACGACTCCCCTGGGTCAACAAAATGCCACTGTGGGAGAAATACCCACCCCAGGTCAGCCAAACACTAATGGGGAAAGACACCCCCATTGTCAGCAAAGTGCAGGTACAGGAAGCACATCCTGCACCCCCAGTCAGCAAAAAGCCAGTGTGCGAGACACTTCCCTATACCCCCCTCTGCCTGGGCCCACAACGTAGGCTTGGGGTACACAGGTAGAGTCCTCCGAGGTGGTGCTCCTGGGATGGGGGAAGGCAGTATCGCTGGGGCTGCTACTGTTGCCTGGGGGGCTGGGGGGGCGGGGAGAAGGCTGTGGCTGGGGAGTGGAGCAGACGGGGGTGAGAGTTCTCACATGGCACTAATGAAATCAACCACCAGTCTGCCCCCCCCCTCCCACCTCTGCCCCCTGCTCCCCAGGGACCCTCCAGGCTCCAGCTGATGCAATGCCCAGGCCCAATAATTGTTTTCTTCCCTCTTTAAAGGGCCAGCTGCTGGTGCAGCAGCAGACATCACCCTGACCCTTGACAGACCCCACAGAGCTTAGCACCCGGTTAGGGATAAGGGAAGCCCAGAAGGGAGCAGCTCAGCCCTGGGTTCTGCAGAATAAAATCCAATTAATGTCCAGAGGCCAGAAGTGTCTGTGAGCAAGACGGGAGGCAAAGATAATAAGACGGAGACAGTGCTCCCAAGGGAACACATGCCCGGAGGCAGGACCTTGGTCCCTGCTGGGTCCTCAGCACCTGACTCCTGCTTGCCTGTCCTGTCAAGTCCTTGGCACAAGAGTTACTCCTGAGTTCAGCAGTTATCTTACTGAGCTTCCCTGAGTTCCAGGCACTGTGCTAAGCAGCTTAAATCCACCATTTTATTTACTCCTCCCAGCAGACCTAGAAGGTGGGTCTGTTTTACTGAAGGAGGCTTAGAGAAAGGAAGTGATTTCCTCAATAGCACACAGCCAGAAAGTGGCACAGCCTGGGTTTGAAGCCAAGTTTGCCCAACTCTGGGCTTCATATCCTGCAGAGAACGGTCAGTTTCAAACCCCAGGGCTGGAGATCCTGAACCAGGTAGCCTGGCACAGAGGGCAGGGAAGGGGTCTGTGGGTCCTAAATAGGCTCTGAAGGCCATGGTGTTTGGTTTAAACACAGGTTTCACAGACCCCTTCCTCAACCCCCCTAACCCCCCAAGAGAATGCCCCATTAGGTTGCCCACATACCCCCAGGGACAGTTGGCAGCTGCCTGATTACAAACTAATTGGTGGCTGCTAGCAACTGTGGGACTCGCTAGTTAACCCCTTGGTGACCAGGCCTAGCCCAGAAAGGCCCTCTCCCCAACACTTCAGGCTCTAAACCCAAGGACCCTAGACTTACGTCATCACGGGCAGAAGACAGGACCAAAGGGGCAGCAGCCTTCCTCTCCACACCCAGACAACACCCCAGCCCCTAGGACCACCTCCCAACAGCCCCCAGGTGGCAGTGCCAGCCACCACCCCTTGTTCTCTGGCCTTGGGTATGGCCTTGCTCACCCCATCCAGGACCACGGGAGCTATGGGTCCTTCCTGGCCCAGGCCCAGGATCCTGGGAAGCAGCCCACGCCTCAGGGTTGGGTTGTCCAGAGAAAGTGATGTGGGCGTGGGTCCAGGTAGCCTAGAGGCCAGCCAGTGAGGACGCCTTCCCCTGAGTGAGAGAGTGCCCAGGTTGCTCACCAAGGATTGTGCCAAGCTTCCCCGAACCCTGGACTTCCCACTGTGGATTGACCAACTGCCTTTCCCAGCTTCCCAGAAGCCCTCTCTTCCACCCTAGGACTGGGGGTGAGCACCACCCTTTTTCTTTCACAGAGTGGGGGGTCCTCTTAGGCACCACAATGGTGTCTCGTTGGGAGGAAAGAGTGGCCGCTTCTCAACCAGGGCACAGGCAGGAGGGAGGAAGGCAGGCTGCCTTCCAGCTCCCTTTCCAGGAGGAATTTTAAACACTTTCCAAAAATGCCATGCGAGATAATGCTGTTGAAGACCAGGGCCCCAGCTGCTCTGAGCTTCAGCAAAAAAAACTCAAGACTCTGGAGCCCCCTGCTCCATTTCCAGGCTTCCCCAAATGCCCTATGTTCCCCTCTTATACCTTAGCCCCCACCCAGAGCCATCACACACATTGTGCTCATCCCACCTCCTCCCCGGCGTCCCCCCTCCACCCCCCCCCCCCCAGACCCTGCAAGCTCACATCCCTACGTGGCGCCTCCCGGCCGGAGCGCCCCCCCTCCCCGGGTGGTCCCTCAGACCTCCGCAGCCCTCTCCCCACGTCCACTTCCAGGCGAGCAAGGCCTACCGACTTACCTGGGGTGGGGCTGGGGTCCATGCAGGGAGGGGTCTCCGGTGGCCAAGAAGGCTCTGAAGGCGGGGCAGGTGCTGCCCTGGGACCCCGCCCCGCGGACCCGGCGGTAGGCGCGGCCCGGTCCCAGGCGGGCGGAGGACTCAGCGGGGGTAGGGGAGCGGGGCGGGGAGGGGCGGCGAGAGAAGCTCACGGGGGCATCGCCCGCCACCGGGCCCGGCAGCTCTGCTCCGTCTGCCTGCGCTGCCGGCTCCGCAGCCACCAAGATTCTCAGCAACCGGCGGGTGCACAGCCCGAGCCCGGGCTGGCGGGAGGCGAAGAGGGAGGCGGGGTCTGTTGGGGGCGGGGCATAAGGCGGGTGGGGCCACGGGGAGGGCGGGGTCAAACGGGCTGGATTTAATGTTGGGCGGGGCCTAGTGGAATCCGGGGAGTCTGGGTTTGCCAGGTTGAAGGCCAAAGAAGCTAAGTAAGGCCTCTAAGGGGGCGGGTATAGAAGATGCCTCAAGTCTCTCTACATCCCTGGGATACTCCCACCTCAGACCTTACCCTCCTCTCCACCACAACCTCGTTTAGTTCTTTCTCAACCTTCCTTTTCTTTGGGTCACCTCAATGGCACCGCAGTACCCCTGTCCCACCCTGAACCAGACCCAGTAACGTCAGATGATGAGAGGAGGAAATGGCTCACAAGCATCAAATCCAATTGACAGATGGAAAAACTGAGGCCCGGAGAGGAGAAGACTTGCCCAAGTGCCTGCTCTGAGGGAAGAGACTTTATGGTGTCCCTTTCAGGCAGAGGGTAAGTTGTAGAGTTTCCTCCTCTGAGACCCTAGTTAACCTCCCTCCCCCGCCCTCTCTTCTCCTAGAGCAGTGTTTTTCCACTTGAGGTGATTTTGCCCCCACCTCCATTTCCAGGAACAGTTGGCAGTGTCTGGAGAGACATCTTTGGTTTTCAAAACTGGGGGCTGCTGCTGGCCAGTGGGAAGAGACGAGGCATGCTGCTAATCATCCTCCAATGCACATGACAGCCCCATGCCCAAGAATTATCAAGCCCAAACGTCAACAGTGCCCAGGTTGAGAAGCCGTGCTCCCGAACATGGTATCGTCTACATTAGCTTCCAAGTGGGCTCCCGGAGTCCTGGGCTCCTTGGCAGCCAGGGACTTGAGGAGCATGCTGTATAAAGTGTCTCCTAGGGGCATGCCTGCCTCCATCTTGCCGTGTCCACTTCTGAGCTCCAGTGTTCTTAATTACACTCATTTACAGAGTGGATAATATTATTAGTATATGTCTTCCTAATTGTTTGCTGGAGGCAGGCAAAACAAGCGTTTTGCTTAGGGCATGGATTAAAATGAGAACGGAGAGTGGAAAGGTGCAGGGAAAGGAAATGATTGGGATTAAATGCTCATCCTGAGATAGCTAGCTGTATCTTCTACATACCTCTCACCCTCTCATCCCTTCTCCTTTGGTCCGTGAGAAGGGTAAACTGCGACCCAACAATGTGGAGAGGCCAAAGCTGGGTCCCACAACTGGCCAGCGGTGGTGCTGGGACTCACAATTCTATTCACTTATTTAAAAAAATTAATATATATATATATATATATATATATATATATATATATATATGTTTTTACTTCAGAGAGGGAGAGGAAGAGAGAGATAGAAACATCAATGATGAGAGAGAATCATTGATTGGCTGCCTCCTGCATGCCTCCTACTTGGCATTGAGCCACAACCCAGGCATGTACCCTTGACCAGATTCGAACCTTGGGCCTTTAAGTCCGAAGGCCGACGCTCTATCCACTGAGCCAAACTGGCTAGGGCAATTCTATTCACTTATTAATGAAACTTTTGTTATCATCTAATCTACATCAGGCCTAGAACTAAGGCCTGTGTTGTAGAATGATTGCTCTGGAGCAGAAAGGGGATTAGATTATTGGAGACAAAATGGGGACCAGGGAAGTGGCTGGGACAATGGTGGAGGTGAAGGATGTGGAGAGCAGAGCCTGTGAAGCTGTAGGAGAGAGGGGCGGGACCAGGAATCCTCTGTGCTCCTCCCTGGCATCCCATCACAGAGACATGTAACCCAGGGGCTCCCTTTGGAATAATGACCCCTTTGCACATCTGATGAACACTTGGACTTTCCCTCTGGAGAAATGTGCAGATGTATACTTTCCATATAATCTCAGGGGCTCCAAAACTCTATATTGGCTTCCAGAAGGGTTGGGGGGATAAAGGTAGAGGTTGATTCTTAAGTGCATACAGAAGAATAACATGCAGGAATAAAAAAAAAAGCTAGGAAAAAGGTAATTGACAAGGGTTTACCTTACCTGATATTAAAATATACGATAAAGTCAGTACATTTAAAGCAGTATGATGTTGAAGCAGACCTAGAGGAATCAGTGGGACAGAATGGAGTACAGAAATGGCCAACCATACAAGGGAGTTTCACGTCTGATAAAGATAGCACTTCAAGTAAATGGGGGAAATATAGGCCTTTCAACAAATGGGTGAAATAACTGGCAAGTCATTTGTGGAGATAAAAGAAAGCAGTATCTTTTTCCTACACAGAAATAAATTTCAGGTGGAGTGCATATTTAAATAACACCATAATGTACCAGAAGAAAACATACTCAATGTTTTAATAATATTGGAAATAAAATACTTTCTAAGCATAATGAAAGCTAGAAGCCAACGGGAAAACATCAATAAATTTTACTATAAAAACTTCTAGAGAGAAGAAGTGATCATACTCAAGATTGGAAGACAAATGACAAATGCGGAGGATAAATCCCAATTGACCTCTGCTCTTGCCCCCCTCAAGCCTACCAGTCCCTCCCCCCAAGCCAAGAAAGGGTCAAGCTGGAGAGACGGTTGTGAGGATTGCAACCAAGCACATCTCTGAGGCTCCTCCCCCCGGCACCCTGGCCAGTGCCCACCTGTTCAGGGGCCGGGAAGTCCCAGAAATCCCCGCCAGGCCATCTGGGTCCACAGCAGGTGCCTTAGCACAGCAGAGCCACAGTTCGCCCCAGGCTGCTCGCCACTTCTCTCGTGTGGCCAACCTGGGAACTGCAGTCTTCCATTCCAGTTCAAGCAGCTTCCTGGTGGGAATTTTTTTCTTAAAATAAGTAACATTTAAAATGTTGAGGGAGCGAACAATGTTTCAGGCTTTGTGCTAAACACGTAACAGAGTGTATTTCATTTGAGTCTCAAAACAACTCTTACAGGCCGGTCCACTGTATTTTCATGTCCATTTGACAGGTGAGAAAACCAAATTTGAAAATAGTGGTGGCCTCAGGATTCAATGTCTGACACCTGGCCCCACTCTTAATGTAAGAAAGCCAAGTCCTTGGGGGGGATTCAAGAAAAGTTTTTGAGGTTAATCTTGATCCAGGCCTTGTCCCAGAAGCCAGAGAAGCAGCCGTTAGGGAACAGGGGTAGAGAGAAACATTTCTGACAGAGTGAATCGTGGAGGCAGCAGAGGACATGTTAACCCCAGGAAGGGGTAGGGGCGGTGGGGCGAATCCCAGGGGTGTCCTTGAAGCTGAGTCTTGTGGGGTTCGAGGGAGGGATGAAGAAGTGGGCAGCACTCACAAGCCTGGGAGGAGGAAGAGGGATGTTGGGGAGGAGCAGTGGTCTACTTACCTACGTGCCCTATGGCTGGAGTCAGTTGGAGATGAGCTGGCCAAGTACACCAGGATCAAGTTAGAGTTTGGACTCGGAGAAGGTTGGGCATAAAGATTCTGAGGACTTTTCCATGTTTCAGTTCACTTGGTCTAGGGACCAACTGTGCGGCCACCCCAGCCTGCCTCTTTCTTTCCAGATGTCCCTCTAAGCCAGTCACCTTGGACTCCTCCCTCTCCTCCCCGCTATCCTGTTAATTATCAGGGTCTGCCCAGTCCACCTCCTAAATGTTCCCCAGGTTCATTTACTGCTCTCCATCCCCACGGCCACTCCCCCACCCAGACGGCCTTCCTTTCACTCCTGAATCCGGTTGCTGACAGTGACTTGGTCTCACCACCTCCAGACTTTCGTACCAAAGAAATCCTCCTCCAGCAAATTGGACCACAATTCCTCTCCTGTTAAAAACCCTTTTCATTCGACAAATATTGAGCAAGCACTTGTTTCATGTTGAGTATTGATGAGCAAAGCATAGACTTTAAAGCCTGTTGGAGTGGCAGATATCAATCAAATGACCCCCCTCCCAAAATAATATGTAATTACAAACCGGGAGACTTGCCGTAGGAGGGCCTGACCTAGTAAGGGAGGTCCCAAAATGCTCCCCAATGTATCCCACCTGAAGTGTGAATAACAATCCATCAGATCAAAGAGTTAAGGGTGGGGTAAGAGTTTCTGCAACGGCCCTGAAGTTGCTTTTCTGAGTCTCAGTTTCCTCTTCTGTATAATGGGGATATTTAGAATTGTGAGGATTAAATGAGTTAATAGGTATATAGTCCTTAGAACAGGTCCTGGGACATAATAAAATTTTCCATAAGTGTAAGCTATAACAACACAACCATAATAATAATGATAATAATAAGTATTATTATTTTTTAGAGAGCCATTGAAGGTCAATCAGCAAATAAGTTAAATGAGAAAGTAGCATTTTTAAAAAGTCATTTTGGCTGCAGTGAGGAGCATGGATTGGAATAAGGCAAGACTATATTCATGGGAACTAATGAGGAGACTCTTGTAGGGGTCCATTGAGAGCGGTGAGGCATTTACACTAAGGAGGCAGAGAGGACTCGAAGAGATTTTGTGATTTAGGTGGTAGAAGCTACTGGCCTTGGTGTTTGATTGGTGGTGAGAGGCTGTAGGAGGTGCAAGGGGACTTCCAACATTTTGGCCCCAGCAGCAGGGTGGGTACTGATGTTCTTCACCAGGTCAGGGAGGCCTGGAGGAGGACCAGGCCTGAGGGAGATGCTGAGTCCAGTTTGGGACATGTTCAGATACAGGAACTGTGGGGCATCCTGGATGAGGGCCTGCAGAAGCAGCTGATTAGGTCTGAAGTTCAGAGGAGAAATTATGGTTAGAGACATTAAATTGAGATTGTTGGCAAACACATACAAAATGGGCCTCAATCATCCCATCTGTGAAATGGTAGGAGAAAGGAGATAGCAAGATAATTTTTAAGGTTTCTCCTGCCTCCAGCATGGGAAGGAGCCCAAGTGTTGAGGTTGGTAGGACCCCAGAGACAGAGAGACAAAAAAAAACACACACATGTGATCTGAAAAACTTGATAGAGGCTCCTTAGAGGCTATTTGTCATTCCTTCGTCTGACTGTCTTTCACTGAGCAGCTACTATGAGCCACTTGCTCTACTAAGAATGGAAGGATGAATAAGACCCAGCCCCTGCAGTTAGGTGGGAAGACAGACAAGGGAAAGAGCAATTATAAAGCACAGTCATGTGCCACTTAATGATGGGATCTGCTCTGAAAATGCATCATTAGGTGATTTTGTCATTATAGGAACATCACAGAGGGCACTTACATAAACCCAGATGGTATAGCCTACTACACACCTGGACTATATGGTATAAACTATTGTCCTAGGCTACAAACCTGTACAGAATACTGTAGAAAATTGTAACACAGTGATAAGTATTTGTGTACCTAAGTATGTTTAAACATAGTAAAGTTACAGTAAAAATTAGGAATAAAATATAAAAAATGGCATGCCCGTGCATGGAGCTTTCAGGACTGACTGGAAGTTGCTTTGGGTGAGCGAATGTGAAGGCCTAGTACATTACTGTACACTGCTGTAGACTTTACAAACACTGTCCCAAAGCCTCCCCCTGCTTCCTTCCGACGGGGTCAGAAATGGAACATTAAAGCTGTCAATGCTGCTCCCAGAACAGGGATGTGGGCTGGATTGATTGCAAATACCAGGAGGAGGAACTGGCTGGGTGAGGCATAGATCATAACAGTGACTGTCAGGAGGGAGTGAACGGTGGCCTGAGGATCAGTAGGAATAAGAAATCAAGATACAGCAATAAAGGAACATAGGGGGTTGTCATGGCAATGTGACTTTGGCTATTGCATACTGGAGCAATTTCCAGATTAAGGAACTTTGTGGTAACCCTGGCAAGTGTGGTTCAATTGGTTGGGCATCTTCTTGTACACTGAAATGTTGCTGGTTCAATTCCCGGTCAGGACACATGTCCGGGTTGCTGGCTCAATTCCCAGTAGGGGCCGTGCAGGAGGCAGCCAATCAATGTTTCTCACATCGATGTTTCCCTTTCCCTCTCCCTTCCTCTCTCTCTAAAAATCAATTTTAAAATCGGCTCAAAAAAGAAACCTTGTGGTATTCATGGGGAAAACTCCCACTCATTTGTATTTGAGCTAGATTGTGTTTTGCATATCTAGGGTGTAGAACTGAGGACTCAATATTTTGACTTCGGAGTTTGTTTTGGGTTCCTTAACCCTATCTGGCACAAAGGGCTCTTGCTGGCTTTGAATTGATGGGAGAAATAAAACTTACCTATGCTTTATATCAGCGATTTTCAATCCGTGTGCTGTAAGAATTGTTAAAACACACAATACCTACTATGTAGTCAGGGGCACTTTCCCCTTAGATTGTCAAATTAAAAAATGACATCAGCCAACACAACAATAGCCATCCGATGTGAATGCCCTGTCTTGAACCATAAATATATAGATCATATAATAGAGTTGCATCTTATTGGTCATGTCACATAATAAGGTTGCTTCTGATGGCTTAATTCTCTTTATCCTCATCCGAGGATATGTTTTACTGATTTTAGAGAGAAGGGAAAGAGGATAGAAGGGTAAAGGGGGAGAGAGAGAAACATAGATAGGCCACCTCCCGTCTGGGGATTGAACCTGCAACCCAGGCATATGGGAATTGAACCAGCAATCCTTTGATGCACGGGACAATGCTCTAACCTACTGAGCCACACTGGCCAGGACTGATTGGTTAATTCTTGGTACCAGACATTCTATTTATGTATAAGTATAGGCACCTGATTTTTTTTAAAGTAACTTTAGAGCAAAAAGGATAGGTAATTACTATTATTATTTTTATAAACCAATCAAAATTATACCTATTTTTTGTCAGATCAGCAAAAAAAAATGTGTTTTTTGGTGTGCCACAGAATTTTAATAACTGGTTTATGTGTGCCATGAGGTGAAAAGGGTTGAAAATCGCTGCTTTATATCATTACAACCTGAAAATATTTCCAAAGTGCCGGGAAGGACAGGCTGGCTCTCCACCACCACGGAAAGCTCTGACCACAGAAAGTGGCAGTGGCACTTAACACTTGTTAAGGTGGCTCCTGTGGACCTATGTCCTTGCACAAAGAATTTACAGCATGTACTCTGGAGACATCGAAGTAGAGGAAGTGACGTCAGACACGAGACCTGAAAGTCCGGCAGAAGAAAGCTGTGTGAGGAATCTGGGCCTCTTAAAATTTTTTAAAAGATATTTTTATTGATTTTTAGAGAGAGAGGAAGGGAGAGGGATAGAGAGATAGAAACATTGATAAGAGAGGAACATCATCGTAAGAAAAATCAGTGAAAGAGAAAAAAAAAAAGAAAAAAATCGATGAGAGAGGAACATCGTTGATTGGCTGCCTCCTGCACACCCTCTACTGGGAATCAAGCCTGAAACCCAGGCATGCGCCCTGACTGGGAATTGAACCGTGACTTCTTGGTTCCTGGGTTGACACTCATTCACTGAGCCATACCGGCTGGGCAAAATTTTCACTCTGGACTCTACTCATGCACCTTGAGTCCGTTTCAGGGACAAAGTTCCCAAACAATAGTAGTTGAATTAAGCGCTATTGAATCTGTCTTCTCTGAGATCCTTGTCCTCTTTGATCCTCATGACCTCCATACTCTCTGCCAGGGCTTGGATGAGGGTGGAGCAAATGAGGCACTGAGGGCACAAATTTAGAGAAGCTCTCACTCTCGGGGGCATGCAACATGTTCCCAGCCCTGCTCCCTGCTCACATCCCCACCCCAGCCCTCCAGGTGCTCCTCGGTGCTCACGTATTGCTGTTCAGTCCCTCCCCACGGGTGCCTGATAAAAGCTGGCACTGCTCCAGGGCCCAGCTCAGTTATCACTTCTTCCTGGACGTCTACTGCTCTTCCCCGTTATTCCTGCTCCTCCCTAGGCCAAGTTGGCCCTCCGTGCTCTAACAGCAAGATAAAGGCTGCACAGCACAGTGGTTAATGGAACAGGCTTTGGCATCCGAGTCCAGCTGTGCTGTTTATTATCTGGGCACCACTCTCGGAGCCTGTTTCCACATGTGTAAAATGTGGTGCTGACTTCACAGGGGAGCCATCAAGATTAAATGAGAAAATGTATGCAAAGTGACCAGCAATGATTGGATACAGGATACTCAATAAGAGGTAGGTATTATTACTTTATTTATACCGCTTCTAAAGCACTCATATGTTGTAATTATTTTCCTGCCTTTATCTTCACTATACCATAAGTTCCTCCAGGCAAGGAGGAGGAGGAAGAGGAGAGGAGAAAGAAGAAGATCTTTATGAATGGCATTTAATGGGCATTAAGACATGTCTGCTGCATAAATAAAGAAAAGAAATGATAAGTTCAAGGGGGAAAAGTTCTGGGCAGAAAATCTGGAGCCTTGGCCTCCAGTCGCATGGTCCCGGTGACGGTACAGTGCCTGCCTGACTCACACCACTTTGAAGAAAAGCTGCCCAGACCACAAACTCTTGGGTTTGAGACCACTTGGCCCCTCCAGTCTCTAGATGTGAGCAGATGGATGGGGCCAGCACCAGAGCCAAGTGTTCCCATTTCATGTATTAGCTGATGACCTTTAACTAATGGCCTAGCACAACAATCGGAGACAGGCCAATTAGAGGCTCTTTCGAAGAAAGGAACAGGAAGAAATTATGATGGCCTAGGGAATTAAAATAGGGAGGTCAGAAACAAGTGAGCCTTAGCCAATAAAGCCATGTGCAAATCGAGATAAGAGGGGGCAGAGACCAAAAGCAAGCAGAAGTCTTGGTGGGCAGAGGAGAAAGGAGCAGCAGAGATGGGGAGGGTGCGAGGAGAAGGAGATTGAAGTGAAGCCTAGCCCTGCCTTGTTCCAGTTGGCATTTTCAGTCCTTGCAAGAAACTCCTCTATATTTGAGCTAGATTGAGTTGGCTTCTGTTCCTTGCAGCTCGATGAGACTGACTCTACTAGTTACTTTGGCAAGTCTCTGCCTTTCTCCGGGCCTCAGTTTGACTAGACCCGTGGTCGGCAAACTGCGGCTCGTGAGCCACATGCGGCTCTTTGGCCCCTTGAGTGTGGCTCTTCCAGAAAATACCATGGCCTGGGCGAGTCTATTTTGAAGAAGTGGCGTTAGAAGAAGTTTAAGTTTAAAAAATTTGGCTCTCAAAAGAAATTTCAATCGTTGTACTGTTGCTATTTGGCTCTGTTGACGAATGAGTTTGCCGACCACTGGACTAGACCATCTCTTAGGTCTTCTCTTTGAACACCATGTAGAAATGATGGTTTTTAGGTTGTTGGCAACTAAATTCAGTATTAGTTACAGAGTGTCATGACATCCGGGCTCCCAAAATAGCTTGGTGGCTGGTTAAAGAGCCTATGAGAGTATCCAACAAACGTCTGGCTTTGAACTTGAGCCCTGCCGGTACAATCTGCCTTCCCCTTCCATGGCATCTTTTGTTGAATCACAAAGGCACTGAAGAACCCGAGCTGGTGTTTGTCCGGTGTCTGTTAGCTGCTGAATACCCTACCTACCATCGTAACACTTTCTGGACCCACTTCCGCATTTCAGAGGATGTCAGTGCCAGGTCTGCTCCAGAGAAAGTGCCCCTCCAGGTAGAATTTGAACAAAGGAAGTTTCCTTCTTTGGTGTTAAGCTGTCCTGCCTTCCAGCTTTTTGGCTCTGGGCCCGTGCCCTGCCTTCATCCTTCTAAGCTAACAACTATGTTGATAATAATACTTCCTTGCTTTTGTATAGTGCTTCGTACTTTTCAGAGCATTTTAATGCATATTATCTTATTTGCTACAGAAACCAGAGAAAATAGGTGAGAAGGGGGGATAGAGGATAATACCTATCATTTCTTCTATCCCATTCACCCCCTTAAAACAATTTATTTTATAAGAATTTACCCCTTAGCTCTTTTTTAATTTGATGGAAATATTGAGACTGAGCTTGATGAAGTGACTTGCCCACCATCACAGAGCAGGCTGAGTTGGATCTAGAAGGTTTCTAATCATGGATCACACTTAAGCAAGACTTGCCTAAGACCACCTTGCAAAACACTACTGGCCATGACAAGGGGTCTCTGATAGAAGTGGTATTCTTGGCACTGCTGTCCCATTGAGACGTCCAGGAGTCATTCACAATCTTACCCCGCCAGTCCCTACAAAGATGTGGCTACCACATAATGGTTTGGGTAGCACCAGGAGCCCGCAGAAGTAAGCCAGGTTAGGTGTAAGGATTTCGTAACAGTTCTTCAAGTATTGGCAAGGATAAATGCCATTGGAAGAGTCAGTTTTGTTTTGTTTTGATTAAAGAGTGCTTTGTGGGCGGTAAGACAGGAAAGGTTGAGAGCCACTAGTCATTCCCTCCATCAGCACCTCTAAAAAAGAGGAAGCAGAAGTAATAGCACTTGTCCCTCCTCCTTTCCTAAACTCTACTCTACAGCAAGGACCACCTTTCCCAGCCCCTCTGTTTTGGGTCCCCTTGCCAATTGTACTCATTGCTTCACTCCCGCCCAGTCATTCCGGAGCCTATCCCTCAAGTTATCTTGGGAAGTAAGCAGTAAGTTCTCGATCACACAGTTCTAACAGTTAAGGATAGGCGAGGAAAGAAAAGGATTAGGAGGCTTCATCTGTGCTTTCTCCAGGCCCCTCCCTGCTTCTTTCCCAATGCCCCAGTGGAGAGCTTAGCATGCTTCTCTTGTGGCATCACCCAGCCCAACAACTGCAAACAGCATACCTAGGAAATTAGTCATGGCAGTCAGCCTATTCAATGGTCAGGGCAACACTGTGTCAGTCGGGGTGAAGACTAGAAAACAGAAAATGTGCTTGGAATTTCAAACAGAGGGAATTTATTTCAGAGAACTGGTTAGAAACATGTCAGCTTGAAGGTGCAAAATGGTAAGGTGGGCAAACTAGAGATTAGTAGCTGAAGGAAGCTTCTATCAGCCCTAGGCCTGGACGGTCAACTGGAAGGGTGTTACTAGACCCTGAAGTACACTTGCTGCTGACAATACTGGAGCAATGTTTTTGAAATGCTGCTGCTGACAGAACTGACAGAGCTCACTGGAGCCAACAGCTACCTATTGCTGCCCCTCCAGTACCACTGACACTGCTGCAGCCGGTGCCGTAGCCCACCCCTGCCAGAAACACTGACGGTCTCTGAGACCATAACTACCAGCTGCTGCCAGAGTCTCAAGTGGATGCAGAGAGAACAATGGCTTCGCCTCTCCTCCCACCATCCCATCTCCAGCCAGTTTCCCACCTGTACTTCCCATTGGCTGAATCTATTGACAGGAAGTCAGCTGGCAACCAGAGTCTGGGAAATGTAGTTTTCAGGACCCAGAACTCCAGTACAACGCAGAGCCTGGAAAGGCTAGAACAAACAGACAAATGACCAGCATAAATGCTATTAGAACTTTCAACTAGTTTTGGCATTTAAAAAAATATATATTTCTATATATTTCAGAGATGAAGGGAAAAGGAGAGAGAGATAGAAATATCAATGATGAGAGAGAATCATTGATCAGCTGCCTCCTGCATGTCCCCTACTGGGGATCGAGCCCACAACCCAGGCATATGCCCTTGACAGGAATTGAACCCAGGACTCTTCAGTCCACATGCCTACGCTCTACCCACTGAGCCAAACCGGCTAGGGCTAGTTTTGGCACTTTAAAAGCCATATGCATTGAACACTAGTTGATAAACCTTATTTTTCCACTTCGCCCTTTCCAACAGCCCCTGAGTTCCTTTCAGGCTCCATGTGTTTCTAGGAAGCAACTCCATCAGGGTAGAGCAGGGCTGAGTCTGTTAATCTCACTGGCCAGAACAATAGGTTCAGGGTCATATGGACTCAGCCAGCCCAATCAGAGTGAATTTCAGGATTTTTGCTGAGAAGACTGACACATAGACTCTCTTCCTCACTAACCACGAATGAGGAAGTATGCAGCCCCTGGCATTTGATGGCAATCATCTTAAGGCAGTAGGGGAGCAGAAACCGGGAAGAAAGAGTAGCCCTGAACTAGGAGATTAATTTGGGGCACATATGGAACCTGCATGCTACAGCCACTGCTTAGGAAGCTCTGGCATAGTTAATCAGGCTCATACCCTTTAGGGTGCCCATTATCTGTCACAAAGCAAGACCAATTTACAAGCATCATGGAAAACTCTGGAAGAGCCCAGCTGGCATGGCTCAGTGGTTGAGCACTGACCTATGAATCAGGAGGTCATGGTTCGATTCTGGTCAGGGCACATGCCTGGGTTGCGGGCTTGATCCCTAGTAGGGGTGTGTGCAGGAAGCAACCGATCAATGATTCTCTCTCATCATTTGTTTCTATCTCTCCCTCTCCCTTCCTCTCTGAAATAAATAAAAATATAATAATAATAATGATAATAATAATAATAATAATAATAAAACTCTGGAAGAGAAAGTTCTAGGAATCAGCCACTTTTCCCATGGTCACATCCTAGGCCAGTGGCTTTTAAATATTTTTTTTTACTGTGCCCTCAATAAAAAATAAATTGTACAGTGTGACCAGTACACACATAGCTGTATATATAACTGAAACAAAAGTTTCACAATAGTTTTCATAGTATTTACCCTTGCTATATGCAATTAATTCAAATTTTCAACTCTATTCTACTCTTTTTAAAATAGAGCTGGTTGAAAAGTTCTAATTTAATAATCTACTAATGGGTTATGACTTGTAATTTGAAAAACACTGTCCTATATATACACCATGCCATCATCGGTTGCCATAAAACTTAACTCTTGATTTTAAGCATCCTAACCTTTACTAATTTTCCTGCTCTGAACAAAGCATATTCTCTATCTTCCTTTGTTCTGAAGGAAAGTCAGTGTCCCAGCTCCTACCCAAGGCCAAACTCTGCCCAACCTGTGCTGAGGACCCAAAGAACTTACATCTACAGATATTCTCTCTTTTCTGCATTGTCAAATTCTGCTTGTCTACTGAAATACTTAGTTTACAAAATTGCTCTAGAGTCTCTCTTCTTAAAAACAAAAACAAACCAAAAAACACAAAGCTTTCTTTGACCCCATTTCAACTCGCAGGTCCTTGGGCCAAACCAGAGTAGTCATGGTTGAATGAGACAGGAAGTAGAAGGGTGACCCCAAGTTGAGCTCAGTTGAACAGATGAGGATCTTGGCAAGAAGGCAAGTAGTGGGCGAGGAAGGGAGAAGGAGGCATTGAGATTTGTGTGACTGGATAGAAATCAGAAGTGAATTTTGATCCTAGAACTATTTTCCTTCTTAAACTCCCCTTTTGAGAATCCTGGACCCTAAATCTTTGTTGCTGGAAACTGGACTTTAGTGTCAGGTAAGTTCAATACTGGCTTGCCATTTCTGAGCTGGTTAACTTTTATTATTTACTTTTTTTTTTGAGGGGGGGGGGCTGGTTAACTTTAGATAAAACACATTTCTTTAAGTTTTCTCATCTGTAAAATTAGTGTAATAAAGTCTATTTCATCAAGTTGGCTTAAGGATTAAATAAGTTCAACACAGTTAGCTCTTACTATCAAGGCCTTCCCCATCCTTGTACAAAATTTTATTCCCCCACTAATAATAATTAGCATGGTGACCACTTATTGAGCAATTCCTCTGTGCCAGGCAGTATGTTAAGGACCTTACAGTTTCCAAGCCAAGAAGGATTCCCTGGCACCTTCTCACTGCAGAATTTTCTCCCTCTGATTACCTAATTAACATTTATAAGTGAATACCATGAGTCAGAGAGTGAACTGGCTTACTTGCATCCATTCATTCTGCAGATGTTAATTAAACACTTATTACGGTGCCAGGAACTTCCTAGACGCTGGGAATACCACACACCCCTACTAGGGATCAAGCCCGCAACCCAAGATGAACAAGGCCCTGAACCTTGAAGAACTTACAATCTAGTCACAAAGTAAGTGCTATGTAATAAGGATATGTATGTGGGATGCTTTTTCCTTGTGGCTTCCTTGGTCTTTGGCTCCAGACCCCACAACTGACAGTGTTTGATTTTCTGGCTCAAACTTGGAGCCCTACCTTCAGGACATGCCTTTGAATTTTCAATTCCCCATGTGGCCACCAGGACTAAGAGAAAATGTTTATATTCCTTATCTCTCGCTGCCTAGGATGCTCCTCCAGAGGAAAAAAAACTTAGCATATGTCTAAAAGAGGTAATTGCTAGTCACACTTTTAAACACTTCTCTGTCTTAATTCAGAGTCTCCTAATTGCCAAATCAAAAGTACTCTGTCCCTTTGCAGATATTTTGTCTCTTCCTCTCTTTTTGGTGTCACATGTCCTTTACTGTTCTTTGCATATTTCACCTCTTTATCTCAGAGGGATTAAGTAACCTGTTTAATCTATACTATTAGGCAGTAGAGTTGGGACTTGAACCCAGATAAGGCTGACTCCAAAGACATGCTATAGCTATTACTCCATGCTGCCTTCCCAAGGTTTAGACCAACAGTCTAGATCTGTGCTGTCCATTATGTAGTCATTAACTACACATAGCTATTAAAATTAAAAAATGAAAATTCAGTTTCTAAAAAAAGGAAAAAAATTCAGTTTCTCAGTTGTACTGTCTTCAAGTGCTAAATAGTCGTATGTAGCTGGTGGCTACTATATTGAACAGCACAGATATAAAACATTTCCATCATTGCAGAAATTTCTATCAAATAGCATTGGTTTAGATAAAGTGTGGAATAGCATTTGGTTGGATAGTGTCTGTCTTCTGAGCTCTTCTCTTTATTCTCTTTGCCCTCATTTATTCTAAGGGAGCAGGCTGCCATTGTCTGGTTTGCCCAGCTCTCTAGTTCCACTTTTCTGGGAAGTGTTACTCTATCCTGCACCACTATTACACACCTTTATTCACAAGGTTACAGTGGATACCACCATGTTTATACATGACTTTATGTCCCACTCCACAAAAGTGTTGATTGGTTCAGGAGCAAACACTTGGCCAAATCTAGCCCAAGCAGCAGCTTTTTCCCAGAAATTCAAAACTGAGCCTAGAAATCTAATTACCTGGCTGATCTATTGAATGGAGGTGACCTAGGATCCATAAGACCATGTTTTTGTTTTGATGGGAAAAACTGGTTTTCAGAAGATTAAAAAATGACAAAGTTACACATATTGGAGAGAGTTGGCTCCAGGAGCTCAAAGGATGTCAAGACTCTGTATCCCTCGCTTCTTGTGAGCTCTGCCTTCCCCTGTGATTCCTTCATGCTCAGGCATGTTTGCAACTAGTTGGCCTTGGGCAGCAGGGCAGTGAGGCCTCACACCGAATTGGTCGGCCATGTCTGTGGTTGAGGTGGACCAAGTAGCTTATGGTCTGGGAGCCAAATGACACTGGGAGACTCTGAGGAGGCATAGGGCCAAGGTGTGGTGATTGTTGTTATGGGTCAGATCGGGTTGTATGCCTACCCCTGTGGCTGGGGCGGTATGGAAAAGCTATTATGATAGGAGGTGTCCCATCCTCTTTCCCCTCATGTCAGTTCAGATCCTCAGGAAATCAGACTCCAAGACAGGGTTGAATGTAAGAAATTTATTATGGAAATCACTTATGAGAGAAAAGTGGGCGGGAGCTGGGGGAGACTCAGAGAGAACCATCAGATGGTAATGCCAATCTGACCCTAAGTGAAGGAGAGAGAGAAGGAGGGAGTTCTAGGTGGAAGAATCTTAGACTGCAGTGCAGCTCTAAGGAAAGTTTGACGAGGCCTTTGAGGAGTCCTTGAGACAAAGTCATCCATCAAAAGAGTATAATTTATCCCAGGAAAAAGCTTGTTCTAAAACCCATGCTGTGCTCAGTCATAGGCCAGGAGCAGCCTGTGGGAAGTGAGGCTTAGGAGTGAAGGGTGATGGATTTCAAAGCTTAGCATGGATTTCAGAACTCAGCAGCTGGTCTGTTGGTAGATTACACTTCCCCCAGTTAGAGACATGGGAAGTACATTCACGGCTGCATGCCCTTGTGGACTAGTACTACGTAGAGAGACGAAGGATGATTCTACAATATAAAAAAAGAAAAGAAAAATACAATGCCATTATCAGTTGAAAGAGCAAGGGTGTTGAGCAGGCAAGACAACCAATGTTCATCCCATAGCTTACAATGTCCCTCTTAAAATTCAAACTCTACACATCCAAATCTGAACTCATGTCTTCTCTATGATCTGGAGAAGCCCAGAAGTATTCAGCTGGAACTATCATCCTCCCAGGTGTGAAACCTGCCAGTCATATTAAACACCTCTTGATCCCCATCCTCACAATAGCCAATCAATAGTCACCACTTCTGCATTTGTATCCTCTTCCTTCCATCCTCATTGCTACTGATGTGTTCAGGCCTTCATTCCAATTTGCCTGAACTATTGTGGAAGTCTCCAATTGCTTATTCGGCAACCCTATTCCATCCTACTTTCTCTGCAAGATTGTCTGTAAACACAGTTTTGACCATGTCACCCGTCTTTGTAAAAACTATCATTGGTAACGTAAAATGGTGTAGCTGCTGTGGAAATAGTATAGTGATTTCTTACTATACTGTTGTATAAAATCATAGAAAAGTTCAATATAGAATTACCATATGATCCAGCAATTTCACTTCTGGGCACAATTTCACCACACAAAAGAATTGAAAGCAGGTTCTCAAACAAGTATTTGTACACCAATATTCAGAGCAGTATTATTCAGAGTCGCTAAAAGATGAAAACATCCATGTCCATCCATAGATGAATAGATAAACCAAATATACTATAGACACCCAATGGAATACTATATTCACCCATAAAAAGAAATGAAATTTTGGTATATGCTATGACATGGATGAATCTTGAACACATTATGCTAAGTGAAATAAGCCAGACACAAAAAGACAAATATTGCATGATTCTGTGAGATACCTAGAATCAAATTCATAGAGACAGAAAATAGAATAGTGGTTACCAAGAGCTGAGGGAGGGGAGGACAGAGAGTTATTGTTTTATGGTACAGAGTTTCAGTTGGAGACAATAAAAAATTCTGGAGATGGATGGTGGAGATGGTTGCACAACAATGTGAGTGTACTTAATGCCACTGAATTGTACACTTAAAATGTTAAAACGATAAAACAAAACCAAACCAAAAAAGTTCCACCATTACCTCTCTGTAGCGGAAAAATAAAACCCAAGAGCCTTAACCTGACTTTAATATATCTTTCCAGATGATTCTTCTTTTCCTCTTACTCTCTTTCCTCAGTTGATCCCTGACTTCCATATTTGCTCTACACATGGCATGCTCTTCCCCTAACTCTACTAATTTTTCAAGAACCAGTTCAAGTGTCATCCTTGAAAATCTTTCCTCAACTCCTCCCCTATTTCATACTAAGTGGAAGTACTCTCTTCCCCTTTTTGAACTCCTACAGCATGTGAATCATGTTTCTTCACCACTTACTGCTTTTATCTTAGATCCAAGAAAACACATGAGAAAGAGGGGTACAGCTTAAGGTTACTCAGCTGGCCCTCTTGATAGGTCCCTCTATAGTACTATAACCTTAAGGAATTTACCTCATCCCAGAACTGGTCTTCAGCCTTGCCAACTCAGAAGTGGTGACTCAGAGTGGAACCATCTCTAAGTTCACTAAATTCACAGATATGTATGTTTTCATCTTTTGGCTACTCTGATAGTTATGTAAAACAGCATCCAGCCCTGACCAGTTTGGCTCAGTGGATAGAGCGTCGGCCTGTGGACTGAAGGGTCCCAGGTTCCATTCTGTTCAAGGGCATGTACCTTGGTTGCGGGCACATCCCCAGTAGGGGGTATGCAGGAGGCAGCTGATCGATGTTTCTCTCTCAATCGATGTTTCTAACTCTCTATCCCTCTCCCTTCCTCTCTGTAAAAAATCAATAAAATATATTTAAAAAACACACACAGAATCCAATAGGCTAATTTATATGAAAATAATGCAGTTATCAAAAGAACTGGAATCATCTAGGTGGCGGATCACTAAATTCTGTCCCTATAGGCAAGACATTTGCTGCGTGAGCTTAGAATCACACCAGGAAAGCATGTTGAAGCATATCTTAGCTGAGGCGGTCTGAAATACTTTCACCCACTGCAGCGGTTGCCAACCTTTCGGACCTCACGGACCACCGGTGGTCCATGGACCACGGGTTGGTGACTGCTGCACTACAGGGATGACATGGACAAGGAAATCTGAGTGCTCAGGTTTGCTTGCTGGAGACAGGGCTTCGAGGGGAAATGCTAGTGCTTGCCTCTGTGATTGCCTTGTTTTGGGCTGTCATGGCTAATTAAGCCCTTTGGTTCACAGGCTCTCGGAATAGGATACAGAACGACTGTTTGACAAGATTGATTACAGTTTCTTTTATTAAATTACAATCACATGTGCCTTCTTGATTCCTCCTATATGACCTGTATCAGAGGTTTTTCTTTATATATATATATTCTTTTAATTGATTTTTTTTTTACAGAGAGGAGGGGAGAGGGACAGACAGTCAGAAACATTGATGAGAGAGAAACATCGATCAGCTGCCTCCTGCACACTCCCCACTGGGGATGTACCCGAAACCAAGGTACATGCCCTTGACCAAAATTGAACCTGGGACCCTTCAGTCTGCAGGCCGACGCTCTATCCACTGAGCCAAACCGGTTCAGGCAGAGGTTTTTCTTTTTAAAGATGTTTTTTTATTGACTTTTATAGAGAGAGGAAGGGAGAGGGAGAGATAGAAACATTGACTGGCTGCCTCCTGTATACCCCCACAGGGAATTAAGCCTGAAACCAGGGCATGTGCCCTGACTGGCAATAGAACAAGTAACTTCTTGGTGCATGGATCGACACTCAACCACTAAGCCACACCAGCTGGGCTGGTTGTTTTTTTTTTTTTGGTTGTTTTTTATCACGTTTGTAGATATGCTGTTGGCTTACCCCCATAGATAGCTAATTTAGGGCTGTATTAGTCAGTTAAAGTTAGCTAAGTTATGCTGCAGTAACAAACAACTAAAACAATCTCAATGGCTTACAACAAAGGTTTATTTCTTACCAGTACATTACATGTCATGTGTGTCAGCTGTGACTATGCACATCATTCTGGGACCAAAGCTGAAGTACCTCTATTTGGGATATGCTGCTCTCATGACAGAAAAAGAAAAAAGAAAAAAAAAAGGCAGAATCACGAGATGGTCCAATCATTTCTACTCAAAGGTGGCTCATGTCATTTATACTCACAGTTCATTGATTAAAACAAGGCTAAGCTTGATGACTTTAGGGTGAGAAGTCTAATCTCCTAGGCACAGCCCTGATAAGGAGTGTTTAAGAAAGAAAGGGGCAAAGAATATTGATAATAAGGTACAGCAAGGACTAATATTCTCTGTGTATATCAGTCAATATTATAACAAAGTATTAAAATATTGAAATAACTTCACACTAGCTGGTAAATAGCTGCTATCCCAAGCCTCCTGACAACTCCTGTCACCTGGGATCCCTTGGGACCTGCTATTCACACACTAGCAACTGAGGGGTTTACACCTAACACAGAAGAGTAGTTCCAGGACTTCAAATCTGCTATATCGTGCTGGAGCACTACCTGTTGTTAAATATGTTTAGAACCACCCTTGGCTACTTTCCTCTATTGTGTAAATTTTTATTATTTTAATTCTGAGTGCAACCTGATTCCTAGGCTCTTGGAGGGAAATTGACTGTGGCCCCTATGTACTGTTGATATTTAATTATAGCAATAATAATACTAATTTGTGTTGCTTTCTACACATTTTGACATCTTTTGCAAACATAGTATATGCAATAAATGCTCAGTAAATATTTGTGGACTTACATAACTCTCCCCCATTAGCTAAGTTTACCTCTCTACTATCTAAATATACTAATTTTGAATATCCATTTTTAATTTTTTATGTGATTTCTCATGTCTGAAAGTATCATCACTCCTTTTATTTTTTTTGCTATTAACTTCTTTATAACACATTTGCAATTTACAAAGCACTCTCCCTTACTATTTCATTCAATCTCCCCAACACTCCCAGAAGGTATGAATTAGATCATTTTAAAAAATACCTTTTTTTTTTTTTTTTTACTGATTTCAGAGAGCAAGGGAGAGGGAGATAGAAACATCAATGATGAGACAGAATCTTTGATTGGCTGCCTTCTGCACACCCCCCACTGGAGATGGAGCCTGAAACCTGGACCTGTGCCCCGACTCCAGAATCAAACCATGACCTCGTGGCTCATAGGTCAATGCTCAACCTCTGAGCCACACTGGCTGGGCAGAATTAGACAATTTTACAGCTGATGAAATTGAGACTCAATGAAGTCAGATCTTTACAGCTAGTTAGGTTTCATTCATTCATTCATCAAATATTTGAGTGCCTAAAGTTAGATTTATTAAGATTGGATTTTGAAAACAATTTTCCTGAATTCAAGTCAAAGGTTTATTCCACTATTCACAATTATGTTATCACCAGGGTCATGAATTCAAAGGGAGGAAATAATGAGTCTGCTGATGTTATTGTTGAGGACCCATACAACGCAAGTCTCAGAAAGGTTCCAAGGTCATTTGTAAAATTCAAAGTAACCACTAGCAGAAGCAATCTCATTTCTTGCTGTGCTTGCTACCTAATGTACTAATAATCTCACTATAGATAATTCCATTCAATACCTATTTGATGAATTTATCTACAGGTTTTGAAGCTCTTAAAATTGAGTTTTGACCCCTATTAGCTGTGTTACCTGATCAAGTTACTTAGCCCTTTGAGCTTAATCATTTGTAAAGTAAAAATAATACTAATGTCCTAGGACTAAGTAGTTGTGGAGATTTGAGATAAAGTATGGACCTGGCCACGTGGTTCAGTGGTTAGAGCCTCAACCTGCGCACGGGTTCCATGGTTCCATTCCCTGTCAAGGGCACATACCTGCGTTGCAGGTTCCATCCCCACCCAGATCAGGGGCACCTGCAGGACTCTCGTCTCTCATATCGATGTCCTCCCCCCTTCCTTCCACTCTAAAAATACATGGAAGAATATCTTCACTCCTTGGGAGAAGATAAAAAACACTGTCTATGTCGTTTGTAAGGCTACAAGCTGATTCATGGGAAATGCTGTTCTTTATTCTAGATTACATCATTTTACAGTTTTGGTGTTAAATTCCCTTTCGCGGGACTGGTACCAGTCTTCTTCAACAGCGCACTTAATCTGGCATCCCTAAATCGTCCTTCGTCCCCCAACTCTTTCCTCCCCCCAAAAATCATGCACACACAATTTAGTCCTTAAAACTCAAAAGTGTGCGTATCACACCAGAGAGCCACAAGTTTAAAACGCCCTACAGAGGTCACCAGGCAACGCCCCCATCCACTAAAAAGGGCGGAGTCAGAAGGCTCTCAGATCTTTTTCCGCTTCAAGTCGTCGCCCCTTCCCAATTCTCGCGAGACTTCAAGCAACTCAGCTTCTGCGCATTAGAAGTTACTGAGAGTCGAGGCGCCAAGGAAGAGGGAGGGGAAGGCCGGGGGACGGTGCGGACGGCGTGGCCGCCATCTTGTTTGTACCCCCGTTTCGCGCGCGCTCTGCTCTCCGTGACGCACGCTTCCCCTCCCCTCCGCGGTGCCCAGGCCTCTGAATTGCCCTATTCCGCTGGAGCGCGGGGGCGGCTCCGGCTCTTCCCTGCTCTCTTGAGCAGAGGTGTGTAAGTGTGCGGGAGCTGTGTGGAACGGGGGGTGAGAGGTGAGCGGAGACGGCGACGGCGGGGGGAGGGGCAGCGCTTCCCGCCTTAGGCGGAGACCTCACTTCCCTCGCGCGGCCGCTGCTGTAGTTCGGTCCGGCCTGCCGCCGCCATGTTGTGTTTTCTCCGGGCTCGCTGCTATCGCCGCCGCCGCGCTCGTGAGGTCCGTGCGCCTCGTCGGTCCGGCCCGCGGGCTTTCTCCCATTGGCGGAAGGCGACGGCGGGGGGGCTCGCTCGTGATTGGTTGGTGGCGGGGAGGCCGCGGACCTGGCACCTTATTGGTCGTGCTGGCTCCGGCCTGGGGGTGATGAAGGAATCGGAGGCTGCAGGGATGCTCGCGTCCCGGGCTCGGGCTGCAGGGTGATGATCCCCTACGGCGCAGGCGTGGGGTGGAGGTTGGGGCGAGCCTAAAGGCCTTAAGGGGGAAAAGAGGAGGATGGTCTGGCAGGTATTTTGGAGTAGCCTGTGCGTGGCCGGGAGTGGGAGGCCTAGGCCCAAGGGTGCCGGGCTTGGAAACACCGAAACCCTAGTTACAGGCGAAGAGGATCTTCCAAATCCAGGGGTGCCAAACTTGCAGTTTAACACAGTTTGGAAGTGATCTTAATGTACATGGATGCCAGTTCTGAGAGCATGGTATAGGAGGAAAAAGCACCAGGGCCCTAGGGATCTCTCAGGAAGATAGGAGCAGATCAGGGATTTTGCTAGACAGTGCCAGCTTTGAGAAACACTGAGGTTTAGATGGAGCCCTGGAGTCCAAAGTTACCAGACCTGGGATGTGATGTGAGTAAAGAGACTCAGCCTGAGGGAGAGATCCTATTGAATAGGTTTGCCAGTCTTCATAACCGAATGGCAAGCCTACAAGGGAAGGCATTAAGTAGCGATAGATGTATAGGAGGGAGAAGCCTAGTGCCTTCTCGAAACTCATTTAGGATATAGTTATCCTGAATGAAGCATTTTGGGAACGTTTTCGCACTTGGGATTAGTAAAAGAGCAATTAATGGTTATTGGGGCTCATGACCATGCAGCTAATTTTGAGATTTTTCTCTGTGAAGTTTTCCTGTTCTAGGAAGGATACAGGTCAGGGCTGAGTTTCCAAAGCTACACTTTATAGTAAATATGAGATACTTGGCAATTTGTTGAATGGATAGTGTTAGGTTCCTCTTTAGTGGAAGAGAGCTTGACAGAGATTCTCTTCACAGAGATTCTGGACGTTGGCTCATTAATTTCCTTTTATACGTGCCTAAAATACACCCATCCTCATGTCCATTTCTAAAAAATGTATTTTTATGATTTCAGAGAGGAAGGAAGAGGGAGAGAGAGAAACATCAGTGATAGAATCATTGATCAGCTGCCTCCTGCACGTCTTCTATTGGGGATCATGCCAGCAACCCAGGCATGTGTCCTGAGAGGAATCAAACCATGACCTCCTGTTCATAGGTCCACACTCAACCATTGAGCCACACTGGCCAGGCCTTCAAATCCATTTTTAAAAAATTATTTGAAAAATAAGCAGCCTAGAATGAAAATAAACTAGTGCATAGCTTCTTGCATCTTGTCTTTAATATATATATATATATATATATATATATATATATATATTTATTTATTTATTAATTTCAGAGAGGAAGGGAGAGGGAGAGAGGGGTAGAAACATCAATGATGAGAATCATTGATCAGCTGCCTCCTGCACGCCCCCTACTGGGGATTGAGCCGCAACCTAGGTATGTGTCCTGGCTGGGAATCGAACCCGTGACCTCCTGGTTCATAGATGGATGCTCAACTTCTGAGCTGCGCTGGCTGGGCATCTTGTCTTAAGTAACAGGACTTGTCAGCATTTTCTGGTTTATGTTTCAAAAAGCTTTTGTTGTAATTGAGAGTTAAGAGTCATCTTGTTGGGGGTGCATTCCTTTTCCATTAAGTGGTAATGACTTGGCTTGTTTTACATTTGTGTCTTCCAAGGGTTGGGGGTCATGGAGACACATTTATTTAAACCTCTGTGTTTTTCCTTTGTCTATATTAGGTGGTTCTTTCTAGCCTTAGATAGGTGTTACACTTCTGTTTTCATCTCAATTTCAAGAAATTTTTGAGATTTTCAGCTTTGGTCAGTTTTATGTGAATGCAACTAAGTTTTTGAGTTAAATAGTATTTTCCAGTGGTAAAGGAGGGAATTGACATTTTGGGGCATATTTAATACAACATTCCTGTTAGGTAGGGCATTATCATTTCCATAATGCAGATGAGAAAGTTGAATATCAGAGAGAGGTTAAGTAGCTTGTCCAGTGTTACTTAGTGATTGAACTGGGATTCAAATCCAAGTTGCCTGATGCCTACACCTATAGTTTTATCTGTTATATCATGCTGTCACCATAAACCTAACTAGTCAAACTCCCAGATAGTTTTATTATCTTTCTTTGATTTCTGGGTGTTAGAAGTGTATTGAATGGGAGAATTTAATAAGAATTTGTAGTACTATTTCAAAGATTCAGACCACAGAATGGTAACCATTTGAATATAGGTTCTTCAACTAGGCATTTAAATCTTACCCCTTGGTTTCTAATGTAAAGGGAAAGATTTACAAAGTAAATTGCTGAAATTTTCCTGAACCCAGGGAAATCATGGTTAAAACATATGTACAGAAAGTTTAAGAATCTGCATACTTAGAACCAGGCTTCAGATATTGCTGACATAGTCTATTTATGGAAGTGATTAATGCCAAGCAGTGAGAAACTACGAAGTGTTTAGTGTAAAAAGCTCAGTAGGGAGCTTTTTCAAACATCACCAGTTCTTTAGGAAGTTTGTCTCCAAACACTTGGGACCTATCCAAAAGCCTAGTGCCTTTTCCAAACTGATTCTAGTATATACTTATCCTGAATGATGTATGAAATTAAAACTGATACAATATTTGCAATTCCAATATTGCATGAAATTTTTTAAATAATTCAGGTTTCCAGGGGGAAGTTTTAATTGCTTTGTTTCTTGATGTGATTAGGTGAGTCTCCTCCCTTTTATTTGCAATTACACTGCAGTGTAGAAGAGAAGAGTCAAAGTAAGAGGGGCATTAGGGCTTGCCATGCATTTTGTCTATTGCTCATCTTAGCTTCATTTGGCTCAGTCATTAAGTTAACCAAATAAGAATTATGTCATCTATAACTTAGTTTCTTTTTAGTAAGTCTGGACAGGCTATAATAACATGCATATGCACATATATATTTTATTTAGCAAGTATTTCTTGACTACCTGTTCTTTAACACTAGTGACCACTTGCATCCCACATTAGCTCCTTACACACATAGCCACTTGCTGGGTCTTTTTATCATTTCGAATTGACCACCCTAGAAATCTTTAACTCCCAGGAAGTCTGAGGTCAGAGTTTATATCAAAAACTTGGGAACATCAGCTTTGTCTTCTAAGAAAAAACCATATTAATGCTTTATACTTTACAGACTGTTCATGTTATTTAATTCTTATCACAAATAATTCTAATATCTCACTTATACTTACACATTTTCTTTCTTTTTTTTTTTTTGGAGAGACAGTTTACAGCATTTTAGTCATTAATCCATTTCATTCCATAATGCACTGTATTGTTCCTGGCATCATTAATACTATTGTCATAATTTCCCTTGGAGAGGACCATGCTTTTAAAAAACCTGAGTTGGATTTCCATTGATTAACTCTAAAATATTTTACCTTACCAAAAGAGCAACCCCTAATCAGCTAAGATGGAGGTAGTATGGATAGGTGTTTTAGACAGAAGGTGGGAGCACAAGTATACCAACAAGCAAATTTAATACATGGCTTAAACCAGATGATAGGGAGAGAGCACCAACACAGCCAAGGCCTTCGAGAAGGTAGCTGGAAGTGCTCTGTCAAGTAGGTTAGTCTGCAGAATTGGAAAGCTAAAACCTTTTCCTATTAACTACTCAAGCCCAACCAGAGAATATGAAATAATGAATAACTAGAGGGCCGTAACTTTTCAGAAAACAGAAAGGTGGAGTAAACACACCATCCCCCGATAAAATGAAGTTGGATGTCAAAGTATAGAGAAAAGTTCGGATATCTTGAAGTTTGTTTTGGCATTTTGATCTGTAAGCAATCAATATGGAAAGGAAGGCTATCCCAAAGAGGAAAGTCTGCAAGAACCAGAGTAGTTGAGACCAACCATTCGTGATGCCTTTAGACTTGCATAATACCATGGCATACAAGGACTCTCCCACGTGAGTCAGCCAGGCATGCCATACCCATTGTATAGAAGGGTCTGATGATAGTTCACCAAGTACAGAGTGAAGGGGCCCAGGGGCCGTAGGCTCTGATAAGGAATACTCTGAGGCCAGAAGATAACCCATTTCCCGGAAGTGTTCCCCATTATCCTATATAATAAAAGGCTAATATGCAAATTGTCCCCTTAACCTGGAGTTTGACTAGGGGGGCGGGGCCAGCCAGCCAACCTCCTATGTCCCCTCCCCCCAGCTGGCTGGACCCCACCCATGCACAAATTAGTGCACAGGGCCTCTGGTCTTTTATAAATGAACTCTGTCATCCAAACAGAAGTCACTCCTCTTCTCATCAGAGATCATCTGCCTTGGTTCCACATCTATGCCATAACATTTACATCCTCTCTATCCCTTTTTACCAATTAAGTCCCACCCATCCTTTAGGTTTATCTCCATTTTCTAAGCAATTTTAACTGCCTCCAACATTCTGCTTCAGAAGCCCTATTCTAACTTGATAGGCCATAAACTTGGCTTTCTGGGTGAGTTCTGAGACTTAGGTAAATCGTAGTAACCATGGAGCGGAGAAATGCAGAGGCAGGAACATTTCAAGTAGACTTACACATTTTCCATTTGGTCAAAACGGATTCACTGTACTAGAAAAGATACGAGGTTTTTTTAATCCCCCTTACAGAGAAATGGAAGCATTAGGGGCATTCTAGTGTTTTTTTGAGACAATTTTGAAATTCACATCTCATCTTTTAGTTCAGAAGTACTGAGCCACTAAAGATACTCAGGAATAA
Organism: Cnephaeus nilssonii; assembly: GCF_951640355.1. Taxonomy (NCBI): domain Eukaryota; kingdom Metazoa; phylum Chordata; class Mammalia; order Chiroptera; family Vespertilionidae; genus Cnephaeus; species Cnephaeus nilssonii. The sequence goes on from NC_137078.1 coordinate 72,818,566, forward strand.
TATAGTTACTACCTTTTTATTGAGTGCTTATAGGAATAGAAACATATATATCATCCTAACACAGTATGAAGTAGACACAATTACCACCCTCATTTTTACATGTGCGGAAACGGAGGAGTTAAGTAATTTGCTCAAGGACACATAGCCTGTAAGTGGCAGAGCCCAGATTCAAACATAGATCTGCACTCCTAATTCTTATACAACTTGTAGAGCCCTTACTCTTAAACACTGTGTTCTATGTTGTTTTCTCACAATATAAGATATTGTGAGAAAAGAAAAATCCTTGCATCTTACGTCAGGAAGTGACCTTTAATTCTTTCAGGATTGTCCTTTCTAGTGAGGCCCTAAATACTGTGATGACCTTGACAAGGGCAGAGCCAAGTCTAGGTCAGTACACGATTCCCAAACCAGTGCTCATTCTGCTGGAGAGCATCGCTTTTCCTGTGGAAACATTGACTTGATGGCAGAGATAACTCTAAGGCACCTTTTGTGTTTTGACAAGTTTGCCTCATTTACAGAAGGAAGAATGGCAGAAGACAGTATTAGGTTAACAAGTGACCTTCTTGAGGTTCATTCCAGCCTCAGGCATACAACCTAGGAAGAACATTCCTTAGCTAGCAAGTTGTTCTTTTCCATTCTATTTCTTGTGCTCAAAGCAAACTGAGTTATCTGATGCCTTACAGTCTCTCTTTTCATTTTGTTTATTCAGTTTTTCATGCGTGCACTGTGACTAGTTAGAAAGGCTACAAGGTCATTTTAGTGTTTTCCCACAGAGGCTCAAAGTAACTAACATAATAATGCAAGTAGATTAATTATAGAAGGAAATGCATTTAACATTTTTTGGCCAGAAAGTGCCTTTTGAAGGGGGCAGTGTAGTTGCTGGTGTTAAAGTCAGACCTGGGAAAGAATTCTGTTTCTGCAATCATTTACCCTCTGTGTTAGCTGGTGGTCAGATTCTTAACCTGTCTGAGCTTTAGTTTCTTACTGTGGAAGGTAGTGGTAATAATAGCTATCTTACAGAGTAATTCTGAGAAATGAATACAATAGAATATAATAGGTGACTGTCACTCAGTGGACCTTTCTTTTTAGAATAGCATAAAATCTGTTCAATAGCTTCCCTTGATGGAGGAGTCCTTAGTAATTATCTATTCTGTTTTGTGCAATAAGATTTCTACATGGCGGGGAGCAATCACTTCACATGAAAGAAATAACCTAATTTAGTTGTGCTGTTGTGGTTTAGGAGTTTGTTTTAGGGTTAAATTGTCTCTTGATCACCTCTGTTAATCCCCAGTTGCCAAGTAGTAATGATTCTGATGAGATGAAATCTTCCATATTTGCAAATAGCAATCATTATTAAAATCAGAACAACCAGTTTTATCCTTCTGTCCAGAAAGAAAATTTCATTAAAAGTTTTTTCAAATGTAGAAATTGTGGTTGAAGTTAGGACTGTAAGTTTGTTTTATAGTTACCTGGGTAACATTTTCGTTGATGTAAGCAGGAAGACAACATTGTGGAATGGTTCAGGAAAAAAATCTCTCTGCCTGCAGAAATTTTTGCTAGGTTGCAATATTTGTACCCTTCCCACATATCTCCCATGTTTTAGTAGTGATGTACCTGATAGCAGTGAGGCACCACCTGTACTCATTGTCAGTATTCGAGTTGTATTTTCCATTTTGGTTGAAGTTCTTTTTTTGTTTGCCGACAGGTTACTTCTAAATCCAGTGTTTTTTCTTTTATACAGGAAAGCTTTCTAGTGGATAAACTTCAGTTTAGAGAGAGGGACTAGTCTAATCTTTGCATTTGAATGTTTCCAGTAGAATAGCTTTAAATTAAAGGTTCAAATCTGTATGTCCAAGGTATATAAGGTATCATATAAATAAATACTCTTTAAAATCAACAGTATGTCATTATAAATAAGGCTCAAGAATTATTCTAAATACACTCACGGATATGATCTATAAATAGTGATCTTAAGCAATGCTTATTCAGTAAATGCTTCTTGGACTCATAGGACCTACATTGGAATATAGAATATTTTGTATAATTTCATTGGTTAAAATCTATTAGAGTTACTGAAAGTTTTCACAATTTCTAATTACTGTTAACCCTGTCCTGAGGAGCTGCAAATTATCCAGTGATCAATATGAAGTGAGATTTTTAAAAAATATATATTTTATTGATTTTTTTACAGAGAGGAAGGGAAGAGGGATAGAGAGTTAGAAACATCCATGAGAGAGAAGCATCGATCAGCTGCCTCCTGCACACCCCCTACTGGGGATGTGCCCGCAACCAAGGTACATGCCCTTGACCGGAATCGAACCTGGGACCCTTTAGTCCACAGGCTGATGCTCTATCCACTAAGCCAAACCAGTTAGGGCTGAAGTGAGATTTTTTTACCCAGAATTAAGAAAACACATCCCCTCACCAGGGGTACTATCTGTTCATTTAAGAGAAAAAAACGTACAAACTATTTGCACAGTTGAACATCTTTGTCCTTTTTAACTATCTTAAAAATTAATACTGTAACGGGAAGGTAAGTAGTTTAGAATTTGCTCATTATCAGATGACAAAGTTAGGGGCTTTTAAAGAAGCAAAGCATACTTGGTTAGCAATAATTTGGGAGGCAGGAGATTGCTATTTATGATGATATTTAATGCCATTTTCAGTAGGATTAAATAAAAAAGGTAAATGCCATTATGCGTGTTAAACTAACCCTCCTGGAAGGGGGTGAGAATAGAGTCACCTTTAGTCTTCTTTTCATTCCACTACAATTTGTAAGTTGGCTTAGAGCAGCATTTTCCAGGCTGTTTAATTGAACATTATTAGTTCTTATACAATGTGAATAAGTATCCTCTGGGGATGAAAAAAGGATTCTTGACAAAATAATGGCCAAAGTGATATGCATTTCTTTACTGCAGAATTAGTATTCAGAGTATTTGTACTCATGAGCCTTATGATCCTTCAAAAGAAGAAAGGATACATTATGTAGTATTTCTCAAACTTATTTGGCCATAGAATCCTGTTTGTTGAGAACACCTAATAAGCATTTTATGTTATGACTGGTGTGTGTAGTGGAGCCCAGTTAAGCAGTTCTGGCGTAGTGAGTTTGTGAATTAAAAAAAAAAGGAATCCTTTTTTATAGGATAGCTTGACCAGTAGTGGGAAAGGACTTTTCTGTGAACATATAAGATATGTCTCTAAGGTAACACAGACTGCCCTAGCTGGTTTGGCTCAGTGGATAGAGTGTTGGCCTGCAGACTGAAGGGTCCCTGGTCGGTCAAGGGCACATGCCCGAGTTGCAGGTTTGATCCCCAGTAGGGGGCGTGTAGGAGGCAGCCGGTTGATTCTCTCTTATTATTGATGTTTCTGTGTCTCCCCTCTCCCTTCCTCTCTGAAATAATAATAATAAAAAAAATGTTTAACACAGAGTTAGGGATTAATGTAATTCCAAAGGTTATCTAATCCAATTGCCAATCCTATCTATACTAATAAAAGAGTAATGTGGTAATTAGACCGGGAGAACTTCCAGAGACCTTCCAGACAAAGCCATGGTGGCAGGGCCGAGGCAGAGACTGTTAGGGGAGATCAGGCCTGCAGGGGAGAGCAGTTGGGGGCGATCAGACTGTCAGGGGGGGCGGTCGGGGGCAATCAGGCTGGCAGGCAAAGGCAGTTAGGGGCGATCAGGCTGGCAAGCAGAGGCGGTTAGGGGTGATCAGGCCAGCAGGCAGAGTGGTTAGGGGCCATCAGACAGGCATGCAGAGTTGTTAGGGGCGATCAGGCAGGTAGGCGAGCGGTTAGGAGCCAGTAGTCCCAGATTGCGAGAGGGATGTCTTGACTGTGGTATTGGGCCTAAACCGGCAGTCGGACATCTCCTGAGGGGTCCTGGATTGAAGAGAGTGCAGGCCAGGCTGAGGGACCGCCCCTCATCGTGCATGAATTTCGTTTACTGGTCCTCTAGTCCTATATAATAAAAGGCTAACATGCAAATCAGCTGGTTGCTATGACGCGCACTGACCACCAGGGGGCAGACGCTCAACACAGGAGCTGCCCCCTGGTGGTCAGTGCACTCATAAGGACGCCCCGCCCCCCTCCAGTGCACGAATTTCATGCACCGGGCCTCTAGTAACAATAATAATAGTAGCAGCTGCCAGTTTTAGGAGTACTTGCTGTTTATTAGACACAGTGTTGTTATTCTATATGCTTTTATTAACCATGAATTTTAACCTTTTGCACTTGGATGTCGAATGTGACTTGACACAGTTAGCATCGGTAGCAGGAATCAAGAAAAAAGCAAGCGAGTGCAAAGGGTTAATTTTTTTATCTTAATATTTTCCTTTCTCCTACTTTTTAACATCTCCACTACTACATTTCCCCAGTAACTAGATAATTGCAGTGTCCTGTTTTCCCTATCTGTCTATATAATGCTGCCATCCTCCCACCTTGTCCTTTTCTCCACACTGTACCCAAAATGATCTTTTAAAAGGGTAATTCTAATTGTGCTTAAAACTCTTCAGTGGCTCACCGTTATCCTCAGGATCTTAGCTTTGTCCATCTCTGATTACTTTTCTAATTTCTAGCCTCTTGCCCCTGGGCTGCTGTCATACTAAACTATAACCCTTTCAGGAATATAATGCTCTGTCAGCTCCAGGCCTGTGTACATGCAGTTTGCTTATCTATCTCAGTAGGTTCCTATCCTTAGATTTTAAATCTCCCAAGAAGCATTCTTTGACCATCCTGAAATTGAGTTAGGTCCTAGATTAGGTCCTATATGTACTGTGCATTTGACCCTATTGTAACTCTTAACAAGTGGCGCTATAATTATCTATTTTAATTTTCCAGTTATAATAGACTTTAATCTCTTTGAGAATCAGTGTTACCTCTTGTTTAGGATCCATAGATCTTAGCACAATGCCTACATATATAAGTACTAGTAGCCCTGCGCATGAATCTGTGCGCCAGTAGCTCTCTGCGGGGCCTGGCTGCTCCGCGCCCGCTGCCCAGAGGCTCTCCGCGGCCCAGAGGCCCATCTGCGGCCGGGTGTGGAACACTTGCCTCGTCGTCATGGTGACAAAGCAGGCATTCTGCCAGGCCACTCATGCTGCCTGCTCAAAGCAGCCGCCCCCCCCCCCCCCCCCCGCCCCGGGACTGGGGGACTCCGGCGGGGCTGAGAGGACTGGGTGCCGCCATCTTGTGGCTATGGGTGCTGCCATCTTTGTGATGGAGTGATGGTTAATTTGCATATTACCCTTTTATTAGATAGGATTTATTGAATGAATGAAAGTATCCTAATCCTCACAACCTTGCAAGATGTTTTACGGTTTAGAAAATTGGCCTTTGTGAGGTTAAGTAACTAGCCCAAGGTTACTCAGCTAAAAGGAGGTGAGGAAGGATAGAATCCAGATCTGTCTAATTGCAAAGACTGGGCTTATTTTTTTCTTGCTTCTCCACATGGCTGCTCTTTTTCATCTTGTCTTTACATATTTCTGTCAAGTGTTCCAACAGCCTATGCTAACAACCTTATCCATAGCTTCTGAGGCAGCTTGTGCCATATTTGGATAGTTTTTGAGGGCTGAAATAGGTCCCTCTAGAATAATTTTCCATCCACTGGTCTTAATTTATGCTTTGGAGACTATAATTTATTTTTCTAAAAGCAAATAATTCCTAATTTGTAATCCACTTAAGGTCTCATTTATTAGTTTATTCATTCATTTATAGAGCAAACATTTACTGAGCACCATCGTTAGGTTGGTTCCTTATTCTAATGATGTCATTTTTCAAAATGTTTGAGGATTGTCTTCAGACTTTTGTCTGATTCTTATGAAAATGTGTCGACACTTTTTTTTAAACCTTGAAGGTGGATTTGATTGGGGAAATAGCAAATAGTTGTTTAGGATCAAGCAAGGTGAAAAATAGGGGTCAGAAGTTCCAATCTGACAGTCCTCAATTTTCTTTGGCTTGCCTATAATTTTTAAAAAATTTGAGCCTAAGTTGTAATGGTTCTGAAAGAGATAATGAAGGTAGTGGTACAAGTAATGGGAATAATGGATGTTCTCTGTGATGCTATTGACAATATTTTAAAATGGAAAATATTGCAATTATTAATATGGAACTGGTTAAAAATTATGACACATCCTTCAGTGGAATACATCTACCTAATAAAAAAGTAACATGCTAATTGACCGTACCATCGTGACGCCCACCAGCCAATCAGGAGTGAGTATGCAAATCAACCCAACAAAGATGATGGGTTAATTTGCATACACAGGTGCCAAGCGGCTGGGGGTGGGGCTGGACACTTGTGTCGTTGCTATGGCGACGATGCAGGCGTTCCGCAATACCCCAGCCATTCTGGGCAGCGTGGGAAGGTGGGAAGGCAGCTCCGGGCCGGAGCGGAAAGGCGGCTCCAGCCAGTGAGAAGGCGCTGCCGGCAGCCAGGGGAAGGAAGGCCCATTCTTGCACGAATCTTCGTGCATCAGGCCTCTAGTTTTAATTACAAATGATGAAGATCTATATTTGATATGGCAAGTTATTCACATTAATTTTTTAAGTGAAAAAAGGTTACAAAATAATTTGTATAGTATTTTCTAATATTGCAGGTTTGCCTCATATCTTATTTGCATAAGAAAAAAATCTCTAGAAGTATATAACCTAAAATACTAGCAATGCTTGATTCTGGGTGGTTGGATTAACCCTTTGCACTCGCTTGCTTTTTTCTCGATTCCTTTATTCTAATGCTAACCGTGTCGAGTTACACTCGACATCCGAGTGCAAAAGGTTAAAGGTGTTTGTAAAAAAATACCTCATCCTCCTAACCTATAACAACATCAGTGCAAAACAGCTATATACATCTGTCTCATTAGCATATAATAATGCATACACATATTTAACATTCAAGTGAATATGGCTTTGTGTCCTCATCCCAATATATGAAAAGTTCATTTTCTCTAGAGATTCTCTTTGATATTTCCTGGGACCCCCAGGTTTACTTATTAAGTCTCAAGGGGGTTAGTCAAGGATACCATCAATAAAATGTTCAGGCCACTGAAGAGCCCAGTTTCTTCGCTGCTATTTTTGCTTCTGCTCTGATAACAGTATAACCTCCAAGATCAGATAACCTGGAGTACTGAGCAAGATCCTGGTTTTGGCAGGAATTAGCATGGTGGTTGAGACCAACTTCTGTCATAACTTTGGTCTTTCAGTCATTCCTCAGGATGCCAGCTCAAGAGCTGTTTTAGCATCTACTTTTTGTGTCCAGGATCTCTGGCTTTTGCTTCTTTTATTCTGTCTGAAACTCTTACTGCAGTGGACCAGCATTGTTCCATGGCCCTTGTCAGTTGGAGCTGAGTAGTAGTTGCCCCTTTAGATGGGACATGCACTCTCCAGTTTTCTGAATTCCTCATCACTCCCCACTCCCTGTTATTTCATTGACACTATGGTTAAGGCTGGGTTTGATTTATATATCTGTTCTGAGCACTGGGGATGTATGTGAATATAAATAAGACACAGTCGTTGCCTTCAGAAAGCCCTTCTCTGGTAAAAGAGAAATGGTAAAAAGTAATTATAATATGTGATAAGTGCTATAGTCAAATATATAATTAGATATTAATTGAGCACCTATAACATACCAGGTATTAATGCTGAGTGCTTTAACTTATCTAAGTCTCAACACTTTTGTGAGTTGGTGTTCTTTTTTCCTCTCTACACGTGAAGAAGTGAGCTCAGAGATGGTTAAGTATCTTGGCCAAGATCATACAGCTAGTAAGTATAGGTAGCTAGGATTCAAAATCAAATTTCTGACCAAGAGCATCAGTTCCCACCCTGCCTTCTTTGAGAGCATTAAAGCTTGAATCATTTAACCAGAGACATTGGTTTTGTCTCAGAGTGATCTGGTTTTTTTAGGGCAAGACAGTGTACTTAACTGGTATAAAGGGCTGCCGAGATCCAGGACCAGGGAAGACTGTAAGTTGGAATCCTAGAGATCCCAGGAGGCTTTTTGTCCAGGCTAGAGAAGGTAAAGCTATAGTAAGCAAATAGATCAGCCTGCCAAGTGGGAATTCTAGGATAATGTGAGTTCTCTTCCCACTAGTGACTTGAATTCTACTAATGTGACTATTGTTGAGAAATAGGGGTTGAAGTGTGTGTTGTTTGTTTTTTGAGAACTGCCAAGAACTAATAAAAACTATGTCAAAGACCTTCACAAAATATCAACATAAATGCTTGGTTTAATCTGGTACATCAAAAGCAGAGTCAAAGGGTAGGCTTTTGGAACACTAGGCATACCTAGGCCAGAATTGATAGTGAAAGGCATGAATTTCTGACATAAAAACTGGGGAAGATTTTTAGTAGCAGCTGGTAGTCCTCCCACACTGCCCTTTATGGCTCAGGAGTTGCTTTCTGCAGGGTTGCAGAGTATGCTGGAGATGAAAGAGAGGCATTCCCTCATAGTAGCTTTAGGACCTTAAGTCCTGTGTAAAACAAGGAATTTGGATTGGATGACTTCAGCACTTTCTGTTTTTTTCAGTGCTTATTTAGTACTGTATACTTTACATATCTTATTAGCTCATTTAATTCCTACCCTGGCTCTGTGATATAGATGGGGGTATCCAAATATTACATTAGGAAACGGAGGCTCAAGGTTGGTCCAACGTCATACAATCTATATATATAAAACCCTAATATGCTAATAGACCGAACGGTGGAACAACCAAACAGCTGAACAACCAGTTGCTATGATGTGCGCTGACCACCAGGGGGCATGTTCAAATCATGGCAGGCATCAGCCCTGCTTGCATCTGCTGCTGGTGTTGGCCCCAATTGCTCTGCCATCAGCGCGTGGGAGCGGCGGCGGCAGGAGCAGGGCTGCTGGCAGACGGGACTGGGGGCCGTGGTGGGAGGGGCCGGGCAGGGGTATGGGGGATTGGCCAAGACCTGCCCCTGTGCCCACCTCGCAGCCCACAGTTCCTTTCAAGATGCACGAATTCATGCACTGGGCCCCTAGTTAATTAATAAGTAGAGGAATCAGAATTTGAATCCAGCTCTGCCTGACTCCCGAGTGTTATTTTTGCCATAGTGACACTGATTAATAATCAGTGATGTAAAAATGTCTTTCCTATTATTCTGCCTCCCACTCCTCAAATGAGCTTCTTTGCTTCCTTGAAGCTGACTTAACCCCCACTGTTTTGGGTTTAACCTTTTGCACTTGGATGTTGAGTGTGACTCGACACGGTTAGCATTAGAATAAAGGAATCGAGAAAAAAGCAAGTGAGTACAAAGGGTTAAAAGAGAGTGTGGTGTTTATAAGGCACACAATTGGCCTGTTGACCTTCTGCTTTCTCTTCCCAGGCTGGTAGTTATGCAGAATCTGTGATCTAAACTTTTGAGAAAAGAACTGCAATACCTGCAACTCTGTGTAGCTTCAGAAATCGCCCCACAACACACCCTGTAAGCATAACTAAACTATTGTTTAGATGCAATCGTGAAATTGCCATGCAATCCCTTAATATTTTTTACTGATTGATTTTTTTTAAGAGAGGAAGGGAGGGAGAGAAACATCTATTTGTTCCAGTTATTTGTGCATTCATTGGTGGATTCTTGTATGTATCCTGACTGGGGATTGAACCCACAACCTTGGTGTATCAGGATGACATTCTAATCAACTGAGTTACCTGGCCAGGGCCTGCAGTCCCTTGATATTTTAGTGTACACCACTTCTAATGATTTGGTTGTTAGTTATTTCAAGTGCTTATAAGTTACAAATGTGATTTGCTACTGGCTAAAGACTCCTAATCTACACTAATAAAAGAGTAAGATGCAATTGACCGTACCTTTGCGATGCCCACCAGCCAATCAGGAGTGTGTATGCAAATTAACCCAACAAAGATGGCAGGTTAATTTGCATACTCAGGTGCCTAGCAGCCATGGCAACGACACAGGTGTTCTGCACCGCTCCAGGCCTCTGGGCAGCATGGGAAGGCGGAAAAGCAGCTCCGGGCCGGAGCAAAAAGGCAGCTGTGGCCAGAGCGAAGGTGGTGCCGGCAGCCAGGGGAAGGAAGGCCCATTCTTGCACAAATCTTCGTGCATCAGGCCTCTAGTAGTTAAGTAATAAAATTGGTATCAACTTGCCCTGGACATTATGGCTAGTTGGTTGGGGCATTGTCTGGTACACTGAAAGGTCGAGGGTTTGATTTCTGGTCAGGACACATACCTAGGTTGCAAGTTCGGACCCCATTTGGGGCATATGGGAGGCAATTGATCAATGTTTCTCCCTCTCCTCCCCCTCTCTGAAATCAATGACAGTGCCCTCAGATGAGTATTAAAAATAAAAGTGGCAATTTATGTGGTCTGTGTTTTCAGATACTTAGTTAGATCTCTTAACCAACAGATCAAATTCAATGTCAGATTTCTGATTTTTAAATTAATGAATTAATGAAGTTGGGTATAATGGTTTATGTTATCTGTACATACATTTGATACCTGAGCATTTCCTTGAATGTATCCTGAAGTGCCCCATGTTTTAGTAAGCAGTGTGGTGCAGGGGAAAGGGTTCTGCCTAGGTGGGACCTAAGTTTGCATCCTAGATATATGGCTAGGGACCATAAATCCTAGATATATGGCTAAGGTTCAGAGTAACTCTGAACCTTACTCTTTTATCTATAAAAGGAGATTGGAGGATTGATTAGAGGGATAAAGTATTGAGCATAGAACCTGGCACTAGTTGGTGTTCAGAAATTATTTCATATCAGTGTGTGATATGAGTAGAATGTGTGTACAGACATTAAAATGGCAAAGTGATAGGATAGGCAGCCTTGCTTCTATTTCAGGACTCTGCCGAATCTCTGCATATGCCCATAATGAACTCTTATTTGAGATCAACCGAGGTATTTCTAGAAAAGATCTAGTCTACCTGGTAAAACATATGTAATTGTTAGTCCTGGGCTACTTAGCTTTAATGCGAGGAAGCAGATCTGAGGAGATTGTTAAAGGCCTTAGGTCAGTGGTTCTCAACCTTTCTAATGCTGCGACCCTTTAATATAGTTCCTCATGTTGTGGTGACCCCCAACCATAAAATTATTTTCGTTGCTACTTCATAACTGTAATTTTGCTACTGTTATGAATCGTAATGTAAATATCTGTGTTTTCCGATGGTCTTAGGCTCTACAGAAGCGGTTTTCAACCTGTGGGTCGTGACCACAGGTATTTACATTATGATTCATAACAGTAGCAAAATTACAGTTATGAAGTAGCAACGAAAATAATTTTATAGTTGGGGGTCACCACAACATGAGGAACTGTATTAAAGGGTCGCAGCATTAGAAAGGTTGAGAACCACTGCCTTAGGTAATAGTGAGATGTTTCCATTTGAATATTCTATAAAAAAGAAGAAAAAAGTTATGTTAACTGATTTTCACCATATTAGGATGCTCCTCTTAAAACCTAAACAGTTGGATCCAAAATCCTTAAGTAAGTCTTCAACCAACACTGGTAAACTTTAGGACCCCAGAATGTCTTCAGTAACCACAATACTGCAGGTTTCCCCCGTTAATCCGAAAGTAGATCATTTCTATGTAAGCCATAATATCGTAAAGTGAAGAAGCAATCACCTTAGGACACATCTTGCTAATAGATGCCCCAAATAACTCGAGAGAAAGCACAAATGCTCACAGATACAGTTTAAAGCTGGTTGATGCTGAGATGATGAGTATAGTTCCTATGGAAGGAGCTTGATGCTGCCACTCCCTCTGCTAGGGTGTTTGCAGCAAAACAATGACTGCTATTTTTGCTTTTCTTCATAAAAGAGAAATCCTCTTCGATTTCTTTTGGTTAGTGAAAACAGGTACTAATGTAGGTCTTTTGTAAAATGAAGTGGCGTAAAGCGAACTTTCGAAAAGCAGGGGTACCTGTATTTACAATAGCTCAGGCTGAGATCATCCCTGCTGTTTATTCTTGAAAATGTGGTAGAAAAATTTACCCTCTGTATCAGCCATTTTCTACCAGTGGGCAAGAGACACATTGATGTGCCGCAAGAATTTTTAAAACATGCAAAACATGTCCCCTATTTAGTCAGGGACACCAACCTCTTTTCCCTTAGATTGTCAAATAAAAAAATGACAACAGCCAACACAACAAAAACCATCCAGTGTGAATAAATCAAAATTATACTATTTTTTTTGTCAGATTAGCAAAAAGTGTAATCTATTTTTTGGTGTGCCGCAGAATTTTAGTAATTAGTTTGTACGCCATGAGATGAAAAGGGTTGAAAATCACTGCTCTATATCAAAACTCTGTAATGTATTTTTTTATTGATTGGTTTTGAGAGAGAGAAACATCAGTTTGTTGTTCCACTTAATTTATGAATCATTGGTTGGTTCTTGTATGTGCCCTGACCGGAGATCAAACCTGCAGCTTTGGCATATCAGGATGGCACTCTAACCAACTGAGCTACCTGGTCAGGACCAAACTGTGTAATATTAAAAACTAATCAGCAACATTTTGTGACCACTCTAAATAGTTTAGTTAATCCACTCTAAATAAATTCATTAATCCATCAAGCTATAACATTATGTTCACTGATGTTCTATCTTTGCCTTTCCCTCCTCCCCACCTTTATCATTATATTTCCCTCTTGGGTTCCTGGTAGACTTTTTGGAAATGCCACTGTTTCTGTCACTACATACATTGCCCCAGAATTTTTCTATTTAGATTAGTTTATGTTTAAAAATAAAGTGATTTGCCCTGGTATTAATATGTGCTTTTAAAATAACTGTGGACACGATGACAGATGCTTTTTAGAAATCCTGCGTGGATCTATGAACCAGGTCATGGTTTGATTCCTAATCAGAGCACATGCCTGGGTTGTGGGCTTGATCCCCCCTGGGAGGGGGCAGTGTGCAGGAGGCAGCCGATCAATGATTCTCCCTCATCATTGGTGTTTCTATGTCTCCCTCTCTCTTCCTCTGAGGTCATTAAAAATATATTAAAAAGAAAAAAAGAAATCCTGAAAACCATTGTATGGCCATTGATACCACTCTTTGTTACTGTTAAAGAAGCTGTATTTTCTTTTGAGCTATTGGAGTACCCCACCCAATTTTTTTTTCTTCTGTTAATGTTCAACAGAAAACTGAAGATAGTTAAGTCACAACTTTCCGATCTTGTGCACATTTCTTCTTTGGTTCACTGCCATACGATACTGTAGCAATATCTTACAGACATCTTTGATGACCAATCAGAAGCAGTTAAATTACCTTAAATTTTTAAATGGAACTCTGACAGCCAATAAGAAATCCTTTGGGTGGTAACTGTAACAACCCTTTCGTGTGATTTTAAAAACAATTCTAAATTTGCGGTATTTTCTGTTTTGGAAGCACTTGAGGCCTTACTGCATCTGCTGTGTGCATTTGCTAGGGATTTCCAAGCTTTAAGTTCCCTGTAGTTTGAAGTCTGGATCTGACCCCTGTTCTGCTTCTCAAGGTAACTTTAAAACAGGAAGTGTGCAAAGGAGGTAACTGATGACGTGAACAGCCAATCATGGCTTTGTGTTCTTAGCCAATAAAACAGTTCAGCCAATGGGACCACTCTGGAGGCAAGGTTTGGTGTCAAATAGCATGCTAGATTGAATGCCTTTGACTGTTAAAGTGGAAGGAGGCTGCAGGGCTTCATTGGAGCCTCGGAGTTTTTCACTGAGGCAGGGGTCAGCTGAAAGACAAAGAAAAATGGCGAATAGTTTGCTGGGGGGTGGGGGGACAGCTGTTCGGGTTTTCACTGGAGTGGACATTCCAGACTCAGGTTTCTGCATCTCCTGCTGCCTTTTGTTTCCTCCGTCCTTTTTGGGGGGAGGGATAGGAGTGACTTAAATTCTCCCTGTCCGAGGAGATATAAATAACTACATGTAAAATTAATGCAGTTCCCGGTAAGTTTAATTCTTTGTTCTGTGTTAAAATGGTAGAAACTGTTTAGCTTCAGAGAGTGTAGACAAGTTGCACTGTTTCAGAAAATGGCCACTTTACATTCCATGCATACCTTTTGGTGCACCTAGAATACCTTACTCTGTTTAGATTTTGCATGCCCTTCAACTAGGATTTCTTTTCCTAGTTGAGCAACAAGATCAGGTACATGAAAAAAGGCTAATAATTTTTTGAGGGGCATACAGAAGCAAAGCACTTTCTCTTTGCATTGGGTAAACTTAACTGTTTTCCAAATAATTTTCCTTTGTTCAAGTGCACTGAAGCTTTTCTACAGAATAAGCTGAGTTGTTGTAAGACTTTTTCTATTTCCATGCACTTTATTGACATCTGTATTTTCAGAGGCGGAAGCAACACTATTGCTATTCTCAATTTGTGTTAAAATATGATTTGCACTGATGCAGGTTCTAATGGTGAAGGCCCACATGCCAATGTGAAATTCTCGCATAACTTTCTTGATTTACCTGTCTGTGCTTCTAGAGTCTTAAGAACCAATTAGTTAAGTAACAGTTTTGTTTTAAAATGCGCATTTTAACATAGAATGCTGGTTAGAAGCATACTTCTCCACTATACTGACAGTGACAAGAGCAAATCCTTTTCCACCAATTTCACACATTTTGTCAGGTGTTGATTTAGGTTTTTAAAATGATGTGAGCAAAATGCTTTTCATTTTCTGTATGAAATATTTAAGTCCTAATTTACCTGCATTTTGTGAATAGGAAAGTTAAGAGTATAGGCACTCTGTCTTTTGCCCTTGAAATATTTTTTTCCTCTTTAGCCTATGAAGCTAATGCAGGTTGCTAATCAGTAACGAGCCAGTTCCTGTGAATAGTGAAATCTTCCATCCCATGTACTAAAGATCTGTGATGCACTTGATTTTAAAGAGCAATTCTTTGTTTTCTCTTTATTTGCAAGAACGGAATGAAGGTCATTGGAACATTTCTGCAGCAGACTCGTGTGGAGCAGTGTGGCAGCCAGCAGCACTGTCTCTGGGTAGGGAGGAGTAGGCCCTCTTAGAGGAGAAGTTTGGAGGGTGTTGATTTGCCTTCTCCTTAAGTAAAGGATTTACCCGAGAGGATCGATAAGGGATTAGATTTTGGACTGTTAGAATTGGAGTGGTATAGCAGTAAAAGTTGCTAGATGAAGGCTTCTGTTGTTGCTCGCAAAAGTGACCTTGAAAAACTGCCGAGGAGTTGAAAGATTGAAGGACAAAGTTTGTTTATACAGATTTGGACTGAAAAGCTCTATTTAAGATGAGAAGAGACTGTACTTGTGATGTTCAAGTTGAGTGGTTAGTAGGAATATGTTATAGATTCAAATTAGGAGTTTTCAAGCAGTAAGACAATAGGGCTGTATTCATTCTCTCCCACTCTTATCCATTCCCTCCCCGCAGCAAAAAAATTCTAAATCCTTTTGGTATGATTGTTGAGTGAACTGCCTAACAGATTCAGAATTCCTTGCATGCTACCTTGTCTTCTGTGTAATTTAGAGGGTTCTTAGTGAAGAATGGTATTTCAGGAGTTCAAAGTAATGTTTGTCAAACTTCTTTTGGGAATTGGAATGCTTATGGTAAGAAAACAGTCATTCTGGGAAGTTATGTCATAAGAGAAAGTATGATTAAGGATTACATTTTAACATAATTATTTTAATTTAATTTTTTTTAAATTCATTGATTTACATGTTATCAGTTGCTTTAGTTTTATATATAATTTAAAAAACAATTGTAGATACTGATTGACTTTATTGGCCTTGGAGCAGGGGAGACAGAAGGTAAGTGGGGCACAGTATGAGGCCTAAATAAAACTCTTTATATTAAGAACTTTGTGGGTTTCAATTCTTGGAGAGATATCTATCACTATCTCTAGCCTGGATTCTTAACCTTCTTAGGGTCATGAACTCTATGAGAATCTGACCTACTACCCGGAAGGTGCATATAGGCATGCCTATGCAAAATCCCTGGTCACTAGGATATTTTCCAGTGGATGTTAATGGTGTTTATATGATCTCTGCATTTACACTTTAACTAGATCAGTATTTCCCAGATAAATTAAAACTCAACTTCCATAAGGAGCAAAGACCTTCTATAACTAACTGTAACTTAGACTAGGGGTGGTTGTGTGTGGGTGGGTGGGGGAGGCTTAGATAGGGTCTGAGATTTGGGCATTTATTTACTCTGATTATAGTATTTGAGGCAGCATGGTGCAGTAGCAAAAACAGACTATTTAAAGTCAGGAGACTTGTATGCAGGTCCCTCCACAGCTGTCACCAGCTTTATGAGCTTGGGCAAGTCAGCCATTTAGTGTCAGCTTCCTCACATGTAAAAACGGGTCCTATAAATAGCACCTTCCTAGTTAGTGGTGAGTCTCAAATGAGATCATGTATGTCATAGTACTTTGCAAATTGTGAAGTGCTACATAATCTTAGTTGTTACTAATTCAAACTATTAGGGGATAAGTGCTTATGAAGATAGGTATGGCATCAAAGGAAAAAAATGCCAGTATTTTAACATGTTTACAGAGGCGTTTATATAAACCCGACACATTTCTTTTAAACTGATTCTACATGCCTTCACTTGCATATTCCTATTTATGTTGACATGACTCTATGTACTGAGACCATCAAACCTTCCCTTACCAAGATTCCTATGAAATAATTTTAACACCTTTCTCAGAAATTATAGGCCTCAGAATAAGATGATATGGGAATGCTGGTTTTTTGGAAACCCTTAGTAAATTTTGGAATGTCTCAGATAAAATATGGAAACCGGTTTCAATATGATACTGAGATTTGCATTATAATTCAGGTATGTTGTAATAGTTGCAGCTGTTTACCATCAGAAGTTACATTTTTAGTTTATGTACCAAATATTTATAAAGTAAACTGGGAGCCATTTTTTTGTTTGCTTGTGGTCATATGATCTCCTTTCTGTTTTCAAGTTTGGAAGACAGTTAATAGCTTGCACAGTAGTAGCAAGCAAATAAATGTTGGGGTGAAGACTTTAAAAAAAAAATAGGTCTTTCACCAAAATATAAACATTAGCATAAATGTCACACAGTTGATGCTCACCGTGAGATATGTTTTCAAGATAAATGGTGGAAACCCATGGGGAGGGATCTGGTTCTCACCCATTTTACATACCTGCTGTCCCCTATTTTTAGGACTCTTTTTTTTCTCCTTGGAGTGGGGTGGATATTTTGTGATCTATTTTATTTCCTGTCCTATTAAGTCACTTCCTTTCAGTCATGGTCAGTCAACATTGATGTCTGCCTCCTTTCTGTACATTGAAAGAATCATATTCAGACAGAATAAGGCCTGGCAAAATTGGCATTGGCCTCTCTAAATAAAATTCCATTTCCAGGGATGTGTATGTTTGAAAATAGCAGTCATGGTCACTGTGGGCGTTTTGTTCCTAAAATAAGATGAGATCTCCTTTAAAGAAGCCATATACATACTTTTGTGGAGGCTTCAGTTACCCAAAAAACATTCTTAAAGCTAATCATTTATAGATGGTCTTCATGAATGAAGTTATTTTTGCCTATCCCTAGCCTTAATAATACATGCCTACAGTTTGTGTGTGTGTGTGTGTGTGTGAGTGTAATTATTTATTTTGTTAATGCTCATCTGAGGATATTTTTTTCCATTGATTTTTAGAGAGAGTGGAGGGGAGAGGGAGGGAAGAGAAAGAGAGAGACATAAACATCAATGTGTGAGAGACACATTAATTGGTTGCCTCCCACATGCACCCCAACCAGGGCCCAGAATTGAGCCTGCAAAACCGAGATATATGTCCTTGACTGGAATCAAACCTGGGACCCTTCAGTTCATGGGCCGGTGCTTTATCCATTGAGCCAAACTGGCTAGGGCTGTATATTCTTAAATTAGGTTCATGGAAGTCACTGAGGGATCTAGTCGAGTTCCCTTCTTGTAAAATGGGGAAGTTGAGGCCCAGGTAGCTTAGGTGCTTCAGTCTTTCAGCTTTTTAATGCCTGGTTTGTGTAAGGTCAGAGATTTAGCTCCAACTCAGTTTATTCCATGTTTCTTATATTCCTTTAGGTTGTTTTACCTTTTTATTTTTCATATTTCTCTTCCTTTTGATATATCTATACAGGTTTGCTGTTTGAACACAAAAGGAACAAAGAGAAAAATGGGCCATGAAAGAGGTTCAGAAGTCTCCACGTAGAATCTGTTGGTTAGAAAGTCTGCTGTGGCAGCAGACTTTCCATCCCGTTGAGATCTGAAGATCTCTTGCCTCAGCCAGTTGCTTATTCAGAAAGCTGAGAATCAGCTAGGAAGCTAATGTTGCCCACCTGGCTGAGGTGTCCCAGAGAAAGTGGTACTTTTATGCATTACAAGGAAGAACGTATACAAATATAACATCTGCATGCCAGTTAGTTGTGTTTTGTTTTGTTTTTGGTAACACTCCTCAAGAACAAGCTAATTTCCAAACAAGTTTGGGCCTGGTTCTTCAAGTGAGTTGTAAAGCCAGTCTGTATTTAATAAACAAAGATCCCAGGATCATTTCAAGGATTTGACAAGTTTGAAAAGAAATCATAAGTATACTCCCCAAATAATATTTTAAACATGCCAACTTTAATCTTTACCACCAGCAAGGTGGCATTGTGTACCAGCACATGTGTGTTTGTGTAGTGTGGATTTGTTATTATTTTGCATACTAGTGGCCCGATGCACGAATGAAGATTTGTGCAAGAATGGGCCTTCATTCCCCTGGCTGCCGGCACCGCCTTCGCTCTGGCCAGAGCTGCCTTTCCCATCTGGCCCGGAGCCACCTTTCTGCCTTCCCATGCTGCCCAGAGGCCCTGAGCAGATGGGGTGGTGCGGAATGCCTGCGTCCAGCCGCTCAGCGCCTGCATATGCAAATTAACCCGCCATCTTTGTTAGGTTAATTTGCATACTCACTCCTGATTGGCTGGTGAGCATCAGGAAGGTATGTTTAATTAGTATGTTACTCTTTTATTAGTTAGATTCTCTGATAGACCATAATATACTTGGAATTTTTTAATTTTTCTTTTTTGTAGTTGGATTTCTTTATATATACATATTTGTGTATATATATTTGTGTATATATGTATATACACACACACATTTCAGAGAGGGAGGGAGAGGGAGAGAGAGAAATACCTATGATGAGAGAGAATCACTGACCCGCCTGCCTCCTGCAATCCCCCTACTGGGGATCGAGCCCCAAACCCAGGCATGTACCCCTGACCGGAATCAAACTCGGGATCCTTCAGTCTGCAGGCCAAAGCTCTATTCACTGAGCCAAACCGGCCAGGCTATAGTTGGATTTCTTTTCACCACCTTCATTTATTTGAATAGAAATTACAGTTTATTGAAAGAATGAGAGCTTAAATGGTGTAACTTAGTAATATTTAAGTCTTGAGGTATGTTGTGACTGAAAATTATAGGAGACACAGATAAATCGTATCTACTTCTTACCTGTATTTCCCAGAAGCTTAGTTTTCTTTTTAATCTGTCCTTTCTGCTGCCTCAGTATTGGGCCCAGCTCTTTAAAACTTGTTAGAGCCTATTTGTATTCCAGGTACTCAGGCTTGAAATCTTAGAGTCATCCTGAGTCTCTGTTCTTCATTTTGTGGACGAAAGGGGCCACATGCTAACCTGACAAGCTCAGGGAACGTCTTGCAAATTCAGAGACCTAAAGTAACCACAAAGGATGGTCTGAAATTAAACTGTTTGGCTCAGTGGATAAAGCACCGTCCCATGAACTGAAGGGTCCCAGGTTTGATTCCAGTCAAGGACATATATCTCGGTTTTGCAGGCTCAATTCTGGGCCCTGGTTGGGGTGCATGTGGGAGGCAACCAATTAATGTGTCTCTCGCACATTGATGTTTATGTGTCTCTCTTTCTCTTCCCTCCCTCTCCCCTCCACTCTCTCTAAAAATCAATGGAAAAAAATATCCTCAGATGAGCATTAACCTTATCTTTCTGTCTCTCCCTTCGGCACATCCCAAAGCCAGACCCCACTGTTCAGTAATTGACAAAGAGTTTTTCTCTATTTAGAGTGTTTACTATAAATTAAATGTTTTGCACCCTGCAATGAAAAAGGGCAGTTGAAGGATAAGAAATGAAGATAAATTCCAGTGTAAAGACAGAACTAAAGAAAAAAACACACCTAGTAAATGTTTAACTTTTAAGAGGCAAAACATAGCTTGTGACCTTGTGTTCCTTAGTTCAAAGGGAGAATAGAAACTAAAATAACCACAGCAAACAGCAGTGCTGATTCACCTGGTTATCCTTTTTTTTTTTTCTTGAAAGTGCTATCATTTTGATCTGTCTCCATAGTTTCAATTAAATAGAAAACTAAAGGGAAAACCTGCTTTACTGGAAATATCCAGATAAAATGAATTTTTCCTTTATTTATCTAAGGTATATAATTCTTACCTTTGAGAAAATTCTAAAGTTGGATGCTTTACACTTCCTTTCACTAATTCACCATACATGGATGGAGACTTCAAAAATGTTTACAAATAAAACTTTACTCCAGGATTTAACAATCTGGTAGGGGAGATAGCCATTGTATATCAAATATATGAAACTGAAATGGAAAGTACAAACACAGGGCACAGAATTTAGAGGAGAAGAAACCTTTAATGAAGGAGGGTAGATTAACTGGGCGTTGGACTCAGGGAGGTAGGGACAAGGACATTCCAGGCATAGGGAACAGGAGGAGCAAGGTCATGGTTCACAAAGTGCAGTGTGGGCTGAAGAGAGCAGTAAGTGGTCTAGTCTGTTTACAGCATAAGGAGATGAGTTAAGGGCAGAAGGAAGTGAAAAAAAGTGTGGAGAGGTAAATTGGGTCAGATTTTGGAGGGCTTTGACTGCCTAGCTAAGAAATTCAAACTGCCTCTACTTGGCATTGGTGAACTGTTGAAGATTTGGGGTAATAGGTTGATGTGGCATTATCACAGCTATGATTTTAGAAGATTTGTTAATCATTATATAGAAATGAGTAGAATTTGAGTAGCAGACACTAGAAACGGTGAACAATGCAGTGAGTTTACATACTAGATTTACAGCCCTTATTGGATTGTTATGAAGGTTAAAGTAATGCCAAGAGCTTAAAATCAGTCCTGGTATACCGTGAGTACTAAATGAGTATTAGCTATTATCATCATTATTTTTACTACATGGAGGTGATGAGGGCCTGAATAAAGTTAGTGGCAGTGTGAAGAAAATCAGGAGATGGACACTGTTATTACAGCATTTAGAAGTTGATTAGAAATTGTTAATGTAAAAACATTGAAACCTGTAAAGAATTTTTTGTGAGTTTATTTGAGCCAAACTCGACAATTGCTGGGAAGCAGAACCTCAACGAATTGAGATAATGCTCCAGAGAATGGCTGGGGACAGCGTGGGGAGGGCGGTTGTTGTACCCCAAGGGGTCCAGAAAAAGAGAAGTTACAAGTTACCCAGACATTTCAAGGATATGTTATAGATGCAAAAAGACAGATAGACTCAGTTAAGGTAAAGGTTGACCTTGTCAGTGAAGATACCGGCCTAGGACGTAACTACTCACCATAACTGCTTTTAGTTAAAGTTTAATTTCAGACCATCTTTTGTGGTTACTTTAGGTCTCTGAATTTGCAAGACGTTCCCTGAGCTTGTCAGGTTAGCATGTGGCCCCTTTCGTCCACAAAATGAAGAACAGAGACTCAGGATGACTCTGAGATTTCAAGTCTGAGTACCTGGAAGAGTTAGAAGGAGCAGGTTTGGGGAAAGAGAAAGATGTGATTTTGGATATATGAAGTATGAGTTCTGGGTGGCTTTCCTGAAAGACTGGAACTTAGGAGAAATATCAGAATTGGTAATGTATATTTGAAATTTAAGCTCATAGATATTATAGCTGAATTTGGGGAATGATGGGAGAGAATCGAGGGAGAGAATGGACAGAAGAACCAGAAGAATAAAGCTTCATGTTAGAAATGGAAACAAAAACGGGGGACCTGGAAGTTGAGACAACTAGAAATGAGCATGGCAGAGTCCTCTGGGTCAGTGTTCTCTAAGATTTTTAATTGCATACTCTTATTACCTGAGCATGTAGCTCTTATATATGAATTAGTATTATTTACTCTAAAAAGTCACTTGGTTGTTTTTTTGAATATTAGTTTAGTTGAAACTAGAGATAGTCTGTAATTTCTCTAAGCATACATGAGTAAGTAAAGGTGTCACTGTTTAGTAAAGCCCACATTTTCCTCAGACTACTTAGAACACCATGCATGATCTTGTGACAAGTTAAACTGAGGGCATTGGTATCAGCCCATAGGTTAAATATTCAAAAAGCTAATATTAACATTTTCGGTGTGTGCCTTGAAAAGATTAGAAATACTTACTGCCCTATAATCTGGTGGCCTTCATTTGTTCTGAGATGTACAAATACTTCCTTGAAATGTTATGCAGCAGTTTCTTGAGATCAGTTATATATATGTATATGTATATTTGTGTGTATGTGTATAACCTGAAGCTTTCTTGTTTAAACTTCAAATGTACACACACACACATCTCCATCCAGTGCAAAGACTAGAGTGATTTTATTTCTGAGTTGCATTGGGTTTAATCTTACTAGTGTTAGCTTTTGAAGTCTCAAATAGCAGAATTCTGCGTGAAGCCAACCATAAATACACATGTAGGAATTTGGCAACATTTGCTTAGCAAGTAATTTATAGCCACGTGATCATGATAACAGTGATGAGTAGCACACACAAGATGCCAGGAATAGGATAGCCACATCTGTAGGATTTAGCAGAATTTTTACTATAAGGTGCCTATATTTAGTTTCTAGGCTAGGTGTGTTGTAGTTATCCTCAATCTAAAATAAAGGCAATAATAACCCTCAATCTAGAAAAATAGTGGTAAATTTCCAGCCATCTTACTTGGTTAATTATATTCTGAACTCCATGATTATTTCTTTCCTGGCAATTAAATGACCAAAAGCCCAAGAAGTTACCCTTTAAGGTAGTTAAGCGTTGTAATGGTATGTAATGCTTTTACTAGTACATAGACTTTATAGTTAATGGAGTGATTTTATGTTTATTCTCTGATTTGGTATTTACCTAAGGTAGTAGGACAGAGGATTACTACCCCATTTTGGGATGAGGAAACAATAGGCAGAAGGTAGTCACATAAGCCCTGTGCTTTTTGCACTGCACCTTGTTATTGTATATGAAAAACAAGGTAAAGCTGTTCTATCTTATGGGGCTAATTCCTCCTCCCCTCCCACCTCTCCTTTTCCTGTGCTTCTCTTCCCCCAAAAGGCACACATTTTAAAAGAGGGGGTGGGGAATTTTCTCAGTTCATATATAATCTTACGTTATAGGACTAAACAAATTGATCATAAAGATCAAATATTGAATTAAATTGAATTATTTTTAAAGATTTTGTCAAACAAAATAGGTGATCTCAGCCACCTTTCTTTTAGAACAAAGCATAAGTACTACCAGTGTGTTGGAAAATTGTCTTTCATGAGTCTTAAGTTCATTAAGGTCAGATAGGGTAGTTGGAGGACTTTTTCCAGATAGGAGGTTAGAGTTGTGTTGGTTGTTCTATGGTGTTCCATAGCTTGTACATGCACACTTTGTAGTATGTATTGGGAACCTCTAGATTTGGATTCTTACCTTGAACCACAGAGATTGGTATTTTTAGATGAATCGTGGTGTTCTTAAATGATCAGTTACTTAATAGTTTTTAGTTGTGATTTATATTCCTTGCTTTAGAACAAAGGAATTCCACTGTGTTCACAATGTAGCAATAGTTATAATTTTTAAGGACTACATAAATTTAGTGAGGTGATATGGAACCATCTTCAATAAAGGGGCTAGCTAAGGCTATTCCTCTGAACTATTGTATTGTGAAAACATAGAGTGACTGACTTCCCATCATTAGGCCCCTGGAGAGGGTAGACTTTGAGCTTGATCTGCCAGAACTTTTCGTCTCCACTCTGGATTGGTGACCAGATTATCTCCAAGTCCCAGTCCTTGTGGACAACTGCACCTTTAATAAGCTTGAAAACCTTAAGTTTTCTACTTTGAAATGTCTAAGAATCTGGCATCTTGGTATTTTGGAGTACATTTTCCAGGAGAAGGATCAGGACATCTAAAGGTAAAAGGCTTAGTAGACTTATGTTTCAGGCTGAGAAGACCCATAGGTTCTTAAGTTTTTGGCCCTCTACTGAGTTAACAATTCTAAAGAGGGAGAACATGCAGTGAAAGAGCACAGAACTGAGAATCAGAGCATAATGGGTTTTAGTTCCAGCTCTGGCATATACTTGCCCTGGGACCCAAGGCAAGTCCTCAGTCTATCTGGATAAAGTATCTTTATCTGTCAGATGGGAATATCAGTACCTGTGCTGTGTTTGCAGTGAAAAACAAATGAGATAATGTAAAGAAAAGCACTTTACAAAGTGTAAAGCATGTA
This sequence comes from Cnephaeus nilssonii, assembly GCF_951640355.1. Lineage (NCBI taxonomy): Eukaryota > Metazoa > Chordata > Mammalia > Chiroptera > Vespertilionidae > Cnephaeus > Cnephaeus nilssonii. The sequence continues at coordinate 72,842,973 of NC_137078.1, forward strand.
CAAATGTAAGAGATTAGCATAACCATCTCAGTTGCTTTGCACTCTTTGAAGTGGTCTTTACATTCTCAGTTCCAGACAGCTGTATGCATGGGGATGGGAGATTTAGGATTTGGCTGGCTTGGATTTTTATTTTCTCATGCCCACCCTCCTCCTCCCTGTCTCCCTTTCAACATTTAAATCAATGATAAAAGACACTAAGCAGAGAGCAGAATTCAGTGTGTCTGTGAATCAACAGAATCCATACAGCCAAATTAATTCAGCCAAGCTTATCCTGACATTCTTTTAACACCACACGGGATTTTAATTGAGAATTCTCTGAGAGTGATGATATGCCATCTGGCTTGTGTATGATGCTTGGTACTTTTTGCAACCTTTTAATGTATTTTCCCATTTGTGTTGCTGCAGCTGCCCTGTGAGGTACTGCTATAGGTGAGCAGAGACTCCAAGAAGTTAAATGACTTACCCAGGATCATAAACATACTAGTGACCCGGTGCATGGATTTGTGCACATTGAAAGGAAATTAATTAGAAGGTGGTTGGCGGGGCAGGACTGGGCAAGATGGGGCCGGACATGCCCTGGAGCCAACCTCCCAAGGTTCTTCCCCAGCATCTGCGTCTGGAGTGAGCTGGAGTGAGCGGGGTCCCTCTGGCAGGTGAGGTCTCTCGGCCTGGCCTGTGGGGATTGGGCCAAAACCGGCTCTCCGACATCCCCCTAGGGGTCCCAGAGTGCGAGAGGGCACTCTGCAAAGTTGCTGTCATACAGGGTGTGGAACGCAAAAGTGTGCAGTAAACCAGATTCAGGGCCAACAGTGCCCCAGCAACAACATAACCCATGGCTGAAGGTGGAATTGCGCAGCCCCGCGAGGTCAGTGTGCATCATAGTGACCGGTCAGACAGTGGGAGGGACACTTAGCACATTAGCCTTTTATACATAGAGGTAGATAGCAGGTTAGTGGCCAGAGAATAAGACTTTCCAGGTTCAGTACATTTTCTTTATTTACTCTTGTACTTTACTACCCCCCACTGTTGGCAGCTGACTGACCTAGAGACATTAAAAGGGGAAGGATAAAATAGAAAAGAAAAAATGTTTTAGGGTGTGAAAAGAGACAACAGAGAAACAAAAGAAAGATGCTTATATAATAGGAGACAGCAGTGCCATTAGCATCTTCTCTTTTATGCTTGCCACAGAGATGTTGGGAGCAGGGAATAGGTGGGTAAAAATAATCTTTGGGTTAAGGATTTTAAGTCAGTTATAAAAGCTGAGACTGCTCATCTGTCTGAACAGTTTGAAAGGACATAAACCTTAAAACTGCAGAAAGTGCAAATGAACAGCTATACTAAATCAAGAACAGAATTTAAGAACTTTTGCATTTTGACTCCACCATTTACTATATTGTGCCTTGAGCAAGCAACTTAAAATACCCATCCTCAGCTTTCTTATCTGTAAAATTGGAATAATATTAATATCTTTATCACTAAGCTGAGTAACGATCAGTTGAGGGTAATGTATGTGATAAGTAGTTTGTAAACTCTAAAGCTCTTAAGTTAGCATCTTTGAAACATTCTTCAGAATCACACTTCTCACCTCTCCTGAGCATACACAAACACAGGATCCTTCCAGAAGTTGGACAGAGGTTGTTCTCAGGGTTTCTGAGTCTTATATGGGATCCAGTAAGTAAAATGGCTCTTTGTTTTAGGATACAATTTGACCGGGCTACAGGCGCTATTTCTGTTTCTAGCTCATGTCAGAATTCTCTTTCAGGCTCAGGGCCTGAAAAACCAGTTAGTCATCATTCTTTCTGCAAGAATTTATTTATTCCTATTAGATTGGAGGGTCAAAGAGATTAACAAGTATTTCTGTGGGGCAGAGGGTCTAGCCTAGCTTATTTCTGATAGAGGCTGAACAGGTGAGGGAGCCATATAACAGCTGTGTGATTTAGGGCAAGCTTCTTAGTCTCTGGCACTCAATTCTCTATCAGTAAATGGGGAATAACACTGCCTTTGTCATGGAAGGATTCGATGAAATAAAACTCGTAAATATTCTTTAGAACTGCGTTCTAAATGTTACCTGGCCCTTTTTTGTAAAGGGCCAGATAACATTTTCAGCTTGCAGATCGTAAGATTTCTGTTGTAACACTTCAACTCTAATGTTATAGTGTGAAAGCAGTCAGAGACAATGTAAATGAATAAGTGTAGCAGTCTTCAGTAAAACTTAATTTATAACATGAGGCTGCAGACCTTTGCTTTAGAATACTTCACTAAAATATTTGGTCTTTCCCCCATCGTACAAAATACCGATAGTGTTTTATTGTTGTCATATATGCAGGGATGGTTTAAGTTGAGTATTGATGAAGGAATGAGGAAGAAAGTATATGAAGTAAGTGTTTAATACCATTTCTATTCCACAGAAACAGGTTTTAAAATGTACTGTTCTTGGCTTCCTATCAGTTTCAATGCTTATACCAGTTCTTATGCCTTCATTTATAATGATGTTATGATCTAGCCACTGTTTAAAAGATTACATTGTAGTAGATAGCAAACAGAAACATGTTTTTGTTTTTGAAGGAAAAGTGTTTCTGCTGCTCGTTTTAAAATGTGTTGGTGTGAGCAGGTCTTTAGGAAGAGCAGTGTGCAGCCAGTTCCAACTGTTAGTCTTTTGGGAAGCATGTTTTTTTCCAGTAGGTGGTTTGAAAAGCTTCATACTTAGCCTCTTAGAGCTAGAGACAGACACACGCTCAAACACTAAACTTGGCACTAATCAGGAAAGAGGTCTCTAGTAAGGCTACATTATTCATTCTTATAGTAATGGGTGTCATCTGTATCCACTTAATGTAAGGGTTTGGAACTTAGGTAGTAAGGTTTCTGGCACTAAGCTTAGTGCTTTCTTGTTTAAGTAGAAACCTTAGATGAGCTTAAATAGACTGTTGAACCCTCTTTTCTGGCTAGTCATCCTGCCTTCCCTTGTATTATTCATTTAGTGACTTATAGGCCTTCCATATCAGACCACCCATCAGCATATTTATGTGTTCAGTATACCTCAGTCCTGGAGTGGCTCAGTGGAGTGACTGGTCCAAGACCACCAGTAGTGGGCAGCAGGCCATTTCACAAACATAGGTCTTGTGATTTCCAGAGCAATGTTATTTTTCTTTTTCTGAAATTGTCAATTTGAGGTTGGCTTTATTGTGGAGAGGATATGCCTCCTTAAGGCTTGAAATGTTTTTCAGCCATGATTCATAATGGCATATGTCCTTCTGTGTAAACATGAGAACCAAATTGTCTGTTAGTAGAATTATTGTTTTGAAAATCTTAGTTCTCAAATTTAGTTTTAATTTTTCTTTGTAGTTTGGAAGAATATCTAAAGTAGCAAGCACAAATTAGCTTCAATCATACCCCTTTTCTTCTTATCCACCTAGCTACTCATATTAATATTTCTTTTTTATCTTAAACTCTCACTCATCATTTGAAATATAACATCCCAATAGTTTAGCTCAGTGGTCGGCAAACTCATTAGTCATCAGACCCAAATATCAACAGTACAACGATTGAAATTATCTTTTGAGAGCCAAATTTTTTAAACTTAAATTTCTTCTAATGCCACTTCTTCAAAATAGACTCGCCCAAGCCATGGTATTTTGTGGAAGAGCCACACTCAAGGGGCCAAAGAGCCGCATGTGGCTCGCGAGCCGCATTTTGCCGACCACGGGTTTAGCTAATTCAAATAAAGAAACTTGAAACTAACTTAGATACCTACCTGAAGCAGCACTGGAACATAAAATGCATGTGATACTGCCGACTGGGCTTTAAAATAAAAATCTTGTCATCTCATGACAGAGGAAAACATTATTAAAATGCAAGTCAAAAAGGGAGTGAAGAAGATATGTGCTTTGAACATAGAGAGATACTTGTTGTAATATGTTAAGTTGAAGACACAGGAATAACTGAGGACACTCATAGCAGCCTAAAAGCTGCAAGTTGGATGGGGGGGAGGGGGGGGATTAAGGAGAAAGATGGTAACAATGTTTAGATTTGTTTTTCATTCAGAACAGGGCTAAGAGATATTGCTTATGCTTGACAATGAGAGCATTATTATTTTTTAGGTAAAACTTGACTGGGATGAGTCAGCTCTTATACTTCAATAGAAGCAGCATTGAATTTATTTTAGGAGAGCTTTCTGTGGTCTTTTTTTTTTTCTTGAGTAGTTGTGATATTAGGGTTTTAAAGTATTATCACCCCAAAACATTTAATTTGGTTTTAGTTCAAAGAGCTATATTGTGGGTTTAGGCATATTATAAAGGACTTTTATAGAGAGATTAGAGTACATGCTAAGATATAGGAGAGCTAAAATCTAAAGATAAAGTTTTAGAAATTAGGGAGTATTGCACTAAAACCTTATATTTGTTTATATTTTATGAGGATGATCATTTTGATACATCCTTTCCATGTCCACGCATATCACTAAGGGAGGATTTGGCAAGCATGGTACCTGGTCAAAAGCAAAAGTTTGAAAGATTTCTAAGAGAATCTTAAAAGAGGAGCACTCGCCCTGGCTGGTTTGGCTCAGTGGATGGAGCGTCGGCCTGTGAATTGAAGGGTCCTGGGTTTCATTCCGGTCAAGGGCACGTGCCCGGGTTGTGGGCTCAGTCCCCAGTGTGGGGCGAGCAGGAGGCAGCTGTCGATGATTCTCTCTCATCATTGATGTTTCTTTCTTTCTTTCTTTTTTTTTTTTTAATGATGTTCCTTTCCATCTCTCTTTCCCTGTCCGTTCCTCTCTGAAATAGAAATAAAAATAAATAAATAAATAAATAAATAAATAAATAGGTGGGGGGAGGAGCACTCTACTTCTGGGATATTTTGAAAACTGCGTAGGTCTCTTTCTTTTTTCAAGAATGATGAACAGTAACTGGATATTCAAATGACAGCTAGATTGGCCACCACTGAGTGATCTGATTGAATCATCTCATTTCCTCCATGGTTTTCTCCTTATCGTCCTGGTAATGGGGTGGCCAAAAGAGGTATTTGCCCTCCTTCTCCTATTTACCTGTTATCATAAATCTATCCTTGTCTCCTTTCTTTCTTTTTTTAAATAATTCTTTATTGTTGAAAGTATTACATATGTTCCCTTTTTGCTCTCATTGATCCCCTCCAGCCCATCCCCGTCCCCCACCCCAGGCCTTCACCACCCTATATCCTGGTCTCCTTTCTGAGGAGGTTCTGACTTTCAAAAGATTTATATTTGGGATTTGTAGGCAGCCATGTTTTCTGCCTTCCAGTCTTCCTTACAAAGTTCAGGACCGACCGACCGACCGACCGACCGTGTGTGTGTGTGTGTGTGTGTGTGTGTGTGTGTGTGTGTGTGTGTGTTTTGCAATGTTCAGGACCCACAGACCAGGTGTGTAATGTGTGTGTGTGTCTTGCAATGTTTAGGACTAACCGACCAGGTGTGTGTATGTGGGGGGGGGGGGGGCGCGGGGCGGGGAGGGGTGTATCCGTACCCAGGTGTCTGGATCCGTCTCCTTCCAATCATGGGATTTCTGATTATAATCCTTACTTTAAAGGCCTATCAGGAACCTTGTTTATTTTGTATAACCACTTCCTTTGGTTGTTCAAACACTCCCAGTAAGTCTATTTCAGGGCCAAGCTTTCCAAGAGGCCTCTTTCTCAGAAAGGCCATACCCAGCAACTCGCTTGCCCTTTTATTCGGGATAATTACTTAACAGACTGCATGCTAGATGCTGTGAGGAATCCCAAAATGAATCAGGTCCTAGCCACAAGGAGCTTGTAAACCAGAAAAGGAAATGATAAAACATACACATAAATAATGATCATACAAGGTAATGTGGTGAGGGCAGAAGGATATTACTGATCAAGGGCTTTAGGTTCATAAGAAGGAGTAATCACTTCCAGAGGGGGTATTTAGAGAAGCCTTGTGGAGAGATGGCAATTGAGTTGAACATTGGAGCAATAGGTTTTGCATGATGGACTCTGATTCTTCCCTTTCTAGCTTTGGAAAGCAAACTGTTTTTGTGGGTTTAGGCATATTATAAAGGACTTTAAATAAATTTAAAGTTTTTAAAAACAAATAATAGATATTGAGAGTTGAGATTACATCTAGCAACAACCATTCAGTATTTCATCTGATCCTTAAGTCTTTACTAAATAGTCAGGGAGTCTTATTCAAGTACTTATAAAGTAATTAATGAACATGAATGATAGGTCTACAATGATAAATTTACAATCAATAATGAATTAAATCTGGGAAATTCTATACTGCATTTTTTTTTCATCAGCGTGATCTAAGATAATGTGGCTTGGTCTTAGGGCAGTTTTGTCCTTGTCATCTATATATAAGTAGTTTTATCCCATAATAGAGATAGCAGTTTAAAAATGGAATAAAAAGGGTCATGGAATATAAATCTCTTTCTTACTTTAAAATACATACTTTTTCTCATCATCCCAGAAGATGAACCTAGCATATTTTCCATTGGCTGTAGATGTTATAAATACCTTAATTGCAACAAAATTAGTTTTGTTGCAATTAATGTATTAATTATAAAGATAAATGATAAGATTAAGCCTGCTTTATATTTTTTAACTTTTTGGGATGCTTGGTGAACAAAAGTTGTTTGTGTTTATGATTAAGTTTTGTTATTTTAATGTTAAGTTGTACCTTGGTCAGAAAATATTAAGAACCTCAATTTGTTTTCATAAAATCTGTTGCTTGAGATTTGGTCTGTTATTTAAAGCCCCATGTAAAGACTGGACCTGCTTTAAGGAAAACCTTTGGAATCAAAGTACTCACTTTTTCTAGGAATTTACAGTAACAATTTATGTTCTTCCAATAGGTATTAAAAGAAGTAACTACTAATCATTTCTGTGCAAAGATGCTAGAAAATATGCTCCAAACTTTTTTGTCTTTTTCTTCAGGATAGGATCTTCTATTTCTAATGAGGAGAGTATCTTTAAAGTCAGGAATTTATAAAAAGAGATTCCTGGATAGAAAAATCATAAAAGCTGTAATTCTAAATCCAAAGCTCAATCGGAACTTTGCAAATTCAACTTAATGTATAGAACTGTCCAAAGCTGAACAGAATGCCTTACCAGTAAGCCAGTTTCCCAGAACTGGAGAGGGATAAGCTCATATTTAAACTAAATGACTACTTAGGGTGGGATTGAGTAGGCTGGGCAAAGGTTGAAGTAGAGCTGTGAGCATCTTTTAGAGGGGTGGGCCTGGGTGGCTCTTAATGTCTTTTTCAGTCTTAACCTTCTATGATACACTAAAATATAAAGGACAGTTTTATTGATGTATTTTGTGCTATTATCCCTTTGTGATTATTTAATTCAGATGGGCTTCTCAAGTTAAAAATGTAACCTTTAATTCATTTTTGAGTTTCAGAAATATTTAACTTCTATTTTGTACCTAATCTCCACTTCAACAGTGTGAGGCTCTGAGCCAGCCAAGGAGGACATTCACGATCTATTGACTGCCCATATGTTTGGGAATTGATTGCGCCAAGACATCCTTAGTAGGGGTAATGCGGAATTTAATATCAGACTGTGCACAGGTGGTTTTAAAAGTGTTTCTTAAATTGTTCACCTTTGTAATGATTGTTGGGAGAGATCAGAGGACAACCAAAAGTTGTCACCGATTTTCTAAATCTCACAGACCTGTACACTCAAACTAAACCCATTCATCATTAGCAAGAATACAATATATCACACTGGCAATTGTGACTGTAGTAGTTTGCATGGCAGATTTTGCTAAGATCAGGCCTGCCCATAGATCCATACAATAAAAGGTTAGATTCTTATTTAAAAATTTTAAGGAATTATTTTCATTTCCAGAAAGATTTTTTTATTTGCCCCATTTTAAAAGGTTAGTGAGTCTCACTTTCTTCATTGTCATGAGTATCTCGTAAGACTCTATTAATAACAATAAATAATTAAACTTCTCTACATTATCTTGATTTCTTTGTTCTCAGTACACCTAAGACAGTGGTCGGCAAATCGCGGCTCGCGAGCCACATGTAGCTCTTTGACCCCTTGAGTGTGGCTCGGCGTTAGAACCACTTCTTCAAAATAGACGCCCAGGCCGAAAACCGACTTCTGCGCATGGGCCACGAAGTTTCAATCACACTGTATTGCGCGCCCGCAAGTGGTATTTTGTGGAAGAGCCACACTCAAGGGGCCAAAGAACCGCATGTGGCTTGCGAGCCGCGGTTTGCCGACCACTGACCTAAGAGAATAGTGTATAGGTTATTCGCATATGGTGATAAGTGAAAATGTAATGGAAGCTGAGTTGAGGACCTTAGTTGGTTATTTAGGACTCAGGATTTTATCTAGTCATTTCCAACTGTGATTCAACACTCTTTACTTAATTCCCTCCAGAAACTCCAAGATCATATTGCTTCCTAGTACTTAGAGTTCTTGTTGATCTATAGAGCTTCTTATGTAGGCCTCTAGCACTAGAAATTGGCTCCAAACCATTTCCCATTACATCATCACCCACTAATGTCATTACATCAGAGTGAAATCTGCTTTGAAGATTGTACTCTTGTTTTCCTTCCATTTCTTTCCTTTTATCATTTCCTTTAGATCAGTGGTTCTCAACCTTCCTAATGCTGCGACCCTTTAATACAGTTCCTCATGTGGTGACCCCCAACCATAAAATTATTTTCGTTGCTACTTCATAACTGTAATTTTGCTACTGTTAATGAATCGTAATGTAAATATCTGTGTTTTCCGTGGTCTTAGGCTCTACAGCAGTGGCTCTCAATCTGTGGGTCGCTACCCACAGGTTGAGAACCGCTAGCAGGGTCGCCTAAGACCACGGAAAACACAGATATTTACATTACGATTCATTAACAGTAGCAAAATTACAGTTATGAAGTAGCAGTGAAAATAATTTTATGGTTGGGGGTCACCACAACATGAGGAACTGTATTAAAGGGTCGCGGCATTAGGAAGGTTGAGAACCACTGCTTTAGAAGGGGGAAAAAAAAAATCAGAGACCTCTAGAACATTTCAGACATTTGAATGAATCAGACATCCTCACAGACTAAACCTAGATTTAGCAGCCTTCATTCCACTCTGCTGATGGAATGATCTGCCCAGCATGTATCCACATGGAGCCTGGAAAGTAACATGTTTGGTGCTCTTCTTTCCGCCCTTCAGAATTAGTTCTTAATGACTTACATAGCTTTCTACCAGCATCCTGTCACTGGCATTGTTAAACCTTTTCAAATAATTTCCCAGAATATAAATTCTTAGGACATCCCTAAGTTTCTAGTTCTTTGTGTTGGATAAACTGGTTTTTTTTGCATTTAAGTATTTGCTAGGTAAGCATTTAAGACATCTGGAGTTTTTTACTTTCCCTCTGGAATCTTTTAAGACATTACAATATTATCTATAGTTATAGCTGAAGTGGGGGATCCTAACTGATCTTTCGAACCCTTCATAAAGCAGTTGACTGAATGTAGGTTCTGACCCTCTTCTTTCTATTCTAAATTTAATTCCCCATTGTTGCAAAGTTAAATGAGCCCAGCCTGTGTGGCTCAGTGATTGAGCATTGACCTAGGAAACAGGAGGTCATGGTTCGATTCCCGGTCAGGGCACATGCCCAGGTTGCGGGCACCATCCCCAATGTGGGGCATGCAGGAGACAGCTAATCCGTGATTCTCATCATTGATGTTTCTGTCTCTCCCTCTCCCTTCCTCCCTGAAATCAATAAAAATATATTTAGAAAAAGAAAAGTTAAATGAAGTAGTGTAAACATCCACAAGGAAAGATATAAATAACCTGGACAGAAAGTCTGACTTTATTATTATTTTTAATGTGTCTCATGTATGTATTTGTTTTCAGTTGTCAAAATGTCCACAGAAGGAGGATTTGGTGGTACCAGCAGCAGTGATGCCCAGCAAAGTCTACAGTCCTTCTGGCCTCGTGTCATGGAAGAAATCCGGAATTTAACAGTGGTAAGAAAGAAGGAGAAACTTTTAAAGAGTCTAAAGAGTTATGAGATGAATAACCAAACATAGACTAAAACATGTGTAATCTCAAGCACATTTACAAAGGCATAATTTATTCCTGATCTCTGGGTAGGGCAATGAAAATATAATTGACCTTAAGTGAAGTAACTACAAGGATTTTTTAATATCTTAGTGACTTTCCTCAGGCATGTGGATTTGTAGTGGGCACTTTTAGTTGGAGGTAGTTTAATATGAGACATATCTTTTAGAGAATGTAGAAAAGTAGAGCTCTCACTTTTCTTCAGTCGCTTCAGTTCATTTCTTAGGCCCAATTTAGTGGCCCTGACAAACTTCTAGAACCTGGTGAAAACTATTGGGCAATTTATTCAAAAACAGATTTATTCAAAAGCAGTCACTCTTTCCAAGTTTTAAAAGATACACTTAGATTAGGGTTTTTCAGCAGCAACATTATTGACATTTGGGGGCTGAATAATTCTTTATTCTGAGAGCTGTCCTGTGCATTGCAGGATGTTTAGCAGAATCCGCACGCTCCCCATGTTCTGGCTGTTGTACTAACCAAAAATGTCTCCAGACATTGGCAAATGTCTCTTGGGGGCTAAAATCATCCCCTGTTGAGAACTGCTGACTTAAACTAATCAAATATAACTCTGGCCCTTGGGGAGCTTACAATCTAGTAATTATAACTAGAATCATCCTATATAATAAAAGCCTAATATGCAAATCGACCAAACAGTGGGATGACCGGTTGCTGTAACGTATACTGACCACCAGGGGACAGACACTCAACGCAGGATCTGCCCCTTGGTGGTCAGTGTGCTCCCACAGGAGCCGGGCTCACGGCTGACGAGCGCAGCGGTGGTGGCGGGAGCCTCTCCCGCCTCCCCATCAGCGCTAAGGAGCAGCGAGCTGAGCTAAGGAGCAGTGAGCAGGCGGGCAGTAAGGAGCGAGGGGTCCTGGACTACGAGAGGGATATGGACATCCCCCAAGGGCTCCCGGACTGGTAGAGGGCGCAGGCCAGGCTGAGGGACCCCCCTCACCCTCCAGTGCACGAATGTCATGCACCGGGCCTCTAGTTTATTCAATAAATATCTATTAAATACTGAGTCAGGCACAGTGATAAGTCTGAAGCAGTGAGAAAGTGCTATGGTAGCACAGAGGACACAGTGCTTGTTTCTCCCTGGTTGAGTTAGGGAAGCTTTAATTAAAAGGGACATTTTGTTGAGTCTTAAAATATTAGTAAGCATTCACTAGATGGAAAAGGTGAGAGAGTATATCCTCAGTAGAGACAACCAGCATTCGTAAAGGCATGGAGGCCTAGAGGGGAGGGCCTTATGTTTAGAGGAACAGCAAGAAGTTCAGAGTGGCTGGAGGTTACTATGTTGGTAGTAGTGGGTGGGGTAGGATTATAACAGTGGTAGCAGGAGGTGAGACAGGTTATAATTGGAATATTTTCAGAGTATAGTGTCATCTCCTTAATGAAGAATGTTCCATTTGGTGTCATTTCAGTTAGATGTGTCATTCCTACCTTGAAGGTATTAGCATCTTGGTAGAGCAGACATTGGATTCCTTACTAATGTAGAACTAATGTTGCAATTTCTTAGAATTATTAGCTTTTAACCTCTGACATATAAGGTCAGTTCATTTGTTCACTCAGCAAATACTCATTATGCACCTACTGTGACTATGTTAGATACTGTGGATCCAGTAGTGAACCATACAGACAAGATCACTGCACTCACAAAACATATATTCTGGTGGGAGAGACAGACTATAAACAAGTAATGAATGAATAAAATAAACAATGAATAAAATAAAAAACTAATTCATATTCTGGATGTACCTGTGGGTCATGTTTGTTTATATGGTAGATTTTTCAGAAGATGAACTTGGCTTGGCCTTTCTCAGAGTGGCCTGTGTTCACATGTGGTTTTTCACAGAAAAGTCACTCTTTCTCTTCTGCAGTCTAAAGGTGATGGTTTTATCTAAACTGTCTTAGATATAAAAGAGAAGGGAGGAAAAATAAAATTATAAAATTATTACTGGGGTCTATTCATATTTTAAGGGGATAATCTCATGGTTAAGCTTATCAGGTTTTAGTGCTGGGGTCCGCCTGGTATAAAACTAGTGCCCTTCTAGAGTGTGGTGGTATTAGGCCAGTATAGCAAGTCTACGTTCCAGCTGAGCACAGAGCCAGAAGTCCAGAATCAGGCAGGTGGCTAGAGAAACTCTGGAGGCTCAAGCTCAGCACTTACCTTTTCTGTATTTTGTTGGGTTTTGATTTTTTTTTAAATTGTGGTAAAAAACACAGAACAAAATTTACCATCTTAACCTTTTAAAAATGTACAGTTCAGTAGTGTTCAATATATATTCACATTGTTGTGGCTCATCTCTCCAGGACTTTTTCATCTTGCAGAACTGAAACTCTATACCCATTAAACAACTACCCTTTCCTCCTCTCCCCAGCCCCTGGTAACCACCATTCTACTTTCTGTTTCTATGAATTTCATCAGTCTTAAATGCCTCATATACGTGGGATCATACAATATTTGTCTCTTTGTGATTGGCTTATTTCACTTAGCATAATGTTCTCAAGATTCATCCATGTTCTGCATGTAACTGGATTTCTTTCCTTCTTTAGTCTAAATAATATTCCATATATATGTGTATTCGCTACATTTTATTTATCCATTCATCTGCCTCTCCCTGTGGTACATGAAGGCATCTGCTTCTCTGACTGCATCTCTGCCTTTGTAACGTTGTCAGATATTTTAGCATTTAGTCTGTGCCTATCCAGAACTCACTAGCACTTATAACCAGACTTCCTCAGATAAGTCAGAGCCTCTTAGGTTGACATCTCAACATGTCTAACAGATTTTTAAAATATCCATATGTTCAGACTATCCAAACATAAGTAAAATGTATGAGAATATTCACAAGTTGTTGTGGTCTCTAAAACTGGGACAAAGATTATTCTAAAACAACGAATTGAAATTTGCTAGGTGATATATATTACCTGATATATTGGAAATACTAGCTCCAGTCAATTTGGTCTGAATTCTGCAAAAGCAGTTTATCTTTCCTTTCAGTGTGGCCTCATGCTCTTTTCACTCCGTAATTGTGCATAAATCCAGGTAGTGTTCAGCTGGAACTGAAGTTGGTCAAAAATCATACCAAAATGTTTGTACACCAGAATGATTGTGTAAAATACCATCTTCCTGCTCAATAGAGCTCTGGAAACAATAATTGACAGACTTTTTGGCATGGGATTTTATTCCTCTAGACGAGTGGTCGGCAAACTCATTAGTAAACAGAGCTAAATATCAACAGTACAACGATTGAAATTTCTTTTGAGAGCCAAATTTTTTAAACTTAAACTTCTTCTAACACCACTTCTTCAAAATAAACTCGCCCAGGCCGTGGTATTTTGTGGAAGAGCCACACTCAAGGGGCCAAAGAGCCGCATGTGGCTCGTGAGCCGCAGTTTGCCGACCACGGCTCTAGACCTCTTTGAAAGTGGGCAAGAGAAAGCTAACTTTGTCTTTTGGGGGATAGATGAGGAGGCAACAACGCTGAATCTTGAAAAAGGAAAATATAATCCTCCCCTAACTTACTCGGTACGATTCAGCCTCCAATTAGCTGTAATGTAGTACCGAGGTCACTTTCTTTTATTTACTAGTTACATCTTTTCATTCTTTAGTGCTTCCAGATTGGACAGTAATATTTTTAACATTATAGTCAAATCAGATAACCATTTAAAGAAAAACTTGGAGGTATGAAGGTTTGTGGATTATTACAAAACAGGTCCTGTGTTGTTTGAGCCCTTCTTGTAGAGCAGTGTTTCTCAAACTTCATGAGGATCTTGTTAAAAAAATAGATTTTGATATAGTAGGTTTGGAGTAGAGCCGGAGATTCTGCATTTCTTCTGAGTTCCCAGGCGAAGTCATTGCTGACTTTGAGTAGTAAGACTTTAAAAGCAGCAGTGGTCCTTAACACTGACTATGGATCCCAGTCACCAGGGGAGTTTTCAAAACTCGTGATGCCAGAAATTCTGGATTCAGTTAGTCTGGGACAGAACCCAGGCATCTTGTTTTTCAAAAGCTCTCCAGGTGATTCTAACATGCAGCCAAGATTGAAAATCATTGCTTTTGAGAGGAGTCAATCCTATCTTGCTGGAGTATCTGGCTGGATAGGCCTGGAAAAGATTTCTCATCATTATTTGAAACTCTGGATGTTCTTTAGTGCTGCCTGAGACCCATTGGCTTTTCTTTGGCTCTGAACTCTCATTGAATGAATTCAGACTTCTTGAAACTCAGCAGTTTCAGATGGCAGTATTTTTAATGGAGTTCTTTTGTTGTGATCAAGAGTACAGAAATGTTCTGAGAGAGAATCTGCTTTTCCACTTGCTGAAAACACTACCAAGAGTAGAGTCAGTCTGTCTCAGTTGTCTTTCACTTGGATCAGCATCAGGAGAAATTAACACATGAGTTGCATGGTTGCCAATGATGAGGGAACATTGAATTGAAAGCCAATTTAGTGGACATCAGTCTACTGATAATTAAGGGCTCCCCTCTCCAATAAGGTTATTGTAAACTCTTACATGTGACTTGAAAGCTAGGATGAGATTATAGAAAACTGGGCTATTGTCAGTAATAATGAACCATACACACACATATATCTTTTTTTCCCCAAATATTTTTTTTATTGATTTCAGAGAAGAAGGGAGAGGGAAAAAGAGATAGAAACATCAATGATGAGAATCATTGATCGGCTGCCTCCTGCACGCCCCCCTACTGGGGATTGAGCTGGCAATGCGGGCCCTTGACCGGAATCGAACCCAAGATCCTTCAGTCCACAGGCTGATGCTCTGTCCACTGAGCCAAAACAGCTGGGGCACACACACACATATATCTGAAGATCCACTTTTCACACACTGTCCCCTTAGAGCTCAAGGTTTGGGGATTACGAGAAAGTTTTTTGCAAAAGAAAAGGTTGGGGTGGGCTTAGAGCAGAGTTTTTGTAAATTTCTGCCTCACTTTATAGTTCTCCAAGGTGGGAATTATATAATCTCTTTATCTTTGATCCTTTCTTCTTGCTTTTGATTAAAGACTAGTCATAGAAATTCTGAAAGTGGTATTTTCTTTCAAGTTGGGGAAGAAGGTCCTTTTTTTTTTTTTATCAGTTTTGGGCTTTGGTTAAGTAATCTTGGAACAAACTTGTGGAAATTATGTTCACTAACCAAGTCAAATAAGAGTGCACTTGCAAGAGTGCTGAATCTTACGGTCTTAATCTTGTGTCGTATATGTCATCCTGGGAGACCTTTCAAAGGAATTATCATCCCCATTGTCTTTGGGATTTCTGTTTAGCATCATCATATTCTGTGATATGCCACACATAAAGGAAGACAAGTGATTGATTTCTGTGGAAAATGTTTTGTTTTTTAAATCCCTTTAGGGTCTGGCCTCAATCCAGCATTCTCTTTCGTGTTGCTGCCCTCTGTACTAAGGTCATATATCTAAAACTTAAATAGGCCCTGTTTTGTGTGTCTCTGTGCTTCTGCGCATGCTGCTTTCTCTGTCTGAATATGAATTCTCTGTTTTTCCAACAAGCAAATTTGTAGCATCCCTTCTACACAATTCAGTTGTCAGCCTCTCTGTGGAACATTTGCCAACTCTTCTTGCTCACTCCAACCCCCCATTTCCAGCTGGTATTCTTTGTTTCTGTGGGATTTTACACCCCCATTCTAATATAATATACAGCGTTATAATGTTTTTATGTGACCGTCTCTAACAAACTATAAGCTGTTCAAAGGTAAGAATAGATTTGCATCTTCCACATAGTAGCACGTATCATATTAGTTGAGTTACATGAATGAGTAAATGAAAGAGGAGAAAAAAAATAAGAATAGAAAGAATGTGTCCTGCTCTCTCCTTTTGGTAAAAATTTAATAAACTGGAGTTCTAAACCTCTGCCACTCCAGGGTTAGTTTTAGTAGAGGCTTCATGGAAAATATTGACACCTACTTTGGAAAATGAAAAGATGAAAAATTGGTGTTGGAAGTTTGTAGAGGTGAGTGGTAGCCAGTAGCCAAGCAGCTTGTTGAGTTTGTGTGGGGAAATTAGATGTCTTGGTGTGCATTTTACCCTAATAGTTGTTCTTCCCTTCTGTAATTATAAAATGGGTTCTGGGAAGGCTGTTTATGTTTTTCACAAGTACTCCTTTCTTTAACATAGAGTTGAGGTTTGCTGTTGGTCTTGGAAAAGAAAGTTTACTTTTTTTTGTTTATTATACCAAATCTCAAATAGTAGCTGCTCTTTCTATAATGTGATGATGCAAAGTCCCATGTGAACATATTGGATTTGGTGTGAGTCACATTTCAGAACACTTATAGAATCAATCATTTGACACCTAGTCTCAGCAGGGATTTTGCTGATTTTAGCTAATCTCTGCCTTTGCACTTTTTTCTTCATTGCAGCTCTGAAACCCAGAATTGATTTTTAATTCTAGAATCGCATTCATCATTGAGCATGCTTTGAAATACCAGTAGTATCAAAATAAAACAAAAAAGGGCTTAATCACAAATAATTGAGTAGTGTTGATCAAAAAGCCCTTTCCTAAATCCTATCCACAGTAAAGTTGATATGGTTCTCCCCACCCCCCACCCCCGACCCCCTCGCCTAGTCTTGTTTTTTAAGAAAAAAAGTGCCAGGGCTAAGGGCTATTCTAAAAAGCCAGCTGATAAATTTATCCTCACCCTTCTTCCATAATCTTCTAACTCACCCCCACCCCCTCCAGCTAGTTTTGGAAACAAGCCCTTTGCTGCTATGATGGGAAGGGAGCTCCCCCCAATTTCTGGTGTCAGAGCAAAGGTCAGAAGAAGAAAGCTGTGGGTCACTGTGGTCAGGTGATGCTGGCACTTGCAATCCCCAAGTAGAAGAAAGAACTGGCAACTTAGAGGAATGAATTTTTGCTCCTGAGGCAGAAATCACATTTGAATCTGCTAAAAGCCATCATAAGTTTATCCTGAAACCCTTTAATTGTTTCAAGCTCTACATGGGTTAAGAATTTTGCTAGGAGCTTGTATTTTTTTTTTTTCATTTTATCTGTACCTCCTCTCCTGCCATGTTTTCTAAAAGGAGGAACTAAGCCAATCAGTGTGCTTCCTAATGCCTGTCTTGCCCTATTGATTGTCCCCACCATTTATGCACCTTTTGTTACTCATTTTAGAAAGATTTCCGAGTACAGGAACTGCCACTGGCTCGTATTAAGAAGATTATGAAACTGGATGAAGATGTGAAGGTGAATTTATGTTCATTTTTATTTATATTGAAGCTAAAATGATGGGTGGATTATTGCTCATTTCTCTAGAGCTCAAATTTAATTAAATAAAAATGAAAATATTGCCTGTTGCTTTTTTATTTAGTTCCTCGTAAAATTGTTAAGTGAGCTGAAATTGAACAATTTTAATTATTATATGATGCTTCTCTGAAAATTAGGGGTGTCCTGTTTTCTAGATGTTGAAAAAATGCTGAGTGCTTTTTGGAACACTCAGTTTTTTTTAGCATGTAGTGTAAACATGTAACATCAAATCATCAGGACAGTGCCATCTTCTTAGCATCTTATTACAGTCTCTAATTTGTTGATCTGAACTCTAGGAAATGTTTGATAATGCTAGTGTATCTGTGAGTATTGCATCTGTGAGTTGTTTTATACGAATAATACTTGTGAGAGGGTTTACTTGGAGGAGGCCATTACTTAGGTATTCTTAGGAGTCTGCCACCCACTACAACTCTCTCAGAAAAAGAGCAGTTCCCTCCTTACCACTCATAATGAATAATCTCTTGTATTTGTATAGGAAGCTAACAGTTCACAGCAATTTTCCCTTCTGTTAGCTCAGTTCCTCCTCATAGTAACCCTATGAGATTTGGTAGGATAAGAATTAGTAGTTTAATTTTCTAGATAGGGAGATAGACACACACAAAAAAATAAAAATGAAAATTGACTTGCCTAGAGTAGGAGAACCAAGATCCCAATACTCATCTGCTTCCTTAACTCCATAGCTCGTCCAATGCCTGTATCCTATACAGACCACCTCACCAAGGATCCAGAGCCTTGTTTGACCAAGAACTTATATTACTTGAGTACTTACTGTGTTCCAGGCCCTGTGCTGGGTGCTTGTACATATATCTTCTCATTTTATTCCCACAATAGTACTGGAAAGTTATCCTCTTTTTCAGTATGTGAAAAATGAAGCCCAAAAGGATGGGAAGCTTGAGATTTTGCCTAAATCCATTGGCTCTCAGACTCATTATTTCCCCACATTGTCTCTCCTTGGATTATATCACTTACTGACTTTATGACCCTGGGCAAGTTACTTCACCTCTCTTAAAACTAGCTTCTCTACAAGGCTGTTAATGAGAGTAAGAAAGTGCATGGTAGGTGCTAGATAAGTGTTCTTTTTTCCTCTTCCCTTCTACCTGCTTTGTTCCTACTTGTGGGTTTATTTTACCTTGGGATCTCTTGAGGCTACCACATTCTCATTTTCCAACACTTGCCCTGTAGTCCAGTGGCAGGACATGAGATAAGGGGCAAATTAACTGGTTTGAATGACTGGTGATTGACAGACCTACATCTGTTACAGATGATCAGTGCAGAAGCCCCTGTGCTTTTTGCCAAGGCAGCCCAGATTTTTATCACAGAGTTGACTCTTCGAGCCTGGATCCACACAGAGGATAACAAGCGTCGGACTTTACAGGTAATATTATAGACCTACAATGGGAAAACTGGGCAAGTAGCTAGCTGCCTGCTTCTCTTGCATAGCTTAGACCAAAGATTATTTTTCCTTAGGTCTCTGACAAGCTGAGTGTAATTGGTATCTTCTTCTACTGTTGGGAGGCAGGCATACCTTATAGCCATGATAGTATTTCCCCACCAAGAATTTTAATTTCCAGCTCTCCCATGGTTTTCACAACTCAGTGACTGAACTCTTCACTTGGTGAGTCCTCACTATAAACAGAGGGAGGCTAAACTTATATTTATCTATTTCCAGATGTAAACAACTTCTGGTTGGAAGCCTTGAGAGATTCCCAAGAATGGACAGTCCCAGGAAGAATCAGTTTTACTGACCTCGTTAGCCTTTTTTTCCACGTCTGCTTTCCTGGGGATCCTTTTCCTCTTCTTTTTTTGTTCTCTTTTTGTTTTAATCCAGCAAACCAACATTCATATTGTATGAAGACCTCTTGGTCATTGGCTCTAAAGGCTCTCCCCTCAATCGCCAGGGCCTAGCTCTTGGAAGAAACATTTCTCAGACATAGAGTAAGGATGTGACAAATATAAGAGAGTGACAGTATTTTAACAATAAAGCCAAGAGTGCAAATTATGTCTTCTCCTCATCTTCCTCTTACCTCAAAAGTTGCAAAAGCATTTATTTATTTTATTTATTTATCTATCTATTTATTCTACAAGTATTTATTAAACACCCACAATGTGCCAAGCACTGTTCTAGGCTCTGGATACACAAAACAGACAACAGTCTTCACCCCAGAGTAGCCTACATTCTAGTGCAGCTAGACATTGAGAACGTACTTTATGGCTGCCTTGAAGGAAGTCTGTAGATCTAAAGAGCCAATTGAAGTTACCTTCAAGATCAGTTAAGAAAAAATAAAATAAAATGGTCAAAACATTTGAATGGGCCCTTCCAAAAAGAAGATTCCAAATGACCAGTAAGCATATGAAAAGGTGCATAACATCATTTGTCATCTGGGAAATCCAAAGTAAAACCACAGTGAGATGCTAGTTTATAGCCACTAAATGACTAAAATCAAGATAGGAATATATTAAAAAATTGATATATTCTTGAAATGAATTACTGTTCAACAATAAAAGAAACAAACTTGATCCATGGATGGATTCATCCAACATGGATGAATCACAAAAATATTATCCTACATAATAAAATGGTAATATGTAAATTACCATCACTCCGCTACGCCCACGATTGGGCCAGCAGGAGGCGCAGGGGGCGGGACTCAGGGTGGCCGGGGTAGCTGATTGGGCCAGCAGGACGCTGAGCCATGGCAGCGCCGGAGGCTTTCGGAAGGCCTGGGGCACCGGCGGACAGCCGGCCAGGTCCCCCGCGATCAAAGGCCAAAGCGGGGGACCTGGCCGGCTGTCTGCTCCGGCGCAAGGCCTTTCGAAAGCCTCCGCAGCGCCGGAGGCTTTCGGAAGGCCTGGGGCACCGGCGGACAGCCAGCCCGCTGGTGCACCAGGTGCATGATTAAATCATGCACTGGGCCTCTAGTGTTAAGTAAAAGAAAGCAGAGAAAAAAATAACATAGCACATGGTGCCATGTACTGTCCATAGTGATAGAAATAAAAGTTGTGGTTACCTCAGATTGGGGGTTGGGGGTAGGGAGGGCATAGTAATTGGCTGGAAAGTGATGGAAGGGAACTTTATATTCTTATCTAGGTGATAGCTACCTGGGTGTGTATATTTATTAAAATTCATCCAGCTGTGTACTTAAGATTTATGTATCTTACTGAATATGAATAATTCAGTAAAATATTAGCACTTAAAAATTACAATGTTAAAAAGACTGATTTAAAGTATATCTATGTTTTCAAAATACTGTAGAACACATTAGTGTTTGTTTGAAGGTGGTTATTATTTCTTTCTCTTTCACCCCTCCTCTCATTTCATGCTTAGATGAGCCGTTTAGATAGCTTTGAGTAGGTGACATCATCAAGAATGTGATACTATATCCTGCTAATCGTAAATGAGTCCTGGCAGCTTTAAAATGTGCCCTGCTTCGGTAGGATGGGTTTATTATCAAGCTGATGGTTGGCAAGAATGGAGGACTGAAGTTTTGCATTTCAGTGGCTTTGGGCCATCACAGAGACAAGGGAAGGAAAAAACAGAAAATTTCCATCCCCTCTTGTTTTGTCTGATGAGTCACCTTTTCTTAAGATGTGATATGAAGAGGTTGCTAAGGATTTTGGTTAGAAGGTTGACTTTTCCTTCGCCCCAACATTTTATTATGAAAGAATTCACACATAAGCAAAGTTTATAGTGAACACCTGTATACTCACCACCTGGATCCTGCCATTAAAAGTTTACTTATTTTATCCCCATATCTATCTTTCTATCCATCAAATCATCATCTATTTTTAAATGAATTTCAAAGTTTACTTTCCCCTAAATACATGCATATCATTCACTAGTTCACTCTTTTCCCCCTTTTTTTTCTTTAAAATTTTCTTACACTGTTAGTATGTTGACTTTTAGTAAAAAAAAAAAGAAGAAGAAGAAGAAGAAGAAGAAGAAGAAGAAGAAGAAGAAGAAGAAGAAGAAGAAGAAGAAATCCTTTAATTTTATAATTTAAAGAAAGGAAGTGTTACTCTTAGAAAGAACCCCTTCAAAGCAGGCCTTGGTTTAAGAATTATTAGTCAACCGACTCCTGTGTCCTCAGCCCACCTGAGCCTCTGTTCTAGTAACTTCAGACTTCCAATATTTATATCACATTAAACAAGATTTAAACCATGGGTTTAATTAACATTGCAATTTTGAATTCCAAAATAAAAATTTTGGAAACTAAGATACAGATCAGTAACTAGAAAATATTGCAAAAAGTTACTGAATTAGGATTTCAGCCAGGAAATTCAAAATAGATTTTAACTGCTTCTGAACTAAGGCAAAATACTATTTAGAGTCTTAAAAAGGTTATAAAATCGAATGATTGCCTAACCTTGCTAACCACATAATGACCAGAAACCTGCTACCTGAGATTGCTAGATTTGTACAATTTTAGCTGGAGGACCATTGTTTAACAGTCATGGAGAGGACCTGGGGGCAGAATCTAGCAGAGGCAGTAGTATTTAGAGGCTCGAATATTCAGCTTGTGGAGCATGAGCTACAGGTAGCTTTTTTTTGTCGACTTTGTAGATGTCTTTCCAGCAGGTCTGATCATTTGAAGTTTCTAAGAGTTTGGCTGTGCTTATTTCAGCTATAGACTTGGCCATGGGTACTTAGTTTGGCTTAGAAGTCATCATCTTCTCTTACTTGTAACCTGGAAGTTATAAAGCCAGGTGAACTAGTTTCTCCCCAGGCTAATTTTTCACCTCGCTTTCCTTTGTTACAGAGGAATGATATCGCCATGGCAATTACAAAATTTGATCAGTTTGACTTTCTCATCGATATTGTTCCAAGAGATGAACTGAAACCTCCAAAGCGTCAGGTGAGCTGGGAAAGCATTGCTGCTGCTGCTGCCAAGCACCTTGCATATGGGTGTCTAATAATGCTCCTTTTCCTCTCTCAGCACAAGCCATTTGCTATTTCTTTTGCTACTTCTCTAGACCAGATCCATCCTTAACATCTCCTTCTGCTACTCATTTATGGATACTTTTAACTCAGTGCCGCTGAGGTGGTATTTCAGTGAAAATAGATAAAGTTAAAATTAAAGACTTTGGTTATAAATAGTAAAAGTGAAGCTCATTTCAAGGTATCCTAGGAACTCTATCAGAGTTCTTAATCTGGTATGGGAGAACATGTCCAATGAGTTACAGATTTTAGGTTTTCAAGAAACAGCATCTATGTGCACAGTGTGTTTGGAGTGAGTGGACTTTGGTTTTCTCTTACTCTTGATTGTGGTTCTCTATATGTTGCTCTGGTTACATATTAAATCATCTGCTAGGGTTTTAAAAAATACCAATGCCCAGGCTCCACCCCACACCAAGTTGAAGCAGAATCTGAGAGGGGAGGCCCAGGCATCGGTACCTTTTAAAGCTCCCCAGATGCTTTTAATGTGCAACCAGATTTGAGAACCACCGCTAAAACTGTTTTCTAAGCAATCACTAGAAAGAATGTGAATGTCTGCCTGCCTGTCTTTCCCTCTCTTCTACCTGCCCCTCTCCAAAGGTCACACCGATTTTTTTTTTCCAGCACCTTGGGTGCATAAGTCTCTTAATTGCGGTTTTAATAGGCCCCTATCCTTTATAACTCATTGGTTCCGGCACACAATTTGTGACTCACCAGGTGTAATTGAGACATTTGGGGAATAGTACCAGAGTCTGGCGGGAGCAAAGGTGTGCCTTGTTCTGCTTGCTCTGTTTTCTTAACAAAATTTTAAGTGGTTTTAATGAATTATTTCATAGTATATTATCTTGGGAAACGGGTCATTCAATGACTCTCATGCTGTCTCTATTAATAACCAGTCAGAAGGTGTAAGACAAGTGGGTGTCTTAAAAGACATTTGTAATCCTGACCCTGCCTGGGAGCCTTTGGATTAGTAAGCCCTCTGTTACCCCCTTACTAGTACAGGGAGCCTCACTGTGTCTCCGTTCTTTCTGGGCAGTCTTTGCTACTGTAAACATCCTTGACTGGAAGCTGTAAGGTGTTCAGAGGAGCTTTCAGTCGGATGTTTACAGCGGCAGGCTGCCACGGTCGTCCCTGGTTGCGCATCGCCTTTGAGACATTGCAGGTTAGTGCCCGTGGGCTTCCTTCCTCTGAGAAGTCACTACCGCAAGAACCCAGACCACTTCTCTCCTTCAAAAAAAAGATATGACACACATGCTCTCCGTGTTGGAATTTGTTTGAGCAGCCCCCTTTAAAAACAAAGTGGTGAGATCTGTCAGAAAATCAGGCCTTGCTCATGCTCCTTGTGCTAACTTCTGCTTGTTCTCTGTGGGCTGCCTGCTGAATCAACTGGCTGGAGAGAAGGGTCATGTCCTGTCCCTTCCTCCAAAGTCCTCGGTGCTTGGCTCTCTTAGGGTGTCAGACAGCTCCTTGTTCCATCTTGACTCTAAATGCTGTGATCCATCTCTTTTTTAAAGTGTGTCTAGCTAAAACAGCTCCTTGCTGTCTAGACTCAGTTCTTTGTAGGTGTTCAAGCCATTAATTGGCGTCCTGTTTGGGACAGCTGCTGCCTGGCCTTTGAAAGGTTGAGATTACTGGAAGCTGGCCTGAAATTCTCAGGTAGCATTTGTAAATCCTCTGTAGACATGAAGTTTTCCCAATCTCCAAATTGGCTGACACCTTTTTAAGTCCTGTAAAAGCACCTACTCTCCAAAATTCACCCTTTCTGAAGAGGCAGCAGTTCGCTCTTACTACTGCAGCGAATGTACTTTTTTCCAGTCTGTGGCTGGTAGCACAACACTGTGGTGATGGCCCTGGTAGGTGATGCTGCTCATTCTCTGGCTGTTAGTCTCTACTTCTGAACACATCCCAAGAGTAAAACCTCTGTTTGGGGAGGCCACAGCTAGAGCTGGGCAAGTACCCCATTCTGGATTGATCCAGTCATTCATTCCGAGATTGTTCTAGCATCTGGGATGATGTTCCACTACTGGGGAAAGGAACTAGCCACAAATACTGAGTTGGGGATCTAAGGCCCTTGACTTCTCAGAGATGCTTGGGAATTTCTCTTGTTCTTCAGGAAAGCAAATGAAAACTATTTGAAAGGTTGTTGAGGCTTGACTTGTATCCCACTAAAGCTATGAGTTGAAAGTTCCTTGCCCATTGAAATATCATTTCTCTTCACCCATCTCTATAAACCAAGCATAATCATTCCCCTGCTAGCTTGACCTTCATTGGCTGAATGAGTCTTCATATATACCTCCTTCCATTCCAGTGAATTGAGAACAGTCATGCCCTCCTCACAGTGCAAGCTGACTTGATGGAATGTCTTAGACCCTGCCTGGTTCATAAACAAGTTAGGAGGCTACAGTAGACAGCACAGGAGAAGAAGCGCTTCACCTGCTCTCCCAGCTTTTGGCAAGGGGTATTTTGGCTTCTGAAAGGGATATTTAAAGGGTTTGCTTTTTGTCTGGCGAAAAGACCATATTCATTTGTAGATCAACTACAGTCAGGGATAACTGGATACAGAACCATCACAGGTCAGGGGTAGGAAATGCCAGTGTCTGCCTGCCTCCTGACTTCCTGCAAGTTAGTTCTGGGGGGCTCTTGGTCCTCTATACCTTCTCATCACCCAAGAGCTTTTTGAAGTTAGGTCTGAACTTTATGATTAATGTTTTTTATAAAGTAGGAAGGGAAATCTCAATGGAAAATGAATACATTGAACTCATTTCAAGAGCTTTGAAAAAGATCAGTTTCATGGCTAAGGAGGATATCAGTTTATCCCTGCCACAGCCAAGGTCTAGTTGACAAGACTGACCTTAATTTATAATAGAAGTTGGAGTTGAAATGGAGGTGACATTGTCACAGTTAAGTTGTTCTGGAAACAGACCTAGCTGAAAATAAAAGGGGACACCCTCTTTCTTCTGCCTCAGAATGATCACAGTCAGTGTTCAAACTGTTTGGGTCTGAAGCACAGAATACATTAACCTTAAAAGTTGGTTCATGTTCGAGTACTAGCTCAGAAACCCAGCATGTCACAAGTGTCTGCCTAGGCTGAGTGGATGGCCATCAGGGATTCTGATCATGCAGAGACCTAAGTGTCTCATAGGCTATATATCAGCAGTCCTAGTTTTACTATCCTGGGTCCCCCAGTCACCAGGCAAGCAAAATAATGCACAGCCCTGTTCTACAGGGGACATGGATTTCTCCCCACTAAACTACAAAATCCTAGAGGTAGCAAAGAGAGTTTAGGGTCTCTTCTATTGGTAACAGCTGTTGTATTCAAGAAAATGTATTCTACTACCAACTTAGGTTTGAAAAAAAGTACAGACATACCTCAGAGATATTGCGGGTTCAGTTCAAGACCACCACAATAAAGCAAGTACAGGCATCCTCGGAGATACTGCTGGTTTGGTTACAGACCACTGTAATAAAGCAAGTATCTCAATAAAGTGAGTTGTAACCTTTTTGCTGATGGAGGGTCTTGCCTTCAGTTTGTAAAAAAAAATCAAAAAAAAAATCAACACCTAGGAAATGCAATAATACATGGTGTGCCTGTATTTTCTTATCTCTGTCTGCCTGGCTCTATAAATCCATTCTCATTCAGCAAGTGCTTATTAGGTACCTACAAGGGAATGAATAGTGGGAACAGTGGAGAGCAAGAGAGAGCTAGGCTTTGCCCTCATGGGAAAGTAGTTAATTTGACAAGCAAGGACAAAAAAGTTCAGTGAGCAAAGGACTGGAAGCACAGACTAGAGCACCAGACCTAATGAGGGGATGATAGGGTCAATGCCAACTATGTAAATGTCACTTTGGGGAGCTTTGAGGCAGTCCACAGGGTCTCTATACCTTGAAGAATTGTCTTTTTCTCTTCTCTTGAACATGGCAAACTTAGCCCAGAACAAGGGAGTGAGTAAATTTAGTTAATTTTCTGCTCAGCCAGCCCAAGTTGTATGTTTCTGTTGTTTTTGTTGTCCCAGGCAGGGGTACCGTGTGCCACAGGGTCCTCTGGAGCAGATGCCGACCTCTGTGTCAATGGTCAGGGGCCGACCAACCCTGGACCCTCAGGCTGTAACCATGCCGTAGTGTGTGTAAACATCCTACACTCTCAGCTGTGAGCTCAAGGTGGCTGGGAGAGGGTTGTTTACTCCTTCTGCCATGGAAAACGTCAGCTGAAGAAGGAACAGTCTCTTCACCCAGCAGATCGGACAGAATGCGACCTCCCTAGTCAGCCAAGGCAGCACCCAGCGGAGAGCTGTCCCTCAGGCCCCCTGGGTTGCTCTTCTGTGGCTAAGTACAACCAGAACCAGATGTGACACTGGATAGATGTGGCCCTCAGTGACCACTGAGCTCTCAACGTACTGTGAAAAGCTAAGCACTTGCCTACTGATGCTCTCGATCCTAACATTTGATTCTGAAATTTCAACCCAGGAAAAGCCCTATGTCCTTTTCCCTGCTCTGTCCCTCCTGAGGTGGTGGGAACAAAATAAGGAGAGTGCTGCCTGTTTGGGAGACTGGGAACCGGCCCGAGAGCCTGACGTTTGGGTAGCATCTTCCAGTACTCACAATTAGCACTGTCCTCAGATCACAGGCCTCAACAGCATTCACTCACAAGCACTGCTAATGCGCGGCTTTTAGTGGCAGTAATTATTTGCCCATTTGCAACTTATCACGCAATGGGTGCTACCTCTAATTCAGAAAATTGGCTGTGAGTTTGGTGAAACGTATGGAATCTGTTATTTTTAGTTTGATGTAGCACAACTGGTCTCTTCGAATTCCAGTTTCCCTTGGCTCCAAATGTGGAGAGCTCAGCATTCAGCAGGCAACGGCACAGAGCCCATTTGGGGGAAGAATGGAAATTCACTCTGGCGGCTGCTGAGTCGGTTCTTTTCCTCTTACCTGCCTCTCCTTCTACCCCACAGGAGGAGGTGCGCCAGTCTGTGACTCCTGCCGAGCCTGTCCAGTACTACTTCACGCTGGCTCAGCAGCCCACCGCCGTCCAAGTCCAGGGGCAGCAGCAAGGCCAGCAGACCACCAGCTCCACAACCACCATCCAGCCCGGGCAGATCATCATTGCGCAGCCTCAGCAGGGTCAGGTCTGTGAGCTGCAGAGGGTGCCTGCCCAGCAAGATAGTACTTCTTAGGTTTGGGATGGTGAAAGCTTGACCAGGGCAAGACAGGTACTGAGAGCATCATAGAGCACTGGATTTGAAGTCTGGAAACCTGGGCTCTCCCCAGACTCAGCCACTGAGGTGAAATGTCACCCTAATCTCTCATGGGTCAAATGAGGAAAGTGTAGTGGACAAGATGTTCTTCAGGATCCTTATGAGCTAAAAAGTTTTAGAAGGAAAAACTGTATAATACCCCCATGAAGGGTAGTGCCATCTCTGTAGAAGGTGTTTTAAGTAGATTCCATGCCTGCTGTCTGTGTGTCTACACCAGAATTGGATTGTATCCTTAAGGGAGAGATCAGGCATGCATACCTCTCCTCCCTTTCTTCCCATCATTTCTCTGTCCTACTGTATTTGAGTCAAGTGTCCTTCTCTTTTTACAATAGTAATCAGAATATTCTTTCTCTCCCCAATACAATTGTGAGGGCAGTAATATGCACATTTGTTGGGAATCATGAGAGGCTACAGAGAACTGTTCTCTGAGCTCTGAATTCAAACTCCCTGTCAGACATCAATTTATTTATTCATCAAACATTGGTCATCCTCTGTTAGGTAAAGTCCTATGCCATGTGTTGGGGACACAAGCATGAGTCAAGCAGTCCCTGTTTTGAAGAATTCACAATCTAATTGGGGCTACAAATAATTAAAGATTATACCACCATGTGGGAAGTGTAAGATATTCTTAGGATGTGTAGAGGGTATTATGGGAATGCATCAAAAGGGGTACCTAACAAAAATGTGAGGGGGTGGTAGAGAGGATGTCAGAGGAGGTTCCTTTAAGGGAATAATATGAGTTTTAGAGAGAATAATGGAAATGAATCAAAATAGACAAGGAGGGACTTCCCAGTACAGGGCTCAGCACAAGCAAAGCTTGGAGTTGAGAAATAGCACAAGGCAGTGGGGAAAGGCTGCAGCACAGGGAACATCTAGCAAGTCTGAGAAGACAGGTGGAGGACACATTCTAGACGGCCTTGTGTGTTCTAGTGAGGAGCTGGGTTTGCCTAGAAGAAGAAAAAATGGAAGTGGCAGTAGATTTAAATATAATTGTGATTTTAGGACGTATTCCCTGCTTGGTTTTTTTTTATCCATATAACAAATTTATTGAATGCTTGTCTTGACCAGACACCATGCTAGCAGGAGGGGTTCAAAGATGATTGGAGCTCAATCCCTGTCTTAAGGAGTTCACTGCACTGTGATGCCTAAGGGACCTTCTTTAGCTCTTGCTTGTGCGTCTGCAGTGGTGAGAGCTTTGCCTGCCAAAGGCTTTATCCCTTTATAGAGAGAACTTCAAGGGAGTCTGGTAAGGGCTGGCTCTCATTGGCTGATCATCCTAAGAAGCTCATAGTTGCTGTGCCCTGACAGCAGGGCATGCCATCCGTGATTTGACAGCTGCTACAAGCCCTCATGTTCCTGAAATGATTTAGAAATACTTTGGAAATCCTCTCAGGAAAATTGAGTTGATAGAGTACAGTGATGAGTTGGCAGTATGCATTTTTTTTAGTCAGCAAGAATTTCATGTATCCTCTTTTCTGCCACCCTGGACTTGCTCAGCCTAGAGCTGATAAGGCTTGTGAGGATGGTGAAGTTGGTCCCTCCCACCATCTTCCAGCTATTGTTTCACTGTGTTACTGGTTCAGGGTGGCCTTGTGTTGTGTGACACACCCCAGGACCTCTGTAGTAATGGCTGTTTCAGGTTGAGTGCAGATACAGAATACATACTAAAGTCAAAGGAAAGCATATTTTGGTAAAGTGAATCCTCTGTTTTCTGTCATAAAATTGGAAACTTTTATTCCTGGAGGCTTGGGGAATAGGCTGAGTTGAAAATTTCAGTGTGAGAACAGGAGATGTTTCCTGTTGTCTTTACCAACTGCATGCATTTTTACATAGGTCCCTCTGTCTGTTTTCCCCGCCCTCCTGTTACTTAGGGGTGGCCTCAGTTAAGATCCAGGTATTCAATGTTTGGTGTCCAGTGCATTTACCTGTTCACTCTCCCATAGGCAGCTGTGCTATGATCCAGAGCAGCCAGCTGGCCGCTGTGGGCTGGGGTCGCTCTGCTGTTTAAATGGGGTGAAAACCACTGTGCACTTTATTTCCCTCCCAATGTCTTGCAGGCCTAAAAAGGAGCCCACGATCCCAAATTTAGTAAGTTCATAATTCATACTGACCCCACTTTCCATTTAGTTTGCCCTCCAAATTCACCTGCTCTAGACTTGACTTGGCTATTTCTCAAGTGAACTTCATGGTTGCTTTTGATTCTTTTGTACCATATGTGCCTTACTGTCATCGAAGTGGCTTTGAAAAGTTGCAGCATTTGAAGCATAGAGATGTTTTGGGCTTAGGCAAATATTTTGTACTATGAGCCTAAAAATAAATCTTTGTGTTTTTTTCATCTTTTATTTTGGTGAGTGACTTTCACAGTGCTCTAAGCCCAAAGGACTCTAGGTTGAGTATTATTTGGTGTTAACATGACTTCAGGCATTCATGGAGAGGATTTGCTCCTAGTTAACCACTGGTTATTAACCCCTTGGTAAGCCTACTGACTCTGAGCCAGACTCAATCAGCTTTCTCATGACTCTTTCCAGACCACCCCAGTGACCATGCAGGTTGGAGAAGGTCAGCAGGTGCAGATTGTCCAGGCCCAGCCGCAGGGTCAAGCCCAGCAGGCCCAGAGCAGCACTGGACAGACCATGCAGGTGATGCAGCAGATCATCACAAACACAGGAGAGATCCAGCAGATCCCGGTAAGCCCTGCCTTGCCTCAGGTCTGCATGGCACTCTTCAACATAATAACAGAGATACTTAAAGATTTTATATCTGTATATACACACAGACAAAAAAAAATTGTGTATGTGTTTGTGTATGTGTATATATTTTTGCGTGGTTATGTATATCACACACACACATATAAACATTTTTTAAGCCTATATTCCTATTACCCTAGACCACAACTTGCTTCACTGTGCTCACTGCTTTCCTTTAACCCAAGTTAAAGTTCACCACTGTGGGGCAGCTCCTCTTAATTTCCCCTCACTCCACTTACGTAGAGAAGTCATTGTAACCACCATTCTGTGCCAAGGCCCAAAGGCCCTCTGAGGCAGTCCTGTCTTTTGATTAGCAAAGAATAAGAGGGAGGTGTATAGGGAAGACCATAAATACACTTTTTGCATATTCATTAGTCAGTTCCCACTGGAGCCTGTAGCAAAGTATATTTTTGGATTTCATTTAACTTATCCATTCCTTCACTGTGGACTACTGCTTCCTGTGTGCCTTGAGGGATTTCATTTCTTAGATTTGTTGACTTTTTTACTTGTTCTTGTTCTTTTGTTAAAAATGTTCTTGTCTCAACACTTGCCATTTATACATTGGTCATTTTGCCACCAAAAAATGTAGAAAGTGAGTGAGTGACATGGAGCAGTCCTTCTATTTCCTACCCCTTGTTCTTCCTATTGTAAATGAAATGTAGGCAAATCTGGAAATTCACTTGGGCTTGATTAACCACTTTCTCTGAAAAAAGCTCAAAAAGTATCCTCAACTCTGGTTTTGAAACTGTTCTTATTAGGTTAACAGAATACTAGTCCAGGAGAAAGTTTAGAAAAGTGGAGTGAGTGTGTGTCTCTGTGTCTGTGCCTATCTCTTTCTGTCTTCTCTCTCTCTCTCTCTCTCTCTCTCTCTCTCTCTCTCTCTCTCACACACACACACACACACACACACACACACACACACACACACTCTATCCATCAGTTGAGGGGCCTTGCCTCACTTTTTCAGCCACCAACCCCAAGATCTCTCTCTTGAATGGTTTTCATTCATGTGGAGGCACCAAAATAAGTTCATTTAAGCCAGAGAGGAGTAACTGGCTCGAGTGTTCTTAACCCGCTGGCGCACGGAGCTTTGCACAGATGAGTAGAATTTAGGACCTTGTCTTCACGGTTTTTGGATAGGAGCTTGCATTTCTAAACTCAACAGCGTGCTTGCAGTAGTGATGACCTTCAGGAAGGAAACTGCTTCTCTTTTGAAAGCCCAAGGGGTAGACTTATTTGCTCTTTAGTTAACATAAAAAATCTGTGAGGATCCCCAGACTTATCCTGTGATAGAGGACTGAAGTATATCATCAGATGTCTAAACCTAAAAGAAGAGCTTCTAGCTTCTAAGAGCTGCTTGGAACTAGTTGGTGCACAGCTTTCCAATCACATTTGAGTTTCTGCAAAGAGCTCTTCCCATCAAGAAATTGGAAAATCGCTATGGCCTCAGTACACCTTCCCCACTCCTGGGACAAGGCTTTAGTCTTTCATCCTGTGCACCTTGGCTGCACTTCTCTGACTCCTGGGACCGGATACCGTCAGTCTCAGCAGTGAGGTCTCCTACGCCTCCACCCAGCTGCCTTCATCTCCATAAGCATCTTAACATCATTGCCTGGAAAGCTGCATCAAGGGATTGAGATGGGGAAGGGAGGCTTGGCATCACAGCTTCCCAGCCGCTCCTCTCAGCATATTCTCAGGAAATAAATGACTGCAGGTCACAATATCATGCCCTATCTCCTTTTGAACTAGATTCTTACAGGTTTAGATTTTGTGGCCCTCCTTGCCTTAAGCAGACAATTCTGGAATGATCTATCAGAACTTCAGAATTAGTCTGTCTGGGTGGTTCCAATCCTCTTCCAGGCTGGCAGTTTCAGAGAAGCAGTTTGATTTAACACTGCACACAGGAGAGCCACTTCAGCCTACCAGCATTTTCCTCGTGGAAGTATAGTTCCCTTCAGTGACATTAGCTCTTGAAGGCAGGGGAGTGTTTATTCCAGGACAGAGGCCTGTTAGCCTCAAGAAGCTCACCCTTACAACAAAGGCACCTGGCAGCCAAGGAGGGTGATGTCTGGGCGCCCCAAGTCCCAAGTGTGATGTCTGCAGCCCTCCTCTGCTGACTTCTCTGCTGAGCCACAGCTCCTTGTGTTGTAACCACCTTGGCCCTTTCTTCATCTGCACATTCAAAGCACTAAAACTTTCATGGTACACTGGAGCGTTAAGAGCCTGAGTTAAGGCTTTTAGCACACAATTAAATGCAGTATGTGGTATTATTGTATTATCTGAGACTTAATCTTAAGCATGAGGGACTCCAAGGGCATTTTTGTAGGTTTGGTTTCCCATGATGGAGTTTTCTGAGAAAGGTTTATTGATTCAGCTTCCCCTTGGGAGGTGTTTGGCCAGAAGCTAGTGCTGAACACCAAGGATCCTAAAAGTCCCTCAGACTCCCGTTGGTCCTGGCTCTTGGGGACAGAGATAGTAAAGCTGGCCAGCTTTTTCTTCCAAAATGTGCAGCGTGGAGTTGGGCAGTTCTAGGGCTGTGGTGCGGAGTGACGGCCATCTGCTTTGTGCCCCTGGCAGACACTGGAGCTGTTCTCAGTACAGTATTAGATCAGCCATTCTGGGAACTGGGTGGAGTAGTGTGGAGCTGGAGGGAAGAGAGGCCCACACTTAAGGTATAAACATTCTGATGATGTTAGACAGCCTTTAGGATAAAATCCTAAGATAAATTGAGCAAACAGCTGAGAGCCAACGAATGTTGAGGGTGCAGCCATGCTTTTTCATATATGTGACAAGATCCTCAGGGAGTTTTTTTCAAGGTCCATTCAGGGAACTATTCTCTTTTGTGTGTGTGACTTGCAGGATAGGGAAGTTACGGTTTTGCTGTTTTGACCTCTATTACAAAGGAACTTTTCTGGGCATGCTTTTTTGGAGGGCTCATGGAGGGCACATGAAAAATTTGCCTGTTTGAAGTTGCACTCAATCTCCTGTGGTCTGTTTGTCTCTGCCCTGCCCTAGGTGCAGCTGAACACCGGCCAGCTACAGTACATTCGTTTAGCCCAGCCTGTATCAGGCACCCAAGTTGTGCAGGGACAGATCCAGACGCTTGCCACCAATGCTCAGCAGGTATGTGTCCCAGGGATGCAGGCTTC
Source organism: Cnephaeus nilssonii (assembly GCF_951640355.1). Lineage (NCBI taxonomy): Eukaryota > Metazoa > Chordata > Mammalia > Chiroptera > Vespertilionidae > Cnephaeus > Cnephaeus nilssonii. The sequence continues at coordinate 72,876,423 of NC_137078.1, forward strand.
CTTATTATTCTCCCTTCCATCTTATTCTTCAGCAAGAGCCACCTCCACACCTGCATATCTATCCTACACCCCACAGTAGGGTTTCATGGAGAATTGCATTCAAAGTGTGTCTCTTGCCATTTTGTTCTGAAGTGCAAGGCAGGAAAGTCTCAAGTATACTTAAAGAAAGCCTGATGTACCTGTATGCAGGTCTCGCCAGAAGAAGCATTTTGACAGACTGCCTCTTTGTCAGGCTGTTACCAGCTTTAAAACTGAATAGCTGTTGTGTTCTGGCCCTCCTGTGCCCTTTGGAAAGCTTACTTGGATTTTATCCTCACCTCTTCATGCACCCTTAACCAGAGATTGCTCCCCTTCCTCCTCTTGCCTAGGATATTGGAGGCTGTGAGCCACAGGTGCTAAAGGTGCCTCCCTGGGCTTGGGGGTTGGGGAATGTGGGCATCATTGCAGGGGGTGGGGTGCTGCTCAAGGAGAGGCATTGTTAATGGATTCTTTTTTGCCTCATACCCAAAAAAAGCAGCAATCGTTTAAGAGCTGGATCTGTCTGGCCCAGTTGCATTTCTGGTGATGTATCTATTGACAGTGGTAACAGAGCTGAGTTTGTAGAGCAAGTCTCCAAAGATTTAATTTGGGAAAATGTGAGGAATGAGCCAGAACTAAGGCTTCTGAGTTCCATATAGTCTCTGAGATCATTAAAGGCTCACATGGAATTTGGGCTTTTCCCTAATTTCCTTGGGGTTCACTGACATGGAATCAGAGCTCAAAACTGGTCACACCCTTGAGTACCTCACCCTCTGCTTTAAAATAAAACACCCATAAACTTTTTATGGCCTGGGGGTGGGAGGAAATGAGAAAGATGAATTCTTGATTTCCCAGATATCAGTTTTGGAGCCAGAAACTAAAGCCAGAAAGCTTGACTTGGGGAGGGGCGGGGGGGTACAGAGAGGAGGGGAAGAAACAAGAAGAGAGCACCTGAGGGCAGTCACAGTCTGTGTAACAACAGATTGTACTTGTGACAATTGGCACGTAGTAGATGCTCAGTAAATGTTCGTTTAATGAATGCTGAATAAATAGTGTGTAAACGGAATTTAAAGATAAATGAAGCTTTCTTTGATATAAAGGAAGTACTGCTGGCCATGGCACAGTTAATCTCATCTGTGAGGAATATTTTCCATTTGTCTCAGGGTCATTCATTTATTCTGCAGACATTTCTTGAATACTTGATTTGCACTGGGAGATTCAAAGACAAAACTTAGCTCCTGCCCTCAAGCTTATAGACTGGTAGGAGGAGAAAGACCCAAAACAAGGAACAGTAGTATGAAGCTCTTTCACAGTGTCCCCTAGACCTGATGGGTTGTTTTTGGCCATTGTGAGGACACTTGAGAGGACCGTCCTTACCTTGCAGGTTGGCTGTAATGATTCCAAGAGCTGGTGCACAGAAGACGTTACTAGTCAAATGTTCCATAGATACACCTATGCACACAAGCATGCTTCAGTCTTCTTTCTAGTCTACCAAGCTGTTTCCAACAGTTGACATTGTATGATGCATTTCTACATGGCAGTAAATTTCTTTTGAAATCCACACCTAAGATTTTAAGTGCTCGTGATAAAGGTTTTCCTTGCGCTTCCCCCACCCCCCACCCCCCAATCCTTGGCCCAAAGGGCTGCACGTGGCCACTATCGGAAAAAGTACTTTATAGGTTTGCCACAAGGGCTTCTAGGGCCAAGGCCACCTGCTCGCCAGGGTGTTTCATATTCCACTCAGATAATCTGGGTGATACGGGTTTGGTTTGGAGCCCACCTTCCAAGAATGAAAGGGACCACTCACTCCTTTGCCCAGTGTTTTGCAAATTGTCTTCACTGGCTGCAAGACTCTTAGGGTTTCTGACTAAACTGAAAATGTTACGCTCACTCATGTCAGCACCAATGAGCTAGGTGTTTGTTTGATTTGATGAGCTGGTAGTAAGTGACTGGTAATGTCGTGTGTTCCAAGGTCCTCTGTATCAGCGGTTGCCAACCTTTCGGACCTCACAGACCACCAGTGGTCCACGGACCACCAGTTGGCAACCGCTGCTCTATATGGTGCCAACTCTGAGTAGGCTTCAGGGCTAGGGGATGGGAGGGACCTTGCTTTTCTGCTACACGTCAAGCACCTGTTCTATGCCAGGCATATTCTGGTCACTTTATATGTATTGTCTCATTTGATCTTCACAACCCTCTCCTGGGTGGTGGGCTGGTGGACCAGACCCTGCAGCTGACCTGCCTACTCTGCCATCTTGATTCCTGCAGATCACACAGACAGAGGTCCAGCAAGGACAGCAGCAGTTCAGCCAGTTCACAGATGGACAGGTAGGACACCCAGTCCGAGCAGGGGCAGAGGGTGAGAAGTTGGTGGGGGTGAGGGTTAGTGGATGACATCTATGGGTTTGGATGATTAGGGCAGCTGTCCCATTTTCTGTTAACAATGAGTGGACAGAAATTGTTAAAACAAGTACAGTTTTTAAATCAGGGTGCCTGTCCTTTAGCATTATAGACATTATATAGCCCAAATCCCCATTTTACAGATGAGTAAACTAAGTCCTAGAAATGGGAAATGCTTTGTCCATGATCAGTCAGCTGTTCATTGCAGAATAAGGACTAGAACACAGGTCTCTCATTTCCCTCTCTAGGGCTAGTTTTTCTCTGCTGCTCTTTAATGGTATGGATTAGTTGAAATGCAGAGAACATGTGACCTCTCAACCTCTCAGTGCCTGGAATTCAGTAATTCTAAACCCGTGCAAAGAATCTTATTTTTCCCTCAGCCTATCCCCTCATACTATGACTATGCTCCCTGAGGACATGATGGGATGATGTGCCCGAACTTGTATTCTCTGCCGACCATAGGAGAGGAGCCGCATCATCCACCTCTGGTTCCTGCCAGCACCAGTGCTAGGTTCACATGCCAGGGCTCCTGTGGCAGGGGTTTTGGCTGGTTTTTTGGGGGCAGCTGAGAAACCAAATGACCAGTTGGCACTAACTTCCCAGAGTGGCTGTGTGAGCATCTGCTTCACCCCTCACGGGTCTTGGCTGTAGGAAGTGTTTAATTCCAGGTGACCTCCTCAGCAGGGCCCATGTTGGAAGTGCAGGTTCAGTGTAGTCAGATATTCTGAGGAAAGGAGGAAGAGGGGGTAATCCTATTGCCCCTGCCAGTGAGGATTACTGAGAGTTGGGGAAATGCTGACTTCCAAGCTGCTGGTACAGTGGTTCGAATTGCTTGTGTTTGTCACAGAGGAACAGCGTGCAGCAAGCTCCAGGCTCTGAGCTAACGGGAGAGGCAGAGCCCAGAGAAGTGAAAGCCACAGGAAATGCAACTCCCTGCACCTCTTCCCCGCCCACTACACACACCCCCTCACACCGTGCTGGTGCCTCCTGTGTCTGCTGCTCCCAACCCCAGCAGAGCTCCACATCCCCTCCTCCCTCTGACGCCTTGCAGTGGGTGGTGGTTGAAGTATCTGGGGCCCCGAACCAACTCGAGGCCCATAGGGAGCTGCATGCCCCTCTCCCAGGGGTGACCTCACTCTCTCCTCTCCACCCCTCGCAGCAGCTCTACCAGATCCAGCAAGTCACCATGCCTGCCGGCCAGGACCTCGCCCAGCCCATGTTCATCCAGTCAGCTAACCAGCCCTCCGACGGGCAGGCCCCCCAGGTGACCGGAGACTGAGGGCCTGAGCTGGCAAGGCCAAGGACACCCAACACAATTTTTGCCATACAGCCCCAGGCAATGGGCACAGCGTCCCTCCCCAGAGGACCCCGCCGACCTCAGCGCCTCCTGCAGGCTAGGACACTGGTGCGCTTCGCCCCACACCTGGGGGCCGAGATTCTCCAACAGAAAAATGCAATATTTTTTATTTCCTTTTTTCCTTTTTTTTTTTCCACCGAGGAATCAATATTTCAATATGTTGAGCTGTGTGTCCAATGCTATGAAATGAAAATATTAAATAACATATTTATGGCATTTTCTTGAAGAGTGTGGTTGAAGATATATTTCTTTTGTTTTTCTTTTTTGGGGTTTTACCTCCACTTCTTTTTAGGAGCAAATCTCCTAATGGGTGTATGTTATCTCCTGACTCTTGCAACAGCTGCTGCCCCCAGGGTTTTCCATCTTTTCTGTCCTCCGATTAAATTAGGTGACTACGTGTAGCTTCTTTTTCATTAGTGGTCTTCTCTCCCTGTCCCTGCTCCTGCCCTGGAGCTCTGTGCACCTGCATCCAGAGGCCATGGGAACATCCTTGCATTTAAGAGATGAACTCATTGGCCATGGAGAGGAGAGTGGATGGTTTCATTCCCAGATCCTAATCTCCCAGGGACCCAAGGAGACTAGAACTTTGTGCATTTACCTCCATACACGTTTTTATTTTTTAAATGCATTAAGAATTGTGCTAGTCTCCTTTGCTGCATGGACATCAATGCATGACATGAAATAAACCTCATTTTAGACAATTAAGAGTCTTGAGTTCTGTATTTGGCAGCATTCATAGGGCCACTTGGCTTGGGAAAGGCTTGGAAAGGTTTGTTTGCCTTCAGGTTGGGTGTCTGTGAATGAGGGGGACCCTTTTGAAAAAAAGCTAAGGGAAACTTACACTACATATCTAATTCAAACTGAGGTCTTCAGCTGATTTTAAAGATAAACTTCATCAGGATCTATTTGCCCCTGAGAGACCCCTGCCCACCTTATGTCCTGGGCTACCACCATGGGCCAGATTCACTTATGTCTTGTTTGGTTGAGGGTCAAGAGAGAGCATCTGTCAATGAGAAAGCTCCATTCTTCAAACTAGGACCCAGGTAAATCTCTCCTTTCCTGTCTTGGCATGGGCTGGCACTTTGAGTTGCCTGCTGTGGGCATACCCAGTAGCATCTGCCGTGGAGGGCAGCCTAAGCCCCTTGTCAACTAGCAGGTCACAGGAGGTCTACAGCCAGGGCCTGTATTCTGTTAATTGAAACAGGAATAAAAAGAGCATTCTACTTCATTGACCATAGTGGCCAATGGGAGCCGTCTCCCTTACCTTCACCATGCCATCCTTTCAACTAGAATGAGGCCCGTTGTCTGGGAAGATCAGAGAATTGATTGTCAGGAAAAGTAGGTATCAATTTCTTCTCTGACAGTAATATGCCATAAAAACTTGGGCAACTCCCTTCTCTTTGGGACTGTCTCAAGGTGTGAGATGGGGATGGGGAAGAGTCTTTAATATTAGATGATTTTAAGTCTGACCCTGATGTCCTTACAATTCCTCACCAAATATCTACTGTCAACCTGGACATCATTGTCATCTTTTATTTTCAATCATTGACCGAAGAGTACTTCACCTTACTCCATGCATACAAATTTGAATGGCTTGCAATGAAAACATACACAATGAAACAAAATATTACAGATCAGAATTAGGAAAAATATAATTGAGTAGGAAATGGATCATAGAAAACAAATAGTCTGGCTGTAAAGATCTACATAGTTGTTAGAACTAGGTTTCACACTTCATCCTGGGCTTCTGGGCCACCAAAGCAAAAAGAGCGAGAACCAGGTAAGAGTCACACCAGCCCTAGCCGGTTTGCTCAGTGGATAGAGCGTTGGCCTGCAGACTGAAGGGTCCTGGGATTGATTCCGGTCAAGGGCACATGCCCGGGTTGCAGGCTTAATCCCCAGTAGGGGGGGCGTGCAGGAGGCAGCCAATCAATGATTCTCATCATTGATGTTTCTATCTCCCTTCCTCTCTAAAATTAAAAAAAAAAAAAGTCACACCATAAAAGGAAGAAAAAAGACATTCTTTTACAAAAGCAAAGATTTCTCTAGTTTTAAGGTCTGGAATACATGGTACCTCCAGTGTCATCAGGGTAGGGGAAGCAGATTCTATCACCGTGAGAAGGCAGTAAGTCTTCCCCATAAGTAGTCTCCGGCAGCTCCTCAGGCTCCCAAGTTCAGTGCCCCTCCTCTTTATCTAGTTATCTTCATTCTAGCTCGACTTTTCTCTCAAGGGCTTACTGGCCTCACATTGAGGCCACTGAACCATCCCACCTTGCTGCTCTTTGACTCATTCTGAAAATCCAAGCATAATTGGAAACACAGGCCAGTCAATGGGTTCCCATTTCTCCACTGATTTCCATTCTTGGAGGTTTCGATCAGTTGTGATTGGCAAGCAGCTTCCTTGCTGAGCACGTTCCCTTTAAATTTCCCCCGCCAGCAGGGCCCATCTGGGTGTAAACAAACACTTCAGTGCAGCCCAAGACAGCCCCTATCTAATACCCAGCACGATCCCCTTACATCCGGAGCACTCTTTGAACATTTTTCCTAGCACTTGCAGCATTCGTCCTCCTGATGATCTTCACATGACCCTGCAGGGGAGACAGGAAGAGGGATCGTGATCCCTGTGTTGCAGATTGAGACATGGGAGACACATCGAAGTGCAGTGACTTTCCCAAGGTCACTCCATGAATAGGAGTGGAGCTGAAACCAAAACATTGGTCTCCTGGTCTGTGTATACACAGCTGCTTTCTGGCCAAAGAGTGTGTGTGTGTGTGTGTGTGTGTGTGTGTGTGTGTGTGAGAGTGAGAGAGAGAGAGAGAGAGAGAGAGAGAGAGAGAGAGAGAGAGAGAGAGAGTGTGTGTGTGAGAGAGAGAGAGAGAGAGAACAGTCTTTACTAAATGTGAACTGACTCCTTTTGCTCTGCTTCTGCAAACTCATTGGCCCAGCCTTGAGTATATGTGGAATAAAGGAAGCAATTGGATCTGGTCTGTGGACAGCTGGTGGTTGGGATAATTTTCCTGGAGGCGGATGCAAGAGACTGGAGGCCCCTGGGATTACCAACAGACCACCTGGCTGGCTTCCTTGCTGCTCAATTCTGCTGAGGCCACAAGGGGGCAGCATGTAGCACTCACCCAAGTTTCTGGGAGATGCCTTGTCTCATTCAACTTGAGACCAGACTAGGAATTTTGGAGTATGACTGCCCCTTTTCTCAATGGTACTCGATCCTTGGCCCCTTCCTGGGAAGACCCTTAACTTTTGAAGGGAGGTACCTTCCTAGGGCAATAGTGAGGGCTGGAAAACTACCCTTTCCAGAATATTACATCAGGGTAGGTAGTCAGATTTTAATAAGGACTTTTCAACGGCTTAAATTCATTCAAGGCCCCAAAGCCCCAGTTTGGTGTCTTTCCACTCCCCTTTCCTGCACTGTGTGCTCCTTCCACATTCAATTACTCGCTGGCCCCTGAACTTACTCCCATGTTTTCAGAATGTACTGGCCCCAATGCCTGGAATGTCCTTTACCACTTATTGATCTCCTATCCGTCCATCAAGGCTCGATTTAATGGGCCTTGCTGAGAATCCTGGAGCGGAGTTAGCAAAGACCTCTTCGATGCTCCCATAGCAACTTCTACAGTCTCTATTATTAGTGCTCAAATACACAGTCATTCAGCAAGTATTTCTTTGGCACTTTCTGTGTGTCAGACATTGTTTTGGACATTGTGAAGACAGATGAAAACAAGCCAGGCGAGGATTATGCTGTCATGGAGCTTATGTTGGGTTGGAGGCAGAGGTGGGAGAGGAAATGGAAGAGATAGACGAAAAATACAAGTTAGGCCCTGAAGAGACCCCCATCACTCTTAGAATTTTCTGGTTTGGACTGTCTTCCTTACCTATGGTTCTCCTCCAGTTCAAGGTCATCTCTGTGCCTGCCGAGCCCATGTAGGCTAGGGCTTGACATCAAAAGAATAACAGCAACTGATGAGTAAGTAAATGAACATGAACCCTTCCTCACAGACGGCCTTGAACACTGCACACATCCCACCTCTGCTCTCACTGTTGCTTTTTTCTTGTTAATGTTTCATTGAGCACTGATAAAATGCTACAGGGGTATGAAATGGAGAATTTTTAAAAAATAAATTTCTGCGAAGGAAAAGATATCTATAGCTTGGTACCTTGATTATCCCATTTCATCTTTGCATCCTCATTAGGTCGGTATTCTCTCCATTTTGTAAATGAGAAACTGAGGCTCAAAAAAGTTAAGAAATTACCCAAGGGCACCAGCTGATTAAGTAGAGCCCTATGCTCTAAGAAACCTTCTGTCCCCGCCAGTTCAGCCCCATTGGTCTTGTCCCCGCTGTTTATGGTTCTTTCCTACAGAGAATGAGAGCCTTCACCCCCAACTCCTGGGTAGGGACCTAGCCTTTGTCCTACCTCTCCAGCTATCCATAGGCCCTTGTGGGGTGGCATCTGACCTCCCAGGTGGAGAGGGCTCTAGGGTAGAGGTCAAGTGCCTGGTCACATGAGCAACTTGAGTGCATCCTACTTCAGGCCCTCTGAGTCGGGCTGGCAGCGTTACTCCCTAGCTTGTATGCTGGGACACTACCGCAGCCCAGGAAGAGAGGGTAGGGGACTGCAAGGCTGGCACTTAAGGGGAGAATCTGAGCTGAGTTCCAGGTGGGCCAGGCTGGGCTGGGCTCCTCTGGCTGGCTGGTGCTGAGGGGAGGCCCGAAACAGAACCTAGCTTCCCCCAACCTCTGCAGCCCTGGCCCTCCACTGAGCCCCATCACCTCTCCAGCTCCCAGTCCCTCTCCCAAGCCACGGTGCCTCTCTCTTACAGTGAAGGTCTGTGGAACAGAAGCTTTCTAAGATCTTGTATGTGTCAAATGTCTTTATTTTGCTTTGTATTTAAATGATGGTTTGGCAATGTATGGAATTCTGGGTCCACAATTATTTGCTCTTAGCATTCTGAAGATACCATTCCATTGTCTTGGCATCTGTTGTTGCCGATGAGAGGCTTACTGTCAATTCAATTATTGGACCTTTGTAGATAAGCCATCTTTTCTCCTGTTGGCTTTTAGAATTTCCTTTTGATCCTTGATATTCTACACTTTGGCTACAAGGTGTCTAGATGTATTTTTGTTTTTAAAGATCTCTTACTAGGCAGTCTATGGGCCTTTGAAATCTTGAAATTCACATCCTATTTCTGGAAAGAGTTTAGTCATTCTTTCCAGTATTTTTTCCTGGAACTAATAATATATATGCTGGATTTTTTTCATTCAATCTTTTATGTCTCTTTTCTTTCAGTAATCTCTCATTCTGTGATTTGTTCCGGAGGATTTCCTCTGGTTTAGCTTTTCTTTCACTAATTCTCTCTTCAGCTGCATTTACTCTATTAACCCATCTGCTTTTTTTTGTTTAATGTCAGTGACTTTTGTTTTCATTTCTAAAATGTCTAGTTTTTGTCATGTCCCTGTTTGAGATCTTCCTATTCTGGTGTTATAAATGCTATCCCTTTATCTTCTTCGAGATTTTAACTATATTAAACTTACTTCCAGATTGCTACTTTATCTCTAGGTCTTTAAGTATGAATTCTCCCATGAGAGAGATGTCTCTCAAGATATTGTACTTCTTATATGTTGTGAAGTTTATTCTTGAGATAGTGATTTTCAGCACATTTTTTTCTGACTGTGCCATGGGATATGGGGGCTACCATAAGGGATGATATCTCAGCTGTATCTGCCCAAGCCATGTGGAAGTGCCCCAGCCCCAAACCTGCTCTTATATTACTGTCTTGGCCTGGGATTTTTCAGGGTGTGCGTATCAACTCCTGAGCCCCCATGTGGACAGGCTTGAGGTATCATACTCACATGGGCACCCTGTCTATCCAAAGCCAAGGCAGGTAGCAAGCAGGCGGAGCTATTTTAGTCTGTTTATGGCAGGCAGCACTCTCCCAGGTCCCACTTCAAGCAGGGAGCCTACTGTGCCACTGGTGGGGTCTGCAAATAGACTCCCACCTCTGACCCACCTTCCCTGAATCCCGCCTCAGAGGGAGAGCTTCAAATACTACTCACCACTGGAATTCCCTCTTATTTCTGGCTTAGAGATTTCTCATTCTTGTTTTTGAGCTTGGATATGTTGTTGCTGTGTTTTTTTTAAATATATATATTTTATTGATTTTTTACAGAGAGGAAGGGAGAGGGATAGAGAGTTAGAAACATCGATGAGAGAGAAACATCGATCAGCTACCTCCTGTACACCCCCCACTGGGTATGTGCCTGCAACCAAGGTACATGCCCTTGACCAGAATCGAACCTGGGACCTTTCAGTCCGCAGGCCAACGCTCTATCCACCGAGCCAAACCGGTTAGGGCTGTTGTTGCTGTTTTTAATTATCCAGCATTTATCTTGTATATTTACTATTTTAAGGAGAAGGGACTTCAATAAGTGTTTGATGAAGTTTGACCTGAAAGTCTGTCCCACTGTCTGGGCCTCCTGGCCCTGTCAATCAATCTGCAGCCCCTCCTACTCACATCATCTCCCATTCTGAGCCCTCATCCACCAGAGGAGTGGGGAGCAGGGAAGCTTTTGTCCATTGCATTCTCAGCAACTCAGGAAAGTCCTTCCTCCTCATTTCCATGTGCCAAGGGCTGTCGCTGAGAACATGGAGCCTTCCAGCGGGACGGCGGGAGTGTTGTCTTCTGCATGGTCTTCCAGGAGGTGGGATCAAGGAGGCAGAGCCCTGAAGGCAGCGGAGGAGCCGGGCGAGAAGGATGGCTTTGACCTTCATTTCCCCACCCCCTTCTCCCTCAGTGTCTTCTCCTTGTGGGCCCCCCTCCAGCCAAGAGGATCAATGGGGGTTCACTTTCGCTGAGCTCAGCGACACTACTTTGTCCTCACTTCCTGTGGCTCAGACTGGCCGGGCAGGCCTGCATGGTCTGTGCTGGAGAGAGCTCAGTGGCATGTCCAGATCTAGGGAGAAAGAAACTCCCCAGCCGCCCTACTGCACCTCTCACCTGCTGGGCGGCCTAATTCTCTTGTCCTCTCAGGCCTCATTGGGAAAAGGAAGCAGGCCTGGTCTTTCTCTCACACTTCCTCCTCCTGCTCTCAGTGCAGGTGGAGCCCTAGAGGGAAATAATGCCTGTGATGCCATCACTCCTTAACACCCTCCACACTAACCCCCTTCTCCGGCTGAAAAGAGCTGGAGGACTAGGGAATTCTCACAGCATCTCCCCTCTCCATCGAACAGACACCTAAAGAGCAGTAAGATCAATGGTTCCCATTTGTACAGCTCCCAGCATGATCGTGACTTTTCCATGCATTATTTTCTTTAAGTATGTTTTTATTGATTTCAGAGAGAGGAAGGGAGAGGGAGAGAGAGAGAAACATCAATGATGAGAGAGAATAATCGATTGGCTGCCTCCTGCATTCCCCCTACTGGGGATCAAGCCTGCAACCCAGGCATTTGTCCTGACCAGAATCGAACCATGACCTCCTGATTCATGGGCCAATGCTCAACCATTGAGCCAGACCGGCTGAGCTTCCATGCATTATTGCTTTCAGTCCTCCTGTTAGTCAGGGAAGGTGGGGCAGAGGTGGAATGACCTACCCAAATTCACCAGCTAGTCCAAAGGTAGAGCCAGGAAGTCCAGCCCTGACTTATAGTTCAGTGCTCTTTTTGCGCCTGGCACTGCCAGCCGCCCTGGGGGCTGGTACCTCCACCCCTCTGAGCTCCCTCCTATACAGCCCCAGCCTCTGTGCCATGCCCTAGGATCAGGCCCTGGCCAAGCTCCTTGGTTCCTATCAGGCCATATTGGACCCTTCAGCATAGCATTCAAGACCTGCTGTGTCCCCTTTGCCAAGCTCGCTCTTTCTCCCCCGTGCTCTATAACATCCTCCCCATCCTCACACCGCACCTGCCCATTCACACACACTATAGCACAAGGGTAAAGAGCTGTACGAGACAAGTCTCCTCACTGAGCCTCAGTCTTTTTGCCTGCAAAATGGGGTGTGAACAGAATCACCTCACGGGGTTGTTGGGATGGTGAAATAGACAATGCAGATGAAGCCCCTGCATGAGGCTTAGCATATAGCATGGGCCTCATCAATGTGAGCTGCAGGCAGTATTGGTTGTGCTTCGGTGCCTCTCCAAGCTCTCCCCACCTCGTCCCCAGGCGCCCTCTGCCATTGTGGGTAGTCTCCCTCGCCTGACCTCTAGCAACCCTAAGGGCTGTAAGAAAACCCAGGCATTTCTGGGGTGTGGGGAGGGCAGAGGAGGAAGTCTGCTGGGTGGAACCCTAAGGGGTGTGGGGGTGGGGAAGATGGTTCTCACCCCAATTTAACCAGAGCACCTCTGATTGAATGCTTTTTACGTATTGGGGTGCTACCTTATGATTCTGTCTGTAAAAAGGATTTCTTTGCTAATAGAGTCTGAAAACCGCTGACTTCAACCACCCCTTCCCATCCCAAGAAAGCCCTTGGTGACCTGAGGTCACACTGAGAATCAGTGACAGGCTTGGACCCGGCCCCTGGTCCCAACCACTTGCAGATCTCAACCCTCTCAGACCTGGGAGTCTCTGCCCCTGGTAGGAGTGAGCCTTAGAGAACAGGATTAGGCCACCTATGGTTCCCCTCAGCCCACGGCACTGATCCCAGGACCCCATGCACAGTAGGTAGGTGCCAGCCAGGGGAGAGAACAAGTCATAGACAGATCTAGGGTCACCCACTGGCCGTTATCCTTAGGTGAGTCCCCGTACCTCTCAGCCTCAGCTTCTTTGTGTGCAAAGGGGTTGCTCGAGGTCCCAGAAGGGGCAGAGCCTGGTACACAGTTGGTTCCCTGCAAATGGGAGCCCTCTCCATCCGCACCCTCCTTCTCAATCAATACGTGCTCCATTGATGGGTGATGGTGACAGTGATGAATTATAGGAGATCCTGGAGCCCTGCCCCCTTCTTGTTGTACAGATGGGGAAACTGAAACCCAGAGCCGGGAAGGCACTTGCCCAGGTGGGACAGTGAGTGAGTCTGGGCCCGACAGGGACATTTTAGCCGGGTTACCAGAGAGAGAAGTTGGGGCCGGGGGTGGGAAGAAAGCTGCTGAGGGAGGGGTGAAGGGAACAGGTGGGGGAAAAGGACAGAGGAGGGTGGGAACCTACAGCACCCCATCCTCCCCCGCTCCCTCCAGCAGAGAGGCTGACCGGGAAAGCCTGGACAGCTGTTTGCTCAGAAAAGCGTCTTTGTCATTAAGGGCTGCGGTGGGGAAAGTCCTCTCTCCAGTCACGTCTTGGGAATCTGGATGGAGCAGGACGCAGCCGGCAGCCGGGTGAGTGGCTGCTTGTCCTCTTGGGACCAGACTTTCTCCACTGCTTCTTCACGCATACCAACACCGACTAAGCTTTGCTTACAGCCTCCTAGAACCATCTTCCCCATCCCCTCACCCCCTAGGAAGACTTCCCGGTGTCTCCACTTTAAAAAGTGGGCCTGACCTCCATTACACATATACCTGCGGGAGAAACAGGCCTCTGTGCCATACGAAAGTCCCTCCTGGGACCTAACTCCTATCCCTCTTGCTGCAACCACGGTCTCTCTCCTCCGCCTGCCTTTGGTGGGTTAATCTGGAGATGGAGTTGGGAAAGATGATGAGAGACCCGCTCCCCACAGTGAGGGTTCCCTACAAGGAGAGGAAGGGACTTTGCAGTCCCCCAAATGGGAAGGGAGGTGTGGGGTCCAGAGGTGACGCTGAGCTTGAGGATCAGATTTCCCAGAACAGACCCAATTTCAGGGCAACCTGGGTTCAACCGCCATTTCTGCCACAGAGGACGAGCCTCAAAAAGACTCAAATTCCTTGCAACTGCTTTCCTTTCCACCATTCAGGTCTCCAGACCCTAGTCCCACCGCCATGAGCCCTGCGTGATGAGGCCCAGACTCGGGAGAGCAGTGCCATACATTCAGGGGATGCTAGCTTCAGCTCATAGGGAGAGGATGGGTTAGCCAGCGAGGCACTGCACCCACAGCTGGGCCCTGGGTGCAGAAACCGCCCCTGTTACCAAAGAAGGCCTCGCACTCTGGCCTTCGGCGCCCCTGGAGCCAGGAGCCGCGGGAGAGATTCGGGTCAGCCCCCAGAAGGCACGCCCTGCTATGCAGAGGGAAAGGGTGAAGGGGTGTGCACAGGTTGCCAAGCCCAGCTTGGGGACCCCTAGGTCCCTGAGGCCCCCTCTCTGAGCGCTGACAGCTCTGCTGGCCTCCCTCCCCCACTGGCGCTCAGCAGATCAATGCCGCCTTTGCTGACAGCTGAGAATCGAGCTCGCCTTCCCGCCCCCTCTCCTGCCCCTCCCGCTGGCTGTTCTGTCCCCCGAGATCCTCCGAGGAACGGGAAGAGTTTGCTGCGGAGGAGCTTCGCCCTGGGGCAGGGCCTGCGGAGGGAGCGGCCGGCGCGGCCCAAGCTTCCCGCAGGGGCAAGAGGGCAGGAGGAGAGGACACCCGAATCACCGCTCTGTGCTGGGCGAGAGGCGAAGAGAACGCAAGGGCCGCCCCCGGTTACCAGCCAGAGAGCGGAGGCCCGGCACCGAGAACTTGCCGCGGGAGAGGCAGTGGGTGGTGGAAAGTCTCCCCGTTTCTGGGTGGGTTCTGGGGGCCTCTGGGGGGCTGTCCAGCTGCACGCTGGCTCAGAGTTCCCCTGCTGGCACCCATGTGCCCTGACCTGTGGTCAAGTCAACGGAGCGGTTCAGACTGAGCCTGCGTCAGAGGAGGCTCTTCGGGCTGAGTGGCCTACCTGGGGGCGCGTCCCCCTCGTGAAGAAGGAGCTCGGAGCGGGAGGCGGGCGGGAGGGAAGACGGAGCCCCGCTGTGCCGCACGCACTGGCACAACCCGGCAGCGCGTGGGCATCGGGCCTTGCGGGTCCGAGCTGCTCACCCAGCCACCCGCTCACCGCACACTTTCCACACCTCGCACAGAGCGTAAAGGGCACAACCCGCGGGGACACAGCTAATTGCTTCCACTGCCAACACCCAGGCGGCCGGACTCTGCACACCCATCTGCACACCCATCTGCACACCCTCCCACACCGGACCCACAGCCCACGCCTCCAACCGACTCAGTTCCACCACCTGGCAGACCCACGGCCACCCATTCTGCACGGACAGCGAACACTTCTGTATCCACTCACACCCACACTCCACACGACACGTGTGCCATCCGCGACCGCGACCGCAACTCCACCCGCCCCGCCCCACTTCCCACGATCACACGGGAGGCGTTCCAGCCCGGCCTTCGGGGCCACACAGCCCACTCGCGGCCGTGCACGCCCCTGGCCCACGGCCGACCTCGTGGCCCCGCGCGCTGCCCCCGGGCCCGCCGCCACGCGGTCGGGTCAAGGCATCGACCGGGCGGCCCGCGCGGCCGCTGCGCCCCGGCCCGCTGCCTTCGCCGCGCGTCCCCTCCCTCCGCCCCGCTGGCTGGCTCGCTCGCTCCCTCCCGATTTGGGAAGGCGGCCGCGGGGCGGGCGGGGGCGGGCGGGGGAGGGGCGGGGCGGGGAGGGTGACATGTGAGCAGCGCGCCTGGGCAGGTGGAAAGGCGAGCGGCATGGAGCGCGTAATAAGAGAGTTGGAGTCGGAAAGAGCCGCCCCAGTCGCCGGGGAAGCGGGCGGTCAGTGCGGGTTCCGGCGGCCCCCAGGCTCCGAGCGCCCGCCCCCGGCCCCGGCGAGGCCCCTGCCCGGACCCTAGCCCCCGCTGCCTGCGCCCTCCCCGGGCCGCCCCGCCGGCCTCGGGTCCGAGCCATGTGCCGCTAAGCGCCCCGCGCGCGCCCCCGCCCCGACCGGCCCCGGCCCCGGCCCCCGTCAGGCGCCTTCCATGGCCGAGGCCCCCCCGCGCCGCCTCGGCCTGGCCCCCCCGCCCGGGGACGCCCCCCGCGCCGAGCTGGTCGCTCTCACCGCCGTGCAGAGCGAGCAGGGCGAGGCGGGCGGGGGCGGCTCCCCGCGCCGCCTGGGCCTCCTGGGCAGCCCCCTGCCTCCGGGGGCGCCCCTCCCGGGGCCGGGCTCCGGCTCGGGCTCCGCCTGCGGCCAGCGCTCCTCGGCCTCTCAGAAGCGCTACCGCCGCCTGCAGAACTGGGTCTACAACGTGCTGGAGCGACCCCGCGGCTGGGCCTTCGTCTACCACGTCTTCATGTGAGTTTGCCGACCCGCGCCCCCTGCCTTACCCCGCGCTCTCGCTCCACCCGGCGCCTGCGGGAGCCTGGACTCCCCTGGGTCCGCCGCCGGACCCTGGCTCCGCCTTCTGTCCCCAACCCCCACGGCCGACCCTCATTTTCACCCCGTCCCCTAGGCCGGAGCTCCATGACTGATTCCCCCAGCCTGACCCTAACCCCCAATCTCCAAGCCTTGATCCCGACTTCAACTCTCGTCTGACCTCTCCCACGGCAACTCCTTATTTCCATCTTGACCTCCACCCCCTGCTCCTCTGTCCCAGGTGCTCCCACATGCAGTTTCTTGTCCGTCATCCTCTCTGCAATCTGGAGCCACTACAGTGGGGCTCCCCTTTCCTCGTCCTCACCTCTGTCCCCGCGTCCCAGACACAAAGAAGGCCCTTTGGCCCCCACACACTTTCCGTCACCTTCTCCCCAGCTCTGTCACTACACGGGACTCCCACCTGGGCTCCCCTTGGAGATACCCCTCCCCAGGGAAGGTGTTCACCCTATCCCAGGGCAGGCTCCCGATTATAGGTGTTTGGGGGTCCCGGTGAGCCCCCCAGCCCTGACACTCATGTGTGCTGTCTGACTTATCTGAGTCTTCACTCAGTCTCCCCCCCCCCCCCCCCCCCCACCCTCAACTTTCCAGCAGCAGCAGCAGGCTGCCCTGTCTGCCTGCGGCCTGGCTGGCCAGCCTGCCCAGCTCACTGGCCGCTGCACCAGGCCTGGCTCTGGGCACCCCAGGGGAAAAAGAAAGAGGAGAGGGGTAGGTTTGGAAACACTGACGCTGTGCCTCCCTCCTCCCCCCTCACCAGCTCCTACAACTTTCAAAAACACTGACCCCTCTTGGATGTAAAGAGTGAATTTTGGCAGCTCAGAGCGCAGTCTTGGGGGCCGGCCTGGCTGGCCGGGAACATGAGAGGCCCCACCGATATCAGTTGAAGGGCCAGGCCTGGCTCTGGGACGCTGGGAGGTGCCGGATAGAGACCTCCGGTTCCCGGAAAATGTGCTGCTGTTAATCCCTTCTTACTGCCCCCAGAGAGGACCCGTGGGTCTTGGGGTCTCCTGAGTGGTCTCCTTGCCTGTCGTCCTGACTTCGGACAGTGCTGCCTGCCTGGCTGTCCCTCTGCCAGACTGAGTTTCCACCTGTGTGCGAGTTGGCCTGTCCATTCATCTCTCCACCTAATTGTGCGGCAGTCCTTCCCCTTGTCTGTGTCCCTCCCTCTGTTGACCTGTCCAGTTGTCTGTGTGCCTGTCTGCCCATCTGTCTCTCTGCTTGTCCACCTGATTATCTCGTTCTTCTACCTGTCTGTTCCCATCATCTTTTGGTCTGTCTTCCTTCCTGTCCCTGCTTGCTGCCTCTGCCCAGTCCTAACAGAATTTCAAAGGCGGAGGGGAGAAATGCTGGCAAAGGGTGCCCTGTCCGCAGGGAGGGTAGAGGAAGCTTACCCTCAGCCAATAAACTCCTGGGGTGGCAGCCTTGGCTTCATGCAGCGACCCCTGCTAGGCTAGGGCAGGGGCAGAGAGTTAAGATTGCGGAGGACCTGAGGTTAGACTCAGGGTCAGGGTCACAGTTAAGAGAAGCCTGACCCCAGTGCCCACTGAGAGGCCTAGGATGAGTATCTTTGCTGCCGAGAGAGCTGTTGGAGGGATGGAGGTTCCGTGCTGGGATATGAGGGATGGTGGGGTTGGGGGTGAGGGGCAGGGACTGCTCGTAAGAGTGGCTGCATTCTGGTGCCCTTGCCCACACTGCAGCCTGGGATGCCCAAGAAAGGTGCGATACTCCGCAGGGAGCAGCTGCGCCCTCCGTGGGGTCCTCTTGGGAGATGACATTTTTCCAAGCCATGGCTGGGCCTGGGGAAGCCGACGGGGACTGAGGTGGGGTCCTTAGCCTCCAGGCCTTGTCTCTCAGCCCTCACAAGGATCACTAAAGGCGAAGGACCCGCCTCATGTCCCCCAGCCAGCCACGGTCTTCACCTCCTCTGGAAGGGCCTCTGCTTCCTCCCTAGGAGCTAAATCCGCTGGTACCTTTGCCCCACATCCTGCCTTACTGGATGCCAGGAATGCCCTGGCCAGGGGCGTGCTTGTTCTGACCACTTGTCTCCAGGAGCCCGGAGCTGAGGCATCTCTTCGGAGTTCTGGGGAAGCAAATGCGCTGAGATCTCAGGGGATTGGTCACTTGTCTTAGAGATCAAAGGAGTTGGGGGATCAGGAGTGCTGTGTGATCTTGGGCTGATCACTGGGCCTCTCTGAGCTTTAGAACTCTAGGCCATCAAAGCAGGTAGCAACCCCAGCCTTGTGGCCTCCCTCTTGGATGAGGTAATGGGTGGGAAAGAGCTGGGTGAGCGGCAAGAGCCTGTTGGAGCCCGAGGGATGGGTGTTCTTCAAGAGCTTCAGAGGTGGGGTTTCTCGGTCACGCATGGCTAGGTCTTGGGTGAGCCAGGAAGTGCTTCCTGCCGTTGGACTTTAGTCCTAAGGGGCACTTTTGGTCAAATCCTTCCCCCTTCCCCAGTGACCCTCAGAGGCAGCCCAAGTGAGGGGAGTCCAGTGAGCACAGCTAGCGGACCCCCTTCCGGAGCCTCTGGCCCTGGTAGGAGGGGCCCAACAGAAAAGCCTGGAAGAGAAGGGCCGAGGAAGGAGGGAATTGGGGTGAGCTGGGTCCATTCACCCCAGGAGACACCTCCCTCACACCTGCTAGCCAGGTCCCACTGGGCCCCCACAGACCTGCAGCTTTTCTGGCACCGAGGTGTGGGAGATCGCCCAGAGGACAAGTCCCGAGTCCACCTCTCCTCCCAGCAGCTGCGGCTCTGGCAAGTGGGAACCACTGACTCCTGTCTTCTCCGTGGTGAGGTCTAGAATGAGGGATTGCTGGCCCCTCTCCGAGCTCTTCCTCCTCTCGGTAGGCCCTTCGTCTTGTCACCGAGCCCCTGCCTCCTCCCTGTACCCTGGCCCCTGATTTAAGCCCTCAGCCCTTCCCCGGCCCTCTTTCTCTCTGAATTTTGAGCAATAGCACATCGCTGCCCATGATGCATTCCAAGCCTTCGGAGGAATGCTCACCTTGCTGCACCCTGCCAAGGGCCACCCTGCCTTCCCTTTGGAAGTCAGAGGCTGAAAGGGGCTGGGATGGAGCACAGCCCCATGCGCCCCGTCTTCCTCGAGCCCCTGTGAGACTCTGCGGCTCCCAGCCCCCAGCGGCCCAGCAGACTTTCTCTATGTGAAGGTTTACGCTCTGTAAACATCCTCCGTCAGCCTTGTCCCTGGGGTCAAAAGCTGTGGGAATGGGGAGGAGAGGAGGTGGTGGCTGCTCCTGGGCCCTCAGGCTCCTAATCCCGGCCCACCAAAGCTCCCCCTGACCGTCTGTAGAGGCACATCACCTGGGTTGGAAATAATCCTGCAAAGGTACCCACAGCCCTCAGGCATCCCTGCCAGGTGGGTCCTCACCGGTGACAGCCCCATTTTGCTTCTGAGAAAACTGAGGCTCTGGAGATCATAGTCGCACAGTAAATCAGTGGCAGATACAGGACCAGACCCGAAAACTCCTGACTCCCTGTCTGGGACCTGCCCTCTCCCTGCTGCCACCTGGGTTGGCTCTTGAAGTTTGACCTGCAGTCTCTGATGGCGCGTGGAGCGTCAGCCCTGTGCTGGGCACCGTGCTGAGTGCTCTGTATAGACCACGCACGCGTCCTTCAGCAGGGCCGAGGTGGGTGCGGTCATCCTCCTCATTTGCAGGCGAGGAAACTGAGGCTCAGAAGTCTCCCAGTGCGCTTGGCGGAGCCCGGCACAGAGCTGGGTCTGACTGGGAGCGGTCTTTCTCCTGCACCTCAGCTTCAGCAGCACCCCACCTCCAGGCTCCCCAGGAGCCGCACTCGTGTGTCATTCACCCTTCTGTCCCCAGCACCCAGTGCACAGGAGGCAGGTAGTGGCAGGATTGTGTGGAATTGAGTGGAAACTGCCCAGCCTCACCCAGTGCAATCACACTTTTGCCGCGCAAGGCTCTGCACACACACATATCCCTCCAACACACCCGTCTGTCTGTCTCATGCCCTGCAACGTGGACACACATAGCCGTGAATATCCCAAAGGCCCAGAAATCTAATGCACGGCTGCTCCCACGTTTTCCCGGACTTCACACACATACTTGGGTCTGTGGCCCTAGCCTCGACTTTTAGGACAGAACGGAGTGGGCCATTCCGTGGGTGTGTTGCCTTCACCTGTCCACACTGCAGGGTTGCCCTGTAGCCACCTGGGTTGGCTCTTGAAGTTTGATCTGCAATCTCTGATGGAGGGTGGAGCACCAGCCCTGTGCTGGGCACCGTGCTAAGTACTCGCTACCAACCCCTTCCTGCGTCCTTCAGCAGGGCTGAGGTGGGCGTGGCTATCCTCACCTTGCGGGTCTGTGTATGCATCCACCTCGGACCGTGTGGGAGCAGGGTGGCTGGCTTCCTAGAACTTTGCTGGTCTTTGCTCCTCCCGAAGGGCCCTCTGAGAGCCTCTGTCCAGCCCTGTGGTGGACTGGTGGCTGTGTCCAGGCACAGCGAGGGGCAGATCCGTCGCTAAGGTCACACTTGGTGGTCAGGGTAGAACTGTGTGAGGAACCCAGGCCTTCCGCCTCCCAGATCAGGACTTTTGATAATATGTTTCCTCACCCCAATCAGTGGAGAAGAGGGATGCTCCAAGAACGCGGCCTTGTGATGGGAAAAGTCTCGGACTGTGACGCAAACTCCAGTTTCGTGCTGCCGTTTTTCAGCCCCTGACCTTTTGTCTGGTCTTTGTAAGAAAGCGTGAGTGAAGAGACCGTCCTGCCAGCCTTCTAGCCCTTTCCCTCTCCCTTACACCCCTTTGCTCCCCGCTTCCTGAGTTCTGCTTTGGGGATCACTGGAGCAGGTTAGACTTCCCATTGTGGGTCACCCCACCCCAGCTCCATAGTACATTCATTGTCCATTGAGGAAGCCCTGCTGGTGTCTGACTTCAATCCCTATTGCTGCAGAAGCCTCTGTTCTCAGAAGGCTGGAGCCAAGAATGTTTCAAGACGTGATTATTCTTGGGCTATGGCAGCACCTTGAGTGGGTGATTAATTGAAGGTTCTCCGAGCCAGTCAAGGGAGCAGAAAGCGCAGGGAGCGGGGCGAGAGCAAGGCTCTGCAGGTCCCTAAGGCCCTGCCCCTGTCCCCACCCCCAGAGGGAGGCCGAGCTGGGAATGTCCCTGGCTAGAAGTTTTCTCACCCCCCTTCCTCCCCTGCACCCATGTGGGTGGGCCTTTGGCCCTCTGTGGGCTAGGGGGCCCAGCAGGGAATTCTGTGTGTCTGACCTGGCGGCAGCCCCTCATTATGGCCCCTGCTGTGGGATTTGTGGGGCTGGAGTGGAGGAAGAGGAGGGACTTACCATTTCTCCAGAGACTGTCCTGCAGGGGGTTAAGCGCATGGGGTCCGAGTCTGACAGATTTGGGTTCATTTCTGGTTCTACCCTTAGTAGTTATGTGCCCTTGGGCAAGTTACTTAACTTCTCTGAGCTTCCGTTTTCTCATCTATAAAAAGGGAATAATAATAGCTGCCTCTAGGATTGTCAGAGCTAAATGAGTTAAAGCACCTGACTCAAATGCTCGCCATCATCATCATCACCATTGTTATCGTGGTTGTGATTGTCATTCCCTTCCCAGGCAGTGGTCTGCCGGTGTCCTTGGCTCAGCACAATGAGGCGAGTGTCTGGGTGTGCGGGAGAGAGTAGGAGCTGTGCGCTGGGTGAGCAGCTCTCCGTGGGAAGCCTGGGGATGCGGCTTTGTGCACTTCCGAGGAGATTATTACCCTAATTTCACACGTGACTAAAGCGAGGCTGGAGAGTGGTCCTCACCAACCTGCCCAAGGTCACACAGCTAGTGCATGGCGGCACCAGGACTCCAACCTGGGTCCTTAGGACTTTATTCATTTGCTCCTTCCTTCATGTGACAAATATAGTTAAAGAGCGTTCACTGTGTACCAGGCCTGGGGAGGCAGAGGGAGGTAGACCGTGCGTGGGCCCTGCCTGGGAAGGGGAGGCGTGGGCTCTGCCTGGGAGCGGGGAGGGGGCACAGCGAGGAGACTGCTGAGCCTCTCCTGCCTTCCCTCCCAGACACTTGCAGAGAGGTCCGGGCGTGGGCGTGAGCATGCCTGTGTGTAGGGGAGGAGCGCGTATGTGAGAGTGTCACTGTGAGGCCAAGGTGTGGGCCTCATTGTCAGAGGGTGCGGCTAGCGTGGCCCCAGGGAGGTGGAAGTGGAGCCTTGGTGCTCAGGGACAGCCAGGGACCCCTGGGAGAAGAGGGCAATCCCCACTCTCTCCTGGGGAATGGGGTCAGGGAACCCCAAAGGAGATTTAGGGATCTCAGTCCCAACACTTACTGAAAAGGTGCCCCCTCTACCCCAACCCCAGCCTCACTATCCCCTCTGTCAAGTGGGATAAACCGGGGAGTGGACACTCAGGGCTGCTGGCCACAGAGGGACTCTGGATGAATGGGAGCAGATGCTGCCCCCCTCTTGTAGGATTGGGGGTAGGGAGTTCTTTCAGCACCTTCTTCCTGGCTTTCTCAGAGATCGGGCAATACCCAGAGGGCTGCCTGCTCCCCAGCCCCGGCTCTGAGGGTTTGGGGAGAGGGATGCAGGTCAGACCTCTGAGACCCCCCAGAAAGTCCCCCACCCCCCAAGACTCCAGGCTTTCTGGGCAACTCTGTCCCCAGGGCAGGATCTGTGTGCCCTGGGGGTTGGCACCTGGGAGGTGAGGAAGGAGGGGCAGCCCCAGGCAGCAGACTAATTGGGCTGGGAATCCATCCGTGGGCAGCGCCTGAGGGAGGGAAGGAGGCAACGGGAGCAGGGAGCTCAGCGATTCCTTCTCTCTTCCCTCCCTTCTGGAGATTTGGGCGACAGTGGGTGGAGTGGGGTCAACCCCAATCCCTGCAGGAAAATCTGGGGCACTTTATTCTGAGACTCCTTGGACATCTAGGGCAGGCTGGTAGGACAGGGGGAAAGCTTGCTGGAAATAAATGGACCAAAGTTCCCACTGAAGCAAAAGGGATGGAGGTCAGACAGCAGGAGGGACTGCCCAATAACCAGGAGGTAGAGTGAGATTCCCTGGGGGACTCTTTCCAAAACGTGGGGGCTCATGTCCAGCGGGACTGGACAAGAGTTACTCTGATTACTGTCCCTGTGAAGTGAGTGGCACCCTGCCCTTACACTAGGAAGGATGGGGAGCAGATAGAGCCTCCCAGGGAGAGGAACGGATCAGATCAAGCACTTGGCTTTGGAGGGTGGGTGGGCACAGGCTGCCTCCCCTCCACCCTTCCTTCCCTGTCCTCCTCCCTGGGAGCCTCAGCCCGTCCAGGTCATCGTCTTTGGGTTTATTTTTTGCTGGGCTCGGCTGTCCCCAGGGAGGGGAGGGGGTAGGGAGAAAAGGAGGGGAGAAGGAACAGCTTTGTCAGCACAATCCCCAGCGCCTCTGCTCTTGCCCTCCTTGGCCTGGCTGCCACCCTCTTCCGGAGGGACCAGTCCCTGGGCACAATGGGGACCCAGACCCCTGTGGGACCTCCTTCCTTCAGGCAGGACCAGCAGGTGGGGAATACCCTCACCCCTTCACCATTCGTACTGCTGCAGAGCCCAGAGCCAGCGGGGCCTCAGAGCCAAAGCAGATCCACAGCTTCATTTCACAGATGGGGAAACTGAGGCCAGGAGAAAGGACATGTTGCCCAAGGACACAGCACACATGGGCTTCTCCACCTCCCCTTCTCATGCTGGAGTAGCCGAGAGCCCAGGAAAGCTGCCTCCCACTTCCGCCCTGATCTCAGCGGGAAGGAGCAGCCCCCTGATTTCATTCACTCATCCAGTTCTTGTCCTCTGGGGTTTGGTGGCAGTCCGCTGGGAGAGACAGAAGATGGGGGAGGAGCGTGTGGCCCAGGGATTGGCAGAGGGAGGGAGGCTCAGCCTGGGGATGCTGTCAAGGCCCACGGAGGGTGCCAGCCCCTCCCCCTACTTCAGCCTCCTTTTTTGTTAAAAAATATTAGCCCTGCCCTAGCCGGTTTGGCTCAGTGGATAGAGCGACGGCCTGTGGACTGAAGGGTCCCAGGTTTGATTCCGGCCAGAGGCATGTGCCTGGGTTGTGGGCTCGATCCCCAGTAGGGGGCGTGCAGGAGGCAGCCGATCAGTGATTCTCTCTCATCATTGATGTTTCTCTCTCTCCCTCTCTGAAATCAATAAATATATTAAAAATATATATTAGCCCTATTTTACAGATAGACAAATTAGGGCCCGTTGTATACAAGGGATTCAAACCCAGAGTCCCCTTGGCTCCCCATTCTTGAACATGCTCTTCCCTTGACTCTGGTCAACTTGTCTGGCTCTTTCCATTCAGTTCTGTCAGCAACTCTGCCTGCTCTTTCTGCCCCAGGAATGTTGGGGCTCCTCAGGCCTCTGTCCCGGGCCCTCCTCTCTCTGCAGTCTCCATGGAGGGGGTTCTCATACACTCTTGTGACATCCGGGGTCACCCCTGTGACGACCGCCTCCCTCTCTGCAGTTTCCTCCCTGAGCTTTACCGTGTAGCTGCCTGTGGACACCTCACCTCCTCACCCCCTTCCTCAAAATCAGCATCGCCTTCCAACGCCCCCCCCGCCCCCCAGTGACTCCTCCACCCCCAGTGCCCAAGTCAGGAACGCCCTCCCTCAAGTACCTTTTGCTCTTTCCCTAAGAAACAACTTGTGGTGCCCCCAAATGTGCTACTTAAGGCTCCAGGTACTTTTCCTTCTGCCTTAAACTCCTGCCCCTCTCACCCACCCCATCATCTAGCAAATCTAGCAAACTCCTATTTATCCTTCAAATCCCAGTTTGAGCATCACCTCTTCTTGGATGCGCTCCCTGCCCACGCCCACTCTGGGCTGGATTGGGAGCCTTCGGAGTCCCCAGAGCTCTGCTCAGCCACCCCTGTGTGCTCCCCTGCGCTCTCTCGCATCAGATGGTGAGGTCTGAGTGGTGGGGGTTGAGCACAGTGCTTGGCACATGGCTGGTAATTAGTGAGTGTTTGCTGAGCCAGGAAATAAAGGTGGCATTGAAGCCGGCTGTTAGGATGAGAAGGGTTTTGCCAACTAGAGAGAAATCGGATAAAGGACCCTTAGGTCCTCTGCATGCAGGCACTGAGCTGGCAGCTCTCATGGTTTTAGTCCTGAGTGCACTCCGGGGGGAGGCAGCAGCTAGAACAACGGCCTTGGGGTGGGACTCTCTTCCCCTACCCTCTTCGCTTCAGGATCTGCAGAGTCAGAACAGGGAAGTGCCACTGGCTGGGAAGCAGAGCCTGACTGATCTCTTCCCATGAGCTCATGCTCTACAAACACGAGGCCATTTAGTTCTCCCACTACCTCTGTGTGGCAGGCCCTGTTATTGTTCCCACTTCGCAGACAGGAAACTGAGGCTCAGAGGAGAAATAATGTGTGCCAAATGACAGCTTGTCCAAGGTGGAGCTGGGAATGGAATCCATGTCAGTGTGACTCCCGAGCCCAAGCTCCAAGTGGTTCTCAGAGGCGTCAGCAGACCCGTGGCAGTTTTCAGTGGCCTAAGGCGAAACCGAGGGAAATAAGGACAGCAGGATGACTCTCAGAAAGCTAAATTTATTCCATTTAAAGGACTGTCTTTTCGTCTGAGATTATGTCCTTTCTTTTATGAAATGATGGGGCTGGGAATGTTTTTAAATGTCCTTACTTGGCAAAATAAAAAGTTGACAACCTTACGCAGTCCCCAAAGTGTTTTTGAAAATTTTACCGGTGCGTGAAATCCCTGGGCTTGGGCGCCTTCCTGCCTCCTCCCTCCAGAGCGCTGGGGCCAGAGTGGGAGGAGTCTGGCTGGGAATGGAAGGATTAAAGGCATGGAGCCCCAGTCTCCACTGGATACTCCTGAGCCTTGGGGCCTGCCCGCCCCAGAGTGCACTGAGGACCAACCTAGGCAGGACTCTTGAAAAGGGGGTAGAGTCAGCCAGAATCAGTGCTCACCCCTCAGTTAAAGGAGCACTGGACGGGGAGTCCGCAGGCTGGGGTTTGGTTCCCGCCTCTGCTTCCTAAAAGCTGTGTGACCCCAGGCAGGTGACTGAACCTTTCTGAGGCTCCAGCTTCTGTCCATGTAGAATGACGATGATCATCTCTGCCTGCCCACCTCACCAGGCTGCCTCCTGCATCAAGTGCTTCCTTAACTACAGGTGCTGTGAAGAACGGAGGGCTTAGTGTGCTTTTGCTGTTTGTATCTTCCTCTTCTCTTGGGTCCTGGCCTGAGGTCTGAGCCCTGAGGAAGGGACTTTGTGGGCGTGGGTGGGGGTACAAGGCCCTGTAAGAGCACCTCGTCAGACTGGCGATGCCTTTCCTCAGGAGTCCCAGACAGGCCGGAGGCCTGGGGACCTCCAAGGCAGCACAACGCTCTTGCCGGGAGCCAGGCTCTGTTCTAACAGAGCTCTCGCGCAGTAATAAGATTTGTGGTCCAATCTGTACCAGGTATTGTGCCAGGTGTTCTCCACATGCCACTTCATTTAATTCTTGCAAGAGCCTTAGGAGGTAGGCACTGTCATTACTCCATTGTACAGAAGGGGACACTGAAGCCTAAAGGTTCAGCCTGTATGCTGCCACACAGCCAGGAGGCGGTGAATAAGCCCGAGTGTGCAGGGAGTCTGTGGTGTGAGAGGGCCCGAGTGTGCAGGGAGTCTGTGGTGTGAGAGGCCCTGAGTGTGCAGGGAGTCTGTGGCGTGAGAGGGCCCGAGTGTGCAGGGAGTCTGTGGCGTGAGAGGGCCCAAGTGTGCAGGGAGTCTGTGGCGTGAGAGGGCCTGAGTGTGCAAGGTGTTTGTAGTGTGAAGACCTGAGTGTGCAGGGAGTCTGTGGTGTGAGAGGGCCTGAGTGTGCAAGGTGTTTGTAGTGTGAAGACCTGAGTGTGCAAGGAGTCTGTGGTGTGAGAGGGCCCGAGTGTGCAGGGAGTCTGTGGCGTGAGGGGCCTGAGTGTGCAAGGAATCTATGGTGTGAGAGGGCCTGAGTGTGCAAGGTGTTTGTAGTGTGAAGGCCTGAGTGTGCAAGGAGTCTGTGGTGCAAGATGGTGGGAGCGGATTTGCAGGGCTGCAGTAGGCGGGGTAGCTGAGGGCACCCAAGGTATACGTGGGGGGGGGGAGGGTGTGTGGGGGGTGAGAAGGCAAAAGACACCTTCCTGCTGGGTGGCTTCCAGTGTCACCTCCCTCTCTTCCTTCTCTGAGTCTCCCCTCCCCCTCTTGCTGTGACTCTCAATAACAAAGATAATAGCGAATGCTTATGAAGCCCTTACAGTGTGCCAGACACTGCTCTGAGAACGTGCCAGGCCTTCTCTCACCTTTTCCTCTCATCAGCCCAGTGAGGTGGGTACTAGTGTAATGCCCATTTTTCAGTTGAGGAGACCGAGGCAGAGAGGTTGAGTAACTTGTCTGGGTTTAGATAGTGCGGCCAGGGTTTCGACTCCAGAAGTCCAGCTCTAGGGGCTATGATCTTACCTGCTATCCTGCACCATACTGCACCTTATTTGCCTTGATGGGCCTGCCTACTGGGGGGCTGATATGAGGACCAGTTGAGGCTTAAAGTTCAAGGTCCTGTCCCCCACCCCAAATTTACTCGTCTTTTCCCTTTAAAAAAAAATTTTTTTTTTTATTGATTTCAGAGAGGAAGGGAGAGGGAGAGAGAGAGACAGAAACATCAATGATGAAAGAGAATCATTGATTGGCTGCTTCCTGCACTGGAGATCGAGCCCGCAAGCAACAGCAACTTGGGCATGTGCCCTGACCAGGAATTGAACTGTGACCTCCTGGTTCATAGGTCAACACTCAACCACTGAGCCACGCCAGCCAGGCCATTTTTTTCCTTCTTGCGCTCTCTCATTTGGGAAGCCTTCCCTTCAGTCCATGCTCTATCCCAGATGCTGGGGACAGAGCGGTGAATCCGACGCTCCCCTGCTCCCTGGGGGAGATGGGCCGGGAGGTTGGCAGTGTGAGGGCACCATGGAGTCCTGTAGGAGCCCAGCACAGAGGGGCCAGCCCCAACCCCCACATGGGCAAGGTTGGGAAGGTTTCCCTGAGAAGGTGGTTTAAGTTGAAACCCAAAAAATAAGGAGTAGGAGTCGACCCTGCAAAAAGGAGCAGGGAACAGCATTCCAGGAAGAGAGACCAGCATGGGCAAGCCCAGAGGTGCGGCTGAATGTGGCATTTGTAAAGATTTTCAAGACGTCAGGAGATGGGGAGCCTAGAGGGGCGAGAGGGATGCCAAGAAGAGGCTGGGACATGAGCAAGGCCAGGCTGAGGAGCAGTGACTTCCTGGAAGACCCCGCGTTCAGGAAAAGGAACTGAAGGTGGGAGTACGAGGGGATTTTAGTGTTTTAGAAACAGCTCTCTGGGTCTGGCAAGGAGATAGGGGAGGGGACTCTGGCAGGGGCTCTGGGAATGCCATCCACTTGGCCTCTTCTTCCCTCTGCCTCCCCCTCCTGGCCCAGCCCTCTGAGCGGCTCCTCCGGAGCTGCCCACTAACCCTGCCAGGCCTGGCTGGACCTGGCCCGGAACCCTAGGACTTTGCCTATAGGGAAAGTACAGCTGCTTATGCAAAGCCTGGCCTGGGGAAGGTGTGTGTGGCTGAGCTGAGGGGGCCTTGGAGGCAGAGGGGGTGGGTACAGGCACTGAAGCTGCCTGCCAAGGAACTCTAGGGGATATAGGCCTGGGGCCTAGGGGGATCGCCAGAGTAGTGGCCTTAGAACTGCCCCATGAGGACACCCAGGGATTTGGCTCAGCTAATGGTGGGGTGCCCTGGGCAGCGGCCAGGTGGCTCAGCCTACTTCAGTTTCCCTCTCCCTCCCTCTCTCACAGCTCAACAGGGACTAGAAGTCACCGGTCTCACCCAGCCCCCTCATTCTACTGATGGAGAAACTGAGGCCCAGAACAGGGCATGGACTAAGGTCCGGTGACAGAGCCCGGACTGGAACCCAGGCTCAGCCCAAGAATCTCAGTTGTACCCAACAACAGTAAACAACAGTGGAAACCCTGCCACGGAGCTGGCAGCTCTGGCCCCTCTGGGTAGTGTTAGGCAGTCTCTTCACAACTCTGAGCATCAGCCTCTGGATCCAAAATGCTACCTCCTACTGGGAAGGATGTCCCCTCTCCCACCTGGTGGTTCACAAAGCACTGGAAGGCATGCCTGGCCCAGGATGGGGCTTAATTGTTTGCTCAGTGAATCTCACTGAATTCTCATAACTACCCTAGAGGAAGATAGCATGACACTGTTTTACACTGAGGATCAGAAAAGAGGAATGACTCGCCCAAGGTCATTCAGCTGAGAAATGACCGATATGGGGCTGGAGCCCAGGTGTCTATTCACCTGTCTAAGACCCTGGACCAACACAGCCTCACATATGAGCCTCTGCTCTCAGTGAAAATCAGCTGATGCCCCAAGCAAGACCCATTTGTTGGCTGGACAGAGGATGTTTGTGTGTGTGCATGTGTGTGAGCAACCTGGCCCAGGATGTTTGTGTGTGTGCATGTGTGTTAGCAACCTGGCCCAGGATGTTTGTGTGTGTGCATGTGTGTGAGCAACCTGGTCCGCAGCTCACATCAACCCCTGTGCCTCAGTGCTCCCGAGGCTGCAGCTGCTGCCCCAGGGGAAGGGGATCTTCCCGCTTTCCATCCTGCTTTGAGGGTTTTTTCTCTTGGCTTGGCTGGCTGGGACAGAAGTTGGCTGTGGTGTGACCAAGGACGGGGTCTGGCCATCTAATACCCTGCACATGACAGGCACGGGGTGGGCACCAGGCTGGGAGAGGGATTTGCACTCTCCTAATCCGGGGGCTGCAGCCCTCCTCTGTCTTGGCCAGGGCCGTGGGAGAGGTTCGTCCCTGCCCCCATGCCCAGCAGCCCCAGCTCAGATCCCTGGCACACACCCAGCTCCTCTACTTGGGGCCTTCTCCTGCCCTGCTCATGCTCCTCACCCTCCCACGATGTGAGCAGCATTGGGACTTATGGGGGCAACACTGGGCCATTTGGATCTGATGAAATGCAATGCTGTGCAGCATTTGGGCTGAAAAATGAGGGCAATGTCAGGCAGGTTGAGAGCCCATGCTGGAGCAGAGTTAGGGGGAAGACCTGGTAGGGGTGCAGAGCTGGAGTATTTGGGGCTTATCCTGGGCCACCCCTTCTGGGAGAAATTTGGCTACAAGTCAGGGAGGCAAATGTGTGGGCCATGCCCCCCTTCGCTGGGCAGTAAACACACAGCCGTCTCCCAGGAGACAGCCCAAACATCCCGGCCCCCCACAGTTATTTATACCAGGACTCCCTCTCCTCCTGGGCCTGGTCTGGGCCTCTCAGTCCACTCCTCAGCTGGGCGACCTGAGTTGAGGACGCAACCCTGTCAAGGCTGGAGGCCTCAGCAGCAGGCCAGCTCTGGACTGAGCACTCACTACCTCCCCATGGCCTGTCCATTGGAGGCCCTGGATCAGAAATGTGCTCATGGAGGCCAAGGCCTGGGCAGCAGGCAGGAGTCTGAGGCTTGAGCCCTGGACATGCTGTCATCGGCTACAGGACTGTGGTTCTTGGCACCCCTGTGTCCAGTAGGAGGGAAAGGTCTAGACAAGTGCTTTGCAAACTGTTTTAAGCAGCAGATCTGGTTCTTTAAATGAAAAGTGACACGGGAGCACAGTGTATAAAACAGACCAAAACACCCTGACTGGTGTTGCTCAGTAGTTAGAGTCTCAGCCCATGCACCAAAGGGTCACAGATTTAATTTCTGGTCAAGGGCACATACCTGGGTTGCAGGTTTGATCCCCCGCCCCGGTCAGGGTTTGTGCAGGAGGCAACTAACTGATCCATATGTCTTTCTCACATCGACGTTTCTCTCTCTCTCTCTCTCTCTCTCTCTCTCTCTCTCTCTCTCTCTCTCTCTCTCTTTCCCCTGCCCTCCCTCCCTTCCACTCTCTCTAAAAATCAATGGAAAAGATATCCTTGGGTGAGGATTAACAAACAAAACAAAACAAAACAAAACAAAACAAAGCAGGCTGCTCTGGTGGAGTCCAGGGTGAGGGCCCAGAATTCTGCCCACTCAGCCTGTGTGGCCCCGTATACCACCAACCTGGAGCCTGTACATGGCTCTTCTTATTCTGGAACACATTCCAGGTAACCCTGGAGTTCCCTGGCCAAACCCCACGCCTGTTTCCAGGGCTTTCACAGGCCTCTTTCCTGCCTCATCGGCCCAAGGGTCACTGTCGTGCGCGAGCACTCAGAGGCTCAAGGGCAGCTGTTGGCAGCCAGTGTGGATAAAGCCTGGACGAGCAGGCTGGCAGCCACAGCGTGTAAGCAGGGCCCCTCCTGGTGAGGATGAGCCCAGTGTGGGAACAGAAGAGGGACACCGTGCGGCTGACCTCAGCTTCCAGCATGGGACTCCAGGGTACCCAAGGTTTTAAATTCAAACTTGGCCTTCCAGATCCTCCGAAGGTATATGTGTCAGGAAGGATAGGACACATTTTATTTAACAGCTTGTTAGCTTGATTTAAACTTTTGAATATTTAGACTTATAGTATACTAGAGGCCCGGTGCACGAAATTCATGCATGGGGGGCAGTCCCCTCAGCCCAGCCTGCACCCTCTCCAATCCGGGACCCCTGGGGGTATGTCCGACTGCCGGTTTAGGCCTGATCCCTGGGATTGGGCCTAAACCATCAGTCAGACATCCCTCTCACAATCCTGGACCTCTGGCTCCTAATCGCTCACCTGCCTGCCTGCCTGGTCGCCCTTAACTGCCCCCTGCTGCCAGCCAGGTTGCCCCCAACTGCCCCCTCCCTGCCAGCCTGGTCACCCCTCAGTCCCCCCCCCCCCCCCCGCTGGCCTGGTCATGCCTTACTGCCCCCCCTGCCGGCCTGGTCACCCCCAACTGCCCCCCTCTGCCGGCCTGGTCGCCCCTAACTGCCCCCCCCTGCCAGCCTGGTTGCCCCTCACAGCCTGCTTGTTCAGTCGTTTGGTCATCCCTCACTAACCCCCCTGCCAGCCTGGTCGCTCCACGCAGCCTGCTGTTCAATCATTTGGTCGTCCCTCACTAACCCTCCTGCCGGCCTGGTGGTAGGCAGCCATCTTGTGAGGGTGTGAGGGTTAATTTGCATATTACCTCTTTATTATATAGGATGGGTCTACATTTGTATTCTTCCCCAGCTCTGCCAGTGTTTGGGGTGGGCTCACATCAACCCTCCCTTCACCCACCCACCTCTGTAGCAACCCTAAGCAAGACATCCTTTCTCAGAACTCTTGGGGTTCACAGGACAGTGGGAGAAATCCAACTCACTAGTGCTCAAGGCCCTCGCAACCTGGGTCTTTCTGTTCCCTCCCAGATACTGCCTGAATATCCACCAGGCCAGCCTGGGGGATGGGAGGGGTACAGAGTTGGCCTTGCCCTTGGTGGATGGATCCCAATGAGATGGTGGTGGGTGGCAGACGGAATTAGAAACAGCCTCAGCATAAGGAGGGCCTGGGGTGCCCAGAGAGGGCCAGGAATCTCAACCAGACTGAGAGCACACTTCTCTCCAAGGCAGATCAGAGATTGGGGCGGGGCCGGGCAGGAAGGGGGGCCGCCCAAGGAGAGGAGAGAACAGGAGAGTCACCAAGGTGGAAATGCACAGGTATGGAGGGGTGCAGTGTGGCTGAGGCTTAGTGTGGGTGCACCTCATGCTGAGCCGAGGAGCTTGGTTTTTAGGCTGTAAACAGCAAGGGGCCACTGTAGGATTGTAACGAGGAGAGGGGCACTCAGACTGCAAGGTAAATGGACTGGGGGTGGGGATGGGCGTGGATCTGGAATCTGGTGGTCAGTGAAGAGGTAGCTGGAGGAAGGGGGAATGGAATGAGTCCATGGCTGGACAGGAGTGGGAAGTAAGGGTCTAGGAAGAAAGAGGTGATCTCAACTCTGCCTTCTAGAACATCTTCTATCTCCTCCTCCCTTACTCTGTCTTGGTTCTTGTCTCCTCTCATCATTACATTGCCTGGGTCTGCAGGCTGGGGAGAGGGGCAGCCCACCCCAACAAAGCAGTCCATTTTACATAGGTGGTGGAGTGGGAGACCACAGCTGTATGAAAGAATCTGTTCATTCACTTTTCATTCATTCATTCACTCAACAAATATTTATTGAGAACCTACAATGCACCAAGCCCTATTCCAGGAGTGGGAGAGAGAGTGGTGAACAAGAGAGATGAGTGGCTGCATTCAAGAAACTTACATTCTGGGGGACCCAGGCTGGGCAGTATCCACCCTCTGGCTTTCTGGTCCATGCCCCTGGGTGCCTGAGGGTGGAGACCCTTCTGTTACTCATTTGTTCCAGCTGCCCAGGCATTAGGCTCATCTCTCAGGGCACTAAGGACAGGGGTCCAAGGCCCAGGGCCTCAACCCCAGGGACCACCTGTCTCGATCAGAAGAGGCCTGGGGTCGGGGCCTGGGCTCAGGCCCTAGTTCTTTTCACTCACATGTTCTTGAAGTCCTTTACTTACCTTCCTGGCCTCAGTTTCTCTGCCAAGTGGGACTTAGGGGAGCCCTAAGGAAGTGAGGGAAAGGCAGTCCGCTCCAGCATTGCCCACTGGTGGACAGCTCCTCTGTGCGTGGAGATGCCAGGGACACGGTATCATCATCATTATCAGCAAAAGATAATAATAGCAGCTGCCTATTGTGTCCACTGTGGGTCAGCCTCATGCATCTTCTCACTTAATTTATTCCTCCCAAGCAGCTCATTGTGGCCAACTACCTTCCCTCCCCGCTTTCCGGACGAGGAAATTGAGTCTCAGGGAGGTAAAATGACTGGCTTGGGGTGCGATGGCTGGCTCAGTAAGGTGAAATGACACGCGAACCTACCCGACTCTGGGAGCCCTTAAGGACGGCGCTGTGAGGGTGCTGCCTGGCACCTGCCCCTCCTGGGCATTCAGCCTCCAGAGTGGTAATCCAGCCTCAGTGCCTCCCGGACCCCCTTTGGGGGCTGGCACCATCCTGAGCCTGGGCACTGGGTGCTGCGACACTGGCCAGGGCAGCACCAGGGGCCGGATCAGGCCAGGACCCGACTTAGAGGCTAGGTGCCCCGGACCCCGGGGGCACTCCGCCCTGCACCCAGCGTGAGTGGGTGGGCGGACGAGCCCTGGGCAGAAGGGCATTGCGCCCCCTTCCGCGCCCCCGTCCTCGGGACGCGGCGGCACCTTCACACTTTCCGCTTGGCCCGCCGCTCGCCTTTCAGGCCGCCGCGTTTTCAATTGTTAATTTGGAAACGGAAAAAGAAGCCGGCGGGCTGGGGAGGCCGCGGGGAGGTAATCGGAGCCGCGGCGCCGCCCGCCCCTCCAGCGTGCGGTGCCGGGTGTCGCCGAATCTCCGCCCTTCCCGGGCCCGGAGCCCCGCCCACCACGGTGTCCCACCCCCGTCGTGCCCCTCCCCTTCCAGTTTGCCCCTCCCCGCGCCGAAACCTGGGGCCGGCCTGGCAGACCCGGGGCGCAGACCCGGGCGCAGACCGCGGCGCCTCTGCGGGAGAAAGGGGGCCCCTGCGGGGAAGGAGGCCGAGGCCCTGCCGGGGGAGGAGTCCCCAGGAGCCCTCCTCTCCAGGATCCCCTCCCTCTCCGAGGAGCCCCGCCTGGTGTCAGCCTCCTCTGCGTCCCCAAGTGAACCCAGGCCTTTCCCCAACCCCTTGGCGCGGGAGTTCTTCCGGGCCAGGCCCCTGCCTGCAGACTGCCGCACCAGGGTTCATGGGCTCCCTTGACAGAGAAACTGAGTCCCAAGGAGGGACAGTCCACTTACTCAGGGTCAGGCAGCCTAGGCTGAATTCTTGAGCCTGGCAGGGGTCAGGGTCAGAGCTGAATTCAAGCCAGTTCTTTTGGCTCCGAAAGGGTTCTGACTCTCTCAGAAGAGGAGGGGGCATCAGGACCAGAGGTGCAATCGGTCCCCTTCCCCTGACCCCCAGCAGCCTTTCTGTGGTTAATGAGCTATTGGAAGTTCTGCTTTGGTCTACCCCGACTCTTCCTTGCTATCAGTTATATATTCAATTATAGGGGAGTTTTGGGGGTAGAAGGGCTCTCTAGACTTTGCAGGCACACAAGGAGCACCATGCAAATGAAACGTAAAAGACCCTCCTCTGGAGACTCGAGAAGTCCCTGGACTAGCAGCTTCAGGAGCTGCCCAGGGCATCTTCCCATTTGGGAAGCTGAAATCACCAGTCCCAGAGGGATCAGCGAAAAATAGGACCCTCCTTTCTCATCCCTTCCTTAGGCTGAGGAATAAACTGAGACACCACTGTAGTTTCCCAGCTCCTCAGCTGAGTGCTGACAGAGTCAGGCTAGAGGGCCCATTGATGCAGAGTCCCGGCTCTGCCCACATCCTGTGCCTCCCCTGCTGCTGTCGCCAACTCTGACGCCTCTTCCAGGGCCACCAAGCAGGCTGCTGCCTTTTAGAGGACTCTGAATCAGCTGGAGCCTCAGGCTGGGCAGCCTCTCCCCTTAAAGGCCAAAGAAATGGAGAGGGCCTGCGGATGTGCTTCCAGCGTCCAGCCTCAGACCCTCTTAACCAGCCTTCCACCTTGGCTGTGAAACAGGCCCAGAGAAGTTGCTCTCCTGGCCCAAGGTCACACAGCAAGCCTTTCCCAGCTGAAAGAGTACATTAGAGTCAGTCTTGCTGGATTCATTCTGGCTGGTCCTGGACTTGGGGTTCCAATGAGAAGCAAGGCTCTAAGGGCAGCTCTAACCCACTGCCCCAGGTGTGGCCTGTGAATTTGCATGCTGCTTTGCTTGTTAGTAGCAAAGGCATCGAAATGCCCCTTTCCCATCATGCCCCCTAAACCTCCCACTGCGGGGGATCCTCAATGGCTGAGTCTGCAGGACTCCCAGGCTGAGCTGTCTTAGGGCCTGCACTCTCCTGGGGGCCCAGCCCTCCCCGCAGATCCCGTTCCACCTTGTCAGCTCTCAGTGTGCCCTCTCTGCTCCTGGAGTGCCGAGAACCAAGGTGGGGACTAAGCTCTTTCCCTGTTTTGGACTCTTCCCTCCTTCCTCCCTCCCCTCTTTGCACAGGTTCTGCTGATTCAGAGCATAGAAGGCTCCTTAGAGGTGACCCTGACCCCTGCCAGGCTCAAGTAGCTGGAGGCCTGGTCAATCCTCGAACCCAGTGCCACCCTGTCACATGCAGCAGGGAGGGCAGCAAGAGGAGGGAATTTTTGAGGTGGGGGTGAGTGGCAGATGCCTGGGTCCTTCTACAGAAAGAGGAAAAAAAATCAAAAGAAATGACCATAGGAAGTGGGAAATCTGGGCCCAGGCCCAGCTCTGTCTCTGATCTACTGTACGATCACCGGTAGGTCATGTCCCTCTTTGGGACTCCGTGTCCCATCTACATAGTAAACAAGGTGGTTGATTGACTAAGGGATTTTTCAGTGCCAAAATATAGTCAGGATTTTGATAACCTCTTGCCACCTCCACTTCCCCCTTGTACAAGTCACCATCATCTCTTACTTGATTTATACTATTAGCTTCCTGACAGATATCATTGCCCCCTCCCCCAACCCCTCCCCGCCCCACTCAGCAGCCTGTGTGATCTTTTGCAAACATAAGTCAGATCATGTTTCCCCCCTGCACAAAACTCCCCATGTGACCTGGAGTAAAAGCCCGAATCCTCACAACAGCCGGCGGATGACCTGCTTCACACCTCCACTGCCTGTCTGCCCTCCCAGCCTCCCACCCCCCTGGCTTACTCGCTCCGGAACACTACGGCTCTGGAACACACCAGGCACCCTCTGGCTCGGGTCTCTTATACTTGCTTCTCCCTTTCCTCCCAGATACCCACATGGCTCACACCCCCATTTCCTTCAGATCTCTGCTCACATGTCACCTTCTCAAGCCTGTTTTCCCTGGCCACTTTCTGTACGGTGACCTCCCTTGACTCCCACACCAATGTTCCTCAATCCTTTCTTCCCACTTAATTGTTCTCCATCATCCTCTGACATTTCTGTCTATGTAAGAAACGTCCAAACCTATAGAGAATTTTATTCGTGTATTTGATCCAAACTGATGACATGTGCTGAGCTCTGAGTCCCAATGAAATCTTACGCCCAGCTCAGCACGTAAAACTGAGGCGCCCAAATCCGTGTGAAGCTGGTCAGGTGGAACTGGGGGGACGGTTTCCATTGGCCATTGTGTTTAAGGTTCTAAAACCCCGGCTGCCCGTATTCCACCCCTTAGTTCACTCTCACTTTGCTGGCCTCCTTCTTGGGTTTCCCGCGCTCCGTTTATTTGAGGAGGCAGCACCATCTGACCAGCCCTGAGCAGCTGGATGGCCCCTGCTCCCCCTTGGTCCCACCCTTGGCTCCTGTTGAGGAGTTGCTCAGCCCACTTACCTGATACACCAGGTAGTCTGGCTGGCATGGCAGAGGGAAGCAGTGAGAACAAGTAGGAGGGGTTGGAGCAGGTCCAGGTGAGCAAGGACCAGGCTCTGGCTCATTAAACACCTGCTCCAGAAGACACCGCCTTCCATGCCTTAGTGGGACCGAGACCATTCATCCCCAAGGAAAATGGGCAAGTGGCGGCGAGGCTGCCGCTGCCAGGAAGGGGCAGGCTTCGGAGCATCCGGGCAGGCGCACATGTGGGCTTCATGGAGAGGAGGAGGGGTGATGGCTCTGGAGCATCAGTCTCCGCTCCACTTCTCCGCACCCCTGCCAACTTTCCTCTGTGGTTCTCAAAAAGGCGACCCGATTCGCTGAGCCCGACTGAGGGGGCACCTTTCTTGGGTCAGTGTCCAGTTCTAGACGAACCAGTGGCAGCAGGAGCGGAGCGTGGAGCCATGTGGTACCACACGAAGTTGGCCTTTCCGGGGCTGGGGCGGCTGTCAGGGCTGCCCCAGGGCTGCCCTGGTCCTCGGGCATCCTGTGCCTGCCAAGGGCCTGGCCGAGAGGATGCCAGGGGTGCTGAAATCGAGACTGTGCCCAGGGCTGGGTCAGCCCAGGGGAAGGGCCATTTCTAATGGGGCCGTCGAGAGGAGTCAACTTTGTATAATTTTTCAGGCGAAAGAGAATGCCTTTTTCCAGCTGGTCCTCCAAGAGGGGCATTTTTTTCATAGTTTGTATATGTGCTGGTGGCTGCTGTCCCTCCAGGGACATCCTCAGAGAATCTGGAACTGAGCTGAGGGACAGTCCTCTCCCCTCCACCCCACAGCGGGAGGGTCGTAAGGCGGAAGGGACTTCATCCCGCATTGAGCTGTCCCTCACCTTCCTGTTTCAGCCAGGGAAACTGAGGCTCCGGGGAGACCTCATCCCTGACCCTGAGCCCCCACGCCAGCCCCTGGCCCAGAGGAGCTGCGGCCGCACAGCAGCCCTGGTGTGGGGCCCTGGGTCACATGCTTTTGCTCCCTTGGCCATATTTAGAATCGCTGGATCAGGGGAAACTTCTGGTCCCAGCCCCTGAGGATTCTTGGAAAGAGCCTTGCTCTGAGGCCTGGCTGACTGCCCCTCCCCTGGGCCCCCCTGCAAGAGAAAGTAAAGGCTGTTCTTCCCAGAGGAGCCCGGGCCCTCCAGGCCCCCTGCACCCCATCAGGAAGTGCCTCTCAGATCTAGCTGAGGTCCTGTCTGTCGTATCAGCTCTGGTTTGGGGCTTAGGAAGCCCTTTTCCACCCGAAGGCGGTGAGGGCATGGCCTCCGCCCTCCAGGAACCTTGGCTGAATGGAACAGATTGGACCCACCTTCCCCCGGAGGGAAGACAGCACCTTGCCTTTGGGGTCCTGGTCTGGGGGCTGAGGAAGGGGCCACCTCCTCCCAAGACCAGATGAGGGTGCCAGCTGGTGGCCAAGCAGGTGGCAGACATGGGCAGGGCTGTCTGGGAGGAGGGACACTGGAGAGAGGGGAGGAAGGAAGGAGCAAGATCTGGTTCTGCATTCACTTTAGCCTGATTTGGGGGGGGGGGTCCCCTCATCCTACACAGTCTGCTTCCCCCTCGAGATCATCAAGGCTTAAAAACAAAAACAAAACCCAAAATCCTCTAACCAAACAAAACCAAAAATGTATGTGAGGAGCACCTACGATATTCTAGATCTTTCCTCCCCCTTCACTGTGGGGGATAATGGTCCTGTGTTCCCAAGGGACCCCTCTCCAGGGCCTGGTCAGTTCCCCTCCCATCCTTGACACAGGCTGACTCAAACCTCTTCAGACCCTCCCACCCACCCTGCTCTGCACCTCTGACCAGTGGACCTGACCTCCTCTTCACAGAGCAAGTCAAACCCCCGTGGGAGCTCTCTGAGCACCCCCTATCCCCCACCCTCCTCTCCCACCTCGTCTCTCCCCCTTCCTGCCTGTGCCAGGGAAGCTGGCTAGGTCCTTTCTGCTCCGCACTAGCCCTTCGTCTCTCTGCTGCCCTGGGGGCAACATCCACTGACACTCCCGCTCTCTCCCACCTCTCAACTTCTCCCTCTCTCCTTCCATCTGCCTCTCTCGTGTTAAAAAAAAAAAAAATTCACTGTGCTCTGTATCCTTCTCCAGCTTACTGATCTCAGCCACTACTCTTTGCATCAAACTCCTTAAAATAGTTACACCTACACTCTCTGTCTCCACGTCCTCACTGCCC
The DNA here is from genome assembly GCF_951640355.1 of Cnephaeus nilssonii. Classification (NCBI taxonomy): domain Eukaryota; kingdom Metazoa; phylum Chordata; class Mammalia; order Chiroptera; family Vespertilionidae; genus Cnephaeus; species Cnephaeus nilssonii. Next base: position 72,915,940 of record NC_137078.1, read on the forward strand.
CTCTCCCTTCCCCACCCGCTGGGCCTGCTCTGGTCCTTTCCTCCTCCGAGGCTGCCCTTGCCAAGGCACCCAGTGACCAGCTTCCGTGAGCATTTTTCAGGCTTATCTCGCTTGACCTCTTGGCAGCATTTGACACTGTCGTCCATGCCCTCTTCCTGGAAACACTTTCTCCTCCTGGCCTGGCACCTCTCTCTCCTGGTTCCCTCCCATCTTGTTGGCTGTTCCTTCCCAGTCTGGGCGGAGGGTCTCCCCTCCCATCTGGAGTTCCGCTGGGCCCTCCTCTAAATTCGCCCCATGCTCGCTGGGCTGTCTCAGCTGCTCCCATGGCCTGTTACCACCTTTACCCTGATGTCCCCCAAGTCTGCATTTCCGGCTCAGGTCTCTCTCTTCGTACCTCCTGAGTGTTTGCTCAGTGTCCCATGGTCCTCTCCGTCTCAGCATGTCCACCGTGGAACTCGCCACCCCCACGCCGCTCCTCTCCTGGGGTCTCCCATCATAGTTTGCTCATGGTGTCCTCACCATCCTGGTGCCCACTCAAATATGAGTCCTTCTCCCAATTAATCACGCAAAAGTTCTACTTCCTAAAACATTCTCCAGAGCACCCACTTCTCTCTAGTGCTCCCACCATCATCTCTGTATAATCTGAATTATTGTAGAGCCTTCTACTTGCCTTTCCTCTAATCCACACTCCGCACTGCCCCTGAGTGGTGATCCCGAAACACAAATCAGACCTTGTCCTTCTCTCTCTTAAAATCCTTCAATGGCTCCCCATTGCCTTTAGGATAATGTGCATAATGCCTAAGGGGGCCACTCAAGGCCCCTGTGTCTGGCCCTGTCTGGTTTCCCCAGAAACCCTTTATTTGGGGCCATCACCATCCAGAACTGCTGACTGCTGGCTGCCCTGGGCTTGCACTGCTTCCTGTGCTTGGGGCACCCTCACTCCTGAACTCGTCACCTCCTGCAACAAGTCTTCACTGATCCCCCCACTTTGTCTCTGCTAAAGCTGCCTTGGGTTCCCCCCACCCCCTGGGCACACTGTCATCACCTTGTCCATCATGTCACTGCTGTGTGAGACTTGGTTAATTGTTGAGGGGCCTGGATTATTCATTTCTAGCTTCACAATAAACCTGGCTGTGCATAGATAGTGATTAAAGTTTCTTAAGTGAATGTGGCTCTGAGAGGCTAGGCAATAACCTCTTTTCTGCTGTGTACCCCCCCTCGCCCCCCCTCCTCCCCCCCCCCCCCCCCCACCATATCCCCAACTGCCTGGGCTCCAGCATCTGTTTCTTCAGGGAACATCTCAGAGAATCTGGAACTGAGCTCAGGGCTGACCTTCTCCCTCTACCCCATTGCTGGAGAGTCATAAGGCTGACACCCCACCTCATGTGGCAGACAGGGAACTGAGGCCCAGAGAGGTAGCATGGCTTGGTGGTCCCGGTGGACTTTGGTTCAGGTTCCAGCCTTATGACTTTGGACAACCTAATACAACTTTCTTCCTGTCTTTTTCCCTTTGGAATAACCTACCATAACCCCCCCTTTTAAAGTGTATAATTCAATGGCTTTAGTATATTCGTAGAGCTGTACAACCATCACAGCACACCATTCTGAGCCTCCAGGTCCTCGTGGGTCCGCCTTGGGTGGTTACAAGACTGCCTTTGTGGGGTGGTGAGGAGTGAGGAAGAATATGCATGCAGAGGGCCTGGCACGGCCCCTGGCAACAGGAACCCTGGGCCAGCAGGAGCGGTTACAGGGTCACAGGGGAATCAGGGGAAAAGCCAATGTTGGCAGGATACCCGCCTCCCCAGCACGGCTTCCCTCGCTCCCCTGCTCTGTGGCTGCTTCTGGACAATGATTTGAGCTAGGCTGGGAGTGTTGGGGGAAGAGAGGCAGATAAGGCAATGAAATACAGTTGTTTAAAAAGCCTTGAGGTAGCTAATAATTGGTCAACCATAACCACTCCCATTAGCCAAGTCAGTGGTTTTTCAAAGTGTGGTCCCCAGAGGAGCAGCATTAGCATCACCAGGGAACTTTGTAGAAAAGCGACTTCTCAGGCTCCACTTCACACTTACTGAAGCAGACACTCTCGGAGTGGGGCCCACACATCAGCATTTTACCAAGCCCTCTAGGTGATTCTGCTGCCTGCTATGGTTTGAGAACAACAGTTCTAAGCAAACCATTCGCTTGTTCCTTGCTGCCATCCTGAATGACGGGGATAGTCACAGGATGGTGGGGTTTGGGGTTAGGGAGGAGGGGCTGTGATCAGTCTCACTATAAGCCCCAGCCAGGGAGAGCCAGCCCGGCAGCGCCCACCTGTCCCAGCTCTGCCTCGTGGGCTGGGCAAGGGCTCCACATTGCCAGACACGATGAGCAAAGATGCTCCGGAAAGTGGCTGCCAGTTTGGCCTCTCTGCTGGGGCGGTTATAGAGGCCCAAGTCAGCCAGCTCCTGTGTGCCATCTACACTTGTATAGATGGAGAAACTGAGGCCCCAGACGGGGCCAGAGACAATCCTTGCAGACCTTATTTGTTGCATGAATGAAGTCACACTCTGGTTCTGGCAGACACAATCACACCCCAGCTCAGGGCTCCTTCCCTCGTCTCTCCCTCCCTAAGCTCCAGACATTGATCTCTCTTCTGCTGTCCGAAGAGTGGGTGTCTGTGTGAGCACCCCCTCAAGAAGGCCAAGGCAGCTTGGAGGTCAACCTGAGCTGGGCTTCTAGCCCCAGCTTGGTCACTGAGTCACTGTGTGATCTTGAGCAAGTGTGTCCCCTCCTGGGCCCTGTTTCCTCATCTGGAAGGTAGGAACAGTTACGCGGGTGCCTGGAACACGGGATGCTCTCTCTCAGGCCAAAGGCATCTGCTTGGCTGTATTGAGCATCTAGGTTGAGGAAACTCCCACCCAGTGCATAAAGGCAGAGGGAGGTGAAGTTCAGGGGCTATTTATTTCTTTATATTTTATTTATTTATTTTTAATATTTTTATTTATTTCAGAGAGGAAGGGAGAGGGAGAGAGAGACAGGAACATCAATGATAAGAGAGAAGCATTGATCGGCTGCCTTCTGCACGCCCCCTGCTGGGGATTGAGCCCACAACCCAGGCATGAGCCCCTGACGGGAATCGAACCTGGGACCCTTCAGTCCACAGGCTCTATCCACTGAGCCAAACCAGCCAGCAGGGGCTTTTTAAACAGCATCTATCAAACGGAGCTGGTCAGGGTCAGAGGACTGCCTTCTCTTCCCTTCTCACGAAGATGTTGGGGAGACTGACGGTTCAGAGATGGATGTGCTAAAAGCTCTGGGTACCTCTTCAGTGGGTACAAACTGGGGGCTTTGGTGACATGGTGTCCTGATGTTTGTTTAACGTGCAATTCTGCTATTCATTTACTCCGTCTTTCAACAATGCTATGAAAAATAAATAAAGCAGGGTAAAGGGAGAGAGAGTGCAGATGAATTGCTATTTTGGAGGCGGGGGGGCGGTTTGGGGACTCCAAGGAAGTGATGTTTGAACAGAGAGCTGGATGAGTAAGGAGCAATAAATAGGCAGAGAAAACAGCTAAGTAAGTGCAAAGCCTGGAGGTGGAAATACGTTCGGTGTGTTCCCGGAAGGGCAAGGACAGCAGAATGCTGGAGCCAGTGATCCAGGGTTGAAAGGGGAGATCAAGTTGAAGAGGTGGGGGTGCAGGCCGGATCTCAGAGGGCCTTGCTGGACATGCTGAGGGGTGGACTTCGCCCTTGAAGTGCCAGGGGAGGTCAGGGGAGGCTTTGAGGAGAATGATGGCATCTGGCTTTGTGTCCCAGGAAGATCACTCTGGCTGCTTGGAAGAGAGTGGTGACAATAGGGCCAGTGTGGAGACAGGGAGACCAGTCCGGGGCCAGGAGGTGATGGCTGGTGGTGAGCCGTGGCCTCTACAGGAATATATTCTGAAGGTAGAGCCCATAGAAACTTCTAAAGGACAGGATGTGGAGGGTGAGGAAAAGGAGAATCAAGGCTTAACTCAGATCTGCTGCCTGAGCCCCTGGGTGGTGCCATTATTGAAATGGGGCGACTGGAGAGGAGCAAGATTTGAGGGCAAACTGAGAGTGTGTTTTTGGACACATTTGGTTTGAGAAGCCATTAGACATCCAAGGAGAAATGTTGAGTAGGCAGTTGGACATGTGAGCTGGACCCTGGGGAGAGGCTGCCCCCCCCAAAAAAACACACACACCTGCTTGATGGCGAAGACTATTGTGTAAAGGGCTGGGGCAGGATTCACAGAGGGTTTTCCCCCATTTGTATTTTTAAGGAAATGCATTTTAAATTTTATATTAGATTGTGATTACCTCTTTCCTTCTTTCTTTCCTTCTTTCTCTTCCTTCCTTCCTTCCTTCCTTCCTTCCTTCCTTCCTTCCTTCCTTCCTTCCTTCCTTCCTTCCTTCCTTCTTTTTTCTTTCTCTTTCTTTTCTTCCTCTTTCTTTCTTCCTGGTATGTGAGGAGCCCCTGTCAGCAAATCCCTGCTAGGCTCTTATTTATGAAATTTAGGCCCTCCATTGACCATGGGAAGTCCATTTCAGCAGATAAATTCCTTCTCAGGGTTCACATCAAATGAATGTTTCTTCTCTGGGTTCACAATTTTAATATTTAACGGCTAGAACACTGTCAGTTTTTGAATTTACATTAATTCAAAACTTGATAAAGTTGTTTACATTATAAGTGTAGGGGTACAGATGTGCTACTGAGTCACCCCAAGATGTGCTACTGTAGCAGGCAGGTTCTTTCAAGCTAAGAACATTAAAAGCCCAGAAGGCTCAGGAAGAACCGTTTGACCTTATTGCCTAAAAGGAATTTAGACAATGGACTTGCTCCAGGAGGGGGAGCCATCATCTTAGATGAATGACTGTATTTTAATATCTAAAATATTAGGTGTAATTGACAGGGAAGAACCTAGCAAGACCCTTTGGTCACAGTCCTTTTTGTGACCTATTGTTTCAAGATGGCTCAATGTACTAAACAATAACTCTTTCCGTCTCCCTGTGGATTACTTCTCCCTCCTTAGCGCTGAATGGCATTTATACCTCATTTTGTTTTACGTCTTTGGAATTTTCATGCTTATGTGAATTCCCCAAGTGCATGTGTTGGCGGTGAAATGGCACCAGGTGTTAAACTGATGGAGTCAGACTGGACCTCAGTACTTGAGTTCTGGCTAAGAAATAATTCAGAGCCAAGACTCAAACCATAAGAGAAAGTTTATTTAGAAAGTCATAGAGGTACAAGTGAGTTGGAGAAGAAATGGGCTCAGGAGACAAGTTACAGAGGCAAGAGAATACCCATGTTTATTCTAAAAAATATTAGGAAATGCAGAGAAGCAAAACGCAAAACAAAAACCAAGTCACTCTTAACTTTGCCACCCAGAGGTAACTCCCACTGACTCTTGGTATCTCTATATATAAAAGCCAAGCAACCAGAACAACCGGTTGCTTTGATGTGCACTGTGGCTGCGATCAGGCACCCTCCTCCCTGTGGCCAGCCCCGCCCCCGATCGGCCCCCTCACCCTGATGCGGGGGCAAGGCTAGCTGGTTGACCTTCCGCAACCCCCCGGTGCCCCATGCTGGCCAGGCCCCAATCAGCCCCAATTGGCCCCAATCAGGCCGGGTCAGCCAGACCCCATCTGTGCACGAATTCATGCACCAGGCCTCTAGTACAGTATATAAAAGACATCTGCATGCTAAAAATTTTTATCACACTGCCCTTAAGGTTCTATAAGCTACTTTTTAAAGTTAACCTATTGTGAAGTGGACATTTATAGATGTGTACCTATTGGCATCAAAAGAAAAATGTTGAGAAAAAAAATTTTTGAAACACCCAGTAGGCGGCCCCTAGAGTGGCTGAGCAATGGGACTGAAGGATTACTGTCCAGCAGTGGGGTAAAGGCCCATCAAGATTTGGCTGCAGCCCTTCCCAGAGGAGGGGGCTGGATGAGAGGACCTCAGGAAGGACCCTCTGCCCTGTGTCTCTCTTTCCGGTGGACGTGGCTGCTGCGTTTTCATTGGTTAATTATTGAACAGGAAGAGCCGGTGCGGGAGAGCACCGTGCCTTATGTCTTCGCTGACTTAGCTCTTGTCTGGAACTGGCTAAGGAGGCCTCCTCCTCCCTCATTCATTCAAAACTCTTTATTGACATCTGCCACCTACCTCCTCCACCCAGGGGCATATGCTGGGACGCAGCCCTATACCTGCCCTCCAAGCAGGCCGGGAGCCCCTGTCCAAGGAGGTGTAAGTGAGTCAGGTTATAGCCATACCCTTTCCATGTTTTTGTCCTGTCAGTCCCTGCTTTACAGATGAGACTGTCTTGGGAAGGTGGGTGACTTTCCCAGGGCCACACACCTGGCAGGACTGGAATTCGAACCCAGGTCTCTCTGATTCCTAGCCCATGCCCCTGTCACCATGAAACATGAACACAAAGCTATGTTGAAAGTGACTTGGGCCCCATATAGGGAGACCAGCATTGGGGGGAGGGGGTGGAATGCATCCAGAGGGCTCCTGGGAACAGCCAGAGTTGTGTGGGGGAAGGGAGCAGTCTCAGCAGGCTACCATGGTGAGGTATTTTAGGCAGAATGCAGCATCAGCAGGCCCGGGTGGGGAGACTCTGGGAACATTTGGGGGAGGCTTGTGGGTCAATCCACAAGGGATGTGTTTCCAGAGAAGTCCATTCCCTCAGGTGTATCTTCCAGGGCACATGCATGTCCTGTAACCACTCCCCCCCCGCCCACCCCATCCCCAAAAGGAGAGCTTCCAGGAGTCCAGCGTTCCCTGTTGCTGCATCTGCAGCCCTGCCCCACATCCTGCCTCCCTCACGCACTCACATCCTCCGGGGGCCACCAGCTCCTGTCCTCATGCCCTTTCCCTTCTGCCCATCCACCGAAACATTCGAAACCTGGTTCTAACCTCATCCTGGACACACCACACCGAGCAACCTTTGGCCGTTTGTTCTCTGGGCTTCAGTTCCCTTATGTGTGAAATTGGGGCTGGGGGCGTGGTGGGAGAGTTGGGTTCTAAAGTTCCTTCCTCGTCTAAACATCTGGCTCTGGGCCACTCAGTCACTTCCCACTTCCTTCAGGGAAGTTCCAGGCCTCCACCTCATGGCTCCTGGATGTTTGATTCCCTTCACACCCTCTCCCCCTCGGCACTCTGTATTCTTCTCTCTCTACCTGTTCTCCCTAGTCCCCTTTCCTCCCATAGCTATCAGATTATTTAGTTTCTTAAGTGCTCACAAAGGTAGAGGCAACTGACCCCATGCTGCAGATGAAGCCATACTTCTGGCACCTCAGGTGTCATAGGGAATGGGGGTCCCTCCCTCCCTCAGCTGCTGACCTTCCCTTTCCCCTCCCCCAATCTCTGGAGCACTTCTCTCAAGACAACCTCTGAGCCAGGGGCTGAGGTTGTGAATGGCTGAGCCTGGAGGTGTTCCTGATGGTGGGACCCTGGGCCAGTCCAGATCAACCTGCCTCTCGAAGCTGAGTGACCACCTCTCTGAACTGCAGCCTGACTCTGGAGCCTGGGGGCTCCTCCCTTTGGTGTTCAGCACAAGCCACGATTCCAGGGAACTCTGATTCCGAATCCTCTCTCTGCTCTGCAGATAACTCGTCTCAAACAATGCTTCCCTCCTCCTCTGACTCTACAGCCCCCTGCTGAGGCTCCTTGGCTGTCCTGCCCACCCAGCAGTCTAACCTGCCCCTTCATGCTGCTATTGCAGATTTTTGCTGGTGTTCACCTGCCTGGTGTTGTCCGTGCTGTCCACTATCCAGGAGCACCAGGAACTTGCCAATGAGTGTCTCCTCATCTTGGTGAGTGCTGGAGTCCCTGTCTGAGGGAGGCTGTGTCGGAGAGAGGCCTTTTAGACCACGGCTCAGAGAGCGGCTTGCTGTGCTGTGTTCCCTGCGCTGGTGGCTGCCCATCTCTGGGTTTCATCTCCTGCTTTATAGCAGGTGTTGGGGACCTCCTGCCTCTATGCCAGGGCTTATGATGGGCCGAGAGGAGGTGAGTAGGTCCCACTCCTTCTCAGGACCCAAACTGCTAACTCCGCCCTCAAACAAACATCTTGGAGGGGACAGCTGACAGAAAGCGCCCTTTATGTCACTCAGTCTGCTTTAGAGTCTGGGATGACTAGAAGTGGGAGGGTGGGGTGAGGAGAAAAACCCCGACAGCCCATGGGGACCGAGAGGACAGACTTGGATTTCAGTGTCTTTGGAAGGGGCCACCTGCCTTCGAGAATCCTCCTCGGCTCACCCAGGTGTAAGACCCTCCAGGAGAAGTGGGCTGAGGAAAGCCTAGTACCCCTAACCCAGGGACTCCAGGCTGTTTCAGGGCTGGAGACTGGGGAGAGCTCAGGCCCCTGGCCCCACAGGAATTTGTGATGATCGTGGTGTTTGGCCTGGAGTACATCATCCGTGTCTGGTCGGCGGGATGCTGCTGCCGCTACCGAGGATGGCAGGGCCGCTTCCGCTTTGCCAGAAAACCCTTCTGTGTCATAGGTAATAAGGCCTGTCCCCCCTCTACCCCTTTACCTGACCTGTGACCCCCAAGCCCCAGGGTTGACACCCTGACCCCATATCTGACCCGGACCCCTGGCTGCTGGCACAGACTCAAGGGACCCACACACACACACACACACACACACACACACACACACCACACACACACACACACACACACACACACACACACACACACACACCATGGCCCCACTGTCTCAGGAATCCCCAACCTCGGGTTTCTGACGCGGGTGGGTTGGGTTGTTGGCGGTGGCCCTGACCGCACCATCCCCGCCCCCCTGCAGACTTCATCGTGTTCGTGGCCTCGGTGGCCGTCATCGCCGCGGGCACGCAGGGCAACATCTTCGCCACGTCTGCGCTGCGCAGCATGCGCTTCCTGCAGATCCTGCGCATGGTGCGCATGGACCGCCGCGGCGGCACCTGGAAGCTGCTGGGCTCCGTGGTCATGGCGCACAGCAAGGTGGGCGCGCGGGGCGGGGCGGGGCGGGGCGGGGCGCGGCCGGTCGGGCGGGGCCGGAGTGGAGCCCGGGAGGGAGGCGTGGCGGGGTGCGGACCTGGAAGTCCGGACCCACCGCCAATGGGCGGGACAAGGTGAGGTCGTGGCTGGGCCAGGGATGGATCGAGGAGGCTTGACCAGGCTAGGAGGCGGGGCCTGAGGGTCTCATTTAGAAACTTCTGGTTGCAGGGTCTACGTGCACAGCAAAGTGGGGAGCTGGGGCGAGGCTAGATGTGGGGCCAGATCGAAGCCTAAAAGTGGGGTTTGGGGGCGGGGCAAGATGGGTCTGGGGGCGGACGTCTGAGCGTGGAACCTGGAGGGTCAAGGGCGGGGGCGGGCGTGCCCTGCGGTTTTAAGGGCCTGGCCGATTCGGGAAGGAGGGGCAGAGCCTCCCTGATGGGAGGAGTAGAGAAGGGCGCCTGGGAACTGCAAAGGGTGGGGTACTTTTTATCCCCTTCCCAACACCTCTCAGGGGCCATTCTGGGGCCTCCCACCTCCCCACCTCTCCCAGATGGGCTCAGCGCCCCCCGCTTCCCCACGCCTTTCCGCCTCGGTCCCACCTGTGGTCTCACCTGTTGCTGCTCCCGCAGGAGCTGATCACCGCCTGGTACATCGGGTTCCTGGTGCTCATCTTCGCCTCCTTCCTGGTCTATCTGGCCGAGAAGGACGCCAACTCTGACTTCTCCTCCTACGCTGACTCGCTTTGGTGGGGAACGGTACGTGAGGGTCTGTGTGAGGCCGCCCTTCCCCTTAGAGCCCTCTCTCACCCTTGTGGCCTCCGATTCAGGGTTGGGCGGGCCTGTCCCTGTTCTCTCTGCTACAGCTGGAACCCCTATGACCAGTCTGTATGCTAGCTCCCCAATTTGCCCCAGTGGACCTGCTTGTGCCCCCATCTAATCCCAGATGCCAAGCCCTGTGGCCCGTATCCCTGCATGGGGCTGGGGGGTGGGGGTGGGTGGGGCGGGATTTGTCAGTGCTCCTAGCCAATCCCCATGACAAGTCCTTGCGACTAGCCCCTGGTGGGCAACCATGGGGGGCCCTTCCCTCACCATCAGGCCTTCATCTCTGTGTGTCCCCAACAAGTTCTTGTGGGTGGCCACGGTGACCAGCCCTGTGGGTGACCTATTTGTTTTCCCAGATCACCCTGACAACCATCGGCTACGGTGACAAGACGCCTCACACGTGGCTGGGCAGGGTCCTGGCTGCCGGCTTCGCCTTACTAGGCATCTCCTTCTTTGCCTTGCCTGCCGTGAGTCCCTCTCTGCCTAGGATTGCCCAGCCTGGGGAAGGGGGCCTGGGGCCAAGCCTGCTAAGTCCCTATCCCACACGGAGAGCGTCTCAGATGGGCAGAGACTGCCTTTTGTTGTCCCCATGACCACGTTCCCCCAACCATGCCTGTCCCCTAGGGCATCCTCGGCTCTGGCTTTGCCCTGAAGGTGCAGGAGCAGCATCGGCAGAAGCACTTTGAGAAGCGGAGGATGCCGGCAGCCAACCTCATTCAGGTACCGGCTGCCTAGGAAGCCCCTGAACTGAATTGGCGTGTCAACACGGTGTGCTGACTCCTGTGTCCCAGCTTCACAACGGTGACTCCGCTTTGAAGCTCGGAGAGGAAATGTGACTTTTCTGGGTCATATGCCAGGCCAGGAACAGAGCTGGGATGCTGACTCAGATTGTCGAAAATGTCCCTCTGTACCAAGTGCCCAGTTTAGGATTAGCCAGAGCTGCCCCACTGGCCGACTCCGGTCCCAACGCGGCCTGGCCTGGAGTGGAAGACAGCCTGGCTGAGAGGCCCTAGGTGCTTGGTAGGGACACCCATCAGCTGTGCAGCCAGCAGGGCGCTTGTTCCACTCCAAACACCTTTACTCATTAATTCATTTTACAAGCACTCACATGAATGAATATTGTAACTACAAACGGAGATCGATGTCTTGAAATAAATAAATGGTTCTCTGAAGAGCTTTTAACAGGGGACCTTGAAGGGGGATTCAGGCAAGACTACCCTGGGAAAATGATACTTGAGCTGAGAGCTGGATGATGGGTAGGTGTTAACTGGTGAAGAGGTGAAGGGCGTAGACTCAGGGTAAGGGGACAGCATGTGCAAAGGTCCTGGTGTGTTTGACGAACTTGAAGAAAGCTAGCAGGGCCCGAACAGCAAGCTGAAGGAGGAGTGGATAGTGGATAGGTGGGCCAGGCCCAGAGGCGGGGCCAGAGGGAGGAGTGTAACTTTTTCCTAAGAGCCATGGGGGCAGGTCTGAAGGAGGGGAGTGGAGTGGGTGACATGATCAGATTTGTGTTTTGAAAAGTGGTGAATGGATTGGACGGTGACTCGGGTAAGTGTAGGAGACCAGAAAAGAGACTCTGGCAGCAGTCTGGGCGAGGCAGGTTGCTGGGTGATGTGAAATAGGTGAAATGGAAAGAAACGGGCAGATTCTGCATATTTAGGAGGTGAGATTAGTGACATCAGGAGTGAGGGTGAGGGAGATGGCAGGATGACTTCCAGGTGGGGTGACACCTCCAGGTTTGCTCAACTGGGTGGTTGATGGCCCTGCTCTCTGGAGTGGGAGCAGATGTGGAGCCTGAAGAATGCGAGTTGGCCTGGAGCGTGTGGAGTCTGAGGGTCTTCTGAGCCCCTGGAAGGCGATGCTGAGCCGGCAGCTGGATGTGCAATGTGCCTCCGAGAGGAGAGAAGTGGGTGGGGCAGAAGTGGACAGCTGTTGCATGTAGACGTAACAAAGCCCTGGGCCTGGATGAGCTCACCTCGTGGGTAAAGAGGGAGCAGAGAAGATGGTCCAGAACTGGGCTTTTTGGAGCCTCAACATTTCGAGGCTGGGCAGGCAAAGTTGAGCCAGCCAAGGAGACAGAAGCAGCAGCCAGAAGAGTGGGGTAGAACTAGCAGTGTGTGGCCCCAGTTTCCGCACTGTGCTGAGGCCTTCTGATGGGGCACGGGCTGAGACAAGGGTTCTGATTTGGGTGACTCGGTGACTCAGCCTTGGCTTCTCCCTGGTCAAGTGTGTGTGCAAGAGACACCCCTGCGGGGAATGTAGGCACAGCCCACATCGGCGTCCCCTCCAGCATGCCACCCTCTGACCCCCGAACCCAAGTTTGACTCAACCCCTCCTTACCTCTCCTCCCCAGGGTGGAATTCCGCTCCCCATCCCGCTATCTCCCAGCCACCAGCCTAGCCTTTCCTTTTCTGTGTCCCCTGGGGCACAATGGACACTGTCCCCTGGGAGCTGGCCTTTGGAGGGGCATTGGAGGGGCAGGCAGCTGGCACTTCCAGGCCGAGAGACAGCTGGTATTGTGGTGCCCATAATTAATGAGACAGTCTGGCAGCTGCTCCCCACCCTACGCCAGGGGCCTAGGCAAGCAGGAAGTAAAAATATTCCTGTCCTGGGAGGGTGCCCGGCTGGTGAGTTCATCAGTGGGCAGTCCCTTAAGGACAACAGGCACCCAAAAAAGGGGGGCCTCCAGGGCCAGTTCTGCTTTGTCCTGTGTAACAGCTTCCACGCCTCCCTGCCCTCACGGATCGCCCCGCTCAGTCCCTCCCCGGCTCTTCTCCTTCCTCTGGTCTGACCCTCATTCCTCCTGCTGCCAGGAAACCCCACAAGTCCATGAATGCTAAGGGAGGTGATGCTTTGTCTTCCCCTCCTCAACCCTTGGGCAGTGACAGGCAGCTGGGAGAGAGCGGGTGGGTTGTTGTTAGTAATAATGATTCACTCAGTCAGCATTCATTCCTTGAACATTTGCAGAATACTCACATGTGCCAGAGGATGCCTTGGTGATCAAAACACGGCTTACACTCTAGGAGGAGAGAAAGACATTAATCAAATACACAATGAATAGATATCTATCAGTGGTAGTAAGGGAGATAACAGGAGGCTTTAACAGAGGAACTTGGCATTAACTGCCAACTATATGCCAGGTACTACACTTGACATATCACATACACTCACCTATGGAATCCTCCCAACACCCAGTTAGGTAAGTAGTATTATGCCCATTTTTCAGATGAGGTAACTGAGGCTCTGCAGCTTTACTTAACTTGCCCATAAGGGGCACAGCTAGGATTGGAGACCCGTCTATCTGATGACAGAACCGCAGCTCTTAGCTGCTGTACTCCAAGGTCCCTTGGCTTTGAGGCTGATCTGCTCATCACCTTGGGAAGGTCATTTCCCTCTAGGCCACCATTACTTTGGCTGGCCCTGCTGGTGGCTATGGAGTTGAAACTGGGTTATGGTTCCGCGTACCCTTCTGCTGGCCCAGGCCTGGGTTGTCTCGGGGGCAGAGGGCTGGTGGGGGGCTGAGAGGCCGCACTGATGCCTTGTCTCCCGTTTCCCTTCCCTCATACCACCAGGCTGCATGGCGCCTATACTCCACCGACAGGAACCGGGCTTACCTGACGGCCACCTGGTATTACTATGACAGTATCCTCCCATCCTTCAGGTAGGCCCTGGTGCAGGGGGGAGGCGGGGGAGGGGGCTGCCAGTAATGGCCCGTGAGGACAAATGGCTGGCATTCAGCCCTGGAGGGTGGGAAAGGGATGATGGCTCCCAAGGGAGCCTCTGGGCTGGCTCTGCAGATCCTGCCTTCCTCAGAGCCTGGATGTCTTCTCTCCCACTCGCTATGCCCCGGGAAGACTGTGGGCACTGAGCACAGGGTGTGGAGTGAGCCCTGCCTGCCCCTCCGGATGAACCTGAGCCCCGGAGTGCTGGCAGTCTGCATGCTTCCCCAGAGTCGATGCCACCCAGGGTAGTGGCACAGCCAGCTCATCTCCCCTTGGTCTGAGTTGGGGGCAGTGTTAGCCCTTGCCAGCTTGACGTATTGAAATGGACCGAGAAAGTATGGGATGGGCCTGAATGCGCATGCTGGAGTTGGGTGCAAGGGCCCACATGGTACCGCTGTGTGCGAATATGTACCTACTTTTACTGTACGAGGCAGCCGCTTTAGGGCCCAGCAGTGAGTTCACCCACTGACCCAGGTTGGGGTAAGAGTGCACAGGGTGGCTCCATGCAGGTCTGCATCAACAAGGTTTGTGTGGCCAGGTGCCTGGCCAAGCCCTTAGGTAGGCATGAAGACCAGGGAGCACAGCTTGGTCCCGCGGGCAGGCGGGCGTCAAGGCAGGCCAGGCTGCTGTGCTCAGCGCTTCTGCTGGCGCCTTTTTTTCTTTTTGCCTCATTAGTTCTCCAAGAGCAGCTGTTGCATGATCCCACTCCTCCCTACACCTGGCTGCCTCCCTCCCTACTTCCTCCCAGCCCCAGGGGGCTCCCAGGGGAGGAGCAGGAGAGAAGGGGCTGGGAAGGGGAGCTCCCAGAATCACACTGGTTTCCCCATCTCTCCACCTGGCAGAGGCAAGCTCCCGCCTCAGAGACCAGGAGGGTCGTTAGTTTAGGAGGAGCCTAAGGACCCAAGGCCAGGCCTTGGGGAATGGCGCAGGGGCTGGTTTGTTAGAAATACGATGTGTGTGGAGGAGGGCGGGGGAGATTTTGGGTTGGGGTGGTGTTGGGTCCTCTGGTGAGAGGAACAGAGCTTGGGTTGGAGATTCTGGGTCGACTAGGTCTCCCACTCCTTGGACCGCAGTTTCTTCATCTACATAACGGGAAGGCAGAAAGGGGAGATGTCTTCCTTGGGTTACGGAAACAGGCAGTGCCTGGAGAATTATGAAGAAGCTGAGCCCCAAATCTGGTCTCCAATAACCCAGAGCTTCAGGGGAAGGAGCTGGCTAGCCACCCTGTCACGTCTCCCTCTTCAGCCTTAGTTTCCCCCTAAAATTCGCAGTCAACTCTGGAGGCTGAGGATTTCAGGGCTGCCGCTGGCCTCCGGGTAGGCACAGCTCCAGATCCCTGTGCACAGCTTGATGGGCAGAGTAAGCTGCATTTGAGCTCCCACTTGCCCCCTCGTGAGGGTGCTCTGGAGTGTGCCCAGCCTGTACAACCATACTTGGCATCCCTGAGGACTTCCCAGGAACTGAGTGTAGAAAGAGAGGGAGGGAGGCTAGTCTCGCCCACACCGTACCCTGCCTGCTCTGGCCTGGCGTGTTTGCTGAGCCCCTGGAGAGAGGCAGGGCCCGGCTGGATGTGAGCTCGGGAACTCTGTGCCCACCGGGTGTGAGGGGGTGGTGCCAGGGCCCTGCCTGCCGCTGATGGCACCCTCTCCTGCAGAGAGCTGGCCCTCTTGTTTGAGCACGTGCAACGGGCCCGCAATGGGGGCCTACGGCCCCTGGAGGTGCGGCGGGCGCCAGTACCCGACGGAGCGCCCTCCCGTTACCCGCCCGTTGCCACCTGCCACCGGCCGGGCAGCGCCTCCTTCTGCCCTGGGGAAAGGTAGGGGCCCTCTGGGGCCACCGCCTCCTCTTGCTTCTCCTCCTCTTCCATCCTCTGTCTCATCCTCTCTCAGACTTGTGTCCAGCTGCTACATGGCTGTCTGGGACTGTTCTGGGGACTCTGAGGCCTTGTCATGAGGCCGGGGCAGTTGTCGAACAGCCTGACTGACAGATACAGACTGAGAGCCTCTCTGGAGGGGTCAGGCTGGACTCGCCTTTTTTGTCATGTGGGGGATCTGTCCCCACCATCCTTTCCTATCACCTCCTCCATTCATTCCGTTGTCCTTTCTTTCTCTGTTTCCACGCCCCCCCTCACTCTTCCATCCCTGCACCCCCATCCCTCCCGGGAAGCTGGAGAGAGGAGGAGGCCGCTGGCCACAGGTGCTTACGGCTCAGGTAATCGTGGGCACCATCCTGGGGTGTGAGGGCAGGGGCCCCTCCCCCAGCATGTTCCTCTAGAAAGGGCTTGACACTGAACTCGCCTCTCGGGAACAAGACGCCAGCTGGAAAGAGAGCTCTGTGACTAAGAACCGCTGTAGGACCTACGTAAACGCAACCAATGACTAATGCTCTTGTCTTGTGTAACCCTTGTCCACAGCTTTGCTAATCCCAGAGGATCCTCCTGGGATTCTCCCACAATGCCTTTCTTCTTTTCTGAGGGACAGTTTGCTGCTCCCAGCAGTCTTCTACCCCTTGACCTGACTTGCCTGGAGCTTTTGCATCTTGAAAGAACAAAGAAATAATGTTTGCCTCCCCCCATACACACACATAAATGTTCATAATAGTGGATTTTCAAGCCTATTTGGATAAGGGAAGTCCCCTAACTCACAGTATGGGAAAGTGGCTGCTCCCGTGGAAGTATAGCTATGAGGTCAAGGATTCAATCCCCCCTCATTTCTCACCTGTCCTCTACCCATCACTTTGTTTTGTCGCATCTTCACACATCATCCCTGCATCAGCCAGCTGGGCATCTGGGCCTTGAGCCTCAGGTGTGGTGCTGAGCCTGCGGCCCAGAACGAGGGAGGGGAGAAGAGGTGAACCACTCTGTGGTCAGGAGGAGGAAGTGCGGTGCAAGCTCACCTACGCCACCTGAGGCTGTGTGTCCTTGAGAAAGCCATCAAGTCTCCCTGAGCCTCTCGGTCCTGGGCAGAAAGTCAGTGATGTTTTAGCTGATAAGGAGCTTTTGGTTCTCTTGGTTTCTGGGCAGAAAAGCTTGGGGAACCGGGAGGAGGTGGTTTTAGTGCAGGGGACGTTAGGAGCAGCATTTCTTCCCTGTACTGAGTAGGGACACTTTTTGGGGGGCGGGGGGGGGGGGGGCAGGTGCTTAATAGAGAGTGACAGAGAGGCAGAGCCAGCCCTCCACGTCTGGGGCTGGAGGGAGGGGCCAGGCCAGGCTGGCAGCTCCCTGGAAGAGCATCCGAGGTGCATTGCGTTCAAATTCTCTGTCATGGCCTAAAGGCCGTCATTATTTCCCTGGCCTCCAGGCAGAAACTCTAAAGATTTTGGCATTGGTGCAACCCTGCCCTGCTAAGCCAGGGTTAGCTTTCAGTTCACTCTGGCCTCACCTTATCGAAATAGGAAGGCTCTGGGGATGGAGATTAGCCTGTGACCAGCACCTGTGCCACCCCTCAGCTGCTCTGGGTCTCTAGGCCCCCCAAGGCCTAGGAACAGATTATTAGTGAGTGCTTGGCTGTCACTAACTCCAAGCCTTAGGTCCGTCTGCCCTGGAGTGTCTGCATGGCTGGGACTCGTGGTGCTGGTGGTGAGGTGTTCCTTCAACTAAGGGACCCCACGGAGCTGAGCTGTGACTTCTAGGCAGTCAGGCACCAGCCTCAGGCTAAATGGCCATATCCTTAATCTTGGCTGTCTGGGACCCATGGGGGGGCGGTGCCCCAGATGGGAGCACACACATACACCTACACACACCTGAATGCTCACACCCTCCCTGCTGCTTGTGGATGGACTAGGCCACGCACATTGCCAGGACTACAGGAGCAGGACTTCCTGGGGCACCCATTGTTAGGGCCAGAGCCTCCTCTCTTTGGGGTTGTGTGATGAGGTGCTAAAGCAGTGTTTCTCAAAGCCTGGTCCACTGACCTCTTGCATCAGCATCCGGTGGGGTATTTGTTGAAAATGCAGACAGCTGGATCTCTGCCCAGGTCCCCAGGAGGAGAACCTCTGGAGAACAGACACAGATTCTGCATATTTAACCTGCTCCCAGGAGATCCTCATGCAAAGCTTGAGAACGTCTGGGAATGTGGGCCAGAGGATGTCTGGGTCGGGGGCCTTCTCTCACCAGCAACAGGAGGCTGGCCCCATCCTGGCAGTTCCCCGTGCTCTGCCCACCTGTCTCCGTCCCACTAACCTCTGTTTGTGTCTTGTTCTCAACTTTCCAGCCAGATGTTTAGTAATAAACGGAGTTTCTTTCGGATCCACGCCAGCTGGAGACCGAGGTACCCCTTACCTGCTCCTCCTGTCCCTACTCCTCCGTGCCCCACCCAGTTTGGGGGCTGAAGAGGGGGACAGGATGGGCCAAGGACAAGGTGCATGTGCCTGCCGCCTGCCATCTGTCTTGGGGCCCCGATGAGCCCCTCGCCTTCCTGGGGATGCCTCTGCCAAGTCTGGGGCCTGGGCCTGGCGCCCAGCCTGCCAGGAGGGACACTTACAGGAGGCTTGGGATGAGTGCTGGCTCTGCTGCTGACCCCTTGTGTGATCTTGGCCAAATTGCTTTTCTTCTCTGGACCTCGGTTTCCCATCTGTGGAATGGGCACATTGAACTAGAGGCTCTCTGAGGGTCCCTCCCACTCTGACTTGGGTTTAGCTTCCCCACTGCCCACGAAGGGACCTAGCAGATGCCTGAAGGAGTGGGATTGACACCTCCCTTGCTAACTCCAGAGCCCAGCTCTTTTAGCCACATCACCACCACATTCCTTGGTAGCTGCCCCATGCCAGGCTCACACTAGGGACACTGTGATGAATAAAACCTGGTGCCTGGAGAGTTGCAGAGTAATTGCTATTCGGTGTGATAAGTGTAGCAAAAGAGGAAGCAGAGGGCCTGTGGAGCCTGGGTCAGGCACTTCACCCCCAGGAGGTCCAAAAAACGGTGGGTGTGAGGGAGGGCATCATAGGCCAAGGAGATGAGGAGGCGAGAGAGAGAGCACAGCTATGGCAAAGGGCCAGGTAGCCCAGCGTGGCCAGATCTGAGAGTGGGAGGTCAGGAACTGAGGTTGGGGGCAGAGCGGGGTGATGAAGAACCCCAAAGCCCAGTGTGGGCCTCATCCCCTTGGCACTGCCTGGCAGCTTGGGCTCATGGAGTCCCGGGTTTCCCAAAAGTGCCCCTGGAGCCTTGTGGACTGGGGGCCCATGAGTAGGAGGTGAGTGCCAGAGCTAGAGGCGGTGCTTCTTAGAAACATGGATTCTAGGTCTGAACCTGGCTGCCACTCACTCCCTCAGGGACCTTGGACATAAGCCCTCTGTGCCTCAGTTTCCTCAGATGTAAACTGTGGATGATAATAGGATCTACTTCTGCACAAACTTCCTGACTCATAGGAAGTGCTACATGGATATTGGCCTCATTTGATTTGGCATGTCGACCAGTCAAGACCTTACTTATTTTAAAAAAGAGTTGGGAAACCATGGCTGTAGGAAGTGGGTACACACTGAAGGGTTAAGCTGAGAGTCTCCAGATCTGCCCTTTTCCAGATGACTTTGGCCCGGTGGGCATGAGAGTCAGGAAGGGCAAGGCCAGGGCAGATGGGCCAGTGCGGAGGCTGTTTCCACAGTCCTGAAAAGAGGTGCTGTTTGCAGCACCAGAAAGAGTAGGCTGCCTCTCTTTCCCCATGACCTTGGCCTTGGGCAGGCAAATGGTGAGCCCTTAAAGAAATCCCTGTGGAAGTAAGTACAGGGGCTGGGTCCAAGTCAGTCAGAGGGCAGCCTGTGCTCAGAGCTTGTGCCCCCCTCCATCCCCCAATAGAACAGCCCTAGTCAAGCCCACCCCGTCCATCTCCCAGGCACCAACAGATCACGTAGATCAGAGTTTCTTGATTTCGGCAACATTGGCATTTTGGGCCCAATAATTCTTTGTTACCAGGAGCTGCCACATGTATCGTTGGCTATTTAGCAGCATCCCTGTCCTCTCCTCAGTAGGCGCCAGGAGCACACCCCAGTGTGACAACCAGAAATGTCTCAGACATTGCCAAGTGTCCCCTAGTGAGCAAAATTTCCCCAGTGTGGGTGATTGCTTGTCCCAGAGAAAGAACACAGTGTGCATAGCCAGAGAAGACTGGGTTCCAGTCCTTGCTCCATCCACAGGAGCTCTGCCACCTCGGGCAAGTCATTTCACCTCCCTCTGCATCTGTAAAACAGGGATGGAAAATACGGAACCCACCACGCGAAGTGGCTGAGAGCTGGAGGGCTGAGGCAGTGAGACAGGACCTTGCGTGTTCGAAGGAGCCTGGGAAAGGAAGGCGCTCTTTCCATGTCCACCGTGTGCCAGGTTTCTTTCCATTTTCTTTGAGCTTTTAGGCTCCAGAGAGGCTCACAGGAGCCATTTTCTGGGCCCTGTCCAAGGAGCTGGAATCTAGCCCCCCCTGGGGAAACAGCCTTCTTACATCAAAGAAGAGCCCAGGGCCTCTGGCTCGCTGGAAAGTTACAGAACCCACAACCCACCAACCGTCACAGAATCAGAGCTGGAAAGGGACCTTTCAAGGCCTCTAGTACAAGCCCCCAGACCTTCCCTGGATAAATCCTGCTGAGTGCAAGCTGTCTTGCTTGCACACTTGTCATGACAGGGAGGTCCCCCCTCCCCCCAGAATACCACTGGAGTGATGTGTTGGGTGCAGAGATCTGGAGTTCCAGGCCCTTGGCTGAGTGTCAGGGTCTTCTCCAGCTCCCTCTCTTCCTCTCCCCGTTGGAGGAGTGGAGGACAGGAGGAGGGGTTGCACGGGCCGGGCGGGTGTGGGGGTGCTTGCCAGCATGAGGAGAGCTCGAAGGAATGGCTCTGCAGAGGAAAGTTTGGGAGAGCCAACCTCAAACTTTGGTTGGAATTTTTGGGATGTGTTGAGGGGATACTGGGCCAGAAAACAGCATGCTAGATTGCGGGGGCCACCCCTGTCCTTCACTTCTGATTTCAGGGCCCAAACCCTTGACCTATAACCTCTCCCCTCTGGGCAGAGGCCCCCAACCTTTAAGGATGGCTCTGTATCCTGGCTGCCTTCCTGCAGTTGCCTTTGGTTTCAAGATCTCCCTTACCGCAGTACCTTGACTCTGTACCCTAGACCCCATGTCCTGGGCATGGGGGACCCCGGCTTCCACCCAACCCTGAAACCAGAATCTATCCTCTGCCATCCCCTTGATTGGAAAGTAGGTGACACAGTCTTGTCCCCCAACTCCTGCCCCACCTCAGGCTCCTCTGAGACTGGCTGATGCTCTCTGAGCCAGGGCCCTAGACATTTGGGGCAGAAGGGCCCCCAAACCTATCTGCCAGGGGCCCTCCAAAGTGGCAAGCCACAGCAGGGAGGCAGCCACAGGGCATGGGATGGGGGACGTTTGCATAGGTCCTGCTCCAACAGCGATGACATGGTCCTTGAACCTCTTGGACACAGATTTACTCTACCAGGTAATGGTTATCCAGGACCTGTTCTGGGGAACCTGAGCCCCCCAACCTGCCTTCCTCCATGGCTTGGGGATGTGGTGGGGAACTGAGATGTGGAAAGGGAAGTGTGAGTACATGCAGACATGTGTGTGTGTGCTCACACGAGCACAGACGTGTGTAGGTGCTGTTCTCTGGGGGCTTAGTGAACGGCGATGGGTAGGGCTGTGGAGGGGGGATCCATGACCACATAGGTAGGTTATCAGCCAAGGTGGGCAGAGTTCGAGCAGGGGAGACCTCAGGAGAACAGGTTACAGACCTTCCCCGGGAGGGCAGATACCCTATGTGTCCTGGGCATAATGTGGGCCCAGCAGCTAAGCAGGGCCAAGGCCCTCAGCAGCCATCCACTGCAGGCCTCAGGCACACTTACACTGGAGTCTGTGTGGGGAGACCTCGGGAATTTTGCTACCTGTGCAGCTGGACCGGTCCTAAAGCCCTGACTTGACCAGTATGGGATTAGAGAGTCCCACGAGTGGGGAAAGGAGAAAATATAAATGGACACATGTATACACACACCAACATATGTACACACACTGATACATGTGTACCCACTGTCACATGCGTGCATGCCAACACACACATACCCCCTCAACTCCGCATAGCCTGCCCCTGGGTACAGGGAGGGGCTGGAGGTTCACCTTGGTGAGCGTGGCCAGGCAAGCTTCTCCATCCTTTAACAGCCGGTCTGCCCAGGCTGGTCACCACCTCCACCCACCCACCCATCTGGGCCAGGCCAGCTCCCCTGTCCTCCTGTCCGTCTTTGACTTCCTTCTTGGGTTCTATCACTCCCTCCACTCTGACATCTGTCTCCTGTGCACCCCTTATCTGTCTGGGCACTGAGGGGTGGGAGGTGGGGGTGGGGGAAGGATCTGCTCAGACTGACCCTGGATTAGCTCCTTGTAGGAGTCAGGGCCCCCCTCACCACACCCTTGTCCCATCCCAGGAAGTCTCCACTTGGTGGAGAACCATACCCAACAGCCACCCCCGAGCCCTAAGTCAGCTATGTCTCTACTCATGCCCACCCCAGCTCCAGCTAACTTGGCTCTCTCCCCCACCCGACTTGCCCTGCCAGCAGCCGAATGGGCATCAAAGACCGCATCCGCATAGGCAGCTCCCAGCGGCGGACAGGCCCCTCCAAGCAGCACCTGGCACCGCCGTCAATGGCCACTTCCCCGAGCAGCGAGCAGGTGGGTGAGGCCACCAGCCCCACCAAGGTCCAGAAGAGCTGGAGCTTCAATGACCGCACCCGCTTCCGGGCCTCTCTGAGACTCAAACCCCGCTCTTCTGCTGAGGGTGAGCCCTGGGGGCCTGGGGCCCCGGACCTGCTGAGGGTGGCAGGGTGGGGACAGAGTCTGAGCTGGGGGTGGAAAGACTTGGTTCCAGTACTGGCTCTGCACCTGATTGATTATCTTTGGGCACCTTGTGGTCTGTAAAATGGGCGTCATGATACCTGCTTTGCAGGGCTCCAGACTGAGAATCGGATGAGGATGCGGAGGGTGCATCTGGTAGTGGTTAAAGGCACAGGCTTTGGAGCCCGGCTCCCTGAGTTTGAGTCCTGGCTTTACCATTTGTCTTGAGTAAAGTCCTAGAATGACTCTCTAGGACTCATTCTCATCTTCTCCAAAATGGGGATGATAATAGTATCTACTTCCTAAGATTATTGTGAGGATTAAAGGAGATTATCCATGGGAGGTGAACAGAAGGATCTTGGGAATGTAGTAAGTGCTCATCAAAAGCTAGTCTAGCTGCAGTACAAACGTGCGTTGGAAGGAGCAGGCGTCCATACTTGCCGAGCCGGGACTGTGTACAGTCCCACGGTGGATTCTCTGCTTTACTTCTCCCAACCGCTCTGGGAAATAGGTTCTGGTTGTGTCCCCATTTCACAGACCTGGAGGCTGAGATCTCTCAGCTAGTCAGTGGCAGAGCTGTTATCCTCAACCAGGTCTGTCCCACTCCATAGCCCAGGCTCCACATCCTGCCCCTCTTCACCCAGCCCAGCCAGAGACACCAGGCGGTGGACCTGGTGGGGGGCACTTTCTAACCAGAAAGGTCCCTTTTTTGAGTCCTAGCTCTGCTCCTGACTTGCACTGTGACTTAGGCAAGATACTTCCCCTTTCTGTGACCCAATGTCCTCTTCCGGACAACCAGAGGGCTGGACCGAGTTCCCCGGAAGAGTTTTCCCAGCTTTGACATGCTTCAGACCCCTGGGTGCGAAAAGGAGGGGGTGGGTGAACAAGGACACAGGATGGGGACAGGAAGCCCCTTTGACCTTGGAGGGAGAGGACTCAGCTATGCTGCCTCTGTCTGTGCTGGGTCAGCCCCTAATGCGCTGCTGGCTGACAACTCGGAGAGGTCTTTCCTGGATCCACACAAACCAGTCTTTGGGAGGTGCTGACCCAATAGAGTCTGGGGCCTCCTTTCCATGCCCAAGAACATACCTGGCCTCCCACCACCTTGTGCCCTGAGGCCCCAGGACAGCATCCCCCCCCTCTGTGCAGTGCAGGGCAGCAGCCTTGGAAAAGCCATGTCTCTCATCCGGAAGGAAATGACTTGATTTAGGGGGCCTTCCCCAGTGGCAGAGCCGAGCAGGGGAGCCAGCCCCTTGACTTCCTTCCCTCTTGGCTGAAGGATAAGACTGTGTGCATGATTGTGTGCAGAGGCAACAAGCCCCTTTTCTTTGGGACTCCCCATCCTGGGTGATGGAACTAGTGGGGCTTCCTCTAGGGCTCTGTGCCATTCGCCCCAGGCCAGGCCAGATGTGCTTCCACCTGGCCACCAGGTAAGTGTTCACCCTGTCTGGCCACAGGAAGATGCCGTGCCAGGAACTGGGGGT
The DNA here is from genome assembly GCF_951640355.1 of Cnephaeus nilssonii. NCBI lineage: Eukaryota > Metazoa > Chordata > Mammalia > Chiroptera > Vespertilionidae > Cnephaeus > Cnephaeus nilssonii. Next base: position 72,939,764 of record NC_137078.1, read on the forward strand.
TTCCACTCTGGGCCGGGCATTGAGGGAGGCTGGAATCTGGTCTGCCTTGTGCCCCCAGGAAGGTTCTGGGCCCTTTCTGGGCCTTGGTCTCCCTGCCAACACTTCTAAGCATAACTTGGCATGTGGTGGGAGTGGCCCCTTCTGCTGCCACCACCTGGGTCCCCTGACTTTCCAGAGGGCCCCTCCGAGGAAGTGGCAGAGGAGAAGAGCTACCAGTGTGAGCTCACGGTGGATGACGTCATGCCTGCGGTGAAGACGGTCATCCGCTCTGTCAGGTGAGACTTACTAAGGTGGGTCCTCCCCCCATTCACCTGCCACCCATTGCTGCTCCCCATCTGGGGCCTGCCCTCATGGCCAGGCCTGGCCCAGATCCCGGGCACACCAGCTGCTGCCCGCCTGGCACCCTTGTGTGGGTGGGTGCGGAGGTGGCATATGGCTCCCAGCAGGGTTTCCGCATACTCTTATGATGGGAGGGCTGGCTGGGTGGGGCGGCTGGCTCGGCTGCCCATCACGGTCTTTCTCCTCACGCCCGCAGCATCCTCTTTGCTCCTCCCCAGCCTCTGGCTCGTTTTACGTCAGGCTCTTTTCTCTTTACTTCTCTCTCCCTGGCGTGCATCAGCATCTGCCTGCCTCTCCCCGTGTCTGTCTTATATGCTCTTTCCCTCCGCCTGTGTCTCAGACTGTCTCTCTCTCCTTGTGTCTTGACTTCACCCTGTCTGTTCCCCCAGGGATGAGCAATGGTTTTCAAACCACAGGTCACAGCAATTTGAAGTCAACTTAGTGAAATCAATTTAGTGGGCCAAGGGCAACATAAAAAAGAACAGGAAATATCAGTGTGCATCCTAGTAGTGAGGGTAAATAATGTGTATGAAACGTGTGTGTTTAGGTATGTGCCTGTGTGTATGTGTGTACTGGTTTCTGAAGTAAAATATATTTCTTATGGTAGGTCTAGGACAAAAAGTTTGAAAACCCCTGCCCTCCTGACTCTACTGGCTGTCTCCTTGCCTCCACACTTAAGGGGTGACCAGAGTCTCCTGAGCCCTTTAGTCCCGGCCCAGCATGGATCTGGCCCCCCAGCTCCTTGGCGTGGTCTCTGTCTCCGGCCCGAGTTCCAGAGATGCCTTCACCCCCAGGCCTCCCAGACGCACTCCTCCTCCCTGGCTGATGCACCTGCCCACAAGCCTCTTCCCTTTGGGTTCCTTTAAAAGCCAGAGTCAGCTGGATTCCTCCCCAACCCCCGAGAACCTGCGTTCTCTTCTCACCCTCTTTTTGCACATCCCATCTCTCCCCTCCAAGTGACTAGCTTCCAGAAAACAACGCCTGAGCTGCCACCTGGCCTGGGCCCACACTCCTTGGCCACCCCACAGACTCCTTAGCCCCAGCATGCCCCAAACCCGTTCTTCTTCCTGGTCTCCATTTCAGGCCGTGGCACCACCATCCGCCCTGCTGTCCCAGCCACGGGAGTCAACTTGGTGAAATCAACTCAGACTTAGGAGTCTGTCAGTCCGGAATTGCTTACAGCTGTCCCGTATCTCACCCCACCGCCCCCTTCCAGCTCAGGCCCGCCCCTTGGAGCTGGCGTTCCTGCCTAAATTTCCTTTGGGGGAATAAGCCCCGGGTTCCCAGGTTCCCTCCAAGGCTGGCAGAATAGACCCTTCCCCACCACCCAACTTCCCATTGCCCAATCTCGGCCAGGGATTCAGGGCTCTGCGGAGAACCCTCCTCAGCCTCTATCTCAAGGCCAATCCCTTTCCGTCTTCGCATACTCCCCACCCCACCTCCCTTTCCTTCCCAGCTTGTTTCGGCTGCTTTGACCTGACTCACTCACACAGGGTCCTGCCGGCCTATGTCCAGAAAGCCTCCCTCCGTCCCCCTCCCAAGACTTGTCCCCTGACGCACCAGCCAGTGCCTCCCTTGCCATGGCCCCCAGCCCTCTTTCTCTACTCCTTGACAGGGCCCCGGCAGCCCATAATAGTTTATGTCCTCTGGCGCCCCCCTCAGACCAGGGCTCCTGAGGCCAGCAATTGGATCTGACACCCTTTTGGGTGCCCAGGGTCCAGCACAGCTGCGCTAACAAGCATTTGCTGAGGGATGCAAAAAATGTCTTTGTCCAGCCCTAGCTGGTTTGGCTCAGTGGATAGTCAGCCTGTGGACTAAAGGGTCCCGGGTTCGACTCCAGGCAGGGGCACATGCCAAGGTTGCGGGGTCCATCCCCAGTAGGGGGCATGCAGGAGGCAGCCGATCAATGATTCTCTCTCATCATTGATGTTTCTATCTCTCTCTGTCTCTCCCTTCCTCTTTGAAATACATACATATATATATACATATACATATATATATATATATATATATATATATATATATATATATATATAATGTCTTTGTCCAAGCTGTCATCAGCAAAAGTGTCACATCTAGCAGGGAGCAACCAGGTCCAGTCCCTGCCCTCCCAGGAAAATGTGACTGCACATATAGGCACCTTCAAGAATATTACCAAACTCTGGGTCCCGGGGCATGGTGGGTAGGGAGGGAGGCTGAGAGACTCAGCAGAGGCTGTTTGCCGGGGTCCAAGCAGGAGGAGCTTTGGTACTGGACAAGGAGGCAGCAAAGGGACGGTGACGGGGCTGGAAAAGAATTCCTCTGAGACACTCTCCCCCCCCTCCCACCCCCCTCCCTCCACAGGATCCTGAAGTTCCTGGTGGCCAAAAGGAAATTCAAGGAGACGCTGCGGCCGTACGACGTGAAGGACGTCATAGAGCAGTACTCGGCAGGGCACCTGGACATGCTGGGCCGGATCAAGAGCCTGCAGACCCGGTGGGTGCGCCTGCTCCCAACCCAGGAGCCGGGCAGGGAGGCCTTGGCCCCAGATTCCGCGCTAGGTCCCAAGTCCAAAGCCGGAACGAAGACCGAGTGCCCCCTAGGGGCCGCTACGGAGGCTGGAGTTTCTCGAGGCTGAGGCCAGACCCTTTGCTTGTTTTGAACCTGAAGAATGAGCCAGCGGCAGGTCCTCTGTGAGAACCCTATTGGCCTGCACAATTCAGGAGACGTCTTTAGATGATTGTTTCCTGGTCATAAAATAATGGGCTTAAAATAATAACCTGCTAAGGGGACTGTCCTCCATACTGCCCACCTCTTACCTCTGGAATTCCCTGGCACTTCGCCCCACCCAGCATATAGGAAGAACTCTCATAACAAGGCCCCAAATCACCTACATTTTGCCCTTCGGTGTCCAGAATTCTCACTGCCTGTTCATTCATTTGTTCTCCCAGGAAATAGTCATTGGTATTTGTTACTTGCCAGGCAGTGGGGATATGGTAGAAGGCAAAACAGAGTCCCTGCCCTCCTGGGGCCTTCATTCTAGTGGAAGGAGAACAGATGGAATATGTCAGACAATAAAAAATGCTAAGAAAAAAAAGGGGGCTAGAGTATTGGGGTTTGCTATTTTAAATAGGAGAGAAGGTGATGTTTGAGAAAAAATTGAAGGCGAGGCAAGCAGCCCTATGGCTGTTTAAATGTTTTCCTGAGGGAACAGCAAGTGCAAAGGCTTTGAGATGGGCATGCGGCTGGAGTGTTGTTCTAGGGACAGCAAGGAGCCTACTGTGCCTGAGGAGAGAGAAGTAGCAGATGAGGTTAGAAGGCTAATGGCACGTAGACTGTATAAAGCCCTGTAGGCCACAGTGAAGATGTTGGTGTTCATCCAAAGTGAGATGCAAGCATTGGAGGGCTTTGAGCAAGGACTGATGAGATCTGAGTTATAATTTAAAAGGATCATTCTAGGTCCGTGGTCGGCAACCTGCGGCTCGCGAGCCACATGCAGCTCTTTGGCCCCTTGAGTGTGGCTCTTCCACAAAATACCACGGCCTGGGCAAGTCTATTTTGAAGAAGTGGTGTTAGAAGAAGTTTAAGTTTTAAAAAATTGGCTCTCAAAAGAAATTTCAATCATTGTACTGTTGATATTTGGCTCTGTTGACTAATGAGTTTGCCGACCACTGTCCTAGGTGGTGTGTTGCAAATGGCTTATAAGGGAACTAGGATGGAAGCAGGGAGACCATTGAGGATGCTACTTCAGACATCCAGGCAAGTGATGATGGGGACCTGGACCAAGGGTAGACACAGTTAGATTCTAGATATACAGTATTTTGAAGATAGAGCTGACAGGGTTTTCTGATGGTGTGCAAGAGGGGGAGAAACGGTGTCCAAGATGAAGCCAGGGGTGGCGTGTGTCTGAGCCCTTTGACAGCTCCTTTTCCCCACAGGGTGGACCAGAGGGAAAAGTTGCTGTCTGTTGACATGGGGAAGGCAATGAGTGGAGCAAGTTTTGATCAGAAAAATTGGGACATGTTGGGTTTGTGACGCCTATCAGACATCAAATGGAGTGATGATCTGGCAGTTAGAAGGGTGTGGGGTTCAGAGGAGAGGTATGGTGCTGGAGATATAGATTTGGTGTCAACAGTGTGTAGTGGAATGAACATCTGGAACGGAAGACATCACAGAGAATGAGAGTAAATGCATAGGAGAGGTTCCAGGAGTGAACCTTGGGCCCTGCAGTATTTAGAGGTTGTAGGGATGAAGGAGCCAGCGAAGGAGACTCAGGGAGGTAGGAGAACCAGGGGAGGGTGGTGTTTGGGAACCCAAATGAAGAAAGTACTGGAAGAAGGGGTGCTCAGATGTGCCCAGCGCTGCTAATAGGGCGAATATAATGAGGACTGGGAGATGATCACTGAATCTAGCAACATGGAGGTCATCTGGGATTTTGACAGCAGTAGAGTTGATGAAGTAGTGGAAATGAAAGCCTGACTGGAGTAGGCTTTAGGACGGAAGGAGCGAAATTGGAGATAGCGGGCAGAGAAAACACTTTCAGGAATTTTGCTGTAAAGGAGAGCAGAAAAATAAGGTGGAGCCAGCTCCAGCCTTGTCTACCTTATCACTCACATCCCCACTGTGTCTCTTCCTCTTTTCCCAGTCCACTTCCCACCTGTCCTCCCACTAGGTGGCTGTGTCACTTGTGCTTCTGTGTGCTGCCTTTGCTCAGCTCAGTGGAACACCCTCAAAGCAGTGGCCAGTCCCTCCCTCAGGACACCAGTGCAGGCCGTGTCTCCCCTTGCAGCAGGCAACCTCGAGATCTTGTGGGAAGGAGGGGTGGCGTGTGTCTGAGCCCTCTGACGGCTCCCTTTCCCCCACAGGGTGGACCAGATTGTGGGCAGGTGCCCCGGGGACCGAAAGGCCCGGGAGAAGGGCGACAAGGGGCCCTCGGACTCGGAGGCGGCGGATGAAATTAGCATGCTGGGCCGCGTGGTCAAGGTGGAGAAGCAGGTGAGTGTGCAGAGGGCGTTTCATGGGTGTGGCAGAGCTAGTCCTGCACCCGGACGCTCTGGAAAGCCGCGGGGACAAGCGCAAGGGGAGGGTGCGCTTCTCCAGAGCCGCAACCCTGACCACTCACCAGCCCGGGAGGCCCAAGCAGGACCCTCGCGGCGGGGGCCCAGCGGAGCCCCGCCGCACAGCTAAGCCCTGCCCCCCAGTAAGCCCGCCCCCGAGAAACCCACCCGCTCCTGCCCAGCCCCGCCCCAGGTTGCTCTAGTCTCAGCTAAACCCAACTAAGTCCCACCTACTTAATTGAACCCCGCCTGGCGTCTCTCGATCGCCCGGATTATTCCATCCAGACGCAATTTAATTTTGTTCGGAGGCATAAGCCCCAGGTTCCCAGCATCGTCCCGCCCTCCGAGCCCCGCCTTTCCAGACGCGCCCCTCCCGGGCCAAGCCCCTCCTCCAAGCCGTGCCCAGCTTCCGGTCCCGGACCGGCCCTCCGCGTGGCCGCGCTCCTCCCAAGCCCCACCTGTAGCGTCGCCCGGTCCCGGCCCCAAGCCCCGCCTCCAGGCCCGGCCAGACCCGCCTCCACCCGCGCCCCGCCCCCAGGTGCAGTCCATCGAGCACAAGCTGGACCTGCTTTTGGGCTTCTACTCGAGGTGCCTGCGCTCCGGCACCTCGGCCAGCCTGGGCACCGTGCAAATGCCGCTGTTAGACCCCGACATCACCTCGGATTACCACAGCCCCGTGGACCACGAGGACATCTCCGTCTCCGCACAGACGCTCAGCATCTCCCGCTCGGTCAGCACCAACATGGACTGAGGGGCTTCTCAGCGTCGGGACGCACTCGGCCAGCCCCTCGGCCTGGCGCTCGGACCCGCCCCCGGAGGCCTGGGGACTCTGCTCTTGCTTGAACTCGCCCCTCGCGGGGAGAGAGGCCATGCGCAGCATGGAGCTGCCTGGGTAGGCGAGATTCGGGCTGCGGGCCCCACCTCAGGAGCGTGAGATGCCAGGCCGCACAGAGGGCAGCAGCAGCGCTGCCCCGCGACCTCTGGGCCCCCCGTGCCCTGCCCGTTCCATCAAGGGGCACTGCTCGGAGAGTGGGAGCGGGTCGCTGGGGCTCTGGGTCTTGAACCAGCTTCCAGCTATGCAAGGTGAGGTCTCTCGGCCCGCCCTTCGGACAGAGCAGGGAAGCCCTCCCGCCAAGTCCCCGCCCCCTTGGGGGTGGGCCCAAGGTGCCCTCACAGGTACCCACAAGCACAGGACCCTGCCATAAGGCAGGTGGGCACCATATATGCAAACTATGTTAAATATGCAACTTTGGGGACCCCCATGGGGTTCCTCTGCCCATCCCTCATTGGGAGATGGGCCCCCAGCAGTAGCTGGTCTCAGGCTGCTTGGCCATGGTCCCCATTTCCACTCTTTGGCTTATCACCCCCTCCCCACCCAGCATGGGGCCTGTTTCTCCCTTACCTCCTCCAAGAGCAGCATCTGGGCCTCTCTTCCCTTTTCAGTGTCCCCTCCCAGGAGCACCCTCTTCCTGCCAGGTGTCCACTCCTCTCTCTGGCCCTCCACTCACATTCGACAGCACACGTTTCTGTGTTCTCCACCAAATCTCCCACAGACAATGCTCCCACATCACGCGAACATGTCTCTTTCGTTTCCCCAGACATGCTGAAAGTCTCTCACACTCACACTGACACACAATGACACACATGGAGACATTAGCACAGAGCCACTTAGCCTTCCCGGGGCCCCTGCAGCTGATGCCAGTGGACTGTCCTTGCAGGATGATGTCCACTAAGTGGTGCCCCCCACTCCATCCAGGTAGGAGAGGGAGCACTGAAGTGACCCCAGGTCTCTCTAGGCCCCACCCAGAGCTTTACCAGCTCTCCTTTCTCAAGAAGATCTACTCCTCACTGGTCCAGGAGCCCTCACTGCTGCCTCTGCCTGTCCCCAAGGGCCCTCCTCGACGTCCCCACAGCACAACTCAGGCCTAGGCCTCTGGGGCCTAGATAGCACTGGAAAGACCCCAGGCCCCTCCCCAGATGGTTATCAGGCCCGCTTCTATCTAGGCTTGCTGCCTTCCTAGTCACTGTAACTCCCAGAGAGAAAAATAATGCACCTAGCAACCACCATTGTTCAGGCACCAACTGTGCATCCAGCACTCACATGCACTGTTTCCCCTCCTTCCACACCCCACTGTTCACTTTAATTGGCAGCCCCCCTATACTGGCATAAACCCCCATCCACTCCAGGCCCCCAGCACCTCTTTGGTATCCCTACTCTTTGTCCCTCTTCTGCAAAGCTATTGCAGGTGGCAGGAGAGTGATGTGTAGGGGGACCCTCTATGGGGTACCAGTGAACAAGGGGCTCAGGCCCAGCCACCTGCATCTCATGACTGGGGACCTGCATGCACCAGCGCCAGGGCTGGGGTTGGATCTTGCTCAGCCCCATGGTGCCCAGCCTCTGCCCAACATGCCCTCTGCATGTCACCATCATGCCCTGGATGGAGCGTATCCTGGCTAACCTCACCTGCGCTGCACTGTCCCCAGAGAGCCACCCCTTGGCCCCTCAGAGACAGAGCTGTGGAGAGGGGCAGGAGGATGGGATTAGCCTCTGACTAAGGAGACTGGGGAAGAAGCCCTCGCTCCTTCCGCAATCAAGGTTCTCCACCAAACCGGTTCTCAGATATGCAAGTACCTCACTTTGTTAACTTATTAACTTATTGGTTTCATTAAAGTTTTCTGTAGGATGTGGTTGGCCTTGGCTGTTTGGTGGCTGTGGTGTGGGGCACCTGGCCTGGGGGTGGGAGGAGGTGATTTGGATTAGTCAGGACTCTCGGTTGTAACAACAAAAACTCAATCCATTATAGCTTATGCAAAAATGGAACTTATTGGCCCAGATAATGAAAAGTCCAAGGGCTGGATTTGGCTCAATGCATAGTTAGATCCAGGTAATAAAACACATCAGCATTCTGTCTTCTGTCTCAGCCTTCCTCTCAGGCAAGCTGACCTCTCATGATGACCCCCTGCACCTCCAAATTATCTTTCTTTTGGCTCAGCACCTCAGTGAAGAGTGGTGCCACTTTCCTAATGGTGTACATCAGCCAGGGCCCAGTCAGGGAAACAGAAACTATGCTAGGTTTTTCAGCAAAGAGAATTTTCTATAGGGAATGGGTTACACTTGTGTTACTCTTGAACACAAGAGAACACTGAGACAACCTGGAGAAAAATCACTGCAGAAAGCAGCTACTGCTCCTAAAGCAGCTACACAAGGGAAGAGGTGGGGGTTAGCAGAAACCACAAGCTTGATTGGGGATGCACCCTAAAGTGCTGGGCTCAGAGGTCTGAAGAGGGGTTGCTATCTGGTTGGTGATAGTCCCTCTTAGGGGATGCAGTGAAGATTGGGAGTGCAGAAAAATGCCGGAGGCTGCAATCAACTGTTGCTACCGGGCTGTGGCTGATAAGGTTGGTAAGCGAAGGAAGAAGGAGGTCTCCACTCCTCCTGCCTTCCAGTGTTTCCCTAGTGTCCCTTATTGTCAAGGGCGGCTAACAAAGGAGTAATGTGGTTTGAGGAGTCCCAGTCCTCGTATGACAGACTACAGAGCCTGCATTTGGCACTAAAAGACAATCCTAATACATAAAAAGCCAGGATCCGTCATGACCTAAATGACTGGACAGATGACCAAACACCAGGCAGCGTGGCGGGAGTGAGTCCTGGGTCCCAACCGCCCGTGGCGCGGTGCAGGTGCAGCGCAGGTGAGGGAGCTGTGGGACTGGAGCCATGCTGCCATCAGACTGGTCTCTGGGTCCCTCCCCCCTGCCCTCAGGCTCCGGGAACAAGAGCCATGCTGCAATAGGACTGGCCTCTTGGTCCCTCCCCCCTGCCCGCCACGGCCTGCAGGCGCAGGGAACCAGAGCCATGCTGCGATGGGACTGGACCCTACCTGAGGGGTCCTGGATTGTGAGAGCATGCAGGCTGGGCTGAGAGACACCGCCCCCCCTTTCTCCCTCCCCCCCAGTGCAAGAATTTTTGTGCACCAGGCCTCTAGTAGCTTAATAACTGCTACAGTCCACCCCTTTGGACATTCAGTATCCAAACACATCAATCCACACATATTTGAATCTGCATATAGCAACAGTAACTTCCACCTAATAAGATGAGAACACTCTAACTCTCTCCCCGCAAAATGGGAAAAACACAAAGTCCCACCATCCAATAGATGTTTCCATCTCTAGGAGTTAGTTGTTGAATCCACATTTGGGTAATGTTAATTTCTCCCCTCCTGCAACTGAACAATAAGCTGTTAAGGTAGCCATCACAATCTATATAAAACAATAGGGGAAAAGAAGAAGGGAGGAAAAATAAATTAATATATAATGCACGTGTACACACACACACACACACACACACACACACACACACACACACACCAAGCAAGGAAGAAAACATGCATGCAGGCCTTCTGGTAACTCATCACAATGCCATGGTTGATCTATACTGTATATCTGTTGATCATATATATCTTTTTTTCTTCTACTGCCCTTCTATGTTCCCTTTGCCCTCAGCCAGGACCTCAGCTGCTTAGGGTTCTTTGCATGGTAGAGTGACCCAAATAGTCATTCTTGAAAGTTCTGAATCCTCATGGCCCTGCATGGTTTGGGGTGCCATAGCTTTCATTAACTTCTATTACTGTACATGGAAGCACTAAGAGGGACTGTAGAGATTCCCCTGGGTTGTAGACCTCGTCCTCCTCACCCTTATCCTCCTGCAGCAAGTTTCCCCTTGGTAATGAAGATCAGTAAGGCAGCCAATACATTAATTCGTTCTTTACCTGCTGGTTTAGTAGCATGAGGAGCCCCAAATGGCCAGTTAGAAGGTTCAACTTCCAATTCAATGAAAACTGTGTTGCTTCCCTTCCCTTGAGAACTAAGACCTCCAAACTAGCAGAGCCCAACATTGTGGGCACAAGAAGCAAACGTTTTGTGAGTGGGTGCAGTAGCCTGAATAATAGCCACCCAAAATATCAGGTCCCAAACTCTGGAATTTATAAAATGTTACCTTATAAGGAAAAAAGATCTTTGCAAATGCAATTAAGTTAATGATCTTGACATGAGGAGATTATCCTGGATTAACCAGTAAATCCGAAATCCAATTGCAAGTGTCCTCTGAAGAGAGAGACGGAGGGAGATTTCATACACAAAAGAGGAGGAGGCAATATGAAGACAGAAGCAGAGACAGGAGTCACGTGTCCACAGCAAGGGGATGCCAGCAGCCGCCAGAAGCTGGAAGAGTCAGGGTACAGAGATTCTCCCCCAGAGTCTAGGGAGGGCAGCCTGTTGACACCTTGATTTAGGCCCAGAGAGACAGATGCAGTTCTGGCCTCCAGAACTGTGAGAGAATAAATTCTGTTGTGTTAAGTCACCAAGTAATTTGTCCCAGTACCCACAGGAAACTAATACTGTGGGGCTTTGTGTGTGAGAAATAATAGTGAGAAAACCACTCTCACTACCTCCCATTGATTCCTGGAAACATATTCTGGCTGTGTTAATAAGGACAAATCACTGCTCTCCCCATGTTGGAAAGAATCCAGTGGAATCAACCTGGCACCAGGTAGTCAGAGGAACCCTTCCGAGTGGTGATATATTGGATATTCAACATTGTCTCTGTGGATGGTAAGTTGGGCATACAGTAGTGGCATTAGCCAGATCGGCCTTGGTGAGGCAAGTCCACATTGTTGAACCCATAAGTAGTGTCCATTCTTCCCACCATCACCACGTTGCTCAAGAGTGTGTTGAGCAAGCCCTGGAGGGACTGCAGAACGAGGCTGACTGATGCCCCTGGGATGTGCCTTCTGGCTACCTGATTATCCAGAGCCTCCCCTGCCATGATGCCCTTTGATGAGACTTCACTTGGGTCAGAAATACCTTCACTCTCTGTGCCCATTTCTGAAAGTCCATTTAAGTACCTCTTCCTAAGTCTTATCACAAATCCTCCAATCTGTGCTTTCTGAGTCCCTGAACTTCCAGCCAAACCATTAGCCACTGCCCAGGAACCAGTGTAGATCGTACTTCTTGTCATTGCTCAATCCAGGCAAAATGGACAACTGAAGCATGAGTAGGATTTAGCCACACATGGAGATTGGGGTTTGGGGTGGGGGTAGATGTTCCAGCTAGAGGGCATAGTATGTGTAAAGGTCCAGAGGCACCAGAGAGTGTGGTACATGAAAGGAACAGAAAAAAATCCCTGTGACTGGGCCTAGACGGCAAGGAAGAGAGTGGTGCAAAATGGGACTTGACAATTCAATAGGGGTCAAGGTTTGCTGGATGTCATAACTCCCTCCAAAGGGATAGGACTTAACTGTGAGGGCAGTGGGGAACCAGTGAGAGATTCTGATCAGGGATCAAACCAGGATAGATCTGTATTTTAGAAAGTTTTCTTCCTAGGACGGAAGATGGATTTGAGGGAGCAAGTCTGGGTGCAGGGAGACCAGTTAGGAAGCAGGAGATGTTGGTAACCAAGTCCCATGGCATTTCACTAATTGAGTAAATGTCTGTGGAGCGCCTGCTGTAAATCAGACACCGACTCAGCATAATACACGGGAACAACACAGGAGACCCAGGTATGGCCCTGAGGTCATCCAGCCCCTGGGGAAAACAGATGCACAATTAACCAATGCACATACCACTCTACATCTTCTCACTTTGTCTGGCTCAGCAAGGAGGGTTTGCAGGTGGCTGCGGGAGTCCCAAAACTATCATCAAATGTGGTCTCAAGAGCAGATATGATTTTAGCTTAGTGTACCATTTATCTATTGCTATATAACAAATCACCCTAAAATTTAATAGCTTAAAGCAACCATTTTATTTACTCTTGATTCTGTAGGTCAGCGATTTGGGCTGGACTCAGCTGAGCAGTTTCTGCTGGTCTCACCTGGGATCACGAATGAGGTTGCAATCATCTGGCATCTTGGCTGGGGCTGGATGGTCTAAGACGGCCTCACTTACATGTCTGGTGTTTGGTGCTGGCTGTCAGCACCCTGGTTGGTCCACGTGTGGGATGGCTCGTCTCTGCTCTATGTGCCTTCCCATGCTCCAAAGACTGGGCTTCTTCACACAACAAGAGGGCAAAAGCAGAAGCTCCATGGCTTCTTGAGGCCCCGGCTCAGTGCTGTAGGGGCTCAGCTTGCCTTGGGGTGGGGTGCTCTCAATCTTTCAATGTTTACACTCTTACAGGTCAAAGAAAACCATGCCGCATATTTCCCAATTTAGTGAACTTGTGTCATGTACTTTGGAACGTTGCTGTTGCTCAGACAATTTCTTTGTTCCCCCCCTGAGAGGCCGAGTGGCACCCCTTCCTTCTGTACCCACTTCTTGTGTGAACAGGATTGTGAAGGCTGCCACCCTTGTGTAGAAGTTGGCTGGGGCCCTCACAACAAATGCTACATACTGGGTGCCTGAAACCACAGCACGTGATTTCCTCACATTCGGGAGGCTGGAAGTCCAAGGCCAAGGTATCAGCGGGGCTGGTTTCATTCTGATGCCTTTCCTCTTGGCTCGTAGATGGTCATCTCCTTCCCAGGATGGTTTCTCTGTGTGTAAACATGTCTGTTCTCTCTCCTAATCATCTCTTCTCATAAGGACACCACTCATATTGGATTAGGGCTTGCCCTGAGGCAGGTTAGAGAGAAGCTAGGAAAATTCCTTGGCAAGTGGAATGGGGCAACGAAGGCAGATAGCTGAACAAACTGGTGAGCAATTTACAGCCAGATAATAAACCCAAGGACTTATCTTCCCTGAACAAGGACACTTAGGAGCAAATAGTTTCCACATTCTAGACTGTGTTGGGACAGACCTGCCTGGTCCTGGTCCCTCTTCGGTGACATTCTTTGAAGGTGAGGCTGACCAGAACATGACCCAGTCCCTCTATGAGCTCAGTTTGGTACATCAACATATTGAAAAACTCACCTGGAAAACTGATGAATATTCTGCTGAGACCCTCCCCCGAGACCACCCTAGGATTCCCTCCTGCAGAAGACAGATACACGCCCCTCTCCCAAACAAAGGATTCTGGCAGATCTCTAGGAACCCCCTTGGGACTTGCAACCAGGGCAACAGTGGGCAGCGAAACCCCTGGACCTGCCTCCAAGGCCCTCTCTTCTCTGACTTCCCTGTGAGCTGACAGCAGCCCCGCCTTGGCTCACTTCTTTCCTATAACGGTCCTGGAGAGCCAGAGCCACCTGCCTAGGTCTCTCCTGTTGCTTCTTCTATCCTAGGCCCTTCCTTGTTTCACTGTCCCCAGCTTTAATAAACATCCTCTCAAAATCACCTGGACTCCTGTTGTGAAATCCTTCCTGCCTGAAGTCAAGAACCCACGCACCACTGGCCAGCCTGAGGTAGACCCGCTCCAGGCCAGTCCCTGCCTGTCAGGTAACAGCCCTAAGAACCCCATTTTAACTTAATCACTTCTTTAAAGGCCATTTCTCTAAATGGTCACATTTTGAAATACTGGGGGTTAGGGCTTCAACAGATGAATTTTGAAAGCCACAGTTCAGCCCATAACACCTGGAGTGGAGTTTGACCCGCCATCCTGGCCCCCTTTCTGCTGTAAACACTCAGGGCTGAGAATCCATTCTGGGGCTTGCTCATTCTCAGCTGGACAGACCTAAACACGTGTCTAGATATAACAGAACCAGGTGGTTTGGAAACCTTTCTCTAGCCCCACAACCTTTGCTACAACAGAGGAAAAGATCAAATCATCCCAACCAAAAACTGGTGGACTAATTCTCACCCTGCATACACGTTGAGCACGTGTCTAGTAAGTCAGATCTGTCTCCACGATACATTCTTTCATGATGGTATTAGATTGTATTATTCCCCTGAAGGCCTTCCTTCCTCATCGTTACCATGGCTACCTTTGGGCAGAGTGTAATTTCCTACCTGTCTTACAATGGGTTTCCTACAGACAGGTTCGGAGACAGAGAGCGGCGTGCAGGTTTCTTGGGGAGTGCTCTCCGGATGCTGTAAGGCTGTCAGGAAGGCAGGACCCAGCAGAGGGAGAGGGGGATCTGTAATGTGATTTCAACCTAGATATCTGCTGACCTTCAGGAGCTCTGGAGCTCAAATAGCCCTTCAGAGTTGTACCAAAGTGAGGGAAGGAGGCAGGTCTTTGTTTCTGTGCATCAGCTAACCACTGGCCACGGGATGGCCCTGACTTTGGCGGTTCCCTATGGCCAAGCTCGATTCCCAGACTGTGGTGAGTCAGCCGCTGAGATCCCCAGCGTGTGGGGAATGGGAGCACTGGCCCTGAAGGGGGCATCTGAGAACCACAGCATCTATTCCCCACTGCCTGCGGGGCTGGCCGTGGGATTTACCCTAGCCAGCGGAACGTGTGCAGGAAAACAGTGTGCTTATTCTAGGGTAAGGTCATAAGGGGCATGGCAGGTTCTGCCAGACCTCTTGGTGCTTCCTTCCTCCAACATGAGAAGACTCAGCTGTTGTTCCGTCATCCTGGGCCCAGAATGTAGTCATGTGAAGTAGGCCTGAGCCAGACTGGAAGTCAGGAAGGAGGCCAGCCTGGCCCAGCCAGCATCCGCTGAACTGCAATTGACTTACAGACTAAGCAGTGTGCAATAATATTTGATTTTCTTGGCCACGGAGACTTGGGGCTTGCTTGTTTCACAGCATTATCACAGCAAGACCTGACTAACACAGCCAGTCAGGTGGATTTTATTTGAAGCAGCGAGGTGGAAGGTTTCATTAAACATTACAAAGCAGAACATTCTTTATACTTTCCTGAAACATCTTTGTTTTGTCCCAAGTGGCTTCCCTGGCACCAGACACCTTCTCTTCTCTTTTTTTTCCTCCCCCCAACCCCACCCCTTCAACTTCCCAACAGCCTCTAAAATTGGTGGGAGATGTGAACGACTTCTAGGAGGGAGCAAAAATTACTTTGGGAGGATCCTGAGGCCTGAGACCCAGGCTGCCCTGCCTGCTCAGAACCTGGGTGGGCTCTGCCCTTTCCTTTTACCCTTACTCTCACCAGACTCCCCCTCAGCTCCTGTCCAGGACCTTATGGCTTGCCACCTCCCTTACCCAGGTGTCACTTCAGCTCCTGGGAGGCATGAAGCACCATCCTCTGCACATGGCTGGGCACAAAGGTGACTATCAACTGCTGGTTGGCAGGACAAGAGGAAAGCGGGGCCACCTGGGATCTCACCTCCCACCTGGGAATCCTCCTGGCACCTGTTATGTGAGCCCACAGCCACAAGGCGTCAGTAAAGACCTTGGCTTGGTGTTGTGGGGCCAGCCTGGAGCCAAGATAGCGGCCTCTCCAATTCACAAAGTCCCTGTTCACAAGGAGTACACAGTGCATTACTGTCTAGACAGAAAATAAAAAAAAACCCCACAAGATAATTTCAGAGAGTGATACATGCTGTGAAGAAAACAGAATGGAAATGGGATAGTGACAGCATTGGGAGGCAACTTTACTGGAGCGGGGGATCAGGGAAGCTCAAGGGGAAGCAAAAGCTCTTATAATGGTCTGAGCTGCCAGGCTCCCAGGGTGCTGGCTGTTCCAACTGCCCCATTTTGCAGATGGGGAAACTGAGGCCCAGTCAGCCAGGCCAGAGCCTAGAGCTGAGCCCACGTCTCTTGATCTTTAGACTTGTCCTTGGGTGACCTTCCTCCTCTCAGCTCCTTAACTTGCCTCTTGTGACCTCCGGGGGAAGGAGAAGATTTGGGGGCACTCTCAGAATGTGTGGGCTAAGTAGGACCAGGGGAGAGGGACACCTTCAGAAGTCCTAAGTGCAGACAACACAAAACCACACTGTAGTGGCAAAGAAGTCCCACAGAGTTCTGTTTTTCCCATGATGCAACCTCAATGCTTCAAAAAAAAAAAATTAAGCATCAAATTCTTTTCGACATTTTGGTTTTGATGCCTTTGCCTGTTTGAGGGGTGTGACCCTGGGAAAGTCATTTCCCCTCTGTGTGGGCCTGAGTTCCCTCAGCTGCAAAATCTGAACCCAGTTTTCCTGACTCCAAAACCACTGCTCCATCCAACACCCCCTCCCCCTGGGGGAAAAAGAAATTTAAAAAACTGCTCCATAAAAAAAAAAAGGAAAAGAAAAGAAAGCAAGCACTGCTTTGTCCAGTCCTTGTGAGACCACAGGCTGCCCCCTGCCTCCTCGGGTCTGGATCCCCTCCCTCTGCTTCCGAGCCTGTCCCTGCCACCCACCTGTGCCCTAAATATGCCCACCAGACCACCAGACACAACCAAGCTCGGTTAGAGACTCCCAGTGACCCGAGAGGTAGGTTAGGGCTTGTTATCTTCAGTTTGCCAACCAGGAAGCAGGGCTTGCTCAAGGTCACTCAGCCAGTAGCAACAGAGCCAAGATCTGAATCAAAAGTTACATCCCGTTTCCTCTGCCCAAGGCTCTCATGCAAGAGTGTGACTCCCCCACAAAAAGTTTTTATGTTGGGGAAACTAAGCTTCATTTCCCTGCAAATATGTTTGTGTTCATTAGGTTGGTCCAGGTGTCACTTGGTGTGGTGCTGCCACCTCCTGAGCAAAGGGAGGTGGTGCACTCCATCTCTGGCTGGCGCTATCTGGGCCAAACCCAGGGGTAACATCCCGCTCAAAGAAGTCCCAGACATGGGTCACTCCACCCACAAAAACATGGAGGTCCCAAAGATGACTGAAACAAGCCACTTACATGTGATGATCCTTCTTCCTCTTTTCCCACCTCCTGCTGATCCTTGCAGTTGGACCCACACCCTGTTCTCTGCATTGAACAGCCTCTTTTCAGCCCTCATTTTACTTGACTTTTCAGCAGCATTAGACACTGCTGACCGCACCTCCTTCAGGAAACACCTCCCGTGGCTTTCAGGGCATCTTCTTTGCTGGTTCGCCTCCTGCCTTCCCAGAGGCTCCTTCTCAGTCTCTGTCCTCTTACATGTCTGTTCCCCCAAGGTGCTGTCCTTGCCCACTTTCATCACTCCCATGGCAATCTCAGATATGCTAATAACTCCACAACATGTTTATTCTCAGTCCAGACCTCATTATTGAGTGCTTGGCACATTTACTTGGCTTGCCTCCACCTGGACATCAACCCCAGATGACCAACATATTACTTCTGTTTTTATAATCTCTCCCATCTGCCCCACCTTGTCACCACTTACTTATCCTAGGCCCCTCGTGGCTACCTGAATCAATGTGACAGTCTTCTCAGCATTCTCCAATGTCTCAAATCCATTCTACTCACAGCAGTCAGAGTGATTTTTCCTAAACACAAAGCTAATCCTTTTCCCATGCTACTCATTACTCCATGGCTCTCCATTACCAACAGGATCAAGTTCAAGCTCCTCAACTTGTCACTCAAGGGTCATCATCTTTCAAATATATCCTTTGCCCCACTGAACGTCCACCCTACATGCTAATCACACTGGACTTGTTGCTTTTCCCAGTCAAGCCTTATTGATTCATGCCATTTGGCCATTGCACACATTGTCACCTCCCCTGGAATTTCCTTCTTTTGTGTGCTCAAGTCCAGATTCTACCCCCTCGATTCCACCATATGAGTACCTAGTATGTGTCACAAACTTTGGTAAGTGCTTCCACAGCAGCAACCCATTGGTAAGTCCCATTGTTATCCCCATTTTACAGATAAAGAAACTGAGACTCAAAGAAGGGAAGTGAATTACTCAAGGTGCGCATTCACAGTGATGAATGACTCATACCAATTCTTCTAAGTTCCAACTGTTCTCTTTATATAGGACTCAGACCTCTGACATCTTCCCCACCCCTACCAAATACCCAGAGGCATAGGAGACTTGAGTTCTAATCTCAAGTGAGCTACTTATTACTACCACTCACTGTGGTAGAGACTGCTGGTTGTCCACCAAAATCCAGCCTTCCCATCTTCCATAGTATCTGAGTTGCTGATAAACACATGGTTGCCAGCTAGAAACCATATTTCCCAGCCTCTCTTGCAGCTAAGTGTGGTCATGTGATTAAATTCTTGTCAAGAGAATCTGAATGGAAGTGATGTGCATATCTGGTCCTAAAAATATTGGGTGTCCTCACCTCCTCATTCTCCTCTCCCTAAGAGCTGCATGTGTAGGTGTCCATGACCTAACTTTCAGTCCATAGAAAGACAGTTAAAAAAGCCACCTCAGACTTTGAGCATGTATGTTGGCTCATGAGGTCAGGGTCATGAATGGCAGAGCAACAAGAAGGAAGGAGTCTGGGTCTGGGTGAGGCTAGAAAAAAAAATACATTTTGCTCTTTAAGCCACTTTTACATTTTCTGGTTCCCTTTGTTACAACAGCTGAGCTAATACTTAAATATCTCTTGCTATGTGTACTATCCCAAGTACATTAAATATTTTAACTCAGTGAATTACTAGCTCTGTGGTAGTAGGCAAGTCACTTTACCTCTATGAGCCTTGGTTTCCTTGCCTCTACATAACATGAAATAATAATATATTAAGTCAGATCATTGAGAGTATTAGGCGAGATGTTATAAGTCAGTACTGAATAACCTACCTAGCAGACAACTCAGGTAATTAGGGCACTAGTTGAAATTTTGAAAAAGTTTGAGGTGAAGAAGAAGAGGAAGAGGTAAAGCATTGCTATTTCAAAATACTCATGGAAAACTGAAGATTTGGGGGGATTTCTTACATTAATTTTATAGTTTAGTATTATTTTATTTTGAATCACATATATGGGAACAGGCAAACTTAGCCAAATTAAATGAGGGAGAGGTGGTTCCCCAAAGGAAATATTGGGAAACCTTCCACCAGGAGAAGGGCGATGGGATCTTGGAAGGCATGAACAGCAGTTGCCCACTTCTACTTTTGGGTCTCCCCCTGCACGCTGAAGAGCCCCAGTCTTCTGCCACTTACAGGGGACGTGCTTTGAAGTGATCCTCCCACTCTGGACCCCTTTTCTGGATACTTTTAATAGCTTTCTCAACACCGATAGTATTAACGTTGGAAACAACGATCACTTATAGGGAACTTACAGTGTGTCAGGCACTGGGCTGAGCTCGTCAGATCATTGATCTGACCAGTTGGGTGTGTGTGTAATGGGATGCATTTTAGATTAGAATGAAAAACAAAAACAGAGGCTCAGAGGGTAAAGTGGCTTTGACAGATGTCATATATGTAGTTTGAGGCCAGAATTTAAACCCAGGTCTGTATGACCCCAAGATCTGGGCTTGTCCTTCAACCCCTGTGGCCAGTCTGTTGACTTTGCTCTGAGTGCGGATCCCAGGTAGATGTACACTCTACTCATGTCTCCAACTAGCTCTGAGGTGAGCCAAACCATTCCTGTCCTTAATTTAAACCCAGAAGCTATGGAGGAAAAAAAATGGAGAGATCTGATGACATAAAAATTGTTAACTTCCAAAAGGCAAAAGATACCATAAACAACATCAAATAAGCAGCAAGGGTTCCGGGAGAGAATATTTGCAACATTTACAAAAGACAAAGGTTTACCATTCACAATAGAATATGAGCTCTTATAAATCAATAACAAAAAGACAAACGACCCAGAAGAAACATGGGCCTGGGCCAGGATGTGAACAAGTAATTCTTAGAAGAAATACAAATAGGCAGTTAATGTCTTCATTGATAATCAAAGAAATATAATCTTTTTTCATTTATAGAGGTAAAAATTGAAGACATTGCTAATGTCTAGTGTAGTCAAGGGTATGAGCCAACACTGCTGGCAGGAAGGTGGATGAATCAGCCACTCGGAGAACTATTTGGCAGTGACTATCACAACTGTATTTGCTCATATCGTCTAATCCAGCAATTCCCCTTCGAGGAATCCTTCTACAGAGATAGCCCCACAGGTGTCTAAAGGTAAATATACGAGGAAGCTCCTTGTCGCATTACTGGTGACAGAGGAATTTGGGAAACAAGCTAAAGTTCCATCAATAGGAAACCGGTTAAGTAGATTATACACAATTCAGTCATTAAAAAGATTAAGGTAGAGCCATATTTACTGATGTGGGAAGATTTCCAAAATACATTAAGTGAAGTAAGTCCAATTAGATAAAATAATATAATCTCATTTATGTAAAAAAAGAGATGTATGTTATGTATATGCACATAATGTATGGTACATAATGTACACATCATATATGTGTGTGTGAAAAAACTTGAGGGGGGGCTCTGAAGCATGTATTTTATTTTATTATTTTAAAAATATGTATGTTTTATTGATTTCAGAGAGGAAGAGTGAGGGAGAGAAAAATAGAAACATCAATGATGAGAGAGAATCATTGATCAGTTGCCTCCTACACACCCCACACACTGGGAATCGAGCCTGCAACCCAGGCATATGCCCTGACTGGGAATTGAACCATGATCTCCTGGTTCATAGGTTGATGCTTAATCCCTGAGCCACGCCAGCCCTGCTCAAGCATGTATTTTAAAAACAAACAAATAATAATAGGCTCATACGCTCTGTTGGCCAGAGTAGGCTGAGGTGCCCAAGCGGGAGGTGCTGCCTGGATGTGCCAATTTTATGGCAGAGCCCCCAGCTACAGCTGCTCACTAGGAGGAGGCAATGGAGAAAGTCCCTCTGCACACCACCTTCTAACGAGCTGTGTAGGACTCCCTGTCCTGGCCGTACCCCTGCTCTCTGTGGCATATCTGGACCTCTCTTCATCCTGCAAATAAGAACACCCTCTTCCGAAGAGCCGTGTGTGTGGTTGAGTAGGTTGCTTAGCCTCCATAGTACGAGGCCAAAACCTACACCCAACTCCCAGAGCTACAGTGAGGACTGAAGGAGAAAATGCACGTCAGGCCTGCTGCCCTCACAGTGCTGGCCCACCGACATGCTAGGGAAGGGCTGTGTTTCCCTGCCCCCCTTCCTCAGCGCAGCGTCACTGCCCCCCAGCACCTGTGAGGGGTGAGGGGTGAGGAATGGGGTCCTGTCTACAAAGGTTAGAGAGCTCACAAGTTCATGGTTGAGCTGGGACTAGAGCTCAGAGCTCCCAACTCCAACTCGGACTCCAGCCCAGGGCCGTCTTTCAGCCGCAGCTCCCAGCTCAGGGCCGGGAGCAGCCACTCCGCTCGGGTGCTTCTAACACCCACACTGAGCCACATGTGGGATGGAGGTGGGGACAAGGAGAAATCAGGTTCTGTCCTCAAAACCTCAGTCTAGGGGTAAAGACTCCTCATCCACCCCAATATGTGATGAAATGGGCCTTTTCACAGGTGGAAAGGGCCTGGGGAGGGCAGAGGCCCAGGAGCTGAGGCATAAGGAACCCTGTGTATCCAGGGTGGCTGGAGTGGAGGCTGGGGAGGCCCTGGAGGCTGGCGGGGACAAGGCTCTCTCCTCCTCGTCCCTGTGGTCATGTTTCCCAACAACAGCTCCTATATTTCCTGTATTGCCTCTATCTGCAGGGCACACTTCCAGCCTCGGGCCTTTACCTGGATGTCCTCCCCCACCCTTCATCACCACCAGCTCTCAGGGCTTCTCAGACCTGAGCTACGTGGCAGCACCTACGTGACAGCCCCGGCCCCCAACATGTGTCTCTACATTGCACTCTCCAGGCAGGCCCAGGTCTCAAGTCCCAAAGTATGTACCTGTCTCCTCTCTCCAGACCAGGGGCCTAGGGATGGAGGGCATGGCTATTCACCCCAACTCACCCCAACCAAACAGCACTGCGCTGTTGGTACTGTGCTCTCAGAAACAGGTCTCATTTGAATCCTTGAGCACACACCTCTGAAGTGGGGAGTATTCTTCCCCATTGTACAGAGGAAGAAACTGAGGCCTAAAGAGGCTCAGTGACTTCCTCTGTATCCATGGCCACAAAGTGGCAAAATCAGGTCTGGGACCCTGCTCTTGTTCCACGCAGATCCTTGGCCAGCCTCAGCTTGGGAAGGGAAGGGTCCTGGATATACTAGAGTGGGCATGCTCACCCCACTTGGAGGAGTAATTTACTGTCTGAGCCCCAATTTCCTGACTTCTGGAATGGGGATGAAACTACCTAGCAGTGCTAATTTACAGGGCTGGGTGGCAGTTAAAGGAGAGGTTGCACGAGAAAGAGCACCTACTGGGTGCTGTTAGGCCCCATCAGGCCTGCACACAGTAGGACTCAACAAATTCTGACTTAGTCCTGAAATCAGCAGTAATCCTGACCCAGCATTTCTAACAGCAGGGCATAGAATTAGGCAAGAATGGATTAAGACATTCAAGAGGATTACTTAATAATCAGCTAAATGATCTAAGCGGCCTGGGAAAAGACTGGGACCAGACTGTTCATTTAATTTGTCCAACAAATGGTTATTGGACACTGAGCTGAGCTGGAATGGTGATGGTGATGATGATGATGACGATGATTATAGCAGCTGCTCTCAATTATTAAGAATCTACCATGTACCAGGTACTTTATATAGAATCTTACTATATCAACCTAGAAGGTTGATATTTCCTAGAAAGAATGTATTTTCTCTAATAGGGAGGTGCTAGTCAGGACAGGGGAGAGGCCAACGAGGCAGCCACAGCACAAGTTTAAGGAGGCACTTGTTCTGACTCTAATGACACCTGCCTTACCCTAGTCCCTACCCCTTGCTTGTGCTGGACACTATGATGTGCCTCCCAGACTCAAAGACCCGGACAAGGTATGAGAGTGAAATCAACAGGACAGAGGGAGGCAGGTTGCTTTAAGGAGGTAGCCCCAGCGAAGAGGTGAGAAATACCTGTTGAATCCATAGGAAGCTGGTGGGATTACAAGCATACCCCGATTTGTTACACTTCGCTTTATTGCATTTCATAGATGTTACAATTTTACAAATGGAAGGCAAGCAAAACGATTACGACTCACTTTATTGCAGCGATCTACTGAACCTGCCGTATGCCCGTACAGTAGGAGAACCGAGACTCAGAAGGTAAGTTGATTTGCTTGAGGTCAGGCAGCTAAGTAAGAGCTGCTTCTGGAGCTGGACCCTGAGGCTCTACATCAAGCCTCTACATCAAGCCTGTCAAACTCAAAGGCTAACACGGGCCAAACAAACAAGGTTTAAGCGTAGGTGGGCCGCCAAAACACAACAGCTTCAATTTTCATAGAAACATAGGTTTATTTCGATAGAGACATGCTGAATACAAAGGGCTGAAATAAATGAGTAATCGTTAACATAAAATAATAGAACATTTTAATAAAATTTAACTTTTCTTGAACATTAACTTACCAGACACTGAATAACTGCACAAATTAATAAGCGTAACGCAAATAAACCTATTTTCCTTGTTCTCCGAAAGCGAAATATTTCCTGTTGCGCACACCAAACAAGTCAGTCCAAGACTAATGACGTGGCCATCGGCTGCTAAAATATTCGCTGCTAGTATTAGTGGAGAGAAATGGTGCGCCTGCACATAAGGTGCATAAGGGAAACTAATGCAACATGATTATAGTAATCAGTCATTAGTGAACGTTGTAGTTCGTTATTAATAATTATGTATAACAGGATATTGTAAAAATTAAGTTACAAAATTTTTATTAAAACATTTCTTACATACCGTTATATTGGTTGGGCAGCAAAAATATTCACTGTGGGCCACATGCGGGCTGTGAGTTTGACATGCTTGCTCTACATTCTGGCAGGGTCACTTCATCCTTCCCTCCAGCTGGGAGGGTCAGACCCTCCATAGGTCAGGGGTTTGGGGATCCAGGATCCATGCCTTCTCTGTACATGCCCAGCCTTACCTTCTCCTCTGCCCACCTGTCTGTTGTCCAACTTGTCAGCCGCCCTTTTGGGAGGGATGCGGGTGGGAAGTCACTCAGCAGCTGGACTCCCCCTTCGACCTCCCCTCTGAACTCTAGAAAGAGGCAGGTGTTGGGTTTTCATTGGAATCCCTTCCATATGGAGAGGACTTGCTCTACTCAGGCTCAAGTCGAGAGGAGAGAACACAGTTTATCAATTGCTTATCTACCCATCCCCGAATTTGCTGCTCACTTATTGTGAGGCTTAATGCCTTGTGAAATAGCAGATCAGGGATATTAGGCCCATTTTACTAGTGGAGAAACTGAGGCCCAGAGAGAAGAGAATCAGAACAGTGTCTAGTCCAGGGCTAGATCCCGCCCCCCACTCCAATCCAGCCCTCCAGCTTCTGTCTCTGGTCTGGGGTCCTGGGCAAAGCCAGGGCAAACGCTGGCCTTTGTGAGCCCAGAGCTCAGGCCAGTCCCTTTTCAGAGGCCTCTCAACCCTTGCACCCCATCCTGCCCCAGAAAGCCCCATTATCTTAGGGGAGACCTTTATTCATTTGCCAAACACTCCTGTCACCCATACCTGAACTGCTGGCTCCAGAGCTGGCGCCGGCCAGCCTCCTTCCTGCCTCAGTCTCTCTTCCAGCCTTTCTCCTACATCATGGAAACACCTAAGGATCTTTCCAGAGTCAACAGCAAAGGGTGGCCAGGAGCTCACAATGGTGATCAGGATCGAGGCCAAATCCTGCCAGGCCTGAGCAAGCTCCATGTCCCTCGTCTGTTGAGTGGGGACTGTGCCTACATCACAATGTTGCCGCAAAGCCATTAGGCCTTTTCGCTTCTAGACATGCCTCCTCTGTACATGCCCTGTACTTGTATACCTCCCTGCCTTAGAATGGGCTCTTCCCTTGCATGTCACCTCCTCCAACTCCTCAAGATGTACTCATCACCATAGCAAATGTCACCACCTCCCTAAAGCTTGAACTGACCCCATCCCCAACCAGCTGAGACCATTCCCTCCTTTGGGTTTACCTGCTGGAATGTCCTGTTTTCTAGTCCTTATCACAGTCTTGTACCAACATGAGTTGATGTCTAGGCCTATCATCCCCTAGTCCTACCTGAACTGTGACCCCATAAGGGCATATAACAGTTGGCCCAGGGACTGGAATAAAGGTAGCACCAACTTGGAGAATAACCATCACTATCATTTATCGAGGTCTGCCTAGGTGTCAGGCACTGCGCTGAAGGCCTCACATTGCATTTGAGCCTCATAACCACCCGAGACTGGGACCATCTCTCCCCGAGGACACAGCCTCAGAAATCTGAACGTACGGACAAGGGAGAGCACCATGGCTCAAAGCCAGGGTTTTCTGAATCCTCACGTCCCACCCACCTCCCCTCTAACCTTCTGTGCAGTCTTCTTCCAGCAACAGGTGGGGGCAGCACCACCAAGCTCCCCCTCCCAGGAGCTGGGAAATCCAATGGTGCCCTTGGCTTACCCTGCCCTCTGGCGGTGGCAGCGTCTGCCTTCCAGATTATGACATAACAGTTGCACAACTCAGATATTTTGAAAGAAACTGTCAGTTTCCTCTCCTGGGCACTGCCAGGGGTTTGTGGTCTCCATCCCACCGCAAGTCCCTAACAGCCTCAGGACTCTAGAAGCCAAATATAGCCAAGGGTTGGACTGATAAGGAAATGAAAATGCAAGACTGTAAAGTGACCCAGTTTTATTTTGGTTTTTTTTGGAGGCCAGATGGGGCATGCTCCACTCTGCAGGGGCTGTATGTACAATCTTCCCCTCCCCAAGGCGGGAGGCCCAGCGACCTCAGGGCCCAGGCGAAGGGAGTAGAGGCCCCAGTAAATGCGCAGCTCCAGGGACCCAGTGACCCAAAGGAGAGACGGGGAACCAGGCAGAGACCTGGAATGGCTCAGATTGGGGGTGGAGGAGGGTGGGAGAGTCGAGAGGAGAGGACACAGAATCCAAGAACGTGGAGTCCGAACGGGGGTCCAGTGCCCTTTTTACCGACGAGGCTCCTCGTCGGAGAAGTGATGCCCAATTCTCATCCAGCAGGAGGCAGGGCCCCGAGTGACGCCAGGTGTCACGGCCGGCGCTACCTCCGCGCACTAGCCCGCGGCCTCCACCCTCACGGAGGGTGCGTGCGGGCCCAGACGGTGGGTGAGCGGTCTGGCGGGCAGACTCCGTTCTCCTCGCGGGCACACCAGGGAAGCGGCGGGCCGGGCTCAGCAG
Organism: Cnephaeus nilssonii; assembly: GCF_951640355.1. NCBI lineage: Eukaryota > Metazoa > Chordata > Mammalia > Chiroptera > Vespertilionidae > Cnephaeus > Cnephaeus nilssonii. Next base: position 72,966,039 of record NC_137078.1, read on the forward strand.
CTCACAGAGCCGGCGGGCGGCCCAGACCCCAAGTCCGAGAAGCAGTCGAACTCGCTCTGGCCCAGGAAGAGCTCGGGCAGCTCGCGCACGCGGTGCAGTCCGAGTTCGAGCTCCAGCGACGTCAGCGCCTCCTCGTCGATGAGTTCGGCGTCCATGCCGCCCAGGGCGTGCGCGGGCGGCGGCGGGGCCGGGGATCCCGGCGCCGGCTGCAGACCCGGGGGACAGCCCGGAGCGCCGGAGGGCGCGGGCGCGCGGCCGGGGTACATGCTCGTCACGGGCTGCAGGTGCGCGCTGCCGGCGGCCGGCGGCGGCCCCGCCGCAAAGGGCTGGAAGGCAGGCGGCGGCCCGAAGGCCCCGTACGCCAGGGCCCCAGGCTGGGGTGGCGGCGGGCCCAGCGGAGCCCCCCGTGGCCGCAACCCGCTGTCCAAGCCCGGGCCCGCGTAGGGCTGCAGCGTCCGGAGCGCCTGGGGGCCGTGGGCGGGCACGGCGGGCGGCGGTCGCTGCACCAGGCGGTAACCTTCGGCGAGCATCAGGTGGTCGGTCATGACGGCGGGCTGGCTGCCTGCGGGGACGACGGGCGGACGGTCAGCGCAGGCGGCCCCTCGACCCGGCCAGCTGTTCTCCGGCAACAAGGAATCCGGGTCCCTTGCCCTCCCCGCAACCCACCCGGACAAAAGGAAACAGAACCGGACCGCTGCCTCTGCCTCTGCCAGGACGCACGGACTCAGAGCTCCTGTGCGCCCGTGGCCGCCACGCGCGGCGACGAGGAGAACGCACTGCCCACCGGCTCGGGTTCGGAGACCTCTGCGCCGCGCCGGCTCCTCCGCGACTTATATCCAGAGGCGGGGCTGCCCCGCTCCCGCGCGCTCATTGGCTGGAGGAGACGCGCCTGGGAAGACCGCGCCGCGCCTCCGGGAGGTCTCAGCACCGCCCCCGTCGGAGCTCCGCCCTTTGGACCCCCAGCCGCGCTGCCGGCCCGAAGTGCTGCACTGTGCTGGGTGGTCAGCACCTTTCCAGGGTCCTGGTCTGAATGTCCCAGGCTCAGCCTCGGTACTAGCTGGACTGACCAGACGTGTGGACTCCCAGCTGCAGGATCACAAACCCAAATCCCCTAATTTCTCAGGTGGAAGCCCAGGCTCAGTAGCAGAAGGCGTTTCCTTGGGAATACACAGCAGAGCCTTGACAGAAGCGACACTTGAACCCAGGCCTTGTGATCGCCATCACGGCTCCTTAGCAGTGCAGGGTCCCGCGGAAGGTCAGCTGCCTTCCCCATAACCCAGGGAACCAGTTGCCCCTCCTCTGGCTCTCGCTTGTCTGTGGAAGCATGTGCTGAGTTGTTATTAAAGTAATTCATGGGCATGTCTCCTGGAAGGACTAGTTCATCTTCGTGACCTCAGCACTTGGCCCAGAGCCTGGCCCAGAGCAGGCTTTTGTTAAAGTTACGTGAATAAACAAAGCGATGGGAGGAATTGCAACTCATTCTCCTGAACTTGAGTTTCTTCATCTGTAAAATGGGGACAACAGCGCTCCAACCCCACGGGGTTGTTGGAGGGTTAAATGAGGCCATGTGTGGACAGTGCCCAGCACGGTGCCTGATACATAGCATCTCAAATGAATGAAAGGCCGGATGTCGTTCTGTCCCTGGAGAGCTGAGTGGGGGATGTTGCACCTTTCCTACATATTATAATAATAACTGAAATGTTCAGAGTGCTTTACATTCTACAAGCTTCTCGTTGGGGGCAGGGCATGGATTATCAACCCCATTTTGCAGATAAGGCGACGGAGTGAGCACGTGAATGCCCGTGTTCTTAGAGCAGCTGGAGTCTCTCCCAGAGGCCAGGAGACAGCCTCCCTGGACCTTGCTCCCCAGTTTGCCACTCTACCCCTCCCTAAGTTGCTCCCCTGCCCTGGTAGTGGCCTTGGACTTCCTGGAACTTAGGTTTATCCAGTTGGTGCAGAGGGGAGAGCGCTAGAGTGAGAGTCCAGAGGCCCTAGTTCTAATCATATCTCCACCACCTGCAGACAGTATGACCTTTGTGTGTTGGGAGGAGGGTGTCATGCGGTTCCCAGGGCCTCAGCTTTCTGTTCGGGGAAAGGGAGATTGTAGTTTCTGCCTTGTCACCCTGAGAGTTTGTGAGACGGTCACAAGTGACCATAGGTGTGTTCACATTTTTTGCAAAGTGTAAAGGCGGCACATCAGAACTGATTGTCCTGAGTCTCTCTCCAGTTAAGGCCTCACACAGAAATTCCTAAACCTGGCCACACCTCAGACTCACCTGGGATGTATGAGGGTGGAGGGGAGGGGGCTTTGAAAAGTACCGAATTGCCCTAACTGGTTTGGCTCAGTGGATAGAGCATCTGCCTGTGAACTGAAGGGTCCCAGGTTCGATTCCGGTTAAGGGCATGTTCTTTGGTTTCGGGCACATCCCCAGTAGGGGGTGTGTAGGAGGCAGCTGATCGATGTTTCTCTCTCATCGATGTTTCTAACTCTCCCTTCCTCTCTGTAAAAAAAAAAAAAAATCAATAAAATATATTTTTAAGAAAAAGAGCCGAAACCTGTTTGACTCAGTGGATAGAGTGTCGGTCTGTGGACTGAAAGGTCCCAGGTTCGATTCCGGTCAAGGGCATGTACATTGGTTGCGGGCACATCCCCAGTAGGGGGTGTGCAGGAGGCAGCTGGTCGATGTTTCTCTCTCATCGATGTTTCTAGCTCTCTATCCCTCTCCCTTCCTCTCTGTAAAAAATCAGTAAAATATATTTTAAAAAAAATAAAAAGAAAAGTACCGAATCTCTGGCCCCACCCCACCCCCCTGACTCAGACTTTCTGAGGGTATTTTGAATAATAAGAATTTATACTTTTCAAAGTGACCTTGTTATTCTGACATAGTTGGTCCAAGGGCACCAACATTTGGGAGCCATTATACCATTATACAGTTTTCCTTGTTTAAAAAAAAAACAGTGTGTGTGAATAATGTTAAAAAGGCTCTTTAATTTAGTCAACAAATATTGTTTTGAACAACTGCTCTATGCCAAGCATTGATCTGTTAGTGGTTTTTAAGATTTCAGGATCAAGTAATTCTTTGAGAATCCAATGAAAGCTACAGACATCATGGTCACAAACTATTACATAGAAATTTGACTGGTTAGCGGCTCTCTGTGGGATCCATGAGACAGCCAGGGATTCATGGAGTCTGGGTTAAGAACCCTTCTTAGGTTCTTGGGGACATATAGTTAGCAGGGATCTAAGTAAAATAATTATCCACATGTTCGAAAGTAGCAGGTACAATGGAAAAAAGGAGAAGTAGAGTAGGGAAGAGACTGGGGGTACAGGGGGTGGGTTGCAGTATTGCACAGGATGGTCAGAGTAGGCCTCACTGAGACCGTTTGGTTTGAGCAAAGACTTGAAAGAGGAGGAGGTATTGGTCACATGGTGTTTGGGCCAGCGTGGTCCTCGCAGAGGGAACACTGGACTGTGCTTGCCAAATTGTAGTACCAAGGGCCTTGTTAGAAATGGACATTCTGGGACCCCACCCCAGACTGCATCAGCTTCTGAAACAGTAGCTGGGCTGAGGCTCAGCTATCTGCACTTTAATAAGCCCTGCAGGTGATTCTGAGCCCCTGAGTTAGAGTAACGTCTCAAGGCAGGTGTAACAGCCATGGGGAGTGTGGCTGGAGAAGGGGGAGCTTGGAAGTGGTGGAGGTGTGTGTGTGTGTGTGTGTGTGTGTGTGTGTGTGTGTGTGTATGTGTGTGTGTGTGTGTGTGTGTGTGCGTGTGTGTGTATGTGTGTGTGTGTCTGTGTGTGTGTGTGTGTCTGTGTGTGTGTGTGTGTGTGTGTGCCTGTGTGTCTGTGTGTGTGTGTGTATGTATGTATGTGTGTGTGTGTGTGTGTGTAGTGAGGAGCATCACGAGGGGCCTTAGAGGGCCCTGTAAGGACTTTGGCAGAGGAATGACATGGTCTAAGTTATGCTGTGACAGCATTGCTCAGGTTGGATCCCACCTGTTCCTAGCATTTCCCAAACTGTTTCCTTGCTCAGCCTTGAGCTGCCCAGGCACATTCATTTCTCGGGGCTCCTGCTCTTCCCTTGCTTGGAATGCTCTTTCCCAAACATCCACATGATTCACCCCTTCCTTTGTTCAGAACTCCAGGTAAAAGTCACGCCCTCAAGCGACCTCTCCTGACCAGCCCTGTCTGTCCCCTCACCCTGCTCTGCTTTTCCTCCACCACTGTATTTCAAAGAATGTCTCCTCATGAGCAGCTCAGCTCCCTAAGAGCGGAGGCCTTGACTGCCTTGTACAAGTGTTTTGCACGGTATTTCTAAGGCATCAGAACAGTACTGGGCACATAGTAGGGACTTTACGCATCTGTTGATGAATAAATTAGACAGAGCAGAAGTTATTATCCTTTTTGACAAAGAAGCAACCCAAGGACCTGAAAACAATTCAGGAACTTGGCTGAGGTCACAAGGTGTGTGGTGGAGCCAGGGTCAAAAGCAACATTTATAGTTCTAGGAGCACAGTGCTCCCCACTGATCCAAGCTGCTTTCGCCTGGACCCAAGTCTTTATGAGCCCATTGGGTTGGGAGGGGGCTTGAGGAGCCCTTGAGTCCACCTGGCATGACTTGACAGGGCCACACTAGTGCTTGGACCAGGTGGACACTGATAGGGCCTAGGGACAGTTGTGTGCCACCACCTGAGGATGCAGTTCTTCCTGCCCCTTCCTTATGTCCAGTCCCCTTTCTTGAGGACAAACAGAAGGATCCACCCCAAGTGGCTTCTGCCCCTCCCACAGGGCCTGGTTGGCAGGACCTCTTGGGTGTCACTCTTGCTGACAGGCCCACTTCCAGTAACCAATACAAAACGAGGCTCACACAGGGCCCAGCAAATACTCTTCCATGGATTGACTGAGACTGAGCAGTCAGGAGAGGTACCTGGGAAGACCTTGGTCTAGAAACTCTGAGCTGGCTCCCCGGTCCCCGGTTGAGCCTCTCCTAGCCTAGCAGCTTGGCAGACTTGGCACTTAAACCTGGAGACTCGAACCTGAGGTCCGTGCTCTGACCGGCAGGCAAAGTTTGTCTCTTTGCAGCTTTTTCTTTAGATTTCAGAGGAGGCAAGAAGTTTCTACTAGATCCCTGAAGGGTCATGTCCTCCAAGAGCCCCCAGCTGATGATTTGCACCAGTGTGTCTGATGCCCAGATGGTAAACATGAGGCTACTATCCGGATTGTTACAAGAATAATATTAACTAATGTTTTATTGAATATTTACTATGTACCAGCCATGGCTGCATGATTTACATGTATTATCTTATTTGATCCTCATAAGAAACCTGTGAGTAGTTACTTCTTTACTTGTATCATTCCTATTTCACAGAGAAGAGAAACCGGAACTCTGAGAGGGACGTGACTTGCCCAAGGTCATGCAGCTAGTAATGGAGGAAAGGAGTGTAGTAGCCCCACTGTTCCCAGTGTTCCCTCTCTCTTTCTTCTTTACCAGCGTGCCAGGTAAGCTTTACTCCAAAGGCTCTAGCTGTTTCCCTTGCCCAGAACACTCTCCTCCCCACCACTACATCTGCTTGGCTGATTCCCTCACCTCCTTCAAGTCTTCGCTTAAGTAGGACTTTTCTTTTATCCCGACTCTCCTATTTCATTGTAGTGGTTTCCAAAAAATATCCCCAAATTCTTTAATACTCATTCTTAAACTCTCCTCTCCTTAAATGTGGGCTGGACATAGTGACTCGTTTTGAACAAATGGAATATAGCAGAAGTGATAGTGCCATTTCCAAGACTAGGTCATAAAAGGTAGTGTGAGTTTCTCCTTGCTCTCTCTCTTGAATCATTTGCTCTGGTGAAGCGAAGACGCTCAAGGATCCCTATGGAGGTGCCCACATGGCAAGAAACCAAGCCTCTTGCCAACAGCCAGTGAGAAACTAAGGCCTTTTGCCAATAGCCAGATGTGTGAGCCATCTCAGAAGCAGACTTTCCAGCCCCAGTCAAGCTTTCAGATGACCATGCACCAGCTAACATCTACTTTGCAGCTTTGTGAGTGACCTTGAGCCAGAATGACCTAACTAAGGCATTCTTAGATTCCTGACCCACAGAAACTGAGATATAAGTATTTGTTGTTTTAAGCTGCTAAGTTTTGGAGTGATTTGTTACACAGCAATAGATAAGTAATACATTAATACAGCAACCGGTCTCTGTTTCATCCCCCATATGAGCCTTACTTTGCTCTACTTTTGTTTCTTCTGAACATTTATCATTTTCTGAGACATTAAGCAATTCACTATGTGTATTTATCTCCCCACCAATAGAATGTCAGCTCCATGACTGTGTCAGGCCTGTGTCTGTTTCATTTATTAATTTATCCCCGGCATCTAGAACAGTGGCTGACACATACCATATTTCATTAAAAATAAGATAGCATCAATATAAGATGATTTCTATTTGAAAAAGTTAAAATGTAAAAAAGAATTCATGGGTCTGAGAATCAGTAAATATGGTTGCAGGAGCTCAGTAAGAATTAGAATATAGAATGACAGAATGCTGATTGTGTTGAGGACGGCAATGTGCCCAGACAAAAATCAGACACATTCCTGGCCAATGAGACGTGAGCCGAAGATTTGGGAGGAGCTTCCTGGAAAGCTCTTTAAAAATAGATGGAATTATGCAGAGTAGGTAAATCCACAGAGACAACACAAAGGTTGGTGGTTTCCAAGCGCTGGGGGGAGGGGAGAATGGGGCAACTGCTTAATGGGTAGGGGTTCCTTTTGGGTAATAAATATGGTTTGGAACTAGACAGTTGGTGGTTGCACAACATTGACTATATTAAATGCCACTGAATTGTGAATTTTTAAATGGCAAATTTTATGTTATATGAATTTCACCTCTATTAAAAACAAAAACAACAGATGGATTTGGCCAGCACTCACTTTTAGTGCTTTGCCTTTTTTCCTTTCCTGCCAAGGATGAGGATGTGATGCCTAGAGGGACAGCAGCTATTTTTTTCACTATAAGAAAATAATAATAACTAACAGTTATAGAGAACAACATGTGCCGATACTGTTTTAAGCTCTTTATATATACCAACTCACTTAACCTTTAACCTTTATTTATTGTGTCTTCCTTATAAGGGAGGTAGGTATTCCCGGTTTCTAAATGAGAAAACTGGTACAGAGAACAAAAAGAATGGTACATGCTAAGGATGGCAGTGTGGAATCTGGAGGAGCCTTGGCCCTCCATGCATCATGGCAGTCCTAGAAGGCCTACTTTGGTCTTCTTACTACTTGAAAACACACACACACACACACACACACACACACACACACACACACACACACACACTTGTCCTATTTAGTTAAGTAGTTAGGTTTCTATTCCATGAATCTTGAGATTCAAAGCCAGGTGTGTGTAACTTTAGTTACCCATTGTGCTTACCCATTGTGCTCTCCTCGCCTGCACTTACCCATTGTGCTCTCCTCGCTTGCCAATCAGTTACCAATCAGTGGTCTTTGGTCCCTCTGATCCAGCTAGATAGTGATCATCTGGAGGGTAGAGATGGGGTCTCCTTCCACGCTGAAGCCCCGTTGCCCACCTGGGGTCTGGTCTGTACTAAACAGTGCAGTGTGATGTCGGGATTAGCAGCTGGAATCAGGGAAAGGAGCTTGCATGCAGGAGAGATACCTACATGCCCAGGAGTAACACAGGCATCAAAGACGCAGTGAGCCCGAGCCCGGAGGGGGAGGAAGAGGTCACGGAGGAGTGAGCCTTCTCAAATGGGCAGGATCTGGACAGATGAAGTCAGGGAAACGGGCTTTGTCGACAAAGAGCACAGCTTTGACATGAAAGCACCAAGGCGTGAATGAACAGGGTGAAGTTCAGGAATTACCAGGTAGCTGGGTGGGGCAGAATAATGACCATTTGTGTCTGGAGAGGGAGAGATCAGGCCTGGGCTACGAAGGCTCTTGACTGTTAGTCCTCAGAAACACTGAAAAGCATCTGTGCAGAGTTTCTACCTCTTCTCATATCAACCCAAGAAAAAGAGAAGCCAGGAAGCGTTTCACCCATTTTACAGAAAGCAATTGAGATAGAGGGAGGTGGATCGATCATTTGGCTAACGTTGCATAGCTAGCAAGTGGCAAGGGTAGACTTGAACCTGGGTCTTTTAACTTCATGTCCACACTTGCCTGCTCAAGCAAGGGATTGCTAGTGACTGTGGGCAGGGGAAGGCCATGGGAGGGAGAGTGATGGTTCTCTTTTTGGAACTTTCTCTCCTGCCAGTGGAAAGGACAGGATGGATTTGAGAGGTAAACTGCTGAGGCATAGCAACAGACCCACTCATTCATTCATTCATTCATTCACTCAACAAATAATTACTGAGCTCCTACTGTGTGCCAGGCACTTCCTGACATCATTATAATTTATAATTTAGTGACAACAGAGACAAGAAGCAAGTGAAAAACTATTACAAACCATCAAGGCTAGGAAGGAAACAAGCAAGGTGATTGGAACTCACTTTGGCAAGAGGGGTCAGGGCTGGCCTCCCAGACAGGTGGCGTTAGGTTGAACCTGATGGAGATGAGGAGCCAGTTCTGTAAAGAACAGGGGAAGATGCTCTGGGCAAGAGGCAGCACGTACAAAGACTCGGGTGGGAAAGAGCTGGTGGGTTTGAGGAACGAACTAAAGGCCCTGAGACTGGAGGTTGGTGAGCTTCGGGTCAACAGTCAGACAGGTAGGCATGGGTCAGGCCACGTGGGCATTGAGGGGCTGAGTCAAGGGGTTGGATGTGTTTCAGGTGGGATGGGAAGCCCCGGGAGCAGGAGGTTCGTTCCCCTTGGTGCCCTGGTCAGAATGGGAACCCTGTAACCCTGTGGAAGAGGGAGGTTAGGAGGGATGGAGAAGCTCAACCACTTACAGTGGAGTCATATTTAATAAGGATGAGGGCATCATGTTCTAAAATCAGCATGTAAGGCAAAAAGCACACATAGTCCTTAAGAATCCCTTATGGGACTTATTACATCTTTATAGCAATAGGTTATTTGTATGGACTCTATATGGTGCTATGCAGTATATGAAAAAATATCCAATATATAATTTAGTATTACCCTTAAACATGTAAAAGGGAGAGGTGAGGGCAAGAGTCAACTAGTGCCCATATGTGTCTGTGTGAGGCTTCCTGTAATGGATGATGTTGGTGTCTCCCCTGAACCCCCTTTCCTGGCTGGCACTCCTGCCTCCCGGCTGCTGAGATGATGGCTGCTAACATTCACAGCTGCCCTCTTCTCTCTTTTTTAAAAATATTTTTTATTGATTCCAGAGAGGAAGGGAGAGGGTGATAGAAACATCAACGAGGAGAGAGAATCATCAATAAGCTGCCTCCTGCACGCCCCCCACTGGGGATCGAGCCAGCAACCCGGGCATGTGACCTTGACCAGAATCAAACCCGGGACCCTTCAGTCCGCAGGCCGATGCTCTACCCACTGAGCCAAACAGGCTAGGGCATGCCCCCTTCTATTAAGACTTGCCCTCTGCCAGAGGGAAGCCTCCCCTCTCCCCTCCCCAGTCCTGGGGTCAGATTGGTGAGGGAACAATAGACTAGTCCCCTGGCCTCAATGTGAGACTAATTTTTGCGGGGCAAGTGGTGCTCCAAGCTCCCCATGGGCCAGGCTGGGACTGCATCCTCTGAACGACCCCCCTTCTCTTCCTCACTTCTCTTCTGAGAGCTCTGCTTCTAGGGAACCTGACCGGAGGCCCTCCCTGGGAAGGCATGCCTGGCAGGGGCCAGGCTGTTGGTGTTTGTTGACTTAGTTAATCCTCACAGTAACTCCTGGGGGATCTGCCTGGCTCATGGCGACATTCCTTCTTTGAGAAGTGCCCCCTTCCTCACTTTACTGGTGGGGGTCCCCAGGTGTGCTCTGTGACCACCTTTGCTAGACGTAGTCCCCTGTGCCATGGACCACGCTGGGCCAGATGTTTTTTCTCCTAAAAATTTGTAATTAAGATGGAAAGACAGCAGCCAGACTGAATGAAGCTGGGACAGCCGCACATAAACCTATGTGTGAGCCATGGGGCAGCCAGCTTTTGCCACAGACTCCAGATAAACGGAAGAAGCCCGTCTGCAGAGGGAAAAAGATGAGGCAAGCATGGCAGGCAAAGAAATGAGAGGGGAGATGGAGAGGCGTCCTGGCTGAATTTCTGGAGGCTTTTCCAAGTGCAGTGCCAGGCCCCCGTGGCCCTCTGCCCTGGAGTTCCAGGTCTCCTCCTGAGACTGATTTTGCTTAAGCTGGCCTGAGACACAGAAAGTGTTGGCTAAGAAGGGGAGTTCTGTTCCCGTTTTACAGATGATGAGAAGGATGCCCAGGAAGGGTAGCTCACCAGCTCACGGGAACACAGCCAGAAACGGATGCAGCTGAGCTCCCAGCTCACCCTGCCTTTCCAGTGCTCATGCCTGTCCTTTGGGGCCAGGGCTCTGGGCATGTGGCTGCTGCATCTCGGAGCATCCCAGCTCTGGGCTGGCAGAAATTCCTTCCCTGGACTCAGGAATTCCCGAGTCAAGGGGTTGGAAGATGGCAAGGGTGTCACCTCACCCTGTAGGCTGCTACTTCTGGCCTGACATCCACAGATATCCTGCAAACAAGTAGCTTGTACCCAGCTTTATAGCCAGGCTCAAAGGATGGCCTGAGAGCCCTTGACCCTCCCCCTGAGGATGGCCTTGACCTTTGATTGCTGTCTAATGGGGACTCTGAGACCCTGCACATCTGAGGGAAGGGGGGTTTAGCTCGAACTGCATTTCCTCACCAGCATCACGCATCCCTTAAGATTCAAGCTGATAAAAGAGTCAACGCTGAGCCCAAACCAGGCATGATTAATCATTTCCTCCTCCACGCTGCTGCTGCTGCTGCATCCTGTGTCTGAGTCATTTCCACAAACCTACTACCTAACACGGTGCCTGGCACAAAATAGGCACTGGGCAATTTGCGAGTGGCATTGGATCTTACATGGTTGTTGGATGTTGTGTCCACCCAGTCCCATTGCCAACTCTTAGAGCAGCGTGAGGGTAGGGCCAGCCTTGACTCTGTGGTGTGGGAAGGGCCAGGATGAGGCAGTGCAAGAGTGGGCTCTGCAGGCCTCAGGAGTCCTTGGCTTGAATTCCAACTCGGTCGCTTTGGGTCTTGAAACCTTAGACAAGTTATCCCTCTTTTCTCAGCCTCAGTTTCCTCATCTGTAAAATGGAGGTGATCATAATAACAACTATCTGGCCACATCATCAGGAGGGTTAAGTGAGATAATACGCCTAAAATTTCCGTCACTGGCCTAACACAAAGTAGGATGTCAGTAAATATTACTTTTCTCCACTCAGGTCTTTGCCACAGTGCCTGGCATACGACAGACATTCAGTAAGTGCCAGGTCACCTTCAGGCTACTCTGGTAAAAGCAGCCCCGGTCAAGCAACCAGCTGACTGCAACTGCATGGATGGGCCAGCCCAGACCAGCATAGTTCCCAAATCAGGAGCTAATAAATGATTGCTGCTTTAAGCCTGAAGTTGTTTTTATTTTTCATTGATTTTTAGAGAGAGAGAGGAAGGAAGAGGGAGAGAGAAACATCAATGCAAGAGGGAAACACCAATTGGCTGCCTCCTGCCTGCCCCCTATTAGGGATCAAGCCTGAAACTCGGGCATGGGCCCTGACCAGGAATTGAACTGGCAACCTTTTGGTGCATGGGACAATGCCCAACCAACTGAGCCACACTGGCCAGGGCTAAATCCTAAGTTTTGAGGTAGTTGTTACACAGCAAAAGCTTACTGAGACCAACAATGAAGTTATAAGAAGGGCTGGGATGGAGCTGGTCTTTGGGAGAAATGGAAACCAGAACTCTTTCTTGTCTTTGCTTTTTTTCTGAGCAATACTTTTTTTCTATGTCACAGCACACTAATTTTCTTCCTGGTATAGAAAACATGGCTGTGTTCTACACCTTGCACCTTTAGCTAATGTAGAAAAATGAACTCCTTTCTCTACCTCCCAGGTCTAAAATCCCCTGGGAAAAGGCTCATTGGCCCAGTTTGAGTCAGGTATCCACCAGCCCTCCCCCAGTCAACTGGTGATGGGTGGGGGAGGCAGGATCACAAAACAATCCTAGATGACACATGCTGAGCACAGCATTGCCAAGCACTGTTTTAAGGCTTAATGTGTTAACTGATGTCATCCCCATAACACAACAATCCTATCTGAGCTGTTATTATCTCTACTTTGAGGTGAGGAAACTGAAGACCGAGGCACACAGAGCTGAAGTAACGTGTTACAGCCAGAAAGCAGCGTGGCCGGGAATCCCATCAAGACTGTCTGCCCCCAGAGCTCTCACCCCTGCCAGCCACACTCTGCTCCTGGAAGGGACCTAAGGACGGAGGGGCAGGCAGGGTGGAGGCCCTCTAAGGAAGGAACTGGATTGTTTAGCCCAGAGAAGGGAAGCCTCGAGGGGCCCTTAAATCATGCTGCCTTCAGATCTCTCAATGCCTGTCCTTGGCAGCGAGAGTGCAAGGTTCTGGGTGACCTCTGAAAATGAATCCGGGGCCAGAGGGGAGTGGGTAGACATCGCCAGGTGGTGGGTTTCAGTTCAATGGAGGGAAGTTCTTCAGAGTCGGAGGTGTGTGAGGATGGTATGGGAGCCTTGGAAATGTGAGTGCCTCGTTGCCAGGAGTTAGAGGAGGCCCCTTGCTAGGGGTGGGGCTTGTGGCTGTGGGAATTTCTGCAGTCCTGTCTCTGAGGGTACGTAAAGCCAGTGCAGGACAAGGAAGGAGCTCAGCGGGCTGGAGGCTGGACGGGGGCAGGGGTCCCAGATCTTTGGATCAGTAAACCATCCCCTTTCAAATTTTAGGAACAGATGTAAGGTGGCCAGTTTTTTACTTTTCTAAACAGCTAGACAAACTAACCTAAAGCAACTACCAGACACGTCACCACTCCATAGAAGGGAAGTCCTTTTTTTAAAATCCTCACTTGATAATATTTTTCCATTGATTTTATTTATTTATTTATTTATTTTTTTTTTTGAGAGAAAGGGAAAGATAGAGGGAAAGACAGAAAGGAACATCAATGTGAAAGAAGCCCATTGATTGGTTGCCTCCTGCACTTGCCCTGACCAGGGCCCTGGCCAGGGAGGAGCCTGCAACAGAAGTATATGGCCTTGACTGGAATCGAACCCGGAACCCTTCGGTCTGCAGGCCGACGCTCTATCCACTGAGCCAAACCAGCTAGGACAGGAAAGGCCATTTTTAATATAAAAAAATCCAAATGCACAATAGCTCAGAATAAACTATTGTTTTCTGTCAAGGAAGAGCAGTTGACAAGGGTACATCAACATAACAAAAAAGGTTATATGAAAAGCCAATTTGAAGGCATAAAAATTAGGGCATAACATTTTGTACTAATATGAGTAGTTTCTGTCTCTCTCTGTGTGTGTATGTTTAATATTTAATAGCACAACCGACCAAGGACCCTGCTGTGAAGTTATCATGTTCAAGAAACGGGGTAGGCCCGGCCAGCATGGCTCAGTGGTTGAGCGTCGGCCTATGAACCAGGAGGTCATGGTTTGATTCCCAGTCAGGGCACATGCCTGGGTTTCAGGCTTGGTTCCCAGTGTGGAGCATGCAGGAGGCAGCCGACCAATGTTTCTCTCTCATCATTGATGTTTCTATCTCTCTCTCCCTCTCTCTTACTCTTTGAAATAAATAAAAATATATTTTTTAAAAAAGAAACAGGGTGAGAATAACTCTATAAACTAATTATATACACTGAGTGGCCAGATTATTATGTGTTCAGAGATCATAATAATCTGGCCACTCAGTGTATATCCTATATAATAAAAGGCTAATATGCAAATTGTCCCCTGGACCAGGAGTTCAACCAGCAGGCAGGCCAGCCAACAGCCCATGTCCCCTCCTTCTGGCCAGGCTGGCTGGACCCCACCCATGCACAAATTCATGCACCAGGCCTCTAATATATATATATATATATATATATATATATATATATATATATATATATATATATATATACTAAGTGGCCAGATTATTATGCATTCAGAGATCATAATAACCTGGCCACTCAGTGTAGTATGTGATAAGGAGAATGCACACTTATAACACCTGTCTACACATAGTAGTTAGTTGCAAAAAAGCCATTTGGTCTTCTCTTGGCTTGTAAGCACAATGTTCCAGATTTCAGTGTACATTAGCAACCTCCAACTCTTTTGTGTAACCATGGTCTTGTTTTCACCTTCCAGTTCTTCCACCCCAGCCTGTTATGAGGTCTGCAATGTGTTTCTCCAGGTCATCAAGGTGACTGCTCGTGTCTCAGTTCTTCCAACGATCTGGTCAGACATGGCCTGACATTGGTCTTGCACCAGCTGCAGGAGTGTCTGCACCACCGAAGTGAGGTTCTACTGAGTCTTGTTTAAAATATTGATTTCTTAATTTGGGGTTGGAAAAGTGGGGGTCGTCTTATACACGGAAAAATACCGTATGTGAATGAGGACAGATTCTGTTACTAATGATAGTAACAGTAACTGGTGTTTGGTGAGCACTTGCCCTGTTTGACAGTGTACATGCATTATTAGCTCACTGAATTATTACAATAACCCTGCAAAGTGTGTACTCTGTTGCCATTTTACAGTTGAGGAGAATGAGGCCCAGGGAGGTTAACACTCAAGGTCATACAGCAAGCAGCTGGTCAAACTGGGGTTTACACCTATGCCTGAAGGAGTGCTAAGCGTTCACTATCAACCACTGTGTCCTATTCTTTACTAGCTTCTCAAAATGCAGAGAGGAATATTGGTGGGGGGAGGCCCATACCTACTCATATCTCATCAGAGGTCTGCTGTTTCCCAGCAGATGCAGGCTGCTGTGTGATCATCTCCAGTTACTCTGTGGGTGTGACTTGCTTCCTTGGTGTGTAAATTCCCTGGGGGAGAGTCATGTGCCCCCTTGAATGCCCAGCCTGGTGCTGTCCTGGCTGGGGGCTAAGGGATGGGGATGCCCCCTGAGCCTGGCTGAGACTTAGGGAGCAGGGTTGGGCCAGGCAGGAAGAGGCAGCCAGGGGTTTCCTCTGGGTGGGCCAGCCTGGCTCTTGCTGGGCTAGAAGCCAGCCTAGAAAGGAATTTCCCGGCCACGTCTTACCTGTGTCTTCTTTGTGGAAGGCGCATAGCATTGGAGGATGGGCTCTGCTCCTCACTCCCCCAGAACCCAGCAGTCAAGGGGAACGAGGAGACCCCGCAGGGGGCCTTCATTTGGGGGGAGGAGGCAGCACTTTCTCCTAAAGCATCAGGGCCTGGTTCTTCCCTCTAATGAAAAGAGTAAGGCCCAACACCCCAGAGCTCACGGGTGTCCAGGCAGGAAGGCTTGGCTTAGCTGGGTGACCCCCTGCTCTTTAGCCATTGCTGTGTAATAGAAACAGAATGTGAGTCACATATGAAATTGTAGATGGTCTAGTAACCATGTTTGTATTTTTAAAGTAAAAGAAACAAGCGAAATTAATTCTAATAACCAATTTATTTAACCCAATATACACTGAGTGGCCAGATTATTATGATCTCTGAACGCATAATAATCTGGCCACTCAGTGTATATCCTATATAATAAAAGGCTAATATGCAAATTTTCCCCTCAACCAGGAGTTCGACCAGCAGGCAGGCCGGCCAACCGCCCATGTCCCCTCCCCCTGGCCAGGCTGGCCGGACCCCACCCATGCACGAATTCATGCACTGGGCCTCTAATATATATACATATACACTGAGTGGCCAGATTATTATGTGTTCAGAGATGATAATAATCTGGCCACTCAGTGTACATAAAATTGTATCATTGCAACACATAATATAAAAATTAATGAGACATTTCACATTTTCTGTATTAAGTCTTTGGATTCTGGGGTGTGTTTTATACTACGGCTCAATTTGGAGTAGCCACATATCAAGAGTTCCATAGCCACATGTGGCTAGTGGCTACCATATCAGCTAGAGGAGCTTTACACGATGGATGCTGGATACAAAGAACCAAAAGTCTCGGAATTTCTGCAAGGACTTGGGAAGGACTTTGAGGTCATCTGGGCAAGCCCCTCACACACAAGGAACTGGCTTTCCTCCAGGAGATCCACTGCTCCCAGCAGAGCTGATGTCTGCACCTGGGTGTCTATGTCCCTGCGGCCCGTTACCAGTGGAGATGGGTTGCTGACGGCCACTGTCAAGGTGTATAACAGGGGCAAGAGGAAGACACTGGAAGGAGGTAGTATGTACCCTACCCTAGTAGACATCCTCCCATCTGTCCCCTTCTCCCTTTCTGGAGGGGAATGTCACAGCCTGGGCACAGGGTGGGCAGGAATCCCTATGATAACTTTCAAAACCTGAACAGACGCAGGCCTTCTGATTCTCTTCTCTTCATTCCATATTTATTGCCGCTTACGATGAGCTTGGGTGCAGATAAAGGCAGGTCAGACTTCCTTGGGGAAAAGCAGTTAAATGCCTGGGCAACCAGGGCAGGCTTCCCTGCTGCGTAGAGACAGAGGAGCAGTGGGGCCGGTGGTGTGGCGGTGGGGGCGAAAGATGAAGGGGAAGGGTGACCAGGAAGAGAGTGACAGAGAGTGGGGACGAGCGAAGGAACTGGCCTCCTATTTTCCCAGGACCCTCAGCTCCTGCTACTCTTTCTCCTCCCCACATCCTGGGGTCTCCTGAGTCACCATGGCTTCCCACAAAAAAAGAAAAATCCCATTTTTTTTATATGTCTGCCCGACCTGAGGTCCTAAGAAGACCAGCACATGGTGGGTACCCAGTGAGTGGAAAGAAGAGGGGGACGCAGAGGGCGCGTGCAGGCCAGCTGGGCAGGAGGACACAGGGACCGATAAAGGGGCAGGAAGGGAACTGGTGTGTCTTGAGCACTGGCTTGCCCCCTTGTCTCCCGTAGCTCATTCATGACCCCAACAGTGGGAGATGGTATTGCTCCCAAGCTACAGGTGAGGAAAACAAGGCTCAGACAGGTCCAGTCGCGTGCTGGGGTTAATGTCCATTCTGTCTCGTTCCAAAGGATGATCTTTCTAGGTTCTTTCTGGCACGTTCTCACCTGGCTACTGCCAAGAACCCAGCAGTGACCAAGTTCTTGGCAGGCACCCCCGCCTTTGCAGAGACCTGCTTCGCTGGGAGTTCCTGGTGAAGTGGAGGGTTCCTGGAAAGGCCCCCTGTGACGGCAGGTACTACCACACCAGATCTGGAGGTCACCCAGTCAGCACCACACTCCCACCCCTGTGCTCCCCTAGGTCAGAACTGGAGGCAGTTCTGAGGGGTAAGGTGGCTTGCTCAAGGCCATAGCGCAAGGGGGTGGGATTGGCCACGCCTGCCCCTGGGCGCTGACTCATGGCAGCTGCTGTGGGAAAGCCACCAGCAGCCTTCCGGCCTTGGCTTTCCCAGCCCGGCAATGGGCAGGCCTGCTTTGACATAGCCGCCTGGGCCTGGAGCCAGGGAACCGGGGAAAAGCTGAGCGTAGCGCATCACCAGGACGCCTCACCCTCGCCCTGTTCCGGTGCCAAGATTCCCATGGGGCATCCCTCCCTGTGGGCAGGAGTCTTTCCAGTTCTCAGGTGGACCAGGCCAGGCTCTGGTGTGGCTCAAATCCAGCACCCAGCTCCGGCGGGGTGACCAGCATCCTGGGTTTGCTATCTCAGTCTTAGCATCCCAAGTCCTGCACCCTGGGAACCCCTCAGTCCTGGACCAACAATTGGCCACCCTAGTTCTGGCACCAAGCTCCCAGTTGGCGCTCAGGTGAAGGAACACCATCAGTGAGTGAAGAACAATGAAAGAGCAGCAGTGCCGGGCGGGAGTCAGATGGGGGCCGCTGTCCACATTTTATGGATGAACTGAGGCACAGAGAGTTTAAACCTTCAGGTTGCTTGAATTTTTTTTTTTTAATTGATTTTAGAGAGAGCGGGAGGGACAGAGACAAACGGACTTATGTTCCACTTGGTTACGCATTCATTGGTTGATTCTTCTGTGTGCCCTGGCCAGGGATGGAGCCTGGAGCCTGCTGTGTCATCCCAGGTTGGTGTATGCTCTCAGGCCCTTCGGCAGCCCCAGGTCTCCTCGGCACTGTCCCCTGAGTGAGGGGGCGAACAAGGGAATGGCGCGTGGGGTCCTCCCCCGCCCCGAGCTTGGCCACCCGGCTCCGCCCCCCTCCCCCGCACCCCCTCCTCCCCCGCTGCTCCCACCCAGGAGAGGGACTGGGGATTGATGGGCGCGGGGCGCTGGGAGAAGGTAGATGAAAGGCGCCGCGATCGCGCTGACCGCCGCCCCGTCATTAGCCGGCGGGCTGGCTTATCAGCCATCGCGGGCTCCCGGGCTGGCTCCCCACGCGGCCGCCACCGCCTCCCGGGGCGGAGAGCGCGGCGGTTCCCACGCTCGGCGGGGCCGGGGGCGGTCTCCGCTCGGCGTGGCCGCGCTCGCCACCGCCGCGAAGGCCGGGCTATAATTAGGGTAATTGCGCGGCTCCCCGCCCGCCCGCGGCAGCTCAGGACCCCTGCTGTCCCGAGCTGGCCCCGGAGGAGCCCAGGGCGCCCAGGCCGCTGCCCCCCACTTTTCCAGGCGAGCGAGTCAGCACTCCGGGCGGCCCGAGGGAAGGGGCTCCTGGAATGGGCTTTGTGGGGACAGGAGGGGCGGGGAGGGAGCTCACCTTGATGGAGCACCTGCTGCCTGCGGGTGGTTGGATAGGCTGTGCCATTCCTGCTCAACACTAGGGTGGTGTCTGGAGCAGATGAGAACATCTGGCCCACAGAAGATGCTGACGGTATGGAACAGCATCCTATTCCGCCCAGGAGTGTAACAGGTGGGCTTGGAGGCCCATCAGGGTTAAGTGGGCGTGCCTACATCACACAGCGAGTACCCCCACGATTCCTTCCGAGGGGAGGGAAAGGCAGACCCCACACAGCAAATACTGGTTTAGCTTCCTCCGGGACTTTGGTTTTACTGCGCTTGAGTCTCAACCCTAAAGCCAGTCCCCGATCCTTAGGTTCTTGGCAGCCCTAACCCCAGGTCCCTATCACTGAGACGGGTCACTAGAAATCCTTTCGGGGAAAAGGCAGGTGAAAACGAAATGACTGGATTTCAAGCTCCCATCTTTCATCCTAAACCCAATCCAAACTTTAACCCTGCTCCACACCGAATTCTAAATTAATCTTGACTTTGACCCCCTGCCCATGTCTCTAACCTTCTTCCTTGGTGACCCCCCCCTCCCCCCCCCCCCCCCCCCCCCCCCCCGCCATTCCTCTCATCCTCCGCAGCTACCCTCCTTCTGGAAGCTCTGCGTAAGGTCTCCAGCAGCTGGTTGAGATTCTGGGTCTTTCCACATCCTGCAGTCTCAGGTGCGACATCCTTTTCCCAGGGCCACCTGGCAGGGCTCTCACCCCTCAGGAGCCACGGCGAGCCCTTTGGGTTCCACTCCCGGCCCTGTGCCACCCTGTGTCCTGGCCAGGCTCGCTGGGTTCTTAGAATGTAGGTCTGAGTCTGCTGGGAGTCGAAATTGGAAGTAGAAACAACTGGTTGATTGTGAATGAATGAGTGAATGAGAGTGAGTCAGAGAATGAGGGAGCAACTGAAGAATGAGTGAATGAATTGTTGTGTAAACAAGTGAAGACCTATCCTCGGCCTAACCCTTTAACCCTCTCCCTAGCCTGGATGCCTTCCTGAGTAAGGAACAATTGAAAGACCAAGGGACTCCCCGACCCTAGGTGCCCTGAGATTGTTAAGTGTGTGTGTGTGTGTGTGTGTGTGTGTGTGTGTGTGCCTGCGTTCACAGGTATGCATCTGCATTTGCACCCAGTACTTTGAATCAGACAAGCCTGAAGTCCACTCCTGGCCCCAGTGATACCAGCTGAGTGACCTGGGTGAGTGACTTCACCTCTCTGGGCCTCTGTTTGCTGATCTAAAATATAGTAACAACAATAAAACCTGTCATAGAGAATCACCTTCCCCCAACCCCTGGCCCGTGGCAGGCTCCGTGTTCAATGGTGCAGGAATAGGAATAGAAGGAACACAATCTTTCTTTCTCCCCTCTTTCCAATATTTCTCTCGCTCTCAATCTTTATTCTCAGTTCCTTGTTGTTATCCAGGTAATTAATAAAAATCAACCATGAAAAACTGAATCCCACCCTCTCCTTTTGCTCCCAGCCCCTCTCTGTTGTGGGCACAGGTCTGAGAGGGGAGGTAGGGAGTGGCTAATGCCACAGGAAGGAAATGAAAACTGGCTCAAAGGGGGGAAACCTCAAAAGAAAGAGAAATAAATTAAAAGCTAGGGTTCAGAGTTTCCTTACCCCCCCCTCGACCCCCGCCCCCCCCCCTACACATCCAGGGAGCAGTGAGTGCAGCAGCTCAATGGGAAGGTAGGAGGTAGAGCCACAAGACAGGGGACAGCGGGACAGCCCCCTGGATGGCAGGGGAGCCCTGGGAGGGAGGGAGGCCTCGTGGAGAATGTGAGAATCAGCCGGAGTTTGCTGCTGGACAAGTCACAGCAGAGGCAGCTGCATGTTCAAAGACACTAAGCTGTCAACAAAGGGTTCCTATTATTGCTGGAGGTGGGTGGTGGAGGCAGAAATCGGGCTGGTGAGGGTGGCTGTGGCTGTGGTACTTTACGTTGTAGGTTATAGGGAGCCATTGCAGGTTTAAGCAGGGAGGGATGGCCAAATATGGGCGATAGAAAGATCACTGACCAGCAGTGAGGGGGTCGGCATGGAGGTGGCCCTGGGCAGAAGCAGGGAGGCCAGTTGGGAAGCTAGTGGGGGAGTCTAAGTGACTTAAAATGATATTGGTGATTAGTTAACCTTTACTGAGTGCCTACTATGTGCCAGGCACTGTTCTAACTGCTTATATGTTTTAATTCATTTAATCCCCACAACATCCATACAAAGTAGGTGCTCTCATGATCTTTTCGAAATTCCACCTATCCCCTAAAGTCTCCCACATGCACTCCAGCCTGCACCTCCCCTCTCTTGACCTATATGTCTCAGGCCCACTGGCTTCTCCACTGGATGTCTAATAGGAATCTTAACCTTCATGTGTCTAGAAATGACTTTTCCCAGAACTGCTCCTCCCTCTGTCTTCCCCATATCATAAACAGCAATTTCATCCTTGCATTTGCTCAGGCTAAAAACGTAGCAGTCATCCCTGTGTGTCCTCTCCCTCTACCACCCGCCCCCGCCCTCAGCACCCTTTCTCACTACCCACATCTAATCTATCTGTGAATCTTATTGATTCTGACTTCAGCAGCATTCTCAACCTGACCTCTGCTCGCCTCCCCACTGTGGCCGGCTGGGCCAGACCCCACTGTTTCTTGCCTGGCTTACTGCCTCGGCCCATTTCTGACCGCTGTCCCTGCCGCTATCCTTCTCTAGCCAGTGTGACCTTAAAACATAAAGTCAGATCCAGTCTCTCCTCTGCTCAAATCTGCCTCATCTCCCTGGAGTCAGTCAAGGTCCTCACAAAAGCAGATAGATCCCTACATGATCTATCCAGTTCCTCTCTCCCCAGCTCCTTATCAGACTTCCATCTTTCTCCTCCATCACTCTCCTACCTCCACACTGACCTCTTCGTCAATCCTTCAAGACTCCAAGTAGCCGTTCGGCTCAGAATGTTTGCCCTTGCTGTTCCCTCCACCTGGAATGCCATCTCCCCAGATATCCATGTAGTTTGCTCCTTCCATTTTCTGCTCAAGTGTGGCCTTATTAGTGGGACCTTCCTTAGCCCCTCCCCCTCCCCCCCCGCCCCGTTTAAAATGACAACACTCCTTTCTCCCCCATAGGTGCTGCCTACCCCCGTCTCACCAGAACGTCTCCAGGAGAACAGGGTTGTTGTTTCACTGCCACAGCACAGTGCCTAGAATAGTGTAGGTGCCCAAGAAACTGTTTTCAAAACTGAATGCGGAGTCCTCATTTTACACATGAGGAAACTGAGTAACCTGCCCAAGATCGCACACTTGTAAGTGCTCGGGCGGGGGTGATGAGACCAGAACATGGGCGGTGACTTCAATGAGGGTGGAGGGGAGGGATGGATGAAATGACACTGCGGATGGGCCCAGGGGACTGGGTCCAGAATCTATGGGCTGACTGCTGCTCCAGGGGGTGAACTTGATATTGTGGGACCTCTTGGGGTTGGCATGAAGGTGAAATCAGTCTGGAGTCGAAAACACATTGTATATACGTATAGTGAAAAGGAGTTTTGAGAAGCTATCCCATGAAGATTTAATTCCCAGCAGCTTTTCTGTCCTTCCTCACCCTTGACACGGAGGTATCTATTGCTTCTGGGGGAACAGATTCAGCCGCCAACAAGAAGCTGACCCTCGGGTCCTGGCTGGTGGGGCTCAGTTGGTTGGGTCGCCGGTTCAATTCCAGTCAGGGCACATGCCCAGGTTTCTGGTTCATCCCCAGTCAGGGGCTTGTAGAAGGCAACTGATTGAACTGATTGATGCTTCTCTCTCTCTCTCTCTCTCTCTCTCTCTCTCTCTCTCTCTCTCTCTAAAATAAATAAAAACATATATTTAAAAAAAAGAAGTTGAGCCTTGGCTTTGACTTTCTAAATAGACATTTTGAAAGTTGAGCAATCATAACAGTTTCAGAATCCAGAATTTCAATTTCAAGACCTACACACTCGGGAGGGATAAAGAGTTTTTCTGAAACTTCCTTTTACAGCTCAAGACCTGGAGTCTGGCCACGTTGGAGCATGGACTTCTCACTATGAGCCCTGGTGGGAGGAAAGCTGTGAGGTGGGGCAGTGCCTCCCATTTGAGTGTGCGTCTGAATCACCCGGAGGGCTTGTTCCCACGTGGATGGCTAGCTGGCCCCAAGCCCAGAGTTGCTGATTCAGTAGCTCTGGGTCAGGCCTGAGAATTTGCATTTCTGACAAGTCCCCAGGTCATGTTGACCACACTTTGAATAGCCCTGGTGTAGGGGTTCTCAGCTATGTAGGGCAACCTTGTGGAGCCCACCCCTCCAAGATGGAGAGATGCAGAGGGGAAGGCAACAGAGGACTCCTGGGACCCGGAGAGACGGGGATACAGAAATGCTAAGGAAGATTGTGGACCAGAGGGAGCCGGGGTCGGAAAAGAGGGTGCGGAAGCTGTGGCAGGAGCAGTCATGGGCCAGGGGACCTGCCTGGAGGACAGGTGGGATGTTTATATCAGGGCAGCTGTAGAGGGTGGACACCCCAGGGAAGAGACAAAGCTGGAGGCAACACTGGGACCACAGACCGCTCCCTGCCCCCGGGGTTGTCCAAGTCCTTCTTCCATCCTCCCCGCTTCAGATAGATGTTGCCCAAGAAAACAAAAGGGAGTGAAAAATCCTGAAAGACTGAGCATTTTACCCCAAAGAACCCAAATGCCCCAGGAGTGGCACAATTTAGAATTTCTTGCCAAGACTGTGTTGATTAATCCCTCAGCTCCCCCGAGAGCATGGGGAAGTGGCCCATGGTTGTCACGTGATGGTTCGGAACACAGGCTGTGGAGTCATTCACTCGCTACGCAACACTGGGCAGGAGACACCTTCTTCAAACCCTCGTCTCCTCTAATGCAAGCTGAAGATGAAAATGTTCATCTCGTGGGATTGAGAGGCTTAAGGGAGGTGGCGCATGCATTCAACGCAGAGCCAGTGCCTGGCACAGGGCAAACATTTAATAAATGGTATTTATTGTATAATTCTTTCCTCTAACTTTTCCTTCTCTCTTCCTCCTTCCTTAACCAATTACTGGCACCTTCTAAGCCCCTGACATAGATTTTGCCTTCTAAGAGGGAAGCAGGCAGGTCAACAGGCAATTGCAAGTGGTAGGCTGGTGTGGTGTTGGGGTTGGCCCAGGGGACAGGGAATCAGGGCGGGATTCCTGGGGAGGGGATAGAATGCTTATGTAGCTGGCTTTGTAGAAGCTGGTAACATAGCAAAAAGGGTGTTTTAAAAAATATAATCACACCTGGGAAGGAAGGAGCAAAGATTATGAAATTTCTCCCGTAGTCAAGGTTCAGAAATATAATTCTAATGTGCAGCAGTTTATAATGGAAGACAGAAGAGCATGGTGGAATTTGGAAGTAGACAGACTGAGTTGGAATCCAGACTCTGACGTTTAATAAACTGTATGACCTTGGGCTCATTACTTAACCTCTCTGTGCCTCCGTTTTCCTTGCCTGTAACATGAGATTAAAGGTATCTCACTGAAATATGGGTTTGCCGTAAGAATGAAAGGAGGCAGACTATGTCAGGCTCCTGGCATGTAGTTATGTGCTCATTAATTCCGAGCCCAGGGCTGGAAAGTGGTTCAGAGCTGTTTGCTCTCCATTCTGCCCCAAAGCGGGGCTGTCGCTTGGCACTCTGAATCGTGATGAACTGATGATCACCTGTCTTCCACACCCACTCCGGATGCTCCTTGAGGACAGGGTCTGATTCAGACTCTGTTTAGTGTGTCCTCTTTGGGGAATAGTTTGGCCTTATTAGTAAAGCTGAAGACCACTTGCCTCATCACTCAGCAATTCCCTACTTTGATATTTACTTTAGAGAAACTCTCACACTGGGAGGTGTGTGCAAAAATGTTCATAGCAGCCTGTTTGTAAGAGCAAAAAACTGGAACATTTCAAATATTAATCACCAGCAGACTGTGTAAATGACTGTGGCATATTCTACAGCGAGTGATTCACCCCAGCCGTGAGAATAGAGGACTTACATACAGCTCATGACATCCAGGAACCCCAGGATGATAATGCTGAACCAATAAGGCCAGTCACAGCAGAATACTTTCAGTGTGATCCCCGTATACACATGGAAAATATGCGAAACTAAACAGTATATTTTTAGGGCTATAGACACATAGGGGGAAATCTATATTATAAAAAGCCAGTGGCCGGAACAACTGAACAACTGGTCACCAGGAGGTGCATTGATGGGTCCTGCGGCGGTGGCGAGAGGGACTCTGGGTCACGCCTGCACGGTGGGTCTGGGTCTCGTGTGATTTCATGCGCTGGGTCTCTAGTATCTATAATAATAAAAGCATAATATGCTAATTAGACCGGGCAGCTGAACAGTGAAATGACTGGACGACCTTCCGGAAGAAGCCGGGGCTGCAAGGGCCGAGCTCCTTGCATGAATTTCATGCATTGGGCCTCTAGTCTATAATAATAAAAGTGTAATATGCTAATTAGACTGGACGTCCTTCCTGATGAAGCTGGGGCTGCTGGGGAAACCCAGGTCCCGGGTGCCAGAGGGAAGATGGTGCCGGCAGCTGGGAGAAGAAAGGCCTACTCTTGCACAAATTTCCTGCATCGGGCCTCTAGTTTTTTAATAAGGGACTGACAGACACAATTCAGGATAGTGGTTTCCTTATCCTGAAGGAGGGAGGGCCCAGAGCAGAAGGACACACAGGTGACATGAGGGTAGCTGGGCTGGGGGAGGGGTGCAGGAGTCACCTCAGTTTCTCTCATCTTTATAACATGCACACATATTATAAAAATATTTTTCCATACTTACCTAATATTTAATAGAACAGGGTGAAATCTCAACTAAGAAGCTTTGTGGCAGGGGTGGGGGGGTGGCACTGGGTGAGGGAAGATGCGAGTGGCTCAGAGCAGAGAAGGAGCTGCTTGGGACTGTAGGACTTTGGGTCTACAAGACCTGCCTTACAAGGAAGAGTGGGGGATGTTTCTCTGAAGATAAGCCTTCCCTTTGCTATAATTCCATTATCCATTATTGTCATGGAACTCTCAGATTTCCCTTCCCAAGACCGTGGATCCTGAAAAACGGAGGGCCCTGGGTCAGGGAGAGAAGGAAAGGGATGTCCTCCCCTTGGAAAGGCTTCTGCGTTTTCCATCAGGGTCCTGCGGCTTTCACTGCTTTCTGGCTGTGACAGGACTGTTGGGAAGAGTTAAGGAGATAAGCCTTGCAGTGCCCAAGTGGAGTGCCTGGTGCCCAGTGGGTGGGTGCTCAATAAATGTCAGTTCAGAAAAAGGAACTGTGCCTTTGCATGATTCCCTGCTGTCTCTGCTCCCAGCAGCATGAAGGGGAAGTGATTGCTGCTTTATGACCCCAGAATCCGGAGGGAGTATGGTAGGAATGCATAAGCAGGGAGCAGCTGAACGTGCTCAGGTCTTTAATTTCGGAAACTCCTGCTTTTGCTGGTTATGGGGCCCAGTCAGATCTCCTTCCCACTGAGCCTCAAATTCATCAATGATAAAATGGGGGGAGCAATGCCTGCTCTTCACAGGGGAGCTGTGAGGGATGAAAATGTCCACCAAGTGCGGATGACAGTGCCAGTTCAGGCAGAGGCTCATCAAAGAGTGCCCCACCCCTTCCCTCACTCCAGGCTGGAGAGATGGAGCCTGGGAGTTTCTCAGAACCAATGAGGAGGCTCAAAAATTGACCCTTGAACCTGTAACTGGAACCCAAATTTTGCTGCCTGCTGCCACAAAAACCAAACTGGTGAGGCAGATGCTGGTGAAAAAGGAAAGTGGTTTATTCAAGTGCCAGCCACCTGAGGAGATGGGGGACTCTTGTTACAAAGCCCATCTCAACATTTCATTGCAGGCAGAGGTTTGATTTTGTTTTTTGTTTTTTAATGTTGTACGTTGTTGTTGTTTTTTAATTGATTTCAGAGAGGGGAAGGGGAAAGGAGAGGGAGATAAAAACATTAATGAGAGTGAAACATTGATCAGCTGCCTTCTGCACACCCCCTACTGGGGATGGAGCCTGAAACCTGGGCATGTGCCCTGACCAGAAATGGAACCAGCAACCTCCTGGTGCATGGGAGGACACTCTACCAACTGAGTCACACTGGCTGGGTCCAGGCAGAGATTTTTATAAGAAGGGAGACAGCAGAGCACAGTCCATTCCAATAAAGACCTTGAAATCAGTCAAAGGGTGGTCTGTTGTGCATCATCCTGGTCTTTCTCATCCTGGTTCTACCTCATCCTGTTTTTTTTGGTTGAAGGTCAGCAAATCTCTGGGAACCGGGATGACTGAAGGTCAGAGTCTATATCTTCTGAAGTTAGTGTTTAAGATTCTTATATAAACACTAGAGGCCCAATGCATGAAATTCGTGTAACAGTAGGCCTTTTCAGTCCCGGCTGCTGGGGCCCTTATAGCCCCAGCTACCTCATGGCCCTGGCTGCCTCATGGCCCCGAGGCCCTGCCCCCTGCCCACACCTGCCTTGTCCTGGTGCTGCCCGCATCCACCACCACACACCCCCGGCTCCCCAGTTCCACAGAGCCCCCCGATCGATCGCCCGCAGAGGGTAGCCTGGGCCTCCCTCTTTGGGGCGATCACGGAGCCCCCCGATTGATCGCCCTGCCAGCTGCCCCCTGGTGGTCAGTGCATGTCATAGCGACCAGTCGTTCCCAGTCCTTCTGCCATTAGGGTCAATTTGCATATGACCCTTTTATTATATAGGATGCTGTTTATCTACAATCTACATGTTAGTCAGAGTCAGTATTTACAGAAACCATGTGGGTTACAATTCCCACTGTTACAAACCTTCCTCCCTCTTCCTTCAACACCATCCATTCTCATTTCAGCTCCCCTTTCACCTTCCATTCTCTACCTTGTCCCTCCTCCCTAGCTTCTCCAGTTTGGTGGCTGTGGGGGACATACATTTGTCCTCGGGTAGGTCATGCTGGTCCACCAACTTGATGATATCATGCAAATAAGATTCAGTGGGCAGGAAGTAGCAGACACCCTAAACCCCCCTGGTAAGATACATGCTTGCTGGAGGTAGGAGATCAATGCCACAAAATTTCAGGGACCGGTACCTCAATATTTCTGGAGGTCTAGAGGTCTAGGGCATGTCATGTTGTCTCCTCCAAAATAAAAGGCAAGTTGCTATATTATTACCCCAGTACTAAAAGAGAAGCATGGATTTGGAGGCATGGTTTTCCATATTTGGGTGTGTTATTCCTACCCATTTACCAAGTTACCCACAAGGCTTCTATTTGGAGAAGGGCCCAGAGAAAGAAGATTCCAGGTGGTACAGGCTGCAGGCAGGCAGCTCCGTCAGTTGGGCCTTTTGACCCAGGAGAAGCGATGTGCTCAATTAGATGGGTGTGTTAGGATGTTGTATAAAACTTGTGGCAAGCCCTGGATAGATGACTCATGGGGAAGGCCCTTGGTTATTGTGTGTTGTTGTTTTTCAAGCAGCTTTACTGAGGTTTAATATACACATGTAATAAACTGCATGTGTTTAAAGTATAGAAATTTATATTATGATATATACCTGTGAAGCCATCACCATAATAAACATATTCATTGCTCCCAAAAGATTCCTTGTGTCTTTCTGTAATCCCTCCCTCCAACCATTTTCCCCTGTCCCCAGGCAACCACCAATCTGCTCTCCATTTTTGAGACATTTATGTAAATACTAGAGGCCTGGTGCATGAAATTTGTGAACTCAAGGGTGGGGGGTTCCTCAGCCTGGCCTGTGCCCTCTTGCAGTCCGGGAGCCCTCGGGGAGCGGGTCTAAGCCATCAGTCAGACATCCTTAGTGCTGTCGTGGGAGAGGCTCCCACCACCACTGCTGCATTCCCCAGCCGTGAGCCCGGCTTCTGGCTGAGCAGCGCTCGCCCTGTGGGAGCACACTGACCACCGGGGAGGGGGAGGGGACAGCTCCTACATTGAACATCTACCCCCTGGTGGTCAGTGCACGTCATAGCGACTAGTCTTTCCACCATTCGGTTGATTTGCATATTAGCCTTTTATTATATAGGATAATCATGCAATAAATACTTTTTATGTGTGGGTTTTTTCATTCAGCATAATTGTGTTGAGATTTATGCATCTTGTTGCATCTATTAATAACTCATTCTTTTTTTATTTCTGAGTAGTATCCTCTGTGTGGATATACCACAGTTTGTTTATCCACTTATCTGTTGATGGACAGTTGGGTTTCCAGCCTTTGACTATTACAAATGAAGCTGCTGTGAACATTTATGTACAAGTCATTGCATGGATTTATGCTTTCACTTCTCTCGAGTATATCCCTAGGATGGGAATGACCAAGTCATGTGTATGTTTAAGTTTTTAAGAAACTGCCAAACTGTTTTCCAAAGTGGTTGTACCATTTTATATCCCCACCAGCAATGGATGAGAGTTCCAGTTCCTCCACATCCTCACCAACCTTAGTATGGTTAGTTTTTTTCACTTTAGTCACTCTAATAGACATGTAATGGCATCTCTTTATGGCTTTATTTTTCATTTCCCTAATGACTAATGATGTTGAGGATACTATTACATGCTTATTTGCAATTCATATATCTCTTTGGTGAAGTGTCTGCTCAATTATTTCCCCCAGTTTTTAATTGGGTTACTTGTTTTCTAATTATTAAGTTTTGAGTTCTTTATATATTTTGAGTACAAGTCCTTTATAAAATATATCATTTGCAAATATTTTCTCCCGGATTGTCTTTTATTTCTTTTAACAGTATCTTTAAAAAAGCAGACATTTTTAATTTTTTTTATGAATTCCAATTGATTCTTTTTCTTTTATGGAAGACTTTTGTGTATGTGTGTTTTTAACATATGGATGAATAGTTGTCCCAGGACCCTTTGTTAAAAAGAATACCTTTTCTCCACAGAGATGCCTATGTACCTTTGTAAAAAATAAGTTGTACTTATGTGCATATTTCTGGACTCTCAATTCTGCTCCATTGATGTATTTCTCTGTCTTTGCACCAATATCACAAACTTGATTACTGTAGCTTACTCTACTCCAAACAAAGCCATAACTGATAAGAACAGAGAAATATTTGTCTAGATATATGTGGGTGTTTTTTTTTTTTTTCAAATAAGCGTACTTGCCAAGAAAGAATTTTTATTTTCCTTGGAAAGGGAAAGGTTCATGCCCACTTCCAGGGCTCTACTTCTTTTCCATCTCCAGGTGCTATCTGATTAGGGCTGAGGGCTAACGCCTCCCATCTTCTAGGGTGAGTCAACCCTCTGCACTGACCGGTGTGCACTTTTTAATGCATAATTTTTTATTAATAATTATGTGTCAAGGCTCATGCTGGGCACTTTACATAACAAATTGCTATTATGTCTACCACATGCTGAGCACTTTTTACCATGGGCCCGATATTGTGCGAAACATTTTTTTTCAATGTCGTAATTTTTTACAGGAATTTCTTGGCTTATGTAACTCAATTGTCTAGGGATTATAGAGCTTCTGGCACGGTTTGATCAGGCTATGCACTAAACATTTTGCATCCTTCCTCCGAGCCTTGCAGCAATCAGTTAAAACAGGCTTTATTAGCCCCACTCTAGTGTTGAAAACGCTGAGGCTTTTAGAAATCACGTCACGTTCCAAAGGTCATCGGCCAGTAGGTGGAAGAGCCAAGAGGAGTTGGCTCCAGGTCCACACTGTCCTGCTTTCTAGTCTGTAAAAATAAGGAAGTGAGGCTCAGGGAGGTTCAATAACTTGCCCAAAGTCATATAGGTAGTAAGTGAGCGATAAATAGGGACCAGGACCCAGGCCTGCCTGGCTCCAAAGCTAGGTGATTCCCCCGATGGTCCTGAGAGAGGAGCTTGAGCACGAGTAGTTCTGGGGCAAGTTCTCTAAGGCTGGAACTAAGGACTCCTATGTTAGGGACATTTGGTTGTTGTTAATCCTCACTGGAGGGTATTTTTTTCCATTGATCTTCTTTAGAGAAAGTGGAATGGATGGGGAGAGACAGAGAGAGAAACATTGATCTGAGAGAGACACACCAATTGGTTGGGCTGGAGATCTAGTCTGCAACCGAGGTACGTGCCTTTGGGAATTGAACTTGAGCACTTCAGTCCGTGGGCTCTAACCACTGGGAAAAACCGGCCAGGGCATGTTAGGAACTTTTGAAGTTACAAAGCACCAATCAAATGTAAAGGGGAGGGGGTGTCATTGTTATCATTATCGTTACCCTGGCTTGTAAAGTCTAACTCAGAAGACTAAAGGGCCAGCTTTACTATATCAATAATCAATTTACGTGAAACAGAAGCCCACTCAGTTTAAGCAAAAAGTTTAAGTCAATATAAAGAGTCAGGGCTATCTCACAGATCTCAAAGGCAGGCAGGTCACAGAAGGACCTTACTATGGGGACTGACAAGGCATCAGGACACAAGGCTCTCTGCGGGCGAGCGCCAGCTCCCCCTGTGCTTCTCTCAGAACCTGGTTTCCTTCATCTGAGGATGGGTGTTGCAGGCAGGTCTTCTCAGAGAGTCTGTTACTTACCCGACCTGTACCTGTACCTAATCATGATCCTCGTCCTAATGCACATGTTTAGGAGTGGTTCCCTCTGAGGCTGGTGCCTACCTCTGGTCAGTTAGCTGGACAAGAAGGGGCTGCCCAGGATCCCTCTGGGTTGGAGTCAAATACGGACTTTTGACCTGAGCAGGTGCCCAAGAAGGAACCCACTTCCCTCTTGCCTACTCTGGGGACTCGGAGGAGGCCAGTCGGGTCATCTTTCTGCCCAGTCATTTCTCAGTGCCAGACTTCTTTAGTGTAAACTCCTCCATCAGGGATGCCAGTGCCTCTGGAAACTTCAGAAGATTCTAGAAGAGTCTAGTGAGGAGTGTGTAACTCATGCTTTTGGGGCTGTTTGGCTCCTGGGGACTTGCTTACTTGTTTTTCGTAGGGGCGCTTTACAGATCAATTCCAAGGGATTTCCTGACCTGCCTCCTGAGTCACTGCTCAGCCTCAGAAACATGACAGATAAACATGTTTCACCAGCTACCTCTCCCACTGATTCCATCTGGTCTCCAGGTTTTCCTCCCCTGGATGTATGTGACTTTTTGAATCATAGATGCCCAGAATGTCAGGGGTGGAAGATCATTGTGTCCAAAAGCTGTCCACTTCTTGGATGCAGAAACTGAGATGCACCGAGGAGAGATGAATGGACGCAATGGTGGTGCGAGAGAGGGTTTTAGCTGATACATGGGCAACTATGTTGTTGTCATTGATATATTTAATTAAACTATTGCTTAGGCTGAGGCTAAATGAATTTAAGTAAAATAGTCAATTAAAGAAAAAATGAAGTAAATACACTTACAGGTTGTATTGAATAAGTTAAACTTAGGAAATAGTACATTGATGGATGAGTGAGTGAGTGAGTGAGTGAGTGAACGGGTGGATGAATAAATGAAGAAATAATGGGCAAGTAGACATTTCAGGTTTAATGTTTTTATGGACTCAGAATTATTTCCCAGTCCTTGCATTTCAAGTCAGAGACTCGTCAGGGCCTACAAAACGGGCCCAGCTTCCGCAAGCACGACTCCTTAGAACAGGAACTGTTTACCACGCTGTTCTCATTTTCCAGGTCAGACAATCCTAGCCTCAGAAGCCACTAAGTCTACCTTTTAAGGTAAATGTATTGAGGTCTGGTTTCCCAGCTTCCTTTGGGCCCTTGTCCCTAATCTTACAGAGGGGAGGGTCTTTGGCTTCCTGTGGGGATCTTCAAATGCAACGCTCCTTCTTGGTAAAACTCTGGACCCACGCCAAGACTGAGTAATAGAGGGGAAACCACCCTGGGTGGACGTTGAGCAGGCCTAAGTAACCTTGGGCAAGTCCCTTTCCTCCAGCACTGGGTCTCAGATGCTTCCTCTGATAAACGGTTTTCACCCCACCCCATCAGTGTGTTCATCCAAAAAACATCTACCAACTCCTACCACATTCCTGGCATTTGCTTGGCATGCAGGCAGATAAATAGAGGACTTGGACCCAGTGCCTGGAAGAACCCACATTCAGGTGGGGTGTGGGAGAAGGCACATATGACATAATTACAGATACGTCTGGTCAGTGTAGGTGACATGGACAGTCCCATCAGATACGGGATCCCCAGGGTGTGTCAATCCAGGGAGAGGAATATGTGAATGACTTGTGAGGTCACAGGGCTGCACCCAGAAAGGTGTTGGTCCTTGACGGTAAGTTCAGCCTTTGGCCCAGCTTCAGATCCTTCTTCCATGCCACAGGGAACCCGGTGAACGTGGGTTTCGGAATCAAGCAGGTCCAGGCTTCAATCCTGAGCAGACGCCAACTAGAGAAAGTAGCTTCGTTCTCTGGGCCTTGGTTTTCTTCTTTCTCCCCAGGACTTATGAGGGCTCCATAAGATAATACAAGTATAATGTCGAGAGCTTGACACACAAGGCCTGGCACGTAGTGTGTGGTTCTACCATCCAGGCAGGAGGTGGGAGAGCTGGGCATCTGCCCCCCTCTGGGAACACACCCACCTCTTGCCTCATTTGCTGAGGGCCTCCGGCTCCAAGAGGTCTTGGCCCAGGCCTTTCTTGACCCTATGAATGCTATGGGGGGCTTTCTTCCTCCCAGGCTAGAGCCCTTTCCACTAAGCCTCTCTGCTCTCCTGATCTGATCATGAACTTGGTACATGCCTGAGACAGGGAGGAGACTGGCGGGGCTGCCGCCCTGGGACTCCGCGGATGAAAGCCTGCCAGGCCTGCAGATTCCTTCTCTTCCCAGCACTGGCGCTGCCCTCTCTTGCTCAACAACATGCCCAGGACAAGGTGATGTCCTTCTTCCCTTCTTGGAGGCAGGACTGAGTGGCTTCCTAGAAGAAGGCAGGCGGGACCAGCCCAGCATCAGACGCACCCGGGGAAGGAGGAGAAAGCCTGGCCGGGGAGAGAGCCCCAGGGCAGCAGTGGGAGAACAGGTTTGCCCGCATTGTTGGCAGGCCTCAGGATTCCAAAGCACGTTCTGTTTTTGTCACTGTCAGCCAATCACTTACTCTGCCAAGGCCACAGTGTACCAGGCTTTTCAGACCGCCAAGCCCTTCCATCTGCAATTCTCATTCTTCTCATGCCGAGAGATGGGTTATTACTGGCTCTGTTTCACAGATGAAGAAATTGAGGTCTCAAGAGAAAGTCACATGCACAAACCAGAAGGGCTGATGCCAAGGAATTAGCCTTTCATTGAGGACCTGCTGTGAGCCAGGCCTTTCTGAACAAGCATCATTCTTCCTTCCAGTAGCCCCGCAAGGTGCCCTGGTGGTATTGTCCCCACTTACAGAGGAGCAGACCCAAACCCAAGCTGGTGAAGTCAAGATGTGAGCCTAGATCTGTCAGGCTCCACACCCCGCTGCGCTGATCTCTCCTCCATGTTGAAGACAGGGAAGCCGAGACTCAGAAAGGTTTGAGCTGGGTCCATCAGCAAGTGGCACAGCCCATTTTCAGCCCAGGCCTCACTCCGGAGCTCCCGCCTTTCCCCCTCAGCTACGTTGTCTCAAGAATAATTTTTCTCATGGAGCAGCTGGCTACTCACAAATGACCACAAATCTGTCTCAAAGACATAAAGACCCAGAACAGAAAGGGCCACAAATTATTATTACTGTTATCATGAACGCTATTATTAATCACGAACATTGCAAGGTCAGCATTTACCCTGTATGGCTCAGACATGCAGAAATAAAACTGAGTGTCTTCTACAACTCAACTCAACTTGATCACAGCCTCCCTTCCCCCAACTTTATTTCTAGGTGAAAGTTCATTCTCTTCACAACTGGAAGTGCTGATGCTGCATTTTCTTTTGTTGTAAAGGACATTTTGGGGACAATTGGTAAATTCTGAAGCAAATCTATAGCTTAGATAATAGTACGTATATGAATCCCCCAATTCTAATTTGTACTGTGGTTATGTAGGAAAACGTCCTTGTTTTTGGAAATCCTTGTTGACGTATTTAGGGGTAAAGAGACGTTGTATCTGCAACTTTGAAATACTAGTAGTTCAGAAAAAATACACATGGCTTTCGGGAAAACCACACACACGTGCAGAAGAATGAAGCAAATGTAGTAAAGTGTTAGCATTTGGGGAATTTAGATGAAAGGTATCAGAAGTCTTTGCACTAGTCTTTGAAACTTTTCTGAAATGATGTCAAAAGCAAAAAAAAAAAATTTTTTTTAAATAAGAAAATGTACTCTTGTCTAAAAAAAAAAAAAAAAAGTCAAATCAGGGTCCGAACTCTCTGTTAGGATGGCCCCGTCTCTTGGCAGGGCCCGCCCCCCACCCCTCAGGATGACACCTGGCAGCGGAGGAGCCTTCGACGACACCCGAAGCCTTGGGCCTAGCTTTCCGGGCTTGGTGGCCCTGCGGGCTGCCTTGCCCGCTTGGGTCTTTGGTGTCACTGCCCTCCCCATTGCTTCTCTGCTGGTGTAACTGGTCCAGCCTGGCTTTGGGCCCGAGCATGTGTCACTCCAGAGTGTGACTCTGTAGTCATGGCCTCTGTGTCGAGGTTGTGCAGTCCCATGACCCTAAGCCTCTTACAATTGATGCCTCAGCAGGGCATAGACAGGCCCCCCTGGAAGCTTCTGACGCTGACCACGGCCCACAGTGGCCTCGGGAAACCAGGCCCTTATACATATGCGCCAGTCTCGTCAGGAAAATCAAATACCCCCCTGGTTGTTTTAAGAGAGAAATGTAATATTAGGAATTGGCTGCACAGTATTCAACAAGTGGAAAAGCAAACAGTGAGCTATCAGAGGTACTAACTTCAGGTAACAGAGACCACCTCTGGGGATGGGAGGACAAGGGAAGAAGTTGGGGTTATTAGAACCTAGAAACTGGGACCCAGACCCTCTAGGTGGGCACACCTGTGCCTGGTGCTGGTATAACCGAGGGGCCACCACGAGGCTGGTCTGGGAATGTGGAAAAAACCTGGAAACTGGACCCAGTTGCTACTGGAACCAATTGCCCCTGCCAGGGAGAAGGGCTGTTGTGAGGTGATGCTAACAGACAAGAACAGAGAGCGTCAAGCTCTTTCTTCCTCACCCAGCCTCTTGGACTTCCTCACTGCCCCCTATCCACAGAAATGGCTGTGGAAACAGCTGGCAAAACAGAAACAGCGGACAGTGTCAGCCCCAGCATCACAGAACAGAATAGGAAATATAGTCAGTGATATTGTAATAACTACGTATTGTGCCAGGTGGGTATTGGAGATATCAGGGGGTCACTTCGTAAAGTATATGGTTGTCTAACCACTATGCTGCCCCCCTGAAACGAATACAAAATAATATTGAATGTCAACTGTCATTGAAAAAATACACAAAACAGAATATAGCGGGTGGGTTTGGGGCTGAGAGCGAGCAGTTTGACAACTGGCACTGGGAGAGGGTGGGAACCGGGGCTGAGCTGAGCGGGAACGCGAGGTTCTCTCCTCCCCGGAGACACGCTGCTGCCACTGCACCTCCATTGCGAGGCGAGGCGGCGTCTCGGTGCCCTCGAAGCAGGCCCGGGCCCCCGTGCTCCGGGGCATCTGCTTCCACGGGTGTTCACCCCGGGCAGGCCCCGGACGCGAATCCCAAGCTCTCGCCCTCTTTTCTCTGTTTCAGCCCTGGCAGGGTTCCTCGTCTGACACGAGAAACTGCTTACTCTACGACTTCAGCAAAACTCATTCTCTAGGTCATCAAATTTTATTGCAAGTTTCATATTAAAGTTTATTTAGAGAGGAGATTTTAGGATTCTGGAAAATTTCTTTTCTCTCCGATATATGTTGGCTCTTGGAGTTGAATGTCTGACTCTTCAAAACAGTCTTGCTTTGGACTCTTTCAAGAGTCCGGTTGGACTTCAGTGCTGAACAATGACTTCTTTATCCTCGGCTGTGCTCCACCGCCTCCTCGGACGATGGGTGAAGGGCCACCCGGCAGCGAGAAACATTCGAGGGAAGGAAAGCCCTCAGTTTAAAGCTCCCAATATTACCCTGCACCAAGAACATGAACGGAGCACTGACTCTGTGCTTGGTGCCGTGCAACACTGCAGCTCTCACCAGACCTGTCCTCACAACACGCCTGCGAGGAGAGCACACAGGTCCCTGCAGCAGGCAGCCCGGGCCTCTCCGCCCGGTGCCACCGATTCCATCCTTTCGGCTTTGGGAAAACTGAGGCCTAAGGGGGCCACGCAAACCAGAAATGCATACAAGCTGTGGAACAGTCTAGCACTGGGAAGTCACTGAACCTCACGTTATTTTCATTCTTTACAAGTATGTTTTTATTCATTTTAGAGAGGAAGGGAGAGGGAGAAAGATAGAAACATCGATGTGAGGGAGAAACATTGATCAGTTGCCTCCTGCACCCGCCCCGACTGGGGATCAAACCCACAATCTGGGCAGGTGCCCTGACTGGGAACAGAACCAGTGACTTTTTAGTGCATAGGACAACACCCAAATGACTGAGTCATACTGGCCAGGGCTGACCTTCACCTTCTACAAAGTACAATGTCATAAAGATTTGAGATAATAGATGGGAAATTTGGGGCACAGTGCCTGGAAAATAATGGGTATTTGATAAATGTTGATATATGGATGATGATGATGATGATGATGATGATGATGATAAACCTGTATTGACTGTTACTATGTGAGGCACAGGGCTAAGCACTTTGCGTGTGTGAATTATTTTGATCCCCGTAATCAATCTCTATCCACACGGGAACACTCTCCCTCCTCCCACCCAGCCCCACTGGTCTTTCTCGTCAGGCACCCACCCCTGGGGCACAGCTCTGGGTGTGAATCATGCCCGCCCAGGAGAGGATGTCCTTGCTGCTCCTTGGGATGGTCGGCAACCTCTCCCTACCCACAGCTTTTGTTAGCGTTGTTGTGGTTTCTTTCATTCAGCGCTTTGAGTGTTGTATAAATTTCAGTTCCCACCCTTTCTAAGAACATTTTTGTTTGTTGCATTGAGAAATTTGAAGGCTTTGTGATTTTCTTCTTCTTTTTGCTTTGTTATTTTTTAGACCATTATTTGAAAATTCTTTGAGATTTACAAAAGAGTTGTAAAAATGGTACAGAGAGTTCACCCAGCTTCCCTTCGTGTTACATAATGTTTCATAACAGCAGCACTTTCATCAAAACGAAAAATTTGAAGCTGGCACATCACTGTGAACTACAGACTTCATTTGGATCTCACCAGTTGTCATTTCTTTTAAATATATTTTTATTAATTTCAGAGAGGAGGGGAGAGGGAGAGAGCAAGATGAAAACATCCATGATGAGAGAAAAATCATTGATCAGCTGCCTCCTGCACGCCCCACACTGGGGATCCAGCCCGCAACCCGGGCATGTGCCCGGACGGGGAATTGAACTGTGACCTCCTGGTTCACAGGTCTATGCTCAACCACCGAGCCACGCCAACCGGGCTGGATCGCACCAGTTTTTCCACAAATGCCCCTTTTCTGTCCCAGGATAAATACCGCATCACATGTCGCTGTCATGTCTCCTCAGTCTCCTTTGTTCTGTGGCAGTTTCGCAGTCTCTCCTTGGTTTTTCATGGCTGTGGCTTTTCAAGAGTCCTGGTTAGCTAATCTGTAGATTGTGCCCAAGGCTCTGTCCGATGTTGCTCGTGATTAGACTGGGCTTATGGAACTGGGGGAGGAATATCACACGCGTGAGGTGGCCTTCTCCTCGTATCATATCTGGGAGTAGATGCCATCAACATGCCTTGTTACTGGTGATGTGAGTCCGGCCGGGTGCTCCACTGTAAAATGGCTATTTTCCCTTTTTCCATGTCCTTGAGATCCACACAGTTACCCAGAAACAAGCATTATTGAATGTCATAAGTGACTCGGGCAGAGCAACAGTTCAGAAGCAGTCACTGGATATTACACTCCTCACCCCCCAAATACTCTCAGGTCCCCCCATTCGAGAATCACTGCCCAGTCACCCACTTTCCTAGATTTCACAAAACTTCCCCAAACTCTGAAGGTAACAAACCAAGTGCAGAAGAGAAAACGGGGCTTCTCTTTAACAGAAGAGGAAAGTGGGCGTGGCCTGCAGGAAACTCTCTTTTCTGCTTTAGAGAGAAGGTGCCCCAGTCCCTCCTGTCTCTCCTCTAAGGGGTAGGGCGAAAGGAGTTTCCTCCACAGCCCACCTTGCGCCACCTCCACCAGTGAACGGCTGGGATTCTGAGCTCTGGCCCTGCTGAGGGGCAGCCCAAGTCCTGATGTTTAACAGGAGCTGCCCACATGTTAGGGGTCCGGGACTGAGGACCAAGTGGCTGACTCGGACAGTGGGTGCCCTGGGTCACTTAGAGATGTGATCCGGGCCCTGCATGATGTGTGTGTATGTAGGGGGGGGAGGGGTGGCGCCCACAGGCACTGCTGGGAGCAGGGGTAGGAGAGCCACTCCCATGAGGGGTGCAGCGTGAGTGCCACATAGGGAAGAGGTGCCGCGTGGCAGTGGCAGTGACCGCCTCCGAGCTCTTGTCCCCATCTCAGGAGTGAAAGTGAAGCACGCCCCTTCCCTTGGGTTTTAGAAGGCCTGGCTGCTCTTGGATGACCCAACTGCTCAGAGCAGCGGGGGAGGCGAGGCATCGCCCACAGAGACGTCTGGACTTTCTGCTAATCCTGTTGGGGGTGTTCAAGACAGTTTAAATTCAATTTGGATTTTAAAAAATGTAAAACACCTTATGAGTTATTTCCCAGTTCCAAAAGTGTGACCGTAGCCTCCTGCCGAACTTCCCTCCATGGGACAGTGACTGCTGGAAGGGGGACTTGGCAAGACTCCTGATCACCCCGGTTTTCTCATCCCCATCACCCATCCATGCTAACTTCCCCAGGAACCCACAAAGCCCCTTTGTGTGTGGTGAGCTGCGGCCTAGGCGGTTGGAAGGGCCTGGCTGGTGCTGTGATAGGAGGTAGAAGGGAGAGAGAGAGAGAGAGAGAGAGAGAGAGAGAGAGAGAGAGAGAGAGAGAGCCGTCACTCCGCTGCTGAGGCTGGGGCCAGGGAAAACAGGTCTGGGAGGAAGAGCATCCTGCTGTCCAATGCTCCCGTCTCAGGGAAGAGCGGTATCACACTGGAGGATCGCTAATGAGACCCAACAGACTTTCATTATTCATTGTGTTTCAAGACAAAAGATCTTTCTGTTTCTGCTTTATGCCGAACCGTTTTTAAATTACCTGGGGATGGAAACTGGTTTTGAGAGCCCGAAGAACAGTCTCTGTTGGCAACTTGCACCCACCCTTAAGGAGGGCGTAGCACTTTAGCCAAGACCCCAAAAGCTGATCCAAGTACATCCTAACGCCTTAGGGAGTAAAGCCGATTTTACGGAAGAATTCACTGCAAGATGGGAGACAGGGTTATGTTGCACACCGCAGAGCGAAAGTTAATGAACGTGCCGGTTGGACTCTTCTGCTCTCTCTGCCCCAGCATTTCCTTCTTGGCTGCCAGCCCCCCCCCCCCCCTCCTATTGCCCCCTTGCCCCAGGCTTCACCCAACTCCCGGTTCAGCTCTTCCCACCACCCCTGCCTCCTGGACAGAGCAGTGCAGAGGCCACCGGACTCATCCCACCTTGCAAACACCCCTCCCTCTGAACAGAATAGCTCTTGGGGGGCTTAGCATCTGCTCTCCTTGGTTTTGATGGTGGGAGATGTAAAGAAATAACTTTTCCCTCTTACGGAGATTTTTCTCTCTACCCCCCTCTCCATCTCCTTTTGACATTATTAAACACAAACATCACTTTCCTCTCCCAAATCACCATATATGAACTCAGATTCTCTAGAGGTTATGGGAGGAGGACCTTGGAGAAAGAGGCAAGGCTGAAGAATTAATTGTTAACCTCTTGCCTAGTGAACCCCCCTCTCCCCCCATCCCCACAACGTGCAGCAGGGTGCTCAAACGGGTGGGCTTTGGTCTGGTGACCTGGGCTCAGCATTGGGCTCATTCAGCTGTGACCTAGGACGGACTTCTGATCAGGTGTCAACAAATGCACGCCACCTCGCTTCTCTGCCTCCGTTTCCTCATTTGTAAAAGGGAGGCAGTAACCCCTTTCCTGT
The DNA here is from genome assembly GCF_951640355.1 of Cnephaeus nilssonii. Taxonomy (NCBI): domain Eukaryota; kingdom Metazoa; phylum Chordata; class Mammalia; order Chiroptera; family Vespertilionidae; genus Cnephaeus; species Cnephaeus nilssonii. Next base: position 73,006,810 of record NC_137078.1, read on the forward strand.
CTACTTCTCAAGGTTGCCGTGAGGATCAGAAGAGTTAATGGATGGGAAGGCACCAAGGAAGCGTAAAGAAATAAAATCCTGCCCTGAGCTCTTAGTACTAAAGCTTTTGGCAAAATTGTGGGGAAGGCAAATGAGCCTTCGGATGTTACCACCTTTCTGCCCTCCTTCCCTCCTTGAGTCATTTCCCCTTTGTTTGCTCAGGGCCTGCCTCCTCTTCCCCGCACATCAGGGTCCTTTCTGGGTAAAGGGCCAGCTGTTATTTACAGCCGAATGGAAATCTCAACCCATATTCCCTCTGCCAGCCTCTGGCGTTACCCCCGGCCTCTGCCTGTGGTGTGAAGGCTCTGGGTGCACCAGTGCTCCTGGGCCATGGTCCGGGGTTTGGGTTCTGTGGGTTTGGGTCAGAGCCCAGCCATCTGCCTCTCACATGAGTGATCCCGGAGGTTCCGGTTCAGGTGCTGCGCTTGTGGAACCCGGAAGAACACTGATTCCTAGGGTTCGGGACTTGAGGAAGGGTTAGGGGAGGTGTTTCAGGATGGGAGGGGATCCCACTGATCTCACCCCAAGGCAGAGGCCGCCAGGCCTCCCAGGGCAGGCCTCCTGCAGTCATCACAGAAAGACATCACTTTTTCAAGAAGAGCAACAATCACTGCCATTGCCACAAAGCCTTTTAATCGCAGCCAGCCCTCCCCACATCTTGGGAAGTCAGGGAGTACAGTTCCTAGTTCTCGGGGACAAAGCTGAGGCCCCCACAGGCTGGGTGATTGGTCTCACCCGCCATGATTATAGCAGATGAGAACTCGGGGACACGGCGCCCTGGCCCGTGCACGTGCCTGTGTACTGCATCCCTGCCTGTTAACTCCTCCTGGGCCCCTCCTTCACCTCAGCCTCGTGGCAGGAAGTGGTGGTGGGGGGTCTTCCCTGAACTTCACTCCCTTTCTCTAATTGTCACTGAATAATGTCATGTCTACTCCCTCAATATCTGTAGAACCCACCACCTTCTCCATCCCCATCCACCACCGAAGTCCTGGCCCAGAGGCCGGCTCCACTCCTCTGGGGGTGGCAGGACCAAACAGGGTGTCTTCCTGGCTATAGTCACCGCTTCTTGGGCAACGTGGCTGACGGTGTCTAGTCTAATGTGGCCCAGTCCTCTAGCGTAAGTGATTGGTGCAGAGGTGGGTCCCTGGCCTGGAAGGACCAAGTGGTTGTTGGCCATACTCCCCACGATGCGGAGAGGAGGAAAACCAGACAGGAGCTGAGAGGAGCAGAAGCAAGGGAGACAGAGAATGAAGGTTCATCCAGGAGGCACCGAGGACTGAGAATTGACCGGTGCACTTGGCAATGTGGAGGTCACTGCTCACCTGACCAGGGCAGGTCAGAGGCATGGTGGATGCGGAGGCCTGTGGGAGGGAACGGACTAGTGACAGCCAGGGAGGCTCACTTGTGGACTGAAGGGCAGGAGAACAGTGCAAACAATGGGACTCCGTAAAGAAGTGGGACCAAAAGTGGTTTGTTTGTTGAAGATAGAGAATTAATAGCTTGTTTGTATGCTTATGAGAATGAGCCGGTCAAGGGGGAAGAATTGATGACTCTGGAGGCAGAGGGGGCTCGGCTGCTGGAGGGATGTCCCGGTGGAGGTGGGGTCGGACGTCCACGTGGGTAGAGGCTGGGTTTTGTGGGAGCTCAGATGTTTCATCCCCAGGAGGGGGAGGGCAGGCGAAGAACATGAGTGCAGATGCAGGAGGGGTGATGTGTGGGTGTGGCTGGCTCTTCTGTTACCTTCTGTGTTCACAGGGTACTAGGAGGCAAGTGAGGTGGGGAAGAGGGCTGAGATTTGAGGAGCTAGAAGACGGTAGGAAATAGTCAGCTGGGGGAGTGGCTACTCCAGGGATGCACTGAAGCTGTGCCAGGCACACCGGGCCCATTTGGGGTGAGCAAACGTGAATTCAAGTGAGACCTGTCAGCAGGGGTGAGCCACCCTCAGGTACTTGTGTCTCCTCTTGGCCTTCCCCAGAAGGGCCCCATCCTGTGGGGAGGCAGAGGACGAAACCACCTGGGCAGGTGCATCTGTAGCAGGTCAAAACCCAGGTAAAGGTCACCTTGGCCACCTTCAGCTCACCCTCCCAGAACTCTCAATGGGCCCTGCTGGCCTGTACCGTAGGCCTCCCTACTCCTATCCCCTCATCCATCCTAAGTCACCCCCCAAGTGGGAGCCAAATCTGCTCTCTGGGGGTGGATTTTGGCACACTGGCAGTGAAACAGGCTGCCTTGGGAGGTAGCCCGCCCCCTCTCCCTGGAGGTGGCAATTTGGAGGGTGCATGATGAAGGGCAAATTTGGGATTGGGGAGGAGCTGCATTAGTTGACCTTGGAGTCTGAGAATCTATGTTTCACTCCTGGCTCAGACAATCTGTGGCTGGATGACATTAGCCAAGTTCACTCATGACTCTGAGCCTCCGTTTCCTCATCTGTAAAATGGGGATGCTGACCGGACCTAACTCATAAGGCAGCCGCAGGTATTCAGTGAGTTCACACTCCTCAAGTGCCGGCACCGTGAGCTCTCAACAGCGGCGACTGCGTTTCTTCCCAAGCCTATGAGATTTCCGTCGGAAATGAATGGCCAGTGTAGGAAAGAAGGAGCATTGCTCAGAGATGGGGAATGTGTGGGTGGAGCAAGGAGAGAAGATGAGGCTGTCGAGGTGGCTGTCTGCTTACTGAGCAGATAAAGGCGAGAAGCCTTTCCCCACAGCAGCGGGCTTTCAGCGGGGCGCAGGTCCGCGTGCACCCCACTCTGCCACTTGGCCAAGGCTCATCCTCTCTGCGGACTCCTCAGTGACAGTCATCTTCTGGGGATGGAGCCCACAGGCGGGCATGTGCCCTGACAGAGAATACAACGGGCAACCTTTTGGTGCCCAGGATGGTGCCCAACCTACTGAGCCACACCGGCCAGGGATCAGGTCTTCTGCTCTTGATCCAATCAACGTTCTTGTCACAAAACCTGCAGGTGAAGGTGGGCCTGGATGTTCTCTGGAGTGGCAGCCCCCTCCCCTCCCCCCTTTTTATTTTAAGACACCAAGAGCCTTGGGTGTGGCTACCCCAGGGCAGAACAATGTCCAGGTAGCTCAGCTCAGGACTCAGTGTTCCCACCTTGCCTGCCCAGGTCCCTGGCCAGTGTGCCTGGCTGAGCTCCCCAGGCAGCAGGCAAACAAGCCTCTATTGATTCTGGGTCGCGGCAGAAGAATGCTCCTTTGTTGAGCTCAATGCCCTCCTCCTCCCTATGTCCTTGCCCACAGGAGAGGCTTTCAGGTAGGAAGCAGCTTCACCTCGCTCCTTCCCCAGGACCTCAGAGGGCAAGGGTGGGGGGAAGGGAACAGAACAGCACCCCAGCCCCTGGGGGAGGCCTCCAAGCCCTCCCTCTCCTGTCTCTTCTTCCTCACTCCCAAGCTTTCGCCACCTTTCCCATCCTCCTCTCATTGCTCAGGGGAGGTCCAGTCCCAGGTCTCTCAGTGTGAAAATCCTCTCTACCTTTTTTTTAAAATGTAGATTTTTATTGATTTCAGAGAGGAAGGGAGAAGGAGAGATGGATAGAAACATCAACGGTGAGAGAGAATCATTGATTAGCTGCCTCCTGCACGCCCCCTATTTAGGATCGAGCATATGTCCTGACCCGAATCAAACTGTGACCTCCTGGTTCACAGGTAGATGCTCAATCACTGAGCCACACCGGCCGGGCCTCTCTACTTTTTAAGGTCCCACTCCACAAGTCCCCACAAGAATGCGGGCTTGTTGAGAGGGGGAAACGGGACTTGTTCATATCTGGACCCTTTTGTTTACCTTGAAACTCGGTCCAGAAGAGACATACCAGAATCTTGAGAAACCAATTACCTGATTTCTGCCAATAGCACTATCCCTCTCCCCGTCACTCAGACCTGAAATTTGACCAGCCCATTATGTGGTTGGTCACAAGTCTGTTGATTCTTCTTGAAAAGTTCCTTAAACTCCTTAGCCTGGGTAATAGCCCTCCCCAGTTTAGCATCAACCTACCCAACCACCTCCTTCTCCTGGCCTGGACTCGCCACTGTTGAATCATCCACTTACTTTATCCCTATTTATTGAGCACATACGATGTGTACTATGTGCTGCCATTGCTCTAGGGAACTAGGGGTGTTCCAGCGAATGAGACAGAGTCTTCTCCCTCAAGGGTCTTACAGTCTCTTTGGGGTAGACAGACAATAAACAGGTACACAAATGATTAAAAAATATAGTATCGAAAATCGTGATGGGTGCTCTGAAGAAAATCACACAGATGAAGGGGGATGAGATTGAGGATGAGAATGTGTGTGTAACAGGGAAGCAGCCACAGGGGCGGGGGCGGAAGCTCTGAGAGTTGAGGTCACAGAGGAAGAGTTTATATCTGCGAAGTGTGAAGGGAGGGTTCGCTCGGCCAGTGTGTCCTGCTCAGTCTGACCTCCAGGCTTTGTCCTGCAGGATCTTCTACCTGAAGTGACCTCCCCAAGCTTCTTGTTCTTTCTCAGTTATACTTGGGTTTTAGGACTCAGCGCCAGTCCCACCATCACTCGGAGGCCTTCCTTGGTTTCTCCAGGCCACAGCTATCTTTCCTTTTAAGTTTCTAAGATGTTTCCTCTGGTCTTGGGTTTAATGGCCTGTGCCGTTCAAGCTCAGGTTCTCAAACATTTCCTCAGCACCCACTCTGTGCCTCACCTGGGTGCCTCATCCAATACTCACCTACCAAACCCAAGGGGTCATATTATGCCCAATTTTCACAGATGGGTAAACAGAGGCTCAGAGAGATTCAGCAACTTATCTGTGGCTTCCCATTTTGCAGACACAGAAACTGAGACTCAGACAGGTAAAGCAACTTGTCTGAGGTCACGGAGCTGATAAATGCCAAAACTCAAACCCCAGCCTCAGCTTGGGTTTGAGGGACCTCCAAGCCCTTGATCGTAACCTCTGTAAACCAATCTGCCACCAGGTGCTTGGGAGACGTGTCAGTGGGCAGGTGAGGAAGGCGTCGTTGGGGCTCCTCAGAGAGAAGCACTGCAACCGGGGATGTCCAGGGCCTTGCCATCCTGGCTCTGCCTCCCCCCCAGCTCTGTGTCCTTGTTCACGTTGCTTACCTTCTCTGTGCCTTCATTTCCTCAGCTGTAAAATGGGATGATGCTAAGTCCTCCCTCTCCCACTTGCCGGGAGAAGGAAGCATGATGATGTTGGTGAACATGTTTTGAGGCCACGAAGCATCACCTTCCGTGTATTATTACTCATTCCCCTGACTTCCAGGATGAGTAAACAGTGGGAGAGTGGGGAACAGCACTGGGCGAGGGGAGAGGGAAAGCGTTGGGTGGGGTTTTCTCTGGGTAGAGAGAGGCAGGTGAATTCTTGCCCAGCCAACCTCACATGACAAGAGGAACCTGCTAACTAGGTCACCTTGCAGTAGGAAAGAGCTATTCCGGGACCTGCCTGCCGCCTCCCGAGCAGGAGCTGAGAGCTGGGCTATTTCAGGGGTGGCACAGAAAGCTCACCCAGTGGCTCTGTCTTGGATCCCAGCCCTACCTTTGTGCCTTGGGCCTTGAGAGCCAGGTGGCCCTGGTGGGCACTGTGCTGATACCCTCTGCCTGACTGCCCTCGGGTAGGCGGTGGCAACCTGTGACCCTCACAGCACAACCTTCCCCACCCCCTGGAAACCACCCTCCCGGGGCTGTGAGTGAGGACAGCAGGACACTAGGCTCGCGTTTCCCAGCCTGGCAGTGAGTCTCAGCGCTTGGCTGCAACAGCCCCGTGACACCGGGCAGCTCACTTGACCGTTCTGGGCCTGGGCCTCTCCACCCGTAAAAGAGAGGCAGTGGTGCTGACGTCCAGGACAGTTTGGGGATTAATGACACAAAGCACCAAGCACAGGGTCTGACCAGAGGAAGTGCTTGATAAATGGTTTTTCCTCATTGAGCTGCGGGGGTTTTCCATGCTACAGCGATGACTGTGGGAAGGACAGCGAACTGCTCAGGGGCCTGAAATAGGCTGTGTGTTGTGGTGTGGGAGGCGGAAGGAGGGAGAGATTACGCTGGAGAAGTTGGGCTTCTGAGGTTGTGGCCTGAGGAACACCATAAAAAGAAGAATCCTTTCGGAAGGAACTTGGGGCTTTGAGGTCAACGACTGTCCTACGTGAGAATTGCTCAGCTCTGGGCAGTGGGTCCATGCCCTGAGCTTCGGGTGCCTCATCCTCAAAATGGGGGAGGAAACACTTCCTATGCTGGGGCAAGGATCAAATGCAAAGCCTCCAGCACAGTGCTTGGCACCTAGAGACGCTATTGTTATCTCATTTTTTGTTTGTTAAGCCTCACCTGAGGAGAGTTTTTCTATTGATTTTTAGAGAGAGTGGAAGGGAGCAATGGGGAAAGGGAGAAAGAGAGAGAGAGAGAGAAATATTGACAAGAGAGCGACACATGAATTGGTCAGGGTTTGAACCTGCAACCCAGGTATGTGTCCTTGACCGGGAATCGAACCTGCAATCCTTTGGTATGCCGGCTGACGCTCTAACCACTGAGCACACTGGCCAGGGCTATTGTTATCTTATTTACCTCTCACATCAACCCCATGAGAAAAGTGTTATTATCCCCCATTTTATTGATGAGAAAATGAAGGCAGAGGCAGGTTAGTAAGTTATTGTCCAAGTTCTCACTGTTAGGAAGCAGCCTGACTGAGATTTGAATCCAGTCTGACTCCAGGATTGGCACTTTCCCCCACTCCCCTTGCCTGGCATATAGCAAGGGCTGGATAAAGCATATATAAACATATATGTGCAGATATGTATACCTGACAAGTGCCCAGCATGGCACAGTTACATAATCCGTGGCCAGTAATGGGCACCTGTTGTGTTGTAATTGTTATTCACATCATGACCATGGCTCAGAATTTAATTGGAAGTTATAAAGCTTAAGAGTGGCTAGTGAAGGTGGAGGGTGATCTAAGATATTAAAAAAGACAGCAATCTCATTTTCAAGGGAATTATAAAAAAGTATGGAGTAATAAAAACTAGTCATAATGGAATTCTCTGGAATTACAAAAAATGGGGGAAAATGTATATATATATATATATATATATATATATATATATATATATATATATAACAGTAGGAGCATGGTTAAGTAAATGATGGTTGCTCTCTTTGGTGGAAAATTACACACCTATTTAAAACAATGTTAATGTGACATAGAAAATATTTATTATGCAATTACTATTAAAGGGGAAAGGCTGGATATATAAAGTTCCATTTCTACTCTAATTATGCCTCTATTAAAGCATCAAGTGCACAAAGAGAAGAACTGAGAGGGAATATGCAGTCAATGTGTTAAATGCTGGAATTAAGGGTTTCCCTTTTTGTAATTGATTTAATCATTCAGTCATAATTTATTGAACACTTACTAAGTGCCAGTCACTGTGTTAGGCATGGTTATAGTGTGAATTATATTAGACTGCAGGAAGGCTTGAAAAGAAAAGAGGTTTTATTGCCTCTCCAAATATTCTGGGGGTGAGCAGTTCAAGGTCGATGTGGCAATTTCAGGGTGTCAGGGACCCCGGGTCTTTCTGTCTGATGGCTCTGCCATTCCTAGAGAAGCTGCCTTTTCCCATGTTGTCGGATAGGGCACACCACCATTGAGGTCCACAGTGTGGCCAGCAGCATGAGGACGGGGAGGGAGGGGCGTGCTCCTGCCCAGGAAAGTTGTGACTGGAAGCTGCCCACACCACCTCCGTTCTCATGCACTGGTCAGAGCTTTGTTGCCTGGTGACTCCTAGCTGCCAGGAAGACTAGCATGTCATTTCTTTGGGTGGCCATGAGCCTAGCTAAACATTCTAGCTAATGTGGAAGAAAGGAGAACAGCGCCTGGGAGGCCTCTGCTACAGCATGACCAGCTGATGAAGAGCCCACTGTCCAGTGAGAGAAATGCGTGTTAAGAGATGATCACCAGCCCGGCCGGCATGGCTCAGTGGTTGAGCGTTGACCTGTGAACCAGGAGGTCATGGTTTGATTCCCAGTCAGGCCACATGCCCAGGTTGCAGGCTCAATCCCCAATGTGGGGCATGCAGGAGGCAGCTCATTAATGTTTCTCTCTCATTGATGTTTCTCTCTTTCTCTCTCTCCCATTCCCTCTCTCTTCCTCTCTCTGAAATCAATTTTAAAAAGAAATGAAAAGGAATATATTAATTAAAAAAAACAAAAACCTTCCAACTGCTTCCCATCGATCCTTGAAAAATGATTTAAAAAATAATAAAATAACTTCTGGTCATGAAGCCTCCAGGATGTGTCCCCTGTCTCGCTGTCTCCCTTCAGGGACTGGTTCTCCGGCCACACTTGGCTTCTCCTCCCCAAATAAGCCAAGTATGTTCCCATCTCAGGGCCTTTGCACTTGCTGTTCCCTGTGTCTGGATGCTCTGTTCCCCCTGGTTTTCAGATGGTTAGTTCCCTCTCATCATTCAAGTCTTAGCTAAAACATTACCTCCTCAGAGAATTCTTTCCCGACCACCGATCAAAAGCAGCCACCCAGTCACTGCATATAATCCTCTTTTAACTCTGCACGAATTACTGGCTGGTAGTTTTCTTGCTTGTACATTTAGTGCCTAGATGGCCACTAGAATATGGATGCCATGGGAATGGGGTCTTCTCTACCTTCTTCATTGCTATGTCTCCAGCTCCTAGAACAGGTGCTCAATAGATACTAATTGAATGAATGAATCAGCCAGTGGCTCCTGGGTCCTGCAGAAGATACGGTTCTTGACCCCTGGGATCTCACCATCTAACACACAGGTTTGTACTGAACCTCCTGAACCAGAGCGTGGAGTGGTTAATAGCATGGGCCATGAAGCCAGACAGCTTGGGATCAAATCGTGGCTCTGGTCCATAACAGCTGTGGTCTGTAAAACACTCAGCAGGATTTTTAGAGGAACATAGTACATGCTCAATAAGTGCTAGTCATTGTCATTATCATGCAGGTCATATAAAAACACAAAACAGTACACTCCAAGGCACTAGGAAATCACTTTGTTTATTAATTTGTTTCTGGAGCCCCCCTTGCAGGCCTTTGGACGTGAGCATGAGAAGGGGCGGTGCGTTTTGGGGAGCCTTCATTCTCCCAACAGCTCTATGGGATAAGCACTATTAGAGCTATCTTACCTTATAATAGAGAAACATGCAAATTGACCGCACCTCCGCTATGCCCATGATTGGGCCAGCGGAGGCTGAGGGCGGGACTCCCGGTGGCCTGTCGACCGTTGATAAAATCAAGATGGCGGTGCCCAGTGGCCACGCCCGAGCCGCTGCTCCCCTGGGGTGCCTGGGGTGATCGGCACCCCGGGGGGCGTGGCCGCGCCCGTGACCGCTCCCTGGGGGTGCCTGGGGTGATAGGCACCCCTGGGGGGCGTGACCACGCCCGTGCAGCTGCTCCCCGGGGGTGCCTGGGGTGATCCACAGGGATCGGGCCTAAACCTGCAGTTGGACATCCCCCGAGGGGTCCCATATTAGAGAGGGTGCAAGCTGGGCTGAGGGACACCCTCCCCAGTGCACGAATTTCGTGCACCGGGCCTCTAGTTTTATAGATAAGAGAACTGAGTCTCAGGGCGGTGAAATGATCGGCACCATGGGTGGCAGGACCAAGAACCACAGCCAGGTCTGACTAGAATCAATGTCGCGTCCCCCCATCCCCCGCCAATACACACACACACACACTTGCCCTCTCACCATCCTGCTCTGGAGGCCTGGGCTCCAGCCCTGAGCCTGTGGGCTTACATGGTGGCAGCAAAACAGAGTGGGCAGGAGCAGAGCTGTTGGTGTACATAGTCCTGATCCGAATCTGAACCTGGCAAGATGTGGGACAAGACCCCATATTGGAAAAATGAGGACCATAGGAGTTTCTGCCTCCCAGACAACAGATGGCAGCTGTCAGGACAGCGCCTGGCAAAGGGTGGGCGGGTGGTAAATCCTTGTTCACTGAATGCATTGCAGACTTGGTGTAAGGGTGGAATGAGATGAGGCTGGTCTGTCAGCTATATGATAGCCAGTTCTAAAATTCCATAACGGAGGACCAGATGCAGGACTCCATAAGGCAGCACCTGCGTGGATAGGAATTCAGAGCTGGGAGGAGCAGCAATAATTGTCTTGTGGACGCGTGAGGGAGCCAAGGCCCAGAGAGGGGGCATGAGCTGGCCCAGTCACCCAGCGGGTTGGTGGTAGAGAGCTCCAGGGTTTAGGTCTGCACGTAGCTTTGCAGGGTTGTAAGATGAAATGCACATGTATATGTAAAGCGCTAGCACGGTGGCTGGAACAGGGTAAGTCGACAATAAACGTCAGTGTCCCTCTTTCTTCATATTCATTCCCCACATGGACACAGGAAGCAACCTCCTACCCCTCAGCTGCGGTTGGGTCGCCACCCTGCTTACAAATCTTTTGCTTTTCCATTGGCATCTCAGACACCCTAAGCCGTTTCACCCGCCTGCGTTTCTGCCACCTCTTTATAACTAACGTGCTGTCAAGTTAATAAACGAGTCTGCAGCCCTTTTTGGAAATGCTGCACATATAACCTTGTCTTGCAGACCAGTGCACTTTAACATATTCAGGGTTCTGAGAAAGCCTGCAGGAAAGAAATCTGTTTCACCTTGTTCAATCCAGAATTTTCCAAGTGAGTTAGACTGTGGAGCCCTATTAACATCCCACAGAACATGCTTTTGTTTCCTGAACACCCTCGGCAATTTCCTGCCTGCCTGCTCTGTGTAGGTTAGTATTACTTCCCATAAAGCCCTTCCTCCCAGCACATGTTTACTCACCCAGAGGCCCAGACAGGAGACCTCTCCTTGGTCTGGTAGAGTGAGCCCCTCCTCTGGGCTTTCTCAGATCTGTGCACAGACCCCTACTCTCCCTCTCCCACCCCAGCACTTTGGATAGCCCTGCCAGGCTGCCAGCTCCCACCCTCCCTCCCTCCCAGTGTCCACCTCCCTGCTTCCTTTTCCCCTGCCCATGAGCTATCTGTTCTCAGAAAGTCATCAAAAAGCATCTCCTCTAAGAACCTTTTCTATATGCCTAAGGCAAAAAAAAATTCTCTTAAATAAAGAGCTTCCCAGACAAGAAAAAGATAAAAGAGTTTGTTGAAACCACTATTTCAATAAATGTTAAAGGGTCTTCTTTAAGAAAAAGAAGAAAAAAGAACACACCAGAGGGACATAGTTATAAGGAGTAAAATGGCAATAAGCATGTACCTATCAATAATCACTTTAGATGTAAATGGCTTAAGTGCTCCAATAAAAATACATAGGGTAGCTGAATAGATAAGAAAACAAGATATATATATATATATATATATATATATATATATAGTCTTTCTACAAGAGACCCATCTCAGAACAAAAGACACACACAGACCAAAGATAAAGGGATGAAAAAAGATATTTCATGCAAATGGAAATGAAAAAAAAAAAAAACTGGGATAGCAATACTTATATCTGACAAAATAGATTTTAAAACAAAGGCTATATATAAGAAGAGACAAAGAAGAGCACTACATAATGATAAGGGGATCATTCCAACAAGAGGATATAACCCTTGTAAACACTTATGTACCCAACATAGGAGCACTTAAATATATAAAGCAAATCTTGATGGACATAAAGGGAGAGACGGACAGTAATACAGTCATAGTAGGGGATTTTAACATCCCATTGACATCAATGGATAGATCTTCCAAACAAAAAATTAACAAGGAAACAGTGGCCTTAAATGACACACTAGACCAGATGGATTTAATTGATATCTTCAGAGCATTTCACCTCAAAGCAGAAAAATATACATTCTTTTCAAGTGCACATAGAACATTTTCTCAGAGATACCACATGTTAGGACACAAAACAAGTCTCAATAAATTTAAGAAGATGGAAGTCATATCAAGCATCTTCTCTGACCATAATGGTATAAAACTATAAATCAATCACAAGAAAAAAACTGGAAAACACACGAAGACGTGGAAGCTTAACAACATGTTATTAAACAATGAATGGGTTAACAATGAGATTAAGGAAGAAATCAAAGATATCTTAAAATAAATGAGAATACAACAGCCCAAAATGTATGGGACACAGTGAAAGCAATTATAAGAGGGAAATTCATAGAATTACAGACCTATACTCAAGAAACAAGAAAAATCTCAAATAAACAATATGACTTTACTTTTTAAAAAAATATGTATTTTATTGATTTCAGAGAGGAAGGGAGAGGGTGAGAGAGATAGAAACATCAATGATGAGAATCATTGATTGGCTGCCTCCTGCATGCCCCCCACTGGGGATCGAGCCTGCAACCCAGGCATGTGCCCTTGACCAGAATCGAACCTGGAACTCCTCAGTCCGCAGGCCGACGCTCTATACACTGAGCCAAACCAGTTAGGGCTGACTTTACTCTTAAAGGCACTAGAAAAAAGAACAACAAAGCCCAAAGTGAGTAGAAAGGAAATAATAAAGATCAGAGCAGAAATAAGTGAAATAGAGTATAAAAAAATACAAAAATCAATAAAACCAAGAGCTGGTTCTTTGTAAAGGTAAACAAGACTGACAAACCTTTAACCAGACTCATCAAGAAAAAAGAGAGAGGACACAAATAAATAAAATCAGAAATGAAAGAGAAGTAACAACTGACACCATAGAAATACAAAAGACTGTAAAAAAAATATTACAAACTATATGCCAACAAATTGGACAATCTGAATGAAATGAATACATTTCTACAAACATACAATCTTCCAAAACTAAATCAGGAAGAATCAGGAAATCTGTTTAGACCAATTACAACTAATGGAATTAAAGAAGTAATCCAAAAACTCTCAACAAACAAAAGTCCTGGACCTGATAGCTTCACAGGTGAATTTTATCAAACATTCAAAGAAAAACTAACACCTAACCTTCTCAAACTATTAAAAAAAAATTCAAGAGGAGGGAAGACTCCCAAGCTGATTTTACAAGGCCAACATTATCATAATTCCAAAACCAGAAGATACTACAAAGAAAGAAAATTATAAGCCAATATTCCTGATGAACATAGATGCTAAAATTCTCCTGATCACTGACAATGTTTAACATCTCTTCACACTTATCAGCTGTATGTGTTTCTTCCTCTCTTAAATATTGTGCTTATACTTTTTGTCCACTTTTCTTTCATTTTCAAAAGCTTTCTTTCTTATTGATTTATAGACATTCTTCATATACTCTTTTAAATTTTTATTTATTGATTTTAGAGAAAGAGAGGAAAAGTGAGGGAAGGAGACAGAGAGAGAGAGAGAGAGAGAGAGAGAAAGAGAGAGAGAGAAAGAGAGAAACATCAATTTGTTGTTCCACTTATTCATGCATTCATTAGTTGATTCTTGTATGTGCCCTGATCAGGGATTGAACCTACAATCTTGGTGTATCATGACAATGCTCTAACCAACTGAGCTACCCAGCCAGGGCCTATACCCTTCATATTAATTCTTCATTGCTTATGTGTATTGAGATTTTTTTTCCCACCAACTTCATTGTTTGTCTTTTTACTTTCTTTAAGGTGTTATTTTGTTGAACATAAGTTCTTAATTATAATACAGTCAAGTTTATCAACATTTAATTTTATAGTAAACTAGAGGCCCAGTGCACAAATTCATGCACGGGTGGTGTCCCTCAGCCTGGCCAGTGATCGAGGCCTATTGGGGGGCTGGCCAGCCAGGGAGAGAGGCTACGGGAGGTTGGCTATGGGAGTGCACTGACCACCAGGGGGCAGCTCCTGCATTGAGTGTCTGCCCCCTGGTGGTCAGTGCACGTCATAGCAACTGGTCAACTGGTTGTTCCAGTCATTCTGGTCATTCGGTCGTAACGGTCACTTAGGCTTTTATATATATATACTAAAGGCTCGGTGCACAAAATTCATGCACAGGGGAGGGTGTGTCCCTCAGCCCAGCCTGCACACTCACCAATCTGGGACCCGGTGGGATTGGGCCTAAACGGGCAGTCGAACATCTCTCTCACAATCTAGGACTGCTGGCTCCAAACTGCTCGCCTGCCTGCTTGCCTGATTTCCCCTAACCACTTCTGCCTGCCAGCCTGATCACCCCCTAACCACTCCCCTGCCAGCCTGATCGACGCTTAACTGCTCCCCTGCTGGCCCGATTGCCCCTAACTGCCCTCCTCTGCCAGCCTGGTCACCTCTAACTGCCCTCTCCTGCCAGCTTGGTCGCTCCTAACTGTCCTCCCCTGCAGGTCTGGTCACCCCTAACTGCCCTCCCCTGCCAGCCTGGTCGCTCCTAACTCTTCTCCCCTTCAGGCCTGGTCTCCCCAAACTGCCCTCCCCTGCTGGCCCAGTCACCCCTAACTGCCCACCCTTGCCAGCCTGGTCACCCCTAACTGCCCTCCCCTGCAGGCCTGGTTGCCCCCAACTGCCCTCCCCTGCAGGGCTGGTTCCCCCCCAACTGCCCTCCCCTGCAGGCCTGGTTCCTCCCAACTGCCCTCCCCTGCCAGCCATATTGTGGCGGCCATCTTGTGTCCACATGGGGGCGGCCATCTTATGTGTTGGAGTGATGGTCTATTTGCATATTACCTCTTCATTATATAGGATATATGTCTTTGGGGCCTTATTTAAGAAATCTTTCTCTATTCTAACCTCCAAAAGATATTTACCTATATTTTCTACTAAGCATTTTAATGTTTATTTTTGAAATTTAAGTCCATAATCCATGTAGAGCTGATCTTTGTATACGTTGTGAAGTAATTTTTCCCAGCTCTATTATTTGGACATCTTTTCTTTCTTCAGCATGATATACCACCTTTGCCATATACCAAAGTCCCGTACATGTGTGGGCCTGCCTCTGGATGTCTCTATTTCTCCTCCTGGGTCAATCTGTTTGTCCCGAGGTCAATATGACACTGTCTTTATAGGGCAGCTTCATAGTAAGTCCTCATTTCTGGTGGGGCAAGTCCCTCCTCCTTGTTCTTCTTAGAAGTACCTGGTACACTCTGGGCACTAGCTCTGCTCCTTCTAAATGAGTGGCCTCAGGCATATCCATTTCCCTTTTGAATCTTGGGTTTCTGTGTGTAAACAGAGGGTTCTATGATGCTACCTAATAAAGGTGATCTGAGGATCAGGTAAAACTAAATATGAGAAAAGATCTCAGCACACTGCCTGTTTGTTGACCTTGAGTGTTCATGAGATGGAGTCCAGAGAAGTTAACTGACATGCTCAAGGTCACACAACTAGATTGACCCCATGCTGCCTTCTCCACTGCCAGGATCCAAAGATGATTTCTAGATAAGTTAGTCTCTGTTTTTAAAAAATATATTTTCTTCCTCTCTCTTAAAAAAAAAATCAATTTCCGAAAGCTCATGGCATACCATAGTTCCCAATGACCCCATCTGCTTTGGCTCTTTCTTATCTGATGGGAACTGAGTGGCTTGGATAAGGGTCCCTCAACAATGTTGGAGAGGAAGCCAGGTTTATTTAAAATCCAGCTTCTTTTGGCTCTGTTACCACTAGCCTTGACTGAACCATGGCTCAGGGGCATCTGAAAGCAACCAGGTCTGGGCATAGGTTCTAGGAGAGTCCCTGGCTGACAGTGAACTGCCCTTGGAACTCAGGAATCATGGAGCTGCAGTGGCCTTGAGGATTAATCGCTAAAACACGTCCGTGTTGTTCCCACTGTCTCTAGCATGGAGTGGGTGCTCAGTAAATATTTTTTGAATAAGAAAATGCACGTGTTCAGAGAGATGAGAAGTCACATTGAGTAGACAGTCTGACCACATTCTAAAGCCTTAAAGCCAGAGAAAAGGTGTGTAGTTTACTGGCAGATTTGGTAAAGTCTTACAGAGAGAAAGTTTTGAAAAAGTTATTAGTGTATTAAAAGTTACATTAATTGAAGTGTATAACTGGCTCAAAAACTGATAAAGGGATAAGTGGAGTAAAATAAAATCCACAAATAGACCTAAGCATATAAGGAAGTTTGATGTATAATAAGGGTAGCATTTCACATATGTGAGGGGAAAATACATATTAGGAGAATTGATGGGCCATGTGGAAAAAGAATCTAGCTGTGTCCCTAACTCATTGCATATTACTTATGAAAATAAATTCCAGATGGATCAAATGTATAGATTTTTTTAAAACATAAAAATACCAGGAGAAAATATCAGAGAATATTTGTTTCCATAATCATGGAGTGGAGAAAAATATCTCTAAAACATGACACAAATCCCAGAAGTTATCAAGGAAAAAATGAACAGATCTGACTACGTACATATTTTTAAACTTCTATAGGGAAAAAAAATAGCCATACACACAAAGCAAATGTCAAACACAAAACTAAAGAAAATATTGAGTTCCTTTCCATATGACAGATGAGGGCTAAAACCTGATATGCAAAAAACTCACACAAATCAACTTTTTTTAAAAAAAAGGACAAAGGGAGAAAGGTAAGAAAGAAAAATATCAGTAGGAAAAATATGCAAATAACATGGGAAAATACATTTTACAGAAGATGACATTCAAATGGCCAATAAACATGGGAGGAGATAGATGCTTGACTCCACAGAAAAACAGATCCTAATGAAAAGAACAAGGTGGTAATATTTTTCATGTGTCAGATTGGCAAATATAAAAGATTTTGGACCCTAGCTGGTTTGGCTTAGTGGATAGAGCATCAGCCTGAAGACCACAGGGTCCCGGGTTTGATTCTAGTCAAGGGCATGTACCTTGGTTGCAAGCTCCTCCCCGGCCCAGGCCCAGGTGAGGGCTCGTGCAGGAGGCAACCAATTGATGTATTTCTCTTACATTGATGTTTCTCTCTCCGCCTTTCCCTCTCTCTTCCACTATCCCTAAAAATCAATGAAAAAAATATCCTCGGGTGAGAATTAACAACAACAACAACAAAATAATAATAATAATAAAATAAAGAAAAACATAAAAATAAAAGATTTTGGGGTGGAGTGTCCATAGGCTTTCTGTCACTGGGCAAATGCAAACTGGGAGAGAAATTACTTTGGGAGAGAAATTTATCAATTTCCACCAGGACTTTACAAGTATATTTGTGTGTCCTTTGATGTAATCAATTCCACCTTTGAGAATTTATTTTATAGAACACTGGCAAGAATGAGCAAAGATAAATATACAGGAAATTCTTTGCAGCATTGTTTATAATAACAAAAGACTAGAAATGCATGTGTATCCACAGAAGATTAAGGAGTTCATGGTGTGTCCATAGTATACAGCTAATAAAGAATGAGACAGATCTACCCATACTTGCCAACATGGGAAGATGCCCACAATTCAGTGCTCTATTTTGAATAGCATATATATTATCTATACCTATAATATTATTATATAGATATAACATATATTTAAATGTTATCTTTTTATTTATATTTTAAAATGATCTTTCACCCTCTCCATATGTATTTGTATATAAAACACACACACACACATGATTATATGTGATTAAATATAGTGGAAATTTACACACCAAAGTGTTAGTGTTAACAGTGATTTAGATTGAGACAAAGGTTGAAATGCACATTTTATTTCTCTCTCATTTAAAATGTTTTCAATGAACCCATATTACTTGTGTAGTAGCAACTTTAAAAATCACTTTATGAAGAATATTGTCACTGCCTCTTTGTGTTTGTGAGCTCGTCACTGAAGCCTGCCTCTGAAGACAGACAGCCGCTGACACAGGGTTTTCTGCGGATCACGTTTCCCTCTGCTGCCTATCACAGACTTCCCACCACGAACCTGGCTTCCTTTCGGAGCGCCAGTTTGCAAGGGCAGCCCTGTTTCCTGCGAGAGCCCAGAGGCCACTGGTGTTTGCCCAGCACTCGCTGAGGCGGATACCCCAAGTGCAGTCCAGGCGAACCCTCAGCAATTAAGCTACCTTGTTCGGTTGCCCTTTCACAGCGTGGTAATAGCAGCCTTTCTTCCAGCAACAGACTGCGAGCTCCCCGGAGCAGACATCAGGTCTAACTGTTGTCTGTATTCCTCGGAGCCAACAGAGAAAATGTTACTTAACCTCATTTATTAACACAAACACAGACTAAGAGAACTCGCCCACCAGGCAGATGGTGAAGCCTGGCTGTAAAACTGGCATAAGGAAGTGAGAAGAGAGATTCGCAGGAAGCCATGGCGGGAGGGCAGAGGGAGGAAGGGCAGATACAGCAAGTCTGTTTACCACACAGTGTCTTTCGAGAAAGGGAGGAGGCAGCCAGCACCCTCTAAGCACCTCAGATAGGGCTGATGGGGCATGGAGCGTGTGCATCTTAGGAACAGAGGGCGGAGAGGTGGGTAGAGGTGGAGTGGGAGGTGGGACAGGCTCTACTATATTCTATCCTGCAAAGCCAGTGGGTGAGGATATAATTGTTGTTGCTGCTGATGACATCAGCGTGAAAACTGCTTTGTGGTGGAGATAGCTCAATAAAAGAGTGTGGAAGCAACATGTTATAGCCCGTGGGAAATGGAAAGGCTGGCAGGAAGTGCCTATTTGTCTTTGTCTCCCCAGTGCCCAGGGCCTGGCACAGAGCAGACGCTTGAGCAGGATGGAAGCAAGGGAGGTGCAGCAGCGAGAGGGGGAAAGGAGGGGAAGGGGATAGTGACCCAAGGACCAGTGACTTCTTTTCTAGTTTCATGATATCAGGGGATGCTTGAGGGGGTCCTGGAAAGCTGCCCCTCCTGGGTCTTCCATATCTATACTAATAAAAGGGTAATATGCTAATTAGACCGGGAGACCTTCTGGACAAAGCCATGGTGATGGGGCTGAGGCAGAGGTGGTTCGGGGCAATCAGGCCAGGAGGGGAGGGCAGTTGGGGGTGATCAAGCTGGAGGCGGGGGGGAGGGGGCAGTTGGGGGCGAGCAGGCCAGCAGGGGAGGGGGCAGTTGGGGGCAAGCAGGCCGGTAGGTAGAGTGGTTGGGGTGATCAGGCAGGCAGGCAGGTGAATGGTTAGGAGCCAGCGGTCCCAGATTGTGAGAGGGATGTCTGAGGGGTCCCAGATTGGAGAGGGTGCAGGCCGGGCTGAAGGACACTCCCCCCCACACCCCCCCCCCCCCCAGTGCATGAGTTTCATGCACCGGGCCACTAGTTCTTATATAGACAGAGAGAAGGTTGAACTAGCTCAGGGACTATGACCTGGAGTCCCAGAACCCTGGGGAACTCCCAAGATAGAAATGGGTACCATGAGTTATTTTGGTACTTCTAAATGTATAACAGGAGTTGTGCATTTGCTCAGAATAAGACTGCATGTGCTGACAGGCCAGGTATCTTTTTGGGGGGCTGGAAACAGGAAAGCATTTGGATCAAGCCTGTTTGCAGGAGGGCTGACCTAGGTTAGATCACACCTAGTTGGGTCTTTGGCCAAGTGACTAGCCTCTCTTGATCATTGGTTTCCTCTTTAGTGAAATGGGGGTAATAACAGTACCCCAATCAGAGGCTGATGGTAGAGACTGAATGAGCTAGCACACATAAAATGCTTGGCACCCGGCCTGGCCCGAAGTCAGCCCTTGGCAAATGGTAGTTACTATCATTATTAATTCAGGGTAGGAAGTCTGGACATCTCCTGCTAGTCAGAATCTCTGTACCTATAGATATTGATTAATACATAGTAGGAAATGAATGAATTATTAATTATTTAAGACAGCTTTTTGGAAGGCAACATCTTTTAAAACATGACACCCCTTGGAGAGAAATCAGGAGTGTACATAATGGGACAAAGATTAAGCCCCTTAGTGTAAGCTCCCTTCCAACGAGAGTCTAATAAGAGACTAAGCCAGTGATGGGCAACCTTTTGAGCTTGGTGTGTCAAAATTCGCCAGAAAACTGAGCATAACTCGGGTAGTGTGTCACTTTGAGGAAAAAACTAACTCCAAGACTCTAGTCGCAAATGTTTCATCCTCAGGAGCAGCAAATGTTTCATCCTCAGCATGCGGCCGCCTCAGTGGCCGCGTGTCAGAAATGGCTACGTGTGTCAGTACTGACACGCGTGTCATAGGTTCGCCATCACTGGACTAAGCTCTCCCTCTCAGGACCTTGACATAATTGTTCTTTCATTTTGGAATGCCTTTCTCCACTCCCCGACACCCACTAAATGACTGACTCCTATGACACCTCCTCCAGGAAGCCCTTGCTTGTCTGAGTTGGGGCCCTTCTGCAGCACCCTGGACCCACTCCTTTGAGGGCACTCGCTGCCTTGTGCAGTGCTTTCTTAGACCAGTGATTCTCAACCTTGGCCATTCATCGGAATCAAACTAAGGGCTTGTTAAAACAGAGGTTGCTGGTCCCCACCTGGATCCAGAGTATCTGATTCAGTAGGTCTGGAATGGGTGCCAAAAATCTGCACTGCTCGCATGTTCACAGTAGTTTCTGATACTGCTGGCCCCACGGGTCACATTTAAGAACCTCTGGTTTAGACCAAGTGTTCTCAAACATCAAGGAGCTGATGTGCTTATTTTCCACGGTCCCTACCTCAGTTTCAGTGATTATTACATGGAAACAGAAAGTCAAATAACAAGAGTCAATACAAAAGATATCCCAGGGCCCTGTGTGCTGACAGCCAGACAGTGGTGCTGACCTGGCTGGAAGTGTGTCTGGTGTTGAGCGCCAGAGGTGAGGTGCTGAGGACGAGGGCAGGCAAGGCAGGAGGCCCTTGAACTAGGTCACAGCGCCCTCTGGTGCCAACAGCTCAGGTCTGCACATGCTGCTGTGAGTGATAGGTGACAAGAGGGGTGGGTTTTTCCCTCTTGACCTTGTCCATGTCACTATCAGCGGTAACTTGCTAAAACCCAGCTCTGACCATACTCCCCTTTGTCCATCCCCCAAGTTAACCCCCATCCATGGCTCTCCATTGCCTTCTGGATAAAGCTAAACATTCAAAGTCCTTTGCTGTCTGCCCTTTCCGCAACCACACACACATATAGATAATGGGAAAAGTAGGTTTACAGTTGTTTATATGGAAAATAATACAATAGTTAATAATGATATAAGAATAAACTGTGTTTAGCCTATTCAAAACTGTAAACCTAATTTTGCCCCATCCTGTACACTTGTCCCTCAGTTGTCTGCTGCTCTCCTCAGGAATCCTTTGTTTTATTCACACAGTCAGGCCATGAGCTTTTTGCCTTCCCACATGCTATTGTCACTTTTTCACTGCAAGAAAATTACTCTTTCTTTAAAGTCAAATGTGTCCTCTTCCATGAAACCTTCCTGGACTCTCCCAGGCAGAAGTGATTATTGGTAGAGCCGTGGGCACAGACCACTGCAGCGATTTCACAGTGCATGTAAGTACTAGTTTGTGGGGGTCTGTGTCCTTGAGACCATGAGTAATCTAGGGCCTCAAGACTCAGCTTTGGTGTATCAATAGATGCTTATGAATTTTCAAGAGCTGTTTTTCTGCATCCAAATGGGGGCTCCAGTAGGTTGAGGACAGCCATGCCCTCCAAAAGCCATGAGGACTATATGTTGGAAGCCAAAATTGGGGACCACACACAGTGAGAGGAAAGGGGGATCTGGGTGGAGAAGTAACATTATCTGTTACCCTATCTAATAAAAGAGTAATATGAAAATTAACCATGACTCAGCTACACCCACAAGCCACACCCACCAGCCAATCAGGAGCAAGTATGCAAATTAACCCAACCAAGATGGCTGCAGCCACGGAGCGAGCAGGAGGCTTAGGTTTCCCTGGCAATGGAGGAATCCAAGCTTTCCGCACACCCTGGTGGGCCCAGGCCTCCACTCAAGGCTACAAAGTTTCAATTATAGAAGATAAATAAATCTCAACAAAAATGGCAGCAGCCACTAAGCTGGAGAGAGCAGGAGGCTTGAGTTGCCCCCGGCGATGGAGGAAGCCAAGTTTCCACAGCCCTGGCCTGCCTTGGCCTCTGCTTAAGGCTACAAAGTTTCAATTATAGAAGATAAATAAATCCCAGATCCCAGGGCCTCCACTTGGGTCGCCGGGGGGCGTGGCTGGCCTGCAAACCACCACAGGCCCCTTGCCCAGGCTACCCCATGCCCCAAGGGAACCCCCACCCTGATCTGGGACACCCTTCAGGGCAAACCAGCTAGCCCCCACCTGTGCACCAGGCCTCTATCCTATCTAATAAAAGAGTAATATGCAAATTGACCATCACTCTAACACACAAGATGGCTGCCCCTATGTGGTCAAAGATCCTGCCCCCATGAGGACACAAGATGGCCACCACAAGATGGCCAGCAGGGGAGGACAGTTGGGAGGGACCAGGCCTGCAAGGGAGGGCAGTTGAGGGCAATCAAGCCTACAGGGGAGGGCAGTTAGGGGTGACCAGGCTGGCAGAGGAGGGAAGTTGGGGGCAACTGGGCCTGCAGGGAAGGGCAGTTGGGGGGGACCAGGCCTGCAGGGGAGGGCAGTTAGGGGTGACAAGGTCTGCAGGGGAGGGCAGTTAGGGGCAATCAGGCTGGCAGGGGAGCAGTTAGGCATCAATCAGGCTGGCAGCAGAGTGGTTAGGGAGTGATCAGGCTGGCAGGCAGAAGTGGTTAGGGGCAATCAGGCAGGCAGGCAGGTGAGCAGTTTGGAGCCAGCAGTCCTGGATTGTGAGAGGGATGTCCGACTGCCCATTTAGGCCCAATTCTACCTAAACGGGCAGTCAGACATCCCTCGAGGGGTCCCATATTGGAGAGGGTGCAGGCTGGGCTGAGGGACACACACCCCCGTGCATGAATTTCATGCACCGGGCCTGTAGTCTACGCTAATAAAAGAGAAACATGCAAATTAAACATACCTCTGCTATACCCACAAGCCACGCCCACCAGCCAATCAGGAGCAAGTATGCAAATTAACCCAACCAAGACGGCGGCGGCCACAGAGCTGGAGCAAGCAGGAGGCTAGGGTTGCTCCGGCAATGGAGGAAGCCAAGCTCCCGCCCTGGCGGGCCCTGGCCTCCACTCAAGGCTACAAAGTTTCAATTATAGAAGATAAATAAATCCTAGATACTTGCTTCCAGCCTGTATCAAGGAGGCGCTGGGAAAAATAAAAGAAGAAAAAGAAAAAAAGCAGGGGCTGGGACCTTGGGTCGCCCGGGGGGGGGGGGGGGGTGATCAGGCCAGGATGGGACAGCAGGGGCCGTTGGGGGTAAGCAGACCAGCAGGGGGGGGCAGTTGGGGGTGAGCAGGCCAGTGGGGAGGAAAGGCGGGGGTGAGCAGGCCAGCAGGAGGAGCAGTTGGGGGTGAGCAGGCTGGCACGGGGGCCAGTTGGGGGTGAGAAGGCTGGCGGGGGGAGCAGTTAGGGGCGAGCAGGGCAGCAGGCAGAGTGGTTAGGGGCAATCAGGCAGGCAGGCAGGTGAGTGACTGGAGCCAGCAGTCCCGGATTGTGAGAGGGATGTCTGACTGCCGGTTTAGGCTCAATCCCTGTAAACTGGCAGTAGGACATCCTTTGAGGGGTCCCAGATTGGAGAGGGTGCAGGCCTGGCTGAGGAATACCCCCCACCCCCCATGCATGAATTTTGTGCACCGGGGCACTAGTCTATATATATAAAAGCCTAAGCGACCAAAAGACTGAATGACCCGTCAATCACTTGTTATGACGTGCACTGACCACCAGGGGGCAGACGCTCAATGCAGGAGCTACCCCCTGATAGTCAGTGCGCTCCCACAGCCAACCTCTTGCTGTCTCTCCCCACAGCCAGCCAACCTCCCTTGGTCCTTCCCCCAGGGCAATAAAAAATATTGATGTTTCATTAACTTAATTTTCTCTCGTTTTCCACATTTTTCTAACAGAAGTATGGGTATTATTACTGTTTCATGGTGTGTTTCTATATTGAAAAGAATCAATTTTGTTAATTTTTTCAGTTATTTTTTTGATTGAATTACTTTTTACTGCTACAGTTTAACACAGTTTGATTCTTGATGAACTTTCAGAATGAATTATTGTTTGGTTTTAAAAATGAGAAAAATGTTTCTAAAGTCAGACATATGCCTACTCTGACCAGCAACTGTGGTCCTAGGTTTTAAGTTATCCAATAGCAGTGAGTGCATATGTCCACAAAAGGACATGCACAAGCAGGTGTATAGCAGATTTATTCATAATAGCCTCAAACTGGACACCACCCAAATGTTCATCAACAGACGAATGAATTGTGATATATGCACACCATGGAAAATCTAGTTGGCAATGAAAGGAAACAGGCTACAGCTACATACAACAATAAGGAGAAATTCTCAAACAAAGTGATGCTGAATGAAAAAGCCAGATAAAAGAGCACATACTGTCTGATTTCATTTCTGCAAAGGCCTCGAATGCTTGGTTCAAGGGGATATCATGTTAATTCTCAGGAAAACTGATAGGGAGCCTTCTTCATCATTTTCAGTGACGCACCAGTACTCTGATCCTCCTGGAATTTGACATTCTGCGTCTATGGAGCATGAGCCCAGACAACCATACCTAAGCAATGACAGGCTCTGGACCGAACATGTCATATTTTCCCCCAATTGTACAGGATCGTGTCTTGGCCTGCCGCAGTGCATTACTGTGCACAGGATGCAGGCGAATTCATCCTTTGCTTTGATTGTGCATCTTTTCTTCATGAAATTCACCTCTTTAAATATAGTATGAACTAGTCTAAGTTGTCATTGTTCGATATGAGTGGCTGGCCAAGCTTTGTATTTTTCTTCAAGCTTGATTCCAAGATACATGAAGCCTAATTTCTAAGCCAGTGCGATACTATGATCATTGCTATAAAAAGAACAAAAAATAGCCAAAGTCAAAATATCTTGCCTACTTTCACAAAAACAAAAACCTCACACTCTAATCTGTCTCACAGCATATAAAAATATAATTTATAGGAATGTTCACTTATAAGAGGAGGAAGCATAAAATAACAATACTTTTTTTTTAAGAAGTCCATCTCTGCTTACACCTAACTGCAAACCATTCAGCTCCTGCAGGGCGATATTGATCTTCGGTAAATGTCTGTCACAGCAAAACAAGAAACAAAGTTCTTTTATGAGCTCAAGAAACTGGTTGCAAGGTCCTGAACTTAATAGCCGAAGTCAAAATATCTTGTCTACTTCCAGAATCACTCATTTTACCGGCCGGCATGAAAATTATCAACACTAAGTTTGGGGCTGAAAAATAGAAAAGTTGCCACTCACAATTTTACAGACACAGAGAAGACATCTCCGATGACATAGAAGCAAAGCTAATCTGGAAGGCCAAGGAAGCTTAAGTTCCAGGCTATGACTAATGACCGGACAGCCATCAGTAGCTATGGTCCTTTAGAGGCACCGGCAGAATTCTCAGAACCCAGTGAGGGGGAAACAGTCAGAGGTTACCGAGCACCTCCAATTGACTAAGACATGTGACAACACTGGGTATTTTGTAGTCTCATGGGAGTGGGGGGAGGCGCGGGCGCTGCAACCATAACAGTAGGTGAAGGCTTTTTATTCACAGGTTCACCCCCAAAACTCTGAAATCTGAGCAGCATGTCCTTTCATTCCCTGAAAATTATCGTATGCAAAGATGTCCCTGAAGATATGAATTCCACAATGAATGATATCATCAAAATGGTGAATTAAACCCCAAGCTTATCAGCCCTGAATGGCTTCAGCCTTATGTGAAAGAGGACAATAAAACTACTTTCTGCTCTTTCATGCAGTAATGGGTTGATTCTCCAAAGAAGAGTTTTGTCAAGAGTTTATGAACTTAAAACATAATAAAAACACAATTTGAAAATTATGAATCAGTATCACTTTGCAATTTTTTTTTTTTTTGAAGAATAGCAAAAAAAATCTGACCTAACTGACATTGTTGAGTCTCTGAATGAACTTGGTAAAAGTTTGTAAGACTCCTGCAAGTATGTTTGTGCAGGAATGAGTTAACGCAAAAGGCCTGGGTTGCGGAAACCCTGCACATTCCAAAGATCTTCAAGATTAGCCCTTGACCTTTGAGCCCTTGGAATGTCCTACCCTATGAAAGAGCTTTTGTATCCCTGAGTCCTTGGACCATGCTGCATCCGTTCGATCTCTGGGGATCTGGAGATTTAGTAACCGAAGTCAGTCATGTGGGTGCTGTATCCCTACGTGACTGACAGCGAATTACAAAACCCGGACATCGAGGCGAGGTGAGCTTCGCTGATGGGCAATCCTTTGCCCATACTTTCACACCTCACTGCTGGGAGAGTTAGGTTCTCTGTGCGACACTGCGGGGGGAGGATGACTGGCAGTCTTGTCTGGTCTCTCCTGGACTTCACCCAAGCACTTTTCCCTTTACTGATTTTAATCTGTAACTTTCACTGTAATACACCATAACCCGAGTACACCAGCTTTTCTGAGCTCTGTGAGGCCTTCTAGCAAACCATGGAGACGGAGGGCAGTCTTGGGGACCCTCAGGAAGATATTAGTATGTGCTAACTACATTTATGAATCCAAAGAAAATTTTGTACCTTTGGGAGAAGTGAAGTTACAAATGGGTTACTAGTGAACTAAGTTGGAGTTATTATTTGAATCCTAACAAAAAAAGTATTAAGGCTAATAAAGCAAAGACTGTGTATGTTGGAAGAAAATTGCATCATAATCTTAAAATGACTGACTTGAACAAAGTGCCATTATATTCTAAAGCCCTTTATATTAGGACATGAAGTTTCAACTTTATATTTGTATATAAAAAAAAGCAGAACTTAGATTTAGAGAACAATTGTATCATTAGAGTAATAATGCAAAGGATCCTAATTCTGTTAAGAGCAAGAAACTGGTTTCTGACAATGGAAGGGAAAAAATGATAGGGCCATTCACAGCATCTGTTTGTGAAAAGCTTCTGTCGACAGTGAACTTGAAGAGAGCATGATCCGAAAACATAATCAGGGATTTCGTAGCCATTTCAAATTTAGAATCTGTTACAAAAAGCATGTCACGTCTCATCAAAAATCTGAAAAGATGTTATTTGGAAGTTTTATTCTGATTCAACATTTACTATTTTGCTAAATACTTTGCATTTTATTTCTTTTCATGATTATGTACTATCGAGAAAATGCAAATAGGATTTTTACCCAGTCCTCTACAGACATTCCCAAATCTCAACTTTACTCTAATGTGCCTGTCAATACTGTCACTTTCTACATGTCTCATGAGGCGAAAAGCGTTGAGAAGAACTGAGTTAAAAGAATTTGAATTCGCCCTAGCTGGTTTGGCTCCGTGGATAGAGCGTCGGCCTGCAGACTGAAGGGTCCCGGTCAAGGGCACGTGCCCAGGTTGTGATCCCCAGTGGGGGTTGTGCAGGAGGCAGCCGATCAATGATTCTCTCTCATAATTGATGTTTCTATCTCTCCCTCTTCCTTACTCTCTGAAATAAATAAAAAATATTTTTTTAAAATAGTTTGATTGCTGTAAAAGTATTCAAAATAATGGTGGCTTAAAAATACAGAATTGCATTTTCCCCTCAGGTAACAATCTAAGGGGGATGATGTGACAGCTCCTTGGCTCATCCCCCGAATGCATTCCCTCCAGCAAGAAGGCAAAAGAAACCATCATCTCTCCACTTCACATGTGTCACTGCTGCACTCAACATGTGTTTATTGTTAGCTGTTCCCTCCCCTACCCTGTCCGCCTATTGACTGAAGGCTTTCAGGGCAGGGAGCAGCTGTCATCTGCTGGAGCCAGACAGACGTGGGTCCCAACCCCATCCCTGCTGATTACAAGCTGGGGATCGGAGCAGGTACTTGTGCGTCCAAAGCCTCAGTTTCCTCCTGTGTAGAATGGGGAGAGGAAGAGAACCACCCTCCAAGGGCTGTGTGTGAATGACATGAGGAGGCAGGTGAAGCACTCCGTGCTGGGCCGGGCCTATAGCGAGGGCTGGTGGCCCTCTGGATTCTTCTGCATCCCTGCTATCCGGCTTGGAGCCTGGACGGGGGTGGGGTGGGGTGGGGCGGGGCCTGCATCAGCGTTGATGGAGATGAACTGCACTGAGCTGGGCTCCGGGAAGGACGTCCATTCTGCTGCAAGGAAGCTGCCCTGTGTGCACAGCAGGCCCTGGCAGCCACGGAAAGCACTCGGTGAGGATTTTCAGGAACTGACAGCTGGAAGTCAGCGTAATTGCCCTGGAGGACTAAGAACACGGGCGGTGCGGTGACAGCATCTGCTCTACCAGATGACACCATTTTTACACTTTTGGGGAAAATGCTCTGGGTAGACCCTCATTTTTTTCTGGGATGGGGAGGGAGTATTATCAGAGTGGGCAGTGGCAAGCAGAGGGAGTCATTATCCTCCAGGCCTTGGATGAGAGCCAGGGGGACTCTGGTTATTCCCCCGAATCTATTCTCCGTGTCATCGGTCGTAATAAGAGTTTACCTGGGCAGATGGTCACCCTGCTAGAGATCGCATTTCCCAGGCTCCCCTGCAACCAAGAGGTGGCCCCTCTGACTCGATCCTGACCAGTGGGATGTGTCCCCAGGGGGATGAGTAACTTCTACATTCTTTGCTGAAAAGGGAGTTGCTTTTCCTTATTCCCTTTCTTTCCTCGTACCTGCAGGGATGGGAAAGAGATGTGGCAGGAGGCCAGCCTTGAGCACATGGATGAGGACAACACCCCATGGGGAGGCAGAGTGACACAATGGAGGAAACCTGGGTCCCTGGATGGATGGCCTGTCAGCCATGTCCACTCCCCCTAAGGCTGTTACATAAGTGAGAAATAAATATTTATCTTATTTTAGCTAGTGCAGGTTTGGGTCTCCGTCATGGCGGCCGAGCTTGCTGTAGGCCCCGGGGCAAGGTGGCCCCTGATTAAGGCAGGAGAGCGCACCCTGGCACATAGGAGCATTCAAAACTATTCGCACAACTGGCTGGGAAGGAGGCCTCTAAAGAGAAGCAGGTGTCCACACCGGAATGAGTGAGCTCTGCTGGAATAAGGCAGGCAGCGGGGCCAAGTGCAGACCAAAGGCCAGTTCAGGGAGAAGGAGGCCTGAGAGGCAGGCTGGGCTCGCGGTAAAAGAAACAGAATCTTCCCAAGTAGAAGCAGCTCCTCTTCCGCCTGGAGAAAAGACCTAGACTCACTGCAGCCCCAGCGGGAGGGGGAGCAGGGCCAAGGCTTAGCCTGGACACGGCTGCGGGCATGCGGGTTGCCAACCCGAACGGGAAGCCCGGGGTCTGAAAGAGAATGAAAGGCAAATAGCAGATCCTCAATTTAAAGGGATTAGAAAGTATGGAGTGACAGGTACGAGTGAAGAGCAGAGGGTGTTTAGAGGGGCAGGCAGTCAGCCGGAGGAACAGGCACCGAAGCGGCAGCCGCAGAAGCAGCACAGAACTCCCACCTCCCAGCAGCCGCCCCGGTGTGAGCCCGCCGGTCTGGCGCTCCTTGGTGCCGGCGGCTGGCTTCCTTCTGGCTTGTTGCTCCCCTGCACTCATTGTTCCAAGTTTTACGATGGACTTGGTTAAACTGACACTTATTTCCTGGAGGTCCTTGCCCCATAGAATTCCTGTGAGAGAGGGGGAGTTGGCAGGGAAGCAGTGGCCACTATCCTCTGACTGGGGATATGGTGACAGGCGGATGCAGAAGCGCTCGGTGGGTCCCAACTTGTCCTCTGTCCCCATCCAGCTCCTCTTCCCAGTGCTGGCCCTGCGGGCCACAGTGGCCCCAGGCACCCCTCACAGGCTGGGGCCCACTGACGCCGAAGCTGCTGCAGCCTCCCCGAGGCCTCTGCACAGGTTCTCCCTTCCCAGGGCCAACACGCTGGCTTCTCAGCTCTCAGCAAGTTCCAAGGTGTCTCGTTTTTCAAAGGATTGGTTGGTGACTCCTCTGATCTCCCTCCTCCGTCTCCAGATCTTCACTTTCTTGGTTCATCCTGTGGTTGTGCAAAGTCTAATTCCTGTAACAAGTCCCTCATGCCATCGGGGTAAATCAAG
This sequence comes from Cnephaeus nilssonii, assembly GCF_951640355.1. Classification (NCBI taxonomy): domain Eukaryota; kingdom Metazoa; phylum Chordata; class Mammalia; order Chiroptera; family Vespertilionidae; genus Cnephaeus; species Cnephaeus nilssonii. The sequence continues at coordinate 73,036,715 of NC_137078.1, forward strand.
CCCGTTCTGCTTTCCCCACTGCCGACTTGGGCTTTGCCTTTTTTTGTTTGCTCAGTTTTCATTTATGCATCTAATTTCTTGCTTCTAAAATTCTTACTCCTGTCACCTGTCCTGTTCTCCTGCTTTTATGGTTTTATGTATTTTTAAATGCATTTCTATTTTTTCTTTTAGCTGTAGACAGCTTTCTATTCTCTCCTTTTAAAAAATATTTTTATTGATTTTTTACAGAAAGGAAGGGAGAGGGATAGAGAGTCAGAAACATCGATGAGAGAGAAACATCGATCAGCTGCCTCCTGCACACCTCCTACTGGGGATGTGCCCGCAACCAAGGTACATGCCCTTGACCAGAATCGAACCTGGGACCTTTCAGTCCACAGGCCGAGGCTCTATCCACTGAGCCAAACCAGTCAGGGCTCTATTCTCTCCTTTAAAAAAAAAATTAAATTTATTGGGGTGACATTGGTTAATAAGATCATATAGGTTTCAAGTGTACATTTCTATGGTACATGATCTGTGTAATACATTGTTTGCACATCACCCCCAGTCAAATCCTCTTTTGTCACATATATTTGGCCCCCTATTACCCTATATTGTAGTTTTGGTGAGGTTTCAGTGGAGAGGGAAAGTTTGATGTGCTGTTCCATCTACCACCGTAACCCAGAAGTCTTCTCACCACTGGGGGCTTCCTCCACGTGGGATTAACTAAATGGATGAGCTCCTCCCGTCTCTAAGACTCAGCACGTGCTCTGCCTCCCGCCAGCCCCCTCCCGTCCTCCACCTCTGCCAGCCTGGCCCCTCCCAGCCTTAGAGACACTGCTCTGGGAAGCTTTTCTTGGCTACCTGGCTGGGTTAGGTGTCCCTCTTGGGGGTTCCAAGGCACCTCACTGCTTTCCCCAATACTATAGTGACCTCAGTATTGTAATTGCCTTTGTCCCTGGTGCCTGGGACAGCACCTGGCACGTGGGAGATGCCCAAAGGTACTTCGTAAACAAGCGAGTGAACGAGATGCCCATTTTGCGGACTTCTTTGCCTTGTTTACATAATGAGAATCAAAGGAAAAGATTTGTTTCCCTAAAAAGGAAGTGGATCTGGCCTGAAGGAGGGGCAGGGGAGGCAGGTACACTTTAAAGGAGACAAACAGAATGTAGTGAATCTTAAGATTCTTGAAAAAAAATGAAGCACTTTAGTAGATGACCTATTATTTGCAGTTTAGTTTTAAAAGGAATCCTGAGGAAACTAATGAATGGTGTTAGAAGTCAGAGTAGTGGATACGCTTGGGCGAGTGGCAACTGGGAGGGGAATGAGGGGCTTGTGGGTGCTGGCATGTTCTGTTTCCTGGTCTGGATGTGTGTTACATGAGTGTGGTCAGATATATAAAATTTCATCAACCTGCAGTTATGTTTTTTACACTTTGATGTTTCTATGTCATACTTCAAAAATAGCTTACAAAATATAAGCAAATAATAGTTTTTAAAAAGCAAGCCATAAACTTTTTCTCCAGGATAACATCACCTCCACTACACCATCCTCTTCAACCTTTCCAGTTATTTAAATCCACAAACAGATGGGTGTTTCCCCCACATCCCCTTGAGCTCAAACTCGTTAAGTACATGTTGAAAACAGGCATTTTGAAAGGTTGAATCATTTTTAAAAACTCTCATCATGTACAACAGAAATGGAAGTGCTGATTACATAAACTTGGTAGTTGCTGGATGTCCTATGAGGCCTTATTGTCCCCAGTTTTAAAAGGTACCTTTCAAGCAATCGTGGCACTAATGGCAGGGGTATGAGTTGTTCTCAGAGACAGAAATAGATCTCAAGAGATCTTAGATACAGATGTCTGGAGCCTGGCCTCAGAGTTTGAAATTATAACGATTGAGTTCTGTATACATATTATGGCTCCACTGAGTGTCTCCTGGATGCAAATCTTTCTAAATTTCTCAATCTCCTGACTGTCCATCCACTTTGCATCACTCAGTTATGTCTCTCAACTCCGCGGCAGCTGGGAGAATGCTAGATGCCCAGAGGGAGCCTGGACAATATGGACCCACTGACCCCTCGGTGAGCCTCAGTCCACGAATCACCCCGGGGAAACATTGGCTGGAAGCACTGGAGACGCTTGGGTTATTGAGCTGAGCTGACGTAAGGATTGCCCTCTTGGTGTCTTCGACCAACTGAAGTACAACAATTGACTTTCTTGCAGGAACACTCACCTGTCTTGGTCCAGATAGGTGGGAAAAAGCCAGATCGTGAAGAAGTAAAAAGTCACAAAGTAATTTCATAGTCTTGATTCAGTTCATCCAATATCTCCTGAGGGCTTGCTATGTGCCAAGCACCGTGCTGGACACTCTGGACAGAATGCTCTGCCTCTGGAAGGGTGCAGAGGCCACTTGCTTAGGAGCCAGTGGTGAGAGCGTGTCTTGAAGCTCTGGTCGCGTAAGGAGCACTGTTTTTAGGTGGAGGATATGTTTGAGGAGGTTCTTGAGGGGCTATGGAAGTTTGGGGAAGGCGTCACCATCCCTTCTTGCATTTACTGGAGCCAAAAGAGGCAGTTTCCTCCCTCAATCTAGAAAGAAACAAATCCAGATAATCTCAATGTAATGTGGCAAATGCTGGGGCAGATGAATAAAGACAGGGCCCTATAGATCAACAAGCATGAGAGGCTAGAGGGGTTCTCACAGGTGAGAATACTGGAAATGAGTCCTGTTTGCCATGTTTCTGAACCCAAAATTCAAAACATATCATCTGAAAAGCATTACTTTTTCTCACCTTCCCATTTATTTGCATGAAAAGTCTTAAAAGAGTTTAATAGCAAGATGACATTTAGTTCCATATGTAACATATTCCTTTTTTAAAAAAAATTAAAATTTCAAAAAATTACACTGTGCCCCCAAGTCTGGAATGCATGGTGATGTTAGCTATGGTATATTCATGAACTAAGCATTTATTGTTATGCTTGCATAATAACATGTGTTTTTTTCCTTCCCATTTATGACATTTCCCCTACATGTGTTATTGAGGCACTAGTGTATGATTATACCAAATAGTCATATATACTAGTAATACATGGTATCATATGCCTACACGAGACAGGTTGTCTCTATCAGATTATTCTGACATGCCAGTGAAGGGCATTAATTAATTCTGCTCAATTGATTGTTAAAGGCCTTTGAATTTAACTTGAAGCTCAGAGTAGCTTTATTCCATGTATCTCCCAGAGAGTGTAATATTGAGTTCGCTGTCCCTCAAAATCTACCCAGCACTCAGGCCAGAGAACAACCTTCAGAGAGGAACGCCAGAAGATGCTTTATCATTTACTCCTGAACAAGCCAGGTCTTCAGATGGCTTCCCCCCCATACGCATGCCATTGCATTGGTTCTCTGCAGAACCACGTTGCCTGAGTTGTCCTTTGTAGCACTGCCATCAGCCTTTGCTGACAATCATAAGGAACAGCCCTGTGTCCGTTGCCTGTGTGTCTGCTGCATGGATGTTATTGAGACCATTCATCTTTACGTTATAAAACCTGTGTCCTCTCCATGAAGACTCACAGGAGAAATTAATTTCTGATCTCAGTGGCAGGTCTTTTTAATTCATTCAGTAAACATTTACTGAGCATCTACTACATGCAGGCCATGTGAGACGTGGATATACTAAAAAATGAAATACAGTCTGGTAGGGAACACAGACATCAAATAACCAATTAGCTCATTAATGGTCATAGTTTTGGTAAATGCTAACAAGGAAAAATAGTAGGTGGAGCTTAGGGGTGCCGGTAGGGGACTTGGGGGGGGTCAATGAAAGGTTATTAAAGGAAGTGATATTTCTCCTGAGCAATTGTGTAATTTTCTACTTAATCATACTTACCCTCTTCATTTTGGCTGCTGGGAAGTTAAAAGTCAAATTTGGGACTCGTCTCTTGAAAGGGTATAGGATTTGGGATCTAATTTAATTTCTGGATTCATTTATTTGTGGAACAAATATTTATTGCATGCCTACTATGTACTGAGACTAGCTAGGCACTGAGCAAGCAACAGTAAATCAGAAAAGCAAGTCCCAGACCTCACAAAAGGGAGCTTTGGATAAGGAAAGGAACTATTAAAATTCAAGTTGTGCCTGCTATGCTTGGGGACATCAGGCAGCAATAGAAGAATGGGGGGAGGGAGACTAACCTCCACCTGAGGGAAGGAGACTGTCCAGAAAAGTTACTTCAGGAAATTGAAGGCCACGCTGAAATGTGGCATTAGCAAGACAAAGAGGAGGAGCTATTCCAGCAATGGTCTTTGCAAAGATTCAGATGTGGGAGACAGAACAAATGGTGTGAGCGGGGAGCTGGACGAGTTCACCGTGGCTAGAGCATGGAGCAGGTCATGGGGCTAGAGAGGTAAACTGAGGCCAGATTTTGTGCATATGCTCATAATCGAAGTGTGGTTCTCACTTCATCCTGAAGGCAATGGAGTGTCATTGAAGAGAATAAGTTCCTACCTTTATGTTTCCTTTGCTTTATTTTTCTCATATTTTGTGCGCGCGCGCACACACACACACACACACACACAGACACACAGACACACACACACTGCTTTAAATCCTTTCGTGAGCAAAGTGAGGGTATAACCAATCTGGGAAAACATTACAAATTCAAGTCAGTAATTACAATCTCCCTTCTGCCGCACTACTGACCTAGATAATCTATTTAAATGCTAGACTAGGATGTCAGCATACTGACGTGAAAGTGAAAAAGGTAACCCAAAGAAGCCTTGGTGAAGGGTAGAATGCAGGGGGCAAAACAGAAAGAGTTTTCAGAGTGCTACCCATGTGGTCTCAGGAGGGCATTTGTTCTTCTCCGTCTCGGCTTCATTCCATGTAATGTGGTAATAATGACGGTGTTTGCATCATAGGGCAGTAAAGGGAATTAAATATGCTAGATCCCGGTTATTAAAAGTGAACAAGACTGTGCCTGATAAGGAAACTGAGACACAGAAAGGTTAAGTGATGACAAACAGATTGCAATCTGAGGTGGAGGGGACACAGAAGCAAATAGACCATTTCAGCTTCCTGTGACAAATGTCTTAGGGTGAGCATCCAGGGCCCCACAGGAGAGACATGTAGGAGGGGTTCCCTAGGAACAACGTTTGAGATGGTGTTCTTGTCTAAGTGAATGAGAGAGGAATGGTCTCAAGTGAGATCTGTAAGGGAATGAGGGAAGCAGGAGAGGGAAGGGGAGAAGTTAGAGGAGTGGTGTATTTAGCCCAGCCAGTGTGGCTCAGTGGTTGAGCATCGACCTATGAACCAGGAGGTCACGGTTCGATTCCCAATCAGGGCATATGCCCCAGTTGCGGGCTTGATCCCCAGTAGGGGCATGCAGGAGGCAGCTCATCAATGATTCTCTCACATCATTGGTGTTTCTATCTCTCCCTCTCCCTTCCTCTCTGAAATCAATAAAAAATATATATATATATATATTTTAAAATATATTTTATTGACTTTTCACAGAGAGGAAGGGGAAGGGTCAGAGATCCAGAAACATCGATGAGAGAGAAACATTGATTAGCTGCCTCCTGCACACTCCACACTGGGGATGTGCTCACAATCAAGCTACATGCCCTTGACCAGAATCGAACCTGGAACCCTTCAGTCCGCAGGCCGATGCTCTATCCACTGAGCTAAACCGGTTAGGGCAATAAAAATATTTTTTAAAAAATTTATTTAAAAAATAAAAATGGTTTTAAAAAAAAGAAAAGAAATTCTGAATGAGATTATCTAGAGAATGATTCTAGATTTTCTGAGCCCTGGGGCATACCAATGTGTACAGGTCAGGAAGAGGAGAGAATGTAGGAAAAGAGAATCAAGAGAGTCCTGTGAAATAAGAGAACAACTGAGAAACAGTGGTTTCTTGGAAGCCAAGTAAAGAATGTGGCTTAAGGAGGGAATGAGTAGCTGTTACCTGTTATAAATACCAGGGATACAGTTTGGGGGGAGGATCTGAGGCAGTATGGCTGTACCCCGCAGCCCCCAGGGAGTCTGTGAGCTCAAGGTGGGAGAGAGGAGCAGCCCAAATATGCAAAAAAACACAGGTACTCACGCCATGCACATTCTCCACACTGGTATCTTTATCTGGGTCTTGTCAGTCTAGGCTGCTACACAGAGGAGTTCTGGGAACAGAGGTTAATTTTTGACAAGAACAGTTTCGGTGAAATTACACAAGCAATAGCCTGATCAGAATGAGCTCAAGAGAGAGGGAAGAAATTGGAGACAGAAAGAACAAACAGCACTTTCTAGGAGTCGTGCTAAAAAGGGGCACTGAAAAATGGGGTAGCCAGAGAATGATGTAGTCAAGCGAGGGGTTTCAAGATGGGGGAAACTGCCTCCTGCTATTGGTCTGCTGGAGAGGGAAACGGCGTTGTTGCGGGAGGGGAGACCTAGCGTGACATCCTTGACTTGAGGGGATATGGCACTTGAAGCAAAGAGGAGAGGTTGACCTCTAGGAGCACAGTTTGACGGCTATACAGTTTGTCCACAGCGCAGGGAGGAAGGCAGAGCTGGTGTACACAGATAAAAGGTTGATGGATACAGTGGTGAGAGCTCAAGGAAGTTCTCCTGGTGGTCTCTCTCTCTCTCTCTCTCTCTCTCTCTCTCTCTCTCTCTCTGTCTTTTTTTCAGTGAAATAGGAAGCAAGACCATCAGCTGAGAGACAGTATGGGGGAGGGGATGGCAGAGGTTTGCGGAAGAAGGGAGTGTCCAGGGGTCACCTAGAAGAGCAGCTGAGTAAACCGCTCATTTTTAAATCTCCTACAGGATCTTCATTGCCTCAGCAAGTATGCTCTCAGTGTCTGTCATGTCCCAGGCACTTTGATAAACACCAAATACTTCTTAAAAGAATGCGTGGTCACATACACTTCAAACACATCCCAAGCACGTTTTAGATTCGAAGCTGAGTGCAGTTTGGGCACCTTGGCAGGGTTGGAGCGGGGGCGATCTAGATTTGGAAAGAGTCAGAAGCCCTCTTTTTTTAAATCCATTTGTTTGAGTGATTCTCTTGAAATACAAATTTGATCATATCACACCTTAAAAAAGCAAAAACTCTTTAATGAAGATAGAAAAGAACTTGTGACAAATTGCTTCTGAGGTAGAAAACAGGAATACTAGGGTACAGAGATGACTTACTTTTCAAGTGTTTGAAGAAAAAAATTAACCATGTGCACCTAATTCACTACTCAAAAGAAAAAAAAAAAAACCCTCCTCAAAAGTTTCTTGGTTTTCCACTGCTTTTAGGAGGGAAAAAATCCTTAACTTGGTCTATGATGCTCTACATCATATAGCCCTGCCCCTCTCTCCAGCCTGATCTCATGTTAATCCCTCTCCAACGCAGTTACTGGCCTTCCGATTCAGCTGTGCTAGGCTCCTCTGGGCTTCAGGACCTTTACACAGGCTTTTATTCCTGCCTCATTATTACCCTGATCTCTTCCCTCCCTTTCTTTTGCCAGTAAACTTCAGGTGTTAATGTAAGAAACATTCAAACCGGTAAAGAATTTTTGTGAGTTTATTTGAGCCAAACTGTCGACAATTGCCAGAAAGAAGACTCTCAATGTATCGAGATAATGTTCTGGAGAATGGTGATTTTTCACCTATTTTTATAAATTACTATCAAAGGCCCTAGCCGGTTTGGCTCAGTGGATAGAGTGTGGGCCTGCGGACTGAAGGGTCCTGAGTTTGATTCCAGTCAAGGGCACATGCCCAGGTTGTGGGCTACATGCCCAGTGGGGGGCATGCAGGAGGCAGCTAATCAATGATTCTCATCATTGATGTTTCTATCTCTCCCTCTCCCTTCCTTTCTGAAGTCAATAAAAAAATATATTAAAAATAAATTACCATCAAAGGAGATATAATTGGGTTACATGAAATCCATTGGTGATAGATTAGGGAGGTGGGAGAAAGCAAAGGGGGGAAAACCTCTGAGATTGGATAAAAAGTAAAATGATAGACACATGCTTCTTTAAAAAAAATTTTTTTAAATTTATTTCAGAGAGGAAGGGAGAGAGAGAAGAAACATGAATGATGAGAGAGAATCATTAAACAGCTGCCTCTTGCATGCCCCACACTGGGGATCCAGCCCGCAGGACCTGGAATTGAACCCTGACCTCCTGGTTCACAGGTGCAACACTCAGCCACTGAGCCACACCTGCAGGGCAACACACACTTCTTTTACATAGGTGGGTACAGGATAGTTAATAATTAACATGGTAACAATAACAATGAGGGAATTTGTGGTCTCCTTGCCCTGGTGTCCTGACGCATTGATTGTATCCGGAGGGGTCTGGAAAAGGGGAAATTACAAGTTACCCTGACATTCCAAAGGTATGTTATCATAGATGCAAAAAGACATAGGTTCAGTTAAGGTCAAAGTTGATCTTTGTCAGAGAAGATACTGGCCTAGGACATGGCTATCCATCATACACTGCTTTTTAATTTAAAATTTGAATTTAAAGATCAGACCATCCTTTGTGGTTACTTTAGGTCTCTGAGTTTGCAAGGCCCCCATGCTGCCTTCCCTAAATTAGTCAGATTAGCTTGTGGCTCCTTTTTTGTCCACACAGGGAAGACTTTCCCCGCCTGCATCCCCAGCCCCCACCAGACTTAGTCAAACCCCCTCCCCCCCCCATTCCCCTCCTAAGTCTCACTTCCCTGGCATGCACTTCAGCAGCCATCACTTATGAAAATGGTGAAGTGTAAATTAGCTGATCAGTGGGCTGCACTACATCGTTAGACCTCGGACAGGGTCCCTTGGAGCCCAGCATAGCGCGTGGCACCGTGAGTGCTCAGTGAGTGTTAGCGGGGTGACACGGGACCAGCCACCGTCAGGGATGATGTGGGGGAAAGGGAGCTAGATGAGGAAGGAGCCTGCCCAGCCTGGAACAGCTTCTTCTCCAGCGTCAGCAGGTGGAGGACCCCGGAGACCAGTCCGCCAGGGGGTAGGAGAGCGAGTCTGCCCTGCGCCTGCGCACCCCGGCTCCACCCTGGGGAGGGTCCGCACGCCCGCCCCGCCCCCGCCTGTGCGTGCGCACCGCCTAGGGCCCGCCTCGGTAAAAGACTGCCGGGCGCATGCGGCCGGGCTGCTTCACTGGCTGCCGGGGCCCAGCACGCTCGTCTCCCTCCCAGCTCCTTAGCCGACTGGAGGATTTGAAGCGGGCCTCAGGTAGGCTGACACCCGGGGTCCCGGGGGAGCTGTCCTCCGTGCAGAAATCGGCGGCGCGAGCTGAGCCCGCGCGGGACAGCCTCGCCGCCGGGTGACGGACACCGCTCGCACCAATCAGCGGTGATGTGGGTAGCCGGCCTGCCCAATGAGTTGCGAGCCTAACGGGAGTGGGGCGGGCGGCCGGACCGGCTAGGAGCCGGCTCCCGCGCGCGCGGGGCCGCGTGGCCGGGCGCCGCTGGGGAGACGGGCCGCAGTGGGCGGGGGGCCGCCGGGAAGGCCACGGGGTCCGAGTTTGGAGGCCCAGCCGCGGGAGGCCGGGGATGGCGCGTGGACGGAGAGGGCCGTTGAGCGCCGGAGCCCGTGGATGCTGCTCCTTTCGGACTGCCTGGGGCCACGTCCCTCCGGCCTCCGGGCACGGCCGTCCCTTCGCTGGGCGGGGGTTTAAGGTCCGAGACCCGCTTGTCGCGGTGGGAAGGGTTCCGCGGCCTGGCCTCGGCCCCCGCCGGCGCGCCCCGAGTCCCGTGGCGGAAGGGGCCTTGGAGCTCGCCGGGCCTGACAGCCTCCCGGTGCTGTTCCCCGCAGCCCCGCGGCCGGCCGCCTCCCTTCCCGGCCGCCCGGGGTGAAGATGTTGCGTTTTCAAGTTAAGTTCCCCGGGTCTGCGTGGCGCATTCTCGTCCGCACTCGTTATAATTTTGAATCTTCAGCAGTGACACATGCGATGTGGAGAGTGTCACCCCCATTTTACAGATGGAAGGACTCGGGCTTCAGGCAGCCGAAGTGACTTGACAGGTCCCAGAACACAAGTGGCGGAGCTGGAACTGGATCTCACGGCCTTTAACAACGAAAGAAGCTTTCTTTTTTTTTCCCCATCTTTGTGATGCATCGTGGTTTTTGTTACTTCTTAGCTTGGAAACCTTCCGATGTCTCCATCACCTTCAGAATAAAGTTCAGATTGGACTTTCACATTTTCACATGATTGGGCCCCTGGCCTACACTTCCAACGTACCTCCCACTGTCTTCCCCTTCTCAGCCCTTCTCCCTTGTTTTCTACCTCTGTTTTCTGTGGAGAGCCTTCACCTTCCTGTTCACGGTCCCCCTTCCCCTGCTTCCCCCATTGCAGGTCTCTCAGGGCAGCACAGCGGGAGCAGTCTGGGTCCCTCCCGTGGATTTCTCTTTCTTTCCAGAGGGGTCATGCATGGCACTTTACCCTGGTGTTGTCACTGAAAGCTTTCTGCTCTCTCTTTCCCCTCTGTCCCCTCCACATGTTGTCCCTCTGCTCTCACCATCCCTGGATTACTCATTTCTTGATAAGTGTTTTGTCTCTTAACTGGACTGCCTGCCACTTGAGGTGTGGGCCTAAATCTGATGGATGGTGGTCCCCAGTGTCTGGCTCCGGAGCGCTTACATACAATACTTACAGTAGTGGGTAGTCCAGGACCGTGGAGGAGTCCTGCCAGCCCCCGCCTGGTTTTGAGTACATTGAATATTTATTGCCAGGCACTGTGGGAGACTGCGAGAATCACCCCTAAAGAGAGGCGTTACCTTTTACAGTAAAATTGGGGCAATTCAAATGTAAATGGTGAGATGAGTCTTCTTACTCTGTAACCCACTCTGAGTGGCTGAGGAATTTTCTAGGAACATCCACATTTAGTCAGTAAGACCAGGCATGGTCTCCGGGATATCCCTGGCTAGGACATATTTAAAATATAACCAAGCCTGATATTCATGTGACAGGAAGGAACTATTTCACTTTAAGGGAACAGTCAGAGAAGTGTTTCCCCCAAATGTTAGGGACATGGGGTCAAATAAATTTGGGGAAACTGCATGCTGTACACTCCTTTTTTTTTGGAGGTCACATTAAATGTTACCTTCTTAAAGGCTCCCAGAGAGGTCTTGCATTGAAGAAGCCAATTGACTGTTGAGCCAGCATTCCAGCATTTCTCTTATTTATCTGTCTCTAAAGCCCTTTTTGGGAACCCCATATGCGTTTTGTAGAAACCAAGAACATGCTTTTGGAAATGTTGCAATAGAGGATAGAGCGGGACATGGTCACGGTGTCTTCTGTCAGGGAAGACATTCTAAGCATTCTCATCTTCTTGCCAAGCGTGTCTTGCTTTGGGGAAGAGCAGGGTGGGAGATTGCTCCAAGCAGAACTCCTGTTTCCTTGTTCCTTTTCTTAGCTTATTTTTATTATAATTTGGCTTCCCATGACGTGTTCCCAGAGAAGGACCTGACTTTGCCAAAGCAAGCACCGCTTTTTCTCCTTGGCGATTGCGTTTTTCATTTTGATCACATTTAGGTTTGTTGACCAAATGATGTTTCTGGACCTTTGAAGCTGAGGGCCCGTGGTACATTCTCCCTGGCGAGCCTGCCCCTGTCTCCTCCACTGTTTGTCTGTGCGGCTTTACCTGCCCCTGGTTTCTGCTGTTCTTGTATCTGTCCATCCCTTTTATCTCTCATAGAGTCTGTTCCTTCCAGACACTGCCACAACTGTCTGGTTCTTTGAATTTAATCTAATCTACCCTCTTTGAGTCCCCCGCCCATTATGTGCTTCACACTGGTTTATTATCTGCTGTCCCTTTCCTCCCATATATAAAACTCTTCAGGTCAGACCTGGGAGAGATTGCTGGCAAAGGAGTAAGTTATTAAACTGCAGAAGAGAGCTACCTTTAAAAGATTTGTAGGTTTAACTGCAACTTCTTGTGAATGTTAAAGTTCTTTCCTTTTATTCTGTCTTCCGTAACCTAGAGGAGCTGTGTTTTCTTGGGGCTACATTGTAGTTTAGCCAAAGACACCATTTCTTTTATGGGAAACCAGAGTGCTCATCCAAGGATGAAATTGTTTTCCCCATGTAGGGAAAATAATGAGGTGCCTGCCTGGTGTTCCATTGTCTGGTGGTGATGTCAGCCAACATTGGAGGCATAGTGTTCTGTCAATAGCTTAAAGTTATTATTTTTTTACTAAGTTGACTCTTAAGGGTTGTCAAAGCTTTAAAAAATAGGTACATTATTTGATTAGCAGTTGTTTTTCAACTCATATTTGACTGAAGCCATTCAGTGACCCCAAAACAACGTAACAACTTTCAGAAGTCATGTGACAGACAGGGAAACCTAGGCTCCAAGAGGGTTATAACTAGTAAGTGGCAGAGCTGGTGTTTGAACCTTCGTTTATTTCATTGAGGTATATTTAACCTATAATTTTCCCTCCTCCCAGGTCACAAAGTAAAATGAAGTACATTCTCGTTACCGGTGGTGTTATATCAGGAATTGGAAAAGGAATCATCGCCAGCAGCGTGGGCACAATACTGAAGTCATGTGGTTTACATGTAACTTCAATTAAAATTGACCCGTACATTAACATTGATGCAGGAACATTCTCTCCTTATGAGCACGGTAAGCAAAGTGCATTTTTCTTTTATTTACTTGTTGTTAATCCTCACCTGAGGACATTTTTCCGTTGATTTTTAGGGAATGAAAGGGAGGGGGAGAGATTGAGAGAAACATCGGTATGAGAGAGACACATCAAGTGGTTGCCTCCCACATGTGCCCCGACCAGGGCCAGGGATTAAGCATGCAACTGACCAGAATTAAACCCAGGACCTTTAGTCTGCAGGCCGACTCTCTGTCCACTGAGCCAAATGGGCTAGGGCTCTTTTTTCTTTTTAAAAGTAATGTGTAGTGCAGTGATGGCGAACCTATGACACGCGTGTCAGCACTGACACGCGTAGCCATTTCTGATGACACGCGGACGCAGAGGCGGCCGCATGCCGAGGATGAAACATTTGCTGCTCCTGAGGATGAAACATTTGCGAAATAATGTTTTTTCCTCAAAGTGACACACTACCCGAGTTATGCTCAGTTTTTTGGCGAAGTCTGACACACCAAGCTCAAAAGGTTGCCCATCACTGGTGTAGTGCGTAGAAGAAATGTCAGTCTGCCCTAGGAAATTGTGTGTATTTTGCATGACATACGTAACTTCCATTTCTGGCCTTCTAAAAAGGTCCTTAGAGTAGCAGAACGATGCTTTTCTCACCTGGACAGAGAAGAAGTAGAAATCTTAATATGCTATGTAGTAATTAGAGTTTAGAGGTTTCTATTACAGAAATAATAGAAATTATCTTTTTGGCAGCTGAATGAAAATCTGTCACTTCGATTGAAAATAGGTAATCTGGTGACAACTTTCTTTAAATATTTGAGAACAGGGGTTATATTTATTTTTGCTGGCCCCAAGCTTTAGAAATAGGATGTGTGAAAAGATAATAAAGAAATAGGGTTTTCCCTGGTATAAGAAAGATCTTGGTAATAGCAAGCACTTTCCAAGATGGAAGTAACTGACCTCTGGAAGTTGCGTGTTCCTTTGATGGAGATGTCCATTCAAACAGGCTAATGGACCACTTTGCAGGGATTTTGGCAACATATAGATGCTGGAGTTTGTTTTGCTAACAGAGTTTGGATAATATAAACGAGCATCTTTTGAGGTGAGTAAAAAGTTGAAACTGCTAAAGGAGGATAGGAGAGTACCTATCATCTGTATAATACCTGATTGTTTGAATTACCTAAAAGATTAATTGCTTAAAATTGGGGGGAGATGTACTAATAGAACATACTTCCTACGTTTTTAAATTCTGTTTTCATACTCCTACTTTCTAATGTTGAGGTAAAAATTGGTGAGTGTCACTAGGGCAAAATCTATGTGTAGTAAATAGCGATAGGAAAAGATGGACATATGGGGCAATATTTCCTACAGAATTCCTGAGCAGAGGATGAGCTCTCTCTCTGAGGGGGAAAACAAGACATTTTTTTCCTTTCCTGTGTTTGAGCTTGTCTCTTATTGTGATGGTAGGAACAAACCAACCATTCTGGGCAAAATTGCTAGAATGACGTTTGGAGGAATGAATGTGACACAAAGGGATGGGAAACACTTTCATTTTCACAACTTTGTTTAGGCCTAAAGTGTAGCCCAGAGCTGGCTTTTAGAATCAACAGACCTTAACATATATATGTCTTGTTTAAGCTTTGAATCAAATCATGCTTTTATCACATTTCAAACCTTGCTTTGCTCAAGTATGGCATTTGTTGAAAAGAACAGATGCCATTCTAACTGTAAAGTCTCATATGTCCACAGCCCTTTGGGCTATAATTTTCTTAAATTCCATGCTATTTCAGAACTATTTCTGATTTAGACTAAGTTTGTTGACAGACTGGAGTGTGAAGTTATCTTTTGGAGAATGGTTGGTGATTTTATGTTTGTGTCCTATTTAGTTATCTAGAAATAAATTGCTTTGTGTATAGGTAACTTTGTTCTAGTTGAGTTTTGGCATGTAAGTTGTGCCATGGCATGTGTATTTTTCATTTACCCTAAACATTTTCACTGTTTGCTGCAGGTGAGGTTTTTGTACTGGATGATGGTGGAGAAGTTGACCTTGACCTGGGTAACTATGAGCGTTTCCTTGACATCCGCCTCACCAAGGACAATAATCTGACCACTGGAAAGATATACCAATACGTCATTAACAAGGAACGCAAAGGTGATTACTTGGGAAAAACCGTCCAAGGTAAGACTGGATTTACCTTCAAAGTTTATAAAATCTTAACCAGTTGAATTTCTTTTGTGTGTTGTTACTGAAATACTAGGGGCCCAGTGCACAAATTTGTGCACCTTGAAAGGAACTGTGGCCCGGGAGGCTGCCGTGGGCACAGGGGCGGGTCTTGGCACATCCTCTGTGCCCCGCCCGGCTCCTCCCGCCACGGCCCCTGGTCCCCAGTCTGCCAGCAACCCCGCACCCGATGCCACCGAGTGCTAGCTGTGGCTGCTGTCCCGATTGCCCCTGAGGAGCAGGGAAAGGTGGAGAAGCCCTCAGGGACAATCAGGGCTGGCAGCAGCTGCTTGCTTGCTGATGGTGCTGAGCGATTGGGATTGGTGCCGGGCACCAGCAGCACATGCAAGCAGCAGCCCCAGCGCAGGCTGCGGGTGAGAGCAGAGCTGACGCAGGCAGCGGGTGCATGTGGGGCCAGCAGCAGATGTGCATGGTGGCTGCCGGCCCTGATCTCCTCTCAGGAGCAGGGAGAGGTGGAGAAGCCCTGAGGGGCGATTGGGGCAGGCAGCTGCTGCTTGCACCCACTGACAGCACCAAGCGATGGGGGCTGGCGCCAAGTGCCGGCAGTGGGTGCAAGTGGGGCTAGCACCGGTAGCAGGTGCAAGTGCTGGGCGGGACCATGGTGCACAGGAGCAAAGAATTTTCAGTAACCACCATCGCCCTGCCTTAGTGTGGCACCCCCTCCCCCCCTTCACCTCCACCATCCTGCAGCGGCCAACGCCCGCCATGTTCCGCGCATGCCCCCTGGTGGTCAGCGCATGTCATAGCGACCAGTTGTTCTGTTCCGCCATTCGGTCTATGCATATTAGCCTTTTATTAGCCTTCAGTTGACTCAAAAAATAACTTGAAGAAGCCATCACTGCTCTGTGGACGGCACCAAAGCTGTCAGTCTGGTGGTGTGATTCGAGTCCAGAGAGCTGTTGTCTTTATACAGTACAGTGATGAGTGTGACGTGATGAAGGCAACTAGGTTAGGACAATAAGCCTGTCTCTGTGTGTGTGTGTGTGTGTGTGTGTGTGTGTGTGTGTGTGTGTGGTGGTTGTTGTTGTGTCTATGTATAGGTAGTGACAGGGAAAAGGCATGCATCATGTGCATTGGTTTTAGGCTACTCATCAGTGCAAATGGGCTAGGGGGAGTCTGATAAGTGGGTCTCCGTCCTCTTGAGCTATCACCAGCCCAGTTTCACTTGTATCTGTTTGCTGTCTTGGGGTTTGCATAGTGGTTCATTTGAGAAAAGTTCTGGTTTGAAAAAGGTGGGGTTGGAAAACCACTGACCTAGTATAATGACATACATACAAACTTTTGGGGCTGCTAAAAAGTGGCTTTCACCTGGGTTAGGAGAATAGATCTGCTTTTGGCTTTAGGCTTTACTGGGCCAAAAGCCAAAGGTAGGTCCCTCTGACAATGAGCAACCTTAGACCAGATTCTAGGCTAATCGGGTCAGGTTTACACCTTAGCTCTGCCACTTACCAGCTTTATGAGCATAGATGGACTACTTAACCTCTCAGGTCTGGTTTCCTTTTCTGTAAAATGAAGATAATAACAGTATCTACTTCTCCAGGATGTTAGGAGGATTAAAGGAGCTAAGTCAGTAAAGTGTTTCTCTTGAGTTCCTGACACACACAAAGGGATCAGTTTGGAATTATAATGACCTTGATTATACAGTTTGTTTGTCTAGGCTCCAATGTATTTGTCCATTTATTCATTCATTCATCAAATGTGTTGTGAATGCTCACTCCAGGTAGTCAGACCTCCCTGGTGCTGGGAATACTTGATGAAGAAGATCAAAGAGGCCATTGCCCTTGTGGAGGTTACACACAGAGGGAATGAGGTGTCTGTTAGGAGCTGTGATAGAAGAAGAGTGAAGAGAGATTGAGAAAGTGGTGGGGAGAGCCAGCTGGACAGGTGAAAGCCTCCAAGGAGAGGATGTGTGAGCCGAGAGGCTAGCCATGGGAGGAATGGAAGGAGGAGGGTGCGTGGCATGTACCAAGCCCCAAGGCTGCAAAGGTCTTCACCAGGGAAATGAGGAGCTGTTAAGGCTGAGCACAGGGACCCAGGGGATGGTGAGAGGTGGGGGCTGCCGCAAGGTCATATGGGGCCTACTGGGCCCAGCCTGGAGTTTGGATTTTACTCAGAGCATAAATTCAGGGAGTGGTGAACTCTGATTTGCATTTTTAAAAGATCACTTTAGCTTCTGTGTATGGAATAGATAATGAATTTCCTTGTGCTTGAGGCACTGCTGGCTCTAGACATAGCAAGTTAAACAGTAATCTCTGCCCCTTAGGATTTTGCTATCAGAATCTAACAGTTAAGATTTTTAAAAGTTTTTAGCAATAGCTGGCATTTATTGAGCATTGACATGCTAGGCACTCTACTTATCATTCTACCAGTGCTGTCTCGTGTAATTTCCACAGCTTTATGAAGGGGAAGCTATTATCTCCAGTTCCTGGAGAGGGAAATTGAGCTTAAGAATAGTTAAGTAATTTGCCCGAAGATCCACCCCAAATGAGAGGTGAAACTGAGACGTGAATCCAGACATTCTGAGCGCAGAGGCTGTGCTCCCTAACTGCTCTGCTCCACTGTACTGTCTCGGCAGTGCATTGTCTGCCCTCTGGGAATCTGGAAACAATGGAGCAGGGTCCTGGTTTCTCTTGTTCCTTGAAAAGCACCCAGGTGGACTTGCCCACCTGCAGCGGTAAGCAGTAGGGCGGCCACGTGGTTTGCCGTGTGGTTATGGTTGTGCAGCCAGGGTGGACCGACTCAGGGGCAAGAACTCTGATGTGGGTCAGGACGCCACTCTCAACCTTCCTCTCTTCTAGTGCCTCCAGCCACAACTGGGAAGTCTGGAAAGGAGGCTGTGGGGAGTGGGAGCAGGAGCCCAAGATGTTTTTAAGGTCATTTAGGAGTGGTCTCAAAAATATTTTTGTGATCCCTTTGCCTCTCTGTGAAGGCAGAGTGCAGCCACTTGTTGTTAAAGGTGAAGTGTGTCTTCCTCATCTGTGCTGATGGAAAAGTGTGAGTCACCCTTTTTTCTCCTTCCCAGTTGTCCCGCACATCACAGATGCAATCCAGGAGTGGGTGATGAGACAGGCTTTAATACCTGTGGATGAGGATGGCCTGGAGCCTCAAGTGTGTGTTATCGAGGTGGGTATAAGTCTTTTCTAAACTCTGTGATTCCTGAGTAGGTGGCCAAGTGAACCTATTCACCTCCTTAGTCAGCCATCAGCAGCGAAGCCCTTGACCCTCCTAACTGTGATGTGGCAGGTGAGGGCATAGCCACAGTCATGTGGATCGGCTGTGCAGTCAAAACTGATACTTTGTCTGAGCAATTCTCCTTTTTCAGCATTTATGCATCTACGTGGTGTGGACTGTGACACATCTGTGTTTCTCTGAATGAATGAGCCTCCTTTGGTTTCAGTTTCTATACTCCTGCTTTGCTGATCCTAGCTGTTGGATCTCTGTTCCTGCGAAATAGGAGACTCAAGTTCCAGCAGCTAGTTTGTAACTGATACTTTTAAATATATATATATATATTTACTTCAGAGAGGAAGGGAGAGGAGAGGGAGAGAGAGATAGAAACATCAATGATGAGAGAGAATCATTGATCAGCTGCCTCCTGCACGCCCCACTGGGGATTGAGTCCACAACCTGGGCATGTGCCCTGACCGGGAATTGAACTGTGACTTTCTGGTTCATAGGTAGATGCTCAACCATGTGGGCTAGGCTGCAACTGATGCTTTTTAATACAAAAGTTTTTTGTGGATAAGATTTTAGGTTGCTCTGTGACTCTCCTACAAATAAAATTCCTAGTACATCTTTCACCTGACCTTTTTCTTGAAAAGATCCAGGATAATCCTGGGGAATGGTAAGCTCATCCAAAAAAAGTAATCTTTTAGCACAAAGAAATACCTAATTACTGTCAGAAAACTAACCCCCAGGAGGGAGGTTTAGCGCTTAACCTCTAAAATAACTTTGTTCCTCTAGCTCGGTGGAACAGTGGGAGATATAGAAAGCATGCCCTTTATTGAGGCCTTCCGTCAGTTCCAATTCAAGGTCAAAAGAGAGAACTTTTGTAATATTCACGTCAGCCTTGTTCCTCAGGTAAGTCATTCAAAACTTTGGGGTGATGGAGAGGAGGGAGAAAAGAATGATTTTCACTCCTTTTCTGTTTTAAATATTTGAGCTGCAGGAAGCAGAAAATAAAAACTTCTTTGTGAATTTTAAATTACAGACATACTTTCTGAAAAGATCCAATGGGAAACATTGGGGAAAATAATCAGGGACGTTGCAGTTAGAGCTGGTGGATTGAACATATCCATTTGTCTTTAACCACATGGTGAAGCCCATGACAACTGTAGTAAAGGGAATTTTTATATAGACAAAAATTCACAAAGATAAATACTGAAGAGGAGTCAACAGTAACAAAAATTAGGAAGGCAGAAAGCAGGTGGACATGTAGAAACTGACTTAACAGACCTGGGAGAGCTGGGTCCGCAGCCTGCATCAGGAAAAGAGAGAAGCAATCCAGTTTGCCCTTCTGAGCCCCCAGAGGTGCGGGAAGGGCAGCATCTGGTACCTCTGGGAGTGGGAGTGAGGTGGGCTCACAGCTGCTGCTCCAGAAGCAGTTAGACCCCCCCCCCCCCCCCCCCCCCGCAAGGGGTTTACTGCTTCTGGAACAGCAGTTATGAGCCCCATCCTTCCCAATGTGCAATGCGGGGCACTAGCCCCGCCCCCACCTTGGCCGAAGACTGGAGGTTTATTTCTCTGAAGAGAGATTCTGAATGAGCAGACACTAGGGATATTTGAGGGCAGTAATACTGAACTAAAAACATGGGGGGAAGTGTAATTTGATGCTCTTGAAACACCCTGTCTTCTTCTTCCACTTGGTTCCTAAACATCACAGCCAGGCTTGGACCTTCCATGTAGGAGATTGTAAGATTCTCCTTGGGTGTATGACTAGCCCAGGAGAAAAAACACTGCCTTCAGAGGCTCCCAGTGAAACAGGCCAGCCAAATTCCCAGAGTGAGACCCTGGTGGACAAGTCCATGCACTTTCACGGAACTTCCACTTAGCTTTTAAATATGACCTGGTAGCCAGTGATCACCAGGCGTTTGGAGAAAGTATCTAACATGCAAGAGATCAAAACAATAGGAAAAAAAGGAAATTAAGGCTCTGCAGGGAGCAGGAAACTTAGAGAAAATAAAACAATCTGTCATTAATATCCTTAGAATTAAAGGGAGATAAACTGCATCAATTTGACAAAGCTGGATACCCAAGAAGGGAATGTTCAGAGAATAGAAAATTCTTGGGGATTAAAAATTGGATAGCAGAATTGAAAATTTTAAGAGAAAGAAAGTTGATGAAATACCCTGGGAAGTAGAACAGAAAGATAAGAGAGAAAAACCAAGAAAGTTGAGGAATGGTCCAGGAGTTCTAACATCCAAATAATAGGATGTCCCAAAAAATAACAAATGGAGGGGGAAAGAATCTGAACCAGGGGCCCATAAGCTATGCCCACAGGTCAAATCAACCCAGCCCGTTTTGAAAATTGTATGGAAATATGACCACACCCTTAGGTTTATGTATTGTCCATGCAGCTTTTGTATGAAAAGAGCAGAGTTGAGTAGTTGTGACAGAGAATGCATGGCCAACAAAACCTAAACTATTTATCTGGCCTTTATAGAAAAAAATTTTTTTACTCTAAACAATTCAAGGAAATTTCAAGACATGAGTTTTTAGATTGAAAGGGCCCACTGAATGCCTAGCATATTGAATGAAAAATGAATCACCACACCAAGGCACATCCTTGTGAAATTTCAGAATAATGGGGAAGAAATTCTAAAGGGCTCTGAAGAGAAACATCAAGAATCGGTATGGCATTCAACTTTTCACCAGCAATACTGGAAGCTAACTGAAGCTGTTTCTTTACAAATTCTTGGGGAAATGATTTTCAACTTAGAATTCTATACCCAGCAAATGTATCTGTAAAGTGTGAGAGGAGAATAAAGATAATTTAATACATAGAAAACTCAGCATATCAACAAAACAAAACAGAAAGCCACATGGAAAACAAACATTTGGACCAGAAAGGAAAAGTATGGCACACGGCTTAACGGTGGACAGTATTTAACTACTTTCAAGTCATAAACACTGATGAGGGATTGTGAGGTGGGGGGCTGCAGGCTCAGAATGGTTGCATGTGTTGAATGTAACAGGGAAATCAATAAAAAATGCCTCAAACTATAAGTCAGGAATCAGCAATAAAGCGTACCAGAGGGATCAGTTAAAAGTGAAAGAGTGGCTGGCTGTCTCTAGGCTTTGTCTCTGGTCTTGAGGACAAACTTTGTAGAGCCATTTGACTCTAAAATATGTGATGTGTAAATTTTACAAAAATAAAAACTAAATAAAGGATCAAATCTATTTCCCCATTAAAAAGGGGGTTCAGGGAAAAGTCAGACTTGAAAATTCCTACCATAGAGCAAGTAACTTTTTTTTTCTTTTGTAAAATAGCCAAGTTCAACAGGGGAACAGAAGACTAAGCCTACCCAGAACAGTGTTCGGGAACTCAGAGGCCTTGGGCTCTCCCCAGATCTGGTAAGGTGTCCCTATTACTTGGTTTCAGCATGATCTTCTGTGGCACCCAAGCCCTTTGCTTTCTTGGCATGCTTTTAGTTGATGGTGGAGAAATAGGTCTAGTTCTTTGAACTGGGGCTGTAGTTTACAAATATTTCCTTATCTGGCATGTACATGGTCATGCGAGTCATTTATTCTCTCTTCCCTCCTAACCAAGAACATTGAGGAAACCCCGTTTGCCTCTTGTAGTGCAGTAATCGGGTCTGTTTTTCCAGTTTGGGATTTAGGAATTTTAAGTTTTGCAAACAGGTAATATTGTCATAATATGCATGCATTGTGCTAGGAGTTAGCTTAACAGTGTGATGTCTGTTTTCATTTCAATTAGGAGAAAGCCCAGCTTTGTAAGCTGTTCTGTCTTGCTCTCTTTACTACCAGGTTGTGTGCAGGTGTGCAAATCCTCTCGACACATCAGTGAAAGAGAAAATATCTATGTTCTGCCATGTTGAACCTGAACAAGTGAGTAGAAACTCCATCTTCACATGGATCATTTTTTGCTCCTGATTATCCTGAAGTCTCTTAACCAGTTTCATAAGGCTTATCTTTAGTTCAGGATTTGAGACCACAGACTGTTCCCTAGGAGAACTGAACCTGTTGGCTCTATAACTCCATGACCTTGTCTGTGGTTCCCTAATGTACTTTTCCTCTCCTGCCTCTTCTCTCCCCGTTTATACTATCTTCTGCAGCCTTGCTGAATGTTGTCCGTCTTGGCCTCACAGTCCTATTCATTTTCTTCCTTTGGGGCCCAGCTAGGACACAGTATTATCTGAGCAGCTTTACCTGTCAAACCTTCTCACACTTCAGCCTCAGTTTGATCTTTCTTTGGGCTCACAGGTGCTGGTGGTGAGCCATTATACTGCCCCTTATGTGTGTCTGTTGTTTCCCTTAATAGACTTTGAGCTTCTTGAGGGCAGGGCTCACCTTATTCAGCTTTACATTCCTGGTGCCTGGTGGCTAAGGTGTTGTAGGCTCTGAACGTATTTTAGTCTTTTCTGTTACCTGTGCTACTGAAGGGTACCTGTGGTACAGGAAATTCAAAATTTTGGAACTGTAATGTCTAAGTATGGTGCATGGTATAGAAATTCTAGTTGTGATAAGTTGAGACTGTGGCGTTGCTCAGGTTTGGCCGAAAGAGAGTTTTTATGGATTTGAAGGGTTTTATGATTAAGTTATAGATGCTTTGTTTTGCTGCTAGATTATTTGAAGTTCAGGAGACAGAGAGGGGAGAATGAAGCAGCAGGGTTAAAATAAGGGAAGTCCATTTACAAGACTACCAGGAGTATGGATTTGAATATAAAAACATTAAAATCATTGCCTGGCATTAAAGGGAATAGAGCAAGAGGGAAGCCTTTCCCCATTACAGAGCTACTGTCATCTCCATCTCCATGATGGCACAAGCTTCAGGGAGTGAGGGCAGTGTTCCTGGGTGTGGTTCCTGAGCTGGGAGCTGGGAGCCCTCTCAGAGGGATTCATAACAAATATGTGTAAGAAGAATTTCACTGTTATGAACAGCCTTTTTTGTTTGTTTGTTAATCCTCACTCGAGGATATTTTTTTCCGTTGATTTTTAGAGAGAGTGGAAGGGAGGGGAGAGACAAGAGAGAGAGAAACATCATTGTGAGGGAGAAACATGGATTGTTTACCTCTTGCATGCAGCCCGACCAGGGCCAGGGATCGAGCCTGCAATCGAGGTACGTGCCCTTGACTGGAATGGAACCTGGGACCCTTCAGTCCAGGGGCCAGCATTTTAACCACTGAACCAAACCGGCTTGGGCATGAACAGTCTTTTTATCACGTATTTCAATTGTTATTAATTTGGGTTTTTGCTATTTGGGAAGCACTGATTCAGGTAGAAACCCTAATATTGTTATAATTAGCAGGTGAAAGCAAGAGGTTTCTATGAGAAAGAAAAACAGAATAATTACATGAATAGAAGGAAGGAATTCCTGTTGATGTTAATAAGTCCAAGAAGGAATTTCGATAGCTGCAAATTAGCTAAGTTACTCTTTAGCTGTGCATGGTGGTGCTAATTTAAACAATGCCTTTAATTTTCAGTCTGGTAGTCAAAATGTGTGTTTTCTTGTTAGCTTTGCAAACAATTGTTTGGAACGCAATGTTGGTTTGGCTCAGTCCAGAGGTTATTTAAACATCCTAAAGGTTTGAGGAGTAAGATATACAAGGCAGTTCCTTTGAGATGGCAGATCCGACTCCATTTTGAAGTGGCTCTGTTTGTCAAAGTAAGAATGTCCAAACCTGCAGAAAAATTTTATGAGTTTGTTATAGTTTACTGGGGCGGAGGCGGGGGGTCCCTCAGCCTGGCGTGTGCCCTCTTGCAGCCTGGGACCCCAGGGGATCAGGCCTAAGCCGGCAGGCGGACATCCCTCTTACAGTCCAGGATCACTCTCGCAGTCTGGGACCCGACCGCCGCCGTGCCTCCCCCCCCCCCCCCCCCCCCCCCCCCCGCCTGCTCGCTGCTCCTTAGCGCTGTTGTGGAGGTGGGAAGAGGCTCCCCCCATCACTGCTGCGCTCTCCACCAC
Source organism: Cnephaeus nilssonii (assembly GCF_951640355.1). Taxonomy (NCBI): domain Eukaryota; kingdom Metazoa; phylum Chordata; class Mammalia; order Chiroptera; family Vespertilionidae; genus Cnephaeus; species Cnephaeus nilssonii. Next base: position 73,060,667 of record NC_137078.1, read on the forward strand.
TGCTGCACTTGCTAGCCGCTAGCGGTGAGCCTGGCTTCTGGCTGAGCGGTGCTCCCCCTGTGGGAGTGCACTGACCACCAGGGGGCAGCTCCTGCATTGAGTATCTGCCCCCTGGTGGTCAGTGCGCATCATAGTGACTGGTTGTTCCTGCAAGTCATTCTGCTGTTCAGTTGATTTGCATATTAGGGTTTTAATATAGGATTTGAGCCAAAACAGAGGTCACACCTGGAAGCAAGATCTCAACAGACTGAGAAAAATGTTTCTGCACTTCTTCAATTATTTTAGATATTTCTATCCTAGCAAATGAAGTAATTAAATTCTGTAATAGAATAGGTTGTCATTAAAATTATTCACTTGAAAAATGTGACAAGTATTTCTATATTTAAATTTGAATTTGAAATCTTATGCCTGGTTTTTAAATTGTGTTGCTTATCTTATTGTTATGAGTTCTTTATATATTCTGAACTTTTATCAAATATGATTTGCACATTTTTTCTCCCAGTCTGTGGCTTATCTTTTCATTTTCTTAATGGTATATTTGGAAGCACAAAAAGCTTTTACATTTATATGAACTCCATTTATTTTTCTTTATAGATTGTACTTTTGCTATAATATCTAAGCACTTTGTTTAACCAAGATCATGAAGATTTTCTTCTATGTTTTCTTATAAAAGTTTTACAATTTTAGGTTTATGTTTAGGTCTAGGATCCATTGTGAGTTAACTTTTATATATAGTAACTTTTCAATAAAAGTTGAAAGTCATCTTTTTGCCTATATCCAGTTCTAGTTCCATTAGTTGACAGGACCATCTTTCAATAGTCCTATATAATAAAAGCCTAATATGCTAAGAGTCTGGTCATCCAGTTGTCCGTTCAAGCAATCAAAGCGTAATATGCTAATGATATGCTAAGGCCGCTTAACCGCTCGCTATGATGTGCACTGACCATCAGGGGGCAGATGCTCCGACTGGTAGGTTAGCTTGCTCCTGGGGTCTGGCCGATTGGGATTGAGCGAGATGGGCCAGACATGCCCTGGAGCCCTCAGACGGTCCCTCCCCGGCTGGCCAGTGTCCCTCCCCGGCCCCAATCGTGCACCGGTGGGGTCCTTCGGCCTGGCCTGCGCCCTCTCGCAATTCGGGACCCCTTGGGGTATGTTGGAGAGCCGGTTTCGGTCTGATCCTGCAGGCCAGGCTGAGGGACCCCACTGGTGCACAAATTTGTGCACCGGGCCTCTACTATTGTATAATTTTCTTTATAAAGGTGCTTTTTAGATTTGTTTAACTTTGTAAAGACTTTAGGTTTATTCACAGGTATTTATAATTTAGTATGTGAATGGCATATTTTAAAAAATTATATTTCTTGAGTAGATATATCCATATATAGGAAACCCTGCTGAATTCTGCCCATTGATTTCAAGGCAAGCTAACATTAATTAAATTCTGTTAGTTCTGATTGTTTACGTATACATTTTCTTGGGTTTTTTTTTATGGATTAAACAATAATATTGTATACAGTTAGTGATAATTGTTTATTTTTCAGTTCATATACATTTTTAAAAATCTAATTGTAATGGCTGATATCTCTAGTTCATCACTGAATAGAAATAGTGATAGTGGCCTGTTTTGACTTGTTCCAGACTTTTGCATTAGTATTAAATAGCAAACTAAATGATGTTAGCTCTGGGTTTTTTATACTTTCCATAAAATTTCTAATTTACCAATAATTTTTATTATGAATAGGTTTTGAATTTTTATTAAACCTGCATCCACTGAGGTATTCTTTTCCTCTCCTTTAATCTGTTCATGTATTGAGTCCCACTGTTAAATTTTCAGTGATTCTGAAACTTAGCTTTAAAAAATACTGATGCTGCCTCCTACTTCCAGAGATGGTGTGGAGTGCAGCAGGCTTACGGATTTTTTAAAGCTCCCCCAAATGGTTCCATAACCAAATTTGAGAACCACTATTCTGGTGACAAATCCTCCTTGAACATGAATTTTTTTTTTAGACAACATTTGTAATTTAGTTTTTGATTTTATTTTTTTTTTAAAGATATTTGTATCCACCCAGCTGTTGTGGCTCAGTGGTTGAGCGTTGCCTTATGAACCTGGAGGTCACTGTTCAATTCTCAATCAGGGCATATGTTGGGGTTGTGGGTTCAATCCCCAGTACGAGGCATGGAGGCAGCTGATCAATGATTCTCTCTCATCATTGATGTTTTTATCTCTCCCTCTCCCTTCCTCTTTGAAATCAATAAAAATAAATTATGAAAAATGTATTTGCATCCATGTTCATAAGAGATTAATCACTATTTTTTAATTCTTCTTGAGTTGATTGGTTTTGGTAATTTATATCTTTCAAAAAATTGCCCTTTTTTCTCTCAAATTTAGTTATTTTCTCAGGGTCAGATAGCTTGTAGGAGACTGTCAGCCCAGTTAGTTTTTGTAAAATAACCTTTGCTGCTTTTTAAACAGGTGATCTGTGTCCATGATGTCTCGTCCATCTACCGAGTCCCCTTGTTATTAGAGGAGCAGGGGGTTGTAGATTATTTTCTTCGAAGACTTGACCTTCCTATCGAGAGGCAGCCACGAAGAATGCTGATGAAGTGGAAAGAGATGGCTGACAGGTTTGCTTCATAATAAGGAGTTGGGAATTCTAGCCTATTTCTCTTCTTTGTAGGGGCTCAGGGAATTCAGCTCTTGTGCTATCAACTCACGTTAGAAAAGGTTATACATGGTAAGGAGCATTAAGAAAGGCTCTCAGCCTTCGTGTAGTTGTAACATGGACAAGGAAGTCCTGGTAGAGTTGGCCTAGGTCCCAGGTCACAAGTGAGTTCAGATTACACACTGACACCCTTGTCTCCGGTCGACTAGAAACTCACCAGGCGCCCTAGTGACAGTGGGTTAGCACACATACCTGAGCCCACACCGATGACTGGCCGTGGCTGGAACACTCCTGGGTAGCATCCCAAATATCTGAGCTGTGTTTGGGAACAGTCACTCACCCTACACCAGAAAAGGATCAGCAAGGAAGTCAGTCTTCTCCTGCTCCCACTTTGGAAACTGTCCCCACTCTCCTGAGGCTGTGCGTGCTCACCTCTCACAGCAGACGTCTTCACGCAGCGCCCAGAGCACTGGGTGTGGTAAGCACGTGGGACGGGGAGCCACTCGTGCCACTGCTGTGATATTTTCATTTTGACATTTTCCCTTTCAGTCTTTGTCCATTTACATGCATATCTTCATGTGGCTACAAAAATGGCACACAGTTTTAGGACTTTTTTCATAAAATATTATAAATATTTTTGCTCTGTTGCTGATTGCATTTTATAATGTGATGAATATGGACTATTGTGTGGATGTCCTATAACATATTTGACTATACCTTCATCACACATTAACCCTTGTGAACTGTTGGTCATTTTTTTTGTCCTTTGGGATTTTAATTTCTTGTAAAACAATTTGTGTGAGATTTTGAAGCCATCTCTTTGGAACAGCTTCTAAAATCCCATTTTCTTAAAAGCCAGCCACATTGATCTGAAAATGGTTTGCTCTTCACTGCTGGGTACATAGGACTCAGGTAATAGCTGCTTCCAGTAAATTCTTCCCAGACTTGTTTTTCTTCTCTTTAAAAAGGAATTTAGGTCTCGTGATTGTATGTACGTGGTCATATGTACATTCTAAATAATGTGTGGTTTCTTGACCTCTGATTAATAGATATGATCGCTTGCTGGAGACCTGCTCTATTGCCCTTGTGGGCAAGTACACTAAGTTCTCAGACTCCTACGCCTCCGTCATTAAAGCCCTGGAGCATTCCGCCCTGGCCATCAACCACAAGTTGGACATCAAGGTGAGGAGGGTGGTGCTGGTGCAGCTGAGGCATGAACAGGGAGGCTGTCTGCAGTCCGTAGATGCTGTGTATCTGCTTTATATTTTTGAAGCTCAGAATATATTTTTAGGATTAAAAAGATTTATGGTGGGCCCCTGGCTTTCAGAGAACAATAGAGCATTTTTAGGAAATAATAAAGGGAGAAATGGTCAGAATAGAAGCTGAGAGACAGTGAATGCTTGGATCTGAATATCAAGCAACCAAGTAAAATTGCCCAAGGGGATGGGGGAGCCCTGACTGGCCAGAGGCACTTTGCACAATTGCTGGTACCAGTTACCCCGTCTGTGAAGTGGGAATGCTGATATCCACCACATAGAGCTGGGAGGTTTCTCCAAAACACATGTCTAGTTGCTGAGTCAGTGCTTGGAATGGGGGCAGCACTCAGTAAATAGCAGTTACCTGCTCTGCTCTGTGACGTGGTGGGCAGAAGCCGAGCGGTGGACTGTCAGGCCTGGCCCCTGCCTGTCTCCTTGAGGCGGTAAGAGTGTCGAGGTCCATGGATTCCAGAGCCACACATCCAGGGCTCAGATTCTGGCTCCCTCGCTTACAAGATGTGTGACTCCAGGCAAGTTACTTAACCCTCTTTGTGCCTCAGTTTTCTCTCCTTTAACAAAGGATAGTGATAGTACCTTCCTCATAGGACTATTATAAAATTAAATGAGTTCATATAAAGTGCTTAGTGCTTTGCCTGGCATAGAGGAAGTACTGTGTTTGTTAGCTCTTTTGGAAAACCTTGCACCTGTCCCTTTCATACGTTTCCCCCAGCATCTCAGCTCCCCAGCTGGAGCAGGTGTCCTCACCAGCGATGCTGGGGTTTGCCTGTTTCTCCAGTGTTTCCCAGGGTGATAGTTTGCTTTGTGCTGGTGAACAGATTCCTGTAGAACGACCTATTACATGTTCTTAAAGAATTGTGGGATTTTATTACACTGCCAGGCTTACTTTTTGCTAGTTCTTTGCATCATTCATTTGTTATATCCACTGGAGGTAGTCTGTGCCTCTCCTGTGTTAGATGGTGGAGGTGAGAGGTGACTAGAAAGTCAGGGAGGTCTCTTGGGTGTGAGTGGGAGGATTTGAAAGTCAGGTATCATTTTAAAACTACTTTAAAATTGGGAAAGATGGGGCATTGATAATACTGTTCAGAAATTATGAAAGATCAGATCGCGGCTCTGGCGTCATGAACCTGCTTCTTTTCTCCTGTCTGACTGCGCCCAGTACATCGATTCCACGGACTTGGAGCCGAGCACCTTGCAGGAGGAGCCTGTGCGCTACCACGAGGCCTGGCAGAAGCTCTGCAGCGCCCAGTGAGTAGCTCTGCCCTTGGGTTTCAGGGGTCTGGGGTTGTGTCCGTAGGCAAAGTGCTGTGCTTCCGTGTGCTGGTGGTAAATCTGCTTGTTTAAATGTCTTTAATTATTGAAGAGACTGCATACTGGATGATTTAAACATTACCAAAATACAGCTCATCCGTGTTGTTGGAGCGGAAGAGAACTTGTTCTAGTTTTATTGCATCTGTTGGTGAGGCTTATTTAAAGACTAGAGGCCCGGTGCACAAATTCGTGCACGGGTGGGGTCCCTTGGCCTGGCTGGTGATCAGGGCCGATCGGGGCGGTGGGAGGTTGGCCAGGGGAAGGAGAGGCCATGGGAGGTTGACTGGCCAGCTGGGGGGAGGGGCCATGGGAGGTTCCAATCAGGGCAGACTGGTGGGGGTGGGGCACGGGAGGTTGGCCATCCTGATTGGGGCCATTGGGCCAGTAGGCGGGGGGGGGGGGGGGGGGGCGGGGGCCGCGGCAGCCACAGGAGGTTGGCCGACCAGCCCTGATCAAGGCCAATTGGGGCTGGCCGGGGTGGGGGGAGGGGTGGGAGGGCTGGAGCCACAGGAGGTTCTGCGTCTGCCCCCTGGTTGTCAGTGTACGTCATAGCAACCGGTCGACTGGTCATTTGGTTGCTTAGGCTTTTATATATAGAGATTTTCATCGAGAAGATTTGATTAGTATCTGTTGGTAGAGCCTCATAAGTAGTTTGTTTTCAGCAGCTGCTATTTATAATCGTAAAACATGAGCAAGAATTTCTGGTTCACCAGAAGAATTGAATGTTATAGGACCATGTAGCTGTGGTTGAGACCCCAGGTCAGTGTGGCACTCAAGCTGACCAGGAAAGGCCCCTTCCTACCTGGGGAGCACAGTAAGCCCAGAGGTTAAAAAAATGGCATTTATATTAATAAAAATTAAATATTAGGAAAGAGGCCATGCCTGGGACAAATACTGTGGGGTAGCATTATTACAACTTTGCATGCCATCTTTTTTTACTTGTTAGCACTTTGTAACGTCCCTGAGAAAAGCCCATGGTTTTGTGTGTGTTTTCTAAGTTCTTAGTGTTTCCATTCAGCTTGTTGGCAGCCTGAAATCACAGATGTAGTCCAGTAGCAAAGTGTATGGAGTAACTTCATGGCTTCTGTGTCTTGGAAATGGCTCTTTGGCTGGTCATTGCGAGCTGGACTGGTGGAAAGGGGTCGCCTGTGGTGTGCTCTCTTGAACAGTGGAGTGCTGGTTCCGGGGGGATTTGGTGTTCGAGGGACGGAAGGAAAAATACAAGCCATCTCCTGGGCTCGGAAGCAGAAGAAGCCTTTTCTGGGTAAGAAGCAGAACAGAGCACAAGGAAGGTGCCTGTAGCCTGTAAGTGAAACGGGATCTCCAGACCTAAACACGGGTGCCATCTTTCCAGGTAGTCGCTCAATCAAAGCCTTTTTGGTTCTGTGTGGGAGAAATTCAAACCCTCCTTTAAAATGAGACATTAAACTTGTGAGTTGCATGTAGGTGTCATGGAATTTTCGAAGAATGACGTGTCAGTTAGGAAATCCTGTTTATTTACTGAACTTGGCTTTAGGCAAGACTCGGGGAACTGTTTTCCATCCTCACTTGAAGCACCAGTTGACCGTAATTAAGCGAAGTGATTTGAGATGCTTCCTCGTGCTGTAAATTTTAGGAATTTTCAACTTGACCAATTATAAATGGGAACTGAATAAAAGGGGGGTAGGAAAACTGGACTTTTAAAGTACTGAATAGAATATTGGAATTGAATAACTTCTGAAACCTGGAGTCTTTACATACACTTGGGTCCAGTTTTTAGAATCCATTGCAGATAAAGCATAGCAGGGGGCCTTGCTCATAGCAGGAAGTTAAGAGAGTTTGTGGTTGGAATGCTGTGCACAAGCAGGACACAGCCCCAGGCAGGCTGTGGGAAATGTGGGAATGTCACCTTTTCCATGGAACTTCATTCCTGTTTCTCTCCCACCTGCAAGGCGTGTGCTTAGGCATGCAGTTGGCAGTGGTTGAATTTTCAAGAAATGTGCTGGGATGGCAAGGTAAGTGTCTACTTAAAAACTTTTTAAATCCCTGGAGGGCACAAAGCCTGGTGCCTGTTGGGTCACTGGGTGCCGTGGAGAAGGACAGGCCCGCCCGGTCTCTCAGTACCTCTTGGGGTGCATTAACCGGGACGTTTATTGAGGGAAAGCGGGCCTCCTCCAAGCGAAACCCCAGGAAGGAGGGAGCCCAACTGAGCTAGCTCTCTGTCCCAGCACTTCCTGTTCTGGAAATCCTCACACTTTATCACCGTGGCCATCGGCCTGAGCTGGTGTCCAGCGAGAGAACTCTGGCCTGTGTGAGGCTGTGCAGTTTTTATGAACTTGAGCTGGTTAGACCAGGGTTCCATTCTGACTTTATCATTTACTAGAGGCCCGATGCACGAAATTCGTGCAAGGGGCTCGGCCCTCACAGCCCCAGCTTTGTCTGGAAGTTCATCCAGAAGGTCGTCCAAACATCCGGTCTAATTAGCATATTACGCTTTTATTATTATAGATTATGGGTGATTCTAGGCACATTCCTTAGCCTTTTTGGGCCTCTGTTACTACTATAAAATGGGTTAGTAATGGTATCCACTTCACATGGTTATAACTAGTAAATGAAGTTATACGTAAATAGTCCCAGCACAGGGCCTGGAAATGGGAAATAATCGTGTCAGCTCTGGGCCTGGCTCAGGGTATCACTGTGTCCAGACCATCCCCAGACTGATGGTTTCCCACACAGTGGTTTATTTCCCAGTATTCTGTGAGGTGACTGGTTTCCTCCGTGCAGTGTGGCTGAGCTCGCCCTGCCCTGCCCTCAGCTCTGCCCAGCAGGGACATCGCCAAGGTCTCTCCACGTGGCAGCTCCTCAGTCACTAATTCAAGCCGAGCTTCCTCACGGCATGGAGACACACTGGCTTCCACAATCCCCCTGTGCAAGCCCCTGTCGAGCTTGCTGCTGTCTGTGGCCAAGGAGAACAACCTCGCGGTGTGAATCCTGGGGTGTGGTTCACTGGGGCCACCGCTGGGAGAGTCTGCCGCAGCCCCTTGGTTCTCTGTAGCCCAGCTGGCGGGCACTAGATTTCCAGAAAGACCTTATGAGTTCTAAGAAAAACACAGCAACGTGAAGGAATGAACCAGTGGTCTGGCTTTACAAAGTACTTGTGACCCTCCTGTGGCCAGCTCGCTGTTAACAGGCTGATGTCAGTTCACATTTTCTCTGAGCTCAGGGGATGGTGGCTCACTTTTGTAGGCAGCGTGCCCTTAGGTTCTGGCTTCTGAGCTGGCGGGTACTGTCTTACCCCCCACCGCCCTAGAGCTCAGCTCTGGGCACCGTCGACCCTCCTGCCACCACTCGGCTTCCCAGGTGGATGAGTGACACCTGGTGAGGAGCTTTCCTTCAGTTGAGTCCTCGCCTGGGTTTGGGCCCAGCAGGGGGACGATGCCCTGCGTGTTCTGATAGAATGAACAGACACTCAGAACCAGGAGCTCAGTGCATTTCCTGTTAGTCTTTAGTGGTTTTGCTTTTGGTCAGATGATAAGTTCAGTAAAGGATAGAAAGGTTACTTGGGTTTTGAAATCAGCTAACTTCTGATTTAGCTATTGAGTGAGGCAGTTGAGTAGGGCCTGGTATAAGATGCTGAGCACGAAAGAGATAGTTCATGCCCATCTTGGAAAGAGACAGTCTGAAACGAAAAGTGGAAAAAAGTTGAGATTATGGTATACGAACCATCATAAGAATGTGTTATCTAAATAAAGATTATTTGTGTCATTGGTTTCCATGTCCCCATTTTGTACAGCTTTGACCTCCCAGAGGGTTACAGATGTAATGCAAAAATGCATTTGTGTGTTTATTTTATAACTTTGAAACTCTGTCCCTAGTTTTTGTTCCAATCACTGAATGACTTTAAACTGAAGAGGGTAATTGTGATTTAGAGCTTAGGAATCAAACTTTTAAAAAATCAGATTTGCTTGTAATTATTTTCATAACACAAATGTTTTTCATTTTTCAGATGCCAATTCTACAGAGTTTAACCCCAATACCAGCCATCCTGTGGTAAGTCCAGTGTTTGAGTCTCACCAGGGCTTACATGGTGCGGAAGGGACATTTATGGAAGATGATGTTTAGAGACAGGAAATGAGACCACTTAGGTCCGTCCCAAAGGGCCCTGAGGGCCTGCCTTTCAGACCCACTGGATAGGAAGGATTTTCTTGTTCATTGTGTGATTTCTCACTGCTCTTCCATTCTGCCACAAAAAGTTAAGGACAGGTACCACCCTAGCCAACTGCTGGGGAGGGAGGTCCTGATTAAAATAATTCTCTGTCCCCACTCCCCTTAGCTCCCAGGAGTTCTTTATAATAATACTGATATGAAACACGGACACTTATTATTGTGCTAGGCATTGTTCACTGCTTTATACAGGGGTGGGGGCAAAAGTAAGTTGACAGTTGCTCGTATGGAAAAATCTATAATACAAGAGTAAATAATAATATAAAAATAAACTTTCACATACTCACAACTGTAAACCTATTTTTGCCCACCCCTATATATTGATTCCCTTAATTCCCAGCAACCCTGGGAAATGGGCATATCATTAAAGAACTTCTGGAATATAGTACTGATTTGTGTAATGGCGACCAGAGCCCTTTGAGGCGGCATACTCGTGTGACACCCACCAGAGGAGCGTGGCTCGGGGGCGAGGGACAGTGCCTGCCTTGTCTCAATCCCCAGCCCCGGGCGCAGGCCTGTTCTTGACACGGAGGTCGCTGTGTTAAACAAGATGGACAAAGCTCTTGATCTCAAGGCCCTTCCACAGCATCAGTGTATGCTTGTTGACCTGAACTTGAACTTTGCTAACACTAAGACCTCAGGAGGAGAAAAACAAAGGTTTTGAAATGTGGGGGGGGGGGGTGGTGGAGGAGGAGGAGCAGGGCACAGAGAGGTCAGTCGGTGGTCAGAGGAGCACGGGACTGAGTGGTGGACTGACTGTCAGGGCTGGGGGCCCTGGCCGCTCTGTTCTAGAGGCGCTCACTAAGCTGTCGGGGCTCGGTGAACCCTAGGCGAGCACCCTTGCCTCTGAGCAGCTCATCGGTCTCGTGGAGCGGGAGGGAGCGTGTGATAACATACTTGTCTGGTGTACTTGGGCTGTTAGTCCTCGTGAGAACTGCTACAGCCCAGCAGCACTTGGGTCCACAGTGCTGGGGGCAGGAATGGCTCATGAGGGCAGCGGGAGGATTCAGCCCCCCCAGTGAAGGTTAGAATGATTAATGGGGGCGTTTCTCCCGTGACAAACGCCCCTTAGCAGGAACGGCTGGGGAATTGGAGCCTCCAGGCTCATGTCATGCAGTGCGGTGGTCTGTCTAACGGAAGCAGAGTGTGGAGAACATGCTTGTTTTCCCTTCTCCAGGTCATAGACATGCCAGAACACAATCCTGGGCAGATGGGCGGCACCATGCGGCTGGGCAAGAGGAGAACCCTGTTTCAGACTAAGAACTCCGTCATGAGTAAGCGCTGCCCCCTGGTGGCCTTCGGCTCGGCACCTCCAGGACGGGTGTCTTGGGGGGATGCTGGGCTCTGGCGCTTTTGATTCTGTTCTTGCTTTAGAAGTTCCTTTCCTTCCCCAGTCATGCGTTTTTAGGATGCACTGAAGCAGGCAAAGCCACGGTGTGGGTCTTAGGAAGGTCACAGGCAGTGCAGTCGGGACCAGGGGGATCTTGGGTGTGGACAAGTCACCAGAATGAGGCAGTTAGGTGAAATCCACTGTAACCTCTTCCTTTGCTATATTGTGAGGTTGAACCATGTGGAATTGTTGTCCCACAAAAATGGCGGTTTCATAAAGTTCAATCTAAATAGATTTAATTCTAAAAGTACTAGCAGGTGCTAAAGATTTAGGGAAAATTTGGGGAGGAATATATTTAAGGAAGTGAAGATGTCATTTTCTTGCCCACTGGGACAATTCTGTCTGCACATATTAGCAGAGGCAGCTCTGTCTGGGGATTCAGCAGCAGCAGAGTTTGAGTCACTTGAGTAGGTGACCCGTCAGTCCTCCCATCTCTAACATGCTTGGGTTTGGGGCTCCCACCTGGCAGGCCGCGTGGGTTTGTAAAGCAGCCACTTGCAGGTGCAGCGCTTGTTCACGGGTAGCCAGCAGGGGCTGCGGAGCTTTGACGGCTGTGAATTAACCGCACGGTGCTGGCCTGACGGGCACCTGTGTAGCTCCTAAGACAGTGGTCGGCAGACTCATTAGTCAACAGAGCCAAATATCAACAGTACAACGATGGAAATTTCTTTTGAGAGCCAAATTTTTTTAACTTAAACTTCTTCTAACGCCACTTCTTCAAAAGAGACTCGCCCAGGCCGTGGTATTTTGTGGAAGAGCCACACTCAAGGGGCCAAAGAGCCACATTTGGCTCATGAGCCACGGTTTGCCGATAATGGTCCTAAGACATCTCTCAGGGCTTTGGATGTTCGGGGCCTCCTGATTTGTCTTCCAGGGTAGTTTGCTCAGGTGCGAGGGTGGTGGTGAAAGTCTGGTTCTGTTCCAGTTTGTCTCCATGTGGTCGGAAAGTCAGAGCCCAAACTCAGCCTAAACTGCTGCGAGCGGGTGGCTGAGGTGGCAGGAGAATCAGAAATAATCTTCAAAAGGCCCAGATGATAAAAGGCGTGGATGATACAAGTGGAGAGCAGGATGTGGTGGCGAATAGATTTTGTGTGTGTGTGAAATCAGAATTCTTTACATCCGCATGGTTTTGGCTGTTTGTTTTTTGCCAGGGAAACTCTACGGAGATTCAGATTACTTGGAAGAGAGGCACCGCCACAGATTTGAGGTGAGGAATTGAGCTTTGTGACTTAAATTTTTCTCCTTTCTGTTGCTTTGGAAACAATAAGCTGAGAAATTATTCTTCATTCTTCAACAGGTGAATCCAGTCTTGAAAAAGTGTTTGGAGGAGCAAGGCCTAAAGTTTGTTGGCCAAGATGTTGGAGGAGAGAGAATGGAAATTGTGGAGTTGGAAGGTGATTACTTGGGGTGTTGTATTTAATGGAAAACAGTACGGTTTTCTTGGCATGTGGGGAAATACAAAAATGTAGTTGCTACCCTTGACCTAACAGAATTAGGAAGCAGCACTGTCTTAGGAGGTGGGGGTCTTGGTGAAGGAGGTGCCTGGAGCCCAGGACACAGGGCCCAGGGGATGGCTCTGTGCCAGGGCCTCCTGCAGGCAGCCAATCCAGCTCTGGCCTCGGTGCCTCCTTCTCCCGAATGGGAGCTTGGACTCGGTACTTGAGCCCCTCTAATCTAATCTAATGTGACTCAACCCTTCAGACGTCCGGGGAGCCAGGGACAGGACCTGGAGAGGAGGTGCCTCCAGCCAGGAGGGTGACACGGGTAGGGGAGAGGGCATCTGCTCCCACGTCTTGTGGGTACTTTTACCCGGGTTCCAATCAAGACGCTGTTTCAAATAATTGTAGGGTCTGTGCAAATGTGAAACATTTAATAAGATTTTGTCTCTAATACACGTGATGTGCACATACATGATGAAGCTGTTTCTTGCATGTTTCTGTTTCAGATCATCCCTTTTTTGTTGGCGTTCAGTACCACCCTGAGTTCCTGTCGAGACCTATCAAGCCATCCCCGCCATACTTTGGCCTCCTCCTGGCCTCCGTGGGGAGGCTCCCGCATTACCTCCAGAAGGGCTGCAGGCTCTCGCCCAGGTTGGGTCACACTAGTTCTTCAGTGGTCACTGGTTCCACACAGCAGCCATCATCCCCTGGTGATAAGCCGAGCCCAGGAGCCTGGCTGGAGGCTCCTTCTCACAGGGACATGTGGTGACCTCTCGTCCCTGGGTTTCCTCAGGCTGCTTCTGTGCCGCCCATGACCTACCCCAGCACTGTCGAGTCCCCCATCTGTAGCATCGGGGTTCCAGGATTACAGTTCTAAGTAGGACCCTGTGGTCCAAGGGGAACTGTGATTTTTCCCAGGGTGCCTGCTGCAGTGGTCAGCCGCTGTGCACCTTAACCCAGAACCAATTAGTCACCCTGGGTTGGGGCGTAAGCTATTGTGACTGCAGCAAAGCTCAAATGTGTACCTTTGTAACTGGAAGCTCTACAGCTTTATGCTAAATAGGTGATGCAGTCGGGAGTCCTTCTGAAGTGTCCTTATGGGCGCGGTGCTTACAGAAGCAGGGACGCGAGGCGAGTTTTTGGCGGGAGACGATGAGTAAACGGTCTGAATTCTGCAGGGACACCTACAGTGACAGAAGCGGGAGCAGCTCCCCGGACTCCGAGATCACCGAATTGAAGTTTCCGTCACTAAATCATGACTGATGGTAACGTATGTGCTGTTTTTAAGCTCCAGGTTTTTATTGTTGGTTTTTGTAATGGTGATAACACTAGAATTATAAGAATATCATGAGTTTAGTGTTAAAATTTTATCTGCCAGAGAATGAAAATGGTACAGTCAGTGTGGGCATCAAGTGGGTGAGAGCCCTCCAAGTACTGTTCTACCCAGTACGTGCAGTTACCCACCTGCTCTGCCCAGTACGTGCAGCTACCCACCTGCTCTGCCCAGTACGTGCAGCTACCCACCTGCTCTGCCCAGTACGTGCAGCTACCCACCTGCTCTGCCCAGTACGTGCAGCTACCCACCTGCTCTGCCCAGTACGTGCAGCTACCCACCTGCTCTGCCCAGTACGTGCAGTTACCCACCTGCTCTGCCCAGTACGTGCACTTACCCACCTGCTCTGCCCAGTACGTGCTGTTACCAACCTGCTCTGCCCAGTACGTGCAGCTACCCACCTGCTCTGCCCAGTACGTGCAGCTACCCACCTGCTCTGCCCAGTACGTGCAGCTACCCACCTGCTCTGCCCAGTACGTGCACTTACCCACCTGCTCTGCCTAGTACGTGCAGTTACCCACCTGCTCTGCCCAGTACGTGCACTTACCCACCTGCTCTGCCCAGTACGTGCAGCTACCCACCTGCTCTGCCCAGTACGTGCAGCTACCCACCTGCTCTGCCCAGTACGTGCAGTTACCCACCTGCTCTGCCCAGTACGTGCAGTTACCCACCTGCTCTGCCCAGTACGTGCACTTACCCACCTGCTCTGCCCAGTACGTGCTGTTACCAACCTGCTCTGCCCAGTATGTGCAGCTACCCACCTGCTCTGCCCAGTACGTGCACTTACCCACCTGCTCTGGGGACTCCAGTGGGGAACACCAGTCACTGAGCAGTTGTCTCCTATGGATTGCTGCATTCAGGTGCTAATCTGACTAAGTCTGGGAGAACGGGATTCTTAGCCTTTGATATTTCACGTATCCATAAACTTGGAGATCTTGAAGGAGGTGACAGATGATGTGACAACATGGTAATTGTCATTTTTGCAGAGCCTCATGCCTTCGTCAGGAAATGCTATAATATTGATACATGTGATACTTTTATGTTGATTGCTGCTTATTCTGGAAATCCCTTAAAATTCAAATAATTATTGAGCAAACTTTGAATGTTTGTCTTTGTAGTGACAGGACGTGTAAGTATATAAAGTGTAGTAGATGTGGGCACTGCCATGAAGCGTATGAAGTCCTGCTCAGATGACTGAGCGAACTGTGTCAGCAAAAGCAGGGCGTTAGGGTGTCAGTCAGGAATCCGGGGTCTAAAGGAGAACAGGGATAGGAACTGGTCCCATGGGGCGGGGGTTCCCATCACAGGTAAGATGAGCAGATGAGCTCTTGCCCAGGGGCCGGGCAGGTAGCCTCCCTGGCTCCTGCACCCTCGCCCTCACCAGCAGTGGGCCCCTGCACCGCGCAGACCTGGTCGAGGGGTACACGGCTGTTGCCCGTCTGCCTTGGTTGATCAGCCACCTGAGTGAGGTGGGCCTGCAGAGGAGGAGGCTCGTGCTGGGGGAGGCAGTGGTTGCTTCCTCTGCCGGGTGAGCGTGTAGCCCAGATGGGCTGGCGGTGCTCTCCACCCGACAGTGTGCTGAGGCTGACAGGCTACAGAGCTGCACAGGAGTAAGGACTGGGACAGGAAAGGGTAGGTGTTTGGTCAGGGATGTGGCATTCTCACTGCTCCCCTCAGTGGAGAGCTCAGTCCGTGGCACTGTGAGAGGCTGGATGCTCTGAAGAGGGCGCTTGTATTGGGGCAGATGTAGAGGTCCCTGTAAGATCTTGAAAACATGTGGCTCTATGGGAATGATACCTTTAGCTGGTAATTATGCATGTCAGGCTCCTACCACGGGCTTCCGTGAGAACAGACAGAGTTGACCATAGCAGCTGACTCCAGATTCTGGCTTTCCTATTTCACAGTGCACACCTCCTGTAATTGCTAATTTCCTTTTTTTGTTTGTTTTTAAGCAGGGGTGATTCTTCAAGAGAGCTTTCAGACTTCGGGAGTTTGCAGCTTGATTTTACACTCGGCTTTTGACACTTCCTTTAAATTATGTTTTTATTAAGAATATTTTATTATGGGGAAGGGTATTTGGAAGACTGTGACCTGCATGTCCCATCATGTGTATCGGCTCCTGCACGGTGGCTGCCTGGTGTTGACTCTCCTTTTCAGCCCCAGCCTCAGACGGGAGGCGGGACATCGGCAGGAGCGGTGACGGGGCAGCTGGGGTGCCCGCCGAGCGCCTCGTTTCTGCAGCCACCTCGAGTCACTGTGGATTTGAGTGTGTGGCCTCTCGCTTCCCCAGGGAGGCCTAGACCATTCTCAAGAGCGTGCCGCATGCGCTTGGTGCGCATGGAGGGTAATTTAGCTAATGCTTACAACCCTGGTGCTGGTGACCTGCGGGCTCGCTGCCAAGAGCAGCGAAACCAGAAACGAAGCCTCGCACTGCCCCGCGCCTGCGGACTCTCAGTGCCAACTGTGGCTGGTACTCGCTGTCCGAGGGACAGTCAGTTTGATGTCACATGAACGGCAGGAAGTCTGTCTCTCTGAAGCATGATTTGAGAATCCCTGTCCTCTGGCTGGGCGTTTCTCCTGGGGCTGGGAAGCGCTCCTTGCATCAAGGGGTCGCTCAAAAAAGAACAGAGACTCTTGTGGGGAAGCTGCCTCTAAGACCCTCTCACATATCGACAGCTTTGCTTGAGGGACTTCTTCCTTCCGGGATGGTGTTACTGCAGTTGAAAGGCAATATGAAAATCTATTTTCTTTACATGACGTTACGGCGGGCACAGCTGTGTGTCCTTATTCTGGCTGGACTTGGTGTAAACTCTAACTTAAGAAATAAATAATGCAGAACAGAGACGTGCTTGGTTTGTCATGCCCTTCATGGACTGGCAGATGGGAAGTATCTACTGCCAGGCATGCCTGTGTGCCTCCGGTCACCTGAGCGCCCGTCCCAGGCTCTCCTCCAGGGGAGCAGTCTTACGTGGATGACCTGATAGTTTAAAAACTAAGAAAGGAGCCCTTCCTTTTAATGGGGTCCAGAATTTCCCAAAAGACTTCACATTTAGATTCTCAGCCTTTAAAGATAGAAATTCAAAGTAGCATGGGTGCCATGTGCGCTGTTCGAGCTTGAGAAGGGGGAGTAGACGTGTTGTTTAGGGAGGCCGTCCCTCTGCCCAGCAGGGACCTGGCCCCACGTGCACGTGGCCGGGCAGCGCAGCACTGCTTTGTCCCCTGCAGGTCCTCCTGCTCCCCTGGCTCCTGGGTGGTTTTCCTTCCCAGTAAACTTAGCGATACTGAGTTCATGCTCCGTGTGGTGTGTTGGTGGCATTGGCACCCACTTCTGGCTGCTGAGCACACCTGCTCACAGCTGTCTCCTCCACAGCGTGAGGCCGAGGCTCAGGGCTCAGGCTGGGTTACCTGTCTCAGTGGTCAACAACATCCACTCATTGACCTTAGGGATTGGGGAGAAAAATGTTCCTCACCATTTGGCTGCTCCATCAGAGATCCAGAAAAGAGGTGGGTTCCTTGCCCAGACGGCATGGCTCAGTGGTTGGGCATTGACCTATGAACCAGGAGGTCATGGTTCAATTCCCAGTCAGGGCACATGCTCAGGTTGCAGGGCACATCTCCAGTGTGGGGTGTGCAGGAGGTAGCCCATCAATGATTCTCATCATTGATGTTCCTTTCTCTCCCTTTCCCTTCCTCTCTGAAATCAATAAATACATACGTCTAAAAAGAAGTGGGTTTCTTTTTAGTCTTCCACTCACTGCCCGAGGCCACCGTCGCCGCTGAGGCCAGAAGCTGGTGTCCCTCCGGACCCAGAGCAGCCCGGCTGCCTCATCTCCGTTCCTCATGGGCCAGAATAAAATGTCCCCTCACAGAGGTCTCCATACTCATCTTGTACTTCGAATGTGGCTGATTGGGGGGTTTGTAACCTCTTTTCCTAGCCAGTGGTTCCATATAGAAGCCATTCCCCAAACTGGGTTCTGACATGCCCATTGGTGACAGCGCTCCCTGGAACAGTGAGGACTTGGCTGGGTATGAGGTTTGCAAACACTCGCAGTGGTTAGACGTTCCTGCCTCTCCCTATAAAAATACCTCAAATGACAGTTGTTAGGTGCTGGCCACTCGCATAGGTCCAGGTCCCTGTAATTTATTAAAGGGCTATGAGAACCACAGTTCCAGCATGCCAGGGCTGGGGCTGCCTGCTTGCCCTCGAACCGAGGTGCCTTGCCATCTGCAGAGGGGATTTCCCAAGATAAATTCCGGTTTGACCCTGTCTAGCCAACTGGAGTCAACAGACCCCGGCCTGGGCAAGATGAGCATCTTGGGGACAGGGACAGTCCCTTCTAGCCCAGCCCCAGTATAGCCTGGCCAAGCTGAGCATCCCAAGCCCCTTTCTAGAAGAGGGACTCGGATGCCTTTCCAGGGCTCGTGAAGCCTGAGCAACCCTGCCACCCAGGTTGGCAGATGAGGCCGAAGCCGAGAAATGCCCAGAAGGGCAGCCTTCTGTGCCTGGTGTCCACTGATCAGTGCACAGAAGCTTTTGGGCGAGGAAACCTGGCCAAGCTTCTCTGGTGTCCTTCAAAACCAGTGACCGGGGCTGGTTCTCAGCTGGCTACAACATGACTTAACCTGCCTTTGCAGAAATCAGCTCTTTCCCAATAAGTGTGTCAGGATCATGATGCCTGGGCTAGCATCTTGCATGTGAGCAGGAAAGGGGTGGCAGTGCTGGCGAGGGGGTGTCATTTAAAATAGGGTGGGGAGGAAATAAGTCAAGCAGCTGTCTGGGGGAGCATTTCAGGCAGGGGAGGCAGCCAGTGCAAAGGCCCTGAGACAAGTAATGAAAGGTGGTCAGTGTCGCTGGAATGCATGCGCAAGGGGAGGAGGCGGAGTTGAAGGCAGACGAGTCAGGAGGTCAGGGAGAGCTGTGTAGAGTAGACCATGGTTTGGCCTTTGCTCTCAATGTAATGGGGAGTCCTTGAAGGGCTTTGAGCCCAGACCTGCCCTGGTCAGACGTTGGCTTTATAGCCTCTGGCTCTGCTGGTGGTGGGGCAATGGCTGAGCAGGACTCCCAGTGGCTGAGGTGCTTAGAGTGGAAGCCAGGTCCTTTTTGTGCAGGTGCCTGTGTGCTGAGAAACAGGGTACCTGAGGATGACCAGTGCACTGCTACTATCTGAGAGGTGGCACTTCCCCCCAAGGTACCCGGCCATTAACGCAGGGCTGGACTGGAACCTGACCATCTGGGCTCCTCCCCTCATCTGTGTGGTAGGAGCCCAGGGCTGGTTTGGCCTTCTGGACAGAGGGAGACTAGGCATGTGACTCATGACTCAGCTACACCCAACTGGCTGGCCAGATGTTCTAGAAATAATCATTCTTGCTCCAGGTCCCTGTAATTTATTAAAGGGCTATGAGAACCACAGTTCCAGCATGCCAGGGCTGGGGCTGCCTGCTTGCCCTGGAACCGAGGTGCCTTGCCATCTGCAGAGGGGATTTCCCAAGATAAATTCCGGTCTGACCCTGTCTAGTCAACTGGAGTCAACAGACCCCGGCCTGGGCAAGATGAGCATCTTGGGGACAGGGACAGTCCCTTCTAGCCCAGCCCCAGTATAGCCTGGCCAAGTTTTTACAGGTTCTTTCTGAAGGTGAGGTTCCTTGGGGCTCATGCTAAGAGCAATTTATTAGCTACACAGCCCAGAGTCTGCTCAGGATTGAAGCCACCTGGGACCAGCCTGTGTGTGCAATTCTGCTGAAGGAGCAGGGAAGCCTGGTGCTCCCATCCCCCTCTGAGCACCCAGATGGGTTTATTGGGAGGTCTTTGGCTCAAATAGGCAATCGCTGTATGTCCCAGGGAGAGTGCCAGCTTCTTCCCTGCGCTCACTTGCCTGCGGGGCCCTCACAGGACGCAGCAGGTGCAGGAGATGGGCCTGCGCTGCCGCAGCCGCTGCTGGAGCTGCTCCTTCTCGGCCGTCAGCACCTTCACCCGCTCCTCCAGCTTGCTCAGCTCCGCTGTCCACTTCTGAGGGGACATCGTAGAAACCGCAGTCTAAGCTGACATCATCTCAGGTCCACACACACTCCTCCCAGGGTTGAACTGATGGAGGAGGGCAAGGCCCAGAGAGCCTGGGGGGCCGGCTCAAGGCCTCTGGCGCCGATTGGCACTGCTAGGTGGGGAAGCCTGGTCCCCGGGCCAGGCAGACACCCCTGATGGAGTCAGCCCTGGGGTCTTGAGGAAGCTGAGCATCCCAAGCCCTGGGATGACCTGTCCCCTGCAGCCTCCTCGAGTACCAGAGGCAGGCTCAGGTTGGCAGCCCCTCCTCCCCCAATGTCCTCTCTCTCCATCAGCGCCTTGCCTTCCTCTGCTTGTCTGCCACCTGATGTTTCCCTCTTGAAAAGGCTTTTGCTTGGGACTATGTCCAGCACTCCCTGCCCCTTATCTTGAGGGCCTCCCCCAAAATGTATACAGCTCTCGGGGTTGTCTTAAAACATCTCAATATTCTACTCGGCTGACTCCCCCTGCCACACAATGGTGGACTATGGCGGGTGGTAGGGTAATTTCAAGTCAGCCCCTTGGGCACACTCACAGGGCAATGGAGCATCAAGGGAAACCTGAGGGCTTGCTCAGGACTGCTCAGCTGGGCCCCCATCCCACCTGACCAGCCTCGCCACCTACCTGTCTGCACCACTCCTGGATGGCGTGGACGGCCAGCGGGCCCTGGATGCTCCCCTCACGCCGCAGGAACACCTCCCCCTGGTCTGTCTCGTAGAGCTGCGGCTCAGCCTGGGCCTTGGGGGCGTGCACGCTCAGGCGGATCACCTGGCCAAGGGCAACAGCAGCTCTGGGATGCTGCACGGGAGAGTGTGCAGCCCAAATCCTGCCCTGCTTGGTTCTGGCTTCCGGCTCCTGGGGACAGCTTGTGGGGCTGGGGCTGGGCCAGGGCTAGGCCAGGTCTCTTTTCTCATCACCATTTCCCGGACTCCCCTTTGCACCACCTCCTGCCCAGCACTGCTCAGCAGAGTGGATGTGGGCCATCACTGTAGAGTGATGAAATGACAGATGACAACACAGCCCCAGAGACCTTCCTGTTCCGCGGCTCACCTTGAGGGGCGTGCCACTGGCGGAGGTGTTGACCACTGGGATGAAAGTGAGCGTGTAGGCGTCAGGGAAGACCTGCGGCCTGAAGCCCTGCAGGACGGAGTCCACCAGCAGGCGCACGCGGTCCTCCTCATGGTGGCTGCAGCGGATGCCCCGCACGAGCCCGCTGTCCTCCACGCCCACCAACAGGCTGCCGCCCTCGCTGTTGAGGAAGGCGCACACGTAGCGCCGCAGGTGGTGCTTGAAGGCCAGGCTCAGGTACTCGCCGCCGCCCCTCTTGAACTCCATGCTGCGCGTCTCACTGCCCAGGAAGGCGCCCTGGAAAAGCCGCTCCTGGCCCTGGATCTCCTGGTGCACGATGGCGCTGTCCGAGCGCGTGCAGCTGGGTTGGTGCATGGAGCTAGGCCACCCCAGAGCCTGGGCCGGTGGGGCGTTGGTGCGCCTGGCAGGTGGGCGGCTGGAGCCTGGGCTGGGGCCTGGGCTGGGGCCGGGGCTGGGGCCAGGGCTCGGGCCTCTGTTTTCCTCCTGCCGGTGTGGAGCAAGAGTCCCTGAACTCCCACCTCCATCCAGCTGGGGCCCAGCCCACTGAGGAATCCCCGTGTTCCCTCCCAGGCAGAGGGAAAGGCTGCTGGATCAAGGGTTGGAGCCAGCCCCTGGTTCTGCCAGGCTGGGCTGCCCTCTTCCCAGGTGGACTGCGAAATGCATGGTGGGTAAGAGCTCTCCTTCCCAGGCTGGAAGCTGGGACGCCTGTGGGCCAATCTCTTTCCAGTCCTGGAGGCCCGGGACTGGGTCACCAGGAGAGACCTAAGGTCCCATGTGACAGCTTCAGGTCTCTGAACTGAGAGGGGCCCCTGAGACCCCACCCCCTTCCTGATCTTCCTGAAACCCTTGCTGATCACTTTCTGGACCACTGGCCAGCCCTCCTGAACTTCAGCTTTCCTCAGGCCCTCCCTAGTCCCTTTCCATGGTTTCTGCTCTGTCCGGGGGCTCTGGGCATGAGCCCATGGCCACTCCCCTGGCGGCCCCTCCCTGGACTCCCTGCCTGCTGGGCTCTGGAAGAGGCCTCCAGCCCTGGGAGCTCAGTGTGGGCAGGGGCATGGCGATGAGGGGCATGTTCCTATCCACCCTGCAGTGCCCAGAAAAGACAGGTGTATCACAAATGTGAGAAACTGCCATACAAACACGAAATCAGGCTCACTGATCTTGAAGTTCAAGTCCCAGAGCTGTGTAGTTCAGCAGTTTAAACACTGAGGCATTTTCACCCCCAAAGGAAAGATAAACCCGGATCCCCTGTCTCATGGAGTGACCTGCACGGCCTCAGGGAGGCGGCCATTCCCTCACGTTCCCCTAGAAGCCAACCTTTCAGTCCCACTGACTGGGTCTCACCACCCTGGGAGGCCTGGCCCCTGCCCTCTTTCTTCCTTTGTTCCTTCTGCAGCCTTCAGCTTGAGCTCCAGGGACACCCTGCTGCATGTAACATTCCCCTCCCCACCCTGTTCCTTTGTTTGTGCCTTGTTCCTCTGCCTGGAATGCCAGCCCCACTCCCTAAGTCCCAGCCCGGCTTTCACTCCCCCTGCTAATTTGTTCCCCGAGAGCAATGAGGGCCCTCCTGTGTCCTCCCACAGCCCCGGGAGGCCGCCATGCAGCTTTGTCGGCCATGTCTGGCTCTGCTCATAGATAGAGGGCTCCCTGAGGGCAGGGCTGAGCCCTGGCTCCCTGCTTTACAGCCTGGCATAGAGCGGCTGCTGGTGTTTGTCAACTGAATGAGGTGTCCAAGAAGGAAATGAGGACCCCTTTGGGACCCGAGGCCGGGGCTGGCCCAGCCCCAGAGGCTGGGGTGCAGAGGACCCGGGGAGGAGTCCCACACATCTGCCTTTCTACACATGCTTCTGGCTGGAGGCAAAGTGTCCCTCTGGGAGTGAGCTGGCAGCGCCCGCTGCAGGCCAGTATTTTGGGGAGCAGTCCCCACGTTTGCAGATCTGTCCCCAGTTTCTCAAAGATACCCCTCCACCTATGGATGGCAGTGCAGGCCATCCATACCCAGACCCCTGGGTGAGGCTCCCGGGCTTGCAGCCTGGTGGCTCCGGGAACGCCTCACTTACCTCTCTGTGGTGTGTGGGCTCACGGCCGTCTCCCAACACCAGCTCCTTCCCGCGGGCCACCAGCTCCTTGATGATCTGGTGCTCCTCCAAGGCTGTCTGCAGGCGGCAGCGGAGGGAAGCCAGGGCGTCCTCAGAGGTGGCCACCTGCACCAGGGCATAGGCCTTCCGCGGCCGCCTCACCACCTCGATGTGCTCCCGCGCCACTGGCAGCTCCAGCCGCTCCAGGGTGTCTCGGAGCAGGCAGGTGAGCACCGGCACTGAGAACTGGGGGTTCAGGTGGCCCACGTAGAGAATATGCGTGCTGGGAGCCCCCTCCAGGCCTGAGTCCTCAGGCAGGGACTCTTCTGTGGGGAGCTCCTGCAGAGACTGCTTGCCTGGGGGCTCCATGAGCGGCTCCTGCACCTGTTTGTGCTGATCTCTTCCTGGGGGCCCCTGGAGGGGTCTCCCTCAGAAGGGCTTCCGGGATTCCTTACTGCAGGCTGCTCTTCCCAGGACCCTTTGCTCTCAGCTTGGCCCAGGCCCTCCAGGGGAAGAAAGGGGTGCCAAAGCTCCTGGGAGGTTCACAGATGGGCAGGGGCTGGGAAGGGCCAGAATGAGAGGGAGGGCAGAGGGCTAGCAGGAAGGGGCCTGCCAGCCACCCCAGGCCTGGGACAGGAAAGAGGAGAGTCAGACAGGGCTGAGCCGGAGAACAGAGCATGAGTGCCTGCCCCTCCAGTCCAGAGGGCAAGACAGGAGATATGCCCAAAGAGGGACAGAGGGGACCAGGACTCAGGTCTCTGAGGCTCCGAGGCCTGCCTGTGGCCCCACTGCTGCTGCTGCTTGCCCGGTCTGAGCCCAGAATGGCTCTGAAACGGCAGGGCTCGGCCAGAGGTTGTAGAGCAGAGGTTTTATGCTTTGGGCACGCTGATGAAAGCTATGGCCTCTCCCCAGAAGAATGGGCTTTGCATATATATGTATAACTTGCGGAGCCTCGTGGACCCTTCCTAAGAACTAGTTTAGACTGAGTCCTCCTTTTGGTTCAGAGAGCATAAGTGAGGAGGGGCAGAATGAGGGGCAGAGCTGGGGCCCTACCCCCACTCCAGCCTCCCGCCAGGCCTGGGACCTCGATCCTGAGCTGTGCACACACCAGCCCTCCACTTACCCACCCACACCCAGCTTCTGGTTGGTGTGGCAGGTACCACCAGCCTGCATCTTTTCAGATTGGATCCTTGAAGTTGTCAGGGCCTGGGGGCCACCAAGGCTGGGGTGGGGGCATTCAGGACCAACAGGAATAGAAGGACAAGGGAGGCCTATGACCCTCATGTCCTTGCTCTTCCTGGGAGGTAGTGGCCTGCGCTCCCACAGCTCCCTGATCCCTGGCCAGCGGCTCCCTAGGGCACTTGGGAGCTTGGTGTGGGGTGGCAGCAAGAACCAAGGCTGCAGGAAGTGGGCGGGGCCTGTGCAACTCCCTCTGTGAGCTCATGAGAGCCAATAATGCCTTCTGGGCCAGCCTCAGGCACTGGGCAGGCAAGGGTGGCAAGTCCCTCAGGAGGATGCTTCCCCACCCCCACCTCCACCCCCACCCTCTCTGTAAACATACACCAGCTTGGCCCCAGGGCTCCCTCGGGGCAGCTCCCAGAACCCCGGGGCTGAAGATGTACTTTCTTCCTCTGTAATGTCTCTCTAGACCAGTGATGGGCAACCTTTTGAGCTTGGTGTGTCAAACTTCGCCAAAAAACTGAGCATAACTCGGGTAGTGTGTCACTTTGAGGAAAAAACATTTCGCAAATGTTTCATCCTCAGGAGCAGCAAATGTTTCATCCTCGGCATGCGGCCGCCTCAGCGGCTGTGTCATCAGAAATGGCTATGCGTGTCAGTGCTGACACGCGTGTCATAGGTTCGCCATCACTGCTCTAGGCCCTAGTGCCATGCAGGCCCCCTGGTGCCCCCCCACCTCCCCTTCAGTCATCAATCCCAGGCTCCAACTGGGCTCAGCTACCTCCAGGGTGGGTCAGAGAGCACACAGGTGGGTCCAGGGCTCCCTGACACCAGGCCCTTCTCTATGCCCGAGGTAGAGGAGAGCCCTGAACAATAGGCCAAGGCCGTTGTGGAGAGCACCCTGAATGAGCAGCACAGCCTACCAGACCCCAATGTCCAGGAGTCTGTGGAAAACCGTGCCTACTCTGGCTTGGCAGCCCTGACCCTCTGGCTGCTTTGCGGAGACCGTGGTTAGAAACCCACAGTGGCCGCGTGGAAGGGCATTCTAAGTTCATCAGGATGTCAGAACCAGTCACTGGCGAGAGCTGGCAAGTACGCCCTTCCCCTCAGAAGTCTCCTTACCCACTCTCCCCCACCCCTCCCCGTCCCAAACCCAGGCACATGGGCTCAAAGAAAGGAAATGACTGACCCAGAGCGCGACAGCGAATGGCTGGACTGGCGGGAACCTCAGCTGTGGCCCTGAAGTCGGGTTACTTGGCTTCAAATGCCTACTTTAACACTTCCTGGCTGTGATCTGAGCTTCTCCTTCCTCATCTACAAAATGGGTTTGCTGTGAAGATTAAATGAGCTCATTCTAACTCATGTAGAGCAGTGTGGGGCACACAGTGACACTCAGGTTATACTGAACTGTGCTGCTGCCCCTACACCTCCTCTGCCATCCCGTGACAAACAGCGATGTGTGGCCCTGGCCTTGAGCACCTGCCGCTGGCCCAGTTAGTCTGTACCTCTCTTTGCCTGAGGATGTGGATGAGCCCAGCCACGGAGGCTCCTTGGAGCTGCTGACCTTAACACTGTTCTTCCAGCTCAGGCTCGAGGAGCTGCTGCGCGCACCGCTGTCTTGCTGGCATGCAGTTCTGGGGCCCCAGGAGACACCTGGCTAATCTCCTGTTCGTTAGGGATTTGCTGGAATTAGAAGAACTCAGGGATCATCTTGTCCAAGCTCCTCATTTTATATGTGAAGAAACTAAGACCATGAGGAAGGACTGACCTACCCACTGGAAAACAGTGATTTGGCTGTTGATTAAAAAGACACTGGCATCTATATTGCTTTTTATTTATAAACAAGTCAACATAAAATAAGTCCAGATGAAGCGGGGCAGCTGTGCTGACCTGCTTGCGAAGGAAGCATGTGGACAGCGGAGTGGGTGCAGCCGGACTCCAGCCTGGAGACCCTTTCCTCCTACCACCCTAGGGACTTCTCGGCCTAAAATCATTGGCCCGACCTTCTGCGGCAGCAGTTCTGGCCAGGGCAAGGAGCTGTGCTGGGTCAGTGCGGGCAGGGACTCCCATTCCCATGAGTGAGGCTGGGCGAAGGGCCCAGTAAGGAAGAGAGGGGAAGGTGACAGGGATCCTGTCCTCCCAACACTGAGTGATGTGGTCAAGGCTTTATGGGTCTGTCTGTCCCAAAGAGAAAGTGCCCTGAGGTAATGTCCTCTGTGAAGGGGCCACACCTCTCTGGGACCAGGGCAGGGCAGTCTTTCTCCACCTGAAACCCCATGTTTGGAGTGAGGAGTAGGAACTGAAGGGCTTGCCCAAGTGCCAGAAACAATAAATAACAATACAAAATGATCTTTTTTTTAAAAAAGGTAGAGGTTTGCACCATGAGTTTGGGATCTGGGTATCTGGTAGAAGGCAGGAGCTGTGGGGCAGTGGGTGCCACACCAGGCCCAGCAGGTGGTAAGGGCCCCATCTTCCGAGGCCTCAGGGGTCCAACCCTTTGCCATCACATGGCAGGTGTTCAGTCTAAACTTGTGAGGCCGGCCAGACTTGGGAAATAAATAGAGGGGGCCTCAGAACAGAGGCAGCACTGAGGGGAAGAGCAGCGTCAGCCCTGGGCCCCACCCTCCTCAGCCCTTCATGGAAGGACATGGAGGGTAGCAGTGGGGGCTCCGCACAGCCTCCTGCAGTCCTGAGGTGCGCCGAATGCCACCAACCACCGGGAGCCGGCTGCTGGCCGGAGAATGCTGCCCTGTCTGCTCCACCCCTCAGCTGTCAGGCCGTGTCTTCCTGCTCAGAACTTGCCCTGCTTCAGCCGGTCAATGTGGTAGGAGAGTTTGAGCGCGGGCCCCAGCTTCAGCCCCATGTACTTCATCATCACGTCGCTGCGCAGCAGGAGCAGGGCCTTGCCGTCGATCTCCTGTAGGGCGTGGGAGAGGCGCCATCAGAGGCCTGGTTGGTCTGACCACCCCAGGGAAGTACAGCCACATGGAGTCAAGTGGACCTGCTGTGACACCAAAGCCTCCCTGGTCTCCCACCTTTTGTCTCCAACCATCCCTCCCCCACAAACAGCTATTGCTGAGCCCACCCGCTAAGCTCTTCACACGTTTGCACCCGTTTCCTTTCTCCGCTGAACCCTCCCAGACCTCTGAGTCCAGCTCAGTTCCATCTCCTCTAGGAAGCCTCCCCAGTCAGTGTACGTGTCACTTCCCACGGCTGTATATGACCCTGTTATTCTGAGTCCTCTTCCTTCCTAAGCGGCAGGGACCATCTGTGTGGCTAGACACAAAGCAGGCACCTACCCGGCAGCTCTGAGGCCCTCAGGCCTGAGCTAAGAGCGGCCTCCAAACCCACCTGCATTGGAAGTTTAAATGACCAATGAAGGGAGCAGTTCTGTTCTGAGTGTCCACAGGGGAGAACTGCACCAAGCAGCAGGGGCTCCGGGGAAATGGCCTTGTGCCCCAAATCAGAAGAATGGTCAAGGTGGGGCTTAGGAGTAGTCCC
The DNA here is from genome assembly GCF_951640355.1 of Cnephaeus nilssonii. Classification (NCBI taxonomy): domain Eukaryota; kingdom Metazoa; phylum Chordata; class Mammalia; order Chiroptera; family Vespertilionidae; genus Cnephaeus; species Cnephaeus nilssonii. The sequence goes on from NC_137078.1 coordinate 73,088,161, forward strand.
TGGCCACAGGGCCATTGGTCACTTGAAGAGATGTGTGAGAGGCTAGAAGATGAGGGCCTGATGAGGGTGAGAGCTAGGGGCCACTTGGCAAGGGACTCTTTAACGTGGGCCAAGGCCCCTGATTCTCAGGCCAAGGCTGGCAGGCGAGAGAGCAGCGTTCCTAGGAAGAGGAGGGCCTGTCCCTGCTGCAGAGCCCACAGGGCGTGCACCCAGCAGGAATGTGGCTGCATCAGATCTCACACCAGCGGAGTAGGCTGAACTCAGTGCCCAGTGAGGGTTGACTGAGACCCAAGATTCTGTCCCTAAGTTTGTGTGGTCTCCTGAGCTGTATCAAGGGACCTGGAACCTTAAGAGTCTACAGGCTGCGGAAGTGAACCCGACAGAGATCAGGCAGGGGCACCTACGTGTTTACGAAAAAGGTCAGCGTGGGGTCCAAGCTGAGGATCAGTTTCCCGAACAAACTGCATCACATCCTCGACTGTCCATGAGGAGGGGTCCCGGGCACTCACTCGAGAGGCATCCCGGCTTTCCAGGTATCGGTCCGACCCTGCAGGACAGAGGGACAGCTGGCATCACGGGCGGGAACTGGTTTGAACTCCCCACCACTCTCCTCGGCGTGTCCTGAAAGGCCCTATGGGTGAGCTAACAGCAGAGGGACCAGAGGCAGCAGAGGGAGGGAGGGTTTCCACAAAGGGTCTTCGTAAGTTAAATCTTTGTTCTTTAAGGGTAGATCTGATTTTGAAAATAGAAGGAATTTTACACTGAGGCTGTGACTCATCCTGGACTAGAGTCAGGGTCAAATGAGGTAATGGGCTTACTTAGGTTCGGTGTGGGGCTGGTGGGTGTAACTGCTTTTGCTGTGGTTCTGGTAACCATTACTGGAGAGACCTTGGGAACTGGGCAAGAGCAGAGCCCAATTCTTGGGTTCTAGGGAGAAAAAAGTGGAGGATAAAACCCTGGGGAAGAGCTGACCTCACTATAGCTAATGGACAGAGGCAGAAAGTTTTGCTTTGGCTACCAGAAGCCTCAGCATTACTTTAGTGCCCTGCTTAGAGCTTGTATCTCAATCGCCACTTCCCTGTGGGAGCTGGGATTTCTATTCTGATCATCACCTGCCACAGATCTCTGGTACGTCGCATCCCTCTTCCTGGAATGTGTCTCTCCTCTCCCTTCAATTTCTTTTCTTTGGCAAACCCCAACTTAGCAAGCAAGAGCTGACTTCAAGGACCAGCTCCCCTATGAAACTTTTCTATGGAAATAACTGGCCTCACATTTCATGTATCCCTGGTTACAGCTTAACCTCTACACACTTCTCCCATCACATCACCTAATAATCTATTATCGGGAAAGCAGTCAAAGCAGACTTAAAAAGGAATTGGATGGTGTCAGTCCCTAAAAACTCCATGCATTGGCCTCCCATCACACCTGACAGGACATCTCAACTCCTTGGCCGTGCAGTTGCTCCATCACCTGGCCCTTCCTCCTTCTGACCTTACGTCCCAGGCCCCGCCCCACCTTTCCCTCACAATAATCCAGACAAGCCAGTTTTCTTGCTGCTACTTGAACAGGCTATGCTCTTATTTTTTGAGCTGTAATTTCCTTTGTCTGGAATGCTCTTTTTCCAGATCTTTGCATACCCAATTCCTTCTCAATATTTGGGTCTCATCTCAAATACCAATTCCTCAGAGTGGCTTTCCCTGATCTACTAGTAAAAGTACTCCATTCCCCATTGTCACTTGTTGGAAGCCGCCCATTGTCTTCACTAGCAGAGAGGTGGTGACAAAGAACCTGGAAGGCTGGAGACCTTGAGCTCTGAAAGGTCAGAGCTCAGCACCCACTGTTTAGTTGAGACAATGGAGCTGAAGCAACTTCCACCTTTTAGTTTTATGTAAATCCTTGCTGATTGGCTGTTATTGGAATTGCCTGCCTAAGGGGTATGGGTGTATCCCAAAACCTGAATAAAAGGGATAGCAAGGCCAGAGCAAAGCCGAGTCCTTCCTCTTGAGCTGGGCTCCCGCTTGGCCCCCAATTCCCAAATTTATATTTTCTTGCTTAGTCTCTTTCATTTGTGTGCGGTCTCCTCCAGAACCCAAACCCTGAACCACATGGGACGTGGGGGAACACTCACAGTCACTCTCAACCCCACTACTCTATAGTTTTTGTTTTTTCTTTCCAGCACATATGACTACCTAAAATAATTTTATGCATCTATGTCTTCTATTTTTTCCCCCTGCTATGTCCTTATGATATTGTGATTTTTTTTTTATATATGTTTTTTATTGATTTTTTTTTTTTTACAGAGAGGAAGGGAGAGGGAGAGAGAGTTAGAAACATTGATGAGAAACATCGATCAGCTGCCTTCTGCACGCCCCCACCTGGGGATGTGCCCGCAACCAAGGTTACATGCCCTTGACCGGAATCGAACCCGGGACCCTTCTGTCCGCAGGCCGACGCTCTATCCACTGAGCCACACCAGTCAGGGCTGATATTGTGATTTCTAATATGAAACATATATATTCGGTCTTCATACCCATTTATGGCACAGAACTCTTAAAATCCTTTAAATTTCCCAAGTGGTGAGATAAAGAAAGGTTATTTATAATGAGCCCCTTTCATTATGAGTATGTCAATGAGGTGACTATTGGAAAGACCCTAAAGATGGGAGCTGGTTGCCAGAAGAACAAACCAGGTGGCTAGAGAGTTGGACCTTTCAGGTCCACCTCCAAACTCCTGGGGAAGGGAGAGGCTGGAGAGCGAGCTCAATCATAATGGCCAATGATTTAATCAGTCATGCCTCTTCGATGAAGCTTGGGGCTGGGCAATGCGCAGACCAGGGGAGAAGTGTGCTGTATTAGAGCCACAGAAATTCCATTGGCTTTTTTAGAGGTGGCAGTAGACAGGAAGTTGGAAAGAACTCTCTATAGCCAGCCACTTTTCCCTGCCCTGAAAGTCCCCTGTGATGCTAAGACAGAAACCAACTCAAGAGATTATGGAGAGCAGAACAAAGATATACAACTGAGTGTCCTTTTTGGATCATCTTAGCTAATTCCTCTACCCAAGGGAAGCTAGAAATCACGCACACGCATACGCACACACACACGCACAGTATTATTCACGTATACATAGCCTATCTAATAAGAGAGTAATATGCAAATTGACCATACCTCTGCTACGCCCACCAGCCACTCAGGAGCGAGTATGCAAATTAACCCAACCAAGATGGCTGTGGCCACAGAGCAGGAGGCTTGGGTTTCCCCAGCAATGGAGGAAGCCAAGCTTTCTGCCTGCCTAGCCTGCCTTGGCCTCTGCTTAAGGCTACAAAGTTTCAATTATAGAAGATAAATAAATCCCAACAAAAATGGCTGCAGCCATGGAGCAAGCAGGAGGCTTGGCTCCGCTCAAGGCTACACAGTTTCAATTATAGAAGATAAATAAATCCCAGATACCAGGCCTCTGCTTGGGTCGCCGGGGGGCATGGCCAGCCTGCAAACCACCACAGGCCCCTCACCCAGGCTGCCCCACACCCCAAGGGAACCCCCACCCTGATCCGGGACACCCTTCAGGGCAAACCAGCCAGCCCCCACCCATGCACCAGGCCTCTATACTATCTAATCCTATCTAATAAAAGAATAATATGAAAATTGACCACCACTCCAACACACAAGATGGCTGCCCCAATGTGGACAACAAGATAGCTGACACAAGATGGCTAGCGGGGGAGGGCAGTTGGGAGGGACCAGGTCTGCAAGGGAGGGCAGTTGTGGGCGATCAGGCCAGCAGGGGAGGGCAGTTGGGAGGGACCAGGCCTGCAAGGGAGGGCAGTTGGGGGTGACCAAGCCTGCAGGGGAGGGCAGTTAGGGGTGACCAGGCCTGAAGGGGAGGGCAGTTAGGGGCAAACAGGCTGGCAGGGGAGCAGTTAGGCATCAATCAGCCTGGCAGGGGAGTGGTTAGGGGGTGATCAGGCTGGCCGGCAGAAGTGGTTAGGGGCAATCAGGAAGGCAGGCAGGCGAGCAGTTGGGAGCCAGCAGTCCTGGATCGGGCCTAAACGGGCAGCTGGACAGCCCTCGAGGGGTCCCAGATTGGAGAGGGTGCAGGCTGGGCTGAGGGACACCCCCCCCCATGCACAAATTTCGTGCACTGGGCCTCTAGTATATATTATAAACACATGTATATTCACCTAATACTATTATATATATTATGTGTTTGTTAGCCTATTCCTGTTAGAATGTACACTCTTCGGAGATGAAGACATTTGAGCAAAGACCTTGAGGCAGAGGGTGATGAGCATATTTAGGGTTGAGCAGGGAGGTAATGTGCCAGAGCAGAGTAAATGAGGAAAAGTGGCAGGAATAACATCTCCGAGGCGTGTATGTGTGTGCTGGGCAGGGAAGTGGTGGTGAGGTAACAGAAGACCTTGTAAGCCACTGCAAGACCAGAGTGACATGAGTTGAGTTTGAGCACAGGAGTGACATGAACCAATTTATAACTAACTAAGAATCCCTCTCACAGTCTGTGTTCATAATAGGTGTTAGGGGGCAAGGACAAGTGAAGGAGACAAGTTGTAAATGAGTCTCCTATGATAGTCCAGATAAGAGATGACTGTGGCATGCACCAGGCGGTAGTGATGAGTGGTGAAGAGAGGTCTGATATATGAACATTATAAAGAATTCCCACCACCGTCCACTCATTTAACCCTTAAAACAGCTCCTGAAGGAATTATCATCTTCAGTTTAGAGATGAGAGAAGTGAGGCTCAGAGAAGGGAAGGGACTTGCCCAAGACCACACAGGCAGGAAGGAGATGAGTTATGCCCTGTCTCTATCTTTTCCTATTCCCAATTGTTCAGACAGACTATATCAAGGTTCTCCCCCTCCACCCAATGGGTATAGCTGGTGGTTACTCTTCAAAGAAGGGAGAGGGTCTCAATCTGAGAATGACTAAGGCAGGTGAGGCACCTCCACAGAGGCCAGACTAACAAACAGATGCCCAATCATCCTGGATCATGAAATAAGAGGGGATAGACTTGACATCCATTAAATTCTATGAGAGAAACAATTTTAGGGCCAACTGAATGGAATCCTTTCACAGTCTTATTGGGTTCTTCAGGATCAGAAAAGGTCTAGACCGTGACCTGGCCGATTGGCTATTAGACCAATGTATTCCAAAGGAAGAGTAAAGATGCCTGGGGACAACAGTGACATCTGAGGCCAGTGCCACATGAGGCACTCCTAACGGAAGCAGGGCCTTGGAGAAGATCACAGTAAAGTAATGCCCGCCTACCTGGGGGATGAGTTAGTTTCCAAAACGATCCCATATCCCTGCTTCCATCAGATCCTTTTAACACTCCTGTGGAAAGACCAGGTGGATGTCACCATCTTCATTTTGCATATGAGGAACATGAAGATGTGCGAGGTGAGATGACTTACCCAAATCTCAAGGCAGGGGATCAACTCTCAGTTCTACCTCTACTTCAGAGCTTCTCATGCTCCACTTTGCTGCCTCACAGGGGGAGGGGCATCCCAGGCTTCTTCCCCTGTCAGCCTCCCCGAAAACTCTCTCCTGAGGTCACCTCTTTCCATTGCAGGCCTTGCTAATGGAGTCTCCTTATTCTTTTACAGCCCACACATTCCTGGGCTGTGAAAGAATAAGGCCTTTTGTGGGGAAACACCAAAGGTCCAGCCGTGGGGTGTGAAGGTAGATCTCCTATATTCCCACTGCTACTTTTAGACCATCCTCCTATGAAAGCTCATGTTCTTCAGAGGCCACACTATTGTCTATAAATCTCAGTGTTTCTACCCCTTGTTAAATGAAGACTTTTTGGTATTTAGCTCACTGCCTTCTATTCCACCCCAATTCCTGCCATAATTTTCAGAGGCAATCAGCAATCTATTCAACTTCCTTGCCAGTGACTTTCACATCTACTCTACTTCAAATACCAATTGCCAAATTCACTGTCTGGTTTTTGCCATCACTTGGAACAATTTTAAACATCATTTCAGAATTTTAAACATGCCACTTTCTGACCTCAACCCTGTCTTCCCAACTGTCTTGTGACTTATGTCCATTATAACCTTGACATAACAAGATTATCAACATATCAATCTTACAGTTCCCCATCCTTCAGCCTTCTCTAAGCCTTGCTCCTTCCCCACCCTGCCCAGATCCAGTGTTGATCTAAACTCCTCTCCCTCTAGCTCCTCGATTCCTTTATATGCTTCCTTACTCCCTGCCCCCTCTTGTCCTACTAGCTCGACATAAACATGAAACCTTACTTTCAAACTCTTTTCTTACCCCACATCTAGGTTTCTAAGAACCACAGAAGAAAACTATGGCTCTTGCAAACTTCCAAATTAGTCTGCAAGCACAGCTGGACCTTGGTGTTTCCCACAAACAATTTCCTTCTCCTTCACCCATTTCCCCCTGTCTTCTTCTTCTTTTTTTTTTAAATATATTTTATTGATTTTTTACAGAGAGGAAGAGAGAGGGATAGAGAGTTAGAAACATCGATGAGAGAGAAACATCGATCAGCTGCCTCTTGCACACCCCCTACTGGGGATGTGCCTGCAACCAAGGTACATGCCCTTGACCGGAATCGAACCTGGGACCCTTGAGTCCGCAGGCCGATGCTCTATCCACTGAGCCAAACCGGTTTCGGCATCCCCGTCTTCTTTAGGACCAGTTCCATCTTCAGACAACTAAGCCTTCCTTACTCAGCCCCTCTCCATTTACTCATGGCCACAATCTTCCCTCCAGTGTCAGAGAACAAGGTGTGCCTCCTTCTGGTTTAAGAGCTATCTGCCTGTGCCCTTTATCCCTAATCCTTCCTACAACTCTCCAGGCCTTACTTTTTCCTCTTTCCCATATTCTTAATTTCTTCTCCTTGGAAGGCTCAAGTTGTCTACTGATAAGCATGCCCAGTGTGCTTCCACTCCAGAAGACCTTCTCTGGAAGGTCATCGTCTTTCTTTTTCTCAACAAACTCTCCTTGATATTCCTACCCACTGCCATCTGCCCTCACTACCCTTCACCAACATTGAAGCTACAAATCCAGTAGATATTTCTCCATCCTTATTTTACTGACCCTTTGCTGTGCTCTCCTTAAAACATTCCCTATTGCCCTGGCTGCCACAATATTAAAGTCTTCTGTTTTTCCTCACATTTGACTACTCCTTTGTCTCCTGGGTGGGATCTTCTTCCTGTTCCTATCTCCTATACTTTGTTGGTCCCCAGGACTCCATCATAGTTAACGGTTTTCATTCTACACATACTCCTGGGAAATGGGTGCCATTCACCCTACAGCTTCAACTACCATCTATGTGTTGATGACTCCCAAATATTTAACTACAGCTCAGTCCTCTTCCCTGAGAATCAGATCTGAATAGCCACCACCTCTAAATATCACCTAGATGATCCATGGGCTCCCTACCCTTCTTTCTCTTCTAGGCACCACCATTTATCCAGCCACCTCATCTCGAAACCTGGAAGACATTCCCACTCCATTCTTCCTCACGATCCTCAAATTTGACTAAATTTACCTGGTGAATAGTTTCAAACCTAGTCTCTCTTCTACAAACCTTCTACCACTGCCCTAATCTAGGCCTTTATCACTTCTGGTCTGGCTCATGCTCGTAACCTTGTAACTGGTCTCTCTAGTCTTGTCACTCCTCTAATCCATCCTCAACATAGTAGTTAATGATCTACTGAAAACAAACTTTTTTAGGTCTTACCTCTAATTAAAAGCCTTCGATAACTTCACATTGCCTACAAGATCAACTCCAAACGCTTCAATGTGGCATTTAAGGTCCTCTGTGGTATAAGCCTGACCTTTCCAGGCTTTTCTCTTTGAAGTCCCAGTATTTTCCTTTGATTCAGCAACACCAAACAGCATGCGGTTCCTGGCACACTCTGTGCTAGCTCTTTCCCTTTGCCCTTGTTCATGCTGTGCTCTGTGGAAAGCTCTCCCTCCCCTACCACTCCTGATAGGGCCATTCACACAGTCACCCTTCAAGTCTCAGAAAGGGCATCACTTCCTCAAGGAAGCTTCCCCTGGACATCTAGCTTGTGTTAGGTGTTCCTTCTTGCAGTTTTTATACGAATAGAGAATATCTGCAACTACACTAAGATGTTGTTTTACAATTACCTATTTAAGTATCTCTTCCACAATACTGTGAGCTCCTTGAGGACAACAAGTGACCAATTTTTGCATCCCCATGCCAAACAGTGTTCAAGTAAGTGGCCATCGAAGGAATGAATGAATTCTTCCCTGTCCCTTTGGCACTATGTTTTAGTTACCATTATTCTCAAGCCAATCCCAGAGCTTCCGTCGCCTCCCCAGGCACAATGGTAAGCCCAGACCCTAGCCCAACCACCAGACACAGCGAAACAGAGCCAAGTCCCTTCTAGCCTCCCAGAGCTCAGGAAGGAAGAAAGGAAGGAAAGAATGAAGGAAGGAAAGAATGAATGAGGGAAGGCAGGAGGGCCAGAACTCTGGTAAGCTTACCCCTGGCGCACAGTCTACGCATAGCTGAGGCAGCACTCAGTGAGAGGCCACAGGATGGAAGCAAAGGCCGGTACCCAGAGGTTCGAAGATTTTGGGAAGTGCTGACAAGGTTGGTGGGTTTCAAGGTGGAGTCCATTGAGTCTGAGTGTGGCTCCAAGGACCGGGCCAGACTATTCCCTAGTACAAAGGTTTCACCTGGAAAACAGTAAAACAAGAGTTAGAGCAGGGAATAGTCCAGAAGGACTGCTGTGGCGCTGGCTCCCAGGTACCTGTCTGGATGGAGCAAAAGCAGCCGAACAGGAAGTCCTAGGCTGGGCCTCAGGAGGCCTGTGTACCAGTCACCACTCTGGCTCTCACTAGGTGGTCTGAGTCAAGCCCAGTGCCTCTCTCTGGACTTGGATCTCCTCAGAGATACTTCCTCTTAGACTAGATGGTTTTTGAGGTTTCTTCTGGTCTAGATATCTTCCGCTTTTTCTAGATAAGAAGAACCTTAAAAAAATAGGAAGAGGCTGCCTTACACATAAGCTGCTAGCAAAGAATAGGGTGCTGGAGAAGAGATACACTTGCTTAGGTGAGGGCACTTCAGAAGTACTCTCAGCCAGCTTCTTGATGCCTGGCTAAAGGCCTGTCTGCAAAGGATCTGCTCCTATGCCCTCCACCCCCTTCATATTTGCCTTGTTCTACAGAAACATTCCAAGGATGCTGGAATGTACAGTGGTGAGAATGTGGGCACAGGACCAGAATCTGGGTTAGAATTTGACTCTGCCCTCTGCAGGCAAGGTGTTTCCCTCGGACCTCGTTCTTCCAAGGGGCTTGTAAATATCAAAAGGAAGTAGCTATGAAAACCTTTGTAAAGGGAATCTCAGCCTGACATTTCTATACCCAGGCCATGGCCCAACACCAGCAGCAGCCCCTAAGCACTGCACTGCAGAACCTGAAGCAGATTCTGCCTCATCACTGGGTTCTAGACATCAAAACAGCTCCTTAGCCCTGGCCACAGCATTCTCTGCTTATGACGGGGGGTGGGGATGGGTGGGTGTCTCAGGAATTGGATCATATCACTGTCCTTTGTGGTTCTTCTCAGAATTCTGGTGTTTAGACAATGCTTGGGATTCATTTAGGTCCTCTAATAAATAATAAATCCAAGCTCATTGTCTGGCATACAATAAGACCTCTGTGGCAAGATGGTTTAGGATTTTAGAACTGCTTTCTGCTACTCACCTAAAATTTCTTGGTAACCATGGGCTTAATGTCAAATCTAGCATGAGACAGATTTCACCGTTATCTCAGGGAATTTAACTAATGAAGCCCTCCCCTAGAAATGATTCTGAAGAGAGAAGTCTCTGAGGCCCCAGAATACCTAAACCATATCCACTCCCATTCTGCAGGTGAGGTTTCAGATTCCTATTTTCCAGGAGAGATGACTACAGCATTGTCCTGCCTTGAGACAAGGACAGAAACCCAATCCAGAAAGCAAGGCCTGAGTACTGTGCCTGAGCTCCTGCCTTTTATTAGGTGTGTCATCCTCAATAAGTTGTCTTCTCTGAGCACCAATTTCTTCATCTGTAAAATGGAAAAACCACCCTTTGTCATGCTGAGAACATCAAATGAGGAAATGGAATGGGATGAACTTTACAAAGGCTGAAGTTGTTGTTATTCTTCATTCAGAGTTAAGAGTGGCAAACCTACGTATGTTCTCCGCAATAGCTCAAAAAATAGATAAAGTAGAATTTCTGCATTTATCAGCAGGACAATCTCACCTTTCTAGTCCTCATTTTACTCAGTGGAGATAATACCACCTGCCTCACAAGAGCTAACAGATGTGAAAAATAATTATGATGACAATGCCTGTGGCTTACCAGATGCTGATGCAAATCAGTAAGTGTCTTTTCCTCTCAGCAATGCTAAGAATGGTAACTGAAATCTGAATTCTAAATTGAGGGACCTGAAAATCTGGACTGGTGGTACTGGACTAGGCAAGGCCATAAGATCTTATCCTAATGAGATGCAGTGGAAAAAATCATTCCTGAGGCTCTGGGAGGTTCTACTAAAGGCTGATCTGTGAGGCCCTGGCTGCCCTCACTAGGATAATGCCAGGGACGGCAATGCTTTCAGGCCTGGGGGCTTTAAGAGAGAGGCCAAGGAAATAGGGCTCTGGGTCTCATCCCAGTTTCTATCAAAACAGCTCCGGTTTTAACTTCTATGCACCAGAGTTTCATATCATCTTAACTTTGTAAAAAAAGGAGTTCTGCTAAAACAAAGCAAACTTTGAAACCTCTGGCCCAGGGATCAGAATTTGAGGCTGGAAGACTTGAGTTCTCTATTTCTAGCACAATCACTAGTCAACAATCACTGTCTTTTTCCTGGAATTCAATTTACCCATCTGCAAAATGGAGATGAAAATCCTGAACCTCATAAGGTCAATGTCAATTAAATTTGCTGTTGATATGCTGGAGACAGGAGAACAATCAGCATGAGAGGGAGTTCATTCATTCATTCAACAACATTTGGTTGAGCACTCTTTATTTGCAAGCCACTATGCTAGGGATGGGGTTATGCAAAGGTAAACAGACAGATAAGGATCTTGCCCTTATGCATTTATTTTTAGTGAGTGGCAGATCTTCTCTGAGTATCGTATTGCAAGGCTGACCTTAAAAACCAGAGTTCCCAGCGGAGGGTGACCAGAATACTGGTGAGAAGCAAAGAAGGAAAAACCTGGGAATGTAGAATCTGGAGAACAGTCAGAGACAAAAACCCTAAAGGCAGTCATGGGATGGGAAGAGGACTGGGAAGGCAGAGAATGCAACAGTGGGCAGGCATTAAAAGAAGACAGATTTCAGCTATAAAGAGAGGCATTTTCACAATCAGAGGGTCTAACAGTAAGACTGATTGCCAAAGGTGACAGTGAGCAACTTAGCATTAGGAGTATTTAAGCAGAATTCAGATAAGTGAAGGAGCACAGAGGAGTCAGAAATACAGATGGTGCTCTGACTTGCCTGAGCAGAGTTAAAATGCTTATTTCAGGGAAGCAAATAAAAACTAGGGTGAGAGCAGCTAAGTGGCTGGGAACCCACTATGAGAACCAGAGGTTAGAGAGCACAAGAGGGTGCAAAGTTGACTGAATCTGTCTGAAAATGAGGGAAGGAAAGGGGGACAGCCAATGGTGGAATGTGATAACCCTAGTATTGGTCTCTTTGGTGAGGGGTAAGGATAAGAGGTTAAAGCTTGCTTCCTCCTATCTGAATCAGCAGACAGATGCAAACTGGAATAGAATACCCAGGAAAGGTAATGCCAAATTACCTTGGGGACTGCAGGTCCATGATATGCACTGCTACCAGTGCATAATACCAAATTACCTTGGGGACTGCAGGTCCATGATATGCACTGCTACCAGTCTCTGCATGCTGCTACCAGGACATTTCTCTTAGTTCTTAATGACCATATTCCATTGAGGAATTCGGAGTGGCTATTTCTTCGAGAAATCTGTCTTTAGACTAGCAGCTACACTCATGGACATGCTACTCCCTTTCATGTATCTGCTCTTCCAGAATCCCAGGCGGGCTTTACTTTCATAACTGAAGTACAACTTAGAGTTCCTGATTGCCTATAGCTGGGGACATTTCATAGCCTGCCTTTGTCTGCACCAACTTCACCATGCTCAGCCCTGACTCCAAGTGGGACATTCTAACTCTAGGTGAGAATGCCTTTTTCTGTTCTCAGAGATTCTGATGCTGAAAGAACACAATTTAGAGCAGGTTAGGTAAGAAAAAGGATCAATGACGGGGTCACAAATATGTCTGCGCAGACCAGATGGCCTGGTCCCCACAAGCAGTATTTGAAAGTCAGGTATATTTTTATAAGTTATGTAAGCAATGCTCATTTGGATGCAAAAATAAAGGGGGTGGTGGTGGCGGGGGCTGGGTGAGTAGTCACTTCCCTGAGCACATTCTTCAGAAGTGGCACTTTATCAGAAGTGATTCTGCTAAGATAATAATAAAAAGATTACTAGGGAAGACAGTGTGAGAACAAGACTGGTTAGAGAAGGTCAGAAGAGGGCACCTTTCAGACTTATATGCTCCCCCATCAACAGACAGCACAGCTCTGAAGCTGACAGCACCACCTCTCCACTCCTCAGGCCAGGACAAGTCCACAGGACTCCTTTAAAGGCCTATCCTCCCTCTCTCAACAATGACCTACCTCGCTACGTTTAGGGCCGAGCTTTCCTTTCCTTCCCTCCCTGTGGTCTGTGTCCTGGGCTCCAGATTAGAGATGCTGCGTTCCATTCACTCTTTAACCTCTCTCGGAAGTGCTTAGTCACTGATCCGGCCACGTGGCATCCGCTTTCCCGTTGTGGGTCTGGTATGTTAACTAAGAAAGTTATTTTCCAGCCTAGTTAGAAACAGCAGGAACTTGAATTGACTTGCTAGACTGGCAGTGCAGGAGGAGTTAGGGCTACGTGCCAAAGGAAAGAGTAGATGGCCAATCACCAAGGAGCACATTTCTCAATCTGTAGCTTGAGACTAAACCTTCCTGCTGGCAAGGGAGATCTATGGTAGGCCTTTGCTGCCAGACTCACACTGGGAGACGTACTGTGACTCCACATGCAGTTTGGAGCTCAGAAGAGGATTCGTGAACCACCTTTTTTTTAGGGACAAAACCAGAGGAAAGAAAATTCATTCTACAGAGAGGGGACAAAATCCCAAAGAGACAGTAAAGATGAGAGGAGACCAAAAAGTCCCAGATGGGGCAAAGGTTAAGGACAGAAAATCAGACTTCTGGATAACAGGTGCCAGGCTAGCAGGTCAGAGGGCTGATCCCAGGCCCTCCCTAGAGCTGCTACTAGCCCTGCCCCCTTTCTTAGCCCAGGCCCCATCCCAGCTCCTACCTGGTAGGTACCTGTCGTGGCTGTGGCTGTACTCTGTGTTGGTGAGTGACAAGTGAGTCTGTGTAAAAGGCTGGTTGCCAAACAGATTGTCACTGTGAAGGTTGTGGCAGAGTTTCTCCAGGAAGCGGAGAACGTAGGTGATGCTGTTGACTGCTGGGAGGTTGAGGGTGTGCTGTTCTCGATCAAACACGGCTGTGAAGTGAAGTAAACAGGGCTGAGCATGTCAGGCGGGCAGTTCAGTGCAGCGCTGGGCAGGCCAGCCCACAGCGTGTCTCAGGCTTACCTGGTTACACAAAGGCAATCAGTGCCCACGTTTCCTCCCTCCCTCCCACCCTCCCTCGAGGGTTTGATTTTTGCCTCCAACTCCAAAGGGCTTGCAGTAATGGGAGTGGCCAGGCCAAGTCTGTTGCACCCGGGGCTCTGGAAGGATTTTACTCAACTTGTGAAAACAACTGTGAACATAATTCTATCTGCTCCATCAGTTGGCTGGGCCTCATCCAGGAAATCTGTTCATTTAGGGTGCTATTTCCATAAGAACTGCCCAAGAACAGAGGAACTGGGCCGAAGAGAATACAGCCATTGCCAGCAATGGTTTGGGCGCACAATCCGATCTGTATAAGAGCACTAGAATTTCAGCAACATTTGGAACTATGCCATGCTTCGTTTTATTTTACTCTATTTCTATTCAAAAAAGTATCTGTCTAGTCTTTAAAAAGCTAAAAGCATCTGCATTTGTCTCTGAGAGCAGTAGGAAATGGGGTGTGGGGGGGATAGACTGTTCTCAGAAACCAATTTTGGGGCAGAGAAAGAAACCTATAGGAGGTGTAGGTGATTGCCCTAAAGAGAGGCAGTGAACCTGTGAACCGGTGGGTCACAGTTTGGTTCCCGGTTGGGGCATGTGCCCGGGTTGCAAGCTTGATCCCCAGTGGGAGGTGTGCGGGAGGCAGCCAGTCAATGATTCTCTCTCATCATTGATATTTCTTTCTTTCCCTCTCCCTTCCTCGCTGAAATCAATAAAAATATGTTAGAGAGAGAGAGACAGAGAGAGAGAGAGAGGTGCAGTGAAGAAGCCAGGTCCCTGCAGACTGTTGCACAAAAGCAAAGGAGAGACTAGGGCGTGGCCTCTGCCTCAGAAGGAAAGGAAAGCTTGATTTCCTATGCAGTTCTCAGCCTTCTGCAACAATGCCTTCCTGGCTTACCTCATCCTCTTCTCAGGCAATTACTCTCGTCTGGGCTCTGACACTACCCTGTACATACTTCTCTGTTATAACACCTCTCGCTGTGAGATATTCTTCCTTTTCCACCAGGGCAGAGTCTGAGCCTGTCATCTTCCGTTCTCCCCTTCCCCCGGCCAGTGTCTGGCAATAACCTCTGACATATAGTAAGGGCTCAATAAATGTTTCATGAAAGAATACAGTTGGATTACTCATGGGATTTTCCATGTCAACTGTTTCCTGAGGTTGGATATTGCAACTCGTTAGAAGGAAGGGGCAAGAGATTATGGAGGAGCACACAGTTAAGACTGAAAGGCTTTAGGTCAAGTCTTCATAGGTTTGATGGGTAAAGAATAGGGTTTTGGACTTATGGGAACTGAAAGAGAACAGGGGCACAGCAGAAAAAGTAAATATTCTCAGTGAAAACAACAGAACACTGTGCAGCTGACTCAGATCTCATAGCGGGAAAGGAGGAGGGAATGACTCTTTCCTCTCTGCCCTGGCAGTCAACTCCCTTGGATCAGGGCTGGCTTTGAACTGGGAAGCTAAGGAGTTAAAAGATCGAGAAAAGAATATATGGTTCCCTCACGCCAGGTGGGAGGCCCGTGGCAGTCTAGAGAAACTCTCCTGTTGTCATAGTATAGCCCCCTTTTGATTCTTCTATCTCCCGGGATACCTTTAAAACAACATACTCATATATTTTCTGTATGGAGAAGCTAAGCAGGTCCACAGTAGAGGCATCTGTTTAGAGGCTCAGTTAAGACTCTAAACAGAGTCTGTGTGGGTATTCTACTTGGCAGAGGTGCTCAGGGCGTTGAAAGTGAGGATTCTCTGAGGAAGGGATACCTTCACACTTCTCCAGAGCCTTCAGGTGTGAAGTGGGAATCAGGATGCCCTGTCAGAAATTAGCCAATTGAGAAGTTCTCGCCCAAGGGAGCTTACCTGAGATAATCTCACCACCGTGGCCCTGCTTGAGGAAGCTGAAGACAGTTTTCTGGTGATAAGCACAGTCGATGCAAGCCTGGACAGCCTGCTGCAACACCACAGAGGCACGGGCTGGCCCAAAATGGTCGGGGAGCTGCTGGACCTTCTTCTTATCTAAGTGGGGGCCTGTGCTGCCGTTCTTGTTTAAGTAAATACAAACTGCAGGAGACAAATAATGAAATTTAAAAAGCTTAATGAGTCCATGGGGTAGAGAAGTTGGACAACAGTGCTCTCTTCAGTCTTTTGTACCCTGGACTCTGGTCCTGAGTAGGTCTCCCAGCTGCTAAGCTGGTGACACACTGTGGGAGGAGGTAGAGGGTGGCTGTGCCCAGCTGCTACCAGCCCAAATTGCATGACCAAAAGCTCTGGGAACATAGCCTGCTGGAAGAACAGCCTGACCAAAAGCCAAGGCATGGAACTTGCACTTTGCTTTTTGTGAAGTGGAAAAAAAAATTTAAACAATTTCCCCGATATGTGTACTTTCATTTTTGGTGCTTGGTTGCTCACATATTCTTTGTGTATCTTACCTTATATGTTTAAGGAATTGTGGGATTATGGAAATTTAAGAGAGAGAGAGAGAGAGAGAGAGAGAGAGAGAGAGAGAGAGAGAGAGAGTGTGTGTGTGTGTATGTGTGTTCAGCCTTGGACTTAGAATGGTCGCACCATTGGTCACTTGCCTTGTTTTCTGTTCTGGGCCTTGGAGTCCCTTTTTATCTTCTATATCAACACTCAGGTCCAAGAAAGTAGTAAAAGGATTTTAAAAAAGGAATAAAGAAAAATATGAAAAGGGCTCGAGGGTCCCATCCAGGTATTTGTTTCAGTAGTTTCTGTCATGATAGCTGGGCACTCCCCTAACTGCAACCCTCCACCTGGCACCGTGGTGGGGAAGGGCACGCTAAAGAGGCAGTCCTAAACAGAATTGTTTCCTTGGTCTCCCGAAGGACTCACGGAAGCCTGCTCAGCTATGACACTCTCCCTGATTTGCCTTCCAGGCTTCCATTTCAGTAGGGGATACTCTCCTTTCTCACACTGTCATGGCTCACTAACTGAAGGAGTTGGAGGACAAAATGTCTCTTTTTTTTATTAAAGACAAACAGGATAAGAGAAGTAGCTGTGTGGGCTGTGGATGAAATGCTGCCCTTTTTGGGCCTCATGTTTACCATCAGTAAAATGAGGGGGCTGAGCTCTCCTGGGACTCTCCCACTTTTATCATTCTAAGGGGAAGCAAGATGGAGAGAAGAAATGGAAAATAGAAAGGAGGAGGAATGATATGGAAGGTGAGAGGTGAAAATAAAGAAAGGAAAAAAGGAGAAATAAAATGAATTGAAATAAATATTTAACTTTGTTTTCTCATAAAACCCACTAAAATGAGCCAGATAACAGAGAGAAGACAACATACAATTTCGGAAGCTGGAAAGCAGACTGGCAAAGTAGTAATGACTCAGCAGACCTAAGAAAGCTAAATCCTTAACCAAGAGTGGGCAATGTTGAGAACCAAGCTGTTTCATCTTATAATTCACAAAAGGCCCAAGAATGGGCCAGTGCCTCCGGAGGTGGGTGTGGAGGTAGATCTAATAATTGAAGGATTGGTTGAAGTCTGTTAAGAAGTGGAACTTCCATGTCAAAACGTGACTCTTCTGCTGAAAACAAAATAAATAAAAATGAAAGAACTCAGAGATAAGAAGAGTAATGAAAATAAATGAAACATTATAAGAATATTCATAGCAACTTAGTCATACTAGTTCTAAACCCAAATGTCCATAAACAAGAGAGTAGATATAAAAATTGTTGTATATTCACTTATTGAAATACCACGTGACTATAAAAAAATATTGATAGAGAGCTTCTCACAAACATTATTTTGAGAGAAACAAACCAGATGGGAAAGAGTATACTATATGTAGTATATCAATTTATATTAAGTTCCAGAACAGAAAAATCTAATCTACAGTGATAGAAATAAAAATAAAGATGAGAGTGAAGACTGTAAGGAGGCATGAGGTGACTTCTGGGGAGTGGAGAAGGGGCAGAAATGACTTTTAACTCAATTGGGGTAGTTCATGGGTGCTTACACTGATTATAATTCATCAAATTGTACACTTAAGGTTTGTATATTTCACTGTATGGGAACTCCACCTAATTAAGAAACACAAAGAAAAATATAACCAGCCCAGTAATGATTAAAAAAAGAAATTCTACACGGATTAAAAGGGTGAAATATAAAAGACAAACAATGAAACCCTTAGAAGAATGTGGCAGTTTTAAAACATGGCCCCAAAATTCTTTGACATTCCTTACATCAATCTCTGTGATATTGGACCAATAGACTATAGTGGAAATGACACTGCCAGTTTCTGAGCTTAGGGCTGAAAAAACTAGCAGTTTCCACTTCCTGTTTCTTGGGACATTCACTTCTGGAACCCACCTACCATGTGTGAGGAGGCAAGGCCACCCCGGGTGAGGTCCATGTGGAGAGAAACCAATAGGCAGAACCAACTTGTCAGCATGTGGTGGAAGTGATCCTCCAGCCCTGGTCAGCCTGCCACAGCTGACACTGCATGGAACAGAGACAAGCTGCTGCCACTCAGCCCTGCCCACCTTGTTGTTTTCAGCCATCAAGTTTTGTGGTGGTTTGTTATGTAGCAGAAGATTATTGGGACAGAATGTAGTATCAGAAATAGGGTGCTCCAGTAACAAACGCCTGGCACACATGACACTGACTTTGGGACTGGGCAGCAGAAAGAAGCAGAAAGGGCCACAAAGAGAGTGTGGAGAAGGCCATCAATGAAGACTTAAAGGAAAGTGAGAAAAATCTTATTGGAAGATGGAGGACAGGGGACACTTAAAGGAAAGTGAGAAAAATCTTATCGGAAGATGGAGGACAGGTGGAAAGTTAGACAGCACTGTCACCTGAAGTAACATAGAAATAGGAAATGTACCTGATAAATTCAATGAAATAGCTACGGTGATTTTACTCCCTGTGATAAGAGTACAAAATGAGAGGAATCAGCTTAAAACAAACATACAAACAGTCTAATGTAAAACATAAAAAAGCCTAGGACTTGCAGAGTTCACAAATAAAATTGCTTCTCATTCACAGTCTCTCCATAAGACAAACAACCCTACATTGAGAAAGGGTCAAATCCAGAATGGGGAAGAAAATCTCTTGTTACAATGTCAGAATGATTTTAAATCTATGCTCCATAGATTCTTTGAGACCAAAAGGCCCTATAAGAATCTCAAGGGCCTATCTTCTCTCCCTTAAACAACAGGATTTTTAAGAATTTTAAGGGCATTGTCTCACAGTAGCCCAAGCTAGAGAAGGGTTTATCTTCAAGAGATCTGTGATTGTAGCTTTTGTCTAATGAAGTAAATCCCAATAGTATACACAGAAAACCCCTCAAGTTTCTAAGAGAATCATTCTGGCGGAAGATTTGCCTGCTATGATTAAAAAAGGACAAGAGCTGGTACTAAATGAATCATTTAGACCCCCAATCTTTTACCGGCAATCTTAGTTTTCTCATGGAAAAGGAATGATGATTCAGAGGACAGAAACATGAGTAATGATAAAAAGTCCTAGAAAGTAGTATTGGATCTAACTAATGAATTGTCAACATGTGCCCAGCTAGATTTCTATAGACCAGTGACTGCCATGTGGCTCCTGTTTTTTTCTTTGAACAGATGTATCTATAAGTTATCCTCAGCCTGTCCCACCATTGTATGTTGCATATGTGGGGAACAGACAATATGCTTCTTTTCTTCCCCCAGTGTGTCTCATTGTTATTTTATATTTTAAAATATTTTTACTAAATTTATTGGGGTGACATTGGTTAGTAAGATTATATGTTTCAAGTGTACAATTCCATAATATATCATCTATATATTTCATTGTGTGTTCACCACCCAAAGTCAAGTCTCCTTCTGTCATCATATATTTGACCCCCATTACCCTTTTCATCCTTCCCCCCTTCCTCTCTGGTAACCACCATATCAGTTAACATGTTTCTTTAGTTCACAGGTCATTGGAGAACTACACTCAAGGAGCTGTACCCAAGAACTGCATCTGAGAGGTCTGATTTGCGCCTGGATCTGATTTAGATGACAAAATCCTACATCTGGAGCCTGATGCTGTAAACTGATGAGACTTTTCATGGGGAATTTTGCAGGGGGAAGAACAAATTTTTCAAGTGGGAAGAAAATGTAAATGTACAGAGAATGGACTAAGGTGGTTTTAGAACATGGTCAATAAATCTTTGACTCTCCTCACATTGAAAAGTAGGGCCTATTTCCCTTTTCATGAATCTGGGCTCTGACTGTTTGATCAATAGAATATGGTGGAAATGATGCTCAAACATTAAAAAAAATGGTATCATTCACTTCCTGTCTCTTGAAACACTGGCTCTTGTAACCCAGCCACCATGGTATGAGGAAGCCCAAGCTACCCTTTGGAGAAGTCTGTGAAGAACTAACATCCAGCACCAACTTTGCTAGCCATGTGAACAAACCATCTTGAAAGTGTATCCTCCAACCCCTGTTGAGCCACTCTGACTAATGCCAAGGGGAAGAGCAATGAGCTGTCCTAATTTTAAAATAGTTGAATATATTGATATTACCTTTTCCAGGTATATAAAAGGTCATAAGCCATTTCTAGTTTATACTTACTGTCTTGTTTTTAAAATCCTTCCCAATATTAAGGTCATAAAGATATTTTTGTATACTGTCATGTTTTAGTTTTCTACTGCATCTATATCAGAATTGAAGGTTGTAGCCCTAGCCATTTTGGCTCAGTGGATAGAGCATCACCCTGTGGACCGAAGGGTCCTGGGTTCTGGTCAAGGGCACATGCCTAGGTTGTGGGCTCAATCCCCAGTAGGGGGCATGCAGAAGGCAGCCGATCAATGATTCTCTTCCTCATTGATGTTTCTATCTCTCTCTCCCTCTCTGAAATTGATCATATATATATATATAAAGAATTGGAAGTTGTAAAAAAAAAAAGTTCGGAGAAGGGTCCAGCATATAAGGAGCTTGGAAGTACCTACTTCATCCTAACAGTAAGTAAAAAACTGAACAAACGAAAAAATCAACAATCCTTTTTAAATCCATCAGAGAAGTGAGGTCACAGGGCAAACTGCTGTCCCCAAATTTGGAAAGATAGACAGGTGGATATAGAGAATCACAATTTACTAGAACAGAAACCTATAAGCAGAAACCTCCACAGGAACCAGAGCCAAGGTAGGAAAATCTAAACTGTAATTGACAAATTGCTGGAAGCTCAGTGTGGACAAATCTGATAGTTAAAAACTCTAGGGGGCCTCGTCATGTTGGGGGATCCCCACTTTTGTGAGTTTTACCTCCGGAAGCTTGAACAGGTTCTCACAGTGAATATGGGAGAAAAATCCCCTCCAGCTCCCAGTAGGGGAGTGGTAAAGGAAACATTGTGTACTACTTCAGCGCTTTCTGTCCTTAACAAGGTCTGCCCTCAGGAGAAACTATTGCACCAGAGTTTAACCTGCTGGGGTTTTATCAGAGCCTAACCTACCTGGGAGAAGCAATACCCAAATCCAACGCCCTCCAGCCATGCTATCCCACTGGTAGGGAGACTAAGAAGCACTGGTGAAATTCCTAGTCCAGGGGCGCAGGCTCACCAAAAGACTGAGAGCTACTCGCAGGACTATAGAATACTTCTCCCTTTTCACTTCAATGTCACATTACTAAGAGCCTATTTACAAAAATTCCTTTTAAGAAGTACATCACATTTGGCTCTCAAAAAAAAAAAAAATTACAAGGTATACTAAAAGGCAAAAAATGCAATTCAAAGAGACAGAGCAAGTATCAGAATCAGATTCAGATATGGCAGGGATGTTGGAATTATTAGATTGGGAATTTAAAACAATTATGGTTAATATACTAGGGGGGGGGCGTTTAATGGATAATGCAGCATACAAGACAGATGGGCAAGGTATACAGAGAGATGAAAACTCTAAGAAGAATTTAAAAAAATTCTAGAGATCAAAAACATTGTCACAGAAATGGAGAACACCTTTGATGGCTCATTAGTAGACTGGACATGGCTGAGGAAAGAATTGCTGAGATTGAGGATATCTTAATAGAAATTTCCAAAACTGAAAAGCAAGTAGAAAAAAAAACACTTACCCCCCTCCCCCACAACAACCCAGAATAGACTATTCAAGAACTGTGGGACAGCCCTGGCCAGTGTGCTCGCAGTGGTTAGAGAGTCAGCCCATGCACAGAAGGGTCTCGGGTTCGATTCCCAGTCAAGGGCATGTACCTGGGTTGCAGGAAGAGACATTCTCATAGTTTTTTGGTTTTTTGTGTGGCTATTGACAAACTGATGTAAAGTTTCTTTGATTGTTTTTTGACAGGATGGAGGTTTCCCTGAAACTATTTCAGATGCCAAAGATTAATTTTTTTACAAAAACATTTTATTTAGGTTTATAAATGGACAGGGGGTTAATATTGGTGCAAGACTAGATAGTACAGACACAGGGACCTGGGGCTTGTTGCAGCTAGTACTATGATCTGTTCTTACCTGTGGGGGCCTGCATGGCTGAGCTGGGGATGGTTGCAGCATCTTGGGGTACAGTGCTGGTGTCCGGTTCAGGGGTGCTGGTTGTTGGTGAGGTGGGTGGTGGGTTCAGCAAAGTCCGAGGTTTTCTCTGTCAAAATGGATGGGGGAAAATTTGCTACCCATGATAGGTTAACTTGTCTTCTTACTCCTCTATTCTAGTACTTAATTCACCCATGAAATGAAAATATATTTGTAGATGGGACTGTGTTTTATCTTTTTCCCCACACACAGCATCTTGTCCAAAGCTGTACATGCTTAGTAAATATTTTCTGAATCTATGCACAAGAATCTGGGTTTCTGTACAGCCAGAGATTAACTCACTCTCTTTTATACTAGATTCAATATTATGATTTTAAGTTCCAGATTTTTTATTAGTTGTGCAGACAAAAGCAAAAAAATATCATGGCTTAAGTCTACTTTGACATTATTTGGTACTTTCTCTTTCTTGAAAAATGGAAATGTACCTTTTCCTAACTCTACACACTACTATCCTCTGCCTACCTCTTGTGCTCATTACCTGCCATTTATTATCTTCGGCCTTATACTCTTAATAATCTCTAACTATAATACTTCTCTAAAAACCATACCTGGTCCACATCTTTATACTAATAAACCATCCCTTCTGTTTGAAATTTCCTTTCTTTTTTTTTATCTGACAAATATCTAGATTTTCTCTAGTTATTGTCTCTTCTGTGCTATCTCTGTCCTTTGCATTGTTGCACTTGTCACATGTATTGTCATTCTATACTTATGTACTGCTGTACCCGATTAGCCTGGAGCTCCCTGAGAGTCTGATTTGGAGTACCATTCCTAGCATGATACTTGGCATATAAGTGTCAATACTGTTTTTCAATGAAGCATACAGTATAGAATACCAATGATGGGGGAAGTAATAACGATGATTTGAGAGACGCCTAGCATCTCTCCTATGCTGGTCAGGGCAGCCTTTGGGGGAGAAGGATCTTAGAAGGTTCTTTCCAAGATAAAGTTTTCTAAAAGCCTTTCTGAATGCAAGGAAAACATATTCATCACTGAGGTCCAGAAACCCCTTTTACTAAATGTCATGTAGGGTCACACTGTTGGGAGCTGTATAAACCTGTCTGCCTTCTAGGAGTGTTATTATTTAAAGAGACAGCACCAATGACAGCAAGTATATACTAAAAGATGGCCTTGCCTGTGAAAGGAATCACACAAACACTTATGAAAGCATACGTGGGCTATGAACAACCCCTCATAGTTTTGATATTGCGAAAAGTATAAGTCCAAATAAACCATGAGTTGGGGTAGAAAGGTTCAACTTCACTGAGTTGGTGGTAGAATTTCCTGAGTCCCTGAAGGAACAATCCTGGTAAGTAAGGTGTCCAAATATTGTAGAAGAAACCAGAAAAATGGAGGGCATTATTATTATTTGAGATAGGTGCAATTACATGCATTATATCTATTCATATATTACTCCATCTCCATTTTATGGGGCTCACAGCCTTACTCAAAGTCACAGATGTGGTAACAAATGGAGATGAGATATAAAACTAAGTATGCCTGGTTTCAAAGCCTCTAGTCACAAGACCACTTTGCTTCACAAAGGAATATAAAAGTTATGGGTTGAATGGAAAGGATATACACTTATAGCAGTAGGTAAAAAGGACAGGAAGGGGAATTAGCGAGTCAAATGCCAGGCCATTAAAATACAGGATAAGATGAGAATTACTGCTTTCATGAGGTTTGAAAGAAAGAGGACTCTGGCTACTATATTTGGGACTGCCTGAGGAAACAGAGCAGAGGCAATCATAGTCATAGTCTTTAGCTTCCGAAGGATCTTAAAGGTCATTTAATCAACCTTCCATCGCAGTATTTCTATTTCCTTGTCTCTGAAAACACCCCTTCCATACAGTCATCCAGTCACTGATAAAATACCTCTAATGATAGGGCATCACTACTTCTATTTTGGAATAGATTTAACTAAATATAGACTTTTAGTTAAATTTCCTTTATCCTGAGACAAAACCTGTCTGCTTGAGCTTCTGCTTATTTGGTTCTGATTCTGTCTTTGGAACCTTACAGACAAGTTTTCTCCCTCTTTAATTTGACTGTCCTCAAAATGTCTTCACATAATCAAAAGCACAGCTTCTCTAGCCTTGTAATCCTAGGGTCTTCAGGCTTTCCTCCAAACATGAGAATGAGAAGAGAGTTATGGAGACAAAAATGAATCAGGGCCTGGGGTAGGGGTTAGTGGTAGTAGGTCAGGAGCATTACATGTTATATACAAAGATCAGGATGTGACATCAAGAATTCAAAGCCAATAAGTAAGAAACAATCTCAATTGGAACATCATCACTCAAACCATCCATCCATCCATCCATCCATCCATCCATCCATCCATCCATCCATCCTGCATATACTGAATATCTCTCAAGAGACTGAGATATAAGGCACTATAGGAAAAAGAGAGAAGAAAAAGATTAGGTTCTCACCCTTAAGGAGCTTACATTCTAGAAGGACTGAAGTCAGCTGGAGCTAAGAAACAAACAAACAAAACCCAATCAACTAACAAACAAAACCTAGGGAAGAACTTGTGAGATTGGTGGAGTTCCCAGGAGGACTGGGTATCATCTCCAGAGTGGAAGTCAGGTAGTCTAGTTCAGGAGGAAGCTGCAGAGAAATCCTGAAAGGTAGGGAGGGAGTGGAGAAGGTGATGCCAAAGGAAGCCCTAGAGAAGAAGCTGAGGAACTTTCATATAAGTGGTTTCCGTAGGGAAGATATGCATGAAGAACTGGTCATGCATAGTGAACAATGCTCAGTGAAGCCTGACTCAGGAATCTTTTCCTACACTAAAGGTAAGTGTTATCTCCCTCAAGAAATGCGAGAGTGAATATGTGGTAGGGCAGCAGTGACTTTGAAACTAGAAGTTTTTGTGACCCATCTCTGTTTATTAGCTATGTGACGCTAGAGAAGTCATATCTCTAAGTATCAATTTACTTAACTCTTAAATAACATTAACACTACACATCTCCTAGAGCAGGTGTCCTCAAACTACGGCCCACAGGCCACATGCGGGTGTTTTTGCCGTTTTGTTTTTTTACTTCAAAATAAGATATGTGCAGTGTGCATAGGAATTTGTTCATAGTTTTTTTTAAACTATAGTCTGGCCCTCCAACGGTCTGAGGGACAGTGAACTGGCCCCCTGTTTAAAAAGTTTGAGGACCCCTGTCCTAGAGTTTTGTGAAGAATATGTGATATGTAATGGTATAGAGCCTGATATAGAGCCTGATATGTAGTAGGTATTCAATAATTTTTTTTTTTAAAGAAGGGGCAGGAATAGAAAAAATACATTTACAAAGTCAATTTCCTCTTTTTGTTTACAAGCTTGGGCATCCACTTTGGGTAGGTTAACAATCAGGAGCAGGGCTTCCATCTATGGAAGACAGACCAGAATTCCCTTGAATGTGAGTAACTTTCAAAGTCAAAATTTGTTTGTTATCCATACTATCCTATGTCTAATATAACCTACTCCCAGGTAAATAGCTAAAAAGGGATTACAACTTAGTAAATTCCTCTTAAAAGTATACACAAGGTGAAGAATAGGGCCAGACATACCCCTTTCCAGGAAGGATGGATATGGATGAGTTATCCCTTTATAGTCCTTTACTAGTGGCCCAGTGCACAAAATTTGTGCACGGGGGTGGGGGTGGGGGTGGAGGTGGGCGGATTCCTCAGCCCGGCCTGCACCCTCTCCAATCTGGGACCCCTTGGGGATGTCCGACTGCCGGTAAGTACAACACAGATGAGTAAGAGCCTATAATCTGGTAAATAAAATTATTGGGAGGTACTGTTTTGAGGTATTATTACATATTCCCACACATTCTTTGTTTTCTCTTTTTCCTCTCTCCAAGGTAAGTAGCTGATTCTGCCTTTATTGCTAATGGAGAAAAGATTCAACAGAACATTCTGGATGGTGGCTACCTGGGTGTAGACACAGGTAAACATTTATTGAGCTGTACAATTGAGATTTCTGTATTTTACCTGGACATTTGGCTCTTGTGTTTGCATAAACATAAGCAGTGGCTTCTAACCCATAGGTTAGAATCATTCAGGGACACTTAAAATTTACTGTTGGCTGGATACTCTCCAAATCAGCAAAATCAGAATCTATGGAAATTGAACAGAATCTATGGAAATTGGAACACTAATTTCTGAAGGGGTAGACTTGTTGTTTGGAATATTTTACACACACACACACACACACACACACACACACACACACACACTCCTCAAGTAATTTCCATGAACAGCTATCATTGAAAATCAACACCCAAGGGACCCCGCAGTTGGGGCCTGGTGCTGCCCGCCCCACCTGCGTATGCAAATTTACCCGCCATCTTTGTTGGGTTAATTTGCATATCACTCCTGATTGGCTGGTGGCGTAGAGGAGGTACGGTCAATTTACATGTTTGTCTATTATTAGGTAAGAATCCTTTCTGGAAAAACCACATTTTTACCTACCTTACTGCCAGGTTTGGGACCCCTCTTCTTTGGGAATTTCAAAGGTTCAGCTGACTTGGATGGGGTAGCGATGGGATGGGGAATTAGGGGCTTGGGTGTCCGGCCCCGCTTCTTTCCTGTTTTACGCCCCCTCTGCCCTGGTTGATGCTCCAAGTCAGTTTTGGTGCTGCTGTGGATGCTGGGCTTCTCAGTGTTCACATCAGACGTAGGATAGGGACTCTTTGGAATCACAACTGTAAGATAAAGACTCATTCTATCACCTCTTCCTCCCACCTGTATTCCCATCCCAGCTGGAGGGGGAAAAAAAAGACTTCTTACTTCCACTTGGGTAGTTTTATCCCAAAAAGCTAGTTTCCTGGCATCTGACCTAAATATTAGAAAATCTCAGAAGAGAACTGAAGTTAGATTGGCTAGAATTGAAAGTTTAATTATTTCTGGTATATGCAGTAGAAAAATATTAAAATTTTCTCCCCAAGGCATATAAACAGAACTATAGACTCAGAGACAGAATGCCTACAATCTTTTCTTGCCAAGAATGAAGATTAGAGGTTCAGAAGAGGAAATGATGCCTTCCCCAGGTTACACTGTAAGTTGGGATGAGGACTTATGTTTTGAAAGTAGGCTCTTCAACCAAGTCAGGGATTTTCTACATCAATCTTCTTAATGTTTTAATGTGATTATTATAGTGAGGAGTAGTGAAACACATAGAAATATAATACATCTGATAGCATCTCTTCTTACCTTAAACATTTTTGCTCCATATTACCTTTAAGGCAAAGTCCAAATTCTTTATCCTGATATCCAAGGATAAAGAATTCTGTGACTTTGCCCCTGCCTTGCTCTCCAGTTATGTCTGATGTCACTTCCTGTCAACTGTCCCCATGTTCTAGACCCACTGTTTTCTGAATGCCAAGCCATTTGTATATGTTGAGTTCTCTATTCTTCCTGGTCAGACATACATCAATTTTCAGTTTCCAACACTCACCTCCTTAATAAAGCCTTGTTTGACTGCATCCCAACTAAGTTAGTGCCCCCTCTCCCAAAGCATTCTGTAGACATCTATGTTAGAGTACTTTCAATTTTGCTACAATCATTCATCTTCTCCTTAAATAGATAATTCTTCAAGATATCTAATTCTTCCACAAATATTTCTTGAGCACCTACTATAGGTTATGCGCTGTTCTAAACCCTGGGGATAGAACAATGCACAAAACTTAGTTTCCATCTTACAGAGCTTACCTTCTAGTGGGGGAGACAGAAAATAAACTAATAAATATACACTATATTGTTAGGTAAGTGTTATGATCAAAACTAAAGCAAGGTAATGAGATAGAAGGGTGAGGAAAGTCCTCTCTGAAGAGATGACATTTGTAGAGCTCCCAAAATGAAATAAAGGCAAAGCCTTATGAAGATCTGAGGAAAGAGCTGTACAAGTAGAGAGCATATAACAAGTGCAAAGATTCTGAGATGGGAACATGTTAGCGTGTTTGAGAATTGGAAAGGTCAGTATATAATTGGAACTGAGTGAGCAAAGGGGAGAGAGGAGGGGGAATAGGTTAGAAAGGGAATAGTGATAAGATCATGTGGGACTTTGTAGACTGCAAAAGTGAACCTGAACTTATTCTAAGTATGAAGGAAAGCAACTGGAGGATTCTCAGCACAGGAGTGACAGAATATACTTAGAAGGAACACTGGCTGCTCAGGGAGGGGGTGGGGCAGGATTAGAACTACAGAGACTAGTTAAAAAACTCATTATAGTGAACAAGTAGAAGGTAATGTTTCTTATGTTTCTAGGTAGAATGTAATAGATTATGACAGTGCAGCGTGGCTGATGCAACAACTTGTAAAAGTCAGATAAATTATTGTAAATAACACTGCAGAACTGTAGAAATCATGAAGATTAGATGAACTGGAATTCCAGACCTGGGTGGGAAGGGCTTCTGAGGTATCTGACACTGTTTTCTTTCCTGAGGGCATTTGCCAATTTGGGGCATGAATTTTGGGTCAGGAGCTTGATTGGAGGAAAGAGAAATCAGAGAGGTTGGTGTGACAGATTGGAACTTGAGGAGCTCCATGTGTGCGGCCAATTTTCCCCATGGCACATTTGCTGAGTTCTGAGCCTGTATACTAGAGACATGAAGCAAGGATGAGAGTTTCTAAGATGTAGAATAAAATCTCCCATAATCTCGAGGTTTTAGGAGACAAGGTCCCACTAGAAGGAGGAGCTCTATCTCAAACACAGCTGATTTTCTCTTCAAGATTTTAAAATTTTAAGAAAAGTGAGAGGTCAAAGAACTAAGCTCTAAATTTCTCAAGGGTATGACAAGTTCTTGTAGTTTTTCAGGGATAAGGAGATGGAGATCTATTAAGTTCTCAATCAAGAACCTACAAAGGCCCATATCCAAGGAACAGGGATATTTTCACTGAGTAGAGAACTCTAGGTTGGCTGTTTATATATTTTAGTCAATCTAGAGTTCTATACCCAGTAAAAATATCCTCCAAAACTGAAGGTGAAATAACATTTTCAGACAAATCAAAGCTGAGAGAATTTGTCACCAGCAGACCTAACCTACAAAAAGTAAAAAGGAAATTCTTCAGGCTGAAGGAAAGTAATCCCAGATGGAAGGATAGAACTTCAGGAAGGAATAAAGAGCATAAGAAAGGGTAAATATGTGTGTAGATACAAAAAGACTATTGACTCATTTAATAAGAATTAAATATACATATATACTGTAAATATTATGACAGCAATAGCACAAAGGATGAAAATGGGGGTTCAAGGGATCCAAACTTCGTTAAGAATTTTGCATTATTTTGGGAGTGCTTAGAACACACATTTAAGGTTGACTTTAATAAGTCCAGGATACATATTGGCATAGGGTAACTAATTAAAGACTTATACAAGAATGTATCACTAAAAGCCAAGGAGAGAAATATGGAATAATAAAACATGCTTGATTAATCCAAAAGAAGGTAAGAAAGAAGGAATAAAGAAATGAGAAATAACTTAGACAAAGAGAAAAAAAATGCAAAATGATAGACTTAAATCCAAATAAATAATTACATTAAATACAAGTTGATTAAGTAAAACAATAGGAAAAAATTAACATGCCAAACCAACAAAACTCCAGAACCTAATTATATCTGTTTATAAGAGGACCTTGAAATATAAGGACACTTGAAATATGACACAGGAATATAAAAACAAACAGATGGAAAAATATATACCATGTAAACATTAACCAAAAGAGAGCTCACGTGGCTAAATTGTTACCAGGCAAGATAATCTTTAAGGCAAGAAGTATGATGACTAAAAAGGGGTATTTCATCAAGATAAAATATAGTTACGTGCTGCTTTACAATGGGGATACTTCTGAGAAATGTGTTGTTAGGTGATTTCATTGTTGTGCCGACATCACAGAGGTATTTACACAGACCTAAATGTTATGGCCTAGTACACACCTAGGCTATATGGTATAGCCTATTGCTCCTAGGCTACAAGTCTGTAAGTAACTGTAACACAATGATATTTGTATATCTAAACATATCTAAAAAATGAGTAATACATGAGTAATGCACTGTGTTATGATGTTACGAAGGCTATGACATCACTAGGTGACAGGAATTTTTCAGCTCCATTATAACCTTATGGGACCACCTTTGTATATGCAATCTGTTGTTGGTTTAAAACATCATCATGCAGCTCGTGACTGTAGTCAATTCAGAAGAAAGTTATAATAACCCTAAATTTCTATGTACATAATAACACAAAATATATAAAGCAAAAGTTTAGAGAACTAAAAAGAGAAATAGAAAATTCCCTAATTATGATTTGGAGATTTTAACCTCTCAGTATCTGATAGGTCAAGAAATTGAAAAAAAAAATCGATAAGGATAGAAAAGATTTGAATAATACAATTAACCAACTAATAATATAAATAACTAAATAACCAATCAACCAGACACATATAGGATACTATACCCAATAAATGTAAAATATACATTCTTTTCATTGCTTATGGAATACGTGGGGCAAAAAAGCAATCCTCAATAAAGTTCAAAGAATTGAAATAATACAGAATATGTTCTCTAATCACAATGAAAATTAAATAGAAATCAAAACCAGAAAATTAATAAGGAAAGCCCCAAATGCTAAGAAATTAATAGACATATATTTTTAAATAACTCATATATCCAATAAATTAAAATGTCAAAAAAATTTTGGAACTTAAAATTCATAAACATATGACAGATCCAAATGTGTGAGATTTACTGAAGGCAGTGCTCAGAAATAATTTTATAGCTTTAAATGTTTACATTAGAAGAGAAGAAAGGTTAAATATCAATGATCTAATATTCTATTTCAAAACTAGAAAAAGAATAGCAAATTAAATTTAAAAAAACTAAATATAAGAAATAAGTCAATGAAGAGTGAATAAGCCAATGAAAAAAGAAAGCAGACATATAATAAAGAAAATTTAAAAAGTCAAAGGTTGGTTCTTTGAAGTTATAATCCTTCAAGAAACCTGATTAAGAAATAAAGAAAACACAATCACCCTAGCTGGTTTGGCTCAGTGGATAGAGCATCGGCTTTCGGACTGAAGAATCCCGGGTTCAGTTCTGGTCAGGGGCACATGCCCAGGTTGTGGGCTCGATCCCATAGGAGGCAGTCAATTGCAGATTCTCTCTCATCATTGATGTTTCTATCTCTCTCTCCTCTCCCTTCCTCTCTGAAATCAATAAAAATATATGGGGAAAATAAAAGAAAACACAATCTATGAACTTCAAGAATAAAAGAGATCCTTCAGACATTAAGAAAATAAATAAATAAATTTTATAAATACATTTGAAATTTTATATTAAATGGCCAACTTCCTTGAAAAAATACAACTAATACCAAAACCAGGTTAAGACAACACAAAGAAAGAGAATTACAGGCCAATATCCCTCATGAGCATAGATGTCAAAATCCTCAACAAAATTCTAGCAAATCGGATCCAGCATTACATCAGAAAGATCATACACCATGACCAAGTAGGATTTATCCCAGGGATGCAAGGATGGTACAATATCTGCAAATCAATAAACGTGATACATCATATAAACAAATTGAGATAAAAATCACAGTCATATCAATTGATGCAGAAAAAGCATTTGACAAAATCCAAAACCCTTTCTTGATAAAAATCCTCAGCAAAGTGGGAATAAAAGGATCATACCTCAACATAATAAAAGACATATATGATAAACCCACAGCCAACATCATACTCAATAGGCAAAAACTAAAACCATTTCCCCTAAGAACAGGAACAAGACAGGGATGCCCACTCTCACCACTCCTGTTCAACATAGTACTGGAAGCGCTAACAATAAGAAATAAGAAATTAGAAGAAGAAATAAAAGGTATCCAAATTGGAAAAGAAGATGTAAAGCTGTCATTATTCACAGATGACATGATACTGTACATAGAAAACCCTAAAGACTCCATCAAAAAATTATCACTTAATAAATGAATTCGGCAATGTAGCAGGATAAAAAATTAGCACCAAGAAATCTGTGGCGTTTTTATACAATAGTGAACTTACAGAAAGAGAGATTAAAAAAAAATCTCATTTACCATTGCACCAAAAAAATTAAGATACCTAGGAATAAACTTAACGAAGGAGGTAAAAGACCTGTACGCAGAAAATGACAGGACATTTATAAAAGAGACAGAGGAAGACATAAACAGATGGAAGAACATACCGTGTTCATGGATTGGCCGAATCCACATCATTAAAATGTCCATACTACCCAAAGCAATCTATAAATTCAATACACTCCCCATTAAAATACCAACGGCATATTTCACAGACCTAGAATGAACTCTCCCAAAATTCATCTGGAATAAAAAAAGACTCCAAATAGCTGCAGCAATCCTGAGAAATAAGAACAAAGTAGGAGGGATCTCAATACCAGATATCAAGTTGTAATTACAAAGCCACTGTTCTCCAAACTGCCTGGTACTGGCACAAGAACAGACATATAGACCAATGAAATAGAACAGAGAACCCAGAAATCGACCCAAACCACTATGCTCAATTAATATTTGACAAAGGAGGCAAGAGCATACAATGGAGTTAAGACCGTCTCTTTAATAAATGGTGTTGGGAAAATTGGACAGATACATGCAAAAAAATGAAACTAAACCACCAACTTACACCATACACAAAAATAAACTCAAAATGGATAAAGGACTTAAATGTAAGATAGGAAACCATAAAAATCTTAGAAGAATCCACAGGCAGCAAAATCTCAGACATATGCCAAAGCAACATCTTCACTGATACAGCTCCTAGGGCAATGAAAACTAAAGAGAAAATAAACAAATGGGACTACATCAAAATAAAAAAACTTCTGCACAGTGAAAGAAACCATCAACAAAACAACAAGAAAGCCCACTGCATGGGAGAACATATTTGCCAAGGTTATCTCTGATAAGGGTTTAATCTCCAACATTTACAGGGAACTCATACAACTTAAGAAAAGGAAGATAACCCAATCAAAAAAAATGGGCAATGGACCTAGATAGATACTTTTCGAAAGAGGACATAAGGAAGGCCAAGAGACATATGAAAACATGCTCAGTCACTAATCATCTGAGAGATGCAAATTAAAACAACAATGAGGTACCATCTCACACCTGTCAGAATGACTATCATCAACAAATCAACAAATAACAAGTGCTGGCAAGGATGCGGAGAAAAAGGAACCCTCATGCACTGCTAGTGGGAATGCAGACTGCTGTAGCCACTGTGGAGAACAGTATGGAGTTTCCTCAAAAAACTAAAAATGGAACTCCCATTTGACCCAGTGATCCCACTTCTAGGAATATATCCCAAGAAACTAGAAACACCAATCAGAAAGGATACATGCATCCCTATGTTCACAGAAGCACAATTTACAATAGCTAAGATTTGGAAACAGCCTAAGTGCCTATCAGTAGATGAGTGGATTAAAAAACTGTGGTGCATCTATACAATGGAATACTACGCTGCTGTAAAAAGGAAGGAACTCCTACCATTTGCAACTGCATGGATGGACCTGGAGAGCATTATGCTAAGCAAAATAAGTCAGTCAGAGAAAGATAAATATCACATGATCTCACTCATTTGTGGAATATGATGAACAATATAAACTGATGAACAAAAATGGATTCAGAGACAGAGAAGCATCAATCAGACCGTCAAACCTTAGAGGGAAGGTAGGGGAGGGTGGGGGTAAGATAAACCAAAGGACTTGTATGCATGCATATAAGCCTAACCAATGGACACAGACAACAGGGGGGTGAGGGCATGAGCGTGGGGAGGGGGGGTGAGGGTGGGGGGACAATGGGAGGATAAGGACACATATGTAATACCTTAATCAATAAAGAAAAAATACAACTAACTAAATGAACATAAAACACAGAATATGAAAAGCTCTATAAATAATTTAAAAGTTGAAATTGCAATTAAAACCTTTCTGCATATAAAATCCCAGGCACAGATTGCTTCACTGGTGAATTCTAGCAAACGTTTAAAGAAGAAATCTTAATAAATTGTACAAAACCTCTTTAGACAGAGGAAGAGGTAACGCTACCCAATTCATTTTATGAGGCCAACTTAACCCTGGGTACCAAAACATGATAAAGATATTACAAGAAAATAAAACTTACAGACTAATATTCTCATGATCATAGATTAAAAATCCTTAACAAAATATTAGCAACTCAAATACAGCAATATATTAAAGGACAACATATCATGACTAAGTGGGGTTTATCCCAGGAATACAAAGGTGTTTAATAATAGAAAAAAATGAACTCACTACAGTAACAAAATAAAGAAGAAAACATATATATCTCAATAAATGCCGAAAAGCTTTTGACAAAATTCAACATCCATTTATGATAAAAATTATCAGCAAACTAGGAATATAAGGAAATTTCTTTATAGAAAAGGGCATCTATAAAAAAAAAACTACAACCAAGAGCAAAGTTAATGGTGAAATATTGAAGACTTTCTTTACTGAATTATGGAACAACAACAACAGCAAAATACCCACTATCACCACTTCTATTCAACATAATAAGAAAAAGAAATAAAAGCTACAAATGTAGTATTTGCACATAAAAATATTTTTTACATAAACTGCATCCCCTCCCATCTATAAAATCTATTACATTAAAAAATTAAAATTTGAAAGGTCATGAAATACAATTCAATATACAAAAATCTAAGTATTTCATCTTGATATTATTATAAACAGGGTTTTTCCTTCCATCACACCCTTTAACTGGCTATTATTATTTGTGTATATGACAGCTATTGAGTTGTGCATGCTAGCTATATATCTTATTACATTGCTAAATTCTTTTACTGTTCAAGCTAGCTTTATCACAGATTCTCTAGAGATATATAATTTGAGCCATATCTGAATACTTCATTAAAATTTTCTAGTGGTCACATTTA
This sequence comes from Cnephaeus nilssonii, assembly GCF_951640355.1. Taxonomy (NCBI): domain Eukaryota; kingdom Metazoa; phylum Chordata; class Mammalia; order Chiroptera; family Vespertilionidae; genus Cnephaeus; species Cnephaeus nilssonii. The sequence continues at coordinate 73,123,323 of NC_137078.1, forward strand.
AAAAAGTAAAAAAAAAACATAAAAAATTAATTTTAATAGTATCTTTTATTTAATTCATAATTATCTCTAGTCCTTACCTATAAGATCATAAGAATCTGTCTAAAACACAAACACAATAATGTCACTCCGTTGGTTAAAACACTTCAATGATTTCTTTCTGGTAAGTCCCTCTGAACAGGCACTGCTTATTATATTATCTTATCTGACTATATGCCCTGTGTTTCGGATTTCAGAATCATTTTTTTCCTTAGCTTGTATCTTTTACTTGATAGTCTAGGCATCCTTCAGCAAATCTGTAAAAGCCTTCCCCAACTTTCCCTCTTTTCACCTATTCAATTTGTATGGTATTATTTTGAACTTTATTTCTGGGGTAACTCTTTTTAAAAAAATATTTTTATTGATTTTAGAGAGGAAAGGAGAGGGATAGAGATAGAAACATCAATGATGAGAGAGAATCATTGATAAGCTACCTCCTGCACGCCCCCTACTGGGGATCGAGCCCGCAACCCAGGCATGTGCCCTTGGCTGGAATCTAACCTGGGACCCTTCAGTCCACAGGCTGACGCTCTATCCACTGAGCCAAACTGGCTAGGGCTGGGTAACTCTTAATAAAGATAATCTAATAATTACTCCTCAATATTAATGTGGAGTTAAAAAAATTAATACTTCTTTGTTTTGATGCCATTGTGGGTTAGCTCTTGCCAAGTCAGTTAAGATGAGAATATTATTTTATTTTATTTATGTTATTCTAATATATAAAAAGCCAGGGGCCATCACGACCAAAACAACCGGACAGATGACCGAACACAGGCTGCGTGGGGTGACCAGGCCGGCAGGGGAGGAGGGCAGTTGGGGGCGACCAGGCTGGCGGGGGGGGGGGCAGTTGGGGGCGACCAGGCAGGCAGGGGGGGGGGGCAGTTAGGGGCGATCAGGCCAGCAGGCAGAGGCAGTTAGGGGCAATCAGGCTGGCAGGGGGGGCAGTTAGGGGCGATCAGGCAGGCAGGCAGGCAGGCAGGCGAGCGGTTAGGAGCCAGCAGTCCCGGATTGTGAGAGGGATGTCCGACTGCCAGTTTAGGCCCAATCCCTGGGAATGGGCCTAAACTGGCAGTCGGACATCCCCTGAGGGGTCCCGGATTGGAGAGGGTGCAGGCTGGGCTGAGGGGACCCGCCCCCCGTGCACGAATTTCGTGCACTGGGCCTCTAGTGTTAACATAATTCTAAACACACACACACACACACAAGAAAAAAGTGTGGTGATGCACTGTCACTAAAAAGTACAAGTAGCCAAAAAGAGGTGCCATAAGCCCCTATCCAAATAGACTTCCAGGTGTTATAAAGCAAAGACAGACTACCAGTAGCTATACAGGAATGTAACAAAGGACAGAGAAACTTGCACATACTCAAAATATCCTGAGGTGAGGCAGGGGGTCCTACCCAGTGCCCCTAGATGGCTTTTCCTATTCCTTTTATTTCCATGAAAATTAAATTTCCTAGGAATATCTCAATTGGCATAGTTGGTTGTACACCCACATATACAGGTGGCCTTACTCAATTATGAAAGCCTTTCTCTGTGAGAGCTATAGTATTATATTTTCTATGGCTGAACAGCTGGTAGTGACTGGCCTAGAAAACTGACTGACTTCTCTTGTCCAGATGTGCTATCTTCCACTCTTAATTCTTCTCATTCTACTTTCAATACACATTTCAAACTCATCCCAATCCTGCCAGGTAAAAAAGGGCCCTGGAGTTTCTGGTAGATTTCACTATGCATTTCCAAAATCACTGATGGCAACTCTTCCCATGAGAATCACGTTTCACAATTCTCAAAGTACTTTAACATTCAATATCTTAATCAATATTCCTCACAATTATCTTAGACTTATTTACCTAATGGTTATCTCTAAACTTTCTTTGAGGCATAGAAAAGTGAAGTGTTACAGTAGAAAGAACATGAATTCTGAAGTCAGAAACCCATGCAGCTGGGTTCAGGTCCTTGAAAATCACTTAACTTCTTTGAATTATGGGTTATTATCCTATCTAATAAAAGAGTAATATGCAAATTGACCATCACTCCAACACACAAGACGGCCGCCCCCATGTGGACACAAGATGGCTGGCAGGGGAGGGCAGTTGTGGGTGATCAGGCCAGGATGGGAGGGCAGTTGGGAGGGACCAGGCCTGCAGGAGAGGGCAGTTGGGGGAAACCAGGTAGGCAGGGGAGAGCAGTTAGGGGTGACCAGGCTGGCAGGGGAGGGCAGTTGGGGGGTACCTAGGCCTGCAGGGGAGGGCAGTTGGGGGTGACCAGGCTGACAGGTGAGGGCAGTTAGGGGTGACTGGGCCAGCAGGGGAGGGCAGTTAGGGGCAATTGGGTCAGCAGGGTAGCAGTTAGGCATCGATCAGGCTGGCAGGAGAGTGGTTAGGGGGTGATCAGGCTGGTAGGCAGAAGCAGTTAAGGGCAATCAGGCAGGCAGGCAGGCGAGCGGTTGGGAGCTAGCAGTCCTGGATTGTGAGAGGGATGTCCGACTGCCCAATTAGGCCTGATCCCACTGAGATCAGGCCTAATTGGGCAGTTGGACATTCCTCGAGGGGTCCCAGATTGGAGAGTGTGCAGGCTGGGCTGAGGGACACCCCCTCAACCCCGTGCACGAATTTCGTGCACTGGGCCTCTAGTGATGTTTAATATATTTTATGACCTACATTCTTTTCCATGGAAAGTTCTAGTAAGACTAGCTGTACAGTATACTGCAATTACTTACTATGTGAATGTAACTGAATTCATACCTAAGGAAGGCTTCCATGTTTCTATAGATCAGGTGCTATATAATTGCTACTGATTTGAATAAAGAAAAGTTATGGGGAAAGAGGGAGGATCCTCTTATTTGATGAAACCTTTTACTGAGGAAAATACTTGGTTTATCACTACCTGGGTATTATGATAAAAGATAAATTATAAAAGCACTTTCCAAATCTTATGAATTACCATTCCTACCCCTAAGTAGCAAAATACAAAAACTACCAGAAAATCCCCTTACCTAACATGGCCATTATGTCCAGAAGTTCAACTTGTGCTGAGACTAAATAAGGGGTAACATTAAGCATGTACTGTGACCACTGAGAATATAAACATAGAAAAAAATACAACACTTATCTTCAACAGTTAGGTCACAGTATAATTCCCTTCTAAGGGAAGTGAGAGTGCCTCTCCATTCTACACTAGTTAGGCCATCACTGATGTGTAGAGTTCACTCTAGGCACAACACTGTAAATTGAAATGGATCAAGAAGAGAGTCCAAGCTGATGAGCTTATAAACTATCCAATCTCAGAAATATCTAAAGAAAAAAAATATTTGGAGAAACAAGAGTATCAAGAGCTATCTGAAAAGGTTTCATATGAAACAAGAAACAAATTTGAGACCTGGTTGGGTGTTTTCCTGAGCACTAAAAGTTTGCCGGTTAGATTCCAGGTCAGGACACATGCCTGGGTTGCCAGCTCCATCCCCAGTAGGGGGCATACAGGAGGTAGTGGATCAATGTTTCACTTTCAAATCTATGTTTCTCTTTCTTTCTCTCCTTTCCTCTCTAACAATCAATAAAAAATCAAAAGAGCTCTAGATGGTTTGGCTCAGTAGATAGAGCATCGGCCTGAGGACTGAAGGGTCCTGGGTTTGATTCCAGTCAAGGGCACATGCCCAGGTGGTGGGCTTAATCCCCAGTGGGGAGTGTGCAGGAGGCAGCTGATCAATGATTCTCTCTCTCTCCTTTCCTTTCAATAAAAATATATTTTTTAAAAAAAGAGAAAAAAAACAAAAACAAAATTCGCCAATGGAAAGATACTGGGGGAAAGCAGATTTCAGCTCAAAATAAAAAAAGAAAGAGAACATTTTTAGCCATTAATGTTATCATAAGCAGAAGGAAGGTGCTCTTTGAGAGGTTATAATCTCCCTGGCTCTGGAAGAATTTGAGGGATAGATGAGTTTTTTTAGGGGATGGTCTTAAGGTGAGTCCTGAGTCAGGTGGGAGGTTGAATTTGATGACTTCTGAACCCAAGATTCAAACTTTCTATGGCTTTTTACCTTCCTGACATCTCATATTTAATATTAAGACAACTGGCTGAATCTTAACCAAAATAACTTCTAGATGGGATATAACATAGTAAAGGGTGACACTGAAATCTTTACATATTGGGAAGATGTTAAGCTCATGTTGGTAAATAGAAGTTTTTCAAAATTCTAATTTGTGCCTGAAACTTTAAATTTACCATTCACAACAAATGTTTATAGGCTGTCTTCCTTGAAGTGCCCAGCTCACTTAATTTTGGAGAAAGTGTCTGCCAAATATCCAAGTCAGTTGTTTATTTTAAGTAAAGATGATGTTCCATGAAAAAAAGTGGCACTTCAGCTTGCAACTCAAACAATCAATAGTGGGGATTGCCAGAGGGAAGGGGGTGGGGGTGAAGGGGGTCCTAATATATGGTGACAGAGAATATTTAATTTTGGGTGGTGGGCACACGGTGCAATATACAGATCTTATAAAACAGAAACCCACAACTGAAACCTGTAATTCCACCCCAATAAATTTAATAAATGTATTTTAAAAAATAATCAAACAAGTTCTTTTTCTGAGACAACCATTACACTTGGATATGTTAAAGATAAAACTGAACTCACAGAATCCCCTAAATTCCAGTTCATCTAATAAAGCATGGGTTGCCTTCTGCTCCTATCTTTCCAAAGAACACATAGCTAAAGCTAGGATTTGAATCTGGATCTTTTAGTCTCCAAAGTCCATGCTCTTTCCACTATATTACCCTGAAAGCAATTACAAAACAGGAACATATCCTCGAGTAAAGAAAGGAAGATAAAGAGCCAAACATGCCTAATTATAATAATGAAGGACATCAGGGTACTGCTGATTTCTAGGTTTCTCCAATAATCCTTAGTTAGGAATCTTAGTTGCCGAAAAGAATTCTTTATCAGATCTCCTCTGCAGCAAGAATACTATATATGGAACTGGAAACAGATTCATCAAATGTAAGTAAGCCCAGCTTGTGTGTGTGTGTATCTGTATCTGCATGACATAGAACCATGTCATAAACCATGTAAAAGAAAAAAAGAACAAGGGAAATCCATTTAGTTTATCAGTTTCTGGACTGGGGTCTTGTTTTCATTCACAGCGGTGTATCATTGGTCTTGGCATAGTAATTTAGAGGATGTGTTCTTTATTAGCTTTGCTCAACTTGGCTGGGTTCAGCTATGTGCTGCCAGCTGGGCTGATGCCAAGGCTGAAACTCCATTCCCCTAAATTCCAGTTCATCTAATAAAGCATGGGCTGCCTTCTGCTCCTATCTAACTCAGTTAACACTTGCAGTTCTCTACATCTAGCTCCTTCTTTCCCTCTTGACCCTTATTCATACGGCATGAATAGAGCACCTCTGCAATTATAAAGACATTTCACGTTTTCCTGGGGTTTTCTTAGGCTGATAAATCTATACAGACTGGAGAAAAACAGAAGGATAATAAAATCATGCATGATGGGACCATAAGCCAACTTCAAAAACCTCAAATTACTGAAACTCAAAGGGGTGACTGACTAGCTGTCTAGGGCAATAGCTAAGAGGATTCAAGCAATTTTAGCAAGTGGAGGGCTATGTCTTCTCAGATGCCTAAGCTACTCAGGGAGGTGGCATGAAAGCACATTGTGAGGAAGCACCTGCTAGTCAGCCACAGTCAAATGAACACAGTCAGCTTTCTGTAGCATAAGACAATGAATCTTAAAATCTTACAAACTCCTGCCTTTTTGCCATATCACCCACACTTATGATCTTGTTTTTCTTTGCTTTATTTAAGAATTTGCCAAGTTTCCCTCATCTTCTTAATATGCATGAATATTTGTGTGTGTTTTTCTAGTCATTATTGATATTCAGAAATTCTCATTTATAACTGTAACTAGAAGCCCAGTGCACGAATTCATGCACCAGTGGGGTCCCTTGGCCTGGCCTGCGGGATCAGGCTGAAACCGGCTCTCCGACATCCCCCGAGGGGTCCCAGATTAAGAGAGGGCACAGGCCAGGCCAGGGGACCCCACAATCGGGGCCGGGGAGGGACACGGGAGGTTGGCCAGCTGGGGAGGGACTGCAGGAGGGCTCCAGGGCATGTCCAGCCCATCTTGCTCAGTCCCAATTGCCAGACTCCAGCAGCAAGCTAACCTACTGGTTGAAGCGTCTGCCCCCTGGTGGTCACTGCACGTCATAGTAAGCAGTTGAGTGCCCTTACAATATCATTAGCATATTACGCTTTGATTGGTTGAACGGACAACTGGATGACCGGACACTTAGCATATTAGGCTTTTATTACATAGGATATTTCCTCAAAAATCATACACTTACTTAAATTGGAGGACTTTGCAAGTTGATATGTTATAATAAGAGCTTGCCAAAGAAAATTACATGGATCTAAGTATTCCCAAGAAAGCAACAGGTGTGGTCGGTCAAATATATGAACTGCCTAAGTTACTCCTCGCTATTCCAGGAAATTTGAGAGATGCCAATTGTTTCATTACATATGCCAAAAAATTGCTACCATTCTCAGGTATCTGTGGTTAGTGAAGGCAGGAAAGAGAACTGTAAACTCTAAAGGGTCAGCTTAAGGAAGCTGGAAGGGAGGCATGGAACAGGATTTTTCTGTCCCTTGGGAAGATATAATTAGAATCAGTAAGAGAACCCAGATCCCCTGTTTCATAATCTAGTGCCACTCATTTTAATTTCTCATATTCCTATTTCTATTTGTGTACAACAAGCATACAATAAGAGGAAAACCAGTAATAGGAGTTCTGGTTCACTGCACAAACCTCCTCTCATATATTTTTCCTGACCAAAATAGAGTACTTAAAATGTAGTTCCCTTTTCCTAGATGTCTAGGCATCTTAATTCAGATAAAACTAACATATAGTAGACATCCACTATGTGCTACAAGATGCTATGCATTTGCACACCCATTTTTTATTTAAATCACTCAATCAATCTGGAAAGAAGGCTCTTCTTTATCACCTACACTGAGCCTAACACTGCTAACACAAGGTTGCTCTACAATTGTTGGATAGATAGATGGATAAAGGCCAGAGTTTCCATCTGATTAGAGTAACCATGTGATTAGAGTACAAGGCCAGAACTGAAATAAGGACAGAGATATCAGTGTGTGTATGTATGTGTGTGTGGGGGAGGGGGGGGTCTGGAACTAATATATCTGAGAGGGTAAAAGGAAAAGTAGCCAAGTGGCTGCCCTTATTAAAGTTCCAAAAATTTGTTTCACTTATTACCCAATGTGCTCACACTTTTCCTCACATGGTTAGTAAAACACATCTTCTCAGGAGACAAGAGGGACATATTGGGTGCCAGAGTTTCCTGTAGACAGGACACTGTCCTGCTTGCTGTAGAAAAAGAAGTTGGGTAGAAGGGAAGGGGATAGTTCAGGTATAGAGGTACACAAATGTTTAGTGACAGAGAGGTGGGTCAATGTGGGCTTGGAGATGAGCCTCTCTGATATGAGTGTCCCTTGCCACTCTTATTTTTGGCTATAAGGTTTCCATAATTTGAAAAATAAAGTATTAGTTTAAATAATTTAATCCGTTATTAAAACTGTAGTAGCATTCTCACTTTTACAATTAAGTGAATATTAACTTTAGGTGATAATGAATAGAAATGAAATCAGAAAATATAGCATGGTATATTTCACTCAGAAATTATTATTGAATAACCATGTCCCAAATGCTAGGAATATAAATATGAAGTTAATAAACTAGTTCCATTTAATAAGGATGCAGGTAGAAATAAATCCTAACTTCCTAGACATAGCAGAAAGAAGAATTTTACCTCCCACATTAATGCTTATATTGAAAACTAACATTATTTTACATGTTACAGTGGTAGCTACTTGCTAAGTAAAATATTTGTGATGGGTATTAAAATAAATTTTAAGAATTCACATTTTGGCTTCTTTATTCAAAGAATATGTCCCTGTAAATATTAGTGGAGAGGATTATTTCCCTTCTTGAGCAGGCCCTGAGCATTCCTGATGCTAGGCTGGATTTAGATATCAAAGACCCCAGTTCCCCGCATCATGGGTGCAAGACATCTCCATCAAGTCTTGTTGCAGTGAGAGGGCATCTGCTGTCGGCCAAGTCTCTGTTACCTGGGTCCCGATTTGAGCTGGGCATGGGAAGCAAAGCAGCCATGGGGGAAGGAGACCTCCCTCAGCAGGGGTGAGGGTTCAGGCCCCTTCAAACTTGGGGGGGGTTGAAGGTCTGTGCCCCACCTCTGTTGACCCCCAAGTTCTCTCCTGATGGCCCCTTTGCAACTGTGCCTGTCTTAGGTTGTTCCTTCCCTGAGGAATTTTACCCGTCTCTGGCTAACCAGCCATCCCCCGGGGCCAAGCAGGGTGATGTGAGGTTTAGTTCTGTCTCCTTGGTCGCCTACGCCCCCATGGCCTCCACGACCAGCACCTGCCTTGGGATCCCCTCGCCTGCTGGCAGGGTCCCAGCACTGATCACATATCTTGTGAACCCAGGTTTCTTCTCCAAGGAGGCCCAGCCCCTCAATCTTATCCATGTTACCACAATGCCGCTGCCTCAATTCTCCCTCTCATCTCCCTTGCAGAGGCTTTTGCATATGAATACTAGAACAGCCTGTTAACTCAGATCTCTGCGTTCAGCTTCTGGAAGCCACCTATCCTTTCACTGCTATCAGAATGGTTCTTCTAAAACACAAATTTGACCTGCAATTCAACTAATTAAAGCCCATTCAATGGCTCTCATTGCTCTTGGGGTAAAGACCTAGATCCTTAAAATGATATAAAGGGAAGCTGTGCATTTTCTGTGCCTTCCTCCCCAGGCTTTCCTCTTTCCACTCCTCTCCTTACACCCTACAAGCTAGTCATTTAAACTTTTTTTGAGTTCCTCAATTGCATTTTTTTAAAATCTCAGGCCTCCACTCATCTGTTTCCTCTGCTAAATAGAACTTTCTCTCCCTTCCCATCCTTCAGGTTCCAGCTTACATGATACTTCATTGGGAAGCCTTCCCTAACCTTCAACTTCCAATCCTCCAATTTAGTTTTAGGGGCCCTTTTGAACTTTATTACCACAAAGTTGTAATTCTCTGTCTAGATGCTCACAAAACTGAAAACTCTAAAGGCAGAGTCCCCATCAACTGATCCAATGACCAGCCCTTAGTTGCGACTTATTAGAACTTGACTTGTTAGAACTTGAATGGCTGGCTGGCTGAGGAAAATAGGACAGTCCATTAGTTAATCTACGTGCTGTGACCTACAGGTTAGCCCTGGTTGTGTTATTCTTGCCTCTACCCTAGTTTCTTCTTGCGTAGTTTAGGATTACATTTTAACTAACCCTCTTTCTGACCCAGAATCCCAAAGTGTTACAGTGTGTTTTTTAAATGTAGTTTTACAACAGGAAGAGACTATCCATAATGTAAGGGAAACACTTTTTATATGTTTCACAGGAAAAAAGAGGTAGAGATATTCTGACATTTGTTTTTAAGCATCAAATTCTTACTCTCCAGACCAGGGTAATACTCCTGCACATCAACCACAGCAATGAGTCAGATTTTGTTTTCTCTCTGTACAATGCCACAAGTAAAAAGGGTAGACTGAAGGGTAAACGAGGCCTGGCTGACCATTTACTCCAACAGGTATGCTCAGCACTCCTACTGGACTCCTACATTTGTAATAGCATATAGAGAGCAGCCAGACCCAGCTCACACTATATGAAGTCACAAAAGTCTGATGTATAATCCAGAATGCAGTCCTATATAATAAAAGTCTAATATGCAAATCGACCGAACAGCAGAATGACTGGAGGAACGACTGGTCACTATGATACGCACTGACCACCAAGGGGCAGATGCTCAACGCAGGAGCTGCCTCCAGCCCACAGGCCCCAGGCCAGCCAAGATGGGTGCCAGCAGGAGTACCCCCGACCACCACGCCAGTCGCCCCGCAGAGGGAGGCGACTGGCAGCAACAGCAGGGGGCAGGGCCAGCGAGCAGGTGGCACCAGGCCAGCCAAGGTGAGTGCCAGCGGGGCCCCCTAATCGCCCACCAGTCGCCCCACAGATTGGCCCTGATTGCCAGCTAGGCCTAGGGACCCTACCTGTGCATGAATTTCATGCACCGGGCCTCTAGTAGATTTATAATAAAAATATAACTATGGGAGAAACCAAGATGGCGGCATAAGGTATACACCTGTATGTGCTGCCTCTCACAACCACACCAAAACTACAACTAAAAGACAAAACGACTATCACCCAGAACCATGGGAAAGCTGGTGGAGTAGAAGTTCTACAACTAGAAGGAAAGAAAAAAGCTCATTGAAACTGTGTAGGAGGTGCAGAGGCACGGAAAAGCAGAGGTACGGAGGTGCGCGAATCGGCCTGGCGACTGGGTGCGTTGTTTTTTTCAATTGGAAGGGAGATACAAGCTACCAACTGCTCTGAACTCCAGTTTCCGGCGAGACTCTGGGGATCCAGACTCCTATGGGGAGAAACTGGACTGTCTGGCATCGGGTCAGAAAGTGAGGGTGGCTTTCTCACAGAGGTGCACGCAGGAATCATTGTTTACTGCGCTGGGGCGTGGGACGCGGGGACGCGGAAATGTGGAGACGCAGAAACGGCTGACTGGCAGCCATCGCTGTTTGCCATTCCCTAATGATTCCTTGAGACCCCGCCCCACCCAATTTACAAACCCACATGAGCTGTGCGCAGCGGCTTTTGCATATGAATGGCCTGCCTTTTCCCAGCTTAACTTAACAAATTGCAGCTGGGTCAGAGAGCTCCAAAACTTCCAAACCCCAGACAAAGAGGAGAAATCTGCAGATCTCGCTATAGCTCCTGCTGGGTGGCCTCAGACAGTAGCTGACTTGCACCTCCTTGGAGATCCAGAAGCCAGTGTACCTAGTGGTCAGTGTGAGACAACAGCAGATTTCAGCTCTCACATACATAAGTGCAATACTCAAGAGGCAGATTCAGTGAGCACCAAACCCCACTGAAGCAAGTCCTGCCCCATAAGGGTGTCTCCAGCACAGCAGTTCTTCCATTATAGACAGCTGATCCTCACAGCCAATTGGCCTGGAGGTCAATTCCTCCCAGTGTACCAACAGCAATAAAAGCTTAACTACAACAAGACCGTGCACCCGCTACAAAGGGGTGCACCAAGAGTGTCCACCTCAGGTGACTGGGGAGGCCCTATAGGTCACCTATAGGTCACCTACCACACAAAGCCACTCCATCAACACAGGGAAGCAGCCAAAATGCGGAGACAAAGAAACATGTCACGAATGAAAGAAATGGAGGAAAGCAAACTACTGGATAAAGAGTTCAAAACCACAGTTATAAGGTTACTCAAGAATCTTCTAGAAACCACCGAGAAACTTAGTGAGACCTCCAAGGAACTTAGTGAGACCTTCAAGGATCTTAATGAGAATGCCAAAAATATGAAAAAGGACCAGTCAGAAATTAAGCGTACACTGCCTGAAATAAATAATAATATACAGAAATCCAACAGTAGACTAGAGGACCCCAAGAATCAAACCAAAGATTTGAAATATGAGGAAGCAAAAAACACCCAACCAGAAAAACAAAAAGAAAAAAGAATCCAAAAATATGAAGATAGTGTAAGGAGCCTCTGGGACAACTTCAAGCGTACCAACATCTGAATTATGGGGGTGCCAGAAGAAAAGAGAGAGAGAAATATTGAAAACCTATTAGAAGAAATAATGACAGAAAACTTTCCCTACCTGGTGAAAGAAATAGACTTACAAGTCCAGGAAGTGCAGAGAACCCCAAACAAAAGGAATCCAAAGAGGACCACACCAAGACACACCATAATTAAAATGCCAAGGGCAAAAGACAAAGAGAGAATCTTGAAAACAGCAAGAGAAAAACAGTTAGTTACCTACAAGGGAGTACCCATACGACTGTCAGTTGATTTCTCAACAGAAACTATGCAGGCCAGAAGGGAGTGGCAAGAAATATTCAAAGTGATGAACAGCAAGAACCTACAACCAAGATTACTCTACCCAGCAAAACTATCATTTAGAATTGAAGGTCAGATAAAGAGCTTCACAGACAAGAAAAAGCTAAAGGAGTTCATCACCACCAAACCAGGATTATAGGAAATGCTGAAGGGTATTCTTTAAGAAGAGGAAGAAGAAGAAAAAGGTAAAGATAAAAATTATGAACAACAAAGTGACAAAAAATACATATCTATCAACAAGTGAATCTAAAAATCAAGTCAGTAAAAAATCTGATGAACAGAATAAACTGGTGAATATAATAGAATCAGGGGCATAGAAAGGGAGTGGACTGACAATTCTTGGGGGGAAGGGGTTGTGAGGGATGCGGGAAGAGATTGGACAAAAATCTTACACCTGTGGATGAGGACAGTGGCGGGGGTAAGGGCATGGGGTGGGGTGGGGGGGATCAGGTGGAGGGGAGCTATGGGGGGAAAAAGAGGAACATCTGTAATAATCTGAACGATAAAGATTTATTTTTTAAAAAAGAAAAAAATATAACTATGGAAGTAGCTTGCATCTCATGTTCTCTTACTGTTGTAAAATTACATAGGAAGCTAAACTAAAATATGAAACTAGCTTGCCCAGCTTGAAATCAGAGCAAGGGATGTTAAGTGGATTATTATGAGGGCTAAAGGCCTAATTAGCATTAATGACTATGCCAAATGCACTGAACTTTTTATTTGGTTTCTTAAATTTAAAAAGTAATACACAGCTGTTTTCAATTTTAAGTCACAGAAACAAAAAGTGATGAGCTAAGAAAATAAAAAAGGTTCTGCCTTTTATAACCAAATACCCTGGATTAGTTGCAAGCTTGGTATTTGCTATCCATCCAGGTTGGCTTGGCCCCAGGAGTTTAGGAGCTAAAAAGGACCTGGCTTAGCAAAGGAGAAACAGCTGGCATGCAGGAGTCCTCTTAGAGGGGCAGAGCCCTATGAGTAGAGGGCAGAACTAGCTGGTAGATGAGGTGAGGGATCTGAAATCAAGTAGGAGACGGTCACAGGCATCAACTGTTACCCCCAAGGTCAGAAAACTATACAGCATTACTGGGGTGGAGGGGCCCTTAGGGATCATCTAGTTCAGGGGTAGGGGACCTTTTTTCTATCAAGGGCCATTTGGATATTTATAACATTATTTGATTAATATAATTCACTTAATTTAAATTTATGTTGCTATGAAAAAAGCTCCTAGATTTATTGAATTTTGAGTCCTGCCTGGGGTTGCCTTGGCAGGGCCAGACCAAATGATTTTGTGGGCCTTATACGGCCCAAGTGCGGACTGGACATTACCCACCCGATCTAGTTCAACCTCTCACATTTTGGAATGACTTGCTCTAATCCTAGTTGGGATTAGACCCCAGTTCAATGCTCTGACCCTGCTTCTTTCTTATGTCATATCAGGGATCTGGAAGCCAAAATCCAGGGTCTCAAATGAAGCTTTTAGGAGAGCCCAGGGGAGAATGGGGAGAGTAGAGGGGAGATGTGTGAAGGCAATATGGCTCAAAGTGACGGCCCTGACAGCTGGTCCTACTGAAAGATCTCCAAGGCCTCCCTCTCTAGATGGGATATCAACAAAATCAAGTCACTTAATCCTCTGAACTTCGCTTTTCTCATAAATAAAATATATCTGAAAATAATTATTTCTAGTTCAGAGTTACCAGGAAGATAAAATGAAATAATGTGTGTAAAAGAACATTAAATACTAGTATTTTTTCCTACTTACTGCAAGCAAGAAACAATCTCATTACTTTCCTTTTTTTTTTCTCACATTTGCACACTAATGACCAGAAGGCAAAAAAGAAGGAAGAGATCGTACGATTAGAGAGAGAACAGGCTTACACATACAGAAAACATCTTGTTTTGTGAAATGAATTGAGTAACCACATTTTTTCCACATTGTATCACTTGCTCCTTAGCCAGGACACTGAGATGGCTGAAGTTCTGCTATTTCTGAAAGTTACATTACAGAACCTACTGAGGGTCTGGGGTGGGGAAGGAGGGAGTGTTGGAGGAAACAACCTGGTGCTAGAAGGATGACTGAAGGATGTGGTATGAAAATGCCAACTGGAAGGTCTTTCTCTACATTCTGAGCCTGGTCATCTCTGTTAAAAATCTAAGGTCTCCAGAGATACACAGAATTGGAGAGGAAAACAGTCAGCAAATACCTCTGAGGCAGCAACCACATAGTGAGTCATGTTGCTTATCAGCATGGTGTGTAGTCAGAAAGGAATGCATGTCCAGCAATTCTTGGACACAAAGACTCAGCTCTTCTGGCTCCTGAGAACTGCCTAACTGCTGTAAGAGATTTATTGATCAACATAACACAGTTCTCTAGGCAAGAAAGTGAGAAAATAAACCTAACTGAATATAGCCTGGATCAATAAGGCTTATCCTGTTTTAGTCTCAGGTAAACAAAAATGGCTCCACTACCACTTCCAAGGCACTTTTCTTGCTGCTTCCATGCCTACTTTCATTTGACATTTTATTCCTATTGTTGCTAATTACTCTCAGGTAGACTTTGTGGTTTTTTTTTACCTAAGTTACTGGCTCTTGCTCCTCCTCTGCCTACTGGTGAGCTTTATTGGTGGAGAAACACTAACCATAAGAGATCTAGGTAATCTCCATCATCAATTTGGGTCCTGATTTCAAGAGCTTAAAGATGGGCCTTTACCTTTAGTGCCAGGAGGCTGTAGGTTGTCTCCAGTCAAGGAACACCAGCCTACAGGGAAGATGTCCCGGGAGTCGAAGCGGCACCAGTAGTCAAAGGCCCCTCGCCACCCATCAAAAGTGACAAGCACCTCTGAGCCCCGCACCTCCCCTATAGTGGCTGGGCAAATGAAATGAGGGTTCTTCCTGTCCACAGCTTCTAGCTTCATTCCCATTTTGAAGAAGTTGTGGGAAGGCGATGGTGGTTCCTAGATGAGAAACAGAAATATATAGACCTAGACACAAAGAGAGAGGCTATGTACGCCAAAAGACTGCTACCTCATTTGGATGATTAAAAAGGGACTGCTATGTAAGATTTAAAATGAAGATTTAGTCTTTCTTTTAAATGAATTTCAAAAAATACTAAATATTTGTAACCCTAACACTGTGACATTTTGCTTCAGTATTTTTTAAAAAAGTAAAATGTAACAGGTAAAGTTGAACCCCCTTTTGTGCCCTTCCCCTATCCCACTCCCCATGCATGTACATATCCATTTATATATTTTAAATTTTATATAAGTGGTATTAACTGTACATATCATTCCATAAGTTGTTTTTTTGTTCAACATGTTTTTGAAAATTTATCTAGTTCATTTTAACTGCTAATAGAAGGTATTATATAAGATATTATATGTATATATCAATTTATTTATTCTTTTGATGGACATTTAAGGTTTTTCCAACTGTTCAAAAGCTTTAAAAAATATATTTTATTTTTATTGATTTCAGAGAGGAAGGGAGAGGGAGAGATAAAAACATCAATGATGAGAGAGAATCATTGATTGGCTGCCTCTTGCACACCCCTACTGGGATCAAGCCCGCTACGCAGGCATGTGTCCTTGACCTGAATCGAACCCGGCACCCTTCAGTCTGCAGACTGATGCCCTATCCACTAAGCCAAACTGGCCAGGGCTGTTCGAAAGTTTTAATGACCATTCTTGCACTTGTTTCTTTGTATACATGTGGGAAGGTTTCTTTAGGATATATACCTAGGAGTAAAACTGCATTATAGGATAAATATACCCATCTTCTACTTTATTAAATATTGCTAAATTGCATTCCAAAGTAGTTTTAACATTGTATACTCTCTCTAGCAGTGTTCTCTTCTCTCTTCTCTCTCTCTCTTTCATGCTAATTCACAATGTAATTGCTTAGATAAATTTCACAAAAAAAGTGTTGTACATTCTATTCTGTTACCTTGGCTTTACTGTCTGATCCTACACAAATAACATATCTCATTAAATGGATATCTGGAAGAAAAAAAATCCCCTTATTTTGTCATTCTTCAATATTGTTTTGGCTATTCTTTCTCCTTGATCTTTTTATTTTTATTTTTTAACTTTTATTATTGACACTATTGCAGATGTCTCCTATTTGCCCCTCTCTTTGCTTAACTCCTCTCAGACCCCGCCCTCTCCTCTCTCTGGCCCTCACTACACTGTACTGTGTCTATGTCCATGGGCTATGCATATATATATATGTTCTCTGGCTCTTCTCTTCACCTTTTGTATGAATTTTAGAATCAGCTTTTCAAGTTCCACATAAGAACCCTATTTGGATTTTGACTGTAATCCCAATGAATTTGTAGATTAATTTGGGAAAAAGTAACTTTTGTATGTATAATATTGAACCCTCCCATCTATGAACATGATAGCATTTTCCATTGGTTAAGTATTCTTTAATATAGATTCCTTCTTTAATATACATTTTAAAATTTACTCTATAAAAACTCTTGATTTTTACTAACATTTTCTAGATGCATTGTAACTTTATTGCTATAATAAATGATATCTTTAAATTTTTTCTTTTTTAAAAAATATATTTTATTTATTTTTTACAGAGAGGAGGGAAGAGGGATAGAGAGTTAAAAACATCGATCAGCTGCCTCCTGCACACTCCCTACTGGGGATGCAACCAAGGTACATGCCCTTGACCGGAATCGAACCTGGGACCCTTTAGTCTGCAGGCTGACGCTCTATCCACTGAGCCAAACAGGTTAGGGCTAAAATTTTTATTTTCAAACCATTTGTTAAGTAAGAATGCAACTGATTTTTACAAATTGATCAACTAATTTAATTCAGATTAGCTTATGATGACTGATAATAATTTTTTTGTCTGCTTGATTTATCAATTATTCAGAGGTATGTATTAAATTATCCACTAGTGATTGTGGATTTTCCAATTTTTCCATGTAATTCCGTCAAATTTTGCTTTATATACTTGGAGGTTGTGTTCTTTAGGAGCATGCATATTTATAACTTTCATTTTTCTTGGTAAACTGTACTTTTTTTTCGTTTTGTTTTATTAATCCTCAACCAGAGGATTTTTCCTATTGCTTTTCAGAGAGAGTGGAAAGGAGGAGGGAGGCAGGGAGGGGGGAGAAGGAGAGAGGGAGGAAGGGAGGTAGGGAGGGAAGGAGGGAGGGAGGGGGAGAGAGAGAGAGAGAGAGAGAAAGAGAGAGAGAGACAGAGACAGAGACAGAGACAGAGACATCAAATGGTTGCCTCCTGCATGAGCCCAGACCAGGATTGAGGGGAGAACCCACAGTCCAGGTATATGTCCTGTGCCCTTGACGGGGAATCAAACCTGAGACTCTTCGGTGTGTGGACCGATGCTCCAACCACTGAGCAACACCGGCCATGGCTGAACTGCACTTTTAAAAAATCATTAGATAGTGACTTCTAAATGCTTTTTAGCCTCAAAGTCTCCTTTGTCTGATTTCAGTATAGTTAACACCAGCTTTTTACAAATATATATATTTTTATTGATTTTTAGAGAGAGAGGAAGAGAGAAGGAGAGAAACCTCGTTGATTGGCTGCCTGCTGCATGCCCCCCACTGGGGATCAAGCCTGCAACCAGGATAGTGCCTTGACTGGGAATCAAACTGGCAAACTTTCTGAACACAGGACGACACCCAACTGAGCCACACTGGCCAGGGCAACACCAGCTTTATTTTGATAACGATTTGCCTGGTATATCTTTTATATTTTTTTACTTTCAACATTTTGGGGCATATTTTATCAGGGTCTTTTGTTAAATAGCATGTATATTTAAAAACAATCTAATCTTTTTAACTAAACTGATGAGTTTAAGCTCATTTCTTGTGATAACTGATATATTTAAATTTATTGTATTTCCTAGAGTTCTATTTTACTTGATTTTTAAGGTTCTTTTTTCCCTTTACAATTGACTGAATTTTCTTTCCTCCTCCCCTCATTGATTCAGATGTTAACCATTCTATTTATAATCTTTCAGTGGATCTCCTCAAGACTATAACTGTATAGTTGATATAAGTCAGTCTAAAACTCATCTTTATCTCTAGTCATATTACAAAAACCTTAGAATATTTTAATTACTCCTGAGTTAACAGTGTTTGATAATCTAGTTTCACATTGTTATGCTGACAATTAATCACTTTTGTTATTATAATTGGTTTAAACAATTATAGGCAATGGTTGATTAGCTTTACCCACATGTTAACCAGTCTTTCCTCACCACTATTTCTTGCATCTCATTTCTTCCTTTCTGGGTTCAATTATCTTCTTCCTGAAATATATTCTTCAGTTGTTCTTTCAGCAGATATGTTGGCATGTACTTACATTAGGTTGTTTGAAAATGTCTTGCTTTTATATTCATTCTGAAATAATATTCTAACTAGGTATAAAATTCTAGATGGACAACTATTTTTCCTAAGAACTTTGGAGATATTATTCTATTATCTTTGTTTTGAACTGCTGCTGTCAAGAAACGTGCTGTCAGCCTAACTGCAATTCTTTTGAAGGAATTCTGTGTACTTGCTCAGATCTTTTGACTTTAGTTATACCATGATTTTTTTTTTGATGGTTCTGAATCTTTATTGTTGAAAATATTACATAGGTTTTCCTTTTCCCCCCCATAAACCTCTTACATCATGATGTTTTAAGCTGTATATTTACCTTTACTATTCACTCTGGAAAATTCTGTCATTATCTTTGTAAATATTGGTTCTTTTCTATTCTTTTCTTATTACTTCTGGATTTCATATTCAATATCAATGGACCTTCTAATATTATTCTCTTTGTCTCTTCTCTTTAATATTTCCATTTCTTTATTTGTGCTGCATTCTGGGGAAATTCCTTACATGTCTTTCAGTTAATTCTCTTTTATCTATGTCTATGTTGCTTATATACCTATTATTAATTTTCAGTTTTAATGGTTAAGTTTCATTTACAGATGTTCAATTTTTTTCTTAAATCTGTCTTTGAAAAATAGGGTTTTATACTTTTATCATTTAAAAAATTTCTTCTCTTTGCCCTGGCCGATGTACAGTGGTTAGAGCATTGGCCCATGCTCCAAAGTATCAAGGGTATGTACCTGGGTTGCCAGTTTGAACCCCCGAACCTGTCATGAGGATGTGGGAGGTAACCAATTGATGTGTCTCTCTCACATTGATGTTTCTCTCTCTCTCTCACCCTCCTCTCCCCCTTCCTTCACCTCCTCTCTCCCTCCCTTCCTCCCTCACTTCCACTCTTTCTGAATAATCAGTGGAAAAAATATCCTCAGGTGAGGATTAGCAACAACAACAAAATAATAAAAATTTCTTCTTTTCATTCTTTAATCATTTTCAAAAATTTAATTTATAATCTCTATCTATCTGATATTTCTATTCTGAAAGTCCTTGGGGTTATAGTCATACTGTTTGTTGTGTCTACTGATGTCCCACCACGTTGGATTTGTTTTGAGAGTTTTTGAGAGCTCTGTAATTCTGAAGGGAGTACTAATCTTCAGTGGTACTTCACTTTGGGAACTTCTATGACATCTGGGTTGAAAGCAACCAAACTCTCTAGAGCAGGGGTCCTCAAACTTTTTAAACAGGGGGTCAGTTCACTGTCCCTCAGACCGTTGGAGGGCTGGACTATAGTTTAAAAAAAACTATGAACAAATTCCTATGCACACTGCACATATCTTATTTTGAAGTAAAAAAACAAAACTGCAAAAACACCCGCATGTGGCCCGTGGGCCGTAGTTTGAGGACGCCTGCTCTAGAGAGGTTTTGGATTTGCTTCTGCTGGGCACTCAGAAATCTCTCCATATAACTCTGGAGTTTCTAGACAACACAGGTACCATATCTGAACCCTGGATTTCCATGAGGGAAAGACTGTTTTATCAAAGAGATGACTCCATTCCTGCCCCTACCCAGAGCCCAGGCAGAGACTCTCCTCATCAATGTAACAGTCTTTCACTAAGGAGTAAACATTTGAGGTATCTGATCTGGTTTTATATATGGCAGTCTCGAGTCCATTCCTGGTTTGCTTGGGCCCAAGGCCTCATCTTCTATCCTACTGTGGCTGGTAAAAGACAAGATTATTAGAAAGCTCCTAAAAATACCTGCAGGTTTAGTGCATGCACTTAACACTCTAGTTTTCCTCCTTCATTTTAGCTTCTGGAGAGTATTCTTTCTTTCATTTTTTATTCTCACCTGAGGATATTTTTCCATTGATTTTTAGAGAGAGTGGAAGAGAGAGAGGGAAAGACAGAGATAAATATCAATGTGAGAGAAACACATTGATTGGTTGCCTCCTGCACATGCCCTGACCAGGGTCCAGGCCAAAGAGGAGCCTGCAACCGAGGTACATGCTCTAGAACAGAATCAAACCTGGAACCCTTCGGTTCGTAGGCCAACGCTCTAGCCACTGAGCCAAACCAGCTAGGGTGAGTTTTTTCCTTTTTAGTAAGCTCAACAAAGCATTTAAAAGAATAGTTGTTGTCCCCTGCCCCCACCAAACATTTTAAGATATTCTGTAGTTAAAGGGTTTTTAAGTTACCAGCCAGAGTGCTTTAGGGTTTAGACTTTAATAGCAGCACAGGCAACACTAATTCAGTCCCCTTTATAACTCTAACCTCATTAAAGGTAAAGAATTCAACTGAGAGCAGACTGAATGCCTCATCCCTGGAGAAATAAGGAAAAATGAATACGGGTTATTGATCCCTATTTCACCACTTACTAGCCATGTGATCTTGGGCAAGTTCCTTATTCAAAAGTATTTGTTTCCTTAGCTATTAAATGGAAATAATATTTCTTGTTTCAGAAAGTTAAGTGTGGGTATTAAGTGAGATAGTATATATAAACTCCAAACATACTATAGGCACTCAAAAATTATCTCCTTTCTTTCTCTCTGTTTAGTGTATGAACTTTACAAATTCCAAGATCTATAACAAGAACAGCTCCTTTAGATTTATATCCCATTTTATATACTTTACTAGTAAACACATTTTAATTTAACTATCCTGTAAGGTAGACAGAATCCCACTTTATACATGAAGTCAAAAGGACATAGCTTATTATTGGTAGAGCTAGGACCCAAAAACCAATAATCATAATCTATAGTCTATATTTATAATTATCCTCTGGGGATAATTGCTGCTTCATACGGTATTAAACAATCCGTCTGCTGAATTAGTTTCTGAGAAGGCATCCTCAGGCCATAAATATAATGTAGATATCAGAGGCTAAGTAATTGAAAGAATATAAGCATATGACCTTAAGCAATTTAGAGTTGGTGATATCTGAGGGACACCGTACCTTGTGGAAAATCCTGATGGGAGCCATTTCAGCTCCATTTAGTGTCTTCAAAAGGAACATGGGCCAAGAGGAGGCATTCAACCGAAATCCTGCAGCAAACATAATAGGCAACAGATAAAAAATATGTTTCAAAGGAAATGGCAATATCAAGTTTACCCTTTGGAATCCAGCTACTCCTCCATAACCTACACTGTGATATGTTACAGAATCATAGACTGTGAGGAAAGGACTTAAAAGGTTAAATAGAGGAAATGCCTCATTAGACAGATGAGAAAATGAGGCACATAGAGGGAATGCAACTTGCCCAAGTGTAACGTTGCAAAGCAAGTAGTGGAACAAAGTCCCCAACCAACTGGCCTGACTCCAAGACAAGTATTACAGATTCATAGCGCCTAAAAAGTTTTCCTTGAAAAATCTAAAATAGATGGATGTGAGATAAAATTAACAAATACTTAGAAATGGTCTAGACAGTAGTGTGAAAGTTCTTCTTAATAACCTCTTAAGAAGAAAGCAAATATTGTCAACTGATAAACTCAATATACAAGTAAATCTTTTTAGTTTATTTCAATATAAACTAACTCACTTTTTTTCTTTTTCTCTCATTCTTTGGTGTATGCGCTCTCTCACTTCTCTTTCACACACATACACACCAAGTACAAAACACTTTTTGATCTTCAATTTTACTTAACCAATGAAGGATCAGGCAATGATGAAGATGAAAGGAATCATCCTGTCTAAAGATACTCATTTTACAAAAAAGTAAAAAGCCTAGAGAGGTTAATTGTCCATTGTCATTCAGTAAGGAAAAGCCAATTAAGAATGTACCATTTAATTAATTAATTATAAAAATAAGATCATTATTGTAGTTAGATCTCCCAATTCGTGGAAACAAGTTCCAAGTACTTCTTTCAATTTGGCTTCAACTCTCTCCTAAGATATCGAAATCTAGTAATGTACTTTTTTCATAGCCTCCCAATCTACCTCAGTTTTCCCATTTCTGACAAAAAAACAGATAGGCTGCACCCAAGCTGCAGAGCTGGAAATTACAATAGAATCCGATATTTTAAAACTCTTTATTGGGGGTCAGACACTGTGCCAATCACTTTCCACTGACCATCTAATCCTCAAGGCAACCCAGTGAGGTAGATATTATCTTCATTTTAGAGATGAGAAAAGATATATAAAGTAAACTGATTAAGATTTCTAAGTGAGCAAATGACAAAGATAGGATTGAAACCCAGGCAATCTGACCCTTGAGCCCACACTCTTAACCACTATGTTCAACAGTGTGTAGATAAAATGAAAAAGGAAGAATCAGCTTTTGGGATTATAATTAAATTATTGGGGAAGAAGCAAGAAGGGAGAAGAAAATAGAACTAATAAGATTTACCACCCTATATGTTTTAAACTTTCAGTCTCAAAGCTGGCTAGGCTAAGCCAAGCCTCTAACGCGGGAAGATAACTTGGGGCAGCTCAATCACACCAACAATGGCGACAGCAATATGGATGCTCCTGTCACTTAATCTAAAACTACCATCGCTTTTTTGGCTTGTCTAGCTTCCCTTCCCCCTGCTTTTGGAAAAAAAATCCCATCCTAATTCTATGTGATTTGTTGAGAATGTCTGTCACATGGCTCTCTCTGCCTAACTGTGGAATGGAAAATAATGCCATTCAAGAGCATTAGATTCCCCTAGACCAGGGGTGGGGAACATCCAGCCCACAAAATCATTTGGTCTGACCCTGCCAAGGCAACCACAGGCGGGACTTGAAGTTCAGTAAATCTAGGAGCTTTTTTTCATAGTAGCATAATTTTATATTAAGGGAATTATATTAAGGGAATTATGTTATAAATATCCAAATGGCCCTTGGCAGAAAAAAGGTTCTCCATCCCTGCCCTAGACCAAGAGTGTGCATGTATATCTCAAGCTGGGTCAACTGTTTTCTGATATGGTATGCATATTGGAGGAGAGTCTTTCTCCAAGATCATGGCTAGATAGAGTTTGTAGATTTGGCATTGCTACATGGAGAACAGAACTGAGAATAAAGCCAAGGTAGAGCAAGTGATGGAGAGACATGAGAGTGTTTAAAGCCCTGTGTTCAGACATACTCAATACCAGGCCTTAGACTTCTCTGTTATATGAATCTGTAATTCCTGTCCCCTCCTTTAACTTGGTTTGAGTTAGTTTTTTTCACTCATAGCCCAAAGAATCTTGACTACTACTCTTCCTTTATCATGGTTAAAAGAAAAAAATTTTAAATTTCCGAAGAAATTCAAGTTCAGGTCCAGTCTATGTGTGGGGAAAACAACCTCAGTGGGTTGTTCTAAGGATTAATACACATGAAGGACTTAAAATTCTGCCTGGTATATGCTAAATGTTAGACAAATGCTGGCTATTATTTATAATATTATAGATTAAAAGACTGAGGTCAGAGAAATTAAGTAAAATATCTAAGGCTATAATTTTACTAAATACAATATTCAAGAGACAGGATTTAAACCCAACTCCTCTGTCTCCAGAGCCTTCATTATTAATCATCACATTAATATCTTCAAATATTTCGTCACTCAATTCTTCCATACTATCTCTCTAGGTAAAAAGAATTGAAGTCATAAGTTTGTGAAAGCAGGAAGAAGAAAAATGACAATTTGAAGGTCTCAAATTAAACAGTGGCCTGGGTGCTTGCAAAGAAAAGGACAGGTGGGTACCTCAGTGCCTGGTCATTTCACAATCCCTACTTTTCTCCTGTCAAATAATGACTGCCAATTTACATGTCCAGCCTAAACCTCTGCCGCGAGTCTCATGCTCGTATTTCCAACTGCTTTATTCTATAACTCTACCTGAAAGCCAAAAGTGCTTGAATTTTTATTTTTTTATCCTCCGCTGAGGATATTTTTTTCTATTGATTTTTAGAGAGTAGAAGGGAGAGGGAGAGACAAGAGAGAAACACAGACGTAAGAGAGACACATCGATTGATTGCCTCCCGCATGCTCCAGATGAGAGCCGGAAGCCTGCAACCGAGGTATGTGGCCTTAGACTGGAAGCAAACCTGGGACCCTTTAGTCCGCAGGCCAACACTCTATCCACTAAGCCAAACCGGCTAAGGCAAAAACAGAACCCTTGACTTTGCTACTCCCTCCAAACCTGTTCACTTCCTCGTCATCTCATCTCATCTAATGCACTATTAAACCCAGACCAAAAAGCCTACACTAAGTCACTCTTGAGTCCTCCCTTGCTATTACCCCTCAAATACAATTAATTAGCAAGTCTTGATGGCTCTTTCATCTCATATATCCTAAATCAAATAATTTCTCACCGTTATATATTCTCACTCACTACTAATCACCCTAACCTAAGCCACAGTCAGACTTTGCATAGACTACTGCAACAGCTTTGTAACAGAGACTCCCTGCTTCCACTTTTGCCTCCTATTGTGTTTTCCACTTAGAAGTCAGAATATGTTTATGTATTTTAAAATATAAATCAGATCACACTTTTATGCTCACATCCCATAATACAAAATAAATCTAAACACTTTATGTATGTTAACAAGATTTACATAATCTGGAACTTGCTTACTTCTTATAACTCATTTCCTATCACTCCTCTGTCCTCCACACACTGGCCTTTCTATTCCTCAAACATTCCAAACTTCATCCCTCTGCCACGAAAACCCTTCCCTTTCCTCAAATCTTTAGCAATTAGTATTTGCTGAAATCTCAGCTCCTTAGAGAGGCATTCCTAGACTACCATATCTAAAATAGCCTTCTAAATCCCACTCCCTTCTATTTATCCTAAACTCTTATCACTGCCTGAATTTTTCTTTATTTTCCCTTGTAATGTGTATGTATTTTCCAACTGGAATATAAGCTCCATAAGAGTTTTATTGAACAAAGAAGAAAACCTCCACTTATTAAATGGGTGCCAGGAGTTGATGAATGCTATAAAAATCATGTGTGGCAGAGGAATGATTAATGATCTGGCAGGTGAGGCTATTGAAATTCAAGGTTAAAAGTCAAGGTAAAGCAACTTATCAGTAGCCACACAACTAAGCTAGTTAAGTGGCTGAGTGAATTTTACAAAGCCAGGTCTCTAATTCTAAACCTAGACATGCTGCAAGTGTTCTATGCTTACCTTAAAAATACTGACATGGAACCAGTCATAAAAGCTTCCAGGTGCTCACCAGATTGGGGGGGGGGGGGCGGCTACTAAATATGTTAGGGTCCAGCTGTTTAAACTTAACAGCGACTTCTTGAAGCTCTGGACTTAAATATAAGAGCAACAGGTCCAGAATCTAATCATAGTTCATGCCCTCTGGTGGCAGGTAACAGAATAGCACTCATACCAGGAACCACATGTTATGGGCCCTACTCCCCACCCCACCATTGTCCTATATAATAATTCTAAGCTTGGTGAAGTTATTAGACTCTATGGCTGTCAAGATGATTCCATGACACTCCCAACTCATTCTCTCCTCCCAGAGAAGGTTTACATACATGTACATATACAAATACATGTACAGAAATATGTCACTCACTGTACAACCTCGAACAACTCATTTCTCTTTTCTTATTTCTATATTTGTCAGAGGAGGATACTGAATTAACGCAGTGCTTCCAAACTGAGGTTTGGTGACCTATCTCCATGCTACCCCAAGTCTGAGAGAAACAAGAAATGAATTGGAAGAGAGATGTTGAATAAACTGTCTTTTCTTAGGAAGAAGTGATTGTACTTGGGAAAGATTGTTAGGATTCCTTTTACCCCTGATAGGACTCTATCACCACTTTGCTGCTACATTCCCATATACAGACTCAAACACAATTCAGGTTAATTAAACTGGAGGTGGGGGTTGTGACTAATCTTGAGATAGTCATAGGTATAAATGGTCTGGCATTACCCAATGCCAAGGGCTTTGCTGCAGAAAAAAGAAGTTCAGTAAATATTATAAAAATTAACTTTATAAATAAGCATTTAAGCCACCATGGTTAAGTTACTTCACTCTAAAATTTTGTTTTTGTCCCCTCACCCCCCCCCCCCACATTTCTATACACAGTTCAAATTTCTGTGACCAGAAAATGAGATATGCATCTTAAAAATTCCCTTTTCTATTGACAAGCCCTGGAGACTACTTAGCAAATGAGAAGGCTGATCAGTGACAGGAACATACAAAGGGTTCCTTTCAAGTCAATGTACCACAAATACACCAGAGCATGTTATCAAGTTTGCTGAGCAGAGAGTTTGTACCAGGATCCTGACATACTTGGCTAGTGGTCTCACAGAGGCCAGCTTCTGCTTTAAATCAATGACTCTCAAACTTGGACACTGGATTCCCCTGGGGAGCATTAAAGAATACATCAGAATCACCCCCAGGCATTCTGATTTAATTGCTCTAAAGCCTACACACTGAGTTCTCTAAATGATTCTAACTGGCAGCCAAGTTTGAGAACTAGTGATCCAGACTGACCTGTTTAGAAGAAACCATCACAGTCTTTAGTAGAAGAGATCAGTAAAACAAGGGTATGTGAGGAAAAGGCTGGCAGCATTGAGATAACTTCACTGGTGAATCATTCTACCTTCCCATTTCCCCCCCTAGAGGACTCTGCAAGGGAGTAATGATTGTTCCTATGTGAACAGCACACACACACACACACACGCACATGTACACACACACACACACGCCATACAAGATTTTAATGGAGAAGAATGCTCTTCTAGAACAATGCTTCCCAAATATAGACAGACCAATTGCATTAGAGTCTCGGGAGAGCCATATACCATGCAGAATCCCAAGCCCCATTACCTAGAGATTCTGATTCAGCAACTCTGGGGAGAGGTCCAGAGGAGGCCTGGGGAACATGAACACACACACATATATATGTATAGTTACATACATAATTTATTCAAAACTTTTTATTTTGAAAAATTTTAAACCTAGAGAAAAATAGCAAAACCAGTATATGAACAACTATGCATCCTTCACCTAGATTCAATAACTAACATTTCACCACATTTTGTTTCCATATATCTACATACTTTTTCCTTTGGACTATGTGAAAGTTAGAGACATCATGACACTTCACCCCCAAATATGTCAGTACATTTGTCCTCAGAACAAAGACATTCTCCTTTAACGCTGCAATATTACCATACCCAAGAACTTTAATTAAAATATTCTTATTATCTCCAAAATGTTTGTTTAATTTTTTAAAATACAGGGTCCAATAAAGAATCACATATTGCATTTGGTTGTCATGTTTCTTTAGACACCATTAATCTACAATAGCCTTGTTATCTTTTGTTTTTCATGAAGTGTCTGGGCTAGCTATTTTACCAAATGTCCCACAATTGGGAATTTTTCTGATTGTTTCCTTACAGTTACATTGATGCTAAACAGTTTTAGCATAAATACTATACAAGTGATGTTGAGTACTTCTCACTGCTTTACTTCAAGAGGCACATAGTGTCAATTTGTCAAATTATTGATGATACTAAATCTGATCAGTTGTTAAGTTGCAGATTTCCTCACTGCAATTCCCCTTTGTAGTTAATAGGCA
Organism: Cnephaeus nilssonii; assembly: GCF_951640355.1. Lineage (NCBI taxonomy): Eukaryota > Metazoa > Chordata > Mammalia > Chiroptera > Vespertilionidae > Cnephaeus > Cnephaeus nilssonii. The sequence goes on from NC_137078.1 coordinate 73,151,217, forward strand.
ATCAGTAGGAAGAACTTTGAGATTATGTGAATATCATATTTTCCAATAAGCTTTTTTACCCTCTGGTTTCAACATTCATTGATTATCCTTCCCTGAATAAATTAAAATGGTAATTTTCTACCATTCCATCTATATTTTATTAGCTGGCATTCTGTAAAGAAGATGTTTCCCTGCAACTCTTAAAAAAAATTTTTTTTTATTGATTCCAGAGAGGAAGGGAGAGGGAGAGAGAGATAGAAACATCAATGATGAGAGAGAATCATTGATCAACTGCCTCCTGCATGCCCCAACTGGGGATCGAGCCCACAACTCGGGCATGTGCCCTTGATCAGAATCGAACCCAGGACCCTTCAGCCCACAGGCTGACAGTCTATCCACTGAGCCAAACCCGCTAGGGCTCCCTGCAACTCTTGATATTTTTCTTTATATATCACTAGGGACCCGTGGATGCTATTACCACTGTTCTTTTATTTTTATTCTTTTTGATACTCATATTGTTTCAATTTTGGTTAGTAAGAACCCCTTCAAGTTGGCTCCTGTGTCCTTTTGATATGTTCTCATCATTCTTTGAGAATTCTCTCCTTTCTGACATAAAATGTTCCAGAATCATCTTATATTTTCTCTTCTGCTCAGCCTTAGAATCAGTCATTTCTCCAAAAATCTTGATTCCTTTTAGAGAATGTGATTTAGAAACCAAGGTATGCTTATTGCTTCTGAGGTGTCATTGCTTCTAGGCCTTTTCAATAAACAGAATTTGGGGGGAATATATATATATATATGGAACATGCAGGTTATGATTATTATATTAGCTTTATTAACTCAAAAGAATGTCACAATGGTACAGTAAACCTACTTTTGCCCAGCCCTGTACATGAATGATTTGAATTGAAGGTATCTTAATTTTAAAGTTAAGAGTTCATACAGATAACTCCAATTCAAATTCTATATTGCAAGGTTATTCAACTCCCATTCTATATTTGTATCTTATTTACTCATTTGCTCTATCTTTAATACATACAAACCCATTAAGAAAAAGTCAGAATTTCTTTGTAGTTCCACTTTTTCTTTAAAATATGCCCCATTAAAAAGTATACTGAGAAGATTCTGTGTTCAGGTTATTTGAATTAATTCTTTTTTCAATGTGGTTATGATGTCTATTATACCCACAGTTCAGTTTGTTTCTGTTTATAGTCAATTTTAGAATATGCTTCATTCATCTTTTTAAATTTTATTAAGCAAAACATTTACATTTCAAAAATCAAAAGAATATAAAAGGGTATTCTCAGAGAAGTCTCATTCTCCTTCCTGTAATTTTTACTGTTTTCTTACTCCCAATAGATTGTGACCTTTTCATTATTTTCTGGTGTAACATTCCAGTGCTTCTTTTTATAAAACTATGTCTGTAAAAATATAATTTCCTGCATGTTATACATGTGTATGTGTGTATATGCATATGTTTTCCCTTTCTCAAAAACAAATGGCATTAAGTACATTTACACTGTTGTGCAACCATGACCACCATCCATTTCCAGTATTTTTTCATCTTCCGCACCCGAAACTCTGTACCTATTAAACAATAACTTCCCATTCCCCACTTTCCTCCCAGCTCCTGGCAACCACCATGTTATTTTCTGTTTCTGTGAATTTCTCAATTTTAAGTGGAATTATATAGTATTTGTCCTTTGTGACTGGCTTGAAGTGAAATACTTAGCAAAATGTCTTCAAGGTTCATCCATACTATAGCATGCGTCAGAATTTCCTTCCTCTTAAAGGCTGAATAATATTCCACTGTATGTATATACCACATTTTATTTATTCATTCTTCTGCTGAGGAACACTTGGGTTTCTCTGACCTTTTGTTCACTGTGAATAATACAGCTAAACATAGGTATAAAAAATATCGGCTTGAGTCCTGCTTTCATTATTTTGCCTATATACCCTAAAGTGGAATTTCTGGATCATATAGTAATTCTATTTTTAAATTTTTGAGGAACTGCTATGTTTTCCATAGTGGCTGCACTATTTTACATTCCCGTTAGCAATACACAAGAGTTCCAATTTCTTCACATCCTCACCAACATTTGTTACTCTCTATTTATTTGATAATAAGCAACAATCCTAATGGGTGTGAAGTGCTTTTTTTATTGTGGTTTTGATTTGCATTTTCCTCATTATTAGAGATTTGAGCATCATTTTAAAATTTTATTTTTATTGAATTTATTGGGCTGACATTGGTTAATAAAATTATATAGGTTTCAAGTGTAAAATTCTATTATACATCATCTATATATGGTATTGTGTTCACAAAAGTCAAATCTCTTTCTATCTCCATTTATCTTCCCCACCCTCCTTTCCCTCTTGTAATCACCATACTGTTATCTGTGTCTATGAGGTATTTTTTTTTTTTTACTTAATCCCTTCACCTTTTTCACCTGGCCCCCCAACCACCCTCCCCTCTGACAGCTGTCAAAAAAACAGAGGTATTTATAACTCTGTTTCTATTTTGTTCATTAGATGCCACATATAAGTGAAATCACATGGTATTTTTCCTTCTCTGACTTGCTTATTTCACTTAGCATAATACTCTTCAGGTCCATCCATGCTGTTGCAAAAAAGATTTCCTTCTTTTTTTTATGGCTTAGTATTCCATTGTGTAAAATTTACCACAGCTTTTTTTCCTTAAATATATATTTTATTGATTTCAGAGAGGAAGGGAGAGAAAGAGAGAGACAGAAACATCAATGAAGACAGGGTATTGTTGATCGGCTTCCTCCTGCCTACCCCCAACTGGGGATCAAGCCTGAAACCCGAGCATGTGCCCTTGACCAGAATCAAACCCAGGACCCTTCAGTCCACAGACCTATGCTCTAGCCACTGAGTCAAACCGGCTAGGGCTACCACAGCTTTTTTTTATCCACTCATCTACTCCCAGAAAAAAACACTTTACTTTGCCATTATGAATTGTTTTAATATGTTAAATTCTAATTCCTAATATTTTATTTAAGATTTTTAAAACAACATTCATACATGACTCTGTATGTGTTGTATGTGCTGAAATCAAGTTTAGATATCAAAGTTCTACCTGCCTCATAAAAAGTATTTGGATGATTCCCTACTTTTTATTTTATTTTTTGATTTATTAATATATTTTTATTGATTTCAGAGAGGAAAAGAGAGGGGGAGAGAGCAACATCAATGATGAGAGAATCATTGATTGGCTGCCTCTAGCACGCCCCCTACTGGGGATTGAGCCCACAACCCAGGCATGTGCCCTTGACTGGAATTGAACCCGGGACCCTTCAATCCAAAGGCTGACACTCTATCCATTGAGCAAAACCAGCCAGGGGCTACTTTTTAAAAAAATTGATTTGAGAGAGAGAGAAAAGGGGGAGGGAAAAGAGAGAGAGACATTGATTTGTTGTTCCACTTATTCACGCATTCATTGGTTGATTCTTGTATGTACCCTGACCGAGAATTGAGCCCGCAACCCTGGCTTATGGGAATGATCAACTGAGCCAAGTACCCGGGAATTGAGTCTTCAATTGAGATTATTTTATCTTTTTTCAATTTTTTCCTGAGTTTGGAAAACTCTATTTTCACATCTTTTATGTGATGTACATTGTGCATTTCTAGTTTGACTTTTAAAATTTATGATTCAGTGTATTTCCTATCTGTCAATACTTGTTTAATTGAATTTGAGTTGTTGTACAACAGCTTTCCTCTGGTCAGTCATTGATTTTGGCAGTAGGATTTTCAGTAGTTAAAATGGTTTTACCTTTCTTTTCTTTTTTTTCCCACATAGAAACTTTTTACAGATGTTGACTGCTGTTTACTAATCATTTGAAATGTCTTATATTTTCCTGGACCAGCAAAAACAGGAGGTTCTGTTTTGGCAGGGATCTTGAGTATTTCTGTTGGCATAGGGAAATACAGTTTCTTTAGTAGATGAGCCTATTTGGGTTGGGATGGGAGGGTTGGTATATCTTTTGATTTTATGATTCTCTTTTGTTCCTGTATAAATTGCTACTCCTTGCTTCCTTCTTTTCCTTCAGAATTATGTGTCCTTTCCCCCCAAAAGTAGTTATCTTCCCAAGACTGCTATCTCTAGTTCTTTACACTTTCAATTCACTCTCTTCCTTCTGATTCCCCAATAGCCAATGCTCTAATCCAATAGGTTTTAGATGTATTCTCAGTATTCCCCACTCTGAATGGGACTATATTTCTCTGGGGTGATTTTAGCTAGGATAAACCCCCACTGTCCTCTTTTTTATGCACTTCCCACCTATATAAAACACTTCCTTTTGGCATGGATCTGTTACTGACTGTACTGGTTTCAGATCTTTTTATCTGAATATGTAGATTAACATGTAATTAAAATCTGTGATATTCTTGACTCCTACTTATATTTGGACATGAGTTATGGGTGGTTTGATTTACTCTCCTATTTGATCTGTACATTTCTAGAGAATTTGTGGAAATATTTTTATTTTGATGATCATCACTATCCCTGGGAGCTTATATTTTTAATAGCCTCTCAAGATACTTCTAAATAGTGATTCATAAAGTAGGTTGAGAACAATCCAGTACCATGCAGTTATAAAAAGGATTGAAGTATGTCTCCAAACTACTAAGAAGTCATTTTTAGGACATATCATTAAATGAAAGAAGCAAAGTTGAGAAAAGTATGCATAAAATGCTGTCCTTTATATAAGAGGGTGGAGGTTACATATCTATGTATGTATACCCTCATGCACACACGGATATATTTGTTTATATTTTTAAAAATGGAGTTTAAACCATAAAAGTCAAAGAAACTGGTTACCTATGGCAGAGAAAAGAAATAGGATGATGGGAATCTCTCTGAATATACTTTGTTTTATAGATTTGACTTTAAGAACAATGTATATCGTTTATGTATTTATAAAGCAACATTTTTAAAAAGCTATTTTTAAAAAATATTTTTTTATTGATGTCAGAGAGGAAGGGAGAGGGAGAGATAGAAACATCAATGATGAGAGAGATTCACTGATCGGCTTCCTCCTGCATGCCCCACACTGGGGATTGAGCCCACACCCAGGCATGTGCACCGATACTCAACCACTGAGCCACGCTGGCCAGGCTAAAAAAGCAATCTTTAAAAATTAAAAATTAAACAAGTGAATCTAAGTTTATATCAAGTTGGTGGAATGGTCACCCAGAGAGAAACTAATGCAAATGACCTTATAACATCATTAGATTTTCCCGAGGGTAAGAAAAAAAATTGCAAAAAACATTGTTTAGGTCTCATAATGGTGGTAGTGTTGGTATTGTTATTCTGAGACTTGTATATATGTATTGTAGGATAAAACAAATGATTTTTAGTGACATGGAAAACTAGAGTTTTGGGGTGGTACAAAGGCAATACAGATTTAAGAGACTGAAGATAAAATCAGTAAAAACACCACTGTCCTGAATTTTAGTATGAAGTATTAATATAAACTAATGATTTTTTTATCCTAATAAAAAAGATGCTCCTACCTCTCAATACCAAAAAGACCTAGAAAGAATGATCAACTCAATAGCACTGAGCACTCTAGTGCTTAGATTATAGTCTCTAAATACCACCTCCCACTAAAAGGAACCTAGGCACCTAAAAGAAATAGCCAATTCTTTATTTGGGCCAAGAAATGTATAAGATGAGCAAGGAACATTTTAAATTCCAAAAATCCAAGAGAGCTATCAAATAATAAAGAGTTAGGAGACAACTTGATGAAGCTCATATGAGGCCAAAGATGGGATACTTCAAGAATCAATAAAAACAATTAGTGCAATGAAGTGAAACATATCAAATACGTATGAATCCTTGAGTTAATGATACTAAACAGCAACAATAAAACCCTCCTTATATATTTTTTGGAGAATGTTAGTAAAGCAATTCATTATTTTGAAAATGGGTAAATAAAGAAAAGAATCAAGCATTTAAACCATCTTTCTTACATGAATTATGCCTAAGGATAACAAATAATTGATGAAAGTTTATTTTAATAGGTATAGTCCACTTAATTTATATGAATGGAATGAATGGTAAGATTACAATTCCCCATTTTGCAAGCATGATAAATTGACAAATTTAATCAGAGGTCAGCAAACTATAGCCAGCAGGCAACGCCACCCGTTTTGTAAATAAAGTGTTACTGGAATATAGCTTGCCCGTTTGTTTATGCATTATCTATGGCTGCTTTGGCATTACAAAGATAAAGTTAAGTAGCTGCAATAGAAAATCTAAGGCCCCACAAAGCCTGTAATATTTACTATTTGACCCGTTAAGAAAATTTGGGAAGCCCAGATCAAGACCACAAGCAGTAATGACTACTACATTATAAAAATGAGGACAATCAGACCAAAAAGCTTCCTAATAGAAGTAAACACCACCATCTATAAAATATTCTTAGGAAAAACTGAACCTGAACATGATCAAGCCTCTAGATCTAGCTACCAATTTCTAGGAAAGAGGATAGAGAAACATGTTAAATGATACTATAGAGATACAACCAGCAAAATCTAATTATGGAAAATTTTGAAGACAAATGACTTAGATTTTTCAACACATAAATTGCCAGAAAAAAAAATTGAGTTGAACCCAAAGATTAAAAGAGGCTTAAGGGACATCAATCAACTGCAATATGTGGATCTTATTTGAATCCTGATTCAAAGAAACTGTAGTGTGTGTTTGTGTGTGTGTGTGTGTGTGTGTGTGTGTGTGTGTGAAAGAGAGAGAGAGGGGGGGAAGGGAGGGAGGGAGAGAGGGAGGGAGAAAGAAAACAGAGACAATTTAAACACTGAGTAAAAATTTGTTGATATTAAAAAGTATCATTAATTTATTTATGTGATGTTATTATAATTGTTTAAAATTATACATATTAAGTATTTAATGACAAATACTATGGGTGATTGAGCAGAAGAAGGCAGGGAGTGTGTAAAGATATAGATAAAACAAGATGGACTCTGTTGATAATTATCAAGGATAAAGGATACATGGACATTCACAGTGCTATTCTTTCTACCTTTGTATACATTTGAAATTTTACATTACAAATAATTTTTTTAATAGGGGAAAATGCTAAATAACCACCTGGGGAGCGCTTTCAAACAATACATGTTCTCTAATGCTCAATTAATGTAGCACAACCTCCTGATGGGAACATAGCCCTTACATAACCCATAACCCATTTCTCTCTATCCTCCATTGAGACTCACTGCAATAATGATTCATAATAACTGAAAAGATGGGCTAAATCTCTCAGGTATATTAAGGCAAAAGAAGAAAAAGATGAATCTGATCTTGAGGAGAAAAATCTAGTGAGGTTATTAGTTTAAGTAAAATAATACATTTTACTGAATAATTAATTAAAAGTGAGAAAATCCCAGGACCAAGTGAGAATTTAGGGGAAAGGAGATAAGGGACCCTCCTAATAGTCATCCTTTCTATTGGGAGATTTCCCTGTGACCTCTTGTTATTATTGTAGGATTTGTTAAAAGCTCTATGGTTTTTTGAAGCAGATTAAATGGCCAGACCTCCTTCCATTCTGTCTATCAGAGTAAATGGGAACTGACAAAGAAGGATGAAGGGTGTGGTTTTTTGTGAGAAAAAGGAGAGTTTGAGAGATGCTTGAATATTATAAGTTAATGTAGAGATGGAGATGTCCAGATTTTACAGCTCATTTTACTTTGGGTGGGCCTTTTCTTTTGGACCATATGAAAAAGAAGAGGCAGGCAAGGGACCCTAAGCTTTCCCATAATGGGATGTACAATTTTGGGAAGATAATTGGTTAAAGAGGACTTGGGTCTAATTACTCACCCAGAGGGGGCTGCAGCATACCCCCATTCTTCTCACAGTTCCCAATAGGCTGGATTTCAGTTGAGTCAACCAGCCGCCAGAAGTCATTCTTGTTGTCGCTGCCATCAAGGCGAAGGCGGAGGCGAGCTCCTGTTAGTCCAACTACTGTAGCGATACAGGTAGATGTGGTGTTCCTGGGATCCTGTGCCTCTAATTTCATGCTGATCTTGAACTCGTTGCTTGGAGGTGTGTAGGACTGAGGAGAACAAGCCATGGGGATTAGGCAGACTAAGGCAAGTGGCATTTTCAGTAAGGATATTAGATGGAACCTGAAAATTTATGCCTTGGACTCAAAGTGGCTATAGCTTGACCAGGGACAAACCACTGTGAATTATTCCCTAATACGTAGGAAGATTTACATGCAAAAGAAACACTGGAAGGTAAGAAGAAGGGGAAAAAATTACTTTCCACTGAAGCATCAAATATTGACTCACACCAGTAAGAAAAGGACAAGAGTGCCTCAAATGGTCCTTACTTAATACTCTCTCAGCCTATCTTCTCCAACTCCCTAATTCTCTAGGTACTCATGTTTTCTTTTTAGAAACCATCCAATTTACCTATTATATACTAAGTGTCTCTTCATGAAGTGATGTAGTATATTGCTTTGTAAGTCCAGCACACATACTAACTATGGGGGAGAGGGGGTCAATTTTTTTCTTATTTTGACATTGATGTATAAATCAATTTATATCTTTAAAAACAATTTTAAGTTATAATTCATATAAAATATACACTTTGGTAAATCTTGACATATGGATACATCCATGATGCCATATACATATATACACCTTTGAAACCATCACCACAATCAAGATGATGAACATGGACATGTTCTCTCATGTCCCTTTAAATCCTTCTGTCTAGCCCTTCCCAGACCCCTGTTTCCGAACAAATACTGATCTACTTTCACTGTAGATTGAGTTGTATTTTCTAGTCTTTAATGGAATTATAGAGAATATACTCTTTTTTTATTTGTTTTTTTGTCCAGCTTCCTTCACTCAGTATAACTATTCTGATATTCATCCATATTGTTAAATGTATCAGTAATTCATTTTTGTTTTTTAAAGACTTTTTTTTAGAGCAGCTTTAGGTTTACAACAAAACTGAGAGGAAGATACAGAGATTTCCCATATACACCCTATCCCCACACATGAACAGCTTCTCCTATTCCGGCATCCCCCACCACAGTGGTACATTTGTTACAACTGATGAACTTACATTGATACATCATAATCTCTCAAAGCACACAGTTTACAGCAGGGTTCTCTCTTGGTGTTGTACATTGGGTTTGGAAAAAGGTATAATGACATATAGCTATCATTATAGTATCATACAAAATAGTTTCACTGGCCCAAAAGTCCTCAGTGATCTGCATATTCATCCTTCCCCCACTCAACCACAGGCAACTACTGATCTTTTCACTGTCTCTTTTCTAGAATGTATGTAGCCTTTTTAGATAGGCTTTTCTTTTGTAATAAGCATTTAAGTTTCTTTTATGTCTTTTCATGGCTTGATAGCTAATTTCCTTTTAGGGCTGAATAACACTCCTTTGTCTGGCTATACCACAGCTTATTCATTCATCTACGGAAGGGCATCTTTCAAGTTTTGGCAATCATGAATAAAGCTGCAATAAACATCCATTTTCAGGTTTTTGCATGGTCAAACATTTTCAGTTCCTTTGGGTGAACACAAAGGAATGGAATTGCTGTATCATATGGTAACAGTGTATTTAGTTTTGAAAGAAATCACCAATATGTCTTACAAAATGGCTGTACCCTTTTGCATTCCCACAAGCAATGAGTGAGAATTACTGTTGCTCCATATCCTTGCAAGCATATGGTAGTGTCAGTATTCTGGATTTTGACCACTCTAATAGGTGTGTAGTGGTATTTAATTTGCATTTAAAATATTTTTTTCACATTTTTTAAATCTTCTGCATTATCTTTTTTTGGTGAGGTAGCTAAGATCTTTGGCTCATTTTAAAATTAAGTTGTTGGTTTTCTTATTGTTGAGTTTTTAAGTGTTCTTTGTATATTCTGTAAAACAGTCCTTTAGCAGATGTGTCTTTTGCATGTTATTTTCTCCCAATCTGTGGCTTGTCTTCTCATTTTCTTGATAATGTCTTTCACAGAGCAGAAACTTTTAATATTAATGAAGTCCAGCTTATCAATTATTTCTTTCATGGATCATGCCTTTGGTGTTGTATCTAAAAAGTCATCACCATACCCAAGATCTTCTTGTTTTTCTCATTGTTATTTTCTAGGAGTTGTATAGTTTTCCATTTAGGTCTGTGGTTTATTTTGACTTAATTTTAGTGAAGGGAGTAAGGTCTGTCTAGAGTCATTTTTTGCCTGTGGCTGTCCAGTTGTTTCAGTGCCATTTGTTAAAAAGACTATCTTTGCTCTACTGCATGGCCTTTGCTCCTTTTTCAAAGATCAGTTGACTATATTTATGTGGGACTATTTTGGAGCTCTCTATACTGTTCCACTGATCTATTTATCTATTCTCTCATCAATACCACACTGTCTTGATTACTGTAGCGATATAGTAATTCTTGAATTTGGGTAGTGTCAGTCTTCAAACTTTGTTCTTCTTCTTCAATTTTGTGTTCGCTATTCTGTATCTTTTGCCACTCCATATAAACTTTAGAATCCGTTTGTCAATATCCACAAAATAACTTGCTGAAATTTTGATTAAGCTTGCATTGAATCTATAGATCAAGTTGGGAAGAACCGACATTTTGAACAATATTGAGTCTTCCTTTTCTTGATCACGAACTCTCTCTCCATTTTTAAGGTTTTTTTTATTTCTTTTATCTAAGTTCTAAAGTTTTCCTCAGATAATTTTTATACATATTTTGTTAGATTTATACCTAAGTATTTCATTTTTGGAGGTGCTCATATAAATGGTACTAGAAGCCCGGTGCACGAAATTCGTGCACAGCGGGGGGTTGTCCCTCAACCCAGCCTGTACCCTCTCCAATCTGGGACTCCTGGAGGGATGTCCGACTGCCCGTTTAGGCCTGATCCTGGTGGGATCGGGCCTAAACGGGCAGTCGGACATCCCTCTCACAATCCAGGACTGCTGGCTCCCAACTGCTTGCCTGCCTGCCTTCCTGATTGCCCCTAACCGCTTCTGCCTGCCAGCCTGATCACCCCCTAACCACTCCGCTGCCAGCCTGGTTGATGCTTAACTGCTCCCCTGCCAGCCTGTTTGCCCCCAACTTCCCTCCTCTGCCAGCCTGGTCACCCCTAACTGCCCTCTCCTGCAGGGTTGATCACCTCCAACTGCCCTCCCTTGCAAGCCTGGTCCCTCTCAACTGCCCTCCCTTGCAGGCCGGGTGCCTCCCAACTGCCCTCTCCTGCTGGCCATCTTGTAGTGGCCATCTTGTGTAAACATGGGGGCAGGATCTTTGACCACATGGGGGCAGCTATATTGTGTGTTGCAGTGATGGTCAATCTGCATATTACTCCTTTATTAGATAAGATAGAGGCCTGGTGCACGGGTGGGGGCCAGCTGGTTTGCCCTGAAGGGTGTCCCGGATCAGGGTGGGGTTCCCTTGGGGCGTGGAGCGGCCTGATCGAGGGGCCTGTGGTGGTTTGCAGGCCGGCCACGCCCCCTGGCAACCCAAGCAGAGGCCCTGGTATCTGGGATTTATTTTCCTTCTACAATTGAAACTTTGTAGCCTGGAGCGGAGCCAAGCCTGCTGTTCCCTCCGGGGTGGCAGCCATTTCTGTGGCAGTTAATTCACCTTCTACAATTGAAACTTTGTAGCCTTAAGCGGGTGAGCCCAGCCAGGGTGTTTGGAAAGCTTTACTTCCCCTGTTGCCGCCAGCAACCCTGGCCTGCTCTCTCAAGCTCCATTCTGCCACCATTTGTTTGAATTTGTTTACCTTCTATAATTGAAACTTTGTAGCTTGAGTGGAGGCTTAGGCCTGCAACGGCTATGGAAAGCTTGGCTTGCTCTGTTACCTGGGAAACCTTGCTCTCTGTGGCTGTAGCCATCTTGGTTTGTGTTAATTTGCATACCCGCCCTGATTGGCTGATGGGCGTGGCTTGGCTGGTGGGCGTGGCTTATGTAGCGGAGTGATGGTTAATTTGCATATTACCATTTTATTAGAGAAGATTGTTTTTAATTTCAAATTTTTAATTGCTGGCATATAGAAAAATGATTGACTCATATATTAACCTAGTATCGGCAATCATACTATAATTGCTTATTAGTTCCAGGAGTATTTTTGTCAATTCTTTTAGATTTTCTACATAAACAATCATGTCATCTGTGAACAAAGAGAGTTTTATTTCTTCCTTCCAAATCTGTATACCTTTTAGTTCCTTTTCTTATTTTATTGCAATAGCTAGGATTTCCAGGCTGATATTGAAAAGGAGTGGTGAGAGGGACATCCTTGCCTTCTTTCAGATGTTAGTGGGAAAGCTAGTTTTTAACCATTAAGTGTGATCTTGGCTAAAGGTTTTAAAACAATAGATAGTAACATTCAGCATAACTATTATGATATTCATCCACATTGTTGAATGGAATCAATAATTCATTTCTTTTTGTTTCTGAGTAGTATATCATGTTGATGAACATTTGGTGTATTTCCAGTTTTTCACTATTACAAATAAATCTCTTATGAATATCCACATATACGAATATACTTTCTATATTTCCATACATATTTCAGAAATACAGTAAAGTGGAATGGATGAATCATATGATAGGTATATGTATAACTCACATACCAGAATATTTAACTTTTTACAGTATATAATTCAGTGGTTTTTAGTATATTCACAGAGGCAAAAATCACTCCACCTAAATTTAGAACATTTTCATCATGCCCCCAATAGAAACCTCATATCCACTAGCCTTCTCCCCCTATTCTCCCCTCAGGCAAGCCCCTGAAAACCATCAATCTACCTTCTGTTTCTTTTAAAATATTTTTAATTGATTTCAGAAAGGGAGGAGAGAAACATCAGTGATGAGAGAGAATCATTAACTAGCTGTCTCCTGCCCATCCCCTACTGGGGATCGAGCATGAAACCTGTGATATTTTCAACAACTAATGGTTTAGTGTCCTGGGCCTGTGTCCTAATTGGGAATTGAACTGTGACTTCCTGGTTCATAGATCAATGCTCAACCACTGAGCAACACTGGTTGGGCTACTTTCTATTTCTATGGATTCACCTATTCTGGAAATTAATATAAATGGAATTTTATAATATGTGAATAGCTCCTTTCTTCACTTAGTGCATTGTTTACAAGGTTAATCTGGAGTGTTTATCAGTACTTCATTCATTTTCATTGCTGAATAACATTCTATTATATGGATATACAATTTTGCTTATCCATTCATCAGTTGATAAACATTTGGATTGTTTCCTCTTTTTAGCTATTAGGTATAATGATGCCTTGAACATTTGTGTATAAGTTTTTGTGGGGTCATATGTTTTGATTTCTCCCCTTTGGGTATATACCTAAATGTGAAACTGATGGGTCATGTGGCAATTCTATTTTGAGTAAATTTCAAACTGTTTTCTAAAGTGCCTACAGCATTTTACAATCTCAGCACCTACATATGAGGGTTCCAATTTCTCCACATCCTCAGCAACACCTGTTACTGTCTGCCTTCATTATTTCAGCTACCCTAGTAGATGTGAAGTGGTATCTCATTAGTTTTTATTTGTATTTCCTTAATGATGTTAAGCATCTTTTACATGATTGTTGGCTATGTGTATATACTAGTATATGACGAAAGACCTATTCAAATTCTTTGCCCATTTAAATCATGGTTTATTTAACTGGTGAGGTGGTAAGAGTTCTTCATATCTTCCAGATGCAAGTTCCATATTAGATACATGATCTGTAAATATTATCTCCCATTGTGTGGGTTGTCTTTTCACCTTCTCAATAGTGTCTTTGGAAGCACGAAAGCAGTTAATTTTGTCTATCAAGTTTCACCTCTATTGTTTGTGGTTTTGGTGCCATATCTAAGAAATCATTGCCTAGACCCATGGTCGGCAAACTGCAGCTCGCAAGCCACATGCAGCTCTTTGGCCCCTTGAGTGTGGCTCTTCCACAAAATACCACAGCCTGGGCGAGTCTATTTTGAAGAAGTGGTGTTAGAAGTTTAAGTTTAAAAAATTTGGCTCTCAAAAGAAATTTCAATCATTGTACTGTTGATATTTGGCTCTGTTGACAAATGAGTTTGCCGACCACTGGCCTAGACCAAGATTTATTCCTGTTTTCTTCTAAGTGTCATAGTTTTAGCTCTTACATTCAGGTCTATCATACACTTGGAGTCAATTTTCATATATGGTGTGGAGGATGGGTCCGACTTCGTTCTTTTGTACGTGGATATCCAGTTTTCCCCATATTAGTTGTTGAAAATATCACTGAACTGTCTTGGCATCTTTGTCCAAAATCAATTAAACATAAATGTATGGGTTTATTTCTGTACTCTCAAATCTAATCCACTGATCTATATGTCTATCTTTATGTCAGTACCACAATGTCTTAAGTACTGTAGATTTGTAGTAAGTTTTGAAACCAGGAAATAGAAATCATCTACCTTTGTTCTCTTTTTTCCCATAATTGGCTATTCTGGGTCCCTTGTATTTCTATGTGAATTTTAGAGTCAACTTGTCAACTTCTACAAAGTAGGCATCTGGAATTTTGATAAGAAGTACATCAAATCAATAGATCAATTTGGAGAGTATTGCTATCAGCTATGTGGTTTGCCAATATTTTCTCCAAGTCTATGGCTTATATTTTCATTCTCTTATCAATATCTTTTGAAGAGCAGAAGTTCTTAATTTTGACAAAATCTACTTTATGAATTTTTAATGGATCATGCTTTTGGTAAGCTGTTTTCTAAAATTTTCTTTATATAAGTTTCACATATTGTTAGTTCATTCATAGATATTAATTTTTCCTGCTATTGTAAATGGAAATTTCTCTTTCATTATAACTTTATTGAGTTACTTTTCACCACTGAGTAAAATGTTGGCTTTAGTACTGAGGTATAAATACTTTGCAAGTTAAGAATGTATTATTCAATTCCTAGTTAACTTAGTGATTTTTATTTTTGTTCAGTAGTATGTTGAAATTTTCTGCCAAACTATTTTCCAAAGTAACTGAACCATTTTACATTTTCACCAGTGGTTTATGAACATCCTATTTGCACCATAACCTTGCCACTATTAGGTATGGTCAGTCTTCCCATATATTTTCTTCAGTTTTTGTTCTAATTTTTCAGTCTGGATCACTTTTCTTTTATTTGGCCTGGTCTCATTGGTAGTACACTGCTGAATAGAAGTAGCAAGAAAAAAACATCATTGTCTTGTTCCTGACCTTACGGAAAAAGCATTTTATGTGATGTTATCTGTAGATTTTTCATAGATGTCCTTTGAGGTTTAGGATTTTTAAAAATTCCTTCTATTTCTTGTTTGCTGAGAGTTTTTATTAATGGACACTGAATTTTGTCAAATGCTTTCTTTGCATCTATTTAGATAATCTTATTTTTTCCTTCATAGTGTGTTCATGTGGTCAATTACACCGATTGATTTCTGAATGTTAAATTAACCTTGATTCTTGAAACTAAACTCCAGTTGTCATGAATTATTTTTATATATTGATTTAATTTTCTAAAATTTTGTTTAGAATTTGTACATGTATTTTTATGTGGGATGTAACTCTGTAAGTTTTCTTTTCTATCAATGTTGGCCTGGTTTTGGTATCAGAATAATGCTTGCCTCATAGAATGAGACAAAAGGTATTCCCTTCTCTTAAACATTATAGAAGAGTCTATGTAGAATTTGCATTATTTTTTTCCTTAAATGTTTGAAACAATTCATTGGTGAAGTCATCTAGGCTTGGAATTTTCTAAAAATTTTAGATCTGTGGCAGAAATAGTGCTATTCATATTTCCTATCTCCTTAAGTGAACTTTGGTAATTTTTGTCATTCATGAAATTGTCCATTTCATTTAAATGGTCAAATTTAAAGGCATGTTTGTTCATAGTATTCCTTTAATATCTCTTTAATCTATAGACTCAATAATGATGTTACCTCCTTTAGTTTGATGTTAGTAATTTATGTTTTCTCTCTTTTCATTCTTGATCAACTACCCAGAAGTTTACCTCATTGCAAAGAATCAGCTGTAGGTTTCAATGATATTTTTTCTATTATTTTTCTGTTTTTTATTTGATTGATTTAAGCTCTACTCTTGATTTTATGCTCTATTTTTTTTTCTTTGCTTAATTTGGGGTTAATTATCCATTTTTTCCTAGTTTTTTAAAGTAGGAGCTACATGAAACTTTTCTTCTTTTCGAATGTAAGTGTTTAGTGCTAGAAATTTCTCCCTAAAAACTACTTTGGCATCACACCACAAATTCTTAAAAGTTCTTTCATTTTCATTTACATGAAAATACTTTCTAATGTTCCTAAATACCTCTATGGGTATTTAGAAATGTGATACTTAGTTTCCAAATATTTGGAGATCTTCCAGATAACTTTCTGCTATTGATTTTTAATTTATTTCCAATGTATCAGAGAATATATTTCGTATTATTTAAATCCCTTTAAATTTATCAAGCCTTATTGTATAGTACAGAATATGGTCTTACCTGGTAAATGTTCTGTGTGCACTTGAAAAGAATGCATATTCTATTGTCGTTAGAGAGTATCAATCAGGTCACCTTTATTGTTTGTGGTTTTGGTGCCAAAAGTTGGCTAATAGTGTTGTTTGAATCTTTTATACAGATACTTGCTTATTTTCTGTCTACTTGTTCTCTAATCATAGAAAAGTTATTAAAAGTCTGACTGCAGATAAATTTTAGACTTATTTATGTCTTCTTAAAATTTTTTGCTTCATCTAAGGAATTTGACCCCTTAAGCACATCATAAAATTCCTTCTTTATCCCTGGTAATATTCTTTGCTCTGAAATATACTTTCATATTAATATGGTCAATGTCAGCATGGTATATCATTTTCCTTTCAACCTATTTGTGCTTTTCTTTTT
The DNA here is from genome assembly GCF_951640355.1 of Cnephaeus nilssonii. Taxonomy (NCBI): domain Eukaryota; kingdom Metazoa; phylum Chordata; class Mammalia; order Chiroptera; family Vespertilionidae; genus Cnephaeus; species Cnephaeus nilssonii. Next base: position 73,168,116 of record NC_137078.1, read on the forward strand.
AAAGTGTAGTTTCTTGCAAGCAGTATATAATTGTGTCTTGCTTTCTATTTAATGTGACAAGTTCAGCCTTTTAATTGGGGCATTTAGACCTTTCATAATCACTTTGATTACTGATATGGTTGGATTTAATTCCACTATATTGCTAATTGTTTTCTATTATTTTAGTGGTTGCTTTGGGGTTTATAGTAAACACATTTAACTTATCAGCCTATCTTGCAATAATATTATACTACTTCACGTATATGAATCTTATCAATATTATACTTAGGATTTCTCTTGGCATTTAAGTTATTGTTATCATACATTTTATTTATACAAATTTTAATTATCTTTATAATGCAATATTATTGTTGTTTATACAATTGTCTTTTATAGGGATTTAAATAATAAAAAAAATCTTATGTCTTTACTTTTGTAATTACAATTTCCAGTGGTTTTCTTTCCTTTGTATAGTTCTATAATTTCACCTAGTATCATTTTCCTTCTGCTTGATGGACTTCCTTTAACATTTCTTATAGTGGGTTTCCTGGTAAAATCCTTCAGCTTCTGTATGTCTAAAAATACCTTTATTTTACCTTTGGTTTTTGGAAGATATTTTTGCTGAATATAGAATTCTAGGTTGACATTTTTTTTCTTCTGATACGTTAAAGATGTTAATCAACTTCCTTCTTGCTTGCATTGTTTCTAACAAGAAAATATAATGTCATTCATATCTTAGTTCCCCTGTATGCAAAGTAACTTTTTTGTGGCTGCTTTTAAGATGTTCTCTTATCACTGATTTTAAGCATTTATGATATGCCTTAGTGTAGTTGTCTTCTTTCTTTTCTTTTTTCTTTCTTTCTTTTTTTTTGTCATTGAACTTCTTAAATCTGTGGATTAATACTGGTAGTTTTCATAAATTTTTGAAAGTTTTTAGCCATTATATCTCCAAATATTTTTCTGTCCCCTTCTATCCTTTGAGCATTAAAATTACATAGTCTATGGAGTTATCACATAAACTTGGAAGTCATCCTATGGCTCACTAATGTTTTTTGCATCTTTTCAAGATTCTTTTGTGTGTGTGTGTGTGTGTGTGTGTGTGTGTGTGTTTCATTCTGAAGAATTTTTATTGCTATATCTACAAGTTTACCAATATTTTCTCCTGACATTAATATCATCCAGTGTGTTTTTATTTTGTACATAGTAGTATAATATGAGTCTTTAAATATCTTCCATGTTCCCTGCTAAACTTTTGAACATAACTGTTTTAATATTTTTGCCTGCTATTCTAAGATCTCATAGGTTCTAAGTCGGTTTATTGATTGATTATTCTGCTCATTATTGATTATATTTTCCAGCCTCTTTACATACCTGGCTTGATCAGATACCAGACACTGTGAATTTTACCTGTTGGGTACTAGATATATATTTATTATTGTTGACATTATTACAGATGTCTCCCATACCCCTGCTGCCCTCCTTGGGGTGCTAGATATTTTTGCATTCCCTTCTTGTGCTTTGTTCCTAGATGCAACTAAGTTACTTGGAAATAATTTGATCATTTTGAGTCTTGCTTTATGATTTGCTTGGCAGGCTCAGAACAGTGCTCACTTTAAGGCTAAATATTTACCACTACTGAGCAAAATTTTCCTGAGTATTCCACCCAATGCCATGTGAACTGAGATTTCCAGTCTAGTTGGTGGGACCAGGTACTATTCCTAGCCTAGTGCCAGGATTTATTCCATTTAAACCTTTCAGATGGTTTTTCCCTTGGCTTTGGGTAGCTGCCTCACATGCACATACTGAACAATAGTACTTTGCTGAATACTTGAAGGGAGATTTCTGCACATCTCTGTTGTTTGCTTTCTGCGCAGCTCTCTTCTCTCTGGCAATGTGTTCTGAAAATTCTAGCCACCTTGGTTTCCTGGACTCTCAGTTCTATATCCTCAAATTACGGAGTACTGGGCTCAATCTCTCTTAAGGTAGTAAGCTGGGAAATCATAAGGGGCTCCATCTTCCAGAGATCACTGTGATTGGTTGCTTGATTTTCAGTTACTTGAAAATCAGTTTAATATATTTTGTCTTTTTAAAAATTATTTTAGATGGGAACATGAATTTAGCCCCTATTATTTCAAATGAGCAGAAGCCCTGAATTGTACTTTTATTTAGAGCATAGATAAGATTCAAACTCAAAGTAAAATGTTGACAGTTTGAGGAAATAATCATTAGTACCAGAGGGAGATGTAAATTGCTCTGTTTAGTAGCAGTACAGTCTTTGCTTATCATCCTTATCATGTACAGATATAGTTAATACCATCTATGTGTTGTGTGAGGCACTTAATTCTATGTGGAAAGCTCTGAATGGCCTCTGATGAGCTCCTCAAACACTCCCCCTACCCTGATGGGACTCAGTACCAGTATTGTTATGAAAAGAAATGATTGTGGCAAGGATGTTGAGTACAGAGAAACAAATACTGCTCTCCTTTTAAGAACTGTCTAAGGCAGCAGTTGCCAACCTTTCGGACCTCATGGACCACCAGTGATCCACGGACTACCGGTTGGTGACCACTGCTCCAAAGGTTTCCTTAAACCAGCAGTCGCCAACCTTTTAGACTTCATGGACCAACAGTGGTCCGCGGACCAAGGGCTATAACTATGTATTCTATCTGTCTGATTAAATAGCAATAGTAAAAATTAGTTATTGTTTTCAGTAACACAGAATATCTTCAAGGAGGTGAAGAAGAAAAAGGTATTATTTGGAATGAAGTTGAGGAGAATGTCTGTTGCCAAAACTCCTAGTGAGTTTTGAGTTGTATTCTCCCCATAGAAGTTTACTCTAGGGCCTTCAGGTGAGAAGCCCATGGCTCCCACCTCATGTTTTGCTTGTCTAAGGATCAGAAAAAGTCTACTTGCCTCCCACCTACTAAGGATGTTGAGAATCAATTACCTGCTTGAAGCAATGGACAGGCGCTGGGACTGAACATGTTTCTTTTAGGTATTTGTCCCAGGTAAAATGACCTGTAAAGGAAATAGAAATCTCTATCACAGTCAACTTCCTAAAAAATGCTTTCAGGATGTAATCTACACTAAACATTAAGCTATTTTCAGACTGGTTTGGAGCACAACAAAACTTAACTTTTCCTTTTTGGGGTTCAAAGGAATATTAGGGTCAGGAATCTAGATGACCTGAGTGGATCATTTTAGATGAATGTTTTTAAATCATGTCTAAAGATGACCTGAGGGGTTTTTCATGTTAGTTCCTAAAGTGATCCAAAATGTCACAGCAAGATAAAACAGTGTCTCAAAGAAGTGCTCAGGAAGCTCATGGAAACAGAACAGAACAGGTAGGAAATGGATGAGAAGATTCCTTCTGAACAACCTGATTCCTGGAAAGGTCACTTATTGCCATCAGGGGATAGCATTTAAACCCAATATGGTTGGATCCCATTTCAGAAAAAAAAAATTAAATTCAATTACACACACACACACACACACACACACACACACACACACACACACAAGGTAAGAGCATTTAAGGGCAGGAAAAGCCAAAATGAGTGAGATTATACTTGCATCCTCAGTCTAAAAATTGGGTTTGTCTCTCCCACTCCCACCCCACTCCCATCCCTGCCAATGTTGCATTGCTTTGAGGTACAATATGACAAAGATCTGGTAATTTAGAGAAAACTAGGTCCTGCGTAGCATTTCTGATTATAGTAACTAAAAAATAGGTTGGGGGAGGGGTGTCCACCAAATCTTCTAGCCTGTTGAAGTGGCCTTAGAGCCTCTCAAAGTTTACGGAACACTGCATTAAGGAAGCAATCTTTAAAGTGACATTATCCTGGGGCCAGGGAAACATTTTAAGGGACAGACGACTATTGAATATATATCTTATTGGATCACCAAAGATTACCAAGTTCTTTATTAAAGGTTAAACCAGTTACCAATCTCCCCCTAATACCCACCTAGAGGAGACCCCATGATGGAGCAGAGAAGGTCCCAGAGACTCTCACAAGCTAAAACACTGTAGCAAACCAGCATTTCTTGAAGTTTCCTCTGCAGTGGAGCAGCACAGGGCCCCTTTGGGCCATGCAAAAAGCACTAGATGCTGGGAATAAAAATGAGTCACTGAATGATAAAATCTAAATCACTTCAAAGGTGATGCCAAGACTATATACTCTATTGACTCCCTTTCCCACCACCATTAACCAAGCCAAATAGATTTGGCCAGAAATCACAGTCAGTTCTAAGCCATTTCATGAACTGGCCAATGATTAATCATCATGAAGAGATAGTTTGTCCATAGGGTAAATGAGATGGATTATTTTCTGGAGTCAAGATTTAAAGAGATCAGAATTTAATAGAGTTTGCTCTTAGCTGAGATGGCCCTAACACAAGGATTGAATACATTTTATCACTATTTGCTGTTAGAAAAAGGAAACATTATAAATTATTATTCCATTCTTACAAAGGATTAAGTCAAATAATGAGGAGTCTTGGATAGCCAGCCACCTCTAACTATGGAACACTTAAAATACGGTTAGTGTGAATGAGGTATTATATTTTAAATTTTATTTAATTTTAAAAATAAATACCTACATGTGCTAACAGCTACTATACTAGGTTTAGAGGTTTGGTCAGTCCTGGGTAATTGCTCGTATTAGCTTGAGTTCTAACCAAAAGCACCCAAGGGACTTTGGTTTTAAGACTTATGGCAGCATCAGGGATACCAAAATAATTAGGGTATTAATTACAGTTCTCTATTATACATATCAATTATGGTAATCAATCCCTGTTTACAGGCAAGAAACCTCACATCTACCCCCATTTAGGGAACACCCTATTACCAACAGAATGAACAGAAATTTCTTTGTTAAAAGTAGTTCACCCATTGCGAAGGCTGACTGGCTTGAACCATGCCTAGATTAGTATTTTTCTTATATTTGACTAGGCTATTTAAGACTTAGTCCCCTATTATCAAATAAATTGCAAAATAAGTTAATTTGTAAGAATATTTGAGCATCTCCTATAATGCCCATAATGGAGACAAACATCATGTCTACCACATCTTCAAGCACCAAAATGACCACAAAAGAAACAGGACAGACCTTGCTGGTTTAGCTCAGTGAGTAGAGCGTCAGTCTGTGGACTGAAGGGTCCTGGGTTCAATTCCGGTCAAGGGCACATGCTCGGGTTGCGGGCTCGGTCCCCAGTGGGGGGCATGCAAGAGGCAGCCAATCAATGACTCTCATCATTGATGTTTCTATCTTTCTCTCCCTCTCTCAAATCAATAAAAATAAAAAATAAAAAGGAATAAGACAGGCAGCCAAGTATACATTAGGGGTTGGCAAACTTTCTGTGAAGAATCAGATAGTAAACATTTCATGCTTTGTGGGTCATACCGTCTCTGCCACAAATACTCAATTCTGCCATGTAGTGTGAAAATAGCTACAGACAATATGTAAATGAATAAGCATGACTCTGTTCCACTAAAATTTTACAGGCAGTGGGCTAGATGTGACCTGCCTGCCAACCCCTAGATACTGTGGAGAGTGGCTACAGTGTTTGGACAGGTTCAAGCCTCGGACTAATGAGAGGGCACAGTGCTCTCATTGCCACGTGCAAGTCCCAGCTTGGAGGGCAGAGCCCTCCCAGCACAATTATGGCCAGAGGCTATAGTTGTAAGCTTGAACCTATGGTCCGAACACGTGGCCCCACGTGTCTGAGTGATGTGGGCTTGATAGAGTTCAGGTGCATGTAATTGAGTAGATTCGAAACCCACGAGAACATTGTAACCACGCCCTTACTTTGCCTCATGGATTCTGGCTATAAAATAAAGAGACAGCTTACAGGCCATGGTGCTGTCGCTAGCTCTCCATCAGAGAGGGCAGTGTCCCACCCAGACCCAGCTTTCTTCTCTAGTCTGTCTTTTCTAAATCCTTCACCGCCCCCACTCAGGTTCACCCTTGGCCATGCTGGCATGGCACATGTGGCGCCCAAACACGGCCTGAGTATGGGGGAATTGTAATTGTGGGGTGAAAGAAGGCTCCCTTAAGGCACGCGTGCAGAAAGTGAAGGTAGGGTAGGGAGCGAGGTTCGGTTATTACTGGGTGTAAAACATGGGACAATGCTTAGTGAAGCAGTAGAAAATAGATAAGAAATAAGGTAGAAAAACAGAAAAAGAAGAGGATCCCTAAAACAATGCTTATTGAAGCATTTTTTAAATTAAAAACAGATCTGTAAAGCATAATTGTCATTTAAAGAGAATAAGAGAAAGTAGAAAATAAGCGGTAGAAAATAGTAGAAAATAAGAGATATATCGTTGTGAACTGTAAAGCAAAGGATGGAAATCCTGGTCAGCAGGATGTTTAAAGCCAGGCCAGGACATTTTGTTAAGGACTGTAAAGCAAAAGATGGAAATCAAAAGGCCACAGGAAGTGGGAGCAAGCAACCTGGACTGTGTCCAAGATGCAGGAAAGGAAAGCATTGGGTAAAGGAATGCCGCTCCAAGACTGATGTTGATGGTGATCCATTGCCCATTAGAAAGGCAAACTGTAAGCGGGGCCAGCCCCAGCCCCACCAGGTAGAGGGGACTGTATTATCGACCCTACTGCAGCCTTTCCAGCCGGCTCAGTCCCAAAGCCAACTGTCCAAGCAGCCTGATCCAGGGGACCAGCCTTGCATTGATGACATCTTCGCATCGCGGCATCTTACTACGCAAGTGACTGAGCTATCAACATGGAGTCAGCTGAAGAAGATGACTGAGGCCAAGCAGATGGTAGAAAAGCAAGGAGTGGAAGCTACTCCTTCAACCATGTTTATGGCAATGCTAACGTTGGTGAGCTGCCAGTCTTCTGTAAAGTCTTGGCACAGCTAAATCTAAGGACTCTGAGATATCCTGAAAATGTTAACATGTCTGAAGTTTGGTTTTTCTCTCATTGCTGTGTTGCATTGGCATTGTTTTATTATTGTTTTATTAATAGCCAGAGTTTTGTTCTCTCTTGTTGCTGTATTACATTAATATTACTGTATTGGTTGTTCTGTTAATAGCCAGAAGTTTGTTCTTGATGTTTTGGTTATGCTATGTAATTTGCCTAGAGCTTTTGATGATGTAAATAGAAGTGTTTAAAAACAAAAAAAGGGGGGATATGTGAAGAGCGGCTACAGTGTTTGGACAGGTTCAAACCTCGGACTAATGAGAGGGCACAGTCCTCTCATTGCCACGTGCAAGTCCCAGCTTGGAGGGCAGAGCCCTCCCAGCACAATTATAGCCAGAGGCTATAGTTGTAAGCTTGAACCTATGGTCCGAACACGTGGCCCCACGTGTCTGAGTGATGTGGGCTTGATAGAGTTCAGGTGCATGTGATTGAGTAGATTCGAAACTCATAAGAACATTGTAACCACGCCCTTACTTTGCCTCGTGGATTCTGGCTATAAAATAAAGAGACAGCTTACAGGCCATGGCACTGCCTCTCTCCATCAGAGAGGACAGTGTCCTATCCAGACTCAGCTTTCATTCTTTTGTCTGTCTTTTCTCAATCCTTCACCACCCCCTCTCAGGCTCACCGAACCTGGCTGAGCTGGCTCGGCACAAGATACATCATTGATTCCTAAATGTTGCTTATCATCAGAGTCTCCTGAATAATTTTTCTCATTTCTTTAAAGAGAGTTCTGGGCCCCATCTTCAGAGGATCCCCATCTTCAATAGTCTCCAAGAGGTGTGAGAATCTGTACTTTCAAAAGCTCATTAGATTATTATGGTCAACATCTGTGTCTATAAACTATGAGTATAGTTGAAAAAATGTGATATTGAGAGTCAGAAGATGTCAGCTAAAGTCTTGTTTCTACAAATAATTATCTTGGACAAATTACTTAATTTTTCCAAGCATCAGTATGTTCATCTAAAGATAGAGATAATACCTATCTCACAAGATTGTACATATATTTATTCATTCAACAAATATTTATTTAACTTCCAAGTGCAAAAGCACTGTATTCATTGTTAAGGGAACAAGACAGACATGGTTCCTAAGTTCACAGAGCTTGCAGTTAGAGATAAGCAGAGATAATAAATAAATAATAACACAAATAATCTGATATAATTACAATAAATTTAAGCTAATGAAGTAGTACAGTTTGCCTTGTGAATGCAAAACAGGGAAATATAATTCATACTTGGGGTCAAGAATTATTGTGAAGCCCTGGATGGTGTGGCTCAGCAGTTAGAGTGTTGGCTTGAGCACCAAAGAGTTGCAGGTTTCATGCAGGTTCAATCCCCTGCACATGCGGGAGGCAACCAATCAATGTCTCTCTCACATCAATGTTTCTTTCTCTCTCCTTCTCTCTCTCTCTCTTTTTCTTCTCTCTTTTCCCTTCTCCCTCACCCCCCTCTGCTCTAAGGATCAATGGAAAAAATATCCTCAGGTGAGGATTAAATATAAAAAGAATTATTGTGAAGATTATTAACTAATGTTAAATATAATTGTTTCAATTATTCATTCAACTGATGTTTGAGTATCCTCTATGTGTTGAATTCTAAGTGCTGGGATAAAACAGGAGGCACCTGTCCTCATGGAATTTACATTATGGTACATGATGAGACACAATGAATACATAAACAAATAAGGTCATAAGTGATAAGAACTTGAAGGAAATAAAATAATGTGATGGACAGATAGAGACTAGGAATTATCTTAGATGGTGAAGTTATGGACAGATGCTCTACAGAGGAAACATTTGAGCTGAGACCTTACAGATGGGAAAAAAAAACCAGCCATCTAATTTATATTACTGAATAATTCTAATGAAAATGTTTTATAAACTATACACACACAACATGATAGTTACATCTATTATTAGGAAATAATACCCCCAAAATGTAAAGTACAAGAGATCCACTTAGTTGAATTTGTGAATCCCTTTCTCTAATAGTTATTCATTCAACAAATATTTATTGAGCACCTACTATATGCCAAGCCTGGTTCTGGGGACTGGTGATAGATGCATAGCAAAGAACAAAACAGCCAAAGTCTCTGCTCATAAGAAGCTTACATTCTAAAGGGGAAGAGAGGCAATAAATAAACAAATAATATATATTGTAGGGAGCGGTTATAGGGTTAAGCCTCGGACTGACCTATGGCAAAGTTGCAAACAAGTCCCAGCTTGGAGGGCACAGCCCTCTACGCATAATTAAGCTTGATCTTGTGACTGCTTCCTAGATCTTTCCTGGGTAGCTAATTGGCTGTGGGAGGTGCAGCAAGTGCTGCCAAAACAAGTGAAACTTACAAGAACATTGTAAATTACCTTGTTTGCCCCTGACTATAAATAAAGCATCAGCTTTGCAGTCTGGCTCTGTTCTGTGGCCTCAGCAAGGCACAGAAGATCCACCTAGACCCAGCTTATTCTCTGTCTGTCTTTTCTTCATCCTTCACCAGCCCTCCCTCAGGCTCGCCGAACCCTTGGCTGTGCTGGCATGGCACAATATATCAGCTGGTACCGAGGGTAACACAGACACTAGATAATAATTACATAATTCCTGGACCTTTTCAAATAAAGAAATAATAAAGCAAAGTAAGAGGAAAAGAGAGTGCCAAGAATGTGTTGGCAATTTAGATAGGATGGTCAAGAAAGGAATCTTGATGAAGTGATAGAAAAATTAAGACCTAAAAGGTTCCTCCAGCCTCTACTTTAATACTACAATGACGAGAAACATTATTTGCTACTAGAGGCCCGGTGAATGAAATTCGTGCATGGGGGGGGGGTTTCCCTCAGCCCATCCTGCACCCTCTCCAATCTGGGAACCCTCGGGGTCCAACTGCCAGTTTAGGCCCGATCCCACAATCTGGGACCACTGGCTCCTAACCGCTCACCTGCCTGCCCTTAACCATTCTGCCTGCCTGCCTGGTCGCCCCTAATCACTCTGCCTGCCTGCCTGATCGCCCCCTAACCACTCTCCCCTGCTGGCCTGATCACCCCTGACCACTCTCCCCTGCCGGCCTGATCACCCTGACCGCTCTCCACTGCCGGCCTGATCACCCCTGACTGCTCTCCCGCCGGCCTAATAGCTCCTAACCACCTCTGCCTCGGCCCCCGCCACCATGGCTTTGTCTGGAAGGACATCCGGAAGACATCCAGTCTAATTAGCATATTACCCTTTTATTAGTATAGATTGTTTAATGGTACAAATGGATAGACTTTAACTTTTTAAAAAATTTATCTTTATTGTTGATAGTATTACAGATGGACACAGACAACAGACTTTAACTTTTATAGTCAGCCAAAGTCTGCCTTCTTCTAACTCATAGTCTTTAGGCCAGAAATTCTACTCCAAGATTACTGTCTGAAGTGTTCCATTGTTTATATGTACTATAATTTACATAATTTAACAGTAGTAATTTGTTAAATACTACTGATGATCATTTAAGTGTTTTCTAATTTTTGATGAGGATCTGTCTTTGTGCACACATCTTTTACCATTTTTAAGATTAACTCCTCAAGGTAAATTCCTAAAAGTGATATTAATGGACAAACAGTAGGCATATATTATATTATCATACAACTAGAGGCCTGGTGCATGAACATTCGTGCATTTGGGGGAGGGGCGTTGTCCCTCAGCCCGGCCTGTGACCTCTCGCAGTCCAGAACCCCTTGGGGGATGTCTACCTGCCAGCTTAGGCCCGCTCCCTGGGGGATCAGGCCTAAGCTGGCAGTTTGACATCCCTCTGGTAGCCTGGGAGCCCTTGGGGGATGTCTGACTCAGGGAGCGGGCCTAAGCCATTAGTCAGACATCCTTAGCACTGCCACGGAGGCGGGAGAGGCTCTTGCCACTGCCGCTGCGCTGGCCAGCCATGAGCCGGCTTCTGGTTGAGCGGTGCCCCCCCCCCCGTGGAAGTGCATTGATCACCAGGGGGCAGCTCCTGCATTGAGCATCTGCCTCCTGGTGGTGAGTGTGCATCATAGTGACCGATCATTCGCCATTAGGGTCAATTTGCATATTACCCTTTTATTATATAGGATTCCTACAATACATAAGGACTATGTTCCTTGCAAAAACTCTTTTAACCATTTCCATAATTTTGATAAATCTTAGTGAGGAAAAAAAGAAAATACACATGCTTTTATTTGCAATTCTTTGATTACTAATAAAGTTGAAGATCTTTTTAGGCTTATTAGTCAATATTTATTTTATTTTGTCATTTTCACTGAGGTATTCTATTTATTCAAGATTCTAAGAGTTCTTTGTATATTAATGATATCAGTCCTTTGTCTATCATATATGTTGAAGACATTTGTCTCAATCTGATAGGATTTGCCCTTATATTCCTCAACCTTTTTTTTTTTTTATGGCTTCTGGTTTTCATATCATACTTTCCTTACTTCAATATAATAAAATATTAACCCATGTTTTCTTCTAGGATTTCTCAGGTTTCTTTTTTTTTTTTACATTTAAATGTTTTATCTATTTGGAATTTACTCTGTGAGACAAATGAGGCAAACATGGAGCTTTCCTTTTCATCTTTATTCAATAAGTGTGCTTCAACATCATTTATTGAATAAATCATTTTGTCCACTGATTTACAATGTTACATTGATCATATGTTAATTTCTTATATATACTTGGATCTATTTCTGGACTCTATATTCTGTTCCTCTCATCAGTCAGTCTATTCCAGCACCTGGAATACTTTGTTTCATATAATTTCATAATCAATTTAAATATCTGATAGAGCAAGTTCTTTTCAAAGTCATATCCTCAACCCTATGTATTCTTGGCACTTTCAAATGGTTAATAAGTTGTGGCACACCCAGCCTTAATAAAACCCAGTTATTCTAAAATGACCAAAGCTAAATTTTTGAGATACACAGTAGTTCATTCTTAAAAACATTGTTCATAAGGCTTTTAGATCAATAGCTTGATATTTGTTAATTTATCATCTAAAAATAAAACACCAAACCAAAAAAAAAAAAAAAGAATTTCTGGCTTTACCTGTCTTCCCAGGTAAAAAAAAATCCATCCACATCCCTGTCTCCTATAACATCATACTCACACCTTTATTTTCATGCTCATCACATTATATCATAATTGCTTAAGGATAGGGCTATCTTTTATTAATTTTTTTAAATCATCACTGTTTAACAAAGTACCTGAAACTTAATAGAAGCTAAATAAAAGTTGAGTGAATGAAAAAAAGCAAGCAAGTTCTCTTTTCTGGACTAGTAAATTTATACCTGGGATAGTTACTGAAAAGCATTAAAATAATAATCCTCCAACTTTGAAAAGTATTTAAGTATTTAAGATGTTTTCACATCCATTTAGCTTATGTAACACTAGAGGCCCAGTGCATGAAAATTCATGCACTAGAGGGGGTCCCTCAGCCCGGCCTGCCCCCTCTCACAGTCTGGGAGCCCTCGGGGGTGGGAGGTGACTCGGCGATCAGGGGAAGGCAACGCCCCATCACACCTCTACTGCTGCCACTGCCGGCAGCACCAGACTGGGCCAGCCCTGGTTACCTGAGCCTCGGGGTGTCCTGGGCAGCTGGGGGGCTGGGGAACTCCGGAGGCAGGCGCGTGGAGCAGCCGGGCCCACCTGGCCTTGCCGCATGCCTGCTGCCCTGGCGGGACTGAGGGGACTGGGCGCCGCCATCTTGTGGCTGTGGGCACCGCCATCTTTGACGGCATGGCAGTCAATTAGCATATTCCCTGCTTATTGGCTTTGGGCGCCGCCATCTTTGAGGGCATGGCAGTCAATTAGCATATTCCCTCCTTATTGGCTGTGGGTGCTGCCATCTTTACGACGGCGTGAGGGTCAATTAGCATATCCCCCTCTTTATTAGACAGGATTCTTAACAACTCTGTTAAGTAGGCAGAATGGATTATTATCTCCATTTGTCAAGTCCAAAAACTAAGGATCAGAGTCACAAAGTTTCTAAGAGGCAGAGTTGGCTTTCAAAGAACCCAGAAGTTCTGGCTCCTACTCTAATGTTCTACTACTTTATGTTATTTTTATCAGTGGGCAGTGAAAGTAATATGTTATTAAAAGAAAAAGTGGAGGAAGCAAATAGACAATAACAGAGCTCAACAAATGAAGTAGCAGTAACAAAATATATAAAAATACTTGAACAAAAATTGATAAAGGCATCAGGCTATCAATATACATGTAACATGTAGAAAAATTTTAAAGAACTCTAAGAAGTTAAGACCGATGTTTATATAGGAACCTTGAAAGCTGATAGAGAAATATCAATATCAATATTTCTCAAATCCTACTCCTAAAGTACACTATGCAGGGATGAAAACCAAATGCAATATTAGCCTGACTCTTGTTATTTGATATTTTGATATTTTAGTTTTTATTTAATTAAAAATTTAGAATATCCTTAGGTTTCATTTCAGTTCAATATCTCTCATAAATAATTTCTTTGGGGAATATCCTACCAAATTCTTATTTATGGATGGTGGGGGTTTGTTTTAGTTCTGGATTTAGTAAATTATGAGGTTACTTCCAGTTTAGTTCAGTTCCCATCCTCCTTATAATTAAATCCCACCCTCTTCCTTTCTGTTAGCTTGATCTTTGGCCTCCTGATAAAGAGGTTTTGACATAGCAGCAGAGATGAATTACATGGGCTCATTATGTAGAGAAGAGCACAGGATACACTAGTTTGAGACAGACACATGGAATTCTTTTCCTAGTTATAATCTAATCCCTGGTTTAGTAACAGAAACACAAGAAAAATATCTTACCTAACTCCAGGATGTCAGTAGCTTCTATTAAAGAAAAAAATGTCACAGCATAAGTCATCATGACAAACATACCAAAATGATAGAAAAGTGAAGATTGGGGGGTAAAACGAGGGCTTAAGAGTTTGTCTAGTCCAATTCTCCCATTTTAAAAGACATTAAGTTTAGTAGTAATACTTGTAGAAGTATACCACCCAAGCCTCTTAAAAACTATGGAAGTCCAGAGAAGCTAACTAACTATGCCTAAAGCTATGAAGCTAATTTGGGATTATCTGTACTTAGAATCTAAAATTCCTGATTTCCAATTCAAAACAAAGCATATTGCTTTTGACAGATACCTCTATAAATGACAATATTTGCTTTTGTTTTAACCAGTGAATTCTTTGTACACTCAAAGGTTTTATGGTAAGAGATGCCAGATAAGTCTTCCATGCTAAACAGGATATTTTTCTTACCTTGATATTGGGATGCAGACTCCAACAGATGACCATATTTGTGTTTTCTAACATCATTCCAGTCTATTTCTGTGGGAAATAAAAAAAGAAGTCAGGTGCAAAGAAAATATAAGATTCAATACTTCTCCAATGGAGGAGTACGTACTAATAGTTTCTGATAAAGTACTTCTGAGACTCTATTCTAAGGAAATAATCTAAGATACAGAAAAAAAGGTTTTTATTTTAAAAGCTTCTGTAGTGTTTATAAATAACAAAAAAGGGGGAAGGGAATACTTAAATGTTCACAAGAGAAGGCTAATTAAGTTACTGCAATACATTCACTTGACAACGTATTTTGCAGCTCTTAAACTTTTACAAAGGCTAAACAACAAAACAGGAAAATGTTTAAGTTATAATGTTATCTGTTAAAATATGGGATAAAAATTATATTCATGGAATAATAACAATTATGTAAAAAATGAAAAACAAAGAACACCCCTGTTATGAACTAATTTGTGTGCCCCAAAAATTCATGTTGAAATCCTCCCTTGTATCTTAATGTGACCATTTGGAGGGTCTTTAAGCAGGTAATTAACTTAAAATTAGGTCATTAGGGTGGGCCCTAATCTAATATGACGGGCATCCATATAAGAGAAAATTCGGACACAGACCAGGACAAAGAAAAGATGATGTAAAGACACAGGAAGAAGACAGACAGCTATAAGCCAAGGAGAGAGGACTCAGAAAGAAAATTACGTCCGAAACCTTGATCTTGGACTTCCAGCTTCCAGAACTGTGAGAAAATAAATTTGTATTATTTAAATCACCCAATCTGTAGTCTTTTCCCCCTTTCTATTTTCTAATTTCAT
This sequence comes from Cnephaeus nilssonii, assembly GCF_951640355.1. NCBI lineage: Eukaryota > Metazoa > Chordata > Mammalia > Chiroptera > Vespertilionidae > Cnephaeus > Cnephaeus nilssonii. Next base: position 73,183,135 of record NC_137078.1, read on the forward strand.
ATATTTAAATTTTTTCTATAAAGAGGATACATAACATATAATGGAAATACATTTTCCTTGTTTGAAAATTTAGATTAGTCTATTGACTTTCTCACCATCAATCACCCATCAAATTTTCACTTCTCTTCCTACCCAGCTCAGATTCCGTGATCTCTCATTAAAATCACTTCCTGCAAACACTCTTGACCCCCTACAAGCCTCAATCCTAACTTTGGTTTAAGCCCCTTATTCCCCTATACCATGCCTATCCCAACAGTTCAGTACTGAAGAAAAACAAATGCAAGTTTACTGGTCTCACTTTAAACTCATGGCCATAACTCTCAAATGCTACTTAACACCATCTGCAAATCACACCACGTTCCCTACTTGCTTTTCTACTTTCCAAAAAACAAATTCATATGCCTTTCTCTCTCCTCATACTCCAAATATCCCCTCCCTCACCTTTGCTCTTAGGGGAGTACATTAATTCAGGGTTCATTGAGAAAACAACAAAAAGGGATAGGAACCTTCAACATGCCACTCATTTCAGAAAGGTACACATCTTATTTAGTGGTATACTAGTATCCCCATTGCATAGTATAGTAGTAGGTTCTCAGTTAACATTTGGTGAATGAATGAAGCTACTCATTCATCATTCTTTCTGACTGTCTCCTGTTGCTGTGGATAAAGTGTCCTTGTTTTTATCAAAAGTCAACCCTCATTTCTTGCTCCAGATCTCATTTCCTCTCCTCCTCTTAGGGCTTTGCAAATACTCCCCTGCTAATAGATCGTTTGCATCAGCATTCTTACTACTCCTTCACCTATCAAAACAAATAAAGACAAAAACCCAATAAACACCACCTCTTAATCTGACATATCTCTCTCCTGCTATGTCCTTCAACTTTTCTCTCCTTCATAGGAAAACTTACTTTATTTTTTTCCCAATGAAAATGAAATGTTTTAATTATTCCAATTAAAATCCAACAAATATGGTTGGATTATATTTTTAAAAAACATGCTATTTACAAGAGATAAACCTCAAATATAAAAAGGGAAGAACAGAAGAATATACTAAAAAAATACTGCCAACAAAAATGAGTTGAGGTAGTTATATTAGGATCAGATAAAGTAAGCTTTAAAGCAAAATATTTCACTAGTTATAATGAGGTATATTTATTTTTTTCCCTTTAAACAATAAAAAAGAAAAAAAAAAGAGAAAACTTATTTTAAGAGTTGTCTATAGTCAATGCCTTCTTACTTTCTCACATTATCGCCTCATTCAAAAAGGGTTTTTCTGCTCACAACCCGAGTGAGATAACTCACAAATTCCTATTTCCAGCACTGACCTCTTCTTGGAATTCCACACTTACATATACAATTACCTACAGACCATCTCTAAATGGTTATCAGTCAGATACTTCAAACAGAAGAGACTGAAACAGTCTGGCCAAAACAAAATGGCCTGTCTTGCCAACCTGTTCCCCTTTTTGTTTTCCCCAAACCAGTAAGTGGCATCTCTATCACCTAGTTGCTTAAGCCAGATATCCTTGAAATTATCCTTGATGCCTCTATTTCCTTTACATGCACATCCAATCCATCAGTAAGTTCTGTTGGCTCTTATCCCAAATCCATCTACTGCTCTTAATATCACCATTCACACGGTAGTTCAAGTCACAATTACCTCCACCCTGGAAAATTACAACAGCCTACTAACTTGTTTTCCTTTTTCCACTCTTGCCCTACTTCAACATATTCTCTACATAGGGGTTAAAGTGAGCATCATTTTAAAACATAAAATGTCATTTATCTGCTTTAGGACCTCCAACAGCTTCACACTGAGTTAAGGATACCTTACAAAGCTATGCAGGATCTGGCTCCTGTCACTCCTCTGGTCTTATGTATTATGACTTTTTCCTTTTCCACCACATTCCAGTTGAACTGGTCAGTGTCCCACTCCAAGTATGCGCCTTCTCTCCTGGTTTGAGGTCCCCTGTCTTTCTAGTAATCTGCCATGTCTGTTCTCCTCTAAATAATTATTAAAATTTACAAAGTTTATCAGGCTTAAAAATTGCTGACAGAGACAAAAGATATTAGGGTATCATAACTGAATTTATATTTAAAGTTTTTCACAATTATTTTTATAATTAGAAGGAATGTATCCTTAAAAATTATATACCAATATATAGTGTATTTATTTATACAATTTTTCAGTACTGTATGACTTAAGATGAGCTACCAATGTATGTAAAACTGCTTCAGGAAGCCATAATAAATAGAAATCAGGTTGCAAGATTAATAAAACAGTATTTAAAAGTGACTAATGCAGTTTAGAAAAAATATCTTAGTAAAGACAAAAAACAAAAGCCAGACTCAATGGTGAAGAAAAATGAATAAAATGACTTTAACTCGGTTGAAAGGTACCAAATAAAGTTCAATTTAAGACAATGAAAAAGGAACTTCTGAGAATATTTGAAACTCCTGGCACAAACTAGTGGAACCTAGAAAGCAGCACACAAAGAAGAAAAGGAGAGAAAACAAATTTACAAAGTGTGGAATTTACAAAATGCTTAATTTTAAAGCATCATCATAAATTATTCAATGGATTAGATAACTGTCCCTGTATCAATTTCTAAATGAACAGAATAGAATTCCACATATCAAAAAAGGAGCTAGTGCTCTAACCGGTTTGGCTCAGTGGATAGAGTATCGGCCTGCGGACTGAAGGGTCCCAGGTTCGATTCCGGTCAAGGGCATGTACCTTGGTTGCGGGCACATCCCCAGTAAGGGGCGTGCAGGAGGCAGCTGATCGATGTTCCTCTCTCATCGATGTTTCTAACTCTCTATCCCTCTCCCTTCCTCTCTGTAAAAAATCAATAAAATATATTTTTAAAAAAAAGGAGCTAGTGCCCAGCCAGTGTGGCTCAGTGGTTGAGCGTCGATCTATGAACCAGGAGGCCATGGTTTGATTTCCAGTCAAGGCAAATCCCTGGGTTGCAGGCTTGGTCCCCAGAGAGGGGCGTGCAGGAGGCAGCTGATCAATTATTCTCTGTCATCATTGATGTTTCCCTCTCTTGTTCCTTCTCCCTCTTCTCTGAAATCAATAAAAAAATATTTTTAAAAAATTTTAAAGAGGAACTAGTCATAACTTTTCAAGCATTCTAAGCATAATGGCCATGTTTCAGAGTATATTATGATATGTAGCTACTATTTTTAAATAACTAGTTTTGTTTTATTTCCTTTTACCAGGCAGGGTATTTCTTCTCTGGTAGTCCTTTTCCCAGTTAACAGTAACAATTCAGAAACCTGAAATCCTTTTTAATTGTCTGCACTCCCTGGCCTTCCAAATCAACTAGGTTATCAAATTATATCATTTCTACCTCTAAAATGGCCATTTCCTCTGCTCCTAATCTGAGTTAAGATTGCATTATCTCTCACCTTGACCAATAAAAACAGTTACTTAATTCCTGTTTGATCTCACTTCCTTTCAACCCATACTTTGGTATTAATTTTCTAAAATTTGGATAGGATAAAACTTGTCACTACCTCATTTAAAAGCCTTCAAAGATCAAGTCCTAAACTCTATCTATACTAATAAAAGCCTAGGTGGCCCTCGTGCCTTCACAAGATGGCTGCCCAATGTCGTCACAAGATGGCCGGCAGGGGAGGGCAGTTGGGGCCAACAGGCCAGCAGGGGAGGGCAGTTGAGGCCAACCAGGCCTGCAGGGGAGGGCAGTTGGGGGCCATTGGGCGGGCAGGGGAGGGTTACTGCGGGCAATCAGGCAGGCAAGTGGTTAGGAGCCAGCAGTCCTGGATTGTGAGAGGATGTCCGACTTCCCGTTTAGGTACCATGCTAGAAACTTTGCATTATGTTATTTTACTTAAACTAGAGGCCCAGTGCACGAATTCATGCATGGGTGGGGTCCCTTGGGGTGGCCTGTGGAGATCGGGCCCCAGCTCGTGCCCTCAGCCTCTCAACCCCAGCTTGCTGATTGCCCTGCAGACGGCGACCAGCAGCAGCGGTGGGGGCAGGGCTGCCTCCCGGCTCCCAGGCACTGAGGGAGCCAGGTGAAGGGTCCGGCTCCGATCGATCACCCTGCAGGCAGGATGGTGGAGCAGGTGAGGGGGCTGCGCCAGGCCAAGGCAGGTTGCCAGGCGGGGCTGCGGGGCTCCGGGGCTGTGAGGCTAGGGACACAAGCTGGGGCTGAGAGGCTGAGGGCGCGAGCTGGGGCCCGATCTCCGCAGGCCACCCCAAGGGACCCCACCCGTGCATGAATTCATGCACTGGGCCTCTAGTTTAAGTAAAATAACGTAATGCAAAGTTTCTAGCATGGTACCTAACATGGATAAAAAATTCATTAAATAGGTTTTCTTTCTTTCCTTTCTTAATAATAATCTCTAGTACAGTTGAACCATTATAGAAATATTTTTAAGTATTTAAAAAGCAAAACTTCCACCCAGCCGGTGTGGCTCAGTGGTTGAATGTTGACCTATGAACCAGGAGGTTACCATTCGATTATGGGTCAGGGTACACGCTGAGGTTGGAAGCTTGATCCCCAGTGGGGGGCATGCAGGAGGCAGCCGATCAATGATTCTCTCTCATCACTGATGTTTCTATCTTTCTCTCCCTCTCCCTTCCTCTCTGAAATCAATACAAATATATATAAAAATAAATAAAATAACACTGAATGTCAAGTATAATTGAAAATTAAAAAAAAAAAGCAAAACTTCCAACCTCCTTTCATGACCTGAAAAATTCATGCTAATGACAAAAATGGCATCATGGCTAACAGAAAAGGATAATGAATAATCTAATTAGTAATGAGAAATTCTTTAAATTCAGTCCTTGCTAAGGCTCTTAATCCCTCTTACCTCTAAAGGTAAAAAGATACTTACCACTAGGCTGCATAGTCAATGAAAAACTGGACAAGGTGTTAAGAAGTTTGGGATTTATCCCTGGATCCACCAATACCTTGCTCTGACCTCTGACAAGTCAGTTTCTCTGTATGTTAATTTCTCCATCTGTAAAGTTGGGGTGGGAAAGAAGTGGACATTTGTTACCCTGTAAAGTACTGAGACTTTTAGCTATTAATAAAATAGGCTACATTATAAGAAAAGTAGGACAGACACAATTTTTTTGCTTATTAGACTATCTCAGTGTTAGACAGTACCTTATAGCAAGTACCACAGGTTTAATTTAACTAAGCCTCAATATCTGCAGAGATAAAGAATATAGATACTTGCTACATTTGTTCCCATGAAAATGTTTAATATAAATATAATTTCCAATTAGGTTAAGCCAGAAAAATCAAAAGATATTCAAACACCATAAACATAATGTAACGAACTGATCTGTGTTCCCACAAAATTCATATGTTAAAGTTCTAATCTCCAATGTGACTGTATTTGGAGATAGGGCTTTTAAGGAAATAACTAAAGTTAAATGAGGTCATAGAGGTGGAGCTCTAATCTGACAGTACTAGTGTCATAAGAAGAGAATGATCTCTCTCTCTCTCTCTCTCTCTCTCTCTCTCTCTCTCTCTCTCTCTCTCCTCTTCCTCTTTCCACTCCCTCCACAAAGACATACAGAGAAAAAGGCCAGATGAGGACACCTGTCTGTAAGTCAAGGAGAGATGCCTCACCAGAAACCAGCCCTGCAAACACCCTGACCTTGGACTTCTAGCCTTAGGAACTGTGAAAAAATAAGTTTCAGCCACCCAGTCTGTGGCATTTTGTTATGGCAGACCTCCCTGTCTAATACACATGGCCATAGGACAAATGAGGCTGTAGTAATTCTCGGAGTACTTCATACAACAGTCATCAGTTTCCAAGTTGCCCTAAAGAACCTTTAATCTTTCTTTTACAAAATAAAAACAAAACAAAATATTGAACTGAAAGTTAAATTTATTTATTTTTTTGTTACTCTTCACTCAAGGATATTTTTTCCATTGATTGTTTTAAAGAGAGTGGAAGGAAGGGAAGGGAAGGGGGAGAGAGAGAAAACATTGGTGTGAGAAAGACACATCAATTGGTTGTCTCCTGCATACAGTCCCAACTGGGGCCAGGGATCGAACCTGCAACCCAGGTATCTGCCACACCGGCCAGGGCTTGAAGTTATAATTTTATCCTGTTTTGAATATCAACTTTATTTTTTCTTAAAGTACTTAGGCAAGTAATTAATTGTCCTGAGCTTCAGTTTTTTAATCAGTAAAATAGGAATGCAATCTTAATGCTACTTGCTTCACTAAGTTGTTGTGAGGAACAAATGAAAAAAAATGGCTTTAAAAGTGCATAATACAACACGCAAAATACAGATAATAGAGATTATTCAGGAAAAACTTGCTGTTTACTACTTTTCTCAGAGAGAAAACTCAGAATTGGAATAATATAATGTATTTACAAAAAGGACATTAGAACCCCTGTTACTAGTTAGCCCCTAAGGATTCTAATACTCACAATATTAGGACAGACACAAGTTTTGATTGGGACCTTTAAAAATTATGGTAATGTGATTTACTTGGGGGAAGTGAAAACGCCTCTGTTTATTTCAAAATACAGTAATGACACTAAGGGGCTGGAGTAAGAAGACTAACCTGAGTCCTTTGATGTCCAGAGCCCTGAAACATTAAGACAGGAGTCTCTGCAACATCCTAGAAAATATACCCTCTTTTGATTTCTGAGAAAGGAGTGCAGGAGCATAGACTAGGAACATCTAAAGCAGTGCTGTCCAATATAACTGTCAGTGATAATGAAAATGTTCTACATCTGCACTGTCTAATGAGTAGCCACTAGTCACATGTGGCTATGCAGCACCTAAATGTGTGTAGAATTACTGAAGAGCTGCATTTTTAATCGTATTTAATTTTCATTAAATTTAAATACATGCATGTTCAGTGGCTACAATATTGAACAGTGCAGATCTAGAGAATGTAAAGATTCTAGTATTAGAAACCTTTGAGATAAAGATCCTATCTAATAAAAAGAGTAATATGCAAATTAACCATCACTCTGCTACACCAATAAGCCACACCCACCAGCCAGGCCCACTAGCCAATCAGGAGCAAATATGCAAATAAACCCAACCAAGATGACTACAGCCACATAGAGCAGGAGGGAGGCTTGGGTTTCCCAGGCAATGGAGGAAGCCAAGCTTTCCGCCTGCCCTTGCCGGCCTAGGCCTCCACTCAAGGCTACAAAGTTTCAATTATAGAAGGAAAACAAATCCAAACAGAAATGGCAGCAGCCACGGAGCTAGAAAGAGCGGGAGGCTAGTGTTGCCCCTGGCGATGGAGGAAGCCAAGCTTTCCGCACACCCTGGCTCGCCCAGGCCTCCGCTTAAGGCTACAAAGTTTCAATTATAGAAGATACATAAACCCCAACAGAAATGGCTGCTGCCACGGAGCAAGCAGAAAGCTTGGCTCTGCTCCAGGCTACAAAGTTTCAATTGTAGAAGATAAATAAACCCCAGATACCAGGGCCTCTGCTTGGGTTGCCAGGGGGCGTGGCCGGCCTGCAAACCACCACAGGCTCCTCGCCCAGGCCGCCCCACGCCCCAAGGGAACCCCCACCCTGATCCGGGACACCCTTCAGGACAAACCAGCCGGTCCCCACCCATGCACCAGGCCTCTATCCTATCTAATAAAAGAGTAATATGCAGATTGACCATCACTCCAACACACAAGATTGCTGCCCCCATGTGGTCTAAGATCCTGGCCCCATGTGGACACAAGATGGCCACCACAAGATGGCCAGCAGGGGAGGGCAGTTGGGAGAGACCAGGCCGGCAGAGGAGGGAAGTTGGGGGTGACCGGGCATGCAGGGAGGGGCAGTTGGGGGGGACCCAGGCCTGCAGTGGAGAGCAGTTGGGGGGGACCAGGCCTGCAGGAGAGGGCAGTTAGGGGTGACCAGGCCTGCAAGGGACGGCAGTTAGGGGCAAACAGGCTGGCAGGAGAGCAGTTAGGCATCAATCAGGCTGGAAGGGGAGTGGTTAGGGGGTGATCAGGCTGGCAGGCAGAAGCGGTTAGGGGCAATCAGGAAGGCAGGCAGGTGAGCAGTTGGGAGCCAGCAGTCCTGGATTGTGAGAGGGATGTCTGACTGCCCGTTTAGGCCCGATCCCACTGGGCAGTTGGACATCCCTCAAGAGGTCCCAGATTGGAGAGGGTGCAGGCTGGGCTGAGGGACAACACCCCCCCCATGCACGAATTTCGTGCACCGGGCCTCTAGTAATATATAATAGAAAAATATACAAGGCTATGGAAACATCCTTTTGAAATGTGACAAAACAATTACAATAGGTCATACCTTGAAGCAAGAAAAAAATTCTTTATACCCTACATAATAAAAGGGTAATATGCAAATTAACCATCACTCCGCTACGCCCACAATTGGGCCGGCAGGAGGTGTGGGGGGTGGGACTCCCGCCAGCCCCATTGGCCACCGCTGAGGGGGGACCGATGGGGCCGGCGGAAGGCGCGGGTGGTGGGACTCGGGGTGGCCGATTGCGCCGGTGGGAGGAGCGGGGAGCCGGGACTCGCGAGTCCCCACCCCCCGCTCCTCTCGCTGGCCCAATGGGCTGCCGCTGAGGGGGAACTGATGGGGCCAGCGGGAGGCACGGGCGGCGGGACTCGGGTGGCCGATCGGGCCGGCGGAAGGCGCTCCGATCAGCGGGTGGCCAGAGCCAAGGCCTGGGTCCCAGGTGCCAGAGGAAAACTGGTGCCGGCAGCCAGGTGAAGGAAGGTCTATTGCACAAATCTTCATGCAACGGGCTTCTAGTATTGTGATATTAAGAAAAAAATCAGCCCTAGCTGGCTTGGTTCAGTGGATAGAGCATCAGCCTGCAGACTGAAGGATCCCAGGTTCGATTCCAGACAAGGGCACATGCCAGGTTGTGGGCTTGATCCTCAGTAAGGAATGTGCAGGAGGCAGCCAATCAATGATTCTCTCTCATCATTGATGCTTCTCTCTCTCTCTCTCTCCCTCTCCCTTCCTCTCTGAAATCAATAAAAAAGAGGAAAAAAAAAGAAAAAAATCAGCCCAGCCGGTGTGGCTCAGTGGTTGAGCATTGATTTATGAACCAGGAGGTCATGGTTTTATTCCTGGTCAAGGCACATGCCCCGGGTTTCGGGCTCGATCCCCAGGGTGGGGCGTGTATGAGGCAGCTGATCGATGATTCTCTCTCATCACTGATGTTTCCATCTCTCTTTCTCCCTCTCTCTTCCTCTCTGAAATCAATAAAAATGTATTTTAAAAAATCAGTTGTAAATTATCTCTTATATATTAAAATAGCAGTAATAATAATTATTAATAATTATTATTACTGCTATTAATAATTATTACTAGCATTATATAGCTCTTATTTTTAAGTGTTTACTATGTGCCAGATACTGTGCTAAGTATTTCAATAAGACCATCCTCCCCCGTTTGATACCACTTAGTATGGTATCATTATTCATTTTTACAAATAAGGAAATGATACCAGGGAGGTTGATTAACTTTCTGAAAGTTCGGTCAGAAGGCAGAATTTGAACAAAAACTATGCTCTTAACAGCACCATCTTTATCCTCAAAGTAAGTAAACAAATGAAAAAGAAACCTTACAAATGTTTCTAATACAAATTAGCCCAGCATGGGAAGAACTACAATCAAATGTGAATGTGAATCTTCCACCCATTTTACTATAGTAAAAACTGACATTTGATCTGGACACTGAATAAGATTAGATATTGTCTGGGATTAAATAAGGTAAAATTAAGTTAAACAGAGGATGTTCATAGGAACTGTATTTTAAATTATTCATAGAGCTTGGAAAATAATGCAGGCTTACATGCACATACCAATGAGAGACAAGGTGAGGAAGGGAAAGGAGGAAGAGAACAGGGAAGGAAGAATGTTTCTCCCAGAAATGTAAACTGGAAAGTAGAAAAAGAAGAATCAAATGTACTTCTGAAAACCCATTATGACAAGATAGAACTCTTTCAGTGTTAGGTAACAGTTGTGGTTTTAATAAACCACAAGCCTAAGCCGATATGCACAGAAATCAAATTGAAATGTTGAGAGCTGAACAACTGTCCCACTGTGGTCATGGATGACAAGCTACGGGGAGGCAGGAGATAAGACAGAGGACTGGTCTGGGATGTGCCACTAATCAGCCACTCTCTCATTAGCAAGTATTCCTAGTGCCTCTCACCTGATCCTTTGCCTCTAGCTTTCCATTTATTTTGCTCCATTCATAGATGAGTGTGATGAGATGGTAATATTCCTCTGGGATGATCCACCAGAAGAGGGGAGAGGGGAGGCAAGGTAGGCAATCACATTCGCCAAGAAAGCAATAAATCCTGTCTTGTGCATTCAGCAGATGTGAACAAAGAAGATGGAGCAGATCTCTCCTTGGTGACTCCCTCCCCCACTCTCTCTGTAGCAATTATGCATCTCTGCAGTGCACACAGAGAGACCCCTAGAGAACATCAATATTTCCTTTAACAAGTAAGCAGCTAACAACGAGTGGCTAATGAAAATGCAGAGAAGCCATAACTCTCTTTGTTGCTTCTTGAACAAGATCATTGGCATCAATGGTGCCACATCATACTTCCTGGAAATGCATAGTGTGTTAGGACAATAGCCAGTAGTTTATTATAGATGTAAAAGAATAGGGTAAGGTACAGAGATAAGTGACAGGAAGTGATTGAGATGAGAATAGAAAAGTAGGTAGGCAGCAACTTGTGAAGAGCCTTGTTTGCTAAACTAAGACAATGGCATATTACATACTAAAGCGTTTTATGTCATCCTAAAGATCATGTTAGACATTCAATATCAAGATATATTGAATTATTAATGGTATTTTACATCTATAAAGGGGCTTTAACTATTTTCACAGACTTTTACATACATTATTTCAAATGTTCATACAGCTTCCATACTTACATGTTTACTAAATTCTGATACTGATTATGAACTTACAATGTGAGAAGGGTAAGATTTAGAAGCAAAAGATCTAGGACTATATCTTGCCATTCATAGTAACACGATTTTGAATAGTCTAATAAACCTTCATTGTTTCCATGAAACAGGAATAGCAATAGTACCCACTTCATAAAATTACTGTAAAGACTATATGAGATAATTCTGTGAAGAGCACTTTGCAAACTATAAAGAGCTGCATAAATAACATGCAGGACTTGTCACAATTGCAGGATAAATTGGCAAGAAAGGGTGAGATTCTTTTATTCACTCTAGTTGTTTTTTTTGTGTGACACGTCCATTAATACAAAGCCTAACAGAGGGTAACGCTCTATTTCTCTTAGGTATAAATACAGGTTCTGACCTTTTCGAGGATCTTATTTTTGCATGGTACCATCAGCTATACCAAATAGGGAATCGTTTTTCCTTTAGTAAGATGGAGAAATCTAGAAGCAAACGATAGAAAAAATTAGAAATGTGAACAAGTACAGTAGACCAAAGAAGACAGACAGTGAAATTAGGTTTTTATCAGAGGAAACCAGCAGTCTGGACACCCAGACATAGTTTCCCAAGGGCAGCAATATGGTTAGGTTTCCAATTTCCAGGATCCTTCCCTCAGCTTTGTGGATTCAAAATCCTAATTATGTTACAAATAGAATAGAATCTTGATAGATCTATAGGCCATTAAATAATAATAGGTAAACTGAAATGTTCATTTATTAATTTACTGTGAGAAATATGACAGCCACATGAACTAAAATATACACTGAAAACTACAAAACACTAAAATAAAATTAAAGAATCTATAATAATAAAAGCATAATATGCAAATCGACTGAACGCCAAACAGCAGAACGACCTTCCCGACAACCACGCTATGACATGCACTGGTGCCAGGCCAGCCAAGGCGGGTGCGATGCAATTGGTCGGGGGCCCTGCCATCACCCCATGATCACCTGCAGAGGGAGACCCAGGCCACCGGCTGGCGGGGCAATCATTTGGGGGGCTCCACAATTGCCCCAAAGAGGGAGGCCAAGGCCACCGACCGGCGGGCTGCGGCGGGTGGACAGGGCTTCCTTCTGTGGGGTGATCGATCACGGAGCCCTGGCCGGGTAGGCGGGCCTCCCTCTGCGGGGCTATTGATAGCAGAGCCCTGGCCAGGGGGAGGTCCAGGCTACTCGGCCGGCGGTGCTGCAGCAGGTGGGTAGGGCCTACTTCTGTGGGGCAATGGATCACGGGGCTCCCGGACTGCGAGAGGGCGTAGGCTGGGCTGAGAGACGGCCCCCCTACCTCAGTGCACGAATTTTCATGCATCGGGCCTCTAGTACATAAATAAATGGAAAGACATCTGTGTTCATATATTGGAAGACTAATATTGTTAAGATGACAATAATACCCAAAGTGATCTACAAACTCAATGCAATCCCTATCAAAATCCCAATGATGTTTTTTGTAGAAATATAAAAAACCATCCAAAAATTCCCATGGACTTTCAAAGGATCCCAAATACCTTAATCTTGAAAATAAAGAACAAATTTGGAAGATTCACAATTCCTGATTTCAAAACTTATTACAAAGCTACAGTAATCAAAACAGTATGGTCTGGGCATAAGGACAGACATATAGACAAATGGAATAGAACAGAGGACCCAGAAATAAACCGTAACATATACAGTCAAATGATTTTCTGCAATGGTGTCAAGACCATTCATAGGAAAAAGATACTCATTTCAACAAATGATGCTGGGAAACCTGATACTCACATGCAAAAAAATGAAGTAGAATGTTTTCCTTACACCTTATACAAAAATTAACTCAAAATGCATCAAAGACCTAAACATTAGAGCTAAAATTATAAAACTCTTAGGAGGAAACATAAGGGGAAATCTTCATGGATTTGCAGTGATTCTTGGATATGACATCTAAGGCAGATGTTGAGGGCCCCCTGGGAAGGCACATGGGCATTTCTTTAATTATTGTCAGCTGAACTCAGGGCGACAGGCAGAGCCACACCCTGGGAACATGCTTCCCCAAAAAGGCTGGACATGTTATCAGTACTGACTTTTAACCTTGCCCAGGTGTCGGTGGTAGCTGGCTTAGATATGTAAATCCAGTCAAGCACCAGGAATGCTCGGGCCTATTCAAGAATGCAAGTAAGTTCCTTTGATCCTAAGTTTCGGTGATACTTCCGGTATTTGGGGATCTATACTTATAAAAGGGTAATATGCTAATTAGATTGGATAGACAGGATGTCTTCCGGACGTCCTCTGGACGTCCTTCCAGACAAAGCCGCAGCAGCTGCAAGGGCTGAGGAGGGCAGGCAGCCACAGCAGCTGTGAGGGCCAGCAGTGGCAGCAGCAGCAGGGTGATGGGGGCGGCACCTTCCCCTGATCATCCTGGTCGCCTCCCACAGAGGGAGGCCAGACTTTGGCTTAGTAGGACCTCCCCTGAGGGGTCCCAGACTGTGAAAGGGGATAGGTTGTGCTGAGGGGAAAACCTCCCCCCCCCCCCCGCCCAGTGCACGAATTTTCGTGCACCAGGCCTCTAGTATATAAATAAATGGGCTGTGTGGGCTCCGGGTCCCTGCCTCTCCATCAGAGGTGGCAGCGGTTCCACCCAGCTCCCAGCTTTATAAATCTATCTCTGCGTCTTCTTTCTTTCTTGTTTTCTTTCTTTTATTTCTCAATCCCTGGCCGCCTCCACTTAGAACCAGTTCGTTCATCTCTCTTTCCGTGCTGGACGCAGAAAAGGGAGATCCCCGCCATATCTGGCCCCCGCAGCAGAGGCAAACCCCCCAATACACTGAATTTCATTAAAATGAAAAACATTGTGTATCAAAGGACACTATCATGAGAATGAAAAGACAACCTACAGAATGGGAGAAAATACTGGCAGATCATATATCTGATAAGGGATTAATATCTATTTAGAATATATATAAGAACTCCTATTGCCCAGCCAGTGTGGCTAAATGATTGGGCATCAACCTATGAACCTGGAGGTTATGGTTTGATTCCCGGTCAGGGCACTGCCCAGGTTGTGGGCTCGATCCCCAGTGGGCAGTGTGTAGGAAGTGGCCCATTGATGATTTTCTCTCATAATTGATGCATCTATCTCTCTCTCCCTCTCCCTTCCTTTCTCTGAAATAAGTAAAAACATATTTTTAAAAATTAAAAAAAAAATAGAACTCTATAATTCAACAACAAAAACCTTCAACCCAATTAAAAAAATGGACAAGGGAACTGAACAGACATTTCTCCATTTATCTATACAGATGGTCAATAAGCACACAAAAAGATACTAAACTTCATTAATTACTAGGGAAATGTAAATCAAAATTACAATGAGATACCACTGTACTAATGTCCATTAGGATGGCTATTATGAAAACAAACAAACAATAATAAGAAGTGTTGGTGAGGATGTGGAGAAACTAAAACTCTTACAAATTGCTAATGGGAATAAAAAATGGTGCAGCTATGGAAAATCTCAGAGAGTTGAACATAGAATTACCAATAACTGAAACCAAGGACTGATGCTGCTATGAACACTGTCCACTAATGTTCATAGCAGCATTATTCACAATAGCCAATGGGAAGAAATGATTCAAGTGTCCATAAATAAATGAAAGGATAAACAAATGTGGTATATTCATACAACGGAATATTATTCAGCCATAAAAAGGCATGAAATTCTAATACTTGCTATAACATGGATGAATCTTAAAAACATTATGCTAAGTGAAATGAGCCAAAAATCAAAGGGATAAATATTGTATAATTCCACTTAGATTTGTTAACTAGAGTAGGCAAATTCATTGAGGTTTGGCAGGGTGGGTAATGAAGAGTTATGATTTAATGGGTTCAGAGTTTCTGTTTGGGATGATGAAAAAGTTCCAAAAATGGATAGTAGTAAATGCTACATAACATTGAAATGTACTTAATGAATTAAAATGGTAAATTTTATGGCATGTATATTTTACCACACACATACAGAAATGAAACAGGCAACAGGTGAATCTGCATCAGTTCTATTTTGACAGTCCTATTCAACCAGTTCATAACAGGAATACAAAAAGGTTCACAGGGACTTTCAAGAAATTAAGTACTAGAGTCATAGCATTTCCTTTCCTGAATAATCCTAGATGTAACCTATCAATTTTCTTTCTGACCTTCCATTTAGCATGATTCCAAGCTATCTTTTGATAGACATATCCTTTCTTTGGATAATGTTGCCATCTATATATAGCAAGTGGTACAGATTAACTCTGTCACTAGCTATATAAACTTGGACAAGTTACTGTCTCTGGGCCTCAATTTATGTATCTTTAAAGTGGAAATAATAGTGTCTACTCCAAAGGGTCTTTGAGGGGTAAATGGCATTATCTATTTTAATGAGTTAATATAAATAAATATCTGATAGATAGGGAGTACTTCCCCACCTTCCTAACTTTTTGTCAAGTTACTGATTACTGAGAAGTCAGTCAGTTCTCTGTATATTGGCTCTATCAGCATCCATACAATCATCACCACAGTTCTCTGTAGTTTAGAGGGTCTTGCTAATATCTATATCAGAAACCTTCTCTCAAAAGACCAAAAGCAAATGCAAATAAATTCATTTCTGCCTACCTCACAGACCTCTCCTTACAGGATTCCATCCTCCCTGAGGACAGAGACTGTCATAGGCTTATTTTATATCCCAAACATTACCTAGCAGAAAAAATAAGTCTCAATTTTTTTAGATTGAATTTTCAACAATTCTAAGTTTTTACAATAGAATCTTACATAAATTTCCAAGTATGCAAGTTCTATTTCTATACCTGTAGTATAAAAACAATAAGGTAAAAACAGTAAGTCTGGTTCTCTTTCAGTGATAAGAATTTATGTAAAATCTAAAAGGTGTTAGGTTTGACAGCTACCATTTCAAAGCCTGCTACACTGTAACTGGCTTGCATTAAAAGTGCCAGAAATAAAAGAGTAAGTCCAACATCCCACCATGAAAACATTCAATACTAAAGTAGATATAAGACAAAATTATATTATACAAATTAGAAAAATATCAATTTAATCTCCGCTTAAAAAGCAGAACATCAAATCACATAATGATCAGAGGATAGCATCAAATAAAAATTCATATTCCTGATTTACTCCTAGATCACACTGGTCAGACATTCAATTTCACCTTGCCTGATTAACCTAAACTCCTTCAACAACGCCAATTAAGATTACCATCAGTATAAATATGCTAGGTATAAAACTGGGATTAAGAGACGAGAACCATAACAAAGAAACAGAAAGGTTACAAGGAAAGGAGGCTAGGATCACTTTTCTAAATAAACTTTCATACTGTTAATTTAATGAACCATCATTAACTATGTGCTAGGTTCTGTGCTAAGCACTTTAAAAATGACCTTTTTGCTAAAGTATAATACCCATAATGAAAAGTACACAAATCCTAAGTATGGAGCTCAACAAACTTTTACAATGTGTCTCCAAACCAAGAAAGAGATCATTACTAGCACCTGAAGTACTCCTTTTGCTTCCTCTCTGAGTCATTAATCTACCCAAGAATAAACAATGCCTTGATTTCTATCACTGTAGATTAGTTTTGCCTGTTTTGAATGCTATAAAAATAAAATTACATCACATGTACTATATTTTATGTACACTTTCTTCCACTCAACATTTTGTTTGTGAGATTTATTCATGGTGCCCCTACTAGGCATTTTTATCTTTATTACTTGATTTAAAGCACCCAATAATTTTGACATTTTTAGGTTAAAAAAAAAAAAAAGCTGAGGTTCTGATATTAAACAAGATTAAGGTATCCAGGGTCACATGGCTACTACTAAATAGGAAGGCTAAAGTTAAAGATGGTCTCATTTCAAAGTCCATGCTCTTTTAGGTTCCATTATGCTTGCCTAATATATAGTTTAAAAACAACAAGAAGTCAATCCCTTCCCTAGTTTACTTATCATAGGCCACATATGTGCAAAGAGGCTTGGCAAATAGTTACTATGCAAATGTAAGAAATTATTATTAGCATAAAAAGGAGCTACCTAGGGCAGTGGTTTTCAAATCTTTTTTTTTTTTTTATTGTGGATCCACAAACTTAATTCCTGCTGTTTTTATAACAATATGCATTCCTGAAAAACCTTATATTCTGTAAAAAATATCTACTAAAAAATGGGCTTGTGGGAAAAGGAAAATTAGAAATAGACTACTAAAAGCCCATGGAATTTTGTATCCTTCACACACACACACACACACACACACACACACACACACACACACACACACTATAAGTATCTGAGTCATTAAGAAAAGGTTAAACCCCACCAAAATACAAAGGACTGTTAAAAAATACTATGAACAACTCTATTCCAACAAACTGGAGGAAATGGACATATTCCAAGAAAAATACAACCTTCCAAAACTCAATCAGGAAGAATCTAAACATCTCAACAGGGGAATAACTATGGAAGAAATTGAAGCAGTCATCAAAAGCTTCCAGCAAACAAAAGCCCGGGCCAGACGGCTTCACAGGGGAGTTATACCAAACATTCAAAGAAGAACTAAAACCTATCCTCCTCAGACTATTCCAAAAAATTCAAGAGGAAGGAATGCTTCCAAGCTAATTCTATGAAGCCAGCATCACCCTAATAGCAAAACCAGATAAAGACAACACAATGAAGGAGAATTACAGGCCAATATCCCTCATGAACATAGATGCCAAAATCCTCAACAAAATTCTAGCAAATCGGATCCAGCATTACATCAGAAAGATCATACACCATGACCAAGTAGGATTTATCCCAGGGATGCAAGGATGGTACAATATCCGCAAATCAATAAACCTGATACATCACATAAACAAATTGAGAGATAAAAATCACAGTCATATCAATTGATGCAGAAAAAGCATTTGACAAAATCCAACACCCTTTCTTGATAAAAACTCTCAGCAAGGTGGGAATAGAAGGATCATACCTCAACATAATAAAAGCCATATATGATAAACCCACAGCCAACATCATACTCAATGGGCAAAAACTAAAACCATTTCCCCTAAGAACAGGAACAAGACAGGGATGCCCACTCTCACCACTCCTGTTTGACATAGTACTGAAAGTATTAGCCATTGCAATTAGACAAGAAGAAGAAATAAAAGGAAGCCAAATTGGAAAAGAAGAAGTAAAGCTGTCCTTATTTGCAGATGACATGATATTGTACATAAAAAACCTGAAAGACTCCATCAAAAAACTACTAGACTTAATAAATGAATTCGGCAATGTAGCAGGATACAAAATTAACGCCAAGAAAGCTATGGCATTTCTATACACCAATAGTGAACTTACAGAAAGAGAGACTAAAAAAGCAATCCCATTTACCATTGCACCAAAAAAATTAAGATACCTAGGAATAAACTTAACGAAGGAGGTAAAAGACCTATACGCGGAAAACTACAGGACACTGAAAAAAGAGATAGAGGAAGACATAAACAGATGGAAGAACATACCGTGTTCATGGATTGGTAGAATCAACATCATTAAAATGTCCATACTACCCAAAGCAATCTATAGATTCAATGCACTCCCCATTAAAATACCAACAGCATATTTCACAGACCTAGAAAGAACTCTCCAAAAATTAATCTGGAATAAAAAAGACCCCGAATAGCCACAGCAATCCTGAGAAAGAAGAACAAAGTAGGTGGGATCTCAATACCAGATTTCAAGCTGTATTACAAGGCACTGTTCTCAAAACAGCCTGGTATTGGCACAAGAACAGACATACAGACCAATGGAATAGAATAGAGAACCCAGATATCGACCCAAACCACTATGCTCAATTAATATTTGACAAGGGAGGCATGAACATACAATGGAGTCAAGACAGTCTCTTCAATAAATGGTGTTGGGAAAATTAGACAGATACATGCAAAAAAATGAAACTAGATCACCAACTTACACCATACACAAAAATAAACTCAAAATGGATAAGGACTTAAACATAAGATGGGAAACCATAAAAACACTAGAGGAATCCACAGGCAGAGAAATCTCAGACATATGCCGGAGCAATTTCTTCACTGATACCGCTCCTAGGGCAATGGAAGCTAAAGAGAAAATAAACAAATGGGACTACATCTAAATAAAAAGCTTTTGCACAGCAAAAGAAACCATCAACAAAACAAGAAAGCCCACTGTATGGGAGAACATATTTGCAAATGTTATCACTGATAAAGGTTTAATCTCCAACATCTACAGGGAACTTATACAACTTAATAAAAGGAAGATAAATGATCCAATAAAAAAATGGGCAACAGACCTAAATAGAATATTTTTAAAAGAAGACAGAAGGCCAAGAGACATATGAAAACATGCTCAAAGTCACTAATTATTCGAAAGATGCAAATCAAAACAACAATGCGGTACCATCTCACACCTGTCAGAATGGCAATCATCAACAAATCAACAAATGACAAGTGCTGGCGAGGATTCGGAGAAAAAGGAACCCTTGTGCACTGCTGGTGGGAATGCAGACGGGTGCAGCCACTGTGGAGAACAGTATGGAGTTTCCTCAAAAAACTAAAAACGGAACTCCCATTTGACCCAGTAATCCTACTTCTAGGAATATATCCCAAGAAACTAGAAACACCAATCAGAAAGGATATATGCACCCCTATGTTCATAGCAGCACAATTCACCATAGCTAAGATTTGGAAACAGCCTAAATGCCCATCAGCAGATGAGAGGATTAGAAAACGATGGTACATCTACACAATGGAATATTACGCTGCTATAAAAAAGGAACTCTCACCATTTGCAGCAGCATGGATGGACCTGGAGAGCATTATGTTAAGTGAAATAAGCCAGGCAATGAAAGAAAAATAACACATGATCTCACTCATTTATGGAAAATAAAGAACATTATAACCTGATGAACAAAAAGATAGATACAGAGGAAGTAAAGCACCAAACAGACTGTCAAATTACAGCGGGAAGACTGGGGAGTGTTGGGGAGAGGGGGAAAGAGATCAACCAAAGGACTTGTATGCATGCATATAAGCACAACCAATGAACACAAGACACTGGGGGGGGGTGGAATGAGGGCATGCGACAGAAGGTAGGGGAGGCTGGGGGAAGGTCAATGGGGGGGAAAAAGGAGATAAATGTACTATATGTAATACTTTAAACAATAAAAAAAAAGAAAAGGTTAAATTAGACTCAACAAACTAAATTAAAAAGAGGGGGGGGGGAGAAAGGGTACAATCAATTTTAGAATACTTTCCACCTAAAATGATTTTAAAAATAAAGTTTTAATGTGTATTGAATAAAACAAACCTATAACTATTCAGAACATTAAGATTCTAAAAGTGACTTATTTCCCCAAGGTTTCCTAGAGTGAAGATTTGAGTGCATGTCACCATCTACAGACAGGAGTTACTTAATAAAACCTTTTCTTGGTGACAAAATTAAAATCTGAGGTCAGACTCATATGGCTTTGGGGACCCATAAGAAACTATTAACTCATTTACCACTTTTTAAAATCGGTTCATACTGCCCAAGCAGATCTTTAAAAGATGTTTATGTACATGGTACCAGAGATCTCAAGACCAACTTTATTCTATTAGAGTCTAATAGGATAGAGTCCTGTATAAGAAACTACCTCCTTAGTCATAGAGCCCTGAACTAGATTAAATCTTCCCCTGCTTAGGCCATGGAGACATTTGAGACCATTATGTTTTCTATGTACCAAAAAACTGAGAGGTAGGTAACTTAGACCTAAACTTTGCCTGGTTCATTTTTTATCACTGAGTAGTCACCCTCCTCAGGGCTTCAAATTCTTCACCTGAAAACTAGGAGGTTAGAACTCTATAGTGCTTTCTCAGGCAGGTCTTGCCTCTGTTTCCTCATCATCCACCTCTACAAATATCTGATTTTATAGCTTCACAGAAAAATAAGGAAAATTATTGAAATAAGGAAAATTTATCATATAATATCAGCTATCTTTCTGCAAGCTACTCAGGCAATTACCCATACACCCATTTCTGGTTGGGAAACTTTGAGACTACCTTTCTTCATTGTAACAATAAGACCAAAGGGCCATCCAGTGAAATATGTCTGTGTGAATCCAAAATAGTATAACAATCTAAGGAAAGGACTCACTTTTCTAGAAAACTTACTTGACTGAGAGGGCATGGAATAATTTTTGACTGGTATTAGCTAGGGCATATCATAGATTTTTAAAAAAGCTATTTGTGAGTGATATAGAAAGAATATATAATAAGCATCCCAAACAGCTAAGGCAGAAGAGTGGCACTATTTGTTAAGAGTTACTCAGTATTTACTAGGAATCTTTTTTGTGTTAACTGCTGAGAATAATGCCTCTTTAAACAAGTCAGAAAATCTTTGTATATACTAGTAATCATGGAAAGAGCAGGAACCAAGAAGCATGAGAAGAAAAGAAAAATGTCCAGTTTCACTTCTGAGACAAAACTTTATGGTTGCATGGCTTTTTGAGTGTTTTTTTTTTTTTATCCCAGAAATTTAGCTTTTAGAGAATAAAACACCTTTTACCTTCCTCAGCTTTTAACCCAGCAATTTATCCCTGAATTAAAATCTACTTTAATTCTTCCTCATTTTACTTCTGTGGGGTTCATTGAATAGGATTAGTGGTAGACTTTTTTTCAGAGAACAATTTTATATGGTAGTACTAGTTCAGAGAACTCCAGATATTTACTTCATCAAAATCATTGATAGGTGTCTAACATGTGCAATACTCTTTAACATAGAGCAGTAATTCATAACTTTTTTCCCCACCCTGACATATCTGAAGACTACAAAACACTTTATCAGTGAGGGCAGGATCATTAAAGGCAATGATTTTCAGCAAGAAGGGAGGAGTAGAATTAATTTGATGGGAAGGGAGGCTCCACTGGGTGAAGGTTTTTTGGAATCTCCAGGGGTATTTGTGTAATTAGAAAAAGTATCTCCCCCAGGCCATATGCTTCTTCCATTGCCCTTCCCCAAGCCTCATGCTTCAGAGCAATGTCCTCCAACAGAAATATAATTTGAGCCACGTATGTCAGTTTAAGTTTTCTAGTAGTCACATTTTAAAAAGTTAAAAAATAATTTTAGGAATTCATTTTAATTAACACAATATATTTAAACTAGAAGCCCGGTGCACGAAATTCGTGCACGGCGGGGGGTTGTCCCTCAGCCCAGCCTGTACCCTCTCCAATCTGGGACTCCTGATCCCACCAGGATCGGGCCTAAACGGGCAGTCAGACATCCCTCTCACAATCCAGGACTGCTGGCTCCCAACTGCTCACCTGCCTGCCTTCCTGATTGCCCCTAACCACTTCTGCCTGCCAGCCTGATCACCCCCTAACCACTCCGCTGCCAGCCTGGTTGATGCTTAACTGCTCCCCTGCCAGCCTGTTTGCTCCCAACTTCCCTCCTCTCCCAGCCTGGTCACCCCTAACTGCCCTCCCTTGCAAGCCTGGTCCCTCTCAACTGCCCTCCCTTGCAGGCCTGGTCCCTCTCAACTGCCCTCCCTTGCAGGCCTGGTCCCTCACAACTGCCCTCCCTTGCAGGCCGGGTGCCTCCCAACTGCCCTCCCCTGCTGGCCATCTTGTGGTGGCCATCTTGTGTCCACATGGGGGAAGGATCTTTGACCGCATGGGGGCAGCTATATTGTGTGTTGCAGTGATGATCAATCTGTATATTACTCTTTTATTAGATAGGATAGAGGCCTGGTACAGGGGTGGGGGCCAGCTGGTTTGCTCTGAAGGGTGTCCCGATCAGGTGGGGGTTCCCTTGGGGCGTGGGGCGGCCTGAGCGAGGGGTCTCTGGTGGTTTGCAGGCCGGCCACGCCCCCTGGGAACCCAAGCGGAGGCCTGGTATCTGGAATTTATTTTCCTTCTACAATTGAAACTTTGTAGCCTGGAGCGGAGCCAAGCCTGCTGCTCCCTCCAGGCGGCAGCCATTTCTGTGGCAGTTAATTCACCTTCTACAATTGAAACTTTGTAGCCTTAAGCGGGTTTGCCGGCGGCAACAGGGTGTGCGGAAAGCTTTGCTTCCCCTGTTGCCGCCGGCAACCCTGGCCTGCTCTCTCAAGCTCCATTCTGCCGCCATTTGTTTGAATTTACCTTCTATAATGGAAACTTTGTAGCTTGAGTGGAGGCTTAGGCCTGCAACGGCTATGGGAAAGCTGGGCTTGCTCTGTTACCTGGGAAACCTTGCTCTCTGTGGCTGCAGCCATCTTGGATGGGGGTTAATTTGCATGCTCACCCTGATTGGCTGGTGGGCGTGGCTTGGCTGGTGGGCGTGGCTTATGTAGCGGAGTGATGGTTAATTTGCATATTACCATTTTATTAGAGAGGATATTATCCTTTCAGCCAGTAATCATAAAAATCAACGAATTCTTTACATTTCTTATAATGTCTTCAAAATCTGATGTGTATTTACAATTACAGTTTATCTCAATTCAGATGCTAAATTTTTATTAGAAATTCTTGACCTGTATTCAAATTTCATAAAATTTACAGTTGGAAAAGATTCATATACTAAGTTATTCAAAACATACTTAAAATTTTTCCTATATCAGAGATGTTTTTAAATTTAGTTAAAATTAAATAAGATTTACAATTTAGTACTTCAGCTACACTAAACACATGGCTATTATATTAGACAATCCATATCTAGAGGAAATAAATAATAAAATTAAATATTAAGTACTTACTATGGGTCAAGCATTGTTCTCAGTACTTTACTTATACTAAATAGTTCAATTCTCACAACCCAGTAAGATAGGTAATATTATTATCTTCATCTTACTGATGAGGAAACCAGTGCAGGGAGATATCTTATAATTTGCCCAAAGTTACACAGTTAGTAAATTAGTAAATGGTGGAGCTTGGATTCAAAGCAAGGTAATTTGGCCTAGTTCTTGTTTCTGAGGCTTAGAGTTTTTCCAGGAAAGCTGGGCTTTCTTCTATATATATAAAACCCTAATATGCAAATAGACCGTACAACGGAACAACTGAACAACTGGTTGCTATGACGTGCGGAACATGGCGGGGGTCGGCAGCAGGTGACAGAGTGCAGAACCTGGCGGGATGGTGGCGCAGGTGAGCCAGGGTGCCAGACGAAGACAGGGCACCGGTCGCTGTCATCGGGGCAAGCCTCTGGTGGTTACTGAAAATTCTTTGCTCCCGCGTGCCGCGGTCCCGCCCAGTGCTCACACCTGCTGCTGGTGCCAAACCCACTTGCACCTGCTGCTGGTGCCAGAGCCACTGCTTGCACCCACTGCCGGTGCCCAGCGCTGGCCCCGATCACTTGGCGCCATCAGTGGGTGCAAGTGGCAACTGCTGGCCCTGATCACCCCGAGGGCTTCTCCACCTCCTCCTGCTCCTGAGGGGCAATCGGGGCAGGAGCGGCCACTCACACCTGCTGCTGGCGCCAGCCCCAATTGCTCCGTGCTGTCAGCCGGTGTGAGTGGGACCAGTGCCGTCAGCACGTGGGAGCGGCAGCAGCGGGAGCATGGCTGCCAGTACACAGCGGACCGGGGACCATGGAGGGAGGGCCGGGCAGGGGCACGGAGGATGGGCCAAGACCTGCCCCTGTGCCCACCACAGCCTCGTAACCCACAGTTCCTTTCAAGGTGCACGAATTCATGCACTGGGTCCCTAGTCCAATATAATAAAAGGCTAATATGCAAATCAACCAAATGGTGGAACAACCAGTCGCTATGATGTGCACTGACCACCAGGAGGCAGACGCTCAATGCAGAAGCTGCCCCCTGGTGGTCAGTGCACTCCCATAGGGGGAGCACCATTCACCCAGAAGCCGGGCTGATGGCTGGTGAGCGCAGCGGCAGTAGCAGGAGCCTTTCCCTCCTCCTCGGCTGAGCTAAGGAGCAGTGAGCAGGCGGGTGGTAAGGAGCGAGGGGTCCCGGACTGTGAGAGGGATCCCAGACTTGCGAGAAGGATGTCCGCCGAGGGGTCCCAGACTGCGAGAGGGTGCAGGCTGGGCTGAGGGACCCCCCCCCACACACACAGAGTGCACAAATTTCGTGCACTGGGCCTCTAGTTTAGTATATCCAAGTTATGAATAAACACAATCTTTGGCCTATGTTTGGTTAGAGGCTCTCACCATTGGCTGACTGTCTCCATTATGTCTCTATCTTGATTATATGTTAATGTAAATTAGATCATGTCACTCCCCTGCTTAAAATCTCCTCAAGACTCCCCCATAGCACTTAAAATTAAATCGCAGTACCTCACCCTGACCCCCATAATTGTTCATGATCTGACCCTGACCTCTACCAACTTTTCTCCTACCACTCTCATTCATTTTGCTCAAGCCAAGCTGGCCTTCTCTGCTCCTGATGCAGGCCAAGCTCCTTACCTACTACTTTAGGACTTTATACTACCTGGAGTGCTCCACCTCATACTCATATAGCTGGCTTCTTATCATTGAAGTCTCAGCTTATTAGTAAATGCCACCTCCCCAGAGAACCTTTCCCTGACCACTCAATCTAGAGTAGTCACCCAGACTCTGTCTATCATATCACTCTTAATTCTTCACAGCAGTTAGCACCATTTAATATGTTCCTTATCTATTTACTCGAGGCCCAGTGCATGAAATTCATGCACTTGGGGGGGGGGGTCCCTCAGCCCAGTGTGCACCCTCTCACAGTGTGGGACCCCCTCAGCAGACATCCCTCCTGCAGTCCGGGACCCCTCGTTCCTTACCGCCCTCCTGCTCGCTGCTCCTTACTGCTCGTCTCACTGCTCCTAAGCGCAGTCGAGGAGGAGGGAAAGGCTCCCGCCACTGCCGCTGCGCTTGCCAGCCATGAGCCTGGCTTCTGGCTGAGCGGCACTCTCCCTGTGGGAGTGCACTGACCACCAGGGGGCAGCTCCTGTGTTGAGAGTCTGCCCCCTGGTGGTCAGTGCGCATCATAGCAACTGGTTGTACTGCCATTTGGTTGATTTGCATATTAGCCTTTTATTATATAGGATTTGTGTCTTCTACTGGGGCCTCATCAGTGTTATTTATTCAACACTATATCCCAGCACTTGGAATAGTACCTGGTATTGAGGAGGCACTCAATAAGTATTTTTGAATGAAATGAATGAAGTCTAATCATTAAAAAAAAGGCATGCAACTAAAAAATTATATGACTAGAGCACAATAACTACTTTTTTAATTTAAAGAATAGTATTTTCACCCTGGCCAGTATGGCTCAGATGGTTGAGCATTGTCCTGTGCACTGTAAGGGTTGCAGGTTCAATTACCAGTCAGGACACATGGCCAGATTGTAGGTTTAATCCCTAGTAAGGATGCATATGGGAGGCAGCAGATTGATGTTTCTCTCTCTCCCTTAAATAAATAAAAGACATATTTTTTAAAAAGGAATAACATTTTGGGTGGTTTGAATTTAAACTCAGATGATTTCTGAGAGAAATTTTGTAGAAAATCTCTTAAAATGAAACAAAACAAGCTGGAGCCTTTAGTATCTATAAGTCACTCTAGAATCTTACAGGATCAAAGTAATGAGAGGATGAAAGTAGTTAAGAGACATAATCATGAATATTATTTGGTTTTTCAAAGACTTCTGAATACAGTCCTCACAGTGTATTAAGGAAATCTACAAAACTTAATGGCAAATTCTATCTGATTAAAAGTCATTAAAAATATGAGATTTTAAAAATATGAGAAAGTATCCAGCTACTTAGCAGCAATGGAAAATAGGAAAGAGTACCATCAAATAACCAGAAACTTTGAAGAATTTCTGTAATATATCATCTAAATAGAGCTATATAATGGAGAAAATCAATCAATTGCTGAGAGACTCTAACCAAACATAGGTAAAGGATTGTATTTACTCCTAAGGCATTCTAAATAGATGAGCTGTCCTGGGGAAACACCCAAGCTAAGAAACAAGAAATGGGAGTTGATGGAAAGTATTGAGATACCTGAGATTTTAAGACCTGTGCTAGCTAGCATCTCTCTCTAATCAAACAAAGCTTCTAGCTACACTGTTTGCCACTAGGCACAAAATGTACAGTATTGCTTTTTATTAATTTTAAAAGGAGAAAAAGACAACAAGGACTACCATAAAGAACCTACTCTAAATGTGAAATTGAAAAAAGATTAGCTGATGGCATTCTCAGGAAAATGCAATAGGATGAATTAAGGTTAGAAATGAAGGTAGGAACACAAATAGTACAAAAAGATCAAAATAATGAACAACCTGGTAAATAAAATTCTTCATAGGAACAAAGCAATTTAAATAGAAAAGCTATTTAATTACAAATATTTGAAATGCATTTGTACTCCTGGCCTCCAAATTAATTTAAATATCTTTCAGAAAAGTCCTGAAAAAAAAATCACCAGAGAAATTTCAATACAGCTAGGTAGGTAGAGGGATACATAAATACTAGCAGATAAGCAATATTTACAAGTAATAGTAAAATTTAGATGGTGAACATAAGGTTTTTCATTGCAAAATCCTTTTAATTTTGTTATATGTTTGAAATTTTTCACAAGTAAAAAAACTACTTTAAAATATCTCAGAGATCTCTTACCTCCCCCCCCCCCCCCTCCACACAACACTCCCCAGCCTTCCCGCTGACTTGTATGCATGCATATAAGGATGACCAATGGACACAAGACACTGGGGCGCGGGGTACGGGAGGCCGGGGGAAGGTCAATGGGGGAAAAAGGAGACATATGTACTACTATTTGTAATACTTCAAACAATAAAATAAAATTTTAAAAAATATCTCAGAGAAGATGCTGTATCAAAACTCAAAATTGGGCAACATTGGACAACAGTGAAAAGGTGGGTAGGCTAGAGCAAAGAGACTAAAGGCAAGAATGTTGGGTGGTTTATTTTTTAGCACTTTTACATATATGACTATTTCATCACAACAAATCTGAAAGGCAAGTGATATTATCTCCATTACACACACACACACACACACACACACACACACACACACACACACACATCACCCCTAAGGCTTTGAGAGTAACTTAACTAAGTTATACTGATATTAGTGAATATTTAAGCCTGGGATCAAAATATGTATGTAGGTTTAAAAATCTTTATAAAATCTAAATCTATCTTTATCACTGATTTTCCACAAGTATCTAAGAAAGTGACTCTATCTCAGCTTTACTTGGAGAAGCACTTTAAATAATAAAAACATATGAAATATACTTTATAAAACATTTTTAAAAATGTTTTTATTGATTTTAGAGAGAGGAAGGGAGAGGGAGAAAGAGATAGAAACATCAATGATAAAAGAGAGTCACTGATCAGATGCCTCCTGCACACCCCTCACTGGGGATCGAACCTGCAATGGAACATGTGCCCAGATTAGGAATTGAACCAGTGACCTCTTGGTGCATGGGAAAACATATTTTTACAATATACTGTACAAATATAAATGACTTCTAGTTTCACTCCTTTATAATTTTAAAAGTTAGCTGACTTACATATTATTTTATTTGTATTAGTTATTCGTATACATCTTTTACAGTTCTTTTAGCACTATAATTCCCTTGAAATTAAAATTCTGATCTGAATCATTACTACACTCTTTGTAACAGCATCTTGGATAGTAGTATAATGAATGTTCACTTATAGAAAGAAGGTGATCCTCACAGTAAATATGCAAAATGGCTAGGACATCTACTCATGTTATCCTTATTAAGCACTTGAAGAAACAGAAGCAGAGTAAACTCTGATGCTATTTCTCAGCTAAAAAGCTCATTTGTTGAGCTAAGGCTCTGATCTTTTCCTATTGCACTACTAACTCAAAAAAGATACTAAGCCTAATTCTCCAAATGAGAGTCTGGCAGGGTAGCCAAAGAAAAATACTTCAGTTATGTTATTTTTTAAAATGTTTGGAAAACTCTAAAATATGGATCTTAACGTGAATATAAAATATTTGTAACCTTTCGGCTTTCTTTTTGTTTTACTGGGACAGTGGTAGAATAGAAGGAAAATAAAAGCGCTTCTTAAAAACCCTACATTTGGGCCCTGGCGGTGTGGCTCCGTTGGCTGGCCATCATCCCATGCACTGAAAGGTTGGTTGCTGGTTCTATTCCTGGTCAGGGCATATGCCTGGGTTGTGGGTTTGATTCTGGGTTATGGGCTCAATTCCCAGTAGGGGGCGTGTAGGAGGCAGCCGATGGATGTTTTACTCTCACGTGGATTTTTTTTTCTCTCTCTCTTCCTCTCCCTTCCTCTCTAAAAATCAATTTAAAAAAAATTTTTTAAGAAATCCTATACTTGGCTATAAGTTACTTAAAACTCAATAAAAACAGAAGTTAAAAATATAACATCTTAGATTTATATTTAGCTCATGGGAGCAATTCCACTTATATATGTTACTTTATATGATTTTCCATAACATCCAGTATGAGATTATTCCCATTTCACTGAAAAGAAAACTTAGAGTTAGTTTAGAGAGTTAGTAGGTGATTGAACTAGGATTTTCAACAATCTAGGTCATGCTCTTTACAGTATATTATATTGTTACTTGCTTGCACAAAACTAATCAATAGTCTTCTGATTGGTCTCTCTTTACTTCCATTCCACCATATGTATGGCAACCAGAATAACTCTTCTAAAATAAAAAGTCAATCATATCGACTCTCTGTTTAATATCTTTCCATAGATTCATGTAGCCCATAGAATGAAATCCACCAAAGTCCTTGGCATTGCTACACCTTTCAAAACCTAAATCCTTTAAGATCTGGCCCTTGACTACTTATTTCTCCAACCTCATCTACCCATTTTTTCCTTCTCTCTACCTTCCTCCCCTAAGTTATTTTAAATGATCTATAGTCCCTCAACTCATCTATAATGAAGTCCCTTTTCCCATTACACACTCCATTTGTCAAATTAGCACTGATCCTTCAAAATTTAACTCAGAAATCAATGTATCTCCTCTTCCTCAGCCTTCTTAGCACTTTTCCCTAGATAATAATTTCTTCTGTGCTATGTTGATATCTGGTTTATACTTAATAGCATTTAAATACTGTATTGTTTATATGCCTCTATAGCCTATTTGACAGTGAGGCCCTAAGGGATGGCTTATTTATCTTTATATCCCTAGGGTCTAACACACTGTCTGATGATAGTAGGCATCAGATACATGTTTGTTAAATTGAATTCAAGTACAATTAGAAAGTACACAAGTGTTAAAAAAAGAATTTCAATTTTGCAAAATATAAATGTTTCAAAGGGGGAAAAGAGCCTGAAATCCTTTAACTGAACTGTGTATAACAATGGCAGTTGCCCTGAAGGTCCCTGCTAGCACTTTGTGCCCCAGCTGGGCCTCCAGAAGGTTCATTATTTTCATATTACCACTGTGACAATTTATTAATGAGCTCACTGTAAGCAAGATAAATTGAAATGACAGCCCTGGCAACTAACATCTCTTATTTATCACTAGAGCTAGTCTCTCACTAGCAGTGCCATAGATAAAACAATATTTATATAGTATCTTCTAAGAGACCTGCCAACACTGTGACTGGCACTAAGGGAAATCCAAAGAAGTACAGTTCCTCATTAGGATAGGCAAAGAATGTGGTCTTTAAAAATAACTCAAAACTGAAAATCACAGATGTCCATTAGAAGTAATGATAAAGGCCTCATGTAACTCATCATTTATGGGTCAAATGCCTATCCAAGAGCTAAATGAATGAAGTGCCACTGGAGTTGTTCTTGTTTCACCCGGATGCAGGAGGTATTACAACATATGCATGGAAAGGAAACTGAGAACCAGTACTAGGCATTCTAGCAGAAGGAAGGTCTATAAAACTAAAGCCCTACTCCTCCAAAAGTTTGAAGGCCCCTTGGTACCAAGATCCCTACCAATGATTTAAGGCTACTCTCCTGAGATAAAGGCAAATCATAAGCTGTTAACACAACAAAAGTAAACTTTGTAGTGCAACTAGACACAAATATGATTTAAAAGAAGAAAGAGAAATGGCAGGAAATCCTAGGGATACAAAAAGATACCACATACACTCACTGTCTTTCACTAATGACTCCAGTACCTCCAGGTTAACACCCATTTTGGCTTCTTAGGGCTGCCATAACAAAGTACCATATACTGGATGTAATAAACAACAGAAATTTATCCTCTCATGGTTCTAGAGGCTAGAAGTGTGAAATAAAGGTGTTGCAGGGTCATGCTCTCTCTGAAGTATGCAGGAGAAGATCCTTCCTTGCCTCTTCCAGCTTTTTTTTTTTTTAATATATTTTATTGATTTTTTACAGAGAGGAAGAGAGAGGGATAGAGAGTTAGAAACATCGATGAGAGAGAAACATCGATCAGCTGTCTCCTGCACACCCCCTACTGGGGATGAGCCCGCAACCAAGGTACATGCCCTTGACCGGAATCGAACCTGGGACCTTTCAGTCCACAGGCCGACGCTCTATCCACTGAGCCAAACCGGTTTCGGCACTTCCAGCTTTTGGTAGCCCCAGGAAACTAATACAGATTTTGGTACTGATGAGAGTAGAGTGCTGCTCTAACAAAAACACTAAAGGTGCTTCTAATGAGGTTTTAAAAGGAAATGATGAACATGTTATTAGATACTGGAGGAAAGACACTTCTTGTAATAGTGGCAAAAAAAACTTGTCTGAATTGTGTTCAGCCATTGGGTGAACTTGTATGTGATGAACTTATTTAGTTGAGGAAAATCTAAGAAAATTGTTGACATTGTGATCTACTTTTACTTGGTGCTTATAGTAAAACTAGAGGCCCGGTGCACAAAATTCGTGCATGGGTACAGTGCCTAGGCCTGGCCTGTGAGCAGGGCCATCTTCCCTGGCTGCCTGCAGCTGCCCTGCCCCCTGCTGCCACCCACCCCCAGTTCCCCATTTGCCATCAGGCAATCCGAGCCTGATGGCCAGGGGAAGAGACTGAGAGGTTGGCCGTTCCTGCCTGCTTGCTGGCCCCGCCCCTGCCGCAGGTTGCCCTCTGTTTGGGGCAACTGGTGGGGCAGGGGCCTTGGCCTGGCGCCACCCGCCAACCACCCCCAGTTCCCCGTTAGCCAACAGGCGATCAGAGCCTGCTGGCCGGGGAAAGGGACCAAGAAGTGGTCAGTGCACCTCATAGTGACTGGTTGAGCAGTCATTCTGGTTGTTCTGCCCTCAAGGTCAATTTGCATATTACCCTTTTATTATATAGTAAAATATGAGAAGAGATAAACTAAAGAATAAACTGTTAAGTAAAAAGGACCCAGCACTTGGTGATTTGGAAAATTCTCTGCCTATCCAGACAGACAGCGTGCTCTGAAGACAGTGCCAAGGGTGTGGCTGGACAATCATTTGCCTGACTCATGGATACAATCAACCACTGCACAAGTTAGAAATAGATATGGGTATATACACATGGTTACCCAGGAAAAATCAAATAGAGATATGGTTATACAGTATATACATGATTACCCAGCCCCATGAATTATATGAGAGACTGACAAGGTTTTTGAGAATTTCATACCAGCACAAGTGCTTCCAGCCTGGACTGAAAGGGAGAGAGAAGAAAACAAAATGAAGGAAGAATAACACCAAGGGCAGCACCACAGATGACTGAACCACTGGGGTCCTCTTGAGCTAAAAGGGTGGGGCTGTCCCAGCAGGCCAGAGGACAGAGTATCCAGACAGGATTATCCCAAGCCTTGATATCAAATGGAATTTGCCCCGATGGGTGAAATTTGCTTTAGACTAGCAACCATTTTATTCCTTCCATTTTCTCCCTTTCCTAATGGAAATAACTTTCCTATTCCTGTGCTACCATTGTACCTTAGAAGCAGATAAGTTGTTTTCTAGGTTTCACAGATCCACAAATGGAGAAGAATTTTTCCCCCCATATAGACCATACCAGAGTTCCACCCATACCTTATTTAGATGATTTAGAAGATGAGATTTTTGAGTTAATTACATTTACATGAGATTCTGGACCTAGAGTTGATGTTGGACTACGTTAAGACCTTGGGGAATGTTGGGATGAAGTGAATGACTTTTGCACATGGGAAGTACCATGAATGAATTGGGGGGGACAGGGCAGAGGGTAGACTAGTATGGGTTGATCTGTGTTCCCCAAACTGTATACTCCTGAAACGTGTGAATATCCTAGAAGGTGATGTGCTCTGATTCCATGGAGAGAGAGGACAAGGAAGCTTTGGGTTCGGGACTCTCCTAGACTTCACCCTTGGTGTTTCTTCATTTGGCTGTTCCTGATTTGTATCCTTTATAATAAACCTGTATGGTACTTTCTTGAGTTCTGTGAGTTGTTCTAGTGAATTATTAAGCTGTATGGGGGGGGGGGGGTATAGGAACCCTTCAGACTTGTAGTTATGGCATGTTACACAGAGTTGGTATGCTTTAGGTATATTCTGGAGTAAGACAGTATATGTATAAACAAACAAACAGAAGATGCTGGTTATTACTTTTATAGTGGATAAATTCTAAAGCAATTTCATGTGCCTTTGTTTTTTCAGGTACTAAATACGTGCCTGATATATAGCAGCCACTCAAATATGTGATGATTCTTCCATCAGATTTCTTGAACCAAGAGTCAAGAGAATCAAATTCCAGTTTTTATGACTCTACAAATTGTCCCTTCTTTGGGCCTCAGTTTGTTCACTGAATAATTGACCTAATAGTCACAGAACCTGAGAGTTGTAAGAAATTTTAGTGATCACCTACTGCAGCTCCCACTTGCCTAAATCACAGAACCAGTGAATGACAGACAGGAACTTGAACTGGGACTCAGTCACTAAGCCATAATTCTTTCCATATATCATGCTGCTAATAAGGTCTCTTTCACCTTCTTACCTTTGAAATATTGGAGATGGAAATACTGATCTTTAGAATATCATCCAATCCTGAAAATACACTAACAACAGCCTAAGTTCTATCTTTATTAAACAGAAGACATAAACAAAATTATCAATATTAACCCTAATTACTTTTTAGAGAAATGATAATATAGACAGCAGAGGATTAAAATCCTTTCAATTGTGTTGATATATCAAATGCTTAAAAATAGAGAGGCTCTATTTTGAATAGCTTCCCTGACTCCATCTTCTCCATAATTAAATGGAATGATAATAACTGGCCCACAGAACTGGTAGATTGAATTACTACTATTCTAAGATATCCACTTATCTAGTATCTTGGTATCCCTTACTGTACCTCAGAGCACAATGATTTATTGTTGCTGTTGTTATCCAATGGTCTTTTTATAGTATTCTTACTTTATCTGCCTAGAAACTTTCACGCTAACTGTTCCTTTCTTTTTGAAACTTAACAACTGCCATTTCCTTGACATTCAAAACACCACTTTCCTAAATAATAAACATGCTTCCCTAAATAATAATGCATGTTAAGCTTTATAAATGTGTTCTGCCATTTGCTTTATTCACACAACTTTTATTTGTGAGATTCACCCAAGTTACTATATAGGTCTAGTTTATGTATTTTCATTATTGTATGCATTTCCATTAGGTAAATATACCATAATATTTTCATTATTTTATTGATAGGCATTTGGACTAGTTTGAATTTTCTGCTATAATAGTGTTTATGAATATTTTTAAAAGATTTTAAATTGATTTTTAGAGAAAGAGAAAGGAGAGAGAGAGAGAGAGAGAGAGAGAGAGAGAGAGAAACATTGAAGTGAGAGTGAAACATTGCAACCTGGGCATATGCCCTGACCAGAAATCGAACTGCAACTTTTCTGTGCATGAGATGATACCCAACCAATTGAGCCACATTGGCCAAGGCTGTATGAATAATTTTGTCTCTTTACACATATATTAGAGACAAATTTAATCTGGTTTGGAGACTTTCCAGAAGTCCCTTGAGGCACCTGAAGATAAGATAGAACATAAAAAAATCAGGGTTGGAAGTCCAACATTCTAAATCCTCTAAGACAAATGGTTGTCTGTTCTCCACTCAAATATCTCCAAGAACAAGTATGCTGGCTCTCATGTTTTCTATAATACTTTAAAAGACATAATGACTAAAATAGCCTTTATTCATGTTTGAATGTCCTAGAGGAAATTCTATGTAATTATGAATAAAAGCAATTATAATAAATAAGAAACCACTTAGAGATGTGCCTATAATACATCAATGAGCAATAGACATAGTGATTAAAATGAATATACAATATGTACATACTTTAATTTTAAAAGCTAACATTTGTAACACATAATACAGAAGGGGGAAAAAATAATGCAGCAGCCTTTATATGCTTCAAAATTTAAGGAGCCCTGGCCAGTGTGGCTCAGTTGATTGAAGCATCGTCCCATACACCAGAAGGTGGGGGTTCGATTCCCAAGAATTAACCCTTTGCACTCGCTTGCTTTTTTCTCGATTCCTTTATTCTAATGCTAATCGTGTCAAGTCACACTCGACATCCGAGTGCAAAAGGTTAAGGGTCAGAGAAGCAAGTGACCAGCCCTGGGTTCTTTAATGAGAAACCCAGGCTTCTTCCCAAATCTAAGTCACTATGGTAGTATAAAAAAAGAACTTGAAATCAGAGCATCTTTAGTCACTTTCTGCCAGTGAGATCTTCTATGTTTCTTAACTCCACTAAGCCTATCTACTAAACAAGGCTAATGCAAAGATTCAACTACAAAACAAATCTTAGCACTTATTTTTTTTTTAATATTTTTATTGATTTCAGAGAGGAAGGGAGAGGGGGAGAGGGATAGAAACATCAATGATGAGAGAGAATCATTGATTGGCTGCCTCCTGCACCCCCTCCCCCCACCACCACTGGGGATCGAGCCCGCAACCCAGGCATGTACCCTTGGCTGGAATTGAACCTGGGACCCTTCAGTCTGCAGGCCAACGCTCTATCTACTGAGCCAAACCAGCTAGGGCTTAAAATATATATATTTGTATTGATTTCAGAGAGAGGAAGGGAGAGGGAGAGAGAGATGGAAACATTGATGAGAGAGAATCACTGATTGGCTGCCTCCTGCAAGCCCCACACTGGGGATCAAGCCTGCAACCCAGCATGTGCCCTGACCAGGAATTGAACCGTGACCTCCAGGTTCTTAGGTCAATGCTCAACCATTGAAACATGCTGGTCGGGCTTAGCACTTATGTGTTTAACCTAAACTTGGCCTACATAGAAACATTTCTGAATGTGAAATGTCTTCCTTGGTTTAATCAATGCTTATAAATTTTAGTTAGGAAACAGGTAGTGAGAGAAGATGTACTATCTATACCTCCCTAGTATATCTAGAATCAAGTCCAAACTCCATAGTTTCAGGTCTTTAATACAATGGCCCCAGCCCATCTCCTTAGCCACATTTTCACAACTGAGTTACACAAATACAATACTCAAACCTATGGTGACTACCATTTTTTAACAAAGATATCTTATACTTTCCCTACTTTGTATCTTCACCTAAATCATTAAATCTATTGAAATTTGTTCTCCAAGACCCAAATGAAATTCATCTTGAGTGTGATGTCAACCTTGTTTCCAAATGTTGAAAATGATGGCATCCTCCTTTCAATTCCTACATCATTTTGCTTTTATCTCCCATAAAGTACTTATTGCCTTATAATTTAGGTTGAGCACAAAAAAAACTTTATTTTCCCCAACAGAGGTGAAGTCCCCTAAAGGTAGTTGGAAAAGAACTAACATCTTAACATTTACTTTGCATCTACAAAGCACCAATTGCTTTTCTAGTAATTATGCACACACACACATTATTTTTATAATCTTTGTGACACCCTATGAAGTAGGAATTTATTTTTTAAAGATGAGGACACTGCAATTCTCAGAGGTTAAACAATTTGCTTACAATCCTAAGGCCAATAAGTGACATAGTCCAGATAGATCTGATTGTTTCCTATATCTACCCACTAATCATCAGGAAAAACCTCCATTGCCTTTGCCATTAAGTATTGGCAGAAAAGATTTGATATAGAGTATTTGCCCTCCTATTTTCCAAGATCAAGAACAGACTCTTCAGAGCAAACTGAGTGATTAACATGAGTCCCAAATAAAGATGAAGAAATCAGAAGTCTGCTTCCAGAAAAGTTAAACAAAAAACAACTTTATTCTCCCACTCTTGTATTTAAAAACCCCTCCTCCTTTGAGGTTTATGCCATCTGGCTATATCACTCTCTACCCTTCTCATCTGTTATCTACTCACCCTCCCAATGAATCACCTATATTCACTGCACCTGGGTCACAACAGTCTCTCTTCCCCACATTCTAGCATCTTAAATCACTTCACAATCCACACAGAAGACTCATTTAATAAAAGAGCCTCCGAGTTCCTTGTCATACTCAGCTTCACTTACCTTCACCTCTGCTGTACTCCAGCTACCCACACAGAGACCTACAACAGCTCCAAATCAGATGATTTAACTCCAATATTCCACTTTCTGACCAAAACCTCCTTTTTTTTCTAATTTACTTCCACCACATTTGCTCATTGACCTAACTCAAGAACTCACAAAATCTTCAAGTCCAAAACTGAACTCATCATCCAGTGTTTCCTGTCTCAGTTAATGTCACCACTATCCACCTAGTCACCCTGACAAAAAACCTGGGTATCATGCCGGACTCCTCACCCTGTCATCTGCATACCCAATCAATCATAAAGCCTCCATTCCTTTCTCCTCACCCCTGTGATCACATTTCAAAGATGTTATTCAACCATGTCTGATAAAAAACCTTTCAGTGATTTTTTTTAAAAATCCCTCACTAAATTAATTTCAAGATACTCATACATACAAACTCTACCATGATATGTATTTCCAGTCTCACAATTTACCACTTATGTCTTCACTGTTACACTCTTAGCAGTCCCAAACTGCTTGTGATTATCCATGCAAGCTACTCCTTTTCTCACATTGATGACTTTCCTCAAGCTGTTTTCTCTGTTTGAAGCACATTTTCATTCATCTTTGCCTGACTTACTCCTCCTTAACATTTAGATTTGGGTCAGGTCTCATCTGTTCCCAAAGTCTTCCCCAAAGTCCTAGGCTAGCACTCTAACCTTAAGCACTATATGCATAGCTCTTACCTCTTATTCTGAGTATACTAGTAGTATTTTAGCATTTAGAACTAAGATTGGAAGTGTATCTTATTCATATTTGTAGATCCAGCTAAACACAATACATGACATAGTGCTGACACAACAGTAGATGCATAAACGTAAAGGTTAGAACACGTTCAACTTAAATTTTCAGTGGGATAGTCACACCAGTTCTTTCTCACAGTTTTTAGGATTTCCTACTACTAACTCCAAGTCCCATGAAGGGAAAGAACCAGAACCTTTCCTGGGTCTGTACAGAATAATGTTATACAAATTTTTATCCAACCTACATACCAGAAACCAAAACTTGACACATATACTACAAACTTCAACCACTAAACAACTTAAAAAATGAACATGTATGAATAAGGATAAAGAACCAATTGTGATTCCTGGTATGTACTTGTCTATGTTATGGAAACATCAAAACTTTGCTTAGAACTAGAACAGGGTCCCAGATACAAGAGCTTGGCATTTTATCTACAAGGCCATCACAGCTCTTCTGAGCTTAAAAAATTACTAACCAACAGGGATGCTTAGGAGGGGTTTAAGACCTTGGTAAAAGACCCTTTTTAAAAACTTAACCCCATACCAAGGCTAAGTAATGAAAAAGCAAGTAAAAATTAATGCTGGTAAGTGAGCAACAAAAAAATGTTTTTCATAGTAATTTTGGGCCGTCTGCTGGCAGTTAGAAATAGAGCATAAAGTTCAATATAATAAAGCATTTCCCTTTCCAACTAAATATTAAATTGCAGTTTGGCACCAACTAGGTTTCAATCCTTTTTCAGAGTAAAAAAATTAAAATATTGTATTTGCATGGTGCATTGAAACACTTTAATATACATTAGCTCATTTAATAATTTATAGACATTTAAAAAATGAGGGCAAACCCAACATTTCCCATTTGTTCGAACAAACAGTACTAGATGTTTTTTTGTTTGTTTGTTTGTTTGTTTTGTTTTTAAGATCAAAACAGCACAGAAATGAGGAAGGGACTAGAGCATTTTTTATTTAAACAGGTCAATCCTTGGGGCCAAGGAGCTTCTGGGAGAAACTTAATACTTGCTCATTCACATTAAGAAGCTCTCCTTTAGAGGGGATATGGGCAAACTAGAGATCATTCAGAGAAGGGATTAGAGAACCACCACATATAATAATCAAGTGAAGGAACTGGAATTAGTGAAGACAAGACATGACTCCAGGAGTATGATTATTATCTTCAGGTATCTTGAAGAGTGTCCACAAGGAAAAGGGTTTCCTTGGGAAGAGATTAGTTTCCCATCACTGGAGGAAGTGTAAAAACAGGTGGGTCAAAATATCACGGTAGAATTTGGGATTTCCAAAGCTACTTTAGCACGGGATGGAAGAAAGGGACCCTGGGTCACTTTTAAATTCCCTTCCGGTCTGGAGGTGTTCTGGGTTTCGGAACACCTGGGTTCCAGAGAGATCTCCTGGAAACTTCCTCATTGCTCTCGGGGCTGGCCCACAGCACTGCCCAGGTGTCCAGCCCTCCTGGCACCTTGCTCACCTGGGTGCCCAGCGCCCCCACCCCCACCCCAGGTCTGCGG
Organism: Cnephaeus nilssonii; assembly: GCF_951640355.1. NCBI lineage: Eukaryota > Metazoa > Chordata > Mammalia > Chiroptera > Vespertilionidae > Cnephaeus > Cnephaeus nilssonii. Next base: position 73,222,749 of record NC_137078.1, read on the forward strand.
TACGAAACTTACACTCCCCGCCCGTTTCCAGCGCCACAGTGAGTGGTCGCGCAGCTCCCGACGCCGGAGCCAGCCTGGAGGACGCTGCTGACAGCTCCGGGCCCCTCGCACCGCCGACCTCGGTCCTCCACCTGGGCCCGGGCCCGGACCCACGGCATCTCTCAGCTCTGGCGTCCGTGCAGACCCACAGACCGGGCGCGCAGACTGACAACCCCTCTGAGTGCCCGCCCTCGGCTCAAAGCCGACCCCAGCCCCCTCGGGCCTGGGCAGGGCGACTCTCGCACCCACCGCCCCGCGATGCCGCACCTCCAAAGGTCCCTCTGTCCTTGGGTTCCCCGGGCCGGGACCTCCTGCCGCGTCAGGCCGCCGGCTGGACCCTGGGACCCGCCAGCCCGGCCGCGGACGCAGAACCGGCCACCGGCCTTCGGGCCGCGCTGACGAGGTGGGGAAGGGCCGCGACCACGCTCGGACCACCGACAGGCCGACCGGCCCCGACAGACACAGACAGCCGGGTCCCGAGGGGCAGGAGCAGAGGGCCGGCAGGTCCCGCCGCCGCCTCCCTGCCCTGGCGGGCCGTGGTCCTCCAGGCCCCTCAAGCAGCGGGCTGTCCCGGCTGGTGGAGGCAGCCGCCGAGGCGCTTACCTGCGGGCGCGGGGCCGCACGGACCGCTCACTCCCTTCCCGCCGCCATGTTTCCCCTGCGCAGGAGCGACGGAGGACGCGAGAGGGGCGGGTGGGGGCGGCTCCCGAGGGCGGCTGGCGGGCGAGCGGCTGGGGGCTCGATCCGGGCAGCAGCGCGGGGGCGGGGCAGGGGCGGGGGCGGGGGCGGGGCGGGGCTGCCCGGGGGCGGGGCGGCGGCTCCCAGGCCCCGCCCCTGTCCCGCCCGTCGCGCGGTGGCGCGCGCCGGAGCCGTTAGGAGGGCGCGCGGCGGGGGAGGTGGGGGCGGGGCGGTGTGGAGCGGGCGCCGCGGAGCGGCCGAGCCCCGCCAGCGCCGGCGGCCTCTCGCCTTCCGCCCGGGGTGCCCGGTTCCGGCCTTTGACCCGCTCTCCAGGCGGCGTCTCAACTAGGGTAAACCCAGCCCTGAAGAGAGCTAGGGGACACGGGTTCACATCCCGCCGCCGCGGGCCTCCCTCCCCGAGGCCACGCGTGGGCCCAGGAGGGAGACGACAGAAACCGAGAGCGGCCGGGTCTCGGCCTCACAGGCGGGCTGACGGGGGGCGCTGCCTCGGGCGAAGAGCTGCGCCCCCCGCCTCGCTCGGGACCCGCTGTGGGATGGGTGACCTTGAGCGCGTAACCTCGCACCTCCCCCCAGGGGCCTCCTCTCTGACGAGACAGCGCTTAGTCCAGAGGGATGGGGAGCCCCCGGAACTGTGCGGGCATCTAGAAAGTAAATGCCCAGGAAGGATAAGCCCCGCGGTCTTTCAGCGGCTCACCCACTCAGCGAGCGCACACGGTCATTTTTGGGGGGTTTTTTGGTGTTGTTTTTTTTTTGGTGCCCGTTAGCACTCTTCGCTGCACTCTTCTGGGTAACGGCCACCTCCATCCCGGGTTGGCCCCATTTCAGCAGCGAGGAAACCAGCGTGGGCGGTGAAGCCACTTGCCCGGGGTCACCCAGCCAGGGAAGGACTGATGGAGGCTCATCTCCAGCCTGCGGACTTCCCAGCCTGTGCTCTGCCCGCAGGGAGGGGTCAGCTCTGTCGGAGTGGGTCAGAGGGGGCAATCCAGGGTTAAACAGATTCAGCTGAGCTCTTGAGTCTGCAAGGGGAAGCTAATTTCAGGCAGAGAAAGGGATGTTTGCAAAGGCACGAAGACAGGATACCGTCTGGTTGGCTGTTGTGACTGGTGTAGTGGGAGTACAGGAGACCCTAGGAGCTGCTGCTGCTGACGTTAAACAGGGAAAAGGAAGCCAGAACGTGGAGGTCCTTGTATGTCTAGAATGACATTGAATGCCCTGTATGTCTAACTTAGAATTTATTTTGTAGGCCAGTGGTTTTCATAGTGTGGTCCCAGAACCCCTGGCATCCCTGAATTCCTTCCAGGAGTCAGTGAGCTCAAAATTAATTTTTAAACAATGTTAAACATGTGCTTTTTCAGTCTCATTCTCTCGCTAATGCAAGTGAGGTTTTCCACAGACTATAGGACATAAGATATTGCAACAGGTTAAATGCAGAAACAGATAGTAGAATCCAGCTGTCTTTTGTAAAGCCAGGTGTTAAGGAGATTTACACAAATGTATGACACCACTCTTCTCATTAATACTTTATTTTATGAAACATTAGAGACCTGGTGCACGGATTCGTACACTGGTGAGGTCCCTCGGCCTGGCCTGCAGGGATTGGGCCAAAACCAGCTCTCCGACATCCCCCAAGGGGTTCTGGATTGCAAGAGGGCAGTTCTTGGGTGACGCACCCCGGAATTGGGCTCCCTCCTCTCTGGTTCCGGGTGCGTCACTGGAGAACCACTGCTGCCAAGTGACCGCAGCTGGCAGTTCCTGCATTGAGCGTCTGCCCCATCATAGCGACTGGCCAGTCGGCCGGTCACTTAGGCTTTTATATATATAGATATTTTCATTAAAGTGCATTTATGTTAACATCAATGGGTTTATTTATTGTAAATTTTAAACGAATAAAGTTTTAGAAATTTCTTAGTTTTAATTTTTAAAAAAATATATTTTTATTTATTTCAGAGAGGAAGGGAGAGAGGGAGACAAACATCAATGGTGAGAGAGGATCATTCATTGATTGGCTGCCTCCTGTAAGCCCCCTACTGGGAATCGAGCCTGCAACCCAGGCATGTGCCCTTGGCCAGAATCGAACCCAGGACTCTTCAGTCCACAGGCCAATGCTCTATCCACTTAGCCAAACCGGCTAGGGCAGTTTTAATTTCTAATATGGTAAATATTGATAGAAATAACTAAGTGCACGTAAAAAAGCTCTTCGGGATCCTCAATAATTTTTAAGAATGGAAAGAGGTCCTGAGACCAATAGGTTTCTGAATACCTGGCAGGGGTGGGGAATCTTTTTTCTGCCAAGAGCCATTTGGATATTTACTAGTATAACATCATTCTCGGGCCATACAAAATTACCAACTTAAAAATTAGCCTGTTGTACTTGGTCAAACATTTAATTAACACACCCCTAACGCTTTGGCAGGGCCAGACCAAATGATTTCTCAGGCTGGATGTCTCCCACCCCTGTATGAAAATAAGTAGCTATTGAAGTTTTAAGTTGGCAAGTGACTTAAGAGAAAGAACTTTCAAGATCCAAGTCAGGCCTTGAGGGTTGCTTTCACAAGGCACAGGGATGCCAGGCAGAATTAAGGGATTCTTAAAATGTTAGCTATCCAATTTTATCCAGCTACCCCACAGAAAGCACAAATGACAGTCCCAACACTCTGTAATCTTTGGAGGGTTGAGATAGTAGACACTTTTTGTTATTCATAGTAGGTTCAACTGTTGAGCCTGAAAATGTAGGCTTTTTCTCTGGACGAGCAGGAAAGTGCAGGGCTGGTGAACAGCAGAGCTAGGACCCATTTGACTCTGGATTTTTTATTCCTAATTTGGTATCGCCTCACCACCTGACAGGTGATGGGCTGATAAAGCACTAAGATGAGTGTTTTATTCCTTTATTTCCATTCATTCCTGTGTGGTGAGGATTATACTTGTGTGTGTTGTGGATGCTGTCACTCTTTCTGACCCTAGCACACTGTTTCCTCTCCTCATTGCCCATTTTCTGAGAACCAGTCAAGTCCAGGCAAACGAGAGGAAAGGAAGAGGTTGCCAATAATAGGGTGAGTGGGTGTGGGAATCCTGGCAGAGGTCCTCAAAGCTACCCAGCACAGAGTATCCTTCACATACCTCTAGAGCTCTTCAGGCATTGAGAAGGAAAACAATTGTATCAACACCTCTGCTGCCTGGAAAACTGCCTTTGAAGAGCAGTTCCCCCAAAGTGCTGAGTATCTGTTCTTTTCACATTAACAAAAACATGTATCCATAGCAGATGAAAGTACTTTTTATTAAACTTGAAAACAACATGAGGTTAAATGAAGCACAAGAAAAAATGATGCAATCAAGAGATGGGGGTAAACATGAGATGTATGAAGCTGCTGCTGGTGTAATAGCATATTATTTTATGGCAATTTTTTATAAGTAGCAAGAATATACTCTAAAATAACAAGAAGTATAGTATAGTAAATACATAAACCAGTAACAGTCATTTATTATTATTATCTAGTATGTACTGTATATAATTGTACGTGCTATGCTGTTATATGCCTGGCAACAAGTAGGTTTGTTTACACCAGCATCATCACAAACACATGAGTAATGCCTATGTTTCAACAGCTATAAAATCACTAAGCAATAGGAATTTTTTAGCTTCATTATAATCTTACTAGTGGCCTGGTGCATGAATTCTTGCACATTGAAAGGAAATTAATTAGAAAAAATATTTAAATATCACTATTCGCCCTTTATAATAGAAGTGTCAACCAAATTCATGATCGACAAATGACAGATCGAAACACATGTGTGCAATTGGCACCAGCGAGAGCTTTATATATATAGACTAGAGGCCTGGTGCATGAAATTCGTGCACTCAGTGGGGGCGGGGATTCCCTCAGCCTGGCCTGCGCCCTCTCACAGTCCAGGAGCCATCAGTCAGACGTCCTTAGCACTTCCGTGGAGGCGGGAGAGGCTCCTGCCGCCACCACTGCGCTCGCCAGCCGTGAGTCTGGCTTCTGGCTAAGCAGTGCTCCCCCTGCCTGTGGAAGCTCACTTACCACCAGGGGCAGCTCCTGCATTGAGCATCTGCCCCCTGGTAGTCAGTGCATGTCATAGCGGCCAGCCATTCCGCCATCAGGCTGAAACCATCTCTCTGATATCCCTCAAGGGGTTCCAGATTGTGAGAGGGTGCAGGCCAGGCTGAGGGACCCCACTGGTGCACGATCCGGGCTAGGGAAGGATGCAGGAGGTTGGCCAGCCAGGGAGGGACCGCAGGAGGGCTCCAGGGCATGTCTGGCCCATCTTGCTCAGTCCCGATAGGCTGGACCCCAATAGCAAACTAATATACCAGTTGGAGCATCTGCCCCCTGGTGGTCAGTGCACATCATAGTGAGCTGTTGAGTGGCCTTAGCATATCATTAGCATATTACGCTTTGATTGGTTGAACGGACGACTGGATGACCGGACACTTAGCATATTAGGCTTTTATTATATAGGACTAGAGGCCTGGTGCATGAAATTCATGCACGGGGGCGGGGGGATCCCCTCAGCACAGCCTGCACCCTCTCCAATCTGACATCTCTCTCACAATCCAGGACCACTGGCTCCTAACTGCTCATATGCCTGCCTGCCTGATCACCCCTAACTGCCCCCTCCCGCCAGCCTGGTTGCCCCCAACTTCCCCCCTTGCCGGTCTGTCTGGTCACCCCTAACTGCCCCCACCCGCCAGCCTGGTTGCCCCTTACTGCCCCCCATGCCGGCCTGGTCGCCCCCAACTGCGCGCCCCCTCCCCCCACTGGCCTGGTCGCCCTTCACTGCGGGCTTGGCTGCCCCACACAGCCTGCTGTTCAGTCATTTGGTTGCCCCTCACTAACCCTCCTGCCGGCCTAGTTGCCCCACGCAGCCTGTTCGGTCATCCATTCGGTTGCGATGGTCGCTTTGGCTTTTATATATATAGATAAGCTTGCTTAATTAGACCTGCTTTCTGGTTTAGCTAAACTTTTCCAGCCCAGTGAAGCACCCCAACTTCTCTTTCAGGTAATTGTCAGCAACACAACATGAAGCAGATTATTATTGTAAATCATGCAGGGAGAACAAAGGGTAAAATATTTAACTGTAGCAGTGTTTGACTATATTCGGTGCAGTGAGAAAACCTGAAGTCATTTTCAAGGTTCACCATTTCTTCTTTTCAGTTGGGTCAAGTTTCTAAGCTTTCTAAATCTCCGTTTTCTGGCTAATGAAAATAAAATAGGATTTCACTGAGTATCCTATCTACCTACTCCAGGACTTCTGTGAGGATCAAATGAGATGAGGCATGGGAAAACGCTTCACAGACATTTGGTTAAAGTGCAAAATGTTTGCACCTGGCTATAAAGCAAGTCATGCTCCTGGGCTGAAGAAACTGCAAGGAGGCTAGTGGCCACTAGAGAGATGCATTTGGGATTTTGATATATATGCTAGTGGCCGCTGGGCGTTGCTACGTGACGTCATTACCCGGTGCCCACAGCAACCATTTTGGGCTGGGCTGGGCTGTGGGCCGCATTTTGTGCCATGGGGTCTCAGTAGCATTGGCTGTGATTTGGTGGGGTGTCACTCTAGGGTGGTGGTGGGGCCTGTGTCCCACTTGGGGAAAGTCGAGTGTTGCTTTGTGGGTGCCAGGTCCACAGTGCTGTTTCTCTGTGCTTGTCACGGCAGCTCCTGCATTGAGCGTCTGCCCTCTGGTGGTCAGTGTGCATCATAGCGACAGGTTGGACAGTCGGACACTTAGCATATTAGCTTTTTATATATATAGATGGGACCACTGGCGTATATTTGGTCCCTAGTTGATCAAAATGTTATGTGGTACATGACTGTAAAGGTTTATTGGGATTCAGTCAGGCTTTCTATGGCTGTTTTTGTGCTACAGTACGCTTTATATCTTTCAAAGCCTATATAATATTTGTCCTCTGGCAACACACAAAAAATTTGCTAACCCCTCATCTAGAGCTACATATAACATGAAAATATCTTAGAAATGCATTGAACAAAAATAATAAGCAGTATGATGCCACATATAACACTTAAAAATAAGCAAAACAATACCAGTTTTGTTTAGGGACACATGTACACATGTATTAAAAGCATAAAGACATTCGTGGAAATGTGGCTCCATCTCATCAACAGAGAATCTGTCTCACATCAAATCCCCCTCATTTTTTGAATCTCTCAAATATCCCCATCTTTAACCAGTCAGAAAAAAAAAAAATCAGCTTTAAAGACATTTATACTAGTAAGTAGGATCAGGTCCACCCAGATTAACTCCCTACTTAAGGGCAACTGTGCCATATAACAAACTAATCATAGAAGTAAAATTAATATATTCACTGTCCCAGGGAGTATGCAGGATGTGTACACCAGTGGCCAGGAATCTTGGGGGTCACCTTAGAATTCTGCCTACTAAACCCAGTGAGAAATCATCTTTTCAACATTTCTCTATGAATTCCTATGGCAGTTTGTTCTGTAACTCTCTCTATGGCACAATATGCATTGTATTGTCATTATTAGATTGAATTCATTTTAAAACTTTCCTATGCTGAAAATTTCTTGAGACGGGAACCTTGTTCACACCTGTAGCTCCAATGTTTCAGGCATCACATGAAAAAGATATTCCTACATGTTTGTTGAAAAAATAACAAAGTGTACAGATTTACTTCTGGAGCCCTGCATCTTTTTTAGATCCAGTTCAAAACTCTGGCACTTCTTAGGAAGAATGACCTATCACCTCTGTATGAAATGTATCACATTGTAGTGTCTTAAGTTAGACTAGTTTCCTTGAGGGTAGTTCTTTACTTTGATTTATTCCACTTAGCATCCCAGGGCACAGCACATCACAGATTTCATTAATTGCTAATGTTTGAATTTTTAAAGAGATGAAAGGGGTTTAAAAAGCAAAAGGCAGATGGAAAGTGGATTTGGGCTATGACCAGACCCTTGAAAAGGGTTATGGATGGGGGGAAGCCAATAAGTACAGAGGCAATGGAGAGAGAAGAAAATAGCCAAATTGGTCAGGATGTAATTTTTTTAAAGAAGGATGCTAACAAAAACAAACAAACAAAACAACCCTCAAGCCTGCTGTTTTATACATTACATTAAGGAATAAATCTGGAAGAATGCTCCACAAGGGACAGAAAGAAGAAGCGATTATTCTGGGGCTGACAATCAAGGGAACAGAATTTTACTTTGTCGTGCTAGTGGGTAGACATTGACCCCAAGGAGAGTTGGTGAAGGAAAAGGAAAATATGTCTTTTGGTGCTTAAAGAAAGTGGGGCGAGGGGCACTGGAACACATAAGAGCCCTTAACCTCCTTGTTGATTTGTATGTTTCCCTTCCTTGTTCACCTTCTTCTTATTGGCCTTTCTAACTTCTTTTCTGCTTCAAGGCTGCCTAAGAACATTAAATGTGCAGTTTGACCAGACTTCATCTCTATACATTTGGAATCAGAAGAATAGTTGGCAATTTTCCGATCTGATTCACCAGGAACTCTATACCTCCTAGAAACAATTAGGAGGGTGGGATAACAGAGCCGACGGCTAAAGCCAGATGTGGGCTCATTACCACCAAAACACCAGGATGAAGCTGGATAACCAAAAGATGACAGGATGGTTGTAGTTCTTCCTCAGTGATGGTCAAAAGGCAGGTTCTTTTAGACTTTCCCTTTGAACACTTTGCTCACAGCCCATATGTTTACTGGGGAGCTGGCCATCTGGACGGTTATTGAGTGCTCCCAGTGAAGACCCTTGGGAGAGACATCAAAATGGCATAGCACTTTCCCTCAAGGAGCTTACAGTCTCATGAGGAAAAGAACAATACACGGCAGAAAGTTGTAAGTGCCTCAGGGAAATGTAATCAAAATGTTGTGGTGTTTAGAAGAGACTGAGGAAGGGCTTTATAAAGAAGACTATAGAGGCCCAGTGCACGAAATTCATGCGGTGTGTGTGTGTGTGTGTGGTGTGTGTGTGTGTCCCACAGCCCAGCCTGCACCCTCTCCAATCTGGGACCCCTCGAGGGATGTCCTACTGCCCGTTTAGGCCCGATCTAAATGGACAGTCGGACATCCCTCTACAATCCAGGACTGCTGGCTCTCAACCGCTTGCCTGCCTGCCTGCCTGATTGCCCCTAACCACTCTACCTGCCAGCCTGCTTGCCTCCAACTGCCCCACACACAGGCCTTCTCGCCCCCAACTGGTCCTCCCTGCCAGCCTGCTTGCCCCCAAGTGCCCCCCCCCCCCCCCGCCAGCCTGATCACCCTCAACTGCCCTCCCCTCCTGTCCTGATCGCCCCTAACCACCTCTGCCTTGGCCCCGCCACCATGGCTTTGTCCGGAAGGATGTCCAGAAGGTGTCCCAGTCTAATTAGCACATTACCCTTTTATTAGTATAGATGGCATGTTAGGTGGACCTTGAGTGGTAGGAAAGTTGGAAGTGGAGGAGGGAGAGTATTGGGGTAATGAGGCATTGTATGGAGAAGGAACAATTAGATAGGGACAGAAAATCAAGGGGCACATTTAAGAAAAGGCAACTAGTTTTGTGACGTTGGAGCCGAGGGTCTATATAGGGGAAACACGGATCAGTAAGCTGGACAGAGAGAATGACCCTTAGCTATGGAGAGTCTCAACTGTCAGCTAAGAATCCTGAGAGTGGGTAGGGTAGGATGAGCAGAGGATTTGCAGGAGTGGGGTGAGGTGGAAAAGGGGGGAGGTGGGGGACATAAGTATAGTTTTGGGTTGGCTTTGTTAGGCTCTCGCTTTTTCCTTTGCTGAAAATGCCTCTGCACATCCTCTTCTTCACCATTTTGTGCATCCTGTGGCCCATCACAAACACCATCTCCTTCAAGAAGCCTCGCTCCAACTCTCTAGCCAACTATGAGCTCCCAACTCTGAGCTCCTTACAGCCCACCATCCAACCCTTTCCAGCAACTTTTATCACTGCCTACCCTGCCAGATAGCTATTTTAATCTCTATCATTTCTGTATCTTACACACATTGGTAAATGTTAGTGTTTTTGAGTCTAATAGAATTTACTTCCTCTTAAATACTCTGCCTGTAACTTGGGGACGCCATGATGCTCAATAAACCTGTCTGGAATTTCTGTAAACGCAGTAAACAGAATATAGATTAGAATGCCTTCCCACTCAGTTATGCCAGAGGCTGAGACTAAATGGGACCATGGCTCTCATCTAGTCTTCATTTTACTAGTGAGGCCCAGAGAGGTGCAGTAACTTGCTCAAGGTCACACAGTGAATTAACATTTGTGAGGGTTTTTTCATAGTGCCTAACACGCAGCACACACTTAGTAATCTTATCTACCTCCCAGCCTCTTGAACTTTAATTAAACACCAAACTGCTTATAATTCTTCCCATATTATATGGAAACTTATGCTGTTTCTTGCATTTGAGACTGCTCATACTTTTTTCTTCTGTCTCTTCTTTCTGCCTTCACCAGGTTAAATCCTACTTATCAATTACTAGTAAGATTACCTTCCCCAGGAAACTTCCTCTGATCCTTTCTCTTCCATCCTCACCCCAGACGGATTAAATGCTCCTTGTCTTGCTCTTTGAGTGGCCTGGGCACATTCTATCATCATTGCACTCGCTAAGTCTTATGCATATCATTTGCTTCTGTGCCTGTCTTTCACCTGCAGGTAAGCTCCAGAAGATTGGAAGTCTCTCTACGTTTATTAAAGGCCCAGAACCTCACACTACCTGGAACATAACGGTGCTCAGTTAATATTTGTGGAGTAAATGTGTACAGTGGGGCCCTCTCAGGCCCAGGTCACGGACCAAAGAGGCAGCCTCTTCATTGTCTACTTGAACTCCCAGGGCCTCGACTGGACTGGCTGCTCAGATTCTGATGGTGTAAAGGCTTTGCATAGGAGTGCTAAGCCTCAGACCGCACTGTTTATCTAAGGCACTTCTGCTCTTGTTCCTCTTGTAAAATACCAAATAAAAATAGTTCCAGGAAGCTGTGTGGCTGAGAAATTCCAGGCTCTGTCTGAGCTTTGAGATGGAGGCTATTATTGTTAGGAAGTTGGTCATTAATCCAACCTGCCTTTTCTCTGTGCTGTGCTTCTACACCCTTCTAAGGGCACTGGTTCTTGTTGTCCTCAGTTGCCCTTAAGCCTGTCACTAGCTGAAAACTGGGAAAGAAAAAACTTGACCACAGTTGATGTGAAAATGATCTAAAAGATATTAGTTGGCCACAAGCTCACTATGTGCTCTGGGTTTGTGACTTTAAGTTAACTTACACTTAGAGTGCCAGATGGCTAGTATCCTCATTTATAAGATGGGAGAAATAACACCTACCTTACCAGATTATTGCAAGAGTTAAAGAAAATAAGATAGGCAGAGGTTCCTGGAACACAGTAAAGGTTAAAGAAATGTTACATTAACTCAGAAGTCATAACTCTCTTACTTTATTCTGCTACAGCCAGACTTTATCTGGGCTATTACGTTTTAACCTAGGTGTCATATTTTAAAAGAGGGGTGTTAACAAATTATCACTCAGAAGCAAATGACCAAGATGATAAGAATCTGAAAATCAGACTTTACAATAAACAGCTGAAGGAGCAGGGGATATTTAGCCTAGATTAGAAATAACTAGGATAAAATATATATATATAAAAAGGCAGTGACCATGACGACCGAAACGACCGATGGATGGACCAGATGCTCAACGCAGGAGCTGCCCCCTGGTGGTCAGTACGTGGCCCTCTCACAGCGGTAGCAGCCTCTCAGAGGGTGGGTCCACAGCCGCTGGGCTCTCCCTCACAGGCCACCACACACCAGTGCACGAATCACAGCACTAAAAGCTGGCCATTACTAAGGACCGTCCTTGTGGTAGGCAAAGGCTGCGTACTCTCCATGGAATCTCAGATAATCCCAGAACCTGTCTCACAGGGTTGACCTAAGGGTTTCTATTCATAGCTTTCAGAATGGAATGAGATTATCAGCTTTTAAGAAGTTGAGGGAAAACACACACTGCTCCTTTTTCATTCTCTTCCTCCCGCCTTCTTGCAAGAAAAGACCAGCTGGCTCCCAAGGCCCCGCGCTGAGCTCTGTGCGGAGAGCTCACCGGCCCGCGGCTCCAAGTGAGTCTGCCTTCCAATGGCCTTTACACCTAACACCACTGCCTGAGCATCTCACTCACCCCGTATCACTGACTGAGCACCCACTGTGTCCCACGTGATGCCCGGGTGCTCGCAGAGCAGCAGGGAGCCAGCCTCCCTGTCCTACAGAGTGTGCGTTCCACCAGGAGAGGACAGGGGTGTGGGGAGGACAGACATGAGGTGCAGCTGTTAGAGGGCACGGGCACCATGAAGACATGGGAATGAAGCCACGTAGGGGCTCCGCGAGGGAGGAACAAAGGGAAGCTCACTGAGGGAAACTGGACTGATGGAGGAGAGCCAGGCGATGCCTGGAGAAGGGCATCAGGCAGAGGGCACTACGGAGGGGCAGCAGGATGAGCAAGAGGCCGAATGGAAGGGGGTCAAGGCTGGGTCAGGGGGCACATCCTGCAGGGATCGAGGGCCCGTGAGAACCTGGCATCCCCTGAGTGCAGGCGGAGGCACTGGGGCTGTAGATGAGGACCCGCTGGCTTCTGTGTCAGGAGCAGACTGAGGGGGAAGAGGAAGCAGGGAGACAGCAGGAGGCGACGGCATCCACCCTGAAGGCGATGTGGAGACAGTGGAAACTGTGGCAGCCAAGATGGTGGCTTTGGGGTGTACTGGAGGGAAGCCAGAGCGTGAGGAATGATGTGGGGGGAGGGGTAAAAAGGCCCCATGTTCCACTCGGCCCCTGGGAAGGCAGGGTCTCCAGCAGCTGCTGTCAGGGGGCCATCCATTTTGAGGGTCTGACTGTAAAACCCAGACCTTAGTTTGAGCTCCACACTAGGGACGTGGAATGTTCACGATCAGCCTCCCATCCAGAGGTCCAGGAGGCAGGTCATTCCTGGCTGGCTGCCCTAATCCCTCAATGGCCCCCCGGCCCCCCAACCTCTCTTCAGTGATGACAAGTACTTATTGGAAACAAGCAAATGGTTTTTTTTTGGTACAAAAAACAACAAAACAGAATGTACAGTATTATGGAAAGCAAACATTGAAAACTAGGAAAATGAAGCCCCCTTTTGGACACACAGATCAGCTGTGCCCAGAACCAGGTCACGGGTGACACAAAAGGTCTCAGGGTCCAATGCAAAGGGCTTCCCCAGGTGGTCTGACTCCAATCCCTGACTCCAGTTTCCAAAACAGAGAGGATCCCGTACCACAGAACAGAATGGCAGAGACCAGCCCCAAGTCCCGCGGCCTAAGGCAATGCTTGCGTACTTCTGGAGAAGGAAATGCTCCTGAGACTCTGGGACAGGGCGATCAGCATCCAGATCACTGCCTCTAACTCCCACCTGGAGTCTGTGGTGCTCCCAGCTCTGCCCCTCCCTCCTCCTCCCTCGCCCCTCCCAGGTGAACCACAGATGGCCCTTCTCATCCTCCACCCTCCTCAGCTCTGATGGCAGGTAGGGAGGGTGGGGGGCATGCGGGGAATCTGAGGGCCTCGAGGAAGTGCCGTTTGAAGAGCCAGAGACAGTGTCTCATGAGTGTATGTTTAGAACCGGTCCCCCTCCCTCCCTCCGACTCTGTCACTGTAAAACTTGGCTGTTTGGGGTAAGTTGACCCCTGGAGTGTTAATTCTCTCTCCTTTAAAATAAGAACAAGAGCCCAGTGGGCGTGACTAAGTGGTTGAAAGTAGACCTATGACTCAGGAGGTCAAGGTTTGACTCCCTGTCAGGGCACATGCCTAGGTTGTCGTCTTGATCCCCAGTGTGGGGTGTGCAAGAGGCAGCCGATCCATGATTCTCTCTCATCATTGATGTTTCTCTCTCTCTCTCCCTCTCCCTTCCTCTCTGAAATCAATAGAAGATATCCTATATAATAAAAGCCTAATATGCATATTGTCCCCTCGACCAGGAGTTCGACCGGGAGTTCGACCGCTCGCTATGATGTGCACTGACCACCAGGGGACAGCACAGAATATGGTGGGCATCGGTGACGAGACACTGGCAGTGGATGGCAGTGGAGGTGCTGCTGGCCCCAATGGGCTTTCGAGACTGCAAGGGCCGGTCAGGCTCACCATGGGGTCGCGCAGGAGCCAGTCTGCCGAGGCCGGCTGGGAGAGAGCGTGCTGCCCGCTCGGCATCCGTGTGGCACTGCTGGGCGACCCAGAGGCCCATGCCGCACCCCAACCCACGATGTCTAGCTACACTTACCACATCTCTGCATGGGGACTCAGGTGCCGTGACTCAGGCAGAGGGGGGCAATTGGGGACCTGGGGGCCCAGGTGCTGCCCAGGGCCCAGAGGTCAGCTGGGACCTGCCCTTCCATGCCAGACACTCATGCTTCAATTGCCAGTCAGGCCTAGGGACCATACCCGTGCACAAATTTCATGCACCAGGCCTCTAGTCTATATATATATAAAAGCCCAGTGGCCAGGACAGCAGAGTGACCAGAATGACTGGAACGACTGGTGGCTATGATGTGCACCGCGATCAGGGGCAGGGCCGGCCAGCCCACCACCCACAGCCCTCCCCCCCGCCACTGGCCTGGTCCAATGGGTCCCCATCAGGGCAGGCCGGCCGGACCCCACCCGTGCACAAATTCATGCACCGGGCCTTTAGTAGAATATATACTTATATATAATGATATATAAAATCTATATAATAGAGGAATATGCAAATTAGCCAGGACGCTGTAATGTCATGACCAAACAGCAGGGACCTGAGGCTGCATGGTGCATGGCTGGGGCGAGGGACCTCAGGCTGCACCCCCAGCCCCATGGGGCTTGACAGGGACCTCAGGCCATGCCCCTCACCTGGCGGGGCTTGATGGGGGACCTCAGGCCGCACCCCTTGCCCAGAAGGGTTTGATGGGGGACCTCAGGCCGTGCCCCCCACCCCGGTGCTGGGCTGGGGGACCTCAGGCTGCACCCTTCACTGGGCAGGGCTTGACAGGGGACCTGAGACTGTGCCCCCCCACCCAGCGCTGGGCCGGGGGACCTAAGGCTGTGGCCCCCATCCCGGAGGGGCTTGATGGGGGTGGTGCCGGCCAGGTCTGGGCCTCACCCAATGGGGGTGGGGCCAGCTGGGTCTGGGTCTCCTGCGTTTTCAATGCTCGTGCAGGTGGTGGGAGGGGACTTGACTCTAGGTCCCGAGGCGCGCCCCAGACTCTGACAGGATTTTCATATACATTTTACTAATTTTCTTTCATCTCTGACACTTCTATTATAGAGAAAGGGCAAATAGCAATACTAAAATATTTCTTCTAATTAATTCCCTTTTAATGTGCATGAATTTCATGCACCGAGCCACTAGTATATAATAAACAATATATAATATAATACATTATGTATATAATAGAATGGCATGGGGCAAGGCCTTAGCGGGGTCTTCACATAACTGAAGCACTAACATCTGTAACAGGATTGAGCTTCAGTTCTATTTCTTTCTTTTTAAATAGATAATCCTATATCTTTATGTAGTTTTGTTGAGTAGGTTTTACATTTTCTTTTCTTTTTTAATACATATATTTATTGATTTCAGAGAGGGAGGGAGAGGGAGAGAGAGATAGAAACATCAATAATGAGACAGAATCATGGATTGGCCACCTCCTGCACGCCCCACACTGGGGATCAAGCCCACAACCCTGGCATGTGCCCTGACCGGGAATTGAACCGTGACCTCCTGGTTCACAGGGCAACACTCAACTACTGAGCCACGCCAGCTGGGCATCAGTTCTATTTCATAAATATTTATGGAATACCTATGAAGTGCCAGGCACTGGGAATGCAAGGAAAAGTAAAATACAATCCCTGTTCTTGAGGATCTTGGACTACAAATGACTGTGCAATGCAAAAGAGGCTATTGCAGGGGTGTGTGCAATGTGCTGGGAGAAAGCAGAGAGGAATGAATTCTGCAGAGAGCCAGGGGAAGGCTTCACTAAAGAGGTGACATTTGGGGGAAACTTAAAGGAAAACTAAGGGGTTTTTTTAGGCAGAGAAAGAAGGGAAGGACACATATGCAGCAAGTCCAGCATGTGCAGAAACAAAGGAAACCTCATGGAAAGCGTAAGGTGCTCTGGAAGAGCAGAGGGAAATGGGCCTGCAAAATGCAGTTGGAGCCAGATTATCAAGGGTCTTGGATACTAAGCTGGAGAGTATAGACTGTTTTACCATCAAAGCGTTTAAGCAGGTGGATTATTTTAAAAGGAAAGCTCTAATGAACTGTGCTGAGAGGGCTTTACAGCAGGCAGGGGAGACAGGGCTCCTTGCCATTCCACAGAGTGACACATGGGCTTGAATCTTACAGTGGGTGAACTTGGGCACATTCTTAAACTCTGAACTTTCCTCCCCAGTCTTATATTGGGATGATCACATCTATTTTAAAGGGATATTTTAAGAATCAAACGAGGCAATATATTCAAGCCTCTTACATGTATTTGATACTCAAATAGTGCTCAATAAATGAGTACCATTTCCTTCCTTCCCTTTCCTTAATGGGTAGTGTAGACAGAGAAACAGAATTCTGCCCAATGAACCAGGGAATTGTGACCAAGCAATGGGATAAATCCCCTTGGTAGAAATGAACGCATCACTATGTACGCTCCAGAAGGCTATTTCTGTGTTGGAAGGGAAGCAGAACCAGATAAACCTCTAAAGTCCCTTGCTACTATAGGATTTTATGATTGTATCACCTAAGAACTAAGGAGATGGTCAAGAATCTGAGGTTTGATACATCGTTTTAGTATTGACCTTATTGAATGCAGTCCATTAGACCCAGAGGAAATTAATCTTTTTCAAAATGAACATCTGTTACTGAAGTATACAATTTGAAGAGACCGACTTTTAACTTATAATAGTCCCTGAGAAGTAGGTAACCCTAGAGCAGGAAAAAGAACACTGGATTTGAAGCGTAGGGGCTTATATTCCAGTGTCAGAAATTAAGGATTTTGCTCTATGGTCTTGACAGCTCCTTTCCCATGCCTTGGTCTGAGTTTTTCCATCAGGAAGATGTGGAGGTTGAGCCTCTGAGGGGTCTTCTATTACTAACATTCTAGGATTCTGGGAGTCTAAGTAATTAAGATCATGAAGTCATGGATATAAAAATACTAGATTCCAAGTGTTCCTACAGCAACCACAACACTCACAGGTTATACATATGTCTCAATTAACAGCACAGAGCTCCATAAAATATATTTAAAAATGTGTCGCATGCACTGGGAGTGAGACTCATTTAACATTCTTCTTAGAATCAGAACTTTGGAATTCAGTGCATTTCAATTCTCAGCATTAACTCAGCTGCAAATTGGATGATTTCATATTTGTGGCTGAGAGAGAAGACACTGTCTCCAGTATGGCAATGAAAGAAAAACATCAGCCGAAACCGGTTTGGCTCAGTGGATGGAGCGTCGGTCTGCGGACTGAAGGGTCCCAGGTTCGATTCCGGTCAAGGGCATGTGCATTGGTTGCGGGCTCATCCCCGGTGGGGGGTGTGCAGGAGGCAGCTGGTAGATGTTTCTCTCTCATCGATGTTTCTGGCTCTCTATCCCTCTCCCTTCCTCTCTGTAAAAAAAATCAATAAAATACATTAAAAACACACACACACACACACAAAAAAAAAACATCAGTCAGCTGTCACAGAAGGAGATTGGTTTATCTCTATGTTAATTCAGGGCCTAGATGCCGCCGCCTCTGGGAGCAGACAGAAATGAAGACTAGGTGCCTTGCTTTTTGCATGCTGTTTCCTCTGATTGGAATGTCCTCCTGGCCAAGTCCTGGTCATCCTGCTTGAAACCTCCCCCTTCCTCCTTTTCTGATCCCTCCACTCACTGTGCTCCCCCAGCATTGCGTATCTGTTACAGCTCACATCTTCGTGTACCGTAAGTATTGCCCGCATGACGAGTGATTCTCTGTGAATGGGCAAGGGGCACGGCACTAGCATTTGTTGAGCACCTGCAGTGTGCCAGCATACATATGCTGTCACGTAATTCCCACAGTGATGCTTATGGAGTAGCACTGTTACCCACTCTTTAGCTGAGGAAACAGAGATCAGAGGAGTTAAAGAACTTGCTCAAGCCCTAGCTGATTTGGCTTAGTGGATACAACGTCGGCCTGTAGACTGGAGGGTCCCAGGTTTGAAGACCATACAACTAGTCAGTAATTGAGTCTGGCTTTGAATCAGACCCTTTCAACTTCAAAGTCCTTTTCTTGTCTTACTCATCTCTGAACTCTTAGTATAGGCCCAGCCTTTGGTGTATGTCATTGAATGACAATCCGGTTCTTTTTAATCAGTAAAGATTTACTGAATAACATGCTGGGGTGGGGAGCTACAGAGGAGAATGTGACTGGGTGCAGAACAATCTAGCTCTTTCTTGACTTTCAGTGAGCTTCTGGAGACTTCTGCTTTGAAATGAAGACACTCATTAGCCTTGGTGGAGTCGCAGTTCAGCCGGAGAGGCTGTAGTAGTCTCTTGACAAGGCCAGCTGGGAGGAGAGACTTGTTTAAACCAAATTAGTTTCACATCTTTCTAACAATTCTGCTTTAAGGTCCTAGTGTCATAGAGAAACGGAATTCAAAAACAACTATCATACATATGAAAAGGGCTATATGAAAGGCGGTACAAGGTCCTAAGAGAGCAGAATGGAGAGGGGAGGGGTGAATTCTGCCAACAAGAACTAAGGAGGGGTTCACAGAGAAGGTGGCATTTGAGCTGAGACTTAAACGATAAGTAGCTGTAATACAGGAACCAAAAGAAGCATCTGAGGAGACCTGTTAAAATGCAGATTCTAGGGTCCTACCTCCAGAGATTCTGACTCAGGAAATATTTTCAGATTATTTTGATGCAAAGAAATCACAGAACGCATGGATGTTTATGATAAAATTAGAGCCAAGCCAGGTTGAGGTTCAGTTTGCCTGTACTCTGACGGAAACTGTTCCCGATCATATCGCAACGAATGCTTATAATTCCCTTTCCTTACTGGAAGGAGGAAGCCAGTGGTGTGCTGGTAAATGTTTTAATAACTGGCTGTTTGGTGGTGGTGGGGTGGGGGTGGGGGTGGGCAAAATAAAAACAAACAAAAATCCCTGATTTATAGCATTTGCCAAGTGTCTATGGTATAAATACACTAAGCTGATAACATCCCACCAAAGAGACACAGAACACTGAATTGGGAAGAGATACTCGCCATTGTCCCTTTCAGGCTGGTAGGGGCCAGCTCCAGCACCCGCTGGAGGAAGCCCGGGTAGGAAAGGGGACTTACCTCCCTGGGCCACAGTTACCTCATAAAATGAGAATTCATGCAGGGCTTTTGATTTCTAATAGATTATGCTTTACTCGTGTGTGACTAAGTATTAGGCCTTGCCTGGGGCTATAGGGCTAGAGAGGCTGAGTTCAGGTGGCCAGGTAGCCAGGGTGCTCAGGGATGGGGGACAGAGCTGGCCCAGCTCTGCTTATCTCTTCTTTCTCGGGAGGGTAGTGGAGTCACAGACTGAGTGTAAGAAGCATGGGCTTTGGAGTCAGCACGATTTAGAATCCTGGCCCCAACGCTTACCAACTTCAGTGACCCTCAGTTCCCCTATCTGTAAACTAGGGGAAATGATACTGTACCTATCCCACAGAATGGTTGTGATGATTCAATAAGGTAAAGTATGACATGTGGTAAAATTTCTGTAAATATTAATCTCTCTCCTTGTCTCCATTTCTTCCCTTGCCCATGATGGTTATTTCCAGGTTTTACCAGAGCTAGTTAGACCAAGGCCCAGTTTCATTCATAAGAAGAGTAGTAAGTTAGCCATACTATATAATTTGAGGGAAAGATCTTTCAAACAAACAAACAAATTTTATACTGTCTAGGTATGTACATAGAGGGGTCATAGAAAGGTGTGTGTGTGTGTGTGTGTGTGTGTGTGTGTGTGTGTGTGTGTGTCTACTATTCTATCATGGGCATTGAGCTTCCACCATTTAAATCTTTGCCAGTGTCCTTTAGTCAAAGACCACTAGGAGCAAACCCATAGTCAATGTTGTGTTTATTACTTGCTGCACAAAGGACATGGCACTCCTTGTGGACCTGTGGGGTAGGGTATCTCAGAAAGCAGGCATTAGGAGGGGCCTGTTATAAGCAGGAGTTTGGTCTGGGTTGGGGACCGTCAGAAGGTAGAGGAAATTTAGTGATTGGGTATCTTATTTTTTATCTGAGAGAGAGAATGCAGAAAGTCTAAGGCTCTAACTGGTAAAGAAACAGCCATCACTCATGTTGCCCAGAAGAGGGCGATGTTGGTCATCTTATGATTTTTGCCCAGTGTTCTTTTTGTCTATTCACACGTGATTATGGAGTGATATATTTTTTTGTCTTGCTGCATCATGATTACAGTGACCTTGTCTGGCACTGGTGTTCTGTGAACTTGCTTATGTTCAGCAGGAGAACGCCATGGCCTAGCAGTGAATGCCAGGCCCGCCAACCACGGTCAGGGTGTCTGTCTCCTTTCTCATCTTATTTATCCAGAAAACATTTACAGATGTCTTTTAGGCATGGTCACACATTATCTCATTCATAATCCTGTGAGAAATAATTGTCTCCATTCTATAAATGAGGAAACTGACTCTGGAAGATGAGTGATTGTCCATACTCACCAAGTTTTTTGTTTGTTTGTTTGTTTTTACAAAAAGATAGTTTCCGGGGATTTCAATTCAGAACAGTCTAACTCCACGTCCAGGGTTCATTCTATTAAGTTGCTCCACAAAGACCGAGGCCCTAGGAGGCTGAGGAACAACCTAACCCTCCCTTGTTATCGGGAAGAAATTGCCATTCCCGGCAGGACTAGCCTGCCCTGCCTAAGGCCTTGACAACTCAGAGTTGGTGCTGGGCACACCAGCGAGGCACACGCCTGGCTCTCCATAGGCACAGTGGTTTGGTATAGTTAAGAATGCAGGCACCTGGGCTCTTGGTCCCAGACCTGCCAGTAACTCCTGGGTGACCTGCAATAAATCATTTTCCTACCTTGGGCCCTTGTTTCTTTGTTTAACGATCTAAGAGCCCCTGAGCCCAGGAAATCTTTGAATAAATATTTATTGAGTGAATGTATGAAATGAGTGAGTGAGTGAATGAATAAATGATAATCTAACCATGGGTGTTCTATAGTCAGTATTTTGTTTTCCCCCAGTCTTTCTGCTCTGTCTGGTTTGGGTGGTTCCATGCTTTCCTGTCCTCCCCTTGTTCCTATCTCTGCTGCCCTCCCAGCCTCCCTCCACTGTGTCTAGGGCTCCCTTGTCCTCTCTGGCCTGGTGTCCCCTCAGCCTTAATGACCTCAGCCCTCATTTCCAGCTGCTCCTGCCACAGTGTGTGGCCACCTCCACCATCGTTCCTGAAACCCCCTGCGCAAGTTGCTGAGCCAGGAATCCCTCAGAGTCAGGATCTTCAAGGGGACTAGGGCCTTGAAAATGACCCGGTCTAACCCCTTCTGGCCCATAGAGGGGGCACAGTTTACCCACAGCCACAATAGCAACTGAGCATTGAGTCACGAACAAAACCCAGATATCCTGATTGCTAGTTATACTTCCTTATCTTCTGGGAAAGGTCTGTTTTTATTTGAAGCTGCAAACTGCAGTACATTTAGTATGTTGATTCCACACATATTTGTTGACCAGTCTCCTGTACTGGGTTGTAGAGATAGGAAGAAGAATAAAATACTATCTGTGCTTCTAGGGAATTCTAATTAAGTGAGGAGACAAATAAATAGATAATTACATCATGAGTGTTCTGGTAGCTAAGTAGGCAAAATGCTGCAGGAAAATGGGGACAGAGCAAGGAAATGCCAGGGATGGAGAGAAGCCATAATGTCTGAGTTGGGTCTTGAAGTATGGGTAGGAGTTTACAAGCAGAGAGAGTGGGTGTGGAGTAGAAGAACGTTGCAGTCAGGGGTAGCTACTTAACCTTTAGAAAGGCATGGAGCCATTGAGGAGCATGGCAGAAGTCTCCAAGTATGCAGTGGTGAGACTGGGAAAATATTGTCCTGGAATAAGGGATTTAGGTTCTTTTTTTCAATTCTGCCACAGAGTCACTAGTTGCCTTTAAGCAAATCACTTGGTTTCTCTGTGTCTCCGTTACCTCTTTATCTCCCCAGCAGGATACCTACCTGCCTTCTAGCTATAGAGCTGCTCTATTCAATATGGTAGCCACTCGCCACAAGGCACTATTTAAATTTAATTAAAATTAAATAAAATTTAAAATCCAGTTCCTCAGTTGCACCAACTACATTTCAAGTTGCTCAGAGCTCCTGTGGCGAGTGAGTACTGAATAGTTTCATCATCTCAGAAAGGTCTGCTGGGCAGTGCTGCTCCAGAGGCTGGTGATTGACCCTGAGAGGGGAAGGGATTGGTCCCATCACTTAGCAAGCTCTCCAGCCTCCCGCCTGCCTGTTTCAGAGATCTCCAAGAATAAGAGAGAGAAGACACACCATTCCCCTGCCCAGCCCAGGGGTTCTTTGTCCCTTGGTCAATTCATATTATTTTCTGATTTAACTATGTGAAAACCTATCCCAGTACTTGGCCCATAATAGGGGCCTTCATGAATGTTTAGCTAGTTCACTCATCAGCTACCTTATGAGGAAAAGGTCCAAAGTGGCCGGTTTAAGACTCAGAGCTCTAGATTTCCAAGCTATTTTGAATGAAAGAATTTAGGATACAATAATGGTCTCCAGGCATCATTTTGTCCTAAGCATTTAAAGTTTTATTTAAATTGTAATCCGGGTGATCCTATGCGGAACCTGTATGTCAGACGTATGACCTTTTGTGTTGCCTTCTCTGTAGCTACATGTATGACCGTGTCTTGGAGCTTGCAGAAATTAAACAATGGAAAACCATGTTTGTAATGTATGACACTTTCAGGTGATCTGGTTCAAAGATTTAACAACAACAAAAATAATTAGGTAGCAGGTAGAATCAATATTTTTTTAAAAATGAACATGAATGTAACACCTGTTCTGAACCAAACTGTTTTGAGAGGGTCTAATAGTTAACAACTCTATGAGGTAGGGAGGTGAGCACTTTCACTATACTTGCTTTGCAGCCAAAGAAATGGAGGCCAGGATAAGTCATTCACCCAAGATCTCACTGCCTCAGAGCCCAGAATGTTAACCTTCATCTAGAGCCCTCTCAGCTCTGCAACTGTTAAACATCAGGACTTGAGGGAGGTTTGGGGACTACCTACTTCCATTTTTTTCTTTAATTATGACGATGCCAAAGACCACAAAGGGGTATTGGTCTGCCCAAGGTTACTCAGCAAGTTTCTTATGTCAGACCTTGAAGCTGAATGTGGGTCTCCTGAGTCCTGGTCAGTGTCCTTTGCTTCACAATTTTAAAAGAGCCTAATAAATAAATGGACCTGCTGAACATCTCTTCTCTGGTTGTCCAGCTTGTGCTGATGCTTTTATGGAAAAGACCCTTAGACTTGCAGAGTCCTGGCATCAAGTCTTACCGTGGTTGCTTAACCAG
Organism: Cnephaeus nilssonii; assembly: GCF_951640355.1. Taxonomy (NCBI): domain Eukaryota; kingdom Metazoa; phylum Chordata; class Mammalia; order Chiroptera; family Vespertilionidae; genus Cnephaeus; species Cnephaeus nilssonii. The sequence continues at coordinate 73,246,035 of NC_137078.1, forward strand.
TGACATTAAGTGAGTCACTTTATATGTCTTAGCTTCAGTTTCTCCAGACGAACATTAAGAAAGTAATCGCCCGAAGGATTAAAGCAGAGGGCCTGACACAAAGTAATTGCTCAAGTAATAGGAGTGGATTCTGCAGATACAGGTCCTGTCCTCTACATTCTGGGTGTGGAGGCAAGATTGACATGCAAAGAGGGATTCAGGGACAACAGAGAGCAAGCTTTGTTGACAGGTCAGACAATGAACGTTAAGACGGTTAATGTGCTGTTGGCTTCATCAGCCAAAGGCGTCTTTAACCTTGAGGGGATTCACGATCAAGAAATCATCCAGGCCCTAACCGATTTGGCTCAGTGGAAAGAGCGTCGGCCTGCGGACTCAAGGGTCCCAGGTTCGATTCTGATCAAGGGCATGTACCTTGGTTGCGGGGCACATCCCCAGTAGGGGGTGTGCAGAAGGCGGCTGATTGATGTTTCTCTCTTATTGATGTTTCTAACTCTCTCTCCCTCTCCCTTCCTTTCTGTAAAAAATCAATAAAAAAAATAAAAAATAAATATATATATGAAATCATCCAGGAAAGGCTGGCCTGCAGGAACCAGACTGAACACTAAGTGGCGCTAGTAGTCCACCTAGAAACCAGGAGGGACTGGAAGAAACCTGGGGACCTTGATGATGGGCAGTTTTGTTCTTGTTGCTTCTCTAGGACATGGGCCTACAGAGGGAGAGACCCTGGCAGCCCAGGGTGCTGTGCCCCAGGAAAGAAGGATTAAGAGAAATTTCATACTCTTTACTCTTCCATGGCCACCCTTTGTAAGTATTATCTCAATTTTACACACAAGGCACTGTGACTGAGTGGTTAAATAATTCCTCTGAAAGGATACTATGAAGATGTAGATCAGTGATGGCGAACCTATGACACGCGTGTCAGCACTGACACGCGTAGCCATTTCTGATGACACGCGGCCGCTTGCCGAGGATGAAACATTTGCTGCTCCTGAGGATGAAACATTTGCGACTAGAGTCTTGGAGTTAGTTTTTTCCTCAAAGTGACACACTACCCGAGTTATGCTCAGTTTTTTTGGCGAAGTTTGACACACCAAGCTCAAAAGGTTGCCCATCACTGATGTAGATCAAGGATTTGAACCTGGACCCACTAATTCCAAAGTTATGCTCTTTCCGGAAAAATACGTTCTCCCAGCCAGTGGAATCACTCTATCAACAGAGGCTAAACAGGTTGTGAAGGGAAGAAACACCAGAAAATAGAACACGAAGTTAAAGCAGCTTCCTTCCCTGTGACCTCTCTAGACCAGGTCCCCATCCACGGATCCCTCTAGCCCGGTCCACTGCAATTGCTTCCTAATCCATCTCCCTCCTTCCCTTCTAGCATTCTGGGTTCTGTCCTCCAAAGGAATCTTGCTAGAATGAAACCATATCAGTTATTCCCCAGTCCAAAACCCCTCCAATGGCCTTTTATTCCAATTAGAAGGACTTTCTCAGTGTGCCTACAAGCAGTGGTGGCTGGTAAAAACTTAACAACAGGCTTTCAGGGTGGGGAGCCCTGGATTTGTAGCACTTGCCAATTGGGTGTGCATCCTCCCTCCATGCCAATTTCAAGCTTCCAACATGACGTCACTGAACATTAAGCACTCCAGAGCCATCTGAGTTGGCTCCAGCACGCCGCCACACCAAGGCCCCACACGTAGGATCTGGCCCCAGACTTCTGCAGACAACTGCTCGTCCCTCTGCCCTGGCTCGCTCTGCTGGATCCCTGGCCTTCTCTCTGCTTCTTAAACATACACGCACTTCCATGCAGGGTCTTGGTACTTGCTCTTCTCTCCATTTGCGATGCTCTTCCCCCAGATCTGTGCATAACTTGCTGTATCACTTCATTCATTTCTCTAATCAAATGTTACAGAGACAACTCACCTAAGATATTCTAACCCTCACCCTCAATCACTTTTACTCCCTTACTCTGCTTTATTTTTCTCTGAGGGCACCAATCTGAGGGCAATGATGACCTATACTTATATGTAAAGCAAGAGAGAGTGCTATTCTTCAGCCTGTCATATAAGTATAGGTCATCATTGTATTCCCACCTCTAGAATAGGCCTGGCTCAAAGAAGACACTCAATAAATAGTAGTTGGTTTAATACATTAGTAATTGGGTTTTCTCTCTATGTCATGAGCCAAGGGCACACCTCGCACAGGTTCAGTGATTGTACATGTGAGACCCCACCAGCATCACAGGATGAGAGGCTGGGTCATTAACATAAACCTCGTTGTGGATGGGTCCCTGGAGTCTGGAGAGAAAACATCAAACCACTAGGCAGGCTGAATATGTAGAGAAAAACTAATCCCACCCAAGAGAATTCCATAAACTAAAATTCTGATATACACAAGGAAAATGAATGCTGATGAAGAAAGCTAGCAAAATCAATAATTGGGAGAATGATGCCTCTACAGACAAAAGTAAAACAATAGAATTGTCTGGAAACAGCTTCAAAATAAATGTTTAAGCTCTTCAAATAAAGTCAGGAATAACTGTCATCCATAAAAATAGGCTAATAAATTATAAATTAAAAAACAAACAGAAAGGAGACAAAATCATTTAGAAACTTTGTAAATGAGAAACAGAGCTATTGAAATAAACTTAGAAGACAGAATAAATCTAGATTAGACATGGTAGAAGATAGGATTAATTATTTGGAAGAGAGAATTGGGACTTTCACTTGGGATACAACAAGAGATAACGAGATATGTTATGGGAAAGAGCAGTATAGAAGTTAGAGAGGTTCCAATGCAACATATAGGCTGTAGACATTGTCATTGTCTGGCGCAATTTCCTTGGCTGACCCTAACAGTCACCTGAAGACAGCTCTGTAGAGGACGAGGGCATTTTCTGGCAGTAGGAGCATGCTCAGCTTGCACAAGGGGCAGGCAGAGTACTGGGGGAATTAGTTCCAGGAAAGACCCTCAACCAGTAGACCTTAGTTCATGGAAAAATGCTCTAATTTCCTTGCTCGTTGGTGGGGAAATCATGCAGCCTGTTTCACATAGTCTCCCCAGGTCGCACAGTGAGCTAGAGCCTCAGTTGCCCTCAGCGGTGACCTGCTCATGATCTAATCCTTTATTGGCTTTTCTCCCTTCCCGGTCTCATTTCCCCACTCCTTTGCTGTGCTGCCTCGCATCACCTCCCAAATAAACTACTTGCATCCAAATTCTTGTCTCTGGGTCTGCTTTTAGGAAACTAAGACACAGGAAAATAACCATGGCTCAAAAACGATGCCAACTCCATTTCTTTCGCATGGAAGAGTGGGCGAGCCTTAGGAAGTTTAGGGTAACCTCATGAAGGCTCCTTCTCTCCGGCTTCTACTCTGTGGTCCAAGATGGCTCCATCAGCTCCAGCCATCTCATGTATTTTCCAGATAACAGAAGGACAGGCCAAAGAATAGCACTCTGTCTTGCTTTAAAGACATTTCAAGGAAATTCCGTAAGACTCATGCTTATGCCCACTGTCCAGAACTCAGCTATACATCTATATGTAGCCAAAAGGAAGACGGAGCAGTGTAATCTTTATTCCAAGTGGCCATGTATCTCATTAAAAAGTAAGAAAGTCTATTTCTAAGGAAAAGGGGGAAAATAAATGTGGGGGATCACTGGCATTCTATGCCCCAAACAATTAAGAGTCATGGGGTATAGGTTGACAGGATGCTATATAGGAGTTCCAGGAGAACAGAGGGAATGCAGAAGAAGCAAGATTAAAGAAATCACAGTTGAGAATTTTTCAGAATTAAAGACATGAAAGCTCAGATTCAAAGTGCATACTCAATGCTGAACAGATAAAAGTAAATTCACACCTAAACATGTTGAAACTATAGCACACCAAAGATGAAGAGAAAATGTAAAAGCCACTACAAAGGCGTCCTGGACTCCTGAGACCCTGTCCAGACCAGTTTTCATACTGATGACTCAAGGCTCTCATCCTGTGATGCCCGTTGGGGGTTTCACATCCTGTCACTGAACCTTTGCGAGGCTTGGCCCTGGCCTCACCTGGGCCTCATTGAGCCCTTTATGCCCAAGGGAATCCAATTCCTGGCTACTCCCCCCGCTTCTGCACCCAGACCCCCAGCTTCCACATGATGTCACCCTGTGTGCGTCGGTTGCATTCCTGGTCCACAAAGATGTTTATCTTGGTTTGAAGATGGCTATTCCTGTTTTAAATTTATCTTTTTCTCTACCTTGCTAAGAGTTTAGTGCATGAAGGTGTGATTCAAAACATGAACTTACAGCACCATCTTGACCAGAAGTTTCTGGACCCTTGGGATCTCCCCAGAGTGGAGACACTCTATCTGTGATAGGACTATTTGCAGCAGCCAGGGGTGCAGATACCGGAAAGAAAGGAGTTTCTGGATGCGTCTGTTTTCTTCCCCAGGGAGACACAGGCCCTGGAGGACCCAAAGAGCCGCCCGAATAAAATGTATCTGGGCCTCCGGGCCTCCCAGGCTCCCGGTTCATTGCGCCCTGACTCTCCCAAGTCATTCCATCATGGGACTTCCTGCCAACACGGCACCTCAAAGGTCTTCACTGACGCGGGGCTTTAGGTGTTCATGGCCATATTTGAATTTCAACAAGGGGACTCATAGAGATGTTTTCATCTTTAAAATGTACAGGAACTAAATTCAAATGGCGGAATGACAGGCTGTGTGTGGGGTCGACTGGCTGGGTCAGAGACATCACACCTGGCTGGCCGGGAGAGCTCTCTGACGACAGGAGCTGTCCAACAAGGAGTGGGCTGCTGTCACTGGGGGAACTCAAGCGGTGAATGGTTGACCTTCCACTGGGTGCCTGGGTGGAGGGGGGCTTACCGCAGGAAGGAGGGTTCTGGGAGAAGCAAAGGAAATCGCTCCACAAAAGCATTCCGTACATTGAAAAGTGTCACTAAAACGCCATTGCTGTTCTGAGAGGCTGCACCGCTGCTCTGAAAGCCGCCTCACTCGCCACACTGATGTATTTCCGAAAGCCTATCCTCCTGCCACTGCGGACCCTGAGAACCGAGTACCTTGTTCCCCCTTTCGGGGTCTCGTCTGTGAAGGAAAGTATTGGACTCAAACCTCGTGGTTCTCAGTGTCTCCGCCAGCAGGCCTCAGCATCCAGGTGATGGGGGCTTCTCCCTGCTCCCAAGAACTCGGCCTCCTCAGTCCACCCATGTACGGCCGCCCACCTGCGTGACCCGTTCCGAACAGGTGCCCACACCTGCTAGCATCTTTATTGTCTTACAGTTACCACAGCAGTAAGATTTCTCTTCATCTTTTGCAGTTTAAAAATACGAATGGAATTACTGTTTCTGTCTGTGTTTTAAAGCCAGAGCATTTTTCTCTCAGTGCTATCACATTTGTGATGCCCTTAAAATTTATTCTAAAATACATACTCCCAGAAAGACCTTCTCAAGGGAAAATGGATATTTCCCCCCAACTGTGGTGGGGCGCAAAAACGTTGATAGCATGATTGGTGGCATGTAATAGATTCTCCTAAGGGCCCTCTCAGTGCTAATCTCCCTCTCTGGCCCCAACAGGTAAAGGGTCCCTGTGGGCCAGTGTCCCTGTCATGGCTGATGGCTACCTCAAGGAAGGAAGGGACTTCCTAGTACGAGCACTGTGCACTTCATAAGTGCCGTCCCTTTCATCTATATAGCAACCCATTTGGCAGGTGAGGAATCTGCCCAGAGAGGTGAAGTGACTTGCCCTAAGTCACACAGCCAGGAAGAAGCAGAGTGCATGGCCCTCTCAGGCCATCCTCTCTCCAAATCCCCCAGTGGGTTTCTGTTCAGCTTTCTATTCTCAGGGAGGATTTCTGCTTCAGCAAGACTTTCTATGTGGAGTATAACCCTTAGATCATGACCTATTGTCATGACTACTTTAGCTTTTAACTGTGTGGCACTGAACATTTTGGGATAGCTTTTCTGATTATAAGAATATGTGATCTGTTTTTATCCCCCTAACTTTATTTGGGTAACTTTATTTTTAAATAATTATAGATTCACAGAAAGTTGCAAAAATAGTACAGAGAGGTCATATGACCCTTCACCCAGTTTCTCCCAATGTGCCATATCAAAAACAGACACTGATATTGGTACAGTTGTGTGTGTATAGGTCTGTGTCATTTCATCACAGGCATGGATTCATGTAACCTGCAGTCAAGATACAAAACTTCCCCATCACCACAAAGAGCTGCCTTGTGCTATCCTGTAAAGTCACACGCACCCACTTTCCTCCCCGCTTCCCTCCCCCTGACAATCACTAATCTCCCATTTCTATCTTCTATATTTTGTCATGTCTAGAACGTCATACAAATGGAGTCATACAGTATCTATCTAACCTTTTGAGATTGGCTTTTTTTTTTTTCTCAATGGAATGCCCTGGAGGCCCATCCAAGCTGTTACACGTAGCAATCGTTGGTTCCTTTTTTATTGTTAAGTAGTATTTCATCAGTGGTTAGTTTTTTAAAAAAAAACCTGGAAATAGAGAAAATATTTTTTTTAAAAGAGAAAAAAATCCCAAGGCCCCAGATTGGAGGGTGAAGGTCTCCTGGTTTCCTTCTTGTCCAGGTCAGGCCTGACTTAGGCCCTGGGACTTGTCGGGCTGACCCTCTGCAGACCCAGCTGCAAAATCAGGGGCGAGGAGACAGGGAGAAGGCAACGCCGCCGTTCACCCCAGGCCACAGCTCCCTCCTCTCCTTTGAGAGCTCCATCTGGCTGCTGCTTCCCCTCTCTCTGCATCTTTGTCTCTCTTCTCCCCCCCACCCCCTCTCTTTCTCCTTGCCCCGTGTGTCTCCATCTGTCTCTCTGAGTCAGTCTCTCTCTTTTTCTCAAACCACAAAACATGGCTAAATGCAATTTCCATTGAGTGCAGAATCTTGTGTCTGTGCTTCATTACTCTGTCTGGATTCGTACATGTTTTCAATTGCATAATTCCCCTCCTTCCTCATTTTCTCCCCAAGACTTTCTCCCACATAATATGAGCATTTGGGGGCCAGCTTTTGACAGTTCTGCCTTTGAATGCTGTGAAAACTAGAGCGAGTGCCTCTTTCAGTCCTGTGCCACCAGGGGAGCTTGGCTGGCAAGTTCCCTGGAGTTCCTGCAGCGCTTTGTCTCCTAGGCCGGTCTCCGGGGGCGGGAGTGCCCCTTTACCGGCCCAGCTGGCCCAGGCTTTGACCTGCCTTGGGAGAGTTCAAAGAGCATGCTCATGGCCAGCTCAAGACCTTTCACCCCCTTGGCAACCACAGCATCAGGTCCAAACCCCCCTTCTCTGAATGTTCAAAGCCTTAAACATCTGGGCTGACCCTATTCATTCATTTATTCTTTCAGTCGTATATGACTGGGCAGTAGCGCTTCTTGCTCCAACGGCCGCTGCAGTTTTGAAATGGGGTTGATCAAAAATAACCTAACTATTCAATAAAAAGAATAAAGATGTTGTGGGAAGTCCTAGAGGATCAAAAATTAAAAATCATGGTTTAGAGCAGCGGTCGCCAACCGGTGGTCCGCAGACCACTGGTGGTCCGTGAGGTCCGAAAGGTTGGCGACCGCTGGTTTAAAGAGTTTTCAGAATGGGAGATACTCATGCTATACCGTTAGCATCCCACTGATGTAAAAACACATAGACACGGAAAAATGGCTCGGAGAAAAGGCACGAAAGTGTTAACGATTCTTATGTCTGGATTGTGGGATTACAGATGATTTTTAAACTCTTTCTTAATGTTCACAATAAGCATGTTTTACCTGTACAATCAGAAACAAACATGTAAATGAAACTAAATGAACACCGTGGGGTAAAAGTTGTTTCTACAGCTCAGGTGGTGTGGTGCAGAGATTTAGCGCCTCCCCGCACGGGGCGGGCGGACCCCTGTCCAGGCATCTTTCCATGAGCTCAGGCCCCTCCGACTGGGCCAGGTGGGTGGAAAGCCATGATCTGCGTTAAAACTGTGCGGCCACCCTGCCCCGCCCCCTTATGTTTTCAGATAGAGTCTGTGGGGTTGGCAGGTTCTGCCAGGCGATGTCTCTCATCTCTGCACTGCAATTCTGAAACCGGGTGCTGCCCACTCCCTGGTGCAGTGTCCTTGGTGCTCACAGCCCCGAAGTGGATTAGACGATCCCACGGCCCCTGTGTACTCAGCACCGCCCCCCCCGCCCCCCCCCCCCCCCCCCGCCTTCACACGGAGCAGCCATGCAGTGTGACCTGCGGGAGCTGGCACAGCACCGGCCTCCCCGGGGTACGCCTGGAACCCAGAGCTCCCTCCTGTCAGCCCCAACGCCACCATAACTCCTGCCCGAGAGAAGACAGTCAGTCCCAGTTGCCGTATGGAAAGTTACATACAGCGTCTGGGGCACTTTTGTGTTTTTTTCAAAGAGTTTTTTGTGGGTTTTTTTTTAGCCAGTTCTGAGTGCAAGCGGCAGTCTGTAGTCTAGCTGCCTCAGTAATGGCTTAGGGCTGGGCTCTGAAGCCAGTCTGCCTTGGTTCTAATCCCAGTGCCACCCCCTTGGACGAGGGTCTTCCCCTCTCTGTGCCTCAGTTTTCCCAACTGGAAAAATAGCACCGACTTCATAGAATCATCGTGCGGATGAAATGAATGGATTTGTGGAAAGCCCCCAGAGCAGAGCCTCTGTCTGAGCCGTCCACAGGGAATGTGAGCTATTGTTATTCTGCCAGGCGTTCGCGGCAGTAGGGAAGCAGGGTATTTGACATTGGGGCTCTCCCAGAAAAGCCCAGATGTAAGTCCCTGTGCTGAATGCCAAACGAGGGTTACCAATTAAAAGCCATGCCTCACATCCCTTTCTGAGTGGGGTGGGGTGTAAATAAATACCGGCTGAGGGAGAGGGAGGACGGTGGGGGGATGGGAGACTGGGGAGTACAGCCTGCATTTGGCCTTGAAGGAAGAAGGCCGGAGGATAAAAGGGCCTGGCCGGGCAGGACCTGGGCACCTGTCAGCAGAGGGAGAAGTACCAGGCTCCCTTAGAAATGGTGGATTGCAGCTGGGGCAGGGGGTCCATGGATGGGGCTGGGACAAGGGATATTTTTGAATGTGTACTTGCCATGCCTGCCCATTTACAGATGCCGGTATCTTACAACCACTGGGCAGGGTAGATTCGCATATTAATGCGGAAAGCAGGCTCAGATTGGGACCTGACTTGCTTAGGACCCTGTGCCTGGGAGGGATGGCGCTGAGATTTGAATCCAGGGCTGTGAGTCCACATAGAGATGCTCCTGCTCTCCCCAGGCTGGAAGCCTCCGATGCAGGGGGAGGGAGGGTTGAGGCATCAGAGGAACACCTGGCTGCAGGGAGAGGGAGAGCCTTCAGGAAACCCAGGCCCAGGTGTGGGAGAGACCCAGTGCTGCGGGGCAGCCACGTGGGGAAAGAGCAGAAAGTAGGTCAGTCACGCAGGAGATGGAGCGTGAAATTAATGAGCACACAGGAACTGGAGTAGTCACCTTCCAGCAGAGGGGAAGGAGGAATGCAATCCCTGTGGGAGAGGCAGGCAGTGGGGCCCGAGGGACTGGAGCAGGTGGGGAAGGAGGGTGGGTATCAGTGTTTTCTCTCCTTGCATCGGTGTTGGGGACACATTGTGCAGCAGGAGGGGGAAATGATGAGAGAGTATGAGGTACGGGGACTGGCAAGAGGAGCCGGCAGATAGAAGCTCTATGAGGGCAGGACCATGTTTGCTTTCTTTATCACCGATGGATTCTTGCTGCCCAGGATAGTGTCTGGTCCGAAATGGGCATATGTGACTGAATACATGATTAGACACAGCTCTGCTGCGTACATGATTGGGTGACCTGAGGAGGTCAGGCCTTTGTTCCTTATTGGTATGAGGAGCTTCAACTGAATTAGTAACATTAGCTGGGTACCTGCCATGTGCCAGCCCCGAGCTGGATGCTGGGGACACGAGGATGTATAATATATGGCCCTTTACCTTACCAAGCTCACCATCTAATGGAAAAACAGGTTAGCAGTGGTTATAACACCCTGTGCCAGGTACGAAATGGATAGTGGGGACACAGAAGAGACAGTTCTATTGGGGGTGTGCTCAGGGTACAACTTCTTAGAGGAAGTGACTCAACAGCTGGGTTTGAAGATTGAGGACAGGCCCACATTATGACTTTAGTGGGTCGTAGACACTTTACATTCATAGCCTCTTCCTTCACACACACACACACACACACACACACACACACACACACAGTCTTTTAAAATCCTATAATCAAAGGGTAATATGCAAATTGACCGAATGGTGGGAACGACCAGTCGCTGTGATGCTCACTGACCACCAGGGGGCAGACGCTCAATGCAGGAGCTGCCCCCTGGTGGTCAGTGTGCTCCCCCTGGGGGAGCTCCGCTCAGCCAGAAGCTGGGCTGATGGCTGGTGAGCATAGCGGTGGTGACTGGAGCCTCTCCTGCCTCCGTGGCAGCCCTAAGCCCCGAGTGCTCCCGGACTGCAAAAGGGCACAGGCCAGGCTGAGGGACCACCTCCCCCCACCCCCCCCCTTCCTGAGTGCACAAATGTCTTGCACTGGGCCTCTAATATATATATATATATATATATATATATATATATATATATATATGTATATATGTATATATATGTGTATATATATATATATATATATATACACACACACACACACATACACACACACACATATACACATACACACACACACACACACACACATATATATATATATTGATTTCAGAGAGGAAGGGAGAGAGAGATAGAGACATCAATGATGAGAGAGAATCATCATCAACCGGCTGCCTCTTGCACACCCTCTTCTGGGAACTGAGCCTGCAACCCCACCATGTGCCCTAACTGGGATCTTAGGTTGATGCTCAACCACTGAGCTACAACCACTGGGCCACACGTATACATTATTACAACTAGTGATGCACACATACATAATTGAAAGTATATTTTACAACTTCTTTGGTATAAAGACAAATTATTAAGATTACATATTAAAACATTTTCTTTGACCTGTAGTTTATTTTTTCCTTCTGACTTTAAAAGAAATGAAAACATTTTTGTGGGTCCCTAAAAGTGTTGCAGGCCGAGGCACCGTGCCTGCTGTGCCTAATGGATAAGCAGGCCCATTAAGAACTGGAAGGAATTTGATTGGCTGACAGGATAGAAAAGGCACTCCTAGGTAGAGAGAACAGCGTGTGCAAAGACAGAGAGGGGGGAGGTGGCAGCAGGTTCTAGCAAGGGCACATTGACCTAAGAGGTGGAACACTAGGTGTTTGAAGAGACTGGCAGGAGACAGAATAGGAAATGACGGACGGAGGACCCAGCCTTGCAAGCCCTGTTACATGCGTCCCAGGAGTTTAGCTGAGGGACTTAAACCTTATCAGAAGTTCTGGAGTAGGGTTCCGAGGTTGCTGGCAAGAAGGGCCTATTTCTGGACCTCGATACTGGAGGCTCTGCCGGGAATGGCGTTAGGTGCTTACTAAGGTCTCTCCCAGCTCCAGGGACACCCCCACACTGGCGAGGACAAGACTGGGGGGCTGGGGCCTGAAGAAGTGAGAATCCCAGCTGGCTCCTGGTCTCTCTCCACAGTGCAAACTGGAGTTCCTTTGGGCTGGAGGGGCCTGCTCCTAGAACTGTTTCTCAAAAGAGCTTCTGTCCCCTGGATAGAGGGGATACAGGGAGGGTTATGGAAAGACTGTGGGCTTCAGTGAGAGACTGAGCTGAGCTCAAATCCCAGAGACGCCACCTATGAACTTGTGATGCGGGGCACGAAGCTTCACTTTGTGAGCCTCAGCTCCTTTGCACCTATAGGATGGAGTCCTGCCTATAGGGCTGTTGTAGGATTGTGTACACAGCTAGGGCAGGACACAGAAACAGTAGGGCTCCATCAGGAGCAACAGTGAATATGCACTTGTCCACTGCTGTTCACTGAAAGCCCACCAGGTGCCAGACATGATGGTGAGCGTCAGGGCAAACCTCTCAGGCACAGCCCTGCTCTCAGGGGGCTGCTTCTCGACCCCGCACATCTTCTTGAATCATCCTGTTGGGGCTGGCTTTTTTAAAAAAATATTTTTTTTATTGATTGATTTCAGAGAGGAAGGGAGATGAAGAGATAGAAACATCAATGATGAGAGAGAATCATTGATTGGTTGCCTCTTGCATGCCCCCTACTGGGGGTCGAGACCCGCAACCCTGGGCATGATTCTAACCATGACCCCCTGGTTCATAGGTTGATGCTCAGCCACTGAGCCAGGCCGGCCAGGTGGGGCTGGCTTTTTTGCTGATTTGGGCAAGACCCTGCTCCTGGGCATCACAGTTGGCTGTTGCGGGAGGGGCCGTGGTGAGCACAGATTCTCCAGGAAAGCTGTCCTCTCCACCTGGGCTGTTGAAACTCGGGATTTTCCAACTGGAACCAGCCAACTTGTCACCTTCAATAGGAAGTTCTTCTCATGATGGCCCAGTGCTTTACACACATTCACAGAAGCCCTGTAGGAGTAGGCCAGGGATTGTGCTCCTAGTTTACATACAGATGAAGAAGGGGAGAGAGGTGACTCACCCAAGGGCACAGAGAGTGAGTAGAGATCTGACTTAAACTCACGTGGGTCTGATTCTAAAGCCCAGTGCCGTCTCTGAGACAGGTGTGACGTGGGGGCAGAGCTGGGGACTGTGAACCTTAGGGAGACGCACCACAGGCAAAAGTGATTCGAACCCCCTTCTTCTGTGAAGGCCTTCCAACCTCCAACCCCAGGTCCACCAGCTTGGCCAGTCAGGAGAGTGGGGCCAGGAGGGGAGAGTCAGGGGCTTTAAATCATAGGGACCCCGGGGGTTTCTGCAATCGGCAAACACATGGATGGCTTCACACGTGCCACGCTGGGCACTGGGTGTGCAGAGTAGAATCAGACGCTTTCTACTCCTCCGGGAGTTCTCTCGAGCAACTCTGGACACGTGGACCGGATAATTCTTGTGGGAGGCTGTGCATTATAGGGTGTGTAGCAGCATCTCTGGCCTGTACCCACCAGATGCCGTAACATCCCTCCAGTTGTGACAACCAAAAATGTCTTCAAACATTGCCTAATGTCCTCCGGGGGGCGAGGGGGAGTGATTCTCCCTGATGGAGAACCACTGGCTTAGGGAGGAAGGGAGGTTGACATATCAAAGCAATGTGCTGACGGCTATGCCGGAGGTAAGCATGGGTGCCTTATGGCCCAGGAGCCAGGAAAGGTTTCTTGGACCGAATGGCGGCAAGGCCAAGGGCATACAGCAAGTTTCCAATGGAGGTGGGATTCCAGCCCAGGATTCCTGTGCCCTGTTCTCTTACCAGACATCTCACTGCCTCTCTCAAAGTCCATGTGTGCCCCTGGGCTCGTCTGCGAGTGGCCTTTGCTCTGAGAAGCTAGCCCACGGGCTTGAGCAGTCTGGCTTTCTCTGCCCCGGGTTGGTCTCAAGATCTTGCCATGGACTTGGTATCCAATAAGCTTTCACAGATGTCAAGAAAGGCTCTGCTGGTCCCCTGGGATAGTTTTCAGAAAGCTGACTGGGTGGCCACTTAAGTACTGTACTTATGCTAAGAACAATCCTTCAACCAAGTGCTTCAGTGTAAGTACTTCCAGGTCCCCTGCTCCATGGAAGCCGCTGAAACGTGGGAAGAAGAAAGCTCTGCAGCCTCCGAGCCTGGAGACTGGGTTCTCCTGGCTCTGCCCTGAGCAGCTGCGTGACCCAGACCCCAGCCCTTCATTCTGCAGAGCCTCCACTTCCTGACCCATAACGTGTGCGGGCCACCCCTTTCCTGGCCCCGCATTGAAGGCTTTATAGGAAAAGATTTTATGGACAGAAAAGCCCTAAACATGTTAACTATTTTCTGAGTTTCCAAGAGGCATTGGGAAGGTCAGTGTTCTTCTGTTTTTTTTCCCCATTTTTTAAAAATTATTTTTTGAATTGCCATCCACACCTTTAATAAATACTTATTGTATGGCAAGAACTCAGCAGGGAACACAGTGAATGGTAAATAGACAATGAACAAGAGAAGTAATAAGTTAGGTGTATAGATGGTGTGTGAGGTGGTAACAAATGCGAAAGGAGAAAAAGCAAAATCGTGCAAGGAAGTGGGGGGGGGTGACATTTTAGGTAGGGAAGACCCCTCTCTGGAAGATGACATTTGAGTAAAAACCTAAAGGTAGTGAGGGAACAGGTTATGCCGATGTCATTCCAGATGGAAGGAAGAGCAAACACCATACAGGGCGTATAGAAACAGAGAGGAGGCTGGGAGTGAGGGGGTGGAGGAGGAGAGTGGTGAGGGAGGGGAGGGGAGGCAGTTCCCAGGTGTCCTCTGGTCCACGGTGATCCACGGTGGGGACTTGGGCTCTCGCTCTGGGCTGGGAGGCCAGCGGCAGGTTTTGGGTGGAGGAGTGATAGAATTGCTCTGGCTGCTGCCTGGAGGACAGACTTGCTGAGACCAGCCAGGTGTCAGGTGTTTCTCATACTTTGTTGCTAATCCTCCCAAGGACTCAGGGGTAAAAAAAGTTGATACAGCTTCCTAGGTAGTTCAGAGAGTTCTCTCCCAGATGGGGGATGGGGATGGCCCTGCTGAGGCCTTGACAGAGCAAGGACTTGACCCCCAGTCTGTCGATCTCCTGGGGTTGCCACCAGGCCACTCCATGGTCGGGCTCCGTCCATCCTAAGTCCTTATTGAAACCAACACAATAAGTTTCACGGCTATTTAAGATGATCTCTGCCCCACTGAAGAGCAGTTGTTGAAGACTTACTCATCTCTTCTGTTTGAACTGTCACTCCTTCCCTGGGTCGCCTTGGAATGGGGGTGTGGGTGGTAGACAGTAAAAGCTTGCGAGGATCAGGAGGCCTGAGCTGTGGTTTGGACTCTGCCACATTGCTGCTGCTTGATCTCCGTTTCCTCGTCTTAAAAAGCCCTGACCTGCCCTTTTCAAAGTAGTAGTGAGGACAGATAAGGATCAGAGCCGGCTCTGAGAGACAAGGCAATGCCTGGGTCCAGCCTTCCTCCCTCTGCCAAGCTGCAGGGGAGGCTGAGCGCCCCTAGGTGGCGCAGTTTTCCCAGGCCGAGGCCCCAGCAGCTGCTGCCGCCGAAGGAGTGGGGAGATTTGGGGAAACTGAGGGGCAAAGATGATACTGGAAACCGATGAAGTGGGAGTGTGAGGTACAATTCTGCAGCTGTTGATTCCTGCTGTTCATCCAGTGAGCGCTGTGGGAGTGAGTGAGGCAGGCATCCCAGCCACCCTGGCCATCAGGTCAAGCCGAGGGACCCGAGGGGCCATCCTTGGTGGAGGGATGAAGGGCCAGGGGTGGAGGCAGTGCAGCACCCATTCTCTTCCAGATGAGGAAGCTGAAGGCCCAAGAGGAGGGGGCTGGCCTGGCCCTGGGAGTCAGGGACAGAGCTGCTGCCCGCTGGCCCCTCGGCTGATTCAGGGCTTCCTGACAGGACCCTTGATGAAAGCACACATTCCACCTCCTGGGGTGGCCTCCTGTCCTCCCAGGTTTCTTCCTGGGCTGGCCCTCCTTCCCCTGCCTCTGAGGGTGCTCTCAGGAGAGGCGGGGAGAGCAGTCATTTGCTCCTCGGTGCTTAGCTGTATCTCTGGGCCGGGCGGCAGGACAACACTGGTCGGGCCGGGAGACTGGGGTGTACAGCAGCTCTGTCACTGCCTTGGGAGCACGTGCCCAGGGCACATGGCTTCTCTCCCTGCCTGCCGCGTCCTTATCTACAAAGTGGGGTGGGGGAAAAAAGAGAAGGTTGGGCTGGATATCGCCAAGGTCAGCTTCTAGCTCGGGCATTCCGAGTTGCACTTGAAGCTTCACTTCTGTCCATCAGAGAGCAGGTGGGGGAGGGAGGGCCTCGTTCTCTCATTTAAAAAGCATGGGGGAGTGGACTGGGCGATGTGTCATTCTGGCTCTGACATCCGGCTCGGCAAGGAGGGGAGGCAGTCCCAGGAGCCAGGACCATCCCCTCCGAACTGCTGGCAATGCTGACTGCCCCCGTCCGGGGGGTGCAGGTCTGCTCCCCTCCGTGGCCCCCAGAAGACGCCCGGCAGCGTAGAACCATGGCTCCCAGCAAGAATGGCCTCTCTCCAAGCTGGCGCTGGAGGCACCGGAGAAGCTCGTCCTCCCCCTTGAAGGGCTGGAACCCATCTGCACATCCAAAGGGTGTTCCTTCCTGGGCTTGATTACTAAGCGTCTGCCTCCCTGGCCAGATGAGCCTCTCCGTGACCTTGGGCTCTTTCCAAAATCAAATCTTCCTTCAAAGGAAGCAGGAGATTGGTCACCACTGAAGAAATGCAGAGAATGACAGCTGGGGAGGAAAGAGTCTGAGGGGAAGGGGAGAAAACACCCACTTATTGTCAGCCAGCCATGTGCTAGGCACTGGGCAGGCCCTTCCCGCATATTAACTCATTTAATCCCGGCAACCACAAAGTGAGTGTTATAATCCCCTGTTTTCAGGTAAAGAATCCATGGGGACGTGAGGGGTTTTGCTCACAGTCCCACGGCTAGTGAATGGAGGGGCTGGCGTTTGATCCAGGACTCTGACTCCACCGCCCATCCTTGTCCCAACTGAACACAGCAGGGCATGGAGCAGTAACAGAGCCTGGGTTATGGCTCCAGCTTTGCAGCTGAAGGGTTATGTGACGACTAATACCTGATAGAATTTTATACTTTCAGAGTGATAACCCTGCAGTGTCTCACTTGATTCTCAGATCAGTCCATCGTACAGATGAGAAAACTGAGGTTCTCATTGGTCTACTGACTTGCCCACACCATGGTTGGGATGGCTTTGAATCAGGTTTTTTGATCCCAGAGCTTGTGGAACTCACAAATAAAGCCAATTCTTTGACAAGCCTCTTCTCTTGGATTCATTTTTTCTGTCCGTGAAAATGAGGGGTTAGGTTAGATTAGTATTCAATCAGTAGTTCCCAGACCCTTTTAGTTAAAAAGAAAAATGAGTGCCGATGTTTGGGGCCATTCAGTGTCCCCTAAAGACTTGTTTTCACAAAAGCACAATAAATAGAAAGAGTGAGCCGTTATAAAAAAAAAAAAAAAAGAAAGAAAGAAAATGAAACTCATAGAATTTGGCAACTTAAAATTTTGTCAAGTAAGGACACTTACAAAAACACATTTTACCTTCAAAATGCTAGGAGAATATAATCTCAGTGTAGCAGGGAGGAGAAAAAAAGTGACCGAGAACAGAATTCTCCTTAGAAATGAGCTAATGTGTGTTTAGCATAGCACCTTGATGAGACATTGTAGTCGTTTCTAATAGCTCTCTGGGCCTGGCTGGAGTGGGCCAGAAGGGAAATGGAACTAGAATAATTCTCTGCAAAAGAACTAATTTGCAACTGGGGCTTGGAAGGATGAACAAGCTGGTGACGTGAAGAGGAGAGGCTGCGAGGAGTGGTCCAGACACAGAGCAGGGGGTTCAGGTCCCAGAGATTACCTGTGACGGCTCCCTGAGATCGAGGCAGAGAATGACCACGGGCCCTACGGAGGGAGATGTCTAGTGTTCTATCTCAACCAGCAGGTGTCCGCTCTCCTGTGCCAGTCATCCTGCCCACACCCAGATCTCTGCTAAAGTGCCCTGCCCAGTGCAGGAGCTCGCTGCGTGGAAACGGGCAGTTGATCTCTTGGTTAGAGATCAATGGAGTCTCGCAGGCCTGAGTTTAGGTCTCACCCCAACACTTGGAAGTTACATGCGTTCTCTAAGCTTCAGTTTCCTTCTCTGTGGAATCGATATACTATTCTCTGCCTTGGAGGTTGATATGAAGAGTAAGTGGGGCCATGAACTTAGTACTCAAGCCCTCAATAATTAGCCACTTAGCTGCCTATTATTATTAACCATGGCTATTCAGATAGTCACTGTTTTTTACAGTGGCAAGCTTGCAGGAGAGTTTTGTTTGCTTTGCTTTGTTTGGGGAGGGGGGTGGTTTTGCTGCTCTTAAATTCAGCTGGGATCAGACAGGAGTGTCATCTGGAAGGGAAGGGAGGTAGGCGGGGCATCAAACTTGACACAGCATCCCTCCAGCCCTTCCTGCTTTTCCAAGGCTGAGCGCTGTCTGTGTCTGAGAATCTGCCCCCTTGGAAATGACAACATCTCCTTCCAGGCTGAGCCCAGAGGGCAGGGCTCCCGCCAAGGACAGGCTGAGGGCTGGGGGTGGGGGTAGGTAGTGGGGGGGGGGGCAGGAAGAAAGAGACAAAGGAGAGGGGGAGTGAGCAGGAGGAGTTATGAAGAAGGCAAGGCGCTTCCAGGACTGACAGTCCCAGGGGCGGAGAGAGAGTGCGTGCCTGCACGTGTGCATGAATATGTGACCACACTTGTGCATCAGGTAACAGGTGCATGTGGTTTGCCTATCTGGGTGTGACTGTGTATGAATGAGTGTGTCAACACGTCAACACATGAGCATATCAGTGCATGACTCTGAGTGTGTGTGGTTAGCAGTGTGTGTGTGTGTGTGTGTGTGTGTGTGTGCACGCACAAGAAGTTCATTACACATGTGCCTCGGGTCAGCGTGGACATGCTAGGCTACAGAGTGGGGTTGACTGTGTGACTGTGAGTGGATGGGAGGGAGGCTGTGTCCTCCCTGTAAGAGAACCTGGGCAGGGCTTGGGGTGTAAGGGAGCCCCTGATATGTGGGCGGTCTAACAGGAGGGACCTTCTGCAGCTTCCTTTGGGAGTCTCTGCCTCCCCACCTCACCCCACCCCACTGACTGTGTCCCTTCCTGATCTATACCAGCACCCCTGCACCCACCCCGCACCTCCTGCTGGCTGCTGGCCTCAACAGTGGATGGGGGGAGGAAGGGGGAAGAAGGAGGGGGCAGAGTGACCGGCCTCCTAGCCTCAACCCTTGGTGCTGCCAGGGAAACATCCTCCTCCTACCCCCACCCCCCAATCACCGTGATTCCTGCTGTGAGGGAGAGAGGAACCCTCTGTTTCCATGGCAACATAGCAGCCCTGCTTCTCAGCCTGAGCCCAGGCTCTTCTGAGCCATGGAAGGAGTGGGAAGAAAGGCCCTCTTCAGGCTTTTGAGCCCCTACCAAGTGCCCCACCTTTACACCCCCACCCAAGTCCCCCTGCTCCTCTGCTGCTCCTGACCCCGCTGGGACTCCTGAGGGGCACATGTGCCCTCCCACACACCCCGCTTTCAGGGTCTGGGGACCTGTCTGGTCTGTACCAGCTCAGATCTGAGCAGCCGCTCTGGAGAGTGACAGGATGGGGCTGAACTCCAGTCTTCGCCTGTGAAATGGTACTCGATACCTCTCAGAGTTCTTGTGAGGAGCAAATAAAATAGTGCTTGTGGAAGTGCTTTGTAAATTCAGAGTGAAGGGTCAGTGTGTGGGCCACCAAGGAGTCTAAAGTGGCCCAGCCTCTTCGAAGGGCAGCCTTGCTCCTGCCACTCCACTTCAGTTCTCCTCCCTGTAGGAACGCGCGTGTGTTCAGAGAGGTCCCCACGGGCTGCTGGGGCAGGTGCTCTCTGAGGGCGGACAATCAGAAACGGCCCCCTGTCCATCACCAGAGAAGGGGACTAATGAATCGTGGCGCATCCTCGGTCTTACAGCTCTTCCAAAGGGGGCTGTGCGTGCGCAGGGCACGATCACTATTGCCGAGTCAAAAAATCAGGTTGGAGAATAGGTGTGGCATGATCCCACCTACTAAGCATTGTTGTTAGCACGTGAGAGCAAGTGTAGGTGGGTAAATGCCTGGGAGGGGGCTGCCAGCCCTCAGGCCAGACTGTTGGCAGTGGTTACTCCGAGGAGGAGTGGGATTGGGGAGGGGACAGTGAAGGGGAACTTTGACTTTTTCCTCTATATCTCTCTGATCTGTTTGCCTATATAGCAAATGTAATTTAAAAATTACGTGTCACTACTGTTGTAGTCGAGGAGAGGATACACATGGGAGAGGATCAGGGAACAGGGCAAGAGAGTACAGATGCAGTACGTCCTAGCGAAGTTTGGAGGAGAGAGGGAGAGTCAGGAGGGCTTCCAGGAGGAGGAGACAGGTGAGCAGGAGTAGAATTGGGACTCGGCGCAGAGGGAAGGGCAGTCCAGGCAGGAGAGAAAGGTGGGAACTAGAACCCTGAAGTAGAAGAAAGAGTGGGGGAATTGGCCTCGGATGACTCAGGGTGATTCCCATCTCAGCCACACCCGGGAGCTACCATCCCGTAGCTTCACAAGGTCAGCGTCCTCATCTGTAAGTGGCATAACGGTATGAGCTTGGGTGGTTGTGAAGACTGTTTGACATCAGGGTAAGGCAAACTGTAAAGCATCATGTAGATGAGAATTTATTGTTGGTTTCTTTCAGGGGCAGAGAGAAGGCAGATTGAGTTGTAGTCCGGCTATTTGCCAGTTCTTGGCAAACCCTGGTCAGCTCTTGACCAGCATGGCCTGGCCTGGTCAAGGCTCACGCGGAAGGTGGTAGGAAATATGGAGCCAGCATGGATTCTTAAGCAAGGGAAGGGAAGATCCAAAAAACCTTTTTTATGTCAATCACAAGCTGTGTATTTTAACATATTTATTCAGTCTTCGTAGGTACTTTATGAAGTGAATATGCCTATTTTTACAAGTGGGGGAAGAGAAGTACAGAGAAATTCACTCATTCATTCAGCAAATACAGATTGAGTGCCTGCCGTGGACGACATGGTTCTAGTTACTGAGCAAATGAAAAGTCCCTGTCCCCATGGAGTTTACAGCCTGGTAGGGGAGAGAGGTAGTAAAGGAAATAAATCTATGGCACAATGTCAAGTGAAATGAGTGCTGTGTATAAAACAAAGCTGAGTGAGGATCAGGAGGCAGGAGGCCGAGAACTGAATGAAGCAATTGCGTGGCTATTCCGAGCAGAAGCAGTGGCCTGTGCAAAGACCCTGCGGTGGGAGCCTGCTTGCCGTAATCAAGGTGGAGCAAGAAGGCAGGTGTGGTTGTGGTGTGGCGGGCAGGTGAAGTGAGAGGTGGATGAGATCGGAGGAAAGTGAGGGATGTGAGGGTGTAGATTATATGGGGCTTTAGGAGGTCAGGCAAGGACTGTGAACTTCATTCTGTATTTTTTGGGGAAGCCATTGGAGGAGTTTGACCAGGAAGGTGACATAATCTCAGACTTACGTTTTAAAAGGACCACTCTGGCCACTGATTGTAGACAAGACTGTAAGGGGCGTGAGTGGGAGCAGAGGGGTTAATTACGGAGCGACGGTGTGAGTCCAGGTGAGAAGAGAGACAGTGTGGAGCACAGTGGTAGATGCGGAGGTGGTAAAGAACAGTCAGATTTGAAATATATTTCACAAACAGAACCAACAGGGTTTGCTGTTGGCTTGGATGTGGGCTTTGAGATAAAGAGAAAAGGACGATTCCAAGACTTTGGGCCTGAACAACTGGGTCAGTGTTGTTGCCATTTACTGAGAGGAGGGAGAGGGGGAGGAACAGGTTTGGGGACTTTAATTTCAAGATGCCTTGAGACCTCCAAATGGGGATGGCAGGTAGGTGGCTGGATGGATGAGAGTTCAGGGGAGGTGTCAGGACTGAGGATATAAATTGGGAAGTTGTCAGCATATAAATGTTGTTTCAAGCCGGAGGATAGAATGAAATCACGCAGAGTGCACCTGTCGGAGTGAAGGGCCCCTGGTGCTTCAGTGTGGGGGGGAGCAGGAGGACTCAGGGGGCTCACCGGGCATCACCCTGGAAGAGTCCTCCACTGCCCACGGGCAAGCAGCGTACAGGGCTGTGGCCCTCAGAAGCATTCAGGCTGGTTAAAACACACACGTGGGGCCCACCCCCGCTAGTTCTGGAATGAGGCCCAGGAGCTGCATTTCTAACAAGTCGGTGCTACCGCCACTGCTGCAGGGGGAGACTGCACTTTGAGGACCACTGGTCTAGGGGAAGAAGAAGTTGCAGCGAGAGCATAGATTTGGAGCCAAGTACGACTGATTTCAAATCCGGGCTCTACCACTAACTGGCTGCGGGATCAGGGGCAAGGCAGTGTCTGTCCCTGAGCCACAGTGTTCTAATCTGTGAAATGGGAACAGTAACGCCTATTGCTCAGGGTTATTGTGAGGGCCAAGCAAATCAGCTTACGTTCAGCTTCTAGCATAGGAACCAGACAAGCTGAGGCTCAGGAGATGTTATTGCTACAACCGGGGAAGCATTGGGATGGGCAGGAGTGGGCCCAAGGCTCCCACTCAGATGGCCCTAGGTCATGGGTAGGGAACCTTTTTTCTTGCCAAGGGCCATTTGGAGATTTATAACATCCTTCGCAGGCCATACAAAATTACCCACTTAAAAATTAGCCTGCTGTATTTGGTCAAACATTTAATTAACTCACCCCTAATGCCTTGGCAGGGCCAGACCAAAATGATTTCATGGGCCGTATACAGCCCACTGGCTAGACATTCCCCACCCCTGCCCTAGGTGGTCAGCTGGAACCAGTGGCGAGGCAGCCTGGGGAGAGAGACTTCTCTATTTTGATGCGTTGACAGTCCTGAGGCCTGGGTCCCGGGGAAGAGAGGCAGTGCACAGCCAGGCCACCTCACCTTTGGACTCTTGTCCTCCAAGAAGGACTCTGCCGCCTACCTTTTCTCTGCCTCCATGAAGGGCCCTTCATGCCCTGGTTCTGGGAGAGCTCCTCTCGTCCCTTCATGTCCTCCTGTCTCCAGTGACCAGTGACTGCTTCTCTTCACCCTCCACCCCCTCCCTGGACCTTGTCACTCAGCAGACCCTCAAAGGGAGTGTGGCCTGACTGACAGAGCCTGGCCTGGAGTCAGGTCTATGAGGGTCGGGCAGTTGGGGGTGGGGGGATGGGCACAGGGACAAGCTGTCATCTTCACAGCCCAGCCCCAGTGAAAGGGGGATATAGAAGCCACCGGGCGAGCACAGAAGAGCATGAGAAAGTGCCGGTTCCAGTAGGTATGCGGTACATGTTCACCACTTGTCCGCCTCCTCTCCTCTCTCCCCCACCCCAGGAGCTGTAGAGCCAGCCCAGCCTGGATGTGCTGAGAGGAGGCTGCCTCCCCTCACCCCCCGTTGCTATTTAATGCCGTTAACAATGGATTCATTAACTGGGATTAATCTCATATACCAGCTCTCTATCCCCTTGGCTATTAATCACTCACTTCATTAACAGGACAGCATTAGCCAACCTGGGAGTGAGACATGGTGCTCATACCAAGTACCTGTGTCTGTACCTTTTCATCTTTCCTCCTCTCTGGTGCATGTTCTTGGAGCCTTTTCTGCTCCAGCCCGATTTCTGTCTCAGTCAAGCAGAGTGTAGGCGTCTCTCTCCCCAGGTTTCCCACCGTGGCTTGTCTCTGTCCTCCCTCACCCCGACCCCCACCGCCCCTCGAAACACACACACACACACACACACACACACACACACACACACACACACACACACCATACCTTCTGAGTGTCCCTTTCCCTATTTTGCCTCTCAATCCAGGGCCGAACGCATAGTAGGTTCTCATTATAGGTTGGCTGAACAAAGTGCAGAGAGATACAAATAAGGAGACACCAATTCCAGCAGGCTCATTTAAAAAAAAAATTGCCTCTCCTTACAAAGATAATATATGCTCACTGCACAAAATCCAAACAACACAAGAAAGGAAGAAAGGAGAAAATAAAAATTCTCTGAAATCTCTGCCATCTCAAGATAATAACCTTTAGCGTTTTGGTGAGCATCCTTTCAGATCTTGAATGATATATGTATAATTTTACCTAAATGGGATCATACTCTGCATGCTGTTTTGCAACCTGTTTCTCCACTCAACAATATGTTGTTGCAATCTTTCTGTATCAGTGAATTAGAAATATACCTCATACTTTTTTAATGGTTGCATAGCATTCTGTTTTTTATGGAAGTAGCATAATTTAGTCAATGGATCTCCTACTGATGAGCATTTATATTGTTCCCATTTTTCCTCTGATATATTAGACACAGAGAGCCACATCCTTGTATACACATCTCTGTGCACTTGCTTAATTAACTCCTTAAGATGGATTCCCAGGAGGGGAATTTCTAGGACAAAGGGTTTGCACAATTAGCATTTTGGGATAATTTAGCATAGTAGAGCTAGATGCCTGGGATTCAGTACCAATTTTGCTGTTCCCTAGCAAAGGGACCTTGGGCAAATTACTTAACCTCTCTGGGCTTCAGTTTTCTCATCTGTAAAATAGGGATGATGATAAGACTTACTTTGAGGGATTACTGTTCGGGTTAAAGAAATTATTACATGTAAAGCACTTAGAAGGATGCCTGGTGTGTAGTGAGGGCTGCATGTCTTCGCTACAGCTGTGGGTATATTGGCCGGCTAGCCTCCAGGACACTCAACCTGTTCTCATCTCTCCCACCAGCAGTGCGGGAGGGAGTCACTTTCCTTACATCCTTGCCAATGATAGACGCCCTTGTCAAGTTTTTTTTTTTTTTTTTTAGGTTTTTATTCCTAATTTTTTTAAAAATATGTTTTTATTGATTTTAGAGAGAGAAGAAGGGAGAGGGAGAGAGAGAGAGAGAGAGAGAGAGAGAGAGAGAGAGAGAGAGAGAAACATCCATCAGCTGCCTCCTGTACTCCTCCTACTGGGGATCGAGACTGCAACCTGGACATGTGCCCTGATCAGGATCTAACAGATGATCTCTTAGTGTATGGAACAATGCTCAATCAACTGAGCTACACTGGCCAGGACATTCCCAATTTTTTTTAAACATATATATTTCCTAATGATTTCAGAGAGGAAGGGAGAGGAAGGGATTTCACAGAAACATCAATGATGAGAGAGAATCGCCGATCGGCTGCCTCCTGCATGCCCCCCACTGGGGGGGATGGAGTCCGCAACCCGGGCATGTGCCCTTGGCCAGAATCGAACCCGGGACCCTCCAGTCCGCAAGCTGACGCTCTATCCACCAAGCCAAACCGGCTAGGGCCCCAATTTTTTTTATTGTGCCAAAATACATACAACAATACAATTTATCATCCTAACCATTTTTAAATTGACAGTCCTGTGGCATTAAGTACATTCACATTGCTGTGTGACCCTCACCGTCATACATCTCCAGAACTCTTTTCATCTTGTAAAACTGAAGCCTTGTCCCCATTAAACAATAACACAGCATTTCCTCCTGCCCCCAGGCCCTGCAACCACCATTCTACTTTCTGTCTATGATTTTGACTACTCTAAGTACCACCTCATAGAAGTGAAATCTTACAGTATTTGTCTTTTTGCGACTCGCTCATTTCACTTAGCACATCTTAAGATTCATCTATGTTGTAGCATATATCAGAATTTATTTCTTTTTTAAGGGTAAATAATATTCCATTTTATGTATATGCCATATTTTGCTTATCCATGTATCCATTGATGGATATGTAGGTTGCTTCCACGTTTTAGCTATTGTAAATAATGCTATGAATATGGGTATATAATATCTCTTCAGGACCATGCTTTCAATTCTTTTGGTTATTTATCCCAAAGTGTAATTGCTGAAGCATATGGTAATTCTATTTTTAATTGTTTGAGGAATCACCATACTTTTTCCCATAGTGGCTGTACCATTTTACATTACCACCAACAATGCACAAGGGTTCCAGTATCCACATCCTCCCCAACACTTGTTACTTTCTGGTTTTTTTATAGTAGCCATCCTAAAAGGTGTGGGGTAGTATCTCATTATAGTTTCTTTTAAAGGTAATTTATTTATTTATTATTATTATTTTAAAACTAGTAGCCCGTTTGCACAAAGATTCGTGCAATAGACCTTCATTCACCTGGCTGCCTGCACCAGTTTTCTGCCGGCACCGGGGACCCAGGCCTTGGCTGTGGCCACCGCCTTCTGCCTTCTTTCAGGGTCGGGGCTTGGCTCCGGGCGGTGGCCTTGGGCTCGGCCGCACCCAACATCCCTGCTACCGATCGCAGGACCCGACCCCCAGTGGTTTCCTGCGATCCGTGCAGGCTCCCCGCTGGTGCCCAAAGCCAGGAAAGCCTCCGCCTGAGGCTTTCCCGGCCTTGGGCTCCGCCACACCCCAACGTCCCTGCAACCGTTTCCTGGTGGGCGTGGTTGGTGGGCGTGGCTTGGTTGGTGGGCGTGGCGAAGGTGTGGTCGATTTGCATATTTGTCTATTATAAGGTAAGATATTTTTATTGCTTTCAGAGGAGAAGGGAGAGGGAGAGAGATAGACAGAAACATCAATGATGAGAGAAAATCACTGATTGGCTGCCTCCTGCATGACCCCTACTGGGGATCAAGCCCACAACCTGAGCACGTGCCCTTGACCAGAATTGAACCTGAGACCCTTCAGTCCACAGGCTGTTGCTCTATCCACTGAGCCAAATCGGCTAGGGCTCATTATAGTTTTGATTTTCATTTCTTTAATAACTAGAGGCCCGGCACATGAAATTTGTGCATGGGTATGGTCCTTAGGCCTGGCCTGCGATCAGGGCCATCTTACCTGGCTGCCCACAACTGGCTCTGCTCCCCACCGCCACCCACCCCTGGTTCCCCGTTCGCCATTGGGTGATTGGTGACTGATGGCTGGGGGAAGGGACCGAGAGGTTGGATGTTCCCGCCTACTCACTGGCCCCACCCCTGCTGCAGGTGGCCATCAGGCAATCAGAGTCTGTTGGCCAGGGAAAGGGACTAAGAGGTGGTCAGTGCACCTCATAGTGACTGGTCCAGCGGTCATTCTGGTCGTTCTGCCATTAGGGTCAATTTGCATATTACCTTTTTATTATATAGGATAGAAGCCTGGTGCATGAGTGGGGGCAGTCTGGCCTGCCCTGAAGGGGGGCCCCAGATAAGGGTGGGGGGGTCCTTGCTGGGGGGGGGGTCTGGGTGGGGAGAGGGGCTGAGGGATTTGCAGGCCAGCCATGCCCCTGATTGGGGTGGGGGTCCCCGCTGGGGGTGGGGCAGGCCTGGGTGAGGGGCCACGGACAGTTTGCAGGCCGGCTACGCCTGGCTTTGTCAGGAAAGACGGACATCTGGAATGACATCCAAAAGATGTTTGGTCTATCTGGTCTAATTAGCATATTACCCTTTTATTAGTATAGATTAGGATGTTGGGCATGTTTTCATGTATTTATTGGCCATTTGTGTATTTTTCTTGGAGAAATGTCAAATCCTTTGCCCATTTTTTAATTGGTTTGTTTATTTTTTGTTGTGTGTATTATTTCTCTATATATTCTGGATATTAATCCCTTATCCAATATATCATTTGCAAATATTTTGTCTCATTCTGCAGGTTACTTTTTCACCCTTGATGTACAAAATTTTTAAATTGTCACTAAGTCCAATGTATTTATTTTTTGCCTGTGCCTTTATTGTTAAATCCAAAAAATCATTGCTAAGTCCAATGTCATGAAGTTTTGCCCTATGTTTTTTCTAAGAGTTTTATAGTTTTAGGTCTTATGTTTAGGTATTTAATCCATTTGAGTTAATTTTTGTATATGGTGTTAGGTTAGCATCCAACTTCATTCTTTAGCATGTGGATATTTAGTTATACCAGCACCATTTGTTGAAAAGACTATCCCTTCCCCCATTGAATGGTCTCGGTACACTTGTCAAATACCATTTGACCATATATGCAAGGGTTTATTTCTGGGCTTTTCATTCTATTCTATTGGTCTAGATGTTTGTGTATTGCTTTGTGTAGTAGTGATATCTTGACACTATTAAGTCTTCCAATCCATGAACACAGAGTGGGAGAGAGCTCCTTTCCTTACACCATTGGCAGTGATATATACCCTTGTCAGTTTTTGAAAAACCTTTTGCCCCCTGATAGGTGACAATTGATTTCTCATTTGCATTTCTTTGATCAGCATATTTAGTTCTTAATGGGCATTCATATTTCATTTGTGCATTGTCTCATCATGTTGTTTGCCCAGTTCTCTATTGGAATATTTATCTTTTTGGATGTTTGTGGGAGTTCTTTTATAGATTAGAGCTAATATTCCTAATGTTTTTCTACCTCATCCTGACTTTCAATCTTATTTATTTTTTTGTCCTTCATAAGTACTTGATTTTTATGTGGTTAAGTCTACAAGGCCTTTTCTTCATAACTTTTGTATTTCATGTCATGCTTAGAGAGGCCACTTATCCTTAAGATAATACAAATATTCACTCTGTTTTAGTACTTGTGTGGTTTCACTTTTTACCATTTATGTTTTTATCCCTTTGAATTTATTTTTGTGTAAAGAGTGAAGTATGATTTCAGCTTTGTTGTTTTCCAAATGGTTGGTCAGTTATCGCAATGACATTTGCTTATTCGATCTTTTCCCCAATGAGGACCAGAGAGGGGAAAAAGGTAAATAAATAACGTTCTAAGACAGAAAAGGATGCCAACAGGTTTAAGAGAGCAGTTCTTGACAAGATTCCCCAGAATCGGCTAGCAGCATGTTAGAAGGACTGAACCGGACCCTGCATTGCAATCAGAGGGACAGCCTTGTGCCCAGCTCTCGGCAGATGAAAAGGAAAACTGTCCTCCTTGTTTTGGAGTCAATAGCAAGCTGCCTTGTAACTTTGGATCTTTGTCAGATCCTCCTGTTGCCTTATCTCCTCCATTCACCCAGGTCCTCCACGCTGTCACACTAGTATGTAAGTAATTCATCCTGTCTGTGCATCCACATTGCCACTGCCCTAGCAGTGAGCATCAGCTCCTGGGATGGCTCAGGAACTGCCCATCCTCAGGAAGGCAGCCCAGAGCTGTGGCAGACTGAGTGTGGGTTTGGAGGTGGAGGAAAGGGAAGGCAAAGTGATGGAAGCAGCAGCTTCTAGCAGCCCCAGGGTCAGGCTGCTGGGATCCTCTTTGCCAATTTGTTTAAGGCAGATGGATTTGACTGTGGTCTGGGCATAGAGGAGAGCTTGTCCTGGAGTCCCTGGCCAACTGCTCAGCACAGGGCATCCTGGAAGATAGAAACATCTTGTGATTCTCTTTCCTGGGAGACAGAGCCTTATGGGACCTCAGTCCCTACTTCCATCCCCAGCTGTGGACACAGCTTGGCTCTGGGGCCAGAAAGACAGGCCCAGGCAGGCCTGGAGTTTAAGTTGGGCAAAATGCCAGGGTGGGCAGCCATCCTGTGGGCATGGAGGGGGAATTACGGCACCAAGGCCCACGAAGCAGGCACAACTCACAAGGCTGTCAAGCACAGAGGAAAGGCACTGCCTGCCCTCCTCCCCCAGCAGAATTGATGGGTCCAGGGCCCGGGTCTGGGTTCAAGAAGATTGGGCTTTACGATGTTCCATTTTCCCAGAATGCTCCTGGTGAAAACCTTGTCACCCAGGGCTGTGCATATGTGAGTGTGTACATATATTTATCATACACATGATTTGATGTGTCCAACTTTATTTATTTTTAAAAATATATATTTTATTGATTTTTTACAGAGAAGAAAGGAGAGGGATAGAGAGTTAGAAACATCGATGAGAGAGAAACATCGATCAGCTGCCTCCTGCACGCCCCCTACTGGGGATGTGCCCACAACCAAGGTACATGCCCTTGACCGGAATCGAACCTGGGACCCTTCAGTCCCTAGGCTGATGCTCTATCCACTGAGCCAAACCGGTTAGGGCCATCCAACTTTATTTTTGTGGGACTGACCATGCCTCTGAATTTGACATGAGTTTTGTAGGAAAGAGTGGGAGTTTTGTGTCATGTGACTGAGGGTGCTATTCATAAGGGTGAAGATCTTGTGCAGCTGTGGAGTCTTTGAGTTTTGCGTGTGGCTATTACAACATCGTGTGTGTGTCTGTTGGAATGAGTCAGGGGTATTGAGCCAGTGTGCCTGGGCGGCTGATGTGGCTACAATCCAAGAATGGGGCAATGGGAGGGAAGGCAGGTTGGAAGGACAGTTTGGGGTGAGATGAGGCTGAGGTCTTGGCAGAACATCAAGGGGAGACATCGAGAGAAGCAGGACGGGGGTCCTGGGGAGAGTAAAGGGCAGGAAGACCTTGGCTCAGGTTGCCATCCAAAGGTGTTCAGTTGGCAATGCATTGGAGGACATGACCTTTGGCTGTAATGAGGTGAACACACATATACCCACCTACCTCTGAAGGCTGAAAGGATACATGCTGTGTTAGTCCCAGCTGGACATAGTTCAATAGGAATTTCCAAGAGTTGCTGGAATGGCATAAAATGAGAGTCAGAGAAAACTTTCTGGCAGAGGGAAATATTCAGTGGAATCACAAGGAAAAGAGGATGCAGAGGGAAGAGGAGAATGTTCTGGTTTTAGCAATGGGGAACAGGGACAGATTGATTCTGTAAGACTTGGGGCTGGGACAGCAAACCATTTTGGTGACAATGAGCTTCTAGCAGGCAGAGGCTGTTGTTTATTCATCATGGCATTTCTAGCACCTAGTGCAGGAGTAGGCGTTCTGTATGTTGAGTTGATTTGGAGTCAAAGTCTGAACCACTCTAAGTAGGGAATTAGTAGTTTACTGAAGGGGAACATAGAAATCTACACTAGACACTGGGTGATGACCGACAGGAGGAGGGATGGGATGTTAGGTATCTAAAGGGGCACCCACCCTTGCTCACCTCCTTCAACCAACTCCTTCAGCCTGGCAGACCTGTCTCCATAACTTACACTGTTGTTGTTTTTTAAAATCCAAACAGGCCTCTTCACAGTCACTTCCTCCATGACCTGCCTTCTAAGCTCTTGGTCCTAAATCACCATCTTGCATTTGCCTTCCTCCTTGCCTCCTGATCTTCCCAAGCTCTGACTTTGACTTAGTTTCCTGATTACAGCCTTGCCATGTCCAACACGTGTAGAAACTTCTGTCTGATTTCTTACTGAATAAGCCAGGGGACCAGACAAAGGGCAGCTCAGCTAGAGAAGAGCCAGGACTTGGACAGAGCCTTTTTATCCTCAGTTATAATGGCATGGATGCAATGCAAAAAGATACAAGTTATGTTGAGGGAACCAAGGTCTAAGGCATGGTGAAAGGTCTAAAGCTAGATTGATGGGGGCTAAAGGGAAAGGGGGCTATGGTGCCATATGCAGATTGCCAACAAGGTGAGTGTCCTGGAAGGTAAAAGGAATGCTATGATAGGGAGTCTCAAAATCTGGGGTCAGATATGAGCATATGAACAGGGGTCAGCCTCAGAGGCTCAGGAGATGAGCAGGGGTGCCTGGGACCAGAAGTATATCAGGCTCTTGGATATTAGTGACAGAACACCTCAAACCCAGCAGTCTTAAATGATGAGAAAATGCATGATCTCATATAACAGAACTCCCTCTGGAGAAGGAGAAGGAGCTCTATACAGTCACTCAATGATGTCATCAAGGGCACAGGTTCACTTTCAGTCTTTTGTTGCTACTCTGTGTTCATTTTGTCCTCATGATCACAAAAGGGCTGCCTGAGATCCAGGCATCCCATCTAGACATAGACAACACAATGTCCTGTGAAGAAAAGACACTCTCCTATTGGGTGTCTCTGAATGAGAGTCCCTTCCCAGAAGTCTCCCATCAGGCTCTTCCTTGTATGCCAGTTTCTAAATCTATCACTGGCAGGGGAGCGGAATTGTCAACACTGACTCATGCCAGTCAGAATTCTCTCCTGGGGCTGGGACCAGCTGCTCTGAAGCACAGGCCCCACATAGGAAGGGAAATTTCTGAGCCCAACTATATTTCTGTTAAGAACAATGGTTGGATGTTGGATAGGCAATTAATTATCTCTGTTCCTCCAGGCTTCCACCAGTGCCAGAGGGTAATGTGTACAGGACAGAGTTACAGGAAAGTTGATGAGGTAAGAGCTCCACACTGGGAGACCAGATCCAGGAACCAGTTATTTGAGATTCGATCTTGTGTCCAAGTGGAATCAGCAGACAGGTCAAACTACTAATCAAAAACTCCTCATCACCATCTCTGCTCTATATTCACTTCACAATCAAATCCTTCACGAG
This sequence comes from Cnephaeus nilssonii, assembly GCF_951640355.1. Taxonomy (NCBI): domain Eukaryota; kingdom Metazoa; phylum Chordata; class Mammalia; order Chiroptera; family Vespertilionidae; genus Cnephaeus; species Cnephaeus nilssonii. The sequence goes on from NC_137078.1 coordinate 73,277,931, forward strand.
ACCTGTAAAGCCCCACATCATCTAGTTTCTTTCTTATCTCACCTTCTCTCCTTGCATGTGCACCTTTCTGCCTCAGGGCCTTTGCACATGCTTCTCTCCCTCAACTCTCTCCCTTTCATTCCACTACTTTCTTCATCTCACCCTTAGATTAGGTCACTCTCCCTTTAGTATATTTCCATCATTCTCTACAAATGTCTTTGTGCCTTAGGGAACTCGTTTATATACACTGCTAGATTGCAGTGTCCTGTGGTCAAAGAAGGTGTCTATCTTATTGTACACAATGCTGTCCTCCTCATACAGTGCTTGACACACAGCAAGCATTTGATAATTAGTTGTGAAATGTATGAATGAATGAATCCCTACAACTAGGAACAGGCATGGTGGCAGATTGATGAAAAGCCTCGTCTACTGGAAGCCCCTGAGGGTTTCTGAGCATAGAAATGGCATGCTCAGAAGTGAGGATTAAGGGAAGTGAGGACACCAGGGGCACAGGCGTGGTAAGGAGGTCAGCCAGGACGCTGTGCTCGTCATCCAGGCACAAGGTTCCAGCCCCAGAGCCAGTGTCTGGTGAATTGGTAATGACCTTATGGAGACAAGGTGGGTTGGGTGGGTGAGGGCAACACCTTTGAGTGGTGGTGGCAGAGACCTGGTGCAAAATAAGGATGGTAATTTCATCTACCTTACAGGATTGTTAGGAGGAGTAAATGAGGCAAGAACATAGTCTAGTGTCAGTAGGTGCTCAGTAAATAATTAGGCCTTGACTTTATCTTTACCAACTTTTTATCTTAAATGATTTATTGCTCCCAGCCCCCATCCGAAGGCAGTTCTGAATTAGTCCTAATTCCCTACCACACTTAACCTTCCTGACCTTTCGTTTCTTCTTCCAGTTAAATGGGAGTCATAATACTCCCCCACACCTAGCTGGCATGAGGGTCAAATAGATAACACATTTCAGGGTGCTTTAGAAACTGTAAAGGACTGAGAACATGTAAGGCATTACTGTTCTTATTATTTTGTCGGAGCTGGGCTCATTCCTGGGCCTGGCATCTGCTTTGACTTTCTCAGTTCCTGTTTCTTGCTCAGTCTCCGTTTCTTGTAGCCACCCACGATTCTGGCACTGACAGTGTAAGGATAGAAGATGACATCCAGGGAGTTTTAATGTAGAAAGAAAAAAGAAGGAACGCGGCAGCATCCAAAGTCGTCTCTCTTGTTCCCCGACTCAGATCCCGCCATCTTTCCAAGTCAGCCAGACCCCAAGACTGGTCATTATCCATGTTCCAATTAGCTATTGCTACATAACACACCACTCCAACACTTGGTGTCTTAAAACAGCAATTTATTATTATCTTCATGGTTTTGAGGATTGACTTCAATGGGTAGTTCTAACTGTGGACTCTGGTAGGGTTGTAGTCAGAGACAGCTGGGGCTGGAGTCATTCAAAGGATTGACTAGATGGGACATCCAAGAGGCTCCTTCACTCACATGTCTGGTGTCTGGGTTGGGGAGGCTGGAGTAGCTGGGGGCTGGCCAGGCATTTATTTCTCTCTCTCCCTGCTACCTCTCTCCATGGCTACCTTGGGCTTTCTCATAGCACAGTGGTCTTGACATTGTTAGACTTTTTACATGGCAACTGGTTTCTCCCAGAGAGCGCGCTCTAAAGCGGGAGCTTTATGGCTTCTTCTGACCTAACTGCAGGAGTCATGAGGCATCACTTTTGTTGTATTTTATTGGCTGACCCAGATTTGGCATGGGAGGGGAATACACAAGGGCCTGGATACAGGAAGGTGTGGCTAGCTGGGAAGTCATCTTTGGAGGCTAGCTATCCAGCGTCTAGCTGGTTTGGAACACTGCTCTGTGGAGCCCTCTTAAAGGTCAGGGCTTGGGAGGAGGGACAATAGGGACCGTAGTAGAAGAAACTGAGCAGCCAGGACTCCTGGCCCCAGCTTTAGTATTTAATATTTATTTATTATTTAATATTTTGGACTTTTGCAAAGAATTTAATGTAAATGAAAAGTTCTGAGGCTCATTTTGCCAAAGAAGAGATACAGATGGTAATTAAGCATATGCAAGTATGTTCAACAACATTAATCATTAGGGAAATGCACATCAAAACCACAATGAAATATTACCCCACAACTTTTAGAATGGTTGAAGTAATAATAATCATCATTTAAGAAAACTGACAATATCAAGTCCTGGCAAGAATGAGACCAATTGGAATTCATACACATTACCAGTGGGAATACAAAATGATACAGACACTTTAGAAAAACAGTTTGGCAGTTTCTATGCAGTTAAGACATTGCTCTGAACCCAGCAATTCCACTCTCAGGTATTTTCCCTAGAGAAATGAAAAGATTATCCACACAAAGACCGGTGCATGAATGTTCCCAACAGTTTTCTTCATAATAGCCCAAGCCAGAAAACAAAAATTCCCAAAACCCAAATGCTCATCAACGAGTAATTGAATAAATTGTGGTACATCCATACAATGGACTACATCTCAGTAATAAGACTGAACTACTGATACACACAATCTCATGGATGAATCTCAAAAGGATTATGCTGAATAAAAGAAACCAGCCGGAAAGGTTATGCACTGTATGATCCCATTGTGATAATGTGGAAAGGGCAAAACTATAGTGACAGAAAGCAGATCGGTAGTTGCCAGGGACTGGCCATTGGGGAAAGGGGTTGAGTCTAAATGGGCATCAGGGGACCTTGTGGGTTGATGGAAGTGCTCTATGACTTGATTGTGGTAGTGGTTACTCGACTGTACATGTTTGTCAAAATTCATCAAACTGTACACCTAAGAAGGGTGAATTTTCCTGAACATAAATCATGCAGTCCTGAGGCTAACATTTTAAAAATGCAGATACTCCTCTTTCTCCCGCCTGTCCCCTCATGTCTAATCAGTCGCCAAGCCTTTCCCTGGGGATGCTTCTGGTTTCCAGTTACCTGTGCACTACATCCTAGTCATATCCCCCAACTTCTTGCCTCTCCATGGACACTCATTTCTCTTCTCCTGGTCTGGATAATTCTTATTTATCCTTCTGGCTCCCAGCTAAATCTCTTTCCCAAGGATGCTAAAATTAAAAAGACCTGGACAGTACCAGGTGTTGACAAGGCTGTGGAACAACTGCATTGCCCAGCTGGTGGGAGTGTAAAATGATACAACCACTTTGGAAAACTACTTGACAATATCTGCTAAAGCTGAACATACACTTACCCTATGATCCAGCAATTTCACACCTATTGTATAAACCAAACAGAAATGCATATGCTTGTGCACCAAAAAACATGCTCAATTATGTTCAGAGTAACATTAAATATACCAGCACAAAGAGTAAACAATCCAAATGCCCATTCTTCAAGGGACAGAATGGATATGGGGATTGTGGAATGGTCATACAGGGCCTATTTTATAGCAATGGCAATGAATGGCAATGCTATATTCAACAGCTCACAAACAATGTTGAGTGAAAATCATAGTGTATGACTGAAATAGCAGAATTAATTTATGGTTAGAATAGTGGTTACCTTGAGGAGAAAGGGACAGGTGATGACTGGGCGTGAGGGGTTTTCTGGGATGCTGGCAACGTCCTCTTTCCTGATCTAGGTGGGAGTTATGTGGATAAGTGAAACTGGGAAAACCTACTGAGTTTGATGCTCATGACTTGTGTACTCTTTTCTATGTGTTATACTTTAATAGAAAGTTATTATAGATGTCCTGGTATGTGCGTGTGTGTATCTATATGTATGTAGATAAATATATATAAATATATGTATTTGCATTCTTCTCTTGAGCTCACTTTCATTTCCAGCTATTACACCATTTCTCTCCTTCAGTTGTGGGGGGAGGGGATCATTAAGAAAAAATTAAAAGATGAAAATCACTAAATTAGGAATAAAAGGAGATATTTGTTTATATGAAAAAAAGAAATCATAGCAAATCACAAAAATTTAAAAGGCAGATAAATACCACAAACATCTGACCTAATTCACTAACAATATTTTCTATTAATTAATTGTCTGGCATACCTTTATATTACTTTTCCCCCTTTTTTTTTTTTTTTTTTTTTTGCTTCATATTCTTTGTTAAATCTTTTCATACGACAAGGTATTTTTCATGGAAAGAATGAATACAAAAAAGTCTTTTCTACTCTGGTTGATTAAATTTTGTTTTTTTAATTTTTTTATTATTAACAGTTTTTAAAAGCTTCTTCTACTTTCATAACTTGTTATTGGTGAATTTTTAGAATTGTCAAATTTTGGAAAGCTCTATCAAGTATCTTTTATATCTGAACTAAGATTTCTGGGTCTTTCAAATTTTCTTGGTCAGTGATTAATATTTAAAAATTCTTTGAGCTGACAATACTCAAAGCTCTCAGGTCACCATCCTGGGTAAGTCAACACAGTGGGTAGTAGGCAAATTCCTAGAAGCTGTTCTTGCTCCAAGGCAGCTGGCAATAACTTCCAATAACATGGAATAAACTGTGGACCACACAAATATAGCCCACTGTACTCAAACTACAGATATCTCCAACTCAGTTTTCCCTAAATGCCTGTGGCCATTCCAGTGCTGAGAATTGATATGGTAGAAAAATCAAGAAAGAGATCAAGTGGTCTTAACCAATTGTGGTTATGATATCTTACTTTTGACATTTTTGCAACACATATGACCACATGAATGCATTGCTGGGGTCTGGGAAGGGCCCATGCAAGTATAGAGTTCTGAGGTTTGAGCTGCATGCTAGAGGGACAGAAATAGCAAGCCTTCCCTTATGCTTTTCCTTCTATCTGTATCTGAAACTCAGTTCTCCCAGATACATACTTGTCTTAAACGCTCTCTTCCTTCAGGTCTTTGTTTACATATTGCCTTCTGTATTAGCTTCCTACTAATACAGAAGGTAACAAATGATTACAGATTATTGGCTTCAAACCACACCTGCCTTCTTCCCTGCGCCCCCCCCCCCCGCCGCCTTCTCTCTCCTCACCCTCCCCCATCCCCCCACCCTCACCCCCACCCCCACCCCGGTGCGGGCAGGACCCAGACTGAGAGCCCCGCCCGGCCTCACAGGTGGGGGTGGGATGGGGGGGGGGGGAGGGACTGAGAGGTGCTCCATGCACATCCTGGTGACCGGTCGTTAGGTTGTTCTGGCGTTCCAGCCTTCGGGCCACTGGCCTTTTATAATATAGATTCTGGAGGTCAGAAGTCTGAAATGGGTTGGCGTGGTTGCATTCTTTCTGGAGGCTCTGGGCGAGAACCCATTTTCTTGCATTTTCCAGTTTCTAGATGCCACCCACATTCCCTGGCTTATGGCTACATCTCTCACTCACATCTTCTCCGACTCTAAATCTCCTGCCTCTTTCTTCTCCATTATGTGGACCCTTGTGATTACATTGGGACCACCTGGACAGCCCAGGATCATCTCCTCTCTCAAGACCCTTAACTTATCATACCAGCAATGTCCCCTTTGCCATGTAATTTAACATATTCACTGGTTCTGGGGTTAGGACATGGATATCCTTAGGAGGAAGGGGCATTCGTCTGTGTATTGCATCTTCCCAGTAAGACCCTTTCCAATCATCCTTTTAAATGTTGGTCAGAGTGAGTATCTTGTCTTGTCCCTGCCTGAGAAGGAATGTTACCTGTGGTCCACAGGTATGTATGATGTTTGCTGCAATTAGAAGCCTGTATCAGTCTGGGCTCTATCACAGAAACAGAGCTACTAGGAGATGTGTATTAAAATTTATAGTAGGCTGGAACTCTCAGCCATGAGCTGATGCTTCAGCCCAAAGGTGAAATACCTTTTTCTGGAAAGTCTCAGTTCTGCTTTTAAAGCCTTTCAATTGATTGAATCAGGTTCACCAAGATTATCTATGATAATCTCCCTTAACTAACATCTCATGATTATGGACTATAATTATATTACAAAATACCTTCCCAGTAACACCTAGATTAGTGTTTGATTGAATAACTGGGGTCATAGCCTAGCCAAGTAGATGTATAAAACTGACCATTGCAGAATCCTTTATCTGGTTAAGAAAGCTTATAACAGATCTTTATCATCTTATAGAGACCATCATTTAGTTTTCTTTCTTTAATGTACCATTATAGTGAATTAAAAAACAATTTAGTTTGTAATGTTAAAGTCTATGCTTGATTCTTGGGATAAAACCTCTTTGGTCATGATTTATTGGTCTTATAATATATAGCTAGATTAAATTTGCTACCGTTTTATTTATGCACTGTACGACTAGGTAATTGTGATTGGGCTGTACTACTTTCTGGTGTGTGATATTTTCATTCAGCTTTGGTATGTCAGGGTTAATGACTTCCGTTGAAAATGACAGAAGATTCAACCTCAGTGGATTTAATCTTTGGTTAGAGAGCTGAAGGGTCAGGAGGAGGGCATACCTCAAGGCATGGCTGCATTCAGGGCTCAATGATGTAACCAATGTAAACTTTTCTCTCCTTTCTTGATTCTGCTTTCGCCTTGTGTCAGCTTTAGTCTCAGGCTCCACATGGCAGGCAAATGGCTACTCTACCTTAATGTCAAGGGCAACTTTTTCCCAGAAGTCACTGAAAAAAATCTCTTGTGCTTCATTGTTCTTGACAGGATCACATGCTTGACTCTTTCCAGTAGTTGGGGAAAAGCAAAACTTGATGAAGTTTGTGGACCCAGCCCTGGAACTAGGGATGATGTCACCTGCCCTGGAAGTACATAGACATAGAGTAGGGTGGAGAGAGCTCTTTCTGAGGAAAAGCAGGGTGTGGTTGCTAGAAGGATGAATGAACTCCAAGGAACCAAAACAACAGATGCCTACTCCAGTTATGCTAGCCCAACAGAATGGATTGAGACATCTTCCATCTTTGTTTTATGCTCTATAACCATTTATATAACAGAAGTTATTTGTTCCTTGAAGATTTACTATAACTCACCATTAATTCCGTTCTGGGCCAGATGCCATGTTTAGAAGTATATCTTTGATAATCTGATTTCTTGTATGTATATTAGAATTTTTATCTTTTTTTTGAGCCATTAGGATATAAATAAGTGAAAGAGGCAGCATTTGGTTTTATTTACCAAACCTATATTTGTTTCTCATTTCATTACTTTCTGCTTTTATCTCTATTCATTCTTCATTTCTATACAGGTTTTCTTTTCCATATTCTAGTTTTCCGTTTCTCAGCTGCTTGGTTTTGATTCTCTTTCCTGTTTTCCAATAAATGTGTCCAAGGCTATGCATTTTTTCTATAAATGCAGCGTTAGCCTCGACAATTGGTTTCATTATATGGTGCTCTTAGTGTTGTTCATTTATAGACAGTCATTTCAATTTTGAGTTTCTCCTTAACCTGAGAGTAACATAAAAGAGTGTTTGAAAATTTTTAAGTTGCTGAGTTTTTGCTATATTGTTTTGCTACTCTTTTGTCTTTGAATTCAGTTTTTTAAACTTTGTAGTTAGAAAATGTAGCCTATATGACTTCCACTGTTCAGAATTAAGAGTTTACTAAGAAATTTTAATGGATGGCCTATTTTTACAAATGTAACATAGATATTAAAAAGAATGTGTTAAATGTGTATTCTCAATTTAATAAATTTTCTTATATAAATCTCAATTTTTTGTTCTATTATTTGAAATTTCCTATAGCCTTACATATTTTTGTTTACTTGATCTATCAATTTTTTTAAAGGCATATACTGATATTTCTATGCCTTTATTTTTGTTTTGTTAGCATTTATTTATTTTCCATTCTTTTATTTTAAACTTTTTGTATTATATTATTTTAAATGTGACTCTTTAAAATAACTGCATTGTGTGTGGATATGCTTGTATACACACATATATATTATTGTATACATATATGTACAATCTGTATGTTGTTGAGATTTCTTTCACCCATTTTGAAAGTCTCTGTCATTTAATAGCAGTTTAACCCATTCACATTTATTTTGATTTTGATATGTTTGAATTCTCCCCTGCTTTCTGTTTGACCAAGTTTTCTTTATTTCTATTTTATTTTTTAAAATATGTGGGGTTTTTATTTTTAGAGAGATGGGAAGGGAGAGAGAGAGAGAAAGAAACATCGATGAGAGAAAAACATAGATCAGCTACCTCTTGCACAGCCCCCACCAGAGATTGAGTCCACAACCCAGGCATGTGCCCTGACTGGGAACTGAACTGTTGACCTCTTCTTGCATGGGTTGATGGTCAACCACTAAGCCCACCAGCCCGGCTCTGTTGTGTTTTTATTTTTGGCAAGTTATATGTACTATTTCTAGTTTTCTAGTGATCTAAATTTTTAATAAACTTATTTAAACACTTTTTGCTTCTAATATTATTTTAAATTCCCTCTTGTCTTTCATATTTTGTTGAAATTTTAGTTTCAGGTATTATTATTTTACTTTATTTATATACTTCTTATATTAAACAATTCTTAAAAATTGTATGAATATTTATAGATTTGTATTTATTTATTATTCAGAATCTTAGACATTTTCTAGTTTCCTTTAAAAATTAAAGAAATCCTATGACATTCTCTTTTTGAATTCCTTTGTTTTTTTCTGCAGTGCATAAATTATTTCCTCAGTAATGAGTAGTAAATTTCCTTTGTCCTTTATTATCAGAAAAAATTTTGCATTTGCTTTCATGCTTGATAGTTTGGCTGACATAGAATTGCAGGTTCAAAATAATCCAAATGCATTGAGAATTTTGTTTTTATTTTTGTAATTTAGAAATGTTGCCAGGATATGTGTCTTTTTATTGTTTCCTGCTTACAACTTGGTGGGCCTTTTTATAGTTTGAGACTCAGATCTCTCTAGCTCTCAAAATATTTTAAATAATATCTTTAAATTTTCATCACCTCTAGTCTCTGTTATCTCAGTCCAGTCTAGAACTCCTATAAGTTTTAGGTCTTTAATCTTCTCACATTTTGTATCTCTTTGTGTTTTCACTCTACCATCTAGGGAATTTTCTTGACTATCTTCATGTTTTTAATTTTCAAGAATGGTTTTTTTTAATTTGATTGCTTCTTTTCCATAGAAATGTACTCTTAATTTATAAAAGCAAATTTCTTTGGGCTTTCTCTGAGGATACAACCTAGATCCTTTTGAAGTTTCCTTCTGTTTTCTACATTATCTCCATTTCCTCTAAGGTGAATTATTTTGGTTTTTCATCTTGCTGTTTTCATACTCTTGATTTGCCTCAAAGGTGTTCCATGATGGTCATTTCAGGTTCATAAATTTAAAATTAGGCTGGTTAATATATTCAAGAGACTGGTGTGAATTTCTTTCATGGCTGTGTAGACTTGCTTCCAGGATGAGCTTTTTCCTGGGAGGCCATCTGCAGCTCTGTGTAAGTGAGAGGATGCAGTGGGCTTGCTCACTGTGGGATTCCCTTTAGGAGGAGTGAGGGGACTGCACACAAGCAGGCTGAGAGCCCTTAGAATTGCTGAAGTAACAAAGACTTTATTCTATATATAAGTACTTTACTATATTTCATTCCTGAGCAGACTGCCTCATCGTCTTCTCTTTCTTTTCTCCCTTCTAATCCCACTACAGAGATTTAGTTGTTTTGCTTCTCTGATCCCAGCACCTACATTGTCAATCTCCCCTGTCAGGTATCTAGTGACACATAACAAAACTTCCCACAATAAAGTGCCTTAAAACAACAATGACTTCTTATTTCTTATGATTCTACTAGAGGCCCGGTGCACGAAATTCATGCATGCATGGAGGGAAGAGGGGTGTCCCTCAACCTGGCCTGCACCCTCTCCAATCTGGGACCTCTTGGGGGATGTCCGATTGCCAGATTAGGCCCGATTCCTGTGGGATCAGGCTTAAACTGGCAGTTGGACATCCCTCTCATAATCCGGGACCACTGGCTCCTAACCACTCGCCTGCCTGCCTGCCTGATTGCCCCTAACTGCTTCTGCCTGCCAGCCTGATCGCCCCCTAACCGCTCCCCTGCCAGCCTGATCATCCCCAACTGCCCTCCCCTGCTGGCCTGATCAACCACAAGTGCCCTGCCCTGCTGGCCTGATCGCCTCCTCTGCCGGGACCTGCTTCCTCAGCGTGAGGCGGCGGAGATGCTGGGACTGGCCTCCTCCACGCCGCGCAGAGCCACAGGACCCTCAGGCCTCACTGCAGAGTGGCCACCGGGCCCTGCCTCCGCTGTGCATGTGGCCATCTTGTGGCGGCCATCTTGTGGTGGCCATCTTGTGACGATGTTGTGCAAGGGCGTGATGCCACCTAGGCTTTTATTATATAGGATAGGTTGCCTGGGCTCAGTCTTCATAAGGCATTGGCTGGGCCCAGTTGTGTTGCTGCATTCATCTGGCAGGTGGGCTAGGTTGGAAGGCCCAAGAAGGCTTCAGTGCATCTAACTTCTCCACCAGGTGGCCTCTTTCTCCACATGGCTTTTAATCCTTCAGAGCCTCTTTCTCCAGAATAGTGTGGACTTCCTTATAGAAAGGTGGTTAGGTTCCAAAGGAGAGTATTCCAAGCAGACAAGCCCCCCAATTGCATCATTCTTGATAATGTCCCCTTAGCCAACAACATTGGCCCATGGCCAATGCTAATGTTCCATTGGCCAAAGTCGATGTGCAGGGAACTCCATAAGGATGTGAATACTGAGAGGGTGGTTCATTGCCACCAACACTGACCACACTTTCTAAGGTAAATTTTTCATTTTGTTTGAAAAGTGGTCTACCAGGCTTCCATATCAGGGAATAAAGCTAAAGATGTTGGGAGAGGAAGGGACTGGCTAGCTATTTGTTCACTCCACAGTTCCTTACCTGATGGTTGCACCATGGCCTGCTCCCTGCTCCCTGTACTTGGAGTCTCCCCAAGGCTCTATTGAAAAAGACAGTTTTATCTCTTTTGTCAATTTCTTCTGTGCTGCTTTAACCACTCTGCTTTTCTCCATAAATCTGACTCTATCTGCTTTTTATCTTCTAGAAAATCTTCAAATTTTCCTGATCTGCTGATGCCAGCATTTCTCATTTTCTTGGGCTGATATGGCTGTATTATTATTTTTTATGTATTCTTTTTATATATCTTCCTATAATTTCAATGAACTTTGATGAAGAAGGGGAGGAAATTGTATGTGCTTCAAACACCATCTTGAACCACCAGAACAAGCAAAAATGTTTACGGTATATTCATATTTCAAAAAGGAAAAAGAAAGTAGTGAGAGTCCTCTCACCGTGGGTGTGCACTCACACGGCAGGAATGTGAAGAAGAGAAGTGGTGGGTAGACCAGATGACAGTGCTGCTCTTTGCTAGGTCCGAGATGCTGGAGATACTGTTGCTTCAGCCACTTCTTCTCAGGAATTAGGTTGATGTGTTACTGATGATCTGTTCAATTCAAGCCCCTGCGGAGACCAGGGCTGACACCTTTGGAGCTCAGGAAACAAGGCACAGAGATGGCAGCATAGGCCACCCCGCAAATCAGCAGCAGAATTGGGGTTTGAAGCTGGGCCTCCTGGCACCTAATTCTGCCATTTTTCCCTCACACCCTTCCCTGCATCTTGTCCCACTTGGCACCTCCTACCACCCCTCAGAGAAGCCCGGAGTCTTACTGTCTGGACTGGGCCCAAGCAGTACCCCCACCCCAGGATACCCAGAGATGAAGGATTTGAGGCTAGAGTTGCCCCAAATGAGACATGTCTGTCTGGCCCCTCCTCCCAAAAGGTGATTATTTGAGCTGACAGATGACAGCCGCGTTTGGATCGTAGACTCTCCTTCTCCCTCCAGCACCCTTTCTCCCCCCTACTTGGTTATCTATTTACCTATCTTTTTACGTGAGTCCTTTCCCCCCAGTGAATTACGTCTGTAAGGCAGTAAAATGTTATGTATTTGCAAGGCCCATAATCTTTAAAAGCCCAGTGATGCCAGCTCCAGACAGCAGTGAGCTCCCTCCAGTATGTTAATAGATAGTATTAGGGCAATAATGAAAACACTTGAGACAAGTAAGCTCCTATCAAAAGCTGAGTAATAGGGCTTTGCTGAGTGAATCACAATGCAGAAGAGATTAAGACGTCTGCCGTTGTGCAGTGTCTATTCAGACTAACAGCTGCTCCGTTTCTGATTAAAATGGGGTTGGGGAGACCTTTCAAGCAAGTCCCCTTTTTATCCTGCACTGTCCTCACCCTGTCCACCTCCACCTCCACACACAGGCACCTTCATGTGCACTTAGCCACAGCCACACACACACACACACACACACACACACACACACACGAGTAACAACACACACATTGCATCATTATACACACGCAGAGCTACAGTCGTGCACACACAGCCATCGGCGCTGACACACAGGCACAGTGATGCATCTAAGCACGTACGCACAACCCCATCCTCATGCTCAGGCGTGCAGGCACACAAGGAACACATTCTCTCACACACTCAAGGCCTCAGCCAGTCACTCACACACATTAAGTTGCAATCGGTCACAAACAGTCTCACAGATGCATTAAATTGCGATGTGTCACACAAACACTCTTAACACACAGAGTCACAACCAGATACTCAGAGACAATCTAACCAGAGTCATAGACTCAAACATACATGGCTGGTCACATCCACATAGAGCCCTAACAAGTCCTCCAGGTGCAGATCACACTGCGACCCCAGTTAGTCAGTGTCCAGATCCCACACAGCCTGTCACTGGCCGGCCGTCACAAGCGGCCTACACATATACGGCCACAGTCATAAATACTCACACATCATGTGCTCATACACACAACCAAGCCCAGGCACATATGGAGTGACACTTTTACACACACACACACACACACACACACACACACACACACCTACCTGCAAACCCCTGGCCCCAAGTGTAGACATGGTACAAGTCACAGATACATCTGGGCACACACAGGCAGAGACACTGCTCTGCACACCCCTCCAGCTAGTGACCCAAGATGCAGACTTGACTAGAAGCCTGAGGGATGGCGCTGAGCTGGTTCAGCAGCCTCATGAGAAAGAAAATCCTCAAGGTCAGGCACCAGGTCCCCCATTCTCCAAACCCGGCAAGGCTAGTGTGAAGGGGGAGCTGGGGTCATTTCTGTGGTGCCTGAGTGTAGACCCCCGACCTTAAGTGGACCTGCTGATTTAGATGGAGGAAAAACTCAGAGCTGTCCAAAGATAGGAGGTAGTGAGTGCTCCATCAGTGGGGTGTACATGTGGATCCTGGGACACCCCTCACAAAGGAAGCAGAACTGGGACAGGATGGCATGGGAGCAGGTTCAGAACAAGCCACGGGTGTCCAGGAGCTCTATGGGGGTCTGCAGCCCACCTTCAGGGGCCTGTATGGATGGCTGCCTTAAAGGGTCAGGGCTTACGCAGACCCTAAAGGTCATGTCCAGAAGGTGATCCCAAAACAAGAGAATTAAGAAGTGAGGTCAGAATACAGAAACGCAAAACCTATATGGTTCAGAAGAGCCCTTTAGAAATAGCAGTCCATTTATACTAACAGCCGCTCCATTTCTGATTAAAATGGAGTTGGGGAGACCTGTGGCAGGAGGAGGTTGGAGGTGGTAATCAGAGTTCCAGGAGCAAATCTGGGTACTTAAAGTAGCACAAAAGTCAACCATCCATTGTGTCTCTCCTTTATTAGATGGATAGCATCTACCGGAAAGACCATGTCTTATGCCTTTGGGTCCTCCCCTCTATGCTTTGGATGGTGCCTGACACATGAAACATTCTCAGCAGGCTTTTGTAGCATTTGCATCCTGCCTCTGACTCTGAATTTATGGTCCAATTTGACCTTCAGGCCCTACTTGGCTTCTAAAGACCTCTCCCCCCGTAGCTGCCCTCACCTGATTTAACTGCAGTAGGTCTCCCAGCTCCCAGGACCAATTCGCCTGACCTGAGGCTGAAATCGTAGGGCCTCCAACCTGGCTTTGAGATACTTGACCCTAAGCCTCCTTACCTGCTGCTGAACTGGCATGACTTCATTTGCTATCCATGAGGCCAGCACTCCAGTTCTATACGTCACATTTTCTGTGGCCGGTTCTCAATCTTCATCTCACCTGAGCAGTCGCTACCCTTCGCACAGATGATTACTTCCTCCCCCTTGAGACACTTTCTTCATTCCTCTCCTAGGGCCCCACAGTGGCCTGGCTTTTCTCTTCCCTGTGACTCCCCTGCTCAGTCTCCACTACTGGTTCCCTCCACTCCCCCAACTTCTTAATGCTGCACTGCTCCAATTACTGGTCCTTATATTTCTTCTCATTGCCTACCCTCACTTCCCAAAGGGTCTCCTCCTAGCTCATGGCTTTAGGTACTGTTTTTTGTGTTGTTTTTTTTTTTTTTGCTGATGACTCTCAAGTCTCAAGTGTATTTCTTCAGCTCAGACCTCTGCCCTGAACTCCAGACTTGTGCATCTACCTGCTCGCTCAACATTTCCACCTGGGTGTCTATTACACATCTCAAACTTTAAACAAATTTCTGATTACCACCTCCAACCTCCTCCCGCCACTGTCTACTCAAACTTGATAAATGGTAACTCTATAAATAGTAACACGCAATTACTTAGACCGAAGACCATGGAGTCATCCCTCAATTCCTGCTCGAACAGTCTGAACCATCCTCATCGCTCGCCTGGATCACTGCAATGGCCTCAAACTGGTCTCCCTGCTTCTGCCTCTGCCCTCACTTCCTGAGGCTCCAGCTACTTGCCCGGTTCTTGCCCACCCTCTCTTCTGACATGCCAGCCATAGACGGAGGGTCTTGAGCCATCAGTGCCTCTTCCCCCCCCCCCAGCCCCCCGCGTCATCCCTAACCTCATGTTCCCGTTAGCCTGGCTCCCTTTCCTACTATATTAGACTTCCAGGTGGTGATGTCATCTGAGAAGCCACAGAGACAGCACTTCTGTCCCTGCTTCTCTGTCTTTTCCATCTGCCCCTGTCACTGTAGTTCCAGCATCCTTGTGCCTCCACTTAGCAGTCCTGTGCTAAGAAAGACCAGGCCTAGATCTAGCGCCTGGACCAATACCTTAGACTCCAGAGCCTTCCAGGAGTTCAAGGGCAGGTGGATGGGAGCACTGAGCAACTGGGACATTTCTTTTGTGGTAGGTCCTTACATTCCCCATGTCCTTTAACCTTCACAGGAATCCTGTGAGGCATGAGTAGGTTCCCCTTCCTCCAGGTGAGGGGAAGGAGAAAAGAGAACTCTCTTGACCACAGCCTCACCGCTAGTCAGGATGTGAACCTAAGTCGTCTGACCCTCCTGCTTCTTCCACTGCTGTGGTCCTTAGAGATCAAGACACCTTCCTCCCTGCCCTTCCCACCTCCCACTTCCCATTTACGAAAAAGGCACTGAAATCGGAGGTGGGAGTTTTTTCCAAGGTCACAGAGTGAGTCCGTGACTGAGCCCCGGAGTCCCCAAGTCTCCAGGCTGTGTTGTTCCCCAGAGAACCCAGAGGCAGGAGGAGCACACATCCCGAGGCCAGGCCCTCCTCCCTGCGGCGCAGCTCCTGGCTCCCTGAGGTCCAGAGCCCTAAATAGAACAAGCCATGCTGTCTCCCTTCTGGGGAGGGGAAGGCAGCTGTGGCAGTGGTGGCGGGCGGAGAGAAATTTCCCCTTTCTGTAGATTGGATCAGTCACTCTCAGAATTGATGGCAACGGCTTCATCACGAAGATCTAATGCTTTAATTATGTTGTGACATGACCTGACATGGGGGTGGCATTTGATGGATTTTCTGGTGTCATCAGCATGGCCCTGACATAGGAGAGTGGCAGAAGGCAGCGGTGGGGGAAGAGGAAGGGCTCCCGGTGGGAGATGTGTCCTCTGAGGCCCCCTCCATCTTTCCTTGCTCCTTGCTCCCCAGGGCAGGTCTGTGGCCATGGGGACGCCGGGGGTGGGGGAAGAGGAGGGCGAGGAGCAGCTTCTGTGCAGAGAGGGTTGGTGTGCCCTTCTGGGATGGACTGGACCCTGGGAGGAGGCTCAGTGCGAGCGTGTGTGTGTGTGTGTGTGTGTGTGTGTGTGTGTGCATATGTGAGCACGTGCCTGGATGCACAGGGGCATATTTGAGCAGGTGAGAGGATTCAGATCCATGATGTAGAAGCAACAGCTGAATTGCTGTCTGGCCTGCAGGTCCAGGAGGTGAAGGGCGGGGGTGGGGCACTGGGGTGGTCTGCAGGTTCTGGGCTGGCAGCAGAAGGAGCAAGCAGATGCCTTCATAGGGCCTTCGAGGGCAGGGCTGGGACCAGCAGAGGGAAGTTCCAGGAGGTAAGTGTGGCTCTACACATGCCTGATCGTGGACCTAGCGGCCCTGGGGGCAGCGAGCGACCTGTCCCTGGCAAAGCCTGCCAAGGCTGATTCGGAGAGGATTCCTTTCCTTGGGGGACACTTTATGACTGATGACCTCCGGGGCCAGCATATTCTGTATCTGTGGGGGAGCTGGTGAGCGTGCTCTCCAGGGTTTTGCAGGGTCCCCGGTAAGGAAAGAGTGAGAAGCAA
Organism: Cnephaeus nilssonii; assembly: GCF_951640355.1. Taxonomy (NCBI): domain Eukaryota; kingdom Metazoa; phylum Chordata; class Mammalia; order Chiroptera; family Vespertilionidae; genus Cnephaeus; species Cnephaeus nilssonii. Next base: position 73,294,409 of record NC_137078.1, read on the forward strand.
ACTGCTCCCATCAGCCCAAGCTGCTTGCCAGTATGCTGGCATGCACAGTCCCTCCTCTGTCCCCTGTCCCCATCCCATTCCTGTGGCAAGCCCCCCCCCCCCACTCGATAAGCTGGGCAGGCTCCAGGGAGTCCCATTCCTGAGACAGCTGGAGTGAGAGTGGGCCTTGAGGGGCAGGGGTGGGGATGCCTGTTGGTGGGGCCCCATTTGGGTCAGACACTGTGCGGGTCCCTTGCAGGGTCCGTATGACCACCTGTAACCAGGCTTGAACTGTTGTCCCCACCTCACAGTGGAGGACGGCGAAGCACAGAACACAAAGTTTCCTGCCTAGGCTACATGGCTAGGAAGGAGTGGGTTGGATTCAATTTGCAAATGTTTGCTGGGTGACCTCTGTATGCCAGGCCCTGAGGAAGAAGCTGCAGGTACAAACTGCAATCCCTGGCCTCCAGAAGCACAGCGCATGCCCACAGCCCCCTCTCTCATTTGGATGTCACTGCTTTCTCCACTGCTCCACTCTGCCTTTGCTGGGAGCCTGGGCTCAGCAGCCTGGAGTGGTGTCAGGAGACGGGGTCTGGTTCTGGCTTTTTCAGTCACCGGCCCTGATCTTTGGGGAGAGAAGAGCCTGAGAAATATGAGCGTGGAAGGGACTTTCAAATTCTGTTCAATGCTATCCTCCTCATTCCACCCGACCCACCCTCATGGTGCAAAAGGAGAAACGAGGCCTAGAGAGAAGGGATGGGCCAGGGTCAGTCAGCGTGTTAGCACAGGAGCCAGGATTAGGCCCCTGGGCCCCTGACTCCTGGGTCAATTCTTGACCATGTCTGCATCCAGGGGCAGTGCTGCCCGTCACGTCATGAAAGCCTTCCGGGAGAGCCTTGAACTTCTTCTGGAAAGGTAAGTTAAAGAAAGGCCAGCTAGAGAGAAATTCCCAAGGCCTGGGGCATTCTCACTGCCTGGGGAAAGCTCTGTAAGTTCACGTCCAGCCCTCAGCCTAGCGGACCCAGCTTCCAGGATGGATGTAGAGGCCTGACCAGCTAGGTCTGAGGTTGGTCGCTCCCTGGGCTGTGTCTCCGAGACATCAAGGTGAGGAGACAGGAGCCGTGGCTTGGCTGTTCTCTAAAATCCCCTGCACAACTGGATGCTCTGAAATGATGCTGTAGGAAGACGTGCGAAGGACCTCACAGATAGAGGGTGCAGCACATCGTGGGTCAGGGCATGTACAGAAGCAGGTGTTTACGTGTGCTGCCTGGAGCCTGCTGTCCAGGGGTGGTGATAAGACTTGTGAGCAGCCCCACGAGTGTGGACTTGAGGGTCTGCACAGGTGACGGTTTCTGAACAAGAGCTGGGTCAGAGAGGAGGCCCCTGGTCTCCCAGGGGGCTCGGTGTCTGGATGTAACCGGATATTTCAGGGTACGTGTGGTGCTGTCAGATGCCTAGGTGTGCCCCACTGGCTGACCACCACCCAGGGCGTAGCTGTGGCCCAGTATTGTTGGGTATCTGTGTGTGAAGGTGTTACCAGGTGTAGTGGTGTCTGGCCAGGTTGGTGTGGGCGCCTGTTCTCTCTGAGCCTCCCGTGGGTCTAGCTGTGTGTGCCAGCCTGAGTTTGTGTCTGGACACAGCTGTGTGCTTAGGAATATAGCTCCAGGCATAGCCATGGCCCCCAACGTAGCTCTATGCTGCACTGTAGCCACATTTGCTGGGATTATGTGGTCCTATTTGAGACTGTCTCTGGGGTAGCCTTAGCCTCTGGCCTGGGGCTCTGTGCTGCTAGAGCTCTGTAGCAGGTGGCCCCCAACACAAGAGGCACTATGCACCTCCCTAAACCTTCACCGCCAGCTGGTTCCCCGTGAGGGCAGGGTAGGCTGGGAACGGCTATAAAGACCCCCTCGGGCAGGCCCAACTGCCTCTGCCTCGAGGTCCCTGGGAAATCCCCGGGCTTCTCTCAGAGTTTGTGCCCAGGGGCAAGGGGAAGGATGTCATTAAAATCCTCCATACAAGTCTCATGGGAGGAGTCCATAGAGATATCTCTTCCAATGGCCTCATTTGACAAACAGGGAAACTGAGGTTCAGACAGGAAGTGAACTGCCCTAGACCAAATCCCGGGACTACATCCCAACGCTGAGATAAAGCTGATGACACTAAATGTGCAAATCGTACTTCAGAGTTTCCATCTCAGGCCTTCCTAAAGTGCCCCTTTGACCGATGGGTATTGACCGTGTGTATGGGAGCTCCCCTGGCCTGGGATTCTGGTCCTGATGCCATCACTTACCCTCTGTGTGACCTTGGGTCATTCACACCCTTCTCTGGGCTTCTTTTTCTCATCTGTAAACGAAGAGAATTGATGTGTTTGCTCTTCAAGCCCCCTGTTTCAGCATGGACCTTCTGGCTCCCAGAGGTAGGAGGTCAGTGCAAATCTGGGCAGCTGTGTGCACCTGCTGGGTGATCGTTACTCAGGGCTTAATCATGGCTGGGCGCTAAGCATAGCCCAGAGGTGAGAAGGAAGGCAGGCCCCTGATCCTTCCTCAGTGCCCCCTCCTTCCAGCCCAGCAGCTGACCCCATCCTCTCTCAGGGCCATTAGGTGTCAGTGGTCCTCCCTGAATCTGTCTTGCAATTTCCTGAAGTCACATGCCTCCCGTGTCCATGCCAGGCAGGTACTGTGCTGGAGACTGTCCTGTCCATTCCCTTATTTGGTCCTCGTAGGGACCCCATTTTACAGATGAGGAAACTGAGGCTCAGTGGAGTTAAGGAATAATAATTATGGCTACTGTTTTTGAGCCTTTCTTGGCTGAAATGCGGGACACTCACTGAGGTGAGTGGAGGATGACTAGTCCAGCTTCTAAAATATCCCCTCAAACAGTGCCGAGACCTGCATGGAGTCTGCCAACCTGATTTAGACAGCAATTTGCATACAATTTACCCAGAAAGCTGCACTGTGAAAAATATAATTACTTTTTTAATATTCTCTCTCTGATGTGAATGCTTGCCGCCCGGTAATGAATTACTTGCTTAATGAAGATAAACCTGAATTGGAGATGCACTTCGGAGAGCTGCCGGGCCAGCTGACTGGATGCCATCATTTGCAGCTGTTAATCTCTGAAACTGATGCCCTTGCTGGTGGGATCGTAAATTGAGGGGAACATCTCCGAGCTCCAAGGCCTTCAGTAGTAACTTACTGTGTGACCCTGGTGGAGTGGCTTAGCCTCTCTGTGTCTCGGTTTCCTCACCTGTGACAGGGGATGGGGGTAAGGTAGAATCGTTGAAATGTAGGCACGGAATGGATCTTTATTCAAGAACGACTGAACACTTACAGTGTGTCAAGCGAGAACCCGAGGGAGAAAGTGACTTTTCAAAAACCCGGACTGAGGGGCTTCTGAACTAGAACTAGTAGCCATGCTTCGCTCCTAGACGCTGCACCTGGATTCCTTCTCCTAAATGGCCTCCAAGCTACCGCCCAGCTGCGGGAGATGGAAGCAGAAGCCGGGCTGGATGGAGTCAGACCCCCATAGGAAACAAACAGACCTGTGGGCAGGTGAGGCCACCGGAAACTGCCTGTTCTGGTACACATAATGCTGACCACTTCTGGGACCAATCAAAGTAGAGGCCAAGCCCCTTCTAGCTCTCTTTTCCCAGCATTTTCTCAACACCTACACCCAGGTCAGCACTGGGGGGTCCAGGGCAACGTGTAAACAATTTAGTAAACATCTATTTACCACCTTATGTGACAAGGTGTTCTAGTCTCCATGGACACATCTGTAAATAAAACCAACAAGGTCACTGCCACATGGACCTGAAATTCTAGGGAGGTGTGGCAATCATGTAAAAATAATGAGTAAACCAAAGATAAAGCTAATGTCAACTAGTGATAAATGCTATAACCTTTTAAAATGGATAATATGATGTAGAGAGTGTCTATATTATAGACCCATTGAGAATATTATTTTGATTTATTGGTTTAAAAAAATACCCTCCTCTGAAGGTGACACTCGGCTGAAAATCTAAACGACATTAAGGAATCATCCCTGTAAATATCAGGAATGGGGCTCAAAGTGGATATCTGAAAGGCAGGCAGGAGCCAGATCCTAAAGGGCCCTATAGATTATGGAAGGGACTTTGGATTTTATTGTTAGTGTAAGGGAAAGCCATTGGGGGTTTTCATGAGGGGAGTGATATAATTTATCGACACTTAAAAAGATCATTCTATAAGAAAAAAATGGGAAATCTGGATAGCTCTATATCTATTAAAGAAATTGAATTTAAAATGTAAAAATTTTCCATCCAGATGGCTCTCCTGGTAAATTCTATCAAATATTTAAGGAATAAATAATACCAATCTTACACAAACCTTTTCAGAAAATAGAAGACAAGGGAACATACCCCAACTCATTTTATGAGCCCAGCATAATCTTCCTGCTGGTATTTATTTCTGTACAACTATTCCAAAAGGTAGTAGCTTAAAACAGTAATTTCTCACTATCATATTTTGTGATTCTAGGGGTAGGATTTTGGACAGACCACACTGGGAATGGCTTGCTTATCGATGCCCCACAATGTCTGGGGCCTCAGCTGGTGACTCAAAGGTCTGGCGGCCATAACAATTGGGAGCTGGCTGGGAATCCTCCTCTCCGTCCCCACAGGACCTCTTGCTTAGCTTAGGTTCCTTCATAGCATGGCGGCCTCAGGCTGGTTGGATTCCCCACATGGCAGCTCAGGGCTCTAAGGGCAAGCATTCCAAGTGGCCCGAGAAGAAGCTGCAAAGGGTCTTATAATCTAGCTTTGGAAGGGCATGTCTGTTGGTCAGGCAAGTCATTAAGGCAGCTCAGATTCAAAGAGAAGAGAATTAGACTCTACCTCTCAATGGGAAAGTAGCCAAGAATTTGCAGCAATCTTTAACACACCTCTGATGCCAAAAACCTGACAAAGACATTTATGAGAGAAGAAAATTATAGCTCAATATCACTCATGAACAAAGATGCAAAAATCCTTAACAAAATATTATCAAATCAAGTTTTAGAAATACATAAGTAAGAGAATACATTGTTGCAAAGTGTGGTTTATTTGAAGGATGCAATGTTTAACATTTAAAAAACCAGTCAATTTAATTCACCACATCAATAGAATAAAGGAGGAAAGCCATAAGATCATTTCAAAAGATGGGGAAAAAGAGCATTTGACAAAATTCAACACCTACTCATATTTTAAAAACAAAAAACCTCTCAGGAAACTAGGAATAGAAGGAAACATTCTCAGCCTGATAAAAGACATCTATGGAAAAATTACAGTTAATACCATACTTAATAGTGAAAGAATGAATGCTCTTCTCATCAGGAACAAGGCAAAGATGCTTGTTCTCATCACTTCTATTCAATATTGTACTGGAAATCCTAGGCAGGGCAATAGGCAAGAAAAGGAAATAAAAGTATAAAGACTGGAAAGGGAAAAGTAAAACTGCTTTTATTTGTAGACCTTAAGGAACCCTCAAAACTAAGAATAGAATTTCACATATTTTCAGGATACAAAGTCAATATACAAAGATCAGTTGTATTTCTGTATATTGGCAGTAAGCCATTAGAAAGGAGAAATTTAAAAAAGTGAATTTATACTAGCATAAAAAACATAAAATATTTAGAAATAGATTTAGAAAAAGACATGCAAGACCACTATACTGAACACTATGAACCAATGTTGCAATAAAGAAGACCTAAATAAATGGACTGATAGACTATATTCATGGATTGGAAAACTCAATATTGCTAAGATGTATGTTATGCCTAAATTGATATATAGGTTCAAAGCAATCTCAATCAAAATACCAACAAATGTGTGTGTATGTGTGACAAGTTCATTCTAAAATGTATGGGAAACATGCAAAGGAATAAGAATAGCCAAGACGATTTGGAAAAAGAACCAAGTTGAAGGACTCACCTTAGCTAATCTAAAGACATACTTTCAGATATGTCTCTTAAAGGAGTAAAAGTGGGTGCAGAGAAAAACCAGTTAGGATGTATTTGGTGTGAACCAGATGAGAGAGGATGGGAACTCAGACTGTGGTGACAGCAATAAAGATAAAGAGAAATGAAGTGTTTGGGCTGTATTTTGAAGATAGAAGCAGTGAGATTTGCCACTGAGTGTAGGTGAGGGGTGAGAGAAAGAGAAGCATCAAATGTGATTTTGGCTTGAGTAACTGGGTTATAACAGTGTGACTTACCAAAATGGAAAAATTTGTGGAGAATGGATTAGGCTGAGAAGAATCAAGTCTCTGTTTTATATGTATCAAGTCTGATACATGGGAGGTGTCAGGCAGGCTGTTGACTACATAGGCTTGGAGTTCTGAAGAGATCAGGCTTGGTGATCTGAATTCTGGAGCCAGGGTGCAGGTGATGTGCCAGCCATGGGACAGGTGAGATCACTTAGCCAGGGAGCGTAGATAGAAAAGAAGAGGGCCAGGGATTGTCTCCTGGAGCACTCCCACTTTAGAGTGAAGGAAAGTGGTTGGGTCTAATACAGGATCCTGGAAAGACAGGTGGGAGGACATTAAAGAGAATGGGGTATAGAGAAAGTCACGGGGGATCAGGGAGGGGAGACTGGAGACATGGGAGAGGAGTAACCCCCACTGCCCAGTGTCTTCCAGGTGCCAGGCACTACAGTAGGAGCTTTACTTGTACTCCCTTAGGGCAACATTGTGAAGCAGGTATTATTATTCTATGAGGGGCCCAGTGCACGAATTTGTGCACCTTGAAAGGAACTGTGGGCTGAGAAGCTGCGGTGGGCACAGTGCAAGGTCTCGGCCCATCCTCCGTGCCCCTGCCCAGCCCCTCCTGCCGCAGCCCCTGGTCCCCTGTCTGCCGGCAGCCCTGCTCCCGCTGCCACCACTCTCACGCGCTGACAGAGCGGCCCCACTCGCACCTGCTGACTGCGTGGAGTGATTGGGAACAGCACTGTCAGCGGGTGTGAGTGGCGGCTGCTGCCCCGATTGCCCCTCAGGAGCAGGGGGAGGTGAAGCCCTCAGGGACGACTGGGGCCAGCAGCCGCCATTCCCACCCACTGTTGGCACCGGCAGAAGGTGCGAGTGGTGGCTCCGGTGCTGGCAGTGGGTGTGAGAGGCAGCTGCCGACCCCAATTGCCCCTCAGGGGCCAGCAGCCGCTGCTCGCACCCGCTGACAGCGCCAAGTGATCGGGGCTGACGCCGGGCTCCAGCTGCGGGTGGGAGCAGGGCTGGCGCCAGTAGCAGGTATGAGTGCGGGGCAGGGGGGGAGGGGAACCGGGAGCAAAGAATTTTCAGTAATCAGCAGAGGCTCACCCGATGACAGTGACCAGCACCCCGCCTTGGTCTGGCGCCCCTGCTCCACCATCCCACTGCGGCTGACACCCACCATGTTCCATGCTCTGCTGCCTGCTGCCGACACCTGCCACATTCTGCACGTGCCCTCTGGTGGTCAGTGCACATCATAGCGACCGGTTGTTTGGTTGTTCTGCAGTTCGGTCTATTTGCATATTAGAGTTTTATATACAGGCAGTCCTCAGGTTACATCGGACTCGACATACATCATTTCATGGTTACGTCGCCATCTCCCATTTATTTATATAAAAAAAAAGTTCCGTCATTTTGACGTATGTACATATTTGCTTTATGTTTTTTATTTATTTACCACAAGTAAAGGTCAGGAATTGTTATCTTTCTTTTAAACTATTTTTACTGTTTCACTTCATTACTGCTGTGTATGTGCTCCATGTGAGTGACGTAGGTGAAAATCACATTACGTCACGCTGTAGGAACGGGTCTCTGATGTAACCCGAGGACCTACTGTGTATAGATTACAGAGATGATAAAACTGAGACTCAGATGGATGAAGTGATTGCCCCAGTCCTATAACCAGCAAGCAGAGAGCCTGGATCTGCAGCCAGACCTGTCTTTGGAATTATTCCCGCCATCCCATGCTGCTACTTTCTATCAGTGCCTCCAGCAGAAAGTATAGGAATAGGGTGGGGGTGGGGGTGGGGGAGGAGACCCTAAACAGTCTCTCATCTGTAAAATGTTCACCTTTCGGGGTTACGAGGATAAATGAGATAATCCATGTTAAGTACTTGGTTGTGCTTAACTGAGTAGGCTCTCAGTAAACAATCCCCATGTGACTATGTGTACAGAGTACAGAGTAGTCTGATGGGAAGTTGGCGGGGAGGGTGTCGGGGCTGGGGCAGGCTTCCAGAAGGAGGTGCGGTGTGAGCTGAGGGCTCAGTGGTTCCAAGCACTGAGCTGTGAGAAAGTTTTCAGGAGCTCATGGGAGAAGTGAGGAAAAGAAGGACCATGCAATGGGTTTTACATAAAGGATTACCCTTCATCCTGAGATTATGTTCTTCCTACTTTGTTGGTGTTAAAGCATTTTTAAATGAAATTAGGGTGGATAGAGGATGGCACTCATATTTTAAATAGCCTTACTAACAACATGGAAACTTGTCATTCCCCAAACTTTCTTCTGAGTTTTTAACTGGTTCATGAAATTCAGAAATATGAGACCCACTGAGAGCTGGAGCAGGGCGGGCATTCTAGGCCGAGGGACCTGCATGCACAGAGGACAAAGGTGCAGGGAAACACCGTGTGTTCTGGAACTGCAACTCAGTAGCAAAAGTAGCAGGAGCAGCGGAGAGAGGGGCTCCTAGTGGGTCTGAACCAGGAGCCAGGAGGCCACGCCCTGCTGAAATCCCTATCCTCAGGCTTCCAGAGGCTCAATGTGACAGGGGAATGCCCTCTGACCTGAGACTGCTCCCCAGGGCATCCCAGGACCACCATGTGATATGTGTGCACATGCATGAATTCTCAGTGAGCAAACGGGGAAGCTAAGGATTAAAGGGACTAATCAATTCTAAAGAGACATACAGGATGGAAATAGAGACTAGGAAGGGCACTGGGGAGAAAAGGAAGGAGAATCTCAGGATGAACTGAGTGTGAGGAGCAGTGTCCGCAGGTCTGGGCACATGTGTCCGTGTGTGTGTGTGTGTGTGTGTGTGTGTGTGTGTGTGTCCTTGAGATCATGTGTGTCTGTGTGCCTGTACATTTGCATCCTACAGCCGGTGTGCCGGTTTCCAGATCATCAGTGTAGGCAGGGGAGGGAGGGATATCGCTGCTGGCGGTGTTGGCCTTCGGCTGGGGGCGTTTCAGTGTATCTTGGGGGGCTCAGGGTGCTGTCTTCCTGCCGTGTGAGAGTGTATTGTGTGTATGTGGGTATGTGAGCTAGCGGAGAGGTACCTACTGTGCGGCTGAGTGTGTGTCTGCATGTCCCTGGGTTGCATCTGTGGAGCCTGGGTTATGTCCCTGTGTGGTGTGTCTGCGTGTCTGTGGAGGAGTCTGTGTTGCGTGTGCCTTGATGGCACCAGGCAGTTGTTGGAGCTCAGCCCCTCATCTCCCTGCTCTTCTGATGCCCAGGCCACAATTCCTGTTTATTTTCTTTTAAATACATATTTTTTGTTGATTTCAGAGAGAAGGGAGAGGGAGAGAGAGAGAGATAGGAACATCAATGATAAGAGATAATCATGGAATCGGCTGCCTCCTGCATGCCCTCCACTCGGGATTGAGCCCGCAACCCACAACCCGGTCACGTGCCCTGACTGGGAATCGAACCATGACCGCCTGGTTCATAAGTCGACACTCAATCATTGAGCCACGCTGGCCGGGCTTCCTGTTTCTTTTCATGTTGCCTGTCTGTCCCAGACCTGGCGGCCCCTGGCTGTCCAGGGATCATGGCTCTGGCACATGACACTGGGGTGGAGATGGGGAGAGGGCAAAGTCCTTGGTCCTCTGCTTATGTTATCCCAGGCTCTTGTCAGCCTCGAGGCCCTCAGGCTCAGGTCCTGGTTCTGACCTGAGGTGGGAGAGGCCTTGTGGGTCAGGGATGGCCCTTCCAGGCCCCTGCTCCCAGTTTGGTCTCGTAGGGATTCGGTGTGCCTCTCTGCACCCCTCTGCCTTCCACCCCAGTGTCTCTTTCAGAGGCTGGTCTTGGGCTCCAGTCTTCTTACCCACCCATGAACTACACTGTCACCCCCCCCCCCTCATGGCCCACCTCCTCTCCCATGCCGCCCTCCAGCCTCAGGTCCCCTCCAGGCCTCTGTGATGGGCTGGGCCATGGGAAGCAAGCCTCTCCCTACTGCCCTGCCCTTGCCACTGGGCCTCTCAGCCCCTGCCCAGGAGCCTGCCAGGGGAGTTCAGCACAGAGGAAACATGGGGCGGGTAGGAGGTGTGTTTGTGTGTGATGAGGGTGCCCCTGTGAGTGTGTGTTTATGTGAGTTGGAGGAGGAGAGGTGCATCTGTGTGCAAATGGAATGCCGGTGTCGGAGAGCCGCTGCAAGTGCTGATGTGCGAGGCCTGTGCAAGGCAGACCGTGTGGGACAGCGTGTGTGGGAGCGGGGCATGACGACAAGCTCACATTTATCAAGTGCTCACTGTTAGCCAGGCAGGATGCTAAGTGCTTTACTCTGGTTATCTCATTTAATACGTGTGACAGCACGCGAAAGGGCGAGAGGGACAGGGCAGAGAAGGGCAGGTGGTTAGGGGGCTGCTGCCTGGAAGCCCTAGCAAGTATTCCCTCACCCCCACCCCAACAGTGCCACCCCAAGGCAGGTCTCAGGTTGGGGAGCGACCTCTTAGCCCCTCACCATATGGCGACTGGCAGGAGGAGGGAGCAGGCTATTCCCTGGGTTCCCAGGCTACCTTCCTGCCCTGCCCTCAGCCCCAGGATGAGCTGTTTCCCTTCCCGGGCCAAGGGCAGCCTCGTTCTTGTGTCCTGGCTGTGCTTATTACAGGGCCCAGCACCCAGTAGGTGTTTAATCAGTCCCAATTCCTCAGCAGAGGGCAAGGCAGACCCTACATTGGTTCAGCCCTCTGTAAATCTCACAGGGAGGAAATGAGACCCCCTCTGACTCCCCTCCACCCAGGGTCAGCAGCCAGGCCCCAGAAATGAAAGAAGCAATGGCTGGGGAGGCTCATCAGGCCATCAGACTTGAGGGAGAGTGGCTGCTGAGCCCCACCAGGGTCTTGGAGGCCAACCTCTGACACCCATTGCTTTACCTCACTCCAATTGTTTTTTGGGCTCTAGGTAATGAAGGTGCTTAGAAGTGAAGACTGGGGTCTCTTGTCACCCAGGTGATCGCGTTGCAGGGGCCTGATGGCAAGGATGCCATAGATTCTAGAAGAAGAGTGACGAGGAAGGAAAGGAGGGAGGGAGACCATGGACTTGAATGGAGACACTCCTGTCCCCTTGCAGCAACTAACCCTGTGGGGGCAGAACAGAGTTACAGTCATCCTCCCTTATCACAGTTTTGCTTTCCCCAGCTTCAGTTACCTATGGTCAACCACTGTCCAAAAATAGTAAATGGAAAATCCCAGAAATAAGCAATACGTAAGTTTTAAATTATGTGCCATTCTGAGTAGCATGATGAAATCTCATGCCGTCCCACTCTGTCCCACCCGAGACATGAACCATCTCTTTCTCCAGTGTGTCCACACTGCACACCCTCCCTGCCCGTTAGTCATTGAGTAGCTGTCTGGGTTATCAGATCACCTGCCGATGCATCACCGTGCTTGTGTTCAAGTAACCCTCATTTTACTTAATAAGGGTCCCAAAGTACAAGATTCATGATGATGCTGACAATTCGGATACACCAAAGAGCAGCTGTATAGCGCTTTCTTTAAATGAAAAGGTGAGTACAGTACAGTAAGATCTTTTGAAAGAGACCACATTTACATAACGTTTATTGCAGCATATTATTATAATTGTTCTATTTTATTATTGTTATTGTTAATCTCTTACTGTCCCTAATTTATAAATTAAACTTTATCATACTAGTAAGTATGTATGTATGTATAGGAAAAATATAGTATTTACAGGGTTCAGTACTATCTGTGGTTTCAGGAATGGATACTCCCGTGGGAAAGGGGGACTACTGTACTCACTCAAGAACCCTGAGCAACAACAGTGGGGAGGGCTTCAGGAGGAAGTGGCCTTGGGGAAGAGCTTCTGGAAGAGCAAATAGACGTTCAAAAGAGCACATCACCTCCCACCCCTCCTCATGATTGCAATGGCAGCCGTAGCTATAATTACTGGGAAATTTCCAAAAATACTATTATTAGCTATCATTTATTATTTGGAGAGAAATACATCATTCCCACATGAGGAGCTTGAGGTTCAAAAAGGCAAAAAGGCAAAGGCACTTGCCCAAGGCCATATGTAGAAGTAGTTCTGGGATTTAAAACTAGGCTTTTAGCTTCAAGTCTCATGTACTTAGGTTACCTTGCCTCCCAAGCCTCAAGCCCACCCCAGGTCTTGGAAGCCCGTGGCATTACTATATATGCCAGGCATTTGGGCTCAAAACCTCAGTCATTGTCCATGTCCTCTCCCCGCTCCCCATCACCATTCCCAGGCAGTCACCAGATCCTGAGAATCCCTTCTACCTTAGGGCTGAAATCAGACCACCTCCATCACTTGTCAGCTGTGTGAACTTGGGCAGGTGCCTCCGTTTTCTCTACTGTACCGAAGGGGTGATGATAGCCTTAGAGGATTGTGGTGAGAATTCAACAAGTGAGTGCATATAATGTTTGGCAGAATAGTCACTCAGGAAACATGAGCTGTTTTTATTTCCACTAAACCATATGCTTCTCCAGAACAGGGCTGTGCTTATAACCGTCCATCACAAGAACCTGTCACTCCTGCCTCACACCTTGCAGTTCCAGCTTCTTGTTACAGGGATGAGCATGTGACTCAAGCAGAGCAAATAAGAGTCCTTCCTTGAGATTTTTTAAATCTGTGAATGCTGGATGAGAAAATGCTTCTCTTTCCTCTGGGGTCCAGAATGGTGCAAACCTGGAACTTGGTGTGGCCATGTCTTACTCTCCCCCCACTATGGAGGACATCCATCCACAAGGGGCAGCCTGGGGCCTACACCCAGAGGAAACATCTGCTAAGGGTCAGATACTCTACTGAAATTTTAAACTTTTCATATTTCAATTATTTATGTTTCATATAAGTAACATTTAAATGGTTCAGACATTAAAACAATATATAAAGGTATAAATAAGAAGGCTCAGTTTTATTTCTATTTCTGTCAATCCCATTACCCATCTCTCACTACATGGGTAATCACTTTAAAAAGTTTCTTATGGCTCCTTTCAATGTTCTTTATGGAAATATAAGAAAACACACACACACATACATATGTATATATTAATATTTCTCCCTTTTTCTTAAAAGGGAAAGAATTATATCTATACACCTTGTTTATTTTTATTTGACATGTATATTCTGGGGTCTTTCCATAAAGTACTCTGTGAACTTTTTCTTTTTTTACAGCTGTGTAATATTTCATTGTGTGGATGAACTATGCAGTTTCTAATGATGAACACCAGGGTTATTTCCAATGTGTTGTAACAAACAGACTTTGTATGCAACATTTTATATGTGTATAAGAGTATCTATAGGCTTAACAATAAAATAATAATTCAATTTTTAAAAATGGGCAAAGTATTTGAATAGACATTTTTCTAAAGAAGATGCACAAATGGCTGATAAGCACATGAAAATATGTTCACCATCTTCAATCATAGGGAGATGCAAATCAAAACCACAATAAGATGTCACTGCAAACTCACTGGGATAGCTATAATAAAAAAAAGATGGACAATAACAAGTATTGGTATGTTAGTCTGCTCAGGCTACTATAATAAAATACCACAGACTGGTTGGCTTAAACAAAAGAAAATTTTCACAGTTCTGGAGGATGGCAAGTCCAAGATTAAGGTGTTGGCCAATTTGGTTTCTGATGAGACCTTTCTACCTGGCTTATAGATGGCTGCTGTCTTGATGTGTGCTTATATGGCATCTTCTTGGGGTGTGTGCAGAGAGAGAAAGAGTTCTGGTATCTATTCTTTTTTTATAATGGCACCAACCCATTCAGATTAGGGCCACACCCTTATGACCTCATTTTACGTCTTATCGCCTCTCAGTCCTATCTTCAAATATGGTCACTTGGGGGTTAGGATATGAATCTGGGGAAGACACAAACATTCAATCCATAACAGTTTGTGAGAATGGGAGGAATTGGAACTCTCATACATTGCTAGTGGGAATGCAAAATGGTACAGCCACTTTGGAAAACAATTTGAAAGTTCTTCCAAATCTTAAACATGGAGTTATTGTTTGATTAGGAAATTTCACTCCTAGGAATACAATAAAAAAACTTGTCCACACAAAAACTTGCACATGAATATTCATAGCAGCACATACCCAGGTTATGGGTTTGATCCCTGGTTGAGATGTGTGTAGGAAGCAGTTGATCAATGTTTCACTCTCATATCATATTGATGTTTCTCTCTCTGTCTCTCTAAATCAATTTTTTAAATACTCTACTGTTTTTGGGTGAAGTGTTTTATAAATGTCAATTAGGTCAAGTTGGTTGATTGTGTTGTTCAAGTCTACTATATCCTTCCTGATTTTCTGCTTGCTTGTTCTATCAATTATTGAGAAATGGATATTGAAATATCTCTGGCTGTAATTGTAGATTCTCTAATTTACTTTATAATTCTATCAGTTTTTTTTTATAGAATTTAAATTTATATTTAAATATTTATATTTACAGTGGGTTTCTTGCAGGCAACATATAGTTGAATCTTCCTTTGGATAAATGATCTGACAATCTTGACCTTTTAATTGTGGCTTTTAGATCACTTACATTTGATGTGAGTATTGATGTGATTTGGTTTAAAGCTACTTTTTTTTATTTGTCCCACATATACTTATTTCCCTTTTTCCTACCTTTTTTGGATTGGTTATTTGTATGATTTTACTTTATCTCCTTTATTGGCTTAATTAGCTATAACTTTTTTTTTAGTGGTTACTTTGGGTTTATAGTATACATCTTTAACTTATCCCAATTTACTTTTAAGTAATATTATATCATGTCATCTACAGAAAAAGAACCTTACAACAATATGCTTCAATTTCCCCCACACCAGCCTTTATGCTATTATTGTCATACATTTTACTTCTATATATGTTGTAAACGTAGAATACTTATTATTTTTTGCTTTAACCATTAAATTATCATTTAAAGACTTTTAAATAAAAAAGTATTTTATATTTTCCCATATAGTTACCATTTCCAGAGGTCTTCATTCTTTTGTATAGATCCAGATTTCCATGTGGTATGGAAATTGAGACTGATTTCCTTCTGTCTCAAGGACTTCCTAAAACATTTCTTGTAGTGCAGGTCTGCTAGTGATGAGTTATTTCAGCTTTTTTATTTTGGAAAATGTATTTCAGCTTTGTTTTGAAAATATATTTTCACTGGGTATAGAGTTCTAGATTGATGTGTTTTCTTGTTTATTTTTTACATTCTGTAATCTAAAGATGTATCATTGTCTTCTGACTTGAACTGTTTCTGATGAAAAGTCTGCTGTCATTCTTTATTATTTGTATGTGATATGTCTCTCTTTCTCTGGCTGTGTTTCAGCTTTTCTTCTTATCAGTGCTTTTAAGCAAATTTATTGTTAACACTGTAATAATAAATGTGACTTTGTGAATTTGTATTCATGTTTCTTGAAATTTTTGAATCCATGATTTATAGTTTTTTATCAAAGTTGGAAATGTTTTGACTATTATTTCTCCAAATATTTTTCTACTGTTGTCCTCTTTTGGGGAGTCCAATTATACATATATTAGGCCTCTTAGGCTATAGCCCATTGATTATTTGTTCATGAAAAATTTTTTTCTATATACATACTTCCTTTTGGAAACTTTCTATTGCCATGTCTTCAAATTTACTAATCTTTTCTTCTGTGTTATCAAATCGGCTATTAATCCAATCTGGTGTATTTTTCATCTCAGACATGGTATTTTTTTCATCTTCTAGAAGTTTTATTTGAGCCTTCCCCCCCTTCGCTCCCCCCTCCCCCCCAGTCTCTACTGAAGATGGTCAATCTTTCCTATGGCTTCTTAAGCATATGAAAATAGTTATGTTTGTTATGTTTTAGTGTCCTTATATACTAATTCTATCTTCTGGGTTATTTTTAGGTTTGTTATTATTGACTAACTTTTCTCTTCCTTATGGGTTGTATTTTCCTGTTCCCTTTTTTGTTTTCATGCATGGTAGTTTCTGGTTGGATGCTAGACATTGTGAAGTTTACCTTATTGTGTGCTAGTCATTTCAATATTCCTATAAATATTCTTGAGCTTTGTTTCAGAATGCTGTCAAATTCCTGTAAAATAGTATGATTCTGTTGAGACTTACTTTTAAACTTTATTAGGTGGGACCATTACCTTTTTTATCCCCCACTACTGAAGCAATGCCTTTCTAAGGAATCACCTTGATGCCCTGTAATTTATGAGGTTTTTCACTCTGGTTGATAGAAATACAAACCATTCCAGATCTTGTATGTACTTTGGAAATTGTTTCCTCTGCTCTATTGTGGTATTCTTTCTTCAAACTTGGGTAGTTTCCTCACATACAAGTGCTGTTTAATATTCTGTTGAAGGTTTGAGGGGAACTCTCAGCAGATCTTTGAAGCTCTCTGTCTCTCTGCAAAGGGCTCTTCTGTGAAGTTCCTTTGCCTTTGAACTTTAGTTGCTTTGCCCTCCCCAGCCTCCCTGCTCTGTCTCCTTAACACAGGGAAACAGCTGGGACCCTGTTCCCTGTGCTGTAGCCTGGAAACTCTCTCCAAGCAGAAGTTGGCAATTGTAAGGCTCACCTCATTAGTTTTTCCTCTCTCAGGAATTGCTATTTTGTGCTGCTTGATGTTCAATATTTAAAATTTGTTGTTTAATATATTTTTACCTAGGTTTTCAGTTGCTCCAGACAGAAGGTAAATCCACTCCTGTTATTTCATCTTCCTGGAAGCCCTATAACTACAGATTAGGAAAAATGAGGCTTAGAGAATGAGTTATAGTATATTAGAGGTGAGAGGCAGAATAATGTAACAGATTTTAAAAATGGATTGTCTAGTCAAACATTTATTAGTTGTTTGACCTTGGAAAATTATTTAACCTCTCTGAGCCTCAGTTTCCTCACCTGTAAAAATGAAATAATAATAAAAACTACCTTATGGAATTGTTATGTATTAAATGAGTTAACATAATTGGCATATGTTTACTATAAAGTATTAGCTATTATTACCAGGGTAGAATAGCTAAAAAATCTAGAATTGAGTATCAGGCACATTTTTTAATTACAGCTCCATTATTAACTTTATACCTCCTGTGCCTCGAGTATCAATCAGGTTCAATTAAAGAAGCAAGACCATTTGGAGATTCTAACCAGAACCACATAGGAAAGAAAGTTCTGGGGAAAGTAGCTCAGCGGAGCCAATCTGACACATTGCAAAGCCACCACGCCACGGTATTTAACTGCTCTGAGAATCCAGCTCTTCATCTGTGAGATGGGATAAGAATACCCATCGCTGAATGAAATGAGATAATGTACATGAAGCACTTGTCTGGCACAGGGTAGGGTTCAAGAAATGATTTTTACCATAGTCACCCAGAATCCCACAGCTAATAACTAACTGCCAGGGGCATGATTTGTCCCCGAAGTCTGTTGCTCTTGCCACTTTACCATGCTGCCTCCCTGTGCTGGCCCTGGGAGTGCGGAAATGAATAAAACAGTCCCTATCCACAGGATCCCACACATCAGAAGGTGGGTAAGCCAGGGGCACAAATAACTGTAATATAGGGCAGAAAAAGGAAAGCAGTTGCTATTATTGGGAGCGTTCCACGAGACTGCCTCTGAGCTGCATTCCCTCCACGGGGAGGAATGGATCCATGGTTTACTGCATACCTACTGTGTGCCAGCACAGTGGTAGGCAGTTTATGTGATAATCACACTGAACCATCACAACTGGAAAGTGAGCTTGATATGATCAGACAGGAGAACTGAGACCCAGGCCACAGAATGCCCAAGTGACAGAGCCCATAAATCCTAGGAGATGGCTAGAATGGCAGTGGAAGCTGGAACATGGGGTCTGTCCTGAGGTCATTCTGGAGATGAGGACTCTCCTGAGCTCAGAAGCCAGGACTGGCTCTGGAGCCCCTCTTCCGAGCCAGCCCCTGCGCCTCTGTCTGCCCGTGGGCGTGGGCCGTGGGCTCTGCGGTGGCTGCAGTGGTGGCTGCAGTGCCCGTGGTGGTGGCAGCAGCGGGCGGGCGGCAGCAGGGAGACAGTCACACCTCGCTGTTTTGTAAACTGTTTCTCACAGCTTGTTTATTCGGGGTTAGGGCTGGAGCGGCACCGTATGGAAGTGTGACTCATTGTTTAATGTGGCAGCTCATTAGCAGAGCTTGTTGCTGCCTCTGATTTCTCTGCTCTTGCTAATTGGAGAGCCCAGTGGGGCCCTGGCTTCCCTGTGAAGAACGAGCCAGTCCCAAGGGCTCAGCTGGCCTTTGCCCCTCTGACTCCCCGAGGAAGCTGCCCCATGCCTGTGGGCACCAGTTTCAGCCAAACAGGTTCCAAATCCACCTCATTTTGGCTGGGGAACCTTGGACAAGGCTCCTTGTCCAGTCCTCTTCTCTGAGCCTCAGTTTCCCTGCCCACCTAATGGGGAAGCGGTAGCCACCTCATCAGGGTAGATGAGAGGACTGCTAATAATATGTGTCAAGTTCCCTGGCACAAAGTAGATGCTGAATGCAGTAGTCCCCCTCTTATCTGGCATTCCTTTCTGATGATTCAGTTAAGCACAGTTAGCCATGGTGCAAAAATATTAAATGGAAAATACCAGAAATAAACAATTTGTAAATTTTAAATTGTGTTGTGGAGAAGAAAGAAAGAAAGAAAGAAAGAAAGAAAGAAAGAAAGAAAGAAAGAAAGAAAGAAAGAAAGAAAGAAAGAAAAAGAGGTTCTTGGAACATAACCTCACAGGGTAAGCTGACCATAAATTCCTAAGTGGGCAGGTCATGGTGGGAAGGTAGTCATGCCCCAAGCCTATCACCTCTTTAGTGAAAGGTTTTAAGCCAGCCCTACCCATTGTTCATGTGCATCTGGGTTAACACACCTTTGAAATGCCAGAATACCGCTGGAAGGGGTATTAACCCTCAAGAGGGCACATAATGTTAACTATCCTGTAATCCAATTCCCACCTTGCTTTCTCCAATCTTCCTTACATGCCCTCCTTAATTTCAAATGCATAAAACATGCTGCAAAACCGTTGCTCTCAGGAGCATTTGAGATCTTGCTCCCCAGCATATGTCAGCAATTTGGCTCAAATAAACTCTTATAAAAATTCTCTACAGGTTTGGACGTTTCTTATGTCAACGGTGTGTTGTTCTGAGCACCGTGATGAAATCTCATGCTGTCCTGCTCCATCCAGCCCTGAACGTGAATCATCCTTTATCCAGCATATCCACACTGTATATGCTACCCACCAGTTAGTCACTTATCAGTTATCAGATTGGGTGTTGCCCTAACACAGCGCTGGTATTCAAGTAACCCTTATTTTGCTTAATAATGGTCCAAAGCCATAACTTTTATTACAGTACTAGAGGCCCGATCACAAAATTCATGCAAGAGTAGGCCTTCCTGTAAGAGATCAACTGAAGGACTTGTATGCATGCATATAAGCATAACCAATGGACACAGACATTGGGGGGGGGGGCGGGGTGAGGGCATGTGCCAGAGGGTAGGGGAGGCCAGGGGAAGGTCAATGGGGAAAAAAAGAAGACATATGTACTACTATTTATAATACTTTAAACAATAAAATAAAAAAATTTTAAAAAGAGTAGGCC
Source organism: Cnephaeus nilssonii (assembly GCF_951640355.1). NCBI lineage: Eukaryota > Metazoa > Chordata > Mammalia > Chiroptera > Vespertilionidae > Cnephaeus > Cnephaeus nilssonii. The sequence continues at coordinate 73,314,158 of NC_137078.1, forward strand.
TTCCTTCCCCCGGCTGCTGGCACCAGCTTCCCTCTGGCACCCAGGACCAGGGCTTCCCTCACAGCCCCAGCTTCATCCAGAAGGTCGTCCAGAAGGACGCCTGGTCTAATTAGCATATTACACTTTTATTATTATAGATATCATTATAATTGTTCTCTTTGATTATTAATTACTGTTACTAATCTCTTACTGTGCCTAATTTATAAATAAAACTTTATCATAGGTATACACGTATAGGAAAAAACAGGTTATATAGGGTTTGGTACTATCCGCGGTTTTAGGCATCCACTGGGGCTCTTGGAATCTATCCTCCATGGATAAGGAGAGACCACTGTAAGCAGTTATTGTGTTGGTACTATGATTAGGCTGGGACCTCAGGGAGCCCCTCTGTCCTGACCTGGAGCAGCCACCCAGCCTAGAGTGCTCCAGAGGCTCCAGGTGTGAGGGCATATTCTACTCAGGACGCGTCTTCCTTCCATGCTAGCCCCTTCCAAGGCAAGTCCACCAGGCCCCGTTCACCCTCCACACCCCCGGAAGAGGCAGCACAGCCCCGTTGGGGACAGTCCTGGCTTGCCCTTGAGTGAAGACCACTTCCCCTATAGCTCTCCATCCGCGCCCAGCTCTCCTCTTTGAGGCCACAGAACACGTCTGCTCCCGTAGCCCTATGACTGCCCTTTGCTATTTGGAGACAGTGATCACGTCTCCTCTCCAAATAGTCTCAGTCTAGGTCCTCCCCCTGTCCCTTCAGTGATATAGTTCACTGGACTGTGATGTCGGTCCCAGGTGGCCCTGAGTTGTGCAATGCTGTGGCCTCCTTCTGAGGCCTTCCCCTACCCCCTCCCTCTCTCTGGACACGCTGCCCCCTGCCTAGTGCCTCTTGAGATGTGTGGTCTGGAATTTTCAGCTCAGTTTCACTCTGCACAGAGGAGGTAGCCCTAGCTCCTCCTGCATCTGAGACCTATACTGCTCCAATAGCGACATAATATGAGCCACGTGTGTAATTTTAAATTTTCTAGCAGCCACCTTAAAGTAAAAGGAGATAGGTAACATTAACTTAAAGCTGTATTTTACTCAACCCAATATATCTGAATGATATCATGTCAACATAGGATCAATATAAAAATCATGAACTATCTTCAAAATTTTCTTCCTACAAAATCTGGCTCCTTTTTACAATGAACAGCACGTCCTATTTGGAACTAGCCATGTTTTAAGCACTCACTGGTAGTAACCATGGGTGACTGACTAGTGGCCACAGTGTTGGGCAGTGTAAGGCAGCTCTAGACTCCACCTCTATTAACGGGGTCTGAACTGGCTCGGGTCTGTGGCTAACACGTCTCCCCGACTCGGGAGGAAAGCACAATCTAGTGCCTGAGGGCTAGGGATCGAGGTGCCAGTCTGGGTTTCATCGTGGCGCACTGCATATGTGGCGTGGACAGTCACTGCCTCTCCCTGGGCCTCCTCATCTGGCAAATTCGAAGTGAGAGGGGAAGTGAGAGGGGAAAGAAGCCTGGGCTTGAAGCCAGGAACTCTCCAGGGTGCTCTTTATGTGTCCCTGCCATGTAGGTTTCCTTATCAGTTTCCCAGGTGAGGAAACTGAAGCTCAGAGGGGTCTGACCCCTCCCCGCTCCGCTCCCCACTCCAGGCGCTTGTGGATTCACCTCGCAGGTGGGCTGCTCGCTCCTTCCTCTGGCCACTGTGGATACAGGTGGGGCTCCGTTTCAGGCAGGCAGCTCCCACTCCTGTCCTCTTCCTTGTCGTGACTCTTTCTCTGAGTAACAGGTGAGGATTTTGAGGTGAGTTTGCAGGTAAAGTTTTGCTAGATGGAAACACCTCCATCTGCTCAGGTGTCTGGTGGGTCTCTCCAGAGCGGTCTCACCTCCATGGATGGTTGTGAGGCCAGGACCCGGCCCCTCCCTGTGCCTGTGACATCAGGACGTATTAGAGTAAAACCCGGACATCACATCGCCAAGGTTCCCTCCTTCGTCTGCTTCCTTCCTGGCTTCTCAAGTCCAGCTGGCTTCCTCCTGACCACAGGTGTGGCTTTCCATCCCAGAGCCACCACCTATCACCTGTATGACCTTGAGCCAATCACTTTACATGACAGAATCTTCTGTCCGGGGTGGGGAGAATGCTCCCTTCTCACAGGTTGCTGGGAGTAACAACTGAGACCATCTATGTGAGTGTGCCTCGCTCAGCACGTTATGCGAGTGTTATTTGTGACTTGGCTTCACTCTCCTAGGCTGGCCCTCACCCAGCTCCTCCATGACACTCGGCATAGCTTTCTCCGCTTTCCCTAGCCACCCGGCCTTTCTCAGCCTGGCCGGGCAGGCTTCCCCACCCTCTGAGTGGAGAGATCCCACACAGATGACCGCTTTTCTCTGGGGAGAGCACGGACGATGGGGCAGGAGGGGAGGTTGGCAGCCACGCCAACCATCTTCAAAAATAAGACAGATGTGACTTCTTTGGGAATCTTTCTAAAGTATGTACCCTCTTCCCTGTGTTCCCTAAATGCCAGAAACAAATCAGTTTCAGTAAAAGAGAGATGTTGACAGGAAGCCAGGAAGGCTGGTCAACAACCTTAATTGCTCTAACCACTCACCCTTTAGTTGAGACATTGTTAGCTGAAGCAGCCTCCACCTTTGTTTTTCCCATGTAAATTTCTGTTTATCCTGGCTAAGATGTTTTCCCCAAAGTCTCAATAAAAGGGATGGCAGGGCCAGAGCAGGGAGTAGTTCTCCCACTAGAGTTGGACTACCGCCTGGCCCCCCATTTCGCCAAATTGAATTTCTTCAAGTCTCCTTTCATTTGTGTGCGGCCCTTCTCCAGAACTCGAACCCTGAACCGGAACCCTGGACCACGCGGGACGTGGGAAAGGGATTCCTACACCTAAAAAAGAATAACTGACCTGAATTTAACATTTTCATGGTTCAAGATCAGCATCAGGGGTAGACATTTTAATATTAAAGAGTGAGAGCAGTGACTTTTGTTCATTGCCCGCTATGTACCAAGTATCTTACAATGATGTCATTCAATTCTTACACAGCCCTGGTTAAACTTTGGATATCATCCCTTTTCACAGATGAGGAACTGGGGCTCAGAGCTGTTCAGAGACTGGGCAGGACCTCATGCATGTTGCCTCTCGGGGACCTGGGACTGACTAAGATTTCTTACAGGAGCTTTAGAGGCTGGCTCACCCTTGTTGGGGCTGGTGGTATTTACTGTGGGCAGCTGCTGCCTCACTTTTTGGCCTGTACTGGTCTGAGAAGGCAAATACTGTAGCACATGCATCTGACCTTTGCTTTCTTGACCTGTCTGTAACATTTGCTCTATTTACTAGTTCCTTTTGTTTTCACCACTCACTTCTCATGAATTTCATGAGTCCACCCTTTGTTGGCTCTCTGGCAGCTCCTCCCAGAATCCTTTGTGTCTACTCTTGCTCTGCTCCCCCTACTCCCACTCCCCAATGTGCTGCTGTCCTCCAACATCCCCCTTTAGCCCTCTGCTCTCTCCATATCTTGTTCCACATCACCCCCAGGGGCTTAGCACCTCCCATGGTTTCACCATCTCTGTGCCAAGGACTCCCAAATTCACATCTCCTGCCCACACCTCTTCCCAGAGCTCTGGGCTGTGTATCAGTGCCTGTCAGACAGATGTCTTCCCTGCCTGTCCCACAGGCACCTCCAACTCAATGCCCCCGAACTGAATCCATCATTTGCCTCTGGTGTTCCTGCCCCCTCTTGTGATCCCTGGCTCAGCTAGCCACCTCCCCTTCACTCCGTGCCTTCAAGGACTTATAAAGAGTCCATGCTAAGTAATTCCACGGCTCTTACTTGATCCTTAATCAATCAGGAGAGATTTTATTTCTTAGAATATATTAGGTGCTCAGGAAATTATTGGAAGATCAGCTCAAATGTTCACCTTTGTGAAGCCTCTCATATTCCACCCCCTCCCACCCCATTCCTGTGCAGGGCCTGAGAAATGAGTGGGGTAGAGACCCAGTGCTAGAGGCTGTCACACACTACTAGAGTAAGCAGATACGGAAACAGATCATTACAGCCCAGAGTGAGAACAGAAGAAGTGCATGGGGAATAGAGGAAGAAGGACTGATATATCCAGGCGTCCAGGAAGCTTCTCAGAGGAGGTGACAGCTGAGTTTTGAAAGGTGCTAGGAATTTGTCAGGGCTGTGAGGTTGATGCCTTGGTTCTGTCTTCACCCTGCATGTCACTTACGTCCTGCATCTGGGCTTCTTGCCCTCATCCATCATTTATGCCAACTCTACTTCCAAAAAAGGGATTTCAGGTAGATCCTAATTTTTACAAAATGACACATACAATTAAGCAAGGAAACGAAGTAAGAGTTTTGTGATAAAACGGAAGAAGAGAATGAGCCATAAACCAAACTGAAGATAGTTCCTGCAATCAAATACAAGATTGACCTCTATGCTTCCCAGCGGGGGAAAGGGCTGCCCTGTGGGACAAAGGGCCCGTGCGGCGTCCCCGGAGAGCCATGCCCCCTCCACTCCACACTTGACCCTTGGTTTGTTCCCTGTGTCTATGGCTCCCTTGTGTACTGGGCTGGTCAGTGTTGGTAATTGGTCTTTAATTCTGACTCATGTACATGGCTAAATTGGATGGAGAAGCTGTGCAGCCAACAGTCTTGGATTACCTACTTTTTAAATATATATATAACCACAAATCTATAATAATAAAAGGGTAATATGCTAATTAGACCGGATATCCTTCCTGACGGAGGGAAGCAGCCCTGGTCCTGGGTGCCGGAAGGAAGCTGGTGCTGGCAGCCAGGGGAAGGAAGGCCTACTCTTGCACGAATTTTTGTGCATCGGGCCTCTAGTCAGATATAAACAGAGAAGAAACTGAGGGTCAGAGGAGTTAAGACTGGCAGGGCTGGCTCGGAGCCATGCCTCCTGACCTGGGCACAGCCTCTTCACAAGTTCAGCTGGTAGGGTTCTAAGGATGAAATCCTATATAATAAAAGCCTAATATGCTAAGTGTCTGGTCATCCATTCAACCAATCAAAGCATAATATGCTAATGATATGCTAAGGCCACTCACCACTTGCTATGACGTGCACTGACCACCAGGGGGCAGATGCTCCGACTGGTAGTTTAGCTTGCTGCTGGGGTCTGGCCGATTGGGACTGAGTGAAACAAGCTGGACATGCCCTGGAGCCCTCCCGTGGTTCCTCCCTGGCTGGCCAACCTCCCACGTCCCTCCCCGCCCCCGATTGTGCACCGGTGGGGTCCCTTGGCCTGGCCTAAGCCCTCTCACAATCCAGGACCCCTCAGGGGATGTCAAAGAGCCTATTTCGGCCCAATCCCACAGGCCAGGCTGAGGGACCCCACTGGTGCATGAATTCGTGCCCTGGGCCTCTAGTATCTCAGAACAAGGAACCAGCCTGGGTGTCCAGTTTGCTGCGCTGGAGTCACAGAGCAACTGGACACCTGCAGGTGTCTGGGTGGAAAGGACGGTTGTACACCAGTGCTTGGCTTGAGCATGGCTGACTTAATTTGTGAATTTAGACTGTTGCAAAACAAAAGCCATAAGAAAGAACCAGCACTTGTCAAGTGCCTATGATGTCCCAGGAAATTCAGTTACCACATCGTCATCTGTGAAATGGGGATGACAACAAAATAATAGCAACCTCTCCGGGTTGATACAGGATCAGTGTGAGCCATGGAATCACTTAGCATAGAGCTTGCACTTGATAGTCCCTTGAAAAATAATCTTGTTATTATCTATGTCATTACTATCATCATCGTCCTCACCAGGGGCCTGTGAAGGAGGACCCATGCAGCTTAGACTGAGGAACTGAGGCGCAGGAACAAGAAGGGTCCAAGGTCACGGAGTTAGGGCCAGGAAGTGAACCCAGGCCTGCTGGGCTCAATTCCTGTGCTCCCTCCATGTTGAGGGGCAGAGGACAGGAAATAAAGGCTCAAGACAAGTGTGCAGAAGCAGCTAGGCTTGGGGAGTGTGTACAGCACTAGGTCCCTCTGTCCAGCGAGGGGGCCTCTGGAGGGCAGCTGCGAGAGAGCCTGGGTATACACAACAGCCCTGCGCCCTGTGCCCTGCGCCCTGCGCCCTGCGCCCTGCAGCTAGAGTTGCAGTCATTGTAGTGGGACCAGGCTTGGGCCATGCATAGCACTTAGGGGAGCAATGGAGAAGCTCCCAGGCGACAAAGCAAGCTGGGGCTGGACCCAGGCCCCAGGGCACTGGGCAGGGCAAGGCCTCCCAAGGGGGCCATCTCTTGGCACCTGGGAGATGAGAGTTTAGGAGGGGTGGATGACATCATTTCCATGGACCACATTTTTGGCCTGTCCTTACTTAGTCTAACTCTAACTCAAGTATCAAATTGCTAGGGTTAAAAAGGAAAGGGGAGAGCCCTAACCGGTTTGGTTCTGTTGATAGAGCATCGGCCTGCAGACTGAAGGGTCCCAGGTTCGATTCTGGTCAAGGGCATGTACCTTGGTTGCAGGCACATTCTCAGTAGGGGGTGTGCAGGAGGCAGCTGATCGATGTTTCTCTCTCATCGATGTTTCTAACTCTCTATCCCTCTCCCTTCCTCTCTGTAAAAAATAATATATATATATGAGAGGGGAGAAGTGGCATCTCCCATCGCTGCTGTCCTTGGCCTAGGTAACCTGTGCCACCCATATTTGGCATTGCCCACCTGTGCAGGCAGCAACCAGGTGAGAAAAAGCAGTTGCAGCTTTAGGGTTGGAAAACTGGCTTAGATCCTGCTTCTCTGAGCCCTGCTGCCCCCTCTGAAACAATCCCAACCTCTCAGGGCTAACTCAGGATCAAGGGAGAACTATGGAGTCACCTAGCATAGAGGCTGCACTTACTAAGTACTTGATGAATATTATTTGTTATTATTATCATCCTCACAATAGCCCTGTGACATTTCCTCAGCAGATGCCCTCAGTTTCCCCATCTGCTAAATGGGAACAGTGCTGGCGACTGCAGAGTGGGCTTTCAAGAAGGAGGGGGCACACACAGCATGGCGCTTGGCCTTCTGTAACTGTTAGCCTCCAATCAGCACTTCTGTTGGGCTGGTTGCCCTGATTATCCTAACCAGGAGTCCACGGCCTCTCCTACCAGGACTCCTCAGGCTGCAGGGTCGAGGAGGTGGTGACATTTGCCATGCACCCAGGGACACAGGGCAAGACCAAGATGTAGGACAGAGAGAGAAATATTTACAATTCCCAGCAGTTACTCAGGTCCTTCTCCCCCATGCTACCTCCTTTCATCCTTGTGGCCACTTTGGAGATAGGTGTTGTGATCTCCATTTTGCAGATGGGGAGATTGAGGTAAGTGACCAGGCCAGGGTAATCAGCGAGTCCTTGACGGGGCTGGCACTCACTGCATCCATCCATAGCCACCTGATGCCCAGGGCTGGGGCCGTAGGTGCTGGGGAGAGAACAGCGAACCCAGGTGCTGTGGGCTGGCGTCTGGGGGCTCCTCACAGACTCAGGCTCGCTGCTGGGAAAGTCTGCTGCCTCCATGGCCTGGGGGGCCCTGGGGAGACCTGGCTGCAGGAAGAGGAAACCCTCTGCTAGAAACCTCATCCCTTTTCTGGGGTCCTTCTCTAATTGTCACGGCTTTTAGAACTCCAAACGACTTTGGTATTTTGCACGGAGGTCCCAGGGCTCTGTGGATGTCAGCCTCAGATGGAACCTTCAAGATCATATGCTCCAGGCCTCCCTCCCATTTGACTGATCAGAAAACAGAGCCCCTGAGGAACGTAGCCAAGAGCAGGGCCAGTAGCAGAACATTGTAGCCCCGTGTTCTGATGGCATCCCTGGACCAGGAAGATGACAGGCTGGGGTCAGGACAGTCCAGAGGAGAGGTCACATGGGCAGGGCAGGGGAGGGCAGGGCAGCGAGGCCATGGCAAGGTGCTAGGTCTTCTTCTGCCAGGCGCTGCTGTCAAGACGCACTTCTTCTCCCTTCAACACCCCTGGGAGGTCAGGGTTGTTGTCCTCACTTTGCACAGTAACAAACAGGACTCACAGAAGTCTGAAGTCAAACAGCTTTTTAGTGAAGGAGGCAGAATTCAAGCCTGGTCCTGCCTGCCTCCAAGTCCTGTACCTTTCCCATGGCACCCTTGTATTGGGTTGAATAGTGGCCCCCTCTCCCAAGTCATGCTCTTCCTAAAATCTCCGAATGTGACCTTATTTAGAAATAAAGACTGCAGATGTAATTATTTAAGACTAGGTCATAGTGGAGTAGGGTGGGCCCCCGATCCTATATGGCTGGTGCCATTACAAGACGAGGAGAGCCCGGCTTGTGTGGCTCAGTGATTGAGCATCAATCAGCCCAGGAACCAGGAGGTCACGGTTCATTTCCTGGTCAGGGTACATGCTGGGATTTCAGGCTTGATCCCCAGTAGAGGGCGTGGAGGAGGCAGCCAATTGATGACTCTCTCATCATTGAGGTTTTTATCTCTCTCTCCCTCTTCCTTTCTGTTATTGAGATCAATTTAAAATAAAACATATTGAAGAAGAAGAAGAAGAGGAAGGAGGAGGAGGAGGAGAAGAAGGAGGGGGAGGAGGAGGAGGAGGAGGAGGAGGAGGAGGAGGAGGAGGAGGAGAGGAGAATGGCCTGTGGAGACATGGAGAAGAGGCAGGGAAGAGCAGCATGTGAAGATGGAGGCAGAGACTGCAGTGATCTGTTTGCAAAACAAGGAACAGCAAGGATTGCCTGCAACCAACCACCAGAAGCTAGGAAGAGGGTTTTCCCCTAGAGCTTTTACTAGTAGGGAGAGCATGACCCTGCCAACACCTTGATTTCAGACTGCTAGCCTCCAGAACTGTGAGAAAATAAATACTTGCGGGTTGAAGTCACTTTGGTACTTTGTTACAGCAGCCCTAGCAAACCAATATACCGACTTCCTATAGTACTGGAAGAGGGTGACTTGTGGACCCCAGGGCTGGCTGTGCTGAAATTTAGAAGATCAGGGCTAACCTGAGATGGAGAAGGATGAAGGGAACATCCATTTGTATGACATTTGCTCTGTGCTTGTGGTCTTCATCGTTCTCCACAGGGAAGTATAGCCATTCCCATTTCACAGATGAGAAAAGTGAGGCCCAGAGAAGGGAAGTGATTTGTCCCTAAGCTCATTTCCCTCAGCCACTAGGTGCTGGGTAAGAAGCAAACCCAGAGGCCAGTTTGAGTCCCACGGAGGTAGGAGGCTATACTTTCCTCCTCTGAGCCTCACTTTCCTCACCCAGAATAATAGTATCTGCCTTTCCTGTGGTTGTGAGACTGAAATGACTTCATTCCGTCATTTAACAAATATTTATCGAAGGTCTCTGTGCCAGCTCCTGCTCTAGGTCCTGGGGACACAGCAGTGAACAAGATGGGCAAAGTCCGTGCTGGCAAGGGGCCAGATTCTTCTGGCTAATGCTTGCCAGGTGCTCTGCAGGGGCTGACACAGTAAATACTCAATAAAACGAACGGGGAGAAGAATTTGGATTGAATCGGATGGCATGTGGAACGGGCTTGGCCTTTACCAACAGCTCACTTGGGCACTAATTCTTTACCACTGTCTGTGGTGGTAAAGTCCGCCCCCCCCCCCCCCGGCCATGGCCCAGGAGGACACAAGGTCCTTTTGGCCTGTGCCATGTGTTCTTGGGCACCCAGCAGTTGCCAGGCCAAGCTGCCTCCCAAAGCCAGCAGAAAACTCTGCCCCAGGCATGGACTGCGGAGTCAGCGAAGGAGCCTTGGGTCTTGTCAGGAGTTCTCTCCTGCTGGACTGTCCCCTCAGCTGCACAGCGTCAGCTCGGCCCCACCCACTGCCTGCCTCTGTCCCTGGGCCAGGCCTGAGCCTGCCCTGGAGGCTCTCCCAGCTGTCCTGATGTCCCCTCTGGCTCCTGCAGACGCTCCCCCCTCCACCCTGGAGGCCTGTCTGGACACCAGCCCCTCCCCATGCAGAGGCATCCCCAGACATCACTCCTGCGCTGTTCTTTTTTCCTGACAACTGTGATATCAGATGTCAACCAGGCTCGGCTCTGCTGTGCACAGACAGGTGGGGGCTGGGGGTGGGTCCTGATAACGGTGTGGCTTAGAGGAGGGTCCTCTGGAGCCCCCCACAAGGGGCTAGGAAAGGCTGGCCGTGGTCAGCCTTGGCTCCCACCCCACAGTGCTTCTTGAGCAAACTTCTCCCTCCCCAGACCTTGGGTGCTCTGAGCCATCCGCTGTCTCTGCCTTCACTGGGTGGTACGAGGATCTGGGGACAGAGGCAAAGCCCTTTGGGGACTGGAAAAATGCTGGGCAAGTGGCAGTGGCCTCCTCTGAGAGCTGACTGTCTTCCAGGTGGGCTCTGGAGAGGGGTGCTGAGCAGCTATGGGCATCAGACCTCAGGAGAGCCCGTCCTCCTGTCCTCACTTGCCCCGAGTGAGCCGGGACAGCTGGCACCGAGCGCTGGGGAAGCGGGCTCTGGCGGCCCTGACAGCTCAGCAGTGGCAGCAGCGGAGGTGGCAGTGGCCGCAATGGCAGGGGCTATTCTGAGAGCTGGGAGAGGCCGGGGAACTGAGACTGGAGGAGGGGAAGCAGCAGGGGAGGAGACAGCCCTCTGAGGGTGAGGGGCGTGTCGCTGCGGCCCAGGGAGGGGTGTCTGCCAACAGCAGTGCTGTTGGGAGAGCTGTGTGTTGTGTGCTCCTTACTGGGAGGGGCTGGACCAGTGGAGGTCCCGAGGCACGCACTGGGGTTGTTTGGGTGTACGCGTACCAGTTTTGTGATCCAAGCAGGAGCTGAGTGGGTAAAGCACATGTCTGTGTGCGAGCGAGAGAGTGTGCATGCATTGGAATTCGAGCATGTTTAAGCCTGGGAAAAGTGTGAGCAGAAGCAAATGTGTCTGTGTGTGAAAGGGGAGGAATGCAAGGGTAAGCAAGTGGGGGCTTGTTGGTGAGGAGGAATGAACGTGGGAGTGTTGGGGAGGGTAAATGGCAGATTGAGAGCAAGCATGGGGGAGGGGAGGGGAGTGGAGGGAGGAAGGAGAAGGCAATTTGAGAGAGAGACCTGGGGCCAAGAACCATAGGAAGATTCCGGCCTGTGCAATTGGGATGCAAGTGGAAGGGACATGTGCAAGTGTGCATGTAAGTGAGCCAGTGTGTGTGAGTGGGCACAAGTGTGTGCGTGGTGAGAGCAGATGGGGCAGTGTGAGTTGGGACAGGTACAAAGGGAAGGTATAGATGCAGGGGCAACCCCAACAGTAATAAAAACGGCAAGCTTTTATTGAGCGCTTACTTTGAGCCTGGTGCTGATATTCATGATCTTACTGAATTCTTCAAATAGCCTATGAAGTCAGTGCTATGACGACACTCATTTATAGATTAGGAAATAGTGGCTTTGAGCAGTTAAGCAACTTGCCCACACTCTTAATCACTGTTATACTGCCTCATAATGAATGTGTGCGCAGGGGCCAAGTTGTGAGTAAAGAAGAATGAGTGTCAGTGTGTGGCATGGTGGGTGTGTGTGCGGAGGGGGGCTGAGTGTGCCAGATGTGGGTCCCAGAGGAGAGTCAGGCAGCAGCTGTGGACACTGGGTGGGGCAAGGGCCTAAGCAGAGTCTGAGTCAGCCTGAGTCAGGGTGTCTCTGCCAACCTGGCTTTCCAGCCCCGCAATGGCAGCCTGTGCCAGGCCCCCAGCTAAGGATCCTCCCAGCTCTGGTATGGCCCCCAGCAGGCCTCCATCTCACAGAGCAGGCTGGGCCAGGGCTGAAGACTGGCAAGAGGCCTGCCTGGCCTCCAGAGTACCTGAGAGGGCAGCTCCCAGTGTGGGCTCCCAGGCAGGGAGGGCATGTGAGTACTGTGGAAGGGGGTCCAGCAGTGATTTCAGAGCCCATGCGACTCTAACCAAAACCACCTGGAGAGTGTGCACATTATGCAGAGGGGCATGGGGGGTAGCTGAATGTTCCCATGCCCACCCTTGCCTACGGGGATGTGACTCAGGAAGATGCCATGCCAGGCATTTGCAAGCTGGGCCTGCTTTCACCCCAGGGGGTGAGGAGGGGCCCCCTTAGCCCCACCCCCCACCCATACCCTTAGCCCTACTCCTTGGGACTTCAGTTGGAAGGAAGGAATTTTTGAGAGAGGCTGTCTCCCATGGCCTGGGCCCAGCCCTCTCACATCCCAGAGAACTATTGCCAGTTGCCGTCTCCAGCCTCGCTAGGAGTCTGGTAATGACTGATGGCTTGGGATTCTAGTCCTGCCCATTCCATCTGGGCAAGTCACCTCCCCACTCTGGGCCTCAGTTTCCTGATTGGCAAAGGAAATATTGTCCTAAAGGGACATAAGGCATGGCTGGAAGAACAGGACGTAGTGTGGGCAAGCAAGGAACAGAGACAGTGTTGAGAGTTGGGGTTAGAGAAGGTGTCAGGGACGAGTTGACATTTGAGCTGAGCTCTGAAGAATGGGAGAATCTCTGATCATGTCCTGTAGGAGAGGAAAGGGTGTTCTAGGCAGAGGGCATACTTTGAGCAAAGGCAGGCAGGTGGTACGGTGACTGGAGACCCAGCCTAGAACCCTGTGGGATGAGGTCATGGGCTGCCCAGCTTCTCAGCCAGCCTCCCCTTCTGAGGCCATATGATGATCTGATAAACAACGACTCTTCCCCTAGCCTATGCTAGGAACCCCATCTGTCTCTGCTGCTGCTCTTGCCATAGTGGCCTGAACAGTGCCTGGAGCATCACAGGTGTTCAATAAATATCTGTTAAGTGAATGAGAGCTTCTCCCCATACAGGATGAATTTTGGGGCAAGTGTTTCTTCCAACAGCTCCTGCAAGAGCACCCCACAGAGTTTAAACCAGTGGTTTGCAGTGTGTAGTCCTCAGTGCACCACGTGGGAACTTGTTAGAAATGCTAAGTCTCCAGCCCCAACCCAGGCTTACCCTGTGAGGTCCAGCAACATGTTTTCACAAGCTCTTCAGGTGGATTCTGCTACACTTTAAACTTTGAGAATCCAGGCTCTAAAACTATGTCCACAGGTACCCTAAGAGCCGATGAAGACCTCGTTGTACCCTAAGAGCCGATGAAGACCTCGTTGCAGGTGGAGAAGCTAGAAATGTGGCAAAGCCTGGCCCAGAACCCAGGTCCTCTTTCCCCAGCCCAGTCTAGGGCACAAAGGAGAGCTCCACCACCCGCCCCCTCAGGATTCTAAGACTTGGAAACGCCAGGGATCCAGAGTCAGGGGCTGGGCATTCCCGGCGAGAGTAGAAGGCGGGGTCAAGTGCTCTGAGTCCCGCCCCATCCTCGTTGCCCCGGGAAACCCAGGGTTGTAACAATAACCCGCTGACGCGCTTCTGGGAGGGATCCTGCCGAGTCCGTGGGTGGGACAGCCCTGCTGCGAACCAATGAGGGCGCTAGGGCCCCGCCCCCGCGCCCCCTCCCCGCGAGCCGAGCAGGGGGCGGGGTCGCGCCCGCCACTCCTCCATTGCTCCATAGGCGGCGCTGTTGCTTGCAGGGGATGCGGTGGGGTCGCCCCGAGTCGCGCGCCCCGCGTCCCCACCACTCCCCCGGCCCGCGGGCGGGGCACCCGGCAGGCCCAGGATTCCGTGGCTGCTAGTGGGTACGCCCCGCCCCCGCCCCCGCCGGACCCGCCCCTTCTCGGTCCCCCGCCCATCCCGAGGTGCAGCCGGCGCTGAGCGCGGCAGGCGCGGGAGCTGGCGCTGGAGCCGGAGAGGCGGCGGCGGCGTCGGCATTCACGGGGCGGCGGCGGTGCGGGCTCCCGCACGGGCTCGGGCTCCGGCATGGTGCAATCCGGCCTCGTCCCAGGAGACCGGGGCCCGCGCGCGGGGCCGGCGCCCGGGGAGCGGCGGCAGCGACGGTGGCGGTGGTGGCTGCAGGTTCCGGCAGGCGGCAGGTGCTAGAAGCGGAGCTGGGCGAGGTGTGTGCCCGCTGGGCTCCGGGGCCGCCGCCCCCTCACTGCTCTGGTCTTTCCCTCCCTTTGGGCTTTCCAGCGGCACCAGCCCTCTGTCTCCGTGCCCCGGCCCATGGCGCCCCGCGGTTGAGCCGGCGCCGCCAGGGACCCCTCCCGCGGGCCTCCCCGGGGCGTGCAGATCCCGGAGCCACCCGCCCACCCTCCACGGAGCTTCCCTCCTCGCCCGAGCCGGGCGGGACCATGGCTGCGAAGCTGCGAGCGCATCAGGTGGACGTGGACCCGGACTTCGCGCCGCAAAGCCGGCCGCGCTCCTGTACCTGGCCCCTGCCGCAGCCCGACCTGGTTGGCGACGAAGACGGAGCGCTGGGTTCGGGGGTAGCCGAGGGCGCCGAGGACTGCGGGCTGGAGCGCCGGGCGACGGCCCCGGCCATGGCCCCAGCGCCGCCGCTGGGAGCGGAGGTCGGACCGCTGCGGAAAGCCAAGAGCTCTCGGCGGAACGCGTGGGGGAACCTGTCTTATGCCGACCTCATCACCAAAGCCATCGAGAGCGCCCCGGACAAGCGGCTCACACTCTCTCAGATCTACGACTGGATGGTCCGTTACGTGCCCTACTTCAAGGATAAAGGCGACAGCAACAGCTCGGCCGGCTGGAAGGTGGGGGAGTCCGGCTGGGGAGAGGGGCTGGGCTCCTTGGCTAGGGCTTCCAGGGGGAGCTCTGTGTGTCTGGGTTCCGGGCGAGCCGGCGGGAGGGAGGCCCCCCGCCCCGGGGCACCCCCAGGGGTCAAGGAGTGTGTGCCCAGGGCGTGGGGCCGGCCAGCAGACAGGAGGGGGCGTGCTGGGAGCAGCTGTGTGCATATTCTGGATGCGGGATGGGAGGTCTCACGGGGTAACGAGGGACTGACTGCCACTTTGAAGCACCCCTGAAGGACACCCCCAGCCCATCCTTGGAGGCATCGCAGAGGAACCCATTCCCAGGCTTCGGACAGTGGGGAGCCTCCTCTTACCCCCACGAGTGTGCTTTGAGTTACTCTTGTTTTACCTCTCCACCAGGGCACCCTCCTGAAAGAGCCGGCATAATGACTTGGTCAGTGGCTGCTTTCCCCCCAGATCTTTCCCACTTCCCTGCCTGGCGCTGACCCCCCGGGTGAGGAGGGCAACCCTCAGCTCACAGCTCTTCCTGTGGAGCCAGGAGTTCACCTTAGGGCACCAGCTAGTCTGGGGTGGGGTGACTTGTCAGGTGACCTGGGATCTGAGTTTTCCGTGGGGCAGCTGCTGTCCCCTTGCTTCGATCAGTATGATGGGCTGGTGATGACTCCCGCTGGTGCTAGGGCATGGCATTGAGGGCTGGGGATCTGTCCCTGCCTACCCCGGGCTGTCTCCCACTTCCCAGGCTTTCTGAGCTCAGATGCATTTGGGAGTGGGGGAGGGGCAGGGGCACCCCAAGGGAAGCCTCGCCGCCAGCCAGGGGACAGGGGAGAGCCATCTTGGGAGAGGACAGGGGCTTGACTGGATGGTGGGTTCCAGACCCTCTCGTGGTGAATGGGAAGAGTCATTGTTTTTGGGGGGGGGATAGGAAGTTGCGGATGGAGGGACTGTGCCTAAGGTCTGTGAGCTGTCAGACTCCCTCTGGCAGAGGGGGATCTCTGCCAGGGAGGCATGCCTAAATGGAGGGAGGGGGCTGTGCCTGGAGGTGGCTGCAGACAGGGTCAGAGGAGGTGTGCCCAGGGGTGGGGGGGGGCGGCCAAGCTTGTCTGCATGGACAACACTAGATGCCCAGTGGCTGCATTATAGGGGTCGTGGGTGCTCTGACCTGGGCGCCTTTGGCTCTCAGGCCACTATGGGGTGGGGTCACAGGCTGGAGGAGCAGACACGAACCTCCTTCCCTAGCAACCTGCCGTCCCCTTGGGATCAGCTCCCATTGGAACACTTACTCCTCCCAAGTGTGTCCTGCCCTTGGGCTCCGCTCCCACCTCCTTTCCCGCTCCCCAGGCACTGTCCCACCTTTTCCTTCTCCCTGTAGACACATTCCTTGTTCTGAAGGGCAAAGTTCAGATGCCTCTTCCTGGAAGCCTTCCTTCACCCTTTTTGGTTAGCTCCGGAATCCCTCTTCTCTGATCCTCTCCCTGCCTGTCACAGGTCTTCGTCTTTTGTGTCCTGTCTCCTTTGCCTTCCCCACCCTGCCTTTGGGGGACAGTGGCGGTGTCAGAGTAATTCCTGTGCCCACAGCACCCAGCGGTAGAGCCTGGCACTGAGAGCCGCCAGTGCTCTCTGGCGAAAAAGGGAAGAAATGGGTGGCTGGTGCAAAGGATGCCGAGGCTGCGGGCCAGAGTAAGCCAGGAGGGCTCGCTGCAGGAGGCGGTGCTCCCACGGGGCTTGGTGGATTAGGGATGATGGGGGAAGATGACAAGAGGGGACACGAAGCTGGAAGCTAGGAGAGAACTGCAGTTCACTGAGGCTCTCCGGGCCAAGCCCGGTGCCAGACACTTGCAGGCATCTGTGCCAGGTGTCTCCTTAAAGGCTCTCATCAGTCCCTGGGGTGGGTTTTATTGTCACCATTTACAGAGCTGGACACTGAGGCACGGCGTGGAGGAGTGAACTGCCCCAGGCCACACCATCAGTAGATGGGAAAGCTGGGCTCCAATCCTGGGGTCTCTCCCTCCAGTGCCCCACCGAGCCTCTGAAATAGTGTCCTGCTGGCACTGGGTGTGGGCGTGGAACACCGATGGCTTTTGAACAGGGGCAGGTCTAAATCCTAAGATGTGATTGGGAGTGTGCTTGGAGACAGCTTCGTCCCATGAGTTCATTTCTCAGACCGTGAGACTGAGGCCCAGGAAGGAGATGGGACCTTCCTCAGGCCATCGGTGAGCAGCAGGCCCTGGATGACGGCCAGGTCTCCAGCCTGCCCATTGGATGCGATTTCCGCTGCACCAAGCTGCTCAGGACACAGTGGTTCTCCCTGGGTCTGGGCGCAGGAAGGAGGGAGTTCTGGAAGGCTCGTCCTGGGCTGGAGCGTTGGAGAGGGAGCCTCAGGCTTGGGCTCCTGACCTAGGCCCTGGCAGAGCCCGCCCAACCACTGGGGGAGGCCTGTTCAGAGGGGATTCGGGCCTTTCCCATCTCATTCCCTGGTGGTTATCCTCCTTCTCCTCCTTCCATTCAGCTCCGCAGGGAGCCTTTTTTCCCTCTCATCCTACTCCCCCTGCTGCCTCTTTCCCCATTCCCAGTCAGTCCCTCCAGGGGCCTGGTAGGGGGGCCATCCCTAACTCCCAGCCAACCTCTGGTTCGCAGGGGCTGTGGTACACCTCAGGTGCCTAGACTGGGGCCAGGGCCCATTATTCCTTCCTTCCCCTCCTCCCCCACATAAATGTTGCACTGGGACCCCTGGGTTGTACTAAACCCTGGGTTAGATGGAGTAGGTCAACCAGAAGGAAAGGCATTGGACCTGCCTTTAGGACGCATCAGGGCTCAGCCAGTGCCACACCCAGGCCTGTGTTTTACAGGAAGGAGGGGCCGGGGTGGGAGCAGAGGTATGGGGAAAGCAGCTTAGATCCCTTGGGGGAGCCCAGCAAGCCCTCACTGAGAAGGTGGCACCTGATCTGAACTGCTTTCATTGGGGTAGAACTTGGGAGAAATTCTTCCAGGGGAGGTGGAGCTGAGCGTGCTGGGTCTGGGAGACCATTGGGCACGCTAGGCTAAAACCCAAGGCTCCTCAGGAGGGCCAGGAGGCGGCCTGGGAAAGGCAGACTGGGACAGATCAGGAAGGGCTCCTGTGCTTGGCCTTTGCCTGGTGGTCCCACCTGTGATGTGGGGAGGTAGTCGAGCAAATCGAAGGAGGCGAGATCAGCAGCAGGCGCAGCACACCCACCAGGCTGAAGCCTTGGTGCTGGGAACGCTATTAAAATAGAGGCTGATCGTGTTCCCCTCAGAGTAGAGGGTCTCCCGGCCTGGGAAGAGGGACTGGACAGGAGGTCCCCATCCCTCCACAGTGTCCCAGAAGTGTGGATATCGGACATCCAGGTAGAGCCTCCCACTTTCTCTCAGATGCTCCGGCTCCACCTTCCCCAGTGATGACTCCTCCAGGGAGCCTTCCAGGCTGCTCTGGGTCCTGGTGAAGCACTCAGCACTCCTGTCTCTGATCGCCCCTGGAGTTGTTCTGCCTGTTTCCTGGCTGCCAGCTCCCCTGGGAGCTCCCAGGCCAAGCCCGGGCGCCTCCCATTCTTGTCCCCAGGCCTGGTGGGGGAGGAGCACGGGGATGAGGACTTCTCTTTACCCTCAGGGCCTGGAGCAGCCTGGCTGTTGGGGGTGGGATCTGGAGGGATGGTGTGCTACCCCCCATCGGCCCAGGCTGGACAATAGGTCCCAAGTGGGATGGGGGCTGGAAGGAGGGACTGATCTGAGATGCCAGGAGGAGGGTCCTGCTACAGCTGGGCTGAGCATTGGTTGTGAGTACAGGGGCACCCCCTTTTTTCCTCCCCTAGCCTGCTGGAGCAGGGCTCCCTCCTCCTCCTTTGTCCTCCGGGGATCCCCAGCCCCCAGGGCTAGTGGGGTGTGGGAAGAGGCTGTGTGAGCCAGGGTTGGGGGGTGTCCTCACAACCCCCCCCCCACAAACACACTGCACGAGCGGGGGGCTGGCAGCTGCCCGCCTCCTGGGCACAAGCCCGTGCCAGCCGCTCCTGGCACAGTTGCTGGCACGCCCGGCAGACTCCCACGGCCACCTGCTCACACCCACCCACGAGCTAGCGCTGGCGCTGCGGGCCCTTCCGGCTTTCCGGGCCTCCCGGGGCCCCTCCCCCGCGCTCTGGAGCCCCCACCCCAGCCCTCGGCTCCCCGCCGCCCGCCCCCTCGCTCTTGCCTGTCCGGAGCCCAGGGTGCTGGCCCCATACCCGCACAACTTGGGGAGCTGGGTCCCAGGCCCCTGGGGGTAGCTTCGCTGCGGGGAGGGGAAGAGGGGGCACGAGGAAGCAGACAGACCGACAGACAGGGTGAGGGCCCCGCCTGCCACCTGGCGCCGCTCCAGCGGGACGATGGCGGGCAGCGCCGTGCCAGGCGGTAATTGCAGACAGACTAATTTAAAGAGATGAGACGGTTATTTTTAACTCGTGTTAAGGTAATGAACGGCGCGAGGGGGTGGGGGTGGGGTGGGGTTTGCGGTTCGAAAGTTCAGTGCCCACCAACCCCCACTTTCTGCGGTTTGGGGGCCCTCTCTCTCAGGCCCTGGGGGACTCCAGCCTCAGGACTGACTGGAGTTGGGGCTTTGCCAGAGAGGGTGGGGTTGGCTGAGAGGGCCCGGGAGGAGGTGCCCACCAACCAAGCGCCTGGCCCCCGTCCTTCCAGGTGCTTATTAGGATCCCTGTTTCCCAGGTGGAGAACTGACTTGCCCTGGGGTCACATCCTAGGAAGTGGCAGGCCTGGGAACTGAACCCCCTTCTGACCCCCAATTTAAGCTTTTCCTATGCCATCAAGGCTAGACGCGAGCTTGTTCCTGGAAGCCCACCTTCTCTTCTCTTTGAGTGGCAGCTGGTGGTGGCCACCACGTGTGGTCCGGGGGCTGTGGAAGCCCTGCTATCTGTCTTGTGAGGGGTGATTCTGGACTGTGAGCCTCTGGGATATGGTTGTACCGGCTATAACAGAGCTGTTCCTCACCTCCCTGCCTCCCTCACCTGTGGCTGACTCACCAGTACACCCTCCCTACTGCAGCCTGTGGGGGTGGGTGCCTGGGAAACTGGTACACATTGGTGTCCAGTTCTTCCACATCCGAATCAGACTTCAGGTGTCTAGGGAAAGGGGGACTCACAGAGCCTAACATGCCTCCTTCCCAGCTCAGTCCCTTCACACACTCCAAGTGACCGAGAGCTCATGACCTCTGGCACTGCCATTCTCTTGCTAGTCGGGTCTTAATGTCAGGGCTTCTTTCTTTCCCCCAGCTGTGCCTCATTTCCCTGAGCATCACTCAGGGTGTCCTAGTTCAGTCCTTTGGGGTCAGTTGGAGCTGTGGAGCTGGGAGTGGGTGTGGGGTGGACAGAGCACCTATAGGGGAATCTGACCTAGTGTGTGTGAGCTGGAGCGAAGCTCTCTCCCATTCCCGGTCCTCAGTATCCCCATCGGTGTCCAAGGGGCCTTAACTCGGTCTCTGGTTCTTTCCGGGGTGTGACTGACAACCCCTCTGGTTCTAGGAGTTACGAGGGGTTGGTTGGGACTGAGGACAAAGTACTGATAGAATTTCTCAGGGTGGAAGCATGTGAGTTCAGGTTTGGATGGACTCGAACTTGGGACTCCTGCTTGGAACTTCCTACCCTGCCCCTGGCAGTGCCCAGGTGGCAAACGTACTTTGGGCACAATGACGGGGGCAAGTCAGTTCTCCATCTGGGAAACAGGGGTCTTAATAACCACCTGGAAGAACGGTGGCCAGGTGCTTGGTTAGTGGGCACCTCCTTCCGGGCCCTCATGGCAGTCCAAGCTGGCCCCAGAGCAGGCAGATGGGGAGTGGAGGGTGTTGGGTGGGCATTAGCTGAGGCTCTGGGGCCTGGGTAGGGTGCTCAGGGGGACAGCTGGATCTAGAGCACCCCCTTCCTCCTGGCACCCTGGTTACCATAGAAACCAACTCCTGTTTGGGATGGTTTGGCTGTTTGCTGCCTCTCCCCACCCCCCAACCCATATGTGGAGGTGGGAGGGGGGCCAGGTGGCGTGTAGGGGAGGGGCCTCCCACACCCTCCCCCCCAGGGCCTCCATCTTTGCAGAGAACCTTTCTGGTCTCTAAGGGGGATGCCTCTTGTGGGAAGGGGAACAAGAATTAAGAGCAATAATGTCTGGGTGCTAGGCCGTCAGTGGGCACTTCAGTATGAAATTCTCTCATTTCATATTCTCTGGGATCTAACAGGTACATGTTTTCAGCCCCATTTTGCAGTTGAGGTAATGGAGGCCCAGAAAGATGAAGTCACTTGGCTAAGGCAGTATAGCTGGGACGAGGCTGAGCCTGGATTTAGACCTGTCTGTTTCTACCATCTCCCAATGCCCGTGCAGTGCCAGCCCACACACCAGCCAGCCCTCCTGCCCCAAGGCTTACGCATGCTCCAGAACCCTCTGGGACTCCTCAGTTCCCTTGAGAGCCAACCAAGCCCAAACTGCTCTGTTTGGACCCCTGGGCCCTCTGCTGGCCTTGTCCAGGCCCTGCCCTCCCTCCAACTTTCCTTGCTGCCTCTAATCTCAGGCTGCCTTCCCACTGCCACCTTGCATCTGACACTGGAGTTCTCAACCCACACCCACTTGCATTGTCACATGCTCACCAAGGCAGCTGTAGAACTGATCCCTTGGGACACCCCTCAGAAACTAGGCGGGGTGCTTGGGTGGTTTGAACAAAGACCTGCCTCCCAGGTGATTCTGGAACCCACTGCGTCTGCCTGAGAATTTCCGCCTTAAATCCTTAGTTGTTGGCAAACCTGGCCGATGATCAGAGTTACCTGGAAGCTTTTAGTGAATCAAGGTGTTGAGGCCCATCTCAGACCCTCTCTGTCAGAGTCTCGTCAGGTGGGCTTTGGAATCTATATTTTAACAGGTTTGTTTGGTGATGGTCAGATTCTGAACTGATGCCTTAGATGGTAACTTCCCCGGATCCTGCTTGCTCTTCCCTTCTTCTGTTTTTCCAGTGTGGACCAGCCTCTTCTCTAAGCAGGCCGCCCAGGTTGAGCCACTCCTCCTCCTCCTCACTCTTTGTTAGGTTTTCCAGAGAATTGAACCCCCTATAGTGAGCTCCAAGGGGCTGACCGCGCCCCCCCCCCCCCCCCGCCCATCTCCAACACATTGCCCAGCCCCCACACTGTAGCAGTTATGCTGAACCCAACTGGAGGAGGAGAATGGGCTGATGCACCCTGCCACTGAGCCTTTGGCTGCAGGATGGAGGGGAAATGTCAGTGTGAATACTCAGAATGGTGAAGAACCCGAAAGTCGCAGCCCCTGCTCTCTGATAGCTCCCCATCTGGTGGGAGAGACAAGAGCATGGGCACAGCACAGTGTTGTTCCCACGGGATCCAATCCTGGGGCTTTAACTGAAGCCCAAGGCCTTGGCCACTTGGCCCCAGTCAACCTCTCCAGCCACATCACTGACCGCTCTCATCTTCTGACCCTTGCTTATCCACACTGAACTATTCCAGCTCAGGATTCAACCCTCACTACATGCTTTTGTTTCATTCTCACAGCCATCCTGTGAAGCTGATACTGTTACTGTCCCTGTTTTGCAGATGAGGAAACTAATGCTGAGAGAAATAAAGTGGCTTTCACAGTATCCCACTGTAAGTGACAGAAATGAAACTCCCCAGGGCTAATTCTTTCCTAACCCAGTGCTCTGGCCAGGCCATTCCAAACTGACCCCCCCGCCCCCCCCCCACCTTGTCCGCCCCTATCATTTCTGCTTCCCTTGGAGTCTGGCCCTGAGGCTTGCCGTCTGGGGCATGCACGAATCCAAGGTCCCTAATTTTCTCAGACAGAGAGCTCCTTGAGAGATGTCCTCCACCCCATGATGTCTCCTCCCTCCCTCTGCAGGCCCCAAGACTGATGGCAGCTTCCTCCATTCACTTTAATCCAGGCCCATTGCGCAGTGCTGCTCAGAGGAACTGAACATCTCCTTGACCTTGAGATTCCTCCGGGTCAATCTGGGAAGATAAGATGAGGACTTCTGATTTTGATTCAGGATGAAGACTGCTCAGGGTCATGATGGAAGGCCAGATAATAAGCCAAGGGTGTTTGGAGGAAGGGGAAGGGAACCAGACAAAGGAGGTCAGACCCTGCAGGACTCTGGGAGTTTTGGCTGTGTTGGTCAGGACTTGAGGCTGGAGAAGCAAGCAAGGGCCTGAGGGCGAGTGGCCTTGGATGCCAAAATGGGGAGCTGGTACTCCAAGCTGTGTGGGATGGAGAAAGATCACTTGAGAGTAGTGTGGAGGGTGGAGTTGGGGGCCTGGCAATAGCGCCCAGTGTGGGTCTGATGCTGGGATAGAGAATATGAGCCTGAGAGAGGGTGGAGGCTCTTAGAGTCCAAGATTCCAGGCCTGTGGCTTTGAGGATTTCGGAGGTGAGACAGTAGTATAGTTAGGAGTCTTGGAGGCAAGAAGGGAAGGGCAGATACTAGCTCTACCACTCATCCCCTGTGTGGCCTTGGGCAACTGGACCTCAGTTTCCTCCTCTACAAAATGGGATAATAACAGGACTTATGCCCAAGCTTTGTTGTAAGAATTATAGGAGAAATACTTGTAAAGTGCTCAATAAATCTTAGTAAATATCATTACTGTTAATCATTGCTCTGGGCAAGGAAAAGAACCACCTCCCTACTACTATGTTGAGTTGGGGTCCTTTAGCCCTGATCCCTGAGAGACACTGATGTGTGTGTGTGTGTGTGTGTGTGTGTGTGTGTGTGTGTGTATGTTGCAGGGGGAGGGAGGCTCTTGCTCTAATGCCTCCCGTTCTGTCCTTGAGGTATCAGATATTCAGGATGTCCAAGCTCTGTCCTGCCCTTAGGTTGACCCACTGCTTTCTAGCCCACAGAGCCTTCCCCCATGGCCTTGGGAGGCAAGCAGGCAGGGTGCAGGCTCTGTATTTTCACAGATGAGGACAATGATTTGCTCAAGGTCACTCTTGAACCCAGGGCTACCTGCCCCTAGACACCAGCTCCTCTTGAACCACTGGGAGGCTTTGACCTTGGGCATGGTTCTTCCCTCTCTGGCTTGGAGTCCTATCTAGAGATCTGAATTCCCCCTCCCCCAACACTCTGGGAAGCTGTGATGCCTCCTCCACCCCTCCTGTCCCCTCCCCCTGTCCTCAGCTGGCCTTGCCTCCTCTGTAACCTGAGCTGGGGCTGTGGGGGAAGGGGCTTACCCTTTGCCAGAGGCACCTGCCAGCTGAGCAGATGTGAGGGGATGCAGGCCCCTCCCCAGGAGATCACAGGCTCTTAGCCCAGCAAGGCTGGGGCAGGCAGGGCTCAGCACACCCAGCCTTGCCCTCTGGCCTCTGCAGTCAGAGCTTACCCTGAGCACTTGTTCATTTTTTAGTGGACATGCATGCTCCAACATGTCCTGTAAGGACTTCTCAGTATCCAGGAGAGGACAGATGGCAGATGAGGGCTGATGCCCCGGTCTGGGTGGGCTGGCCTGGGCTCCTAGAGCCCCTTGGCATGGGGACAGTGGGCCAAGGGCAGCCTCTGGGGGTGAGGCCAGTGTCTGTGCGGGTGGCCATGCCCCTGGGAGAGCAGATGGTTCTCTTGGCACCATGCCCACTCTTCCTTTTTTTCCCCTAGGAGCCAGCCAGCAGGGCTAGGGCACAGCTGCTGGGCCCTCCCCAGAGCCAGACCCAGGGCAGGGCTCGGTGAGGTCACCGCAGCTGCTCCCAGGGCCTGCGCAGGGGTGCAGGGAGGTGCTGGTGCAGAGGGAGGAGGGGGCTCAGACTGAGGAGAGACAGGGAGAGGCTTGAATGGCTTTTCACTTAGGGATCCCTTTACTCCTGGATGAGGGAAGGAAGCCTGTGGAGGGGTTGCTGAGCCAGTGTGGACAGCACCTCCTACCCCCATCCCAGGCCCACCTTGGAGCTTCTGCCTGGCCCAGGCTCCTCCCTGGGCATCTCAGAGTGGAAGAGCCGTGGTGTGAATTCTCAGCACCACTTACACCCTGTGACCTCGGGGAGGTGGGTTTGTCTCTTGGAGCCTCAGTTTCTTATCTGTAAAATGGGGATAATAGATACACTCAGAGGGGGTAGTCACAAAGACTCAATAAGATGTAATTGTTGCGTGCATGGCTGGTGGTGAATGTTCTGTAAATGATTGGTTCTTTCCCTCCTCACTTTGCTGAATTCTCCTGAGGAGCCAGGAGGTGCTGAGGAGGAAGAGGAGGGAAGTGGCAGAGGCAGAATGAACGGGAGGTGAAGCCAGAGGGAGGAGGAGAGGCCTGGAGCTCTGGCCTGAGGTTTTGCTGAACAGAAACTTCACAGAATGGCCAGGCCCTGAGTGGTTTGTGGCTGCTGAGAGCTCCATCCTCTATGTGGCTTACTGTGAGCTGAGGACTGCCCACAAAGTTCAAGTGGGGAGGCAGGCTCATGCACAGTTGTACTCCGGTTTGCAGTTAGATTTCTGCCATGGCACTAAGGTGGGAGCAATTATCTTTGGGGCTCACAGAGGGGACTAGGAAGAAGCTACAGAGCTAGCTTTGATGGAGCAGCAAAAACGGGTCGAGCAGAGAGATGGAAGGACAAAGGGAACAGAGTGTGCAAAGGCATGGAGGTGTGAGACATCTGGGGTGGCTGGAGTCTCAGGTGGGCTTAAGGGAATGGAGGTGATGAAGCTGAAGAGCATCAAGGGCTCTTTAATAGCAGTCTGGAGTTGGACTGAAGGCCACAGGTGATGAGGAGCCATGTAGGGGTGAACTTGGACTTCTGCTGCTGATTTATTTGCTGCCCAAGCTGGGTGTGTGGGTTCTGCTGTCTCTGGAGTGGGAGCGGGGGTGCCAGGTCCTATCCTGACCTAATGCCTTGCTTTGGACATTCCTCTTGGCCTCTGGCTGCCCACTTCTGTCCCACTGCTGACTCCAAGCCTACTGACCTGTCAACACCTGTGGCTCTGATGATCCGCCTGCCCTTCTGCCCCTCCTCTACTACAGGCCCTAGTACCAAGGATTTATACTTGGTCTCAGGTCCCTGTGGTCATCCAGGTTACCCCTTCTGCCAGGAAGCCTGCCTGGATTGAGCATCCCAGTTTCACCCCAGGCAGCAGAGCAAGTGACCCCTGGAGAGTCTAAGGCTCTGTCTGAGACAGGTGTGTATTTTTAGGCCAGAGTGGGGTGGGGATATGGGATGGGAAAGGGGCTGCTTTTGGGGGCTCTGAACAGGGAGGGATGAGATTCTTGACATGTAGGATCTCATTCAGGTCTCAGCCCTCTCTCGTGGATGTTGGGATTGTCACCCTGTTTTACAGGGGAGGCCCAGGGTCACTTGGATGAAGTTGGGATTCCAGCCCCTGCCCTTGACCTTTCTTCCTGCAGTAAGAGAGGAAGGGAGGGAGGAAGAGAGGAAATAGGAGCTGTCAGGGGATTAGAACCTTTGTACTCCCCCCCCCCCCCCCCCCACACACACACACACAGGTGATCTCTGCTCAGGGAGGCACCGAGGGAGGAGCTGGATTATCATCCCCATCTTGTAGACGGGCTCAGTTTCCGGAGGGAGGGGCTGGGATGAACCGTGGACAGTGATGGAACCTAGAGAGACATCCATACCTGGTTTGGGGCTCAGATGGATGAGCAAGACCCTGGACTGAACTGGGAGGGTCCTGGAATTCCGCAGGTGCCAGGGAGGCCAGGAGGTAGCACAGGGCTTACAGTGGGGGGGCACAAGCCCTGGGTCTCCTGTCTGTGATAGAAGCCAGGAGACTTGGCTTGAGAACCAAGGCAGGGATGGCCACTGATGTGAGCAGCAGGGCATTGCCACCCACCACGTTGGGGGTATGAGCTCTGGTTTTGGGATCCAACAGCTCAGAGACCTAGACCTGGCTCCATCACTTCCCCACTTCTTAACCCACCTGAGCCTCAGTTTCCTCCCTTTGTAAATAGTATGTAATGAACCTAGTCTGAGTCTGGCATGTAGTAGGCGCTGCTCTTCTCTTGCCTGGGTATTTGAAGTATGTGCCAATGGTGTGCTAGAGCTGGCTTGCACTGGCTCATGAGAGCCATCTTGCACACTTCCCAATGTTGCACTCAGTGATCACGTCATACTGGCAGCTTAAAACTGGCTACGATGGGAGTATCCATGCCACATAAATCAGCAAAAGCTATAAATCAAATCAGTTGGGAACTTTTCCCTCCTGGAGAGCTGGAGGAAATCCATTTTGTCCCCAGAGGGGACAAACGGGAGGCGGGGTAATGATGGAGTGCTGGCAGGGCCAAGCAACCTAGAATTCTAAGTCTGTGGGCCCTTTTGGACCTGGGGATATTGGACCTAGTCATAGTGCCAGACAGCTCTCTGTAGACATGGGACAGGGAATGGTGGGACCCCTTTTCTCTCCTTCTTCACCCCCCTTCCTCAAGAGATCTGACAGGCTCTGGCTGGAGAAGTAAGATTGGATGAGGTTGAGCTATCAGAGAATGAAGCTGTGCTGGAAGGAGAAATGAGGTTGTACTGGAAGATAAATAAGGTTGTACTGTCAGGGAATGAGGTGGTACTTGGAGGCAAGGTGAGGCTGCATTATTAGATAAATGAGGTTGTACTGTCAGGGAATGAAGTGTACTTGTAGGAGAGATGACGTCCTGCTGGATCAGTCGGGTTGCACCGTCAGAGAACACAGCCACACCACAGGAGGAAGGGGAGCCTCTGACTGGGAGGATAAATGAGGGTGTCCTGCTGGATAAATGAGGGGGCCCATCAGGTGAATAGAGTGCTGTTAGCAAATGAGGTTGTACTTGCGGGATAAATGGGACTGGTGTGCTGGATAAATGGGGTTGTGCTGTCAGATGAATGCATTATTGCTCGTGGGCGAAGGGTGTCCTGGGAACAGATGAGGGTGTCCTGCTGGATAGATGAGCTGCCGCCACCAAATGGATCAGACCCTGACCACAAGGGAGACACCATCACCGAGGACGAGGGTATTTTGTTCCCACTGGGGCTCCTGGGGTGTCTTCTGGCTCAGATGGTACAGGCTGTGAGGACCGTTGGCTGCAGCAGGCCCTGGGTTAACCAGGTCTATCAGAGAAGCAGGAGGGTGCAGGGTAGGGGGCTGGAGCGGGCAGCTGCTCTGTTCACCCCGTGAGACAGCCGGCACCTCTCCTGGAAGCCGTATTCCTCCCTGCCATTCTCCTTGTGCATCATA
Source organism: Cnephaeus nilssonii (assembly GCF_951640355.1). NCBI lineage: Eukaryota > Metazoa > Chordata > Mammalia > Chiroptera > Vespertilionidae > Cnephaeus > Cnephaeus nilssonii. The sequence goes on from NC_137078.1 coordinate 73,341,883, forward strand.
CTCTTCCTGACTTTCTCCACTCCACGCTTGTCTCTTATTCTAGGTTGCCCTCTCTCAGCGCAGTTTGGAGAAGCTCCTGTCATGTGCCAGCTACTCTGCCCAGTCTCATTAATTCTTCCTGCGACACAGTATTACCTCCCTTCTCGCTCTCATTCATTCTACAAACATTTATTAAACTCCTTGTTTATATCAAACTCATGAGGTACAGTAAAAAAATGGACAAAAATCCCTCATGAATTAAGTGAGGGGGCCCATCAGGCTCCCTTATATTCTAATGTTCTAATTTCCTTATATTCTAATATAAGGAAAACCAGACAATAAGTAATAAATACAGAAGATAAGTTATATATTTATGCATACAACATATAATTTATTGATTTAAAAATATATATATATATATATATATATATATATATATATATATACAACAATTATATATTAATTTAGAAAGTGATAATGACTTTGGAAAACTTTAGAGTAAGTAAGGTAAGGGGGCCAAGAAATGGCAGAGAAGAAGAGCAATTGTTAAGAGAGTGGCCAGGCTGGGCCTCCTGAAAGGTGGCATCTGGACAAAGACTCAAAGGAGAGGAGGGATTGGTTGGGTATCTGGGGGAACAGTGTTTCTCTGAGACAGAGGCCCCAAGGTGGAACCATGCCTCTTAGGCTCAAGGGACAGAGGGAGGGTCAAGCCAGACAATGTCAGGGGAGGAATCTGAGAGGTCACAGAGGGGCTTGTGGATTCTAGCCAGGCCCCCGTTCTTTATTCTGAGCAAGATGGGTGCATTGGAGGGTTCTGAGGTCGTCGGAAGGATCACTGGCTGCTGCACAGTGGAGAGCTGTGGGGAAGTAAGGGTAGAAGCTGCTACCGTTGGAGGACACTGAGGTTCAAAGCATCTTGCTCCAGAGCCGCATGAAGCCAAAACTGGGGTTGTGCTGTCAGATGAATGCATTACTGCTCAGACCAAGACCACTTTGCCCTGCACCAGCCTCTTTCTGGTGGGTGAGGCCTCTGGAGACTGGCCTCTCTGGGCCAGGTCCTGAGGGAGAGTAGGATGGACATAGGATGGCCACTGTCCCTTCCCTCTGCCCCTAATGGTCTCTCTGAGCTTGAATCAGAAAGATCCTGTTTCTCCTGGGAACCCGCCCCAAGTCTGTCTGGAGGTGTAGGAGGCATGAGGCCCCAGAAGCCCGCCCAGCTCTGGGCATCAGGGAAGCCTGGGCATGCCAGGGCGTGGCTGTGGTGGTGGGTTGCTAGGTGACTCCAAGAGGGAGCCCTGGTTACTGCTGCCTGGCAGAGGCGTCTCCCTCCTCTGCCTCCCTCACCACCTCTGTGGCCTCTGGCTTCCCAGGAGGCCTTGTGGGCAAGATGTGATTGGCGCTTGCCACTGGATCTTGGCCCAGAGCTCTGATTGGTACCAGGTGGCTGGTCCCTGAGGAGCCAGACTAGACTGCGGAGCCTGGGCTTCCCTCATGGGGCACAGCCCTGGTGCACACCTGATGTAGAGCCCAGCTCAGCAGTCAGAGGCCAAGGTCCTCACCTTGCTCTGGGCCTCCTCCCTGGGTGACCCTGGGAAAGGCATGGCATCCGTCTGCCCTATCTATCTGGCTTGCAAAATCCCTCCCAAAGGGAGAGTGCAAGGCGGGTGCCGAGCGAGAGGGCTCCAGGCACTTCTGCCCCATCCCCTGACGACTTAAGTGTGTAACACTCAAGTATTGCATTAGATTCTCTTTACAAAAAGAACGTCACAACTTAAAAAAAAAAAAAAGTTTCAAGACCTCTGGACTGGATGATTCCAAGAACTTTGATTATCAAATTTAAAAGGTCCTCAGAATACCATTGGCCCATCTCATCAGTTTACGGGTAGGGAAACTGAGGCCCAGAGTGGAGGAGGGACTTGCCCCAGATCAAGCTTGGTGGAGGGGGAAGAGCACCAAGTAGGGATCCTGAGGCTTGGACTCAATTCCAGCTCTGCCACCAGGTCCTGGGCGGCTTTGGGCGAGACCTTTCTCCTCTCTGGGTTTGATCAGTCATGGTCTCAGGCTGGAGCTCGGGCACCCAGGGGTACTGGCTGGGCAGGGGACAGAGAGGGGAAGGATACAAACTGTCATAGGCCCGGAGCACATGCTCTTGGTGGTAATCTGAAACACTTTTATTTGTATTCAGAAAATGTGGATGTATTATGACGTACAATGCAAAATTCCCTTGAATTCTAAAAAGGAAGCACAAGGCTTGTAAGGAATTTTGATCTTTGAATATGCCCCCAGTCTTCCCAGGCTGCTAGCTTCTGGGAATGGTTACATGGAAAGTTTGAGAAGCACTGGAGTGCTGGCTTCATAAGATGCATTGGAAATCCTGCAACTCCTCTCTCTCTCCCCGGGTGGAATGCGATGTCCTTTAGACTCAGTGAGACTAACCTGAAATCAATACCGGGCTCTGCCACTTAAACTGTGTGAACTTGGCAACTTCCCTGGCAACTTCCTCAACCTCTCCGAGCCTCACGCTCCTCACCTTGAAATAGGGATCACAATCCCCGACTCGTGTGGAGTTTGATAGAGTGATTGCATGAGATAAAGTACTTACAAGGCCCAGAGCTGAACAGGTAGTACTGAGTAGGTGCTGGTACTTGGTGATGTCCTTCCTCCTCCCCCCACCTCTGAGCACTCAGAACCAGGCTGGTACCTAGTGACATTAATCAAGAGGTGTTGCCTGACTGGCCTTCAGCTGGAGAGGCTGGGAGGTGGAGCCTCTGTAAGCCAGATGTCCCATTTGGGAGAACTGAGGCCCCGGTGGCCCCTGAACACAGGTGTGGGGAGGGGCTGGGGAGGCAGGTGCAGGGGCGGGAGCAGGATAGGGGATGAGTACCACTCCCTGGAGGGTCCAGCTCCCCTCCTCTCAGGGTCCCAGGAGAAGCCAGGCAGGGCAACACGGGGAGGGGCCTTGGAGACCCAGCTGTCACCTCCCAAGACCAGAAAGTGCCAGAGATAGGGCACCTGGGGCCCTGAAGAGCCAGGTGCTCTGGAGTTCAGGCTGAGGGAGGGTACCCTGGGCAGCAGAAAGGACCCTTCCTTCTGGACCCCGATGGGAAGGGGGCGGGAGGGAGAGTCCTCATGGGTCAGTGATTACAGGGCTGGGTGGATAAAGAGTTAAGAGCAGGTCCATGCGCTGGGCAGATCTGGAGTGGTACCTGGCATTGCTGCCTATGGGACCATGGGCAAGTTACATCATGCCTCTGGGCCTCCACTCTCTGGTACCTGAGCTGGGTAATGCCAGCTCTCCAGAGTTACTGGTGCCCAGCACAGTTACAGTCAGCATAATGTCAAGGAGAGAGAGACAGAGCAGGTCTATGGGTGATCCAACAGGTGAGGGTCTTCCGGACAGGGTGAGGGATTTAACTGTTTATGAACACCTGGTGTGTTCCGAGGTGGTTATTGAATGTCACCCCCTTTTTTTCAGGGTAGCTCACTAAAGCACTGAGGCTCATAGAGGTTAAGTCAACAGCCCGTGGTCATAGAGCTAGGTGGCTGCAAAGAGCCAGGCATCCTGACTAGCCTTCTGATACTCAAGCGCCTGCTGTTTCCACAGCAATACCTGAGCCAGGAGGTCAAGGTCACCAGGTGGGAGGCCCCAGAGGTGGGGCGGTGGCAGGCCCAGTAAGTTCCTGTGAAGTCAATCTAGCTGTGGCCTCCTCTGCCTTCCTCTGTCCCCAGGACAGGGCTGGCAAAAGCAGGCAGTCATATGGGGAGCACTACAGACTGGCACAAAAGACATTTAGAATAGGATATGTGCAGCGGTGACAAAGGGTGAAGCCCAGGGAAGTGCCCGGGACAGCAGAGAGGGCTGTGTAGCCCTGGGTAAGCCACCTCTCTGAGCCTGGTCTTCTTATCTGTAAGTGGACATTATGCCACGTGCTCTGTGGAGATTTGTGAAGATTTCACCAGGATGGGGCTTTGTAGGGAGGGTGGGCTGCAACCCAAAAGGCAGGCCAGAGAGCTGGGCTGGCTTGAAGGTGGGGGCACTGAGCAGAAATGGGGTCGGAGGCCTCCAAGCCCATGGATGTATTTTGCTGGAATCCAAGGCCTCTGTGGAGTTCCCAGAAGCTCAGCAGAGTTGGGGGCAATCTCTGAAAAGTGTCAGGCCTCTGCCCACCTTGGGGATGCCCAACCTGTTCGGCTCTCCCCGGCCAGGCCCTCCCAGCAAAGGGTTAACAGCCTTCTCTACCTGCAGTTGCATTTTAAAGACACGAAATTAAAGCAGGTAATTTATTCTCCCCACACACGAAAGAGCAATTAGTTCTAAACAGGGCTTAATCAGTCACCACGAGATTGATTTCTGGAGCCCTGGGTTTTCGGGCTCCTGGCGCCATGCCAGACTGGGGAAGGAGGGGGGCGGACAAATGAGCCACAGCAGCATGAGCCCTTACATAATCTGCTGGGGGGGGGGGGGGGGGCGGCTGGCAGCCGGGCTAGCCCCGCGGTGGGGCTCGGCTGAGTCAGAGAGGGGATCTTGCTCTCCGGCTGCAGACCCCTTGAGAGTAGCCCTCAGGGTTGGCGATGCCTCCCAGGAAAGGCCCCGCCCAAAGCTCGGCCCCACCCTCTGGGCAGTGCCTGCGGGGGCGGGGGCGGGGGCGGGGAGGGCTGAGGTGGTTCTAGGGTCTTGGATGGATATTCTGAGTTTGTCTGACCGGATGCTTACCCCTGCCTTCCTCCCCCCTAATCCCTTCCCCCATTCACCTTTTCATCTTCCCTATTTCCTCCCCTTCCCCGCTTCTGGCTCTTTTCCATTCTCTTATCCTCCTCTTTCTCTATTCCCTCCCCCTCCTCTTTCCATCACTACCCCATCTTTACTCTTGGCCTCCTCACTTCCCACTCCCCGACCCATGTCCTTGTCTCTGGTCACAGAACTCCATCCGGCACAACCTGTCGCTGCACACCCGTTTCATCCGCGTGCAGAACGAAGGCACGGGCAAGAGCTCCTGGTGGATGCTGAACCCTGAGGGCGGCAAGACCGGCAAGACGCCGCGGCGCAGGGCCGTGTCCATGGACAATGGGGCCAAGTTCCTGCGCATCAAGGGAAAGGCAAGCAAGAAGAAGCAACTGCAGGCACCCGAGCGAAGCCCCGACGACAGCTCCCCGGGCGCACCAGCACCGGGGCCTGTGCCTGCCGCGGCCAAGTGGGCCACCAGCCCAGCCTCGCACGCCAGCGACGACTACGAGGCGTGGGCCGACTTCCGCAGTGGCGGGAGACCCCTGCTCGGGGAGGCGGCTGAACTGGAGGACGACGAGGCCCTGGAGGCCCTGACGCCGTCGTCGCCGCTCATGTACCCGAGTCCCGCGAGCGCGCTGTCGCCCGCGCTAGGTGCGCGCTGCCCCGGGGAGCTGCCCCGCCTGGCGGAGCTGGGAGGCCGTATGGGCCTGCACGGCAGCAGCGCGGGGATGCCCGAGGCCCTGCTGGACGGCGCGCAGGACGCGTACGGGCCGCGGGCCCGCGCCGGGACGCCCGCCTACTTCGGCAGCTGCAAGGGCGGCGCTTACGGCGCGGGTGGGGGCTTCGGGCCGCCGGTGCTGGGCGCGCTGCGACGCCTGCCCATGCAGACCATCCAAGAGAATAAGCAGGCCAGCTTCGCGCCGGCCGCCCCGCCCTTCCGCCCCGGGGCGCTGCCCCCGCTGCTGCCGCCGCCGCCGCCCGCACCCCGCCCCGGCCCGGTGCTGGGCGCGCCCGGGGAGCTCGCGCTGGCGGGCGCGGCCGCCGCCTACCCTGGCAAGGGCGCGGCCCCATACGCGCCGCCGGTGCCCTCGCGCAGTGCCTTAGCCCACCCCATCAGCCTTATGACGCAGCCCGGCGAGGCGGGCACCGCGGGCCTGGCGCCTCCTGGCCACGCGGCCGCCTTCGGGGGCCCGCCCGGCGGCCTCCTGCTGGAAGCACTGCCCGGGCCGTACGCCGCGGCCGCCGGGCCTTTGGGTGCCGCGCCGGACCGCTTCCCGGCCGACCTGGACCTCGACATGTTCAGCGGCAGCCTGGAGTGCGACGTCGAGTCCATCATCCTCAACGACTTTATGGACAGCGACGAAATGGACTTCAACTTCGACTCGGCACTGCCTCCGCCGCCACCCGGCCTGGCCGGGGCCCCTCCCCCCAACCAGAGCTGGGTGCCGGGCTGAGGATCCGCTCGCTGCGCCCCGGGTGCCAGCCCCGCCCCCAGAGGGCCTCCGTCTTCCCATCCTGATCCCCGGGTCCCCATCCCCCTGATTCCAGCTCCACGGAGGATCCAGGAGACAGCCCCAGCCCTGCTAGAGACATCTCTCAGAAGTTGGCGGCTGAGGGATGTGGTAGGGAGGGGCTGGGGCACCCCACATTCCTGCCCAGACTCCTGAGAGCCGCTCCCCCTACTCCCGGGGCAGGAAGCCTGGGGGTGGAGGCTGAATTCCGGACTGGGTGGGAGTGGGGAGGAGTGAGATGGGCTGCGCTGGCTGGAGAAGCCTACCCGGAGATGGGGGGAGGTGAGCGAGGGCGTCTCTCAATCTTCAAGTTTCCTTTGCAGGCGCCCTCGCGGTAGATGGTGAATCGCCTACCCCAACTGACACTTTCCACTGGTCTTAGCCTACCCACCGAAAGCCAGCAACCCCTTCCAGAAAACACACTCACAGCTGCCCATTGGCTGTGCACCCTGAACTGTCCTTAGCCCTGAACCGCCCTCTGACCCTGCACCCTCATGGTCCAACCCCTCCCTCCCACCCTTGTCAATCAATCCTAGCTTCTCCCCTCCTCCCTCGAGTCAGTTGCCCTTTGCAGTCCCTACCACCCCCTCCCCCCCACACTCCCCCAAGAACAGGTCACAGCCTCTCCAGCGGGCCTCAGCTCTAGATCCACACCCCAACCCCAGCACCCCTTTCTCCGTGCCAGTCCTTGCTCCTCTCTCCCATATTTATAAGTGTCGGGGCGGGGCGGGCTGTGGGCGCGGCGTCCCTGGCGCATATCGTAGGCTGTGTACCGTGGCCGTGCCGTCAGTCAGCGTGTGCGTGTGCGTGTGTGCCGTGTCGAGGCCGTGTAGAGTGCATTGTACAGCATATTTTCATGAATAAAATTGTTTTAAATATTTCCTGCGCCTTGGGCTAGCAGGGGGAGGGGTGGGGGAGGAGGATAACTGGCAGGGATCCTGGGGCGGGGGTTCCAGTGTCTGAGTCCCTATTGTGGTTTTGTGTCTGAGAATGTGTCCGCATTCCCTGATGCCTCTCTGCTCAGCACACATTGGTTAAACGCCCACTGAGTTTTGGCGGCTGGGGATGTGACCGTGGAGCTGTGCACCTGTTTCTTGTGCATGCGGGACGTTTCAGGCCTGGGAAACGCTGCCCTGAATAAGCCTCTGAGTTGGGAGAGAAGGCACAGATATCTACTGAGAACCTGCAGCGTTAGGTTCTGTGTTAGTATGACTTTGGTTCCCATTGTACAGATGAGAAAACAGGGTCCGGAAGGGAAAATGTCTTGAGAAAGCAGGGTGGGGTGGTGGACAGGAAGCCTTTGAAGGCACATTTCTATTTGATTCCAGTCATTCCTTGCTGTTTTTTTTTTTTTAAATCAGCCCATGACCTTGGACATGTTTTAAATCTCTATAGCCTTGCTTTCCTGGTCTAGATCGTAGGATAATAGCACCCATCCCATGGATTTCTTGTGAGGAGTAAATGAGGAAAGGTATGTACACCGATGAGCACAGTCCTGCATCCTCCCACTCACTCATTCCTCCATGGGAGATTTATTGAGCACCTGCTATGTGACAGGTTTGTTTTTTAAGTATATTTTTATTGATTCCAGAGAGGGAGAGAGAGAGAGATAAAAACATCAATGATGATAGAGAATCATGGATCAGCTGCCTCCTGCATGCCCCCTTCCTACCCCCTGGAGACTGAACCCGTAAACCAGGAAATGTGCCCTGATTGGAATTTAACTGTGACCTGGTTCATAGGTCGACGCTCAACCACTGAGCTATGCCAGCCGGGCTGTGATAGGTCTTGTACCAAGCATTGGGGCTGCCATAGAGAGCAACATAGGTATAATCTCTGCCCTCAAGAAACTTAAGAGGCTCGAGTGGTACACAGATGATTAAATAGGTGATTATAGATCAGAGCTATAATGAATGGAGGAGCCAGGGGTCTGTGGTGGGAACAAATAACGTTGATCGAATGCTTGAGGAGTCAGGGAAGATGCCTGGAGGGAGTATTGTCTCAGTTGAGCCTTAAAGGGTGAGTTGGCATTGGGAAGGGAAGGGCTTCAGAGAGAGGGAACGGCATGATCAGAGACTCAGAGTCAAGAGATCATGTGGGCTCCAGAACCAAAAGCAGTTTAGTGTGGCCAAAACTCAGAGATGGAAAGGTTACCTGATGAGGGGGAGGCAAATGGGCCAGAGGGGACAACAATGGGAGGGAGTCAGTGGCCAGGCTAGAGGGACTGGTCTGACTCAAGTCAGGAGAGAGAGGAGGGCAGTGGGGCTGGAGGGGGAAGGATGAGCTCACATATAGAGTCACTGGGACTGTTGTGGATTGGACGGGGGTGGGGGGGGCGGGATGAGGGAGAAAGGAGAGTGAAGTGATGCCTGATTTCTGGTTGGGCAGACAGCTCTCCCCTGAGATGGGGAACTTCCAGGCTGGCGGAGCCCTGGGGAAGATGGTGCACTCAGCTTCAACCAGGCTCAACCTGAGTTATGTCCTGTGGGATTGGGGAGGGATGTTCAGGAGCATAGATACGGTGTGAATGGCATTCCCTGGCATTGGGCAACATGCCGGCCTGGAGAGTTCAGCTGGAGAGAGGAGTCCGAAGCCCAGGAAGGTGTCTGGGCTGGAGAGGGAGGTCAGAAAATCCACACAGAGGCGGTCATGGGGGTGTTGCAAGTGGCTTGGAGGGTGGTGCGGAGTGGGAAGAACAGGTGACCGAGGTCTGCTCTGGTGAATACCTTAGAACACCTTGGCACAGGAAGGGGAGCCACCGGCTGAGAAGGAGCAGCCCCATGGAGAGGAGGAGGAAAGCCAGAACACTGGGTTCCTAGAATCTGTGAAGAGTCAGGTCCTAGAAAGAAATGCCCAATGCACTCACTTTTCGGAGCCTCACTTTCTTGGTCTGGAAGATGGGCCAATAGCATCTGCCTCAGATTTGTTTTGAGGAGCAAATAAGATTGGAATTACTCTCAGAGGTTATACAACTGGCAAGGGACAAACCAGGGTTCTTGCCCAGACTGTGTGCCTCTGATGCCCTGGCTCTGGCCCTTGCTGCCTCCGGGGAGGCGGGGGCCGAGGGCGGGGGGTGAGCAGAAGAGCAAAGGAGCTCTGAGCCAGCAGCACCTGTGCAGGTTCTGGGCTCAGTTGGGGGCCAAGACCTCACTGGGGTGTGGTAGGTGTTCTTGCTGGGTGGAGAGCACAGAGAGGCTGATGGACCCTCCCCTGGGACACATGCCCTGGCCCCACCCCACAATCAGAATCTGGGGCAGCCCAGCTGGATCTGGGCTCCATATGGGCTGCAAAGCTGCTCCCACCCTGTTTGACGGAGGGTGGGCTGCTGGTGTGTGTAGGTCTGTGTGTGTCAATGTAGCCCCATATGCATGCGTGTGTGTGTGTGTGTGTGTGTGTGTGTGTGTGTGTGTGTGGAATGACAGTGTCTCCATCTCTGGGTGTGCCCACATGTGCACTCGGAGCTGAGGAGTCCATGCCTGCGGGAATGGTGTGTGCTGCATGCCTTCCTCTCTGGATGTGTCTGACTGTCTTGGCGCAGACCTCGCCACGTGCACCTGAGCTGCTGTTCCCCTGCCAGGAGCGCCTTATGGGCTGCTCTGCTGTGGGAGGGGAGGAGAGGGGAGGGGAGGGGAGCAGAGGGACATTCCCACCCTGGGATGCACCAGGCTCTTGAGCAGAGAGCAGTGAGACCGCCTTAGAGTAATGACTGAGCTTGGCCTGGCTCAGGCCAGTGGCAATTGCAGAGACAGCTCCTGGGCTGGGCCCCATCAGGAGAAAGGGGGCAACACCCCTGCTTCTGGGGGTCTGCGACTGGCCCTTCCCTCGCCAGCCATGGAGCCCAGCAGACGCGCCCCCCTCCATGCCTACTCCCTGGGAGGCGTCTGACACATGATTTATTCATAAAAAGCCATTATTTGTGCCAAAGAAGAACTGAGCTGCTCGCTTTTTAAGTGCTGATAATGCTCTCAGCCTCCTTGCCTCTCCTCTCCCATTCCCTCCCCTCTTCTCTCTCTTATCTTCTCTCTCACCTCCTAGGGACTTCCCATGCTTTCTCCACCCCCTCTCTTCCCCCTCCCCCTCCTGGTCTCCCTCTCTAGTCCTTTATTGTTCTCCTCATACCTCCTCTCCTCCCATTTCATTCTCCTCTCCTCCCACCCCACTTACCTCCTCCCACTTCCGCTCTGCTATTAGGGGTGTGAGGCTGGGTCATTGGAGGCTTGGAACCAGTTGCCCCAGGTTGGGGAAGGCCTACGCCAGCCAGGAGCCCGGTGGACCCCACCCACCACCTCAGCCTTCCCCCTCTTCAGGACCAGGGGAAGTTTGGGAGGAGGGGGAGCAGGCTTAGAAAGGCAGGGGTCTTGGGAAGCTGTCACAACCTGCTCCCCCATGGTAAAGGGTGTGACTTTCCTCCGTTATTAACACCAGTTTCCCAAGGCAAAGTCCCTAGGCTCCCTCTTCCCCTCAAGTGAGACCCTGTTATTCAGGTGGTGCCAGGAGAGGCTGGCTTCAGGGGAGGCACTTGGAGCCCCATCACATGGTGAGCACCCTGTTTCCACACAGGAGGCAGCAGATGTGAGCATGGACAAGGACACACACAAGGTTCTTAGAAGCGCACGCACACACAGGCATGCACACAGCTCCACACCAACTCACACAGATGCAAAGCCTTCCTCCCTGAGCACCTGCAGTGGGGGCTGAAACTCTTGCCATTCAGACACCTGCTCTGTCATTCATTCATTCATTCATTCATTCATTCATTCCACTAACTGCTTTTGCACCCCTTTTGTGCCAACAGTGGTGCTGGGCACTGGGAGGCAGAGATGAACTTGATTGGACCACAGGAAGTGGGGAGCTGGAGCAGAGGGGGCACTGCAGGGCCTTCCCTCAGCCTTGGGTTGGGGGTTAGGTGCCCAGCAGACAAGAGGTTAAGTCATTTGGCATCCAGAGCTGGAGCCATTAGGCCTCCTAATTATGAAATTATCGAGGTCCTCAGGTGACTGCTAATTTCACACACACTGTTCCTCTCACGGCTAATGAACGCCCGCAGAACCCACGCCTTGTCTTTCCTGCTGAACAGTGACCTGCAGTTAATGAGCTCAGGAAGGCAGACAGGCAGCCGGCTGGGTGGGTGGGACGCTAGGCCTGAGGAGGGGACGCTGGCCCTCCTGCCTTCCTGGCTCCCTCGATGGCTGCCCGTCCCCAGCGAGGCTTCAGGGCCAAAGCCCAGCCTGAGGTTTCTGCAGGAGAGGCCGGCCAGGGGCCCTTGGGAGCAGGGGAGCAGGGAGGGATGCAGATTTGGGGAGGGCTTTGGTTACAAGGTTCTGGAATGAGCATGGGGGTGGGAGGAGAGATGAAATGCAAATGGTGGGGAAAGCCCATTTTTGTTCATCCTGGAGCCATGTCAGAGACGTTTATTAAGGGCTGGGGGTAAGGACAGCTTCCGGGGTGGGAATCGGTGGTGGCGGCAGTCTTACTCTGATGCTGGTGACAGTGATGACTCTGGGGGAGGACGGCGCTAATGAGAGTGGCAGTGTCAACTGGGGAGGTTGCAGCGCTGCTGGTTGTGTGTGTTTTTTTAAGTTTTGATTTTTTTCAAGTTAAAAAATAACATAAATGTGAAAAAAAAGCACATACTGGTTGCAATCTTAGGTGGGGGCAGTGCAGGAGGTCACGTTCCCCCCATAGGGACACAGTGGACCCTTCGGGCTGACCACCAGGTGGTTTGAAGGCCCTATGACCTGCCCATGGGGAGTACCCTGCCACTGCCCCGTGATGCCCCAGCCCGGTCAGGGCCAATTGCGTGGCAGTGTGGTGACTGAGAGCAAGGCGGTGAGAGTCATGGTCTGGGTGCCAGGGCTTCTATTGTAGCTTTTTCCGTCCTATGGCTTTGAGCAGGCTCCTTTCCTTCCTGGGCCTCAGTTTCTCAGTGAGTAAAGGAGAGGGTTAGACTAGAGCTGTGCTTACAGGACAGGCCTGGGCTCCTGGGGGGGGCGGGGGGCGTTGTTTGTACTTGGTCTGAATCCTCATCAGGGGCCCTGCCTGGAGGCAGACACCCAGGCTGAGGGACAGACAAGGAGTCCCTCGTGCTCCAGGTCTGTATATTTTGTGCCTGGGGTGCAGGGATGTGTGTATTCCTCCATCCTCTTGAAGCGCCCCGCCCCCTCCCTTGGGAGTAAGCCTGCTTGTAGGCTGTGTCCTCTGACAGCAAGTTCCAGCTCAGCCACCAACTCACCTCCACTTATTGGCCTCAGTTTCCCACCTGTCAAAGGTAGGTCATAGACATGTGAGTTCACATTGGATGAGACAAAGACCTCAGATGGTTGCTCTGTGTCTTGGGCCTGGCCAGTTCTTTCCCCAAGTGCCACAGGGTCTGCCAGGCAGCTGGCTTCATGTTGAGGCCAGGACAAAGGGTCAGTACCACCAGGTTCTGGGAGAGGAGGGGTTGGGAGGGTGGGAAGGAACTCCCCACCTGCAGGTAGGCACACTCCCCGCGTCTTGCACATTCCTTCTAGCCCTCTGCGTGTGTCCATTGGGCCCATGCAACCACAACATGAGGTAGATGCTTTTATTACCTCCATTTCACAGATGAAAACTGAAGATTAGAGAGGTTAAGTGATTATCCCAAAGTCACACAGCTAGAAAATGACAGAGCCAGGATCACACCTAAAGCCCATGGGCCTTTGACAGCTACGTTACACCTTTGGCTCACACATCGTGTACAAATACCCAAGTACATGCATGCCACATACACATATATCCCCCAACCAGAGATTCTTTTTCTTCCATATCTCGCCTACATGCATACAGATGCACATTCCTGCCCTGCCCTGTGCTTAGGTATACACACTCACACTCCACAGATGCACTTGGGTGTGAATACGCACCTTATTTAAGCAGACTTGCAAAAATTCACGTGCATGTGCCTGCTAGGAGATGTCCACGTACAAACATGCAAAGCACATGAGTGCATGCTTAAATACACAGGCTCTATCACATGCACACAAACACACACACCCAGGAACATAGTACACACACAAATACATACCCTTGTATGTATGGTAGCATTCACCCATGCCTGGGCACTGACAAAATAGTATGTAAGCAATCACCTCAAAAGAGCATTTATACACACACGTGCACATCGTGTGTCCGTACAGACACATGTCCTCCACATATGAAACAAGGCACACAGGCACTTGCGCATGTGCACACAGACACAGGCACGCAGGACAGGGCATCCTGGTGCAGCGAGGTGAGCAACCTCATGTACGGGTGTAACGGGTGGACCCATGTCCTAAGTGACTATCAAAGTGTCGTGGTGTGCGAGGCACAAACACCAATTAGTGGGGCCTTTGAAAGCATCAGCTCGTTAGAGGGGAAGCAGGAGAGGCTGGAATTGGCATAAAGCACAGAGCTATTTAACTACCGTGGGGCGGGGGTATGTACGCTGCAGAAAGGCCTTTGGGCAGAGCTCCCCACTCCACTCTGCACTTGTTAGTGAGGAAAGACCCTCACAAGGGGCCTTGGCAGGCCGCTTTGATGCTCCTTGAAGGGGAGGGGGGGTTGGGGGACAGTCTTCTGCCAGCGTTGGGCTGGCAATGAGTGAGCGGGGGCTGCGCCAACTGGTGATCAATTTCATGCACATCATAAACCTAAGTGCTTTCTGGAGAGTCGGGCAGATTGCACATAAAGTCCCCCTTCTGTCCCTAGCACACGGGTGGGCGGGTGAGGCAGAGGCTTGCCCTGGTAGACAGACCTCTGCCAGGCCGCTGGAGACCTGAAGAACCTGGTCCCCAGGAGGAGGCTTCCCTGAAGACGGGGGCCATTCTCTCAGGAGGGCTGGCATTTTTGGGGGGGGGGGGGCAGCTGGAGATGGTGCAGGAGCTCTGTGGTTTGCCAAACTCTGTTGCCTAATGGCTGAATGACTTTGGGCAGTCAGCTCCTCTGACCCTTGGTTTTTTCATCTATAAAATGGGTTGATGTAAGAATTAGATGAGTTACTGCCTGTGACATGATATGTAACAGGGCTGAAGGACCTCTGAGCACAAATGAGATGACATTTGCATTTAAATGGCTCTGGCTCTGTCTGAGTCCCTACATGCTCACTGCCAGCCATTTCTGGCAGGCTGCAGGGGTAGGGTCTCACAGGGGCCCACAAACTGTCTTTCACGACAGGAGCCCATCCATGCTTCCATCCTGGTTCTGCTTAAACTTGTGCTCATGAACGTCTGCCACCCCTGAACATGTTTGGAACATCCTCCTCACCATCCCTCCCCTCATGAACTACCAGTCCAGGCCAAAGGGGTGGCCTCTGGATGCTCTCCAAGTCCTCTGTCCTTTGGATACCAGAGCAGTTCTGGGCTATGCATCAAGGTCAAGGTGGCAGGATGGGGGTAGAGGGATGGAAGGGGTAAAGGGTGGAGGAAACTGTGTTCCTACTCAACTCTGTGTCTTGTCATCTGGGCCTCAAAGAGCTGTGTTAGTGCATATTATCGTCTCTCAAACACTCTCATGAAATCAGTTTCTTCAGCTCCTGCCCCTGCTCTCACTCTGGAAGCTCAAATCCAGGCCAGGTGCTGTGCTGGGGAGGGGCCCCCCACTGCCCCCCTTCCAGGAACCCACACAATGGAAGGTTGAAGAGCGATTCTGAAGCCAGACTGTCCATATTTAAATCCTGCCTTAGCTATTTATAAGCCACATGATGTTAGGTAGCTTACTTTACCTTTGCCTCAATTTTCTAATCTGTAAAATGGAGATGATGGTATCTACCTCATAGGGCTGAAGTTGTGAGAAATAAATAAACAAATATGAGTAAAGTGCTTGGAGCAGTACCAGGCACATAGCCACAGGATGTGAGTATTTCCTCATATTACTATAGGCCCTGTGCACTAAATTCATGCACTGGGGAGGGAGGAGGTCCCTCAGCCCGGCCTGCGCCCTCTCGCAGTCTGGGAGCCCTCGGGGGATGTCCGACTGACAGCTTAGGCCCACTCCCCGCAGACCTAAGCCGGCAGTCAGACATCCTTAGTGCTGCCATGGAGGCGGGAGAGGCTCCCGCCACCACCGCTGCGCTCACCAGCCATGAGCCTGGCTCAGGACTTCTGGCTGAGCAGCACTGCCCCTATGGGAGCGCACTGACCACCAGGGGGCAGCTCCTGCATTGAGCGTCTGCCCCCTGGTGGTCAGTGCATGTCATAGCAACCGGTCGTTCCGCCTTTCCGTCTATTTGCATATTAGCCTTTTATTATATAGGACTAGAGGCCCAGCATGCGAAATCGCACGGGACCCGCCTCCACCTCGCAGCTCTGACCGGTTGTTTGGTCGTGACGCCATTAGGACGTTACGCCCACAGGCCTTTTATAATATAGGATTATTATGATATTATAGCCATTGTTCCTATTTCTTCCTGAGCCCTTTCTCAGAGCCCCCTCTCAATTCTTCTAGCTGCAAAACCCGTCTCCATACTTACCAGTGCGTTCAAAACAGAAGGGGGAGTCCGACAGTTCATAATTCCAGGGGGCAACTTCCACTTTATAATCATTGTCAGTGTTCACCCCCAATTATTCAGTGCCCAACCTGAGCATCTGAACACAGCTCTCTCCTGTTCTCTCCAATACATGGAGCTCGCTGTCGGTCTGCTTGGGCTGCTATAACAAATGGACCGGGTGGCTTAAACAACAAACACTTATTTCTCACCTGTCTGGAGGCTGGGAAGTCTGAGATCAAGGTTTCTCGTGAGAACACTTTCTGGTTCCCTTTCCCATTTTCCTTCCTATGTCAGAGAAAGTGCTCTGGTCTCTTCCTTTTTTCATAAGGACACTAATATAATCATGGAGGCTCCACCTTGTGATCTCATCCAAACCTAACTACCTCCCAAGGGCCCCTACCTCCAAGCACCATCACATTGGGGATTATGGCTTGACCATGAAGTTTGGCCTGACACAGACATTCAGTTTATAACACCCACCCAACCAGGACATCGCATAGCCAGGCACTTCCCCACGAGCCTGGTATGCAGTAGGCACTCAGGGACTCTGTGTGGACCTTTTAATAATCAATCCTCACCACCACCCTGTGAGGAGCAGATGGTTATCCTCTGACGAGAAATGGGGATATAGCGCTCAGAGAGGGCTGTGTTAGGATAAGAGAGGCTATGCCTTACAAACAAACAACCCCTAAATCTCAATGGATGAACACAACAAAAGTTCATTGTTTACTTATGTAAATTCTGCTGCAGGTCCAGGCAGCTCTCAGGGCTGACTCAGCTTTTCCGTGCTGCTTTGATCTCGAAGACCCACCATCTCAAAAGAGGCTTTTTTGGTTGCTGTAGCAGCTGGAAGATTATGTACCAACTCTTGTATGCTTTGGCCAGGCAGTGACCCTTTCGCCTCTGCCCACAACGCGCTGGTCAGGAGCAGTCACATGGCCCACCTGCCAGCAAGGAGCCTGGGAAATGTAGGAATCCATGTATGAAGGAGAAAGGTTGGAGGTGATGCTGTATGTCCAGGCATGAACCAGACAAGAAAGGTCCAGGAGTTTAGGGTGAGAGGAGGTCCTGCCAGTTGGAGGGGGCTGGATGTAGGCTATGAAGGAGAGCAAGATGGACTTGGAAGGTAAAGAAGAGAAGGATGGTGTTCCATGTGGGGACAAGAATGAGTAAACACACCTGGAGGTAGACAAGCATACAATGCCTCCAAGGAACAATGAGAACATCCTGGCTTACGTGGATCGGTCTGGGGAGGATGGGGAAGGTGAGGGTGGACTTTCAAGGCCTAGAGAGGATGTGTTTTGGGGGCAGAATTGACAAATCCACAGTCCATCAGCACCCGCTGTGTGGTTGTGGTGGGAGAAGAGGGCCCTGGTCTGACTTCCAGGTTTCTGGCTTGGGAAACTGGGAGAGGAGGTACCAGACATCAAGTTGGAGAACCCAAGAGGAGGAGCCGTGTGGGGTCAAAGGGAAAGGTTGGTTTGGGTCACATTGGGTTTGAGATACCATGGAACACACGGGGAGGGGCCAGGAGCCAGTGGATAGTGGGTTCCTAAGCTCAGAAGGAACTGGGGCTGGAGCAGATCAGAAATGTAGGCACACAGATGGTGACTGAGGCCTCAGGCGTGGATTGCATGACTCAGGGGTCATGTGAAAGGCGAATGGGGAAGGGGATCCGGGACAGAGCTCTGGAGGGCAGCCTTGTGAGCAAGGGCAGAGGCCAAGTCCAAGAAGGTATCGGTCAGAGGTGTGGGGCAAATCCAGGAGGTGTCGTGGGAGCACAGGAGAGCCAAGACAGGACAGGTCAATTGTGCCCGACACTGTCCCGGCATCCAGAGGAGGTGTGACCATGGGATTTAGTGGCAAGAAGCCTGCTGGAGACCTTGTTTCTAGGGTATGAGGGGTACAGAAGGCAGCTTGGAGTGGGTTAAGGAGCAAATGTAGACAGCTCTCCCAGAGGCTTTCCTGGATGGAAGGAGAGAGATGGCTCTGGTGAGAGGTCGGGCTGTCAAAGGAGAATGTGTCTTTATTTTTTTTATTTTTTATTTTTTAATATATTTTATTGATTTTTTACAGAGAGGAAAGGAGAGGGATAGAGAGCTAGAAACATCGATGAGAGAGAAACATCGACCAGCTGCCTCCTGCACACCCCCTACCAGGGATGTGCCCGCAACCAATGTACATGCCCTTGACCGGAATCGAACCTGGGACCTTTCAGTCCGCAGGCCGACGCTCTATCCACTGAGCCAAACCGGTTTCGGCAGAATGTGTCTTTAAATATTATTATTTTTATTGTTCTTTTCTTAAAAGAGGGAGCAAACTTGAATATGTTGATAGCTGACAGGAAGGAACCATTAGGAAAGGAGAGTCAGGGGGTCCCTGAGGAGTGGGGGGCCGTGGGAGGAATCGGGGACTGGGAGTGACAGTTGGGATTTACCTAGAAGACACCCCTAGGTGAGCCATTGGGGCAGGGCTGTGAGGAAGCCATGGAGGGGGAGATGGGGAACTACAGTAGTTGAAGCTAGAAGATCTCAGGGACATTGTGGGAGTGGGCGTGCAAGTGTAAGACAGCAAAAGGGAGAGATTGAGGAGTAAAGAGATGAGGTTAGAAAAAGAGGCAGAGAGAGGTTAGAGACACATAAAGATAATCAGAAATAAAGACAAGGAGCAGAAGAGAGACAGAGAGGGAGGATGAAAGGCTGGGCTTAGGCTCAGGGGAGGCCCCCTCCTGGGCGGATGTGGGCGGGGCTGGGAGCGCCTGTGGAAAGAATGTGTGCTGTTCTCAGGGGACCCTGAGCCAGCCCAGAGCTCGGACCCTCTCCTAAATCCAGCGCAGGAGTCCACCTAACTGCAGCCACACAGATGCCCTGGTCCCTTGCTTTCTGGGATCTGGGGGCTGGGAGGTGGACCTGCCAAGCTCTGCCTCCATTGCAGAAGTGGCAGACAAGCCCCTCAAAACAGCTGGTGCTGGGCAGACGGGTGCCCGGGACAGTCCAGGCTTCTGGTCATCCAATGGGCATGGGCCCTGAGTATGGACAGGCCTCGAGGGAGATGAAAGTTGCAGCCAAGTCCCTGCCCCCGCTCCTCATGGCCCCAGCCCCAGGCCTTGTCGCCCCTGGAGCCTAGGCCACCCTGACATTCACCTAATTGTCTTCCAGCTTTGATGAGTGGCTCCAGAGAGGTGCTGCCATGGATCAAATTAAATGTGAGCCAAGCAGGCAGGCTGATGAGGAGGCAGGAAATACCACATTTACATAGCCCAGCGCCCGGGCTGGAGACCTGACCTGGAGAGGCAGATCCAGGGACTCCGAGACACAGAGGGAGTCAGAGAGACAGAGACAGGGAGATAGGGTGGGGGGTGGGGAAGAAAGCAACAGCGTAGAGGGTGGGGGAAGGTGGGCAGGGCAGGGAGGACTTGCCACCTCCAGGCAAGTGACTGTGCCCTTCGGAGCAAAGAGGGAAGGGGGTGGCCCAAAGCCCAAGATGCAGCGGAGCGCCCCTCCTGCCTGACTCCCAGCTGAGTCTCCAGCAGCGCCCCTCACCCGGCCCAGACCCCACAGCTGGGCTGCAGCTGCCTCCTTCAGCATAGCCCTGGCGGGTGCGGCCCTGAGCTCCCCCTCAGTTCACTCGGGGACATTCTGACTGCCCCAGCAAGGGTGTGTGTGTGTGTGTGTGTGTGTGTGTGTGTGTGTGTGTACGTGACGGTGAGGGCAGAGTGGGAGCAGGCGCCACACCTGCATGGGATCTTCTGGGTGCAGGTGTTGCCGTCGCCGGGTGTGGGCACTGGGAGGACATTAGTGAGCTAGGTTTTCCCTCCTCTCGGTGTGGAGTCAGGCCTAAAGGCCCGGGGGGCCCAGGGACTCCCACCCAAGGGCCCCGCGTCTGTGTGCAGGACCTGTGGGTGCCGGTGTTCAAGCCGGAGTGATTGTGCCCACAGCCCTCCGGCCCTGCTGGCGGCATTGTCACAGCCTCAGGACAACGCAGGGAGGAAGCCACTGACGTTCCCCCCACTTCACAGACAAGAACACGGGGGTTCACAGAGGGCAAGTGGACCAGCTAGAAAGGGCACAGCCCAAACACAAGCCCAGGACTGTGCTGCTCAGCCCAGCGGCCTTCCAGTGCGTGGTCTTCTGTGTGTCTCTCTGGGTGTCCGTGGCCCCTGACAAAGGCTGGGTCTGGTGAGCCCAGAACACTCTGCCCGGAGCCCTGTGCTTAATCGGGTTGATAAGGATTTCTTCCTCCTTCCTTCGGCTTCCTATCCTGGTATCCTCCTGAGCGGCCCCATCTTCCCTCTTCAGCCTCACAGACCTGAGCTGGACACCTTGGAGAGTACTTTCACCATTAACAGTGTTTACTGAGCCCACGCCGTGTGCCAGGCACGAGGTATGCCCTTCACATATGTGTCATTGCATGCTCACTTCAACCCCAGGCAGGGGGCACCACCCTCACCCACATTTGACAGATGGGGAAACAGAGGCTCATGCAGGTCAGGGAGAGGCGTTTGCTCAGAGTTAGTCTCTTTGTGGGTTCAGCTCCTTTTCCCCAAGAGTCCCCATCCTCTGACACAGACCTGCATGTCCAGGAGGCAGAGGGGTGTGGAAGGAGAGTGTGTGTGTGAGCTTGCACATCCACGCAGGTGTGGGTGAGCTTGGGGCCCAGCAGGACCCTACCCTGGCACTTTGCCACTTCATCTCCTCAACTCCCTATGCGTCTACTGCCTGGGATAGAGTTTTCCCCCATTTCAGAATGAGCAAACTGAGGCTCAAAATGGGAGGTGACAGCAAGTTAGCATCAAGGCTAGTTCTGGGATCCAGATTTCCAGCTCTTTCCAGCACCCGAGCCTCAGCCAGGTTTGCCCCTTCCTAATCCCCTTGGGAACTCCTCCTCCGGGGTCCTCCCTGCCCCTGGAAGCTAGATCCGAGAAAGTGCCTGTTGGCTCCACCGAGAAGCCCTTCCCCCTCACCCACGGGGTCCAGGGAGGCTTTTACTGGGAAAATAATTAGAAATCTAATTCTTATTTCTCCCACTCTGCTAATTGTCTGTGGACAATTTGATTGTAACAGTCGTCACTGAAGCAGAAAAACCACCTTATTTCTGCCAGACATCCTCCTGCAATTAACACCAGCAACTGCCTGCCTCTCCTCTCACCTGCAGAGACCCAGGGCCTGGGGGGCCTCACCTTTCTGCCTCTCAGCTCTGGCCAGGGCACATCTGGGGACTAGGCCTGGCCACAAGGGGTGGGTGAATGGGGCAGGGGCAGGTGCCCAGAGATTTACAGGGCAAGGAAGAGAGGGAGAGAGAGAGAGAGAGGAATGAATGAGAATATTTGAGCATTTGAGTATTTGAGAAAGGAATGAGGGAGGGAGGCCCAGGCCCAGAAAGAGTCAGGGAGGCAGCAGCCAGACCAGGGCATACATGAAGGAGAGGAAAGGCAAAGGAGGGAGGAAAATGCCAACTGGGGTTCAAGCTGAAGCAGCAGGAGACAGGGCCCCCAGCCCAGACGCTCTCTGCAAAGGCAGGGGACATACCTCTGAGACAAAACCAGACAGTGTTTTGAGGAGCCAGCTGCTGAGGGCTCCCCAGAGAGCCCAGTCTCCAGTGGGATGTGGCTGATTAAGAAGTGAAGGAGGGGAGGAAGGATGGGGCAGGAGGGGTGTGGGGGACAGGAAAGGTGAAGGATCTGGGACCAGATATAAATGTGGATGGGGACAGGGGACTGAGAAGGAGACAGCACACAACCAGGGCTGACCTGTTGATCGAAGTGGGAGGGTGGGAGGGGCTCCATGCTCCCACCTGCCCCCCCTCCCCCTGCCCCCCCACCCTGTCCTTGGAGGCACAGCCCTCTGGGGGCAGGCACTCGTCATTTCTACCCCAGTCTCCCCACACATCTTGGTCTCCAGTCTTCATTTCCATCCCTGTCCCCACCCTGTCCCCCTCTCTCCCTTCCTGGGCAGGAGCCCTGGTCGCACATGGGTTGAGCCCTCTTTCTTGGGGGCGGGGTGAAGGGCCCTGTGCTGAAGTCCAGTGCAGGGGGCAGGAGAGAGATGCTGACTGTCTGTGTGACACCACCCTGCTCTCAGATGCCCATTCCAGGGCACCTGCCCCACGGTGGGTACCCCAGGTGACTTTCTGGGTGCTCCATGTAGGGCAGGGGATGGGCAGCCCAGCCTCACCTCACGGGGAACCCTGTGCAGCCTGTTCTGCCCTCACCCCAGGGCTCCTCCCTCACCCCAGGGCTCTGCCCCCGCCCTCTCTCCCTCAGCTCAGTCTAGGAGGGTGGGTGCAGGGGGCTGAGGGGCAGGCAGCCATGTGGTGGGGCCTGGGGCCTGCACAGGGTGGGAGAGAGAAAGAGAGAGAAAGGGGAGCTTCAGCCCAGAGCCTCCGCCTCCTCTTCCCGCTGCTGGTTCTCAGCCCTCCCCTCTCCCCCTCCCAGGCTTGTCAGGGGAGGAGGTGGGGGGGCACCGGGGCTCCTGTCAGTCTCGAGCTGGAGAGCTCCCCAAGCTTCATTAACATGCAAATTAGCAAGTTCTGACTGGCTGTGGCAGCCACCCCTCCCAGCCCAGTGAGAGAGAGAGAGAGAGAGAGAGAGAGAGAGAGAGAGAGAGAGGGAATTGTCTACAGCAGGGTCTGAAGAGGGGGAGCAGCTCTCAGAGCGGACTTCACAGACAGCAGTACACATGTGTCTCACGCACATCCACACACACACCTACACAAAGACACGCATACATGATACACATACACACAGATGCGTGCATACACACACATATAAACATATGCACACCAGACCAACAGACACTCCTGGTCACAGCCCGCCAGCCATATAGCTACAGCTGAGGGACACCCACGGACCCACAATCACAGCCACACAACTTTACCCGCAGTGACCACACCCTAAACTGTCTCAAAAAGGCATACCCAGCACCCCCCTCAAACTCACAATATTTTACACAGTCCTGCACAGAGATTAACCCACAAAAACGCTCCCTCACTCAGCCACACATGTACATACACAGCCCCAGGCAGTCACACAAAGTCACACCCAGGCACACAGTCCAGTGAGAGGCAGGCACTGAGTCCCGTCGGGACCCCTCTACCAGAATTACCCAGGACCCGCCTGTGTCTCCCACCAGCCCTGACGGTGAGTTTCTTGTACTGTTGGGCCCTCTGCTTGGAACCCCCACCCTGAACCTCCTTCACCCAGCCCACTTGTCCTGCCTTCCAGCCACCCCCTGCCCGGGCAGCTTGCCCTGGCCTCCCTCTGTAGTGTTGGGCCCCTTCTGTGGCCACAGGGCCCCCCAGGCTTCCCTAGAGGGTGGCCCTGGCCCACTGCACTGAGCTGCCTGTTGATGTGTCTGCCTCCGCCAGGCGGGGAGCTCAAGGAGGCCGGGAAGGCGGCAGTCAGTCTGGTGCCCGCTCCGTCCCCAGTGCTCAGCTCCTACCCATCCGTGCTGTTTCCGCAATAGGGTGGAGCAGGAGACAACAGCCATAATAACACGAACAGCTAATGGCCATACACACAACGACCCCATGAGGGAGTTTCTATTGCTATCAACTCCATGGTCACAGGTGAGGAAACTGAGGCTCAGGAGGATTGGGAGCCTGGTCAAGATCACTCAGCCTGTAAGTGACAGACAGAACTACTGGTATCTGAGCTCTGGGCCGCCCTGTATGTGCTCTTCCCCAGGACACCAGGCAGAAAAGCAGAGGGAAGGGGCAGTTATAGGGGTGGGGGGTCGGGTGTGGGGGAGGGGAAAAGCAGCAAGAGGCGTTCCTCAGTACTGAGGAAAGAAGAGCGTTCTTGACCTCTGAGGGGAGGGTCTTTGACCACTCACACATGTCATGGAGGCTCTGGGCCATGGGATCCTGGGACATCAGGGCTGGGAAATTAGTCAGGATACGCCCACATTGGGGGTGGGTGGGTGGGGTGACTAAAGCCAGAGAGGTCCCAGGTCAAACCTGATTCCCATTTCTTCAGTACCTGCTGTGAGCTGAGCACTCACATCTGAGTGATCGACTTTAACCCTCCAGAGAGATCGGCGCTCTTATTAGCTCAGTGTATCTCCAATTCCCGAGGCCAGCGTGGTGGGCATCTGTAGCCTTGTCTTCAGGGAACTTTTCCTCCCACCCCATGCTAACCCCACTTTTGGGATGGCGCTGCCATCTTTTACAGATCCCACCCTCCAAACAGTGTTGATTGCTCAGTGATGGACAAATGATTCAAATGGGCCAATCAGAGTCCTGGCTTGAGCATTTTGAACTGGGGACTAAGGCAAGGCTCTGGATTTCCAGCAGCCCAGATCCCCTTCTGCAGTGGGAGAAGCGACACTGGCCAATGCACTGAAGGGAGGGGAGGATGCATATAACCCGCCTGTCAGGGCACAGCCCCGGAGCTTCTTTGGCTTACTGGGCAGTCTCCAGCTGGTTCCACCCAGCCCCACCGTGCCCAAGTCTCTCCTCCATTGCTCATCACCCCTCTGCTTGTCTACGCCCCTTCATCACTCAGGAGGCTCACAACCAGTGTCAGGGGACTGAAGCCAGGCAGGAGGGGCTGTGCCCATTGGATAACCCAGGAGGTGCTGAGGCAGGACTCGGGGTACAGACAGCCTCATTCCTGCTGGACAATCCACGAGTGAATGGCTGAGTGCTGTCACCGAGTGGTCCTCACCTTCACCTTGCCCAAGGCCAGGGCCCATGTCTGCTTGTTCACTGTGCCCAGAACAGTGTCTGATACATGGAAGGCACTCACATCCATCTGTGAAAGGAATGAATGGATGGTTGAGCTGACATATGTCTCAGGCCCGGACAGGCTATGATGCCACCCCCTGAATTGTGTTAGAGCAGCTTAAGACTGAAGCCCAGCAGCCTAGGCTCGAGGGGAAGACCCCTGGGAACAAGTAAAGGCATTTGGTGAGAGTGGGTGGGAGAAAGCGTGGCCTATTGACTAATTATTCAAAATGTCAGCTGTTGAGCTGGGACTCAAACCCAGGACTCTTAACAACTCTGGACTTCTGAATTCCTCAGAGAGAATTCTTAGCACTGCCCATTTGCTTCTTCAGTCAGAGTTGGCAGGGCTTACTGAATGTGGCCTGATGCATCCCGCCCCGCCCCTGGGCCCCTACCTTCCCCAGACCCAGTGTGGGCCCCAGGGAGAGGTCAGCCAGGACCCACCCTCCCAGTGTGAAGGCTGCTGTTAGACCTGTTGCTTCTGTTCTGGGCTTTTTGATCCAGGAGAGGGCCCAGGTCTCTGGAGAGATAAGACAGAGCCGGGCCCTTCTCTGTGGGCCAAAGTTCCTGAGTACCCTTTGAGACTGACCCCAAATTCTGCCCTGGTAGAATGGAGGTGTCCGTGTTTCTGGCTCTGGTTCTTCAGTTTGGCAGATGCCACTGGCACTTGGCACGGACAAGGCAGAAGCACAGAATCCAGCTGTGGGCTCCAGGGGTGAGCATGGTTGGCAAGCCAGGGCAGCCCTTCCCAGCCCCGGAAGCAAAGGGTTAACAGGCTGGGGAAGGAGGGAGCAGCAGTCATTTGGCTAAGGAGCCTTGTTAATTGATTCCCTCATTCCCATTTGTTCCTGCTAAAGAGAGACAGATGAGAGGGAGCCCGCCAGGCCCGTCTTGGCACCCGGCAGCTTGGCTGGGCACAGCTGTGCTCCTGGCTCTGGTGTCTCTGTGGGGGAGGGGCTGGCCACAGCGGAGGTGAGGAGGTGGGGCAGTCTCATCCCCAGCCCAGTGCCCTCTGCTCACCCTTGGTGATATCTCAGGCAGAGATATCTCAGAGTGCTTTTGAGAGGACGGATCTCTTTCACCCTGTGACGCCTCTTTGATCTCTTGGCCTGCACTGTCACCACCCATGGCCTGGAGCTCCCTCACGGGGGAGGGGGGGGGGGCTGGCTCACAATGGGCCCCCGCCAATATGAGGGCCCCCACAAGGTTTCTGTCTGGAAGGGGTCAGCTCTGGCCTGTCCAGCTGAGTTCTGTGACTTTGTGAGGCAGGCTGAAGTCACAGCACAAAACCGGCATCCTTGCCACGGCCACAGGCTCTGTCTGAATTTCCTCGTTCCGACCAGCCTCAGCCTCAGCTTTTATCTGCTCCTGCCTGGCCTTCATCTCAGCCAAGCTCTCTGATGCCCCTTAGACTGGGCTGTTTGGAACGGTAGTTGACAATGACCCTGCCAGTTACCCCAAGACCATGGGTTTGAATGTCATAATGCAGTCAAGCATGGAGACCCCTGAGTTCAAATCCTGGCTCTTCCACTTACTAGCTGCATAATTTGGGCAAGGCATTTTTACCTCTTTGAGTCTCCATTTTATCGTATGTAAAGCGGCAGTGATACTCGTACCTGTCTGTGGTAGGTTACAAACCTGGCCACACTGCTCCATCCTCTCTGAGCATGCCCCCTGGGGATATCACTTTGCAGCTTCTCCCATCCCCTTGAATCTGGGATGGCCTTGTGACGAACGCTGGCCAACAGAATGTGGTAGTGCCAGTGCCAGTTCTGAGCCTAAGCCTCCAGGGGCCTTACATGCTTTCTTTTGTTCTCTTGGAACCCTGCCCAGCTGCTGTGTGAAAAAGCTTGGGCTATCCTGCTGGATGAAGAGAGACACATGGCTCAGTCACCCTCATCACCTAGATGACAGCCAGGCAACTCCCAGAAGTGGAGCCACTTAACTGACTAGCAGCTGACTGCAGCTGCATGAGTGAGCTCAGCCAAGACCAGAAGGACAGCCCGAACCACAGAATCATGAGCTTAATGAGTGGTTGTTGTTTTAAGTCATAAATGTTGGGGGTGATTTATTACACAGCAGAAGCTAACTGATACACTATCTCAAATCATTGCTTTGTGGGGAAATGAGATAATGCAAGTAAAGTACCTAGCGGAGTGCCTGGCAGGCACATAGAGGTGATTGGAAAGTAGAGCTTCTATCGCTATTGCCCAGGGTGGCGGCAGTGACCACAAATAAAATCCGAGACTCTTAAAGGCACTCAAAAGTTAGAGGGACTCCCTTTGACCTACTCATCTCTGTAGTAGTAATGAAAATAGTGGGTAACATTACTGAGCAGATAATGCACCCCATGCCTCTTGCGCGGTATGAGTGTCAGCTGAATTCCTGGTCAGAGAGATGGAAGGGAGCTGTGAGAACAGGACCTAACTCTGTGCCAGGCTCGGTAGCAGCTATTTTACACGCATTATCTCATCTACTCCTCACTTGACTTTGCGTGAGAGAGGCACTCTCATGTGTACATTTTTTTACACATTCACCGTTTTAAATCTGAGCAAACTGAGGCTGGGAGACGTGAAATCTAATTTCCCCAACGCTGCACAACTTGTGAGTGGCTAGAAAGCCTTCGGCTCTTTAGAAAGCCATTGACGACTGCTCCTTTGTCTGATCTGCCACTCAGCTCCCATCTGGCAACCCCAGTCTCTGAGGACATAAGAGTTTTTCTCAAACTTTTACCAGATTTTATAGTTGGGCTCAGTTAGATCCCCACCAACCACTCTAGAGTCTGCTCTTCTAGCCTCTCACAGACAGACAAACTCCGCCAAAGCCTCATCGTTTTCTCTGGTGGGACAAGGTTTTCTGACTTTGCTCTCAGTAGATGCCTACGGGGGCCATGGGCTTTTCTCTGGCTGTTCCTCCTGGGTCGCCAAGTGATAACTACTCAGCTTTCCAACCTTTTGTAAATTTTCCCTTGTTCTCACGGCTCCCTTCCATCTCTCTGGTCAGAGAATTCAGCTGACACTCATACTGTCAGAGACTTTGGGAGCATTATCTGCTCAGCATCCTTCCCTCCTCTGGATAGTCACACCCTTCCCTTAGCTCCTACAGCCCTGAGACCACTGTGTGAGCTGCTATGTTCTTATGCTCCCCCGCCACCCCGCACCCACCCTGCCATAGCTCACTGGCCCCCCCCCCCGCCACCCCACGCCCACCCTGCCATAGCTCACTGGCCCAAGGGTGGCACATAATCCAAACCTAGGCAACTAAAGTCCTCTATGTTTTTCAACTGGAAATGAAAGAGTCAGTCTTTCTTGGAGGTTATAGGATATAAAAATGGAGAGGATGCTATTATGAATTTTTTCATATTTTATTATTTCTGTCGTAGATATTTCATTGCTTTTATATATGATTACTTTTTAGAATAACTTTTTAAAAAATATAGGTGCTTTTGGAGTAGTCTTTTCCCTCGTCACAAACTTTATTATGAATATTTTTAGGCCAAAGGTGGTCAAGCCAGCCCTACTAATGAGAAAAAAAATTAAAAATAAGATTTAATCTCTTTAAAAATTTTTTTAATTTATTGACTTTAGAGAGAAAGAGAGAGAAACATCAATTTGTTATATCGGTTGGCATATCAGGATGACATTCTAACCAACTAAGCTACCCTGCCAGGGCTGATCTCTGTTTTTAAAAAATCAGGAGGGCCCTGCCGGCTGGTGTGGCTCAATGGTTGAGCGTTGACCTATGAACCAGGAGGTCATGGTTCCATTTGGTCATGGATCAATTCCTGATTGGGGCACATGCCTGGGTTGCGGGCTTGATCCCCACAGTGGGTAGGAGGCAGCTGATCAATGATTCCCTCTCCTCATTGATGTTTCTGTCTTTCTCTCCCTCTCCCGTCCTCTCTGAAATAAAAACATATATTAAAAAACCCGGGAGGACTCGGTGTCTCCTGCTGGGGGAAGAAGCGGGTCTGCAGTGGGAATGGATGAGCCGCCCTGTGAGAAGCAGAGCGGAACAGACCCAGCAGCTCCTCAGGCCCAGCTGCTCTCCGGGGTAATTCCTTGGATTCCATCTATGGGAGTGGGAGTTGCGTTTCTGTCACTTGCAAAGCGGAGTTCTGACCCAAGGAGCCCCTTGCCATGCAGCCTCTCCAAACACTTCTTTCAGGGGAGGGGCGGGACGTGCTCGGAACCATGGTCTTTTTTTCTCCTGCAGAGAGAAGTTCAGTGCATGGACTTAAGTCTCATCTTTACTGACGATTTACAAAATAATTGGTTTTCTGATCTTGGAAATTGGCACCACCAATCACTCATATACTCAGACCCGAGACCCAGATGTAACCCTGTTTCTCCCCTTTCCCCTCTATCAAACCACGAACAAGTCCTGATAATCCTGTCACCCCAAATTATCTAGTATCTGAGCACTTCTCTCCATCTTTATTGCTGCCCCGGTTCATACCACTTTCCTTTGCTCTCTAGACCGACCACTGCAACTGGCTTCCATCTGGGCTGGCCCCGGAAGTGCAGCGAGAGCACAGAAAGCTCCCATCTGGAATAAAGTCGCAGCTCACACGTGCCTGTTTGCCCTGCTGTAGCCACAGTGGTCTTCCTCTTACCCTTCAAACACACCTCAGGCCTCTTGCCCTGCGGTCACTCACTCATCTCCCTTGAGAGCCCTCCCTTTCTCATCACTTAGGTCTCTGGATGTCACCCTCCCAGAATGTCCACCTGGACCATCCTTCCTAAATGAGCGCTTGCCCAGTTACTCTGCATCCCAGTCCCTCTTGCATTCCTCACAGGATCGTCACAGCTGGAGAGATTGTTCTTCTGTGTGCTTTGTTGTGTGTCTGCCCCTCCACACAACGCAGGCTCAGTGTGGGGAGGAAATGGGTCTGCCCCCTTCACTCCTGTGTCCCTAGGACCTACCTCGGTGCTTGGCACATAGATGGATTTGATAGTTATTTATTGAATGACTAAGTGACACATGAAATCCATTTGAGACAGTATTGTCCCCATTCTACAGAACAGAAAGTTGGGGCTGGAGTCAGTAAGTGACAGAAGGGGCACTGAAGTCCAAGTCCCTGTGAGGACAGAGCCTTTGAGCCTTCCCAAACAGCCAACGCTTGGTCACATTTGAATTTACAAAGCAAGCCCATGCTCATTATTTTATTTCATCTTTATATCCGGTCTATTTTCCCAATCTTATAAATGAGGAAATGGGGGCTTAGAGATGATCCGTGGCTGGTCTAGGGTCTCACAGGTTTCTGGGGCCCCCAAACCTGTCACGGCCAAAGGGATTCAGCCTGAGCTCCCCTCTGTCCATGGGGGCACCACCTCCTTCCGCCCCGTGCAGGCCGCTTGCCTGTATCTGTCACATCAAGTTCAAGTGATTCATGTGGCAAGGCTCCTGGTCTGCCTGTCGGCACATCAGCTAGTCCTGGTTACCATGACAACGGGATGCAAGGCACCAGGGCATCAGTGGGCTGTGGCTCTTGTAGGGGCAGTGCCATGGGCAGGGAGGGGGCTTGTTTCTTCCTCCCGTGGGAAGCTTGGCAAGGGCTGGAGCCTCCGGGGGCTGAGTGGCCCCTCCCTGCCTCAGTGCTTTGGCATTTCCTTCCTGCCATCTGTGCTGGGAGCTAAGGGAGGGGCTAAGTGCCATTCCTGGTGGGAGGGGTCTAGGAGCAGATGGGTGGGAGGAACAGCCCTTCCCATCTGGGCTGTGCCCCCCACCCGAGTTCTAAAGGCCCTCTTCCAGGGCCCCCTCCTTAGCTCCTCAGGCCACTGCTGCCTGCTTCAGCACACCACAGCCCTTTCCTCCTTGACACAAAAGAGAAGTTCAGGACCCAGCTCAGCCAGGAAACTGGTCTCTGGGTTAGGAGTAAGGACCCAGGCATCCTGATTTTTTTTTAAATATATATATTTTATTGATTTTCTATAGAGAGGAAGGGAGAGGGAGAGAGTGTTAGAAACATCAATCAGCTGCCTCCTGCACACCCCCTACTGGGAATGTGCCCGCAACCCAGCTACATGCCCTTGACCAGAATTGAACCTGGGACCCTTCAGTCCAAAGGCCAATGCTCTATCCACTGAGCCAAACCGGTCAGGCAGGCATCCTGATTTTAAGAGAAGCGTCCTGAGAGAACTAATTTGCTTTGTGCCAGCACCTGGCTAAGACCATATTTCAATCACCTTCCCGGCAACTCTGTGGATTCAGGATTAGCAGACACATTTTATAGAGGGGAACCTGAGGTTCAGAAACATGGGGCAACTTGCCTCAAATCAGCCACCTGGAAAGTGGGAGCATCAGGGTTCAAGCCCAGGGCCATTTGGCTCCCAGCCTGGCTCTTGCAGGAACCCTTACTGCAGAGGCAAGGGACCCCTCCCTGGTCCAGCCCCTCCATCCGTCAGCTCATCCCTACCAGAGGGATGACAGGCAGGGGCTGAGCGGGCGGAAGGAGCTCTGGCCTGTGAGTCGGCACCTGGATTGGGGGCTGGCTCTGTAGCAGCCCGCTCAGGGCCACCGTCCCTTTGTCCAGGCATTGCGGGACGGCTGGAGCAACTGCGCTGCTGGACAGCGGACCTGGGGCGGTTCTGCCCTGCGCAGGGGAGAATTGAGGCTGGAGCTGAGGTAGATGGCAGCGATGGGGATGTGGCCAAGAAAGTCAGAGGTGCTGAAGGAGCAGGGGCTTTCCTAACAGGATGTCCACGCGGGACGTTGCTCACTAGGAATGCTCTGAGAGTAGCTGGCGCCAAGAAGCCCCACATTCCGCATCGAGATGCAGCCTTCAGGCCTTGCAAGGGTGGTGACCCCAAGCTGGTTCTGTGGCCCTCAGTACCCCCTTCCATGCCACACAGAGGGAGGTGAGGGTGGGGAGGGGAAGATGAGGGACGGGCAATGAAGATCCCTTTGGAGGGGCGGGGCGTGCCCCCTACTCCCACCTCAACTGGGTGAGGGGATGGTGCTTCAGGAGACACCTCTGGAAAAGCTGACATATGTCCCCTAGAATTTGGGTGAGCGCAGCGGCCGAGGCCTGACCCTGGCTTGAAGAGATTCTAGAAGGGGTTGGGGACTTGGAACTGTTTGTGGTGGGGGAGAGTCTGGGGAGTCCAGGCTCCTCTGTGGTCAGAGCAGCCACGGCGAGGCTCCCTGCACAGAGGGCCTGACTGCCATGGTGCGGTGACCTCTTGGAGTGAGCGGGGCAGTTGTGAGACACCAGCTGCAGACATCACTGCCCGTGTCAGGGAAATAATGGCGACAGGATCCCAGTGAGGGGGACTCCAGAGACCCACAAGAAATCCTCCGCACAGCAGATCTGTGGGCCCCAACCTTCCTGGAGGGCCGCCTCCATCCCACCGCAGGTTCCTTAGCCGGGCGGCCTGCGCTAGAGAGGAAAAGGCTGCATCTTTAGACTGAATGGAAATTGCAGTTTTGATGCTAGATTAGACTGGAAATTTTAACTCATAAAACTGAGACTGACGGCACCTGAGTGTGTCCAGAAAAATTTGGGCGTGTGCCTCGGGTATGGCTCAGGAGCAGGGAAACACTGAGCCAGCTCTGAAAGGGATCTCGGCAGAGCGGAGGAAGAATCGGGCTTTGTCTGCTCTAGGCCCGCTATGCCCAGTAATCCCAGTAAACTGGTCCCCTTGGCTTGGCGTCCCAAAGAGGGCTGGTCTAACTCCATTCGAGGCCTCTCTACTTCCTTCCTTCCATCCACCCTTCATTCCCTCTCTGGACCCAGCCCACACTGGGAGGAATCCCGGGCAGCTCTCCCTCCCTGTTCACGGGCCCAGCAGGGCTCCCTGCTACCTCCTTGCAGGGGCCCGTAGTCCCTCCTCTGCTGGCTCTGGGACCTCCCCATCTCTCTCCTCCCCTTGCCCACTCTAGAGCCAATTTTGGCTTCTTGGAACTGAGCTCATCATTGGAGCTGGGTAGGGCCAGGTCCAGTGTTTTCAAATGGACCAATATATCCCCTGCTCCCATATCACCTCTTACAAAAGGGCCATTGAAATGGGAGCAAGCGCCCTGACCGGTTTGGCTCAGTGGATAGAGCGTCGGCCTGCCGGCTGAAGGGTCCCAGGTTCGATTCCGGTCGAGGGCATGTACCTGGGTGTGCAGGAGGCAGCTGATCGATGTTTCTCTCTCATCCATGTTTCTGGCTCTCTATCCCTCTCCTTTCCTCTCTGTAAAAAATCAATAAAATATATTTTTTAAAAAAGTTAAAAAAAAAGAAGAAGAAATTGGAGCAAGCAAGGGAATGTGCGAAGGCCAAACAGCGACCCCTAGCAAAGCCAGGTTAGAACCATCAGCGCCCTAGTCCTGGGCTCAGCAGAGCACCCGGGGCCCCTAGGGAGAGACGTTTGGCCAGGTCCGTGGCAGGTCCCACTTGCTACCCCTTCCTGGCCTGCAAAAGCACGTTCAGAGGGATCAGAGAGGATGGAGGGTTTACACAGACCCATTCCCAGAGGACTGCAACCCAATTCAGATGGACAGAGATGACAACACTCGGCAGCTACGCACTCCACCACACCCAGCCCTGAGATTCAGGGGGCCACTGAGTCCCTGGGGAGCTGGTGGTCAGAGCAGCTTCTGCCAGGGCATCTGCAGTGCCTGCTGCTGTAGACTCCAGTGGGTGGGGTTGAAAAAGTACAGGTTCAGGAGTCAGACCTGAGTTCAAGTCTTGTCTCGATTCATTAGCAATTGTGCATGCTTGAATAAGTCACGTGACCTCTCCAAGCCTGGTCCTTTCATTTGTAAAAAGGGAAGAAGGCACCAGCATTCAGTGTGAGGACAATGAGCTAATGCACCCAAGGCACGTATCCCAGTGTCTGTGTCTGGCCTGCCGGGCTGCTTCCTGTCCCCCGCAGAGAGCTGTTACCTCACACTTTCCTTTTGAACGGTGTGATCAAGGCCCAGGGAGGTGGCTCCATTTAACCTCCCCCTGCTCACCCTACAAGGAGCTCCAGGGTCACCTCGTCTCATCTATTTTTACATTTCTTTTCCTTCCTTAGTCCCACCATTTCTATCCTTTTTAATCCCCCTCCCCCTTTTCCAGAAATGACATAATTAGAGGGATTTAACGTTCTGCTGCTAAAATCTTCATTTTCTTGGGTAATTTCCACTATTTCATCAAGGAATAATTAATTGCATTGTCTTTAATCAATTGTTTTACAAATCCAGCAGCGGGAGGAATTCTCCCACCATCTCTGCAGCTGCTCTCCCCTCCTGGGTGAGGTGCCAGCTCACGTCAGCAGAGAGCTGGGCTGCCAGAGCTGGGGTGGGGGGTCTGTAGGGGAGGGACCAACATTCTCCCCAACGCCCCCCTCCTGTGGGAAGGAGAGCCAGTACAGCAACCGTGTGGGAGCACCCAGCTGAGGAGGGCAGGCCCTGGGAGAGGCTGTGCTCACCGGGAATTGGGTGCAGGTGGGAGGAGTGGTCCCCTTTAGCAGACGTGGAAGCTGAGACTCAGAGAGGTTCGGGAGGACCAAGATGTGGGGAGTGGCTCACGTCTCCCGGGCTCTGGGACTCAGGGGAGGGAAGATGAGAGCAGACCTGCTGGTGGTGAGAGGAGAGAGGGAGGAGTGGAGGGAGGGCTCCCAGGCAGAGCGGAAGTGACTGCAGTGATAACCAGTGCTTCCATAGTACTCACAGAACTCCGGGTCCTGCTCTCAGCACTTTCTCCTCACAGCAACCCTGGGAGGTAGGCCCTCTTATTACCACCCCCGCCCCCCAACACACACACTTGGAGAGAGGAAGCTGAGGCTCCGAGGCAGGGCTGTGGAGGACAGAGGCCAGGACGATCGGCCAGGAGGCTGCTGCCAGGAAGCTACAGCCGTGGGTGGGACAGGAGGCCAGGGGAGAAGATTGCCAGGAGGTGTGGGGGCCCAGGACGTGAGGCGTGCTCTACTAGAAGGAGACCTCCAAGGTGTCAGAGCCCTCCAAGTCTGTCTCCTCCAGGGAGCACCCCAGGGCACTTCCCTGTGGCTCAGGTGTGGGAGCAGCCTGAGCTCAGCAAGTTCTGGCAAGTTCTGCCATTGACCTGCGATGTGACCTCAAGAAAGCTCCTCTCCCTCTCAAGGCCGCAGTGCCCTTCGCTGTCGAATGTGCAATTAGAATTCCCGCCTCCCAGGAGATCGCTGGGATCAAAAGGGATCACGGTTAGGAAAGGGCTCTATTGATTGAGAAGTGTCCCTCTCACCCCTCAGCGAGGCTTTGGGGTTCATTGTGACTAATGAACTTGGTGAGGGCTGGCTTAGGAGCCCATCACCCTCTGCCATGTGCCCCCAGGACAGCTGAGTGTGGACAGGGGCCGCTGCCGCCAGGGGGGCTGTGGGGTTGGGGAGCTGAGAGGATTAGATGGTCCTCTTGAGTGGCTCAGTGTGCTCAGCTCCGGCTCACCGCCCGCCACTGGGCCTCAGGTGGGGAGGGAGCAGAGAGCGGCCCAGGCTGAGGAAGAGGGGTGGAAGCAGAAGGCAAGGAATCCGAGGGCAGAGGGTTCAGAGGAACCAGAAGACCCACCCGAGGCACCTCTCACACTTCTGTGCACATGCATGCACATGTGCACGCTCACACAGGCAGTGAACATAGCACACACAATTGCTCACATGTGCGTCCATATACACAAAGCTCACATGGTGCTCATAGGAGCACATGCATACATGTGCACAAACAAATGCACGCACATCTACAGCACACAAAGCACGCACGTACACACATATGCATGTGCACACACATACACACAGAACAAATACATATCACATGTGTGTACACAGAGACACACATGTGAGCACACCTGCATACATGTGTATACTCACATCCCCCTGCCCCCACCTGGCCTGGTCACAAACTCTCACGCTCTCACAGTCTGTCTCACACCGTCTGAGACCCAAGGCCTCACCGGTCTCCAGGCCAGGATTGCATCTCAGATGCTCCTCAGTCTTACGTCAGTCACACGCACAGCCCTGTGACTTGCGCAATGTCGCATAGCTGCACGGAACCTGAGCCAGGATTTGGACACATTTGGGAGGGCGTGCCTGTGTGGGGGTGGGGAGCCGACAAAGTAGTGAATCCATGAGCCCCCAAAGGGCCACACAGCAGGCGCGGGAGGATGGCTGTTGCTGGTAGAAAGAGATGTGTCATACCACCCAGGGAACTGCCCAGACACATGGCTGGCACGTGCCTTCCCCTGCAGCTGGCACCACTCCCCACCCCCATGCCACCGATGTTCCCTCTGGTCCTCTCTCCTTTCAGCTCCCTGGACCCATCTCCCGAGGCCCAGGCAGGGCGTCCTGGCTAAGGGCCTGGGGCCCCGGAAAAGAGCCCAGAAGGCTCCTGACCAGCCTGACTCGGTGCCTAGCGCCCCCGGCCGGAGAGAGGGGGATGGGAGGAGCTGGCGTCTGTGGAGGGGAAGTTGCTGGGTGCTGGCGTCATGTGGGCCTCTTTCCTCTCATTACATTTTTAAGTGAAAGGTCAAGGGGCTTGCAGGGTTCATCGGACCAGGGTGGGAAGGGCTGGCCTTGACCTCAGGTGTTTGTCTCTACAAAGCCGTGGCCTGGCTGGAAAGGCATAGAGGCTGGAGTGGTCCTGGCACAGCTGCCACGGCAGCCCCCCAGCCCACATAGTCTCAGACTGACCCTGCTGAGGGCAGAGGCCACCAGAAGGTGACACAGCAGGGAGCAGGCTGGGGTAAGGGGCTTTGGGCTGGATACCCGGTGCATGGCCACAGGCCCGTGAGCCGAGTAGCCTGGTGATGCCAGGCCTTAGCTTGTGTGTGTGTGTGTGTGTGTGTGTGTGTGTGTGTGTGTGTAGGCACACACACGCACGTGGTTTTCAGATTTCCCCAAGAGGCAGCCTCAGGCTGGGGAAGTGTCCCCTTTGGGTGGCATGCTCTGAAGCTCTCTGAGCTGCCCCCGCAGCCTGCCAGGGCCTGGCCAGCACTGCAGTCGGAGATTTATGGCTGAGGTGAGCATCCAGCCTGGAGGCGGGGCAGATAAATCAAAGCTGGGAGGCCCAAGCTGAGCCTGGCCTCGGGCTCGCCCTCCCAGGCTGCCTTCGAGGCGCCCTCACCTGCCTGCCCGCACCAGCCTCTGATGGAGCCCTGGCCCTGCGCCTTCCCTCCCGTCCCTGCGAGCATCTCTGGTTTTACAGGCTCTGAAAGCTGCCTGCCCGGGTCCAAGTGCCAGGTCCTGCATACCTGGTTGTGGGAACCTGGACAAAGGCACAGTCTGTGCCCGTCTCTTCATCTGTCAATGGGGAGGATGGTCGTACCTACAGGTGGGCCCCGGTGAGGGTTTAGCGGGTTTGCTAAGGTGCTTGGAACAGGGCTTGGGAGATATGTTGCTCTTGCTTGAGGCCCCACAGCAGCACTCAGGGGCGCGGGCATGACTTTACTTGGGCCCTGGGTTTGTGCCTCCTGGTGCCTGTCTGAGTGCGTGGGGGAGGGATCAGGGCAGCCCCTTCCCCAGAGGCTGCTGTCAATCAGACTGGGCCCCCTGGGGAGGTAGGAGGAGGTGCTCCCAGCTGCAGCCCCTGCAGGCTCAGGGACGGAGCTGGAAGCAGCCTCCCGTCCCAGTGTGTGCCTCACCATGGCTCTTCTTCCTCTGGCCCGCCGCGTGAAATGACTATTGTTATCCTTGTTTAGAGACTGAGGCACTGAGACTCAGGGAAGGAAAGCGACTCGCCCAAGTGCACGCAGCGGGTGAAGGAAGGGCAGGCTGCGATGTGGACATGCTTCTCTGCAGCCTGAAGCCAAGCCTGGGAGTGCAGTGTTTCTCACGAGCCACCAGGCCCGTGGTCTGGGACTGGAGCTCGTGAGGCCTTGCGAGCAGTGGGCGCTCACCCAGTGTGAATTCCCTTCGCCTTCACCATCTTTGTGCCCACAGGGATCCATAGGATACTGGGCAGAGACCTGCAGGGCTGGGTGGGATGGGAGCTGGGGGGACGCTGGCCGCAGGTGAGTCCCAAGGTGAGTGCTAAGACCCGCCCTAGGAGAGGTTCCAGAGACAAGCTGGGACCCTGGGCCTCATCTCCTAGCAACATGGCCCCAGGGACCCGCCTGTCTGCCTTAGGCGTCCCAGGGAGGCCGGCTCAACCACTACCCCCAAGAGGTGGTGTCTGGCTGGCAAGTCTGCTGGGGTGGGGCTGGGACAGAGGGGCTAGGGCAGAAGTTACAGCTGAGCACCAGGAGGGGGGCATGGGGGCTCCTCCCGTTCCAGCCCAGGATGAAGCTGCTTCAGGGCGCCCCGGGGTGGGGGAGAGTGGGATCTCTGCAGGACCCCCCAGTTCTCTCTCTCTGTCTCCCTCACCTTCTCCATCTCTTTTCCTGCAATGCTCTCTCTGCCTTTTGGGAGCCGTCTCCCTTCTCTCTCTATCTCCACCTCTGTGTGTGTCTCCCTCCCTCCCTCCCTCCCTCCCTCCCTCCCTCCCTCCCTCCCTCAGTTCTCCTTCATTTCTCTGTCTCTCTCTTTTTATCCCATGCACTTTCTCTTATGTCTCTTTCAAATGGCTCTCCCACACCTCTCTCTCCTCCATGCTCCCCTCCAGTCTCCCTCATATGTGTCTCTCCGTCTCTCTCTGTGCACTCTCAGCACTCACTTTCTCTAGCCCCCTCATCCTTGAGGTTTCCCCACCATCCGATGTGCATCTTCCATTGTCCTCTCTGCACCCCCGCCCCCCCAGGCTAAGGAGTGTTTGAAGTGGGCATGAATGCTGGCTCCCCAGCCTTGGCTGGAAGATCACACCAGGAACGTTTAGCGAGATGTGCAGGGAGGTCAGTCTGAGCAGGGAGGCCAGAATTCACCTTGTGACCTGGGGCTCTCCCTCTCCGGGACCTCTGGTAGATGGACTAATGGACCCAGTGGGAAGGTCTAGGTGACTATGGTAGAAAAGGATAGAATGTCAAGCCAAGGTGGTTGGGAGCGTTTTCTGGAGAAGAAACTGCACAGGTGTCCAGGCCTCTGCCCTCGCCCTCCCAGCTGGCAGGCCTCTGGCTGGCACATCCTCCTCTCATGAGTGGTCTTGCAGGATGAGTCAGGGAGGTTTTGGCTGTGTCACAGCGCCCTCTGGCGGCACCAGGTAGACACTGCTGCCATACTTTGCTCCACCCGCTGGTCATTAGCTTGGACTTCAGGGCCTCGCTGATGTGTACTGAGCACTTGGTATGTGCCAGGCACTCTTCCAACTGCTTCTATGCACGATCTCATTTTATCCTCTTCCTACCCTGCTATCACTTCCACCTTGCGGATGAGAAAGTTGAGACCCAGGGTTTCACACCCAGGCAGTGTGACTCGATGCGATCACCACACTCCGGAATCCTGCCTCTAAATCACCTGCAGCAGATGCCTACAGTGCCACCGTCAGTGATGACTCACTCTTTGGCGCTACCTGTCTAACAAATACTTATTTACACCTGCTGTGGGCAGTGCCCTGCAGGAAACATCAGCGCCAAAGGAGCCTACAGAATCCAGCTAGCCTGACGGTGCCATTTTACAGATGGTGAAACTGAGGCTGAGAGAGAGAGAGAGAGAGAGAGAGAGAGAGAGAGAGAGAGAGAGAGAGAGACCTTCCTAAAGTCACACGTGTGAGTATGTGGGTATGTGGGAGAGCTGAGCTTTCATGCTTAGCCCAGAATGGCGTCTGTAGGTCACCCTACTGGCTGAGGCAGAGCTGGGTCAGGGAGAAGGACAGTGCAGCCTGCCAGGGTGAGTGAGGCCACCAAGGATAGGGGCTGAGGGCACTGCAGAGGTGGTGGCAGGTCCTGGTATCCTGTGCATTTGCATTTCCAGAATTCCAAGAGGCAACAGCTGGAGCAAAAGCACTGGGGGTGGTGGGGGTGGCAGGAAAGAGGTGTCTGACTGTGGATACAGGCACGTGTCGGGGTGTCCTGCAGGCCAGGCCTGATGGAGGCAGGGGGCGGGTTGGAGGAAGCCCCAAATGCCGAGCCAAGGAATCTGGGCCTTGTCGTGGCAGCTGCTGGAGTTAGGGATGCAACCTCCAGCCATCTCGTCATTCCTCCCACAACTTTCCCAAGCACCAGCTCTGTGCCAGGAACTGCCAAGGAGCAGGACAGCCCAGCTGCCATCCCCAAGGAGCCTGCAGTCCAGCCCAATGGGCATAAAAGATCACCTTCGAGAGAGGCCTCTCACATCCCACCTGTGCTGGTAGAGGTCAGCAGAGTGGGGGTGGGAGACACAGGGGTTGGGGGTCTTGCCTGAAAGCTCTCTGGGGTTAGGGGAATGTTCTAGAGCCACCAGCGGTTGTAGTTACTCGGAGTATACACAGGCAGAAGTGCATGGAGCTGTTCACTTAAAATCAGGGCCCTTTCTGCATATTTTGGGAGAAGAAAACCAAAAGCAGGCTGGCTGGGAACGAAGGTTGGAAGGGCCAGCAGCCGTGGCCTCTCCATCCAGGACAGAGAGAAGCGGGGGGCGGGGGGGGGGGAGCCCTATGGAGGGGTTGCTAATGGGAGTGGATGCTGGAACCCAGCCCTGGGTAGAGGCCTGAAGAGACCCTCTCTCAGGAACCCTCCCACCCCAGGAGTCAGAGGCAGCAGGAAGCCCACGAGGGCCTGGATCTAGGCCTCTTGTTAAGTATACAGATGCCCAGGTCCCCCACCTCCTGCTCTCCTGGGGGTGGAAGGGAGCCCCCATTTCCCCAGGTTTCCCAGGTGACCCTGACTTTGTCACGTTCCGACTGGTATTAGGAAATCAGCGCCAGAGGCTCTTTTCAACCCTTGGCTTCTGTGATTCCAGAATCTGAGACTCACTGGGTTGGAAAAGTCTTTTCCACGGTGGCTTCCCCCTCCTTGACCTGGAGAGGGAGGTCACTGGCCCTGACCTCACAGCCAGCTCACAGCCAGAGCTGTAACCAGCACATCTGGGCTGCTGGGCCAGGTTCCCAGCCCTGCAAGGCTGACTGGGTCATGCCCCAGGAATTCCCAGCCGTCAGGGGCCTAGGGGGGAAATGGGCGGGGCCAGCTGCTGGCGCTCCAGGTCTCCAGGGCTGGTTGGAGCCCTGTGGGACTGTTGGCTGGCTGCTCAGGGTCACGCTCACCTCCTGTCCCTGCGGCCCAGAATGGAGCTGCTGGAGGCACTTTGGGCCACCAGGGGAGGGGCAGAACCCTGGCTCTGGCCCTGGTGGTGGGAGACGCAGCTGAGTGCTGTCACCCCCCACCCACAGGGCCTCATTAGGATGCAGGTGGTGCAGGCTGAGCAGGCAAAGTCACCGGTCCCTGGAGAACAGAGAAAGGGTGTGGGCACCAGCGGCCCACAGCCCAGGCCCCTCCCCCGCTGACCCCTGTTGGCCCTGGCTCCCTGCCTAAGGCAGTTGCCTGCACCTGGCCTCACCTCTGTGCCCTCTCTCCCCTTTCCTCTCTGCCTTCCCTCCTCTAGCCCTCCCAGTTCCTTCCCCAGCTGTGGGGGCTCTGACCTGGCTGACCCCTTAGGAGGCAAGCAGATCTGATTTGAGCCTCTACTCCCTCACACCCTCCCTGCTGCCCACGGCTCTGGAGCTCTGTGACCTTGGACAAGTTGCTAAACCTGTCTGTGTCTCGGTTTACTCGTCTGCAAAATTGGGTAATAGATCCTCATGAATAGATAGCGAGCCCTTCTGACGGTGGTTGAGCACTCAGTCTGTGCCAGGCACTGTGCATGTGTTTTATGCAAGTTATCTTGCTGGACTGCGAGGGGCACTGCCGCCTGTTTTATAGATAAGGAAACTGAGGCTCAGGGACAAGGGACAGGCTTGCTTCTCGCTGCCCAGCTGTAAGTGCAGAGCTGGGCTTCGGGGCTCCGAGATCTGTGTTCTTTGCCAAGCAGGAGGGCATCGGGGCACAGGGCAGGGCTGTGACCTCACCAGCAAGGAGGTGGGTGAGGCTGGGGCCTGGGTCCCAGGAACGTATAGAAGTTCGGCTCCTGGGTTTGGGAATCAGGCCTCAGTCTCCTCATCTGTAGAATGGGGAATGTGGTCACCATCCCTGGGGGGGGGGGCGGGGGGGAGGCGGTGATTAGTAAAAGGCCCAGAGCCCGGACTGCAGCCAGCCTCGCACAGGCTCCCTGCCTAAAGCAAGGACAACTTTCGGGTTGCTTCCATTAAGGTGAAGAATGGCCCTGCCTTACGGAGGCACACACTTATGGAGCAACTATTGGTGAATTCAACCGCAAATCGGTGAATTTTTTTTGCAACCACGAGTACAAATCCCTAGACCTATGCCGAGGATGAGAAAGGCTGAACACATCATTGTGAGTCTCCATCCGGTGCCTTCCTCTCCTGAGCGATGCACAGGAACCCAGCCACAGCAAAGGCAGCTGAGGGCCTGGGCTGGCCCCGGATCACCCAGCCCTGGGTGCCAGAGGCCCTGTCCCTCCTCACCCACGGGGCGGGCGAGGCGGGCTCCCCCTCAGCAGACGCCTCGTTAGCATTCCTAAGTGCACCCACCCATGTTGCCATGACTGGGGAGATTCACTTCTGTGGGTCCTCCTTCACCTTAATTGACCCTGCAGGGAATCTTTCAAACTCCCGGGGTTTTACAGCCTCTTGGAGTTTTATTTTGGCTTTTGAAAAATAGTGCGTGTATGCCAAACACGCAGGGCTATAAATCGATGCTGCTCTGATTAAGTAAGTGCAGGAAAGCCTGCGTGCTGAGTGACCGGGGAGGGGCGGGGCACAGTGCTCCCCCATGTGGCCAGGTGGCGGGCCTGGATGTTCCCCCACAACCCGGCTCCGAGGTGAGGCAGCGAGGGGCGGAGGCAGCAAGAGCAGCGGCCTCCCGTGGCCACTCACGGTGAGCTGAGCTCTGTGCCCAGCCCTTCACAGACATTAAGTAAAATTGCTCAAGGTCCGGCCACTGCGAACTGTCTGATCCAAAGGCCAGCTTGGCCCGGAGTAAGCCGCTCAGGGCAGAGCCTGTTTCGGCTGTGGCCAGTTTGAGGTTCCTGTGGGATCTCCAGGAGGGAGAGTTTGGCTCAGAGCCTTATCTGCTGTTCCTCCCTGAGCAACTCGGTGAACCTCCCGCCTCAGTACTGCACCTGCAAAATGGGGATCACATGAGCACCTACCCCCACGAGGCTGCGGTGTTGGGATTAACGAGTGTGTGTGTGAGGCAGACCGACATTCAGGAGAGGATGGGACACGCGGACCTGGGTCCTGGTGACGGTGAGTTTGGGAGCCGCGGTGCCGAGGAACAAAGTGCAGCCCTAACGAGCAGGGCCAAGAGAGAGCCCCGTCCTCGGCAGGAATGGATGGCAGGGGCACCTGTAGGGGAGGAGCAGACAGGAGGAACCCCCCCAGGATGGGGCCACGGAGCTGAGAAGGGCGCGGGAGGAGGGTGGCCAGCAGCGCTCAGGCGCCTGCCACAGGTCAGGGTAGGCACGGAAGTGCTCAGCCCGTGGCCGTAGCCACGATGTCACGAGTGACTCAGCAGGAACAGTTTGGGGGGGACTGTGGGGGGACTGCAGTAGCGGAGGCGGAGATGGGGTGTATAGGTAAGGCTTGAAGAATGCCACTGAGAAGGGGAGAAGAAAGATGGGGCCCCGTTGGAGCCCCGTGTGGTGCTGAAGGACTGGTTTGGAATCCTCAACCAGAGGTGGGAGTGTTTGCTGATGACGGGGGAAGGAGAAAGTGAGGCAGGGAGGCAGGGAGGGTGCAGCCGGGCGCTCAGGGCCTCGGGCTCCGCATAGGGGGCTGCTGGTCTGTCCCAAGCTGGGCCTTTGGAGAATGGGGCGGGACACTTTTGAGGGCCAGGGTGAGTGCTCAAGACTGTGGATGTGAAAAGACCGCTTGGAGTCCAGGCTGGACAGGGAGGGAACCCAGGAGGAGGAAAAAGTGGGTGAGATGATGTCAGAGTGTGAGGGTCAGGAGAGGGAAGCCAGCCTGAGGGCGGAGGTGGATGGAGGGCGATAGATAGAGGCCGATTCTGGGTGGGAGGGAGTAAGAGGGGCGAGGACAATGTCCAAGGTGTGGATGGTGGGGAGAGTGCAGAGGAGGGCGAGGGCTGCTGGTGGTGGGGGACCCCAAAACCCAGAGGCAGGGGTTGGCTGGGTCATGGGGGGATGCTGGGAGTGCCTAGCGTGAAGGCAGGACTCCAGTTGGGGGTGTGTGTGTCCGAGTTTTATCGCTGGGGGAGCGAGCTGACGGTGCTGTGAGCCTCTGCAGAGGGGAACTCAGATCTAAAGGTCTTAAGACCACTTACCCCTCTGGGTGCCTCCCCGCCCTGCCGGCACAGGTGCTGGGTGTGCTCCCCGCACAGCTCCCAGCCCCCCGCCCGCTCCACTCCAGGTGGCTGCTGGTGGGGAGGGGCCTGCCTTGGCCTGCGTCCTGCCTCTAGAACCCCACTAGTTGCCCTGGGAAGGCCTGGATCGTG
Source organism: Cnephaeus nilssonii (assembly GCF_951640355.1). NCBI lineage: Eukaryota > Metazoa > Chordata > Mammalia > Chiroptera > Vespertilionidae > Cnephaeus > Cnephaeus nilssonii. Next base: position 73,385,664 of record NC_137078.1, read on the forward strand.
GGGGAGCACTTGGGCTGGTCTCTCACTGCCCCCATCAGGGGGTGGCAGTCAGGTCCTCAAGGTTCCCTGAGGCACAGGTGCAGGCGCTGGGCTGGGATCTAGGCTGGCAATGCAGAGGGCAGCAAGCCCGGACCCTGGCTGGTGCCCTCACCCCCTCCAGCCTCAGGCCCTGCTCAGGCTCAGGGTAACGGGCTCCAGAGACAGGGCCAGGGGCACAAGGCTCCGGGCTCAGTGTGCTGGGGGTGGTGCTGCTGTGACCGCCATGTCTCACTGCCCCCTACACCCCTGGGAATCCGCCCGGGTCCCATCCTGAGAGAAGGGGATGGAGGGCGTGGCTCCATGACCACCCGTGACCCCATCATGATCCCATGAGGAGCCCCTCATGACCCCACCATGACTTCCTGACTGCTGGGCGCTGGCCGCTGTTGGAACCAGCCTGGACTCGGCCATGCTGGGTGCCCACTCCTGTCCACACAGGGCCAGCCTCTCCCAGCTCAGAGCTCCCCTGGGCCCAGGAGGGAAGCCAGTGAGGGCTGTGCGGAGCACGTGTGGGTGGGGAGTAGCCCGCCCAGCGCCACGGCAGGACCATCGATCCTAAGCCGCTCCTCTGTGGAGCGTCTATTTATTCAGGAAGAGGCCCAGTGCCCCACATGGCTCCTGGAGCCGGTGGTCTGGCTGCCCCTGCTACACATACGCTTCCGGGCCTTCCCCTACCTGAGATGCCAACCTCTCCTTCCCTCTCCTTTTCCTTTAAGACTCAGCTCGGGAGTTATCTCCCCTCAGAACACCCTCACCCCCTGACTGGTTGGGGGCACCCCCTTGAGCATGGCCACCCCCACCATGTGCCTTTTCTCCCCCCCTGCCCCCTCCCCAGCATGAGGTCTATGGGCCAGGCCTGCTACCAGGCCACCTCTGCCCCAACTGCCCAGGTGTTGGCTGAACCAGGGAAGGAGGTGGCCAGAAGGTCCCAGACACACAGCGTGGAGGCGGGAGCGTGGATTCTGGGCCAAAGTGCTGGGACTGGGAGCTCTGTGGCCTCTGGCAAGTTCTGACCTCTCTCAGGCCTCCTTCATCTGTAAGTCAGAGGATAATGATGCCTCAGAGGTGGGTAACGTGCTCACAGCGGGCCTGCTTCTTAATGATTGTTATTACTTGTGCTGCCCAGGGACGGGTCTGGTCTCTGGCAGAGGGGGGCCAGGACTGGGGTTTGTCCCTGCTCTGAGGGCTGGAGTGCTGTCACCCCCACGGGTTGGTGCCAGCTTTTCTCCAAAGCTCTGCCAGCAGCCGGAACCAGGTGGACAAGCGGCTCCATGCCCACTGCTGTGTGACCCAGGGAATCGCTGAGTCACCCTGAGCTGCTCTCCGCACCTGTAAAATACCGCACAGTAGCACCTCGCTCGATGAATGTATGTATGTGCTTATCCAGGCTGGGCAGTGCTGCCGTCAGATGAACAGAGCTAAAGTGTGGGCAAGGGCCTCACCGGGACACAGGTATCTGCGCCCCATCCCCCAAGATTCAGCTCCAGCTCCAGCTCCAGCCCAGCCCAGCCTCCCCTGGAGGCCTCATTGCCTTGGCTCCCTGCAGGGTGAGGCTCTGGTGCCCCCTTGTGGCCACATCCCTCCACACACCACCCCTTGCTGGGCCCAGAATCCCCAACCCGGGGTGGGCAGCATGGAGGGAGCCCTGAAAGCGCTACAACTTGTTTCAGGCCACACTGTGAGCTGGGGGTGGCCCTGGCCTCCAGCCTGGTGTCCTCAGCTTGGGGGGCAGGGAGATGGGAGGTGGAGGATGGGTCCTGCCCCTCCCCTCCTGCCCTCCCAGAAGCTGCCTCTTCCTGGCAGGACACCCCAGGGAAGCCTGGGCCCAGCATGCCTGCTAGCTGGTGGGCAGGACCCAGAAACTAACGGCTGGTGTAAGTGGGTGTTTGGCGGCACTGCCAGGCCCAGGCATTCGCCAGCTGGCAGCCTGCAACTCCGCCCCCCACTGTGGGCCACCCTGCCCAGTGGGCCTCCACGGCTCCCCAGGCTCCCGCTGCAGGCCGGCCTGTCTTAGGGTCTTAGGCTCAGGTGCGTTGTGATTGTGCAGGGTGTACAGCGGGGCCTCAGAGAACGGGTCCTCACCTTTTCCGTAAGCTCAGGCTGAGCGCGGCTGTGCCAAGGGCTCTGGAAGACACTCCCGAGTGAAGATGACCGACCCTGATGGGGGATTCTGAGAGTTTGGGAGGGAACTTGGGGCCCCTTTCTGACTCCTATCCCATCTGGGCCACAGATGGCAGAGTGAGTATGTGTGTGTATGCGCCTGTGAGTGTGAGTATGTGTGTGTATGAGCCTGTGTGTGTGTGTGTGTGTGTGTGTTGTGTGTGTGTGCTTTTCCATGTGACCATGTCCATCTACAGGAATTCATACTTCATCCATTTATTCATTCATCAAACATAATTCTCATGCGTCCCAGTCTCACAGAATAGACAGATGTGGGCCAGGGTGCTAGGGTTAGTTGGAGCCTGGAGGAAGGACAGCTGCAGGGTGAGGAAGGCCTGGGCATTCGCATGGAGAGTTGGGTGGGAGTTCGCCAGTGCCACGTGGTGTGGCCACTTGGAGTCAGGCACTTTGCAGGAGCCCCACCCCAGGACCTCATTAGTCCTTCACGATGAAGGCCCTTAGCAACCTGTTTCCCAGGAGAGGAGAGAGCTCAGAGAGACGGTGTGACTCATCTAAGATCACACAGTCACCAATGGCCCACCCAGGTTTCAGACCCGGACCTGGCTGATCCCGAGCCTGTGTTTTAAACTGCTCTGTCCTCGGGTCTCAGTGAGATGAGCAGGCAAGTCCCAGTGGCCTCGAAGGCCAGGTTACGGCCAGATTTGAGTACTGATGGTGTGTGTGTGTGTGTGTGTGTGTGTGTGTGTGTGTAGAAGGGGTGTGCAGAGCAGGGTAACTGGTGACAAGGACTTGGCAGCCACCCAGAGGGGTGATGATGGTGGCCTGGATTCAGGTGGGTTGGGGGAGTTGAGAGATGGATGATTCTGAGAGTTTGGGAGGGGCTTGGGCAGGACTGGGTGGTAGAGTGGGCATGGGGTGGGGCGGGAGGGAGTCAGCAGTGTCTGGCTTGGGAAGCTGGGGGTTGATGGGGGCATTCTCGGAGGTGGGAGAGAGGCAGATGGAGGCAGCGAGCTGAGCCTTGGACCTGACACACGTGCAGTGCTCCCGCTCACTGGAAGTCTCGCGTCCCTCTCTGAGAGGGTTCGTGTGCACACACCCATCTCCCCCAGTGTGCCTGGACTGATGGGGGACAGTCAGGAAGGGTCTTGAGGGCAGTGGCTGGCAAGTTGCTGGAAATTTCTCCGTCCTGCTATTTTTTTAGAGGGCTGAGCTCTCTCCACTTCCAGTCGGCAACACCCACTTTCTCACAGTCCCTCCCTCCAGTATGGGGCCCCTCCTTCAAAGCCCCACTCTGGCAAGCTGCCAGCAGCATCCCGGGGCTAATGCACCACTTTGGAGGGGCTGAGGAGGGTGGATTAATGAGCAATTGGCTGTGGGCTGTGATCAGAGCCAGCCCCGGGCCCCAACCCTGGAACCAGCAGCTCCCAAAACGCCAGTGAGTCGGGCCTCCCTCTCAGGGCTGAGCTGTAAGTACCAGGCAGGGGCTGCACTGGGCAGGGCACCTGCTCGTGCCAGGCCTGGCCAGCTGTCCTGTCTTATGTCCTAGAGCCCACTCCACAGCCTCCCTAGGCAGGAAGGGGTAAGGAGTGGCTCTATATATGGGGCCAAAGCTGAGATTTCCCAGCAGGGACCCTAGGCCCCTTCCAGGCCACCCCACTCTCTGCTCTGGAGGATGGCTGGTTGGTTTTCCCACATTCCTGGGAATCTGAAACAGCAAGAGAGGTGCTGGCCCTTGCTTGCCACAGCCAGCTCCACTCCTGGAGGCCGTGCCTGGGAGTCTTGTTCCTGTTAACAAGGAGCACGACCATCAGACTCACGTGGTGAGGTGGGCGGGGCACGCGGCCCCACAAGCTGGCTCAGGACACACGGATTGGTTCGGGCCTCTGTGTGCCACACCCCATGTTGCAAATGGGATTGAGGGCCAGCACCTGCTTGGAAGAGTAACTTTTGTCATTTCTCTGGACCTCAGGTTCCTCTTCTGTAAAATGGGAGTGATGGAGACACCCATCTTGGAAGGTTGTTGCAAGGTTTCTTTCTTTTTATTTTTTTCATGTAACAGGTCTTTATCAGCAAGTCCAGAAATATTCTTGGTGTAACACATATGACATTTGTATATAAATTTCTCCAGGTATTTTAGATTTCGGAATAGTAATATTTGGGATTTCCAGAACTCTCATAAATATTTTTTATTTTTTATTTTATTGAGTTTATTGGGGCAACATCCTATCTAATAAAGAGGGAATATGCTAATTGACTGCCACGCCCTCACAAGAGGGCAGTGCCCACAGCCACAAGATGGCAGTGCCCAGTTCCCTCAGGCCAGCCTCATCCAGCCAGAGTCCCCCAGTCCCCTCAGCCCACAGGGGAAGGCAGTTGGGGGTGATTGGGCTGGCAGGGGAGGGCAGTTGGGATGATCATGCCAGCAGGGGAGCAGTTAGATGTCAATCAGGCCAGCAGGGGAGTGGTTAGGGGGCTATCAGGCAGGCAGGCGAGTGTTTAGGAGCCAGTGGTCCCGGATTGTGAGAGGGATGTCTGACTACCGATCCTGTGGGATTGGGCCTAAACTGGCAGTCAAACTTCCCCAAAGGGTCCCAGATTGGAGAGGGTGCAGGCTGGGCTGAGGGACACCCTCCTCCCCCCAGTGCACAAATTTCATGCACCGGGCCTCTAGTTGGTTAATAAAATTATATAGGTTTCAGGTGGATAATTCTATAATACATCATCTGTATATTGTATTGCATGTTCACCACCCCAAGTCAAGTTTCCTTCCATCACCATTCATCCCTCCTTTACCCACTTCATCCTCCCCCACCCCCTTTCCCTCCGGTACTCACCATACTGTTTCTTTGGTTAATCCCTTCACCTTTTCCACCTAGACCCCTAACCCCCCTCCCCTCTGACAGCTGTCCGTCTGTTCTCTGTATCCATGAGCCTGTTTCTATTTTGTTTGTTAGTTAACTTTGTTCATTAGATTCCACATATAGGTGGAATCATATGGTACTTGTCTTTCTCTGACTGGCTTGTTTCATCAAATACAGTGGCTGCCAGACCAGGAGGAGGTGCCTATGAATAGCCTAGCAGATTGGTCCCTGGTGTCTCATGCCTCCTGGCACACCTGCCTGCTTAGAGCTTCCCTGGGGTTGGGGGAGCACTTGCAGGGCCTCACCGGACCCTGTGAGATGGTGAGGGGCGGGGGTCATGCCAAGGCTGGTGCTCCCGGCAGGGGCTCATGGTGAGGGGTGCTGGGCAGGCGGCTGCTGTGATGGTGGAGCTCCCCGCCTAGCCTGCTGCTCCTGGCAGGGGCTGCCCAGCCATGATGGCGGGGGGTGGGGTCTGGGTGGGCTCCTCACGGCTCCAGCAGACAGATGGCCACTCTGTATACAGGTGCTGCTCACATCTGCACTGCAGCCCTCTGGCCACACCTTCTCCATAAGCATCCCCACCACCTTCACATCCTGCCCCCCCTCCCCCAGGCAACTGCCTAAAGCTGTCACAGCCCCATCCCAAGTGCAGGCGGCTTTACAGTTGTGCACGTGCACCACCCACACTCCCACATGCCCACAGGGTGCCCACTCTGCACACCCCCTCCCTCCCACCAGGAGAGCTAGCATGCTGTGCAGAAACACCCCAACCTGAACCTGCGGTTCCTGCTCAGCAAGGGGGGGGGGGGCAGGGAGGGATGAGCGGCACTGTGCTGCTCCTGGGAGCTCTCTCACCCCAGCCTGTGCCTTCACCCTGGGCGGGCGGCTAGCAAACTGGCAGACAGCTGGTCCCCTCTCCCGGACCCCCAGTGCACCCATGGCTGGCGCTGTCTCTGACCCTCACCAGCCCAGCCCTCACGCTGGTCCCACCAGGCAGTGTGGGTGCAGCACCAGAAGTGACTCCAGACACACCGGGTGGCTTGGGAAAGGGGCCCCGTGGCCTCGGGAGCCAGCACAGCTGTGTGGCCTTGGCCAAGGGACCACCACCTCTCTGAGCATTTCTCATTGGTCAACTGTGAGCAATAACTGTACCCCCACACCCGGGAAATACAGAGGATGTTGGAGGTAAAGCACACACAGGAGCTCACAGAGGCGAAGGGACCCCACTTGCCCACGGGACAAGGCACATAGTAGGTGCGCAACATGTATCCCTTCTCTCCCATTCTCCCTCGGGAGCAGATCTGGGACTGAAACTCAGGACTCCTGGCCTGCTCTGAGCTGCATTTAGGAAGCGCCTACTGTATATAGGATGCAGCCCCAGGGATGGTGGGGTAGACAAATGCCACCCTCCATCTGCTTTTGTCTCTCTAGCCCTCCAGCCTCCCCCTCTGTGTCCCCCACACCCACACACATGCACACATACATGTATACTTCTCTCAACACCCCAGGAAACAATTCCCCAAACCCTTCAGAGACAGCCTCTCATTTGCCATTTCTCAGATGGGGCAATTGAGACTCAGGTTCAGTGACTTACCCAAGGCCACTTAAGTACACAGATCTATGACTTCCCCTCGGCTGGACTCCCCGTCCATCACCCTGCACACCTTCCTCCCCGAGGACCACTGCATAAAGTCTCCTGACACCCGGCTGTGTCCCCCCCAAGGGCTATGTTCCCCCCAAGGGCTGTGCCCCCCATCCCAAGGTCATGTCCCGGGCTAACACACTCATGCCTCCCTCCCAGTCTCTTCCTCAACCCAGAGGCACCCTCGCTCTCCACAGTCTGTCACACGCATCTCCCTGCTTCTAGCACCCCTCCTTCTTGCCACAGAAGGGGCTTTGAGCCCCAGCAAACGTCTCAGTGACTCCCACTGCCTGCAGGATCAAGTCTGATGCCGCCTGGACCAGCTCCCCATGACTCCTCCCACCCTTGGCTCACTGCGCTCCCAAGCCCGGACCTGGCCCACATGGTCCTGCCTCTAGACCGGTGCTGCCCTGTGTGGTAGTCCCTAGCCACACGTGACGATTTAAATCTAATTAAAGTGAAATAAGACAAAAAAAATTCCGTGTCTCACTCACACTGGCCCCATTTCAGGTGTGCCATGACCTTAGGTGTCCGTGGGCTCTGTAGGGGGCGGAGCACATGTAGAGCTCTCACCCCACAGAGAGTTCGCTGGGGCGGTGCTGCTCTAGACCTCGGTCCAGGCCCTTTCTGCCCAGATGCCATTCCCTCTGTGTCCTGAGGTCAAAACCTACCCTCCAAAGCCCAGCGCATGCGTCACTTCCTCCAGGAAGCTCCCCTCCTCTCTAGCCAGAAATGTTCCCCCATTCCCTCCCTCCTTCCCCCAGTCCGCCCTGCCTCTCTCCCTCCCTCCTCTGCTGACCTCACACTTGCTCTGTCCCTCTAGGACCTAGAGTTAGGTGATCCCAAGCCCTCTCCACCCTGTTCACACACCTGGTCTTCCTCCTGGGACTTCACCTCCATGAGAACAGTGCCCATGGCAGACCCGGTGCAGCCACTCAGCACAGGGCTGGGCGCAGGGGCACTGTGACTGTCCACCGAGTGACCGACTGGATGAATGCCCACAGCCCAATGCAACCAGAACACTCCTTCAGAACCTCTGTTCTCCCCTGCTTGCCTGCCTCCGGCTACGGGGAGCTCATTCCCTTACGGGAATCCATTTCTGTCTTCAGGTGACTCTGTCTGTCCACAGGTCTGTGCTTATGGCGAGGTGGAGGCCATCTCTCTGGAGCTGCCCCCGAGGGCCTTCTCTGCCCCAGGAGCCACATGGAACAAGCCTGTTGTCTTTCCCCACGACATCCATTGGCTGAAACCCCCACTGCTCCGTGCTCTGGGCTGAGGATGGAGGTCTGGCTCCTGCCCCGGGCTTCTTAGCTGTTGTGCACGCATCACGCTCGATTCTCAGCTCTGCACTGTGCATGGCCTGTTCTCCACGCCCCCAGCCCTTGGCTGCTTCTTCATAGACGAGGCAAACATGAACCTCTGTCTCCTCAGGAGCCCCAGTCCTCTTCCCAGGGCCACTGGGGACACCCCATCTGTGTGGGCCTTGAGCAGAAGGGAAAGTCTCCCCTGGAAATCCTCTGATGGGCTGGGGAGGGTTTGAGGGCACAGTCTCCCGCTCTCGCCAGCACAAAGCATCCCCCTCTCAAGGCTGTCTTTGGAGAGAGAGAGCCTCTGACCTGCCACCTGCTTCTGTCAGTCAGTCCTGCGGAGACGTGTTCGGGTTTGGGGAAAGCTGCCGGCACACGGGTACTCATCACAGCTCTGCTTAGAGCAGCGGGAAGTGGAAACGGCCTTCAGCCGGTGAACCAGGGAGCAGCCTCCGGGCACAGATGGGACGCGGAGCCCAAGGGGAGGCTTACGGGGCCCTCCGTGCACCACGGAGGTGGTTAGAGTGTGGGGAGGCCAACGCCCAGAGGTCACTGGATGCTGAAAGTGAGTGGTGAGCCGGTGTGGTGTTGCTTTCTTGTGCTTTGCTGCTGTTGTATGTTTCCGATTTATTTAACGAGTATTAATTTTATAGTGGGCCGGGGCAGGAGCGGGAGAGAGAGAGAGAGTCCAACCTTTCCAGGCAGCTAAAACTGCTTCCAGATGCAAACGAGAACCACGTGTGCCCCTCTGGTGCTGATGCGGGTTCCCCCCCTGCCGGGCCCTGCCGGGCGGGCGGGGCGCTTAGTCCCCAAAGCCGCCCTCCTCCGAGGAGCACTGAACATCTTGGTCCAACGTGAGGGACCAGGCTTGCCAGGACTTCCTTCCGCCGCACTTGTGGCCTTACCTCAGGCTTGGCTGTGGGGTATCTTGGCCGTTCTCTCCGCACACGTCCTCCCCAAAGCACAGAGTTATTTTTAATGGCCGGCCGTCCCCCTGCAGTGCTCATGCAGGCCGGGGGCTGGGGAAGGTGGGCTGCAGGCCTGGCAGTTAGCTGGCTGATATTCACGTGCATGAGGAGGCAATGCCGTTTACTTGATGGCTCAACCAAGGAGTTTAATTATAATTTGGGTTTCCCAGGCCTGTGGGGGGTGGGGGGGGGGGTCCCTTCCAAGTCAGGCGAGGCCTCCAACATCCTACGGCCAGGGGAACCCAGAAGTGCAGGAGATTGAGGCAGGAGACCAGAGCAGGCCAGGCGCCCCCAGCCCCTGCTTCTTCCTGCCCAGACCTGCTCCCGGGTTTCGTGTGCCCCCAGATGCCGGGCCTCCTCAGCCGGGTGTCTGCTCCACGGTAGGAAGTCCTCAGGGAGCACTCGGTGCACCGAGAGGGCACCTCGGTAGGGTGCCTGCAGCCCCAGCCCCAGCAGGGAGCGTGCTTCTGGGAAGGGGGAACGCGCTCAGCACAGCAGCAGCCTGTGCCATCTGAGGGGGCGAGTCCTGGGGGTGCCTGGGGAGGGAAGCCTGGGATGGAGCAGGCAGAGGAAAGAAACAAAGAGGGGCGGAGGATGCCCTATGCTTATTGAACTCCTTCCCCCATTTTAAGGAGAGGGAAACGGAGGCCTAGGACAAGAGACTTGTCCCCGGTCACGCAGTCTGCAGCAGATCCAGGATTATTATCCAAGAATATTATTAGGCTTTCAATGGTGGGGGACCAGGACCCCCAGGGGGGCCCCTCACCACGGACAGCTCCTTGTGAACTGTTCTTCCTAAGGACTCTTTTGGTCCTAGATGGGCCCGTATAAAGAAGGAACAGTCTGCCTGAGGCTGTATATGCTCTAGAAAAAACAGGCGTTGGAGTAATGCACCTGGTTTATACTGTGTGATGTTGGGCAAGCCACTTAACCTCTCTGAGCCTTTCCTTTGATGTAACTGGGGATCAATACCAACCTCACAAGGTTAGTTTAAAGCAGAGGGGCTTTCCTGGTGAAAGGGAAATCATATAATAATTCACTGAGCCTGTCCTTGTAGTCTCCTGCCAGGCCTAGGGGGCCCATTTCATAAGTGAGGAACCCGAGGCTAAGAGGGCAGGAATGGCTTACCCCAGGTCACCGGTAAGTAGCAAAGCCCAGATGTGAACCCAAGTCCTGCTGGCTCCAGAGTCTCTGAGAGGAGTGGCCTTTTCGGGGGAGAGAGCATGGGGGTGGGGCGCTGGCCTGCTCGGCCACTGGCCCCCTCCCTGAGCTCGAACCTTCATAAGCCTTCACTTGCCAAGTCACAGCTCACCTCATACGGGGCAATAATGGGGCCTTGTGAGGTCAAGCGCGGACCCCGCACCAGGAGGTGCTCAACCAGTGTTAACCCAGGGCAGGCAGCACTGGCCCTACCCGGCTGTGGTCAGCAGGATCTGTCCCTGCCTGAGACTGGAGGGCAGGGCATGTGTGTCTCCTTTCCTGAATCCTCCGTGCCTGACGCAGCCTGACATAGGGCAGGTGCTTGATAATTCACTGAGCAAATGAAGCAAACCCGGCAGGTAGCTGAGGCCCCACCCCCACCCCCGGGGCTTTGCCTGGCTCGCTGTCTCTGTAGCCCTTCTCTTCCTGCGCCGGAAGGTAAAGGACCCCGGGTCAGTGGCTCAGGGGGACGTGGACATCTGCCAAACTGGTCCTCAGGTCTGAACGTGTTCTTGCTCCGTACAAAGGACTCCGTCCGTTTACTGAGCATTTACTGCACACCAGGTTCCACGCCTCATTGATGCCTGCATTCTCTCATTTATGCCTCACAACAACCCCCTGGGGAAAGAGCTGTGAGCATCTTCCGTTTTTAGAGGTGGAATCTGAAGATCGGAGGAGAAATGACTTGCCCAAGGCCGCAGAGACAGCAACAAGCAGGATTCCCACGCAAGTGCATCTTTGTGGTTGCCGAAGCCCGTGCTCTTATTCATGACACTGCACGGGGTCCGTGTGCCAGGTCATGCCTCGACAATCAGGTCTGATGAGCAGGTGCCTTTCCTCCCTGTTCCAACATCATGTTCCAGCCTCAGAACCTCCAGGCCCTTCTCAGGGCTGGCAGGCTCCCTGCTTGCCACTGGCTGGGTTTCTGCTGCGCCAGCGCCCCCTGCTGGACGGGACTACTATTGCTTTGTCCCAAGCCCTGCCCTCTCCCTGCTACTGCTTGGGGGTCTGCAGGGCAGCAGCTGCTTTGGCACAGCTGGACCACCCCCTGTGAATCCAAGAATTCACAGGACAGGCTCAGCCTTCTCCCGGGCTTGGCCCTCCAGGCTGGGCCCAGCAATTACTCTCCTTGGACCACAGAATTCCTGTTTCTCTCCCTGCCTGACGGAACGGCTGCTGCTCGGTCTCAGGCCAGTTGTGCAGGTGTCTTCTGGACAGAAGGTCCAGCACTGGCCGGAGTGCCCCCAGGGACACTGACAGAGGAGAACTGAGTAGACGGCCCTGGTGGGAGTCGGAGGTTTCTGTCAGCCTCCCCCCTTCAGCCGCCTGGGCACAGGAGGCTGCCCTGGGCTCTGGGGGGCAGAGGAAGAGGGAAGAGATGCCAGTGTGGATGCTCAGGTGGCCCCCAAGGCTCTCAGAAACTTTCTAGCTGGCCCACTTCCTCTTATTTCTCATCCTCTCCTCAGGCCTGCAAACCAGAGGCCCAGGGCCCTCAGAGAGGGTGACGGGGGAAGGAGGAGGGGTCTGGTGGCCCTTGAGCCCAGGGTGTCTCCCTGGCTGTCTCCACCAACTGCTCACCGAACCCCTCCCGCTCTTAGGAAGGGCGAGCGGGGAAGCTGGAGCCAGACGTCCTGCGTCCTTTCTGCACCTGCCACTAACTTACCTCTCTCTGGGCCCTCTCTCTCAACGGCAAAATCCCTTTTTGGTATGAAGGGGTGGGCAGAGGGCTTAGCACAGAGCTGGCATCAGGACCGGTTTGTGCAATGCAGCCAGGGCCATGAGGCGAGGTCGTGCCTTGGCTGTGAGTGTCAGGGTCCCCGCTCACCTCCAGGCTGCCTTCCTCACCCTTCCCTCCTTTACTGGGGCAACCCCGATGGGGGTGCTTCCCACCAAGTGCCCCCAGAGGCTAACAAGCTCCCTGCAAACCCCACTGCATCTGTGCTTGGCCCTCCTTTCTCCCCTGGGCAGGCTCCGCCCAAGGAGGCATGCTGGGGGCAGCTTGAAGCGGGAGAAACTCAGGAAGGGCCCATCTGGTTCCAACCTTGGTTCTGCCACGTGGTTCCTCACGTGGAACTCTGAGCAAACTGTGTTCCTGTCTGAGCCTCAGTTTCCTCTTCTGGAAAATGGGAGCAATGACACCTGCCAGGTTAAAGGAGCAACAGAGGAGGAGCAACTCGCAGAAGGCGCCTCATGGTCCCGGTTGTGTCTCACTGCCCCCTCACCTCTGGGCCTCAGCTGCTCTGAGCTGAAGTTTCTCAAAAGCATCTCAGGCTCAGCCTATTCCCCTCCCCCACCAGTGCCCCGTCTCAGCAGCTGCCTGTCCCATCGCACAAACCGGAATCCTGGAGGGGGCGTTTCTTGGATCCTTCCTCTCCCTCAACTCCTTCCCCAGCCTGACCCCCTGCCCTGGCCCTGCTCCAGGAGGTTCCATCCTCACACACCCCTGTCCTGCCCACTGGCACTGTGCTGGCCCATGCCGCCGTCACCTGCTCCAGGAGGCCCCTCGTTCACTGGCTTCTTCCCAGCCCTTTCCCTGGACGGCAGCAGTGACATTTACCAGGCAGTGAGCTGTTCCCTTGCTGAAAATCCTGCGGGGCCTCCCAGGGCTTTTAGGATAAAGATCAACATCCGTAGCCAGAGGCCCTGCATCGTCTGGGCCCTGTGACCTGCTGGCTCTCAGCCCCCGGCCCCTCACTCTGAGCTCCAGCCATCCTGGACTCCCCCTGCCAGCCTCGGACAGGCCCTTCCCTGTCTGGAATGCTCTTCTCCACCCCAGCTCATCAGCAGGTCGCTGCCTTCCCGTCTCCAGATAGCAGCCCAGGCGCATGGTCTCCAGAGAGGCGGTCTTCGGCCCCTGCCAGGTTAGATGTGTTTGCCACCAGCTCCCGCCAGCCCTTCTTTGGCTGGGCCCTTTTATTGGTTTCATTGAACATGCCTCTGGGTGATCCCGTGGAGGGTCCTCTGCCACAGAGGCCGCAAACTCCCTGCGGGCAGGGCCGTGTCCGTGTCTACTTGTCACAGCACCCCTAGTGCCTGACACAGAAGCCAGAGTGAAGTAGGTGCCGGGTAAACATGATCAGGGCTCCTCGACTCCTCTGTGGCTCTCAGTCTGTGTCCTGGGTTTTGCACATGAGGATGCTCAGATTGGTGGTTGGTTAATGAGTTCACGGTATGACGGAGAGCAGCTTAGTTTGAGATTCAGGAGTTTCAAGTTCCGGTCCTGGTTTTGCTGTGTGACCCTGGGCAAATTATTGCCCTCTCTGAGCCTGTTTCCTCACCATACCACGAAGGGGCTGTGTCCTAAGAAGACAGAGCAGTCCCTTCCCACAGGACTGGCCCAGGAAAACGTCTTGGAGGAGATGGGCCCGTGCAGGGTCTGATGGGAGGGCAGGACCGAGTGAAGCAGAGCAGCTGGTGGAAGGCATTCCAGGTGGGAAGAGCAGAACCTGTGAATCACATGCGAAGCTGGACAGAGGGTAGGGGTCGAGACCCGGGGGAGACAGGAGCAAAAAGAGAAGGAAGAGTGGGGAGCAGGGGCTCATTCCCCCCTCCTAAAGTCCTCTGGGGCCCCCAACTGAGTACGATCATAGTCCCCCCTACCCCCACAGAACACGGCCCTGCTTGAAGGCGCCTTAATTGCAGGGCCCCTTACGGTAATTACCCACCCCGCCCTGCACCTCCTGCCTCTGGCGTGGTGGGTTAATTTCCTGCTCCCCGGAGCTGCCCTGTTAACAGTCTTGCTTTCCTGTAACCGACAGCTCCCTCATCAGATAGCAGCAAGGACGAGTCCTCTGGGGGAATCAGAGGCTCCTGCCTGCCGCCCTCCATTGCCTGGAAGATGGCATCACCACCCAGGAACGCTGAGCCCAGACCCCCCTCCCGGTTCCCCACAGCCCTATCTAGTCTGGGATCTTGTGTCTGGCTCTGCCATCTCCTGTCCTGTGCCTCCCCCTGCCACTCCTGGCCCGACACGGTTCCTCAGAGCCGATTCCTCAGATGGTTTGGGTCTAAAAGCTGTCAGGCTTGGTGACCGGAGCCCCTTTGGGTCAGTGCTAGAACCCTGGCCCCTTGGGCTCAGGTTGGGGTGGGTGCTGGGATCTTGGCTGGGGGATGGGATAATAGGCTGGGATACACGTGCTGGATGCAGCAGGCTGAGTTTGCAGAATTAAGACTGAGATGGGCTGGAACTTGCTGCCAGAAATAACCAGGATCCCTGAAGCGGTGGGGTCTGGGGAGCAGGGAGTAAGGGTCTCACCCTGAATACTCAGCCTGCCCGGAGGCCCAGTGTCCAAGCAGAGGGGAGAGACTGGAGCAGGTGAGACCAGCTCTCCTCCTTTCTCCCTATGTTTCAGCCACACTGGCCCCCTTTCAGTTTGCCTGATTCCAAGTGCAATCCTGCCTCAGGGCCTTTGCATGTGCTGTTCCCGCTACATGGAACCCTCCCCACTCTGCTCTTTGCATGACTTGTTTCTTTGCTTTCTTCAGATCTCAGCTCATACAGCGTTTCCTCAGAGAAGCTATCCCTGACCACCCAGTATTTTCCATTGTGTCACCTGGTCTTTCTTTATAGCACGTGTAGCTATCTGAAATGACTGCCTAATTTTTTAGTTTATCTGTTTTTTATCTCTCTCCCCCCTCCCCCAGATTATAAATTCCATGCGAGCAGAAACTGTGTGTGTCTTGTTTGCAGTGTCTCCCCAGGTTTTAGCCCATTGCCTGGCACACATCTGTGCTCAATAATATTAGTGTCCCATGTTCTGATCTTAAAAGTCAAGACAATTTGTATATATACTGTATATATATGATATTTCCTGTATTTATGCCTTTGCATGTGCCATTCCTTCCGTCTGGAACACCCTTCCCTCAGCTTTTACCTGGGAAAATGGAGGAGGTATGCTTTCCCAAGTGTCTCACTGCCCCTACCTTGCCCAGCGTCTCTCTAGGAAGAAGGAAAGCAAACCTCTCTGTGTCCCCCACTGTGGGGTTTAGTAAATAACACGGTGGAGGAGTTTCTGTTTGGATCTAAATTCAGTGCATCTTTCTGCAGGTTCAGCTCATTTCTTCAGACTCTGTCCTCAACCAGACAAAGACAGATCCATTTTATACTTTTAAAAACTACCATTCATTCATTCATTCATTCATTCATTTTCTAAGCATCCGCTGGGTGCTAGGCCTTGGGTTGGGTCCTGAGGTTACAGACAAGAAGGCACAACTTCAGGCCTAGAGTAAGTGCCCAGTAGTTGGAGGTGGGACTGGGCAGACAGTCTAGTGCAGCTGGCTGGTGCTGAGACCCGTGTGCAGGTGGCAGGGGGCTCACAGGGGACCCTGGGCGGCTTTCCCTGAGTTGTATTCAGAAGGATGAGAGGACAGTGAGCACGCAAGGCTATGGGGGGAGAGAAAGGGCAAGTAAATCTTAGGCAGAGCCAGACAGAGAGGAGAATGGCGTATTTCCTGCACTAAGAACTAGTCTGGTTTGAATATATACAGTTCAGGGGATGTAACAATAATGGTGGATATTTACTGAGTGCACACTATATACACAATACTCTATGTGCCTTATTTAACCCCCCAGCAGTCCTAATTTTATAGGTGGGGAAACTGAGACCCAGTGAGGGGGAAGGCCAGGGTCACAAGCCTGTCAGGGACACCTGTTTGCCCAGGTCCTATATGGGCCGGACCTTCCTTTGTGACTGTCGTGTGTGAGACTGGAAGTCTGACCCCAGGCTTTGCTGTCATTGTCATTGCACACAGTATACACAAGAGCCTCATTTTTATAGGATACCTGTGGTGGCACCTGAGAGACCCCGCATGCTGTCCTGAGAGGGACCTCATGATCACTGGGAACACTCTCCCTGCCCAGAAAGGAAAGCACAGAGCTGGGGCCAGAAACGCACCTCCCGCTGCTCACCACGCTGGCTCCGTGCCTGGCCCTGGGCTGGGCCCCTCGCACGCTCTCGCATGAAGGCCTCGTCACAGCCTTGCAGGAGACAGTGGCACCCTATTTACAGATTCAGAAACCAAGGCCTGTACCGAGGTCACTCAGCTAGACCCTGGCCTCATTGAACTGAGGTCTCTCTGGTTCCAAAGCCCCAGCCCTTACCAGTATATGTGCACAGCCCTTGGCAGTTTACAAAGCCCTTCCTAATCCCTTAGCTCATTCCTTCTTTCATTCAACAAATATTTGCTGGGCCCATAGGACATTTGATTCATTTTTCTAGGTCTTGAGGAAACAGCCTGAGCAGATTGATGAAGTCCTTGACCTTGCAGAGCTGACGGTCTGCTGGAAGAACAGCCATTATTGGTATAATTCACAGGGAAGCGCCTGGTTACACACTGAGCTGAGTCCTGTCCATGAAAGGAAGGATGCTATGGCACACACCACCTCAGTGAGACTGGGAAAATGGATATTGTCCCCATTTTCCAGATGATAAAACTGAGACCCACCCAGAAAAGTTCAGTGATTTGCTCAAGGTCACATAGCTGGGTCAAGTCAACTGGTAGAACTGGGACTCCAGCCAGCCCAGGGTAGGTCACTTCTCTTTAGCGCTGGTTCTATTTCCCCACAAAACCTAGGAGAGAGCAACTCACCTACCTGTACACACACACACACACACACACACACACACACACACGTGACAGAAAGAGTGACCTAAGGCGCAGGGTCAGTGAGGACAATTGCGGTGGAACGGAGGCTGGAGACGATGGCACGAGAGCAGCTCCGGAGCCTGTCGTTCCTGCATCAGGCGTTCGTGTGTGTCTCCCTGCCTCCTGTCTGGTCTTCCTGCTTCTGCACAGAGTCTCTGCGCTCCCTGATGCCTGTTCCATACATTGATTTGCCGCATAAGTCAACCCGAGTTTCCTTCTGTTGCAAACAAGAACCCTCATTAGTGCAGACATTGGTGCTATAATTGGGGTGCAGGCAGAGACCTTGAGGGAATGGTGGGAATCCGGGATTGGTGACTTCCCTAGTTAGGCTGACAGCAGGGAAATAGCAGGTAGTGCTAAGGGGTGGGACCCCGCAGCTCATGGTACCTATGCTGAAATGCCTAATTAAAGTGTCCCTTGTGGTCATCTAAAATGAAGTGCCCACTGAAGGCGAGACGTTAGTGGCTTGAACCACTGAGCAGAAGAAAGGGCAGGAGGAACTGAAGGATGCTGGGAGGCGATGTCTGTTGTTAATGGCACTGGATAGTTTCAAGAAAGAAAATATGAACAAAAATCCCTGGAGTCTTAGCTCAAGGGATGGACCGAAACTCAGGAGCAGTCTATGACTGGGGAAAAGAATCTTATCTCTTATTGAGGCAGGGCCGAAACTCCCCAAAACTAAATGCCTCGTTTGTTCTGCTGAATTATAACATTAGCTGAGTTCTCAATCTTTGCAGGTCATTACAACAGTTTAAGAAATTAATCTTGAAAGGGTGATAATTGAGAATCAAAATGGGAGCATATACGAGGACAGACTCAGCTATCCAGACTTCCAAAGCTGTGGAGTCTACCATGTTGGCCCAGCTGGCCGGATCCCGTTAGATGAGGCTGTCCTGCCTCAGTAGGACTCGTCGCCCAAGGGTGTTATCTTGCAAAGGGAACCAGCAATCCTCATTGTCCCTCCAGGCTCAGGACTAGGTCAGATTCCAGTATGTACCTAGGGACCAATTATAAAGACAAACCTTGGAGGAGAAAGTTTACTCACTGACAGAATGACAAGACTTGGCAAAATTTATCTTGACAAAATTCTAGGAAATACATGGGGCGTGGTGTGAATTCTCAGAAGGAATAGCATTTTATTTTTTATTTATTTATTTTTATTTTTTAAAATTATTTTTTAAATATATTTTATTGATTTTTTGCAGAGAGGAAGGGAGAGGGATAGAGAGTCAGAAACACCGATGAGAGAGAAACATTCATCAGCTGCCTCCTACACACTCCCCACTGGGTATGTGCCCACAACCAAGATACATGCCCTTGACCGGAATCAAGCATGGGACCCTTGAGTCCGCAGGCTGACACTCTATCCACTGAGCCAAACTAGCCAGGGCAGAAGGAATAGCATTTTAAATCTGCATGAATTTCCTGATGTTGATGAGCCTGTCTGAGCTCTGGATGCAACACTCTGGTTTGAGGGGCTGAAAGGAATTTCTTGGTGTAAGAAATTCAGAGGAAAGAAGTGCCCTCTAAACGCTGACCCCTAAGAAAGCCCAGAAGAGACACCCTTCATCAGGACCTTGGGGGAAAAATCATTGAGCAGGGAAATGCCAGTCTCTTGAGAAACCCCTGAATGGCTGTCCTCTGTGGGCTAGGCATGCTGGTGGAAGTTGCCATGGTTAAATGGGCCCTGGTTTTGATTGTAATGGATGGTTCCTGGTGTGACAGAGGTCATGTGGTGGCACTTAAAGGTCAAAGGTTGAGTGGGTGGGGTGACCATTATAGAGCAGAACTACCTGGTAATCAGAATGGTCCAAACTATAGGAATTGTGTGCGTGTGTTGGGGGGCGGGGGGGGGGGGCGGTGGTGGCAGGGAGGAGAGGCATGGTTAATGACCATGGTTTTATGGCCAAAAGAGATGGGGAGCTCACTAAGGTTCTATACTGATTCAGATAATAAGAAAGAGGTGCATCTAATGAATAGAAAATAAACATTGTCAGAACCTCACCCAATCAATATGCAGAACCAGAGTCTGTTGAGTGAAAGAGGAGTGGGCTCCCTGAGGAAACGCTCTGCAATGAAAACAAATTAAATAATAATTTAATTCCTTAAAGCTTCACCAAAGGGATGGGTGGCCATATTTCAAGGTAATAGAGTATTGGCAAAGATTCTAGATCTTCTGAGAATTATTAGACACTAGCCCTGAACTAATGCGAATTCCTAGAGACCCAGATTACCCCTGAGATTTACCAGTTAGAGTGGGGGCTTCCAGGGATCATCTTATGGAATGTTGACCTGAGTCCCCTCCACGGCAGAGAGCAGTCATGTCTGTGGCTACTTATCCAGGTTCTCAGTGTCCCGTCAGAATAGATTTCCGCAGGACTGCAGATTTCCTAGCCTGGCTCCGGGACTCAGGGAGCATGCACAGGCCAAGTGAAAGCCACCATAGGTTTCCAGACCTCATCAAAACAGACAGTCAGGACAGCAACACTTCTTCAGCAGAATCGCGAAGCAAAGCTACTGTCAGAGAAAGATGCAGGGATGATGATTCTATTTAACTTTCTGGTTTGGCCAGAGCACAAGCTGGATGAGTCTTAAAAAGTGAAAGCGAATTATTATAATAATTAATCAGGTGGTGATTCCAGGTATAGTCCCGCAATGTACCAAGTGTGGTCTCATGACTGGAACAAGTTAATGGGTGTCTGACACCCCGAGGATATTTTTCTTCTCTATCCTCATAATCAGAGGACACCAGAAGCACTGTGGATTTCTCATGGCAGGGACAGCAGTACACGTGTACTTCCATCTTGCCTCAGGGCTGTGTCGACTCTGACTCCCTGTCTAGCTTTCTAACAAGTTAGTTTATGGGGACCTTGATCGTTTCATCATTCCACAGGACATCACACTAGTCTAGTACATTGGTGATATCATGCTAATAGGACCCAGAGATCATAAAATGGCAAGTATCTTGAAATACAATTGTGTTTCG
Source organism: Cnephaeus nilssonii (assembly GCF_951640355.1). NCBI lineage: Eukaryota > Metazoa > Chordata > Mammalia > Chiroptera > Vespertilionidae > Cnephaeus > Cnephaeus nilssonii. The sequence continues at coordinate 73,405,433 of NC_137078.1, forward strand.
AGGGGGTGGGGTGGAATAGCCTGAGAAAGTACAGGGAAAATAGGAGCCTGGGAAATTCAGAACATCCCCTTCAAAATGAAGAATAGGGTGTTAAACTGTGCAGACCTGATCACTAAGAAAGGGGCACCTCACTTGGGGGGCGGCTTTGGATTTTAGAGGCAGCATATACCATGTTTGCATGTACTGCTTCAAGCCATTTCCCGAGTGATCCAAAAAGCTGCTGGCTCTGAGTGGGATCAGAGCTGGTTCAGACTTCAAGCCAAGTTCTTATCCTACATTCGATTCAACGGAGGCTGAAGAGTCCGTGGCAGATTGCAGTGCTGTATGGAGTCGTTGGCAAGACAAGATAGAGAATCACAGTTAGAGACCCTTCAGTTTTGGAGCAAGGCCATTCCTTTCCTGGCAAATAACTATACAACTTTTGAGAAACAGTTCTTGGCTTGCCCCTTGGCACTGTCAGAGGCTAACCACCTGACCATAGACTATGAAGTCATCGTTTAGTCCAAAATACCCACCATGTTATCGGCTCCATCTAACCATTAAATGGAGCATGCCCAACAGGACTCCTTCATTAAGTGAAAATGGTAGAAAGGGGTCTGGACCAAGCAGGCCCTGAGAGCACAAGTATGTAGCATAAGCAGGTGGTGCACACTTGTGGATGCCATGTCTTTCCCAGCCTACACTTGTGCTCTGCCTATAGCCAACTTATTGAGAAAAACCATTCTGCGCCTGGTTAGCAAATGGCTCTGCATGGCAAGCTGGCACCAGCTGGAAGAGGGAGGCTGTGATGTGGCAGTCCAACTAGAAGTATCTCTGAAAGACAGAGTAGGGAAGTCCTCCCAGAAACCACTGCTTTGGTATATCTCATTGTCTTGGTCTAAAAAAACAGATCTAAGTTCTACAGTGATTCATGGTAAGTGGCTAATGATTTGGCCAGATAGACAGGGACTTGGGAGAGACAAGATGGAAGGATTGGTGAAGGAGGAACTTGGGGAAGAGGCATGTGCTTGGACTCACAGCATGGACCCAGCATAATAAGCATACTTACGTCCTGTACGAGCACTCGCCGAAAGTTCCTAAAGACCCTGGACGAAAGGACCTTAATAAACCACCCACACGATAACCTCCTTTTGGATGCCAGTTATTCTGTTTCTCTGGCCACCCCACTGCTTGCTCAACGGGCTCAATGACAGAGCAGCCACGACTGTCACCAGACATTGGATTCTTGTCTTCATGGAAGGGAACAGTAATTTTTCCTCATTGGAATAGCCATTTATTCTGGATTTGGAGTTGCTTCCCTGCCTGCTATAATTCTGCCAGCAGCACCATCTGCAGACTCACTGAACACCTCACTGGCATGATACCCCATATGACATTGCTGTAGACCAAGGAATTCATTTTACAGAGAGAGGAGTAAACCAACGGACTGAAGCTAATTGGATCCATTGGTCATGCCAGGTACCCCACTGCCCAGAGGCAGGTGGGCCTATAGAATTATGACCAATGAAGAACTTAGTTCCAGAGCCCATTGTAATTAAAAAGACTATGATGCCAGGGGGGCATTCCACAGGACGCCAGATACACTCTTGGCTACTGCTTCTACCTGGTGCTATTTCTCCCAGAGCTGGAATGCATGGCTAGGGGACCACGGAGCAAAAGTAGGGGTGGCACCACTCACAGTCCCACCTAATGACCTTCTCCCCAAACTCGGAGTTTGGAAGTGTTAGTAACCAAGGAAGGAATGCTTCCTCTGCATTCAAGTGGAAGCAGAGAATGTCAGCTGGCCATTGACAACTCCTTACGTCACTGACAAACAAGCAGAAAATGGGCTTACAATGTGACTGGGGCTAATGATTCTGATTATTATGAGGAAGGCAGCTTTCTGATATTCAGAGGGAGCAAGGAGTAATAGGGATGGGAACTGTCTTAGGCTAATTTAACTGAAAATCACCATAGTCCTGTATGGGCAGGAATTCCAAGGTCCCAGATCTGTAGGAATGAGTGGGTGACCTCACTCGGTAAAGCATTTTGCCAAGGAAAGGAGAAAATTGGTAAACACCAACTATGTTCTCATACTGAGTACCAGAAGGAGATCTGTAGTATTTGTCTGTATACCGGGATGGGCAAAAGTAGGCTTATGATTATAATACAAATAAATAATACACTAATTAAAAATAATAATACAAGAATACTAGTAAACTGTTTTGTGTACTTACAACTGTAAGCCTATTTTTTGCCCACCCTGTATATCCTTTATTCCCTCCCTGTCATGTCTGTGTTAATATATTTTAACCCAGTGCTTCTTAATCCATACACATTGTCTGGAGATCTTGTTAAAATGCAGGTTCTGAACTTGGCGGTCTGGGTTGAGACCTGAGACTGCACTTCTGAGCAGTCTTCCTGACCTCTTTATAGGAAGTAATCCTTCCCAAGTGACTCTTTCTAATTATCCTGCCTTTTCCTTCCATAGCAGTGACCGTTGAGATTATTCATTTGTTTATTTATTCACTCATTTGCTGCCTGTATCTTACACTACACGTAAACTGCATAGAGAAACAGACCTTCCATATCTTATTCATCTCTGTATTCCCAGCTTCTAGGACAACATATAGCACACACTAGGTACTCAGTAATTATTAGTGGAGTAAACAAATGTATGTAACTCATGTAATCACTTGCACTCGCCTGTATATACCTAGAAACGTACAAATACACGTACGGGCACACACAGGCATAGGCATATATGAGATGTGGTTAGATAGAAACATACACACACAAGCCGGTGTGGAGATTCACGTGCACAAAGAGAAATTTGCGATTCACATTTTTAGACAGAGGAACACAGAACATAACAGAAACGCACACTTCCTCCAGGAAACCCAGACACCTGAGTCCCGGGTGTCACTGTCCAGTCTCGCAGCGCTTCAGGCTAGGCCCTTCTTGGCTGCCTTCCAATCCCCTCTAGGTGCCAGAGTTTCTAAAACGAAGTCAGAGAAAGAGCTCAGAGCTTGGACCCCTCCACCTTTCTCTTAGAGGCCCCTACTGCTCTGCCCACCCCCACCGCCAGCCTGAGCTAGTGTGTGTCAGTCAGTGCTGCTGGATGCAAAGCATGTCCTTCCTCTGGGCTGCTTGAAGGCAGTGCGGATGGCTCCTTCACCCCAGTGCTGGCCAAGTACAGTGTGGATGCCCAGGGTTCTCAGTCCTCAGTCCGATGGGCAGCCTGCAGCCAGAGAGAGGCGGCCTTGCCCCCATCACACAGAATGCTTCCGAGACCAGAATCATAGCCATTCTGAGTGCAACTGGTTCCCTCTATGACTCAGGGTTCTGAGCCTGCTCCTGCGTGCCCCATTCTGGGCCCTTCTCTATAGAAAGGGGTTGTAGTTGCTGCCCAGGCCCCAGTCTATTTTGTTTGCAATTATCTGGCCACAAAGCTCAGAAGCTGCAATGAGCAAGTTTCAGCAGACAGACCCATGTCTCTGCCTAAAGATCCCCACTCCCGATAATCCCTGAGGAAACATGCAGCCTCCCCTTCTCCTTGGTGCCCACCCGCCCCACCCGCCAGATCTGCTTTGCTTTGAGTCCCTGATTGGCCTCCTCTTCCCATGGCTGGGGTCCTCTCTGAACCTGCCCAGGTGGGGGCAGGGAGGGGGAGTCAGGGCCTGCTTGCACCTACAAGGCAGGGAGCTCACTCCTTCCCAGGGCCCAGTTCCCCTAACCATGGATGGTCCTGCCTGTAAGTGACTCTGCTCCTATTGCTCCAGGAAAGCCCTTTAGAATTCAGAGGCAGGGCCCATGTCTTCCCCGAATCGTCTCTTCCTTGTGACCAACTTCAGACTTCACTCCATCCAAAGAGGACATGGCTTCAAGCTCTCATTACTTAGCTATTCGATCGCTTATTCAACCAGTAGTTATATCGAGTTCCCACTATGTGCTCAGTGCTGTGCTAAGACCTGGGCCTCACTGGTGAGCATAACACATTGTGTGCAGCCTCATGGCGGGTATATTCCCTAGAGAGAGACAGACCAAAGGAAATTAAAAAATATTAATAAATGTGATGTTATGATCATTATGAAAATGTTAAAAGAAAGAAAAAAATATTGCCCTCATGTATAGAAAAGAATAAGGGAAAACTCACCGTAGGTTTTGTGGCTCTGAGGCCTCTGAGGAGGGACATTTAAACTGTGATCTGAAGGATGAGAAAGAGCCACTATGAGAAGAGCTGACCCTTGCGTGGCCTCAGGTTACTATGATTATTTCCTGGAGCACTGAAAGTGATGACCAGAGCCTCAATTTCCTCATATATTTAATGTGCATAATTACGCCTGCTAAGAGGGCTATTAGAAGGAACCAATGAGATAGTCAAGTTCTATGCTATAAGTAGAATCACTCGCCTCACTAGTTTGAGAGTATTGGTCACAAGCTTCTTAATTTTCCAGTCAATTGCTCAAGTACCCGTCTGTACAACTTAATGAGAGTCTAATATTTTCTGATTGAAGCCATTGCCGGCCCTTGTTGTCCAAATGAACCCAGGAGGTTTCCCAGTCCAACAGGGAGAATCCTGCTTCCCATGCTTAGAAGAGAGAAATGAGTTCTCTCTTGTCAGGCCATCAGTATTACTGCCTCTGCTGCTACCACACGGGGGCGCTGTTGAAGAGCTGTTCTGCACAGCCTTGTGAACACCTGTCCTTCCTGTGGCAAAGCCAGTGGCCCCGTGCTTTTGGCAGGTTGGCTCCAAGTTATAGCTTTCTTAGACTCACACTCACGCACTTGGGCGTTGGCCCCAAAGCAAGACCACCCTGCCAGGCCAAGAAGGGCTTATAGCCTGAACCACATGGGAAACCAAAACCAGCCTCCTCCCAATACTCCAGACCCTGTGCTGAGTCAGCTCATCCTTTCAGACCCTCCCCTCACACATGGATGGTGTGGCAGGTACTTGGTGTCTTTTCTGGACAATGAGCTATCCTAGCCCTTAAGACATAACATGGAGCACAAAATTGGTCCCTATGCAGATTTGCCTACCAATGCCTCAGAGACCAGCTTTGCAAGTCAAAGGAAGCCTTTGTCAGGTCACAGTAAGTCGTGTCACCCTTTCCCAGGACCACAGGGGCCTCCTGGCTTTGTGGTCAAGAGCTGAGAAGGACATGCTTCCCTCACACTGGCCAAGTGACACTTACCTGAACCAGGGACAGCTCCATTTGTACTTTGACAGAGAACTAGCGGCAGCTTCTCTCACCCGCCAGCCCTGACCTAAACTATCCTTGCTAGGAAATCTGGAGAGGATGCGTTTCCCACTCAGCCTCGCAAACCACCCAGTGAGGAAGCAGCTGCTTCAAGGATGGACTGGAATGACATATGATGTGGGCCAGGAAGAGTGGCCGCTTCATGAATGTCAGGCGTCACTATTGTCATTATTCTCTGAGCACATTTTGGGTTCTCCTGCAGTGAAAACACATCTTAGGCTCCTTACTTAAAGACTGCTTGGGGCCTGCCTTCTTGACTTAATGCAGCCCCTTCCCCGTGTGAGAAAGGAGCAGCCTTTACTGCCTCTCTGAGCTGTGGTTAAGAGGCCCTATGTCCCGCCCCTGCCCAGTGCTCACCTGGATCCCGCCAGATGGACCAGGCGGGTCTTCCCCAGCATCAGGGAGAGGGAAGGGCAGCAGGGGTGGGTAGAAACAGGCATTCCATCTGGCAGGCAGGTGGGGAGGTGGGGCCCCTGGACCAGGCAAAGAAGAGGCCAGCTTGCCGAGCCCAGCTGGAGAAGGGGGAGCAAAGCCCTCCTAGCTGCAGGGTGCAGGCTGTGTCCACAGTGACCCTAGTCCCCATCCCTGCCTCCGGAATGACAGCAAGCAGAGGCCATGATCTGCCTCGCAGCCATGGCATCATCAGGGGGCAGTGCCACCCTCAACTCGCAGGGGCCCACTCATGAAGAAATGGCCTCTTGATAATATTGGCATGGACACCCCTGCACGTCTCCCTTCCAGACCCCCAAATCTGAGCTCTTCAAATCACGGTGGGTGACTCTGAGTCCAGGGGGTAGGAGAGCGAACTCCTCTTGGCTCTCTGAAAGATGTCGTGAGAGGGGTGGAGAGAAACCACCCTTTGCTGTGTGGCTTAGCCACATCAGGCATCTCTGCAGGCTGCAGTGTCAGCTCCCAAGTGACCTTTGAGGTTCCTTCTGGTTCTGACATTCAGTGGGATAGCAATGACAAGAGCAGCAACAGCGACCTTGTGAGCACCCCTCTAATGAAACCCTCCTGAGCTTGTACTTATATTACTCCACTTTATAGACAAGGAAACTGAGCGTAGAAAAGATAAGGTAAGTAATTTGCCTAAGATTGCCCAGTGGGGTAGGGGCAAAGCCTGGATTCAAACTCGAGACTCTCTGAGTGCCAAGTCCAGCACACATGACCCTTCCACTACGCCCTCTGGGCCTGCCTTTTGGGGTGTTGAGATCATCTAGTCCAGTGATGGGCAACCTTTTGAGCTTGTTGTGTCAAACTTCGCCAAAAAACTGAGCATAACTCGGGTAGTGTGTCACTTTGAGGAAAAAACTAACTCCAAGACTCTAGTCGCAAATGTTTCATCCTCAAGAGCAGCAAAGGTTTCATCCTCGGCATGCAGCCGCGTGTCATCAGAAATGGCTACGCGTGCCAGTGCTGACACGCGTGTCATAGGTTCGCCATCACTGATCTAGTCAATGCTAGTCCCTTGCTGGTCTTTCCAGTCAAGCTAGTCCATTGCTGGTCTTTGCTGATGGGAAGTGACCCATCCCTTGTTTGGGTTTTGTGCTTTGTGGCCTTAAAAAAACTTTTCCACTCTTTTCTGCTGTTGTTTCTGAAGAAACCGGCCAAGCTGGCTCAGAACAGCCAGCCGAAAGAACTCAGTGCGAGTAAGTCAAACAGCCTCTTGCCTAAGAAAGCTGTGTGTGGAGGGAGGGAGCAGGGAGTAATTAGGGCAATATCTCGTAGGGGCAACCTGCCTCCTTCTTGGGGGAAGATGGTGGGCCCATCTGTCAGCAAGGCCTCCTGGACTCCCCTCTCCAGGCCGGGCACCGTGGGGGGTAGAAGGATGTCAGGAGTACAGCAATCCCTCCCAGGTCTGAACGCTCTGACATGAAGACGCCCCAGCCCTTTCCCGCTGCTCCACCTCCCCCGTACCCTGGAGCTCAAATCCTGTTAGGAGATAAGATTTATATTCGTGAAAGTGAAGGAACAATAAGATGATTTGTACCAAGTGTGTGGTCCGTCTACTCATTAATAAGCACTTATTGAGTGTTCTTGGGGCCAGGCACTGGGCTAGGCAAGGGAGGTGCAGAGACAAAAGGGACTCTGTCTCCCCTCCTAACACAGGACCAGTGGGAAGGCAGGCTCGTTACCCAGTCAGGGCCACCACCATAGGTGCCAAGCACTGGGCTAAGTCCTCCTGTGCATCTCCTGATTTAGTCCCTAAAAATCCCATGAGGTGGGACTAGTACTCTTCCTGTTGTGTGTGTGAGGGAACCGAGGTCCAAGATCCTGGAGCTTGTAAGAGGCAAAGGCAGGGCATGAATGCAGGAAATATGGCTTAAATTATTATTATTATTGTTGTTGTTGCCATTATCATTTTTTTTCTTTCAGGAAACATAGCTTTAAAGGTCAGGTCCTGCCGTGCTGGGCCCCGAGCTGTGGGGGCTGTGGGTGTGGGGCGCTGAGAGTGTAGGCTCGGGCTGGATTGTGAAGGCCCCGGTGCCTGTGAGTTCCTCCTGGAGCTAGCGAGGCAGGCTGTCAGTGCAGAGGAAGGTGAGCTGTGTGGTCGGAACTGAAGCAGCGTGAGGCCGATGGGCTTGAGTGGGCCATTGTTGCACGAACAGCATTAGAAAAAAGAGAGGCGGGAGGTGGGGGGGTTGGATTGGTGGGAGCAAAGGGAGGTGGGGAGGCTCTCCAGTGTGGAAGGCTCTCCATGTGTGGGGGGTGCAGGACAGGAACCACCGGAAGGGGGAGTCCTCGAAATGCAGACTACTGTTGTCCCAGGGGCAGTCGGCACTGGCTGTTTGAACAGGCGATGCCCAGGCAAGTGGGGCTCAGAGATGCCATGTGCCAGGCGCGGTGTGGCTGTAGGATGAGCAAGGTAGACATGGCCCCTGGCTTCATGGAATTTGCAGTCCAGGAGCCGAGATAGACATGAATCGAGCAACCACAGGCACCCATGGGTGAGTGCAAACAACCTGGCAGCTGATGCAAACCCAAGGGCCCTGTGGGGGATGGTGGGAAGTGTGGGAAGAAACCCTTGGCCTGATCTCTTGGGGATGGGTCGGGGGAGAAGAGAAAGCATTCCAGGCAGAGAAGGCAGCAGGAGCTAAGCCTAGGAGACAGGCAGTGATGCAGTGAATTAAAAGACAAGCTAAAAGGCCAGATGGCTGGTGCTCAGAGAGCTAGAGGAAGGATGGAACAAGGTGCCAGCGTGTTGGGGTTTACTGGAGAGCAACTGGAAGGCAATGATGACTTTTAAGGAGGGAATGACATAAAGACATCGGAAATGGCATAAAGAGATCTGTGTTTTAGAAAGATCCCTCTGGCTGCTGTAAGGAGAGTGGTATGAGGGGTAAGTATGGCTTTGAGAGACCCATTAGAAGTCCCAGAGTTAGGTCCTGGTAGTGGAATCGAGAGGCCTGGGTGGATTGTACAGACGTTTGAAAGGCGACTCAGCAGAACTAGGTAACTGGCCAGGTAAGGGGGTGAGGAAGAGGAAGAGCTGGTGGCTCCCTGGTGGACTTCAACTTGAACGAAAGGGTGGATGGTGGGGCTGTTTACAGAGATGGGGCTTGGGAGGGGGAGCAAGTTTTGAGAGAGAGGATCCTGAGGTGGTTGCAGACATGCTCCCTTTGAGTTGCCTTTAGAGACATTCAGCGGAGGCGGTGGGTGCCCAGGCCTGGGACAGGAGACGTGGATCTAGGAATCACTGGTTAGAGATGGGAATTCAATCCCTGGGAGTGCCTAGGGGAAGAGCATGATGGGAAGAGAAGAGGACCCAAGATAGACTGCTGCGTTTGGGTGGAGGAGGAACTGACAAAGGAGATGGGGAAGATGCTGGCAGAGCAGTGGGGGAGGGGGGAGAAAAAAGGGGTGTCCGGAAGCCCCTAGGAGAGAATGGTCAGCAAGGAGGCTGACACAGAAAGACCAGGCAGGTTGAAGACCGCACAGTGCCCTGTGGGTTTAGGGAAATGGAGTCACCAGTGACTTGAGCAGAAGCAGTTTGGGTGGAGGGTGCAGAGGGGGCAGAGGCAGCCGGCTGGGCTGGGATGTGGGAGTGACACTGAGGAGGTGGGACCTGGAGATGACAGGTCCCCACCAGGAAATGGGGCTGAAGGAGAGAATGGGGCTGGCTGGAAGGAGAAGGGGATGGACAGAGGCTCCTTTGTCTGCCTGCGGGTGGTTTTGGGATGGGAGGAACTGGGAATGTTTGCAGGCTGGGGAGAGGGATGCTCTGGTTTTCCTTCACAAAGTAGACCCTTGAGGCTAAGAACAGCTACAAACCCCAGAAGGGCCCTGGGAGAAAAGGAATTCGGAGTTTTAGCTGAGTAGCAAAAAGGCAAGCCAGCAATTGCCCCTTGCTCCGCCAGGGCAGGTCACAGAAAGGCCTCCTTCGGGCGGGCGAGGGGGAGAAAGTGAGCTTTGCTTGGAAGGAGGATGGAGCCGCTTCTCTGAAGGTACACAGGCGTGTGAAAGGGTGAAAGGGTGGGTGGGGGGATGTGGATTGAAAGTGAGAACAAACGGTAAAGATTCATATTTAAACTTTGGTGTTTGAACTTGACTCTTAGCAATGGCAGCTTGTAGGGGAAGTGTTCTGGCTTGTAAAACCGGAGAGCTTGCTTCTGGTTTAGCTCTGCCATTCCCTGGCTTTGGGCCCTTGGGCCTCCGTTTCCCATATTTAAGTCGGGCTGGAGGTGAGTATTTCTAATTTTTTCATGTGAAGTTGTGGTTTGACACCCTGGCTAGCTTGTGGTGGCTTGGTGCTTAGTACGTGCGCTTCGTGGGCTGCACGGAGTAACAGCAGCCCTGATCGTGACAATAGTAGCTCAAGTGGATTGAGTGCCATCTCTGTGGTCGGCACCAGGCCAGGAGCTTCGAATCCTGGGGAGGGATCATCATTCCCATTTTACAAAAGAGAACACGGAGGCTTACTTCCCTAAGTTCACAATGCCAGGAAGTGGCAGGATGGGGATTCCTCTTTGCCATGGCGCCTCTGACTGGGGCAGACTCAAGACCACTGTTCTTCAAAGGAAGGGATGCCCGCTGGCTAGGATTCCCTCCTTTCGCCACAGGCTGTAAACGACCTGACAGGCCAAATCCAGACTGATGAGCAGGCTGCATGGGAGAGCACCCCAAGACTCAGAGTCAGCATTGCGCAGAAGGGAGCCGTGGGGATCGAGGTTAGAGACCAGATCATGGCGATGCTGAAAGCCAAGCCGAGGCCTGAACTAGACCCTGTAGACATGGGGAGCCATGGAAGGTTTGGGAGGAAGGCTCAGCAGAACTAAAACAGGACCCTCATCGGACAGGTGGGGATGAGGTTGGAGTCCAGCAGGGAAGAGGGCAAGCAATAAACCCAGAGGGGGTTTATTAGTGAGCTAGATGGGGAAGGAACAGGGCTGGCCCGAGGGAGGCGCTGGCCTCTCCAGGTCCAAGCATAGCTGCCCACCTCCTTGGAAAGCGGCAGGGAATCTGAGCAGGCCAGCTCCGGCTCTGAGCCCACGAGAGAGATGAGTTGGGACATGTCTGAGGGATTTTGTTGTCTGTTTACACACCGATCTCCTGCCTTTGGCTGCAGCTGGGAGCTTGCGAAAGCCCTAGCCTGCAGCTGGCTCGATCCCACTCTGTCTCTCGGTCTTACTGCCTCTGAGGTACCTTGGGGGTCCCCTGGCCTCCGCTCCCTCTGCTGCAGGGCCTCAGTTCCAAGGACCTTGCCTGCCTCCTTGCCACCTGCCCTCCAGGGACCGGGACGGCTCAGACCCCCGTGGAGGCTTGTCCCGGGCTCAGGCTCCCTGGAGTCCCTGATGCCACATCAGTGGGTTCCCTGCCAGCACCCTCAATACTCAGGAGTCAAGGCTGTGCACTCCGAGGCCCCACCCTCACCGCACATGGACACTGCATTTCTTTCCAAGCACTTTCACATCTATGACCCGATTTAATGCTCCTCCAACCTGAGAGATCAGCCGCTGAGCGGCAGGCCAGAGCCAGAGGCGGGGCTCCCCCTGCTACTGCTCAGGGCTGAGGCACCCTCAGGTGCCGAGCTGGAAAAAGGCCTGGGACACAGGACACTTGGGTTCCTATCATTCCCCGAGTCCCAGAGAAAGTCCTGCCTCCCCTCTGGGCGGGGGGGGGGGGGGGGGGGGGGAGGGAGGGGGGGAGGGGGCGCGGGGGGGGGGTGCACGGGGAGTGGACTAGAGGACCTTTACATTTTTCCAGCTCTGAGAGCCTGTGGAGGACTGAACCATGCCCTTTATTCAGCAGACACCCATTGACCCTGTGTGTGCCCAGCCTGGGCTGGGGCTGGGGCCACCTCGGCAGACCTGCCCTCAGGGCTGGGATGACCCATATGATAGGCCTGGCCCACAGGCCCAGTCGCTGCGCACAATGAGGCAGCATCCAGAAGGCTGCCGGCTCAGGAAGGGGGTTCTACCTTCAGCCTGGGCCTCCAAACCTGCCGCAGACCTCCAAGCGCCTCTTGGGACTCTTTGCTTTTCTCCCCAATTCTCACCTGCCCCAGGCCTCTTCTTCCCCACCCACCCCACCACCACCCCAGCCTGGCCCCTCCAGCTCCTGGCCCTCTGGCTCTTGCCATGCCAATCGCTCAATGGCACAACCCGTGCCCTTCCAGCCTTTCGTTGCTTTGCTCTGCTTCACCAAGGATCACCAAGGACCTGGACGAACTTAGGGGGCTAAGAGGCAGAGGGATGACGATAGGACACGATCTGAGGCAGTCCCGAGGTGGAGTGTCGTGGTCTGTGTTGTGGGGACACCATGCAGGGGCCTCCTGCTCCCACCCTCATTCCTTTGCCCCAGGGCCTCTTGTCCTCCCTTCAGTGCGTGTCTCTGAGTGCCCTGCCCCTGCTCCCCTCAGGCCAGCCTGTGATGAGGGCCCAGCAGGCAGAGCCCAGGGGTCCATTCTGCGTGGGAAAACCTGGAACAAGGTTCCCTGACACACAGACCATCAGAACAGAAGCCGTCCTCAAGTCTGCCCTTCTCCCATTTTACAGGCAAGGAAACTGAGGCCCAGAGAGGAGACTGATGTGTCTGAGCTGATCTGAAGCCAGTCCCCTAACTCCCAGGCATGGCTTCCTCCCACAGCATAATGCTGTCTCATTGGTGATGACTGCTATTATTGTCAGGACACAGGCATGCAAAGTATTGTCATTGTTGTTCTTGTCGTCACTGCTTGTATCGTGACACTACTTTTGGTCACTCATTGAATCCTCCCTACAACCATCACGTGCAACAGATATTCTCATTCCAGTTTTACAGATGAGGAACCCAGGGGGCTCTGAGAGGCCAAATGACCCATCTGCAGCCTCCCAGTCAGCAGGTGGCAGTGTGGGGAAGTGGTCCCAGAGCACGCACGGAGGCCCAGTGCCGGAGGTCAAACCCCAGTTCTCTGCTCATCCGCTGTGTGGCCTTGGGAGGTCACTTGCCCTCTCTGAGCTTTAGCTTCCTTCCTTGTAGGTCAGAGCTGTCCATTCCTTCAGTGGGGGTGGCTATGAACGGGCCTAGCAGCACTGGTAGTGCCGGTGCCTGTCACTAGCTCTGTGTCCTCAGCAAATCCCTCGCCCTCTCTGATGCTGTGTCTAGAATGGAGAAAGCCTGTTGCAGGGTGGAAGGGCACAGACATGCAAGTTGGCAGCTTTTGTTTTGAGCAGAACTCTAAAGTCCAGGGATCCGTGTGTGACTCTACCAGGCCCTTTCCCAGTGAGTGGCCTTGGGCAGGCGACTTGCCCTCTCTGGGCCTCAGATCTCTCATCTGTAAACCCGGGACGATGTCACCTGCCTCCAGGATCGCTTCCTGACATGAAGGAAGTGCTCATAAGCTCCTTCTCGCTGTGCTCCCAGCTCGCTCTGAGCACCCTCGCTCCTCGCTTCCTCGGCCCCTCTGTAAGAATCCAAAGCGGAGTGACGGGAACGGCGGCCTGGCTGAGGTCGCGCAGTCTGTATGCCATTGCTGGCCCAGATCTCTCCGGGCCTGTTTCAGCTCTGGGACACTCTCCTGGACCCAGGCTGGGAACTGAGAGGGACGGAAGCTGTGGGGGCCTAAGACCTTCTGCAGGTGCAGGCTTTGGGAACATGGGGACAGGAGGGGGGACCATTGGGTAAAGGTTCCAGATGGTTCTCTCATCCTAGACGTACCTGCTGATCCTTTGCTATTTCCTTATCCGCCTCTGGGCTTTCGCACCACAGTTAGCTCCACCAGAATGCTTTCACGTCAACCCACCTTGGGGCACACGGCCTTTCCCTCTGGACTGTGAGGGCAGAGCCCCCTGCCTCTGTCTCCCGGGCAGGGCACAGCGCTTCTCAAGGAATGCTGATTGAAGAGAATGCCCTTGCATGTTTCAGTGGTGGGCTGGGCCAATTTCATAGTTTATAATGGAGAAACAGAAGCCCCGAAGGGTGATGAACTTTGTTCGCAGCCACACAGTCTGTCCATGAATCCGATTCTTACAGATCTACTAAGTGCTTAGTGCTGGCTAAGTGCCTGGCTGGGAAGGGGCGAGGTGTGGAAGGAATACGAAGACTCAGGTTCACGCCTTTGCTGGGACCTGGCCTAGTTATGGCCCCTCTCTAGGCCTCAGTTTCCCACCAGTTCCCCGCTGTACTTCTTGAGGCTGGTATGAGGAAGGAGTGGAGACTATGCCAACGTTACCCACGAGTGTAATGGTGTCGATGAGCCCTAGCAAGGAGGGGGGGGCGCTTCCAGGAGACAGGTGGCCAGTTCGGTCTGGAGCCAGGAAGACCCGGGCCAGGTCTCTCTCCTCCACTTACCAGCTGTGTGACCTTAGACAAATCACCTCTCCTCTCTGAGCCTCAGTTCCTTCTCTGTGAACGGTCACCTCCTCAGAGAGGCCTTGCCCAGCCTTCCTCCATCTGCCCCTTCATTGCTCCCATAGCTCTGGTCCCAAGGTGCAGGTACCTTGTTTGTTCCTTTTTCGGTGTCTGTCTCCCCCTTTCAGAATGTAAGTTCCATGAGAGCAGGGATTTTTGTCTGTTTTGCTCCCTGCTGTATCTCCAGGACCTAGCAAGTGCTGGCACACAGCAGGAACTCAATAAATACCTGTTGAATGAATGGATGGATGACTAAATAAATGCAATGGCGTTAATAATTCCACCCCCCCCCCCCCCCAAAGAGACAAGATGCATAATGTGCCCGGCCCAGCACACAGTAGGTTCAGTCAGTGAGGATGGATCTGCTGTTGCCATCCTGGAGACAAACTGCAGCTGCGTCCTGGATGCTGGCCCGCAGCGGAAGGCAGAACAGCTCAGCAGCTCTCCCAGTGCAGCCTCCACTCCCTGGCTTGAGCTGGGCTTCTAATTGTTCCCGTCTCCTTGGCAGCCTTAGCAGCTCTCTAATGAGTTTGCACCCGATTGGCCCCTGGGCCTGGACGCACAGCCCAGGCCTGCCTGCCCATCTGCAGGCAGACAAAGACCCTCTGTCTCTGGGATCTGCCTCCTGCCCGCCCCCTGACAAACTGAGGTCCCGGCTGCCAAGCTTCTGAGTGGAGGAGCCCAAGACTCCCATGTGGACCAGGGGCACACCGCAGAGTGGAAGGACTGTTTGCCATGGAGAGTGGAATCCTGGGTTCAAGCCCAAGCTCTGCCTCAACTACTGGGCGAGGTGGGAGGCCATCAGTGTCATGTGGGGGAGCATGGCCTTGTCATGACTCCCTGGGTGGGAATCCTGCCTTTGCGAGGACAAGTCAATCTGTTTCTTCCTCCCTGGATTAGGCGTAGATTACATGCGCTAACAGGGGCAGCGCCTGGCACACATGAGGAGCTACTGTATCATTGGCGACCGCCTTCGATCCGGCTTCCTCAGTCCTCTCATTGGTGAAAATGGGCTGCAGAACTCGGCCCTCTGACATTTTGGACTGCATCATTCTTGCCGTCTAGGGCCGTCCTGTGCCTTGCAGTGTGGCCAGTAGCTTCCCTCACCTCTACTGACCCAGTTTCAAGGTTCTCTGTCAAATTCAGGAATTCCCTGACTTGTTGCAGGAAGCCAGAGCACTCCCCACCCTCCGACCTCAACAACCCGGGCTTGCACACACCCACTTATAAGGGTTCCCCTCAGTAACCTCCCCAGTCTGGGGTCCCCAAATGCCTCATGGGAGTATTAAGGGTGGGAGGAGGAGGAAGGCTTCTTTGTGGAGAGAAGCCCGAAGTTAAATTATGCAAAAGCTGTGGCAGGATCCAGCCCTGAGCACCCTGGAATCTCCTTGATATATATGCTCCCTGTTGCGTTTTCCTGAATTCTCCCATCTTCCTCCCCAAACACACAGGCTGCCAGCCCATAACCCTGCTCCTCATCTTCCTTTGCTGGGCCCAGCATTCGCTGTGGCCCCATCTGCGCACCGCGCTCTCCCCTGCTCTGGATCCCCAAGCCGCTGTGCCTTTGCTGGCACTGTCCCTCCTGCCCGATGCCTTTCTCCACCCTCCCCTCCTTCCAGGTTCAGCACTGAGGTCCCTCCTCTCAAGGACTCCCCCAGGTCCTCCGCCAGGCTCTGCCCTGCCCCAGGCTGCAGAGCCAGCCCTGAGCTCACGGCTCTGCCAGAACACATGTCTGCCCAGCATGGCATCGAGTAAATTTATGAGGTTGACTGTCTGCCCTCGATCCCTGGAGCCCCAGGGCAGGGCCTATCTGATTCATGGCCCAGCGCTGGGTCTGGCCAGCATCAGGGAGCATGTGCTGAGCAGCCCTGATGTGCGCTGGCTCTGGGAAGAGGCATCGTGAGGTCTGGTTGGCACAGAGCACAGGCCCAGGGGTGGCGGGGACTTACCGATGCCAGGGCTGCTGGAGGAGCTGGGAACCCTCTCGGCCCTCCCTCCTTCACAGGCTCACTCACCGTTTCCTCCCTCCCCCTTCCTCTCCCCTGGGTCACTGACTCATTCACTCAGTAACTTCTCGGGCTCATTCATGCATCTGCCTGCTCCTTCACATGCCCGTTCACTAATGGGGGAGCGTATTTCTTCACTCACTCTACTCATTTAACAAACACTTCCCGAGCTCTGATAGGACACCCAGCCCTACCCGCTGCAGAAGCCCTGGACATGCAGAGAGAAACTGGCCCCAGCCCAGCTCTGAAGACGCTTCTGTTCAGGAGTGGTGGGGGCGTGGGGGTGGGGTGGGGGAACACAGACATATAAACAAACAAATGACTGCAGTTCTGAGTGAGAGAAACTCAAGTCATGTACAACGTGACTGCAACTGCGGAGGAATCTGGTTCAGCTTCACAGCGGAGGTGACATTTCCACCTGGGCCTGAGATGAAGAAATACCAAGTAAGGGCTGGTGAGGCTGGGCTTAGAGTTTGGGAGGGAGAAAAGGAAAGATGGCAGAGCAGGGGAAAATATACTTTCCGTAGGACTTGGGGACCACTTGGGTAGGTGACTGGTGAGGGAGGGGAGGGACAAGAACTGTGTTTAACCCCCATCCTTCATCCAGATAGACTGAATCCACAAATATATAATCAGTGCCCACCGTGTATCAGATGGTGTCCTGGGGCTGGGAATGCAACACAGACACACAAAAAGTGAGCTTAGGTCCCAGGGTGGGGAGACAGACCACCAAAGAGCAAATCGAACATGCAGTGCTAGACGGCGAGACGTGCTTTACAGACCCTGGAGTAGCGAGTGGCTGGTTCAACAGTGTGCCCACAGAGGACCTCCCCACAAAGGCAACACTGGGGAGCGATGCTGCATTTGCTGAGCGTGTCCACCAGATCCCGCTGGAGCCTGGCCTGCTTGTCAAAGGCAGGGACTGGCCTCAATTCAACACCACAGCCCAGCGGGCATCGAGCTGAGCAAAGATGCAGCCCCTGGCAGCCACTGCTGATGCTGTGGTCTGGGCATCCACCCACCCGCGGCACCAGGCTGTGCTGGGGCAGGGACGGGGCCTTCATCTCCGAACCGGATGCCCAGCACATGTAGCTCCCTGGAGATTGGGAAGCCACACGGGGATCAGAATGATCCAGGAAACTCTGGGGCAGCTGCTGCCTAGCCAGGTGGGGTCAGGGGTGTAGGAGGAGGTTCAGGGGGCCTGGAGGGGTGGGCCACCATGGGGAGCAGGGTCTTTCAGTGGGAGGTGAGCATGGGAGAAATCCAGACCACCCCAATCCCAGGCAGGGGCAGCCAGGGACTGTGAGGGTCCTCTATACCACCTTTCTGAGAGTTGAGATTCTCAAAGTGGGGACCACATGACACTTCACACTGAGGCTTTTCCTGATCCTGGAGCCAGAGGCTCTGGAAAGGGGCAGAGTCCAGGGTCCAAGCATATGGATGAGGCCTAGGGAGGAGAGGATGGTAGGCCGGGGTGAGCAAGTCCTGGGAACTTGCCTCTTCTCTAGCTCCTTCAGCGTTCTTCCTCCCGTCCCCTAGCTCTGAGCCAGAGCCCAGCTTCTCCAGTCCTTCCTTGTGAGTATGGGGTCAGCCCTGGGATTCCTTCTGGCCTGATCCCATAACAGGCCCCTAAGGGACCTCTGGATTTTAAGTTACAAATGTAATTTATGTTTACTTTAAAAATTCAAACATTACGGTAATATCAACCTAAAAAGGGAGGTCTATTTTCCTAAAATCATCTTCCCCAGAGGTGACCACTGTTAACAATTTAGAAGTTCTTCCCCCAGGTTTTTGTGTGAGTGTTTGTATTACTTAGATAATGTCTTTGAAATACAGCAATGGGTATTTTTTGTCATACTTCCCTATGAGAGCTTTCCTACTGGGCCAGAGGCATCCATCTTCCTCAGGGAGATTTAAAATAGTTAGAAGAGTAATGTGAAGAGGAATCAAGAACAATGCTTGGTTAGCTTTTGACTCCCAAAATAGGATCTCAAAGCCCACAGTAAGACAGTAGTCTTGAAAATTGGCTTTGGTGAGTGACATATTGCTTAGAATGCTTTGGGTTGCAAGTAACATTAAGTCCAACAGACACTAGCCTTCAACGTGCGATGTATTGCCCAGTCGGCGTGACTTAGTGGTTGAGCATTGACCTATGAACCAGGAGGTCTCAGTTCGATTCCCATTCAGGGCACATGCCCAGGTTGAGGGCTCGATCCCCAGTGTGGGGCATGCAGGAGGCAGCCGATCAATGATTCTCTCTCATTGATGTTTCTATCTCTCCCTCTCACAAATCAATAAAAATTTATAAACAAACAAACGAACAAAACCCAATGAGATGTATGGCCTCAAATAACTAGACTCCAAAGATAAGGTGGGCTTCAGGGCTGGCTTAATCCAGGAACTTTGGACCATTTCTCTGAAGCCTTCTTGTGTCTGATGGTTTTGTCCATGGGTGGCCTCCCTCAGAATGCCAAATGGCTGGACTACACATTCACCACCATGACACTTAGGAAATGTCATGGTAGTGAGTGTGTAGGAAGGTAGAGCATGTCTCTTCTGGTGAATCTTTCTTAAGAGTAAGGAAATACCTTCCCCAGAAACCCCCAGCAAATCTCTCCTCTCATCTCAGCGAGGATCACACGTCCGATCCTGTGGTCAGGGGTGTGCCCTGAGCTGGAGCTGAGGCCTAGATTTCTGGACCATCACTGGGCCGGTGGGATGGGATTCCATGACACCAGTTAGAACTGTCCCTGGATCTGAAGTTGGGGTCCACTTCTCATGAAGCACATGGGTGATAGGAGGGCAAGGTGGACTCCAGAGTGAAAATTGGGGTATTTTCAAGAGGAGGAACAGGGAAATAGAAGATGGGTAGAGAATCAAGACCATTCACCATAAAATCAAAGTCAATTTCTCTGTTCCCAGAACTTTCCTGTAGATATCAAGTGCAAACCTTGAAGGCCTGAACATGGAGTTTGACTCTAGGACACAGGTAGAGCAAATTTAGGGTGTGATATAAGGGAAATTCCTGCTCAGCTTGGGAGAAGGTAGAAGCACTTCCACAGAAGAGTTGGAAAGACAGTTCTGGAAGAGGCAAGAGGCTGCCTGAGGGGCCCAGAGCCCCACCTTTCTTTCTGAGCCCCAGCTTGGCGAGGGGTGGTGGACAGAGATGAGATTGTAGCAGCTGATGGACATCTTGACTCACAGTGGAAACCCCAGCTGGCGGCTTTCACTCACTCCTGGAACTCTAGCCTCTGGGGTTGCTGTCTGGAGGGATGTTTGGTCCACGCCCACAGTAGAGTAGAAAGGGCAACAGAAGGTATGTGTTAGTTCCTCGGGTTGTCATAACAAATTAGCACCAACTTGGTAGTTTAAAACAACAGAAAGTTATTCTTTCACAGTTCGGAGGCCAGAAGTCTGGAACAGAGGTATCGGCAGGGCTGTGCTCCCTGGAAGAGGCTAGGGGACAATCTGTTCCTCGCCTCTTCCAGCTTCTGCTGGCTGCCGGAATTTTTGTGGCTGCATCACTCCGATCTCGCCTGACGTTGCACGTCCTTCTCCATTTCTGAGTCATCTCCCCTTCTGTGATAAATCTCCCTCTGACTCTCTCTATAGGCACTTGTCATTGGATCGCAGGCCCACCTAGATAATCCAGGATGACCTCATCTTGAAACCCTGACTTAATTATATCGTTTTGGAGGCCAACATTCAACCCACTACAGGAAGTTCAGGCAGAGAGGAGAGCAGCGATAGTGCCCCTAGTCATGCTTGTCTCTGTGTGATATGGAAGGGATACCCCAATTCCCCAGCACCCCACAATGGGAGGACACAGAAGGCCACTGAGAACTCTGGTGGGTCATTTGCCAGTCAGGGCCCAGGACAGGGACACAAGGACACTCCCACCCCCAGGTCCCAGTCAGATCTTAGGGATCAGGGTCAGCCCAGCAACTCTGGAGCTCCCGCCAGTCTTTGCCCAAGTTAGAACAGACCCCGGGCTTCGCCTCTGCACAGGTAATGACAGCCAGGACAGAAACGGAGGCTCAGAACAATTGGAAGAGTCTCGTTGACAACTGGGTGACCTGGGCCAGGGAGGGGCCTTTCCCTGATGCCAAGAGGACATCAAGCTCCCAGCTCTTAGACCCTCATCATGGGAGGGAGATGCCCAGTGATGAGGAAATAGCTCGGATATGGAACTGAAGTTTGCAGCGACTAAATCCCCAAAGAGAATGTCACCTTTCATTGCTGTTTACGTTCCTCCTTTGCTCCACATCTAAGTGAGTAAACGATAAGCCTCCTGTAAATGATAGACCTGCCAGGTATTATCCTTAATGGGCACATGCTATGCATATCACTCTGAAAATTGCTTTTTAAAAATGCCCCTTTATGAGGTACGATTGTGGAAATTGCATTTAATTACATTACAGACATATTCATTCCTATAACAGTATATTCCAAGCTACCTTACTTCTTTTTAAACCCACATGCTACACTTTATTTAACCAGATCCCTATTGATGGACATTCAGGCGGTTTATCTCAATCGAATTAACAAGTGTATCAGTTGAGCAATATGCCAACAAGGCCACTCACACTGGGGTTGTCAAAATGCAATGTTTTCTTCCCTTTCTCCTAAACCTATACGGCTCTGGCCCCCACATTTCAGCAAACAAAATAAATGTCCTTTAGTGATCCCAGAACTGTTGGTCAGAAAAATGCACCGCGGTCTTTCCCACTGTCCAGAGCACGCTGGGAAGTCAGGAGGTGGGCAGCGTGCCAAGACACGGCCCTTCCAGTGTGAGTAACATTCCGAACTCTCGAACACGAACTGCTGGCAGCGTCTGCTCTGTTTCACATTAGTCAATTGTCACTTCTCAAAGAAGGGCAGCAGGGCACGGATCTTTGCCTCGTTGCCACAGTCCGGTTGCAATGGCCCTTTGAAAAGAAACTCCCTGCCTATCTCTGTGTATCTCTGGGAAATGAAGGTGCGGAAAGGACTTGGCTGTGTTCTCACCTAGCGTTTTAATCAGAGCCCTTTAGACTGCAAGTGACAGAAACCCTGATGAAATGTTAGCAGAGCAGGACATGTATTGGCTCATGGAAATGAGAAGTCCCAGGGACTTCAGAGATGCTGCATCCAGGTGTTTCATTGATGCCTCTCCATCTCTCCATCTCTCCAGCTTTCAGCTAGCTAGGCTTGCCTGTTTTGGGCTTTTTTTTTTTTCTTGACAGATTTGCTCCATGGGATGTAAGATATCCACCAGCTGCTACAATCTCATCTTTATGGCTCACAATCTCCGAAGAAGAGAGTTTCCTGAGAGCTCCAGCAAAAGTCTCAGGGAAGACTCCTATTGGCCTGCCTTGGGTCATGTGTTTATCCTTGTCAATCACTGTGCCAGGGGAGGGGGGGGCTTGGGGGCTCTGATTGGCCAGGCAGAGTTCACGAGTCCCCCTGCCTGGGTATGTGGGGAGGCTGCCCCATCTGAGCCACATGGACAGAACAGGATTAGTGGGGGGAAATGTAGCTTGCCAAAGAAAGGCTGAGCTAACAAACAGGTGTCCATGATGCTGGGCCTCTGTCAGGATTACACCTCTGTCTGTAGAGAATCTGCTTGTTATTTGGATACAGAATTGGACATGGCTGTACTCCAAACCGATAGCTATGCAGAGCAGTCAGACCCTGCTCAGACCTGTCTTAGGTTCCCACCTCCCCATCCCCCCTCAGGCCAAAACAATGTGGGGGTTGCCCAGCTAAGCCCACAGCCCTGGCCCAGCCTTTCCCTGACCCTTGTGTGGGCTCTGCAGGCAGGGAAACCAGCACAGATTTTCTGGCCGGTGACAAGACCTCCAAAGAGCAGCACAGTCTGAATTCAGGTGGCACAAGGTGAAATACACAGCATTTTAGGACATCCTCAGCTCAAGGTCCTTTGTTCAGGACTGGCCTCGGGGCCTACCCTTGACTCCCCTGATTCTAGAAGAGAAATTGCTGACCCATTGCTTGTTTCGATTTCATTTTTCCTCCACTGCTATTCTGACCCCCACCTCCCCTTAGGATAACCAAGGAGGCCTCTGGTTTCCCTTCCTGGTTGAAGTCAGGGGGCCTCAGTTTCCCTCTGGGGCTGGGGCATGCCTGCCTATGCCAGGTATCATGAGGTTCTAAGTGCTTTTCAAGGGAGTAGTCAGGTTGTGAGCCCCTTTGACCTCCTGGCCCAGATCCAAACATTCCTGAGGCCAAAGGTATCCCAGAGCAGGGCTGATACTGCAGGTCCAGCCCCAGATGCAGGAATAGGGCAGTGGGTGAGTCTTGGGTCAGGGCCAGGCCAGGCAGGGGAAGGCTGGCATGGAGCGGGCACAGCCCAGGTTTAGGGTGCCCTGCGAAGCAGGAGGTAGGATCCGGAAGGCTCTGGACCACTTTGTGTGCACTGAGCACGGGCTGGCCTCCTCAGCACCTGCTTGCTCTTCTCTGGGCTTCCACTGCCTCTTCTGTCAACTGGGGATCAGAGTTGCTTCCTCCCCAGGATTGAAGATTGCAGATGCTTCCCTGGGGCGTGTAGGCATTGTCAGCCCATTTCACAGCCCAGGAAGCTGAGGCTCAGAGAGGTTAAGGGGGTTCTCTAAGGATATGAGCCCAAGTCTGCCTGGCTCCGAAGCTGCCCGCCTGGGGGAGACATGGTGTCGTTAGAGGGGCATAAGAAAGGCCAACCCCCAATGTCAAGCTATGTCTCTTCCAGGGCTTGGGTTTTCATTATTAGAACTTTATTCTCTGGGTTAGTAATACCCTCCTTTGAAAGTGTGTGGAGACGAGGGGCAAGATGTGCCACATCCAATGTTTCGTGTGCCAATGACTTCCTGGCAGAATTGGAGACTATGAGCCCTCCAAGGGGTGCTGAGACCACATCATCCCCTTCTCACGTCATCCCCCTCTCAGCCCCACACGGGCCCTGTACCTTGATGAATGGGAAACAGGTCCAGAGAAGGACCCTGAGCTGCTCAGACTCACCGTTAGGGCCTTACCCCAGGCAGCCTCCCTGCTCGGCCTGGACGGACCCAGGCTAGAGGGGCTGAGCGGAAGAGGGCCAGTGGAGATCCCTGGGGTTTTTCAGCCGAGGTCTGCCTGGGCCTCAGGGCCGCATTGTCTGAGGCATACTTCTACAGAAGGGAGGGAGGCCTGGGTGCGGTGTTGGGCCCGGAGATAAACCTGCTGCGCTCACACCCACGCCCTCTCTCCCTACAGCACTCAGCCCTGGGGATTGCCGACCTCCGCTGAGCTGCTTCTGATCCGGAGATAGAGGTCCCTTTGGAACGAGGCTCTCTGGGCTGCTGCCCCTGGGTCTTGGGTTGGAGCCCCTGAAACTGACGTGAACCAGGATTTGAGGACACGGAGTTTATGTACGAGGTGATTCCAGGAAGTCACGAAGGACGTGTGAAGTGAGTCAGGGAGGGAGACCGATGAGGCAAGTTAATGAGCAGCAGGTGGGCAACTGGGGCTCCGGGAGGGCTGCAGAACCAGCCTCAGAGCCGTCCCACCACCCACCTGCTCTTCAGGATCAAGGGTCACTTCCAAGGGCATGAAGGCAGTCCCAGCAGAGTCGCAGACACCTGCCAGTGCCTGGGAATGTGGGCGGGGCTCATAAAGGAGAAAAGGAAGCTGGAGGAGAGAGCCTGGAGAAGGTTCTGGAATCAGGAGGGCTTGAGGTCCAGCTCCGGGGCTGACTCATCTTCTCCGAGGGTCAGTTTCTGCATCATTAAAATGAGAATAAAAATATCGCTTACCTCCCAGGTATGTGGTGAGGATCAAACACGATAAGACTTGTAAATGGCCGGGGGTGGTGCTGGTACCGGTGGAGATTGACAAATAGTGGTTTCCCTTTCTCCCGGGGCAAGGGGCAGCTGACTCACCTAGACAGGGGGCACCCAGTGACCTGCTGTGTGTACCAAACATTGCTGCTCCCAGAGCCCTTGCCCCTCCTTTCCTCGTTATTTGCAACTTTGAAAACTCAATAGTGAGTGACATCTAAGCCATGTCAGGTCAGGGTAGGCTCTGGGGACCCAGGAATGTCCTTGCCCTAGGAGTTCACAGTCTGGTCAGGAAGACAAACAAACATGGGCCTGGGTGGTGACATGGGCATGGGCTTTGACGGGTGGGTAGAAGTTTGTGGGTCAGGCCTAGGCAAGGAGGCCGTGCAGGCTGAGGGAGGAGCTGGGATGGAAGAGGAATGGGAGCATAGAAATTGTTCTGGGGCAGGAGGGAGCTGAGCTGAGAAAGGGGTGCAGATGTCAGAGTTTGTATTTTGAGCTTTCAGGTAAGATTGTCTGCTTTACGGATAAGGAAATGGAGGTTGAGCAGGGACGTGTCTTGTCTAGTTGTGGTCAGGGCAGGGCTGGTCAGAGCTTTGTCTGATTCCTCCAACCCCCCAATCCCACTTGAGCCAGAAATGGGGGCCCCTGGGACCAGGAAAGTGATCTCCCTGGGTGTGGAGTGGGGATGGAACTCAGGGTTGGGCAGCCCTGGAAACTGAGGCAAGGGCTCTCTGCTCAGGCTCCTCCCTTCCTGGCCCCTGCAAGCGTGCAGCCAGCACTACTATCCCTGACCCTGGACAGCCTCCGGCCCTTGGGGGTGGGAAATCCTCCACTTTGTGCTTTCTGTTTAAATTCCATATGAATTCTGCATCTATGATGTGTTTGTTCTGAAAACCAGTAAGGTTTGTAATGACATTAATCACTAAGGTGATTGTTCTGCCTGTAACTAAAGCAAGACGTCAGAGGTGATACCGTGATAACGTCCCTGTTGTTCCTCAGGCAAGGAGGGGGAGCGCCCAGAGGGAATGTCAGTGTTTGAAGACCTCGAGGTGGCACATCAGGGGTGCAGCTGCACATTGTGTGTACTCACATCTGCAGAGCCACAGGACTCTACCCCCTCACACACGGAAGCACCGCTAGATCCACACGTGTGTGTGCACACCAATGCACACACTCCATCTATATTTCTGTAAGTTATGCACGTGTTCTTACACATACTCAGACACAAATACACACACCTACATGTATGCTCATGTCACTTGTGCACCCGCACACCCTTAGAGGACTTGTATGCACAGCCTGCAGGCACACATGCACCCTCACACATGCACACACATGTAGCACATGTATGCACACACCTATGCAGCCACAACCAGGCTAAGATTTACACACCCAGTGGCACACACAGCCACACCTGCTTGTACATGTTGACATGCACAAGAATATGCACATGCGTGAATTGTGCATGAAAACCTGTCACATGAGATACAAACCCGAATGCCTACAGACATGCAGAAGGCTCCCCTGTTGCACAGAGAACATGTTTTATACATAGGTGTACCTTGTGTGCATGCACTCATGCACGGTCTCCTATTAGCCAGGTGGGACTCGGTGTACTAAGCTCACCACTGGGCATCAGCGTCACAGGGAGGGAGCCTCAGATGTCAGGCCCTGAGGGAACATGGGCTTGCTCCCCTTTTCTGTGCTCCCTGCTCCTCCCCTGCCCCCAGTCTGCCACCTCTCAGGAGGAGCCCTCCTTCCACCCTAATGCGCATGGCAAGTGGAGCAGATTCTGCACCTGCTCCCTGGGCGGGGTCTCCCCAGACTTGCAGCTGGAAACCTGGAGCCCTGAAGAAAGGGACAGCAGCCTGCCTGGGGCTACACAGCAAGGCCTGGGCAGAGGCAAAGTCCAAAAGGCCAGCTCCAGGCTCCTCCTCTTAAATACCTCCCAGGTTCAGGTGCTGCAAGTCTCCCATCCCACATGCTTTCCAATGGTGGTGCTGTCCCCTGAGGGCTCTACTCAAAGGCACACTTATTCGGGGAGGATTGGCCAGCTGAGGATGAGGCTGGCCAGCCCCTCCATCCTCAAATTCCCTGGGGGTGCCAACTGATTGGCTGGGGGCTAATGCCAGCACTGGAGGACCCTGGAGACATCTTGTGTGCCAGCTGGGGAGGGGGAACCGGAGCCTCCAGGCCCCTCACCCTCATCAACCCAGCGGCATCAGGCCTGTCTCTTTTGCACATCAGATTCCACATGAAGAAATGGGCTCTCCATCAGAGCAGCCAGTGCTGGAGGGGAGGGGAGCAAAGGGCGCTCAGAGTGCAAACTGGAACCTCATTCTCGGCAGACTATTGAAAACCTGCATGCCCTTTGATCAGCAATTTCACATCTAAAAATCTGTTCTTTGTGCACAAAGCCGTATAAACAAAGTGCTCACTAGCGCGTCTTTATGAAAGCAATAGAGGGAGGGCATCCTAAAGGCGTCAGCAGGTGAATGGCTAAGTAAGTAATAGTCTGTCCATGCCGGGGACCACCACGGGGCTGGTAAACGCAGACTGGGACGGATCCATGTGGACTGGTCTGGGAAGATGTCTATGAAGTGAGGAAAGCAAGTGGCAGAGTAGGGAGGCCTCTGTCGCCACTTGTTATTTTAAACACCTGTTAAAAATTAGATATAAAACATATATCTGAATTTACAGAAAAGGGCAACATAACCCACTCTTATAGTACCTTGGAGTGGGAGGCAGGAAGACGACTTAATTTTTATTCTAGATACTCCTAATATTTTCATTTTTTTGTTTGTTTTGAGCCACAAGCTTTTGTGTGTTTATTGCCTTACTTTGTAGTTAAGAAAAAATGATTTCTTAACAAAGCATTAAGAGTCCCTTTAAAAATCTTAAAAAAGCATTAAGATTCTCGTCTCATTAGATGGAGGCCCTGAGGAGGCAGAGACCCACCCAAGGTCACAAGTGGCCTTGACTGCAGCTATAGTTCTGACCTTGACCCCACCCGAGGATCCTTCCTCTGCCTCCCAGTGGTAGGACATTGGGGCCTGGAGAGGAGCCAGTGCTTACCAGGTGGGGATGGTAAGTGACCTGGGAAGGGATCGTAACCTCTCTGGACCTCAGTCTCTTTGTCCATATGATGATGTAAAAGCATCTCCACGTAGGGTCATCGAGGACTGAAATGAAGTGCTTAGGCCAAAAGTGGAAACAACGCAACTGCCCGTCAGTGGATAAACGGATAACCAAGGTGGTCTCCCTACCATGGAATAGTACTCAGTCATGGGAAGGAACGAAGGACTGACACGCTACAAGGCGGATGAACCCTGAGAGCCTTATGCCAAATGAAAGAAAGGCCACATGGTGTATGATTCCATTTATAGGAAATGTCCAGGTTAGGCAAGTCCCTAGAGACAGAAAGTAGGTTAGTGATCCCTAGTGGCTGGGGGATATGGGGAATGGGGAGTGACTGCTAAAGGGTGCAGTATTTCTTTTGGGGGTGATGAAATGTTCTGATTAGATAGCGGTGATGGTTGCATAACTTTGTGAATACACTAAAAACCACTAAGTTGTACACTTTAAAAGAGTGAATTTTATGGTGTGTGAATTATGTCTCTATAAAAAATGTAGCAAAAGGAATTAGGGATGAATATGAAAATTATGTGTAAGTGCAGCACACAGCGCTATTTTATTGGTTGGAAATTGAACACACTTAAAAAATATACGCTTGCTACCTCAGATGCATTATGGTTACAGTCTTATGATGATATGTTATGTAGCCATGAATAAAATCTTGTCTTGGAAAACTTTTAAAAATTAAGTAAAATACTTAGGATGGTGCCTGACACAGGAAGTGCCACCAGCGAGGGTTCTCATGAATGAACTCTGTTGGTCCTCTCACCCCCCATGGCGGATGAGGGAACTGAGGCCCAGAGCGGGAAGGTGACGCAGCCTAGGGAAGGGCGGAGTGTTGGCTTCTGGCCAGTCTGGGTCCCCGTTGTGGCTCCACCACTTCCTATCTGTAGGACCAAGGTCCAGTCGGTCCCTGCACCACCCCGAGGTCCACCTGTGGAGGGGAGTAGGGTCTGGAGGAGTCTCCGGAGTGTGCACCAGCTGGCGGTGCTGTTACCAGGCCTCTGGGACCAAATCGGGGGAGACCCCCGGGAGCAGAATCACTTCCTCCACCCCACCTGCTTGGAGTAGTGAGTGAGCCACTAGTCCCTGTGGGTGACCCGAGGGCCAGCGGGGAAGAAGCCCCAGGGGAAACCTTGGGAAGAGGCAATTCAAAGCCCAGCCGAGGGGTGTGGCCTTCCCCAAGCAGGTCCTTACTCCATTCGGATCCCGAGCCCCCTTCTTAGTCTACTCCTCGTGGGAAAGGCATCCCACCTTCCTGGGACCTCAATTTCCTCCGCTGAGCCAGTCCAGCAGGGTACTTCCCTACCTGTGGTTTCTGATTGCATGTTCCTGGGCAGGGAAGTTCTCCCTGAGCCCCAGTTTCCTCATCAGCAAAATGGAGCTGCTAACAGTAGCCACCTCGGTGGTCCTTGTAACGATGCGATGAGAGTGAATGCAGCATGCTTTTCGCACTGAGCCTGGCACTCTGAGCCCTCGGGCCTGTTGGCTATCACTGTGACTATTATTGTGTCATCAGCTGCGGAGGGGTCGGGGACACGTGCATGCCTGGAGGCGAGGGGCTGGCCCCTGAGCCCGGTTCCCAGCTCCCGCCTGCTGGCCCCTCACTCTCTTCAGCACCAAGTGATCGACAGGCCGGGCGGATGGCATCCTGGCAGGCCTGTCCTGGCAGCTGCTCCCACAAGGCGAGGCCCTTGAGCTTCAGAGAATTAATTAGGCCACATTCCTCTTCCAGGGCGCCTGGCGGGCCTGCACACGGCCCCCTTCCAAGCTGCTGAGGGCTCTTGGCTCAGGTCCCTGGCAGGCGAGGTGAGGCCCACACTGCTCTCCCAGGAGAGGGGCTGGGAGGGCCCTCCTGAGTTGGAAGCGCTGGCTGGCTGTGGAGGGCACAGCCACAAGCCAGCAGCCCGAGGCCAGCTCCTGTCCTGGCTCTCCCCTGCTAGCCACCCTCACTGGCTCCCCATCACTCAAGTTCAAATTTCAGGCATCCGATGCACTTCCCAGCCTCTCTCTGCCCGTTCCAATTCCTCCGTGCTCTGGCCAGACATAGGTCACACCCTTTCCCCAGCTATGATGCCCTTTCCCACATCCCAGCCTGTCAAACCCTAGCCATTCCCAACTCTCCCTCCCCTCCAACCCCCACCAACTGGAAGGGCAGCCCATAACACACTCCATCTCCTGTCCCTTTATTTCCCGTTGTCTGTCTCACCTGGCAGCCTGAGGGCAGCAAGAGTGGTTTGATCCAAAGACATGGAGCAGTGGTGGAGGGCACTTGGCAATCCCCCCGGAGACGTTGTCTGAAGCTGTCCTGGGGTGACAGATGCCCTGGATCTCCCTGCCTGCAGACCTTCCACCACTCCAAGGCTCAGGCTTGATCTGGTGCTCAGGAGGGCACTGCCCATCCCCAACGGCCCCTCTCCGCCTTCTCCCTGCCCTTCTTTTGCTCCCTGGCAAAGAGAATAGCTCCCTTCCCCACAGAGCCTTCACCCCTGCAGTTCCCTCTGCCTGGAACACTCTCCGTCACCCTTCTCCTTCCCGTGACTGGAGCCCTCAAGCTTGGCCTGGATGCCACTTCCTTCAGGAAGCTGGCCTGGGCCCCCCACCCCAGGAGCTCTATCACAGGGCAGTTGTGCTTTATCAGGGAGACGGAGCAGCTACCAAGTTAGTCTGAGGTTTAACTCCACCTCAGGCACCTCCTAGCTGTGTGACTCTGAGCAAGTTAACCTCTTGTTAGCTCTTCTTTAAAATGGGGATAACAATGCTAGCACCTGTTGCATTATTGGTTGCTGTGAGGAACCCAGGAATTCATATGCAGAGAGCATTTAGTGAGCGCTCCATAAATGTTAGCTGTTACTTTCATCTTAATAGTTAATTTAACAGTGTTTTCCTCTTGACCTTCAAGGGCAGGGGCTGTGTCTTTCTTGCGCACAAGACTCTCCAGAGAGGTGATTATTCATAATTGTTGGATGGGTGGGTGGCCACATTCCAATGATTTATTGCCCTGATAGGCAAATGACTTTTCTAAAATGAAAATCCTGAACCTTGCCTAAGGTCACACAGTGCCAGTATGCAGTAGGAGTTCGGTATGTGTCAACTGTGTGAACTGAGTCTATCATACATACGTATGTATGTATTTAATAAATATTTAAATAAATAAAACTGAGGCTCCGAATATTTATTGATTGAATTCATGGATCACCACTGCATATAACCACTGCTTTCTCTGTGCATCAGTTTCCTCATCTGTAAAGTGGGAATCATAAAGAGCCTGAGGGCAGCAAGAGCGGTGGTCGGAGAAAGACTCCTGGACAAAGGCTACTCCTATAGCCTCAAAAGATGAGTAAGGCCTGGCTGGCGTGAACCAGGAGGTCATGGTTTGATTCCCGGTCAGGGCACGTGTCTGGGTTGCTGGCTCAATCCCCGGTGTGGGGAGTGCAGGAAGCAGCGATCAACAGTTCTCTCTCATCATTGATGTTTCTACCTCTCTTCTCCCTCTCCCTTCCTCTCTGAAATCAATAAAAATGTTTTAAAGATGAGTAAGACTCAAGTAAATAGCAAGGAAATCAGGAAAGAATTCCAGACAGAGGGAACAGGAAGGGTGGAGGTATGGCAGGGGATGACAAAGGAGGTTCGCACAGAGGACCCCACGTGGCTGGAGCATGGTGAGGGGGGACAGCAGGAGTGAAGGCGAGAGGCCCTGAGGACTTTCTCTTGTGGCCATGGGAAGCCACCAAAGGTCTGAGAGAGAGACACAGAGACACAGAGACAGAGAGTAATTCATTGGGGCTCTCTCCTGAGTGAGGTGTGGGGGCAGAGGCAGCCAGGGAGGGATGGGCCGGGTCTGCAGCCGGGATATGTATCAGGCCTGGGAGCCCTGGATGTGGACCCAACTCGGCCTCAGCTTCCATCTGTGCACGTAACCCCAATAAATCTAGCTCATTCTGTGTCCCTCTGGCCTATCTTTGCCTGGTGTTCCCACCAAAAAGAACACCAATTTGACTCAAAAGCCTTGATAAAACCTGTTAAACATTTATGAGAAAGGCAGAAGAAAGCAGGAAAAGGGGAGACTTTGTCCCACAAAATCCAGACAAACTTCCTGAAATGCTGACACCTTTCCTCCCAGGGTTCCATTCCACTTGGCAGCTGCTTCTCACAAACGTCTCTCTGCTTCTTCCAAGCTCCCCTCTTCCCCCCACACTTCCAGGGCCCAGCTGCCTGGGGTGTGGTCTAGAAGCAGGCACAGACTTTGGGCGCATGCGACCCCTCGGCCCTGCAAACTCCTCACCCTGTGGAGAGAGGTAGGACCAAGGGTGCCAGAACAGGACCACCTACTGTGCCGGGCCCCGGAGGCCCCATTGCCAGAGCACTGCGGTATCACCTTGCCTTTACCTGCTTCTGGGCCTCCTCTCCTCCCTTTAATCATCTCTGTTATTTAATCATGTGGGCCGCTGATCTATGAACTCTGGCCGGGGCCTCTGGTGCCTTTGCCAAGGCCATGAATGCCTGTTTCCCTGGGCCTCCGCCACACCCTCAACCAGGACCTTGTCATCCCTCTGCCAGGCTTCCATCGCACCTGCCACCTGGGCTTGTCCCACTCAGAGGCCCGCCTGGCCGTTGGCTGTTATGTTGGGCTCCCAATGGGGGCAGCGTGATTTTGAATGGGCTGCTGGGCTGCCAGGGAGCGAAGTTCCTGGCCATCAGGCTCGCCTGAGATTTGAGAGGTGTGCTCTGGCCCTGGGCTGGGGTAGGAAGTGACTGGGCTGGGCCCCAGTACACCAACCTCACCACCCAGGATGCACCGTGGACCCCTTAGGGCTGCCTCCTGTCTCCGCATTCGCTCCTGCCCTGCGCGGCCCTCTGGTGGCATATTGCCAAAGGCCCTCTCCGACCAGGACTGTGCTCACAGACCTTTGGTGGCTTCCCATGGCCACAAGAGAAAGTCCTCAGGGCCTCTCGCCTTCACTCCTGCTGTCCCCCCTCACCATGCTCCAGCCACGTGGGGTCCTCTGTGCGAACCTCCTTTGTCATCCCCTGCCATACCTCTACCCTTCCTGTTCCCTCTGTCTGGAGTTCTTTCCTGATTTCCTTGCTATTTACTTGAGTCTTACTCATCTTTAAAACATTTTTATTGATTTCAGAGAGGAAGGGAGAGGGAGAAGAGAGGTAGAAACATCAATGATGAGAGAGAACTGTTGATCGCTGCTTCCTGCACTCCCCACACCGGGGATTGAGCCAGCAACCCAGACCCGTGCCCTCACTGGGAATCAAACCATGACCTCCTGGTTCATAGGTCGACGCTCAACCACTGAGCCATGCCAGCCGGGCCTTACTCATCTTTTGAGGCTATAGGAGTAGCCTTTGTCCAGGAGTCTTTCTCCGACCACCGCTCTTGCCCCCAGCCAGCCCCAGGCTCTCTCCCCTCAGGTCTTTCAACTCTTTGCCCCTTAGCAGGCCTGCTGTGAGCCCAGCACTGGAGCTTAACTGTTTAGTGTTCATACCAGCCCCGCAAGGTAGGGACAATTTTTTCCATGTTACAGACTTAAAAACAAAATAAAACTGAGGCTCCGAAAGAGACTTGTTCAAGGTTACATGCAGTGGTGATCCATGAATTCAATCAATAAATATTTATTAAATACGTACATACGTATGTATGGTAGACTCAGTTCAAATCCTGATGCCACCACTGACTTGTGACCTTAGGCAAGTCAGTTGCCTTCTCTGTGCATCAGTTTCCTCATCTGTAAAGTGGGAATCATAAAGTACCGATGTCATAGGGTTGTTGTGAGGATGAAACAAGTTACTCTGGGTGAAGGGCCAGTATGCAGTAGGAGCTCAGTAGGTGTCAACATGTTATTCTCCCAGGAGGGGGTCGGGGATGGCTTCGTGCACAAGGCAGGATTAACAGGGTCTAGATAATTCTTTTTCAGTTGCTGGCTCAGGTCACAAGCGGCCACTTCTAGCACAGGCCAGCTAGGAGGGAAAGGGACAGGCTGCTCAGGAGGGGATTTGGCAGAGATGGAGGCTGTGGGTCCAGGCAGCTGCGAGCAGGGGCGGCCCTAGTGGCTGGCTGTCCCTGGGACTCAGGTGGGCTGCTTCTCTGGCCTTGGTGGGATTGGCCAACCCAGTCCTAGAGCTCTGGGCTCCTTCAGTCAGAGCAGTGTTGAGCCACTTCTACTAGGACTCCACGGAAGGCCCAAGGTGAGAGGCAAGGCCAGGGCCAGGCCGTGGCTCTACCATAGCACCGGTCACTGCCCACAAGGATGCACACAGCCATGGAATCCATCACGCGGCCCTCCCTGGAGAGACGTGCCCTGGGCCTCCCAGCAGGCCCTGGAGGCACAGGAGGCTGGAGCAGAAGTGAGTCTTGGCTCCTTCCAAGCCTGCTCTTGGGAAAAGCTGGCTAGTGGTTGGTTACTGGTCTGAGGGGAACGTAGGTCCTGGAATCCTGGATGTCAAAGCTACAAATGGCTCACGTCCAGGCACGTGATAGGCAAAAGCCCAGAGAGGGTGGGTTAGTAGCCAGAGATGCTCTGGTCACCTCCTCCCCGTTCCTGTGTCCCCCAACTTCCAAGCAGCCCCTTCCCAAGAGGTGCCTCCCACCCGTGCCTCAGCCAAGATGAAATGCCAGAGTACAGCCTGGCCGGCGTGGCTCAGTGGCTGAGCATCGACCTATGAACCAGGAGGTCACCGTTCGATTCCCAGTCAAGGCACATGCCTGTGTTTTGGGCTCGATCCCCAGCAGGGGATGTGCAGGAAGCAGCCAATCACTGATTCTCTCTCATCATTGATGCTTCTCTCTCTCTCTCCCCCTCTCCCTTCCTCTCTGAAATAAATAAAAACATATTAAAAAAATAAATACCAGAGTACATTTCACCGTTTATTACAAACACAAGTTTATAGGCAAATAATTGAAAGTCTAAAAAAATACATTACAATAAATAATTGGAATTCTCCAAGTTCTTAGAGCAAATAAGTTATGTACAGACAGGTGAAGCAGAACAGGCCCTTCTCACCAGGAGTGTCCCGAGGGTCTGAGGGTACAGGACCCTGGGAGGGAGAGCTGGAGGGGACAGATGAAGGCGGGGGTGGAGGGGAGGACACCAGCCATTGGGCTGGCTGAGGTGTGAGCGTCCATCACTGTGTGTCGCTCCTGGTGTGTAGCCAACAGACAGGACACCTCTCAGGACATGGCCTCCAGGTCAGTTCTTTTCAGCAGGGATGTGGGACCAGAGCCAGAGTGGGAGGCTGCGCTGCAGCCTGGGAGCTGAAGGCTTTGCTGGGCAGTGTGAGGGCTCGGAGCTGCCTTGAGGGGGCTCCCTCTCTAGGGCGAGGAGGCCACAGCTTGTGCCCATCCAGCAGGTGGGCTTCCTGGTCCAGGAAGCAGGTAGAGTCTCCTGCCCTGGGCTGCCCTTCTCCTCCCCTCTCCGCACAGGCTTCCTTTCGAGAGTTTCTCCAGCTCCCAGCACTATCTCTTCTGCCGCCTGGAGTGCGTAGGCCTGGTCTCCCTCGTTGCCTCCTGCTGCCGCCTAGCAAAGCGGATCTTGGCAGAAGAAATGTCCCTGGAATGAGAAGGGTCCATTTAGCATCGCAGGAGATAGGGACCGCCCGAGAGTTCCCTGTGAGAGGCAGCAGGAGTAGGGACTGCACCCCTTCATCATGGCTGCCCTGGGTCAGAAGGTGGCCACTGACCCTGAACACAAGGCCTAGAAGCTTCTTTGCCCTCAGGGGCTTGGACAAAGCTGATGTTCCATATCAAATGCAGCTGGAATGACCGGACAGCCAAGAAGAGCCCAGCGTTTCTTTCCCAGGACCTGCCGTCCTACTTCCATACCTTCCCTCCTGGCTGCTCACCCCAACCCCACCCACTGCCGTTCCCATGTCCAAGTTCCAGACAAACAGGGTCCTAGCTGCCCCTTGACCCTGACTGAGACCCTTGCATGGACTGTGTCATTCAGGCGGCCTCGTCCTGGCTCAAAGCATTCGAGCCTGGGAGCTAGGAGGCTGGCTTCAGTTCCAGCTGTGGGAACGTGGGCAAGTGTCTCCACCTCTCTGAGCCCCTTTCTGGGTCTGTAAGATAGAAACAGCCCTGAACTGTTGTAAGGAGGAGTACAGGTTGGCTAAGCAAGCTCTCTGCCCACTTTGAAGGGCCATGCCCTTGCCAAGTCTTATCTTGATTTTTTCACCCTCAGACAGTTCCTAAGTATATGCTGGGTCCTGTCCATCTCACCACCTGGCCTTTGCTCCTATGTTTCTGCCTGCCCACAAAGACCGGAACCCGAAGCCACACTGGGCCCAGCACTGGCTGGCCCCGAGGAGCCACCTTTACAGAGGTAGAATGGCTAACACCGCCAGGGCTCCCCCTGGGGGCAGGTGCTTCCTTACGTCAAATCATCTGACCTCAACCCCATGACATGGGTAGCCCCTGTTTCAAAATAGGAACTTAAAGCACAGACAAGTGACAAAC
This sequence comes from Cnephaeus nilssonii, assembly GCF_951640355.1. Lineage (NCBI taxonomy): Eukaryota > Metazoa > Chordata > Mammalia > Chiroptera > Vespertilionidae > Cnephaeus > Cnephaeus nilssonii. The sequence continues at coordinate 73,440,900 of NC_137078.1, forward strand.
CCAAGGTCACAAAGCTGGTTTGTGGCAGGGCTTGCGTTCAAATGAGGCAGTCCTGGCTCAGAAGCTGCCCTGTAGCCACTCTGCTGCATGGCCTATAGGGGGCTTTGTTCTCAAGTCAGTTTGGTTGGACAAACATTCATGGGCACCTCTGTGAGCAGACTCTGGAGCTGAGCCATGCTGAGGCCACCACAGGTGGGATCCAGTCTGGGATGGGGGAAGGAGCAGGCTGGGTAGTTGGCTCCTCTGGACCCCAGCATATGGGAGATGCTCAATGTAGACACAGCCTGAATGAACACCTTCAGGTTCTAAAAAGTCAACTTCCAGGCATAGCAGTTAAAAGCACGGGCTCTGGAGTCAGCCTGATGCCAGACTGCTGTGTGACCTTGGGAAAGTACCTTCACCTCTCTGAGCCCCAGATCTCTTAACCGTCCAATGAGGACGCAGTCCTGCCTCTTATAGAGAACAAGAGAAATGCGAGGAAACTTGCCAGGCATACAGGAGGCTCTGGATCAGTGCGGTGGCCCTTACCTCAGCCGCTGGAGGAGCTCTCCTGCAGTCGTCCATGTCTTGCCAGCCTGGGACACGTCTGCAGGGGACCCAATGCCTGGGTTTGCCACGGTTTCAGGCCTGAATGAACAGCATTAGAGTCCAAGTGAGGGGCTATCCAGGGCCCCAAGGGCACCTGGCTGCAGGCCCAGCCCAGCCCCACCCTATCCCCACCTGCCCTCAGGAGCAGATACATTTCCACCCTGTGCACCTGGCACCCTTCCTTTCCAGGTGGGGTGGGGAAAACTGAGCTACGGGGAATGTGTTCCTAGCTTCAGAGAGAAGCAGCTGGGTGGCTGGCCTTCTCAGAATCTGGCCACGGGTAGCTGAGTGTGGCCTTTTTCAGGAAAAACTAAGGCAGGGCAGAGCGATAGCTTGAGCCTCAGAGGAGAAGTTTTCTCATAAACCATCGTGGGCATGGAGGCTGGGATTGCGAGGCCAATTTCTGCTTTCCCCAAATGCTCTAAGTGGAGGAGGGAAAAGAATAAAGTTTCTCACCTTTTTACAGATGGGAAAACTGAGGCCCAAAGAGTTAAGGGATTTGCAAAGCCCCCCAACAACTCTGTGATGACCCTGAAACGGTGCCATGGCCTCCCAATTCCAGATGGTACTCCTCCATTGAGAAAGCTCCGAAGTCCCCCGAGCCTCAGGTCTGACTCCAAAGCCCTGTGGACTCGGCCACATAGACGGAGGCTGAAGCCCAGCGCTCCCTCTGACCAGCTGTGTGGACTGACAGGACCAGCCTTTGAGGCCTCAGCTGTTACCTGGGAGAATCCCCCTGCCCAGGAGTGAACATGGCGCTCTGGAAGCCCCCAGAGACGGGCAGTGGGAGGGACTCAGGGGCGACGGGTTCCCTGTGGGAAGGGACACTGCCATGGGCCCAGGGCAGCCCATGGGTCCCTAGGGCCCTGCTCCCCTCCCCCATTTGCTCCTCTGCTCTTTCGCTGGTCTCCCAGACACCTTGCTGTCTAGGGCAGGTCTGGGCTGGCAGCTGCCCCTGACCCCTGCAGCTGGGTGCCCACTTACCAGGGCCTTCGATGGCAGAAGGTGGCACAGGCAGGGTCTCTGGCACTAGAGCATTCACAGCGCCCTGGCAGAGCGCGGCGCCGGCGTTTTGGCGGGTTTCCCAGGCCGTAAGGAACTGTCTGTCTGTGGGCAGGCAGCCAGTAAGGTAGTGATGTAGAGGGAAAGAAGGAGAGAGGGAGGGAGAGGAAGAGAGGGAGGATTAGATAAATCACTACCATTGACAAGCAGGGGGACCGTCTTCATTGTACTCTGGGATGGCCACTGTGGCAGCAAAAGGTGACCAGCCCCTGACCTCAAGAAGTCCCACCACAGGCTCCCACCTAGGTGCCAGGGAGCCCTGACAAGACCCAAGACCCAACACCCTTCCCTTCTCTGGGACTCTGCCTCCCCCCAGGAGTCCTCCCAGGCCCCCCGCCCAGACAGGAACGTGAGCTGATAGAACCAGGCTGTCCCTTATTCTCAAAGAGGCCCACAGCTTGCCCCCAGAGGAGGGGAGGAAATACCATCTCATAAGTAAACACACAGGCTCACAGCTAAGCTGCCCCCAGCTGGTCCCCACTTGCCTAGAGAAGTGACGTGTATGTCTTAGAGTTTTGACTTAAAAACGGTGAAAGTGTGTGTGCATGTGTGTATATGTGCATATGTGCATGCACATGTGTGTGAGATCAGAGGGGGTTGATTTCAGATCAGAGTCTAGCCAAGGCGGGTCGAGGGCAGGGCAGGGGCCCTGTGGCCGGTTGGACCAGCACCTTCGGGTGCCAGGGCTAATTTTAGCTGGTGTCTGAAGCTGTAATGACTCCGGGTAGACCCGGCAGGCAGGGACTGGCAGGGTTCCCACCCTGAGCGAGTGTTTGGATGTGGATTAGCTCCACACGCTTACGTGCCGGGCTTCTCTTGTCTTTTGCAATTTGGGGAAGGGAAAAAACACAAATGCACACAGAAACTTCAACGTGAAGTATGCAGTGGCCCGGAGGCAGTGCGGGTGCAGACAGAGCAGACAGCACAGGCCCCCACCCTGGCTCCACCAGGTGACAAAGGGCAGGTTTCTCATCTGTCATTTGGGGACAACAGCAGTACCTGCCTCAGGGAAGGATTGGAGGGGCGGGGGGGCGTTCATGAGATGATCATGCACGAGCCCTGCTTGGCATAGGGCCCGGCACAGTCCAGACATGGGCGCTGTCATTAATTGTATTATTCTTGGAAGATCATGCTGAGGCAGCATGGCCGAGTGGGTGTGAGCTCTGGCATCCACCGGACCTAGGATGGAGCTCCCACCGACCACTTTCTCCTTCCTGTGTGAGCTTGCGGGCGGCACCTAACCTCTCTGAGCCTCAGTACCCTGATCTGGAAAATGAAGTCAACACTTCCTTGCTGGATGTCGTGAGAATTCTCCTGAGACATCCCTCTGTATTGCTCAGGCAGCCTCCCCATGGGAGTGAAACAGTAACTGCTAATGACTGATATTGGCCCAGGGCTCCCACCTGGAGGCCCAGGGAGAGCCGTATTGTGCCCATTTCCCAGTGTGCCAGCAGTCCCCTCCCCCCACTCCTAGCAGCCCGCCTGGATCCCCACGGTAGCTCACCCGGGAGTGTTCACCCAGATGATGTCCAGGTGGCAGAAGTAGACGCACTCCTTGTCGAGCCAGGAGCTGCAGGAGCAACGCCGAGGCCGCAGGTGGGCGCCTCGGGCATGGCGCGGGGGCACGGGCTGCTCCTGGGTGGCAGCGGCCTGGCCCTTGCCTGCACGCACAGAAGGGAGAGAGAGGTGGAGAGGTGGGTCAGGACGCCCGGCACAGCTGGAATAGGGGGACCTGCCAGGCTCCTCCTCTTGCATAATCGAGGAAGTTGGCACTCTCACCGCTCAGGAGCTCCAGCCCAGCCCGGGGAAGCCTCAGCAGCCGCCCTGTGCCCTCCCGGTGCCGCAGCACCTCTGCACTGGCAGAGCCCCGGCTGGCCAGCCGTGCCGCTGCTGCTGGGCTCCCGCCCGGTGTGCCCCAGCTGGCCTGTGGGGCACCGCGGTCCCCAGGGGGAGACACCGCTGAACAGACCCGGGGCTGCTGCAGCAGGCGAGGCCGGATGGCTCACCTTCATGCAGGGCCACGAGCAGGGCCAGAGCGAGGGAGCACCAGGCAGTGGGCATGGCAACCATAGCGGCGGCGGAGTGCAGGGCTGGACTGGAGCAGGGAGCAGGGAGTGCGCCTGTTGCCTGCGTCCTGCTGCCAAGCGGAGCCAAGCCGATAGCTCATTGCCTCCGTGCCCGGGCTGCTTATAACTGCTAGGCACTTCCCCGCCCCTGCCGTCCAGCCCTGCCACTGCACCAGCGGGCGGGCGGAGGGCCCAGAGCCAGGGACAACGCCTCCTCCTGGGGCGTCAGCCCTGCCCAACCTTCACGGTGGGGGGGACAGGGGAGGGCGGAGGCGGGAGGGAAGGCCCAGCTCCTCCCTCTGAGCTTGGAGTGCCGAGGCTCCCCTGCAACCCCCAGGGACTCCTCCCAGTCCCTAGAACTTCCTCAAATCAACCCCCAAAGTGCCCCAGAGCCCCTCCCCCACTCTCCCCTGGCTGCTCCCAGGTCTTGCCCAGAGCTAAGGGTTTGAAAGGGGAGCATGAGAAAAACCTGCCCTCTCCTCGGAGAGACCCTGCTGTCCTGCCTGCCTGCCGCCAGCGAGCTGAGGGTGCCCCTTCTTTGGTGCGGGAGGTGAAAGGCCCGCTATGGCTGTGTGGCCTGGGGCACGTCAGAGCCCTCTCTGGGCCTGCTTCCCTCAGTGAAGGACACAGCCTACCCCTGACCTCTGACCTCTGACCTCTGACCAGCCTGGAGCTGCCTCATCTCTCCCTCACTCAGGAAGTGCCCCTCTCCCCTCCTTCCACCCCAGGGCCCAGGACAGGAATCTTGGTCCCTCCCAGAACCTTTTCAGCTGTGCAGCCACGGCTAAGGATACCCATCCTGCACCTCAGTTTCCTTGTTTGCGAAACAAAGCTAAAATGGGGGAATCTCGATGTGTTGGCTCATGGGCTCCATGGAGACTAAGAGGGGGCTTCAGAGTCCTTTCCAGGAAGATGCCCTGGGGTCCCACACAAAGCACCCCTCAAAAGGTCTCCGTCTCAGCCATGACAGGATGTCGTGGCTCTCTCAGTGGCTACTTTCTGCAAAAAGGGCCAGGTGGTGGGGTGCTCCCTGAGGGCTAGCATTCTGCTGCTGCCCCTCTGCTGGTCTCTGTATGGAGACCAGAGCGGGTGCACTGCTGTTGAGCCACACAGTTCGTGGCCCTGGCAGCTGCCCTCTGTTCCTGCCCAGGCCAGGCTCAGGGTCCACCTCTTCCAGCATCTTCCCAGGGACCCTGTCTCCAGGCACAGCAGGAAAGGCTCTTCATTTCCAGGAAATCCCGGAGCCCGGGCTCTGGAGCCTGACTCATGAGATTGTGCTTATCTCCCCAGCAATCTTGAGGTCCAGAACTCCAGAGAAGGCAGGGCCTGGAGCCTGCCTGGCACACAGTAGGAGCCCTCCGAGTGCGTGCACTCTGAAGGAGGGGGAATGAAAGAATAAATACCTGGCTTTGAGCTGGGGAAATGGGGTCTGCAGGGACCCAGTTCAGCAGCAATTTTGTCATTAGACATTTATGAAGGGGGACATAGATGGCCACAAAGAAACAGGCAATCTTGCTTTTTCATAACGTGTGTTCAGAGCACGCATGTGTGCACGTGTGTGTGTGTGTGTGTGTGTGTGTGTGTGTGTCTGCGGGCACGCGTGTGCGTGAGATCCTAGTAGAGCAGAGGGAGATTCTGGTAGGAAGGGGGAGAGACCTTTCAGCCTTATCTTTATTGCCCTGGCTGGGCCAGGCTGCAGGGAGAGCAGGGACAACTATTCCTGGGCACCTACTGTGTGCTCAGAACGCTTTCATTTCCTCTCATCACTACCCAGGAGGCAGCCGCTCTCATCTGGCTCCCAGCTCCACTACCGCCCAGGAGGAAGCGGAGCCTGGCTGAGGTCACACAGCGGGTAGGTGCAGAGCTGGCTCTGGAACTCAGATCTCTGTCTCGCGGGCAAACCAGTGACTCCCCAGGTGGTGCTCACCGCCTTCCCCCGCGAGGTGCCTCTCGAAGAATTTAGAAGAGTATTTCTGGAATGAGGTGAGCAATACTCCCAGTCATTTCTATTAGCCTCCGAGAGAATATTAATACAGAATCAAGCAGGCTTGGGGTGGGGGTAGGAGGTGGATAGAGATTTTAAACCGCTGAACCGTGAAGAGAAGAAAGAAGCAAATGCAGATCATGGGGAGGAGGAGGAGTCAGGGTGGGAAGAAAACAAGCAGGAGGCAGATAAAAAGACAGGTAGAGAGAGAGAGAGAGAGAGAGGGAGGACAAGGAAGCAGAGCGTAGCCAGAAAGAAAGAACTCGGATTTGAGAAAGGAAAAGGGAAAGAGCATTGGGAGTGAGAGCGAAGGTTCTAACGTGTCTAATCTTTACACAAATGCAAAGTGCCTGCTCGGGACAATAGGGAACCAGAGGCTCCGAGTCTGGGAAACATAATAGAAGAATTAAACAGAGCAGGAGACAGGATCCCTCTCTGGTGTGAAAGGAGGATGACGACAGGGCAGGGGCGGCTGCCCAGCTTGGCAGGGTCAGCGCAGGGAGCTGTGCCGGACTCGTTTCCCTTTTCCCCTGCCCTCAGCTCCAGCTGAGCTGGGCATGCAGGGCGCCTGTGAAATGGAGAGGCCTGGCCCAAGGAACCTGAGCGACCCCAGGTCTCAGGGGTTAGCGCTACCCCACTGGCCAGAGAAATTAAGCTGAGTAAAAATAGCCCCCTAGGCTCTTAGTCTGGGCCCTGAACCTTCACCTCTACCCCTCATGGCTGGCCTGGCTGCATGGCCTTCCCACTCCATTGCACTGCCCCCCCACCAACTACCCCAGCCAGCTGCCCTGCTGCACTCCCCAACCCGACCTGGCCCTGTTACCTGCCGGGGCTAGGCAAGGCAGCAGGTCAAGGGGCAGGGATTCCCTGACGGTCACCATCAGGATTTGGAGGGAATAGTTTTTGCACACAAAGTAATTTGTTCTACTTCTGCTTGGTGCAGGCTTAATCTAAGAGGGAGAGATTTGCCCTGGCCAGGTGGCTCAGTTGGTTAGAATGCCATCCCATACACCAAAAGGTTGTAGGTTCAATCCCCCATCGGGGCAATGAGAGGCAACTAATCGATATTTCTCTCTCACACTGATGTTTCTCTCTTCCTTCCTCTCTTTCTAAAATCAATAAGCATATCCTCAGGTGAGGATAAAAAAAAAAAGGGAGAGCTTTGTGGGGAGGGCGGGCTGGCATATTTCTGGGTGAGACGCTGTGCTAGATACTGCCCTCTGGAAATCCTCTGCGTCCTCACTCCTCTGGATGAGATAACTGTGGCCTAAGAGAAGGAGCAATGTTGTCATGGCAGTGATGGGGCCACACTCATTCTCTTGCTACTAATCCAGCCCCACCCTTTCCTGCACAGCCGTGAGGCTCTCCCAGGGTCCAAGTAGAGTGGAGACTCTGGGTCCATTTGGGATGGGCTGCCAGGGAGGACCAGGGCACTGGGGCAGGGTAGGCCATGTGCCTGTGCACCCCAAAGCTCTCTCCACCACACCTGCACTGAGAGTAAATGTGGGTCTATCAGCAGCTGTCCAGCAGCCATGGACACTGTGTGGGGTGGGGATGCACAGGATAAGGATTACATGTCCTGGTGATGGTGCCCACAGGGAGGCGTGGGCTGGAGCAGGAGGCTGGCCCAGCAGGAGCAACGAACTGTTGTCCCTGCTGTGCTGTTCATGCTGTGTGGCCTTGGGCAAGTCCCGTTCTTTCCATGGAAAACTTTCCAGTCTTCCCACTGACTGTGAGGGGCATGGACTCCCAGCATGGACTGCCTATGACTTTCACAACCAACCTGACCCGAGTTTAGAGGTCCCCAAATCTGAGCCCGGCAGACTGTGCTGTGACTGTGACTCCCAGCTTGGGACCCTCTGCTCTCTCCCCTCTGGAAAACCAGTCGCTTTCCCCTTGCCACCTGGCCCCTCCAGGTTTCAGGAAGTTCTGTTTGCAGCCCTGATGGAAGGGACACAGTGTCTTGGTCACAGGCACATACCGTGCAGGCAGCTTAGTAGAGCGAGCAGCTGGGAAGATGGGTCTGGCTAGGGCAGATGTCTGGAGCCCTGGGGAATGGGGACCCGGGGAGGGTATGGCCCTGGAGCCAGCCTGGGTTGGGGACTTCAGGAATGAGGGAGTTCAGACATTCCCATCAACACTTGTCCCCAAATTATGTCCCCAAGGCTGTGGGTCAAGGCTGCCCCCACTAGGGCCTGAGGACACTCAGCCCCAGGGCCTCTTTCTGGTGGGTGGTCTGGGCCTCCTGCCAACAACCACAGCTCACCCCGAGCCTTCAGGGCCTGGCACCACCCACACCATTGTCCCGCACTGGGTCTCCACAAGGGCAGTCTCAGCCCCGAGGGACCAGCTGTCCTGGTCTCTACGGCTTCCCTCAGAGGACACCCCCTTACTAGTAGTCTTCCTCCCTCTGCCTCAGCCCATTTGGAAAGATTTATATCTCCCGCATGAGCTGTACTTTTAAAGGAATAATTCATGTGCCCTGTTTGTTATTAATCTAAGGGTGATCAGAACAGGGTCAGCGAGGTCCAGGGAACTGATGGAATTTCAGCCGAAAGCAGATATTGTTCATGAAGGCACCGTGGAATCGGGCTGGACTTTTTGAAATGAGAAAACCCACTCAGGGACTCAGTCTCCAGAATGGAAGTCTCTGAACTCAGAATTTTTGAGTTACCTCCAAAGAGCAAAGGGCCCATTGCCCACTTAGCCTTTTAAGGATGTGGGGTAAACATGCGTTTCTTGAGGAGTTAATATATTCCAAGCACTGTGCTAAGCGATTTACATATGCTGCCTTTATTAACTGTCACCACATACCTGGTTCCATAATTAGTTCCTATTTCATAAATGAGGAAACAGGCTCGGGACTTGCCCAATGTCTAAGCCAAGGTTAGAAAGCAGACCTGTGTAACTCCAAAGCCCGAGCCTGAGCCCTGTGCTTTCTTGACTCTCCAGCCGTGGGGAGCCCTCCTGCAGCAACTGTTCCCCAGGGGTCCCTTCCCTGCTCTTGGGAGGCAGAGAGCTCTATGCAGGCTGGGAAGGTGGGAGCCCGGGAACAGAGGTAGCTTCTCACCTGCATCTGTGGGAGCCCTCACTCCCAAGGCAAGAAGGGCATGTTGCCATGCCTACCAGGCCAGTGGTTGAGGCCTGCCTCCAGCCGTCAGGGAGGTATGGACAGTCCATTCTTATTGTACTGGATGTCCACACCAGACCTGGGAGGCACACTGGGCCCATGAGTCTCACTTTACAGATGAAGTCTTCCCTGATAAGATTCTCACTTTACAGAAAAGGAAGTGACTGCCTCAGGGTCACACAATGAACAAGAGGCAGGGCTGGAACTTTTCCCCTATACTCATCTGCGATGGGGACAAGAGCCTATATCACAAATATCCAATGATCCATCCATCCATCATCCATCCATCCATCCATCCATCCATGGCCCAGCCAGTTCAACTTCCCATGGCCACATCCATTCATCTATCCTTCCTTCCTTCCACCCACCCATTATCTAACTGCCATCTACCCTTCCATCCATTCATCTCCACACCAGCCTCCCTTGCACCATCTTCCTTCATGACAGATGTGGTTGGAGAGATAAGAGGGTCAAAGCTTGAAGAGTTTCAAAGGGCACATTATACTTGTCCTGAGAACATTTGATTATTTCCTGGGGAGAGCTGTGTCTCCCCACTGATGAAGAACTCACTGAGGCATGGTCTTCTCTAGAATCTTCATCACAGGGTCCAGCACAGGCCTGGGCACATGGTCCGTGTCCAACGCTGGAGAGAAATGGAAAGTACGAGTGACTTTATCTCGCCAAAGCCTTCCTGTGCATAGACACCCTTTCTGAGGAGGGAGGTCTAAGCCCCTTTCTTTGACTGATGCCATCTTCAAAATGCTCTAATGGGGAAGAGTTGAGATAACCTTTAAGAAAAAAATCGGACAGGCAGCCAGAGAGGGAAGGACCCTTGGCCTATGCCTAGATGAGGAACCCGAGGTCCAGCGGGGAAGAAGAGCCTTCCAGAGGCCGCCCTGCCAAGCCTGGATCCCAGAAACCCAGAATGCCTGCACTCTTTTCTCTCGGAGGACTAGGCCCCTGTACTTAGAGGGGCTGGAACCCCAACCTTCAACTCCATCCCACCGCCACCACCAGCCAAGACATGCAGCTGGTGACTTGTCAGTTACACCCACTCTGTTGCCTAGGACCCATGTTTTCCATGGCACACCCAGCGCCCCACCAGGAGGCCGCCTTTCCCCGCTGGGAAGGGGTGAGCCACCGGGAGGCCGGGCCACGCAGGAGCACTGTATTTCTTTCTAGAAGTAAGTGTCAGCTAAAAACCAGTGCCTGGTGCCTACATCATCAGGGTAACTAGGTGCCCAGCAGGCAGGCAAAGCCTGGGTTTCCAAGTAGTTCAGGCTGACGTCCGGAGCAGAGTGTGACTGGGATACCTCCTGGCCTAAAGGCTTCGGCCTTCCCACCCAGCTCCAGAGAATCCTGAGCCATGAATGACCCAGGAGGGGCATAGCTGGGCTCTGGTAAACAGGAGGGAGGTCAGGAGCTGAAGCTGCTGCCTGGGGCTGGCTAGGGGTGTGGGGGTGAGTCAGGGGCCATCCCACCCTCGAACCTCTGAGGCTTGGTGGATCCAGCGGCCAGCTTCAAAGCCCTATGACTCAAGCTCCAATCCCATCCCCACTCCTCTCCTCTCCTCCTGTGGACAAGTGTTCAGCACGGTGCCAGGCCTGAAGTCGTGTAGGGCAGGGGTCGGCCAGTCTGGGTCTGGTTCTGTTGCTCCCTAGCACATGACCAAGGGCACGCCGTGGTTTAACCTTCCGGAATGCCAGAGGCCACATCTGTCAAAGGCATCAAAGAACACCCCCACCTCCCAGCGCTGAGAGGCTTTGTGGCAAGGCCAACAGAGGTCTGACCTGGTGCCTGGCATGGGAGGGCTCTGCTGGGCAGTCTCTGTCCCCCCTTCCTCATCCTGGACTGTAAGTGGGGGCCTCTCGGTGGAGACACACTTCAGGGAAGGAGTGGCATGAATGTGCGTATGGGTGTGTGGTGGTGGTGGTGGGACAGGAGCGGGGGGTTGCACACCATTGGCCAGATCCCTTATGAATGGTCCCTCCACTGCTCTGGGTCACATAAGTCCCTCCTTGGGCATGAGTCACCCCGGCTTGCTTCACTTAACCACATTTGCTTTGGCACACCATACAATGCCACACCAGACAAGAAGTGTGTTGAGATTTGGGCCAAAGCTGCCTTCCTATGAAAACCAGGCTTTAGCTGGAAGTCTGCAGCCAGGACCTAGCCCAGAGTCAGGGTAAAGTCTCACTAAGCCCTAATGCCCAACCTGGCATCGGGGCTGCATGGGGTCTGACTTGGAACTATCGTTCCTTCCTCATCTCACCAAGGTGCCCACGGCTTTAGCCCACCAGGCCACAGGCCTTGTCACTCCCTGGATACCCTGCAGACTTTCTTGCCTCCATGTCTCTGTGCAAGCTGGGGCCTCTCAGGCATCTTCCATTCTTATTTGGTTTATTCTTCCCATCCTTCAAGGGCTATCACAAGTGATACCTTTCCCCAGGAAGCCTTCTAACTCTATCTAGACAAGAGCTATGACCCTTCTCTGAACACTCACCTGGTTCTCATTTATAGCCACCTCTGTCTAGGCCTTATCATAGAGGGCTCTTATTCTGGTGTCAGACTGAGCTAAGGTTCTCATTCATAGCCACCTCTCATTACAAGTACATGTGCCTCCTTCTCCGAGCCTCAGTTTCCTCATCTATAAAATGGGTATAATCATGGTAACATGGCTGTGGTAAGGAATAAATGAGCCAGAGCTCCGTCAGTGGTGGTTATTGTTATTGATTACACCCAATTACAGAGCAAATTCATGTTTTTGTTCTCACTTAATCCTTGGAGCATAACCTTCAAGGTATGTCAGTGCATCCTTTTTCAGACGAGACTTCAGACTCTGAGAGGCTGGCTAGCTCGACCTGTAATGGTCAGGATTCAAACCTAGGTCTGTCTGACCCCAGGGTCAGTGCCATTTCTACTCCACTGCGCTTCTCCACCCATGTGACCTCCCCCAGCCTCTGTCCCTCCATCCAGATCACATGCTCAGTAAATACCTGCTGAGTTGGAAATGGGGAGAAATTTTTTTTCGGGGTTCACTCTCCCTCCACTGACCCCCCAGCCCAGGCTCTCCGGATCCTGCCTTTTGAGCGCAGTGGGTTAACATGAAGACAAATGCTTCGTGAGCTGATGGCCGCACAGCTCAGTGTTTGCCATCGTATGTTCCCAGGAAAACACCGGGTGCTGTTGCACTCGGGACACTGGGTTTCCAGCTGGGTTTCAAAGAGCCTCCACGGGCAGAGGAGCTCTGTGAGTCCCCCAGAGTGCTGTCCTGACAATGGGAGGGGAGGCTGTCCTGGGCCCGGGGAGGCAGCTCCCAGGCTGGGAAGAGGGAGATGTGGGGTTGCAGGCTTGCGTTCTGCTTCCAGCTGAGAGGCTGAAGGCAAGCCCCTGCTCTTGCCTGAGCATCCGCTTGGTCCTCCATGAGATGAGGGGCTCTGTGGGTGCCCTAGAGACTGGAAAGTGGGAGGCCAGCTGCAGCCCAGGAAGACCTCTTCAGAGAGCCCTCTGGACTCACCTGGGGAAGTTCGGAGCTCAGCCTGTGGACAGTACCCTGGAGCTTCAGTGCCCAGCGAGCTCTCCCCTGTTCGATTCCCTCATCCAAGGAAGAGCCAGAACATCTACTCCCATCTCCCCACTAGTCACTGAAACCATCCTGGGCTCACGCAGTGTCTGGTACTTTAAGAATTAATCTCAGCTATGGGTTTACCCGTGTCTGGTTCCAGATGCCAGCCGCTGCACAAACCCTTCACATATATTATCACCTTTAATCACCACAGCAAGGCACTTGTCTGATTATTCCCATTTTGCAGATGAGGAGCCTGAGGCCCAGAGAGGTAAAGGGGCTTGGGCAAGGACACACAGCCATTTGAATCTAGATCTGCTTGCCTCACTGGCTGCTATCCTGGCAAATGTGATCTCACGTAGAATCCTCATGGGATGTAGCTTATTCTTATTACCATCTTTTTTTTGTGGACGGGGAAACTGAGGTAAACCATTTGGCAAGGAGTGAGCTGGGATTTGAACCCAGGTCAGTCTGAACCCTTAGCCTGAGCTTTCAACTTCAATTCTAGATTTTCCTGCCAGAGCCAGAGAGTCCCTAAAAGCAGGCCCTGGAGGTGGAGTCTGCGGGCACAGCAGAAGTTGCCCCACTCCCCAGCCTGGCGCCTGGGCCTTTGGCAGCAGGAACTCTGGGAGCTTGGGGAGAGGAGTAGGCTGCCTGCGCACTGAGCAGTGTGTGGCTGGTGAGGTGAGCAGTGACTCAGGGTGGGAGACGGTGGGAGCAGCCCAGGCCAGGTCATGGCTGGGGTCCCTGGAGGAGGAGGTTTGGGTAAGTCAGGGCTGAGTCACAGTAGCGAGATCGGACAGGAAGCTGGGATGGCCCAATGACCTCACGCTTTCATCTGGGCCTGGCAGGAGCCGCGGGCCCAGGCGGGCCTGGTGGGCCCACCCTGGCAGGCTGGACACACCCCCTCTTTGTCCACCCATAGCCATGGGGTGTTTGTGAGACCAAAGTGTCTTCCTCGGGTTCCCTGAGGCCCGGTGTCACCGGAACCCTGAAACCCTGTGGGATCGGGAAGCAGCTGGTATCACGCGCAGACAGGGGTATAGGGAACACAGTCGCACTCTGCCTCTTAGGCTGTGTGACCTGAGCCAAGCAATTCCAGCTCTCTGAACTTGGATGTCATGCTCTGTCCTACGGGTTCACGTTAGGACCTCATAAGCTGATGATTCTTGTCCAATCCCTGGCACATAGCTGGTGTCCTGGGAGGATTAGAGAGGGAGAAAGCCAGGACCCCAGGAGAGAATGGAGGGCTATGGCAGATGGGCCCTGACCCGTGGCTGCAGACCCGCACACCAGTGTCCTGGCTGTTGGCTGTGTGGCTTTGGATGAGGGCCTCTGAACTCTGGGTCTCAGTTTCCCCATGTGTCAAATAAAAATAATAACCCCAGACTTTCCGGAGGAGGATGTCCCAGGGGTGCTGAGAGCTCACACCACCAGCATGGGCCAGAGAGGGGGGAGGAAGAGAGCAGGACCCATTCTTCTGGGCCCAGAAGCAGTGGGTTAGCCCCCTCCCCCGCCACCATGCCTGCCAGGAAGACATGCCTGGGAGCCTTGGGAGCCACTGCCTGCCCTCCACCCAGCACTCCCCAAGGTTGGTCCAGAGAGGGTGAGGGTTGCCAAGGTCATACGGCAGCCAGCTGAATGGATCCACCATCCAAGGGGAGGGGGCCTTTATCTCTCCAGATAAGAAGCCTGAATGGGCTTGGAAGGCCCATGGCCTCAGATTTGGGTGAATCCTGGGGGTGGGGAGAGGAGGGCCACAGCTGGGCTGGCTCAGGCTGACCATAAAGCAACCATTTCTGCCGAGGCCTCCTCAGCCTGAGTCAGCCAGGGCTGCGGCTGCTTCTGAGTTCACCGCCTGCCCGCCCGCCAGCCACCCAGCCTTGGAACCCAGGCCTCGGGCACAAGTAGGTTCGTAATAATGACCTGGTGATAATGACAGCTGTGTGGGGAGCTGTGCCCACGTGCCAAGCATTCTCTCTGTCTTCATTCATTTGATTCTCCAAACAGTCCTGGGAAGCAGGCAGGGCAGGGCAGGACAGGGCCTGGGAGTAAGGTTCAGAGAGGCTGAATAAGCTGCTCAAGGTCACACAGCCAGGAAGAGAAGGGAAGGATCTTCGGGTGCGAGGCTGTGCCCTCTGCCATCATGCAGCAAACACTCCAAGCCGCTCTGTCAGACCTGGGCTGGGTCTGTGGGTCTTTGGGATTTGGGGAGAGGGGCCCCAAAGGCATCACTGTTTGCCTGGGTGAGGGACTGGGGAACATGGAGGGCCTGTAATGAAGGCTCTGGGCCAAGGACCAATGTGTGCTCTGTGCCTGGCTCTGTGATGGCTGAAAGGGGAGGAGAGACAAGGAGCTCCAGGACTCCAGAAGAGGGAGTGCTCGCCTGTCTTTTCAAAACATTTTTTAAAAATACGTTTTTGCTTTTATTGATTTTAGAGAAAGAGGAGAAGAAGAAAGAGAGAGAGAAACATCGATGTGAGAGAGAAACATGGATCAGCTGCCTCCCGCATGCTCCAGCCCACCACTGGGCATGTGCCCTGACCAGGAATTGAATCCGTGACCATTCTGTGCACTGGATGCTCAACCAACTGAGCCACACCAGCCAGGGCTCACTCTGCCTTGAGGATAAGGAGGGCTTTCCAGCAGAAGAGACATTTGAGTGAGACTATGAAGGCCGAGAAAGCATTCTAGGCATCGGGAACGGCATGAGTCAAGTCTGGTAGGCGTGGAAGAGCATGCATGTCCTAGGAGCTGGAGTAAATAGTGCGAGGGACTTGGTGATGAGACAGGAGCTCGGAGGCCACACCACAGGCCCTGTATACCCAGCTGGGAACTGACCTTTTCCTGAGGTCCAATGGAGTCAGTTAGAATCTGTGCTGTGGAGGTCCTGGCCAGGTGGGACCCAGACCAGTCCTAGGTGGGGAGGGAGGGGGACTTCCTTCAGGGCCTTCCCTGGACTCTCAGATGGGCCCTAGGGGGGTGACAACATAGTCTGGGAAAAGCTGCCCAGTCTATGTGGGCACCTGAGAGCAAGGTCACCAACTGCAAGGCCACCTAATTTCTGCACACTCAGGGCAGGCCCCTGACCCGACACCCTACAGCGCTAAAGATCTCCCCCTTCTCGGGAACCAGGCTGCGAGGGGGAAGGGGACAGGTTGGCAGAGGGATCATGGTAGGGACCCTCCCTCTGCCTCATTTTCCTAACAGCACAGGCAACTCGGTGCTCCCCAGCCTCCAGGCTGCCTAAGTGTAGCCTGCCCTGCTGGTGACCCGGGCTCAGCTTGGCTCCTTTCTGCACTTTGGTGTTGGTCCAGATGGACAAGGGGCACCGGGCGGAAGGTATATTGAACCAAATCTGCCTTTCCCTCTTCCGTCCTCCCACGACCCCCCGTGGGCGCCCTTCTGCAGGCACACACTTTATAGGTGTTTTAGTGAGATGCAGGCAGGGACCTGGTGTCAACCACGAAGGGGCAGAGAGGACACACACTGTGTGCCAGACTGCACAGCGCACATTAGCGTATAAGGGATGCAGCTTCGGGACCTTAAAACCTGGTCAAATCCTAGCTGTGCAGCTGCTATAAGTGACCTCAGGGAAACCAGTGTCCCTGCCTCGGTTTCCACAGGGTGGGTGTAAGATTTAGGTGAGATAACGCATACTGAGCGCTTACAATCCTGTCCTGCACATCCCCACTCGGCACATGGGGAAACTGAGGCTTAAAGACAAGCAGTGCCCCGGGGCCTGTGTTGACCACCCAGCCCGCCACCTATGCCCTGCTCACCCTCCCATCCCCACAGCCTCAAACCTCCCTGGCCCTGGGGGGGACCGGCAGGGCCCCCACTGCTCCTCCCTCTCATGCCTGCCTAGGGAAGTCCGCAGGCTGCGGGCTCAGAGCAGCGGCTGCGGAGGCGAGGCGCATGGAGCGGGAACAAACGGCCGACCTGCGGCTGCCTGCTTGGCCCGCCTCACGACCAATTTTGGGCAAAGCTGCATGCGGCAGCGTGCTACGTGACAGCCTGACAGCCGTGAGTCAGCGCAGAGGAATTTGTTCCCCAATCTGTGAACGAACGTGCTGGGACCGGGGCGCGGCGGGCCTGACATCACCGCGGGCAGCGAGGCCACGTGCGCCCCGCCCCCTCCGCTCCTGCTCTGGGGACTCCAGGGGACCCGGGCGGCCCCGCCCCTCCCAAGCCCCAGGGCTCTGCCCTGAATGGTCTGTTCCTAGCCGCCCCAGCCCTCTGCCTGGGTCACAGGGAAACAACCTGGGTGAGGGCAGCCCGGGCAGAGGAAGGCAGCCGCTCTGGGGGGGGTGGGGGGGGCCAGTGGGTGGCACACAGGTCGAATAGCCACTGCGAGACCCTAAGGCTGCCCAGGGGACACCATTTGGCGCTGTGACCCCTTCTTCGCATTGAGAGTGGTGTGGGAGAAGGAAGCAGAGCGTGAGTCCTCCAAGCCCTGCGTCCAGCTTACTGTGCGTTTCCCTCCCTCACTCCCCCTCTCTGGGCCTGGGTCTGGCCCGCTGACAACTGGCTGTCCGGCTCTTCTCCCCCAGAACCCCGTGTTGGGTAACGGATCCCAAGCCTAGAAGTACTTGGGAAAGTACAGGGAGCTGGGGAAGTCTTTGGAAACTCCACATGGCGGTGCCTGGGTCTCTCTAAATGCCGTGCCATCTAATGATCGGAGTCGCCCTGAGTGATGGCTTTGCTGCTCGTGGAAACTGAGGCTCAGAGAGGTGAAGTCATGTGGCTCAGGCCACACTCTAGCACTGGCTCAGAGCGGGTGGGAGCTGGGGCCATGTGACTGGGTCCCCCTGTGGGGCAGGCTGGGCACAGAAACATGCTGGGTGGTGCTGACCTGGCCAGTGCCCCGGGAAGTTTTGAGGGTCCACTTTGGGGTGTCCTCAGAAGGAGCAGTGGTGGCTGGAGTCAGAATTCTTCCTACCCTGGGTGGCCTTGGGCGTGTCGCTTGCCTGCTGGGTCCTCCCATGACTGTACCATCATGTTCCCATTTTAGCTTCCCAAGAACTGAATGGCCAAGGCTATGGGTAGATGGCAGGCAGGGTGACCTATGGGGTGTAGGGAGGGTCCTCTATAGGGGGCATGGCAGGGTGACCTATGGGGTGTAGGGAGGGTCCTCTATAGGGGGCATGGCAGGGTGACCTATGAGGTGTAGGGAGGGTCCTCTATAGGGGGCATGGCAGGGTGACCTATGGGGTGTAGGGAGGGTCCTCTGGGTGGGATTTTTTCATGCACTCTCTCCATTCTCCCTTCCTTCATCCACAAGGTCCCGGACACCAGGGCATAGCGCCTCCAACCCCAGCCCAGCCCCTTCCGGCAAACAGCTGGGGATGGAGGCCACCAGTATCAATTCTGGTCTCAGGGGCTCTGCCATTGGCAGGTCTTCACTGGGGTCCTCACCAGCCTCCCCTGCTCAGGCTATTCTTGAACTCTTTGGCTTCTGCCCTTCTTCGGCCATATGTTCTACGCAGGAGAGACAGCGATGACCTCTCCCCACCCCAGGGCTGACCTGGGAGAGGCCCTGCTCCCACCTTAGTACTGCCCTCTCTTGGTACCCCGACATGACACCTATCCAGTCTCAATTGGTCCCCGGTGATGGGCACAGGTGGAAGAGGTCAAAATCCTCAGATGGCTCTGAGCCCGGCCCCTCCCTGTGTAGTGTCGGACCCATAGGCAGCCCAGCTGTGACCTGGAGAAGGTTGATGATGCAGGGGCCCCGGAAGGCCCCTCTGCCACCTGGGGCCAGAGATCCCTGCATGTGGGACAGTGCCTGGCATGCTAACCGCCGGGCTTAGGCCTCAGGCGCCAACGCCTCCCCAGTGGCAGAGGCCACACCACACGGTGGTTAGACACTGGGCTCTGGACCTGGGTAGGCTATCCACTTCTGCACCTCAGATTCTGCATCTATAAATGGGGAGCAACGTCCCCTTTGTGAGCAGTCAGGGAGTTGGTTACTAGACACAAGCACCTCAGTACACCGTGGTTGTTGGGTCAGCATGAGTGCTACCCAAGAGTCTTAGCGGCTTTCACAGTATCTCCATCCTCTCCCTTGATGCGAGTCAATGACAACTCCTCCCCCCACAGGTTTCTGCTTATAGATTCTTCTGTCTCCCCGTGAGGAAGGCCACCTGGTATGGCCCCTCGCCGCTCAGACCAGGCTACTGCAGCTCAGAGAGAGACAGGGCCTGCCGCCCACAAGGGAGAACCTGCTTGCTGCCAGGGGAGAGGTCCATGGTCTGTGAGACCCTTTGGCCTCCAAGTCCCGGGACTCCGAGGACACAGGGGATGGGAGAGACTGAGAGCAAGTGTCTGTACTCGCCCCCCCGCCGCCCCCCCAGCACAATTCCTGGTACCGGAGAGCCCCGCCTCAGCCTGGCACGCCTGCCCGGATTCCTGCCCGTGTGGTTTCCCCTGCGCCTCTCCCTCACGTCGCGTCCCCAGCTGTTTGCATTCCTCTGCTGTGAAGACAGCCACCTTAGGGCCAGGCCTGGCTAGGACACCCCTGAGTGTGGGAGCGCGTGTGCTGGTGAGGATGTGCAGGGGCACACCTGCATCACATGCCTCTCTGTGTCCATGCACAGGTGTGCGTGGCTGTGCCCTATGTGTCCATGTATGCATGAGGGGAACCGACATTGTGTGGACATGCATGAGTCTGTGAGGGGTGCAAGGAGCTATTGTGTGGGAGGGAGCGTAAGAATCCCTAGGTTCCTACAGGCCTGTAGACCTGCACTCTCGCATGAGGGGAGGTAGTGCGTGTTTCCCACAGCCGAGAGCCCTTGCATGTATGAAGGTCATGCACTAAGTGTTTGGGCCAAATTCACTGCCACTGGAGAAAGCAAGAGAAGAGGGTCAGCATGAGGTCGAGTGTGGAGAGCCCATTTACCTGGCTGAGCTGGATGTTTCCCGCAAACTCCCTTATGCAACCCGAATACCAATCCCAGGAGGGATAAAAGTGGGATCTGAGGCTTGGAGAGGGCCAGTCACTTGCCGAAGGTCACACAGCCTGTAAGTGGCGGAGCCAGCATTCAAATCTGTGTCTGCCTGACTCTAGAAGCTGTCAGGAGGGGCAGGGAGGGAGGGAGGGGCCACAGGGGCCACAGCACGGCGGAGACCTGTGCTCCATAGAGCCCGGCCAGGCCATTTTCTTGGAGGATGGGAGCCTTGGAACCAGGCCCCCAGGCCCCTGGTATCCCAGCCCCCACCTGCTTCGGCTGGATAATCATAATAAACATGCGTGGAGCAGCTGCTCTGTGCCAGGTGCTTGCGGAAGAGCTTTGCATGTAATAACTCATCCAATCCTCCTAACTCTCTAGGAGGCTGGCGCCATTATTAGGCATTATTATTATTACACTACTAGAGGCCCGATGCACGAAAATTCGTGCAAGAGTAGGCCTTTCTTTCCCCAGCTGCTGGCACTGGCTTCCCTCTGGCACCCGGGACCGGGCTTTCCTCCTCCGGCCGCCCACAGGCACCCAGGACCCTGGCTGGCTTCCCTCGGGCAGCCTGCAGGGACCTGGGACCCAGGCTGGCTTCCCTCCGGCCCCGGCTTCGTCAGGTAGGACGTCTGAAATGACGTCCGGTCTAATTAGCATATTACCCTTGTATTATTATAGATATGTACAAGTATGTAATATTTATATCCTATCAGAACATAGAATAATAATCATTATTATTCTCACTTTTGAGATGAGGAAACTGAGGCACCAATATGTTGAGCCACTTCCCCCAAGCCCCACAGCTGAAACTTGGCTCACGCACTCTGGAGCGCCTGAGTTGGACGCGTGCTGCTGGACTCGAGCATGAGAGCTCCTTCTGCAGGGGGGTCACCCACTCCATCCTCCATGCAGGCCCAAGGAAGTTGAAGGCTGGGTTCACCCCCCACCCCATAAATGGGGAAACTGAGTCTGGATGGTGCAGTGCCTGGGCCTGAAAAGATGACTCCCCTGCGAGGCCGCCCTGGCTCTCCCCACTCCTCACTTGCTGTGGGACTTGAAGCAGGCACCCTGCTCTCTCTGCACCTCAGTTTCTGCCCCGCCCCAGAGAGCGAGTAGGAAGGGCTGTCCCAAAGTTTCCAGTTGGGGAGTCCAGGAAGGAGGCGGGCAGGCCTGGCAGCAGGCACGGAGTGGGCAGGCAAGTGAAGGTGAGATTGGGCCAAGGCTGAAGCGGAGGCTCAGAGCAGGTTTTCCCAGGCTGTGTCTGAGTAATCCTGCGTCTATATTTATCTCCTCTTTTCTTGGGTGAGCAAACAGAGCCCGCTGCCAGCCCAGCCCGTCACCCCCCCCCCCCCACCGCTGCCACGTTTCCCTCACCTGCCGGGTGGCCCTGGAGAGGACCGCAGTCTTGGCCCCCAGTTCAGCTTGGCCCACGTAGGACACACAAGGCTGCTCGCACCCTGTGTGACTTCTGAGACTAATCTCACCGCCAGTGGGGACCAGGGAGCTCCAGGCGGGCTGCGGCGCACAGTGGCAGCCGTGGCCATGGCCTGGGTACCAGGGGAAGCCCTGCCTCATGTAGCAACAAAGGGTCCTCTTACCTCTGACAGTGACTTTCATTCCTCCATTCATGCTTTGGTCTCAATGGCAGCCCCCATCCCTCTAGGATCTGAAATTCCCAGAGGAGAGGGTCTGCATGGTGCAGTGGTCTAGAGTCACACTGCTCTGGGATTGAATTCTGGCACCCTGCCCTCGGGCAAATAACCTCTCTGTGACTCAGTTTCCTTGCTTTTCAAATGGGCCAAGACATCCTACTTCCCAGGGATGTTATGAGCATTAAGTTAGAGGCCTTAGGAGCTGCCAGGTGGGCTGGGCTCTGCTGGGGGGGGGGGAGGTCTGCCTGTCCCCAGGTGCTTCTACCACCCCAGGGCCTTACCCACGACAGTGATGATGGGCCCACAAAATGCACCCTAATGGACACCCTAATTCTGCGAGGTGCATGTTGCTGTAGACCCAGGACGGGTTAGATGAATTGGAATTTGGACCCTGGGAAGACCCCAGAAGGGATCAGATACTAACTTGGCTGAGACTATTCCCAGCAGTGGAGGGGGCAGGACAGGTGGCCAGCTTGTCAAGAGATGGCTCAGCCTGGACCAGGCCTAGGTTCTATCACCTCCTGACCCAAGCTGGGATCCCCACTGCTGGTTAGGCCGCTGCCCCGATTCTGGTCTCTGCCCTGGCCGTGCCACCTTCCTGACCTTGGGGAGCCCTGGGCCCGGTGCACGTGCACCACAGCCCTCCCTGCTCCTGGGCTGGATTAGGCAGAGTCCGAGGACGTGCAGGGCTGGCAGGCTCCCGGGCGGGGCAGGTGCCGGCCCTGGGGCTGCCCTATGCCGGCTCAGGACTGGGCCGCAGCAAGGCCTTGTATGGCTCTGGCAGGGGAGCTCAGCTGGCTACACCCATTGGCTGGGCTGGCACTCCCAGCCTGGCTCCCCGGGCCCCAAACCACGGTAACCAGAGCTGCCAGGAGCTGGTGGATTAGCATGGCAACCTGCCCATCCGCCTGCTCTTTTCCTTTCCTAAAAAGGCAGAGCCGGACAGGAGAGCTGGGCAGGTGAACTTGGGCCTGGGGTAGAGGAGCAGTGGGCGGGGTGGCACAGGTGGCTCTGCCCAGGGTTTGGGAATCTTAGCCCTGGCCTGGGGCCAAACTCTTCCCGGCTCTGGACGTCAGTTTTCTCATTTGTAACAGGAGGAGATTGGCAGCTGTGTCTCCCTCAAGTGGCTTTGATGGGATTGGAGGATGTGTACCCTGGGGTACCGCACCCCCAGCCCAGGTTGGAGGGCTGCCGGGCAGCAAAGTGGCCCAGATTCTTGCTCCATAGGAAGCCAACCACTGGATGCAGGGGCTCAGTTTTAAGTCCCAGCCCTGCCACTGACCGCTATGACTGTGGGAAGCATCCTCACCTGTCTGAACCATCTTCGTCCTCTACAAAGGTGGTGAGGTGATTGGTGCTCCCCCCGACCCCCCACTCCGCCCAGGACCTCAGGAGCCCAAGAAGACCCCATGCAGTGCAGCCCCCGTGTGCTCCCTCAGCCCTCTCTGTCCTCCCCGGACTCCTCCTTCCTCCTGCTTCTCTCGCTCTTGCCATCTCAGGCTCACCCGCCTCTGAGGCTGTCCTGCCTGCTGTCGCTGGGCCCAGGAGTTTGCAGGACAGAGTGTGGACTCCGGGTGCTGAGCTCAGAGAGGGTCCAGGTCTAGGGGTGAGGCTGGACGTTTGAGCGCTGCAGGCCCAGCCCAACCCTGGACTGGGAGCCAGGCAGAGCTGGGCTCGGGCCTCGGTGCCAGACGGCAGCACAAGCCCTTCCGAGGCTCTGGGTCAGGGGTAGCTGGGGTCGGAGGCCCTGCCACTTGCCAGGGCGTGGTCTCGGTCTCTATCCTTCGTCGGTAAAATGGGGTATGTGCCCCATCCCGCCTCCCAAAGTGAAAGTGCTTTGTGAACTCTAGAGAGCGCCCCTGTGGGAGGCCCGGTGGCAGGTGGGACGGGGCAGGTGGCTGGTCCTTCAGAGAACTCACGCGCACCGCTCATGCTCGCAAGTATGGGAATGCAAGCCCTAGAGCTCCGCGGGGTTAGTAAGATGCTGGGCGCAGGGCCTGGCACAAAGACTGGGCTGCTTGTTTCTCCAGCGAGACGGCATCTGTCCTGACCGATACACCTTGGCTCAGAGCCCAGATCTGCGCCCAAGCCCTGGCGTCTCATGACCTCACTTTGCACCTGAGGGACACAGTCACCACACTGCACCCTCACATCCCGGCCTCTTCCTCTCCCGTGGTGTCTCTTTCCCTCCCTCTGTACCCTCACCTATGGTCAACACCGGCTCCATCACAACTGTCCCGTCTCTAGAAAAGTAAGCTAAGATAATGCACAGCCTTTCTTCTCTGTTTTTATCAAATCTGTCACATGACACTGGCCTTTTCCCATACCGGCCTGTTTCTGTTTGCCTCCAGCCCACAAATTCAGTGCTCCCTGACCGCACCTCTTCATTTGTCAATACTCTCACCTCCCATACAGTGGTACCCACGGTCTGTCTGTCTCATGGCCTGGCAAAACCCCCACCCTGGATGAACCTACCAGCCCCCTGCCTGCCCAGGGCATGGCTGCTGGGCACTGCGGGAGAAGCCACAGGCTGAGAGAAGTGGCTGCTGGCCATCACCCCCACAGGGAGCCTGGGTTTCTCTCCATGGCTTTCTTCTGCTCCCTTCAAAGGTCATTCGCAGCTACTCAGGCCTCCAGTCTTTTCCCAGCAACTTCCTCCTTCCTGCCCTCAGGTGACTTCACTCCATTTCAAAGAAAAATTCCTCCGCAGGAAGGCTCTCAGTTCCTGCCACCAAGCAGCAGACTCACTGACTTCCCCTGCCCTCTCCCCTCCCCTCCCCTCTTCCCTCCCCTCCCCTCTTCCCTCCCCTCCCCTCTTCCCTCCCCTGCCCCTCTTCCCTCCCCTCTTCCCTCCCCTGCCCTTCCCTCCCCTCTTCCCTCCCCTACACCTCTTCCCTCCCCTCCCCTCTTCCTTCCCCTCCCCTCCCCTCTTCCCTCCCCTCCCCTCTTCCCTCCCCTACACCTCTTCCCTCCCCTCCCCTCTTCCCTCCCCTTCCCTCTTCCCTCCCCTACACCTCTTCCCTCCCCTGCCCCTCTTCCCTCCCCTCTTCCCTCCCCTCCCCTCTTCCCTCCCCTCTCCCCTCCCCTCCCCTCTTCCCTCCCTTCTCCCCTCCCCTCCCCTCTTCCCTCCCCTCCCCTCTTTCCTCCCCTCTCCTCCCCTCCTCCCTCCCCTCCCCTCTTCCCTCCCTGCCCCTCTTCCCTCCCCTCCCCTTCCCTCCCCTCTTCCCTCCCCTCCACTCTTCCCTCCTGCCCTCTTTCTTCCCCTTCCCTCCCCTCCACTCTTCCCTCCCCTCCCCTCTTCCCTCCCCTCTTCCCTCCCCTGCCCTCTTCCCTCCCCTCCACCTCTTCCCTCCCCTGCCCTCTTCCCTCCCCTCCACCTCTTCCCTCCCCTGCCCTCTCCCCTCCCCTCCCCTCTTCCCTCCCCTCCCCTCTTCCTTCCCCTCCCCTCCCCTCTTCCCTCCCCTCCCCTCTTCCCTCCCCTACACCTCTTCCCTCCCCTGCCCCTCTTCCCTCCCCTGCCCCTCTTCCCTCCCCTACACCTCTTCCCTCCCCTCCCCTCTTCCCTCCCCTTCCCTCTTCCCTCCCCTCCCCTCTTCCCTCCCCTTCCCTCTTCCCTCCCCTACACCTCTTCCCTCCCCTGCCCCTCTTCCCTCCCCTCTTCCCTCCCCTCCCCTCTTCCCTCCCCTCTCCCCTCCCCTCCCCTCTTCCCTCCCTTCTCCCCTCCCCTCCCCTCTTCCCTCCCCTCCCCTCTTCCCTCCCCTCTCCTCCCCTCCTCCCTCCCCTCCCCTCTTCCCTCCCTGCCCCTCTTCCCTCCCCTCCCCTTCCCTCCCCTCTTCCCTCCCCTCCACTCTTCCCTCCTGCCCTCTTTCTTCCCCTTCCCTCCCCTCCACTCTTCCCTCCCCTCCCCTCTTCCCTCCCCTCTTCCCTCCCCTGCCCTCTTCCCTCCCCTCCACCTCTTCCCTCCCCTGCCCTCTTCCCTCCCCTGCACCTCTTCTGGGGTCACAGGCCATGATGGGAGAAGTGTCTGCATTTCCTCATAACCAAGCAGGCTTGACTCTCACCATCTCCTTCACACCAGACCCCTGAACACATCCAAGTCCTTCTTCCCCGGACCCCACGCCTGCCTCCGGCTGCCACGCAGCTCTCTCCCGCTCTCCACCCCAGGCCCCTGGGCAGGTGTCAGGATCTGCTATCTCACTTCCTCACCGTTCCTTCAGTCCTCAACCACCACCCACCACCATCTGCCTCCACCGGTTATTCAACTCGCAGCAGTATCTACGAAGGGCCTGCCCTGGAGCCAGGCACTGTGCTAGGCCCCCTTTTCCCTTAGTCAGTAATGATCCTCTTGATGCTGAAACAAACAGGCCCTTACAGGTTCTTAGTGCTACACTTCCAGGCAGTGTTTTATCCTAAGTGATACAGCAGGCAGACATGAGCAGAGGAGGAATGATAGGCCAGGCATAAAAGGTCACCAGGGTGGAAAGCCCCAGGTGCCTAGCAACGGCCAAAACCGGGAAAAACAAGCATTGTAGGGTGGGACCTCGCCCCCAGGGTTACCTTCCCTCCCCTGTCCTCCTCCCTCCCCTCCCCTCCCCTCCCCTCTTCATATCAATGGTATGCAGTTTGGATCCTTCCCTGGCCTTTCCTCCCCGGTCCTGTGGTGGGATCTGCTATCTCACTTCCTCACCGTTCCTTCAGTCCTCAACCACCACCATCTGCCTCCACCGGTTATTCAACTCGCAGCAGTATCTACGAAGGGCCTGCCCTGGAGCCAGACCCCTTTAGAGGAGGAACAAGGGGCCAAAGAATAACCTCATAGAACTCACATACAAGCCCTTGAACTAGCATTTCCTTAAGCATTAAGCCCCCGGGACAATGGGGTTCTGGCAAACATCAAATAGTCCTAGGAACAAGGTCAGCCTCAGGTCCACTGACCACAGAGACAGAGGTTTGATCAAACTACAGATAATGCTTAAGCCTCAGTTGTGTTTCAGCTCCTGGCCCAGCAAAGCAGCAAAACTAGACTAAGGGAACCATGGCTAACATCAGGACCAGCTGCACTGATGCTAACCAATCAGCAGAGACCATGACCTGAAAGGACACACCTGAAAAAGCTGATGAATGTTCTGTTGAGATCTTCCCCTGAGACCCCCCCCCCCCTAAAATCCCTACATTTGGAAACCAGATAAAAACCCTCAAGATGAAGGACTCAATTCTCTATCTCTTCCTCTCCCTCTCCCTTTCCCTCTCTCCCGTCCCCATCTCTCGCTCTCGCTCTCGCCGCTTTCTCCAATGCCTTTCCTTCTCCCTTTCTTCCTTCAAGATGCATAACCTTGCTTCCTTTCTCCTAAGCTCCGAGCCCTCCCCCCCCTTTTTTTTTTGCCTCTGTAACTTTTTTCTGAGTCCACACAGCCCAGCTGGCTCACTTCTTCTACCTCTGCGACTTTCTAAATAAACTTTGTCTTATAATTATTAGAGTTCTTGCTTAGCTAAACTCAAGGACTGAGGTCTAACTTTGCCAGTGATATCTGGTGCCATTCACCATTAACAGAAGGGCTGTGATATTGTGATTAATAATAAGAAATCTATATTTAGTCTTCTTCCCTGTTTCTGGCACAGAGCAGCTCCTAAAAACCTTGGAATCACCCAAGCTATGAATATGTATTTTGTTATGTTAATAATGTGGCTTTTGGAAAGCCCCTAGGTAACCGGAGAAGGGGTCTGGCTGCCAGAAGAACCACGCACGTGGTTAGAAAGTTGAAACTGCTAGTCCCACCCTCCTGCCTTTCTCTAGGTGGAATCTGAATCGGTCACCCATGGCCAATAACTTAGTCAATTGTACCCGTGAAATGAAGTCTTTGTAAGAACCCAAAAGGACAGGGTTCAGAGAGCGTCTGTGCTGGTGAATGTGTGGAGGGGCTGGGAGAGTGGTATGCTCAGAGAAAGCAAGAAATCCTTCTATCCTTATACAGCAAACTGGCAAATGTAATAAGCAAATGTTTCTCTGGGTTCTGTGAGCCATTCTAGCAAATTAATTGAACTCAAGGAGGGGTTGGTGGGAGCCTCTGATCTACAGCTGATTCGTCAGAAGCACAGGTGGCAACCTGGGTTTACAGTTGGCATTAACCTGTGGGATCTGGTGCTATCCGAGGGAGTGTCAAAACGGAATTAATTGCTTGGTGGTGTGGAAAATAAACACACTTTGGAGGACCCCTCCTTGTGGCCCATCAACCTTTTCAGCGGCTCGTTCCTTCCCCTCCTCCACCCACCTTCAGGAGTTTTCCAGGGAAGGTTTCTGGGGTGACTCACTCTCTCTGGACAACAGCGTTTGTTCTCGCTGCCACAGCAATTCTGGTCCCTGTGATTGAGTAATTAATGATGTCATTATTTGCCTAAGGACGGCCTCTCCTGTTAGAATGTAAGTTCTTTGAGGGCGGGACCTTCTGTTGTAGTCAATGGCTGGCCCCTCACTGGTGTTCAGAAAATCATTGTTAGTGCCAAAGGTGGGGACCCACACCTATCTTTTTCATCCTTGTAACCCCAGGACCCCATGCAAGGCCTGCTCAGAGGATATGTGCTGAAGGCTTACTACTATGTTATAGGCTCTTTAGACCCTGGATACACCATCTCATTTAATCCTCATGATAACCCTCCACGTTACAGATGAGGAAACTGAGGCCCACAGAGGTTGTTTAACTCTCCCAAGGTCACACAGGCAGAGTGGCCATGCCAGCATCTGGTTCCATGCCCATAGTGAGTTGAATGGTGATCCCTCAACATGTAGTCCATGTCCTAATCCCCAGAACCTATGAGTGTGAATTTATTGGGAAAAAAGGGTCTTTGCAGATGTAATTAAGGATCTCAGAATGAGGTCATCCCGGATTAGAGTGGCTGTAATCCAATGAGGAGCGTCTTGGAAGAGAGGGGAGAAGAGACACACGGAGAAGGCAGAGCTGTGAAGGCCGAGGCCGAGATCTGAGTGATGCAGCTACAGACCAGAGTGTCAAGGACTGACTGCAGCCACCAGCCGCTAGGAGAGAGGCCCGGGGCGGATTCTCCCTCCGCCTCCCGATGGGACCAACCCTGCCCGCGCCTGACTTCAGACTTCCGGCCTCCAGGACCGTGTGGGGATGAATTTCTGTTGTTTGAGGCCACCTAGTTTATGGCAATTTGTTATGGCAGACCTAGGAAATAAATATAGATCCCAGACCATATGGCCATGGGTCTGGTGCCTGCTCGCCAGGCCTGGAAGCCAGGGGTCACCAGAGTCCCCAGCTGTGTGACTGTGGTCTGGTCACTTCCCTTCTCTGGGCCTGATTGCTCTGCAGTATATCAAGCACTGGAAACACCAATATCCCTCCAACTCCGGCATTCCACAACTCTCGAGAAAAACCAGGAGCCAGGCAAGCAGGGCTATGTTGGGATTTTCAAATTTATTCCAACATGCTGTGTGTTTTTTTTAAAAAATATCCTCAGGCTGAACACCCAGCCAGAGCTGTAATAAAGGCAATTATTATACTTGTAAAAACTTCTCATTCACAGTACAGATGTAATTTACAACAAAGGTCACACACATCAATACTGAGCATTTTTTTTTTCCTTTTGTACATCAGACTCTGTGCTTTAGACCTGCATGGATTTTTTTGTTGTTGTTGAGTTTTTTTTGTTTTGTTTTTTTTCTTTTGCACTGATATATACCATACCAACATTGCAAGATGCAAGTGTAGAAACTGGAGAATAAATAAAATTACAGGCAAAACTACCCCATCCCAGTGTGGCCGCTGTACATATCTACAGTACGATTTTTGGAATGTATTGCCATTTAAGAACATAGAAACTCTCTACAGACAATTTCACAGACAGAATACACACACCTTTTAGGGAAAAAAAAAAGGCAAATATTTATCTTACAGAGAGTGTGTATCTTACATTTGCCTACGTTTCCCTTTTCTGTTTCTTTTCTTTTTTTTTAACACTAAGTTTAGTAAAGTGATCATAAGTGCCGAAGCAGTTTTCTAATGGAAAGCGGACGGGATTCACGACACAGAAGCAGATTTGTGGCACGGGCCCCCGGGAACTCCCTCCCCTTGGACAAGGCTGCAGATCGGTCCCCAAGGATGGCCGCCCAGGCAGGACTTTCACTAAAGAAGGATTTGTCTGAAGAAGGGACTAGAGAGCAACTCGGCTCAGATATATTGCTTATTCCCCTTCCAAAGGGCCAGGTGGGAATGGAGTAGAGGCACGAGGGATCTGGAATTGAATTCTCTCAGCCTGTTTCCCACAGAGGGAGGCAGAGGGACGTGTGGGTTTGGAAGCTGGGGGTGAGGGAGGGGGGAGAGTGGGCAGTCCACCACCATCGGACTCCAGGAGGGTCTCAGTGGGTGGGGCCCGAGTGCCAGCAGCACGTGGGGCACCTGGGGAAGGATGCCTCGGAGAGGAACAGGGTTAGTATCCAGAATGGCCTGGAGCTTGCTGAGGGTGAAGGGTGTCCTGAAGGTCGGGCCTGGGAGCAAGGGTTGTCTCTGACACCTCAGCAGGCTGTTCCTCTCCCATGCCAACCCCCAAGGACCAGAGCAGGCCTGGGCCCAGGGTGGGGGCCACCCGCACATTTAACAGAGCACACAATAGGCGTCCGTGCCGACCAGTCAGTACTGCTTTCTCCACCGCCTCCCTTCCCCTGGGCAATGGTGTCACAGGTGAACAGGAAACTCGGAAGTGGTTGGGAGCAGGGCCGGGGGCTGGGGACGGCACGGAGCAAGTCTTTTACCAAATGATGAAGGTGTGCGTGTGGGCTGGGCTCTGTGCTCGGGAAGTGGGAGTAGGGTCAGGCAGAGGGGTTAGAGCTATGTCCAGTGACATCGGACCCCGACGGGTGGCATCGATTCTGCCCCTCGGAGCCCCCGTGTGGGGCAGCAGCCCCTTGGTCAGACTCTGTTTGTGCTACTGTGTCCCTGGCATTGAGCAACGGGCCTCCAGTGACTCCTGGTCTTCGTCCCCCTACCTGTGCCTGTGGCCCGAGTGACCATGAGGACTCTCTCCTGCTGGCCACACCGTCCCTGCCTGCACTGTACCGACCAGGAGGGAAACCTTGGTGGGTTGAGGACAGGGGGAATGATGGAGGAGCGTGGCCAGCCCCGAGGTCAGGGGTGAGTCCTGCAGAGCACCCGGTCTGCTGCTCTGCGGGGCTGGGGCGGGAAGAGCATGCCCAGGGAGGTTTCCCAT
Source organism: Cnephaeus nilssonii (assembly GCF_951640355.1). Lineage (NCBI taxonomy): Eukaryota > Metazoa > Chordata > Mammalia > Chiroptera > Vespertilionidae > Cnephaeus > Cnephaeus nilssonii. The sequence continues at coordinate 73,471,122 of NC_137078.1, forward strand.
CTGGGCTGAAGCCCTGCCCTTTACCCAGCTCCCAGGCCTCAGCACTTGAAGTCTCTAGTCCCTGGGCAGCCCCAGGGAGAGGACTGGAAGGCGAGGGTGAGCAAAGCCCTGGCCTGGGCCGTGGCTGAGTGGGGCCTGGGTTCCTTCCCACTTCCTGCCAGCACATACCAGTGCCGATATGGTCAGAGCCCAGCTTGCTGGCTTCTCCCAGGGTGGGTGAGAGTCCCGAACTCGGGGTCAGGCAGCCGAGAACTGCTCGCTCCCCTACCCCCAGGCCCTTGGAGCCCAGCAGCCCCTAGGGAGACCTTTTCCCTCTGTTCCCCTTTTTGTCTTGGCTCTGAGTGAGGTCAAAGGAAAATGAACTGGTTGGTGTGGGTGGCAGCTGGGCCAGTGACGGGCTTGTCCACTCAGCAGGGCCCCAGCAAGGAAGGGCCCTGAACCAGAGGACGAGGAATTACGGCTGAGTTTGGGGAGCTCGCAGAGGTGCCTTGACGCTCCCCATCGCATGGCGTTCACCTAAACAGCCCAGGAGCCTCTATGGGGACAGGACTCCCACCGCCTGGCTGCGGACGGGGACCGGCAGGGCGGGCCCCCAGCACCCAGCCTGGGGGCCACATGCTTTCTCCCCCTTGTAGGAACAAGGGGATAATTTGGGAGGATTGGGGGGAAAGCCACCTCTCCCAGAGCGAGGTAAGCATGTTAGAGTTCCAATTCCATATTTTAACCTGGGATTTAACTTCCGGTCATGTTATGTCCCTTACAAAGCAGGTTTCTGCCCCAGCAGATGCAGGGCAGCTTCTGGAAGGGGGAGCTGGGGATGGGGATGGAGGCGCTGGCTAGAACCCATGGTTTTGGAGAAGAATTCAAACGACTTAGGACAATGGACCCCCTTCCCTACCCAGGTCAGGAGAATCTGGGGATCTGGGGGAAATATCCAAGAGCAGCCTCTCTTTCTAGATGTTCATATATATAGCATTTTTCAAAAAAGGAATTAAGCCAACAAACAGGACTGGGCAGTTCCCACCAGTCTTGGTTTGTGTACTTCCTGAGGGTGGTGGAGACTGACAGTGTGGGGGTTTGTGTGTGGGGGGGTAGGTGGGGGGCTGGGCGGGGAACCAGTCCTGCAAACTTCCAGTTCCCAGCGCCGGTAAAGCCCAGCCAGGGAGGAAAAGGGCCGTTTGTATTCCAGGGACCAAGTGTGAAAGGAAGCCTAAGCCTCAGACTCTGGAATGGCAAGGCTCTGCACCTTGGAGCTTGACCCCGAGGGGCTGGGCCCTGCCACTCCAGCCTTGCTGGTACTTTCTAGAACAAGGAAGGCAGCCTGTGGCGGGGCCACGAGAGCAAGGCCTAGGTCAGGTGCTGGGGACCAGGAATGGATGGATGGAGCTCCTTCCCACCTAGGGCCTGGGGGCAAGGGTCATCCCCTGGTCAGACCACGTGGATGATTCGAGGAAGCTTCTGGAAGCGTCTGTTGCCCAACCGGAGGCCAGATGCTGAGCTGTCGGAGAGAGGCTAAGTGCTCAGAGGACCCCTGTCGGCAGGCTGGTGTGGAGGTGCCCCGGGGCCCCCACTTCCTGAGGGCTCAGGGGAGCCCTGGGGGAACCAGCCAGCTCCTTCCTACCTTCTACCTGTGATTATTTTGTGTTGAAATCCTAGGACAAGAAAGTGGGTGTTTTCTGGGCTTGGGCGTGGAGGCTGCTTGGGGTCTCCCTGCCTGTGTCTGTGCCCCGCGGCCTGGGGCCACTGGCTGGGGTGGGGTAAAGTGGCAATAAATAGGACATACACATCTGTACATAGGAGTGCTTGCTTTTACATTTAATTATATATTTTTTTAAAGTTTTTTTTTCCCCCCTCCCTCAGTGCATCCCCTTTACCTCAGCAAATGGCCGCCTCTTGCCAGCCTTGGGGGGTGGCTGCTGACCCCATCGGCGGAGGGTGAGGCCCCACCTACACCCTTTCTCAAAAAAGCACAAAGTATTCACAGCCTCAGACTCCTCGCGTTGTTTATGTGTGTGTATGTTTTGTTTGTTTCTTTTCAAGCAACAAAAGGAATAGAAAAAGGCACAGGTCACTGCACACGTGGGAAGATACAACCGAGGGGGCTGAGCAGGAGCTGCGTGGACACACGGACAGATGGGGGCGGGAGCCCAGGTGAGCAAGATGATTCGAGGAAGCTGCTGGAAGCGTCTGTTGCCCAACCGGAGGCCAGATGCTGAAGCTGTCGGAGGGAGGCTAAGTGCTTGGAGGACCCCTGTCGGCGGGCTGGTGTGGAGGTGCCCCGGGGCCCCCACTTCCTGAGGGCTCGGGGGAGCCCTTACTGGTCCTGGGTTCCCCAGAGAAGTTCCTCCTCCGGGCTGGGAAGCGGGTGGAGGCCTCTGCCAGGCAGCCCACGGAGCCGCTGCAGTCCAGTGGCGAAGGGGCAGAGGCCGGGGGGTTGGCCAGCGTGTGCTGGGGGGGCCGGGGCGAGGCCTCGGGCGGGGGGCGGGGGCTGTGCGTGGGCGCGGACTCTGCAGACACAGCCACACGGGACTCCCAGTCGGGAGGTCTGCCCAGGCCTCCGCTCGTCCTCTCCGTCTCCTTGGGGCAGTCCCTGCCCTCCAGCTCCGAGGACAGTGTGAACTTGGAGACCTTGGCCACAGGGGACACGGAGGCTGAGGAGCTCTCAGTAGGACTCCAGCGGCCTCGCTCCTGGGCCTCCCGGGCCCCCGTCAGGTCGCTGCCACCCCAGGAGAAGCCACTGACCCAGGCCTTGGTGGGCCCTGGGAGCAGGGTGGGGTGGGCCCCGGGCCGGGCCTGCACCATCTGGATCCCACCGATGGGAATCAGGGGGCACGGGGTGCGGGCCAAGTGCTGTGAGTGCAGAGGGAGGTGGCTGAAGATGTTCTCTGTCCGGGCCGGCATGTGGCTGTGGAAGTCGTGGGGGGCGGAGAAGGGTCGGGAGGAGACCGGATGAGCAGGGCCAGGTGAGCAGGAGGGACTTCGGGACTCAGCCTTCTGCTGGGGTGAGAAAACAGGACAAGGTAAGGCCAGGTTATACCTAGGCACATGGACGCCCCAAGGCCTAGAAGAGGCGGGGGCATGCCTGAGATCACAGAGCAAGCCCCCACTGAGCTGGGGCCTGAACCGCTCCAGCCCTGCCCACGACATGGCCTGTGCTGGGCCCTCAGTGCTGTCCCCAGACAACACTGACCAGGAGCACGCTCAGGCTCTCGCCCGTCATGCCTCTGGCCAGCATGCTTGTCTGTAGGGGAAATGGGTGCTCGAGACGGGGTGCTACTGACCCCATGGGCTTGGTCCTCACTCTTGGTTCTGCTGAACCTTCTGTTCCTAAAATAGTCTTGACCCAACTTTACCCTGGACATGAGTTCCCATTTAAGGCTCTTGACCTTCAACCACCACGAGGAATTTTAACATGACCCCAAAATTAAAAACCAAGGAGAAACTCCTACATCATGTTCCTCTAGAAGCGGGAATCTCTGAGTGATGGTGTTGATGCTGCTGGTGGTGGAGAGTGGTGTTGGGTCATGACAATATCGTGACAGAAAAGATGCTGGAAGGTAAAGGCAGGTTAACAAGGAAGGTGTTGTCAGTGCTGGGGATCAGGGCAGCATTGGTGATAGTGATGGTGTAGGATGGTGATGTGGTGACAGTGATGGTGTAGGATGGTGATGTGGTGACAGTGATGGTGTAGGATGGTGATGTGGTGACAGTGATGGTGTAGGATGCTGATGGTGGTGACAGTGATGGTGTAGGATGGTGATGGTGGTTACAGTGATGGTGTAGGATGCTGATGGTGGTGACAGTGATGGTGTAGGATGGTGATGTGGTGACAGTGATGGTGTAGGATGGTGATGGTGGTGACAGTGATAGTGTAGGGTGGTGATGTGGTGACAGGATGGTGTAGAATGGTGATGGTGGTGACAGTGATGATGTAGGAAGGTGATGGTGGTGACAGTGATGATGTAGGAAGGTGATGGTGGTGACAGTGATGGTGTAGGGTGGTGATGGTGGTGACAGGGATGGTGTAGGATGGTGATGGTGGTGACAGTGATGGTGTAGGATGGTGATGGTGGTGACAGTGATGATGTAGGAAGGTGATGGTGGTGACAGTGATGGTGTAGGATGGTGATGTGGTGACAGTTATGATGTAGGAAGGTGATGGTGGTGACAGTGATGATGTAGGAAGGTGATGGTGGTGACAGTGATGGTGTAGGGTGGTGATGTGGTGACAGTGATGGTGTAGGATGGTGATATAGTGACAGTGATGGTGTAGGATGGTGATGGTGGTGACAGTGATGGTGTAGGATGGTGATGTGGTGACAGTGATGGTGTAGGATGGTGATGTGGTGACAGTGATGGTGTAGGATGGTGATGTGGTGACAGTGATGGTGTAGGATGGTGATGTGGTGACAGTGATGGTGTAGGATGGTGATGTGGTGACAGTGATGGTGTAGGATGGTGATGTGGTGACAGTGATGGTGTAGGATGGTGATGTGGTGACAGTGATGGTGTAGGATGGTGATGTGGTGACAGTGATGGTGTAGGATGGTGATGGTGGTGACAGTGATGATGTAGGATGGTGATGGTGGTGACAGTGATGGTGTAGGATGGTGATGTGGTGACAGTGATGGTGTAGGATGGTGATGTGGTGACAGTGATGGTGTAGGATGGTGATGTGGTGACAGTGACGGTGTAGGATGGTAATGTGGTGACAGTGACGGTGTAGGATGGTGATGGTGGTGACAGTGATAGTGTAGGGTGGTGATGTGGTGACAGGATGGTGTAGAATGGTGATGGTGGTGACAGTGATGATGTAGGAAGGTGATGGTGGTGACAGTGATGATGTAGGAAGGTGATGGTGGTGACAGTGATGGTGTAGGGTGGTGATGGTGGTGACAGGGATGGTGTAGGATGGTGATGTGGTGACAGTGATAGTGTAGGATGGTGATGTGGTGACAGTGATGGTGTAGGGTGGTGATGTGGTGACAGGATGGTGTAGAATGGTGATGGTGGTGACAGTGATGATGTAGGAAGGTGATGGTGGTGACAGTGATGATGTAGGAAGGTGATGGTGGTGACAGTGATGGTGTAGGGTGGTGATGGTGGTGACAGGGATGGTGTAGGATGGTGATGTGGTGACAGTGATAGTGTAGGATGGTGATGTGGTGACAGTGATGGTGTAGGGTGGTGATGGTGGTGACAGTGATGGTGTAGGGTGGTGATGTGGTGACAGTTATGATGTAGGAAGGTGATGGTAGTGACAGTGATGATGTAGGAAGGTGATGGTGGTGACAGTGATGGTGTAGGGTGGTGATATAGTGACAGTGATGGTGTAGGGTGGTGATGTGGTGACAGTGATGGTATAGGGTGGTGATGGTGGTGTAGGATGGTGATGTGGTGACAGTGATGGTGTAGGATGGTGATGTGGTGACAGTGATGGTGTAGGATGGTGATGTGGTGACAGTGATGGTGTAGGGTGGTGATGTGGTGACAATGATGGTGTAGGATGGTGATGTGGTGACAGTGATGGTGTAGGGTGGTGATGTGGTGACAGTGATGGTATAGGGTGGTGATGTGGTGACAGTGATGGTGTAGGATGGTGATGTGGTGACAGTGATGGTGTAGGATGGTGATGTGGTGACAGTGATGGTGTAGGATGGTGATGTGGTGACAGTGATGGTGTAGGGTGGTGATGTGGTGACAGTGATGGTGTAGGGTGGTGATGTGGTGACAGTGATGGTATAGGGTGGTGATGGTGGTGTAGGATGGTGATGTGGTGACAGTGATGGTGTAGGATGGTGATGGTGGTGACAGGGATGGTGTAGGATGGTGATGGTGGTGACAGGGATGGCGTAGGATGGTGATGGTGGTGACAGGGATGGTGTAGGATGGTGATGGTGGTGACAGTGATGATGTAGGATGGTGATGGTGGTGACAGTGATGGTGTAGGGTGGTGAAGTGGTGACAGGATGGTGTAGAATGGTGATGGTGGTAACAGTAATGGTGTAGGATGGTGATGTGGTGACAGTGATGATGTAGGAAGGTGATGGTGGTGACAGTGATGGTGTAGGGTGGTGATGTGGTGACAGTGATGGTGTAGGGTGGTGATATAGTGACAGTGATGGTGTAGGATGGTGATGTGGTGACAGTGATGGTGTAGGATGGTGATGGTGGTGACAGTGATGGTGTAGGGTGGTGATGTGGTGACAGTGATGGTGGAGGATGGTGATGTGGTGACAGTGATGGTGTAGGGTGGTGATATAGTGACAGTGATGGTGTAGGGTGGTGATGTGGTGACAGTGATGGTGTAGGATGGTGATGTGGTGACAGTGATGGTGTAGGATGGTGATGGTGGTGACAGTGATGGTGTAGGATGGTGATGGTGGTGTAGGATGGTGATGTGGTGACAGTGATGGTGTAGGATGGTGATGTGGTGGCAGTGATGGTGTAGGATGGTGATGTGGTGACAGTGATGGTGTAGGATGGTGATGTGGTGACAGTGATGGTGTAGGATGGTGATGTGGTGACAGTGATGGTGTAGGATGGTGATGTGGTGACAGTGATGGTGTAGGGTGGTGATGTGGTGACAGTGATGGTGTAGGATGGTGATGGTGATGGCAGTGATGGTGTAGGATGGTGATGGTGGTGACAGTGATGGTGTAGGGTGGTGATGTGGTGACAGTGATGGTGTAGGATGGTGATGTGGTGACAGTGATGGTGTAGGATGGTGATGGTGGTGACAGTGATGGTGTAGGGTGGTGATGTGTTAACAGTGATGGTGTAGGATGGTGATGTGGTGACAGTGATGGTGTAGGATGGTGATGTGGTGACAGTGATGGTGTAGGATGGTGATGGTGGTGACAGTGATGGTGTAGGATGGTGATGTGGTGACAGTGATGGTGTAGGATGGTGATGGTGGTGGCAGGGATGGATGGTGGTGAGCACAGTGGTGACTGTGCTGACGATGATGTGACAACACTGAGCAGGCTGACGCAGTGGTGGTAATGGTGTGCTGCAGTGTAATGATGCTGAGACGGTGGGTGATGGTGCCAGTGACGGTGCTGAGGGTGTGACAGGGATGGTGCTGGCTGTGATATCTCTGAGGTGCTGGTGACAGTGATGAGGAGATGTGATGACTGGGTAAGCTCTGCCATCTGCTCAAAGAACACGGGGACGGGGACGGGGACGGGGAGGGCGGGAGAGAATGGCACAAGGCCAGTTCCAAAGCCTGTGCTCTGCTGCTTCTGAGGCTTCACTCACTGGTTTCAGGCACCGCATGGCGCCTGCCACAGAAGGTGCCCACAAACGTTTGCTAAGTTACCAGTGACCATGGAGCTGGCAGAGCTGTTTGGCTCCAGGCCTGGTGCCTCAGGGAGGCGTGAACTTGCAGCCCCCACCCATCAAGGAGGAGCGGCCCAGCCACTCGGGGCAGGAACTCACCCATGTGGAGGTGCAGGGCTCGGGGCTTCTGCCGAGAAGCTTGTGAGGTAGAGGCGCGGGCCTGTAGAGAGCCCACGGGGCCAGCCCCGAGCTTGGGCCGCACTCACCCGCTGAGGGGCTGTCCGGCCCAGCCAAGGCCCACTTCCCTGGCAGCACTGACCGTGGTGGTGACTCGGCCTGGCCTGGTGACCGGCTCCTGGTGGGCGAGTCTCTGGGGGGGCCTGGGTCTTTGGCACCCTCTTGTTCGGGGGACAGATGCACTCGAGGGGGCAGTTCCCTTCCCAGGGGGCGGAGGGTGAGAGGAGACAGCTCAAGTCTTGGAGACCCACAAGGGAGAGGGCCAATCTGGGAGCCAGGCAGGCGCAGGGCCGACGCCTGTGGCTCTCGGGCCGGTGAATGTCGCTGGGGAGAGTCGCTTTTGGTTAGTGGGTGTTTGTGGGCAAGTGGTGAGCGGCTGCCTGCTTCCTTGCTGGGGGACCATGGCCTTCTCGGGGACGAGGCCTTGGAGCTCAGGGCTGAGCTGGTGTCCTTCTCCACGGGGCCCGGAAGGGCCGGCCCCAGCCGGGGGAGGCACAGGATGCTTTGGCTGGACCTGGAGCAACTGCCTGCTTCCGAGACTGAGCTGCCCCACGTGGCCTGGTCGCCAGAGGTGACACCTGGGGGCTGTGGGCCGTGAATGGGTGAGGAGTCTGCTGGCAGCGTGGCTGGCGGGCGGGGCAGGGGTGCCTCCGGGGATGGTCCTGACCGCTCATCCTGGCTCTCGTCCTCATCCTCATCCTCGTCTTCATCCAGGTCTGAGTCTGAGTCTGAGTCCTCCAGGTCTGAAAACTGGTGCTCCGTCACAGCCTCCGAGCCCTCTCGCCCTTCCGAGTCCTGGAGCGGGTCGTCACTGGTTCCTGCGGGTGAACACAGGAGACCCGGTCACAGCTGGTCACAGCTGGGTCCCTCTGAGCCCCAGTGTCCTCGTCAGGAAACTGAGCCTGGTAGTCATGGCAATGGCACAAGATCATTGAGAGGATGAGGACATGACAAACACGGGAACACTTTGTAAGTAATCAATGAACAAAATTACCTTGTATCTATCTACCTTGTGCCAGGTCCAGTTCCAAGGGCTTCATGTGCATTAATTCATTTAGTTCCCACTAATCCTGTGGGGTCAGCACATGCTCATCTTCGTGTTACAGATGAGGAAACCAAGGTAAGGGAGATTAAGTAACTTGCCCAAGTAAGATACATAGTAGGGCTGGGGCTGAACCACAGCAAATGAGACAGCCCTCTTTTTGTTGTTTTGATTTTCTCATTATTATTTCAGTGCTGGCTCCACTATAAGCAAGTTGTCACCTTGCCGTGCCTCAGTCTCCCCTTTTGTCAAATGAGTGTGATAGTCTCACCTCACAGGGTTTCTTTTTTATGTATGTATGTATGTATGTATTTATTTATTTATTTATTTATGTTTTTATTGATTTCAGAGAGGAAGGGAGAAGGAGAAAGAGATAGAAACATCAAAGATGAGAATCATTGATTGACTGCCTCCTGCACGCCCCCTCCTGGGGATCAAGCCTGCAACCCCGGCATATGTCCTTGACTGGAACCGAACCTGGGATCCCTCAGTCCACAGGCGGATGATCTATCCACTGAGCCAAACCAGCTAGGGCACCTCAGAGGGTTTGATAGTAAATGCACCACCTAACACATAATGATAGTCCCTCTTAATACAGTCAAGACGAAATCAATGATTCTGGGACATAGCAGCCATGCTGCCCAGTCCAGCAGCGTGGAGCCTCATTTAGTTTAAACCAGTGGTTCCCAACGTGGAACCACTAAAGTTTCTAAGAAGCGGGGGGGGGAATTGGAGAATGAATTATTAACAGTGAAAATTTTGCATTTCTTATGGTTCTAGGGGCCTCATATACAGTGTATAAATATATATTGTGACATATTTATGTATAACAGTTCTCTATTGTATGTTTTGAAACTTTATTTGCTATTTTTCATATCGCTTCATATTATTATTTTAAACAATTTCTTAGTGATTTCTTCCTCAGTACTTCAGCTGTCCTTTTGTTCTTTTATTTTTCTCTTTCATGGATGCCATGTTCTTTGGGAGCTTGTTTAGACCAAGTTAATGGCCTTTTAGGCTTCCTCCACATGAATAGGAGTTCACTTTTTGACTAATAAGAATTATATGTCACAGGGGGCATCAGGATTTTAGAGATGCTTAGGTGGGGCATGGCCAAAAAAAGGTTGGGAATCACTAGTCTAAACACACACCTGCCACCATGGCTAGGCTGCTGGTGGTGGTGCAAAGCCATCGGGCAGGTACAGGCCCAGCCTGGGGGGTGGGGGGGGGGTTGGCTAAACTGGCCTCGGGCTGCAGAGCAGGGCCCCATCCTAGCAGCTCCTGTCCAGAGGACCTGCTATCCTTGCAGAAACCTGAGCTGCTCCCAGATGTGGGTGGGGGAGAGCGGAGCTCTGAAACATCAGCCTCCTGGTCTGGCTTCTGGCAGGGCAGCCCCAACCAGCTGAGTCACCCCTAACATGACACAGTCTCATTTGGGCATCTCTGGAATGGGCAGCAATCAGGACTCTAGGGAGAGCTCCACTAACATGTGGCCCAGCTGGCAGGCTCCTGAGGGTTTGGGTCCTGCTCACGCATCTCCAGGCTCATCGCCAGTCCCACTACCTCACTCAGACACACCAGCACCCATTCCACTACGGACCAAGAGAACTGGACACATAAGCTGACCCAGGCCACCGGTGCAACCAGGCTTCTGAACCCCGCCATGCCAAGACGCCCAGCATTCATGCTTCCAAATAGCTCAACACACAGCAATAAGATGCATGAAATGAAAGACAGTGGCCTCCAGGAAGATGTAGGTAAAAGACCAGGGGGTGGGCTGGGGCTGGCAGGTGAAAGCAGGGCCCAGGAGTCAAGGACGGGGTCTCCTGGCAGCTGGGAGCTGAAGATGAGAGAATGGAAGGGACCTGATATAGAAGTGAAGGGGTGTGGAAGGGAGGGGTGTGTGGAAGGGAGCAGGGATATGGAAGGGAGGAGGGTGTGCAAAATACACTTCGCAGTTTTGCCCCAGGCCAAACTTTAGTGGAGGCAGGCTTCAGCCCCAGAAGTTCCTGGGCAGGGCCTCCCTCTCATTTACATATGGGGAAATACAGGCCTAGAGGCGGGCAGGAGGGGCTCCCCAGGATCACCCAAGTCAGAACTAAGGTTTATAACTCTTGCATTATTATACTGCCAGTTCAAAAATGATTTTATGCATCAAGTAGCAGAAAATGGTCTGGGTCTGAATCTCAGCTCCACCTCTTCCTTGCTGTATGATGTTGGATAATTCACTTTTGCTCTGTGTTCAGTTTCCTCATCTGTAAAGTGGGGGTAAGAGTAAGTAAAGCCACCACATGAAGCTGTTGGGAGGAGTAAACGGATCTAACACATAGTAAGTTCCTAATAAATCCTAGCGATTATCTCAGGTGCCCAGGACCTCAGCAGACAGCCAGCACTGCGAGCACCTCACAGCCGGGGTCAGAGGGAGAGTCAGGACAGGGTCTTCTGATACCCAGCAGGGAAGGCTCCTAAGACCCTCTCCAAGGAAGAGGAGGTTGAGGCCCAGAGCAGGCTGGTGGCCTGCCCTAGACACCTGCTGCAGGGTGATGGAAGCCAAGGGTCCTCTGCCCAGGGCAGGGTTCGGCAGGCCCTCACATCTGGGCTCCTGCAGGGCTCTAAGGCATGCTCCTATCCTGGGGGCCCACTCCTAGCGCCCCTCAGGGAACTACCGTCACTGCTGGGATCACCGCCAAGGCTTCACGGAGGAGACGGAATGAAGTGCGATCACGGGCTGTGGCCACGCGGTGGCGCTGGTGCTCAACCTCCTCACCACCAGGGGCGGAGCTGCGGCGCCCGGCCACCAGGAGGCAGTGGTTCCTAGGCCTGCTGATCGCCACTCAGTGTCCAACAGACATGCTCCTCCTAGAATCTCCCTCATCCTGGGAAGTAGCAATTCCACCCTTCCAGTGTCTTAGGTTACAAACCTTGGACTCACCCTTGGCTCCTCTTTCCCCAAATCCCCACACCTCTCACCTCCAACGTGTTAGCAAAATCTGTTGACTCTACCTGCAGAATGCATGCAGAATCTGACCACCTCTCCCCACGGCCACACAGCCCACCCTGTCCTAGCCTGTGTGTGCTCAGCCGGGATCACTGCCTCCAGCCGGGCCCCCTACCAGCCGCCCCCTGCACACAGCCAGTCACAGAAAGTCAGAGGACATCACTTCCTCACCTCACCCGATAGCCAAGTCTGTCCCTTGACCTTCACCATCCCAGCTCTTTCTGACCTCATCACCCCCAACTCTGGTCCTCAGGGGCTCTGCACCTGCTGATCCCTCTGCAGGGAGAGCCCTTCCCAGATACCACATGGCTCCACACCATCCTAACAGAGAGGCCCCCTCCCCACACTTCCCAGCCCCTGACGTAACAGTTTTTGCTTCATCCTCATTGGCCCTGCCCAGTACACATGTTCATTGCCAGCTCCCCTCCTTCTTCAAGAATGCAAGCTTGTTGAGGACAGGAACTATGCTTTATCCACCGCAGAACCACCAGCACCTAGAAGAGGGCCTGGAACAGGGCTGGTGCTCGGATGTTATTTCCGTAATGAATGCATTGATTTCATCCTCAGATAAGGTGGACACAGCCATCCTTTTGGCCTCACTGGGAAAAGGAGGCTGGGAGAGAGGCAGGGACCAGCCCAGGGTCCTGCAGTTGACCCCTGGTGTAGTGCCAGTCACAACCTCTCGATTCCCACCCGGGGAGGGCTCAGGCTCCCACCTAGCCCATCAGGCATTGGGGTGGTGTAGAGTCAACATTTATTTGTGACCTTGGGCATTGCTTTTACCTGTCTGAGCTTTCCTTTCCTCAGCTTAAAATGGGCCACAAAAGTTTCCACCACTGGTCATGAGGACTCAGTGAGACATCTGTAAATGGCCTGATATGCATTCTTGATAAGTAATGATAACCCCATTCCTTGTTTTTGGGGAACAGCCCTAAGTTCATTGCATTCTATTCAATAAAGGTGAGATATTTCACCCGAAAGAAAATATGATCTAATGCATTTGTAAGACTGAAAATACATCCCCAAATCAGAAAAACAAAAGCAGAAACACACACACACACACACACACACACACACACACACACACACACACACCCTGTCCACCTGCCAAAGCCCCTGTGGCCTCCTCCTTGGATGCTGAGGCTGGGCAGTGTCCCGGCCGACCCACTGCCTTAGATTCACCTTCTCCTCTGCGTGTCTCCTCAGAAACTGGTTCTGACACTATGCCTCTTGCTGAGGAAGGACTACAACCGGATGTGGTGCTGGCATGTGGGATGGGAGGGGAGCGACAGGTCTGGCTTTGGGTCTCTTTAAGACTCCAGCTCTAAAAGGCCCAGGGGTCAGTCCCCTGCCCAGAGCGTGTGGGTGTGAGTGTGGGCATCAGCGTGTAGGAGAGCACACCTTATAGTGGCAAGGTGAGGATTTGCTAGGATACGTTGCTGCTATACTGGCATATGTTTAGAACAGACCTGACATGTAGTGGGTGCTGTCAATGTTGACTGGGATTACTCATGTATTATTTTATTCAACACACATTCACTGAGCACACTCAAGCGCAAGACACTCCCCCTGCGTGGTGGACTATAACGCACGATAATTATAGCTGCACAGCACGGACTCTCAGTGTATGGGAGGGAGGCGGTCATTCTGTGAATTTAACCCCCGTCTCCCAGTAGTTGGAAAAATTGGAAGAGAGGAGGGGAGGCAGAGGAGGGGGTCAGGGAAGAGGAGGACAGAAAGGAAGGGCATGGGGACGGCGAGGGGGACAGGAAGAGGAGGAGGAGGAGGGGGAGATGGAGAGGAGGGAAAGGCAAGTTGGCGATTTGTTACCTTCTTCGGCTTCCAGCTCCTCCAGCACCCCCGTCTCTTGGCACTTTTTGCTGTGGGCCTTCGACTTCATGTGCTTAGTCAGATTCCCTGGAAAGGAACGAGAACAGACTCAGGCTTGGCTGGAGGGCAGGGGTCAGGGCAGGCCCAGGGCACACAGAGGCAGCCCCCGGCTGGCAGGCCATGGCTCCCAGACCGGCTGCGACCCTGCCAGCTTCAGGGGCTGGGCAGGGGCCTGTACTCAAGCTGGGATGTGCAGCCACAGCCACCCTTCAGGGCAGCATCCAGGAACTGGGGTGTGGGGTGGGCTGTGAGGGGACACAGGGTATAATGAGAAAGTGAGATGCTGGTTAAGAAAAACAAACAAAAACGAAATTAAAAGACATCTCGTGCCTAGGCTTTTCCTGCTTCCGATTGGACTCTGGGCCCAGGAGCTGGTGACACTCATCACGCAGATTGTTGGCTTGACCTTCTCCCATGCTGGGCGGCAGCGGGGTTCCCGCTCACCAACATGGTGGTTTGGGTACGAGGATGCCCTTCCAGTTGAGGACACTTTTAGGGCAGCCCACAGGGAGCCACGAGGCTGGGGCCCAAGCCCTGGCTGCCTTAGAGAGGTAATGTCCTGGGCCTCAGTTTCCCCCAGGTCACTGTGCAGTGCAGTGGAGGAAAGGCTGGGCAAAGGCCCTGCCCACTCCATGCCCACGGAGTCCTCAGGGGTGGCTAACTCTGCCCCAAGTGGTCTGCGAAATTAAGACAAAGGTAGAACACCTCCCCCCCCCCCCCCCCACACACACACATACACGTGTGCTCAGCACTTCGCAGGCCCAGAGCTCGGCGGCAGGACTGCTCTGTGAAGCAGAGGCAGGGCACCGCCAGCCTGCCCTGCAGGATGCAGGCCAGATGCCTCACAATGTTCCTTTGGGCCCAGAAGCCACCTCCAAACGGTGACATGCTTATTGCTGCTCTGTGGATTGCTACATTTCCATATGGTCCTTCATGCTATAAACCATACGTTCCCTGAGTTGGGTGCTTTGTCTCACTGATCTTAACAATTGGTAAGTCTGGTGGATGAATGGAAGAAAGAAGAATGGATATTTAACAGATGCACAAGGGAGACTCGTGGATGGATGGATGGATGGATGGACAGATAAGAGGAAATATAGAGCAAAGGAAGGGCTGGAAGAAGATGGACAGATGGATGGGACACTGGATGATGAGCTAAGCAGATGGACAGATAGATGGGGGATAAAATATTAGATGAAACACATAAATGAGAGAGTAGATAGAAAGTGGGTCAATAAACAGATGGGAGGATGGAGAACTGGATGGAGGACAGACATGAATGAATGGGTGAATGGATGCATGCACATTTACACGCATGGGAGGCCAGACAGGCAGGAGGATAAAGCAATGTATGGGAGGATGGATTGGTGGGAGGACAAATGTGAGAAGAGGAGGAACATATAGAATGAGAAAACCAGTGGGGAGATGTGGATAGGAAGGCAAACTATTATATGTGCAGATGGGAGCGATGGATAGATGGGAGGGTAGACGATGGGTGGGTAGGTGACTAGGGAGAGAGCCCGTGGATGAACCATAGGGTGGTTCTTAATCATGCTGAGGATTTTAAGGAGCCTTTAGGGTTTTGTGGGAGGGTGATGGGAACCTCAAGCTGGGATTTCTTGAAGTGTGGAGGTCAAGGGCAACCGGGAAGGAAGAGGAGCTGTTTCTTTTCTTTCCTCCCCTCAGTCGTCGTTCATGACTGGCTTTCTCACCTGCGATTTCCCTCCTATAACCGGGCAGAGACCTAGCTCCTTTACTGCTGCCAAACTGGGAGCAGAGTCAGAGCTTCCCGAGAACCCTGGGGCCAAAGGGTTTCCAACGGCCCCTCCCCAGCATCAGGGGCCTCCCCTCACTATCGTGAGTGGGCAGACCCCGAATGGGACATCAGGGGTGGTAAAGGCAGCTGGGGTCTTCCATGGGCCGGAGACACAAACTGTCTCCTGAGGTTCTGGGACCACCCTCCTCCCGCCCCCTCCCCTCCCAGCCCAGGACTTCCCCAGCCCACAGAGGACCGTGGACGTGGCTCATTCTGGCTATGACATCATTTGTGGTACATGTTCTGCTTGGAAGGACTGGGTCTCTTTTCAACCGACTGAGATGCCGAGCACACCACGGTGCACAACAGCCACGTGTGGGACATGCTCTTTCATCACAGAAGCAAAGTCTTGGAAGGAACCTCACAGACCATGTACCCCACCCGCACCGGGCCCAGAGGTTTCCTGCTTGTGCCCTAGCTCTGGACTCGGTGCCGATGACGCCGTTGGCTGTCTCCGCTGCTGGGATGCCACGGGGGGGGGGGGGGGGGGGGCTCCTGCCAACAGCACAGTGACCAGCCAGCCAAGGCCACGCTGCCAGTTAGCGCAGAGCCCTGTCTAGACCCGCGTCTCAGGACTCCAGGGGCCTTGCCTCTCCACGTGGCCGCATGGAGCCCGGGTGGTCTAGGAGCTTGGCGGCCTTGGGTTTGACTTTGGGCTCTGCCACTTGCTAGCTGTGTGCTCCTGGGCAAGTTTCTTAACCTTCTAACCTCAGTTTCTGCAACTCTAAAGTAATACCCACCCCTCAGGGCCGCTGCTCAGCTGCTGAGAGAGCAAGTAGAGTGGCAGCAGAGAGTGCCTGGAAGAGGGCAGACACCTACCACATGGGACCTTCTTCCTTCCATCCCTTGTACCACCCCCCAGCCCAAGACAATCACTCGTATTGAGCACCAGGGGACTCCAGCATGTGCCACTCTGGGCGTGGAGGGGGGAGAGGCTGCGATGATGCTGGTGATGCAAATGGCTTTGCCCTTAAGTCTGGGCTCAGAGGCTCTTAGGAGAAGGTACCAGACAGCCCAGGGGCCTGCTTTTCCCCTCCCCTGCCCTGGAGCCTGCAGGGAGGAGGCAGGGCTTCCGAGGCGACCGTGCCTGGATAGGCTGTGTGCGAGCGAATCTGGATGGGCGGCCCTGAGTGCTATCAGCGCCTCCCTGGCTGCCCTCCTGGCCTTTATCCTCTGTGAACTGCCGAGGTGCACCCAATGGCCGCAGGCGTCTTTTTAAGCCTGGGCATCATTTCTCTGTCCATGGGCAGAGCCGTGGATGCCATGCAGTCCTCAGCTTCTCCGAGTCATCCCAGCCACCCCCACTCCACCCCACCCCACCCCAACTCACCCCACCTCCACCCCACCCCACCCCCGCTCCACCCCACCCCCACCAAAAAGCCCACAGTCCTGGAATGAGGGAGGAAAGGCAGGTGGATGGAAAATGGTGGCATCTGGACGAGAGGCAGAACCTCCACGGAGAGCGTTAGCCGATGGGACGGCCGTCTGCCCGGTTCGGCTTTGACCCCGTCCTCCCTCTGCCCCTGCAGCCCGTGGGCCATGAGGCCCGCCCACCCCTGTCACCTCTGTCCCCTGAGGCGATCGGTGCAAGCCACCCCCTTGGCCTCTGGGAGCCATCTGAGAATAGGAAAGGGACCCCCAGGCCTCCACAGGGACATCCTGGGGGCCCTCCCCACCCCACCCGCTGAGGCGCCCCTCAGCAGTGCCCAGGGGCCCGAGCTGCCGCCACAACATCTAACACAGAGACAGAGACACGGACAGGCAGACAGAGACGGACAAGAGGGCCCTGAGGACCACCAGGCCCAGCCTCAGCTCTCCCACAGCCTGGCTGGGCCAGAGCCCCCGAGCGGGAGGAGGAGGGAGGGAGGGAGGCCGCCCGGTGGGGCTGCAGCTGGGAGAGGAGGGGTGGCTTCTGAGAGACAGCCCAGGGAGGAACAGGAGCCTCCGTCCTGCCCTCCCCTCGCTCCCCTGCTTGCACAGAGCCAAGGGTGAGCGTTCTCTGCTTCAACCCACTCCCCACCAGCCCTCCCTGCGCTCTCAGAGCCCGAGATGCCTCCATTTCGGACCCGCTTGCTGCTTTGGCTCTGGCAGGTGCTGCCTTCTGGAAGCCTCTGTGAGCATCGAGACACGCTAGCACGGTCCCTGGTCACTGGTTAGAGCAAAGCCCCCTGGGCTGGGCCTTCACGGCAACTTGGGACACAGCCTGCACCCTGACACCCACCCCCAGGGCATGTGAGAAATGATGCCCAGGCTTTGTCCTGGCTCCCAGGGACCCCGGAAGTGCTGCAGATAGACTCCGTGGCTTCCAGTGTGGGCGCTGCTCAGAAAAGGGGGTTCCTGCCAGGGACCCAGGCCTGTCTCAGCCCTGGCAAAAACAGACCTGGCCTTTCCTCCCAGAACAGGCCGCGGGAGGGGACCAGGGCTCCTCGGGAGACTGCCCTGGCGGGGGCTCGGCAGACATGCTTCAGGTTCACTGGCAGGGTGAGCTCCCCAGGGCGAAGCGCAGCTCCGCCAGGCCGCGGGCTGGGAGTGCTCTTGAGCCTGGGCTCCTCGGGGAGGTCCCCTCGCACCTGGGAGCAGGGCAGCGGCTCTGACCCTGCTGAGGCCACCTGACTGGTCACCCGATGTTGCCACTCCAACCAGAGAAGGGGGAGGTGCTCACAAGAAGGAATAGGATGGGGTGATGCCCACGAGGTCCTGGCTCTGGTGACAGCTCTCGCTTTAACAGTCACTTCCGGGTTTTGGAACCCCCTTTCTTCACCTTCAAGGGTGGATGCGTGGATAAGGGATTTTTGACCTTCAGAGTCAAAGACTGTTATTTAAATCGGCAGTCACTTCTTCCCATCTTTCCCCTCCATAAAGTCCCCATGGGCTGCCTGGGGCCAGGGGAAGAGAGAGTGCAGGGTGCATGGGGGACCCAGCCGCGTCCGGTGGAGCTGCCCGGCCAGGCAGGCTCCGGGGCTGGATGCACAGGGGGCAGGGGCAGGGCTCCCAGCCTGGCTGCCCTGGGGGACCCCTTCCAGCGCTCTTTATAAGACACCAACAGAGAAGAGGGTGAGGACAAGGAAGGGGGACCACCTCCATCCAAACCAAAACCCTAGCTGGAAAGTTTGAGCTCCACTGAGGATGATGGCGAGAGGATAGAGGAGGGGGATCGGTTCATGGGTTAGAGACCAGAGACGGGCACTGCTGAGAGGAGGCCATGACCAGCGAGCGGTGTGGTAAACTGCCCCTGACTAGCACAGAGACCCGAGGGCTGCACGAGGAGGAGGAGGTGAGGGAGGCTGCGTAGCCCTCGGAGCTGCGGCCCGGCCTCTCGCTGGGAGCAGCTTTACCAACAGAAGGAAGGTCAACAGCTGGCAAAGGGCGACCTGCTCTGGAGTCTCAGCCACTGAACAGGGTGTGGCTCCAGTGGGGCCGGCGGGAAGGGGAAAGCGGGGTCCTCGTGCCCAAACACTGACCCCAGAATCTGCAAAGCACAAGAGGCTGAAGCCACCAGGGAGTCGAGGGCCCAGGCCTTTCGCCCAGTCCCCCCTGCCTGCTCAGCCACTGGGGAGCAAGGAGCAAGCGCAGCGTCCCTGCCTGTCCCGCAGGAACAGCCAACGGGGCGGTGAGCAGAGAGCCGGGTCAGGGACTCAGCCCCCTCGTCCACACCAGGGCCTGCGGCTGCAGCGGCCACCACCACCACCTGCCCTCACGGCTGTGGGATGCCTGCCCTCAACAGCCAGTCCTTCTTCCTTTCACAGGTGCCCGCCAGGGCCTGCGCGGCTCTGCTGTGGAGTGTGGCCGGGCCGGATGGCAGGGCTGCCGGTCTGGATGGGGGAGGCCGGGCCCTGTGCCGAGAGCTGCAGAGAAGCTGGGCAGAGCAGGGGCTTGGTCTGAGTGCTGAGGCGGGTGGAGGCAGGGGTAGAGTCTGGCACGAGAAGTGACCGTGAGTGTATTCAGTGGCTCGGAGTGGAATGGATTTCCAAATGCAAGCGTGGCCGTGACAGGTGTGGATGCTGGAGTTTGTCAGGTGGGTGGATAAAGGGCTAAGGAGACATGCAGAGGAAGGGGTGAGTGATGAGAGCCAACCCAAACCAGGAGGGTGCGGGAGGGCCGCCAGGCGGTGGGGAGTGCCAGGTGCGGGGTGTGTGGGATCCAAGAGGACAGGCTGGGGGGGCGGTCTGGAGCCAGCTGCTCTGCCATTGGGGAACCCAGGAAGTGGGGGTGCCCCCAGGCCCAGGCAGAGAGGTCTGGGCCCCTGAGCTCTGTGCTGTGGCTCCCAGAGGGGAGCTGCCTGCAGCGGCAGGGCCAGCGCCCCAGCTGACTGTCTCTTACCTTTGGTTTTAAAAGCAAAGTGACAGTGCTTGCACACATAGGGCCGGACGTCAGTGTGGGTGCGGATGTGTTTCTTCAGCATGCTGGGCTTCTTGCAGCGAATTCCACACTCCTCACAAACATATTTCCCTCGGCCGCGGCCTCGCACATATACATACTCTTCGTTTGATTTGTACCTATGAGCAACAGGCGTCATGGTAAAAGAAACAAAAGGAGGAGAAGAGGAGGTCCCCACCTCAGAAGATGCGCGCGCTTCCTAGCTGCACCCAGCCCGGTGCCGACGCCGGGAGAGGAGGACGCAGAGCCAGGGGAGACATCTGGGTGATAGGGACAAGGCACCCTGGGGATCCAGCATGGACCCCTGCACCTGCCCTGCCCCTCAGATGGGGGGCGGCCCCTCCTCCCCTCCCAGAGCCAGCAGACCCTGGTGCTTCCTGCCGGGAGGTGAGGCCACAGGTCCGCAGAGGGACCTCTGTTCCAGAGCCAGCTGGGCACCAGCTTCTGCCCACAAAGAACGGCCACTCTGGGCCACCAGCGATACAAAGAGAGTAAAAAATCAGGTGACAGCCACGGCTCTAACAGCTACCATGTCCGATCGCTCAGTCTGTGCTGGGCACTTGACCTGAATTGTACCACAATCACGAGGAAGAACCCCTCAGAGCCGAGGCTCCACAGCCAGAGAGAGATGGAACTGGGATCTGACCTGCCGTCCACCTCCCCCCAGACGGCGGTGCTACGTCTACCAGGAAGCCACCCAGACGCTCGGTGAGGGGAGGACGAGGGACGGCCATCATTTCTCTGTCCTCACAATGTGGAAACCGGGAGCCCTGCAAGCTCCCCCCAGTCTGGCCTCCAGGATCATGTGGGTGGGAGTTGCTAACCGCCTTCAGGAGCCACCGGCCGGCCCACCTGCGGGCCTCGGGGCCACCAGCGCTATTGGACCTGAATCAGAATGCGCTTACGTCCACTTGGAAGGAAACCCATGAGGCTCTCTCATACTGTCCTCACCCAAATGCCTTCCTGTCTAACGCTACAGACACCAGAGCGGCGGGAAGGCTGTGATGGCGAAGGGCTGGGGAGGGGATCCTGGCGTGTAATTCCAGGAGCGCTCTCCCACTCATGAGGCCTGGAGGTCCCGGGGTAGGCTGCCAGAGGGAGGCGTGGCCTCTCAGCCTGCGGAGCCTGCCTCCTGCCTCGGGTCCAGCAAGAGGCCTGCGTCCCTCACTGGCCCCCTACAACACGCCCCTGCCCACAAGGTGTGAAGTTCAAGCGTGGGGGGCAGGCACAGAGGGGCAGGAGACTGATGAAGAGACAGCAGCTGGGGCCCCCCCCCCCCCGTCCTGCTCCACAGGGGCCGTCAGCTGACCCTGGGGGACATCACAGGATGGGCTTGAAAGAGGGGGCTGGCGGGGAGCTGGCAGGCAGGACGCAGTGATCACCATCACACACACTCACATACTCACATACAATACCTCCCCATGCTCACCTAGACACACACACACGTTCACATACTCACACTGCCTCCCCATGCTCACACTCAGACACACACACTCACATACTCACACTGCCTCCCCACACTCACACACGTACACTCACATACACACCACCTCCCCACGCTCACATACTCATACACACACACTCACATACTCACACACACCGCCTCCCCACACTCACCTAGACACACACACGCTCACATACACTGCCTCCCCATGCTCACACTCAGACACACACACTCACTCAAACTCAGACACACACACATGCACATGCTCACATACTGCCTCCCCACCCTTATCTATACACACACATGCTCACATACACATACTACCTCCCCATTCTCACTCTTAGGCCCACACTAGCTCTCAGATACTCATGTACCACACTCACTCACACTCACTGACACACTCACACTGACATACACTCATATATATTCACACTCACACTCACACACTCATGTACTCACATACTCACCTCACATACACTTATTCAATCACCTCACTCACACAGTGACACACACTCACACCCCACATATTGATACTCACAAACGCACACACACTCACACACATCCATTCACACATGGACCGCTGTCTATGGGTACAGGTGGATCCTGTTTTTGGCATCCGATGCCTCTCAAGTTGTCTAAACCAGCGGTTGCCAACCTTTCGGACCTCATGGACCACCGGTTGGTGACCGCTGGCTAAACCACCTTTCTCCCCCTGCAGTCCCTGACCGGCCAGTTCAGGTGCCCAGTCCTCAGGTTGGAGGCAGCTCTTCCCCTGATTTAGGGCAAAGCACTAGCTTGTGTTCGAGGGGAGGAACTGAAGGCCATGGAGGAGGGTGGGGGAGAAATGACTCTGTTCTTATGAAGAGCACCCTATGTGGAGCACTTCACGTAGCAGGCTTCCTGGCCCCAGCCCTCTACCACAGCGGTCTGAGGTGGGCGCCCTTCCCCGCTGCAGAAGAAAGAAGGGAGACTGGCTTGGTCTCCTCTTTGCACTGGAGGTTCGGCCACCTGGACACCCCCATTGGCCCTGCTCGGCGGGTCCATGACACCCCTCCCCTCCAACATCCAGCCCTGATGACGTCCTCGGCGTCCCCCTTTCCTTCACTCCAGTGCCGTAGTGGGCACCATGAGGTCCCTCCCACACTGGCTACAGCCACTCTGACTTCTGCCATATTGGGGCTTTGCTTTAGGCTCAAGCCCACCTCAGAAGCAGACCACCGACTGCAGCTGTCATTTCTTCCTCCAGAGCAGGCTTATATCACACAGTCCTCCCAGGTGGAGACGCACACACAGAAAAAGGACTCGGAGAGACGCTGGCGGTGCCCCAATGGGAGGGGAGGGGGGAGTAGCGGGGGGAGAAGCCTCTATACCATGGACAGTGGGCTGGGCCAAGGTCAGAAATGCAAAACCAATGTGCTGACCTTGGTCTCAAGGGTGAGTGACAGGTACTGAAAAGACCGAGAGAGAGAGAGAGAGAGAGAGAGAGAGAGAGAGAACGAACAGACAATATACTGAGTGCTGTGGGTGACCAGGAAGGCCCAGCGGGGGTCTGAACTGGCCTTTGCAGAATAAATTCTTTCATGCAGGTCTTTGTGGAGGAGTTGGGTCTGACTTGTGAGATTCCTGTTTTGGGAGACCCCTCTGGCCAAGCATGGGGGATGGTGTGGGCCCTGAGGCCTGGGACCAGAGAGGTGTTACAACTGTGTGGAGCCAAGCGGGCAGAGGCCGGGCCGGAGGAAAGAGGACACAGATTCAAGAGGTTGGGGCAGGAGGAGAACGCGGGTAAGGAGCCTTCTCTCCGCTTCCCACCACCCACCACCCAGGCAAGCCCTTGTCCACTTTACAGGCTCGCATTCGTGCCATTTCCTCGCTTTTTCCTGCTGTGATTTTTCGCTGCAGGAGAACGGCACGGCTCCGTGGTCTGACGCCCAGCACAGCTCTAAAAATAGGAGGTGCCTTTTACTTTACAGAAAATGGTTCGACAAGTGGAGATGCTGTGGGGGGAACGACCAAGTGCAAGGCCTAAGAACCACCAGTCAAGCACCAGCCTGGGCTGCATGAAGCCAGCCCAGGAGAAAAGAGTGCAGACAAGGCCCTGCTCAGGACCAGACAGGGAGATCTGGGAGGGGCGGGGCCTCTTGTGTTCAGAGAAGTGAAACTGCCAAAGAGGAGTGGACTCCTTAAGTGTGCTCAGTACCTGGAGCTGCTCCAGCCTTCCGCAGGCCCTGACCTGCAGGGTTCTCCAACAACAACGTTCAAATTGGGCTCAGGACGCAGAGGCGGGGGGCCCCTCCGCGACCCCACCCCCTCACTGAGCTGCTTTTTCAGAGTAGGCGTTGATGTAAACGGAACTTTGTAGAAGAGAGCTCTGTGAATTTAAAAACAATTTGAAAATTATTGCTAAAGAACAGTCGCGCTTGGGAGCTTCTACAACCTCTGACTTTCAGAGTGGGAGGGGCCTCGTGCATCCTCTGATTTGGTCATTTTAGGCAGATCCTGGGTCTGGGGCCTCAGAGGGTCCCAGGGAGCTCCTGCCACCTTAAGACAGCCCTCTGACAATTAAGATGAAGTTGTCAACCTGTGTTCCCACCGTAGTCTGAGCTCTGGCCCGGCAACTCCTCTTCCACACAACCTCTCCGAAGGATGCCTCGCTACTCAAGACTCCTTTCCTCCAGGCCTAACATTTCCATGTCTTCGAACAATTCCACCAGGACCGATTCCCGACTCCTCCCCAGCCTGTCTCACACCCTCCAGGTTGTCTTTCTTAAGACAAATGGCCCACAGCCGCCAGAGGCTCTCGGGTGGAGCAGGACTATGGCCTCCTCTCTCCAGCCTCACTTCCTTGTTCCCCAGACAGGAATCAGACCCAGGATGGGAAAGGGACCAGATCCTAGAGAGGGAATCCATGTCTTCTTCACTAAAAACCACTAAGAAGAAAGCCAGCGGGGTCCGAGGTGTCCTCTTTCGCCGTGGAAATAGAAACAGCCATCAGTTGTTGAGTGCTTTCTCTGTGGCAGGCACTTTCCCCAGGAAGTGGGCTGTGGGAGCCTTGGCCCAGTTCTCCATGACAAGTAGCAGGAGCTGAGGCTGAAGGTCAGGTTGAGGTGACTTAGGAAAGCAGCCTCAGATGCCGGCACAAAAGCCTAGCCGGTGTCCTGCCGGCGGTGGGGGAAGGGGAAGGTGCCCAGTTAGAGCTGGGCTCCGGGAGCGCCCTCTGGGGCTGTGTGCATGGCAGCCAGAGGGGATGCTGACCAGGGCTGTCTACCATCACAGCCGATGAAATGTGTGTGTACACCAGGTGCCTGTGGGCCAATGGCTAAGAGCTGCTTAGCTTCTAGTCTGTACCTGGGCACAGCTGACCCTCCGTACAGATGGGGGCTGGAGGGTGCACAGCAGGGTGTGTGTGTGTGTTGGGTGGGGCGGGGGGGGGAGGTGCCCGATGGAACAGGGCCTGAGCTCAGAGGCAGGCTGGCGGGAGAGTGCGCCTGGGTTCTCGCCCCATCGCAGCCTCCTCCTGAGGACTCACAGTCAGGAAATCGCAGCTCCCCGTGGAGGCTACATTATTCTAACATATTAAAATAGAACATGACAATGAAATAAGGAGCATTTGTCCAGGCGCTGCTGAAATCACCCCGATGATTTGCACCCCAGCCTGTGGGAGGCTGTCACCCAGATAGCTGCAGACACAGAGAAACTGTGAAGCAGGCCGGGGGGGTGGGGGGGAGGAATGGGGGGTGGGGGTTAGCAGCCAAGTTCCCTGGAGTCCAGGGACGGAGGGAGACGTGAGGAATTCCTGGAAGGATGACTCAGCATTGGAAACACGGTGTGTGCCTGCACACGATGACTTTTCAAGAGGAGAGAGCCTGTCCCCCCGCCCCCTGTCCCCGGTTAACGGGTGTGTTGAGAGCGTGCCCAGGTCCCTGGGAGCCTGCTGAACCCTCCTGCCTCCTCACTCGGGGCCTCCTGTGGAGACCCAACGCTGGAGCCCCATCCAAACATCTGTCTCATCGTCAGACCGGAGAGAAAGATGAGGAGGCTGGACTTCTGCCAGAGCCCACCCGAACCCAGGGAGCCCGGGGCAGCCGAGCTTGCTGCTTCTGTGTGCGTCCCCAGCTGGGAGGGCCTCCTGGATTGTGGGCAGGAGGCCCAAGGAAGAGAGGGGAGGGCACCCCCTTTGGTGAGGCCTGAGCATGCTGTCCTGTTCTGCTGGACCCCAGACAGAGCCCCACTACCTTCACAACAGCCCCTGCCCCGACCTTAACCTTTGGGTCCTTCAGGAGGATGGGGCAGATTGAAAGGCATTAGCCCCTAAACGGGGGAAGGAAGAGAGCCTGGACCAGTATGGGACATCCATGGTCACTTTTCTCAGCACCAGACCCCGAAAACACCCTGGGGGAGTCCATGCCACTGCTGCCCCTTCCAGCCCCAGTGGGAGCTTCTGGGCCTCTGCTCAACCTGTGGCCCAGACCTATTCAAGCCCCCACCTCCCTCAGCCCCTGGGGCCCCCCCTCCCCACCGCTGGCCAGGAGGAGGAGGCACGCCCCCAGCCCTCCCCCTTGGAAGGGCTTTACCACTCACGGTGATGGTGAAAACCCAGAGTCCACAGAGCGCCACCACCAGCAGGTTACAAACCTCAGGAAGTCATGGCTCTTAGTCTGGTCTGCAGCTTGCAAGCTAAGCAGTTACAGAAACTTCCGAGAGACGGATCTGAGGCAGCCCAGCTGCTGGATCTGCTGACGCCCTGAGAGTCTGTGGGAACTGGCCTCCGCCTCTTTGCCAGGGGGTGACCCCTTCCTTCTGAGCCAGCCCGCACCCAACCTGGCCCCCACTGGGCAACCGCACTTTCCTCCCTGGCCCGGGCTGAACAGCACAGCCTGTGGACAAGCCTCCTTGGCCCTCCCGGCCCCTGCCCGCTGCCTCCACTCCTTGCCACCTTCCCTGGGGAGATGCCCTGCCTGCTCCTGGCTCCAGCTCCCAGAAGTCCTGCTCAGTCCCTGGCTGGCCGCCTTCTGGCCCCCGTCTGCCAGCCGTACTCACCAGCAGGTCATGAGGCCTCGTTCACAGCCTGGCTTCTCCCGGGCCGCCTGAGGCTCATTTTGGCTCCTGTTCTGGGTGCTGTCTGCTGCCACCATGTTCCTGGGAGCCTGCCTGCCTGGCGCACCAGCCCTGCTGCCCTGCTCCAGCCCAATCTGTCTTCTGCTGGCTGCTCTTCCCAGGACACACCTCCCCCAACTCTCCCGCCAGCTGGGCCATCCTTTGGTCTGCAAGCCACCCCTGGTGACAGATGACACCAGTCCACTGCACAGACCCCAACTCCTGCTTGGAGTCCAGGCCCCGCTCCTTCCTTGGTCTGATGCCTTTAGCTCCCTCTCTTGGCCCTGACAGCATCTGTGCCTGTTAAACTCCTTCCTTGGTTCCTGGCCTCCCCGGTCTCCTTTCTTCCGAGCCAAACTGGTTCTCTCTCTGTTTTTTAGTTTTTATTTTGCAATGATCACAGACACAGCAAAATTGAACATATAGGGAAAAAAATTATTTTTTTCCTAAACTGTTAAAGAGCAAGTTGTCAATGCCATATCCCATCCTCCCTGAACTCCTCAATGCGTTTCTTCCAGCCAAAGCCACGGCCAAGCTCCCCTGCCTGGTCAGGCTCAACTCCTAATGCCTGGTCCATCATGTGTGTGAAATGGCCCTCCTCAACCTGAGGCGCCCAACCAGTCCACGCTGTGTTATCTCTTGAGCCAAAGGACTTCCCTGGGGCTGAGCACACTCATGCGCCCCTCCCCCCTCTCACACAGCCCTTCCTCCCTTCCTCCTGTTGGCATGCTTTGCGTAGGTGTCAAGAGGCGGCTTCTGTCATTAACATGCTGTGCTAATACCTCTCTGGACCAGTTTCCACATTAGCAAAGTGAGGCGTTTGGATCAAACGATTTTTAGGGACTCTTTCATAGTAACAGCCACAGTAGACTTCTACTGAGTGATTATTATGTGCCAAGCATTGTACGTTTTTTACACGTAGCATCTCAGTTTGTCCTCATGAAAACCCTTTGAGATGTAATTACTGTTATTGTCTCCATCTTACAGATGAGGAAACGGAGGCACACAGCAGTCACATAATCTACTTAAGAGCAGCCGGCCACTCTGGCAGACCCAGGATTCCCACACAGAGGGCCTGGCTTCAGAGTCAGCGCCCCTCCACAGAGTGCTCGCTGAAGAGAGGTGCCAGGAGTGTTCCCTTTCCTTGCAGAGGCGATCATACAAGTAAATATTGATCATTCATGGCCGAATAAGAGGTCACCTTACTATGAGCCAGGCACTGTGCCAGGTACTTACACACGAACATGGTTTTCTTTAATTCTCAACAACTTCGACACCTAGGCACTGTTATTCTCATTGTCCAGATCAGAAGACTGAGCCACAGAGAGGTTAAGTGACGTTCTAATCCGTAGCGGAGCGAGGTGCTCCCTGTGGAGGGCAGGCAGTGAGCAATGCCACTCATTCCCTCCGACTGACAGTGGGGTGGGATGGATGTGCCAAGCTCTGGGCAAGTGTTTCAACGTGCCTGGTACTATTGGACATTCACCATGGTCCCGAGAGGCACGTGCACCTCCAGAGAGAAGAAAGGCACCCAGGGGCCCCAAAGAGCACGATGGAGGGCGCCGAGCCCGGCAAGCGCAGGGCGGCAGGATGCGGTTGCTGGAAGGTGACCTGGGGCTGGGCCTTCACCCTTGGGCAGCAAGGAGCTGCTGATGCTTGGCGGGGACAGACCCCTGCTGGGACCCCTCCTCCAGGCCATGGGGAGAGAGCAACTTGCTCCTTATTCTAAACTGCGAGGCCATTTTAGAATGAATTGTGCTTCTCACCCCCTCACCTGTGTGTTCAGACCAGTCAATACCCAATACCCAACCCTGCGCTCCAAAAGGAAATCCTCCCCAGTTCTCCCCCGCGATGTCTCTTCTCGGCTGGGCACCCCGTCAAAGGCCCCTGCCCAAGGCGGGCCCCTGCCCGTGAGCTTGGGTTGGGTTCTCTGATCCTTAGGAAAGGCCAGCTTCTCCTCAGGGAGAGACAGGGGCTGCAGCAGCCCCACGGCCGCCTCGCCCCGGCCTTCCTGCCGACCGTCTCCAAGAGCATCTCCAATGCTGAGTGCGGAGCTGACACAGCTCATCGCTGGCGGGAGCGGGAAAGATCCCGCACGTCATATCAGAGAGGGTTCACCCAAACCCCACGGCGGATGAGAAACCGAGGTTCGGGAAGAGCCCCAGATCTCAGGCGTAGTAATGGCAGAGTCAGGCCTCCAACTCCAAGGCCAACTCCTTCCCCACCTCCTCCAAGCGAATGAGGAAACGCTGCTTGCCCACGTCTCCAGCTCCGTGCTCACACCCCATGCCTCCCTGGAGGCGGCCCCACTTCAAACAACGCCCAAAGATGGCAAAGGCACGTTTGCTGTGATTTGCGGCTAATAAACTCCAGTGGGCTCATGCTCAACCTCAGTCGGACCCTCCATCTGCCCAACAACCCACGTGCCATTTTTCTTCTTTGCTTTTGTTTCTCCCAGTGATGGAATTGGAACTAACGTCCACCTCTCTCCTTTCTGAACTGCTGTCCACACGGCCATCAAAGACCCCCCTGGCTTACAGCCTCCACCCGAGCCTGCAATCGAATGGGAATGAGACTGGATCAAGGTCAAGGGCGCAATGCCTTCAAAACTGACGAAAAGTCATCCCCAACCTGAATTCTACACTTCAATCCACGGCGACAGTGAAGACCTTCCCGGCATTGTCAGTCACGGGAAATGCCAGAAAACTAACCTCTCCTGGACCCTTTTTCAGAAAGACCGCACTGATGGGGGGGTCTCTGAGAAAATGAGGAATAAGCTGAGGGAGGGGAGGACGTCCTTTCCAGAAAAAGGAGACCCAACAGACGAGGTAAGGGCATTTCCAGGGTGAGGTGCAGGGAGACCACGAGGGCAGCTGTGTGCCAGGCCGAGGGAGCGGCCCATGAAGCCTGGAGCCGCTGACGGCTCAGGGAGGGACTGTGGGTCAGCAAGGTGGGAGTCACAGAGCAGCCGATGCTTCTGAATGTCTGAGGGAGGTGCTGGTGAGGGGAGGGCTTGGGGGCCAAATCAGTAATAGATGCATAGAAAACTAAGTGAAGTTAAGAACACTAACTTCACTGAAGTGTCCTAACTTCACTTAGATTTGGGAAGTCCTTTGAGTACTCGGAGAAAGATGCTAGGCCAGTACAGAGTCCATTTAACTAGACTGTTAACATCTGATATTTCTATTTGAGGGACAATCTTTACAAAGAACTAAGTTTTCCCAGAACACATACACAATTAGTATCCAGAGTGAAAATAGGAAAGTTGTACGGGATAGAAAAAGTGACCGGAGTTCATGATGTGGCTTAGCTGTGACTTGCACAGGGTACCACTCTAATGAGAGGGCGAGAAGACAGGATGGGGGATGTGGAGGGCGGACAGGCTCTCATGTGGCTTGTCAATGCCTAAAGCTGAAAAGCCTAGACCCAGGCACATCACTTAGAGATGTGGAGGTCGCAAGGTGAGCCCAGAAGAGAAGAAAGGAGTGGTTTCTGAGGTGGGGAGGAGGAAATGCGGGGAAGAGAAAGGGTGCTTCTGTTTTCCATAACAAAGGTTGTGGAAAGATTTGCATCCTCAAACTCTGAACATGTGTAATTTTTATAAAATAAAAACAGAGAGAGAGAGAGAGAGAGAGAGAGAGAGAGATTCAGCCAGCTTTCTCCTGGGTGCTGGCCTGACTCCAGGGCAGGATGGAAGGCGGGACTCAGGCACACGCTGTCCAGGCCCAGAGGACACCCCGGCAGCCACTGTGCTCCGCCCTCTGGGGCCACCATGTGTGGGGTGGGGACTCCACTTCTGCACTCCCTCCTCTCAGCGTAGAACCCCTGCTGCCTGAGACCCCCGACAGGAAGGGGAGGCAGTGCCTGGTGAAGAAATGGATCCTCCTTTAAATTTTAATGGGATGCATTTAGGTCTTCCCTGACAGTCCTCGGGCTCCCGGGACTCTGGTCCCAGCTACTCAGACACTCAGTCTGCCCCACGATCAATATGTCTTCTTTCTTTCCCATTTCGCTTTTCACATTGTCTTTTTTTTTTTTTTTTTTTTCCGTCAGTGACTTGGGTTTCTTAGTGACACAACCAGCTTCCTCTAATGTCTGGAGCGGGTGTTCCCCGGGAAGTCCTTTGAGCACCCAGGAGAAAGATGCTAGGTCAGCAGAGCGTCAACCTAACTAGACTATTTAACGTCGGATATTTTTATTTGGGGGATAGTCTTTACAAAGGAATAACTTTACCAAGAACAGAAATTTCCTGCTTTTGTTTGCAAAATAGCCATTCACAGATCTATTGCTGCTGAAGGCCTAGAGCCATCGGTGGCTTTGAGTCTGGATTAGGGCTGAGTACCCTCCCTGTCTCCCACCTGCAAACCATCAATTCTGCTTGCATCATAAGCAGCATTTTCCTTTCGTCCTGGTCCTATAGGACAACTGCCCTTCTCATCACTGGTTTGGCCCCACCCCCTCCCACCTGCTCTGGGACTCTGCTCCGCCCTCTGTCCCATCTGTCTCTCCAGCAGTGTTATCATCTGCCCTGCTATGAACCGCTGCCAGCAGCATCTGCACACACAAGAGGAGCTCTCGGTTTAAACACTCACCTGCTCGACCTCACACTCCTTCCAGCTCCACCCCTCTGCCCCCATCTTCCCTTCTTCCCTCCACAGCCAGCCTCTTAGGACAGAGGCTGGCTGGGTAGCCCAGTTGGTTGGAGCATTGCCCTGTACACCAAAAGGCTGCAGGTTCCATTCCCTATCAGAGCACATACCTAGGTTTCGAGATATATATAAAACTCCTTCAAGTGGAACAATACACAATTAAAACTCTTAAAATAATTTCTTTAATAAATGTCCCAAGAGCCCAATGAGTCACATGGCTCTTCAGCAAAGCTCTGGGGAGAAGTCCAGTGGAGACATGAGTTGCAGTCATCCGCCTATAGATGGTATGTAGAGTTCCCCTGGAAGTGAAATTAGACCGAGAAGGTGCTGAGCCCTGAGGACCCTAATGTTTAGGGATGAGGAGATGAGGTGGAATCACCCAAGACATGAGAAAGTGCCGCCAGCAAAGGAAGAGGAGGTCAAGAAAGATGCCACCGTGAAAACCAAGTGGACAAAGGGCAATGAGGAGGGGGCAGGGGTCAACTGTGTCCTGTGCTGCCGACAGGTCAAGATGAGCAGATGTGAGCAGTGACCTGGAAATTCTGCAGGGTGGCGGTCACTGCTGACATTGATAAGAGCAGTTTCTGAGGGTGAGGAGCCCAAGGTTAACCTGGAATCGTCTGAGAGAGGGTAGGAGGAAAGACATGGAGGTGAGCGAGTACAGTCAACTCCTTTGGAGTTCCTTACAAGGGAAGAAGAAAAATCAGTGATATAGGTGCTGTGTTCTAAAGGTGGGATAGTTTAAGTTTGAACATGCTGAGTGGAGTGGCCAGCAGGGAGGCAGTGGCTGGAGTGAGGTGTTAGGGTGTGCTGGGGTGCCTGAGAAGGGATGGCATCCATGCCCTCCGACAGGATGGTCTTCCCTCAGCTCAGCACCTGAGTCATGAAGTTGGCAGGGTCTGGCATGGAATCTTTCTGCTAAAGGCCTGAAGGGCTTGGGGGCAGTCCTAGGCAGCCCCATGCCCAGGAGTCACCCTATCCCACCCGCCCTGGCCCAGCCCACTGTCGGGCTTCTGTTCTGTTGCCTTGCTTTCCAAATCTAAGTTGAGGCTGGGCTGCCACTCTAAACGTAGTCCTTCCCTGCCCCTGCCCATGGCCTCCTTTCTGAGTACCTCCCCGACCCCCCCGCTGGCCTGGTCTATGTCTCCCATCCCCTCTCCCACCCCCAGCTGGGCCTGGATGACTACTGTTGGAAGCCAGGTAGTTTCCATCAAGTTCCTCTTCCACACCAGCCCTTTGGGCTGAGCTCCCATCTTTCCTTGCAACAAGTGAACTTGAGTTAGGATAATATAGGCACCGCCCTCAATGAACAATATAACTTTGTCTATGTGAAAACAACATTCCCTGACAAAGGAGCCCTTCTATAATGACCAAGGCAAAGGCGAGAGAGCCAGCACATTCCTGATGGGGCCTCCCAGAGGGCTGCCTGGGAAACGCAGGCTTTGTCCAGGTGTGGAAGCGACGGGGAACGAGACGGGTGTGTGCACCGGGAAATCAAGCCAATAAATAGGAATCATACACAGTGTGCACGGAACATGGCCCTTGGATCCAAGTCAAGAGGGGATCGGGGGAAGACAGGAATGGATTCTAGCACCAGTATTATTAAAACTAGGGTGTGGAGGGACCTGGGAGGTTAGCTAGGGGAGAGGGTTGAGTACTGCCCTTTGAAGGCTGAATAGGGTTTGTCAATGGGCAGCCCCAGCAGGCACAGAGGTGAAGCACACAGGGGCGGGTCAGAGGTGGGCCTGGAAGAGCAGGCTGAGCTCTCAATGGATGCTGTAGGTGAGGTGGCCACCGAGACCCTGGAGCAGAGGCGTGGCACAGGCAGAACCACAATCAAAGACACTCAGTGGCACCAACATGGGACCCTGGAGAGAGGGAGACCAGAGCCACAGCACAGGGAATGAAGAGAAACCACATCCGAACCACGGACCACCTCATGTAGACACCAGGATTTGGGGACTAATAGGAAGGGGAAGGACAGGGGAGAAGAAAGCATCCAAGATGACACTAAGGAAGAGCGGGTGCATCGTCTGAGATCCAGATGTGGAAGAAGACACTGTTGGAGGCAACGGGAGGGTGAGGTTGGCACATGCTGAGTTTGGTGCCCTGGATCTCCCAGGTAAAGGTGCTCAGGAGGCAGGAGAAGCAAGGGTCTATAGTTCAGGAGTGAGGTCCTAGCTGGAGACCCAGATTTAGTGTCCTTGGGGCAGTGATGAGGTTTGAAACCAAGGAGATGAATGACACTGAAAAGAGAGAACACTCAAGGCCAGGAGAAATCAGTCCAACTGACCAGGTACATGAGTCCCCATTACACCCAGACTGCTGACCAACCTACCTTTCCTCCCTACCTGTCCCCATCTCACCCAGCCTTCCAGGCCTAGCTCTCTCTGATTACTTCTGCCCCAGGTGGGTCCTTCCTGCTGTAAGCATCTCAACACTGGCAGTCCACACCTCAGCACCGAGACTTGTACTGGTCCCCAACACCAGGAGGGCAGAATCACAGCTAACCGCCTGGGCTTGTGATATCTTCTGGCACAGAATACCCATAAAGCACTGAATAAAAAGCGCCTCCTTGATGGGTGGATTAATTAATCAATTCCTGGGTCAAGGAGAAGAATAAGGTGACTAGTGAGTAGCTGACTAGCGATAAAAAGACTTGTCAACGTTGGGCTCATGCAGCATCCACTTTTGTATCTTATTGCTATGAATTATATCTCCATGGATCGACATCATACATCTCTACGGATCAACATAGATACATCTCAGAAACACTGTTGAGTAAAAAGAAGTTGCAGCTGTATGTTAAACCCACTGGAGTAGTCAGTGCTATTTCTCACGCCTGCCTGGTTCCCCAGCACACGGCAGGCCTGCACTTCCCGCTGCCTCCAAGGCAGGAGGGGCCCTGGGCTGCTCTGGCCCCTGGCCTGGAGCAGAAGCTGAGGGATGGAAGCTTTAGGAGCCAGCACACAGGTCGCCACCCCCCTCTTCCTCTCTCAGCCCCGCCCATCTAGATCGCTCAGTGACTCCTAGGAGCAGAACCCCCCCCCCCTCCCGCACACCCTTGTCAAATATGTTGGAATGCAACGCAAATGCTTGCTGTGTTAAAAAATAAAAAGGAAAGAAAGAAAAAAGGAATAAATGAGTCCCAGGCAAAACCTTGGAGAGCTCAGACGGGTGTGCCTGAAGGATTCACTCGGTGTTTTGGGAGGGGGACGCCTGTGACATTGGGGTGGGACAGTGGTTCTGGGGTTGGCTATATGGATAGTTGTCCATGAGATGCCAGAAGTGCTCCCATCATGTGATAACCCCAAACATGCTCACCCCACATCCCCAACACTCCTGGGGTTATACCAGCCCCAAGAGAACCATGAATGCAGTGGGGGTGGGAGGCACAGCGGGACTCAGAGAGGACAGCTGGGTTGCAGGAGAAGAGGGTCTGACCGGCGACACGACCTAATCCCCCAAAGTGCTCAAATTGGATGTGACCCGTTGAGAGCGTAAGGATATTTTTCACAGGTGACAGAACAGAGTGAGATTAACCTGGAGGGAGACAGGAGAGATGGACGTAATAATATAAAATTCCTCGAGCCCAGGAACGTGGCCTTTACACGGGTCGCATAGCATCCTCTGACCATCTACAAAGTATGTGACTATCCCCTTCTGCGGAGGAGGAAACAGCGGGAGGAGAAGGGAACTGACGGGTGGGACACAGGTAAGTGGGAGAGTTGCTCTGGGGCACAGATGACCTGGAAAGAGAGGGAGACTCTGAAACAGAGCAGCTGGGACTGACAGCCTGGATGGGACGGTGGGGCTAGGGTGGGTGGGGAGGAGTGCGGACCGATGCCCGGGCTGCAGGAAGAGGAAAGGGCATTCTGGTGTAACCTTTCACCTTTCAGCCAAAGGCAGAGTTTGTGGCCGAGACTTCAGCCAGTAGCTGGAGCTATGAACCAACTGCGGTGGGAGAGGCTCCTGCCAGCTGCCCTCCCAGAGCTCAGGCTCCCTGAGGGACAAGGCAGCAGGGAGCCCCCTGGGAACCGGGTGTTTGGAGGCTGTTGCCTCTCAGGGCAGATGTAGAGCTCTTCACGCTCACCAGCCGCCCTGAGCCCCAAGGACAGAGGGAAGGAGGCAGGTCCAGATGCACCAACTGATGAATTCCTACAAGGCCTTCCAAGGACCCAATGCTGTGAGGACACAGAGACACACGAGGGCGCTCTAACCAAATCGCAGGGAGGAAACTGGTCCTCCCTTGGAAAGAGGACCAGTCAGAGTTTGAAAGCCCTTTGGTCTAGTGGTTCTCAGTGGAGCTGCTGTTAGAACTCCGGGCAGGACATTTCTCCCCCAGCGGGAGGTGCCCCTGCCACTTCAGGGTGTTTGCCATCCCTGACCCCCTCCCTGTCACTGGGACAACCCAACTCCCCAAGTCTCATTTCCAAACACCCCTTCTCTGGACACTCCTTGCTGGTCAGGGCCATGGGAGGGTGCCCCATGGGGACCCGCACCTCCCACTCTGACTTGGTGAGTTAGGCACCTACAGGTGCTGGAGAACTGCAGGCCCCGGTGACAGCGCGTGCTGGCGGGGGCTGCCGTCCTTGGGAGGTAGTTTTCCTCATGCCGTTGTCCTTCAGGACTGGGTGGGACGAGGGCTGTATCAAGAACACTGGGGACACAGACACAGGACCCTGAGACAGACACCACGGGACCTGCTTACAGACACCCATGTCCCAGGGAGCAAACATGTGGCCACACAGAACACAGCTCGCACAGAACGCCCACAAAGCGAATCAGAGACAAGGCACACCTTCAGAGCCCACTGTGAGTTCTGAGACGTTTACATCGTTAGGTTCCCAAAGACAAATGCCAAGGTGAAATCCAGGGATGAGATGCTAAATATTTACCAACCGATGAGCCCTGGACCCTGGCCACTCGGCACAGAGGCTGGTGTAAACATGTGGCACGTGCAAGGCGCTGCAAACTGCCCGGTTGGCAGAGCGTGAGTGCCCTGTGGGACACAGGCGTACCAGGATGGCTGCTTGGACGGACAGAGGTGACTTTTTGGGAACACATACCAAAAAGGCAGTCTGAGCAGACCCGGGAGACGCACTATCAACCCCAGTGCAGGACTGGGAACCCGCCGGCACCGACACAGTGAGGGGCTGGAGGAAGACTCAGGCCCACCAGCCTGCAACACCCAGTGTCCCCACCCCCCACCAAGCAGCTGATGTTCCCAAACAGGTGGCCTGCACATCCCACAGTGGTGGCATCTGCTGGGAGGCACGGCTGGAACCCCAGGGCACCTGGGGCACGGCCCTGCGTTTGAGACATTCACCATCTCAGAACGCAGGCGGGCCCACCCCAGCCCTCCGGCCAGCCGGGCGCGACCTCTGACACCAGAGGGAGCAGACATTGCAAACCAAACGTGCTTCTTACCCTCCTTCGAAGATTTTGATCCTCGCTGGCTCCCCTCTCTTGGAGGCGGGAGCATCCTCCTCGGGCTTCCCTCGCGTCTCTTCTTCCTTCTCCACTCTAGCTACATCTTTCTGGACTTCCAGGGAAACCAGCGAAGGGAGGCGAACCTGGCCCACCGCAGGAAGGACAAAACCATTGGCGGTTACATGGTAATAATGGAATGATGCCTTCAAGGGCATTGCGTGCTTACACTCAATCAGGGCTCGCTTAATCTCCACTGCCTTGTGAAGAGGTGCTGTAAGCCCACTTTACAGAAAGAAGGAAGCTGACCCCAGAGAGGTGGCGTCCCTTATTCAAGGCCATGGGGTTAGTCAGTGTCAAAACGAGGACTCTGACCAGGTCTTTTCCACGGGAAGACCAGTTCGCTCTTTCTTATACACTGGCCAGGGAGCTGCTGGGGACAGGTGCTCATCTTGGTCTCCTCGGTCTGGCCAGCACCCAAAACAGGGCCTGCCTCTCAATGAGGGCACGTAAGGAATGCTGAACTAATAAATGAAGACTCTGCCTGTGGAGATTAACTAGTCCAGTGGTCGGCAAACTCATTAGTCAACAGAGTCAAATATCAACAGTATAATGATTGAAATTTCTTTTGAGAGCCAAGTTTTTAAACTTAAACTTCTTTTAATGCCACTTCTTCAAAATAGACTCTCCCAGGCCGTGGTATTTTGTGGAAGAGCCACACTCAAGGGGCCAAAGAGCTACATGTGGCTTGCGAGCCGAGGTTTGCCAACCACTGAACTAGTCTAATTCTCTTTTACAGATCAGACAGTCAAGGTCACCCGGCAGGTGAAGGGCGCTGCTGGGAGCAGAATGAGGGTTTCCTGAAGGCCCTGACCAACAGGGCCTCCCAGAGCTGGGCTCAGAGAGGCTGTGTGGGCACTGACGGGCGTGCACCTGAGGGTGGGCAGGCTCTGGGCTGTTCATCGAGGGAAGCTATTCTCTTCCACAGGCCTTAGTGGCGAGAGCTGGTTGATGAGGACATATTTTTATTTGTATTTTGATCTTTTGCAACACTTTTATTAGGTAGGTAAGACCTGGCAATTCCATTAGAAAAGAGCTGTTTTTCTCCAGTGCCCGAGGCAGAATCGATTGGTTCAGGACTACAGGACCAACATGGACACTCTCTCCTGCTCACATATACTCCCTTTGACATCTGGGTTTCCTCAGTTCATATCTGACCTGGGACTGACTCAGAGCACCCCAGTTTTGCTTATGAAACTTGGGTGAGCCACCTTAAGCAGGTGTGCCTGTCATTTGTTTCTGAGTTAAATGCTATTATTATTTTATATTAAATTGTTGATTTCTGCAAAAGGGGAAGCATTTATATTCTGATAAATGTTGTTATTAATGAAATGAACTCAATTTTGTAGTAATGTAGTATATGGCGAAAATGTGCTTCATGGACATTTTCACAAACGGACAGCCAGGCTTTCCAAGCCCTTGTCAAAAGAGAATATATTGTTTAGACCCCCGGATAGCAGCAGGGGGTGGGCCCACCCTTGAATAGGGAGCCGTGATGCTGGGCTGGCAGCTGGAGCCTGCAGTGTCGGGAATGAGATTCTCATGCTACTTCATGCCACTGTCATGAAGAAATTGCACTGCTTACAGCCAGCGGAAGAAGCAACTGTATGTCCCGGTGCTGGGAAAATATAAGAATTGCAGTCCCCATGCCAGCCACCACACCTGCCCCAACAGCATGTGATGGGGCTGAGCAGAAAGGCAGTTGGCTAAGAACCAGGGAGTCTGAATGCCACTGCATGCTGGCAGGAAACATGCCAGCGAGCCAAGTGAAATATTCCAAAAAAATTTTGCAGGGTTCATCTCATTTTAAGAATTTCAAATTTCAATCTGATGACTGCCCAACCCAATTAAGCCAAATTAACACTTCCTTTTATTGAATGGCCTTTTAATATCCAGTCATTAAAGCAGAGAGGCAGTCCAGACCATCTGAGAGGGCTTTGGAATGAGATCTAGTTTTGAATCCAGGCTCTGCCGTTTACTCTGCGGCCTCGTGAAAGTTGCCTAACTTCTCTGTGCTTTGCCTCCTCATCCATAAAATGGCCATAGAGTACCCTAACTTACAAGGTGGTTGTGGGGATAAAAGTAAAGTTTAGCACAGTACCTGAGTGCACAAGTAGTTATAAGTATGAACATAATTACAACAGCATCTGGGGAGTATATGTAGCTATTAAAGGACACTGGAGAGCAAGTCAGTAATGATGTTTATTGCAAAAGTAGAAATCTCATTTAGGGATGTCTGTAGACTGACATGGGCATTTAGAGAATAAATTTTGGAAACAGTTCTGTGATAATATCCAGCTGAGCTAAAAACAAATTCAATGCACAAAATTCACTCAAGGATAAAGAGGAGAGTATGAATATAGGAAAGTTATAAAACATGAGTTTGTTCATTTGTCTATAATATGAATTTAGTTTAGTAGATTTCTGCCTGATTTGGCTAAAGCACCTGATCTGAGGACACACTTTAAGGTTTTCTTTCCTCAAATAATTGAAAAAAGTAAAGTAGACTTTCTGGAGTCAGACAGATCTGAGTTCAAATTCTAGGCTTGCCAAATATTTGCCATGTGACCTTGCCCTCTCTCACCCTCTGATTCTCAGTTCCCTCATCTGTAGAATGGAGATGGTCCTGCTATCTCAGAGGTGGAGATGAGCATTGAGTGGATTCAAGGGCAAGCACAGTGCCTGGCACAGTGAGGCTGCTCAATCAACAGACCAATTGTTATTTCACAAATGCCAAGTCAGCATAACACATCATGGCCGGAGTCCTTAGGCAGCCTTGTCAGGGTCTGAAGGTGTCATCTATCAAATGTCAAACTTACTGAACTTGCAGGGACTCATTCATTTTATATATTTCCTGATGCAACCTCAGGTCAGAGGCAATGGAAGAGTAAATATGCACCCTTAGTGGGCTAGGTGCTACCACACAGCGTAGATGGGTCAAGCCCTGAGTGACATTGCCACCTATTGG
Source organism: Cnephaeus nilssonii (assembly GCF_951640355.1). Lineage (NCBI taxonomy): Eukaryota > Metazoa > Chordata > Mammalia > Chiroptera > Vespertilionidae > Cnephaeus > Cnephaeus nilssonii. The sequence continues at coordinate 73,510,408 of NC_137078.1, forward strand.
TAAAGAGGGACACTGCATCCCAGCTTTAGCTGCTATCCTAGAGAAAAGACTATTTTAGGAGTTGTGTCAAATTCTAGACTCTCTGGAAATAAGAGTATTTCAAGTTGTGCCAGGGAACAGAAACAGCAGATATAGAGAATAAGAAAAGCAGGAGAAGACTAACAGGACAGGAAAAACATACGATGGAGTGGAATAAAGTTCTATAATTGTTGTAGGCATTTCCATCAGTCAAGTTTTCCAAACAGTCTTTTGGAGAACTGTTTTTTTCCTGGATGAGATTGTGTTTTTTATTTTACAATAGCAGCTAATGGGAAAGCAGAATCACTTTAAAGCTTATTTTACTGAAATGTATCTATTTTGATTGCATGAGGGACACACTGACAAAGGAACCCAATAAATATTTCCTGGTAAGGTGACCAGACCCAGCTGACAGAGAAGAAATCTACCCACTCATCTGGCACTAGCTTTGCAAATGGGACCTGAGGAGAATGTGGCTTTAAAAGCTCATCAAAGGTTTTAAAAATCAGTGGGGAGAAAAAAGATAAGACTGAACTTACCTCTGTCATGCGGGGCTTGTGGGAGCTGGATGGCACGAGCCTTCCTGTCTCAGGATGCGGAGCTATGGCCATGGTGTATGTCTCTTTGCTCACCTTCTGCTTAGACCTCAGGAGGGACAAAGCAGCTTTAGTGGAAACCCCTGGTAGGTTGGGGTTGTACAAACTTATGCACCAACCAGCGTAAACAGAGGACCTCCTATCTGCATGCTGGATGTGATTTGGCTTAATGTAGTTTAAATAGCACCAACTGACATTAGTGGTCGTGTGGAGGCTGGGGAACTGCAGTACCTTCTTTGAGTCCGTACCTTCTTGAGACTTGGCTGGTTTGGGGGATGTTTCTGACAGAGGAAGTGAGCTGGGAGGTGCCAGTGAAGGGAGGTCAGGTTGTTCCTTGGAATCTTCTTTCTTCACACTCAGGGTGGGCAATCCTCTTCGGTGGTGTTTGCCAGATGGTTGCACGTATTCCTTCAAAGCCTCTGAGCCTGGAGCTGTCACATGGGGCAGTGTAGGGTGAGGAAGGGGAGTAATTTCCTTTGGGTCAGATGGATCTGTGGGCAAGCTGGACAGCAATTCTAGCTCCCTCCTGACCTGGCCCTGGCTGCCCAAGGGGGATTTCTCTGGCCTCTTGCCATCCTCAGTGCTGGTAAGCACCACACTGCATGGTTTTAGTAGTTCCAGTTTTTCATCTGCCTTGGAAGCCTCCTCTTCCTTCACCCGTTTTTGCTGCTGGGTTTCCATGGTAAGTTCAAGGCTGCCAGCTGGTGAAAGGACACGTTTGCTTCCCCCCACTGTCGATGAACTCCCCTCCAGGCTCAAGACACTCTCTGATGACAGGGAAGTGCCTTTTCTTTCAGGTAATGTCACAGGCACTCTCAGGTACGGAGTATGGAAACCTCTGCTCTGCTCTTCACTTATCCCAGCTGATCCAGGCCCAACCTCGTACACATCTGCCCCACACACTGTCGTCCCTTTACATGAGGGCTCCTCAAACTTAGGAAGAGCTATACTTGCTGAGCTGCCTTGGGACTGGGTGACCAGGATCTGGGAGAGGGTGGTGTACATGGCACTCCCATAGGATGGCATGTTGGTCTGAATTCGGACGGGTACAACCAGGGACACCATGTTATCTGGACAGGCGGGCAGGGCCAATGGAGGGGCCGATATGGGCACTGAGGAGCTGGATGGGGGAGGCAGGGGGGGCAGCTGGATGTTACTGCCGTACTCTGTGCTGGAGGAGAGGCCAGCCGTTCCTGTTGCCAGTGGGGCCAGGCTGGTTTTAATCTGTGGCAGATGACTTTCCACATCGCCAGGGAGCTGAAGGGCAAACTGAGATTGGAGAGGCAGGAAAAACCCAGAAGAGAGCGCTGAGGAGGACGGGTATGGCATGGGGAGAAATGAAGGGGGCTGCCGGAAGGGGATGTTGGTAGGGTGAGGCATGAGCTGGGGGAGGTGAAGTTGGCTTGGATGCAAAACAGTAGGTTGGAGAGGAAATGGCGGGGCTTGAAATAAGGAGGGAGGAATTGGGGGCATGGAGTACGGTGAGGAGAGGAGGCTGGACATGGACTGGGAGGAGAAGAATTCTGAAGACTGTCCTGGCTCGTGCTGCAAGAGGTGCTGGAAGGAGAAAAGGGAGACGGGCGGGGGCAGACATGGTTTCTCATGCAGGGGCAGCTGGGCAATGGGGTGGTGGAGCACCTGCAGTGCTTCTGTGAAGGGCGGAGTGGACCCCAGTGGGGGTCTGTCCTGCACCTGGCCTTTGCCTCCCGAGTGCCCAGTGTGTGAGGTGGCCGCTGAGGAAATCTGGGGCAGTGAGCTTTTGGCCACAGTTTTACTGGATGAGGGCTTTGGTTCCTCACTCTCCTGTCTTCCCATGGGGGTGGCCTCCAGCTCTGTTTCTGGAAACCTGCTCAGGGAGGCCTGTCTCACCAAAAAGCATTTCCTTCTCTCTGGAGGGGCCGCTGGGGCTGCGGGGGCTGTGGGGGCAGCTGGAGCCACTGGGGCCGGGGCAGAAGGGCCTGCCAAGGACAAGCTGCCACAGTCAAATGATTTGCTGCGCCTCTCAGTCATGTGGGCCGAATGGGAAACGTCGGGACTCTGCTCTGAGGCCGACCTCCGCATCTCTCGGGTGTGTGTGTGGTGGCTGGGGACGGTCAGCATGTGCGTGCCCAAGGGTTTGGAGCGTGTGTCGGATGATAGCCTGGGGGCCTCGGCTTTCCCGTGGTCGTCCCTCTCAAAGGAGGCAGAGCGGCTAGACCCACTCACGGAGACACTGCTCTCCTGGCTTGGGCTGCGGGACAGAGGCAAGGAGGACTCGAAGCTGGATTCCCCCGATGACTGGGCCATCTGCGCCAGGCGCAGTCTCTTCTTCTTGGGTGGCAGCTTCTCTGCCGGGAGCTGGGCAAGGCTCTGGCTGCGCTGGGGCCACTGGAACTCCTCCGTCCTCTCGGGCTCCTTCGGGGGAGGCTCGGGCTCTGTGTCCTGCCGGTCGGGCTCTTCAGTCACCAGGATCTCAGGAACCTGAATGTTGGGCTGGCGGACCAACTTGGGCTGCAGGGAGTGAGCTGAGCGTCCGTGCGGGGTGGGCGGGGGCGATGAGAATGGGGCTGGGGCCGTAGACTTGTCGTCCCCTTCCAGGCCACCGGGTTGCTCCAGAGAGTCTGACTTCTCAAAGGAGCTGGTGTGCTGGATGACAGAAATTTCTTTGGACGTTGTTCTCCTCTCCTTTCCTGATTCGGAACCAGACCCTGGCTTAGGAGTCCTTGGCTGGAAGCCCGAGGTTCCCTCCAGGGAGGGCACTGACTTACTTGGTTCTGCTGGTGACTTGGTGGCCTCCGGGGGAAGGTTCCGGGCAGCATCGGATGGCCTGGGGCTGCCAAACTGACTTTTCGTCGACGCAAAGGCAGGGGGCTCCTCCTCGTCCCCAAGGCTCTTCTCTTTCCTCCTCTTCCTCAATGGAGTGAGCTCCAAGGTGGCCCCCAGTTTATAATGCATCACCTGGGACCAGGGCTCCTGCTCGGCCGCACCCTTCTCGGCTTCCAGAGACACGTGAGCACCTGCAGAGACCGGCTTAGGGATCTGAAGCTCTGAGCAGTAGTATTTCTTATGGGCTTCGTAGTTGTCCCTTTTCTTGTACCGAGCACCACATACGTTACATTCGTAGATCACCCCTTTCGTTTTCAAGCCCTTCTTGGTCTTTTTGGTGAGTTCACTTTCCTTGGGTTCTGGCTCGTCCGCGGGTTTGGGGGCTGTGTCCTTGCTACTTGGCCCTGCCTCCTCGGAATACTCCCCTCCCAAAGGTAGTTCAATGGCCGGCTGGCGCTTGAGCATCCGGGGGTGGGAGGTAAACACTTGGCTGCTGCGGCTCAGGGCTTCGGAGTCGGTGACGTGGTCGTCGAAGGAGTAGCTACCGCGGAAGGTGTGGTGGGGGGTACCGAGGGTGCAGGCGGCAGAAGGCATTGAGTGGCTTCTCAGCAGAGGCACAGGGGGGGTGGTGCTGGGCGGGTGCTGGAGGCTCATCAGCGATTGTTCGGGCTTCGTTTTCTCGCTGTGGGACGGCAGGGGCTCCCGGTAGAGGCTGGACTTGGGCGACTCCATGCTGCTGCGCCGCGACAGCGAGCTCCTCCGGGGCTTCACGCTGTCGATCTCGCTGGTGTCCACCACGGCCTCGTTGATGGTGATGAGCTTGGTGATGTGCTCGATGACCTGTGTCCGGGGCACCGACAGAGGCACCAGGCTGGGCTTGTCTTCGGTGGACAGGGGCAGGAGGGGCTGGGTGGAGGTGGCCGTCAGCATGGTGGTCCGCTGCCCGATCCGCCCGCACTTGCCCAAGATGATCTCGGCGTAGGACCTGGCGTTGGTGTTGGGGGGGCTGGCCTGCTGCTCGGCGCTCTCCGAGCGGGAGAAGTACCCAGATTCCGTGCTGCCTTTGCTGCCCGGGCTCAGAAACGCCTGCTCGTCGATCACCTTCTTCCTCTCACTCAGGCGGAGAGCCAGCTTCTGCTTGATGGTGTGGGTGTCTTCGGGTTTATGGCTCGGGGGGTGTTCGGATGAGGGTTCTGCGAATGGAGCGGGGTCCTCGAGCGACGGGGCTGAGCTGGACTGGGACAAGGAGCAGCGCTCGTGGCTGGAACCCTGGCTCCCAGAGCTGTACAAGCCTCTGGACAGGAGCGGGTGCTTCGGCCTGGGGGAGAGCTCTGCGGGGTGAGCGGCCCCGGTGCCCGTTTCCTCTTCGGAATCGGTGCTTTCTCCCTCGGTGGGCTCCTCAAACTCTTCCCCCGGGAGCCTCTCCATCTCCAGCCCCGGGGGGTACAGCTCGCTGCCCACTCCCGAGGCCAGGCCGGCTTTGATGCGGTGGGCATGGGACTTCCTGTGCTTGTAGAGGTTACTCTTGGTCTTGAAGGAGAAGCCGCAGGGGCCGCAGGGGTAGGGCCTCTCGCCGGTGTGCGAGCGGATGTGTTTCTGGAGCACGCTGGGCTTGGCGCAGGGCCGGCTGCAGTACTGGCAGATGTACTTGCCCGGTTTCTGGGGTTTCCTCTCCTTCTTGGGGGCCTCTTCGGTGGGCTTCAAGGGAACCTGGGAGGCGCGGGGCACAAAGACTTTGGGGATGCCGGGCAGGTCTTCGGGGGGGATGATGGAAGCATGGGGCGGGAGGAGCTGGCTCTGAGGAGGGAGCCCAGGGCTTATGAAGGAGCTTGAGGGTCCAGGTCTCATGGGGTCGACCAGCTGCCACGTGGACCCCTCCAGGAGGTGCTCAGGTTTGCCAGGCGACATGAATGCTGGTGTCAGAGGGTGTTGTGGAAGCTGGGAGACGTGGACAGAGGCTTCGATGGAGGACCGCGCGGGGGGCTTCTGCTGCTGGCCCGGTTTCTCCTGAGAGCCTTCCCGAAGAGCCGGCGAGGGGCCTGGGAAGGGCTGCGGGGCTAGGAGCTCTTGGAGGGGGCCCTCGGGGGTGGCAGCTGCGCTGCCCCCTGGGAACGGGGCACTGGCCGACACACTGGCCTGAACAGCCTCTCCTTTAGTCAGCCGCTTCCGGGGACTTCCCTCAGCCTTCTTGGTGCCCTTGACACTTGGTTCAGGATCCATGACCTCCACAGAGACTTCAGGTGCTACTCAGGGAGGGTCGGGGCAGGCTGCATCTATGGATAATCCAAGTGTCCCAAGGAGACGTCTGGCTTTGGCCACATTGGTCAAGAGCGGAGGAAGCCAAACCCAAGACGGTGTCGGGAGGTTTTTGCAAGTGTCACTGGCTGTGAGTGGACTCAGAGCAAGTCATTGGGGCTCAAACTATTCACGGCGGTGAGGCATGGCCCTCTACTTTGCAGACAGAAAATGCGCCAGCACCTTCTGCCTGAATGTCTGTCGTGGAAACGTCATGAGGGGCGTCAATGTTGCCATCGTGTTGTCTCAGTTGGCAGTGGCAAGTGGCCCCCCATGAGTCCCCTGTGTGCTATGTGAAGTGCTGAGGGCTGGAGACGGCTGTGTGCATGGCCCAGTCATCCCTGGTCCCGGCGGAGAGAAGCCGCGCTGGATGCCGCAGGTGGCTCCGTCCAGCCTCTTCTCCCCTTTAGTCCCGTGTGGGAGATCCAGAGCCGTGGAGGGGATTCACGCGCTTCTACGTGACAAAAACACACACAGGGAAATACACACACAAGAGAAGAGAGAGTTATTGCGACTCGTCCACAGCCTGGGCATCTCCGACTGTGAAACCCAGTGAGATCCCTAAAAGGTTAACCAGGGAGATTCAAGCAGAACCCACGCCTCCTGGCTCTGAACGGCCAGATCCTGCCCATCCATCCCTCACCCCCATTCACAGTGTTGTTGGGTGACTCGAATGCCAGCTGTGCTTCTGGGGCTGGGGCTGTGTGGGGCATCAGGCCTGCGAGGGTCAAGAGGCCTGGGCTCTATTCTGTTCTGTGAGTGCCTCCTAGGGGGTTTTAACTCCCTAAGCATCAGCTGTCTAACCTAGGAAGTGGATAACAATTCCTGCCTCAGCTATGCCTCGGGCCTGCAGAGGGTCCAACACGGTAATGGACGTGGATGCCTCAGGCCTGCAGAGGGTCCAACACGGTAATGGACATGGATGCCTTGGGCCTGCAGAGGGTCCAACACGGTAATGGACGTGGATGCCACGGGACAAAGGCTGGTTGGTGCGGGAGGAAGTGCTGGTGGGTATTCAGGGATGAGCTTTCCAAGGGGTAGATGGTCCTCAGGTTTTATTCTCTCTGGCCCTGGATGCTGAAGGTGTCCAGGAGGGGCATCACTCATGGCTTTTGTTCCTTTGCTAACCCACCTCTGCAGCCTGCATTTCGTGGAGAAGCTAAAGCCACTGCCCTAGCTGTGGGAGCTCATGGTCTAACACAGCCACCGCTACCTGAGCTTCCCAGCAATAGCTGGAGGATCATCTTGTCAGGTTCCTCCAGTTTTGCAGCCTTTAAAGAAAGTGCCCCAGAAGGGGGTCCTTGCCAAGCCAAGGGGCAAAGTTATTCTGGGTGGGTGCACCCTCCCAGGGCCAGCCGGAAGTCGGGCAGTCTAGGCTTCTTGGGCTTCAAGTACATCTCAGGCCCTTCTTCCCAGCAGCACGGTCAGCATTTCAAAGCTGGAAGTCACTGTGGACTCCCTCTCAACCCACCTTTCTTTCCAGTGGAGGGAACTGGGGACCACAGAGGGAAGGTGGCCTGCTCAGGTCCCATGTTCCTAAGAGGCAGGGCTGGCACCTGAACCAGGTTCCCGGTGGCTGGAGTCCATTCCCCACCCACCAAAGGTGTCCATCCCCTGGTCCATCTCCTGGGTGAGGGCCTGGGGGAGTGACCAGTGTCTCCCTGGCCTTCCTCCTTCTCCTGTAAGCATGCTCTGCCCCCAGCATCCTGACCTCGGGCTCCTTTCACGCCCTTGCCCTGTTTTTCACCAGTATTTTCTGGGGCAGACTTGAAGAGTTCGCTCTTTGCACTTTCACAGGGCACTCAGAAAGTCAACAAGTCTGTGAGACTCAAATAATTGTCTCACAGATTGGCAGGACCTCAGACACAGTGACATGGAGGAGCAGGTGGCTTGATCTATTAGCTAAAAATTGCACACTATAAATTTTCCCCTTTTGTGTGTCCTTTCCATCTTGGGTCTACAAAGAATTCAAGATAACTAGCAAAATTTTATAAAAATGTATAAAAGAATGACAAACTAGAAATAAAAAACAACTTTAAATAAGAATAACAGATCAGAACAAAGGAACATGTAAATAAGGCAGGAAATTGGGATTGGAGGGATGGAAAGAAGACTGGTATACCAATCATAAGGGCTCACAGTGTGTCTATAGTTCAGCCATGCAATTATATCTGAGCTTCCCGGCAGCCAAGGAGAAAGGAGAGATGTGATCCATTACGGAGTCCTTATAAGCCAGAGATGAAGAACTATCTCAGTTCCTTGCAGGAAGCAAAGGGTTGCTTGAAAATATCCCTTAGGTTATTTCTCTTGGTACAGGGGCAGTGAATGTATGAAATCACCTGAGCCTTCAAATGATGTCCCTCCCACAAATGCAGTGATTGACTTTGTCAGTTGGAAGGTCACGACTTGGCAAAAGCTATTCTCTGAGCAGTCAAAGCCCTCCCCTGACTCAGGCAGAGAAGGCAGCCTCCCATCACAGGGCCACTGTGGTATGGCAGGGAAACCTCACTTCTTCGGGGGGCCATGTAAGATGTCATCCAAACTGGAGCACATTTGAGAGTGAAAGAGGCATTACTAATGATTGGGGAGGAGCAGCAGGAATAAGCCAGGCCTGTCCCAGGCTAGCTGGGACAAATGGTTGCCCTTACAATCAGGTTTTACTTTGAGACCCAAACCAGGCGCAAGTGCTGACTCGGGGTATCTGATATACACTTTCCATCTTTGTTAGGAGGACTTAAATCACACTGTCTCCTAATGGATTCTTAGAGATTGGTGATCTAGGCCAATCCGCTTACTTGACAGATGGGGAAACTGAGGCCCAGAAGGATGATGTGATTTTTCCTAAAATTTGCACAGTGATGGTGGCAGAGCTAGACTGTCCTGTGTCTCTCGACCTCTGGCCGGGGTTCAACTCCTGCCCCAAGGAATCAATGCCCACTCTGACACAGGACAGTCTAGTCTGTGGTACAGTGGGCACTGCCATCAGTGGCTCTCTGTTCTGCGGGAGCACTGGCTTGGCCCCAGGGACATGGCTGTATCTCCAGGTATCTAGGGGCTTAACAGCAAAGAAGGCCTTTTAACTTATGTCCTAACCTCGCTCTGGCTGCTGGACAGGAGAAATGGGGAGCCCAGCTAATGTTGGGGAGTCCATCCTGGTGGCATTATCCCAGGCCTTGATTATGCAAGCTAAGGTGGGTGGCAGCCCCCTGTCCCCCACATGTCCTTCTTCAGAGAACCTATAGTTAATTTAATATGTTCTTTCCAACATCCTAAGGCATATATATAAATATGTGCGTATGCTGGATTTTATGTAAATGAAGAAAATATAGTGTACATGGATATCGAGGTTCACCTTACTCTTTCTGGGGGCAGCTAGTATTCCACTTGGGGCTGTATTCAAATTCAGCCAGTCCTGTATTGAAGCCCATGAGGGTTGTTTTCAGCTTTTTCTATTCCAAGAAACACTACAAAGAACATCCTCTGCATACTCACTCACGTGTATCCACAGGATAAATTCCAAGAAGGGAATGTATCTTGAACTTTTGATAGGTACTGACAAATAGCTCCCCCCAAAGCACAAATTTACACGCGTGAGGATTGTTTCTCTGAACTTTTCCTACCCGGAATACAACCAATGTATTTAATATTTACTAATATGCAACCATTGTACTAGTTTCCTATTGCTGCTGGAACAAATTGCCATAGACTTAGTGGCAAAACAACACAATTTATTATCACACAGTTCTAGAGGCCAGAAGTCTGAAATGGGTCTCACTGGACTAAAAACAAAGTATGACCATTTTTCTTTCCGGAGGCTCTAGGGGAAAATCCATTTCCTCACCTTTTCCAACTTCTAGGGGTCACCTGCATTCCTTGGCTCTTGGCCCTCCCCATCTTCAAGGCCAACAATGGCTTGCTGCATCCTTCCCACAATGAATGACGCTAACACTGATTGCCCTGCCTCCCTCTTTCACTTGTAAAAACCCTTGTGATGATGTTGGGCCCTCCAGGATAATCCAGGACGATCTCCCCATCTCCAGATCCTTAATCTAATCACACCTACAGAGTCACCTTTGCCATGAAAGACAAAACATATTTACAGATTTCAGGGATTAGAATGTGGACCTCTTTGAGGGTCATTTTTCTGTCAACCACAATGGCCTCTTATGTTTAAAAAATCTGTATTTCTTGATCTCCAGGGAGGCTTAGAACTTTGCATAAATTTATTAACTATTTCCTTCAGGGAATTATTTTATAAGAATTTGTTTATGTTCCTAATGAACTATATTTTTCTTATCTGTTTATATAAACTTTTTTGATATTGACAGTATTGATCCTTTATACAGGGTGTGGCAAAAGTAGGTTTACAGTGGTGAATACGTGAAACAGAGTTTATTCTTGTATTACTAGAGGCCCGATGCATGAAATTCGTGCATGGATAGGGTCCCTAGGCCTGGCCGGCAATCAGGGCCGATCTGTGGGGCAGCTGGCGGGGTGATTAGGGGAGGGAGGACCCCTGCTGGCACCTGCCGTATCCAGCATGGCACCGCCCACTCGCTGACCCCGCCCCCCCGCCGCTGCCAGTTGCCTCCCGCAGAGGGAGACAACCAATGGGGTGATTGGGGGGGGGGGCGGTGGTGCCCATTAGTCGGCTAGTCCCGCCTCCCACCGCAGTCAACGCCAGTCATCTCCCTCTGCAGGGCAACCAGCGGGGTGATCAGGGGGCCCCCGCTGGCACCCACCTTGGCTGGCCTGGGGCCTGCGGGCTGGGGGAAGCTCCTGCATTGAGCATCTGCCCCCTGGTGGTCAGTGCGTATCATAGCGACCAGTCATTCCACTGGTAGTTCTGCAGTTCGGTCAATTTGCACAGTAGGCTTTTATTATATAGGATTATTTATTAATTATTGCATTGTTTTCTATATGAACTGTAAACCTACTTTTGCTCCAGCCTGTACAGTGGAAGGCACAATCTGCCCCCCAGGAGTGTGCTGCTTAGCTGGATCAGGCTTCTGTGGTGACCAGAGCCTCACATCCTCTGGCCTAGATTCACTCATGGAAAACAGGCACTACCTCGGGTCTGACGGATTGCCTGTGTTGGGAATAAGTTGTCCACTACTGCAATAGGCCAAATAGTGCTGCTTCCCTGACAAGCCTGTGATATCTGCTGTGGGTCAGGTCTGTGGGTTAATCATCATCAGCGTCTTCCCGGGAAACTTGTCTCCCTCTTGACTGGGCAGAGACTAGGCCTTATTCATCTTTGTATTTTCAGTGCCTGGCACTGAGTCAAATACTAAAAATATTTTAAAAATACTTAAATGACCATCTACCATGTGCCCAAACTATACTAAACATTCACATATTAATCCTCACACATATCCCCTTTATGCAGATGAGAAGACTGAGGCTCAAAGAGGTGAGGCTAATTGCTTCAGATAATACAAGAGAGGGCAGAGGTAAGATGCAAACCCCGAGCGCAAGCCACTGTCTAGAAAACCCCCAAGAGTGCTGACCTTGGTCAGAATGGCCCAGATGGATTCTGCCTTCTTCCCAGCACCCCAGCTCTTCCAGGAAGTCTTCCCAGTTAACTACATCCATCTGCACTTGCACCAAAGCCTCCTCCCATGTGCAAATCACTCGGCGTGACCCTGCTCAGAACTGCGTTTCTTGATAAATGTTTTCCCCACCAACAATGAGTGGTGGATTATTCACTGTTTGGGAGGTTCCCAAATCACTTCCCTGGGGTGACTGCGGTTTCTGAATTCCTACTTTCCCCTCTTCTCCTCCCTCTCAATCTTAAGACCCAGCCAGGGCTTGGAATTTCTACATACTGGTCGAAAAGTAAATTCTATTCATAGCAAAGAGAAAGCTGTCCTAGGCAAGTTTTAAGAGACTGGTTTTTGTCTTCCTGTTAGAGAGCCCAGGGGCCAAGGTGGACTTGACATCCCTCGGGAGGACAAAGTTTCCAACAATATCCCCGAGGAAAGCAGGACCACGTTTCACAGTCAAGACCAAGCAACAATACAGCCAGAACTCCACTCTGCTAGACCCTCAGGAGCCCAGATGCAGCCCTGATTATTTGTGGTTGTGATAACTCAGGCAAAGATGGTCCAAACCAATGCATGTGTCTAGTCTGGACAACTGAAGTCAGTATGTGTTGGGCTGTTGTTAGTGTTAACACAATAACTCTATCGGGCAGGGGCTATTATTATCCTCATTTTACAGATGAGGAAACGAAAGCACAAAATCACAAAGCCGGCAATGACAGAGCCGTGGCCATCAGATGACCTCTGTAGTGGGTACCCTCAAGGCAGCTGAGGTCACACCAGCCTCTTGGACAGGACTTGGATTTAAATCAAGCAACCAAACATCATTCCTAGCAGCCTTCCTTCCCATCATGTGGCTGGCCTTGTTAAGAGCTTTTTTTCTTTCTTTTTTCTTTCACCTAGAAATGTATCGATAGTGTTTAAGTTTTATTCTCATTGAGTCTGAAAATGAACTGAGATCAGGGACTATAGTCTTGACTCAACAAGGATCTGGTGAAACCCAGATACTTGTAGTTTATTAATCTACTAAGTTACCTATTGTTATAAATCTAGTTACCTATACATCTACCTATCTCATCATTTATTTATATCCACCTGGTCCCAGTAAAGATTTAAAGAAGCTCCTGGACACCCCTGAGAACGTGGCAAGTATCTGAACTTAACTCCACCAGCTTATCTTAAGTGGTCCAGGAAGTACCTGTGGATGAAAGAGCTTAAGAAAGAAAGAACAAAGCCTGAAATGAGAGTTGGGCAAGGTCAGGCCACTTGTTTTCTGGCCATTTACATTCTGCCAGTCTCTCATCAATGTTGTCTACGAAAGACCTGCACTCCACATTTGTTGCCGTGCCCAGTTTCCAGCAGGTTTCTTGCTGTGCCTTTGATGGCATTTTTTCTACACAAATGACCGTGGTACAAAAGGAACACCTGCCTATAAGCTTCCTAGGTAGTTAAGGTTCTTCAGTCTCCTGTGAAGGGCAATACACAGAACACACTATAAAACACACACACACACACACACACACACACACACACTATAGAATAAATGATATAAGGACAAATGACCAGGGAGATTAAGTGAGATGTACAATATATCCCAAAAGTAAACAATGACAAAAGTAGGGATTTGTGTGGTCTCCACCTCTCTTGCCCACAAAGCAGGGTGGATATAACTGTAGTAGCAATGGTACAGCAGCTATAATGACCACTTTGAAGTTCATCCCACTTATTCACTCAGTCTTCAAGCGTTACATGGACCTTCTCAATGTCATGCCAATAATAAGAAAACAGACATAAATTATAGACCTTACTACAAAGTTGATTGTGTGGTAGCAAAACAAGGAGAAATAAGAATCAACAATGGAAACAAGAGAGTAAGGAAACAGACTCCAACATATATAGTCACCTGATTTATAATTAAGGTGTTACTTCATTTGATGGGGAAATGATAATCTTTTCAATAAATAGTGCTGAAGTAATTATATATCTATAAGGAAAAAAATGAACGAGGCCCCTACCTCACATCATACACAAATATTAATGTGAAATGGATGTTTGACCTGAATACAAAAAGTTAAATGATAAAACTTGTAGAAGAAAATATAGGAACATCATAGCTTCATGAACTTGGATCCAGTGAAGATCTTTTACACAGTTCACAAAAAGCATAATCATATACTCATAAAAGAATAAATAAATTGGGCTTCATTAAAATAAAAGTCTGCTTATCAGAAGGTACCGATAATAGAATACAAGAACAAACCACAGACTGGGAGAAGATATTTGCAATACATATTTGACAAAGGACTCATCAAGAATATAAATATTCCTAAAAATGAATTTTAAAAATGGAGACAACCCAATTAACTTTTAGATATACTTAACTCAAAATGGATAAGAGCTAAAACTATAAAACTCTTAGAAGAAAACATAGAAGAAAAGCTTCATGATATTGGATTCAGCAGTGATTTCTTAGATATGACACTAAAGCACAGGCAACCACAGTAAAAACAGATAAACTGAATTTCATAAAAATTTAAAACTATTGTACATCAAATGATATAGTCAAAAGAGGGAAAAGGCAACCTCCAGAATAGGTTAATATCCAGAATATATAAAGAACTCGTACAACTCTAAAACAAAAACCAAACAACCAGGTTAAAAACAAGCAAAAAACTTGAATAGACATTTCTCCAGAGAAGATATACAAATGGCCAACAAGCACATGAAAAGATGCTCAACATCATCATTCATTAGGGAAATATAAATCAAAACGATGAGAAACCACCTCACATGTAATAGGATGGCTACTTCAAAACAAACAAACAAACAAACAAACCCCAGAAAATAAGTGTTGGTGAGAATGTGGAGATATTGGAACTGTTGTGTACTGCTGGTGGGAATGCAAAATGGTGCAGCCTCTACAGAAAACAGTATGGTGATTTCTCAAAAAAATTAACAATAGAATTACCATATGATCCAGCAATTTCATTTCTGGGTATATACTCCAAAGAATTAAAAGCAGAGTCTCAAAAAGATATTTGTACACCCATGCTCATAGCAGTGTTATTCACAATAGCCCAAAAGTAGAAGCAACCCAAATATTTATAGACAGATGGATGGATAAACAAAATGTGGTATACATATGCAATGGAATATTATCCAGCCTTAAAAGGAAAAAAAATTATTCGGACACATTCTACAACATGGATTAACCTTGAGGGCATTATACTAAGTGAAATAAGCAAGTCACATAAGACAAATACTATATGATTCCAATTATATGACAGTCAAATTCATAGAGACAGAAAGAATGGTGGTTTCCAGGGGCTAGGAAAAGGGAAAGAGGAATAAGGAGTTATTTAATGCACGTGGAGTTTTGCAAGTTGAATATAGTTTTGGAGATTCATTTACATTGCACAACAGTGTGAAAATACTTAACACCATTGAACTAAAAAAATGGTTAGGATGGCAAATTTTATGTTATGTATATTTTATCAGATTTTTTTAAAATGGCAAAAGATTTGAATAAGTACTTTAAAAAAGATGTTATCTAACTGGTCAATAAGCATATGAAAAGGTGCTCAACACTGTTACTTATTGGGAAAATATAAATTAAGTCCATCACACTTTCACCAGAATGGCTAACACGAACCAAACAAAATTATACCAAATGCTGGCACAGAAGTGGATCAACTGGAACTCTTCGTGTTCATTGTTGGTGGGACGGTAGACTCAGGCATTTGGACATTTGATTGGCAAAATCTTCAAAGCTCAACACTCATCTACCCTATGACCCCCAAATTCCACTCCTAAGAACATGTTCTACAGAAATGCACATACATGTCTGCCAAAAAGCACAAACAAGAATGTTCACAGTAGCTTCATTCACGACAGCAAAAAACTGGAAGCAGCCCAAATACTAAAACAAATAGAATGGATAAATAAACTGTGGGACATTTACACAAGAATTATGACATAGTAATAAAAGAGAACAAAGTACTGCTACAGACAAAAATATGGATGGCTCTCACAGACATAATAAATAATAGAACTCAGACACTATAGACTGTTTACTATGATTCCACCGAATTGAAGTATAAGAACAGGCAACACTAATTTTATGGTAATAGAAATCAGAATAGTGGTTTGCTGTGGTGGGGCAGGTGGCTATTGACTAGGAAGGGGCAGGCAAGAGCTTTCTGGGGTGATAGAAATGTTCTACATCTTGATCTAGTTACATACATATTATATGGGTGTGTACATGTAAAAAGTATTTGAGTTGTATGCACTTCATACTATGTGTACACATAATGATATGTGTACATAATTGTATGTGTGTTATGCTCCATTTAAAAAAAGACATGAAGTTTTCTCTTGAATAATACAAAGCCTATAAGGAGAGAGACACAAACAAAAACAGGTAATAAGATGTAGTAGACACCATGATGGAAACATGGTTGGGAGAGGGAAGAGAATGCTCAGGGGGTAGGCTTCAGCGATGGTGCACTGGGCTCCTAAGGACAAATGGTATTTCACCAAGCAGAAAAGGGGACTAATGTGGGCAAAGGCATGACGATGCCGGGGGGAACACTGAGTATGTGAGAAGGCAGGTAATTCATTGTGGTTAGAGGGTCGGGTGTTAGAGCACAGTGGTGGGAGGCTGAGTTCATGAATCAAATCAGGCTTCAGATTTGTTTATTTAAATGAGTTCCCCGTAAACATTTGTCAGTGAATGAATGAGCCTTCCCTCAGTCATGAGGCATCTGATGCCTGGAGTCACAAGACAGGTGTATTTGCATGGCAACCAGCCCTGATGAGATACAGTAGTGGTGGGGTCATGGTGTCCATTTCTTTTAAAATTGTTAATTTCCTCAAAGTCTACTGTCTTCTAGGCCCCAGAATTTGAAACCATCCTCATTCCTTTCCAGTACTGATTCTGCCATAAAGCTGAGGGATGCTTTTGTATTTACCATCTCCCCCAACTTCCTTCCACTCAATCTCACCATCTTTGATAAATTGTTTATTTTTGGTTATTCTGGTAGTTGCCTTCAGCATCTTCAAATAATAGACTTAAATTGCTCTTCCCTGATCTGTCAACTGTTCACGTCCTGCTATGAAAAAGAAGAAATTTGTGCACATTCCTTTCTTTTCACCTCCTTTCCCCATCCATCTTCAAAAGTTACTTATATATTATTGCTCTTATAATGTCAAGTTTCATAACATCTATATTCTCCGCTATATTGTAATTATATAGTCTATAATTTAATTCTAAAAATTGAAACTAATAAACAACATGTTTGTGAAGATAATATTCCCTGGGAAACTACTTAGTATAAATTCCACAGGACTAAAATTTTATTACAAGGAAAAAGTCAACCAATCAATTTTTCTACAAAGAATTTATGGCTTCTTTTACTTCTTTTTTGAATCCCATGTCGTCATCTTTTTTTTCTTTTTTTTTTTTGATTGACAGAAAGAATTCTAAGAGTTTTTTGTAATATAGATGACTGAGTGAAAAACTTTATGAACTCTTACATAAAAAAGTCTTTATTTCGCTTTCAAAGTTTGAGGGGATAGAATTCTTATTTCAAAATCATTTGTCCTCCAGATGTTTGAAGGCACCGCTCCACTGTCCTGGGCTTCTTATATTACTGATGAGAAATTCTGATGTAAGTTTTGATTCTCTCTGGAAGCTTTTTATTTTTTATCCTTGATGTTCTGAAATTTTAACAAAATGGGTCTAAATGTCCTTTTCACTAATTCTGTCCTAATTTAGTGTGCTCTTTCAATTTTACAATCCATGTGTCTTTCTTTAACTGAGGGAGAATTTCTTTTGTTATATCTTTGCCTATGTCTACCCCTCCCTCTCCCTTGGTCATTGTCTGGTCTCTGCTTCTAGATCTCTATTTGATGGATACTGACGCTTCTGTACCTATCCTCCATGGGCATTAATTTTTTTTTTCTCTTTGAAGTTTTACTCTATATTATGGGCTATTTTCTTAGTTTTAATATCTAGATCACCAATCTGTCTTCATCCATATCCATTGTATCACTCGGTTCATCCACTACATTTTTTTTCAGGAGTCATATTTTTAAATTTCAATAATTATTTTCTTTTCTCTGATTATTCTATCTTCATAGGAACTACTTTCTATTAAATGAAACAATATCAATTATTGTTGAAGATACTAATGATAATTTATTTTAGGGTTTTCTTGTATTTGAGCTGTTGCCTTTTGTAAACTCTCTTTTTCTTTGTTCCCATCTTAGTCCTTCTCTTTCTGCTGTTGGTTTTCTGCTAATGTTTGGTGATCTTGGTTGTCCATACATATTTAAGAGTGAAGGACTATGTTGTGAAATTAGTATATGTGTTAGGATGCAGGTTCTATCTCCTGTAACAAGGACCCGACTGCAAGAGTGGCTTAGACGAGACAGAGTTTATTTGTCTTGTGTAACAGTCTGAGCATAAGTGGCCATGGGCTGATATGGTGGCTTCACAGCATGGGTATCTTTGATCTTACACTTCTGTCATCCTCAGCATTTGGCTTCCATCTCCCACCATCACACCCACATCCTGATCAACAGGAAAGAGAAAGGGGAGGGCAAGACCTGGAGTTGTATATATGATTTGGGTTCACACCAGCCACAGACCACACCTAGCTGATAGGAAGCCCAGGAAACGAAGTCTTCAGCTGGGTGGTACTCAGTTAACATCCATCACTACAGAAGAGAAAAAAGATACTGATGAAACAATGAACTGGATAGGGCTTTCTGTGAAGTCTTTGGTCTATTTTTCTGAAAGGTTTGGCCTTAAATATGATGGTGAAATCATGAGCCCCTCCCATGGGAGAGTTCTGTGTATGAGGGTAAAGCATTATGAGCTCCCTGTAGGGCTGTGGAGAGGGAGCTGGCCAGGGGACTCCTGCAACTGCCAAAAGAAGGGCTTTCCTCCTTGGTGGACATAGTGGTAGACTTCACTGGAGGCAGAACTGCCTGTGCCTCCCTGCTCGCTCCTTGCCACCATGCCAAGTCCCTGGGAGGCTTGGATCTCCCTCAGCTGGACTCCTCTCTCAGACGCTGGCTCGTTCCTTTCCTTAGCATTTACTGGGATTTGGCCTGCCGCTGGCTGCCTGCCTATAGAAAGTGAGAGGGGTTGAACTGTACTTGCTCTTCGGAAAAGTTCTTTAAGAGAGGCTGTAACCCTAGCATCCCCTTCCTGTCCTTTGTTTTGTTGGCTCTCAGCTTGAACTACGCTTGGCATTTCTGGGATAGAAATCACTTAGGCCTCTGGGGTCAGACACTGGGCTGCAGTGACGTCTGCTCTGATTTCCCTGCTGCTGCAATTTCATGGGCTTCCTTGCTTCCTAAGACTTACTAGCATTTTCCGTCCACAGATGGCATTCTGTCTTGTTTTCCAAGATTATGATGTCATCCTTCCAAAAGGCTTTCTCTGCCATCTAAGAATTCCCAGGGAAGACGTGGAGGTGGGCACTTGTGCTCTGCAGTAAGGAAATCACTGCATTGTGACTCAGGGCACATTTGACAAATGAAGAGCACATGACTTGCCCAGGGACACACATTCAATAAGGAGGACTGGGAGTCAGGGCAGGCATGTGGTCCAGAGTGTATGTTCCTGACTACCTCCCCATGTGATTGGAACTTTGCTCCAGGTGTAAGAATCTGGAGACTTAGCCTTTGCACCCACTTCGCTACCCCACTCTGCTACCTGCTTCCATATTTGAAAAAGAGGGTGTTGACCACAGTTGGGCTCTGAGAACCTTACCCACCCTGATATTCTGGAAGCTTTGCTACCCAGCCTGAGTTCACCAGCTGTCCCAGGTCTCCTCACCCCAAGCTTGATGCTGGGCCTCACTGAACCTTCCTACTAAGACTGTGTGAATATGACTCCTGCTTCTTGACATTCCAGGCTTTTTCTCCAGGACTGACCTGACCTCACCCTTCTGCCTGGCTGGATATCCCACCCTGTGACCCCCTCTCTAGCTTCCCAACCTGCTTCTTCCCACTCCCTCCCACCTATGCCCCAATTCCTCCCCTCCATTTCTACCTCTTAGCTATGGATCAAGCCTCTCCCTTGGTCCTGATGCCTGGTCCCCTTCTCTTCTTTGTCTAGTCGAATCCAACCATCACCCTGCCAACTTCTCCCTGGGGCCTCCAAGGTCCCAGATAGAACCTTTACCCTAGGATTCGGCTAAACCTCTATGCAGATAATACTAATACTCTTAATCGCACCTGGCATGGGTGCATGATTACAGCTCACTAAAGGCCTTCGCAGTCACCATTTCATCTAATTGACCAGGTTCTTCCCTGCAGAGAGGACCTACTGTTCATGCTCCATCTCCCCCCTCAGAAGATAAACACAATGTCTGAACAGCGCTTTACCATTGAACAGTTCCTCACCACAGCCCTCGGGGAAGGGCCTTATCACCTAATTTTGCTAATTTTGCAGAAGAGGAAACAGATGTTCAGAAAGGTGTGGGGCTGATTCACCAGGGGCTGATTCCATGACCCAGGCATGCTTCTCGAGGAGACCTTGCTTCCTGAGTTTGCACCCAGGATCAGACTAATTTCTGTCTTCATGCCCCATCCTTAGCCCTGGCAAATACGGTGTCCTGAACTCAGGAGGGATACGTTGACATAAAAAAGAGAATTTGCCAAGGCCTAGAATCACCCTCCTACAGCACCTCCCTCCAGGGCATGCAATGCCTGCCCCCACCCCCACCTCCATCTTTGCCCTTGAGAAGATGGGCAGAGGTGGGATCTTGAGAGCCTGAAATCCTGGTGTCTTTTTCCTTCTCCCAGAACCTCAGAAAACCCAATGGCATTTCTTCTTTGTCCAGAAGACAGGGGGCAGCCTCTGCTAGTTGTCCTTGCCAGTCCAGCAGAGTAAATCCAGCCCCTCCTCCCAGGATACAGTCCTCGGAGGCTCTGGGGCAGTGAGAACAGAAGTGGGGAATACAGGACTGCCCTGTGGAGGGAGAAGTGGAGGGCAGCCAGGTGCTGGCTGAGTCCTCTCCCTGGATGCCAGGCAAGGCACAGCCCTACTCACTCACCCCGAGACACCCACTCCCTTCCTGAGAATTCTAAATCCTTCTAACATTTAAATCCTCTCCCAATGGGTTCCCCAGTAGGTTGCAGCTCAAGTGAATGATCTCTCTTTCCCAATGGGATCACACCCCTGCTTTCCTGCCCAAGTCACTCAGAGCCCCCCTCTCTGTGGCAATGACAGCTGCCAATTCTTGACCGCTTACTGTGTGCTCAGGGCTGGGCTCCAGACGCTGTACTGATGGTTTCGCCCACCGTATCTCCACCTACAGATGTTAGACAGCAGAGGCTTTTATCGCCTTCACATTTTCTGTGCCTGCCCCACTGTAGCACCATGGGTGTTTGTGAGTGAATGAAAGAAGTTTTAATTACGAAAAA
The DNA here is from genome assembly GCF_951640355.1 of Cnephaeus nilssonii. Lineage (NCBI taxonomy): Eukaryota > Metazoa > Chordata > Mammalia > Chiroptera > Vespertilionidae > Cnephaeus > Cnephaeus nilssonii. Next base: position 73,531,106 of record NC_137078.1, read on the forward strand.
CCTTAGTTAGTGTATAGTTTACAGAAGCCACTTAAATTCCTTCCTGGAAAAAGGGGATATATTAATTTCCAAAACTAGAGAATCTGTTAATGAATAGGATTTTCTAAATTTTGAGTGTCTCTCTCATAAGCCTAACTTATGGAACCTGCTATATTAGATGGTGTCTAGTATAATTCACAGACCATAAAATTCACTCCTCTAAATGTATAATGGAGTGGATTTCAGAATATTGACAAAGTTGTGCAACCATCATCATCCTCTTATTCCAGGAGATTTCATCACTCTGAAAAGAAACCCAGTGTCCATTAGCAGTCATGCAGATTCCCTGTCCCCAGCCCCTGGCAATAACCAACTTATGTACTGTCTGTCTCTATGGATTTGCCTATTCTGGACATCTATATATATAAAAGCCTAAGCGACTGTCCAACCATTCAACCGTTTGACCAGTAGCTATGACGCACAATGACCACCAGGGGGCAGACAATCAACGCAGGAGCTGCCGAGCTGTGGTGACTTGGCAGCTGCGGTTCTCGGGTAACACACGTGGAACCAGAGAGGAGGGAGCCCGATTACGGGGTGCATCACCCAAGAACTGCCCTCTCGCAATCCGGGACCCCTTGGGGGATGTTGGAGAGCTGGTTTCAGCTTGATCCCCGCAGGCCAGGCCGAGGGACCCCACCTGTGCACGAATCCTCTAGTTTTATATAAATGGAATCATACAATATGAGTGTTTTTTTGTGTCTGGCTTATTTCACTTGGTGTAATGTCTTTAGTCATTTACTTTAAGAAAATCAGCATTTCAGGATGTATCTCAAGCACCCTGGACCCCAGGGGATCTGAGTCCACACTGCCTGTAGGGTCAAGGGCAGCCATGAGCTGTCAGGACAGCATAGAGTCTGGCAGTGTGGGAGTCAGATGGGAAAGCCTGGTCACAGCAAGGCCAGTCAGAGGCCAGTCGCAAAACAAGTGGTGGAACCAGTTACACATGAGGACTACACATGCATGGTCCTCGGGGGAAGAGAGAGCCCAGACCTAATACTCTGGTGGGTGTCAAGGCCACCAGCTGGGCCTGCCATTCTGAGTCTGGGGGGACAATCCCATTTCTGAGTGGCCTCAACAGAAGGTACGGGTCCCCAGAGCTGGACTGGATCAGATATGGGGGTTCAGAGCAGCAACAGCCACCCAACCTCTTTGCCCTCCTCTCCATCTAACCCAGGCATCCTTCTAGCTGGGAAGCAGCGCCTGGCAGGAAGTCCCACAGGCTGAGCTGAGCCCTTTGGTCTTGGGCAGTGTGTGCATGAACTGATTACTTCATTAATTAGTTAATTCCTGTTTTGTTTTTTAACAATTTTCACTTGCTTTATTCCATCGAGGATCTGAGGTGGTTTACAAAAACAAAATAAGCACACAAATTAAAAAATGACAAGTCAACCCAGGGGAGATGGAAGACAGAAGTGCAGACCAGAGGGCCAGATGAGCAAGGGTAGGTAGTTTAGGGGGCCCCACATGTGGCTCTGGGCCCTGGGATCAGGGTGCAGCTTCCTGGCAGCCAAAGAAAGAAGGACAATGTAGTTAATCGCACATTCTCAGTGTCCTGATGATAAACACACCTGTTCTCAGGAAGAGCAAAGCTCTCCTTGGCACTAAGATCTGAAGGGAATTTCTCCCATGCTGTTTTCAATAGGGAGCCATTCATTAAGTCATTCCTCCAATGCATCTTGGACTCCAGCATGCCAGCACTGGGCTGGCTCAGATGCCAGGTGGGCCCCACCCTTTGCATCATTAGCTCTTGTTTGGGAAACACTATGCCATTTGGTGACCACCATGCCAAGTTTTGCCAGAAACACATACCATCTGTACTGTTATTTATGTAGTATTTTAATTTGCATTGACTTGTTAAAAGATCATCTCATCCTAAGCAATAAGGATCACCAGTATAACTGCCTACTCCAAGGTTTTATTGAATTAAATAAATTACTAATAAAAGGAAGAATTTCACCCATGTTTTTCTCTAAAATCACCTCATGTTTCACTAGTGATTTGTGTTCCAGCACTTGACATAAGCCCTACCCCTCACCCCATGCACTGGGGCACGCCTCCCCCTTTATGGAAGGCAAAGCACCTCACTTTCTCCTGACAGAGTGATGGTGGCAAGCGATCCTGGGTGACTCTGGTTAAGGCTCCCCATCACTCCCCATGCTCATAGAGCTGGAGGGACCCTTGAGCAGCATCCAGTTCAAAGCCCATGTGTGACAGACAAAGATGTTAGAACTCAGGGAGCAGAAGGAACTCACCCCAAATCACAAGGCTAGTGATAGGGCAGCTGTCAAGACTTCTCCCTCTGTCTTCGTCACTGCCCCAGATGGACTGTGAGCATCTCTATAACCAAAGACTGGAACTCACCGAAGGAGTGTAAGAGAGGGGCTGGGTTCTCACCTAACCCTGCAGTAAGCCCTGTGAGGGCAGGAACCTCGTCTGGTTTGTTCACCCAGGTAAATCTAGCTAGCACCCCGTGCTCTGTCTGACACGTAGTAGGTGCTCAGATAACAACTGTAGAATGTTAACACCAAGTTTAAGACAATGGTCTCCTCTAGAAGTGGGGGAGGGACTTTTGATTGTGGGGGGCTATGCAGGTTTCCACTGTATATGTTGAAGTCTTTTTTTAATTTGTCAATGACAATTGACATTCAATATTATTTTATATTAGTGTCAGGTGTACAGCATAGTGATTAGACATTATTATAATTTACGAAGTGATCCCCCGGTAAGTCTAGTACCCACCTAGCAACACACATAGTTATTACAATATTATTTACTATATTCCCTATGCTGTACTTTACATCTCTATGTGTTGAAATCTTCTTAAAGTGAGGTGGTGGGTTTACTGCTGTTTGTTATATTATTGTCTATTTTGATGTTGCTGTTTGTTTGAACATTTTATAAAATGTAAACATATTTGTTAAATACATGAATAAATCTAGTATCACAAACAAGTGTATTTTCTCTCTGCTAATATAGCACCTGTGCCCCATCTCAAGTACTAGTAGCTCTAACTGACATGGAAGAAATGGCTCTGGTTTCCATGGCAGGTAAACCCCACGGGGGTCTTCTCAGCTCGTCACCTCTCCTCTACTCCCAAAGCCTGTGGCACTTGGGTGGTGAATCTGAACATAACTGAGGCCAACCGAGGCAGAGTCCATCTCAAACCAGGCCGTGACATTGCTGGGGTGGCTCACACAAACCCACCCGGTCTGAGAGAAGACACGTGGAGAACCCCAGCTGGACCCGAGCGGGCAGAGCACCACATCAGGGCAGTGAGTGTTTCTGTAAAACCCAGCCACCAACCAATGTCTTTGCTCCCACCTGCAGAACAGTCTAGTCTTGGCAGATAGATTTTGTGAACAACATACTATCTTGTTGGATCAAATGCCAGCCTAGGATGCACTTTGAGACTGCCAGGACGGATCCACAAAGTCACACAGTCCCAGGTCTGGAAGGGACCTCCATGGTCATTGTCACACATTCCCATACATGCCTCAAGTCTGCCTAGGGGCTGCTCCCAGGAGGCCACTCATGTCCTGGGGCAGTAGCCATCACTCTTCTTTGTTTGCAAGAAGGTGGGGGCCGGCATTTTTTTGTTTTTATAAAAATGGAACCACCCCTGTACATTTCTCTACACCTTGCTTTTCTCATGGAAAGTCTTTCTAAGTCAAAGGTCAACCTTTTATGAGCAATTTGAATACACCAGGCACAGTTATAAGCACCTCACATACACCAAGCCTATAGGGCAGGGACTATTATAATCCCTACTTAAAAAGAAAAAGAAGACTGATAGTCAGAAAATGCGCATAACACAGCTTGTAAGTGCTGGGATCCAGATTGAAACCCACAGTCTGTCCCCCGCCCTCCCCTGTGTTCCTAACCACTGCATCTTACTGCCTTTCTGAACAGAGACAGGGCTGTCTTATTCTTTTTGAAACCGAATGATGGACTCTGGTCTGGATATAACACTTTCAAATGTTCCCTACTGTTAAATTCTCGGATTTATTATTATTATTATTATTATTATTATTATTATTATTTTTTTTTTTTTTGCTGCTAGAATAGCACCAGACTGTGAAGATATGTCTTTACAGTCTGGTGCTATTGTTCTATAGGTTGGATGATCAGAAGTGGGACTGCGGGTCAAAGGGTGTGTGTGTTTTGGGTTGAAGACTAGACTGTTTTGCAGGTGGAAGCAAAGACATCGCTTGTGGCATCTTCCTAAGGATGGGCCATGTGGTTTTCACGCACTAGTTTTGCTTTTGTCCTAAGGACATACCTCTGACCCCTCTTCTCCAGACCAACCTCTGTTGGGGACAGTGTTCTCTTTTCCAGTTTCTTCAAATGGCCCTCTGACAACATGGTTGGGTGTCCCCAATAGCTGGCCCAGACAACTCATAAAGCTCAGAGCCTCTAGGATGACCCCCCCACTGAAAGACACCTGCAGAGAGGGGCAGATTCTATGCGGATGTCAGTGGTGTAGCAGGAGAGACCCAAGCAGGTGGGGCTCAGAGTTCTTATCTTCAACTCCTCCCCAATCACACACATGCCTTCCTGAGACGGAGGCGCTTGGCAGGATAGTAAAGACCAGCCAAATTCTACCCTCACACAATAAAAAGAAACACATTCTTTACTTAGAGAGGATGCCAATGGTTTTGGAGCCAGAAAGGTCTCCACGCATCTTCTAGCTCAACGACTAACCCCGCTCATGCACTGGGTGTAGGGCAGCATTTATGTGAGCTCAGAGCAGGGTCACAGGAGGGAGGGATGCTTTCCTCCAGTTCCCTCTGCCTGCTGGTTCCTAGAAACTGTCTTACTAGAAAGGCATAGTGTAAATATTTTGCTAAGCAGCCAAGAGAGGAAACTTACCCAGGCTGAGCTGCCCTGTGCTGGGCACTGGCCATGGACACAATGCTCAATGAGGGCCATTATCTAGGAAGGGAGGGCTGTTTGTTCCGCTGCGGGTCAGTGCCAGAGCCCGGAGCCACCAGGCTTGCCACTCTGGCTGCCACACAGAAGAGCCTCCTTGCGCTCAGCAGACTCTGTGGTTATGCAATACCGGGCCAGGAGGTTAACTCTCCCCGGACAGGAGCCAAGCCTTGTTCCTTCCTGCCTGAGCATGTCCATCTGAAAATGCTCAAAATTGAGGGCCTCAGTGTTTGTAAAAAATGCTCTGGCCTCGAACCTGCTGGTTTATTCCAAAGGGCGTAGCGTGCCCATCCCTGTAGCTCCTGGCACCCTCCTAACGAGGCCCTGGGCCCCAGCCATGGTGTCTGCCCATTGCTCCTTGGGTATCACACTCACAAGCCTCCCAGTCCTGCCTCCCAGCCTGTGCTCTGCCATTCCCTCTGCATGGAACATTCCTTCCCTCCCCTTCCTCTGTCAGTGTGTCTAGTCTAAGGCACCCCTTTCTTAAGCACAAGTCCCATCTGACATCCCCCACAGCCACCAGTGACCAAGCTGAAGTAACAAGTTTTCAAGCCAAAAGAAATCTTGGAAATGATCTATCCAACTGCCCCATTTTCCAGATGAAAAAAACTGAGGCTGAGACAGGTTGACTAGGCTGAGAGCAGAGTGAGTAAATGTATCAGTAGGCTCTCCTCTTAAACTCCTCTCTGACACCTGGCATCCCATCCGTCAGGGGGTCGGATCAGCTTTGCCGTCAATGTACCCAGAATCCAACCACCCCCACCACCTGCACAGCCTCCAGTCTGGTGTGCAACACTATCCCCCCTTAGGATGGCACAGCCTCCAGCTGGTCTCGGAGCTGTCTTGGCCTCCTGCAGAGTGGTCTCCACACAGCCAGGGGGCCCTTTAAGAACGCATGCAGAATCTATTCTGATGTCAGTGGTGCAGCAGGAGAGATCCTAGGAGGTGGGGCTCAGAGTTCTTATCTTCAGCTCCTCCCCAGGCACACACGTGCCCTCCTGAGACATAGGCCCTTGGCAGGACTGTGCTCAGACCTCCAGTGGCTTCTCAATTGTCTGCACACCCTCTGCCTGTCACTTCTCCAGCCTCCTAAGCCCCCCACCTCCACCCCGCCGGCATGATCCTACCTCTTACCGACACTCTCCTAGAGAGCACAGTGCTCGCTCCTCACCCCAGGTCTGCTTAGATGCCACCTTCTCAGTCAGGTCCTCCTGACTGTCATCTAGACACATACTATACATTTTACATAACAAAAGGTAATATCTTCATATGTATTTTATTGATAATATAGACATATCTTTACTCTCTCCCAAAGTATACAGTAGGTGATACGGTGATAGCACAGGAGTGAGCAAAAGCAGCTTTACAGTTGTTATACAAATAAATACTACCATAAGTAATAAATAATAACACAAGAATAAACTCTGTGTTTCACAGACTCACAACTGCAAACCTACTTTTGCCCCACCCGCATGTTTGTTGTTTCTTCCGTTAGCATGTACCTCCAAGAGGCAGGCCTTCTTGCGCTTTATCCCCGACGATGGCGCCTGGTGCCTTGGTTTAGGCTGATTTTAGGGACCCGCCTCTTTGAGGACAGATGATGGTGACGATAGTGACACAGTGTGTGTGTGGAAGGGGACGAGTTTGGTAGCACATGCAGGACCAGTGGAAGGACGGGCTCTGAGGGCTCCAGGGAGGCCACTAGGAGGCTGCCCAGATGCTATATTTTTAGGGCCCTTTTGGGGGAAACACCCAGACCTGGGCCTCAGAGCTGCTCCACAATAGCAAATTCACAGAGGCGGCCACAGAGGCTCTCTGATGGGGCTCCGAGAACCCAGGCCTGGCTGGCCCCTCCCTGCATTTAGGCACCTTGAGTCTGCAAGCCCTGGAATGTACATATATTTAAAAGCTCTCAGTGGGTGACTGGTAGGCCCTGCTGGGCTTGGGGACCTCAGTCAAGTCCTCTGCACGGAACTTTAGCTCCAATAATGCATATCTGTTGAATGATGAAAGAGAGATGGATGGGAAGGGGGGAAGGAGCTAAAAGATAGTCACCGGAGAGGAAGAGGAAGGTTCTGAGCAACCAAAGGATCCCAGGACGCATGCCAACCAGCACAAGCACACACCGAATGGCAGGGCTTGTCCTGACAGGCGGGCGGGAGGATCCAGGTCTCACTGGCTCTCCCACACCTGCAGCTACGCTGGCAGGAGCACAGATCTCCATCAAACAGAAACGCATGATTCTGTTTGTCATTGGGACTGACATTTTTCTTTATCCAGGGCACACTTTCGTTGAGGTTGGTTGGGTTTATTCTAAAGAGGGGCCCGACTGAGTTACCGGGTGACTGACTGTTCAAATTTCTCTGCTCTGGCCCATCCTGACTCTGCTCGCGTCTCTGCGCATCCTCTCTTTCACCTGAGCCCTTTCTTCCTAGTGCCTGCGCTCATTCCTCAGGCTTTGGTCCCTAATCCCCTACTTGTCTCTCTCTGCATTTCTCACCTTGTCTTATTAGCAGCTTCCACAGCTGCACGCATCACCTGCCCAGCCCCGGGGCTCCCAGTCCTGCATTTCCAGCTGCCGGCATCTTGGCTCGGTGATCCCACTGCCTCTCAAATTCATTATGCTTGGCATCAAACTCATCTTTTCTCCTCCTCTGCCTCTGGTACCACTATTCTCCTCACCCCCAGGACCGCAACATCAGAATCACCTGGGAACCCTGCTCATCTGCCCCCATATCACCCTTCTGTCCATCCACCCCACCCAACCCCTCATTTACACACTTACTGAGAGCACCCTGGGTACCAGGCTGTGCTGGGCTCTGGGACATTCACCACGGCTGTCCCTCTTCCCTGGGCGGGACCTCCAGGACCACCCAGGCCCTGAGGTTGTGAGGAAGCCTGTTCCAAACCAGGCAGTTCCACATCTGCAGGAAATCCAGTGTGGCCCTGGGCAAGTCTCCTGCCTCGTCCTCCTCTGCTCTTTGAGAGGATTATTCACTCCTGCCTCACCTCTGCCCAGCCTGGCTGTGATGCCCACAGGGGACGTCAATCTGAAGAATGCTGATGCTCATCACCCTCAGCCCTGCTGCAGCCTTCTTTATTCCTACAGACCATGGCTCTAACCCTGCAGCCTCCTAACCTCCAGGCGGAGACAGGGCCCCAGAATCTGCATCTTAAAGAAACACCCTAGACCAGTGATGGGCAACCTTTTGAGCTTGGTGTGTCAAACTTCGCCAAAAAACTGAGTATAACTCGGGTAGTGTGTCACTTTGAGGAAAAAACTAACTCCAAGACTCTAGTTGCAAATGTTTCATCCTCAGGAGCAGCAAATGTTTCATCCTCGGCATGCGGCCGCGTGTCATCAGAAATGGCTATGCGTGTCAGTGCTGACACGCGTGTCATAGGTTCGCCATCACTGCCCTAGACAATTCTGTTGCAGGGTGTGTGTGTGTGTGTGTGTGTGTGTGTGTGTGTGTGTGTACCACACTTCGAGAAATTCTGGCTCACAGGATAAAGTTCAAATTCCCTCAATACTCCCCAGTCCCTGGTCAGACCCTAGCCTGTTTTCCACTCCTGGGTCCGTCCCATCAGCCTCCCCCAGGAGGGCCCTCAGCGCTCACCAGGCTGGTCTGTCCACTCACCGCCCTGAACCCAGAACCAATTCTGCCCTCCTGTTAGTTCCCCAGCACAGAAGGCCTTCCTGACCTCCCTCCTCTCTCTGAAAGTCCCTTTCCCACCAAGCAAGATCCAATCCAAATGCCTTCTCCTTCCTCTATACAGGTCAGAAGTGCCACTTGTCATTGGTCCCCAACAGTCACATGCACCGTGGTATCCACCTGAGTCCCTGGCTGGCTCTTGTTCTAGCTTCCTAACTAGACCTCGCTCCCTGAGGGCCACCATCCCTCAAGCAGCTCTTGTGTTCAAGAACAAAGGCTTATGGAGCACCTGTGAAAACCTAAACTCCTACCCCAGGGGCACGCAAAGGAGGAAGGCAGAATTCCTGCCTGGAGGGGCGCTCTCTCTAAAGGCAAAGGCGGAGGGTGCTCGCATAATTGATCAGAGGAGAAATAAAGATAGGGAACCACAGGATCCCAGAGCAAAGGTTCCTAAAGCCACGGGGGAGGGGCACACGGGAGGCTGAGAAGGAAAATCCAGGAAGAAGGAACAGCATGAGTGAAGGATGAAAGTGTGAGGAGTTCCACAGGAGCAGGGGGAGGAGGAGGAAGAGGGATGGAGACCGGAACGGCTGGGTTGGGAATGCTGAGCTAAGGAGCTGGACTCATCCTGTAGGTCAGGGGTTGGCAATCCAGCCCGCTGCCTGTTTTTGTACATAAAGTTTTACTGGAACACAGCCACGCCATTCTCTTCCACCCTGTCCATGGCTACTTTCACGTAACAACAGCAGAGGTGTGTGTCCAGCAACGCTTAAAATACTTACTCGCTGGCCATTGAGAGGAAAAGTTCTGCCGATCCCTGTCATAGGCGTTGGAAGCCATTAGTGAATGTTAAGCAGGGGACAGCATGATCAGATTTGCGTTTTGTCTTCCTATCACTCTGGGACAAGGTAGGGATGGGCTGGAGCAGACAAGCCAGTGGGAAGGGAAGGTGGTAGGGAGGCAGGTATACTGTCCAGGTGGGGTATGGATATCAACAACATAGTTGTTTATTAAGAGATGTATTAAGAGTTGTTGTGTGCCCTCACTGGGCTAAGGAAGCCCTTTACACATATTCCCTCATTTAATCTGCACCGCAACTGCAGGTACTGCTGTTATCCCCATCTTACAGATGAGGAGGCACAGAGAGGTGAGGCAGCTAACCCAAGGTCACACAGCTGGTATGCAGCCGAGCCAGGACGCAGACCCAGGGCCAAGCTCAAGGTCTTTGGGGTCGAGCATGTTTGCTTGTTGACGGATCCCTACCAGCCTCCCTGAGAATTCACAGAACACAGTCGTCCACAGGAGAAAATCTACCCCGTGTTGAGTCAGGCAGGAAGTGGGAGGCAGGAGTGTGGCTATTTTGGAAAAGCGACATGAAAAACCACGAAACTTCCTACCTGTCCCGTTTTGCTCCCATCTGTCCTGGGAAACAAGGCTGCCCCTCTCTTAGATAAAAACGTGTTTCTCCCCACACAGCGGCTCTGCTGGTGGTGGTGGGAGCGAGCACTAAGCTTAGCACACGCTTGCTATTTTTAAAGGACTAGATAAACAAACAGGGCTATGTAAATAAGAAAAAAAATGAGGTCATCCCTTTAAAATCTAAAAATGTTCTTATTCTATGGGGTGAGCAGCAAAACCTCAGAAAGAACTGGTGCTTTTTTATCCCCAAGAGGCCTTCTCCAGCCCACAGCCTCTCAAAGCCAGCAGGCTCGCCCTTCCCTCTTTGCACCCACCGCGGGAAGGCAGGGGGCCTGGGAGGAGGGACTCCTGGGTTTTATTCCTGGCTCTGTAGGCTTTGCCTCCAATGCCCAAAGCCACTGCCCAACCCAGTCACCACCTGCCTGGGGCCCTGCCGGGTTACTCACAAGCGTTGCCCATGCTCATGTGCCTCTTCCTGCCCAAAGCTGGCTTGGCGTGCTGACCCAGCTGACCTCTGCCTTCCCTCTCCTCTCCCCGGCCCCTTCCCCCACCTTGATCTGCTGAGTGGGTGCAGAGGCCCTTTGCATACTGATGAGAAGCTAGCTACATGCTCATTCCACCCCACCCCATATTTCTTCCAATACTTTAAACTTTCCCCACGTTCTTCTGGACCTCTTCGTCCAAGCCGACGGCTGGAACTCATTAGAGGAGCCGCAGAGAGCTGCGTTTACGTCATCAACAATAGTTAGGAGACACCTTAACTTTGGCAGAAACTCACGAGGAGGCTTCTCCATGCTTCCCGCACCCCCTTCCTGGTCACCTCACTTCTCTCCTCCATCTTTTACTACCTCCCCCCAACTCTCGGCATCCGTGGTTCCTCCATTATCCTTAAGCACAGAAACGAGAACCACCAAAATCTGCCAAAGGGGCAGTTTTCAAGTTGTGTTCTATGGACGTGTTTCAGGGGTTCCTCACGTGTCACATGAGATTTTATTCCAAAATATAGTTTGACTCCTAGTAAAACCTCTAAGAAAAATGGACCTGCACCTTAAATCATGGTCTATGGCACAGGGTGCCCACTAAGCACAGCCGAGGGTGCCGCTTAGCGTGGTGTGTGCTTCGGACTAAGCCTGGGCAGATCTTGAACTTCAGTGTTGAAATATGTCTTCAGCTGGAAAGTTGGAGCTCTTTACTGGGCATCTTTCCGTTGTTGTTTAAATTCAGGACTATACATGCTTCCATAAACCACACAAACAAGGTCTCTCTAAGGCTCTCAGCGATATGCAAACGTATTACATGAATTATCACAAAAATGCAATAAATGACTGTGTGCTTCCTGTCTGAGTGTTGTAATAAGAAGGAATTCAAGCAGTTGTTTGAAACTGTCAGTGATGCAAACCAGAATTCCCTTCTCCTTCCCGAACGTCCACAGAACTGTGAACTGAAGACCATCCTGGGCTGCAGGTAAGCCGATAGGACCGGCTGTCATTCACAGCCTCTTACTGATAGGACTTAGAATTTTCCTAACCCTGTGCAACCCAGCCAAAACAAAAACGAAAAGGCAATCCTGGATGTTACAGCTGCTAGAGCATCTAGAACACAGGCCAGCAAATTTCCAGAAAGGGCCAAATAGTATTTCTGTCTTTGTGGGACAGTCTGTCCCAACCACTCCGCTCTGCTGAAGAGCAGCCAATATGTGAATGAGTGGCATGGCTGTGCTCCAATAACATTGAATTTACAATGATCAGGCTGTAGTTTGCCCGCCCCCATCTAGACCCGAGATTCCAATGCGTCCACGCATCAGAGTCATTGTTCTATTGATGGACTGTGATAATAAACAGGTGTTAAAATTTCTACTTTACAAATAAATGTGTACTAATAAACTACCACTTTAACCATTTTGTATCATTGGCATCCCATGCAGGATTTGATGTGTAAAAAATGGCTTCTAAGACTACAAACGTTTGCAAACTACTAGCACGGAGCTTTGCTGCTGAGAAAATACTTTCATATCCATTTTCAAATTAGGTTCGCTCTCTAGTCACTTATTCGGAAATCACATTCACTCTGAAATGAGGTCCTTACTAAAGCAGGGGCTCTGACTCAACATTTCAGATGGTGTCAACGGGCCTCTCCAGCACAGGGGGTCCACGAGGCCACGGAAGGCTGGCACGCGGCAGGCTCCTGCCTGGCACACCTGCCGGGCCTGAGCCTTCCACTCACTCAGATGCCGTGGATTCCAGCCCCTTCCTGGTGGCTGGGGAAGCTGGGCCAGCAGTGGGCCATGCGTGCCGGGCACTCCAGAAGCACTGAGTCAGCATCCCATTAATCACAGATGCTTTTATTCCCTCGGGAGAGCACAGGAAGGGGTGGGGACCAGACTTCTTGCTGGAACTGACAGCTCACTTCCCTCTGAGCCAGTCCCATCCTCTACAGACTCTTCCCTGCAGCTGGCAGAGCCCACGAGGACAAAAGGACAGTTTGGGAGTGAAGTGGGGAGGGCACATGCCATGTCTGGGGAGGATTCCTCCTCTGCACTGCCCAGGACAGCTCCCCCATGTCTCTGCCTGCGTCCCTCAGCGGTTTCTCAGGTACCCACTGCACCCCTAGCTGAATAAGCCCAGCTCTGCCCTGAGACTGCCCATGGGGGAGACCCACGATCTAACTGTGATAGGTGCAGAGGAAATAAATGCTAAATTGAGGCCCCATGAGAAATCATCCCAAGGAAGGGGGGCCATTCATTCCAGCTCTATTGATGCCTATGACATGTAGACATTCCTGTGGGGGTGGGGGGCATCCTTGAAGCTGTTACGGCCCCTCAGGAAGCATCTTGGTGGAGAAGAAGTACTGGGTCTTTTGTAACCGGAGGCTCTGTTCCTTGTTAGCTGTGTGACTATCTTTAAGTTACTGCACCTCTTCATGCTTTTCCTTATTTCCACAAAAGGGGCCATGAATCAGCTGTGCTGGGTTTTCTGCAGGACCTAGTCTTGTCTGTAAAATGTAAAGTGTCAGGGCCACGTGCAGTGCCAGGCCTTCCTTCACCCCGACTCTCAGGAACTCAGGCACTGGGACCCAAGGGCAGAGCCCGACAGACAGACACCTCACAGCACTGCTCCTGGCAGGACGGGGTGGCGGCCCAGCTGCCTGTGAGTCAGAGGGACTGCTCATGTTTGGGGAGCCCTTGTTGTGTGCCCGCATCATTCTAGGGGCCTTGCTTGGATTTCACAGCAGCCCTGTGAGGTAGGCACCACAACTTGCCTATTTTATAAGCGAGAAAGATGAGGCAGAGGGACTGAGCAGCTTCTGGGGCTGGGATTGGAACTTGGGGAGACCCAGAGCCTTCATTATTAAGCACCACGTCAAATAGCCCTCTCACAATGAGGCTCAATGCCCAGGCCTTCCTCAGAGTCCAGGGGACGATTCCTTCCCCTCCGCTGGGAACACTGCTCACGGCCTCGTCCAGTGGGCAGAGGCCTGGGCCCGGCACCCGCAGTTCAGGCTACAGTGATGCCATCTCTGAGGGTTGCCTAAGCCTGCTCTCCTCTCCATGAGAAAACTTTCGCTTGGAGGGAAGGGGATGCTGACCACATACAGGGCTGGGAAGCAACCCCTGGGGCTCAGAGCCATGCCCACAGGACTAGCATTCCAGAGACCCCGGTAGGAGGCCCAGAGGCCAGACCTTGGCTGTATCAGAATCAAAATATAGGTCTCTGTATCTTCACCCCTCAGGCAGTCTGATTCACAGACCATTGGTGGGCCAGGGAGTCAACTTTTTTTGTTTTTTAACCAGGCACTCTCCCCGCCACTCCTCTATCTTTGGCAATACTGATGCACCCACAGCCAGACAAAACATCCAAGACATATTTCCAACCCAGTGAGCTTCTACAGCACACACCTAACCTGAACTTCTAACCTGAAACCATCACACATACCTGAAGAACAAAAAAGATCACGCACACACTCACACTCACACACACACCCTAATGCTGGGCGCTTCCCAGGCCAGCTCAGTCAGTATCTTTGGAGCTGAGGCCCTGCTACTGGCACTTTGAGGAATTCTCCAGGTGATTCTAATGTGCAGCCACGGCCCTGGACCTGACATCCTTTCAACTCTTAACAAAGGGGTGGGCCCTGAAGAGATGGTGCTCAGTCTTCAGCACCCACTGGGCTCCTCTGACCAGGGAGTGGGTGACAAGAGCCTTCAAGGATGGGGGGTGGGGAGAGGCAAAGAGGCGATGGAGCTCTGGTGAGCAGGACACAGTGGGGCTGGCGGGCGGGGAGGCTGTGCTCCCTGGAGAGGAGTGTTGCCAGGGACAGAGTGGAAACTGAGGAACTGGGGACCCAGGACTACACTTGGGGGACACAGCATGAGGCAGTGCAAGAGTGCCTGCACTCAAGGTCTCTACTCCTGGCCAAGGAAGTCCCCAGAACGTCTGGCTATCACAGAGGCTGAAGGAAGGCAATAGCAACAACAAAAACAATACATTTCAAAGCGGATGAACACTAGCAAGCTTAGGCAAGAAAAACCCAACGGCTCCCCAGCGAGCATTTTCAGCGCCCGCCCATTTCTTACCTGTGCTGCAGGCACCACTTTCGATGACCAAAACTGAAACGCTGTTCTCGTTGAAAACCAGCGTTCATGTCCACTCCTGCGCCGCCCTCGCTCACGCTCTGCTCTTCCCTCCCCAAGGGAGAGCTTGCCTGGACAGTGTTTCTTGCGGCTCCTCCATGAACTAGTTCGAGGCTGCCCGGTTTGTGTCTCGAATCCTGCAGGGGCGGTTGAAACACAGGGTCAAGGAGTTTGCTTGGTCAACTTCTTTAGACACAGAGCAATCTCTACCTGGTCCCAGGAGGCCCAGGCCCCCAGCTCCTCCCAAGCTGCTTGTCTTGGTGCAGGGCTAGACCCCCAGTTCCCCAGGGAAGACGGTGTGGCCTGGCGGCCACCTTATACCAGCTCCTCCTGACCTCCCTGAGCCCCACCTCTTCACCGGTAGAGGAGGCAGGTTCAGGGCAGGAGCTGGACAGTTACTGGATGAATGGACGAACGAGTGAGCATCAGTTTTCAGTAATCAACTTGCCAGGTTGTTGTCAGATTGAATAAGAAAATAGGAGAGAAACCCGAGTTGTTGCAGTGGAGTATGGTGTGGTGTGTCACATCCACACCGCTCACTTGGGACTGCACGCTTGTTTGCCTGCTGGAGGCAGAGTGGTGTGATGGTGACAATGTGGCTTCTGGGGCCGGGATACCTGGGTTCCAGCCCCAGCCCTTCTATTCATTACCTCTGCGGTTTTGGGATATGGCTTAGCCTTGCTGTGTCTGAAAAAGAGGGGCTAAGAATGGCAAGTACCTCCAGGTTTAAATGATTCAGCACCTGTAGAGCAAGCATGACAAACTCAGAGGCTAACATGGGCCAAATAAACGAGGCATGCGGCACCCCGGCCGCGAGTTTGACATGCTTGCTGTAGAGGGCTTGGACCAAGCCTGGCACGTGGTCTGGCCGGTGTGATTGCTATGGATACTATCACTGCCCCACAGTGGGCCAGCAATCTATTTCTGGAGTAGCCTGCACCCAGGCCTGGGCATTGCCACCTTCCTTCTCTAGGGCACCACACTTTGCACTGGCACAGCCTACAGATTGCTATGGACGGATGGGTAATCGAAGTCCTCTGCTGCCCGCCCCACACTTGCTGCTCTCAAACCCAGCCAGCCGTGTCCCACCCACACGCCAGAACAGCAGCGGGCCACCACCGAGTGCGGCTGAACTTGCTCCGCAGCTCCTGATCCTGAGCCTCATCCTGCTGTCCAAGCTCTTCACACTCCACGGTTTCCCACCCTCCCCAGATCCGACCTCACACTCTCCACTCGATCTCAGTTCTTACTAAAAATGTCTATGCTCGATCCCTCCCAGGGGAGAAACACTGACTTCTCAGAACATGCTATTCTATAAGCAGTCCACAATTTCCCACCTCCGAGCCTTTGATAAAATGCTACTCCCTCCCCCGACGGCCATGTCTATATCCACCCAGCCAGATCCTGCCCTTCCTCCCTCAAGACGCACTCAGCTCCCCCAAACTGGACACAGGTCCCGCCTCCCCGGAGCACCCAGAACACAGCTGCTGTGCATTTCGAGATCAACGACAGTGCCCCGGGAGTCTGGCAGCCCGTGTGGATGCACACAGCTTGGCGGGGTCGGTCTGACTCACCCCCCACCCCTAGAGCCTGGTGTGATGCCTCGCACGCAGTCAGGGTAGAGCACTTCTCTTTAGAAACTAATTCGGCTATTCATTCATTTAACAGCTTATTTGGGTCAGGCCTGGCGACAGCTGCTGATAATACAAGACAGCAAAGGTTCAGCCCCTACCTTCAAGGGGATCACATTAGGGATCAGGGGTCATGAGGTGCATTCCAGTGTCCCTGGCTCTAAGCTACCCCATGGCAAAGGCAGAAAGAAGAGAGTAGCCCACTCAGATGGCGATTGAGCATGTGACGGAAAGAGAAGAGGCTATTTCAAACAAAGGGAGCTGTGTAAGTAGACAGGAGACCCCAAACTGGCCAAATGTTTAAGAACTGCCTGCTGTCCACCAGCAGGAGGTGAGGGGACAGTGATAGCTCACAAGGGGAGAGTTGGGCCAGGGAAGAACTTGATATATGAGATAGCCCGGACTTGATCTTACACTGGAGTGAGGTCACTGAATTGTTTTAGTCAGTGAGGTAATGTAGTCAGACCAGGGGCGTGGCTCAAGGAGAAGATGGGATGAGGTGGAGGGAGGGAGCCACTGCTCTCCCACCCACCAGGGAGGCCAGAATCACCTGAATGCCACGCCTGGCCTCCAGAGGTGGTGGACACGCCTGTATCCCCACCACCCTGAAAAGTTACACACACCCGAGGCTCCACATGGGAAACTGTGCCCATTTGTTTACCTCTCCTCCAAACCCTGCTGAAATAGAGAGAAATGTAGAATAAGAACAGACCTATAGTAGCACCAGCTGGTCAGCAAGTCTGAGGAAAAGCAGACGGGTGGCAGTGACAGAAAATCTAATCAGAGCTAAGCCAGCCTCGCCCAACAAGGGCAGGGCAAGGCCCAGCTGCCAAACACCCAGGAGGCTCCCTCAGAGGCAGCAGGAGCCAGGGCAGGACAGGCTGATGGAACCCCTAAAATCCAAGGATAATGAGTGAATCCTTCAAGTTTCCAAAGAAACTAAAGTGGGGTGGGGAGGGAGAACAGTAATCACCTAACCTCACACTGCCATCATTAGCATGCCTCTCCTCTTCCTGGAGACTAGCCCTGGCAAACGGCTTCATTGTATGTTACAGAAACCTTCTGAAGACCCATTAGCTCTTCAATCAGTAGTTTGTGCCCTGCCTCAGCTGGGTGGCTCAGCTGGTTGGAGCATGGTCCTGCACACCAAAGGTTGTGGGTTCGATTACAAGTCAGGGCACATACCTAGGTTGTGAGTTTAATTCCCGGTCAGGGTTTGTAAAGGAGGCAACCTATCAGTGTTTCTCACATTGATGTCTCTCTCTCTCCCTTCCTCTCTCTCTAAGAATCAATAAACATATCCTCCAGTGAGGATTTTTAAAAAGTGAATTGATTGAATTCCTTGCTTTGCCTCAAAAATTCCTCCTCCTTTTTTCCACCACTTCCACATATCCCATTTTAGGGACTTCCAATCAGCAAATCCCTACCTCACCCTGTTCCTCCAGACATATGGCTCCAGCTCCATGGAGAGCAATAAACTTAGCTTCATGTCTGACAGTCTCTACAAAAACTTTGAGAATCAAATTGACATTGGACTTGACATCGTATCACCTACTGCTAGAGGGCAACAGAGCAAAGACTACAGCGCTCTGAGGAAAAAGAGTTAAACCCCAAGATCCGTTACTCAGCCAAGTCTCAAAGCCAAAGAGAGAAGTACTAAAAATAGTATGCCACCCACTTATCTTAACAAAATTACTCAAGGAATTACTCCAACCAAATAAAAGCTGTATCAGAATAAGTCATTCAAGAAAGGGCAAGACAGGATACACAGGAAACAGTGATGAACAATTAAAGCAGAAACATGTACAGTCAGATCTAAACAAATGTTGATAATAATGGTCTCATCTTGTTGGGAAACAGACGCCATTTAATTCTTAACATTAATAGAGAAGTATGGTCTTTAATTTTTTCATTTAAGGGTAACCATTTCTAGAAGAAAAGTAAGTTACAGGCCTTTTCAACCACTGTGTGTGGGGGAGGGAGGGGAGAAAAAAAGAAAATTCAAGTAATTCAGCAAGAGTTAGGAAAGAGAAAACTAGACAGGAATGAAAAAAGTATCATTTAAAAAAAAAGACATGAAATAAGATAAAGAAAGTCCACACACATCAATAAACACAATAATGTGAATAAATTAAATCACTCTACACCCCCAGCCACATGCTTGGAAGTGACGCAGTTAAAGCAAATTGACACAGGAAGGTTCAAAGCAAAGACATGGCAAAGCGTGGAATAGGCAAAACGGTGACAAAAAGAAGGCAGGAAAGTCAATGTTAATACCAGCCAAAATGCAAAAATGTCAGATAAAATAAAAAGGGGCATTTGACATTGCTAGGTTTATTTTTCCAGGAAGATACAAATATCAAGAACCTTTACCTTCACCCTGGACAACAGACCCATAAAACATATGAAATAATACCTTCTCAAAACCAGAAGAAGGCAAAACAACAGTGCAGGCTGAGCACATTACTCAAGATTTGATGGTACAAGTAGCCTCCAGTGAAAACTGTGGAGGATTTTAAGGTAGTTAGGAAGCCTAACTTCATATGCACTCAAGAACAGAGAAAATGCCATTTTCTCAAACGTCCTTGTACTGGATGCCAAGAAAATCTCAAATTCCTATACACCACAGTCTCAGTTCTCAGTGCAGTAGAATTAGAAACGACCAAGTAGCAAAAGTAAAAAAAAAAAAAAAAAAAAAAAAAAAAAAAAGTAACCTATGTCCATGACAACTTAAAAATGCTTTTCCAAGTAACTCTTGAGTCAAATAGGACAGCAAGCCTGAGATTGGAGAATATGTGTAAATGCCCAACAGTGAGAACCCTACTTCTAAAAAATCTGTGGAATATAACCAAAGCTTCATTTAGAGGAAAAAAAAACAAACCTTAAGTGCTTTTATGATAAAATATGGTCGAAATTCAGTGAATTAAGCATCTAAACCGAGAAGCTGGAAAAAAAATAAACAGAAATGACCTAGAAGGAAGAAATGAATAAAGTTGAAAACAAAAACACATGATAATGAGAAAAGTCCAGCAGCTGCAATAATAGAAATATTAAGCTGCAAACTGGTTCTCTGTGACCAACAAAATGAACAAACCCCTGGCTAATCTGATTAGCAGCAGAGAGCAAAACCACAAATAACCATTAATACAGGTAATGGAAATATGCCTATGAACATCTTTTAAAATTTAAGAGAATTTGATACATACCCGATATCAAAGAATTTGAAACGTGATGATTTTCTAGAAAATTATAAATTGTAAAAACTGAAGAAGAGGGAGAAAACCTAAATAGACCAATAATGATAGAGGACACAGAAAGGGCTGTCAAAGAAGAAATTCCAAATTACCAGAGGAAGAATGGATCATTTCAATAGGAGAGCTGTGACCACTCTCTGTCTATTCATTCAACAAATATTTGTTAAGTACCTACTATGTATAAGACACTGTTCTGGGCACAGCAGTAAACAGAACAGAAAAGGTCCGGGCCTTGGTGGAGCTGAGGGTCTAGCAAGCAGAGATGAGCAGCAGACAAACAAGCAGGTATGACAAAATGGGATACAGAGTGAGAGGGTGGAGGATCCTATTTTAAATATAGTACAAGCACCACATTCAAACAGAAATTTATTTGGGTTAAAGATATAAATAAGACATATAAGCAAATCCACAAAAATGCCAGAACTATTAGAATATTATTATGATTTAATGTTGGAAAATTACCTTCAAAGCCTGAAATAGACCTCATTGTTCGTATGGAAAAAGACTAATACATTTCACTACATGAAGATGTTCAGCGCTACATATATCAAAAGGTCCCATCAACAGTTCCAAAGCAAATGACAAACCATATAAAGATATTTGCAACATATATAAAACAGGGTGAGTACCCATAATCTATATATATAAAAGCCTAAGCGACTTTTATGACCTGATGACCGGCTGGCAGCTATGATGCGCACTGACCACCAGGGAGCAGATGCCCAATGCAGGAGCTGCCCCCTAGAGGTTAGTGCGCTCCCACAGCCAACCTCCTGCAGTCCTGTCCCCCAGCTGGCCAACCTCCCACAGTCTGTCCTCCCCCCTTTCCCCCGCCCCCCACCGGCTGGCCCCAATTGGCCCCGATCACCGGCCAGGCTGAGGGATGCCACCTGTGCATGAATTTGTGCTCTGGGCCTCTAGTATATAATAAGCACCCATAAAACAATAAGACACACAGCTAATGAAATGAAGAAAGGAAATAAACAGATCATTATTCAAGAAATGAAAATATATAATAAATATGCAAAGATGCTTGGCCTCATTAATAATGAAATGACATATGTTGAAAATCAATATCACCCTTCCTCCATTTGGTTGGCAAGGAG
Source organism: Cnephaeus nilssonii (assembly GCF_951640355.1). Taxonomy (NCBI): domain Eukaryota; kingdom Metazoa; phylum Chordata; class Mammalia; order Chiroptera; family Vespertilionidae; genus Cnephaeus; species Cnephaeus nilssonii. Next base: position 73,551,773 of record NC_137078.1, read on the forward strand.
GAAAATGACGGCTGCCATCCAGTGTTCCAGAGGAGTAGCCAAAATTTATGTGGACCCAGCAGCTTTACAAGTGCACACACACAAATGCACACATCATTTTAGACAAACCTACACACAGATGTGCACATACTAGTACACACGACTACTGCAGCCATTGTTAACAGTGAACAGGGAAACAACATAATATTCATCAGCAGGAATTAGGTTTAATAAGTAAGGGATGATAAATCCACCAAGTGGGACAGTAATGGAATAGTAACTTTTCTGAATTAAAAATAAATATATACCATCAATAATAGAGATTCATTATGACTTTATGGGTTGAACACGGGGTTCAATGCTTCTCATGGGTGAGCTCCCTGACCCCTCGCAGCCTGCTGGGTGAAGGCGGCCCCATTTCCCACACGAGATTCAGCTAAGAGACCTGACAAGTGGCGAACTTGGGTCTGACTCCGGAGCCGGCACATTTCGCGGTTGCACACAGTTTCTCTCAATGGGACGGCGTGAAGAAAGGGGCAAGCAACACCACAGGCACACACATATCTGTGTAGCTGTGAATGCTACCAAGGACCGGGAGGATAAACACCAAGCGGTCAGCTCGCCCAGGGGCAGGACTGCGGATGAGTGGGGTTTGGAGCCTGCATTTTCTTCTTATACATTTCTGTAGTGCTGTTTGCTATTGTTTCCTTTACAATATGCATGTATCACTTTTATTATAAAAAACGATATAAAAGTGTCTTATGTTTTGAAAACAGCTGAACGAGGGCAAGAGGGGCCCATCTCCAAGGTGGCCCCTCCCAGAGCAGGAAGCACCAGGGCCAGCTCCTCTGCCGGCCCCACCCAAAACCACAGCGGGGAGGCCCGTCCCCCCCCCCCCCCCCCCGCCCCCTCAGCTCCCCGTGAAACCAAAGCATCCCAGCATGTCCTCTGCTGGCCGCGGGTCAGGGCCCCACATCCTGCCGGGCACTAGGGTTGTCATCACTGCAGGGGAAGTTCAGCTGATGAGGGCTTAAAGAAAAACCCAGATGCCCTCAGGGGCTCGCCTCCCGGGGCCACCGCACAGCCTTTCCGAGGGCTGCCGAGGGGGCCGGTGGGCCTCACCCCCTGACCGAGAGAAGGTGGGCGAGGCCGGCTCCGAGGCCCTGGCTGCTCTCCTGACAGCAGCCTGTCCCTGGGCTGTGAATGGGACATCTGCAGATGGGCCAGCACACGGAGAAGCTGAATCTGATCTGCTTGGGGTAGGAAACTGTGGGCTGAATCTTTCTATTTTAATGTTTATTTCTGCTATTGTGGTCTATGGATCAATAGAACACACACACACAAACAAAAACAACAACCCAAGACACTAAACACATATGACGGAATGACATGGAGTAATCTCCGTGGGTCACGCTGGGCTACCCAGCAATGGGAGGGGACGAGCAGAGGATGACTGGCATCCCTCCTTGACCCTGCACCAGGGAAGCAGCATGGACAGCACAGAGTCAGCCCTGACATCGGAGAACTTGGGTTCAGATGCTGGTTTCACCCATTAATAGCTGTGTGGCCTCAGCTACATTACTGCGCCTCTCTGAGCCTCACTCTCCTCATGAGTAGAAAGTGAAGCATTCCACCCCTGCCTGGGTTTGCCATGTGGATTGGAGGAGACGAAGTGTGTGAGAGAGCCTGCGTGGACCCAGCACACAGGAGGCACTCAGTAAATGCCCACGCCTTCTTCAGTTATGATGGGAGACCTTCCAAGTCACGCTCCCTCTGTCTGTCTCTCCTCTGTCTGGCTCCTGTTTTGGGCTTGGCCCTGCGAGCTTTCTTGCCTCCTTCCCCAGGGGTCAGGCTCAGGGCCTCACTTTCCTGGGGTGCTTGTGTTTGTGTCAAATGCCTGCACGTCGGGCTGAGAACGCTGCACAGACGCGGGGCTCAGCCTGGAAGCTGCCTCTGGATCTTTCCTGGTTCCTGGCCGTGTTCTCCAGACAAGCACCTGCTCCCTCCCATGCAGTAGGGTGTCCTAACGAGGCAAGTGAGCAGAGGGAGAGGCAACGGAGCTCAGAGCCTTGCTGTGGACAGGGCATGCTTTGCGAATACCTGGGAAATGTTTTCCAGGAAAAGCAGAGTTTTTAAATCAGAGGCTGGTGACGCGTTTCCATTTGTATTGAGAATTGAAAAAGAGGAACTTCAAGTGCAGGGTAATGGATTCCATTTAGGGAGAGGCAGAACTATCCAGCCCCATCAACTCTGTACTGGGATTAGGCAGAAAACACAGTCATGGTTTTCAGGCACTGCAGGGAAGGGCGAGAGAGGCACTGAATGGCGTGAGGAGGGCACCAGCCCGGGAGTCTAGAGAATAAAGAGCAGCAGGAAGAGGAGGTGCAGACCAAACCCCAGGGGCTGTGTGAGAGGTCGAGGTGCTGAGAACTGCCAGGGCTCAGACAGGGCTAGAGGAGTGGTTTCCTGCTATACCAGGCCACGCCTCACGGCGGCCCTCTCTCACCGGAAGTCTTTCTGGCAACAGAAAGCCCGTGGACTGGCCCACACCTGAGGTCCAGCTGCCTCCTTGGACAAGACACTCCCTGCCACTGGGCTAGACCCCCGGGTGCAAAGGCGAAGTAGACCTGGCTCCTGCCTCAGGGTGCTACAGATCGAGAAGGAAAAATGGGTCAGAAAATCCGTGATTATGGCCCTTTCTCCCAAGAAGCCCCAAACTTGGGCTACTTCCCCCCAGGAAGGCTCATAACATCTCCCCAGTTTGTAGGGAGAGGCAGGGCTAAGGAAGGAAATCAACATTTGCTGGTGCCTACCATTCGCCAGTGCTGGCCCTATATGATCTCATGGTCACACTGCTGGGACGGGCAGGTGAGCCGACCCGCTCACCGTCTGACAGCTGAGGACGTGCAGGCTTAGAGAACAGACGTGGACAGCTTTGCAGAGCAGGACAGCCCAGGCCTTGGCGTTAGACAAAACTACTAGTTTCCGTTGCTGTGTGGCCTCAGCTAAGTCGTTTAACCCTTCAATTCTCAGTTTCTCATCCCTAAAATGGGAACAAAAGTTGACTCTTATTATTTAATTCTTGCAGTGATCCAATACATACCCCGGCCCGGGTCAGTGCAAGAATTAATAATGGAGTCAACTTTCCAAAACAATGACTTTCTCCCTCTTTTGGCTATTTCTGACCTTTTGGCTTTACTTCTATGTACAATGATTTTGTCTCCTAAAATTAGAAGATTCCAGATCCATAACAAGACTGTCACAGCTTAGTCACAGGGAGGACACAAATAAAAGTGGGTTGAGACGCGGAGACCCCAGGACTGCCGAACCTCCACCACGGCCCACAGTGGGGACGGGCAGGGATCAATCCTACCGAGGAGACTGTGAAACCGGGTGTGTGCTTGGAGGGCGAATTGCTTTCGGCCCCCACATGGCTGCTTCCTTAGCTCACAGGGGAGGCCGGTGGCCCAGGGGCGGCTTCTGGTCTGGATTCCAACCTGCCCCACGCGTGGCCGGTGCTGCCCCTCCCCCACCCAGCTCAGTCTCAGCGAGACAGAAAGGGCTGTGCCAGAGGAAACTCTTCTCTGCTGAGCCCTCCGGGTCTGCTCTGCTGTTCCTTTTTTTGGACTTTGTGGCTGTCGAGTGGGTACCTTTTTCCATAGGAAGTTTCCATTGCATCAGTTATTTACATCGTCACCACCTAGATGTAGGCTGTTTGGAATCAGTGAACCAAAACGGGCCCTGTGGGGCCCCTCACGACTTGCAGGGGTGAGGAGCACCTTGGTCAGCCTCAGGCAGGCAGTCCTACCTTCCGGGCTGTCCGACAGGTGGGAGGAATGGCCCAACCTGGCCGGGCCACCTTGCATCCGCCCAGTCCCTTTAGGAGCCATCTTTCTCAGATGGGATTTAAGAGCAGGGGCTCCTGGGTTCGAATTTTGACTGTTCCACTTCTTAGCTGTGTAACCAGGGGCAGGGAGCTCACCTACTATCTCTGGGCCCCAGTGAGCTGATTTGTAAAGTGAGAATTACAGTAGCATCTGCCTGGATGGAGGGGGAGGCGCTCCATCAGTTAAATCATATAAAGTGCTTGGAACTGGGCCTGGCCTAAAGCCTCAGTAAGTGTTGATCAATAGGGATGGAATCCTCTTTTTCTGTCACCTTTGCCGAGACCCCAGGGATCAACCCCTTCTCGGGACCAATACACACAGCGTCTGTGCTCACTCTCTCCATACGGCCAGATAACCTGTCCGGACGCTCAGCTCCCACCATGGCCCTCCCTGTCCCAAATCCTTCAGTGGTTCCTCCTGGAAAGCCCTCTACACTTGGGATGTCCTTCACCAATCTGCCAGGCTGCGTCTGATGGCAGTGCTCCCTACAAAGCCCGCTTGTGTCGGACGCCCCTGCTCAGAGTTCTGGTGCCGCCCTGCAGTCCTCGCTGCCTGGAAAGCTTGTCTCCATGTCCCTGTGGCCAGATCCAACCACATCCGCCACGTGAGCCAGCTCACCGGCCACCTCCTCCACAAAGCCCTCCAGGCCCTATGTTCTCAGGCCAGAAATGATCTCTCCTTTACAGCATTTGGTCTCTTTATTGTGGCATCTACCTTCTCTCCCCCGTGTATGGAATATCACACACACGAGCGCTTTTTGGCATCGCAGGCAAACCACATGATCTTTGAGGACAGGACACGGATGTGTGTGATTCATCTCTGCATCACTCACAGAGCCTTGAACATAGTTGGCGACAGTAAATGAGCGAGTAAACACTGAGTTCTCTCAATTTACTACCCCTGGGTGACAGGGGAAAATATCTGTGGGTGTGTTGGTGAAGATGAATCAATAGCCCAACAGCGTCCATACCCTCGTAGTGGTTCTTCTTGAAGGAACCAGCAGACCGGGGTGCCAGCCAAAGGGCTCACAGTCCCATCCATGGCTGAATCCCAGATGAGCAGCCCACAGCAGAGGGGCAGACTCTGCATCTCAGCACGGGGCCTTGAAAGTCATCCCAGGAACCCTGAGAAGTCCCAGAGCCATCTCTGACCTCCCTTCTCCTCACCCCCACATTCCTTATGTCACCAAGTTCTCAGTGAACTGGCTCCGTCAGTGTCTCTCAAGCCTAAGCCCCTCTCCCCTCCACGCCTCGGGGTCCTCTCTCCATGCTGCACAGAGTGGCGTTTCTGCAGCACTTAGCATGCTGCTCTTCACCACTTCCCATGCTCGCTGACCGCCATCAGAAACCCAGACTCCTGAGTCTCTGCCCATGTGACCACGTGACCTTCCAGCCTCACCCAGCTCCTGACACTCTCCCTCACCCTTGCCCTTCCACTGCCTGATAATTCTGAACATGTGGCCTTCCTCCCAGGCCCCAAATTCTTGTTCACCCTGTCCCCACTCTCAGGAAGTTCCTCCTTCCCCTCTGCCCGGCAAAGTCCCACCCATCTCTGCAGGCTCAGCTGTGACAATCCGCCTCCTGCCCCAGCCCCCGTCACTCAGGGACCTGGGTCACACCCTTTCTCCCAGACCCTCCACCCAGAGCCTTGCTGGAACACCGACCACATTGCACTGTGACAGGAGCCTCCTCTTGTCCATCCTCCCTGCAGACAGCGAGCGCTTCAGGGCAAGAACAACATGTACTGTCTGTGTACCTCCAGTGCCTATTAGCACAGCGCCTGGCATGTGGAATGAGTGATGAACAACAGTGAATAAACATACCACCACTGGCCTGCCTTCCAGGGTGTGGTCCCTGACATCACCACACTCAGGAACTCACTTTCCAGGACAAGCAACAGGTGAATCTGCCAAACTGGCAGGTCCCCAGTCCACCCAGACCAAAGGGTTTTCCCAGGGGAACTGCGTTCTCTCTTTGAGCTGCAGTCCCAGGACCCTGAACAGCCCGATGCTGAGTGGCCTGGGAATCAGGAGATTGGCCGAGGATTCGGGGCATATCCAAGAGGAAGGCATTTCACCTTCATGCTGTTGCCGTCCTCCTGGCCACTCTGCCCACTCCTGGCCCAGACCGTGTCCACCTTCCTATCTTTTTACCCTCGCCGGGGCCACACTCCTGCTTCCTTACCAGGCCGTCTCTGCCTACTGTCCTTTAAATAGCTAAACTCCCAGAACTATGGGGCTGGCAGGATGTGGGATGGCAGGAGGTGGGCAGGACGTGGGGTCTGACCCAGCTCTGGCCATGTGACTGAGAATAAATCATGTTCCCTTACAGGCCTCAGTTCCCCTTTCTGTCAAACCAAAGACCAGAATATGCCCATCTCTAGGGACTCCTTCTGCTCAAACTCCCTGTTGAGGAGCTGATTTACTTACCAGCCAGAATAACTCTTCCCAATTAAAGAAAAATAAACAGAGAGAACCATGTGTCTTTGTCAGCTCCTTCAGAGAGCCAGCATGGGTATCTAGCTCTGGAAATTTATTAGATGCCCTTTCAACCCTTGAAGGAATGCCTTCATTTGGTGGCAATTTCTACATCCTATTAGCCAGGGACTCAAAACACCCTTGCACACCCATTCCTTTTTGTCAATTTTAACATTGGGTAAGATGGGCCTTTCTCATTCTCATTTTTGACAAAGTGAGACTCAGGGAGGTGAGTGGCTTGTTCAAGTCCCCAGCTAGTGTGTGGGAGGGTGGCGCTGGCCCCCTGAGGTCACACCCCGGCTGCCCAGGAGCTGGCCTCACCCGGCAGGCAGGACACGCTGGTCGAACAACAGCACCCCCATCTCCCTGAGCCCTGCCACGTGCTTCCTTCATGCACGGGGAAGCACCCAGACAGGTAGGAGGCACAAAGCCACACAGTGCGCTGGCGGGAGGGAGATGCCTGGTTCCTAGAAGCCAGGTTCCTTCCAGGCCCAACATTCCAGAGAGAGGCAATGCCACGAGCTGGGCTCTGTGCAGGCAGACAAGCTTCCTTACTTCTGAAGGCTCCAGCCCCTCCGCCGCACAGGCCTCCTTGCCTCTGAACCCGTCTAGAACAACAGAAGCTCTGCCTCCCGAGACAGGCCCATGCCTCACTCCTCCTGGTCTCCCAGGCCATTCGGACCTCAGGGCCCCTCCTCGGAGACTCCCAATAAGGACTGACTATGTCTGATCTGGAGGGAGAGCAGGGAGGACCCAGAGTGCTAGGAGAGGAGATAGGGCTGCAGTTCTGGGCTTCTCCAGCCTGGCTCTCCCCAGTTGTTACCCAGGGTCTTGTGTTGTTACTTTGAGAACACTGGTCCTGTCTTCCAAGTTATACTGTAAACTCTTAAATGGAGTCCCCGCAGTAGGACCTCCACATGCGCCTGTGCAGGGTACAACCTGTGCCACCATCCGCAGCCCATGACGTCTGACCATGCCCTGCATAGCATCTGTCGCCACTGCAGTTAAAGAACTAGTACCTCATCACTTAGTCTCTCTCGAAGCATATGAATTCTCAGCAGAGGACCAGGCCCTGTCTGTCTTGTTACCAAGCTGTAGCCCAGCCCCCTAACATAGCATCAATAAACGTGTTTTGGAGAAATAAACTCACTCAGCCACTCACTCGTGCATTTAGTTGGAAGGGAAGTGGGCCAGCCCCAGGGCTGAAGGTGAGAGAGCTGTGTTCTGGTCCCAGCTCCCCCCTAGCTCCCCACGTGCCCTGAGTCAAGGCATCTCCACTCTCTAGGCCCCAGTTTCCTCATCTGTACAGTGGAGCGCGGGGTTAGATTTCCTGCACCACATCTGCATGATGCTGAGGGGGAGGACCTCTTTAAATTTTGCAGCCTGGGCACCTCATTCACCTCACCCATGTCCTGAGCCTGACTGTCCATGTTTCCTCTAGGTTTTGCCCAGGTCTAGGCATATGGGCAGAGCCAGTGAGGCAAGGGGAGAAGGACTCTCAGGCAGCAGGGTGACAGTCACAGCAGGAGAGGTGTTATTACTCCTAACTGCATCTCTGGAGAGAAGAGTGACACTGAGAGTGACGCTCAGCCTGGACAGCAGTGTGCTCAGTGGGCTTTCACGTCAACGTTTGCCTCCGGCCTGTACGTGAGGGAGGAGCGAAGTGACCTGCCCAAGGTCAGAGTTACCAGGTGCCACAGCCAGGGTGCGACCCTGGGCCCCGCGCTCAAGTCCAGGCCTTTCAGCACACGACGGAGTGTGGCTCCCACACGCCTGGGGCACAACTAGTTCCAACCGGCAGAAGCCACTCATTCCTCATGGAGATTCTGGCAATGCCTGCTGTGTGGTCCTATTCTTCTTCTCAAGGGGCTGCTGGGTGGGTGGGCAGGGGGAGGGGCAGCAGCATGCTGGTGGTTAAAACTCAGACAATGCAGGGTCCCCAGAGCCACCAATGCCTCAGGAGGGGCACAACGCGTCAGGGGGAAAAGCTCTTACTTAGGGTGGATGGGCAGGGGACCTGAAGCTCCAAAGGGCTTCCGGAGGGAGATGGGGGCAGCATTCCAGGCTGAGAAGATGGCACCTGCAAGGAGACCCTGCTCAGGGCTCTGCAGAGCGGGGTGCTCACCGAGGGAAGGCCACCTTCCCCCGCAGACAGGGAGCTGGCCAGTGGGGGCCTGTGCCCAGGGTGAGGCACCAGCAACCATCAGATCTCAGGAAAATAAGGAACACGCCTGCAACTCTGCTCTCTGAGGACCTCTCCCCATTAGCGTACTGCCTGCTGCTGCCGTAACACATTACCATCCAACTTAGTGGCTCAGAACAACACAAATGTATTAAGTCTGAAATGGGTCTCACTGGGCTGTAATCAAGGAGGCGGCGGGCCCCACTTCTTCTGGAAGCTCTAGGCAGAACCTGTTTCCTTGCCTTCTCCCGCTTCTAGCGGCTGCCCGCATCCCTTGGTTCATGGCCCCTTCCTCCATCTTCAAAGCCAGCGCGCGCGGGGGAGCCGTCCTCACACTGCCCAACTGACACCGAGTCCCCTTCCACTCTCAGCGGCCCTTGTGCCAGCGCTGGGCTATGGGTAATCCGGGGCAGTCTCTCTATGTTAAAGTCAGCTGATGAGCAACCATAATTCCATCTGCCACCTTAATTCCTTGGCCATGTAAAGCAATGTATTCACAGGTTCTAGGAAAAAGCATGGGGACATCTTTCGGAGGCCACCATTCTGTCTACCATGCTGCAAGGAACACATCTCCCCCACATACAGCTTCAGGACAAAGGCAGAGAGAGCGAGGAGATGGGGTGGTGTGTGGTGGGGGGTGCGGGTGGGGAGAGAGGCAGGCAGACACACTCACCCCCTACTAGCAGCTTCCTGGCTGCCTGCTTACTGTACACCTCCCTTGGAAAACTCGTCATGTTCCCACACTGCACCGGGCACGTGCAGTTTCCACAGTGACTGCAGGAGCAGAGCCAGAAATAACCCCACTGAGATGGAAAACATCGCTTCCTCGGTGCCCCACTTGCTCTTGCACACACACTCCCCGTCACCACACACTGTGGGCACGGGAGGCTCAGGCGGCCTTCCAGGGCTTGCTGATGCCTTGGGGTGCGCACCTCCTGCAGCTTGGCTCCGGGTGGGGGAACACAGGTGCATGGGCTTGCCCCCAGGGGTCTGACTGCCAGGCCGGGCTGGGCACCCTTGCTTCCCACCGTCCGTGGTGAGCCGGGAGTCTCCTCTCCCCCTTAGCCTCACCGCCGTGAGCTGCAGGTCCTTCCAGTGTCCCAATCCTTTCTTCTCTGACCTCTTGTCACCAAGCACTGGGATCCAAAGGGCACCCCCTTAGGCCGGAAGCCGTGATGTCCTCATTTCATCCCCTCCTCAGGCCTCCAGGATGTGACTGGCCCTGCCCTGTGGCAGCTGAGCCCACAGAGGGAAGCGGCCAGGGCCCACTCTCCGGAGCCCAGCTGCTCCCCGCCCTGCCTTTTCCCCGGGGAGCCCGCCCAGCCTGTTCCGTGCTCCTGCCCTGGGAGTCCCACCAGGGAAGCTCGGTCCAAACCCTGCCCCTTCCCAAAGCCCCCTCACCCCCAGGGAGTTTTCCTCGCAGAACTAGATCTTGCCCCTTGAAGGGGCTAAAACGTTTGCTGAAATATATAGACCAGCAAACATCTGGGCCTCACTGTCCATACCACGCACTCGTATGGCATGGCGTCTTGAGGGCCTGGGAAATCTCTGCCACAGTTTCTCACGGGTTATATCCTATTCTGTCAAAGGCAAACAAGAGGCACCGCACCTTCCACGTGCTGGGCACTGTGCTGAGTATTTCGCATGCATTAGTTTATTTAATCCTCACCTCAACGTAACCATCCCCATTTACAGAGAAAAAACTGGGACTCGGAGAAGGCAAACATCTTGCTCAAGGTCACACAGCCAGAAAGTGGTCGAGTCCAGACTGCACCCCATATGCCAGACTCCAAAGCTGAGGCTATAGCCACTATGTCATGTTGGGGGGCCGGAGGGGAGGGAGGTACATGGATGGATGATCTTTGCTAAATGACATGTTTCCAAAGTGCCTCCTAGAAAGCACTGAGACATGCTAGGTGTCTCCACTTTTTTTTTTTTTTTTTTTTCTTAAAAATCCTCACCCGAGGATATTTTTCCATTGATTTTTAGGGAGAGTGGAAGAGAGAGGGAAAGAGAGAGAAACATCGATGTGAGAGAAACACATCGATTGGTTGCCTCCTGCATGAGCCCCTACCAGGGCCCAGGCCAGGGCAGAGCCTGCAACCCAGGTATGTGCCCTTGACTAGAATCGAACCCGGGACCCTTTGGTCCGCAGGCGGATGCTCTATCCACTGAGCCAAATCAGCTAGGGCAAGATGTCTCCACTTTTGTCTCTTTGTACATGTCACAATTCAGTGGAAGATTTTATTTGGGCTGAAAAGAAGTGAGAGTTGGGGGACACTCTGCCATTTAAAAAGTTTGGGAATCACTAGACCAATAATAACCCCAAGGCTCAAAAACAGATGTGACCCACCCAAAGGCCCGGCTGCAGGGGCTGGAGCCGGAGAACTCCACTTGTTCCCCTGCTGCGCGAGGGAACTTTCATTTATTCTCCACTCAGCCCTCTGCGCTGCCTGGCACAGGGTTTGGAGTCAGTGTGGTGTGGGTCCTGGCTGCTGCTTCCTCAGAGCTGCCTCTGGGCCGGCCTGGCAGGGCAAGCACCAGTCTCTGCTTCCTCGCCTGCAGAGTGGGCCCGTGTGGGCGCGTGGAGCGAGCCAGCCATTGAGGGTGGATGGTGATCAGGGACAGCAGCGCTCAGCCCTGAGCTGCTGCGGCAGAGATGGAAAGAGCCCTTCACTTAAAATCAAAAGCCTCCAGCAAAGTCCCAGCTTTGATTCACCACTCCCACTCCGAGCCTTGAGCCACCCACCTGACTTACTCTGAGTCTTACTCTTTGAGATAAAAATGTCTCTGGAAGGGGTTGGTATGCCCTTGCAATGAGGTAACCCATAGAAATTCTGCAGGCACAAGCGTTCCCTGGGCGGTGGAATCCCAGGCTCCACCCTGTCCCACTGAGGGGCAGGGCCCAGCAATCTGCATTCTCCCAGAGGTCCTACCCCTCACCATAATTCCGTGGCAGGCAGTCAATGGGCCACACTTTAAGAAATCACTCTAGAAAGTGCTAAATATGTGTTTGTTAAATAGACGGATGCCTGAACATCTGTTGAGTTGCACGTGGCTCAGGAAGACATGGGCCAGAGGAAATAAGTAATTTTCTCCAAATACATTTCCTGTGAAGTCCAAGTGATGGGAATTGGGTTGGGGCTTCTAGGACTGGGAGGGTGATGCAATCACAGCTCCCTCCCGGGAGGAGCAGAGCATGAGCTCTTCCCGCTAGACACTTGGAGACCTGCCGGAGGGTCATGCCCAGTGGCTCAGGATCAAACGTAGGGAGGGATGTTCAGGGGGCTCCCTAGAAACTAGTTCCAGATCCTGTTCTCTTCAGCATCTTCATGCAGACAGGAAAGAAAGAACTGAAAATATGCTCATTAAATCTGCATCTGGCACCCAATTTGGCAGGGTTGCCAAAATTCTGTAAAACTAGAATTAAATTAGCAAATTGGAAGTAAAATGATTTTAAGCAGACATGATGGAATTCATCAGGGCCAGGTGGAAGCTGGTGGGAGGGGGTGCCCGGAGAGCCCCCAGGCCCGAGGGTGGGAAAGCATGGCCCTGAGCAGAAGCAGAAGAGAAACAAATCAGTGAGCAGACCCGACCCAAATGATGCGATTCACCCTGGGAATGTGCTGTGAAAAAGCCGGCCCCACACTGAGAGGTGGGGAGGGGCTCCTTGGGGAGACAGGAGGCATGGCAGACAGCAACCAGCGAAAGACAGCAGCCATTTAAAGGGGCACCACCCGGCTGGCGTGGCTGAGTGGTTGAGTGACAACCTATGAACCAGGAGGTCTTGGTTCAATTCCCAGTCAGGGCACATGCCCGGGTTGCAGGCTCGATCCCCAGTAGGGGGCGTGCAGGAGGCAGCTGATGAATGATTCTCTCAACATTGATGTTTCTATCTCTCTCTCCCTCTCCCTTCCTCTCTGAAATCAATAAAAACATATTTAAAAAATAAAATAAATAAAGGGGCACCAAGAAGAAAGGACCCAGTGAAGAGCAGGGAAAGGAGGCAGGGTGGCTTCTCCAGACCGGCAAGCAGTTGGTGTGCTGGCAGGGCTGTAAGCACCACGCACATTGACTGAAGTTGGGAAGTGGGGGTGGGGGAGGAACACTGGGATGGACATGGAAGGGGGCAGGGGGCGGGGGGCGGCACAGAATCTACGGAGGGAGGAAGAAGAGGATGAAAGCATTTCTTGGGCACTTACTAGGCATCAGGCACTGTGTTAGGTGTTTGTCAAACATTATCTCATTTAATCTTCCCAATAATCCTGCACTGTAGAGCTTAGTCATTGCTTTTCATTGTCTAGGGCTTTCTTTTTTGTTTCCTTTGTTTAAAAAATACATTTTTTGAATACGGAGGTATTTAAAGTGAAAAGTGGACCAACCCCTTCTCGCCCCAAAGGAAGCTGACACTAACAGTTCCCTGTATGTTCCCACACTGTTGCCGTGAACACGGAAACATATCTACATGTGCACACACATAGGTCATTGTGTCTTGTTCTGCATAAAAACGGGACTGTATAAAACATATCACACACGAACCCTTTTCTAGTTGAGAATATGTTACAAAGGCCCTCCCAGGCCAGGATCTGCTGATTCACTTCTTTCTTTTTAAATGGCTGCGAAGTATTCCATGGCAGACATGCACTGTACGCTATTTAAGCCCTGCCACTGTTGGACATTGAGGTCATTTCTAATTTCTCTCTGCTGCAAACAATGCTGCAAGGGAACACCCTTTTACGTACTTAGTTTTGTGTACGCGTGTTTTTCCATAGCTGGGGGATTCCTGGCTCTAAGTAGGCATGTGCATTTGTAATTTTCATTGATACCAACTGGGCCCCTGGGCCCTCGCCAGCACCAGATCTTCTCCATCTTTTTACATTTTTGCCATCTATAAGCATTTTAACTTATAACCCTTTGCTTCTTAGTAGCAAGAGCATTGGTCATAGGTTTATGAGCCTTTCCACTTCTGCGAACTACCTGTTTATATCTTTTGCACACTTAAAAAAACACACACCTGCTGTTGTGTTAGTTAGTTGATAAAATTCTCATAATAATAACTAATACAAAGCACCAGGCACTGTTGTAGGCTCCCCACAAGCTTCATAGCACTGAATCAAAACCCTGAGAGGGTGGCATCAGCCCATGTTCACGGCTGAGGAAAGGGAGACTTGAAGACTTCAAATAGCTTGTCTGAGGTCACACAGGTCAGGTGACAGGCCAGAGTCTGAGGGCCTAGCTGAGCCAACGACGTCATCCTCAAATGAGATGTTTGTGAAGCTTCCTGCCTCCCCCCAGCTAACCCAAAGAGAAAGAAAAATCCCTCTTAAGTTTCCCCTCTTCCTGTTTCTTCCTCTTCATTTGTGGAGTCTTCATGAACACATTGTTCTCATATGCCAGATAAGGAAACCGAAGCTCAGTCTCTGACTGTGGCAATCATAAAATGGAATGGACCCAGCACCTTAGATGGGACAGCCACATGCTTGGGGACATGCCTCCAGAAGCGAGGAGCAGGGTTTGATGGGGGCAGGATTTACGCAGGGGGGTAAGAGTCAGGAATGTGGAGGCTGAGGTGACCCAGTCTGTGAAGGGATTCCAAGGGCAGGCAGGCAATTTACAGGACTCTCCCCAGGGACAACGCGGGGTGGGGACAGGCCAGGACCAGGGAGTGGGGCGAAGGTCAGCCTATTTAGCAATTGTCATCAAATCAAAGTGTGTTCTCACCTAACTGAGCATGTCCCCTGACCGTGCACCCAGACCAGGAAAGACGCTCACCTTTCAGGGTGATGAGCACACCTGTGTAGATGGAAGTGCTGGGAGAGCCCTCATGTGAAGCCACACTTGACAAAGCAGAATTTTGGCCTTTAGTGGTATTTTTCAATGAGGTTCTTTTTTAGCTCTGAAAACACCAATGTCACATGTGGGTTTCTGGGTTAGAGACCCACCACTGAGCTGTCACATGAGCTTGGTAATACTTCTGTCTCCCATGAGCACAGCGCAGGGGGTGGGGGACGGATCATTTGCATGCCATTTGACATTTCTCTTCTGAGAAAAAAGAAATTAAGTGAACACAATAGGAAATATGTGAGAAACTGACATGCTGAAACTGACATGCAGAAATAAATTTTAGAGTCACAATTTAGCATTCATTTTGTTTGTTTCAGCTTTGACCTCAGGTAACTTTAGTGTTTCCCAAAATGATTTTCTATAGAACTCTATTCCAGCTATTCTTTTTATATACATACATCCCCATATATGTGCATCATATATATTGTTAACACGTATATATTCTTTCATTTATATATGTGTATATATTCTCTAATCAATCAAGATCAGAAGCGGCACACAAGATCCATATCTACACACACACACACACACACACACACACACACACACACACACACTTTTTGGAGTGTTCCAATGCACTTTCATATATTAAAGACCCAGAAGTCCTACAGTATTAGGGCCTTTAAACTTTCTCACATTTACTTGGCGGTAGCACTTCTATATTCTCTCTATAATAACACATTTTTCCATCCTGTGCACTTGTGTTCTATGGAACACACCCTGAGAAATACTAGCAAGAACAGAGGCTGCTAAAAATAAAGAGCCCGTCTTGGAGTGGCTATCCTACACTTAAATATTAAATGTTTCTAATAGACCATGATAGCGGTTTCCTGCCCACCTGAGCATCTTTGTCTCTTCCATATTTCAAGCGGACACCCAATGCCCATACGCTAAGTCCTTGGGAACCATTAGGAGGCCAGGTCACCTACACAGGCTCAGCTGTGTCTCTCAGCAGCTTCCTGGTGAACCTGGGCCAATCTCTTGCTCTGGGTCCAGGGGTTTCAGCCAGAGGGTCCCCAGAAGCTTACCTAAGCTTGCTCAACTTGTTTTGTGAATGGGGAATCACTGCATGGAGGAACCAAGTATTGGAATCCCTTGACCTTGGCCTCTTTCCTTCATTCCAGGAGATACTCCTCCCTGGTTCTCAATATTTTCTACCATAAAAGAAAACCAGATTACTGTTAATGCCTTCCCAGTTCTCTTATTCTATTCTCACCATCTCGTACCACTCCTTCACAGACATTAGTCACTACAATTCATACGCCACATGATGTGGCTCTACCGATAAAGCTTCATTCCAAACATTTGTCTGCCAGCGCACCAAGTGAAATGAGTTGGTGAACTTCCATCACATGGAATAGCAAAAGTACAGGTTCTATGGAAACTCACTTTGGGGCTAATGTAGCTCCTTCTCACACAGGCACCAGCTTGGGATGGCTAGGAGCAGCAGGGATTCAATTACTTAATGACCCCTTATGGCTTTCCCAAGTAACCCTGAAGAGGCCAGGTAGTCGGAGTGTATGTGGATTTATTCACTTATTTTAAAATAAATTTTTCACTTTGGAATAATCTTATATTGACAGGAAAGTTGCAAAGATAAATAAGAGAGTTCTCAGATACCCTTCACCCAGCTTCCTTTAATGTTAACATCTTACATCACTAAGGGACGTTTGTCAAAACTAAGAAATGGATACTGGTATGTCCCATTAACAAAACTACAGACTTTATTAGCATTTCACTGGTTTTTCCACTGATACTTTTTTCTTATCCAAGATCTAATCCAGAATCCCATATTGCATTTCGACATCATATCTCCATAGTCTATGGATTTATTTTTGTTTTAAATAAATAAATCTTTTCCTTAGCTGCTGCAATGTGGCATGCCGAGTGCCTGGCTACCCTGTGAGGAGAAACACAGCAGCTGATGGCAGCGGAGTCCGGGTTTGAGTGTCTCCTCTGCCCCTCCCTTGGGATGCGGTTCTGGGCTGCCATTCCATGTACAGGATTCTCAGATTCCACACCTGTGACATGGAGATGACACCTTCTACCTTGCTATAGGGCTAAATAAGACAGTCTGTATGGACAGGCATTTTGAAGGCTTAAAGCCAAATCCACTTAGAGCCCGTTGGAGCTTGCTCTCATTGTTATTCATATAGTGGTAACCACGATCATGAATTAGACTCTCTTTCTGTATCTAAACCAGGGTCTGAGCTGTCTGGTGAGCTGTCCATTTCAGTCTCAAAGGAGACCTTTCCATAGACCCCCATTGACCCCACAGAGGAAGAAATGTCTGCTTTAATTAGTCTCAGTTCTATACTTCCTTCATGTCTCTGCTCAAACGGTCACTTCCTCACTTTCTCCAACCATCCTACACACAGAGTCCCCTGAACCCCTCCCAGCATTCTCCAACTTCTTACCCGGCTTTAGCCTCTCCCATGGCACTTGCCCCATCTAACATGTCACACACTCACCCGCTCCCTTGTTCACAGCATGCCCTCTGGCCCCCACCCCCACTAGTGTACAAGCTCCAGGAGAGGACTGACTGCTGTCTGTTTAGGTCACTGCTGTATCCCTTTATCTGGAACAGTGCCTGACACTTGGTGAGTGTTCCACAGATATCCGGGAAATGAATGACTGGACCCTGAGTTTTACTCCACAACCTCTTGCCTCCATCCTAATAACCTAAAAACAAACCCTTCATAGCCAAACATACTGTTAAATTCAAATAAGAGAGGAGCCATTTGAGAAACACGTGGCTTTAAACTGTCTGGTCTTCTTTTTTTTAAATCCTCACCCGAGGATATTTTTCCATTGATTTTTAGGGAGAGTGGAAGAGAGAGGGAAAGACAGAGAGAAACATTGATGTGAGAGAAACACATCGATTGGTTTCCTCCTGCATGCGCCCTGACCAGGGCCCAGGCCAGGGAGGAGCCTGCAACCCAAGTACATGCCCTTGACCGGAATCGAACCTGGGACCTTTCAGTCTGCAGGCTGACGCTCTATCCACTGAGCCAAACTGCTAGGGCCTTCTGGTCTTCTTGAAGAAAAATGAAACATAGGAGAAATGCCCTTTTTTTAATTTAATTTCATGCCATTAGTATCCCTTCACCTGCCTCTTCTCCAATGAGCAGCTCTGCCAATTAGAAACCACAGTCTCTTCCTTGTCCCGTCTGTCTGCTGGCCTCTCCCCACAGTCAATTCCTGGGCTGGGAGAAGCTGGTGAAATCTCCACACCCAGCTGGCCCACTCCCTCATCGTGGCCACTCAGCACTTGCACATCAAAGGCCCGCAGGCTTCTCAGGGCAGGAAGAAAGCCAGGGGACCCTGCACACTGGCCTCAGTGAGGACACAGATTCAGAGAGGGAGGGAACTGGCAAATGCACACAGTGACCTAGTGTCAGGCCCAGGACAGAACCCAGGGCTCCTGGCCCCGCACCCTGGTCCTAACTGCCCTCGGGCTGGACCCACTTCCCCAGGCCCACCTTTCAGCCAGGGCATGTGCTTACTTCCTTGAGCTCCAATCTGGCTGTCTGCCCACCTGGCCCATTCTGGGTGCTTGAGAAACTTTGCTCCAAAAGCAGCAACACACAGGACAGAAGGGCCACGAGGCCGACAGAAAGGAAATGGGGGTCACATTCATTGAGAGCCAGGTCTTCTCTATCATCTCACCTAACACTCACAGGGCCCTGCAACGGAGGTGTCATAACCACATTATCTAAGTGAGGAAAAGGAAACAGAGAAGTTAAGAGATGCAGCAAATCACACAGCAAGTCTGTGGCAGAGCCAGCAGCGGAGTGGAGCTTCTACGGGCTCCGAAGCCCCTGTTCTCTGCTTGACCCCTCTGGTAGAGAGACCCTCAAACCTAGGCAGCACCCAGAGATGAGTGGGTCCTTAAAACCACAAAATAGTCCTCCGGTGAAGTAGCCAGAACAATCCATTCTAGAGGCGAGAAAACTGAGATCTGGAGAGGAAATGCAGCTTGTCCATGACCACGTAGCTCCCGAGTGGTCGGATCTGCTAGACTCTGAGCTTGACCCAGAGCTGAGCCCAGGGAAGGACTTAATCCACTGTTGGTGAATAATGAATGAATGACAGAGTAGGTTAGACGTGCAGCCTCCGGTGACTCCCACAAGCCAGCTGTTTCCCCTGTAACTGTCCTCTACTGTACATTGGTCTTAGGAACAGGAGGCCAGGCTGATGTAGGTGAACACAAACCTGAACTAAGTAAGCCCTGGCCTCCACACTTCCCTCTCAGAGCCCATGGGTCTGTCTGAGGTATGGAAAGTGGTGTTGGCTCTGGTCCCTATTCGGCCCTCTGTTCTCCATGAGAGGCAGAGCAATGTAATAAAGAGGTGAGGAAAAATGGCAGAGCTGTTATTCTTTGGCCCAAGGATGAGCGTTTACAACAAGGAGTGTTCCCTCTTCTCAAAAGTCTGGCGTTTGGAGTAAACTGGTTCACTTTTATGTGTAGCAGCCAACTCACAAATGCTGCGGTTGTTTTTATTATCATTCATTTTTCATAATAACAACTGAACCTGTTGTTTACTGTTCACCTGCTATGTGCTAGGCACAGATATTTCATAAGCTATCTGACATAGATATAGCCACCTGTAATCCATATAGCCACCCTGTAGGTAAGCGTGAGCATTCCCATAGTACAGGCAAGAAAGCTGAGGCTCATGAGAGGTAAAGGAATGTGGCCCAGGCACATGCTAGAAAGCAGGAGATGCAAACTCAGGTCTGTGGGGCTCCATAGCTTGTGTTCCTACCATGTGGCTGGTATGGGCCTGGGGCAAGGCGGGTAGCACAGCTAAGGATGCATGAAAACTGGAGGCAGATAGAGAGCCTGCCAGAATTCCTGGGCATCCAGCTGGCTGGCTTCTCTTCCCCAGCTGACCTTCTAGCACCAGGTGTGTTTCCACTTGCCCAGATGCCATCCCCAGAGGCTCTGAATCACACAGTTGGGGTGGAACTTATAACTCTTCTGTTAAAAGCCCTCAGGTGACAGACAAGGACGCCCCTTGGTTAAGAATCACTGCTTTCAAATCTCAGGAAGCCATTTTCTCACATTTACACCCTCTTCTAGAAGGTTCCAAAATGTTTCTTAAGAAATTCATTTATTGGTTTGTAAAGAATACCATGCATCGGAACCCAAGACCTTATAATTCTAGGGTTCTCAACAAAGCAACAATAATTCTGTTCATCTACAAACAAGGTCTGAAGATCTATCTTTATTAACCATGACAATTATTCCCAAATAGTGTGCTGTTTATGAAAACGACTTTGGAGCACAATGTCTTGGGTTTGAGTCCTAGATCTGCCCTTTACTAACTGTGCAACCTTAAGGTAAGTCAATTCAACAAAATAGTTATTCAAGGCCTACTATGTACCCACAAGCCCTGGGCTGGGAAGACTGAAGATTCAAAAGTGGACCAAACCAAATAAGGAAAAGAAAAGAAAAAAAAAAAAAAGAAAAAAAAAAGGAAAGGAAAGGAAAGGAAAGGAAAGGAAAGGAAAGGAAAGAAAAGAAAAGAAAAGAAAAGAAAAGAAAAGAAAAGAAAAGAAAAGGCCATGCTCTCCCTAGCTGTGAGTTTCTCACCTGTAAAATGTGAACCAATAGCCACTAAGTGCCTGGACATGCCAGGCCCCTGAAATGCAGGTCTTCACCGCACAGCCCCAGGGGTAGATTCTCTGGAATCCTGCTTTGAGGCAGAGGAAGCAGGGATTCAGGAGAGGCAGCCCGGGTGAGCCTGCAGCCACGTGTGGCAGTGTCTGAGCTCTCTCCACCTCCACCATCCCCCTCTTCCCTCACCCTCCCCCACTTGGCAGATGAGTCCACAGAGTGAACTGGATAATAGGAGAAAGTGCTCTGCAGCCGACCAGGAACTGCACAGATGTATGACATCATGGTTATTAATAATGGAAGCAGCACAACTAATTCACGACCCCTCCAGATGGACCACCTGAATTGTGGCGTACTCCTGCGATCAGAGCATCCAATTCTGTGTGGTAGAACTGGGAGGGGCCTGAGGAGTCCAACCCTTTCCTTGTTTAGAGGGGTGGGGGGAAGACAAGATGGGGAGGGCAGCCTTCTGAGATAGCAGAGGCAGCCCCACCCCCCAAGCCCAGAGGCACTGAGTTTGGCTTTAGTGATTGAACCGCAAAGATAATTAGGTCCCAGATCAGAAATCAGCAATTGCCACCCCCCACTCGCCCAAAGGGCACTGGTAAGGGAATCAGCAGTGAACTGCAAGTCTACCTCTCCATGTGCCCTCAGCCCAGCTCCTTCATGCCCCAGGGCCTTTCGTACCTGTTGTTCTTCTGCTGGAATAATCTTTCGACAAATCTTAGCACTTTTTCGTCATTTGTCATTCGGATTTCAGGATAAATATCAACTCCTCAGAGAGGACTCCCTAGGCCCATCTTTAGCTCCCCTATTCCTCTCTAACGTTCGCACTGCCTTGTTTGAGTTTCTTCATAGCGTGTGACACTAGCATTATCTTGCCCATTGCTATTCATGCCCTCTCTTCCCATTGGAATGCAAGCTCCATGAACAGAGGATTAAATAGCTTTTATTTCTAGAATTCCCAGAAAGGAGCCTAGGACCCAGCAGATATGCCACAAACATCTTCAGTGAATCTCCCTGGTTGCTGGTCTGGGTCACAGCCATCCTAGACGCCAGCTGTCACTCACTCACTCACTCATTCACTCACTCATTCACTAAATGCTTATTGAACCTCTCCTCTGTGCCAGGCACTCTGCTAGGCACTGGGGATTCCAATCAAACAAATGAGACAAAGTCCTTGCCCTGACAGAGCTCTGATGGTTGATTCAAACAAACAGTAGAAGCCAGAGCTGTAGCATCATGTGTGACCAAACAATAGCTGACCAAAAAAGACAGGGGATAAGTATGGCAGTTAATGGGAGAAATGGGGAAACACTGAGGAAATGCAAGGGTTTCTCACATGCTCAATACTCATCTCCGGAGCTGGTGCCAGGCACAAGCTCTGTGGACCTGGGGATAAGGGGACATGCCCCTTGCCATGAGTGCCTCCTGGCTGCAGCCTAGAGCACGACAGGAGAGATGTGTGTGAGAGAGCGTGAACAGGAGAGATGTGAATGTGTATAGGAGCAGGTGAGCGAGTGTGTGTGCATATGTAGGAGCATGGTGTGTGAATGAGTGCACAGGATCGACTGTGTGGGCATGTGTGAGAGTGTAGGGAGAGAGGGGTTTGTGTGAAGAGGTGGATGTGTGAGCGTGTAGGAGTCCACCTGTGTATGTATGTGTCTGTGATGACTCTAGTACTATTACTTTTCACTACAGATTCTACATCTGGTTGAACTTGACAAGCTGAAGTCCCCACAACAAGTGGCATTTAATTCATTCAATTAATTCACTCATTCACTAAATGCTTATTTAATTCATTCAATAAGAAATCATCTAAATTCTTATGTTTGTCAAATTCATTCTGCAGAGTGTCCACATAAAGCAGCAACACTGGTTCCTAGAAGAGAATTCTCAACTTCTGGACGTAACTGACTCTGGTGAGAGCCGTGGATGACTGGGTTCTGGTCCCTGTTTTACTACTAACTACTGGGTGACCTTGGGTCACTTGAGCTACTCAACTTCTCTGGGCTTCTGTTTGCTCTTCATTAAAGAAGACAATTACAACACAGCTCTCAAAGTTTGATTGCAACCCTACAACACCCTATCATTGGTAGCCCCTGGAGCACTGTTTCCTGGAAGAGCAAGCAGGTGTAACTCGAAAAGGGCGCAGAGTTAACTAGGGAAATGTTGGGTTTGACAGAGTCAAACGTGTCCTTTTATTGCAGTACTTCTCAGAGCCTTTAACTTGCCAATATCGATTGCAATAGTGAGCTTGCAGAATTTGCCAGACTTAGGGAAACCTTAACTCGAGGCACAGCTTTCAGAACGAATGTTCCACAGAACTCACTTTGGGGAATCGGCTAGCAGGCACACAGGACACATTAAGGCCCCTTTCTTGCAGATGACTGGACAGAAATGGTGTTCAGCCTCCCTAAGTCACAGAGCAGCGCCATGGAAAATACCAGCCCAGAAGCTTCTCAACCACAGTAACTGGCATGTGCACAGGGCTTTGTATTTACAAAACAGTTTCACTTATATGATCGCAAGTCTCCCTGACAACGTTCCTCGGAAGAGCCTCATCCCCATTTTCAGATGACAAAATGCAGCCTGAAGAAATTAAGGAATCTGCCCAGAGCCACTAAGTGATGAGCGCATAACTTGGTTTTATCAGTTTCCCGTGGCCTTGATTGAATCATCAATGAAGACATGAAGTGTTTTATAGAAACAAGCAATTCTAGCCACTGCGCAGAGCCCCCGAAAGGTGCTGAGGCTGACAACACCTGCACTTGCTCTACAACCCCCCCCCCCCCAATCGGGAGGCAGGCCCCCTGCACTGGGTAAGAGAAGGGGAGGGGAGGGTGCCCGGAGAAATGCCCATGGAGTAGCAGCCACTCTGGAAACACCCAGGCTGTAAGGCTGGGAGTAGCTCTCTGCCAGTCGCCACACCCTCCCAACCATGCCAGCCAGCAGCCAGGTACAAGCTCCCTGCCCCCTCCCCAGTGCCAGGTGCCATTCTGTGGGAGAGGGGGGATGTAGAGCCGGAGCAATGCTAGTGTAACTCCCTCCCAATAAGCCCAAGGAGCCCAGGTTGGTGGCCTGACAGTCTGAAACTGCCACTGCCTCCAGGGGGAAGCATGGTCAGGGCTGCCAAACCCATTCAGCAGTTCCGACCGACTGTGTGCTTCTCCCACGGTTTCTGAGAGTGCGAGGCCTGAGCGGTGTGCCCGTGAGGGTCTGCTGCAGGCACCGGAGGCTGTGCACGCCCATGGCGAGGGGGGCTGTGCCAGGCGTGAGTGTGCAAGAGGAGTGTGAACCGGGAACGCTCGAGTCAACCCAGGACAGTGACACAAGTAGTGTTGGGGAAACGCAGGCGGAGAGCGCGTGCACCAGGCAACCCCAGGCTATGGAGGAGTCCCGGAGGTCCCAGGAGTGCGAACCTACGTGCCTGCACCCGCGCCCGTATCCAGCCAGTTCCCTCCCGCCCGGCTCCCGCCGGTCCCTCCGCTGCCACCCCGGCCGGCCGGGGCTGCTCGCCCGCTCGGCGGTGCCTGGCTCCCCGGGCTGTCAGGCTCCCCGCTTACCTGCGGGCGGTCGGGCTCCGCGGCTCCGGGCTGGGCTGCGCCGGGCTCCACTGGGCTGCGCTGGGCTGCGCGCCCGGCCTCTGCGCGCCTCGGCTGCGCCCGCTCCTCGCTTGGCTCCGCCCGGCTCGGCTCCGCCCGGCGGTGCCCCGAGCGCTCGCAGGCGGCCCACGCGGCGCGGGGTGGGCGCGGGGCGGGCTGGCGGGCTGGCGCCGGCGGCTGTGCGGCTCCGGGCCGCCCCGCAGCCGCTTGGAAGCTCCTTATTTGGGCAGTGATGTCAGGGGAAGTCGCAGGGGCCGGACCACCCACTTCTTTCCATTCACACCCCAGAGTTTCCTGTCGCCCAGCCCGGGGTCCCCGCGCCCGCACGCCCCAGGCGCCTCTCCTCTGGCTCGGCCTCAGCCCTCCCGCCTCGCCGCCGGCCACGCCAGGGTCGCCGCGCTGGGAGGTCACGATGGGCCGGGGCGCGGAGGGCGGCCGCCGGGAAGGGTCTGCGTCTGGGGAATCCCCACTCTGGCCGGGGAGCTGGGAGGTTCTGTGAGGCGGCCTCCTCCTTGACAGGCCTTGTCACTCTGGGCACCGCCCCGCCCTTCGCGCCCGCCCTGGCTCCCGCGCTGTCATTTCCTCCCCGGCCCTCGGGGAGGGCAGTCAGGGAAGCCCCGGTGGCTGCCGCCAGGCCCTGCCTCTGGGGGACCCGCTTGGGCCGCACCCTGCCCGGCGGGCACCCATCGTCGCGCTCCCTGCCTTATTCTGGGGTGCCAGCTCTGCTCCAGGAAGCCAGCACCTCCCAAGGCGGGAATTCGCCTTAATGAGCACTGGCGGGGCGGCCTGGCCAGAGCCTCCCTAGGCTCCAGCCTGGGGGCAGGGGTGGGGGGAGTAGGGGGGTGGGGGGTAACCTGGGGCTTCCCTAATGGCCCTTACCAGAAGCAGCTGGATCCCGGGTCTTGGGACCTGAGTCACATGCTTTGGCCAGTCTTGGGCACACATGGGCCAGCCCCCACTCAGGCCCCCATCTGCCTGCCTCTTGAGAGAAAAGAATGGCCCACCAAGGCCTCCAGACCCCACAAGGAGCTGTATTTTAGAGACTCTGTACATAAAGCATGTCAAACTCAAAGACTAACACAGGCCAAATAAACAAGGCATGCAGCCCGCGGGCCGTGAGTTTGACATGCTTGCTGTACACCGAGGCTCCGACATGTCAGGTGATTTGTCTGAGGTCAGCTCTGCAGAACCAGGGCTGACCCTGAATCCAGGCCTGGACTCTGCCTGCCTGGAACAGCCTCCGGAGATTATGGGGCCTGGGGCCAAAGGCAGGCCTAGACATAGGCAACATAAGTGCCCAGATGCTACTCCCTCTCCAGGTCGTGAAAGGTCAAGGACCCACAGGGTGACTGACCCCTATGCTGACCAGGGCTTCCAAGAAGGATCCTTGGAGACCCCAGGTTTCCTCTGGCTCCAAAGTGATGGATTCAAATTCATGGCCCTCCATATCTCAGGAATTGGGTTCCCTCTGAGCAGAGGCGACGGGGCTCAGGGCACAGGGCTGGTACCCTGGAGATTTCTGTGCCTTCCCAATACAACAGCTTCCAGCAGAGCCTCCCCCTCCTTCCAAAACCAGGTGAGAGCAAACGACCCCCTCGCAGACCACTAGCTTTGATGGAAGGAATCTCAAGTTCCAAAGGGGCACCACACTCCTAGGTGCTGGGGGAGGAAGCCGTAGCTCCAGGGCTTGCAAGGAATACGGGAGGTGTGGCTGGATGGGAGCTGCAGGCTCATGTGCCCCGCTGCTCACTCCGGCCAGTTGCCAATCCCCCAGTTCTGTTGGTCACCACCACTCCACTCTCCCCCATCTTCCATCAGCTCCCAGAGCCCAATCTCAGATCCAATTGGGTCACCCTCTTTCTGACAAAGCCCCGAGGAGAAGGGCCACACTCCCTCATCTGGCACGCAAGGTCCCACTGACAGCTGCATCTCTTGCTGCTCAGCCCTCTGTGCCTTCTACCCAGTCCCTTTGCCCCCCAACACAGCTTGCGCCAGCTCTTACCTCATGGGGATTTCTGCACAGACTTTCCCTCTGTCTGAAATGCCCTCTCTACTCCTGCTGTCCTTCATACCCCAAATGAAGCCTGCCCTTAATACAAGTCCTTCCCTTGATTTGTGGGACAGGGTGAAACTTGGGACAGGTTCTTGCCCCTCCTTCCACTCCTGCCCTGCCCCTACTGCTCCACTTACTGTGCCTGGCTGGGAGCAGCTCTGGGCAGGAGAAAGTGGGTGACTCATAATTCATATGCCCTGAGGGGTGACTTTTTGTCATTTGTACAAAGGTTCAGATGACAGCCTTGCTCCTGCCCCAGGATGAGTTTCCTCCCTGGGCTTTGAGGGGTGGTCATGGAACTTCCCAATGGACTTAGTCACCTTCCTGTGCTGCCTGAAGCAGCGCAATGGTTCCAGCCTCTAGAGATGGACCTATTAGCCCAAATTGCAATCAGCTGGGAGAGACCTCCCTTCCCTCAGATTGGGAGTTTCAAGGAACTTTGTTGGTCCTTCTCTCCTGCCAGGACTGATCTGCTTACAAATGTTTGTTAAGTGAATGAATGATCCTGCAGGGCAGGAAGACAAACTAATCCCAGGAGGAACAGAATGGTCCAATGCAGAGCTGTGGCTGAAGTTCCCAAAGGCCTGGCTAGGGGTTGGGGTGGACAGTGGCATTTCTGATAGACAGGATTAAATGAAGGCGCAGGAACCTGGGCCAAGGCGCACTCCCTGGGTGGCTGCCCTGCTGACGCTCTTTCCTTGGACTGTTCCTTTATCCCAACGTTCGGTGGCTTGGGATTGTCGCCCTATTCTTTGTCTGAGCAAAGTCGTGTGCATTCCCATCCTGGCAGCCTGGCACATCCCTATTCCAACTCCCAAACACACAGTCCCGAGCTGGCCATAGCCAGGTGGAAGGGGTAAAATAAAGTGAAATTTATCAAGCACCTACATTATGCCAGACACAATCACACTGGATTCCCCTAAACGCTCCAAAGATCCTGCCCGTGACCCTTCAAGCCACACAGGCCCCATCAACCTCCAGGCCAGGAGTATCAGCCCAGGAGCCTTCAACCAGCTCCGTCCACAACCAAAGCTACCTGTGCCCACCTTGAGACTCAGTCCCCAACCTAATCCTGATGCCAGTTCTCATGGGAGGCCAGGAAGTCTCAGGACCCCAGTCTCAGAGCTCAGAGACACAGAGTGGAAGCAGGCAGCTCTACGTCAAGACTAACAGTGTGAGCCCGACTCTGTTTCATGAGCCATCACCCCTACCCTGGGCTCAGGGCACCTTTCCCACCCAGTAGCTGGATGGGCCCCAGGTTAGAAAGCAGGTGGTGCCAGGTGCCAGTTCCTTCCTATCCGCCCATCCTCTGCATATAACTGGGCCAGGTCTTGAGAAATTCCCAGAGCTTAGCCCTGGGGGCCTTCCTACATTCTTTCATTCCTCATTCATGAATCAGGCCCCTTCCCTGTTCTGGGAACATGCAACACACAAACCTGTGCTTTGGGAGCTCCATCCACGGATGGAGACTGGTAGGTAAAGAGACCATCCCGGCGCAACTAGCTGAATGCTACACTGCTCTTAACCAGGCATGGCGCAGGGCACAGGGCACGTACACAAGGTGGGAGATAAGATCCATTCTACTTCTGGGGCTCCAATTCAGGGAGACTGTGGTCCAGGTGTCCCAGGCTAATTGGGTAATTGCTAAATGCTTGTTTCCATGGAGATGCTACACACACACACACACACACACACACACACACACACACACACGGCTTGGTTTTGCTCTAAAGCCAACATCCCACAGTGGAGATGGCACAGCCTAATAAAGATTAGAGCAGAGGGCAGGGTTGGCATCTGATCTATCATCTAAGAGGTTATCTTTCTAAAAATTTGTTCCTAGCTCCTAACAACCAAATTACAGATCCGGTTTTGGAACGCACTGGCATTCTGAAGGAACTGGGGACCGCCACAGCGTTCTTGGGAGAGCTTTCAAGCGGGGGCTGAACAACCCCACCCTGTAGGCCCTCCAGGTTGCTTGTTTAAATCTTGTACTTACTTACCAGCAACCCCCCTCCACCCTGTCTCCCAAGCTCCCGTGGCTATGATTTCCTGGACTCAGATGCATTGTGCCATTTTACTATTTGTGTGTATGCAGTGTGTGCATGTGTGTGTGTGCATGTGTGCACGTGCGCGTGTGTGTATGGTGGGTACTCTCGCGATACATCTGTTGCACACATGCACCTTGAGTCCTCACTTCTCACAGAGGCAGCCATTTCGCTCCTGGGACAGAGACCTGGGATTCTTGCAGTGTATGGAGCTCACCTCTGGGTGGGGGAGTCCTAGCAGACTCAGCCCCAGCCTCTCTCCTGGGGTTGAGGACTGTGTTCCCCAGCTTCCAGACTTGGACACCACTTCACCTTTAACTCATTTCAACCTGATGCTGTGGGGAACAGTATGTGTCTAGGAGCCCCATGGACCTGGGCTCAGATCCCAGCCTCACACTCACTGTGTGACCTTGGGCATATTCCATGATGTCACTGATCTTGACTTCTTTACCTCAAAGGGCTGCTGTGAAGATTTGACAAAAGACTGCCATAGAGCCCTTGATAGAGTGTCCAGCATCTAGCAGGTACTCAACAACTATTGTTACTTTGTTCCCTATTATGACCCAGAATCCTGCTCTTCCCATACTGTTTGTCTTCATTAATGGCAGCACCCATCATCCCAAATCTGAAGCTAGTTACAAGCCTTCTCCTTGGTCCCCATGTTCACCTTCCCCTCTAATCTATTCTAAAAAGGTAGAACTCTCCAAGACAAATTCAACTTATTCCTTGCCCAACTAAATTACCCTGTCCATTAGTGTCTTTTACAACGGAGCCTCAGTTTACCTACCCAGCCTCCCTCTTTCTGCACCACCCCCATCCACCCTATGTTCCCACCATACAGAATACCTCACTGTTTCTGAGCCTGCCAAGTGCATTTTTGCATATGCAGTTCCCCGTACTGTTCCCTTGACTCCTATCTGCTTGGCTGGCTCCCATTCAGCTTTCCATATCAGCTCAGAGGCCACTTCCCTTAGGAAGGCCTCCCTGGTCTCCCAGGTGGCACTGGCTACTTCCTTCTTCATGGACCTCCAGCACCTGGTGCAGACTGTCCTGGCTTGTGTCCCAAATGTGTGTAGTCATTTCAGTCATATATCTGTTGCCCCTTTAGATTCTGTAGCTCTCACACAACCAGGCCATCCTCAGTGCTGGGACATCACAGGTATTCAGAACATGTTAAGGAGGCTTCTGCCTCTCTGGCCATCCTGTGCAGTAAACAACTACAAGAGGCCAGTCAGCCTCAAGCCCGGTGACTAGTTTCCCCCAAATGACAAAAGCATCCTCTATTCCTACACTTCAGACTGAGGCTTTGGCTCAGCCTGAGCCCTGTGTCTGCCTCATTCTGGCTTTTTACCAGAGTTTCTGGGGACTCCCACAGAGCCCAGTGGGCCCCAGGTGGGGAGGGTGGGGCCTTTGGTTCTAGGAAATCAGAAGCTTAGTCAAGCCCTGGCAGCTGTGAGAACAGGTTTCCTCCAAGCCAAGGGACCGGCTTGTAAGATCATCAATAACAACAAATATTTACTCTGCACATGGCTTTGTGCTTGCCAATGGGAGGTGCAGCAGACAGCGTCAACTTTCAAGGCTTGCATTGACACAGTGTGGGTGCAAGTCCCGGCTCTGACTCTTATTAGCTGCCTAACTTCTCTGAGCCTCAGTTTTTACAGCTGTAAAATGGGGAGAATCACACATCTCAGCGAAGGATTGTGAAGATTAAAGGAGAGTTAATAAAATTAAAGGAGAAAATGCATTTAAGTATCACGAACAAATGCTGGCATGCAGGAGATGCTCAATCAAGAAAGCCCCCCAACTCCACTCAAGCTCTTGTGGGCGACTCTGATGCATAAGACTTGGTCCTTGACAATAACTCAGAGTGCGGGAAGCGGGGAATAAGAATTCAATCATAGCCTATAAACATTAAGACAAGGGAAACAGTAATAGGTATGATGAAAAAGAGTTTGGGGAGCAGCAAGGAGAGGGAAATTCTGGGATGGCCTTTAAACCTTTTCCCCTTGTGTGACTTTTATCCAACAGTAATTGCTACCACCCACGTAGCAAGGGGCCTGGGATGGACAAGGGAAGGAGTCTGGAGGCTAGACCAATGAGGCATCTTGAGGTCTGTGCACCTGACAGTCTGGTTCTGGGGAGGCCCTGCACACTTGGGAAATAACCATGATCACAGCGGATAAAAGAAACGAATGATGCAGAAGATACTGAAAAGGGGATGAATATGGGAAGGGGTGGGGCCTGGTTTGAAGGCTACCCTTTGGAGCCTCCTTCCAACAACAAGAAAATCTAGAAATGGTCTGGCTCCACCCTGCTCAGGGTCCCTCCCATGCAGCCTTTGTCACTTAACACAGTCAGCCTGAAAACCAGCCCTCAGAGGGCTGTCCCCTCGCCGGTCTTCCTGCTGACCTCCTTCACTCACCCCTCAGTCCCCCCTAACTCTGATTGGATGAAAATCCCAGCGAGTTTCCTGGGGCAACTAGTGTGTACTGCTTAGAAAGGGCTAGGTCTGAGGAGCTGGGGAGCAGAGGCAATGTCCCCAAGGGTGGCGGACTGGAAGAGCCAGGGACCTGGAGAGGGAAATGCGGGCACATGGATTTGGTGGCTGGGTCTGGGCTTTGAGGATCAATAGCAGTTTGGTGGGGAGGAGGGTCTGATGGCTAATTTTGTGTGTCATATTGACTGGGCCACAGGGTGCCTGGATATTTCGTCAGACGCTATTCTGGGTGTGTCTGAGAGGGTGCTTCTGGACGAGATCAGTGTTCAAATCAGTAGACCTAGTAGAGCAGAATGCCCTCCCTACTGTGGTGGCCTCCCCAGCTCCTGAGGACCTGAGCCAATAACCAGGCGGAGCAAGAGGAGCTCAGCCCGCTGCTAGGCTGGGGCACCGGTTTGTTTCCAGCCTTTGCACTCGGACTGAAACATCAGCTCTTTCCGAATCTCAAGCTGGCTTTCAGCCTGGAACTTAGACCATCAGCGCTCCTGGTCGCAGGCCTCTGGACTTAGAGCAGAGCTGCACCTCCGACTCCCCTGGGCCTGCAGCCTGCCAGCTGTAGATGTAGGGGCTTCTCAGCCTCCAGGATCATGTGAGCCATTTCCTTATGACAAGGAAATGGGTCTCCCTCTCTCTTTCTCTTTTCTGTACATATGCATGCACACACAATATACATATAGACATATAGATCCTTCTATCTATCATCCATATCTATCTATCTGTCTATCTATCATCTATCTATCTATCTATCTATCTATCTATCTATCTATCCTTTTGGTTCTATTTTTCTGGGGAATCCTAATACAGAGGGCTAAGGTATGAATTCCCCAGATCTCAGGAGGAGCCCACATTCCTTATTTAGAGTCCCATTTGTCCAACAACTCTACAAAATGAGTGGGAATTTCCCATCTCCTCACATCTAGCGTCAGCCCCACTCAGCTGGGGAGAGCCTCTTTGCCGACGAACCCCTAGCACTCAGCATGGAGCCTAGCACCCAGTAGGTGCTCAGTGATGCTGCCTGAACAGATACTTCACACCTATTTGGGTAGCCCTTTATAGTTTGGTGCACAATCACACATGTGCCCTCATGTTAGCTCCAAGGCTCTACGAGAGGCAGGACAGGGACCATTGGCCCCAGTTACCAGATGAACACATGGAGGCCCAAAGAGGACCTGGACATGGCCCCAACAGCAGGCACCCACTTCTGGAAAGGCCAAAAAAGGGTGCTTCTCTGGGTCCAGGTGCCTCTGCCTCCCCTGAACACAGACATTCTCTAACAAACTGTCAGTGAGCACCTGCTCCGGTCCAGGCCCCATTCTGGGGACTTAGAGTAAGGACACCAGTGAACAAAATGGGCAAGCAGCCCTGCCCGTGTGGAGCTTGCATTCTGGAGGGAAGAGACAGATAATAAACGAGAAACAACAAATAAGTGAATTATATAACATATTAGAAGGACGTAAATATGCTAGAAAGTACAAGATAGAAGAGAGTAAGATAAGGGGTGCTGGGGTGGGAGGTGGGTTACAAACTTAAATAAGGTAGCTGGAGTCAGCCTCATTGAGAAGGTGGCATTTGAGCAATGACTTGAAGCAGGTGAAGAACTGAGTAAGGTAGATGTCGGAGAAAGATCTTCACATTCAGAGAACAGCCAGTGCAAAGGCCCAGAGGCGAGAGGGTGTCAGCTCTATTACTTGGGGCCTGCTAGGCTATGGTGAGAAATGGAGTTTTAGGAGAAATAAATGAAGGCCATGGCTGGGACCTTGGCCTCCACAGTAGGCCTCCAATGGATACCACTCTTCCCAAAGAGCAGAACGCCATTGGGGCAGGCATTGGGAGAGTCAGGAGACGCCTGAATGGAGGAGGGAACAGCAGACAAAAAAAGAGGTGGGGAAATATTTTCCTTGACGACCATTCTCCTCAGCTCGGCCAGACACCCTCTAGCTCCTACCTGCGTCATTCTATGGGCCATCTTCTTGATGCCTGAATCTGGAATTGTACCCCAGACCTGCTTGAACCCTCACTGGTGGGGATAGTGCTGGACAGGTCATTTAACCACCGAGGGGAAGCCTTCAATGCCCAAGTCAGGTAGATCCCACTCCCGAGGGGTGAGGGGTGGCGAGGCTCTCAGGGCATTTGTGAGGAGGGGACCAGGTGGAGAGCAGAGCGGCACAGCAGGTGGACGGAGGGGTGCTGGACCTGGCTGGCTGGCCATTGCCACACAGCCTCGCAGGGAGGCAGGGCTCCTCCACTACACAGTGACAGATGCAAGAAGCAGATCAGTTCCCGCAGCCTGGATGAAGTCACAGTCAGCAGACTAATTTTAGATTGAGCATCTGCTCTTCCGTCCCAGAGATGCAGCTCTGTCTGGGATTCGCTCCGTCTGGAATCGCCAGGGAAACAAATCCTGTTCTCTGGGCACAGACGCTGGTGATGTCCAGATCAGAGCTGGCCAGGGGCGCCTGCCATGGGGAGGCCCTGAAGCTGTGCCACACAGGACACCTGTGCCTCTCCCCTAACCCCCTCCCCCCGCACTCCTGTCTCACACCTACAGCCCTGGAGTCCCTCGGGGCCATCCTTAAATTTCATTCTGCCTTTCCAGAAAGCGGGGGGTCTGCCTCAATGGGAAGTCTGCCTCTTTCCATCCCCAAACCCTGGCTCCCAGCAAGATCCTGAAGATGTCGTCCCAGATCAGTACGGCCCAGTAAGACCAAGACCAGGAAGCGCACAGGAAGGCCCATCGTTGGCAAATCTCCCCAGAAAGGCTTCTCGGAGGAGGTGACTTCTGGGTTGGACTTTGAAGAGTGGAAAGGTGTTTGTTAATGGAGAAGGCAAGAAAAGATCACCCTGGCAGGGGAAAAGCTTCAAGGAGCATTAAATGTTTGAGAATGGCCTGAGGGGAGAGGGAGGAGGCGTGGGAATTCTGTGTGTGTGCATGTATGTGTGTGTGTGTGTGTGTGTGTGAGAGAGAGAGAGAGAGAGAGAGAGAGAGAGAGAGAGAGAGAGAGAGTCACTGGGCCCTGACTCCAGGCTAAGGAGTTGGGCTGTGCCTGCAGGTGGGGAAGCCTGTGAGGAGCCTTTGCAGCATGTGTTCTGACAGGGGAGCGGGGTGGCTTCGGGTATGCAAGCAGCCCCTGGAATCTGGGAGGGCTGCCTTCCTGTACCTCCCTCCGTGGCCTGTCTGGTCCTATCGGGCCTCCCCCACCTCCCCTGCACACATGGGGTGGACACCAAATGCAGAGTTGCACCTGCGGGTGTGACGATGCACCTCCTGACAGCAGGCCTTCACCTCCACCCTCCTGGCCACTGTGGTCCCTGCTCCATCCTCACCTCAATCCCATTTCCCATGGGCAGAGTCCCCTTTGCTTCCCTGCACTTGGTTTTTCCACCTGGTGCTGCTGTCTCCAGATTCCCAAGAATGACCTTGTGTTTTGTCACTTCCCACTTCTCAGCGCTGCCCTCTGGCTCATAGGAAGGCTCCGTTCTCAGAAGGCAATCTGTGTTCTCTGGGCTACAGGCTTCATTTCCTTGTTTAATTCCTCTAACAACCCCGTAAGACATTTTGATTCCCTTTTTACAGGGGAGGGAAAAGGGTTGGATGAGGTGAACTAGAGGTTGGTCATACAGCCAGGACGGGGCAAAGCTGGGGTATGGACCCCAGTGTGTCTCTCTTTCTCTCCCATCAGTCCCCCACCCTGAGTTCGGGGCCTGGGCAGCTGCTGCCCAGAGCACGGGTGGTCAAGAGCCCTGGCCAGTTGGGTGGGGAGAAACTAGAAGAGAAGGAGGCCTCTCCCAGAGACCCTACCTTGATGCCCTTGAGAAAGAAGGAGTTAAAAGCTTATGTAAAGAGACTTGCAAATAGATCCTCCAAAACAACATTTGGATGATTTCAGTGTTAAGGAATCAGAACCATATGGATTAAATGTCCCTGACGTTACGTATGGTTATAAAAATTAAAAGGAAGTGTACCGGGAACACACACACACACACACACACACACACACACACACACGAAATATGTATGGCCAGACCACAGTTTTATCTTTGTGAGCATGGAGTTATTTGAAAACACAGCATTCACCCAACTTCTCCAGGGCTGGCCCTCCCACCCCACTCCACCCCCTGACCTCTCCCCACCAAATGGGGCTCAGCTCCCTCCCTGGGGGCCCAGCCTGAGAAAGAGACTTCCCAGAACAGCAGGCCTGCTGCTCTAACCACAGGACAGTTGGAGCCAAACAGCTGGGGGCTCCCAGAGGCCAGATGTGTGGTCGCAGGTGGAAGAAGTCGGTGGGAATGCTAATTTCCTAAGAGTGTCTGTAAGTATCTTCAGAGATGAGGTTGAGTAGCTTCAAGGGTAGGCCAGACACTTTCAGGTGCAGGAATGTCCATTTATAATTGCTTCTGTACCTCACTCAACTCTCCTAGCAACCTGGGAGGAAAGAGTCATCACCCCCACTTCTCAGGAGGGGGAAACTGAGGCTCCAGTGGGCTGGGAGCCCTGCTCAGCTAGCAGGCAGGGAACCAGACCACAGCCTGGATTTCCTGTCACACACCCAGGGCCTCTCCTACTCTACCTCTCTGCTGGAAGCAAACTGAAAATGAACCTTTGTGCAGTTTAACTGTGAGCATTAAAAAGCAATTGTTAGCTCCTCAAAACTGAAGGCTTATCTGGCAGGCTGTTTCTGAGGGCTCCCTAAATACAAAAAATGTCAGATTTGGTTGTGAGTCTGAACTGCACATATCGCTGAGCTGGGGGAGAGGGTATATAATGCTCAGCGTGGGAAAACTTAGACCAACAAGTGCATGGTGAAGTCCTGGAGGGAAAGGCGTCTTTTCGGTGCCAGAAGTGAGGTACCTCCCTGAACACTCACCCCAGCCTATGCAGAGGGTGGACTTGCCTTCCTGCTATAGAGAAGGCAACACAGGTGCAGAGAGCCTAGGTCACTTTCTCAAGAACCCACAGCTGCTTTTCTGACCCAGGACCCCCAACACCAGGCCAGTGCACTTTTCCTAAACCCGCTGGCTGGAGCCAACCCTCCCCAGAGGTGGTCACAGTTAGTCAGAAGCAAGTCTTCCGGAGATTTAATGCCACACAGAAATACACCCAGCCCAGCATCAGGAGGGCTAACACTGAGGCTCTCCTGCATGGCCAGGTTCTCTGTGTCTAGTCCAGCATCTGATATTTATTAAATGATCATTAAATAAGTCAGTGGGCGGAGGGAAAGCAGGCATTCCCTCCCCTTCTCTCTTCCCTGTCCCTCACTAGTGCCATTGTTTTGTGGACACAAGTGAAGGCTTTCACACTGTTGTCTTTATCCCCGGGACATGGCCCTGTTCAATGGCGTGCATGCTCAGCCCCTGTCCAGAGCTCTCAGGGTGCTGATTTTGAGCCTGAGATATTCTAAGGACATGGAATTCTCCAGGCAGGAATCAGTGAGAAAAGGTAAAAAGGCACGGGGGTGGGGACAGAGGATGAGACCAGCTCTGGAGCTTCCTCCTGTCTGTACCCAGGACCTCACCCAAAAGTCTGCAGCAGATCCGATCACTGATGGACTTCCTGTAATGGCCCATTAACAGAGTGTCCTTATGTCCAGTCTTATTCCAGGCTGACCTGGCCACAGGCCGCCAGATAGTGTCCTCATATAGGGATCAGATCAAGTCACTTTTCAACAGCCTTCCTCATGGTCAAATACATGGCGAGGGATTACTGCCCAGACTGTTTGGAGATTCCCAATAGACACCCACAGATGAAAGAAAGTGGCTCATCTTTAACCCACCCTCATTGGAAAAGCACAAAGTCCTCCTTTCCTCCCTACCAGTGGTTCCATCCTCTGCACCCAACTTTCAATCACACAGAATTCTTGCAATTCTGGGCATGAGTAGCGTCCTTTGCCCTGAATGTTCTTCCTTACCCACTTAACTTCCCTCCAAACTTGAATTTCACCTTGCACCTCACCTCCTCAAAAAAGCTCTCCCTGACCCCCGGTGGAACCTCTATATACTCTCTGTATACTCCGGGTGTACCTGTACACTTTCTCAGCACCATATACTTTGTATTTAGAGCCCAAGGCTCAACATTGATAACTTCTTTCATTGTGTGTAACTTCTGGTCTGGTGACTAGCTCTCTCACTGAAATACCGGCTCCACGACCAGGGTGCCGTGTATGTTTTGCTCGCCATTGAATCCCCAGAACTTGCCGCCGTGGCTGCTGGCCCACTGGTTTTCCCTCTCTGAGAGGCCCAGAGTGAGACTGAAGGTGTCAGAAAAGGTCTCTGGGACCTCACTTTCCTCCCTGAGCAGGTGAGGTGGAAGGAATAGGGGACTCAGACTCCAGCCTCGGGAGTCTCAGAACTTCGTCGTGAGGGCATGACAAGGTTGCATAATGCGTCTGAGCCTCAGTTTCCTAATCTGTAAGATTGAAAGGATGTGCCATTATGGAATGGCTTACATTTTTATACCATATCATTGACTCACCTCATTCTTCCAATCCTAGGGTAATGGGCAGCATTGCTTTTGTCTGTCCAGTATTCTGTCTTCCCTTTCTTCTGGTAAGAGTGACTCAGGCAACTGTCTTCCCTCAATTGTGATCCTGGCTGGGCCCCACCACCCCGCCTATGGCAGTGGGCAGGCTACCCATTTGGTCAAATACTGCAGTCCACTGGGCCAGGTGTAGTCATGTGACCCAAGCAGAGCCCCATCAGAGCACCTCCCTGAGATACTTCTCACAATAACAACTGGGAGGAAAAGGGCTTTGCTATCCAGAGTCACTAGTTGGGATGGTGAAGGCCAGGAGACACCAGGGGCCTATGGCCCTTCTCCATTCCCTGTGGCCAATGCGTCTGTCCTGCTGTGGAAGAGGAAGCCCAAAGGCAACATATGAAACTGAGGTCAAAACAAAAAAGAGTAACGATGAGAAGTGTAAGGCAAATAAGAGTCTGATGACCTGTTGACATTGTGTCACTTCCTGGATCTAGCCGTGCCTGACATTCACTCACTCATCCATCCCAGTGAAATGAGACCACAAGACAAAACTCAATCTCTGTCTTCCCCTTCCCCACTCTCTCTTTTCCTAAGCTAGATAGAATCCAGTCTGAAATCATATTTGAATCGCAGTTGAAACAATGCTGCCTAATACCCTCAGGTCCAAAGTCAACCCAAAGTACTAAATAATGAAGGACAGTAGCAATGAACATGGGTGTGCATGGAGAGCCCCATACCATTCTACCATGTGCCACATGTGTCCTCCTGTCTAATCCTCATGACCAGTCCACACAACAACAGAGAAATGCAATGGTGTGATGGAAGATAAGGAACACTAGGAGAGGGTGTTAAACACCAGGGCTCTAATGTTGGCTCTGCCACACACTAGCTGTGTGATGTTGAGCTGGTTTCTAAACTTCTCTGGGCTTACCTTCCTCCTCTATAAAATGAGGGAGTGATGCCTCCCTCAAAGGCTGGCATGAGGAATGATGAGACAATACCAACAGAAGAGCTTGGCAGTGTTCCTGGCTAAGAGGGCCTTAATAAACATTAGCTGAGCCTGTCAAATCTAGAAGTCCTTTCTAGAATAATTCTCTGCATCGTGTTTCTAAGGATTGGTATTGGTAAAACGAAGAGGAATGTGTGAGAACCTCCCAGCTAGCGTTCAATGTCCAGTTAACACCCAATATTGGCCACTGGCTGCCCACTCTGCAGTGACACGGTTTGGCTGATGGGTCAACTTCCCCACATGCTGGGCAGTCAGATGTGTCCCCAGGGATGGCAGCTCTAGCTGAACGCTGATGGGTCACGAAGGCAAGGAACCTGTTTCCAGTCTCCAGATGAGTCTAAGCTGCTTCCAGTCTCCTCTGGACAATGTTGAAAGGAGAGGCCAGGACTCCACAAAGGCTGAACTTGACTCCCAACCCCCATCTAATGGATCGCTGGCTTTACTGGGTTGAGGGCAGGATGTGCCCCTCTGTGCCGTGCTGTCTGGGAAATTGGACAGTCTGTGTCATCTTCCAAAGAGCAATTCTGCAAACTGCTGCTCAGGATCAATATTTTGGCTGCTCTTTGCGATGTGGCTGTGGGGAAGATTTCCATTGAGTGTGGTTTACTCTGTTGTTTACTCCCTGTCATCCCCACAGCCTGTTCCTGGCAGGCCTCTGTGTCTGCTGCACTCCTGGGCCGCTGGGACTGGGACGTTCCGCTCCAGAGGGAGGCCGAGCCACTGGCCCTCCATGGGGCCTGATTGTGACAACATATAAGGCAGCTGGCCACCAGGCACGCCCCACTCCTCAGCTCAACCTTGCCCTCCTTAGGCAGTCCTGGCCAAGGCTGGGCTCTCTTAGGAGCCTCATTCCCACCGACTTGGGGGAAAATGTAATTAGCTGAGCTGCTCTAGGCCAGGGCTTGGAATTCCTGTGGGCCTAGAGATGTGGCCTCGTCCATTTCCTCTTCCCAGGGTGGCCTCCTGCTCTGCTCCTCTCCACCCACTCGCCTCTTCCTCGGAGCCACAACAGGCGCTGTGCAGGCTGAGCAAGACCACTGTCCCCTGCCCATCCTCCACCCATCTGAGCAACCTCTTGAGAGATACCCCATCCCCATGGGGCGGAGGCCTCCTGGTTATGGTGACTGTGACTATTGCCTCACCCCTTGAGGCCAGGAGCCTAGGGCTGCCAAGGCTCTGCGTGCCTGTGTTTGTGCCTGCTCAGAGCAGGACAACCCTCCAGCCAGCAGGCCATCCCTAACCTCAAAGAGAAGGTGACAGAGGGGAGGCAGCAGGCATGCTCTGAGCCTGCTCATCCTAGGGTCTGCTCCCTACTCCCCACTGCCATGGCCAGATCTCCAGGGAGGGATAGGTTCCTGGGATCAGGGTCTGGCAATCAAGAAAGGGAAGCAACAAAAATGGGGGAGTGGTGTTTCCAGGCATGGAGTTAGGTGCTTGCAGTATGGTAGCCATGGCCCATGGAGAGGATGCTCTACTGGCGTAGTCTGCAAGGATCCTGGGTAGCGGAGCGCACATCATGACTGGGCATTTGGAAGGTTAGACACTTGTGGAGACACCTTGAGGCTGGGTGAATATTGTTCTTTCTCAAGCCACTCCCTAGCTCCTTTGACATACATCTAATTCTGGTGTGTCCTAGAGTTACCACAAGGTGACCTTCTGGAATCCCACCCCATTTTATGGCTGAGTTAAAGCCGCCCAAGGCTGAGGTCACAGAGCAAAGTGAAGCAGAGCCTGGACTTGGACTCACTGGTCCGAACACAAGCCCAGGACTCACTCCACAGTGCCATGGCTGCTGCTGAAGACAGAAAGGACAGAGCCTATCTCCCCAGCTGGTACCTGGGACTCTTTTTTGCCTCTACCTGCACTGGGAGCTGCTGGTCTCTCCCACCCTCTCCGAGTGGTCCAGAGCCCAGTTGCCTGCATTTGGGAAGGGGGCTGGTGGCGATGTCCAGCTCTGGCTCTACTGCCACTGTGCAAACCAGGAGTGCCAGCCCTTCCCCCAGCTCCACTCAGCCCCAGGGCCCAGCAGCTGAAGGTGCAGCCCCACCCATCACTGAGCTCATCCTGCCCAGGCCTGGGAGGATGTGGGAAACCCAGTTCCATAGAGGGCTAGAATTAATTTTCTCACCATAAGCCACATGTCTTGTGGGTGCCCTGGGCTTGCCTCTCCTCACCTGCCATGGTCTTGTTCTAGTGCCCTTCGGGGCAGGGCATTTCTCTGTGGGTCTGACCTGAGGGAGGCCAGCCATCACTGATGCCCTCATCAGAACTTCAGGCCCAGCTCACTTTGCTGAGTCTGGTCCCTGCCTGACCTCACAGCCATTCCCTCTGTGGGCGGGGCCCTGGGCTTCATGGTCATGGCAACCATGCCTGGACCCTGCCATGAAGGGAGACGGACCAGGACTGCCGTGTCCCCTTCCAAGAGACACTAGCTGTCATACTCAGAGCACACACAAGGGAACAACAGCCACAGGTGGGACAACGGCATTTCTCTGAGGGGAACAGGCCTAAAACTGGGCCGTCCTCTCAGGCTGAGCTGCTGAGACTCGCGCCCCCCGACCCTTGCCAGTTTCCCTCAGTGTTGACAAAGGACTCA
The DNA here is from genome assembly GCF_951640355.1 of Cnephaeus nilssonii. Taxonomy (NCBI): domain Eukaryota; kingdom Metazoa; phylum Chordata; class Mammalia; order Chiroptera; family Vespertilionidae; genus Cnephaeus; species Cnephaeus nilssonii. Next base: position 73,592,047 of record NC_137078.1, read on the forward strand.
CTATGGCCTTGGCCATACACTCTCATTCCCTTTTCCCAAATTCCAGCCCCAGAGGGGGTCACTCAGAGTGCTCAAACAGTGGGAGGGATTTGGGGCACGAGGCTACCCCCAGGTATGTAATTTACAGGTTCTCAGCCTCATCACAGAGTACAGCTTGGCCTGACTCTGCCTATAGACCCAAGGCCATGTTCTACCCTGCTTCTTTCTAAACTGACCACAGGGCTATCTCAGTCCTAGCCTGGGGGGAAGGGTCATCTTTTCTACCTCAGCACCACCCACCCTTCTGCCCAGAAACTGCTTTGTGCCACCCAATTCTCTTGCCACTTACCCCCTGGAGGACACCCCAAATCTTTTCAAAGAGTGTATGGAGTGTAAGTCAAAAAGGACACCCCTTGTGGAAGCTTGCCTTCTATGCAAATAATCATAGCTACCAATTATTGAGCGCTTACTATGTGCCAAGCTCCAGGCTAAACATTTCACATGTATTTAATCCTCACAACAACAATCCTAGGAGGTAGTACTAATAGAATCCCTACTTTACAGATGAGAAAAACGAAGCTCCAAGTCCTTCTTACTCTAAAGCCCTTCTCATCCCCAGGCTGAGGCTGATCTGTGTGTTTTATCAATGGGCTTCAAGAGCTGTTCCGTGGGGGCCCAGGAGCGACTCACAGTTGCACTAAAATGTGATGTGCTCTCTCCCCGGCAAGCGAGATGAAAGTGCTCAGCCTGCACTCACATGGCTTCAGGCCTCCTGCCCCTGACCTTGGGGTCAGGTTATGAGCCACAGGAGACAACGTGCCTTTGTACCGCATTCTTTCATGGACACAGTCCACCCAGAATGTCTTCTGGGCCAGCTCTGTGCAGAGCTGGCCTGTCCCCACCCACCCAGCCGTCCCCAGGGACTATCCTAACGGGATGGGCAGGTGCTCCAGCTGCCTGGTGCTACCTGACGGAGGGAGGGGGCAGGAGAGAGACTGGTGTCTGGCTGCGTGCATATCTAATTGCCACAATCTTGCGACTGATGTGTCCGCTCCTCCTAATGTGGACTGCCTGCCCAGCGTTCATGTTCTTTCTATCTGTGAATCCGGTGCATTTGCCAATCCACTCTCAGCTCACCTCTGGGAATGGTGGAGCCCCGCTTAGACACATCCGGCCTCCCTCAACTGCTCCCCCAGAGGACATTTCCCCAGCTATTACATAATCCAGGGAGCCCAGCCCCCACCGGCCAGGCCTTTCATTGGAAAGCCTTTCCCAAGGGCCAGCCCAGGCCCCTCCTACCACTCAAGCCCCTCTGTGGTCTCTCTCATACACACAGACACACACAGGCACCCCGATGAACATACCCCAGCACACTGCAGCAGCGAGGCCACATCTCTGTCCATGCCCTTGGCCACGCCCAGTGGCTCACACGCCTTGCACTCACTGTAAAGTATGTGGCCCCAGGTCTTCCAGGCTCACCCCTTCCAGGAAGTCCTCTCTGACTACCACCATGGGCCGCCTTAAGGCTGGCCTCTCCCAGCTCCCACAGTACTGTGTGCTCACTGTGCTGCTGTGGGTGTGCTAACTGGACTATGACCCCTCCAGGGAAGGGACCCAGTCCGATACCTCCCCGTGCCCCCAGCACCTAAATTGGCCAGGCACTGAGTGGGAGCAGGGATCCCACAGAATGCCCTCCGGTTGGTGACTTGGGCACTCTGCAAAAGTAGCTTCATGGACGTCCCAGAATGTCAGCTCTAGACGGACCTGAGGAATCAGTCCACTTTCTGGAGGGGAATCCCAAGGTCGCCCTGAAGAATGCACAGCCTGTTGGTGGCAGAGACAAGTGCCCCCCAAGCTCCCAGGCCTCTCCCTGGCATCACGCTGTCTCTGGACCTTGGCAACAGGTTCTGGGGTACTCATTCCTCAGAGATGAACCCACCAGCCTGGGACACAAATGCCACCAAGACACAGTCCTGGTGCTTAAGGAGCTGGGCAGACATGGACGTAAAGAGCTGTGAAGTGGGGTGAGGGAAGTAGCCAAAACATCTACAGAGGTGCCACCCAGGGAGATAGGAGGTGTCAGGAGAGACCTCTTGGGAGAAGTGACATCCAAACTGGGTCTTGATGAGAGTTTCTGAGGAGGACCGAGTTGGAGAAGGGCGAGGAGAGGAAGTGGTGGTGCAGTTAGAGAGAAATGTGCAGAGATACAGAAACACGAAACGATACAGCAGGATGGGGAACTGCGCAAGCCAAGTGGTGAAGCTGGAGCCCCAAGCACAGGAGAACCTGCGCTCTGAGGTTGGCGCAGGGGGCGAGGCCACATCAGGAGAGTCACACTGACCCAGCTGGACCCCAGCTCGTAGGCAAAGAACCTTATATGTGGAGCCCAATGCCTTCTAATCCCCTCCTTTGTGCTCCCACCACCTCCAGAGTGGCAGGAAGCACCGATGACGCTAAAACCCCACTCTGTCATCTACCCAGTAATCCCCACACCCTGGAACAAGCTCTTCTCAACTCATAGGCACTCCTCTTAGCCACAGGTATCTTTGCATCTTGGAGCTGGAGCTGCGATACGCTAAGAACTGATCTTGCAGAAATGAGTTCACGTGGACTTCAGAATGCAGCGTTCTTAGGATAAGTCTTATAAACAGATCTGGAACGTTGTATGGCCAAAGCAGCTCTTTTGGGGTCTGCGTGAATGACAGGGTGATTACATGGACCCTGCTGGGAGCTGAGAGAAGTTGCGTTGTTTCTGCATTTTCCCATGAGATTGTACCTGCACCGAGAACCCTGGAGCATCTACTCAGACCGCCTTCAGGGCCCACGACTCAGTAAAAATTCAACCACAGGAGGCCGGCAGAGGATGGAGCAGGGTTAGAAGAGGCTCAGGCCAGGGAGGCAGGAGGAGGCAGCTGCCTCTGTGGCCATCTCCACTCCAGCACTTAGAGGGTCTGCCCTCTCCTGCCCCCGAGGCCCCTCACCTGACGGTGACACTCGGGACCCACAGAATAGCCCAGCAGGTTGTGTGGGAGCATAGGGCTGCTTCTCTGGAGCCCAACGACCATGCAAGGCCTCACTGGTTACCAGCGGAGCGGCCCTGTGTTCCAGCCTCTCTCCCAGGAGGCACTGCCCTCTGAAAGAGCCCGTGGCCTGGCTCTGGAGATCTAGTCAGGCTCTGGCGTGGCAGATGTGGAAACTGGCCCGGCAAGGGGAAGTGGTTGCCTGCGGGTCACACGGCGAGGCAGAGCAAGAACGAGGGAGGACCTAGGGCTCCTCACTCTCCACCTCACCGCCCCGACTTCCTGGAGGTGACTCAGAGAGACAGTCGGCACAGGAAGGAAGTGGGAAAGGGAAGCCCAGCCCGCTGGATTCCAGGTCACCACTTGGTTAGTTCAAAGCCACCACCCACCTCAGCCCGAGGCTCTGTCTGGTGCCCGTGACCTTGCAGCCCTTCCTTTCCAAGGCCACAGCTGCGGACTGTTTCCTCCAGGGTCGAGCTCACTTGGCCTCCCCGGGGTCTCCAGGGACTCTCTGCTGCACAGTCCCATGGTGCTTCCCCGCTGCGGGGTCAGGGGGTCACCTCCAGAGCCTTGGCGAGTGGCCGGGCCTGTGAGGGCCAAAGGTTCATAAGTGAAATGAGATGAGGTGTAATTACAGCCTCATAGTTAGTGACTGCGGCTCGGCAGCCAGTGCTCAGTTTCATCATCTGCCGGCCAGGGGTGCCCTGGTTAACTCGGTTTCCTTGTAGATCTGTAAAATGAGGTGATACTATCTACTTTCTGGGTTGGTTGGAGGATTAGATGACACAATACCTGTAAAGCCAGCCACAAACTAAGCCATACACGCTGGCTCTGGTCTTTGATTACTTTGCTAGGTAGACATACGTACATTATCTCCTTTAATTCTCACAATAAGCCTAAGAAGAAGACATGATTATTCTCGTTTAACTGGTGAGACACCTGAAACTCAGGGAGGTGAGGGCACACAGCTCATGGCTGGTGGAGAGAGGATTTGAACCTGCTTCGATCTGATTCCAGAGCCCACGTGTTCTCCATCAGCACCTTGGGTGGGCCTGTGCTGGTGCTTGCCCTACCAGCTGCACGCATGTGTGGCAGGGTCTCTGTCCCTTCACCCCGGATTCCTATCCTGGCTCTGCCACCTCCTGGGAGCGAGACTTGGAGTCTCCGAGCCGCTGTGGTCTTATCCATACACTCAACACTGGCCCTGTCCGGCCTTCTGCTCGGTGGAACCACTGAGATGATGTGCGCGATGGAGCCCTGGGCTGCTCCGCGCGGTCTGAAGGCCAGGTGCAGCCTGCAGCCGGGGATCCAGGAGATCCAGGCCTGTAGGAGCGGCTGTCTCAGCCACCACAGGAAATGCACCTGCCCCTTTAGCAGGGGCTTTCCAAAGGCTGAGCACTGCCTCCGGGACAAGGAGGGGGCTGCAGACACGTTAGTCTTTGCTCCATTGGACTAGAAGTTCCTCAAGGGGCCGGACCGGCTCACAGCAAACACCCCGGATGGACAGTCATGGGCCTCCTGTGGAGTCACCGAGCTAGCCAGGCTGCCTCCCCACGCCCAGCTCCCGCAGTGCCTCCTCGAGAGCCCCTGACTCTCAGGGAGAAGAGACCATCCCCTCCCTTGTAATCATGAGTTAGCCCCTCACTACAGCGTGTGACTCTATCATATTTCCAATTTCTACCTGGATCCCTTGTTGGTGAGGGTTTGAATAAAGACACTGGAACTGAACTGTTTTTCATTAAACAGTTAAGTATCTCTTGCTGGACGGTGAGTTCCGTAAAGGCACGTTCTGTGTCATCATTTGTAATTCTCAATAACCAGCAAGGGCACCTGGGTGGATCTGTGGTCTGGTTCTCTCTCTGTCCAGGCAGCCCACGTCTGTCTCACCGCCTTTCCTCCCCACTCGTGTCACAGGGCTCATGTCAGAATTGTGCATAACAGTGAAGGACATGGGCACCACGGAGCCTACTACAAGCGAGTGAACTGGCTCACGTACATGGAAGTTGCCTCACACGGCTACCTTGATGCACTCTTTACTCACTTTTGAGTTCTGGGCTATCTTTTCAAAGAGCAAAGTCCTCGTTGGTATAATCTCTTCCAGAAAAGTGAGGTGACGTTTAAGATACAATATGGGGTGGTGATCAGGAATAGGAATCCATCAGAAGCCCCGTAAAGTTGTCTTCTTTTCTCCTGTTTCTGATGAGTGCATGTGACGGGCTACTTCCAGGGCACTGCAGACGCCGTCTGACCTGGACACAGCTGGATCGTGGGAGTTTGCTGTGACTTCTAACTGCTGACTGGATCATGTGTAAACCCAGCCTCTCATCTGGCCCAAGGAGCCCTGGGAAGGCAGCGTTAAAGCCTTCCCGGAGTGGGGGTGGGGAACAGAGAGCAGGAGTTTCTGAGCCCCAAGAACACAGGAAGTGGTTCCAGCTGCTATGAGGCTCTGGTTTTCATCTGTGAAAAGGGAGAGTAACACCCGCCCTGCAGAGTTACTACAGGATCAGCGTGAGATTATAGCATGTTAAAAGGACGAGCTCAGAGCATGGTCAGAATCTATTCATTCCGCAAAGACGAACTTAGCATCTGCTATTGGCCAGGCACTGTTCCAGGCAGTGGGAACAATGCACAGACAATGGCGTATTAGATGGTGGTGAGTGCTATTAAGAGAAGCAAGGCAGGGAATGGGGTGGGTGGAGGAGGATGTTTTGCCATTTTAAATAGGGGCCAGAGAAGGCGTCACCAAGAAGGGGACGTTCAAGCAGAGACCTGAAGGAAGCGGAAGTGAACTATGTGTGTTTTCCAGCCGAAGAAACAGCACGTTCAAAGGCCCTGAGGCCAGAGTGGGAGAAACAGAATGAAGGTCGGAGGATATGGGGTGGAAGAAGTCATCTGTGGCCACATCATGAGGGCTGTGAAGGCATTTATAGGACCTCTGGCTTTTACTCAGAGACAGGAACCCCCTGGCAGCTTTCCGGATCTGGGGTGACACAACCTGGCTTTCATAACTGATCAGTAAACTTCAGCTGCCCTTCAAAGCCTATTCAGTACCCACACCTCTGCAACTGCAGCTCACATGCTTTCTCCTGGCTAAGATTTCTTCCAGCTCTCTCAGTCTCTCCCAACCGGGGTGGGGGCTCCTCTCTTTCTGCCAAGTACAGGCTGGAAGGGCGCCTTGTGGAGACTGGCTGGGAAGAGAGAGAAACACAGGAGTCTTAGGGTGGAGATCTTGCCCTCTCTTGATGGTGGGAAGACCTCTGGTCCTGGCTCAGCTTCAGTGCACACACATATGCACACATATACACACACGCGCGTGCAAGGTGCACAGTGATGCTGGGGACACTAACAGAGTCCCCGGTGCTACTGCATCACCTGAGACAGCTCCATGCAGAACTGGGAATTTCCTTCTGCATTCCCTCACTCTGCTTATCTAGCAAAAGGTGAAATCATTTGTTTTAAAATAAAACAATTCCCATCTTTATCAGCACTTCTTAACCTTTTTTTGGGTCACCTGCCCCTTTGAGAATCTGCTGGAAGCTATGTGCTATCTCTTTAGAAAAGGAACACAGGATATGCACTGCCTCTCTTGTAACTTCAGGGGTTTCACAGATCCCTGAAAACTCAGTGAAGAAACTGTCATCTATGCCAATGATTTCCCCATTTGTAGCTCCAACTGAATGAATGAATGAATGAATGAATGAATGAAGAAATATACAAAGAATAATGAAGTTGCACGCAGATGGAGGAATGACAAGGGATGAGCAGGACAGACAGATGCAGCCTCTTCTGGGCACCAGGATTCTTTTTTTAAAATATATTTTTATTGATTTCAGAGAGGGAGAGAGAGAGAGAGAGAGAGAGAGAGAGAGAGAGAGAGAATCATTGATCAGCTGCCTCTTGCATGCCCTACTGTGGATCGAGCCCACAACCCAGGCATGTGCCCTGACTGGGAATCGAACAGTAACCTCCCGGTTCATAGGTTGATGTTCAACCATTGAACCACACCAGCTGGGCCAGGCACCAGGATTCTTGATGATGCCTTGAAAGAAGCCGATAAGAATAAGAAGGAATGTGTGGTTAGGTCTTATTTGCCACATGTCCTGCAGAGAGGTGGAGCTCAGCCCCCTAAGCTTCATCTAGTCCAATCTCTCTGAGTGACCATCTTTCTAAAAGGTATCATGGCCCTAGTTGGTTTGGCTCAGTGGATAGAGCATCGGCCTGTGGACTGAAGGGTCCCAGGTTTGATTCCAGCCAAGGGCACATACTCAGGTTGTGGGCTCGATCCCCCGTAGGGGGCATGCAGGAGGCAGCCAATCGGCGATTCTCTCTCATCATTGATGTTTCTATCTCTCTCTCCCTCTCCCTTCCTCTCTGAAATCAATAAAAATATATTTAAAAAATAAAATAAAAGGTCTCACGCACTCTCCTGCCTTTCTCAGGGTGCCCTGAGCTAAACAAAGCAGAACCTTCTCTGGGTGACTACTGCAGCAGTGTGAATGTAAACTCAGGCACATAAAAGTAACCAATGTGTTTTTCATGACATCTAGCTGAGCCAGCCGAAGCCCAGGGCTCCCATCAGTTCCCCAGGCTTCCGGTCTCCTTGTCACTTTATTTTTCTGATACATCTACTAAGAAGCTGGGGTGCATTTTCAACTCATTCTTATAGTCACCCTCTCACTGTGAAGCTTTGGACTAATCTCAGTTTCCCCAATTACTGTTCTATATTCTAACACAGGGAGACCTTTAGGTGTGATGGGTGGGTAGGGATCTCTACCAAAACTCAAAATAGGGGACTCTTCCCCCCGCACCCCCCGTGGGAGACTGTACTTGTTCTTCAATAAATCCCCACCTTTGCTATACAAAAACAACAACAAACAAACAAACCTCAAAATAGCCCCAGAGAGGTCTCCTGATCGAGGAGCCTCTGAAGCCCTAGAGACGTGGCTCCGAGGCCTCTCCAGCCTCTTCTCTCTTCATTCTGCCTCCTCCTGGACATCGCGCTCCAGCTCCACCCCTTCTCCCCCAACTCCCGGCATTCCCCAAAGGGACCTGCTGTTTCCCACCTCTGTTCCTATGCATGTGCCACGCCTGCCACCTGCAACAGAGGCCACCACCAGCAACACCTCTCCAACCTCCTCAGACAGACCTATTTCCTTCCTCTTTGATTCCTGCATCCTTGCCTCAACGTGGCACGCACTACATTCCCTTTCCAACTTCTTCTTCTTTCTTTAAAATATATTTTTATTGATTTCAGAGAGGAAGGGAGAGGGAGAGAGAGATAGAAACATCAATGATGAGAATCCTTGATCAGCTGCCTCCTGCACGCCCCCTACTGGGGATTGAGCCCACAACCTGGGCATGTGCCCTTGGTCGGAATCGAACTTGGGACCCTTCAGTCTGCAGGCTAATGCTCTATCCACTGAGCCAAACCGGCTAGGGCCCAACTTCTTTTTTTTACTCTTTTGGGGGAATAAAGCTAGAGCTTAGATAAATACCCTTATGGTTGTTCATTTACATGTCATTTCCTGACCTGCGTCTATTTATCTTTATTTCCCCAGCAAACAGCATGGCAGGATACATGCGGATGTTTTCGTTCTTATTTGTTGATAACTGTCCCCTTTGTAGAGCTGTTCTCTCTTTATCCTGACAGCTGGATTGTCTGTTGTAACCTCAACCCCCCGCTGTTAGGGTCCCACCTCTCACTGCCTTCCCACAGCCCCCACTTCTAATCTGCTGGGAACCTGTTAGAATTGGGTGTGAACCAGGAGGAAATGGGCCCCAAGGGACTCTCCTGGGTGCAGCCTAGCCGACTTATGTTATGGACTCGTTATCCTGCATCGCGTTCTGGCTGCCCTGGTGCAGCTGTGCTTCCTGAGATCCGGGTAGGTGAGGTCACTGGATGGGAAAACTCCTCCAGTGAGTTGTCATAGTAACCAGGACTTTCAATTTCATGCAAGAGAGTCCCTGAGAGGAAAGCACACCAAGGGGTGGGGGAGGAGTGGCAGGAATCCATCAAAGGCTTCCTCACATTGTCCTCCCGTCCCCTTTCTTTGCTTCTTGCTGGTTTACACGCTCAAGGTAGATGCCATTATGTGTGGGCATCAGAGTAGAAGCTGCTTAAAATAGCCATCCGGCTATTTCAGGGAGCAGTTGAATATGCATGAGGCTATTTTAGAAGAGATGTCCCTGGCCTAGCCAATCCAAACCCCATCCTTTTCCTTGGAAATGCCAAGAGAAGCTGAATGGGACCTTTCTTAGTCTTTCCCACTGGGGTGGGGGTTTTCAGAAGCCACAGAAACTACACCCCAGCTAATATTGGTCCTGCAGCCCTGTAGGCTCTGCCTCCTGATCCCGCGGTCACAGTGGCTCCTGGCCAGACAGCTCAGCCCTCCAGAGTCCTCCAGAAAAAAGCCTTGGCAGCCTTCGCAACAGCCATGCTCCCATCCAGTTGGGTGCTCTGTTCAAGTCCATTGGGCTCTGGGCTTATTCCTTCACCAACACGGAGTTTTTCTAGGCTATTCATCCACGCTTCTTTTTCCAGATGTACTTTATAATCATTTTATGAAAAATTTGTTGGGGTTTCATTTAATTAATGGATCAATTCACAATACCCTCTTAAGCTTATTCTTGGATACGTTATGCTTCTATTTCTTTGGAGATGAGAGCCTGTTCCTGCTCTGCTCTCTAACTGGCTCACGTTGGCGCTGCCTTCTTCATGGAGCCTTTTCCGACCAACCCTGCAGGAAACGGTCACTCCCTCCCCAACACCATGCCTTGCCCGTGTCCCTTCTTACTTTTGGACCCTGAATTACAATTATTGGTGAGGTGGGGGCCCTTTAGAGGCAGGTCCCTGCGGGGCCTGTTTGTGCGTCTCTTGCCACATCTGGTAGGTGGCCATGGAGATATTTGTAGCATGAATGCATAAATGAATGAGCAAATGAACGAAAGATTTTTTCCCCCCTAGGAAGCTGAAAAGGAAGTGAACTGACTCTGTTATAAAATCTACTTTTCCACAGGCTTTCGTTAGACAGTAAGAAGAGTTTTATTTCTCCTCCCTTTAGCTGTTGGCTAAATCCCTAAGACATGTCAGAATCAGGGGGCCTACTGGACCAAGTCAAGAAACTCTGCACCACAGAGTCACTGTTAGACGAATGTGCATGAGCTAGACTAACACGCATGTGCAACGTGCCACAGAACCTCTTCATAGAGCCCCGCCACCCTCGCGAGGCATCCCAGCATTTCTCAGGGAGGCTCTTGAGGCCTTGAGAGCCCTTCAGAGGAAGGAATTCAAGCACTCGCTGTGTGCCTGCCACTTTTAGAAAAGCACTTTCCCTTAAGATACAACCATCTTGAAAGGTTGGTATCACTAGTCCCGTTTTGCGGATGAGGAAACGGAGGCTCAAAGAGACGCAGTTCCTTACTAGGGGCTGGCGAAGCTGGGGCTGTGGGACCCTAAAAGCCTCGCTTCTCCCACAGTAACACCCAGAGCAGCAGAGTCTGGGAGGCTGAGGGGCCGCGGCCCAGAGAGGAGTCCCGCACAGAGTGAGAGAGACAGGGTCCTGCCCTCACTAAGCCAAAGTGGTCCTTAGGGAACTGTTCTCCCCCCCAGAGCAGCGTATGATGCTTTCAGATCGTTCCTGGAGAGCATCAGACCTGGGTCAAAGAGCCACTGTCCAGGCTGGGGACTTGTTACACAGGTCGCATTGTCACCATGGGACCGGGGAGGGGAGGGATGGCAGAGCGGGAAGAGGTGCCATGGGGGAGGGGCTGGTCTCTAGCACAGATCTGGGGACACTCTTCCCTTTTCCTCCTCCAGCCTGTCCAGGGTCAGAGTTTCTTGACTTGGCCCTGCAGGCCCCTCTTGGGAGTCCAGCCAAGCAGCCACTTCCTTATTGGGCTGGCAGCTGCTGGGCAGGCCTCGGCTTATTTCTAAGCCTGGATTAAAGCTCCAGTTTCTTATGAAGAGCCGTGGGTTGAGGATCAATTCATTTACCGACCTTGACACGGTGTCCGGCTCATTGCAGGCCCCAAGGACATGGAGATGAGCAGCCCCCAGGTCTCCTGCCTTGTGGCACTCTAATCTGGTCAGGAAGAAGATCATAGGGAAATTTCCCAGCCCTACCTAAGTGCTGGGGAGCCTAGACTGGGGCTGTGTGTGTGTGTGTTTTGGGGGCGGGGGGGGGGGTGGTGTGTTCATCTAGCACAAGCATGTCAAACTCACGGCCCATGGGCCGCATGCCTCGTTTATTTGGCCCGTGTTAGCCTTTGAGTTTGACATGCTTGATCTAGCAGGTAGCAAGCTGTGGAGGTTGGGTGCTAGACTAAGGCATGAGGACTTCCCTGTGGGCAAAGGGAGACATCCTGCATTTTGAAACAAGAGTCTCCCATGATCAGATTTGAGGTTTAGAAACAGATCAGTGAGGTGTATTTATTTTCAATACATTGATTTTTAAAGTGAAAATGGAAGTCTCTCCATTTTGGAAAAACAATACCAAACAAGGAAACACAGAGCAGATGGAGACGAACCTGCTGACCTGGACGTGGAGTGAGAGAGACCGTGTTCATGTTCAAGCCCCTGCCACTGACTTCTGGACAACCTCGAGCAAACTGCTTCTCCCTCTCAACCTCGCTTCCCTTGCTTGTAAGATGGGAGCAATGTCATCTCATACACGGGGCTGTCAACAGGGCAAAATGGGATGTCAAAGGACATTGTAACGTTTGTCTACACTGGACAAAGGTAACGCGTTAAGGTGAGGTTCCAGAAGGCTCTATGTACATAGCCGGGGCCATTTCAGTCACCCAGCTGTCCAGCTGAAACACACTACCCAGCAATTTCTTAGGAAGCCTCTCTCAGCTGTTCCAGCTCAAATCCGAGCCTGTCCTGTAAAAACACGGCCCTGTCCAGAGAAGCAATTGCCCATGTGTTTGGTGGGCCACCTGCCCGCCGGGTCCAGCCTGCTGGGCCATGAACATCAACAACGGCCCCTTCCTGGTGGGAGAAGGAACAGGGAGCTGGCTTGTTCTCTGAGAGCAGAGGACTGGCGGGCGACGAGGAACATTTTAAGGTGGGACACTTCTTCCTGCACCGTCGGCAGCTGTCTACATAAGGCGTCCATTATACGCGGGCCCCAAGGCCAGCGGGCCTGAGCGGCCAAGCTAAAATTAGTGTAGAATGTGCACCCGCCAGAGACACAGAACATCCGAAGGTCAGATGCCTGCAGCCAGCCGCCTGGGCAGGGGTGGAGAGCAGGCACACAACAGCTGTGGCAGCAGCTGCCTCCGGTTCCTCTCGGGCACAGGGACGGCGGCCCTGCCCAGGGACCTGGCTCAGTCGCTCAGCTTGAGTTAAAAAATAGAAGGCAGCGCATAATCCCAAATATGTTTTTTGTTTTTTTAAAATCTGTGTATAACGTTGAAAAAAGGGTGGGAGGGGATTTCACTGAATATCTAAGAGGATAGCTCGGTTTTGAATGTGGAAATAGGGGGTGAATTCTTTTCCTGTACTTTCCAAAATTTTCTCAATAAGTATGTATTACTTTTGTAATCAGAAGAAAACCCGATAAAAGATACTGTAAATAATATATTTATATTAATTTAATATATATTTTGAATTTGTTAAAATGATTAAATTGCATATGCTCATAGGCATATAGTATATATATATATATGTATGTGCAGATATATTTATTTATCTAGTCCACTGGTGGTGGCAGCTTTGAGTCCTAGAATGGCAAGGCTGGCTGGCATTGAAGATCCAACATTCTCCATCTCCTCATTCTGTGGAAAAACGGATGCCCCAGAAGCAAAGCAATAAGCCCAGAAATTACTTTTCACTGAGCCTGGTCCTGTACTGGAGTTCCCCCAAACTGTGCCCCCTCTCATTCAGTCGTTGTTTACATTCTCACTATATGGAGATGGAAACTGAGATACAGAAAAGTGCACTGATTCACCCGAGGGCGCCCTGCTAGGAAGCTAAGTCACAGAGCTCAGTCTCAAGCCTAGTTGTCCACCCATTGAGCTTGAAGGGAGGAAGCACCTTTGAAACACACCCGCTCCCTGAAATCTCCAACATCCAGAAAGCCACCCCTTACAAGCAAGACTGATTTGGACAGGGTGGGCGGGTAAGACTTGCAGGAGAAGCAGGCAGTGCCAGGCCTTAGGGACAGGGAGGGCTGGCAGAGAGGCTGCCCCCGAAACTCTCCCTATCTGGTCCCCTCCAGCCTTACCATGCTCCAGGCCTGGCAGTGCCTCAGGGCAACCCCAGCTGCTCAACCAGAAGCCTTTGCTCCAGCCGAACCTCTGTCTGCAGTGTCTATCCCTCTCCCCATTTTCTGCCTCAATTCATCCTTCAGGCCCAATTCATCCATGCATCTGTGCATTCTCGTTAGCGAACACATTTTAACGGGTACCTACTATGTGCCAGAGCAAGACAGATGTAGTCCCAACCCTGTCAGTGCCTCTAGTTCTTAGAGAGGGCTTAGTGCTTGGCTACCTGGGTTATTCAAACATGGACTCTGAGGCCAGAGTGCCTGGGTTCAACCTGGCTAAGCCACTTCCCTGCTGTGTGTGTTTGGGACAATTACTCAGCCTCTCTGTGCATCAGTTCTCCTCATCTTTAAAGCAGGATGTTAACAGCACCTGCTTCATCGAGTTGTGCAGGCAGAGTGAAAATCCATCTAAATGCGGGCACGTATAAGTCCTCAATGATCATTAGCTATCATAATCATTCTTCTTATTACCATCTGGCTCAGATTCCCTCCTTATGATGCCCCTTGCCCTCAGGCTGCCCCCTCCTTTTTGGTCCCATACCACGTTGTATGTTTTCACAGTAAAGCACCAGTGGCTATGGAGTATGGGAATTAGAGGACCTGTCCACCTCCCTCTCTGTTCTTGGGGCAGGGACCAAGTTTTCGCCATCTCTATCCCAGGCCCCGGCGTGAACGCAGCAATCACATCTCCAGGGCAACTTCAGAGTTTGTGGGTGTCATGCGCCCTCAACTCCAACCAAGAAGAGTCTTAGAAGCTCCGGGCTGCCCGGGCCCTAGGGGCTGCATATCTGGCCTCGTCACAGAGCTCACGGTGCTCCTGCTAAGCCTGGCCCGCGCAGGCGAGGCCGCTGGGTGCTAGGCTTCCTTGAATGCTCCTCTGGGATGGGGAGCGCTGCCGGACAGTCATTATCCACACCCACACCCCTGCCCCATCCCACCAGGATGCTCCCCACGCTGCACCTCTGCACACGCCGGCCCCTCTGCCTGGGTGCCCCTCTCCCTTCCCGCAGCCCTCCTGGTCTGACAACCGCCCACAGGTGCTCCTGTTGCAGCTCACACGCCCCTCCTCCAAAGCACAGCCCCCATAGAGTTTGTGGCTCCCTCTCCTCTCCACTTCTGCTGCGACTCTTTCACATTTGTTTATGTGTCCCTGCTCCCGAAGGGACCATCTAATTCCTGTCGGGCCCCCAGTGTCCACCATGCCTGGAACAGAGGGGTTTCAAGAATGTGCTGCTGAATGGACTCTTTAAAGGAAAGTCAAGTCAATTGGCCCACCTTCCTGCTAAGGCAGATATGCCAACTTCTCACAGCGCCTTTTGAACCAGAATACTCAGAGGCCTTTCTAGGCCACCACTGCCCACCGCAGACATGTAAATTGACAGATGAGCATGGGATGCAAGTGCCAGCGATGAGACGGGCACTGAGCTGGCTTTTCACAGGTGCTCTGGCATTTGATCTGGAAGCAGGTATTTGAGAGACGAAGACCCGGAGGCTCAGACCAGTTACTCTGCTTCATTCATCTTTGTGCCTCAGTGCCCAGAACAGAGGTTAGCACACAGCAGGCAACAAGTATGTCCAGATGACCTGGCCCTGCCTCAGTTTCCCCACATAGCATTCCACTCCCAGGGACTCCCACAGCTCACTCTGGAAATGGTCAAAACGTTGCCTCTGCCTTCAAGAGATGGAAACCCACGAGTAAACGCAGGGAGGTGTAAGTGGTGAGAGAGGGATGTGTGTGGGCAGGCTCTGTCCTGGGGCCAGCTGGATGGTCAGCGAGGCTCCCAGAGAACCGAGATTTCAGGTCTGGAAGAGCCCACTGGTCTGGATAGGCGGGCAGTGGAGGGGCCACAGGAAGAGCGTGGGCAAAACCAAGGAGGGGAAATGTTGTTCCGTTCAGAGGCCCTCAGGGGGCTGGAGGCAGGGGTGTGGGTAGTGCAGAGCTGGGCTTGGAGGGAGTTAGGCTGCTGAGGGGCCGGGCCAGGCCCTACAGAGGATCCCGTCAGTTCTTTCAACTGCTTTTAGCCCCTCCTCTTCCCTAGCCCCCCAAGTTCCCAGCATGCTTTGCAACTGAGCCAGCCACACAGTGTTATGTGCCTACGAGCTTCCTGGGCACTCACAACCCAACCTCAAACCACCTTGAGGCAGTCAGGGTGGCCCTTCTCCTCCCTCAGAGGCCAGGCCTGGTGGGCTGGTCGGCAGGCACCGAGCTGGCTAGACTCAGGCAGAGGCCTGGAGGCAGGCTGGGGACAGGGTGTGGAGTTCCTGGCATGTGTCACCTGCGCCTTGTTCAGGACTGAGAGTATCACAGTGGTGGGGAACCTCCGGGCTGCTAGACTGATCCACCTGCTGGACAAAGGGCCCCTGCATACCCTCTAGGCCTCACCCCCCAGGCAGCTCCCCCAGACTGCCCTGCAGATCTCCCTGTGAGCTTTGCCTCTAAATGAGGACCTCGTTGTTGGGTTACGCTGTTCTCCCACCTGCACTCCCCCTCACCCAGCTCAATCATCACCCTGCATTCTCCTGTGGGCCTACCTATCTGTCAGTGTGCAGGCAGTCTTTGCCCTTCCCGTCTGGGCACTGGCAACCCATAGTTCCTGTGTGCTGCCCAGCCATGGGAGGGCAGGTGTGGGGCTGTGATTGTCCATGTCTGAGTCCGACTTTAAGCAGAGTTTGCTGGAAGGAACACAGGCCCCTGAATGCATACCTGTGTGCTCACGGCATATACACAGCCGAACTAAGGCTCCCCATGGATGTGAGGTCCATGGCGCTATCAAACAGATGAGTCCTAGGGAAGTGGAAGGCTGTTTCTTTTCCCACTACCCCTCCCCCAACCCATGGCCTTGACCAGAGCTGGAACAGCTGGCTGAGGCCTGCCCAGTTCACTGAGTGCCACTCCCTCACTGTTCATTCAGGGAAACAGAGAGACGGAAAGGGAGGTTCTTGCTTGAAATCTTCCCAAGCAGTAAAGGTAGACCAGGGTCAGACCCAGTTCCCTGGCTTCCATTCCAGGATAGGTGCCCATCGCCATGTGCTGCATTTGCAGAAATGCCAGCCGGAGGGCTCCGGACATCCAGGTTTTCCCTGAAGTCTCAGTAAAGTGTGGGGACCCATTCTCCTGCTGAGGATGAAATCAGCCCCACCTACCTCCTGGCCATAAACACGGCCCAGTAACCTTTGGGCTGTGCCGAAATTGCTCTGTGTCCTGGTGTGAGGGAGAGATGGGAGGAGCTTACCTGCCAAAAGCCAGCCGTGGTCTCATGGTCCAGATGTGTCAGGGATTTCTAAGAGCTTGGAGGTCTGTGTTGGAGGGAGACCTGTGGGAAGTAGAGAAAGTAAGAATATTATACTACCACCATCTGTCAACCTTCACTTGAGTTTAAAAAATGCTCCCCAAAATGATGAGCATAGCCTTGGTGAGAGTGGCCTTACAGCCAAGCCCCAGCACCACCTCTTCTACAACATGGTCAACACAGGGTCAAGGTCAGGCTCCCCAGAGGTGCAACCATAGCCTCATCACCCCACTCAGAGCTGAAAGTCCTGTCACCAGCCCCTGTGGAATCCCCTACATTTAGTTCTTCTCTCAGGCTCAGAATGGTCACTTTCAAGCACTCCTTGGTGCTCTTGAACACCATTCACCATAATTCACTCATTCATCATTGATCCATTCATTTTTGCAAGCATTCAATAGCCATTTGGGAAAGCTACTAGATGCTACTGTCAGGTCTGATAGAGATAAAGTCACTGAGAAGGAGAGCACAGGTCTAGTTACTTGTAGAGCCAAGACAAAGGCCACAGCTCTCAATACCCAGCCTGGCGGGTTTCCTCCCTCCTGAGTGATCCCTGTGCCAGACACTGGGCCAAGCATTTTCTATAGGCTGTGCAGGATGGCATGATGCTGCCCACCATTTTCGGTACAAGAACTCCTTTTTGTGTGAAAATATTTCTCAAAATGCCTCCTGATGGTAACTGTACACTTAGTATCTTCTCATTGGGAAAATAAACAATACAAAAGCCACAATGAACATAATGCTTTATAATTAACTTGTATTTTAGTAACCACAGAGCCATCACATATATTTAAATAAGTGTCATTCTTTTTAAAAATATATATTTTATTGATTTTTTGCAGAGAGGAAGGGAGAAGGATAAAGGGTTAGAAACATCGATGAGAGAGAAACATCGATCAGCTGCCTCCTGCACACCCCTTACTGGGGATGTGCCCACAACCAAGGTACATGCCCTTGACAGGAATCAAACCTAGGACCCTTCAGTCTGCAGGCCGATGCTCTATCCACTGAGCCAAACCGGTCAGGGCGCCACCACATATATTTAAACAATGGTTACACATACTCATTTGAATCATGTTATTTATGTCTCTGGGCTTAAGGCTTTGGCCCTAGGGGACCCACTCATTCAATATCATTCAGTAGGTATTTGTGGCACATCTCGGAGAGGCCCAACCCCAAGGTCCACAGGGTACAGGGAAGAGTGGTGGCTCTACAATGAGGCATGCTTAAGGTCAAGCACAGCTCAGACTGATGTGGGCCTTTGGGCAGGTCACTTGGTCTTTTTCCAACTCAGGGTCCTAATGAATAAAGGGGAGGTGATGATCCTGACGTTGGAAAGTTGTTAAGAGGATGAAACAAGGTAGTGCAAAGCACTCATGTCAGAGCCTGGCATAAAGTAGAAGCTCAACAAATGGGCACCAGAGGACTATCACCATCATCTCTTCACCATCCTTGCCATTATCACAACCACCACCATCATCATAAATAGCATTATTGTTATTATCAATAGCAGCAGTACCAGCACCGCCATCATTGTAATCATCACTGTTATCGTTCACAGCAGCAGCAGTACCATGAGCATCATCAACATTATCACCACCACCATCATAAATACCATTATTGTTACATCAACATCATCATCATCACCATCTTAACATTATCACCACCATCACCATCATCATAAATACCATTATTGTTACATCAACATCATCAGCAGCAGCATTATCAACACCAAGAAACCTAAACCATCATTGTTACTATCAACAGCAGCCCATCACCATCACCACTACCATCACTGCTGTCATCCTGCTTCCTTCCCTTCTCTTTCTGAACCCCAAGAAGCCTGTCCTTATCCCTCTGGTAGAATACACAGTAGTTTCTACCTTACAATGGAGTTATTTGTATTTACTTACATCTTCTGTCTCAGGTTCATTCCCGTCTCTATAACTTCAGAGTTGTATGAACTTACATTAAGTTACTAAACCCATCTGAATCTGTTTCCCCAAAATTAAAATGGGACAGTGGTTTTAGTAACTCATGGAATTGTTGTAATTATTATACAAAATAATGTATATAAAAACTCCACACAGTATCAGGCATATGGTACATGTTCAATAATTGGTGGTAATTGCTGTTGTTATTATTAATTATTATTATTACTTCTCCTCTTAGCCTCTGAGTCCTTAAGGGCAGAAACCACTCCAAATTCATCTCAGTCTCCCTACATAGTCTATCATAAGGCCTGTCTCCCAACAGGCATTAATACATGTTTGCTAAGACAGTCTTGGAGGCTCACACAAAATCAGATGCAAAATAACTCAAGGGACAGGAGCATGGGACATGGCCAAGGACAGAGCCCTGATGGGACTGTAAAAAAGCCCAACGGATCTCCTGAAGGGAGTCATTTATTATCCAGGGAGCCAATCTGCAGACCTGCTAGGACCATTCATTCATTCATTCACCAAACTGACCAAATTTTCACTTTGGTCCAATAGCAAATCCTTGCCCAGTGCCTTTTTTTTTTTTTTTTTTTTTCTATTTTGGAATCTTGTTAGCATCTGCCACATCATTTAGTCTTCACAGAAATGCTTGGAGGCAGGTAGAATAGGTAGTGACAATCCATTTTGTAAATTAAAAAATGGAGAGGTGATGAGACTTGCCATAAGGCACACAGCAGTCAAGGCCATTGGAAAGTGGACCAAGGTTTATGACCTTGACTCCTTCCCACTGGCTTACTAACATCAAGCTTTTCACAAATGATCTAGGATCATTGATACTCCCTGCCCAGTTTGCTTCCCAGCAAATAAAACTAAATTAAATTACTGTTGGTACTGTTTTAACATGCCTGTTGGAAAAGAAAGACTATAAGTTCCATGAGGGCAGAAACTATGGAAGCCACAATAGTGTGGAGGCAGGTAAACATGTGGATGCCGATCGCAGATTGCCTGGGTTCAAATCCTGGCTCTGACATTTAGTAGATGAGGTACACTGAACAAATAACCTCTCTGAGCCTTGCTTTCTTCGTCTATAAGAAAGGCTCATACTAGCTATCTGTAGGTTGTTGTGAGGATTAAATGAGCTAATCCATGTACAGTGTCTAGAATAGTATCTGGTATACAGTCAGCGTTAGTTATAATTATTATTTTTCATGATGCATTCCCTGAACCTAAAACAAGCCCTGGTACATGGATGATCCTTAAAAAGCATTTGTTACATGGTTGAATGGATGAAATGTTCCCGGGAAAGAGGTCAATAGCTGTGCCTCAAAAATGGATTGAGGTCAATAGCTGTACCTCAATAGCTGTGCCTCCAAGTCCAAGAGGAAAGAGGTTGGTCATTCCAGGATTCAAAGCCCTTTCTGCTAGCAAAGGAGTCAGATACTTAAATTCAAGTCCTCCATCTGTTGCTCTGTCACTCACTAGCTGTGTACTCCCCAATACCTGCCTCCTTATGGTGTGAGGGGAAACTCACGACTACCTTGGAGGAATGATGTGTGGGTTAAACATCATCTGGAGGTAAAACCTCTTATCCATAGCAATCGTGATACTGAACCTGTCAAGGTCAACAGCAGCTCTCTGTGATGGAGCTTGTCCTATGGGCCAGCTCATCCTGTGCTCAGTGTTGTTCCCACCACACCCCTCAGGTGGGCTTTGGATTTCTCTATAGGGGTATGACTTGTTAGACTAGCCTGGGCTCTACTCTCAGCCAAAAGGCTGCTACAAAAAGGGAAATTCTCTATTTGGCCCCAGAACACTGGGCTCCTTGGAGGCCAGACAGCTGCTTGGGAAACACCCCCTGGAAAGGGTGGTCTCCAGAGAATTCACTTGGAGAGTTCCTCCCAAGTGCTGTTGCCAGCATCTCCCAGCCGGGCGTGCAGCTGCCTCCGAGGCAGTCCCAGTCCCTGCCATGGCTACAGACTCCTCTGTGCTCAGTTTCCTGGCTGAGAACCCCAGGCTGGCAGACCGTCCTGCTGATGGGAAGGAATGAACACATACTGAGCCAGAAACTTTCCATTCCTTGCCTCATTTCATCCTCACAAGCCTGTGGGTGGGCATCCTGATCTCTCCATGTACCAGCGGTGAGACCCTGAGCAAACTATTTAGTTACCCGTGCCTCAGTGTCCTCATCTGTGAGCACTAGGTAAATCTCCATATTCAGTAAACCTATTTTGCAGAGAAGGAAGCTGGGCATAGAGAGGGAGGTTCATTGTTCAAGATCATGTAACTAACAAGCGACAAAGCTGGAACTGTTTGACCTCAAAGTTCCATTCATTCATTCACCCATCAACTACCTTTAGAAGGCTCGCCATGTGGTGTGCACTGGATCCATACTCTCTCTTTTAAAAAATATTCATATGATCTACTTCCCATCCCTCCTAAGATCTTAGCATTCAAGCCAAATTAACTTAACAAAGACACAGTAATGTCAGGCACTATGTGAGGTCCTGGTATGAAGGATCATGTTGAATCCTCATACCAATCCGGCACAGTTGACTGTTTTATCCCCTTTCCAGATGACAAAGGGGCAATTCAGAGAGGTAAAGGACTTGCCCAGGCTCACACACACGTGAGAGAGAAGCTGCATCATGAACCCCAAAGCTCTTTCTTCCCTTCCCACCATGCTGCTCCTTTCTCTCTGTGCCTCTCTCATCTCCCCACCCCTGCGTGGCTCACAGAGATACAGGCTCTGGGAGCTCCAGTTAGTGTCCAGCCCTCGAAGTCCTTCACCCAACAGAGACGGACAGCTGTCAGCGTGTTGGCCAGTGCCAGCCCTGGACCTTCAGGACTCTGTGCCTCCCTGGCTCCCCATCCCCTGAATTTGATCTCTGTTTGGTTACATCTTGCCTGCTTTCAAAAAGGACATGAAGAAGATGGAAGAACAAGTGCAGACCAAGGCTTGAAACATCAGACAAAAGCAAAGTCCAGACATAAAGGAGCAGGGGAGGCAGGAAGTGTCTAGAAAGACAATGCCTAATGCAGAGATGGTTGAGATGGGTGCTCACATTGTTGTGTTTGGAAAGCAATTTCACAGCATGCACCAAGAGCTTTGCCTCATCAATATCCACACTTTGGGGCATCATCCTGTATATAAAACTTTGTAGCTTGTTTTTCTCAACTTGAAATATAAAGCTATCGTATTCTTAAAGGGTGTATAATATTCTGTCAGGTAGATCAGAGGTCAGGAAGCTTGTTCTGTAAAAGGCCAGAGAAAAAATATTTTAGGATTTCCAAGCCATACTCTACCTGTCCCAGCTGCTTCACTCTGCCACTACAGCACAAAAGCAGCCACAGGAATATGTAAGTGAGTGGGCACATTTGTGTGCCAATAAAACTTTATTTACAAAAACAGGCTGTGGGGTGGGATTTGGCCTGCAGGCTACAGTTTGCCAGCCTCTGGTAGAGATGTAGCTAGTTTTCAGTCCCATGTGTTAGCACTTAGATTTGCTTTCAGCACTTGGTGCGTCAGTGTTACAGGTAAGGCTGCCTGGAATTTGCTTAGACTTCTTCCTTAGGCTATATTCCTAGAAATTGGGATAACTAGGCCTCTCTCTTTTTAAAACATGTACATTTTCCCACTATATAATACTTGTGTATTTCTTAAGAATTAAAAAATAAAGACAGGGATAAGAAAGCAAAAAAATTACTCATTGTATTTCTAGTCCCACAAAACTGTTAATATTTTCATCTACGTCTCTTTAGTTTTTTGTTTATGTACAGTTTTCATGGCAGCATCCGCGAAGCTGGTGCCCTCTCACTCGCTCACGGACAGTCGCTGGGCTATGGCTCCAGGGCTGATGGCAGCGGAGATCACCCACCATCCAGGGGAAGCTGAGGGGCACAGTGAAAAAGCTTGGCAGTCCCGTGCTCCCATCCCAGCCCTGTCCCTCAGAATCCCTGTGCTCCAGAGGCAGTTCCAGGGAAGGGTGGCTTCTTACAGCCTCCAACCCCCAGCTGTGAAACGGGGTAACGACAGTGATCTTGGGTGGCCTTGGTGAGCACATATGAAACACCCTTGTCTAGTGCCTGGCTCTCAGTGAAGGCGGGCTCCCTTCCACACCTTTTCCTCACTGGCTCCTGCTCCTCTTGGTCCTGCCTCCTGGGACCAGAGGTAACCTCTTGGGGTGAGAAACCTGAGCAGTCCCAATGATGCCCACCGTGTGGCTGGCTGGGCCCCCAGCATACTCAGCACACTGGAGATAAATATAGGGTCCAGGCACCTGATTCTAAACAATGGGCTATTCTGGGGGTGTCATTGGTCATCACGGGGAAGACAGGCTCTAGGAGTGACCAACCCTGGAGGTCAGGACAGCATTGGGGCGGAAAACATACAAAGGTGCAGGTAACTGAGGACCTGGGAGGAGAGTGCTTCAATTCACTGCTTCAACGAACATTCATCAAGCACCACCTCCAGGCTGGCTCCATGCTCAGCCACAGAGACTTCACAATGTGCGGGCGGACAGATGAGACACGTGCCATCACAGTACCTGTGGCCAGTAGCAGGAGAAGCTATGGACGGGCTGTGGGAGCACAAAGGAGGCACGCCGTCCTGATCAGACGGGTCATTCATGCATTCATTCACCAGTGCGTTTGGTGCTCACATGTGCTAGGCACTGTTTCGATGCTAGAGACACAGCCCTGAGCAAAGTCCAGCCTGGCCTTCCTGGGGTGAGGACAGAGAAAGGCAGTCACAGATTCATGAAGCCCGGATGACAGCCTGTCAGGGTGGGTAATGCTATAAGGAAAGATACAGCAGGGGAATCTGTCACCGGTTAACATTTTAGGTAGATAGTTGGGTTGATGGATGCTAAGTTACCAATTCACTTTTATCACATGTGATAGGCAGGGCAGTGAATGTTCTCCCTTTGGAGTGAAGAGGGGACCCAGGCCCTGAGATGACCTGCCTCAGGGGAAACAGAGAACCAGCCAGAGTCAGGAACTGCCCCAGGTTTCTTGTCTCCTGGGCCAGAGCTGGTCCCTGCATGGCATGGCAGCCCTTCATCCCCGTAGCCACCCTCCCTCCTTCCAGGGGAGGTGGGGGAGCAACAGGCAGCTCTGTGGGGTTGGGGGCCAGAGCCAGCCCCCTTCAGCAACCACCACCTCCTGGCTCTCCAGTCGCCCATACTGGCCTCAGTCAATGGAGACTGACAGTCAGATCCTCAGTCATCCAGACACGGCAGACTGCTCCCTCCCCCTGCCACCTCCCACAGATGTCAGTGGTGCCTTGGTGTCAGACACATGTGGTCCCTCCACTGCTGAGCTGCGTGACCTTGACAAGTTCAGCTGAGCATCTGTGAAAACTGGATGTGGTGCCATCCTGAGAGCTGTGGGAGGATTTAATAAAGTGAGTGCAAAATGCCCACAGGCCTGTGGCCCACAGTGGGCTTGCGAAGCACGCGGCTCCTGCACCGGCTCCCTCCCGCTGAGCCTGGCCAGGAGCCCAGAGCATCGGTCCCTGTGCAGGGCTCGCACGGCTTTGAGAGCGCGTGTTCTCTGCCTGTGTCTGCCAGGCCCCTGAACGGGATCGACAGCTCCCAGGACAGCTCCCGGGGAGCAGCCTCTGGCTCCGGCACAGCTCCAAGCCGCCAGCCTGGGCTCAGCATGGCCACACTGTCTCAGCCGCTGCTCCAGCAATGTCCCCATGCAGCTTCCAGCCAGGAAAGCAGGATGTGAAGAATAACGGGGAAGGTAAAACCATGGATCCAGTCGGCCTCTTTACCAGTCTAATGGCCCTGGACAAGTTAACCTTTTTTTTTTTTTGTAAATGGGGATGCTAATCAGTACCTAAGGCTCTGCAAAATTACATGGTAATTTTAATATTATTGTTCCCATTATGTAATCATAGGTTAAGACAAGAGTTCATTCACTTTGTAACCTGGTACTATAATCCCTCTACAATATCCGGCCCTCAGAGAGTGAAATTGTCCAGTGACAGGAAATTCACTACCTGGGGGCAGCATGCCACGCTTCCCTTCTGAGCACTGGACACTCGGCTGCCTGTGTTCGAGGGCCTGCCGCGCTGAGCTCTGGAATGCAGGGAAGTGGGTGGGGAGCCTGAGGGAGGGTCTGGGAGAGGTGCAGGACGCTGGTGGGAGGGTGGTGGCAGCTGAGGGCACCTGGAAAGGACCCCTTCGCCACTGGGCCAGGGAGCACTTTGTGTCCCTCCACAGGCTGTCAGCCTGCTTCCCAGATCAGCTCACACTGAGGTGCCTCCTCTGCCCAAGGCTTCAGAGCCAGCCCAGCCCTTCCAGAAGACCTGCCCCGGCTGCATTCTGCCTGGGGCTGCTCGGCGCTGGACCACAGAAGCCTGGGCTCTCAAGCCATGATGTATGATTGATGACTCTGATGAGCTCACCAGCCCACAGAGGGAGAGCGATCCAAGGGGAGGCTAGAGGAAGGCTGGTTATGGATTTTAACCCTCTGATGTTACTGGCTGGGAATTTAACATCAATAATTCAAGGCGGTAGGGAGGAGGGGGTGAGAAAAATGCAGAAGAGAGCGGACAGTAAGGACAGAAAGGAAGGGAAGGAATGGGGGAGGGGAAGGAGAAAGGACCAGAAGCACAGATGCATTTACTGAGTTTCCCAGGCGCCACTTTTGCCTCCTTTAGCTCCTTGAAGCCTTCTCTCCATCTGTGAAGTAGATATCGTCACCCCCATTAACCAGATAAAGACACTGAGGTTCAGAGGGGAAAAGCAAGGCTTCCGTGGCTGGGGTGGGGGAGATACTGCAGGTGCCCTGATTCCAGAACCCAGGGTATCTCTACGCCCCCCTGACTCTGGAGAGCAGCCGCAGGACACAGCCCAGCTCCCACTCCGGGCTGACAGGTGGTGAGATGAGTTTGCAGGGCTTTGCCCAGGAAAGAAAGCAGCCTCTGGCCTTCTGGACAGCACCAGAACTTTGTTGCTGGAGCTGAAGAAATTAACTGCTATATTTAAAAGCATTGTTCAGTTGCTATGGTAACAGAGGGACTAAGAATAATATAAAAAGAAGATGATATGCCAGGTTGTCACTGGCAACCCAATTTTAAGGGTGTGTGTATATGTTTTAAAAAGAGTGGCGGGGGGGCTGCTAGGGAGGTTCAGACTGTCTTCCCCGCTTCCTCCAGCACCATCTGGCCCGGTGTCGCATCCAAGATGCAGCCAGGGCTGGGACTTGACCAGTCTGCCCGAGTCTGGGGAGAGCTGGCACATCATGGCCTTGAGCCCAAAGATAAAGGTGGCTCTCATTCCCTAATTGCTGGCCCCTGCTGACAGCCACCCACTGCTGGGCAGCCTCCTTCCGCCGTGGAACCCCTGCCAGAGGCACCCCTCAAACAGATGGTCCCAAAATAGCTTCCTCTCTCTGACCTGGGAGCTTGAAGCCAGCCTGGCAGACTCCCTGGGGACCACCAGGGAGAACAGATGGTTGAGAGAGAGGAGGAGACAGGTTTATTGATCTGCGGCCTGGATGTCAGGGATGGGAAGAGGCTTGGGACAGATGTGGCGCAGGGTGGCCCCGGCTCTCTGAGGAGTCCTGGAGGGAAGCATTGACCTACCCTTGTTCTGGAGCCTGCGCCCAGGGGACCTGGAGGGGACCCACAGCAGCCCTAAGGAGGGACAGGGAGGAGGATGTGTGACCCCTTGTACACCAGCCAGCTGCTTGTCAGGATGAGAGGGAGGAACCCATAGAGGCATGAAGAACTGGACAGAAAAAAAGACAAGCAAAATCCCTCAGAAGTTTTATTAATAGTCATGTGTTGGGAAGCGATCTGGTGTCTTTACCTCCGTAGAGGCATGCAATATGGAGGAAAACTATGAAGTCAGCCTGACCAGGGCCCCATGCCAGCTAGCTCTTCACATGCTGCTGTGTGACCTCTAGCAATGGCCTTAGCATCTCTGGGCCTTGGTCCTACCATAGGGAAGAAGACCTTTTCTTCCCCCCCCCCCCCCCGCCCCAGGACTGTAGCTGGGTTTCAATAAACTGAAGTATATAAGGCACCAGGCCTGGCACATAGAACAGCCTCAGTAGACAGCACCATCCACCAGGAGAAACCATCCCCCAGGAGAAGGTTGACTTCTCTATGCCAAGCCGACCCCAGGGAGGCACCTATGCAAGTAAATAAAGACAGAGATGCATCTGGGAGGTGTCGTCACACAGAGATGGGCCCCCAGAGCAGCTGGGTGTGCCTGGAGGGGCCAGGAATTCCAAAGGAAGAGAAAGGTCCAGTAGAATGAGGACAAGAGGGAGATGGAAAGACATCCCAGGCAGAAGGAATGACTTGAGCAAAGGCAAGGAGGTGGGGAAGCATGAGGAGGATCTCAAAGCAGGGGACAGGCTTGTTGGGTCAGAACCTACCAGCAAGGAGAGGTCACTAGTAAAGGAAACTGATCAGGTCCATGTTTCGGAAAGACCCCCTGTGGGCTCAGCAGGGAAGCTAGACGGGCCTGGTGAACTGGAGGCACTGGTGCAAGAGTCCAGGCCAGACATACAGAGGCCTGGACTAAGGCAGAACAGGGCTTTACAGTTTGCCAGGCACATCCATGCCTACTTCATTTGATCAAGCCAGGATGGAAGAGGGTACTGCCCTACCCAAGCTCTCCCCCAACCCTGCTTACAGGCTTCCCACAGGCTGGGGCGCTCACCATGTGTATATATAGATTCTCAAGCATCCCCTAGAAGTAGGCAAGTCCAGGAGAGCTGACAGGGCCCAGATGAGGGAGAGGTCTCATGCGTAGGTGTGGTCAGGGAGGGCTTCCTGGAAGAGGAGTAGTGCAGGCATTCGGGGCAGACGGGGTGGCACCAGTAAAGCTTGGCGAGGGGACTGGTTCTAGTGCACTGGGGCACTAGCTCCTGGGCCCTGCTGCAGCTGAGCCCTTCTGCAGGAGAGTTGGCAGAAAGCAGGTTGGAGGTCTGGGCTGGGCTGGGTCACAGAGAGCCATGAATTCCAGACTGAGGGGCTGCATTCTCTCATGGGCAGTGAAGACCCAAGAGGGGTGCAGGCAGGATGGGGAGATGTGAGCAAAGCAGTTTCGGGAGGCCAAGCTGGGTCAGACATATAAGTCCTCACTCCTCTCCCCAACTCTCAGACAGAGGATCCTCTTTCTTCTCTGACTGGCTGAGCACCAGCAACAGACACCAGACCTCAAGCAGCACGTCATGGAAAATGGGTATGTTTATTTAGCAACTACTCTTCCGTCAACAGAACACAGCCAGCTCCCCCAAGCCTCCGCCGCGCTGTTTTCCCCTTTTGGGGAAAGCTAGTTGCCTTACGTCCTGCTCTCTCGGGGCACACCCTCTGGTCGTACTTTCCCATGGTGGAGGCGCCCAGAGTTGTGTCTGGAAGAGTGTCTGGGCCTCATGGGAGGGCAGGCTGAGTCAACCCGTGGGCAGAGAGCTGCCCCAAGTGGCTCAGTGTCTGGGGACTACAAATTGGTTGGAGGTGTCTGGGTCAGGGCAGCTCATGAAGCTTTTGTCCTTCTGCCTCCTTCATCAAATACTATTCAGCACCTACTATGTGGCAGGCAGTGGTCTAAGCATTGAATCAGGCAAACAAAACCCCTGCCCTCTGGGAGCTTAAATTCTAATTGGGAAAACAGATTAACGGTGGACAAGTGATGAATACTATGAAAGAAATGAACAACCTGGAGAAGGGAAAGTGACCAGAAGAGATGTTTGAGTTGAAATGGCCAGAGACAGCTTCTCTAAGGAGATGTGGTTCCAAGGAGCTGGCATTTCAGCAGAGGTCTGAATGAAGTGAGGGAGCAGTGGAAAGAGAAATTTGGAGAAGAGTATTTCAGGCAGAGGGGATGGTATATGCAAAGGTCCTGAGGCAGGAATGAGCTTGGTATGCTTCTCTGACTGCTCATCTAGTGCTCAGAGAGGTTAGGTGACTCACCTGGAGTCATGTTGCTGATTAGTGGCCAAGCAGGGCCAGAGGGCAAGTGGGATGCTTGCTGATTCAGGGCTCATCTGCTCATCCAACCAAAGCGTGGGTTCTCTGCTGACTGTGGGGAGAGGCAGAAGTGAGGGTGTGCCAATCATTCAGTAAACAAATAGTGACTGAGAGCCTAGCACACACCAAGCACTGGCTTTGGTGAGCCCTGGTAGAAAGCACGGCACACATGGGCAGGTGCGCATGCCCTTCTGGAGCCCACATTCCAGTGAAGATCAGAGAATATGGGGGTCACAGGATCCAGTCTATGGTCAGAATCTGGGAAACACAGAATGCAAATGATGACATCTTAGCCTCAGAGAATTCAGAATCACTCAGAACAACTTCTCAGCACAGGACGGTTGACAAGGCCCTTCAGCAGCATCTGGTCAACTTGAAAGAGGCCGGACCTGAGGCCTAGGGCACTGAATGTGCAGTATTGGCAGCCAGTGACAGAGCCAGGATCCTAACACCCAGGACTCCAGGTCCCTGGGCCCATGGATGTTCTTGGGAAATGGAGATAAGTGTAAGCTGGGGGGCCAGGCAAACTGGCTGTGGATCTGCACCCCTGCTTGCCATGGCATGGAATTTTTCTGAGCCTCGGTCTCGT
Source organism: Cnephaeus nilssonii (assembly GCF_951640355.1). Classification (NCBI taxonomy): domain Eukaryota; kingdom Metazoa; phylum Chordata; class Mammalia; order Chiroptera; family Vespertilionidae; genus Cnephaeus; species Cnephaeus nilssonii. Next base: position 73,621,121 of record NC_137078.1, read on the forward strand.
CTGTAAAATGGGACTAATCTGGCATCTACCTCTAATAGTTGTGAGAATTAAGATAACATATATAAAGTGCTTAGCAGGGAAAATGCCCAAAATGCTTGCAGTTGTTGTTATAATTATTAGTGAAACTTCAAGGACTTTGGTATCTCTCATTGTAGGTAACAAAGATTGAGCCCAGCTGGCTTCAGAGCAGCTGACCTGCCCCAGGCTTGGTATCCCAGAGGGCTGCTGAGGAATGTTAGCTGATGGGGAATAAGGGTTGTTTCACTTTCACCTTGCAATAGAAACAAGGCCTGTGTGGCCTGGCACGAGCCCTCTCCCCTCCCCTTCTTCCCATTCCCTCCTCTTAAGACCTTGACCCACCCCAGGTCAGTGGGAGCCAAGTAAGACCAAAGGGAAACAGAAGTTTCCAGAACATTGTAGCTTGGAGTTGAGGTACATGTTTTAATTCTCTCTTGGCTGGGCTGGAAGTAGCCATGATGAAACCAGGGCCTACCCAGAGGTCAGGGGAACAAGAGCCCATGCCAAGTGAGACTGATAAGAAACACACCCTTGATAATGGTGAGGACCAGGCCAGACAGCTGGAACGGAGGGCTCAGACTGTGCTGTAGCAGGCATGATGGCAGCTGCACGGAGCCCCAGACACCCAGAGGATTTCCTGGAGGAGGAGGAGGCGGAGGACGAGGAGGAGGAGGAGGAGGAGCAGAAAAGGGTGTCATTTGAGCTTTGAAGGATGGGGAGAATTTGACCAAATAGAATTCGTTGCTTAGTATGAGAATTGCATTACACAACAAAACAACAGGATAAAGGCACAGAGGTTGGAACTTGTAGGGTGTAGAACAATAGTGAGGTTCCATTGATGATCTAGGCTTTTTCTAAGTTGGAAATCATGGGTAGGGAGGTGGAGCAAGAAGCCCCTTTGCCTCCAGTTTTCACCTTTACCATGAGCAAACAGCAGTTCCTTCATGCCTGGGAATTACTCTTTTAAAAGCTGAGGCAGTCTAAGCAAGGCATTTTTCTTTCCTGTGCCTCAGTTTTTCCATCTCCCAAATCTTTCCCATCAGGCCAGGCTGTCTCTTTTCCTAAGCTGCACAGGCCAAGAACGTCAGCTGAGATGGAGAGCAATTTATTCGCAGTCCCACAAGGACTCAGACTTTGGAGGGTAACGGGGCTCAGCCACACCTGCCACTCCAGGGGCCCAGGCTCTCTGAGATAAGACTTGACTCTGGCTTCAGCCAAATGTCCCTTCCAGGCCATCTTGCCCTTCCTCTGCCTCCCCTGCTCATCCTCAGACACCGGAAGTCTTCAGAGCAGCCAGGGAATTCCATAATCGGCAAGATGGACCTGATGTGCTCCCAAACCCACCTCGGATCAGGCCCCTGGGGCTGCTCCCAGGCCCAGACAGCAACTCTTGAAGGGACCTTTGGGACCTCTCACAAATCGGATGATCCAGTCACTGGTTGGTTCCACTTGTATATACTCGTGTAAGAACAGCTTTGGGTTCGTCTAGAAAGAAATGTGTTCATCCAGTCCTGGCTCACCCAATTCAAGCCCTGATGTGAAGGAGCTACAGGTGAAGCCATGGATGTGCCCGCCAGTTAGGGGAGGGAGGTTAAGCCCAGCACTTTCTAGGAAAAGGGAACCACATCTGAGGCTCAGCCTGGAGGTGGAGAGGGGGATAGGGAAGGGCGGGGCGAGATCCCAAGGGCCTTTGTCAGCCCCTCTAAAGGAATTTGGCATTTAACCTTGGAGGCCACGGGAGCTATTACAGGATTTTTTTGGGTGGGATGACGTGACCAAGTCTGTGTTTTTGAAAGGTTTGTGGAGAACAGATGAGAGGGGCTAAGCAGCTGCAGAAATCCAGGTAAGACAAGGTTGTTAGCAGTGAAGGGAGGAGGGGACACAGGCCTTGATTGCCTTGGATGAGGTGGGGGTGGTGTGTGAGAAAGGAGGCCTGAGTTTGGGCATCCCATCCCTTCCCAGGGCCCCCTCTCTTGGCCACCATCTCCATCCTCATCCCATTGCCATAGCTGGAAGTCGTGGAATGGAATTCTAGGGGGAACTCCATGAAATGCTAAATTTCTTGCTTCATCACATGAACTGGGAACAATTTTACAAGCAGAAATGTGCTCACACCACACACGCACATCCACTATAAAAATATGCTGCAAAACTCAGCAGAATTGGCTGATTCTGATCATTCTTCTTAATTTTTTAATTTTTTTTTCTACTTGTACTAGTACATCTCATTTTATTGCCTGGCGTACTCATTAACAGTCAAGCAGTAGCCCGTGCCAAGAATTTAAAAAAAGCCAATGGGAGAAAAATGTAAAGTAAATTCTAAGCAATAATGTTCTTTGCTACAAATTAGGAAGAGACAGCTATCAATCTAGTTTAGCAGTGGAACATCTCAGCACAGTTTTCGGAGTGCGGAGTACAGCTCTCCTGCAAGTTTCTCCTGGCCAAGGTTGGAGAGGAATAAGATTAAGCAGTTCATGCTAAGGAATGAGTGGCCAACGGGGTACTCTGGCCCTCCTAGCAGCTTGGCATTAGAGATGGAGAGTAGGTAGCTCTCCCTACTTCCTTGGAATGTCATCATCCACCTCTACACCCAGAGAATGCAGCCTGTGGTTTTGCCTGGGGTCACAGCAGCCCCGGGGCAGCCTAAACTCGGATCACCCTCCCCAGGTGGGCAGGAGTAGCATTAGGTAGTACTGAGGTAGACTTCTGCACCCCCTTGCACCACCATCCACTGTCACCTTCCAAAGCCACTCTAAGTAAGCCAACTGTCTTAGTCCCCTGGCCTGCTGTAATAGAGATCCACAGACCAAGTGGCTTATAACAACAGAAATGCCTCTCCTGGTCCTGAAGGCTGGAAGTCCAGGGCCAAGGAACTGGCAGATTCAGTGTCTGCGGAGGAACCACTTTCGGTTCATAGTTGGCCATCGCTGGCTGTGTCCTCACATGGTGGAAGGGACAGGGGAGCTCTGAGTCCCCTTTAGAAAGACACTAACCCCTTTTATGAGGGTTCCACTCACGAGATCTAATCGTCTCCCAAAGGTCCCACCTCCTAATGCCATCACATTTATTAGGCGAGTTTGGGGGACCGCATTTAGTCTACAACACAAACATACAATTGAGGCATGCCTACTCTGCTCTCACCCCCACCAGAACACTGCCCCCGAGATCTCCTCCGAGGACAGCTCTGAGGCTGGTTCCCCTGGGAGAAAGGGGCTGCCTTCCCATTGAAGCCTGGAACCGAATGAACAGTAGGACAAGCGTTTCCTCAGAAGGTGCTACGATTGCTGCCAAGTACCGAGGATACAAATGCCCATCGAGAGCACCATTCTGCAGATGGGAAAACTGAGGACCTGAGAGCAGAGCCTTCCCCCGGATCACTCAGAAGGTTCCTGAACATCTGGCCACACCCACCCTCCCTGGCCCTTTCAGGAATACCATGGAGACGGGAGGTATCCTGCTCTGAGCTGACGTCACAGTCTGGGAGCAGGTAACGGGCAAAGGGAGCAGAGCCCGGGCTCTGAGGCGCGAAGCACTGAGGCATCTGGTGCCACGTAAAGAATCAGCGGTCTGAGCCCACACACACGCCCTCCGCAAGCCTGGGCAAGTCACTGGGCCTCTCTGGTTTCGGTTGGCAAAGGCTGGTTACCCGGGATCACTTCAAAGGCCTTCCCTGGTGTAACAAACCCCTGTCTTTGTTTATGGGCATGTGCAGGAGGGAACAGTAGAAATGACTATTTTTATCTAATCTGTGAGATGCTTTTTTTTTTTCCTGGTGATAATTCAGGTTTGCCTTATTCTACTTTTATAGGCTTCTCTCTAGGGATAAGGGGAAGCTGCTGGATTTATAAGTGCAAACAGAGGTGCCGACACCTGGTGCACTGAGGTCACCCCCTGGGTCTCATCAGAGGCCCTGAGCGCCGTCTCAGGTGGGACAGCTCTGTTCCTTGATGGGGCGACCCCCAATCCTAGGCCGGGGGGTGAGGGGGAGTCAGGCTGGGTGAGTAGACGTCAGCGAAGGACTTCAGGTGGGTCCTCACGCCAAGACAAAGAGCGCGAGCATCTCCGCCTGCAGCTGCACAATGACGGTCCACCGGACGTTCTGACCCACAGCCTCCCATCAGCCCAGGGAAGGGGTGGGCCAGCTGTGTGTTTCCCCGTTTACAGAGCGGGGAACTCAAGCTCAGAGTGGCCGAGTGACTGGTCCAAAGTCCCACAGCAAGTGGATGAGAACTGGAATCCAGGATTCAGTGTTTTCTACCCTTTTTGTGTGAAACAGCCCGCCCCCGGCAGAGTGGGCATATATGAAGCAGCCCTCACACTGTGAATGGCATCCCGGGACCAGGAACATTCAGGAGGGACAGCAAGGCTCTACCCGTGAATGTCAGTGTTTCCCCACCTCTGCACGAGCCTCTCCCAAGAACAAGGGATGATGGCTCCTTACGAGAAAAAGCTGCCAAGAGGTGAGAGAGCAGAGGTATCTCTCCCGGCCGAATCCTACTACTGCCAGGGAGGGTCGGCTGACTTCAAGGGCTTGTGCGACCTGCCTGACGCAGCAGCAGAGGGATGACTGAGAATCTCAGAACCACCCAAAGCCCAAACCCTTACCTGCTGCTGATGGTGCTGCTGCCTTCCAGTTAGGATGGGTGGCAGCCTGGACCCAGATACACAGCACCAGTAAATAAAGCTACCAAGCCAGTGTCTGTGTGGGAAGCCAGGGTTGCCAGGCCTTTGTCCTTTCTCCCAACAGTCCTCAAAAGACAGGCAGACACCACCTGAGACCAGGCGAGGTTCCACAGTCCTGAGAGGCAGGTGTACTGTTCTCATCTGCAAGTGAAGAGCCAGGGTCCTAAGACGGGCCATTTTCAGACCCAGGTGCTGTGACTTTTGGTGGCCTCTCTCCCACGTTATATAAAACACATCCCACTCTGAATATATTCTTTGGATGAATAAAACCCGATTTTAAAAAATAATTTTGCTGTTGAAATTGTTTGCCATGGGTAACTCGTTAGATTGACAATGGGCTCTGACTTCTCAGAATGGTCGTGACCAGGAACCTTGGCAAAGCGAAACCCTGGGACCCCCAGAGGGAAGCCATTTTCACAAAAACCAACCGCACAATCACGTGTGACTGTGTTAACTAAACTGAGCATTTTGATCCACTGTTTGCATATTTTGTAAACCTAAACTTTTTCTTTTCATGTCTCAAACATGTCTGCAAGTAGAAAGAGGGAAATTGCCCAGTAGAACCCAGCAGCCACCACAGCTCGGAAGGGATCTGGGAATGGTGTCATTTGCTGTTAATAACTGTGAGGGGTAGGGGTTGGGGAAAGATGGTCAAAAGGTACAAAATTCCAGTTATCAGATGAGTAAGTTCTGGGATGTAATATACAGAATGGCGACTGTAGTTAACACTGTATTGCACATTTGAAAGTTGCTGAGAGTAGATCTTTAAAGTTCTCATCACAAGAAAAAAAAATTTGTAACTATGTATGGTGACAGATATTAATTAGACTTATTGTAGTGATCATTTTGCAACGTATATAAATACCAAATCATGTTGTATACTTGAAACTAAAAACAAAGTTATGTCAATTATACCTCGATTTGAAAAAAAGAATCATGGATGTTTGGTCTTGAACAAGAATAATGGTCGCAGGTGAAATTTACCAAGTGCTTACACTATGCCAGGGTGTTATACATCTGCTCACAGAAGTCCAACAGTTGCCCTCTTTGGGGCACAGAGGTCACAGTGTCACATGGGTTGCAAGGGGCCATGCCAGATTTGAACTGAGGGAGCTGGGCTCCAGAGTCCAAGAGCTTAACCATTCTGCTATACTGCCCCTCGGCTGGGGCTGAGGGACTAGGGCAAGTCTGGAGTTGCCCACGTGTACTGTTCAAACACTGAAACAATGGGGGAGAAGAGAGCGGTCCCTTTGGGAATGGAAGTGAAGGCAGGCCCGTCTCAGCTCACTAGAAGAAATAGCTTCCCAGCTAGCAGAGCTGTCTGACACTTGATGGGCTGCCCTGGGCAGTACCACGCTACTTGCCCTTGGTGGTCAGAAAGGAAGGAGGCCATGTGCTGGGCGTGGCCGAGGAGACTCCTGCTCTGGGCAGAGAGCTGTACTGGCCCAGAGGCCATAACTGACCGTGCACTCCTCCTTTCTCCGACTGTCTCCCTGCAGGCCTTGGTGGCTCAGGGCAGGAGGCACGGGTGGCAATTTCTGCCTCTGGCCAGGTGTGGGCCCAGGGAAGAGGTGTGGGGGGTGGCCACAGCCCTAGGAGACGGAACTCGGAGGCAGATCCTGGAGACACAGACTGGGACTTACTGAGTTTTTCTTAATACTAGTTATTTGAGCTTCACATGTGTCATCTCATTTTCTCCTCCCATCCTCTGAGGTTGATTTTCTTACTCATTTCACAGATGAGGAGGAGCCTGAGGCCAGAGAGGCTGGGGGACTCGCAACCCCTGCCTCGCCTCTCCAGGTGAGAGCCACCTCGGCGTTCCCACTGCGGGGAAGAGGCAGGGTGCTGGTCCCCTTCCTACCCCTGACCCCCACCCCAGCCAGGACCCCAACAGGAACCGAGGCCCAGGCAGGCCAGGCCACCGGGGATCCCAAGGTGGTAGGAGGGCAATGGGGGGCCAAGCGGAAAGGATGGGTGAGGGTGGGGTGGGGGAGACACTGACAGACGGAAATGAAAGTGGCCTCAAAAAAAAGGAACGAGGGAAGAAAAGCAGAAACTAAAACAAGTGACAAAGAAAACGAGAGTATCCAGAGGAAGTGGCCGAGGGGTGCGGCGCCGGCAGAGGAATCCCCCACAGCCTGGTGTTTCCTCTCTTCTCAGAGACAGGAGTGTGTGTGTGTGGGTGGGGGGGAGTTGGCCAACTGCCCTGTGCCACCATCACCTCCTCGCCTCAGGCCAGAGGCAGCCGATGGCTTTGGTACAGAGGCCTCCTCCAGTCGAACTCTGATGCAGAGCCCAGATGCCAGGAGGGAGGCTGGGCCGGCCACTTCCTGCTGGTGCTGCTGGGACACTGATCACCCCTCACTGGGCCTCAGTTTTCTTTGTGCAAAGTGGGTATAACCACCCTGAGCCCAAAACACTGCCGGGAGGAGTGTTCTTGAGCCAAAGCCCCGAGCACGGCGAGTGGCACCTGGGAGGCCCTGCCTGTGCCTGGGGAGCACCCGGGGGTAAGGAGGGCAGTGCCCAGAGCTGTAGCATGCCTGCAGGGCAGCCTCACTGTCTTAGTCCTTGAGCAAACATTTATCTGACACTTACTGGTCTGAATACATCTGTGCTCTGTTGGCCTTAGTAACAAAAGGCTCATCCCCTCCTACCTCCAGGTCCCGCGTGCGTCCCAGGACTCTAAATATCCTCCCCCAACTTGCTGTTCAAAAAAGGACCCGATTTTTGTCATTTACCTTTTAGTCTGAACGAGGCCCCAATGACTTCAGAGCCAGTCTTATTCCCAACTACGGTCTCTGCAGACAGACTCCCAGCTCCTGACCCCAACTCTCCCACCTGGAGCTGTGTCACCTCGGGCAAGTAACTGGACCTCTCTGAGCACCGGTCTTCATCTGCAAAGTCAGAACAAGAGTGCCCCTACCTGCTAGGTGGTGAGGATGCAGTGAAATGTGTGTTTTAAGCACTCAGTCCAGAGCCAGACACAAATCCGTCAGCCTCGTTCCGGGCAGTGCCCAGCCCAGTGGGGAGTGGACACTCATCAGAGGCAGGAGCAGTGTTGTAACGGCAGGGGACACCAAGGGGTGGGCACTCAGTGCGGGCGGGCATGTAGGCGGGCTCTGCCGAGGTGTCAGCCTGGGTGAGAGGGGAAGGGGAACAGAAACAGGAGGAGCAAAGGCGCAGGGCAGGGCAGAGGGCGAGGTGTCTGGGCACCTCGGTGATGGGTAAGCTGGACTTGTCTCTCTAGGTGAGGGGCTCTCTCTAATCCAAGGCCCCACTCACAGGCTCAGACTGGGCCCGGAAGTGACCGGCATGTGGCTGGGGATGCTGCTGATGGCACCTGAGCGCAGGGCTGGCTTCGAGGGCAGCCTTTTGTGCCTTCTTCAGCCAGACCTGCTAGGGCGGTGACTGCCTCCAGATGGACCTGGGGAATTCACCCTGGGGGCGGGCACGGCTCTCGTGAACTGGTGTGGCCTGGGACTCAAGGCCCAGAGTGAGGGCAGCTGCTGCGGTGAAGGTGTCACAAGGCACAGTGTGGGGTCACAGAGAGGGGAAGCGGGGGTTTCTCTGCCACGTTTGCATAGAGGGCAGCTGCTGCAGGCGGCCTCACTGGCCTCCGTGTGGCTACAGTCTCGCTCTCAGCCTCAGCCCCACTCTCAGTCTCAGTCACACTGACTGGGGCTACTCAGGCTGCTACAGTCACAACCCCCCGCCCGCCCCCCCTCCCAAACCCTCAGCTATCCAGGAACAACGAAAACCAGGCCACTGGCTCCACCACCCCAGGACTTCAGCTCACTTGCCCAAGCATCAGTGTCTCCATCTGTAAAACGGAGATAATAAACGTACCCACCTCCCAGGACTACGGGAAGGAAATGAGATCCTGGACAGGACGCACTTCTCAGAGAACCCGCAGCGGTCAGGGGTGGTCCACCATTGGCAGCCCCTTTCCCTTCCTCGCCATTTACTTCCGACCCTACATTTCAGGGACTGGGTGGACCTAGGCCCATATACCCCTCCTCCTGGTTCTGTGACTTGAGGCAACTCATTCCACGCTCCATACATCAGCTTACTTGTCTGCAAAATGGGAAAGAAACTGAGTAGGCACTGGCCCCCAGGAGAGAAGAGACAGCTGGCAAAGCGTATCCTCACTGCCCTCATCTGCTCCTTCTACCTCCAGGTCGCAGGATGTCCCAGGACTCTGAATCCCCTTCCCCGACTTGCTGTTCAAAAAGGACCTGATTTTAGTCATTTACCTTTTAGTCTGGATGAGCCCCCAATGACTTTAGAGCTGGGATTTTCTTAGAGGAGTTCTAACCCCTCCCTCCCAATGCCCTGCACGTTTTACAGAAGCAGAAAGTGAAGAGAAGCCAGGGAGAAGAAGGGCCATGATTCAGGTCACTAGCTTGTAAGTAGCAGGGCTGGGCTGAGACCAGGCTTCCTGCATATTATGATCCTCGGGGCTTCACAGCCACTGTCCCCATTCCTCTCATGATTTCAGTTTAACTATAGTCAGCCAGCCCAGCAGCTCATTCTGTGTTGAAAGGTTCTGGAGACACTGAACCTTTCAACGCAGGAAAGAGCTCTGCTCTTGCTTTCGACATAACTGAAATGTCCCGTGAGTTTCCAGTGTCCCCCTCATCCACTGCTGCTCTCGAGCCTCACGCCAGCCTGGGGAGGGAGGCAGGGAAGCAGGAATCATTGTGCCCACATTCAGAGGAGGACACTAAGGCCAAGAAAGGGTACCTGACCAGGCCAATGTTCTATAGCCCTTCGGGGATGAGCAGTTTTAACCTCAGGAAATGCAACTGGAGGGTAGGGAGCTCTCACCGTACCTTCTCCTGGGGGCCCCTGGGAGACCAGGAAGGCCCCTCCTGCACAGAATTCCCCTCTGTCCACGTGGGGAGGCCTTATCTAAGGCCTCAGAGCTAACAAGGCTCAGTTCAAGGAGGACTCAGTGGTGGGGGCCTCTGTCCTCCCTCACTGTGACCTTGAACATCTAGTCCTTCCCTCCTCCAGCCTTGGGCCCCTTCCCTGCAGAGTGAGGAGATGAGCTGACCTTTGAACCTGTTCCCCTTCCCGACCTGCACATGCCAGGCCTGCGTAGCCTGGCATCCCTGGTGTCAATGCTGCAGGCTCCTCCTGTTACAGGTGCCAGTACCCAGAGAGCCAGGTCCCCAATCAACACTCACCCCAGGGCAGATTGGAGGGGGCATTGAGCCACCAGAGGGATGATTCAAATGTTGCAAATGAATGCACGGGGGACAGAGGGTGAAATGCATCTAAGCGGCTCTCTCATGCTCTCTGCACGTTAATAATGCATGGGCAGGGCTTGGGGCCTATCACAGGCCCGAGGTCAGGTGGCATTAGGAGGCCTCTAATGGTCCTGATTATCAGGGGAAGGCTCCCAAGTGGGATGTGGGCAGCATGGGCGGGAAGCCAGGATTCCGGGCACTTAGCCCCTACAGGTGGGAGGTTGCAGGAGTGTGTGTGTGCAAAAGATAGCTTGCATAGATCAGAGCCCCATTCAGGGCATTAAATGGAATGAGCTGAGGCTTCCCCCCTCAGGGAAGAGGAGCAAGGACCCAACCCCTGCAGACAGATAAAAAAGAAAGTGGGCATCAGAATCTCCCCTGGGTGGCACCTGTGCCCAGTGGCTGTGCAGCAAGCACCTGCACACCTGCAGGGCCAGAGCATCCATTCCCTCCTAGAATGACACAGCTCCTCTTCTAACAGGTCTGACTTGGAAAACAGATTCAGCCATGCCCAGCAGTCAAGAGGGCAGGTAGGTGCCACTGAGTGTTGGTTGAATGAGTGAGGAAGCTGGATAAAGGCACTGATACAAGAGAATAGGACCCTGGGTCTTAATCCTGAGGGTCCTCTTTGTCCTTAAGAAGCTCCAGGCCACCAACATGGCCAGCTTTCCAACCTACCACAGTGGCAGGTGCCCTGCCAGAAGCTCTGAGCCATCCAGCATCCCAAGAATCCCTGTGAACCTGGGAGTTTTGCAGCTCCATGTTCTGCAGTGAACAGCACAGAAAAATCAGTTCACCACATGGTAGGTGCTGGTGGTACCCCTGTGATCCTCACGTCTGAGTGTTCATACCCTAGACAGTTCTCCCGCACTGAAAGGAGCTGACCTGTGTAATGAATGGGACGCCATGGAAAAGACAATGCGACTTCTGAGACTCAGTCATAAAGAAAAAACATGCTTCCACCTTGCTCTCTCTTAGATCACTCTCTCGGGGGAGCCAATTGCCATACCAGGAGGTACTCGAGCAGCCTGTGGAGGTGCCCATGTGGGGAGGAACTTGGGTCCCACCCAACAGCTGGCATTGGCATGCCAGGCATGTGAGGAGCCATGAAGCGGGTCCTCCAGCCCCGGTCGAGCCTTCAGATGACCACAGCCCTGGCCAACATCTTGACTGCAGTCTCATGAGTGACCTTGAGTCAGAAATGTTTAATGCTTTAAGTACTAAGTTTTGGGGTAATTTATCATGAGCAATAGATGGATTTAAAAAAATTCTCAATAAATGCTGGTCAGATAAGGAAATGACTCCACTTAACAGTGTTTCTCTGTGGGAGGGTCCAGCACTGAATGAGACATTCTGGGAGTCTGTAGGGGATGGAAAAGAAACACGATGTGGTCTCGGTCCTCCAGGAGGTCCTCCAGTAGCAGAAGTCCTCCAGTGGCAGAGACCGATGATAGCCATGAGCAGCAGGAGCAGTGAGAGGATTCTGGATGGGGCCAGGCTATGCAGAGGAGACAATGAAGGAAGTTGGGGAAAGGGGACCAAAGGACCAGGGTGGGGCTCCAACTGGGTCATGGAAGACGGGAGGGATGTGTTGAAGTGGTGCTTTTCCAATGGCTCTAAGTCAACTGCTGTATCCCTAACAGTCCCCCTCAGAGATAGGAGCTATTATCCCCCCTGTCTTGTGGATACGAAACCTGAAGTTAAACAACTTGCCCCAGGTCACAATGCCAGGAAATGAAGAATCTGGGATTTGAACTGAGGAACCCAGTGAGTTAGCAGAGGGCAGCATGCAGAGACAAAGCCCCCAGACAGGACTGAGAGGCAGAGGTGCCAGGGAGGTGGCCAAGGAAAGGCCTGCTGGTATTGGTGCTCATGGGGCCATTTGGGAGCAGGGAAAGCAGCCATGGGCAGGATGGGTGAGTGAGTAAGGGCCAGGTCAGGAGTTGAGGACTGCATGGCTCTGTGCACCCTCACTCCTCCACCCGCTACCTGAGCCCTTATCTCTGCAGGGTGCCACCATTTGCTCCAGCTGAGCTTTTTGCCTGGGCCAACAAGTCCCTGAGTCCCTTTTATAGCTCTGCCCACTCCCCATCAGGCAGCTCCTGGACCTGGAAGCACCATGTTCTAGGATCAGACCCCCGCTGCCCCCACACTCAGGCCTGGCTGCCCCTCCACAGAACCCCTGCCCCAAGCACAGCAGGTTACATTATCCAGGGCCTTTCTTCTCCAGAGAGCCACCGCTGAGTTAGGTGGGGCCTGGGGGACGGGCAGGGGGGCACAGGGCAGCCAGGTGCTAAGCCCCCACAGAAGGCAAGGGCACCCCAGCCTGCCTATTCCGCAGAGTCACCAGGACCCAGCCTAGGGTCTGGTGCAGACCAGGTAGCTGGCACCTTTCACGAAATAAACAAACTGGCTGAAGCAAAGCTTCGTCCTGCAAACACAAAGCAGTTCAGAGCATTCTGGGCAATCACACGGAGGAAATGCCATGGCAATGAGTTCTCATGCTGGTTCCCGATGACCCAAGCTTGCTGTTATCCTCCAAGGCTGCTGGTATCCTCCTGGCTACACTGGGCGGCAGGCCACAAGGGGCAGTGCTCAGGCAAGTGATAGGGGCAGGAGGGAGGAGGAGGAGGACACACGCCAAGGGAGAACCGAGGGATGGGATGTCCTTGGATTCTGAAACCCAACACTCACAGTCAACTGCCCAACGCGCAGGTACTAAGAGGCAATTACTGTAAAAAGCAAAGAGCTTGACAGTGGAGGGTGGAGATTCTACCCATGGCCTTACTCCATGTCCCGGTCTACCTCACCCTCATCCTTACCTCCTCCAGTTGCCCTACTCCGTTTTGGCTCCAGCCCCTCTCCATCACCTAGCAGAGGGTATCTGGATCTCAGGGGCTGCAGAATCCACCCCCAGCTCATGCTCTCTGCCCCTGGCCCAGGCTCCTCCCTCCTTCATGGCTGGTGGAGATATAATTTTGTCCCCATTGCCCCCAGATCTATTCTTCACACTCAATCCCACCACAGCTCCCACATCACCCCTCATTCCCTTTCTGGACAGGTATCAAGAGGCTGCACCCAGCAGGCCCACTGGGTCTCTGTCACCTGCTATAGTGAGTGGATGGCTCCTTCAGCCTCAGAGACTATGGCATCAGAATGGAGGTTCTACCACACATGCCGGCTGTGGCCTTGGCCAGCCGGTGGACCTACCAGGGCTTCAGTTCCTCATGTGCAAAATAGAACAGTGATACCTGCCTCACAGGTAGGATCAAGGAGCCAGCTGACACGTGCACGGCACAGTGTTTGGTCCAGAGAAGGCAAACAAAAAACATTCATTCAGTGAATATCAAGGAGTGGCCTCTTGGCAAATGTGTCCAGCCATCCCCTCCGGTGCTCAGGACCTGACCACTTGTTTTCACTGAAGGGTGTTTGGCAGAAGAGTTATGGGCTATATCTGTGACTTAGAAAGACCTTCTGGGCTACCTGGGTAGAGGGCAGCCTGGGAAGGAGGAGACAGAGGCCAAGAAGCTAGAGAGGAGGTGGCCACAATGCTCCAAAGGGAAGGAGGGGAGCCTTAGGGAGGCTGGGCAGGCGGGGTGGGCAGCAGGGGGCCTCAGTAGAGATGTTTAGGGGCAAAGCAATGGCACTGGCCCTCCTGGACTGGGATGGGTGTTAAGGGCAGAGGGAAGAATAGAGGAAAATGATGGTCACTGCAGCCCATATCCACCGACAAGGGTGGTGGCTGATGCCACTGGGCGAGACATGGAATGCAGAGAAAAAGCATATTTATGGCTGCAGGCAGTAAGAATGATGCAATGATGCATTTGGTTTTTGGAGCACAAATATATGCTGTTGAAAGGAGACTTGACTTTGGGTGGCGACCACGCAGTGCAATACCCAGATGATGTATTATAGAACTGTACACTTGCAACCTATATAATTTTACTCACCAATGTCACTCCAATATATGTGATAAATTTTGTTATAAAAGAAGGTGCTTATAGGGCGCTCAGGACAGGCTGTCTGTGGGTAGAATGTTTGTCACACCAAATGCACCCCTTTTCCGGTATCAAATACCGCCCACCAGCATGCTCCAACAGGACCAGGAACAGTGTGCTAACCCATGACCTCTTCCGAGCATTTTATGTGCTTTACCACATTGAAACCTCCAACAACCCTTTGCGGAAAGTACTATTATCTCCATCTGACAGATGAGAAAACTGAGGCCCAGAGGGGTGATATCATCTTGCCCAATAAGTTATCAACAAAGTAGAAATAGAGTCTGTTGCAATTCATTTCTATTTAGCACCTACTGTATGGGAGATTCTTTCACACTTACAAGCACTTTAACAGCGTCTGACACGCAGTAGGTGATACATAAATGCTGGCTATGATGGTGATGGTGATGCGAGATGGTAATGATGATGAGAAAGAAGGCAATGCAGATGGGGGTGGGGCTGAGGATTCACTTCTCTAGTTTGGTTTAATCCATGAGGAGGAAGGAGTGAGTGTGCCCTAAGTGTTGGGAAACTGAGCGACAATGGTGTGGGAGTCTGGGGCATCATGAGGAGGGGAGCCCACGCAGGCCAGCATCATCCATGCTTGAGCTCACTGCTTTAAAACAGAAGCATCCAGACTCTGCTCACCGCCCTCCCCCAACTAGCAACCTGCTGCCACTCTGCCCTTTCCCACATGCTGGGGCCCTCTTTCCAGCCCCACAATTGGGGACCCAGGCATTGCCAGAGGGTTACACCCATCTCTTCTCCTCCAACACCAGGCAAGCTCTGTGACAGGCAGATGAAGGAAGTCTGCACGCTCCCGCCACCCACATGCTATCAAAATTCACCACCAGACAAAGCCTTTTCTTTGTCTCCCTGCCTCCCTCCCGCCCTGCCATTCATGCACTGATTTCATTTCCAGTAAGTGGAGGCTGGAGAGCGAAGAAAGCAAGCAGGAGAGGGGGGGGCGGGACAGGGGGGAAAAGGGAAAAAAAAAAAAACATGGAAGGGGGAGGCAACAACACTAAATCAGGGCCCAGATTTAGCCCCATTGTCCAAGTGACAACTCATTAAAAAAATGATTTGTAGGCTGTGCGGGGGAGCCACAGCCTCTGAAGAGACACCTTCCCCGCTTGGTGAGGCAGCATTGCAGCCAGCACCCACCCAGGGTGTCTGGGAGGCCATGGTTATCACAACAGCCTTTCATGCTCCAGGCAATCTGAGCGTCCCCGAATTCTGATCCCACCCTGCTAGAAGCCAGGAGTGCCCAGGCAGAAGGCCTCCACAGCAGCGGTTCCAGGGAACCAGACAGAGTCTGCTACCCCGTTCTCAGCTGGGTCCCCCCCCCTCAAAGAGCCTCGCCCTCCTCCAGAACCTCGGAAGGTGTGTCTCCTATGAGTGAGGAAACAGGCCAAGCTCCTTAGGCAAAATACCAAAGGCTCAGTGCTCCCTGGAAGGGTGGATGGGCCAGGAGAGGGTGGGGTCCTAGGGATGGCAAGGCTCCCTGGCTTCAAGAAGAGGGAGGCAGCATTCTGTTCACCCAGATCCTTCTCACCCAAGGAAACGGGGCATCTCAGGAGCACTGTGCAACCTGAACAGGAGTCTTGAGAAAATTCATCTTTCTGGACCCCGCTTTCTTGTCTGTGAAATGAGAGGCTGAACAACATGCCACCATTCCATGTCCCAAATACTTGCGGAGCATTTACCCTGGGCAAAGGCAGTACTGGGACCCAGGCACATATTTTTTGCTTCCTTCAGTAAACATGTAATGACTCTGAGACTCGGAACATCCAGGGGGAAGACACGGAGAAGACCATGTGTGTGTTCTCAGGCAGCTCCGAGTCTAAAGGAGGAAACAGACCGAAAGCAGTGGTCCCACGCACGATTAGGGTGTTATAACACCCATCAGAAGAGTGAAGCCTTAGGGCAAGTACTGAAGGACCAGAAGGGATTCTGGCTCTTTCTCTATACAGATAGGCCGAGGTGGCTGAGGCCCTCTGTCCCCCCACCCCCAGGCTGATCCTCTAGGCTCTACCCACCTACTTCTCAGACCCTGGTGCCCACCCGCACCCAGCCACCAGACACCAACCACAAAGCAAGGCCTTCTCCACCCTTGCCTGTGTCCTCTGAGAAACAGGACCCTCGCTCCCAGCTCATGAGTGTGGGTGCCCACCTATGAGCATAGACTCTGGGAACTGATTGGCCTGGGTTGAAAGCTCACTTACCAGCTAGGTGACCTCAGGTAAGCTACCTAATGTATCTCAGTTCAGCTTCTTCATCTGCAAAGTGGAGTGAACAGTAACTACTGGTGGGTTTTCTGGAGCACTGAGCTGTTGTCTACCTAGGGAGCAGCTCAGCGTGGTGCCTCTTCCATTCCCATTGCTGACAATGCTCCCCGCCACCCCTTCTTTCTTGGCTAAGTCCTGCCATCCTTCATGTCTCAGATGAGACCCTATGTTTGGCATGAAAGTCTCTGACTTTCCAAGCCTCGGTTGGTGCATCTTTGGTGTCTCCAAAGGGCCCTTGTGAGGCTCTGTGGTCCTAAATATGGCAGGTGTGGAGAAGGCCTGGGCTATAAGGCCCATTACTCATCTGTTGTCCCCTCACCTTTGAGCACCTTGGAAAGAGTCTTGTTTATGACTGGTGTTTCAGGCTTCTTAGGATATATTCCTAGGAGTGCGATCACTGGGTCAAATGGAAGTTTCATTTTTAATTATTTGAGGAAATGCCACACTGTTTTCCATAGTGGCGGCACCAGTCTGCATTCCCACCAGCAGTGTGCTAGGGTTCCCTTTCTGCACATCCTGGCCAGCACTTGTTGTTTGTTGATTTATTGATGGTAGCCATTGGATACATGCACCCCTGTGTTCATAGCAGCGCTATTTACAATAGCTAAGATCTGGAAACAGCCCAAGTGCCCATTAGTAGACGAGTGGATAAAAACAGTGCTGTACATTTACACTGTGGAATACTATGCAGCTGTAAAAAGGAGGGATCTCTTAACCTATGAAACAGCATGGAGGGACCTGGAGAGTATTATGCTAAACGAAATAAGCAAGCCAGTCAGAGAAAGACAAATATATGTGGAATCTAATGAACAAAATAAACTGACAAACAAAACAGAACTAGAGACATGGAAGAATGCAGCAGACTGAGGAATCTCAGAGGGAAGGGGAGGGACGGGAAGAGATTAACCAAATACATAATCCATGGACACAGACAATAGTGTGGAGAAGGCCTGAGTATGGGGGGGGTGGGAGTCGGGAGGAGGGGATTAATGTGGGTGGAAGGAAGGGGGCATCTGTAATACTTTCAACAACAAAGTTGTTTTTAAAAAAAAGTCTTGGTTTACAGATGGAGAAACACAGGCTCCTAGGAGAGAAATGACTTCCTAAAGTCTCACAGCTAATCAAACAGAAGCAGGGAGTGGAATGCAACGCGGCCCCAGCATTTCTGGGTAACAACTGCATTTTAATCAGGGCCCTCAATGCCTTAACCCAAGGCCCTGGTGACCATGAGGCCCTCAGGCTTGTGACAAAACTGGGGAGGAAGATCTTTTTGGAAAAGGGTTTGGTTTTTATTTTTCATTTTTTATGGGGAAATGACTTAGAGATTTGTGAGGCTCTGTGGTCCTAAATATAGCAGGTGTCATTAACCTGTCCTGGCATGTCCCTCATGCCACCTTGTGCTGGAACCTTTCCTACCCTGTCTCTTCCATGCCATCGTAATCGGTGAAGAAGGATTGAGATCCAGGCTGTGTCTGCAGAGGACCAAGAAGCTCAGGCATGTGATTAGTTCAAGGTCACAGCTGGTCACACTAAGACTCAAATTCGGCATCAGCCGCCTTTCAGGAAGGCAGGTCCTCTCCCACCTGCTCTGGTCCAGGCCTGCACCATAGGCTGCCAGTGGTGGGGACACCCCCTCTAGAGCAGGCCTGTCCCACTGTCCCAGGCCTCACCCTGGGAAGGAGTAGCTGGCCCGCCAGGCGGGGATCTTGGCATTGTGCCAGGGGCGCTTGGCACATCCTCTCAGTGCATCAAGTCATTTGGAGGCTTAGGGGGCACAAGAAACTTTTTTTTTTTTTAAATTTAAACAAACCCTGATAAAATCATGGAGAAGAATACAAAATGTCATAAGAATGGTTAACCTTCTTTAACCCTGGCTGAGACCAGTGGCTCTGTCGCCAGACAGCCCTGGGATCCAGCTAAGGTTCTGCTGTCTACGAACGGTGCTGGTCATTCTCCTCCCGGTGCCTCGGGTCCTCACCAGCACGATGGGGAAAGTTCCTGGCAGCCTGTGAGCTAGTGCTGTCAGGTCTCACAGCCACTCCCCGCACTGTCAGCTCGCTGCCCTCCTTTGCCCTACAAAACAGCGTCAAGAAACCCTTGGGCGGGAATCTGCCACATCAGCACTCGGCTCCACAGACGGTGGATTCCAGCGTCTTCGCTGGGTTTGGGATGGACCACGGTGCCATTAAACCACAACATTGCATGCAGTTCCCCAAATAGAGCGTCCACATGATGATATGTGCCTGCAGTAACCTCGCAGCCACCGGAAGCCCGAATTCCCTCAGCCGCCCGCCCACTACTCCTTGGAGAGGAAACAGGAACGTCTGAAAAGAGAACCCGAATAGATGGCCATGTGGCCAGGCCCGAGGAACCCTCGCTGCCCCTGCCCAGCCTCCGCCGCCGGGGCTTTCCGGGCAGCCTGGAGTAGGATTTCAACATCGCGAGCCACAGATCACGTGCCCAGGGCGCGGTGCCGGGGAACTCCAGGAAGCCAGGCTGTTTCAGAGAAGCACTTGGAGCTGGGGGAGCACTTTGGCTGGAGCGGAGTGAGGTCAGAGGCTCCGTTGTCCTCAGCAGTGGTGGCCCAGGAGGCCCCGCCCCCGTGGCTACTCCTTCTGTGACGGAGGCAACCGGATGACAGGCTGTCCCAGCGACCGCCCACTGAGCACCGGGTGCTGGGCACAAGTCCCTCTTCAGATGAGCATACCGAGGCTCCGGAGGGTTTGTAATGTGCCCTCCGCTCAGAAGGGAAAGACTCAAGGTGCCCAGCCCCCAGATGCCTCTCTGGGAAGGAAGTCTGGGCTTCTTCAGACCCTCCCCACCACTGTACCCAAACCCACCCAATATTTACAAAGTGCTTCTCAACCACAGACTCCTGATGTCATCTGATATGCTTGCTGATGACCCTAGAGAGACGGACAGGGTGATCACACCCACTTTATAGACGAGGAAAACGGAGGCTCTCAGAGACCATGTGACCCGCTTAAGGCCAAGACCCCAGGCCATCTCTTTAGTCCTGCTCCCCAGGTTGCTCCAGAAGAGAGAGCACTGTGGCAGCAACGCCGCCTTCCCACGCGACCACAACTCAGATGTTTCCAAAGTGTTTTCACAGCCACCCGACATCCAGTCATGGACAGCCCTTCCCACCTACAACCACAGTGTGAGCAGGAAGTTGTCTATTCTCATTTTAAAGCGGACAAGAGGGAATCAGAGAGGTAAAGTAACGTGCCTAAGGCCACACAGCTAAAAAGTGGCAGATCCAGTACACAAACCTAGATCTCACGATTCCCCCATACTCTGTCCGTCCAACCATGCTGCTGGCCCATAGACGGGATGAAGGCATGGGCACTGTGACTGTGTGCCCGCCATCCCCCGTGCTGCCAGGCCCCAGGCCCCTAAGCTTCTGCCTCGAAGGCCATCCAGAAAGGAGGTACTGCAACACCTGACAGGGGCAGGGTAACCAGGAAGTGGATGAGTGCACTCAGGTGGGGCAGGACCAGGAGATGTTGCAGCTCCATGCTGCCTGCACACAGCTGTGCCTGGCACATCTGGCGTGGCCAGGAGAGGAGGGAACAGACCCTGGGAAGCTCAACAAGGTTCTGGAAGACACTGCCCACTTCTCTCTCCAGTCCTGGCAGGGCAAACCCACAACAGCATTTTTGGATGCAAAAAGTGGGGAAGAAGAAAACCAACAGGTACAGAGAGCCTGGCTCTGAGCGAGGTGTCATTCCTATTCACTTATTCATTCTACAAATATTAACAATACGCCGTCACTCCACAGGCCTGAGCTCTCATATTTCCTCCTTCACTGATCCCTACAAACAACGTTCTGGAAGCCCTCACTCTGTGCGCAAACCCACACAGATGCCCAGGAGGCAAAGAGGCAGGAGGAACCGGATGTGAGTGCTGCTCGAGGAGCCCGCAGTCCTGGGGCCAGCCCTGGCTCTGGCATTCATCCCCCGCTGCGTGACCCATGTCAACCTTGTGCCCGCATGAGACCTTGGTCTCCTCATCTCCCAGGCTTCTAGAGGGTCCACGTCAGTGTCCATGAAGCATCCCCCTCTCAGATGCTGCTTGTCATGGCTTGTGGTCCTTCCCTTGGGTGGGCGGAAGCATCCTTGGTGAGGACAGCAGGCCCCTAAGAAGGCAGGAAGGAGCGGGGGCAGCTGGGCCTGGCCAGAGACGTGCCTTTCTCTCCTGTGAGGCTCAGCTAGAGAGCATGGAGAAGAGAGGAGCCAATTCCTGGGCACCTGCCATGTGCCAGCCCTGACCCAGCATCTTCACATATGAAATCTCGTCTAATTCCTAAGACAACCCAGTGAGGGTAAAGCTGAGGCTCAGAGAGGGTAAGTGACTTGCCCCAGATCTTTCAAAGAAAGGAGGCAAGCCACTTCGCCTCTTGTCTTCCTCCTTCCTTGTTCCCCAGCACTTCCCTCCACCCTCCTCCCCGCAGCTGAAACGTGTTAGACAGAGCTGGAGGAGCAACAGAACAACCAGAGGCAGGAGAGGGGGAGCCCACCCCACCCCTGCCTTCTCCCAGCAGAGTCTGGGCCCGAGCTGTCTTTCCATGGTAGGAGTTTACTCACTCCCACAGCCCTAACCCAGCCCCACACCCCCGCCCACCTGTGCAGTGACTAACTGCCCTGAGGCTGACAAAGCTGCCCTCTCTGGGCTCCACAGTGGAAACAAACTCAGACTCCTTCCTCCTTCATCCTCTCCTCCGTCCCCTTGACTGGGGTCTCTTGCCAGGCCCTGGGTCACACCATGAGATAACCCACAACACAGGTGAGTCACACTGAGGCTGCAGCCTGACAGCACGCTGTCCTGCTCGTGCTCCCTTTGCATGCCGGGGAGGAGATGGGGCTGTGCAAACAACCCTGGCTTTGATTTCCAGCTCAGCCACTGGTGGTGTGACCTTGTGCCCATTGCTCCACCTATCTGAGCAGCCTAACCGCTCTGACTTATCAAATGCAGGGCTATTTTGAAAACAAAAAGCCATAACGTCTGTTGAATGCCAGACACCCAGTAGGTTCTCAACAAACCTAGGCTCTTCGCTTCAACTGTCTAAGATGTACTAAGAGGACTGAGGACATTTGTTTTCATTGGCCAGACAAGAAAAGTGAGAGAAAATGCGCCAGGCGCCATCTGCTCTGAAAGTTTTGTTTCATTATCTGTAGTGTGGTGACTGTTGAGAAATCTCCGTGGACCGATGTACACGGAGCCTCCAGCACCCTACCATCCCTCTGCCCACCTCAGAGCGAGGTGGTTCTTCTCTTGGCAGAGAATCCGAGACATACAGGAGGGCCACCTGCTTTGAGAAAAACCTCATGTCCACTCAAAGGCAACGTGCCCTAGTCACATACACTTGTCTCTCTCTTCTCCACTCAGCTCAGAGACAGAATGAGGAGTTTCTCTTTTCCATTGCAACAGGGACTATTTCCAATCCTCCAAAAAGTTCTAGACACTCAATGTCACCAACTGGAAGGTGTGGGTGTAAAGAGAGGTTTGTTTGAAATGTGTGACTTCCTGCCTGATGATCCTGGGCACCCTCTGGCATCCATGGCTGGCCAGTCACCCATCCCTTTCCGAGTCTCTCTCACTTCCCCCTGAGCGGCTTTGGCAAAGGCACAGAGCAGGATATGCATTCCTGACTCAAGGGCTTCTTCTGGGCTTCAGGGAGCCTCTGAACTCTCTGAAACCTTACAGCACGTGTGTGTGTGTGTGTGTGTGTGTGTGTGTGTGTGTGTGTGTGTGTCTGGGAGAGGGTCTATAGCTGTCAACACAATCTCATCGGAGTTCCTTAATTCCTAAGAACATTTGGAAATCCCTGATAAAGTGATTTCCCGTGGAAGACCATTACCGAAGTCAGTTACATGCTCTCCGGGATAGGATGGCCCCATGTGGAACAGTCACCTTTGTCCCACTCAGCCCTGGCTCACTTTGTTTTCATTAGCTACGTGATCTTGGACAAGGCACCTCAAGACTCACTGGTTCCCCCGTCTGCAAAATGAAGAAGTTGGCCTTGTAAGTGGTGTCCAGCCTGTGCTGTACGAAGGCCCAGGGAAGAGTGGTGGCCTGCGGGGAGGGAGAACTCGGGAGCCACCTCTGCCCAACTAGAGCATCTCTGGCTCTCAGAAGACCTGCAGGAGAGGTTATGCAAATCAATGGCTCTGTAGCTGAAAGCCAAAGTTAAAGCAAAGCCCTGGTACAGCCCATCGCTCCAGTCCTTCTGGCCTAGAGCCTGGGCTCTGTCCCCGTCACACCGCTCTGGTTCTCCCATCCTTAGAGGCAGCCGAGCCTCCTGGCTAAGCGCCAGATACCTGGGTGGATCCCGACTCTACTACCACTTCCTAAGTGCCATGCTCTTAGACATGTTGCCTCAACTCCCTGGCCTGCTGCAGCTATAAAATGCACATACCTGCCTCAGAGGGTTGCGGTGATGATTAAACACATTAATACTAGTCCATCTAAAACACCTCACCAGACACACAGCCAATGCTCAGGAGTGTCAGCAGCTATTTTCTGTCCCATATTCCAGCATGGGGCCTCACACATGGAAGTTAATCAATAAAGGGCAGCTAAATAAATGAGGGAGTGAAGGAAGAAATTTCTGGAATATACAATTCCATGAATTGGCTAAGTAAGCACAACCCACTCAGTGCAGCGATTTTCACCCAATGCACTTCAAGAATTTTAAAAACATGCAGTACCTGACTATTTAGTCAGGGGCACTGACCTCTTTTCCCTTTGATTGTCAAATAAAAAAATGACAACAGCCAACACAACAATAGCCATCCAGTGTGAATGAATCACAATTATACCTATTTTTTGTCAGATTGGCAAAAAATATATTTTTTTGGTGTGCCGCAGAATTTTAGTAATTAGTTTGTATGCCATGAGATGAAAAAGGTTGAAAATCGCTGGGCTGGTGCCGTCTAAGCTTACTAGTACATATGTACCCGAGTCACCTGGGAACCTCATTAAAACGCAGACCTGATCCAGCAGGCGGGGGGTGGGGCCTCGGCACCTCTCAGTTCTTTGAGTAACAAGGCTTTGGTCCATCGCTGCTCATACTCATGAACATGCAGCCTTTCCACCTGCAGTGAGCAAACTGCTCAGGGCGCTGGGAACATCCATAGAACGGGTGCTGCTTGTCAGCCTCTGGGCTACCAACCCAGAGCCCTTTCTTGCTGCTTCTCAAGAACTGACATGGGAGTCAATGTGAAACCCTGAGCTTCTGTCTGAGCTCTGCCCCGTGATGATGTTGGGCAAGTCCCTCAGCCTCTTTGGGGCTCAGTGTCCTCATTTGTAAAGTGACATCAGCAACACCTCTATGCCCAGCTCTCTCAGAAGGGCTGGGAGGGTAAAAAGTGATAGCAGAGGCGACCAGCCAGGGGAGGGCCATGCCCTCACCCCTCGGAGGCTTCCTCCGAGGGAAACGGACAAGCATTGTTGTTTGCATAATGGCATGTAAGGGGACCGGAGAGGAAGTTAAGTTGCTAAATTTAGCAGGTGCTGACGCCCCCTCACCCAAGGCTGGGCCCACGCATTTCACCATGAGTAGGTGCCTTTCTATATTTAACTTCTGCCTGCACCTCCCACTTGAGCTCTGACACTGAAAACCCCGGGAGGATGTGGTGAAGAGGGAAGGGAAGTTCACAAAATGTGATCGGGGGCTGACATCACATGAGGTCCCATCTGCACCTTCAGGTGTGTGTTCTTCCTGGAAAAAATGAGAGAGGTTCTTCAGCTTCTCCCCCTGTCTTCCTCTTGGAGCATGAGACTCACCGGGCCAGAGACACACTGCCCTTTGGAACCCCGGCCCTGATAGGGGGTGAGGACCCGGGAAGTCCAGTGGGAGCCACACGAGGCAGGACGATCTCAAATGCCCTCCATGTGCCAGGCCTGAGGCGAGACATTCACACAGGTGACCTTGTTTAATCCCACAAAAGCATCTGTTGGTACCCGCCTCAGGCTACAGATGAGCAAGCTGAGGCCCAAAGGGGTGAAGGGAGGTGTCCGAAGCCTGTGATGGGTGGGAACCCAGGTTAGTTTCCAAGTCTCTGCTCCGAGTCCATGCCACACTCATCGACTCACTCTGCCTTCTCCACAGGAGGCTGTTAGGGGGGCCAGGAGTTCAAGTCTCCCCCGTGTCATCACTCAGGTGTGTGATCTGGAGTTAGTTACTCCCCTTCTCGGGCCTCAATTTCCTCACCTGTAAAACAAGCCCCCCGGGCTGGTTTTCTGTTTTGTTTCTGAATGTCCTCTTTATGGCTTCAGAATATGATGGTCAGAGGAAGTAAGAATGAATCTTGGGAGAGTTCTCCAAGTTTCCACACGACAGGTAACCTCTGCCCTGTGTCTATCTGCTGGTCAGCACACACGATTCTGACGCAGTCACCATGGAGATCAATCACTCATTCTTCCCGGGAACCTTCACTGAAGGCCTCTGCATTGGGAAGGAAGTTCCTAAGACATTGAAAGGACTGAGATAAACCGTGGTCACTCTAAATAGAGGAGAAAGACCCGGGAAAAGAGGCATAGACCTCCGATGTGGTCAGTGCAGTGATGGGGCTCCCATGGGACACAGAGGCCAGTGCCTAACCCAACCTGAAGGGGTCGGGGAAAGAACTGGTGAGAAAAAGACAAAATAAACATCAAAACTCCAGGCAAAAAACAACAACAAAAAAACCCCACCCCAAAGCCTCTAGGCCAGCAGTTCTCAAAGTGAGGTTCTTGGACTTGTGGCATCGGCCCCTCTGGAAACTTGTTAAAAATGCAAATTCTTAGGCCCCATCCGAGACCCGCTGCATCAGCAGTCTGTGTTTCACAAGCCCTCTAGGTGAGTCCGAGGCTCTCAGCTTGAGAACCATTGGTAGGGCAGGTCTTTGGAAGACAACCAAGCCTTGGACTGTCAGCTCTCTAGTTCCTATTCAAAGCCTGGCTGAGAAAAGTAACAATTCAGAGACCTGGTCTCAAAACATGCCCTCTGCCCTCTCCCTGAACAACACAGTGCTTCCTGTACTAGGTGTCAGACCCCCGGAAAGCCCGTGTCCAGACACCTGGCCACGCCTCTGCTGGTTACATCCCCGGGTTCTGCCCTTGGCTGTCACTGAGGACGGTTACAGGAAACATCCATAGGAAGACTGAATCGCTGTGAAGTGGTTGTTTTTTATCCAGTTACACAAAGTTCCATCTAGAAAAGTCATCTGAGTATACAGTGGCAAGTAACAACTTGGCAAAGACTTCCTTAAAATGACAACACCCAGTGCTGGTGAGCGTGTAGGGAAAGACACACTCCCACATTTCTGGTAAGTATGGCAATCAATTCTGCCTTTCTGGAGAAGTAACTGCCAAAAGCTATTAAAAAGGCACTCCCCCCAACCCAGTGATTCAATTTTAGAAATTAATACTAAGGAAATAATCGTGACTTGTATGAGCATTTCACTTCAAAACTGTGTTAGCATTGTTTGTTGTAAATTTGGAAACAACCCAAATGCTTAAAACACACGGTTGATTACTAGGTGGCTGTTCATTCATTCATTCGTTCATTCATTCATCAGATATTTATTGAGTAGTCACTGTATGCCAGGCACTGTATTATTTGCTAATGCACTAGGTAAATAAATGAACAAAATTTCTGTCCTTCTGGGAGGGAGACAAACAATGAACAAACAAGCAGGTACAATATACGTTATCTGTCCGTTGGTGATGGGTGCTGTGAAGAAGAAGGGAGCACTGGGGTGGGAGTTCCAATTTGCAATAGGGAGAAGGTGAAGGAGTGAGCTATGGAGATGCCCGGGATGCACTGCAGGTAGAGGGAACTGTCTTTCAGACAGATCGCACAGCTTTCTGGGTGCATCTGGGGAAGAGCAGGGATGCCAGGATGTCTAAGCAGTGGTTGAGCAGGGCCTGTGGGGGCCTGGGCACGGTGACTGTGCAGTCCATTGGCAACTTCGGCGATTACTCTGGGTGAGAAGGGGGTGGGGTATCAAGCATAGGAGAGGTTCTGACTTGTGTTTCAGACACAATTCTATGGCTTCTGGCTTGAGAACAAATCCTCGGGGACAAGGGTAGAAGTCAGGACACTGTGAGGAGGCTTCTGTGATGCTAAACATGGCAGCATGAGAAGCAGGTAGTGACCATGGAGATGAGGCCTGGTCAACTTCTAAATGTATTTGGAAGGTAAATTTGGGATTTTCTGTGGAGGGACTTTAAATTTGGGGGTGAGTGCATGTGGCTGATAGATGACTTCACCTCTAGAAGCTAGAAGAACAAACAAGGAAGAAAAGGAGTCCTCAGTGGATGCCCCACAAACCTGTCTGCTTTCTCTTGGACATTTCTGCAACCTTGAATGCGAAGCTTCATGTCGCAAGGGTACCAAGCTTTTCTACCTGAGACCTCAGAACTCTGGCTGCCTGCCCAGATTCAAAGGCAACCAAAGAAATGCAACTTAAAGTAAGAATGTGATAGAATTTTTCAGTTATCAGATAGGTCGAGATTTAAAAAGAATGGTAGCAGCCAGTGCTCGTGTGGGTGTATGGAAACAGCTCCCTACACTGCTGGAGGAAGTTTAACGTAGTATCACCTTTTGGGGCACTTGGGCAATAGGGTCTCACAGCCCTTTCAAAAGCACATGCCCAAGGGACTAGAACAGCTAAAACAATTTGAAAAGAAAACTAAGGTGAGAGGAAATACTCAACCTGATTTTAAGGCTGATTATATAATCAGAGTAATCAAGGTGTGGTATTGGCAGGAGGATAGATACATGGACCACTGGAACAAAACAGTGAACCCAGAAAGAGTTCCAGGCAAAGACAGGTCCCTAACAAAGGTGGAAAAGCAAATCGGTAACAGAAGGATCTTTTTTTCAACAAGTGAGGCAAAACAATGGAACGCAACAGGAACTGTGTTGTGTTTAACCCCAAATGGGTCACAGATTTAAACATAAAACTTAAAACTAGAAGACTTTTAGAGATAATATAGGAGAAAAATCTTTAGGACCTGGAGCTCAGAGAAGAGTTCTTAGGCATGATATCAATAGCACAACCCATAAAGAAAATAATAACGAATAAATTGGACCTCACCAAAGTGAAAAACGTCTTTGCTCTGCAAAAGACCCAATTAAGAGGAGGAAAAGGCCAGCGATAGACAGGGAGAAGATATTTGCAAGCCGAGTATCTGACAAAAGGACCGGGATCTACAATATATAAAGAACTCTCAAAACCCAACAGTAAAATAAATACGTAAACAATCCAATTAGAAAATGGGCAAAACATAGTAACAAACATCTTACCAAAGAGGGTATCCATAGAAAGCAAACAGACACATGGAAAGACATTCGATTTTATTAGCAATTAGCCAAGAGCAAATCAAAGCCACAGTGTACTATCATTGCACCGCCTCTATTAGAAGAGCTAAAATAAGAAAAAACACTGGCTATACCAAATGCTGGCGAGGATGTGGAGAAATGGTCTCTCCTACATTGTTGGTGGGAATGTAAAATGGTACAGCCACTCTGGAAAACAGTGTGGCAGTTTCTTAAAGAGCTAAATATACAGTTAACATAGGATCCAACAATGCTGCTCTCTGGGATTTATCTAAGAGACATGCAAATGTCTGCCCACACAACCTGGATACAAATAGTCATAACAGTCTTATTTGTAGAAAGTGAACAATTGCCCTTCCATAGGTGCATAGTTAGACAAACTGTGGTACAGCCACACCATGGAGCACTACACAGCAATGAAAAGGAACAGACTATCGACACATGCAACAGCTTGGACGGATCTCAAGGGTAATATGCTGAGTTAAAAACCAATAACCATTCTCAAAGGGTCATATAGTGTATGATTCAAATTGCATAACGTGTTCGAAATGACTGAATTATAGAGATGGAGAACAAATGAGTGGTTGCCAGCTGTGGGGAGTGGCTGGGGGAGATGGGTGAACATGACTATAAAGGGTTAGCACAAAGGAGAGCTCCTGGGTGATGGAATAGTCCTGTATCTTGCCTTGGGCGGTGGTTATATGAATCTACACCTGTGATAAAATGACAGAGAACTATATACACTCATTTGTAACAATGTCAACTCCTGGTTTTGATATTGTACTATAGTTATATCAGGTGCAATCACTGGAGAAAACTGGGAGAAAGGTATGTGGGACCTCTCTCTACTATCTTTGTAACTTCTTGTGAATCTGTAATTATATTTCAAGATAAAAAGACTTTAAAAAAAAATCTTGAAAGCAGAAAAAGAAACTCATGCCCTTTGGCTTCAAAATTCCAGTTTTACAAGTTTATCCTAAGGCAGTGATGGCGAACCTATGACACGCGTGTCAGCACTGACACGCGTAGCCATTTCTGATGACACGCGGCCGCATGCTGAGGATGAAACGTTTGCTGCTCCTGAGGATGAAACATTTGCGACTAGAGTCTTGGAGTTAGTTTTTTCCTCAAAGTGACACACTACCCGAGTTATGCTCAGTTTTTTGGCGAAGTTTGACACACCAAGCTCAAAAGGTTGCCCATCACTGTCCTAAGGGAACATAAAAAAGGCATCAAAAGTTGATAAAGGTGATCACCTCAAATTTGTTTATAAATAGTGAAAAATTAAACCAAATCACTTTATGTCACAATTGGTTAAACAGATTATTATAAATATACCCAATGGAGTAGTATATTAATCATTAAAATGATAGTGTAGCTCTAAATTTATTGATATGGAAAGACATTTATAATACACTAAGGGAAAATTGCTTAAAAGCAGCCTAAGTTTTCCTTTAATTTTTTTACAAACGTATAGACTGCAAGCTCCATGAAGGTAGAGACTTTTTCCCATATCATTTCCTGCAGATTCCCAGCTCCCAGTCCAATACCTGACACAGAGTAGGCACTCAGTAAATATGTGTTGAACAAACACCACACACACACACACACACACACACACACACACACACACACACACACACTGCATAGGAAAGTCTAGAAAAGTATACAACAAAATATTAACAATTGTTAACTCAGAGTATACGGGTTTAGGTTAATTAATTTTATCCTCTTCAGTTTATTTGTACTTTTCTGTTCTTTAATAACAATTATATATTGTTCATGAAATGTATTTTTAAAAAGTAAGCAATCACAAGGTATAGAATGTTCTGAGGAACCCTCTGGTTGAAGTGGACAAATCTGGAGTTGATGCAGTTGGGCCAAATCCAACCAGGTTGCCTGCCCCCAGTGGGCAGATTTTGTGGGGTCCTGGGACCATTCCTTAGGGCTGAGATCCCAAGACTTTGGTCTGAGGGACACTATGTTTAATGTCCTCATAACAGGTTTAGACAATGAGGACACCTTAGAGCCGGAGAGTTGATGGGATGATGTTCAGAGCAGGAGCAGTGTGCACTTGGGGTCCACGGGGACCGGATGGAAAAGGTCAACCCTGGCACACATGTGCCCTAGAGTCAGGCTGAGGGTGGGTGCAGGACAGAAATCTGTCTACTTACCAGTTTTACAAGTTTCTTATGCACGGCCTTCGACACTTCAGTGGGTCAGGCTGTGGCTCCCAAGACCCGACTGAAGACGGGCTGCAGCAAAATTCCCAGGAAGCTTTGTAAATCATAGGCTCCTGACCTCCACCCCTGAGCCGGAATCCCTGTGGACGAGGCCCAGGTGTCTGTCATTACAAAACGTTCTGAGTGACTGTGGTGCACAGTATGGTACGGTTTGGAGACTCCAGGTGGGAGACAGAAATCCAACAGCATCATGTTGGTAAAGCTTTTATGCCATTTGTGATGAAGACACATGGGCCTAACAATTACTGATTTGTAAGGAGCCTTTTCTCTGAAGAGTCCAGGGAGTTTTAAGGACATTCCCAGGCTCTTAGACACCTCCCTGTAAGAGAACCAAGAATGCCCTGGATGGGTAGCTCAGGTGGTTAGAGCGTCGTCCTGATACACCAAGGTTGTGGGTTTGATCCCCGGTCAAGGCACAAACAAGAACCAACCAATGAATGCATAAATAAGATAAATGAGTGGAATAACAAGTCAATGTGTGTTTTTCTCTCTAAAAATCAATCAATAAATTTTTATAAAAAGAGAACCAGGGGTCTGCCCCATTGCTTCCCCTTAGCACACTGTGACCCTCTGCTTTCTCAGAAAGAAGTGCCTGGTGAGTCCCCAGGACCCCTTACGCCCTGTTTATTGGGACAAAATACACCCTACATAAAAGGTTTAACCATGTTGATGTGTAGAATCTAGTGGCATCAAGTACATTCAGTGTTGACAATCAGTACCACTATCTAATTCCAGAACTTTCCATCACCCCAAATGGAAACACTAGCAGTCACTCCCTATGCTCCCTTCCCTAGAAACCACAAGTCTGCTTCCTACCTCTATGGATTTACCAATTTTGCATATTTCATATAAATTGAATCATACAATATGTGACCTTTTTGTCTGGCTTCTTTCATTTAGCATGATGTTTTCAAGGTTCACCTGTGTTGTAGCATGTGCGAGTACTGCATTCTTTTTATGGTTGAATACTATTCCATTGTATGAATAAGCCACATTTTGTTTATCGCTCATCTGTTGATGGATATTTGCATTGTTTATGCCTTTTGGCTATTGTGAATAGTGCTGCTATGAATATTGATGTACCAGTTTTTGTTTGAACACCTATTTCCAGTCTTTGGGGTATATACCTAGGACAGGAGATGCTAGATCACAGGTAACTCTATTTCAGAAACCTCCAAATTGTTTTCTACTCTAGCTTGTGCCCTGGCATCTTAGGAGTCTGTGGCAGAGTGAAAAGATTTGGAAGCCTAGGAGACCTAAGTGTAGGTCAGACTATAACCCCTAAGAGCTATGAGACCATGTGCTTCTTTGGACCTTGGGATGTTCCGAATATCAAATCAATTATTAATTGAGATTAAAGGTGAGAAAAAGTGTTAGAGTAGTGGAGGTGAGATGTCTGCCCATCCCTATCACTTGGTGATTATAAATCCTTGGGCAATTACTTAGCCTCTTGGAGCCTCAGTTTCATCATCTATAAAATGGGGTGAATAAGGGTATGTGCCACATAGGACTGTTGTATTAAGTTTCTTACTTCTTGTAAAACAGTCACTGCAAAGCCATACCAACTCAGCAATTGTTATAAAATGCTGCTACCCACTAGCAATCAATACTGCTGGTGAGGGGTGTGTGCTCACTTTCTTAGCGGGCACCCCATTCATGTTCTCCCCTCCTAACCTTCTCTCTAGCCTTCTCTGCTGGGACCCTTCTTTGTCACAGACAGGAGAGTTCACACATCAACAGTACCATGGTCACCTTGGGTACCTTCCCTTGGGCTTTAGTTTCCTATCCATCAAATACTTCACGTTGCATTAGCATCTCTGCTATGAGCTGCCGCTGTGGGTTGAGATGCACACTCAGGGGACATACTGCTGACAGCCTGCCCCATTCCCCCGAGGCCTCTGTTCCCTGAGGGTGTGGCCTGGTATATGAGGAGAGCTGGAACCCTGCGGCAGCAACCTGCCCAGCTGCTATTTCCCTGCTGCCCAGGCGTCCCCTGAATTCTCCCTCCTCCCCCACTGCCACGCTTGGTCTGGTTTGCTGTGCCCTTTCTTGGATCCAGTGGCAGGAGCAGCCATCCCAGGAGCACTCCTCCTCTCTCAGACCTACATCGCCCTCCTGCCTGCTTCTGTTCCCAGCCGTATGCCCCACCCCCTCTATGCCACAGTCAGCCAACTTCATGTCCCTGCAGCCTGAGCACCTGTCTTTAGACCAGTGGTCTCCAAAGCACAGTACACAAGACTGTTCTTTGGGCCTTGGAAGAAATTACCAGGGCTTCCATTTCTATGTTTATCTAGTCCTGTAAATTCCCATTTCCTGCATGTTTCAGTATGTACACAATATGTATATTAGTACAGTAGTTCAATTTATATGTAAGTAATGTATATATATGCTCGAGTGTGTTCTCAAAAACATTGTTGCTAGAGGAGTATATAATCAATAAAGTTTAGAGCCCTCTTTAGACGAGTTAGGATACATACCATGATAACAATAACTGGGTCCTTAGTGCTAAATGCCATGACAGAGGCTAAATGTTGTGGAAGTTCAAGAAGGAAATGATTGCTACCAACAGAAGGCAGGAGGAGAGTCGGGAAAGACTGCCTGGAAGGGGTGGCTGTGGGCTGAGTGTTGAAGGACAGGGTGAGGCCTGTGGCCCCAGGAGGGAAGGGCCTGCCCAGCAGAGGACGCTCCGGGAGCAAAGGTCCAGGACCTCAGTGTCCAGGTGCCCACAGGAAAAACAGTAGGAGATGAGATGGGAAAGGTGGGCTGGAGGCAGATGACTTGAGGGATGTTTGGGGAATGGGCACAATTTGGGAAAACAAGGGGGAGCCGGTGCAGACTTCACAGGAGGGAAGAGCTTTGGGAATTTGAGTGTGGGAGGGTGTGTAAGATTGGTTGGAGGAGACTAGATAACCAATTGGAAGATGGAAGGTGATTGCCATGCCACCCAAGAGGGCCTGAACTAAATGGGAGGCCGGGAGGAAGGAAAGGAGGCAGGTGGAGGAAATTCCAGTGAAACGGATTCAACTGAACGCTTCAGCCGATGGAACAAGGTGGGGTGACGTGAGGACAGGAGGGGCCAGAGAAGACTCGGCCTTCAATGCTGAGCACACCAGAGGGATGACACAGGCGGGACCTTGGAAGGAAATTCAGGTGGGGAAACACAGCCCCTGCTGTCGGGAGTGACGATTCCAGGTTAGAGGGCCCAGGTTGCTGAGCTGGGGGTTTGTTACAGAAGATGAATTCTCCAAGGGCTACAGCTTTTGGTCTGAACCTTTTTTTGATGGAAATAGGGCTCCATCTTCATTCTACAAATACTTTTACATCCCTCCTATGGGAAAGAAATCATACCAGGCACTGGAGACGTAGAGAGGAACCAGAAATTCATTCCTGTCCTCAGAAGTCCACAGTCTGCCAGGGAGACAACCATGTGGAGGAGTCTTTGAAAATCTGTCAGCTGAGGACTCTCATAAGAGCCTGGAGGGGCTGCCAGAGGTGATACTTTAACTTGTCCCTCAGTAGACAAACTTGTGTCTTCAGAGCAACCCAATCTTTCCTCATGACTCAGGGTCATAATAATCATTAGTTTTTAGGCCATCATCCAGGTGTGAATGGCATGGGATGGTAGCATGGGTGCTGAGTGCCTATGACCTCACATTTTAGAGAAACCATGACATCAACTGTGTCACCCTCTGCCAAGCAAGCTAACTGCAGCGTGTGCAGCATTATGGCTTTAAGATTTTTCAACCCTCCTCCCTACTCTTGCCTCTCAGGCTTCTTGGATAAACCTTTATTTATTTCTAGAATTAGGGAGCTCCAAGAAATTTGGGGGGGAGGAAGTGCTAGAAAAGCATGACTGAGCAATTTGGCTTATTTCAATTAATTATGCTTCCCCGCCCGCCCCCCCCGGCTCCCCCAACCTTTTTCCTTTTTTCAACCTTCCTCTTCTTCCCCAGATATTTATAAATTCTTCTTCTCTTGGTCTATAACTTTGTTCTTTTCTCACTCATTTTTTTAATCTTCACCCAATGATATGCTTATTGATTTTAGAGACAGTGGAAAGAAGAGAGATAGAAAAAAAAATAGAGAGAGAGAGAGAGAGAGAGAGAGAGAGAGAGAGAGAGAGAGAGAAAGAAACATTGATGTGACAGAGAACATTGATTTGTTGCCTTTAGTACATGCCCTGACCTAGGATTGAACCCACAACCTAGGTATGTGTCCTGACCAGGAATCAAATCCACAACCTTTTAGTGCACAGGATAACATTCTACAGCGGTCAGGGCTCCTTTCTCACTCTTGAGTTCTCCTGCTGTAAGTCCTCCCCAGAGAAGGAGGTCCCCATCATCAACCCTGGGCTCATCTCATGTTGCTTAACCCTGATGCTTCCCGAAACTTAGCCCAGTGGAAACTGCATAAGCTTTTGAGTCAGCCAGATGTCAGCCAGTGCCTGGCTCCTCCACCTATTCGCTCAGTAATTTTGCCAGGACTTTGAGCCTTGCTCCTTAAGAAAAATACGGTTCACCAGCCCTAGCCGGTTTGGCTCAGTGGATAGAGCATCGGCCTGCGGACTGAAGGGTCCCGGGTTTGATTCCAGTCAAGGGCACATGCCTGGGTTGTGGGCTCGATCCCCAGTAGGGGGCATGCAGGAGGAAGCCAATCAATGATTCTCTCTCATCACTGATGTTTCTCTCTCTCCCTCTCCCTTCCTCTCTGAAAACAATAAAAATATTTTTTTAATAAAAGAAAGAAAAATATGGTTCACCATCATATTCTTTGTTTGGAAGTTAACATGTAGTGTTGATTTATTTTGTAATTCAGGTCACAAATACTATGTTGGTGAATTTAAAGCAAGAAGCAAACTGAAATTGGACTTTTAGCTCTAGACTTCAGCAAGCCTGTCACTGACCACCCTATAGACAATCATAACCCTACACTTCCTAGGCCCCTTTCCCACATTCCCCATGGAGCTTAACACATAGGACAGGCTGTGTGTTGGACTTACTTTCTTCTGAGTGTTGTCTGTCTCTCCCCCTTGAAGGTAAGCTCCACAAGGACAGGGAGTTT
The DNA here is from genome assembly GCF_951640355.1 of Cnephaeus nilssonii. Lineage (NCBI taxonomy): Eukaryota > Metazoa > Chordata > Mammalia > Chiroptera > Vespertilionidae > Cnephaeus > Cnephaeus nilssonii. The sequence goes on from NC_137078.1 coordinate 73,655,993, forward strand.
TTCAGTTTTGTTCCCTGAGGTGTCCTCAGCACCTTGGACAGTTCCCTGCATATATTAGATATTGGGTAAACATTTATTGGTGACTGAATGAATGAAGAAAAAACTGGTTTACTCATACATTGCTGGTAGGAATGTAAATTGGTCAGCCAGTCTGGAAAATAGTTCAGCAACTTCACTTTTAGGCATGCTCCATAATTTCACCTTTAAGTATTTATCTTAGAGAAATGAAAACCTATATTCATATAATGGGACTGTTTGAAAAGTCTATGAGATAAGGTTTATAGAATGCCTGGGACAATACATCCAGTAGGTGTTCAATAATGCAGCCCCCTCCCTCTTTCCCATCCCATTGTCTTCCCTTGCTTGTTTGTCAGTAAAGACTTCATGTTATGGCTCCTTTGGGGGCAATGCTTGCTCCTTTTTTCTTCCCAAGTGTCCCTCTAAGCCTGCCCTGACCCATGCTGGCTAAGAGATGCCTCCTGGACTAGTGACAGTTTGCTCCTGTCCTCACCCCCAGCTTCTGCCTTGTCAGTCTCTGCCTTTCCTCCCCACGGTGGCCTCCTGTGATGGGTCCCTTAGCCAAGGCCAGCTGGACCGAGGGTCTGAGCAATGCTGACTGAGGCATGCATGGTGTGTACTCACTTAGCTCCAGATCCCACCTCCTCCACACCAGCCCTGCCCTCTCGTTCATGATGGCTCTCACTCAAGCCCCTGGATCTCTGGCCTTTCTGACAGACACCACATCTCATCTGGGCATTCTCATGGGCCCCGATTCCATCTCCAATTTGTGCTCCTCCCTCCAGACCCAATTTCCTTCAAGATTCTAGGCTCAGTCCCACAGAGTGCTACTGATCCTTCACAAGGAGGGAAGCTTTGTGAAGAGTGTCGAAGAGAGCACAGAAACTAAGCAGGCATGGTCCCTCCACCCCCAAGAGCTTCAGTTTTGTGAGGGCAGTGGGTTTTCAGCAAGGAGACTACAATACGCAAGCCCTTCCCAGCCCTCCTCAGGAACAGGCACAGAGAGCAGTGTTCTGAGCATGGGAGAGGCTTCCCAGAGGAGGGGACCCTTTCCATTTATCCCCAAACTCATGAAGGACTAGGAGTGTGGGCCTTACCAGCTCTGATAATCCGAATTCCGGGGACTGACTCTCTGTCCCCCTGCCTATACCCTGTGGACCCAGCTGTCCCCATGCTCTGCCTTGGGACCTGTGGAATCTTAGGCTCATGTCCGCTGAGCTTCCCAAAGCTGAAGGAATGGGTGCCCAAAGCATCCAGCTCCTTGGATGTACAGACCCTTGTTCACCAGCTGCCCTTCTTGCGAAGCGAGAACCATCTTCTTTGGGATGAGAGGAACTCCTCTGGGGGCCAGGAGGAAAGCTGCCAGTCCCAAAGAGGAACTGCTTTTGTGTCATCTAAGCGAGAGCTGCTGTGTCTGTGAGTCAGCAGAGGGGAAGCTGCAGGGTTTGCCTGTGCTATTTATTCCAAATGAAACTTACATAGTTCCCTGAACGTCCAGCCCTGCCCTGCTGGCTTTGCTGAGCCTGACTAGGAAGGTCCCGTGAAATCTGATTTCTGAGCTCAGGGCTCTTCCTCAGGACTTGGGCCAGCAGCATGGTCAGGTGGCCAGCATTTCCCCTGCAAGACTCCTTACTCCAGCCATTATAGGGAAGGACAGCCGTGTGATGTCCGGAAAGCCTGTGTCCACTCTGCTGCAGAAGCGCTTGGCCAGGGTGTTGCCATGCGAGCCCTTTCTGATCAGTATCTCAGCATCGTGGCCCCGAGAGGCTGAAAATCACACATAAAATGGACTTTCAGGAACCTCAGGCCCTGACACTAGTATCCAGAGCTGCCCTAGGAACCGGCCTTTGCCCTTGGAAAGCAGTCCCCTTTCCAAAGCATGCCACATCCCACAGCCCATCTGGTCAACCATAGAGGGTTTACTGTCAGATTGAGCAAGGGGTCACTTAGTATATACATCAAAACGCAACTGCATTTTACCTCCCATTGCCCCATTAAACCTGCCCTGAGAGCCACTGTCCTCGCCCTTCAGAGGACATCCAGGCACATCATTGGCTTGTCTGGTTACTCTATGGTAATTAAAAGTTTCTGAGAACCAGGGCTCTTTGGAGAATGGTTATTCTAGGGGCATCAGATGTTACTGAGCAGAAAAAAATCATAATTATTACAATGGAGTGTGGCCCTCTAAAGGGCCCCAGTACATAAATAGATTTGCAGCACATCTGTGGCACTAAAATTTCATGGGGAAGCAATTCCAAGAACCAGCATCTATAAAGGCTGCTGAAGAGGGGTTGGAACAATAATGTAAAAAGATATTGAGAAATTCTGGAAATATAAGGGTATTTACTTTTCTTTTTTCTTTTAATATGTTCTTAATGATCTGTGAAGCCTCACCTAAACAAAAACAAACAAACAAATAAGCAATCAAACCTCTGGCCACTTGTACTATAAAGAACAGTTTCAGTTAAGTAATAAGACCAACCCGGACTAATAAGAATAGAAGAAATAAAGTTTAGCTTTAACCAAATGAGAGCTTCACCCTCCCCAGTTCAGGCCTGTCTTAAGCTGGCCACAGGCCACAGGCCACAGGCCAGGGGCCACGGGAAAGCAGTTTGCTTGTCACCTTTACTCCTTCCTCTCCAGTGTGTCCACCCCTCCCTTCTGGGCAGCCTCTGGCTCCTTCTTGGTCTGGGTGAGGGTGGCTGTATGAGGTAAAGGGCAGGAAAAGTTGAATCTGACTGCTGCACTTCGAAGCTAATGCTGCTTCTCTCTGGGCTGAACATATTTAAGGTGAATCTTGGGACAGTTTGGGTCCTTAAGAGACTCCCACCTGTCACTAGGAGCCTCTTCTGCAGCCCCCCGCATGGAGTGATACCATCTCAGGCAGGCCCTGTGTGACCTTCTGGTTCTCAGTAGTCACTCCCTTAGGCCACACCTTTGGGGGAAGCCATTAAAAAGGACTCAAGTTGTGCTTTCTCTCTCTGCCGATATCTATCCACACCTGGCATGAACAGGAAACATTTCGCTCCAGTTGCTAAATGGCACCCTCCTCTTAATTTCAAGGGCCATCTTGCTGACAGGAGGGGAGAGATGGGATGAGCCACGTGTCTTTAGGGCTGGTTGGACCACAAAGCTCCTAGTTCCTTTTGTGTGACAGTACACATTTTCATATTAGCGAAGCCAGCTTGAAGGGGTTTACTGTTACTTGCAGCCAAACACATCCCAGCTCTCAAAGACAATCCCATGATGTACAGGAGAGTGGAAGGGAAAGGAACAAGCCAAGGACAATAGAAAATAAAACAATAAAGAGGGAGGACAATTAAAGACAAATTCAATGCTATGGACAAAGAATTTGGAAGTTAACCAAAACACTAAGAACTTATTACATAGACAGATGGGTGTGGTGGATTGAATTAATATTCTTCACTCTTCACTCCTTTTTGCAATTAGGTTCTATATCACTGCTGTTGTCATGTGATCTGCCTGAGTGTCCTGGGAGCATATATTCCTACCTCATTGGCTCTGGGCTTAGCCCTGTGACATGGTTTCTCAGTAAGATGACTGAGGAGTTGACATTGACCAGGTCTGAGCAGAAGCTTTTCTAATATTTGTGAGGTTTGGCCAGGATGCTCTGAGCCTTCCCTCTGGAACAATAAAACAGTGTGTTACAGGTTCCACTGTCCCTTCAGCGGAGTGCTAGAATAGGAAGACCTGTAGAGACTTCAGAGCCCAGAGATGTTGCAGTCCTCATGTAAAGTGAGCAAGAAATAATTAGTCATTTTTGTCAGTTATTAATATATTGGGTTGTTTGTCACTGTGGCATAAGCTGACTGATACAAGGGGAGATGAGACTGCTTTGAAAAGAATAAAAATGAATTGAGTTTTAGATCTTCAAGGTCTATTAATTCTGATTAGACATTTTTTGAAAGAGAATTCAAGCACATAATAGGAATGTACTTAGTAGGTATTTGGATTTTTCACAAATATTTTTTATATAAAATTTTCAAAAAGGATTGCAATTAATAAACCATAGACTGAATGTATTATGGAACTCCCATGGTTTCTGGGTAGATTATTCAGAGATAGAAAAAAATCATATTTTCCCCATAAAAGACATTACTCAATTCTAGGTATCCTATATAATAAAAGGCTAATATGCAAATCAACCGAACGGCAGAACGACTGGTCACTATGATGTGCACTGACCACCAGGGGGCAGACACTCAACGCAGGAGCTGCCCCCTGGTGGTCAGTGCACTCCCACAGGGGGAGCACCGCTCAGCCAGAAGCCGGGCAAGCGCTGGTGAGCGCAGCAGCGGCTCCCACCTCCGTAGCAGTGCTAAAGATGTCTGACTGATGTCTTACGCCTAAGCAGTCAGTCCGACATCCCCCAAGGGCTCCCAGACTGCGAGAAGGCACAGGCCAGGCTGAGGGAACCCCTCCCCTCCGCCCCCACCGCCCCGCCGAGTGTACGAATTTCTAACACATTTTAGAGTAAGATGGGATCTTAGGAGCATTGCATCCAACTTGGATAATGTGTGAATTTTCATGTAAGGTTTCACAGCTACTCTTTCTGGTAAATAGAATCACCAAATCACATTCTGTTTCCAGGTGTTGAAGCATGAAAACTGAAACAAATTAACTCACTCACTCACTCACTCCATCTCCATCTTTATCCATCCATCCATCCATCCATCCATCCATCCATCCATCCATCCGGTTCTTGATGTAAGACAAATGTGAAAAGCCTCCCCTTTCGGTAGTCACTGTGAGAGAAGAAATTTCTACGGAGCATATAAACCTGAATCAAACAGATTTCCTGAAGAGGAGCTTCAGACATTGCCTTGTTCCTTCTAGTAGAACTGCTGGCTTCAGCATCTAAATGCAAGCCTCAGGGTACCCCAAACAGCCTGGTATTCTTTCAGGTCATCTCAAGACTATGTGAGGGTGAAAGGAGTGGTTCTGACCCTTGAGCTTCCACTATGGAGATTTCATGATTTGATAGATCTACTCAGTGGCAAATTAAACCACATTGCTCCTGACATCAAACCATCAGAAGGGTCAGCACGAGTAGATTCTGCAGATAACCCACTCCCTGGATTCCGCCTGCTGGGCTATGGAGAGTTCCTGGAACCACCCCAGGAGTTACCCCAGATGCAGCTATAGGCCCCTCCACCCCTTTCTATGTGTTCCCTGTCAGCGATGAATAGATAACAGAAGTGCAATGGGAAATCTACAAATGTTTGGGCTTCCTGCAGTTGAAATAACAATCGTGATAGAGGGATGAGCCCCCTGGTGTTTGAACAAAGCCCACAGTCAGAATGTGGACAAAAGGAACGAGGCTGCCTAACCAGGCCCTGCCTGTGCAATCCACCAAAGAAAATCTAAAGGACCTCAGACTTTCACAAAGCAAGAAACCTGTTCTTGTCACTGACGCGTGGGGCCCAGAACTTAAACACCTGCTGTATGTCCATGGAGAGGCCGTGAGTTCAGCTGCACGGACATTTCCTGAGCACGCTCTTTGTGCCAGGCACCACTGGGCAGTGTCCACACTTGAGCCAGTGTGAACAATGGTGTACAAGAATGGGTACGTGGGCATGCTCGGGGGACAGGGTCAGGCTGACACGGCACCCAAGGGAGTCTCCTTCCAGTGCTGGCCCTGGAGGACTCTTATGGAAGGTGGCCCTGTCCTGAAGCAGGTGAAGATGACGAGGCTGCAGTTGAATTCATGACAGCCATTCGGTTGGTGCTGCTTTTAGGCACCCCATTCATCTGACCCAGACTGTTCAGGTGGGGGCACAAGGTTGTGGCTACCATCTGCTTTCCGCAAAGAAGGCATTTCCTTCTCCATTTCTGATTCTTGCTTGTTTGGAGAAGGGAGTTCTGAAAACAGGCACTCACTCTCCATCTTTCTAGAAACCCTTCCAGCTGCTTTATGGACTTAGGGAGCACCCGCTGCTCCTCCCCCCTCTTCTATACGCTGATCTTTATTGCATGTGGCACATACACATACACTAGGTGGCAGCCATGAAACTAAGCTCTTCCTCTGAGCTCCAGGGCTGCGCGGTGAGGAAGGTGAGGAAACCAAGGGCAGGAGGAAGTTGACCTGCCCACGGCAGACCTGGAGCAACAGCACTGGGACGGCTGCTGGGCCTCAGGGTCCTTGGTCCAGGGGTCTTTCCCAAGTGGGCAGGAGGTTGTGGGAGTGAAGGGGCCTGGCCCAGGCTGGGCAGCCCTGGGTGCTGGTCGCCTGCCAGCCTCGGTACAACGGCTGATCTGGGGCTCTCCCAGCGGCTCCCCTTGCCAGCAAGCAGAAATCTCCAAATCCTGGGCTTGGCCCAGAGAGAGGAAAGGGGCTTCTCTATGCTTGTGATTGTCCCCATGACCCGCCAGGAACAAAGCTCGGCCTCACGCCGCCTCCTGCCACCAGCCTCCGCCCAGCTGTTCTGGCCACGCAGCCCCATCTCTCTGGCCTGTCTGTGGGAACACTGGGCGCTTGTTAGCTTTTAGAATCACAGCTGTGTGCTGAGGGCTCTCTGCCCCTCTCCCCCGCCCCCTGCTCCAGGCAGAGTCGGGCAGGCCAACAGAGCCACGGGAACCTCTTGTAAATCCCCAAACCCATCACCCAGTGAGGCCAAAGCCCTGATTCACAATATTTAACTATTACGTAGCCTAACACCCTGTGGGAAAGGTTTACACCCTTCCTTGATCTGATCAAATAAGTTCAATTGACAGATAACAGTTCAAAAGTGTGACTTTCTAGGTGCACAGATCAAAGAGCTTCAGTCTAAAGGTCAAGACCTTGGTCATTTACTAGACCTCACCAAGGCTCAATGCCATCATCTGCCAAAATGGAACAATTATATGCTCATTATAGGAGCTGACATCTGTGTCAGGCACTGTCCTACACCCCACACGTATCACTCATATAAACCTCACAACTGCCCACCTGGCCCAGCCCCACCCTCTGTGAAGACATCAGGAGACATGGGTGTGAAATCGCCAGGAAGGGAATAATGCAGACCCACAACAGCAGTGGGCACTGGGGCTGCTGAGTGCTTCTTGCTGGGCCCCGTCACATGATCGATTCACAAACCCATTCATCCAGTGGGTGGTCTGGAGCTGCCACTATGTGAGACATTGTGCAAAACGGGCAAAAGCCTGTCTTCACGGGGCTTATATCCTAGTAAAGGCTCAAACAGCAGGTGACGTCATTAATCATGCACAGACATAAAAGCTGAGTTTCCCTTGTCAGTAACTAGTGCAGGGAGAGGACACAAACTGGGCACGGGTGCTTATTGTTGCCTGGAGTTTGAGTGGGTTGTGTCTGCTCTGCTCCTCAGTGTCCAGGGCACTTCCTGAGTGGCCTGTCTCAGCCCTTCAAGGCAGGGAAACGTATTTCTCTATCACAGCGGTCCAGTTGTTCAGTGAGGTGCGAGAGGCCCTGCAGGCCCCAAGAGCAGAGTCCCCGACACCTGCCACTCAGCCCCATGAGCCCACCCTAGGCTGGCACACCATGGTCCTCTGGAGGATGCTATTAATGCCCTGATGAGGGCATCTGAAATGACACTGAATCTCTGAACATGCAGCTGCAACCCACTGGCCCCAGCTGTAGGCTGAGCCTTGCCCCTGGCTCAGGCATCCAATCACAATGCTGGGGGTGAGGTAGGCAGCCTTCGAGCTGGTCCTGCTGTGACACTGCATCTCAGGTCTAGGGACTAGGCTTCTGCCTCATTCATTCATTCATTCATTCATTCATTCTCTCACACATACAAGAGATGTTGGTTGAGCAGGAGTAGGACAGTGATGAGCCAGGCACTGTCTTAGGAACTGGGTGCACATCAAGAAGCAAAAAAGGCCAAGTCCCTGCCCTTATAGAGCTTATATTCTAGTGGTGCAGACAAAGTAACATACAATGTATTATCAACTGGTGGTAAGTAGTAAAAAGAAAAATACAACAGGGAAAGGAGATGGAACATGATGAGGATGCTATTAATAGAGTGGTGAGGAAGACCTCTTAGAGAAGTAGATATCTTAGCAGACACAGGAAGGGTGAAAGAGTGAGCCAGGGGATGAGCATCACAGGAGAGGGAACAGCATATGCATATGGCCCTGAGGCAGGAGTTGCTTGGAACAGTGAGAAGACCAGTGTGGTTGGAACAGCTAGCCCCATATCTCTGTTGCCTGGGCCTCTGCTCCCTCTTCAGACTCTCCAGCCCCAGATGCCCACTTCCTGGAAGGCTCTGGTGCAGCCCAGCCCCCGCTGCCTGGCTTGCCTTTCTCCCACCCGCTCTGCTGGGCCCTGCCCGAAGGGCTTTAGCTGTCCAGGTGCATCTGTCTATTGTCCATTTCTCCTGGTGCAAGTGAGAGGTGGCTCAGCGCAGTGGCTAAGGGTGCTGTCTGGCCCTGAGTCTCAGCTCTGACATCTGCCTGGGGAGGCCTGGGACTGTCCTCTGTGACTCTCAGCTTCTTCAAATGGAAAATAGGGATACAGGAGCTGTTGTAAGAGCCAATGAGTTACATGTGCAAAGTGAATACGGAATAATGCTCAGCAGACATCAGCGGAAAATATTAAAGTAATGGAAGTCCTTTCTCCTACCCTTTTCCAAGTAGCCAGCAAGGGGTGCTAGGTGCATGGGAAGCACAGGCGTTGGGGTCAGACTGACCTGGATTTGAGCTCCAGCTGGGTGTTCTTGGACAAATGACTTAACCCCTCTGAACCTTGTTTTCCCCACCTTATTATGGAGATAGCAATCTGTGTCTCACAGGGTTTGAAAAAGAGTAAATTAAATGACATAACAGGCCCAGAGGTTGGCTCAGGATAAATGGTTTCACTGATGCAGAAACCAGGCTGACCATGGAGCTAGTGACAAGGTTTCGGATGGATGCTCAGGACCAAGAGAACCAGTCTGCAGAGACAAAAACTCAGTGAGCCAGCGTCCGGAAGGAGGGGCCCCGGGAGGTGGCCACCAGCTCACACTACGCAGAGGTCCACCACGCCATGGAGAGAGCGGGAGCTGTTGCAGGTCCTGGAGAGGCACATGATGAATGGGGCAGGCCGGGTCACCATGTGCCAAGTGGAGGCATGTGCCAAAGGGAATACCAGGGCCCAAGGCTGGTGCCATGGGGGAGGGGCAGCCACTGGAAATTCCAAGAAGAGTCAGGGCACCCATGACAGAATCCAGGTAAGCCGGGCCTCATCCCGGTGAAGGCTGAGCCAGGTAAGGGGTAGTCCTGAGACTGACTCTGGAGCTGTTCCGTGTATGTCTCAAAGTGGCCAAGGTCAGGGGCCACCTTCTGATGCTCCAGATCAGAGCAGGTCCCTTTGTGCCTCACTTCAGGAAGCTCTGGGGGGAGGAGTGGGGGAGACCTTCCTCAGGCCCAGAGCTCAAACCTGAGCAGGGAGGAGAAGCGGGTGCAGACAGGTGCTGGGCTGCCACCTGTCCCCAGGGAAGTCGACCTGATTCTGCCTGGGCCTCTGAGCAGCCCAGATTGGCAGCCAGGTCAGCTCCACAGACATGCATCTGGGGGCTCCTCCTGAGCAAGGAGGAGCTCTGGGGTAAGCCAGGCGAGGAAGGCAGCGTGGGGCTGATTCCCGAGACAAGTGTCTGCGAAAGAAAAGCATGCTGGATGGCTTAGCTCCACCAACATTTAAATGAAGAGCAAGAATAACAAAAGCTGAGAATTTTAATTACAAGCTCTTGCTTCCCCATTGTTTGTAATTTTGCTAACATCTCTGGATCTCCCAGTGGTGACTTGACAATAAAAATCTCTTAAAACAGAAGGGTTATGTAGGGAGGGGGGGATTCCCTCTGGCTTTATAGCCGACCCGAGGAAGGAGAAGAACTGGCTGTGTGCATGTGGGTAGATCACGCACCTCTCGGAGCTTCTCTGCCCACTTCTGTAAAAGCAGAGCTGGAGCAGACTCTGTCTAAGGGCCCTGATATCCGCTGAGTCTATGCACCCAGGCAGGGAAATTCATCATCATGAAAAAGTGTGAGGCCTAAGTCAGACACTTCAGTCACTCCCATTTCCCCCTCCTGCTCATTCGGCACTAAACTGAGGATGCCATTGCTTAATGACTGGACCCAGCTCAGTAAATGGCTGCTGAAATGAAATGAACCAACCACATCCGAATGGCTCCTGAGTTCTGTCCATTCTGCCTCCTTAAGAGCTCTCAAAACAGCTCTCAAAATGACTGCATCTTTTCCATTCAGCTGTCACGGTTCAACACTTTCTCACTAGACCACAGCACCAATTTCCTCTCCAAACTGCCATGTCTTGCCTCCAGCTCGCCGGTACCTTTTTCACTCTAAGACCTCCACGTAGACACAGGTGAGCTCTTGCACCTGTAAGAGCTCCTTCCATCCCTTTAGTGGTGTCTGGGCATCAGTGGGATAGACAGAGGTGTGCCAGCCCTAATGATGGGTCTCTGCTTCTGCTCTGCTCCCCTCCCCAAACTCCACTGCTCCCCGAAACGCCTCCTTGCCCCAAGTCAGGCCCTGTACTTGCAGGTTTGAAGGAACCAAGATCCCCCTGCCTCTGAGCATTTGCACATGCTGTTCCTTTTGCTGCAATGTCCTTCTGTCTCCTTCAAGTCTCAGTTCTGTTGTCACTTCCTGCTGTTGTCAGCCTTTCTGCTCTGATATCTCAGGGCAGAGCCAAGTAGCTCTCCCTGGTCCCCACAGTGACCTCCTATGTGGCACTCTTCCTGGCTGTCAGTAGTCAGTCTTCCTCCCCTAGACTGGAACCCCTTAAGGGCAAAGACTATCTGTGTACCTGCATATGCCCAGTATCCAGAGCAGTGTGGCATGACAACTGAAAGGTGGGCACAACCCATGTTTCCATCGACAGATGGAAAGATAAACAAAATTAGGTCTATCCGTACAATGGAATATTATCCAGCCTTAAAAAGAAAGGATATTCTGACATATGCTTCAACATGGACGAACCTTGAACATCATACCAAGTGAAATAAACCAGACACAAAGGACAAACACTGTGCAATTTCACTTAATTGAGGTTCCTAACGTCATCAAATTCAGAAACAGAAAGTAGAATGGTGGTTGCCTCGGGAAGAGTGTTGGGAAAGTTGTCTTTTAATACAGAGCTCCAGTTTTGCAAGACAAAACAAGTTCTAGAGGTGGATGGTGGTGTGAATAGTTATGGCCACTGAGCTGTACGTTTACAAATGGTCAAAGAGTACATTTTATGTTATGTATATTTTATGACAATAAAAAACCAGTCTGAGCACAATTTAAAAAAAAACACATAGTCTGAACACAGAGAGGAGTTCAATGACCATTTACTGAGAGAAGTGAATGAATGAATGAATGAATGAATGAGTAGTTATGCCAGGGAAATCTCTGGAGCCACTGAAGGAAGTTAGGAGATCTGCAACCAGGTCAGAATTGAAAAGTCTGGAGGTTGGGGTAGGACAACCCTCACTGTCACTCCAAGCAGGTCTTCAAGGTGTGCCCGGGGCCATAGTTTTCAAAACTAGACCTCTCAACCCAAATTGAATCTTTGGGGCTGCAACTGAATCTGAACAAACATTTGTCCTCAGGGGCCCTGTCCCCTTCCCTGGGGAACTCAGTATAGAATAACTCCTGAGGGACAGAGGAAAAGTTAAGCCCTTTGCAAGAACAGGATTTGTTCTATCTTGGAGCCATTCTTATCAATTGGTGACTGAAGGAGGCAGATTGATCTCCTGCAGGTTACATTTCATTTTATTAATTGATGTCCAGCAGCTCTAGAATTGGCTTAATTTAGGTGGGGTACAGTTGTTAGGCCATCAACTCTCTACTTACATTTGTCTTCCATTAATCACACTGAAATTCAGTTTCTAAAATAGAATTTTCAAATACATCTCCCCCTCCCCCCTTCTCTCCTCCTTCCCTTTGTTTAAAAAATATATATTTAATAAATGCCTGTTCCATACCAGGTATTATGTTGACTGCTAGGAATGGGTTGATGAGTAAGTTTTTGTTTTTAGGAATCTAGTAGGGTAGAATCATAAATGCTCTGATAGAGGAGCACAGAAAAGGAATCTAAGTCAGATCTGGATGTGGAGGGGTAGATTAGGAATGGTTTCCTGGAATTGGTGACATCTTAGCAGAGTTTTGAAGGGAAGTAGGAAGTACCTAGACAAAAAAGGGAGTTGGGGGATGGGGAAATCCATTCTAGTCAGAGGCCTAAAGATACATTAAAATTTTTAGAAATAGTCTGCATAGTTGAAAAAGGAGACCTATTGGGGGAATTCTAAAAGATGGAGTTAGAGAAGTAGGTAGGAGATACATAATTATGAGTCTTAGGTTTAAATAAGAACTTTCAACCACTTCTTGAAAGGTATAGAGAGCCATTTTTGGATTTTATTCAAGAGATTAACTTGATACATGAATAGAAAATGGATTTGAGGAAGGCGAGCTTGGAGGCAGGGAATATGCTAGAGATTACTGCTGAAATTTGGGGAAGAAATGGATGTGAACCTAAATTAAGATAGCTAAGAAATTAAGAGGAAAGAATAGATTCAAGAATCATAAAAACACTACTTAAGATAGTTAGTTTTGGACTTGGAGCCTAATTTGATGAAGTAAATGACAGACAGGGATAAACTCTCAAATATTCAGTTTGATTATTTGAATCTTTAATGGGAGCATTTACTGAGGATACAGAAATGAGATCTGATTTCAGGAAATAGAGATTTCAGATTTTGGCATGTGGAAGTTGAGTTTCTCATTGGTTATCCAAGAAGAAATGTCCATTAGGAAAAAAAAAATGTTAAGCCCTTTGGCTGAGGCTGCCATGGGCTGTGTTTTTGTTGGGCGTGGGTGTTGGGGTCAGGAAGAGTGGTGAGAAGCCAGAGGGGGCGGGCTGGCAGTGAGGGCTCATTCCACACTCATTCCCCGAGTGAGCCGCACGCTTCGGAAGTATCACATTAAAGAGGTGACTCACACACTGACTCAAAGAGAGGAGGCTGCAGGGTTGTAAATCAGAGGATGGCTTTTATTTGCCAGAACTCTACAGTAAAGAACAACTCCGTGTGCCACTTAACAAAAGGAGAGTGGGAAGGAGGAAGGCGGGAGAGGCAGGCCATGGGGCTCACAGAGTCATCGTGAGGGGGTGATGGGCAGGATGTTTTCAGGACACTCTCTCCAGTCACTGGGCTACTCTGTTCCTCAACACACACACACTCACCCACACACACGCATGCACGCACGCACGATCAGCGTTCCCCCGAACTTCCTGAGAAGGCTGTGTCATGAGAATAATAGCACGAGGACAGCTAGGGATGGAGGAGACCTCAAAGTCATCTACTTTATCTCCTTTTTATGAGTATAGCAGGCGGTTTTGCTGGAGATGACATTTATGGGTGTTCTTCAGAATGAAGGGCCCAGTGAGGGCAGAGCCCCCTTAGAGAGGTGGGGAAGGTAAGGCCCCCTAGAATCAATGAATGTCCCTGTCCCTGTCCTGGTCAGTCAGGGCAAGTGGCCAAGGCCAAGATTATGGAAGGAAGCTGCTCCTCAAAGAGGTGCAGGGCAGGGCACGTAGCCCACTATCCAGGGAAGGATATAGAATCCGATCCTTAAGGCCTGGGCTTCCAGGGCTTAAAAGTAAAAAAGCTGCCTGGCTCTGCGGGGACCATGTAGAAAAGGCAGGATGGGCCTTCTGCTCCTGCAAAGGCAGAGAGACATGTGACCGAGTCAGGCTCAGTTGCTCTGGGCAACCTGCAGGCTGGAGAGGCAGCTGTGTTTCCGGAGAGCATCCTTCAGGGGAAGCCCAGGACCCTGCCCCCTTGGGGCTGCTCCAGGCGCCTGGGCTACGCTGCCCGATGTGGAAGCCACTAACCACCTGTGGGCCATGAAATGTGGCTCGTCCACCTTGAGATTTGCTGCAAGGGTGAAATACACACTGGATTGTGAAGACAGAGTATAAAAGGAAATGTCTAATATGCTATAAGTTATTTCATACTAATTACATGGTGAAAAGATAACAGTACGTTGTGTTAAAGAACATGTATTATTCAAGTTCATTTCAACTCTTTCTTTGGACACTTGTTAATTCGTGACCTGAAAAATGTAAGATACATGTGATTCACATTTGTAGCTTCATCACGCTTCTGTCGGGCAGGGCTGACTCAGAACAGGGAGAGAGGCTGCTTCTGACTTTCTGCTCTTATGCCTCAGTGGGTGGGGCTTCCACGTACCCACTCTGGGGTGTCCTGGGGGGACAGCAGCAACGCCCCAATCCGAGAAGGATTAGGTCAGGCGAGCTGGTTACATAAGTAATGGGACAGAGAACCAAGTGGTTCCATAACTTGCTCAAGCAAATGAATAAGATCTTGGCTTAGGATCAAACCTCGTAAATTCTAGTGTAATCTTACTATCACATCCCAGTTTAAGCAGAAAACATTCTTTTAAAATTATGAGTCATAATTCTTGTTTCCAGGGTGCCACAAAACGTGATCCTGTTTTGGAGTGTAAGTTCTTAGATTTCTTTTTTCTGGCAGGTAACTCAATAATATCTATCAAAACCTGTAGCCCAAATCACACTGGGCCTCAATACCTGTCTCAGCACGGAGGCACATCTGAAAAAAAACACAAAACACAAATTGGGTTTGCCCGCGTTTTGAAAATTATGATTAATTCTTGACTGAGGTCTCCCAAGGAGGTAGCAAAGGGAAATTGCCCGTACAAGTCACAGGCAGCTTCCTAAACACCCTCAGCCATCGTTCTTTCCTCTACAGTGTCACTCCACAGACCGCTGTCCCCTCCTCACACTTGCCCTGACCTCCTTCTTCAGGCCCCTCTCCTCTCTGGCTAAGCTCTTCTCAGCCCACCTTCCCTGTGGGACCTCCCTCTTCCTGCCGCACCCCCAGGCCCTCCTTCTGCATAAGGATCAGTTCAGCTTCTTTCCGTTCTCCTCTCTGCCCGTCAGCCCATCAGCTCAAGAGGCCCTGAAGCTGACGGAGTGGGCAAGGAATGGGGGAGGGGTCCACATAAGAATTTTACATCCTTTGAGCAAGTCATTCTACTCCTAGGACTCTAGAATAGATGAGTAAAGTAACAGATCAAACATTGGCGTACAAAGATGTTTGTCAAAGTACTGTTTATCACGGCAAAAAAATCAAAACAACCTGTTTAATCCAACAGGGATTGGTGGTTAAGTGAACGATGAATGACAACTCTATAAAAAAGAATATTGGGAAGATGCTGTAACTTATGTTTTTGAAAACATTTACTAATGTGCCCATGATAACATTAAACAAGACAAAAAACAAAAGATAAAGCTGTATACAAACTAGGAGACCATTGTTTCAAGGGATATATGAACATGGGAAAGAAAATGCTTCTCTGGTGTCCCTGACTCCATGCTTTTTGCAGCCTCCCTCAGTCAGTGAAAACCCGGGGAGATCACTGAAAAGCACAGGATCAGGTGACTTTTCAAGTGGGGTACCAAGGTGCTCCCTCCTTTTCTTTGGCCTGTGATGAGAAGAGGGGTAACATGGGGTCCCTGAACCCAGCCCAGCCCCCAGCGTCCTAGGGGCTCCCACCAGCATTGGGGAGGAGCAGTGAGAACACCTGGCCCCATTCCAAAGACATCGCCTTTGCCACATGTGCCAGGGAGTCAACGCCCAGAACAAGGAGGCACAAGACCTGGCTTCGCCATCAAGAGCATTCCCTGCACGAAGACACACAGCGGAAGAAGGCAGGTGACCTAGGACCAAAGGCAGGCTCAGGTACCAGATGGGGGCTCGGGCAAGTTCCTAGCACACTAAGCCCAGGTGTGCATCTGTGAAATGAGGTTACTAACATTCACCTCATAAAAGTGTTGGAACCTGCAGTGAGAAAGGAGGTGGGAGAGCCTGCAGGCTCTGGCCAGGCTGCCTGAGTGTGAGTCCTGGCTCCTTGGCTAGAAAATGAGGGTAATGATGATACTTGTATCTACTCTTACAGGTTTGTTGAGAAAAATTAGAGGAGTTGATACAAGTAAAATATGGGGGAAATGCCTGGCACACATTAGCACTCAGCGAATGTGCGTTTCCTCTCTCCCTCTCATCATTCCAGAGGCCCCCTCTTACTCCATCCTCCACTCAGGGCCCCTTGCCTTCCAGCTGCTCATTTAACCCTCAGCAGTTCCTAGTTTACATTTCAGAGCCCACTTCCGGTTGCCTGCTGTCACTCTAGACCAGGAGTCTGCAAACAAGAGCTCACAGGTCAAATCCAACCTGCCCTCTGTTCTTATAAATAAAGTTTTATTGGAATACACCTACGCAGTCATTTCTGGTTGTTTATGGCTGCTTCAGCATTTCAATGGTAGAGTCAAGTTGCTGAGACAGAGGCCATATGTCCCACAGAGACTACGATAGTCACTATCTGGCCTCTTACAGGAAAACCTCACTGACTTCTGCTCTAGACTAACATTTTCCAATAAAAAATGAGTGATATTTGTAACTTCCTAGTTGCCACATTAAAAAATGGAAATAGAAACAAGATGAAATAAATTTTAGTAACATATTTCATTTAACTCAATATATTTAAATACTTCACTGAGTAGTAAATATAAAAAGATCATTAATGAGGTACTAGAAACAATGCTGGCATCTGCCATACCCTACAATAAATAGGTTCTTACTTAATGTTGTCCATAGGTTCTATAACTTCAAGCAAAATAGTGTGCATTAAAACCAATTTACCATAGGCTAATGGATATAAACAAGAGTTAAGTTCCTATAGCACCAAATCAACATTATAACAAAGCTATGTTGAACAAAATGATGTTATTTGAGGACCTGCTGAATTACAGTGATATCTTTTACATATTTTTATTGATTTCAGAGAGGAATGGAGAGGGAGAGAGAGATAAAAACATCAATGATGAGAGAATCCTGCACACCCACACTGGGGATTGTGCCCACAACCCAGGCATGTGCCCTGACTGTGAATCGAACCGTGACCTATTGGTTCATATGTTGACGCTCAACCAGAGCCATGCTGGCTGGGCACAGTGACATCTTATAGGATGTAAAGTTTAAAATGAACTGTGGTATTTCCAAAACAATCAAGTGTGTTTGATGGAAAATTTTCAATACTGCTTTAAATTACATTTTAAATTTACATTTAAATAAAAATTAAACAACCAGCCCTAACTGGTTTGGCTCAGTGGATAGAACATCGGCCTGCGTACTGAAGGGTCCCAGATTCGATTCCGGTCAAGGGCATGTACCTTGGTTGCGGGCACATCTCCAGTAGGGGGTGTGCAGGAGGCAGCTGATCCATGTTTCTCTCTCATCGATGTTTCTAACTCTCTATCCCTCTCCCTTCTTCTCTCTTAAAAAAATCAATAAAATATATTTTTAAAAAAATTAACAACCAGCTCCTCAGTTGCATGAGTTACATTTTAAGTGACTGCCGTATGGAACAACCCAGTCCTGGACAATAACCCCTCCCTACGTAAACGCATGCCCCTTCTGCTCACTCCCAGCAGACCACTTTGTACGTGCCCCCTTTCATGGGCACACCGACTTTCACGCCGGGAGGAAGAGTTTTCGGTGAGGAGCGGGGCCGAGGTGGTGCAAGAAAGAAATAAGAAGCAGGCCCCTAGGCCTAGAATGCCCCAGGCCCTCTGGCTGGTTCTGAGCCCCACTGACGAGAGAGATCAGAGACAGAGCCTAGGAACTACTTAAGATGGGCTTCATATGACTTTGGACTAAGCAAGCTGCTTGGGCTCAGGTGACAAAGTGCCACTCTATCTCCACCCCACCTCCCATCGCTGTCCAGAGTCTGCCCTGTGCCTGAGACCTGGAGGCCTTGGAGCCCCCTGGCAGGGTGTGGCCACCACCTGATAGGCAGAGGCAGGGGCAAAGCTTCTCCAAGCAGTTCATGGGAGCAGGAATGGGAGCCAGAGCAGGAAGCAGGAAGAGAACAGACCCCGTGGTGCCCACAGCTGATGGGCTGTGGGTATACAGGAGACCCCTTGCAGGACTCCTCCAAATTACTAGAAGGCAGTTTGGGCTGTATCCAGATGAGCACAGACCCAGGGAGACGAAGTGGCCATGAAGGCCACCCAGCCGGTACGCCTAGCAGAAGCTGAGGAGCCAGGGGCCCACTGAGGAGGAAGGAGAGGGCCCCAAGCAGGAAGAAGTGGCTGGGCGATTCCCCTCCCAACCCGGAACAAAGCAAAGTGGATCCTGCTGCTCTGATGTGTTCTGGGGCCCAGCCAAGTCCATTTGTCACAGGGAAGCACAGGAGAGTCACCAGGCATCTCACTAGCCATGGTGTCCTGGGATGTGGTCCAGGTAATTAGTGCCCTCGGCACGAGGTTTCTTGATATGGCATCTCATCAGGGGAGTGAGATTTGGAGGAAGCTGAGAACGGTGTAAATCAAGCATGTCAAACTCATGGCCAGTGGGCCGCATGCCTTGTTTAAAGGAGGCATGTGGCCCGCCAGCCGCAAGTTTGACATGCCTGGTGTAAATCATTCTGCTAGACAGCCAGCTGCTCCTTTCTCCTCCATCTCTAATTGCTAGGCAGCTGATCCCAGCTTCTTCCCACTGAAGCAGAACCCCACATCCCCTGCCAAACCCCAGGGCTCTTCCTGGCAGGGGGCCTCCCAGCTCCTTGCTCCTCATACCCAGGGAGTTAGCACCACCCTTACACTCCCCATCTGCTCCTTGTAGCTGCGGCAGGTGCCCTCCTAGAGCACCCCGCTTTCTCCAGATCACTTCTTGGCTCACAGTGCCACACCTGCAGCAGCAGAACTAACCAGAGAACTGTGGCACCTCAGACAGAGCCATGACTGTGCTTCCCAAGTGGGACCAGGTACAGTAGTAAGTTATAAGTTTAATTAAGGTGGATCTTGTGTGACCTTGGGCATGCCCTGTAATCGCTCCATCCTTCAGTCTCCTCATCTATAAAATTGAGATAATAAAATATCTACCTCATAAAGTTATTGCCAAGATAAAATGAGTCCATATCTGTACAATACTTAGGAAAGTGCTCAGTTCAACATTTGTCAGTTATTATATTACTAGAGGCTCAGTGCACGAAACTCGTGCACTTGGTGGGGGGGGGTCCCCTCAGCCTGACCTGTGCCCTCTTGCAGTCCGTGAGCCTGGGAGCCCTCAGGGGATGTCCAACTGATGGCTTAGGCCCCGGGAGCGGGCCTACGCCATCAGTCAGACATCCTTAGTGCTGCCACAGAGGCAGGAGAGGCTACCACCACCATTGCTGTGCTCACCAGCCCTGAGCCTGGCTTTTGGCCAAGCAGCATTCCCCCTGTGGGAGTGCACTAACCACCAGGGGACAGCTCCTGCATTGAACATCTGCCCCTGGTGGTCAGTGCGTGTCATAGCGACCAGTCGTTCCACTGTTCGGTCTATTTGCATATTAGCCTTTTATTATATAGGATTGCTATGAAGACAAACTTCAGCATTTTATTAATCATTATGAGTTTAATGTGACTTAGATAAAAGCAAAGCAAATCCATGATTGAACAGACCTTATTATTTAGTCCAAAGCTTAGTAAAAAGTAAATAAATAAATAGATAAATGAAAACATATTTCAAGGAGAATTTTTAAATAAATAGTATGGGGGGGCGTAAATGAGTGTGGCATGAATTGTGAAGGTGGAACCCACAGACTATTTGGAAAATATTGACTTAATCTGACCTCTCTACTTCTCTGAGGAGAAAATGCTAAACAGGAAGTAAAGGGCTGGGACTCTGGCCACCAGTACAGTCACCAGGTAGGCTGGGACCAGACACATGGTCTCCCAGCCCCCAGCCCATGCTGCATTCCCCTGTCCTGCTTTCTCAGTCAAAGCCTCCTTTAGGGCTTCATTTGAATAAGTACAAGTTAAAGAAGCTGTGAATACGTGGTTTGTCACCAGACAGGATCACATGACACCCGGGTCAAACCCCAGGTCATATAAGACAAAATAATCCCACTGAGTAGAAGATGCCAGTTTACGAAACAGGGTCAGGTATTGTTTCTGACTCCAGGGTCAGAGGTGACTAGCGGACCTGGCTTCTCTGGCTCTGCCACTTCCTAGCTGTGTGACTGTGGACATGTTGCTTAAACTCTCTGTGCTTTCATTTTCAGATCTGCAAAATGTAAGAGACAGTATCCCTAGAACATAGAAGGTGATCAGTAAAAGTGAATGTCCTTTTTTCCTTCCTCCAAAAGCAAGAGCAAGCACCCCTGCCAAAGGTATGCACCCACTGGCCATGGAAGAATGCATAGTCAGGAAACCCGACTACAAAACCTTCAGTGGCTCCGTTTCTTACCACGGCAAGTCTCCAGGCCTCAACAACGTGGCCCCTTCCCACCAAGCCAACTTCACTCCCCTGATTTAATACCCATGCAGCATGTTTCACGCTTCCTCATTGCCCCATGAACAAGGCACATCCCTTCTAACACCAGCACCCCTCCCCTGCTTTCTCTCTCGGACATCAGTGTTCCGATTGATCTTCCAAAAACCCATGTCTGATTAACTTACCCCCTAAAAGTCTCTGCATGATTCACGCTTTCCTGTAGAATAAAGTCCAAACTCCCTACCACTGCATTCACCATAGCACATAGCCTAACCCCACCCCGCCTCTCAGAACTCCTTCTAACCCCTTCCCTGTCACCCAGGCATATATATGTGTACACACATACACACACATACACAGTCCACTTGAGCCAGTCAGATCCACTCTCCATTCCTCCAACAGCCCATGCTCCTTCACATCCACACACCTTTGCACCTGCTGCTGTTTCTCCTTGGACCACCCTATTTTCTTTCTTTGATGGCCAAATTCCTTCTGACCTCTTAACACCTTGCTAATATGAAGCATTTTGTTTTGAAACTCCCACCTCCCTTCCTTTCTTGGAGCTGGGTGACTAAGCCCTGGCCAATAAGCTGTAGGTGCAAATCACTGGGCGGAACTACCCAGAAGGCTCTTTGACAGGGACACAGGTGGCTGCACCGCCCTTTCTCTAGTTCCTCTGTGTAAAGTGGGTGTGATGGCTGGTGCTCTAGTAGCCGTCTTGGAACATGAGGATGAACCTTGGAGCCTTCAGGATGGAAGCCATGCTCTGTGGATGGAGTAACTGAAGGAGAGGAAGAGCCTGAGATAGTGCTTATGTTGTAGAATTGCCATATGCCAAGTCCAGGCTGGCTACCTTTGGTTCTTTTATGAGAAAAGAAAAGAGCCCCTTGTGTGTTTAAGCCACTGTCATTTAAGTCGGTTGTGATATATACAGAAAATCCAAGACAAACATACAAGCCGTTTACTGGTTTGGCTCCTACTCATCTCTCCAGACACACATTTCCCCTCCCTGTTCCCAAACTCCATGCTCCAAACCTACTTATTTATTTTTAGTTTCCTCAAGTATCATGCTTTCCTCGGGCATCACACCCTCTGCTTCTCCTCAGGGACTCTCCTTGGACAGCCTGGGAACACTTTCTTAGCTTCCCAGCTCCAGCTCCAGAGACACCCCTCATCTTAAGCCTTTCCAGACACGCCGCTCACCACACCCTCGCCAGGAAGAACTGATGGCTCCTGCTGTCCTTTGTCCCCCCAAATATCTACCAGGGCACCTGTACCATGCCATCATTTACTTGTCCATCTGCATTCCCCCCACCCTCCCAGATCCTGGGTTGCTTGAGGCAGGAGCCAGGTCATTCATCTCGGTCTGCGGCACCTGGGCATACATGAAGTTGTTCAGGGAACACTCTCCTGAGAAAGGGTGTCATCCTCTTGGGCCTGGGAGTCTGACCTAGGGGCAGAGCTGTCCTTAGGGGAGGATGGGGCTCCCATAGGGCAACAGAGCCTGCTCTCGGGCACACTGTACCTGGAAGGCCCCAGGGAATGTCTGCTGGTGAATGAATGGATGTATAACTCACCTCCCTCCTGCTTCCCTGGTGCTCACAGAAACCTTCTCCAGGGCTCTGACTTCCCCAGCCCGTGGCCCTGCCTCTCACCACCCGTCCCTCCCCAGTGTCCTTCCCTGAGTAGGTAGGTGCTCATGCCCCAAGGCAGGAGGCTCAAGAAGTGAAGGGGCAAACACTCAGCTGCCACCCTGAAACCTGCCCTCAGGCAGCCACCAAGTGCCAGGAGCATGGAAACAACAGCTGCCAGGAGACCAGGTAGCAGAGGGGACAGACAGCCTTGCCGAAGCCATCCCGGCAGGGACCTTCCTGGCAAAAGGACACCGTTCATTCAATTCAAGTTCACGGGACAGTGAAGCCCCAGGCACCATGGCCGTTCCCCTCAAGCTCATCACATACGCTGGTGATCTGGACAGAAAACAGAGAAAAATGGGAGGACCACCGGGAGATGCACAGGGACTCTAGCTGTGGGTCTTGCCTCCCCGGAGCCCTGCACAGAAGCTGTGTCCTTGAGGGACAGAGAGGTGGGTAGCCAGGAGAGGAGAAGGCTCAGGGAACCTGGATTCTGTTTTTGCTGATGTGGATGGCCACCCTACGGCAGGATGGCTGGGCCGTTCCCGCAGAAGGCTAAAGATCAATGGGAATGGGAGGGAGGAGGATGTCAATTCAACCTAAGGAAGAACTTCCCAAGCATCAGACTGGCCCACAAAGAAATGGGCTGTCCTGGGCAGCTCCCGCCCTGTGTGTCCTGAAATCAGCGGACACACCCAGAATCACAGGCCACGACAGAGACCTTGGATCCTGGGAACTGGGACCTCCTAGCTTCTGGGGTCCCCAGGACACCCATGCACAGTCTGTTCCCAGCAATGCCAGAGGTCCTGACACCTGGGCCAGCTCTCTGGGCTTCCTCTCCCTCAGCAGGGACGCTCCCTGTCCTCAGAGTGGCCCTTCCGGTGGGCCACCTGGTGCTCTGACTGCTCTCAGGTCCTCCTTCTAACCTGGCCACTCTCGAGTCCTTCACTCCTCTGCTCACTGGTTGGGCTTCACTGTCCCATGACCCTGGTCACGCACGGAGGGGCCGAGAAGCTGCCCTGCTGGTGATGCTCAGCTTGATCTCTTGCTTAAGGTCGTGTCTCCAGGATTGACTGTGAAGTTACTCTTTTCCCTCTCCATACTCCCTTCTTTGGAAGTGAATCACCACCCTCCAGGGG
Organism: Cnephaeus nilssonii; assembly: GCF_951640355.1. Classification (NCBI taxonomy): domain Eukaryota; kingdom Metazoa; phylum Chordata; class Mammalia; order Chiroptera; family Vespertilionidae; genus Cnephaeus; species Cnephaeus nilssonii. The sequence continues at coordinate 73,679,098 of NC_137078.1, forward strand.
AGAGGAATTAAGTTCATTCACTGGAAGGAGCGTAATGCACATATACTCACTGGAATTCTATAAAGAAGATTCGTCTTCTTCCCTGTTTATTTATTCATTCAATTATTTATGTGCAATGAGTATAGTCATGGGTTCTTCCAGTTATAATTCAATACTATTGTTACTTATTTTATTGCTCCAATTGTTTCAGCTTTGCCCACTGAGAGCTCTTTTTAGTTGACCCTGCGTCCTTTAGACATACTCTCATCTGTTGCTTTGTTTTTGTTTTTAAGCACTTCCTGACTTTCTAGAACTATAAAATGTTCCAGGCTCAAGCTGTATTTTCCCTACCCAGCCCCAGAATCAGCCGTTTCTCCGAGGAACAGCTCTATTGGAAAGTGGGCATGTGGAAACGAAGACCTGGCACTGGGTGTGCCCGTTTCTACAGGAGCACCCTTGCCAGTGGGCAGAGTTGGGAAAGGTATGCGTGTGTCCTAACCCATGCATAAACACACACCTATACTTATTTCTTATCTACCTTTCTATACAGACATTAAACATACATCCCAGCCCTACCACTACCTTTGCCTCCTGACAGATTCTTTCCCTGTAAAAGTAAATGAGAAGATGTAGTCTACAACACACAGAAAGCATCCAATCTGCCGTTTGAGTGAATGAGCGAGTGGATGAAGAGGGGCACTGGGCACATGCTGCAGCCTCTCTCTAGTTCAAATCCACACTCCACACTTACTAACCGGGCAGGCAGTTTACCCTTACCAGGTTTCAGCATTCTATATATTCTAAATTATCTATATATATAAAAAGCCAGCGACCAGAACGACCGGTCACTATGACACCCACTGCAGCGAACAAACCAGCTGGATATGGGGGTGGGGCCAGCCAGCCAACCCACCTGTGGCCCCACCCCCAGGCCGGCCCCACCCCTGATGGGCTCCCACCAGTCCAATAGGCCCATGGCCCCTCCCCGCAGCCAGCTCCACTCCCGATCAGCACCCCCACTCTGATCAGGGGCAGGGCCAGCCGGCCAACTACCCATGGGCCCTCCCCAGGTTGCTGTCCCCTGATTGGCCCTCCCACTCCATTTGGGGGCGAGGCTGTCGGCCACCACCTAAAGCCCCTCCTCATGGCTGACCCCACCCCTGATCAGCCCCCATCACCCCGATCGGCCTGCAGCCCCTCCCCCCATCCAGCTCCACCCCAGATAGTCCCCCCCACACCAATCGGGGGTGAGGCTGGCTGGCCAACCTCCCACAGCCCCTCCCCACAGCTGGCCCGGCCCTGATCAGGCCCCAATCAGGGCCAGGCCGGCCAGACCCCACCCTGAACAAATTCATGCACTGGGCCTCTAGACTATAATAAACATGTTATCTTATAATTAATAAAAATAAAAAAATTTTGAAAAACAACAAAGCAGCATATCCCACACTCTTCCCTACAAGGAATATTGATAAGTGCTTCCTTGGCTGCGCTGAGGACCGATGTGCTCATGTAGATGAAAACAAGCCACAAGTTCTGGCATAAAGGAGGAACCAGAGGTGTTGGCTTCCACCTCCTCCTTTTCTTTCTGATCCTTCCGGAAGCTGTGCTCTGAAACCAATGAGAAGTCTTCCTCTCCCTTTTCTCCAGGTGTGCGTACGGATGGCATGGCACAAAGTCACCGTCCCATGACCCCTTTCTTTGTCACCTGGAGGTCTCCTACCTTGTGGTGGAGGTCTCTGTAGGAATATTCTTGAGGCTTATGGAACACCCACTACCGAAGCCCATACCTGGGCAGGTGTCTGCCAGCCCAGCACAAGGCCTGAGCCAAGGCTCCGGCTCCCCTGCTCATTTAACCAGGGCTCCACCACCAGGGCCCCACTGCGGTCACTCCTTGAACCTTCGCGACCTGCACTGGCAGCTTCTGTTTTGTAGAACCCTGAGACCACGTGCTGTGAGGAAGCTAGGTCTGGCCTGCTGGGGGCTGGGAGGCCACGTGGCAGAGTGACGTGGCCCAGCACTGTGGCCCTAGTCGTGTGAGTCCAGCCCCGCTGCCAGGTAACTGCAGCTCCTGGAGTCAGCCCAGCCATGCTCCGCCGGGAACAACCCTGCCAGAATTGTGAGAAATAATAAATCGTTGTCTTAAGCTACTAAGTTGGGAAAGTTTGTTAGGCAGCAATAAATAGCAAAAACGTAATTAAAGAGGGACCTCAAATGGCCAGCTATGCAAAAGTAAGGCAGGAGCCCTTTCACAAAATCTGCAAAGCATCGAGGTATTAGGAACCCACATGACAAGATGCCTCCTATGCAAAGATGGCAGGCCCAGGGGAAAGAAGATGGGGTTGACCTGGGACCACTCTTTTCTGCCACTCCCAGTGTTCCTGCCAGGGCCTGCCTTCTCCCTTTCTTCCACATGATCAGGCCCTGGACCATGATGTGGGGAGAACAAACTATCCTATATAATAAAAGCCTGATATGCTAAGTGTCCGGTCGTCTGGTCGGCCGTTCGACCAATCAAAGCGCAATATGCTAATGATATGCTAAGGTAGCTCAACCGCTCGCTACGATGTGCACTGACCACCAGGGGGCAGACAGTCGACCAGTCGACCAGTCACTATGACATGCACTTACCACCAGGGGGCAGACGCTCTGACCGGTAGGTTAGCTTGCTGCTGGGGTCTGGCCGATTGGGACTGAGAGAGACAGGCCAGACACACCCTGGAGCCCTCCTGCGGTCCCTCCCTATTTGGTCAACCTCTCCCATCCCTCCCCGGCCCCAATCACGCACCAGTGGGGTCCCTCAGCCTGACCTACACCCTCTTGCAATCCAGGACCCCTCAGGGGATGTCAGAGAGCCAGTTTCCGCCCAATGGCGGAACAACTGGTCGCTATGATGCACACTGACCACCAGGGGGCAGACGCTCAATGCAGGAGCTGCCCCCTAGTTGTCAGTGTGTTCCCACAGGAGGAGCACCATTCAGCCAGAAGCTGGGCTCATGGCTGGAGAGCACAGCAGCCGGTGGGAGCCTCTCCCGCCCCTTCTGCAGAGCTAAGGATGTCCGACTGATGGCTTAGGACCACTAAGCCATCAGTCGGACATCCCCCAAGGGCTCCCGGACTGCAAGAGGGTGCAGGCCTGGCTGAGGGACGCCCACCCCGCCCCCGGGTGCATGAATTTCGTGCACTGGGCCTCTAGTAATTAATAATATCGTCTCACTTAAGAAGCTACAATTACCAAGTGGAGTTAAATAGTCTCAAAGAACTTAAAAGCTGGTATGATGAAGGCAGGTCAGAGGAGAGGAGGTAAAACTGAGGGCTGATTAGGGTGGCGGAAGGAGAAGATGCTGGGCCCTTGGCAGAGGGTCATCTGCTCTAAGCCACAGAGGGGGGGAGGGCCTCAGCAGGAAGAGATGGAGGAGGACATTACCCAAGGCAGGAGGAGTGGAGGAGACACTGTGGGGAGCAAAAGCCCACCATTCCCCTACCAGGTCATTTTTCCCCTCAAGCTGCTCCTTCTTCTTTCCCCCTCCAAGGTCTCTCAAGGTGATGCCACCTAGGCTGATGGGGTGTTTTACCCTCTACCACCCCTGGGTTGAGTTAATTTGGAAAAATAATTATTTAAGAAGAGCTCCTAAGACCTGAGAATGCCCCAGGTAATGGTTCCAGACTGAGGCATCTAAGGACTTATTGCAAAGAATTAGTGACAACTTTGAGCCTCTATTGACTGAGAAACTACGCGTGTGAAAACCCATTTCAGACCTCCTACAGCAATGTCCCAGGGGTCCCGGAGCAGGTTGAGAACCACCAATGAAAGGGAATAACCAGCCAACAAAGCAGGCCTGCACTTTTAGAATGACTTTCCATGTTTGAGGCCCAAAAGACAAGGGAGGAGTTGCCAGTGGGGTCCCTCAGCCTGGCTTATGCCCTCTTGCAATCCAGGACCCCTCAGGGGATGTCAGAGAGCCTGAAATGGCGTGATGTGAAGGGGTGAGGGGACAGGGTGGGAGATAGAACCCTGGGACCCAGAGGGCCAGCTTGGAAGTCACCATCCAGGTGCCCAGAGAGGCAATGTTTGCAAATGTAGACCCCACACTGGCGGGCTGGGTGGCCTGGCTTAGGGTCCAACTCTGTCCATGCCAGACTGGCATCATTTCCCTGCCAGGTTGGAAAGCATCTAAGGCGGTTTGGAAAACCAGTTGAATAGAAAGCACTAATTAAGTAACTTTCTGATTCTACTACTAACTGGTTGTGTGAGTTTCTGCAGGCTTCTTTTGCCTCTTTGAGCTTCAATAAAAAAGGTAGTGGGGAGGCACTAGCAGGTTTGGCACAGTGAATAGAGTGTCGGCCTGCAGACCGAAGGGTCCCAGGTTTGATTCCGGTCAAGGGCACATGCCTGGGTTGCAGGCTCAATCCCCAGTGGGGCGTGCTGGAGGCTAGCCAACCAATGATTCTCTCTCATTATTGATGTTTCTGTCTCTCTCTCCCTCTCCCTTCCTCTCTGAAATCAATAAAAAATATATATATATTAAAACAAAAAAGGTAGTAGGAGGAATGTTGAACTTGCTCTCCAAGACATGTCAATGTGCCAACATCCTGATTCCATGACTCTAGTCCAATGTTCCTGATCCTCAGCCTCCTTGTCTGTAAAATGGGAATAATATGTAACAATTAAATGAGATAGGAGCCTCGTAGCAAGTATCAATGTATCAATTAACATCACTTTTTTGTTTCCTCCCTTATTCTTCCAATGATGACTCATTCTTCTGAGTCCCGCCCTCACGCACCTACTGAGTCTCTAATTTGACTCCGGAGTATGAAATGTCCTCTCAGGGGCACTGCAGAACTGCGTTTGGCGACTTCAGTCACCGGGACGTCCTGCAAAGCGCTGGCAGGGTGCCCTGGCTCGATGCCCCGGCAATCCCGGGTTCCTCTTGGCCCCTTCACAGGAGGAAACCGGCTTAAGGCAGAACAACAGGAGCTGGTGAGGCCACCTCCTGTCAGGCCAGGCACAGACAGCGACAACCACCCATTTTGCAACAAACAGGAAACCAGTTTACCAGCCTCAAAAATAGAACAGACAAAAACCCCAAAATATGAGGCTCTGACAACGGGACAGCTCAGGTTTCTCACATGGCTTCCTGACAGCCTGCAGAGTATGTGTGTTTGTTTTTGTTTCGAATTTCATAGGAGAAAACGTCTTGCAATATCTTTATAAAGGTGTCCAGCCTGTGGCGGCCAAGGCCAGGGGCAGCCCAGCCAATCGGGCTTCTAGCACTCCCCAGAGCCTGCCTTCTCAGTCGCCAACTCAGCCACTGATGGTCCAAGCACACGGGCCACAGCTGCCCTGACCTGTCTCATCCCAACTCAAAACAGGTCTCCCACACCCCAGCATTGCTCTTCCTGTGTACCCCTCACCTCATGTAATGCCATGCATCCCCAGACTGCTTCTAGTTACACAGGGGCTCCACTGGGTCACCCCATCCAAAAACTATGCTAATACGAGGCCCACAGGCATACCCTATATTGAACTCCTAATAAAGACTTGGATCTGGGCCCTGGCCAGTGTGGCTTAGTTAGAGTGTCTTAGTTAGTTAGAGTGTCCTCCCGTGCACCGAAGGGTCACAGGTTCGATTCCCAGTCAGGGCACACACCCAGGTTGTGGGTTCCATCCCCAGTCGGGGCACATATGAGAAGCAACAACTGGATGTTTCTTTCTCACATCGATGTTTCTCTTTCTCTCTCCCTCTCCCTTCCTCTCTCTCTAGAATCAATGAAAAACATATCCTCAGGATTGTGAGGATTAAAAAAATAAATTAAAAAACTTGGAGCCGGGCTCATGCTGTTCCTTCTGCCAAGAACACTGTTCCCTGCCTGGCACACCTAGCAGACTTGTCATAGTCATTCACTTTGGAATGACATGATTATTGTAGTGATGACACTAAGAATTACGTCACACAGAGTCCCCTTGTTGAGGGGTCACGACTCAGTTCTTAGCTCCAGGGAAAGCCATGCATATCCTGGGCCCTGGTTTATCCTATGATTAAGACCTGCCCACCTGATCACGTTCCCTTTTTGTTTTCATTGCTAAGAAGCTTCATGCCAATCACCTCCAGCAGTTTTAGGTCCTAATCTACCCTGTGGCTTTAGTTTCATCCCCTTATTTTCCTATGCCTTATTTCCTCCTTCATTTTACCTTCATGTCGAATGTCCGTAAACCATTTCAAAGCTTTATTTGGAATAAGGTAGGGTTATGTAAATAATTGCGCAAACAGCTCCTACTTACTCTGAAAAACCCGCTTTACATGCCCCCACCTCGGATTTCTCTTAGCCACTCTGCGAAGGCGGGCTTCCCTCCCGCTCCCACAGTCCTCACCCGGTCCCGTCCTTTGTCTGCTTCGTGGTTCTCTGCACTATCAAATGAGAGGGCTCCTGGGCAAAAATCCAAGACACCCTCTGCCAAGATTGGTACCCAGTGCTTCACGCACACCAATGTGTTTAATCTCAAGACAAACCTGCCAGATAAGGATGCCTGTGCCCCTTTTACAGCCACAGAAACTGAGGCTCGGCAATATTAGATGCTTTTATACAAGGTCACGTGCTATTGAGTATTACAACCGGAAACAAACCCTGGTGTCCTAAACTGGTCTTAGGCTCATTTCCCTCAGATGACCCAACATACAAAAAAGAACTTTTATGTGAAAGAAAGAGAGAGAGAGAGAGAGAGAGAGAGAGAGAGAGAGAGAAACAGAATGAAAAAGAGGGAAGGAAATTAGATTTCCTTAGATTATTAAATAATTTACTATGGGTGTCAAATTCATCCGCACCACTTGAAGCATTTAAAATATGGCCTGAATTATAAAAACCCATTCTCTACAATTGCCTAGAAAAAATTTACACGCGTTTAATTGTAGTGCCTTCACGCTTCTTCTCCCATAAGCTGGGTAGAGCAAATAGATTAGAGGATTTAACGAATCCCATGCTTGACTGTTTTTGGAGCATCCTTGTCCTCGCCTCCCCCAAAACATACACACACATTTTTAATTCTGGGAAGTGGTTACAGCATAAAATACAACCAGAAGACAAGAGCTAATTCTGCAAGAAGGTTCTAGAAGAAAGCAAGGCCAACTTTCCTGGTGAGCAAGTACACATGAACCATGAGGCCATTCCTTCCCAGCTCTGTGGTGTCCAGACAATTAAACTACATGAGAGGATTTAAAATATTTAATATTCCAGCTGGGAACCTAATTGGTCTGATGCCTTTAAAAATGCCCACTGGATATACACCAAGCACTTCCACTCAATGAGGGAGGCAGAGGACAGCGGGCTGTCCGGGTCCAAACGGCCTAGGGCAAGTCCAAGACCCTCCCTCTCAGCCTCAGTTTACCCTGTGTGACGGGGATGATACAGTGCCACCACCTAGGATGGTAGTGAGGACAGGCTGGCCCGGGGAGGGGGAAGGGATGTTCATTAAATCACTATATTCCTTGGTGAGAGGATATACAAGCAAGAGCCAGGGTCTCTTTCCAGGCCTCATGTCCCTTGGTTTTAAATGAGAGCAAAGCATGGGGAGCTACGGGAACAGGGCACGTGAGGAGGAAAGGGGTTCTGAGCCACCTCTTCCACAAAAGCACCTCCTGTGCTCCAGTGAAGATCATCCATTCAGAGCTGCTGACTGTTTTCTCCCATAGGCGACTTTGTGCCGTGAGAGTGTGTGTGTGTGTGTGTGTGTGTGTGTGTGTGTGTGTCCCTCTCCTCTGTAGAGCTGTGAGGCTGTGCACCCCAGAGCTGTGCCTAGCTCACCCCAGACTCCCCGCTCTTGGCACGTGGTTGAGATCAGTATTTGTTGAATGAATAAATAAAAGTAGCAGCAGCTACTCAGAACTGTGAGACAAGAAGCCTGGCAGAGTCCAGAGACTGGCCTCTCGTGGCCGGGGCAGCCTCTGAGGTCACGAGGCCCAGGGTGGAATTCCAGCTCAGCCGCCATCAACCGTGTGACCTGGGTAACTTACTTATTCTCTCCGTGCCTCCATGTATTCACCTTGAGTTTCAGCATAAGACATCTGCCTGGCAGGCCGAGCACTCAGCCTCGTGCCGAGCACCGGTCAGAGGGGCCTGTGCCCACTGTCCCTGTCTCCGTCTGCAGGACACTGGGCCACGCTGCCCCACCTTTTCTCTGCTCCTCACCCAGGAGGGGGAGCCGTGGGTGGCACCTGCCCATCCTAGATTCCCAGATTCGATGTGGCAGCTGGGCTTGAGGATGGCTGTTAGCAGGACTCTCCTCTCTCACCCTCGTGGCAGGAGCTCCCAGCTTCTCTAACAGCCCAGCCCCTGCCTCGCCCCTCCTCCACACTGGCTGCCAGAGTCATGTCTCTGAATACCAACCTAAGTATTTAGCTAAGTCACTCTTGGCTTCACCCTGCAGTGTCCAGGAGCCACGGGGTAACCCCATGGCGCTTCCCTACTGGGCCCTGCTTGCCCCTCCAGCTGCTCCTCCCAGAGCCCAGCCTGCCTTCCCCCTGGTGCTGGCCCTGCTCCCTGGCATGTGTCCCCACGCTGCCTCCCTCAGGCTGCCCGGTGAACAACCGCTCACCACTCAAGACTCAGCTCAGGCCCTAACTGGTTTAGCTCAGTGGATAGAGCGTCAGCCTGCGGACTGAAGGGTTCCAGGTTCGATTCCGGTCAAGGGCATGTACCTTGGTTGCGGGTACATACCCAGTAGGGAGTGTGCAGGAGGCGGCTGATTGATGTTTCTCTCTCATCGATGTTTCTAACTCTCTATTCCTCTCCCTTCCTCTCTGTAAAAAAATCAATAAAATATGTACTTTTTAAAAAAGACTCAGCTCAAATGGGCATCCATCTCTAACCAACCCCACGTCCACTCCCCCCTCGGCTCCACCAGAGCGACTTGCACATGTCTGTCTACATAGCACATCTGTTTCTGGTAGAGTGCATCGCATTCCCCTGTCTCCCCACTCCACTGAGCTTCCTCCAGGCAAAATCTCAGCCTTATTCTGATCTGGGTCTCCCCCTCGGCAGGGGGCCCGCTCCCGGCATAAGGCCTGGAACACTGCAGGTATCCCCAAGATGTCCGTTCTCTCTGTCCTCCCCGCCAGGTAACTCTGGAGCCGGCCCTCCGCCCCCCTTCCTGAAGGTTCGGGGTCCTCTGGCTGCTCCCCTCTGTCCTCCGGGCCAACCCCCTCACTGTCCCACCAAGGCTCCTTCCAGCCTAGACCAGCTGCCATCCCCAAAGCTGTGCCCTTCCTGTCTCCCCTCTTCTTGCTGACAGCCTTGGGTGTCATAACCTCAGGCACCCAGCCAGGTGACCAACCTGAGCACACGGGGAGGGACAGATGATCCCGAGAGCTCCTCGGCCTTATCCTTTGCTCGCTTCCTCATCCCCCCTCTGACAGCATGTCACGTGGCTGGCTGCTTTGGGGGCCCACAGCCCTGGGAAGGAGCCCCTGCTACTTCACTCTCACCCTTCCAGACCTTGGGCACATGCCTGCACCTCCGCGAGCCTCTGTTTGCTTATGTGTTAAATGGGGTGAGAGAAGTGCCCACCTCTGAAGGTTGTGGTGAGAATACGACGCTTGTCGGGCACCTGGCATGTAGCCAGCGGCCAGAAAGGGGCAGCTTCTCTCACAGCAGCAGCATCGAATGAGTAAAAGCTGAGCCGGAGGGACACCGCTGCTTTCCCTCCGCAGAACTTCAGCAGGGGCGGGGCCCGGCAGGGGCAGGGACGGGGTGGCAGGACCCCCAGCCCCACTCAGACTCCTGGGCATCTCAGGAACCCCCAGAGGGCTGGGGGCTCCCAGCTCAACGCCTTCCCTGCTTTTCCCGAGAAAGGTCAATGGACAGGACCCAGACTGTGACGTGCTCACCGCCCCCACACCACCTACACCCCTCAGGTGGACGGGATGAATCATTTCCAGGTCTCAGTCACGGTCACGGAGCCGAATTTCCTCTCCTCCGACCTACCCACCCCCGTTCCCCGCCCACTCTCGACCCCCACCACTTCCCTGGGCTCTGATGTGGGAGGGACCGTGCCCACTGACATGTTTCAAATTTAAAAGTAGAGCACAGTTGGTTCTTCTCTGGTAGAGCAAGGCTGACCCCAGGAGAGGGCCCAGGCTGGACCCCAGAGCCCGCAGCCATGCGGCTTTGCACTCCGTTCCCTTCCACTACTAACCCTCGCACTGAGGACCCCCTCCCCGCTATTTGACAGCCCTGCGCTAGAGAATGGAGGTGGGATGAGGGGGATGTAGGGGAGGGGTACAAACCTATGCCGAGCCCAGCATGTGTTAGCCTCGTGGTGGGTCCCAGGAACCCAGAGGACAGGAGAGGCAGGCACTCAGAAACTCCATGTGTTTGACCTCTCCCAAGGAGACAGAGGTGAGGGGAGAGGGAGGGAGGGATGAGTGCGACCTTCACTGAGACTCAATGACGGGCCAGGCACCCTCTCTACACAACCCTGCCAGGTGGTGGTGCCCATCTGTAGAGATGAGAGGGGAGGTGATTTTCCAGCGTCTCACCTCTAGCAAGTTAGGAGCAGAGTGGACATCCAGGTCTGCCTGCCTCCAGCATGGCAGGCGAGGGAGATGCACGAGAAACCAAGTCACCTGAGCAGTGCAGACGGGGCTAAAGTCGCCAGGTGACAGGCGCTCCTGGAGGTCAGGAGAAGGCGATGGGCCCCGTCGGGGACAGACCAAGGGCAGGAAGGATGTCATGATGGTCACGATGTTTGGCCTGGGTCTCAGATGGTGCAGGCGTTGGAATATGTCAGGAGGTCAAAGGGGCAAAGAGCAGGTGCAAAGGCACAGAGGTGTCCAGCAGTGAGGGGCCGGAGGGCAGGAGTGAGGATGCTCCGGCCAACAGTGGGGTGGTGGAGAAGGCAACATGGTCCCTGATAACTTGGACCCAGCAGTCATTCCCTTTCCAGGTAACTTAATAATAATAATAGCAAACAATGACACCACATGCTAGACACTGTCCCAGGCACGTTATATACATGATCCCATTTAATCCTCACAGCAACCCCAGGAGGTAAGTACTATGATATCCCCATTTTAGAAACTGGGCCCAAAGGGTTAAGTTACGTGTCCCAGGCACACACCACCGTCAGCGGTGGGCCTGGCTTTGACCCTGGGCAGGCAGGCTCTGTTAAGCCCTGGGCTCTGCTGCCTCTGCAGACCGTACACTGCCCTGCCTCTCCCTAGCAGGTCCATCTCTGCAGGTCTCACCCGCCGGATAGCAGATGCCTCTGAAGCAGATCCCCAAAGATTCCAGCAGGAGAAAGCCCTTGTCCCTGACCAGGTTGGGCTGAGAACAATTTGTTGACTTAATCAGGCTGATGCAGAAAGGTGTTGTCATGGTCGCAAGGTTTCTATTCCAGGCGGCCAGGCCGTAATTAAATGTCCCGACCTGCACACCTCCAATTATTGCACAAGAGCCGCCGCTTTCCTGGGCCCGTTAACTAGCAATTACAGAACCTTCCACTGAAATTCCAAATCACCTAGTAAAGGTCACTTCCTTTATTTATTTTATGGATTTGGGAGTCGAAGTGGGATGAAATTATTGCCCAAAGTACAAGCAACTCCCATTATATAAAATAGGTTTATTCAAATAGCTTTGGAGCAAGCAACGCAGTCCTTTGTCCTTACAAGTTGTTGTAAGGGCTCCTGTTTATGGAGCACCTACTATGTGCCAGGCACCACTACAGGCACTTTCAATATGCTTGATGATTTAATTATTATAATAAACCTGACAGGTAGGTATTCTTATTTCAATTTTATAGAACAGTAAACAGAAAAGTTAAGTAACCTTCCCACGGTTCCACGGCATATGTGGAGCATTCAGGATTTATAGCCAGATCTGTGTGCCACCAAACACCAGGTGCTCCCCATTAAGCCAGATGGGCTCAAGTTGAGAAGCCCCATTTGCATTCAGAACAGGGCTGGCCATGTGCTGTGCAAGGAGTGATGAAAAGCCCTAACACATCCCTTTCTCCTGCTCTATTTCTGAAGGCAATATGAGGCGTAGGTCTGCCTCTTCAGCCTCTGGAATGGTTACCACGTCAGGGCAACAATCCTTCACTATTGATGACTTAGACAACTTATTTGTTACTAGTGGCCTGGTGCACAGATTCGTGCACATTGAAAGGAAATTAATTAGAAGAAATATTTTAATATCGCTATTCGCCCTTTCTCTATAATAGACGTTTCAACCAAATTCACAATCAACAATGACAGATGGAAACACATGCGTGCGATTGGCGCCAGTGAGAGCTTTATATGTATCACATAAGTACGAGTTAACTCAGCCATATATATATATATATATATATATATATATATATATATATATATATAATAAACTTGCTTAATTAGACCTGCTTTCTGATTTAGCTAAACTTTTTCCAGCCCAGTGAAGCACCCCAACTTCTCTTTCAGGTATTTGTCAGCAACACAGCAGTAAATATCAACACAAAGCAGATTATTATTGTAGATCATGCAGAAAGAACAAAGGTTAAAATATTTAACTGCAGCAGTGTTTGACTATTTCTGCGCAGTGACAAAACCTGAAGTTGTTTCCAAGGTCCACCATTTCTTACTTATTTTCAGTCAGGTCAAGTTTCTAAGCCAGGCGTCCTCAAACTACGGCCCGCGGGCCACATGCGGGTATTTTTGCCGTTTTGTTTTACTTCAAAATAAGATATGTGCAGTGTGCATAGGAATTTGTTCATAGTTTTTTTTTAAACTATAGTCCAGCCCTCCAACGGTCTGAGGGACAGTGAACTGGCCCCCTGTTTAAAAAGTTTGAGGACCCCTGTTTAACTCCAGAGCTCTAGTTTTAGTCACTTTTATTTTATTTTTACCCCTTTGTCCACTTAAAAAACACACACAGCCTGTTTATTCTTTTTTAAAAATCTTTTTATTTTGAAATCATTTTAGACTTATAGAAAAGTTGTAAAAACAGCAGAGTTCCTGCATATATTTCACCCAGTTTTCCTGATGTCAACATCTTATATAACCATAGTATTGTCAAAAATAAGAAATTAACATTGATACAATACTATCAACTAAATTATAGGCCGTATTTGGATTACACCAGTTTTTCCACGAAGGTCCTTTTTTTCCTGTTCTAGGATTCAGTTAAAGATTCCACATTGCATTTTGTTGTTAGGAAGCCTTAGTCTGTTCTAGTCTCTAACAGTTTCCAGCCTTTCCTTGTCTTTCATGATCTGGATGCTTTTTAAAGTTATTGTTCACTTTTTAAAAATGCCATTTTACCTGCATTTATTTGATATTTTCTCATTATTAGACTGAAATTATGTATTTTGACAAGGATACCACAGAATATGTTTCAGGGACTACATGTATATATCCTGTTACTGGCTATATTAACCTCTTATTTTTTGGTAAGATGGCATCTGCCAGGTTCCTCCATTGTAAAGGTACTATTCTGCCCTTTGCAATTAATAAATATCTTAAAAGAAGTAGTTTGAGACTATGCAACTATCTATCTACTTCTTCTCAAAGTTTTGTTTGGTTTGGGGCTTTTTGTTCTTAAATGTTACCTTTTTAAAAATATATATTTTTTATTAATTTGGGAGAGGAAGGGAGAGGGAGAGAGAGATAGAAACATCAATGATGAGAGAGAATCATTGATCGGCTGCTGCCTGCACACCCCACAGTGGGGATCGAGCCCACAACCCGGGTATGTGTCCTGACTGGGAATTGAACCATGACCTCCTGGTTCATAGGTCGACGCTCAACCACTGAGCCATGCCAGCTGGGCTGTTTTATTTTGTTTTTAATTGTGAGAAAATATATGTGACAAAATAAAATTTACATTTTAACCATTTTTAAATGTACCGTTCTATATCATTAAGTATATTTACATTGTTGTGCAACCATCATTTATCTCTAAAACTTCTTTTTTTTTTTTAGCGGTGACATAAATTTTCTTTTTTCTAATTGAGGTATAATTGGCATGTAACATTTTACTAGTTTCAGGCATACAACATAATGATTTGATATTTTCATATAGTGCAAAATAATCACCATAATAAGTCTAGTTAACATCTGTCACCATACATAGTTGCAAGATTTTTTTCTGGTCATAAGAACTCTTAAGATCTAATCTCTTAGCAATTTTCAAATATGCAATATAGTTTTATTAGCTGTACATTATATCCCCAGGACTTACTTATTTTATAACTGAAAGTTTGTACCATTGGACTCCCTTCACCCATTTCACCCACTCCCCACCCCAATATATTGACAAGAAAGACTTGGAGCAGCTTGAGGACAGTGGGACCTTGGAGCAGAAATGGCTGGTACCAAAGACAGTCCACAAACCACCACTGGCCATATGATGCTCATGGCAGACATCACTAATCAATCAAAACCCTCCTTCCTACCAAAGTCAGTGCAGCCTCAGGCTCCTTCTCTGCTGATTCTTCAAATGGATTAAATGGCTCAGGAGTTCAAAATTATTTTCTTTCTGTCTTGGACATATGATGACCAAATTTCCTATATGCAAAATTCAGACATACGGTTTGGCTGAAGATTTATTTCCTGATTTATGAATCTATTTTTTTTTTTACAAAAGCATATAATCAAGTCACATTCAGCCATACAATTATGATTGAATCACTTTTAATGAAAAGAATGAAAGTCCCTATCCTTGGAATTGTCCCCTGAAAATCTAGGGTATATGGTGACCATGGGTGCATACCCCAGTCCCGCACAGAAAAGACATTCAAGTGCATGGGGGAACCAGTGGATGGCAGTACTGAGGTAGAAAAATAAGAGGCAATGGAGGAGCTCTGTGTACAAAATCTGCGGACAGTACCATCTCACCAGAGTTCACAGCTGGATGGGGACTTTCCTGAACCTATAAATTATTTTTTACATGCCTTGTTCCAAAAGAGAAGTATCCAACCCATACGCTCATCTATGGGAAAGAACAGTGCACACACCAGATGCATGTGGTGCATCTTCCAAGCTGCAGTCAGTCAGGTTTTATACCAGACTTGATCAGGCTCCACTGATCAGGGCCAAAGCCAGCCACAAACATTTCAATGCCTGGCTCACCCTGTGTCTCTCAGACAGACCCCCAGCCACCCACAAGAACTGGATGGACTGGGTAATTGGAGAAATCCACATATCCATGAGGCTGAACTTGCAGAACTGCTGCTGAGCTTGTCCCAGTTCTTTGGTTCTGCCTTCAGGCAGCAACAACCCTTTCAATTTCTTATCTCAAATAACTACGTCACTTGCGCTAGAAAAGAAATGCTGCCAACCACCTTTAAGCCAACAAAACTCCACAAACACCCTAGTGACAGAGCCTACTAGGTGACTCCAGGATCGGTGCAATGATCCTTCCTGGGTACCAGGAAGACTGCATCCAGGGAGGGGACTGATATCCAATCTCCACCCTGTGCCCTTGGTCCCCATCTGCCATGACCCATTTCTGGGGCCTCCACCTAAGAGTAATACCAGGCTTCACAAGGATGCCCACAGCAGGTGGTGGCTGGCACCTAGCTGGTCCCTGCAGCAGGCTCTGCCTCATAGCACACTAGTTGCCTGCCTCAGCTATTTGGAACTCCCTTGGAGCTCTCCGAGGTACTGACTCTCGTTCCTGACTGGGTCCCTAAAAACACTGCCGTGGTGAACATTGGTTATTCAGAGATTTGTTTTTTCATATACATGATTACATTCATTTGAAAATGAATCAATTCAAAATAAGTTTAGCTTCATTGTTTTACTACTTGTAGAAGAAAATATGTATTATACTCGTCTAGTAGAGATGGAAAAACACATATACTCATCACTTTGAGAAGTAGCTTTCTAACACCCACCATTCATTTATAGTGTGGGTCTTTCTGAGAAGCCCGGGGGCCTGTGTGGCACACAGCCATGGGCTTCTCTACAATGGCCCTGAAACTGTGATATCCCCAAATCTCACTCCCTTGGATCTACCTATTCTACATCTTGGCTTTGGGTACTTCCAACCCCTCCCTAGCAACTCCAGACTCCTAGGATGTCCCTTTTCAGTCCTTGTTTATTGATCTGTTTACCTTTCCCACTGGTCTTAGTCCTCCAATGACTGGGCCCTTTCTACCTGCTGCAGGGTGTGGCCCATGAGGTCCTTAGTTAGTGTTTATTGGACAGAAGTAAATAAACTCCCAATTATGACCTCATCTCTTAAACCCATGGCTTGACCTGCTCTCTGTAGCCATCATGGCCATTCTGCCTGCCAACTAGCTGAGCTCTTCTCCTGATGGTGGAGACAGTGGTCTGTGCTGGTCCCCGCTAAGAACAAACATCACTAGAAACATCAGGATCCATGTCCTCTGTTTGTTTGCTTGCTTGCTTGTTGTGTTTCCTAAAGGAAGAGAATCCAGTGGTGACTCTGGGTTGTACTTGCCACCTCACCACATAAATATACAACAATAAGAATTAATGGTTCTTTAAAACACTGTTCTAAGCACTTTACATGTATTTGTCTATAAGGCAGTTGCTGGCATTACCCCCCCCTTTTTTTTTAAATAGTGGGGCAGAAGCGGAGAGGTCATGTGACTCCCCCAAGGTCACACAGCTGGTCAGTGATGGACCCACACCACACACCCAGACTGGGCCCCTCCAGAGACACTGCCCTTAAACACTGAGCTTTGCTGCTTCCTGTTGAACTTAGAGCATCTTCAGGTAAAGGGGGTGGGGAATGGCAAAACATCAGGAGAAGGTGAGAAATTGACATTTGGAGGCATAAAGTTGGGAAAAGGATGAATTCCTTTTTAAGGGTCACAATCAGTTCCTAAAGGAGAGGCCAATACTCACAAAAATGGCAGCTATTGAAGTAGTAAAGAAGGCCTCATCTACCTCTCAAAGAGTCAAATAATTTAGAGCTAGAAAAATTGCCTTATTTTAAAGATGTGCCATTAACCAAGTTATAAAGAAGAGTGCCCAGAGGCATCAGCTTGAGAAAACAGATAGGTACTCAGTCAAACCTTTGTTACAATGGTATAAAAAGGCCCCAACATAATTTTAATAAAGAAAACTGTCCAGGTCATTAAACATCTGCTGCCTTAAGACAGATAGTAGCCCCTGGCCCCCGGGGTATGTATGTGTGGCTGCCTGAGCCCAGCCCAGCCAGCTCTCCTCAAGGGGGCGCCAGAGTCAGTCCTTGTCTCTAGAGCTATCTTCAGGCAAACTTACAAACACGAAAAACACAAACGTAAAGCTCGATCTCAGCCTGAAATGGACAGATGTCTAATAGGATGCCATGGATTTGGCACAAACAGAGGATACGGCCAGCTGGGGAAATGTCTGAATGCTAGACACTACTCAGCAGCTTTCAAGCATCCCCTCTGTAGGGGCTGGGTCACACCTATATTGTGTTCCCACCTGGACACCTCATTTTAAAAGTGATAGTGACAAGTTTGTGCAAGGAAGAAAACTACAAATACCAAGACTGCTTGAAGGGTCCAGGGCTCCTTGGTCCAGAGAAGGTGGACCACTGGGCTGAGAACCCACTACTCAAACAGTTGCTGCATTTCAGAAGTGAGAAACACCCCCTCCCTGGGACAGATAAAAGGCAGAGCAGATGCAGCCTGTTAGGATGGGGCAGGGGAGCACAGCATGGACCTGGGTAACCCCAGCCATGCCTCTCAGAGCAAGCCCAAGCCTTAGCTGTCTCCAGGTCCTGGTCCAAGGCCTTCTTGTTAGAGGTGAGGACCCTAAGGTCCCAGATCCCAGGAATCCAGTCACCTGGATCCCCATTGAGCACTCTTTCTATTTGGCCTGCAGCCTCCACCAGCAGGGGGCACCACTGTGTGCCAAACACATCTTGTCCTTCTGGTGGCAGGGCAGCCTGAAAACAGTGACTCACAGGTGTGTCAGGCAGTCACTTCCAGCTAGTCCTCTTCCCAAACATGCTGGCAGGACTCAGGGGCATAGAGGGAGCCTGAGAGACCGTGAGCCCACTTGCTTTCTTCCAGCTGTCTCCTTCTAACCATGAACAGAGGTCTATTCCTCTCCCCAGGACCACAGTGAATAGAAATTACTGTGGAAATCTCCTCTTTGCCTCTGGCCATAGGGAATATATCTTCTAGGCAAAAAGGAGAAGTCACAGAGCCATCAAATAGGAAGGGCATCAGAAGTTATCAAGTGCCCCCTGACCCCACATATGATGCCCAATAAATAATTCTAATACAGGAGACACCATTAAAGTAGGAAAGCTGAGGCACCCCACAGCAAGCCACATAACACCTGCCCCTTCATTCCAGGTCAGAACAACAGGGTCTGAACACTAGTTCTTCCGCCCAAAAGAGGCACAAATAGAAAGAACCATGACCATATGTGTCTCAAAGATTCAGGATAGCATCTCATGGTGGAGGTTAGGTTCTTCCCCAACCAGGTGGCATGGTGACCGGGGCCTCCCCACTAAACGGATGTTTGGGGCTCCAGCGCCTTCCTGCAGCTAACCACAGTAGCCCCTCCCAGTCCTCCAATGGCAGGGGCTTCATTTCTTGACAGTCTTGACCTTGGCCACTATTAGTTCTGCTATTTTAGAAAAATCCTCAGAAGTCGCTGAGTAGTGAGAGCCAAGAAGACAAGGACATTTTTTTGGCCAGGGATGAAATTCAAGCTCCACTACGTCATGTCTATGAGGCTTGTGGGAAGCTGGCTTCTGACCACAGAGGTTAAAGAAGAGTGAGTGTCCTTCAGCCAGAACTC
Source organism: Cnephaeus nilssonii (assembly GCF_951640355.1). NCBI lineage: Eukaryota > Metazoa > Chordata > Mammalia > Chiroptera > Vespertilionidae > Cnephaeus > Cnephaeus nilssonii. The sequence continues at coordinate 73,697,817 of NC_137078.1, forward strand.
AGCAGACATTTATCTGGCATGACCTCTGAGCCTGCACTGCTGGGGCTAGAGCTGCCCAGAGAGCAGGATCACAGGATGACAACCCCTGCTCCTGCCCTATCTTGCACCAAGCCTATGCTTGTTCAAGTGTAAATCAGCCCTTGACCACCACGGCAGTGAGTATGCTCCCATTTCACAGGAAACATAGGCCCAAAGAGATTAAGGGAAATGTCCAAGGTCATACAGCTAAGAAGCAGAACCAGAACTTGAACTCAGGCCTTGCCTCCCCAAGGCCAGCGCCTCTCACCACATGACAGCCATGAAGCTTATATAACCTGGTGAAACACTTTCTCCAACCTGATTTCAGAATCAAGAGTTGGCCTAAAATATGCTAGGCTCAGTCCCCGAGCCTCCCACAGCATGCTAACCTTGTAATTATTACTCATCTATGATCACTCTCCGTGATGCTCTCAGCCAAAAGGTTCCCTATGCATCAATATGTTTTAGTCCTGTGAATATTTGCATAAGCTTTATAGGTACCAAAGGAGTTAGTTTACCCATTCTTCAATGAAGAGTTACTTCTTCTTTCTAGTAAATCCATTGCCCATTGATTCAAATGCATGTATTAGGTATACAGCGTACCCATGGCACTATTCTGGGTTCTGGGGTACAACTGTGATCAGGATAGGTAAGGTCCCCACTAGGGCAGAACTCACATTCTGCAGAGGAGACAGATGGTAAACAAGTAAATAAATAAATGAGACAATTCCAGGTAATACGTGCCATGAAGAAAAGAAAACAAAAAGATGACTTTTTTAAAAAGTTTACAACAATTTGCATGGTTGGGCAAACTTCAACTATTTGTAAAGATTTCTACAAAGCGTCAGTTGACTGATTTGAAGTTTAGTTTTAATTTATTTGCAGTTTTGCTTCATTAAAATTATTTTGCCATAGTTGGCCACGTGCGGTGTATTCTAAGTTTTTCCTGGCTTTGAATCTATGACTTTTGGAAGGTGACAATAGTTGATATTTAAACTGGTACCTGATAAATGAGAAAAAGCCAGCCATAAAGAATCAGGGAGAAGCAAGTTCTGGGCAAAAGGAATAGCAAGTGCAAAGTCCCTGAGGTAGCAATGATCTTAGCCAGGTTAATGGGACTTCGAGAGCTCAAGGAAAGCAGTGGGAGATGAGATTGGCTAATTCACACAGCCTCTTAGGCCAAGGAAGAAGGTTTGGATTTTATTCTAGTTACATGGAGAATGTTCCCCCAGAATTTAGGGATAAAATAGCCTTCAGAATTAAACTAACACCAACACACAGTTGATGCAACTAACCAACTATTGGTTCCTGGAGTGAGCACCCAAAGCATAGCGAAGCACCCCAAACTAATCAAGGTGGCCTTGGAGGCAGGGCCAGAATTAGTAAGCAGTAATTAGCAGACCCAGCATGTGAACCAGGGCCAGCCTGACTCCCCAGCCCTGAGTCTTTCTCTTCTCCAGCTTCTTAGGAGTGCCAGGCAAAGCTTAGACACAGAGCATGCAGATGACAGCAAGGAGGAAGAGGGAGCCCACCACTGAACCCAAAGCACAGCCTTATGCAGCGCTTTCCTCGTGGCACATAAAGGCAGGCCCGGGAGCAGGCCACCCAAACCCAGTTAGACAAGAAGCCCAGCATTTCTCTTATTTCAGATCAACTCCAGAAGCAAATCTTAAACCAGATAACAACAGCAGCCCTCCCTCGAGCACTCATTGCCAGCTCACAGTGTGTGTTTTCATGTGTGGTCCTCAAAGGCCCAGGAGAAAGATGGGGTAGAAACCTGCATTCCTAATGATGCCAACTTGCTTCCTTGCCATGCCTTTGCCCTCCATTAACATGGCCCGCCTGGAAAATTTATCCCTATCCTTCCAGATTCGACTCCAGTATCAGCTCCTCTAAGAGGTCTTCCCTGAACATCTCCATCCCCTTTTAGGCCAAATTAGTCACTAAGCACATCTGTTCTAACACTCACCACACTGTGTGCGTCAGATGGCTTGTATGTCTGCCCCCGACTACACTGTGAGAAAATTGAGAGCAGGGATTGTTATTCACTGTCAAACTGCTCGTGCCCATCATCACACTGAACAGAGTAGACGCTTATTGGATGCTGGCTCATGAATCCACTCATGGCTGGGAAAGGGATCTTGCCAGTGCTAATGAGTGGCTCAAATCCCATTTTCAACCATGAGAAATAGCCATGTAATAGTAGGTCATAACAAGGCGGTGGAGACCTAAGAGGGACAATGAAGGGAAGTGATGCTGGAGAGAGGAGCCTCGTTCAGAGGAACTGTAAGGAAGCTGACACAGCAGAGAGAAGAGGATGGCGTGAGGATGGGACAGGGTTTGGCAGGAAACAGGGCAGAAGTGAGTCAGAAGTGAATTACCTGAGGTCCTTATGTGGGGTGCTGGGGAAATGAGGACACTGCCTGGTGGGATGTCAAGGCTGAGCAGGGGAGAGGGACACTGGGGCAGCTTTGCATATTCAGCTCTGCTTGTCATTGGGAACCCAGGTCACCAAGGACCTGTGGTTTGATGCTCCATTTAGAGATGTGCCTAGTGCTTGATAATTACAACCAGGAAGGTGATGGTTACCCCCTGCAAAGGTAGGCAAGGGGAGATGAGAGCTGCCAGCAGCTCCAGAAAAGGCCTTTTAAACTTATGAAACCTCCTATTTAAGCATCAAAGTGGATTCTGCAGCACCAAAGGGAGCCTTCTATACATTCCTGGGGACACACGGCTACCTTCCTTCCCAAATAGCCACATGCTGCCCTGAGTGAGGGGGGGACTTGCCCCCTTTGGAGAAAGCAAAGGGCAGTGGGTACACTGTGGGGAGAGCATGGGCTTTGGTTTTGTTTGTTTGTTTGGGTTTTTTTTTTCTTTTTTTGTCCAAGCATGGGCTTTGGAGGAGACCGGCCTGGGTTCTAACCTTGATCCTAACCTTGGTCCCCCTTCTTGATCTGAGTGATTATAGGCCAGGCAGCTCTGCTGTCCATGGAAGGACAATACGGCAACATTACAGTCACACAAAGATTGGGAGGAGATATCTGTGATGGCTAAATACCACAGAGGTCAATTTCTAGAATATACAAGGAACTCCTGAGAACCAATCAGAAAAGGACAGGAAACTCAATAGAAAAATGACAAAGCATATGAAACCAAAGGGGGAATTCACAGAAGAGAAAATCCAAGAGACCTCCAAATTCATTAGTAATTAGAAAAATGTCAAAACCAACACAGCGAGATACTATTAACTTCCCATGTAAATATTAACAGCACCTGTGTTGGAGAGTATGTAGGGAAACGGGAATCTTCATGCCCTGTTTGTTTATGGGACTGCAAATGGGTTCAGCCATTCTGAAGAACAATCTGGCAGGACTTCGTTTAAATAAGTGTTTCTCTACCTTGTGACCCAGAAAGTTCACCCACAGCTATAAATCCCAGAAAAAAATGCTCACAGGGTCATTTATGAAGAAATTTGTAAGTATTGGTTCTTGTGGCCAGGAATTGAAGGCAACCTAACCAGGTGCCTGAGCCTGGACAAAACAGCAGGAGAAGTTATAATGGATCTGGCATACCAGTGACTAGCACACAGTCATTAGAAGCCACGAACAAGACGTACCATGGCATGGAGAGATCTTGCCATGTAATGCTGAATGACAGCGAACACCGTTGGCGGTAGATAACATGATTATCACCTTTTACAGGAGCAAACAGGTGTTCACATCTAGTACACTAGCTGATGCACTCGGAGAGGGGTTAATAAACACTGGTTCTTTCTTTTCCTTGTACCTTTCCAGCTCCACCCCTCATTGTACACCCTCCGTGACTACCCCTCTACTTCCTCACAGGTAGAGTCTAAAGCACCAAGACCGCTTTCCAAGGTCTTCAGGATAAGTATGTTAAATAGTCCCAGTTAAAGGTGAAGGGGATGTGTTAAGTGATTCTGGGCAAGCCTATGTCTAGAAAGAGAGATAGTTTTAAAAATGAGAGCCAAGGAAACCTTGGCCTGAAATTCCAGTGCCTGGTGAAGGAGGGAGTGTGATGCTGATGGGCCAAATGCTCTTATTATCCCCATTTTATAGACAGGGAACAGAGGCATAGAGAGAATTTAAGCGATGTCCCTCAAGGCACTCACTAATGAATAGAACTGGTATTAAATGAGGCTCAGGCAATTTGAATCCAGAGCCCACACTCTGTTTTTGTTTGCACATTTTATTTTATGTGCGTGTGTGTGATGAAATCTTTCAATCATACAGCAATGCACAGAGACTAATAAAAAGAAGACATTGTTCCTGTTGCCCGCTCTCTCCAGCCCATTGCCATGTAACCGCACAGCAGTTACATTCTCAATAGTGCTTATTTGTTTCTTTTGTCTTTTTTTTCTTCTTGGTCTGTCTTGCTAAAGGATTCTTTATCTTTTGTTTTCTGATTTAGTTGCTTTTTTTCTATTGGTTCTTTATCTTTTATTTGATTAATTCGGTCTTTAACATTTCCTTTCTTCTATCTTTGAGTTTACTCTTGTTCCTTTTCTTACTTTTGAGATGGATTCTCCTACTCAAATATAAATACTTGCAGCTCTACATTTTCCTCTTGGAGTTGTTCTAGTCATTTCCCACTAGTTTTGAAATGTAGAGTTTTCATTACCATTCAATTCAAATATAAAATTTTCACTAAGACTTCTTCTTTGATCTATTAATTATTTAGAAGATTTAAAGATTGTTCTAACTTATGGGGGATTGGTTATCTTTCCATTATTTACTTCTTTTTATTTTTATTATTATTTTTATTGTTTAAAGTATTACATATAGTAGTACATATATCTCCTTTTTTCCCCCCATTGACCTTTCCCCAGCCTCCCCTACCCTCTGTCGCATGCCCTCATCCCCCCCCCCCCGCCCCGCAGTGTCTTGTGTCCATTGGTTGTGCTTATATGCATGCATACAAGTCCTTTGGTTGATCTCTTTCCCCCTCCCCAACACTCCCCTGCCTTCCCGCTGTAATTTTTTAAAAAATATATTTTATTGATTTTTTACAGAGAGGAAGAGAGAGGGATAGAGAGTTAGAAACATCGATGAGAGAGAAACATCGATCAGCTGCCTCTTGCACACCCCCAACTGGGGATGTGCCTGCAACCAAGGTACATGCCCTTGACCGGAATCGAACCTGGGACCTTTCAGTCCGCAGGCCAACGCTCTATCCACTGAGCCAAACCGGTTTCGGCCTTCCCGCTGTAATTTGACAGTCTGTTTGGTGCTTTACTGCCTCTGAATCTATCTTTTTGTTCATCAGGTTATAATGTTCTTTATTTTCCATAAATGAGTGAGATCATGTGGTATTTTTCTTTCATTGCCTGGCTTATTTCACTTAACATAATGCTCTCCAGGTCTATCCATGCTGCTGCAAATGGTGAGAGTTCCTTTTTTATAGCAGTGTGGTATTCCATTGTGTAGATGTAGCATAGTTTTCTAATCCACTCATCTGCTGATGGGCATTTGGGCTGTTTCCAAATCTTAGCTATGGTGAATTGTGCTGCTATGAACATAGGGGTGCATAGGTCCTTTCTGATTGGTGTTTCTAGTTTCTTGGGATATATTCCTAGAAGTGGGATTACTGGGTCAAATGGGAGTTCCATTTTTAGTTTTTTGAGGAAACTCCATACTGTTCTCCACAGTGGCTGCACCAGTCTGCATTCCCACCAGCAGTGCACAAGGGTTCCTTTTTCTCTGCATCCTCACCAGCACTTGTCGTTTGTTGATTTGTTGATGATTGTCATTCTGACAAGTGTGAGATGGTAATGCATTGTCGTTTTGATTTGCATTTCTCGGATAATTAGTGACTTTGAGCATGTTTTCATATGTCTCTTGGCCTTCCTTCTGTCTTCTTTCGAAAAGATTCTATTTAGGTCCTTTGCCCATTTTTTTATTGGATCATTTATCTTCCTTTTATTAAGTTGGGTAAGTTCCCTGTAGATGTTGGAGATTAAACCTTTATCAGTGATAACATTTGCAAATATGTTCTCCCATACTGTGGGCTTTCTTGTTGTTTTGTTGATGGTTTCTTTTGCTGTACAAAAGCTTTTTATTTTGATGTAGTCCCATTTGTTTATTTTCTCCTTAGTTTCCATTGCCCTAGGAGCGGTATCGGTGAAGAAATTGCTTCGGCATATGTCTGAGATTTCTCTGCCTGTGGATTCCTCTCGTATTTTTATGGTTTCCCATCTTATGTTTAAGTCCTTTATCCATTTTGAGTTTATTTTTGTGTATGGTGTAAGTTGGTGGTCTAGTTTCATTTTTTTGCATGTATCTGTCCAATTTTCCCAACACCATTTATTGAAGAGACTGTCTTGACTCCATTGTATGTTCATGCCTCCTTTGTCAAATATTAATTGAGCATAGTGGTTTGGGTCTATATCTGGGTTCTCTATTCTATTCCATTGGTCTGTATGTCTGTTCTTGTGCCAGTACCAGGCTCTTTTGAGAACAGTGGCTTTGTAATACAGCTTGAAATCTGGTATTGAGATCCCACCTACTTTGTTCTTCTTTCTCAGGATTGCTGTGGCTATTCAGGGTCTTTTTTTATTCCAGATGAATTTTTGGAGAGTTCTTTCTAGGTCTGTGAAATATGCCATTGGTATTTTAATGGGGAGTCCATTGAATCTATAGATTGCTTTGGGTAGTACAGACATTTTAATGATGTTGATTCTACCAATCCATGAACATGGTATGTTCTTCCATCTGTTTACGTCTTCCTCAATCTCTTTTTTTCAATGTCCTGTAGTTTATTCCTAGGTATCTTAATTTTTTTGGTGTGATGGTAAATGGGATTGCTTTTTTAGTCTCTCTTTCTGTAAGTTCACTATTGGTGTATAGAAATGCCATAGATTCCTTGGCGTTAATTTTGTATCCTGCTACATTGCCGAATTCTCCATTATTTACTTCTAAGTTAATTCTTTGTGGCGAATGATATTAAGTTTTTTCCTTTAGTTAGAGACATATATGATATTAGAGGCCCAGTGCATGAATTTGTGCAGCAGTGGGGTCCCTCGGCCTGGCCTGCAAGATCAGGCCAAAACTGGCTCTCCGACATCCCCCGAGGGGTCCCGGATTATGAGAGGACACAGGCCAGGTCAAGGGACCCCACCGGTTGGCCAGCCGGGGAGGGACCGCGGGAGGGCTCCAGGGCATGTCCAGCCCGTCTCGCTCAGTCCCCATCAGCCGGACCCCAACAGCAAGTTAACCTACCAGTTGGAGCGTCTGCCCCCTGGTGGTCAGTGCACATCATAGCGAGTGGTTGAGTGGCCTTAGCATATCATTAGCGTATTATGCTTTGATTGGTTGAATGGCCCACTGGACAACTGGACACATAGCATATTAAGCTTTTATTATATAGGATTGGTTATTTTTTATTACTTGATATTTGCTACATTATCAATTTTTACAAATGTTCATTTGTGCTTGAAAAGAATATGTACTCTTCAATTGTTAGAGGCAGGGTTTTTTTTTTTTAATCTATCAATAAAATAACTTTATTTTTTTTTATTGTTTAAAGTATTACATATAGTAGTACATATATCTCCTTCCCCCCCCCCCCATTGACCTTCTCCCAGCCTCCTCTACCCCTGTGTCCATTGGTTGTGCTTATATGCATGCATACAAGTCCTTTGTTTGATCTCTTTCCCCCCCTCCCCAACACTCCCCAGCCTTCCCACTGTAATTTGACAGTCTGTTCGGTGCTTTACTGTAGATGCAGGGATTTTGATAAATGGTTTAGATCAGGGTCAACAAATGTCCTAAAAGGACCAGATAGTAAATATTTTCAGCTTTGCAGATAGTCTGTCAAGCTATTCCATGCTGCTGTTGTAACACAAAAGCAGCCACAGTCATGATTAAATAAATGAATGCTGCTATGTTCCAACAAAACTTTACTTATAGAAACAGGCAGTGGGCTGGGATTGGCCCCTTGGGCATAATTTGCCAATCTCTGCTTTAGACCAAGCTTGTCCATTGTCTTGTTAAAATACTCAGTATTCCTAGTAATTTCCTTTTGTCTGTTTACTCTATCAGTTGCAGAGAGAATTATGTTTAAATTTCCCTGCATGATAACGGATCTATTTCTCCCTGTCATTCTGCCAGGTTTTGCATTGTGTATTTTGAAGTTACTTGGTACAAACAAGTTCAGAATTGTTACAGCTTCATGAACCCTTTTAAAAAATCCTTAACAACATTCTTTGTTAACAAGCTGTTCTCTGATGGTAATAAAGTTATATCAGCTTTCTTTTGGCAGTATTTGTCTGGTAAATAGCCATCCATTAACGTTCAAATGTTTTAAGTATCTAGTTTATATATACTTGCCCCTGAATTTTCTACTCTCTTCTACATAACAAATAGTCCTATGGTCACTTTAAGTGACAACATAAAATATCAACTTAAAAATACTAGTATCTAGTCCTAGATATTAATCCATATAAACGTTAGCTCCATGAAGAAAGATATTTTATGTGTTTTGTATACACTGCTAAATCCCCAGGGTTGACTAATTCCTGGCACAGAAGAGGCCCTCAATACATCTTTATTGCATGTAGGCACGCTTGCATCTTCCTTTCAAGGTAAGATATCATCTGCTCTTCAATAGACAGGTTGCAGGTGGTTTCTCCCCTCCCAGCTAGGCCTTGTGACGGGTGGGAACTTGGGCTCAGGGAAAGGAGGTATGGTGAGTGTCTTTTCTTTTCACGCTCTTGCCCCCAGTTTATTGAACAGGGGGTTGGGAGAGGAAGCAGGGGCAATGAAGATCTTGTCTACTGGTCCTATTGGCTCTGCACTCTCGGGGCCAAGCAGAAGTCACAGTTGACTCCAGCTTCAAGAGAGGGAGAGGGAGAAACATCGACCTGCTGTTCCACAAATTTATGCATTCATCCATTGACTCTTGCATAAACCCCGACCAGGGATGGAACCCATAACTCCAGTGCATCGGGACAACACTCGCACCAACTGAGCTACCCGTGACCCAAAGGCACTGGAGAGTGAAAGCCTAAGGTAGGCAAACTCTGGAGGGGAGCTGCCACTTGGAAAAAGGGAGCCACCTGGGGTGAGCTTCCCATTTTGCAGCTGTTAGACCAATGTCGGGCCACAGCAACACGTGGGGTGGTGAAACTCCAGTGGTGGCAATGACAAGAAGTGAGAGGCGCAATCCTAGAAAAGAGAGACCCAGACATGTAGCCTCAAATTTTGTGTGAAATTTCCACCCAAATCTCTGAACCAGACCAGCACCCCGATCTTGAACTTCTAGCTTCCAGAACAGTGAGAAAATGAAGCAGCTGCAGTGTAAGCCACCCAGTCTGTGGTGTTTGTAGACAGCCTGAGCTGAGAAGTGCATCGAAGACTGCATCAGCGACTTAAACCTCCTCGCGAAAACCTGGAGGTGCAGATGTCACAGTCCTCATCGCACAGAAGAACACAAGACTCAGACTCAGTTAGAGTAACCTGACTGAGGTCACATGGTGAGTGACATATCCCGCCCTTCATACCCAGAGCCTCCCTTATATTTCCTAGTAACTTGCAGTTTGGGAAGGAGGCAGAATCCCTGACTGCATCCTGGCTGGGGGCTGGGCGCTCCTGGCTCTGCCCGCCACCTCATTCACACTCTCCTCGGGCACAGGCCACCCAGAGTGGTGACCTAGGGGGACAGAAAGAAGAGGAATCCGCCCAGGCTGCACATTCCTGCCCTGCCTTTGGGGAGGGCAACAAAGAAACCCCGTTAGCACTGAGCGTGTAGGTGGGTGGGAGACAGCGGCTTTTGTCTTCCCTCTGGTGCCCCTGGGCGCACACACAGCCCTCTTTCCAGCCCTGGCCATTCCAAGAGGGCGCCGGAACACCAGCAAACTCCTGCCAGGGACTCAAAAGCACTGAAAACAAATATGTAAAAAATCCACTCATCTCTCTCTTGGCACATAAAAGTCTGGTTACTTGCTATGTCGAAGTAGGCAGCAGAAGCGAAGAAGCTGACTGTGGAGCCTGTGACAGATATAATCTGTAGTAAAACCACCCTTGTCCAGGGCTTTTCAGTGTTCAGAGCACGTTCCTACCAACTCGGCTTTACCTTCACATCCAGCGTCAGAAGGGTGAGCCGCTGAGTATTATTATCCTATTTCACAGGTGAGGAATGAGGACACACAGAATGTAAGGAACTGGCTCAAGGAAATGCCAAGATTCCACCCTGGGGCTTCTTATTCTGAACGCCACACTCTTCCCTCTCAGAAGGCCCCACACTCGGGGGTGATAGCTGTTTCCCAACTGCTTCAGTGATAAATTTCCATCATTTACTTTTCACTGATCATTTTCCAGCTTTATCAAACTGCTATCCATCATTTTATAACTTAACTAGAGGCCCGGTACACAAATTCGTGCATGTGTGGGATCCCTAGGCCTGGCCGACAATCGAGGCCCATCAGGGGGCCAGCCAGCCAGGAGGAGGGACTGTGGGAGGTTGGCCTGCCAGCCCACTGATTGGGGCCCAAGGGGAAAACCATGGAAGGCTGGCAGCACACTGACCACCAGGGGGCAGCTCCTGCATTGAGCGTCTGCCCCCTGGTGGTCAGTGCACGTCATAGCAACTGGTCGACCGGTCATTCTGGTCATTCGGTCATAACAGTAGCTTAGGCTTATATATATATAGATAATAACCTTGTATAGTAGCAAAAGTAACACCTCATTTTCACTGAAGACAGAATCACATAGCCAATGTTAAGGAGTGGCCTGGACCCTAGTCCTGGCATTTTTCCTTGCAACCTACACAACCCAGCTACCAATCAACAGCCCAACAGCCCCAATCTCCATTTAAAAATTCTCTAATACTCAAGAAACTAGAAAACATATCTTGTGTCTGGTTAATGTTTTTGACAAGCTAGTCTTTCCCATGACACTTAGGAACATTAACTCACAGGAATAAGAATCAGAGTTAACATTTATTGGTGATCACCACCAAATTTCAGGCTCCATTCTAAATGCTTTATGTATAATAACTCACTTAATCCTCACCACCGTTGATCTTCAGAGACCCCTTGGCTCCATAAGCAGCTCCACCTCCCTACACCCCCGAAAGAGGGAGGGCCTTCAGGTGCATGGTGCACTCCAAGTTGTGAAGGGCACAACCTGCACAATTGGCTATGGCCTCCAACTTACTTGAGGCCTTCTCTCTCACAAGTGGGAATGCCCCTTTCTTTTCCAGAATCTGCACATTTTATCACTCGTTAGTCAACATTTTATAAAAGGCCTATTTCTCTGGATTGGTAGCAGCATTTATTCGGGGCTTTAAGTATGCGTGCACGGGTGTGAAGTTCTCTAGGCTTTTAAGGAACATGTAATTACAATGTGGTTTAACTCATAAAGCAATTAGGCTGAGCAACAGAGAAGATAAAAGGAGAAGGGCAGGCATGAGGTACCAGGCCAGGGACTTTACTACTCATGTGCACAAACACATTCAGTACGAAGAAAACACTGCCAAGTTCTACCACTGTCTCCATTTTACAGAAGAGGAAATGTAACCTCAGAAATTGCTCATCCTTCAAAACTCAGCTCAGGGCGTTAACTGATACAAGGGTTTTGTTTTGGCAATAAACATCAGGAGCCTTATATTCCAATTGACCCCGTAATGTACTTATTGCAATGAAATAATCAGAGATGGGCCTAAATAATATGTAGAGGGATGCTCATTGCAGCATTAATAAATGATATTAATTTTAATTAAGAATAGTAACAAATAAGGAACAGCTTAAATGATCACTGTGGAAATAGCTAAGTAGATTAAGGTGGATCCAAATAATAGGATATCAGGCCACTAATAATCATGTTTTCAAAATAATTGTGGGAAATGACATATAAAAATGTTCATAATATGCTAAGAGACAAATAAAACAATCCTCAATTACATATACAGTAAAAATCATTTCTAATTATATGTGTATATACATACAGAAAAAAAGACTACAAGGAAATACATAAAAACATTAACAGCAGTTGTTGCTAGGTGGTGGGATAGCAGGAGATTATTTTTTTCTATATACTTTCGTATCTTTTCAAATATTCCATAATGAACATGTAGTAGTCAGGGAAAAATGACATTGACTTCAAAAGCTGCTCAGGCAATAGTAGACTAGACTAAGAGTGGCTGAGTGCCTCCATCCCCTGAGCACCAAGCAGCCACATTAACTCATTCATTCTTTAGTCGAGAATTTACTACGTCTGGTTTACAGATGCACAGAGTGAAGCTCAAAGAGTATGGTGTCTTCCCCAGCTAACATGGAACCCACATTCATCTGTTTACTATCTCCAAAGCCTCAGTTCTTTCCTGTACCTGAAGCTCCTCCTTACTTCTACTGTGTCTGGGCAGGAGAAACAGCTACCCAGAGAAGGCAGTAACCAGGCCACCCCAAAGCTCAGGCGCTGTGACAGCAAAGACCAGGGAATCCCTTCTAAAGCAGGTAAGAGACATGAGCCTGGACAGATGGAGAAGTGCTTTCTGGTTGCACCACAAATCCATGGATTACATTCACATTTTCCACCATCACCAAGAGGGCTGCACTGGATGTCCTTACTGGCAACACCTAAAATCTCAAAACAACTTGATTTTCTGATTCTGATTCACTTTCCATTCCTCACCCCATTGGCTGACCTAGTGGCATCTCTTCCTGCTATTAGCCAGTTTTACCAATTCACCATCACCTGCAAACGAACACCCCTCTTGCGCCTAATTCTAGCTGAGTTGATTTTCACATTGTTTAAAGGTACCCCAGAAGGTCCAGATAAGATACCTGAGGTGCTGCTGGCGAGGGGTGGGCGGGGACAGTGAGGGAAGGGCCAGGCCAGGCCTGTTTTCCCCTCAACCCAGCCAGAGCAGTTCTGCCCATCTCTGTGACTGCTGGGCTTTGTTTGAAGAAGGGACTCAAGAGTGATTGGAAGCAACAGATCTAGATCATTAATAAATACATTATATGCTCCAGTAATTAAATTACTCCTGTAGAACCAACTCACAAGTGAGAACATGAGGAAGGTTCCTGTCAAGGCTACACTCACATCTCATCGATTCTAATTCCCTGGGCAATTCCAGCAGGGCCTGTCTTTTCTAAAGGTTGTCAGGGTCGATAGGAGGGAAGAGTGGGTAGGGGGAAGAAGGACAGGAGGGAGAGGAGAAAGGGAAAGAGGGAGAGGACAGGCAGGAAAATCAAAGGCTTTTGGCTTCTTCAAACACTGACATCAAAGGACACCTTGGACAAGTGTCCATTCTTTTATTTGTAGTTTCCCAATGAGTCATGGCCCTGGCCTCCGTGCTTTGGTAAGTGCCATTTCCTCTGCCTGGAAAGCCCTCCAGCACTGGTTCAGCCAGCAAACTCCCTACACCTCATCTAGGACACCCACCCCCTGGGAGCTACAGGCTTCTGGGGTGATGCCCAGCTCCCTGTGCCAACCCCAGTGGACTCGATCACAGCCCTGAGTTAGCCGGACTCCCCTCTGCTTCTCCTCTTCATGCCAGGCTGAACCCTCCTTGTCACCTCTACACCACAGTCCCAACTCCAGGCTCCAGGTGGCCATCGGTCTTTCTCACAGAGTCAGGCAGCCATGAGTTTGAGTCACTTAATAGCTGCAGGACACCCAGCACAGGCAGACTCAATAGAAGATTGGGGAGGAAGTCAGTGGAGCAAGGAGAAGCAATCCACGTGAAATGGGAGCCCATGCACACTGCTGGTGGGAGTGTAAATTGGTGCAGCTGCTATGGAAAACAGTATGGAGGCTCCTCAAAAAGTTATGCCAAAACCGGTTTGGCTCAGTGGATAGAGCGTTGGTCTGCGGACTGAAAGGTCCCAGGTTCGATTCCGGTCAAGGGCATGTACATTGGTTGCGGGCACATCCCCGGTAGGGGGTGTGCAGGAGGCAGCTGGTCAATGTTTCTCTCTCATCGATGTTTCTAGCTCTCTATCCCTCTTTCTTCCTCTCTGTAAAAAAATCAATAAAATATATTTTTAAAAAAAGTTATGACCATATGACCCAGTACTCCCTCATGTGGGTATAGATCCAAAAGAATTGAAAACAGGAACCTTGAAGTGATAGCACTCCATGTTCATTGCAGCATTATTCACAAGAGCCAAGATATGGAAACAACCTAAGTGTCCACCAATGAATAAACAGATAAACAAAATGTGGTCTATACATACAATGGAATATTATTCAACCTGCCATATGCAACAACATAAAGAACTTTGAGGACCTTATGCTACAGGAAATAAGACAGTCACAGAAGGACAAATACTGCATGATCCCATTTATATGCAGTAGCTAAATTAGTCAAATTCATAGACTCAAACCAAGGGCTAGGGGAAAGTTGTTGTTCAAGGGCATAAAGTTGAGCAAGACAGGTAAGGTTTAGCACGCTGCTGTACAGCCTTGTACTGTAGTTGGCAGTAGTGTACTGTACACTGAAAAAGGTGTTAAAAGGCAATATCTCATGTTAAGTGTTCTTACAAAATAAAATAATAAAATAAAATAAAACAATCAAATCCTAAATAATAAAAGGCTAATATGCAAATCAACAGAATGGCGGACCGACCAGTGGCTATGATGCACACTGACCACCATGGGGCAGATGCTCAACGCAGGAGCTGCCCCCTGGTGGTCAGTGCACTCCCACAGGGGGAGCGCTGCTTGCTCAATCAGAAGCCAGGCTCACTGCTGGCAAGCGCAGCAGGCAGCAGGAGCCTCTCCCACCTCCACAGCAGTCAGACATCCCCCGAGGGCTCCCCAACTGTGAGAGGGCGCAGGCTGGGCTGAGGAGACCCCCCAACCCCCAGTGCACGAATTTCACAGGCCTCTAGTAAAATAATAAAATAAGTGTGACCCATGTGACTAGCATTCTCTAGACTCACAATTTCTTCAATACAGCACCTGGCCAGTTCCTGTGTCTTGGCAAGCTGTGTCCTCTTTGCAGTTGTGTGGGCTGGAAGGGCAGGGGGAAGGTGGGCCGCCCCATCCAGATAGTAGCTCTGAAGAGAGAGTCCTCACCAACAGGTGAATTTGGTACAGCTCAGCCATCGGGCAAGACTGCTCAGAGCCAGGAGAGACGGGGCCCAGGACTATAAGGTAGTGAAATGCTGGGGAGGGATGGGTGAACACAGAGGGGACAATCCCTACCCAAACTCACATTCTCCACACAATGTACTCCTTGAGGTCACAGATTCCCTTTCCATAAGTTCATTCTATGTCACAAAATGTCTACATTCAGACCTCATACCCAGCTGCACATTACAGAAGAGAATGATTCTAATTCTTACAAGTGCACTCTAGGCCCGGGTAAAGACAGCTGGTGTGCTGTGGAGTTCAGAGGGATCAGGGCACTGGGTGGTCATTGGCAGGTCCCCACCCCGGACTCCAGGACTCCCCAGTGTCCCTACCTGATCTGCAGATGTTCACAACTGCCTTTGTCAGAACCAATTCCGAACCACACTGGGGACTTATTCTCCTTATTTAGAAGATGGTTTCACTTTTTGAAACAATCTAAGTTGCATTCCCAATTTGATTTGATAGACTTTTGCCTTTTGACTATGTCCAAAATGTAACCCCTCCTTAAGGGATGAAGAATGGCCTTCCCTGGGGAATTCTAGGATTGGATCACCGGCTCAGAAGGCATTTATTTCTGAGAGATACTTTAAAGCTGTGGTTCTCCTCCTTGGCCACCATGGAATCAACTGGGAAAAGGCGGGAGGGGAGGGGAGTGTAGATCCCAAATCTCACTCTCTGAGACTCTGGTGTAAGAAGCCTAAGGTGCAGCCTGGTGGGAATCTTTTCCTTCCTAGGTGCAGCCAAGATGGAGAACCACTAACACTGGTGGAACCACTGGGACTGTAAACCCACCCATGGGCACCCCACTCCAGTGGTGGTAGGTGCCCACCTGCATATTGTGGATTCTGTAAATTTCCAAAAGGCCCATTGTATAGAGCAGGGGTCCTCAAATTACGGCCCGCAGGCCACATGTGGCCCGCCGAGGACATTTATCGGGCCCGCCGGGTGTTTTTGCCGCTGCTGCCTGTCCTGCTTAGCAGCCGACTTAGCAGTGTGCATAGGAATTTGTTCATAGTTTTTTTTTAAACTATAGTCCAGCCCTCCATCTGTACTAGGGACAGTTAACTGGCCCCCTGTTTAAAAAGTTTGAGGACCCCTGGTATAGAGGAAAAACCTCAAGCTGATCAAGAATAGGGAACTCATACAATTTAACAAAAGGAAGATAAATAATCCAATTAAAAATGGGCAAAGGACCTAAATAGACACTTCTCCAAAGTGGACATACAGAAGGCCAAAAAGCACATGAAAAAAATGCTCAAAGTCACTAATCATCCGAGAGATGCAAATCAAAACAACAATGAGGTATCACCTCACACCTGTCAGAATGGTTATCATCAACAAATTAACAAACGACAAGTGCTGGTGAGGATGTGGAGAAAAGGGAACCCTCGCGCACTGCTGGTGGGAATGCAGACTGGTGCAGCCATTGTGAAAAACAGTATGGAGTACCTCAAAAAACTAAAAATGGAACTCCCATTTGACCCAGTTATCCCACTTCTGGGAATATAGCCCAAGAAACTAGAAATACCAATCAGAAAGGATATATGCACCCCTATGTTCATAGCAGCACAATTTACAATAGTAATATTTGGAAACAGCCTAAGTGCCCATTAACAGATGAGTGAATTAAAAACCTGTGGTACATACTAGTATATGCAATGGAATACTATGCAGCTGCAAAAAAGAAAAAAACTCTTACCATTTGCAACAGCATGGATGGACCTGGAGAGCATTACACTAAGCAAAATAAGCCAGTCATAGAAAGATAAATATCACAAGATCTCACTCACATGTGAAATCTAATGAACAACATAAACTAATGAACAAAAATAGACCCAGAGACATAGAAGCAGGAACAGACTGTCAAACCTCAGAGGGAAAGCAGGGGAGGGTGGGAAGACATCAACCAATGAACTTGTATGCATATATACATAACCCATGGACACGGACAATAGGGTGGTAAAGGCCTAGGGTGGGGGCGGGGGGCGGGCTGAGAGAGGTTAATGGAGAAAAAAGAAGACATATGTAATACTTTCAACAATAAAGAGGTTTTTAAAACTGCCCAGGATCTTAGAGCTCAAAGTACCAGCTCAGGAGCTTGGGCTCCTTCAGTGATGCTTGTCAAGCCCCCCATTGTAAGCACCTCGTCTGAGGCCACAGAGAAAAGGTGCTCCCCTCCACTCGCCTGCTTCCCTTTCTCCCCGGGAAGCCTCCTGCACACAGATCTCCAGCTCCCAGTGTATCCTGGGAACCTGACCTATGACAGGTGGTCCCAGCATTAAGAGCCCGGGAGGTGGGAGCAGTTTGGCTCTTCCTGGAATTTTCTTATCCCCATACCTGCCCGACTCACCCCCTCAGTGGCTCATCTCCAATGCACCATCGCCGAGAGGACTTCTCTGACAGTCCTATCGAACGTTTCCCTGCCCAAATCAATGCTAGCATGTCACCCTTCCCCCCCTTCTTCTATGCAGTCATCAACATCCGAAATTGTCTTGGTCTTTGCTTTCTTGTTCATGTTCTCCCGCCAGGAGGTAAGCTCCAGAGGAAAGATACCTGCTATGCTGATCACCACTGGGTACCCAGCTTCTAAGCAGCATGATGCAAGCCCTTAAGAAATATCTGTTGCGTGAATGGATGAGAAGATGCACATTCATTCACAGTGGAAAGCACTGGGCTGAGCGTTAAGAGCCTTTACCTCTAGATTGGTTTCTGCCATTAACTACTTGTGTGACTTTAGGGAAGTCCCTTGACCTTCCTGGGCCTCAGTTTTCTCATCTGCAGAATGAGGTGACTATATGTGGAGATTACTGGGGGTTCTGACAGCTCCAGCATGCTATCACTGTACATGGTTTTTCAGCTCAAAATTGCTCTCTCTGGAAACAACATGGGAATCATAGAATTTTTGAGCTGGAAAGGAGCTTCCTGGAGCATTTCCCAACATCCCTTGAGCGTGGGCTCTCAGATGTCAATTTCATGATTACACACATGCAAGAAAAACTTTCAAGTTAAAAGACCCAAAATGCTTAGAACAGTGGTTCTGGAAGCAGGGTCCATCAGGGTCTCCAGATGGCACTGCTGACCACAAGAGTTTGTTCTTGTCACTGATTTATAGCTCCAGCCCTGGCAGGAAACAGAGGCCACCAAGTCCAGCTTCCCACGCAATGCAGTGCCACATGGGAAGGCTGGTTTTGAGGCCTTTCATCCACTGACCAACTATATTGGAGGCCTACTGGCTTAGAGAAGGAAAGAAGAAAGGAAGGACATAAAGTGTCAGGATGACATTATCCCTAAATTAGAGACAAGGAAACGATGCTCAGAGAAGCTGAGTTTAGTCCAGAGCCAGAGGTATGAAGGTGGAGGTGGAACTTGAAGCCAGAGCTGCCTGACTCCAAAATCTGTGCCCTTTCCTCTGCCTCCTCAGGTCTGTAATTACTGTTAACAAAAGAACAGGAGGTCCCTGGAGCCCAGGAAAGAGCTAGGTGGGGCCTCAGAGCCTCTCCTGACCACTGCTGGCTTTAAGCATCATGGGAGACGTAAGCACCCCATCTGAGGCCGCAGACAAAAGGTGCTCCCCTTTCCTGAGCCCTGCTGGTCTGCAGACACACTTGTGGTGGACTGGCCAGTCCAAGCCAACTCTCCCTCTTGGGAGCTGGGTGTGAGACCCAGAGAGTGAAGAATGAGGAAGGCATGTCTACAGGACAGTGAGGACAGTTAAGTCAGGAGCATGGAGAAATCACCTGGGTCCAGAGATGCCTTGGTCTTGATGGTGGCCTATAACCCTGGTGGTGAGCTCTCTTTGGGGTTCGAAGGGAAGCTTTCAGGATAGTTTCTGGAACTCTCTTACCCACCAGTATCCTTATAATTAATCCTATCAACTAGACTATATGTGTTCTCTGTTCCCTGCAGCAAGAATGAGTCGAAGAACTCAGATCAGTGAAATTGGTAACTGGATTCCCACCTGGTAACCACCCCAACTTACTGGTTCTCAGCCAATCCTCATTTCTAGTGTTGACCCCTGAAGGAAATTCACAAGGTTCAAAAAGAATATGACCCATCTCCTAGAGTTAGCTGTGGTAGGATGGGACTGGCAAACCTAGGGGGTATTCTGGCTTTTTCTCTTCCTCCCCACTAAGTTCAAATGGCCAGTAAATCCTTGATGGCTCTACTTCCAAAGTATCCCCAAACCCAACAACTCTCTCCACTTCCACGGGCAAAGCCTTAGTCACACCATCACCATCTTTGCCTGGACTTTTGCAGTAGCAGATGATGGTCCCCTTTTTTCTACTCTTGCCCCTCTAAAATCCACCCCCCCCCCCCCCCCCGCAGAAGTTCAGACTTTCCAGGGGCTTCCCAATACCAATTCCTTAGCAAAGTCCACAAGAGCCTATAGAATCTGGCCCTTGCCTATCTCGTAAACTTCATCTCCCTCTACCCTTCCCCCAACACACACACACACAGCAAGGCCCTTTGATTTTCCTCCAACACAACAAGCTTATCTGCCTCAGGAACTTTGTACTTGCTCTCCCTACATATCTACCTCCTCTCATTGTTCAGGTCTTCCTCAAATGTCACCTCCTCAGAGAAGCCCTCCCTGACCACTCCAGCTCAGTCACTGTCACATTTTGCTCTTCTGTCTTCTACATAGCACCTGTCAGGACCTGATGTGCCCTATTCACTTTCTTGTCCCTAGCCTGGGAATGGCCCCTGATATCCAATAGGTACTTAAGTGTTTGCTGCTTGCCTGACTGACCAGCATTTATCTGACATCCCACCATCTCTGGGGATTCCGATTGGCCTCTGTCATGCTCTGTCTTTCCATTGCTTTCTACCTTAGCAGCTCCCAGGCAGGGGTGGCCCCTGGCTCTGCAGGGCCCATGCTGAGTCCAACGCCTCTAATGCGGATATGTGAACACATCTTTGCTGCAGAAGACAATGCTCCAGCTCTCCCTTCAGTGAATGGAAAAACTAGAATTCCGCCCCTTGGACACAAATAGCCCCATGAATCCCTTGCTTGCTTACTTTTTTTCAGGGTTTATATATATATTTTTTAAATTAAACTTGTTGAGATAATTGTGGATTCACATGGAGTTATAAGAAATAAAAATAGGGAGGTCCCGTGTACCCTTCACCCGGCTTCCCCCAGTGATAACATCCCGTAAAACTACATTAAAATATCACAATATCAAACCTGGATACTGTCATCGATACAGGAAAGATACAGACCACTCCCGTCACCACAAGGATCCCTCGTGTTGCCGTATTTTGCAGCTACCCCCGCACCACCCCCCACCCTGACAACCACTAAGCTAGTCTCTCTTTCTATAATTTAGTCATTTCACTCCTTGCTTTCTTCCCGCACTTTCAGACCCCACAGCCTTGCTGTTGGACTCTTGGCTGACTCGCATCCGCTTGTGGTCAGCCTCAGGTCTGGCCTTCCCTTTCCTCCTGAGTCATCTTGTCTGATCTTAGCTCTTAAATGACATTTTGATTTTTTTAGGACATTCTTTCTAATTCATCCGGGGTTTTTCACGTCAATCTCCATCTTCCTAAGGAGGCAGCATCTGCCTATGCAAAGAGCATGGACTTTGAATCTGTCTCCACTTCTCTGAGCTTCTGTTTCTTCATCTAGACCAGTGGCCGGCAAACTCATTAGTCAACAGAGCCAAATATCAACAGTACAATGATTGAAATTTCTTTTGAGAGCTGAAAACCGACTTCTGCGCATGGGCCACGAAGTTTCAATCGCACTGTACGTGCGCGCCCACACGTGGTATTTTGTAGAAGGGCCACACTCAAGGGGCCAAAGAGCCGCATGTGGCTCGCGAGCTGCAGTTTGCCGACCACGGATCTATACAATGGGGTCATTAATACCAACTTTGCCAACCTGTGGAGATTAAATGACACAATGAGGTGACTGCCCAGTACCCAGCATGTGCAGGCATTCGATGCTTGGTAGCTGGGAGAGGTAATCAGGCACAATTTAAGACCAGCTGCAAATCTCAGCAACTCAACAAAACCCCATCCCTGGAGGGGATTAAAGTCAGAAAGGGCACATGATCCTAGAGCTGAAATCCCACGGTATTTTCATAACAGCTGACAACTGGACTAAGTTATCATCTCTCAAAAAGGTGTCAAGTGCCCTGGCCAGGTGGCTCAGTTGGTTGGAGCGTCATCCACATACCCCAAAAGGTTGCGGATTCGATCCCCAGTCAGGGTGTGCACAGGAGGCAACCAATCAATGTTTCTCTCTCACACCTTTTCTCTCTCTAAAAAAAAAAAATCAAAAAAAAAAATCAATAAAAACGTATCTGTAGGGAGCGGCTATAGGGTTAAGCCTCGGACTGACGTGTTGGCAAAGCCACAAACAAGTCCCAGCTTAGAGGGCACAGCCCTCTTAGCATAATTAAGCTTGACCTTATGATTCTCCCTAGATCTTATCTGGGTAGCTAATGGGC
Organism: Cnephaeus nilssonii; assembly: GCF_951640355.1. NCBI lineage: Eukaryota > Metazoa > Chordata > Mammalia > Chiroptera > Vespertilionidae > Cnephaeus > Cnephaeus nilssonii. Next base: position 73,719,391 of record NC_137078.1, read on the forward strand.
TGTGGGAGGTGCAGTAAGTGCTGCCAAAACAAGTGAAACTCACAAGAACATCGTAACTATGGTGACCACTATCTTGTTTACCTCTGGCTATAAAATAAAGGCTCAGCTTGCCCCCTCCCTCAGGCTCAAGGGTTGTGCTGGTGTGGCACACATATCCTTGGGTGAGGATTAAATAAAAGGGGAGGGGGGCGAGCATTTGGGGAGAGCTCAGGAATGGATCATCAGAAATCTGCCAACCAACAACATTCATCACACAACGTGCTGTGTGCCCTTGCCAAGTTTCTCTACCTCTCTGGGCCTCCACAGGGGAACAAGCCTCAATCTGTGGTTTCCTTGCCCCACGCTTCAGGGTCCACAGAGGAGAGCAAGGTGGGGCCCCACAAAGATCTCTGGCCTCTTCCTCCCCTCGCCCACCAACCCAAAGCGGCCTGTTATTGGTTCTCATATCAAGAATCCAAAAGGGTTTTCCTTTGAAGAGGCTCCGGTGGTTCAAGAACTCTTGAGCCCACATCCTGATCACTGCTGAGGATGACCATTGCTGAGGTTCCTGCGGCTCCAAAGGTCTGCGATCCCAAGTGCTCGCTCTTGTGTACAGTGTGGGCTCTCTGTGGAAGAGGCAGGTCTAAGCTGCAGGACCAGGAAGCCTCCTTTGACCCTGGAGATGCAGGTAGGGCTTCCTATGGGCACTTCTGGCGCCTCCTTCCTAACTAAAGAGTCAGAGGCCCAGAGCATGAGCAGCGGCAGCAGGGTGGTGGGAGCACTGTGCATGTGTGCAAATCCGTGAGGGAGGGTGCCGACTCGGCCCTGACTGTGGGTACATTCGGGGGTGCGAGGACCCCGCGTGAGTTGCAGCATGGCTGACTCCGACACCCAGTTCCAGCAGAGGATCTCCTATGACATCCTTCTCCTGACCAAGGCGGGAGAGGGAGCAACAGTCCACCTTGCTCAGCTTCATAACCTCTGGTGACCCCGCTGGATGCCGACTCGGCCCAAACTTTGGAAACATTTGCCCCCTTGCTTCTCTTATGTCCATCTTGGGAAGGTCAGAGCGGCACTGTCACATGTGACTACTTAAGTTAGGTACAATTTAAAATCCAACTCCCCGCTGCACTTGCCAACGTCAGGTGTGGCTCTGCGGTGGACAGCACAGCTACAGAACAAAAAGTGCGATGGCACGGTGTCCCCTAGAACTGTTAGGGAGGCCTGAGTCCAGTCCTCCCCATACCGCCTTCTACAAATCCCTTTATCAGGGTCCCCACATCCTTATCCCTTGTTCCTAAAGGGCCTGGACTGGGGTGAACCGTGCTCTCCCCCTTCCCCCGCCAAGTTCATGTTCATCCAGACCTCACACTATGACCTTATTTGGAAATAGGATCTTTGCAGATGTAATTAGTCAAGATGAGGTCATACTGGATTAGGGTAGACCCCAAATCCAGCACGACTGGTGTCCTTAGAAAAAGAGGAGACAGAACTCTCACAGGGAGGCCATGTGACCACAGCAGGGCGGCAGTGACACATTCGCATGCCCAGCAGCTCCCAGCGCAGCCGGCAGCTGCCAGACCCTAGGAAGAGTGAGAAAGGCTTTCCCCCACAGCCTGCAGCAGGAGCGTGGCCCTAATGACACCTTGTTCTTGGGCTTTTGGTCTCCAGAACCGCGGGAAATGAATTTGTTGTGTAAAGCCACCCAGTTTGTGGTAAATTGTCACAGCAGCCCTAGGAATCTATAGGGGACCCAAATGGAAACCCCCACATTCTCATCCAGCTCCTCCCTCCTTCTCTCCCAGACATCTCAGACCTCATCGGATCCTTCAGATATTAACCTCCAGGCATGGCACCCACCAAGCTGATCAGATCCCGCAGGTCCCAGGACAAGAGAAGCCAGAGGAGACCTGGCACGGGGGGCGGGTGCAGGTCGCTGGCTGGTGGGGCTCCCCACACGTGCAGGGCCCTCGGTAAGTATCTGGAGACTCCCAGAGAGCCTGCGAAAGCCAGGACCTCCTCTCCATTCAGTCCTAAAACAGTATCACAAGGCTCCCGGAGAGCAACAAGCCCCAGGCAGTCCAGGCAGTGGTTAAACAGTGGAGCCTGATAGCTTACTTTATTAACCAGCTAAATCAAAGAGCTGTGATAGTCTCTGTCCGGTAATAAAACGCAGGAAGGAGCTGAATCACCCACCTATTAGCATAATAGATGTGGCCTGGCTGAGCCTGGGCTGGACCACAACAAAGCCAGCCAGCGTTTCCGCCTCCAACCCTGCCACCTCCTCCGCCCGTCCCGGCACCGCACGGCGCACCTGTCCACATCCACCTGCCCGTGGGTGAGGCTGCATCAGAATTGTCTGTGGTGGCTTGCTTTGTAAATACACCCAGAATTCTCCCTCTCAAACACATTCCCTCCCAACTCCTCCAGGACCCCACCATGACCCCAAACAAGAAGACACCAAACGCCAGAAATCCAGGGTTTATTGAATCACTTCTTTGAGGAAGCAGCCAGCACCAGGTTTTTACAATATTTCATAAACAGGTGCAAAGCCCCCAGATGCAATTGCTGCACAGCATTGAGAAGCCACAGTGCCCCCTAGAACCAGCATCTCCTCTGACCACACGGAGCCAGGAGACACCCTACTTTGTGCCCTGCACCCCACCGTCGCACTGTTCCTCAGGCACTCTCTCCTGTAGCTTTAAAACGGGAAAGAAGGGCATAGCTGTAAAAAGACAGGTGTGAAATCGCTGCCTTCCTTCAGGCAGTGTAGTAGCGGGGCCACTCTGAATGGGTTACCTAATGTTCTGAGCCTCAATTTCCTCACATGAAAATGATGACTCCAAGGACCAGCGTGCACACATGCAGAGCCCTCGGTAAGTATCTAAAGTGCTTAAGAGTTTGGTATATCATAGATGCTCCATTAATGTTACTTATTAATTATTTTGATAAATCGTGTGCCTAACAGACAGTAAGTACTCAACAAAAAATAATTACTATTATTTCTAAAGCAACATCTAGCAAAACCAAGCTCCAGTCTGGCTGGTGTGGCTCAGTAGTTGAGCACCAACCCATGAACCCGGAGGTCACCACTTCTATTCCGGGTCAGGGCCCATGCCCGGGTTGAGGGCTCCATCCCAGTGTGGGGTGTGCAGGAGGCAGCTGTTTCCCTCTCTCTATGCTTTTCCCTTCCTCTCTCTCTAAAATCAATAAAAACACTTTAAAAAAAAAAAAGCTCCAAATGCAATAAAACTTATCATGAAAAAGTTTATGGGAACAGATTTAACTCCACAACTATCCAAATTATAGCCCTCAGAAACATCCCCACTCATGTGAAGAGCAGGGTCCAGAAAGCTCCACGAAGCCACGTGCAACCAGGCTGGCAGCTCACTCCCTGCTGCGCCATCACTGGCTCTTCGTGAAGGCCCCTTGATTTATCACCGCACTGCGCCTGAACTCTTCGGCCAGGAGGTCTGCTCCATTAGGTCCCATTACTTCAGGCCATGTTCGCAGGCAGCCTCTGGGGCTTCGTGCACTTCCATCAGGAAGTCCTGCCGGGAAGAGTTCCAGGTGCCCCTGTGCTAATGCGATTTAGCCTCGCAGCACGCAGGTCCACTGAGAATCCTGACATGAGTTCATTCTTCTTCCCAAGAGAGAAGAGGGCAGGAAGAAAGAAAAGGGAGAGGCATTCTTGCTTGACCTCTCCTGAGATGGTGATGTCCCTTTTCATGTGCTTCTGGGATCTGCCAGTCAGAGGGTGATTTTAGCCCCGCCCTTCTCGCCAGAGTGTGAGGGAGGCACTGAGGCCAGCAGCCTCCTCTTGGCCTGCGATGAGATCTGCAGCTGGGATCTGGCCACCTGGCGCTGACCTGGGGGGACCTCAGATTCATTCGCCAGAGCTTTCCGGAATGGGCATTTGGTATGCAGAAGGGTTTTTATTTCAAGTTAAGGCTTTTCTTACACTCAAAAGCAATTTACCCTGGAAATTATTACTATGAAGACAAGAATGAAGGATGCACGCATTTAGCTACAAGTCAGCTCCATTCTCCCTGACAAGCCACCTTCACGTCCTCCCAGAGCAAAGAGCTGAGGAAACACGAGAAGTGGGCACACCCGGTACACAGCAAGGCCCAAATTTCATGGCATATGTGCCTTTCCAGATGACTGCATGGATACGCTCCATAACACATTGTTAAAGTGATAATTAGCGATAGACTTGGTATGAATATTCCAAATAAAATTTCTCTCCACAACAGTTGATGGAGACAAAGGGCATCACACAAAATGTAAGAAGTATCACAGGGATTTGTGTGTGTGTGTGTGTGTGTGTGTGTGTGTGTGTGTGTGTGTGTTTAAAAAGGCATTGGGAATACATCACAAGTTGATGTCAACACACTGAACATCTCAGGATCCATTTTCAATGGAAGGTACGTGAGCATGTATATTTCTCCCTCAGTGCTGAGGAAATATAATATGATGCCCCCCTTCACAAAACACCAAACTCCAAGAAGAGAAGAGAAACCCAATTCTGGAAGTTACTCTTCTGTTGCCCTGCTTAACAGCAGCTAAGGATACTAAAGATGCGAAGTGATAAAAACAAAACAGAGGGAACGCGAGGAATCGGCATAAAGTAACTCCAACCAGGGTGACTCACACTTGAAGAGAGAGAGAGAGAAGGCTTTTATTCATGCTTCACATTTCCCCCCCAAATGAAACTGCTGAAGGCTGCAGCTCTGCCCCCACAACCTTTACACACATTCCCATTTGTTAATTCATCGTGATTCTGCTCCACATGGAGCAGCGGTGCTGCCAATGGCACCCTCCCTCCCCTCCCCACTGCCTAATTCTCGAGGGCAGACAACAGACTCCAGGCATCCAAAGCAACGAGAGTGAGGAGGAAGCGAGGGAACCTCTGACACCAGAAGAACAAAAGGAGGGTCCCCAGACCCCACTGCGTGGCCGCGGATGGAGAACCAGCGCCGCTCAGGGGCCTGGAGAAGCCCACCCTGCGGGGCTTAAAGAGCACACGGAGAGGAATGCAATCAGCAGTGCCACCGTGTCTCCTCTGTTATCGGCAGGGACCCTGTGCTTACTCAGAGGGGATATCCCATTTGAAGGGTGACGCTGAGCTCAGGAGGGAAATCGGGGGCAGCGTGCACACATGCAGAGCCCTTGGCAGGCAGAAGCCCTGCTGCCTCCCCGCAGTCCTCCCGGACATCACCCGACACCACTTCCTGCCTTAACTGGCTATGGAGTCCAAGAACATCCTAAAGCCATCTCCACACCCCCTTCAATTTCTAAACGAGGAAACCGGAGACCAGAGATGTTGAATGATGTGCCCAACACCAAGGCTTGAGAACAAGTGGCAGGACTGGTTTCAGACCTAGGACCTTCACTGAGCGTCAGTCTTACTTTTCTATTAAAACGATGCTACTCCCTTCTTTCCTTCCTTGGACTAAATTAACGTCCAAACCACGGAATTGTCTTGGAAGGAGTAAAATTAAACATTTAGATAAGAGTTTTGAGAAAGGAAAAAGTACCATCTAGTATAGGATAATCTCAGCACTGTGGACCTCCCAGTCCTACCCGGCTTCTTCAGGACCTGAGGGAAGCCCGCCTCAGTGCAGAGGGGCACCAGGAGCAGCGGGGCGGGGAGAGGGAAAAGGGGGGGTTGGGAGGCAGGGCTGCAGGCAGCCCCCAGGACTCACACTTCTGCTGCAGAGCCTTTGCCCTGCCTCTTCCTTCTGCAGGTGCTACTTCCTCGGAGACCATGGCGTATCCGCAGGGCTCAGTCTCTCTCCTCCTTCAAGTCTGTAATCATATGCCCCCTTCTCAATAAGGCCCACACTACAGTCTTTAAAATGGTACCCTGAGACTCCCCATCTCCTGCACCCTACTTAATTTTTTCCATAGCATTTATCACATTCTCAGACTATATAATGTACTTATTTATTATGTTTTTTTGACTACCACCTTCCATTTCTAAAGAATATACACAAGGACAAGGAGTTTTATCTTTTTGTTCACTCTGGATTCTCCTGGGTCTAGAATAGTACCCGGCACATAATAGATGCTCAGTAAATACTGGTTGACTAAATGAATGAACAAATAATTGCTCTGTCCCTTTGCTTCTCGTCCCTCCACTCTCTCCCTCAGCAACAACCACCTACTTCACACACACACACACACACACACACACACACACACACACACACAGAGCTTTCTGCTTTTTTCTCTCTTCTCTACCTGTACCCAGGCCTACCACTAAGATCAACAAGGATAGTTTAGGCTAAACTTAAAAATTCAGTAATAATATTGCCAAGCCCTCCATTAAACACTCATATTTTATATACATATGGAGTTTTATATGCATTAAAAAACCTCTAGAATGATACACAAGAAACGGATACCACTGGATATGTCCGGGGACCCAGATGGTTGTGCTTTTATACTACTTGAATTCTGAACTATGTGAATATACTTAACTATTAAACGTGTTTAATTAAAAGTAAAAATGGGGGGGATCCTCACATATTTCTCCACTCTTGTCCTCAATGCCATGTTAGTACCCATTTTTCTGGGTGAAGGTCACTAAAACGCTGTCTGCCTTGGGTGAGGAGGGCGAGGCAGGGTGGCAGTTCTTTTCTCTAGTTCCCACATTTTCTTAAATGAGATTGTTACTTTTATGAAAATGAAATAATGGGAAAAGTTTCCATCAAGCAGAAGGATATGAATTAATGCAAGTTCCCCTACATACATAAAACATGGAGACTTTGTTTCAACTCATGAATCCCTTTACCTTTAATTTTGCTCACTCCCATTTGGATTTCTCATTTAACAGATTTCCGAATATGTTGCCTAAGATGGTGCTAAGGTCTCTGGAGGTGAAAATGAAGGACACAGACAATGCCTTCAAGGAGGTGGTACCCAGGGAGGATGACCACAAGCAAGCAAGTCTCACTGCCTAACAGACACTCGAAAATGACAGCTGAGATGAATGGGCCAGTGGATCGTGTGTGACTTCAGACTGGTACACATTTTCTGCCCTGAGATGTCTAACTGAACTTACTCCACAAGGGAGTACATGTGGGTCATTAGGCATTGACCTTCTCTAGGCTGTGATTTTCCTAAGGATGGAATCCCTATTATTTAATTCATCTTGGTCTTCTCATCCTCCAACTTGGCACCTTGCAACAGTTGCTGCTCCATAAATGGGTTATGAATGAATGAATAACTATTTCTCAGTAGACAATGAGGAACTGCAAGATATACCCCAATTCCACACTCAGACACCACCTCTCCCTCACTCACCATCTGCTGAACTCCACCGTCATTCATAGCTATGCTCTGTCCTGGGCAAGGCAATGTAGGCTGAGTAACCCGAGTGCGGATATGGGAAGTCCCCTAAGAAAAGGCACGTGTGCCTTCCCAGTGTCTAATACATTTAGGCACAAAGTAGTTAATGCTGGCTCCATACTTTGAGGTCTTTGTAACTTTCGTTAATTGTCCTTTGATCTCTTTCTGGGGAATTACCTTAAGAAAATAATCCATGTGAAGATTAAACTAGAACCACGGTCATTCGTGCTGCTTAAAATAGAAGAAAGCTGGAAACAATCTAAACGCCTGTCCATGTGTGATTAGGTAAACAAAGACAGTACATCTCTGTAATTGGGGATAGTACTCTTACATTACAGTGGCTACAGACTCATGTAACTCGTGGCAAAATAATAATAATAAAATAAATGGGGATGTGCATTCTTTGAGCTATATCCATGAGGCTTTATTTCTTTACACAAAATTATTTAGCACCCTCATTTTTTTGTAAATTACAAGTGGCCTCAGTTTCCTCTTCTGTAATTAAAGGTATCACTTGATCATTTTTTAAAAGCTTGTATAGAAAAGCTGTTGTGATAAGGCATTAAATGACAATGAATGTTATCAGAGAATATGTGTGGTGCTGTGACATTAGTTACATGTGTATGTACATGTGACACTAGAGCCTAGACAGGGATCTGGGAGGCTCTTCAACAGTCGCAGTGGCTGTCTTTGGGGCAAGTAGGATTAGGGGATGGTTTTCTCTTCTTCCATTTGTCTTTCTGATGCTTAAATCATAAGCATGTGCCACTTTACAATACTGAAAATAACAACCAAAGTTACTTTGGTTGCAGAAAGAAAAGAACAACGCCCCTGGATTAGGAGAGACTCTAAAAGGTGAGAGTAAGAGTTGTGAGAGTAAAACCAGCTGAAACATGGAAAGAAGCCGGGCCTCGCTAATGCTGCTTTCTCCCAGGGAGGGAGCCGGGCTCTAGTCACCTCCAAATTGACAAAGACTACACTTTCTCGCACACATCCAGCCAAAGCACGTCTGCCAAATATGAGGTCCCCACCAAGAGAGGCAGAGTCGCCACTGTGTGAGTCTCACCTGGGACAAGGCAGGGAGGGGAGAGGCGCAGGGAGCCGATGGCAGGAGACACTGACCAGGCCAGGTAGCAACTGTCAGAGTGGACCCTGTTCACCAACGAAACAGGTGTGACATGAACTTGGCAACTTCTGAGACACAGGAATGTCTAGAGGTGCTTCTAACCTAAAGAGACCCAGTTTCGGGTAAGACTGTTGAATCCAGCACTCGGAGGCAGAGGACGTTAACATTTCCTCATAGAGCAGGTTACCCAGAACTCCCAGAGCTGAAGCAGGAATCGCCTGCTGAAAGGCGGACATGAGATCGTCACAGTCCATGGGGAATGGCATCCAGGATAGAATCCAATGCAGGAGGGAAATTCTCTTCTCACAATATCCATTGGCAAAACTGGCCGCAACTCAATAGACAATTTCCTCAGGGGCACTCTAAAGAACGTTAGGACTCGTGCTGCATCCTTGGCTTCTCTGGTCTTTGTTCCAGCATTTGCAACTGCAAAGTGAGAAAGACCCCTGTGTGTGCTCCATTCAGTGGCTCCTGGACAGACAGCTCGGGAACTGCTGTGGGTGGCTCCTGGTCATTGCTGGCATCTGCAAACAGGGAGAGTGCTTATCACAACGGGACTCAACCATTCTCCTGCTTTCATCATGTCAACACTGAACAGAAATGAGACAGAAGCTGGAGTGGGCAGTGGGCAGGACGCAGCAGGAGCCTGGGGAGGGAGGCAGTACAAGAGGTTAACCAGAGAAGCAGGGCCAATGGAATAGCAGGAGGAAGGGAGGAAGGACGCAGGGATGAAGCGGCACGGTCAGAGAGGAAGGATTCAGAAAGGGGCAGAAGGTGTGAGCAGAGAGGCAAGGCCAGCATGGGCTGAAGAGCTCAGATTCCTCGCCATGCCCTGTCACCTCCTGCTTTACCATCTGCCTCCCATTCTTTGTCTTCTGGCCCAGTAGGGGGTCATCCCAGCCCCACCTCCCAATTCCTACCTACTCCTAGCCCAACTCTAAGCCCTACCAGAGAAACAGACTTACCGCCACGGTTCTTGGGCCTGCAAGTCCCCAGTTCCAGCCGTCCTTGGGGCTCCTGCCGGTGTGGGTGCAACCCTTCAGGTGTTGGTTTCCTCAGTATTGCAATCTGTGCTTTCCAGAATCTCCTTTCTTCCCATTCTTCAGGAAGATGTCAGGACGTTTTGTCCCTTGACTGGACAAGATCCAGCAGGAGTAGGCAACGCACGGCCAAATCCGAGACACCAGACTGAGAGGGACAGGGAGGGGAAATGGGACAGTCCTGGGTGATCTGGACCATCTGGTCACCTCAGTCTAATTTTATGAGTGGACAAGGAGACCAAATTAGATCAGAACTCAGTGTACAGCAGAGTCACGAGATTACTTTCTACTTGGGACTGAAGACCTTTTGTCACCACTGATCGTCCAAACACAGGTGCAAGCAGATCTATCTACCGAAGACTTATAAACCAGGACAGTTTCATAACTGAAAAGTGTGTGAACCCTAGCCATAATCAACAACCTGCTCCACTTAGATCAGCCTCCACGAAGCACATCGTTGCGCCCTACATCTAGGCTCCCTCCAGGATGAGTGTCCCCCTGCTAACACCTCCTCTAAGTAGGTGCTCGCCTGGAAGAATGGACAAGACATGATGCCAACCAGTAGAGCTTGGGCCCAATCCCAGCATGAGCCAGGAGCTTGCCTCGTGCTTTATGGCCACAGGACTGACTGTTCACCAAGCCAAGCTGGATAAACATCTTATAAACTCGACCATTTCCTGTGACCATAAGAATGGCTAAAATGTAAGAATCCGCTACTGGCAACCCCAAATCTTAAAGCATATACTCTGCGCCACTTTTTCTCCAACTTTAGTGTGCAGCAGAATCAACCGGAGGCCTTATTCAAGGAGATTTTTTTATTCAGTCGGTCTGGTGTAGAGGCTGAGAATTTGTATTTCTAACAAATTCCCAGGTGCTGCTGCTTCTACCTCTGGTCTGGGGACTACACTTGGGAACCACTGGTCCACATCCAGGGCGGGTAACAGTATACCTGTCTTCTATTAAGGAACCTCCAGCATACAAATGACTCACTTTCACTTAGCACTTTAACCTCACCCAAAGCTGGGGCACAGAAGGCTGCCACACAAAGAGAACTACTGACAAATTCATTCAATCTAAGGCCTTAAAAGAAAAAAGAAATAAAAAGCAACTAATCCAAGCGGACCTCGCTCCCACCTCCTGCCAATTACTCTATCGCATCACCCTTCCCTAGTTTCTGTGTAGCCCCCGGCACCGTGGAACCTTTTGGTCACCATTGCCTGGCTCACTGCCACCTGACACTAGGACGAGAGCTCCAAGAGAGCGGGCACTTTGCCTGTCTTGTTCAGCACTGTAATCCCAGCGCCTAGAACACTGCCTGGTGCTTAGCAGCTTCTCCATACATGCCTGTTGAATGAACAAATGAATGTACCAAAGAATCAAACAGCCTAAGACACTAGGAGCAGCATCTTCCAGTGTGGTTCCCAAAGTTGGGTTTGAGATTTTCCTCCCAATTTCTTTCCCTGTTGACAGTAAAAGCTGGACTCCTTGTGCTTCCCCAGGATGTAAAGGAGAGATGTACCTCAGCCTGGCTCTCGGTGGCAGGAGAAAGAAGACAGGAAATCCCAGGCCTGGGGCTGGTGCTGAGTCACTTCCCAGCTCTGGTGCCCTTTCACACAGAAAGGATGCTGATGAGTCAGCTCTACCTGGAAATAGGACTTGGGAGGCAACAGGTGTAGTAGAATGATGTGATGTTTTAGAGTCTCGAGATTTGGGTTCAAACCCTGGGCAAGTCATTTAAATCTCCCTGTGTCTCAGTTTCTTCATCTGTAAAACAGGGATGGTGAATATACCCCAAGGTATAGCGTACTTGTGAGGTTCAAGGAAGTTAGGATATATGAACATCTTGGTAAACAGTAAAAGACTGTAGTTTGCCTGTAAATGATTACTAATAAGACCATGTAGTCTCTGGAGGGATCCAAGTCGGTGACATATTTCAGGATGTGCATCTCCACCCAGCCCTACCCTGCTGCCTCTCTTAGTTCTGCCCAGTATCCCCAGACCCCAACCCCAGGCTGCTGCGCGGAAGCCCCAGCCCAACAGTAGCAGCCCTGGAGCTGGCACTGGCCACCCGGAGCCCCAGTGGCGCTGCCAGCAGTGTCGCAGCCAGAGGCCACAGCCAGTGGCGATGCGGCCAGGAGGGAGCCCAGGCGGAGACCACTGTGGGAAGCCGCAGAGGAGCACGGGACCAAGCAAGTGGTAGGAAACCAGCTGAGATCCCTTGACTTTTGGCCAAAATCCTCTGGATAGCCCAGAGTCCCAGAGACGAGAACTTCAGAGACGCCAAGGCTCCCCTCATCAGCAGGCCCTGGCTTCTCTCACCAGGCTCAGGGCCTTGGGGTTGGGGGCGGTCTACACTCATTCTCCCCCCCCCCCCCCGCCCTCCCCAGGTCTCCTTTACCCTGAATGAACCAGTGGGCTGCATTAACCAGTTCCCCATTAATCACATTTTATGCTCCAGGAAAAGAGGCTCTTGGCCATAAGGTGCCCTCACGCTGCAGGTGTCACCTCTCCTGGCCAGTCACTCCCACACTGTTTCCACTCCTTAAGTGACAGCCTTCAGGACAAATCTGCAAGCAGCGTGACTTCTCATCCCTTTGACCAAGAGTTCGATTCGCTCAGGTAACTAACCACATACAGCTGGGCCCAGCCTTCGTGCAGCCATGTGCTGCGTGCCCGGGAGGACAAGCACAGCCATGGGTTCCTGCCCTTGACCAGCATGTGATCTGCTTGGAGGCACAGAATTCATCACCACCACCATGAACTGCTCTGTTGACTGCAGAAAAGAAACACACGGGGTGGGGAGTAAGGGCATCTTTACTAGGTCATCTTCAGTGGCTGAGTTCTCCTCTGGCTTCGAAATGCTGTATTGATTGGGGCATCTGGGCCATGGGCAAGTTCTTTGATTTCTGGCAATGTTATGAAGTTGATTGCTGCTGGTGGTTGCTTGAATCAGGAAAGTTCAGGGAGGTGTCATGTATCAAGGGGCTTGAAGAACGAAAGAATTTCAACATGTAGAAAGGGCGAGAAAGGGAGCTCCAGGCGAGGGAAGTGAGTGAGGCAGAGGGCGCTGAAGGGTGTCTGTAACCAGGGCAAGGCCAGGACGTGGGGCATGGAAAGAATGGAAGCTGGTAGGGCTTGAGGCACCTATGAGCTCTCCAAGGTGAACTGCTCAAAAGCCGCAAGTCTCCACAGGCCACCCTCAGCTCTGCGCTGACAGCAGTCTATGAACGATGATGAAAGTGTGAGGGTGCCGAGGGAGAGGACCAGCGAAACACATGTGTTGAGGATCCCTGGCTTTCAAAGGATGAGGAGAGAAAGGTTCCAGAGAGGTAGGGGGACCATGGAGCCTTAATCAGCCTGTCTTCTCACTGGGCCCGTGCCAGGGACCCCAGTGCCCTCCGAGGATGAAGACATTCCTGCCTTGTCCTCTCCCTCTGCCCCCACACCCGGCTTCCAGGCTTGGCTGGGGAGGAGCAGCAGGACTGTGACTCCAGGCAAATCTCGGCAGGCAGGTGGGGACCTGCTCACAGGAACACCCAGCTGTCTGGGGCAAGTGCTGGAGGAGGGGTATCCGCTGGCCAGAAATGGGTGTGAAGGGCCCATGGTCTCTGGTTTCGGGTTGGACAGGGCTGGCTGTGGACTATCCCACTGGAGAGAGAAGAGCCTCACTCCTACCTCTGCTCCAATTCGCCTCCCCCTGTCCCATGGACCTCTCTGCTGTTCCCCCCTCGAGCTTCTGTACAGACCGATCCCTTTGTCTGTGCTGCACTTCACGGCTTCATCTCGTCATATCCTCATTGCATTTCCAAACCTGACTCCAAACTCGCCTTTTCCATGAAGCCCCTGACTCTTTTTTAATATGCGTATTTATTTTATTTTATTGAATTTATTGGGGTGACATGGTTTAATAAAACTATATAAGTTTCAAGTATACAGTTCTATAATACATCACCTATATATTGCATTATGTGTTCACCACCCCAAGTCAAGTCGCCTTCCATCACCATTTATCCCCTATACCCTCTTCTACCTCCCCACCCACCTTTCCCTCTGGTAATCACCATGCTGTGACTCTTTTGGTTAATATCACTCCTTTGCTCCCAGGCTCCCAGAGTACACTGTTCTCACAATACTTTCCACATTCTGAAATTATCCATGGCCCTGTCTCCCCCACTGGACCATAAACACCCTCAGATCAGAGTCTCCATCAGGGGTCACAGATTCAAGTGCACACAGGACCACATGGGTCATACAAATGGGAGAAGCAGCTCATTTGTGGGACTCGGATGGTAGCTATTTTGGTGTTAGGCAGACAGTTGGGAGTCCTAGGATCTGCGAGAAATTAGAGGGACTGGCCTTACCTGAAGGGGAAAATAATACCTTGTGGGAACGTGGGCCAGAACTTCACATTTTGGGGGAGAAGCCTGATATCAGCGGTATCAGCGTTTGCACATGAAATCACCCCATTGTTATGTGTCAGCAGTGAATGCAAATTTAAGACACCATGTTGTGGGCCAATAAAATGCACCTGCAGGCCAGACCAGCTCAAATGCCACCGGTTTGCAGCCTCTAGATTTATTTCTGCATCCCCTGTGCCTGCCACATTATAGATACTCAATAAATGTTTTTTGATTGAAAAGCAAATGCATGAATGAAGGAAGAAACAGAAAAGAGGAGCAGATGGGTGGAAGGGGGGAAACAGGAAGGATGGCCAATTGTCATGATGCCAAGTGGTGGGTCGGCAGCTTCAGGTGACCCTCCTGCCAAGCTGTCAGTGTGAACACCATCCTGGTCTCACTTGCTGGCTGAGGGGGGATGGAAGACTAGAGGTCTGTGATCCCAGAGTCCGCAAACCTCTTCTCAGAAGGCACTACAGTAAGAAGCTCTTGCTGCAGCTAAAACGCACATGCTGAAAGCAAGCCTGTGTGCACACACTGATGAGCAAGGTGTGCGGAAGCTGGAGGCTCAGCACGGAACTTCCGATGAGGCTCAGCTTTTGCTGCATGTTACAGACATGTTCAGGAAAGAAAGGAGGAATAATTTTGCCATTTGGAGGGTGCAGAGGGGGAAGAAAGGAGTCGTCAAGCCAGACTTCTCTGTCTCTAGCCAGAACTTCCTGCTCTGCTGCTGCCTTGCTAACCCTTAATGCTTTGGGGAGGGCATGCGTGAGCCTGGCGTGGACCGTGGCCTCCAGGAACACCACCGGGAGGGAGTGGTGTGCCAGCGTCCATGTGGAATGCCTGGGGTTGCAAAAGAAAAGTTTTTTCAGGTTCAACTGAGTTATAATTTATTTTTTCTAACTGATCATTACTGCTGCCGGCTCTATAAATAACCACCTAGGGAGTCTGCTTTTCTGCTCCCAAATCCTCAGAAAGCATTGCCAGGGTCTCTGTGGTTTCTGGCCTGCCAAGCACACAGCACATTTCTTCCCCGTGCAGTCCTTCAGGGAATCCTCCCGCAGCGCACGCCAAGGAATCTGCCGAGTTCTGCCCAGCTCAGTCCTCCCCGTCCTGATCCAATTCCTCTCCTCCAAACAGGCCCCCCACTCCACAAGAGGCCTCGCTCCCCGGACACAGGGGGTTCCCTGGCCAAGGTCCTGCTTCTCTCTGTTTACCCCAACTGTAGCCCCTTGGTGCTCAGAAGACAAGAGTTATTTGTAGCACAGAAGTCCAACTGCAGCATCATTCGAGCCCAGGGAGGGAAAGAGGGCTCGTCTGATGGTGTCACCGACAAAGTATCAAGGTTCAAGACAGGCCCGGGAAGGATGGCTGTAGTTTACATGGAATCAAGATAAATCATTTCAAGGAGAATATATTCAAGCGTGACTCGGTTTAATCAAGTATAAAAACAAAAAGTATGTTCCTGCTGCTCAGAAGAATGTACGTTTGTGTTTTTTCTAAATGACATGGAATTTTCTCTTTAAATAGACAAGGAACCTATAGGCAGAAAGACCCACCATGTACCAAGCACTGTGCTGGGCCCTTCAGGTGCAATGTCTGTTTTATCTTTACAACTTGATACCTTGGAGGCAGGCATTCCTATGCCCATTTGTAGATGGGGGATCCAAGGAAAGGGACTTGCTTAAAGTTATGCAGAACAAAAGAGTGAGGAGTGATATTCAAGCCCAGATTCATCAGATCCCAACGCCTAAGTGTTTCACTACTACACCCTGCTGCCTCTCTAGCTAGAAGACCAGGATTTAAAGACCTATTTATTTTCTAATTTTCAGATTAAAATGCAGTTCAGAAAGCAAGGAAAGCTTGGATACCTAACCACAAGTCATTAATAGCCATATTTGAACTTTTTGAACAGTAACCTCTCTAACAGGTCAATTATGAAATCTTAAGTGCTCAATCTTTCACCATTTATTAAGAAAATGACCATAAAGGCTATAGTCATTCACATGACTCTAACCGTCTAAAAATAATACCTTGTGTATTTTGGATAGGTTTTAAAAACAATAATTTCTAATATTAACAAAACAATTTAAAATGTTAGTTTTCACAGTTATTCAACCCTCCAAGGCAGGTTGGGCAGCCCTCTGTTCACTTCGATAGCATTCTGCACTCCCCCTGTTGGCGGTACCAGCAATACCACATTCGAATGGCCTGTTTCCTCTTCTGTCTCTCCTGCTAGGCCTGTGATCCCCCAAGTTTTTTGGTCATGTGCCCTAGCAGTGAAAATCTGTGTATACCCACATCTGTATACACGTGTTTCTTTATAAATTACATTCATACTCTGTCATTCACAAAAACAAAAAGAAAAGGTGATACATGTATGTGTTTATTGACCTATGTATCTATTTGTCTATTTTATTTTCTTCCTGCCTCCCAGTGGACCATCTCACCTTTCATGGCTCCAACATGCATGTCTCGCTTTGGAGACCACTGCTCTGGGCTATGTGTCCAGCATCCTTCATTTATTCATCCTCCTCCCCATTTCTAGTAGCACCTACTCTGTTCGAGGACCATGCTGGGCACTGGGGATACCACGGTGAACAAGAGGACAAGAATTGTGTTTTCCATGGAGTTTACAATCCAGTGGGTGAAACAATCCTATATAATAAAAGCCTAATATGCAAATTGACTGAATGTCAGAATGACCAGTCACTATGACACTCACTGACCACTAGGGGGCAGATGCTCAATGCAGGAGCTGCCCCCAGCCCGCAGGCCCCAGGCCAGCCAAGGTGGGTGCCAGCGGGGGACCCCTGGTCACCATGCAAATTGGCCCTGATCACCGGCCAGGCCTAGGGACCCTACCGTGCACGAATTTCATGCACTGGGCCTCTAGAGTCAGATAATGCCAGATCGTGATTAAATACCACAAAGAAAATAAAACAGGGGGATGTGATAGAATGTGATGGAGAATGACCGTGGGAGTGAGAGGGAAATCACACTGGATGAGGAGCTCAGTGGCGGCCTCGTGAGCTACACGATGAGCAGGCTGCCTGCTCAGGTCCAGAGGGAGCGTGAGTGTTCTGAGTGGAGAGAATGTCAAGGCCAATGTGGCTGGACTGTAATGAGCTGGTAGTAGGAGAGGCTGGAGAAGTTAAAAGCTCAGGCTGGGGAGTCCCTGGCAGAGATGAATTCTAGCCCCGCTGCCTACTGACTGGTGTGACCTTGGAGATTCATGCCACATGCTGCCCAGGGTTATAAAGGAGCTATGAAAAGGACTAAAAGAGTAAATATGTGAAACATCAACATCAGTTAGAAGAATGCCCAGCACACAGTTTGAATCAATAAATGGCAGCCCTCGGTGCCTGTTTACTTGTTTATAATTCCGCTGAGGCAGAACTTCTGGCCCAGCTGGGCATGGCCAGGCTTCCCTGCTGATCCAGAGCAGCTGTCACCATGCCCGGCCTATCAGAAGAGCTCAATGAAAATCTGATCAATGAATGAGTGTCAATATGGGTAAAGCAAGAAAATAAAAATGGGTAAATCTTACATAAAATCAGAGTTTGGCTGAAGATAAAAGATAGATTTTGTTTAAACCAAAATTTTTTTTTCTAATTATAAAAATAATGTCATGGATAGTCTGGGAATCTTTGACATTTTAAACAGAAATGGGATCATATTCTATATACCACTTAGTACATATTTTCCATTCCACATGTCTGTTATGAAAGGCAGTGGAACATACAGGTTAAGAATGTGGGCACACATAAACTAATTACTAAAATTCTGCAACACAACAAAAATATATCATATTTTTTGCCAATCTGACAAAGAAATAGGTATAATTTTGTGTCATTTCGTCTGGACGGCTATTGTTGTTGTGTTGGCTATCATCATGTGTGTGTGGGTTTTTTGGTTGTTTTTTTTTTTCACAACCTAAGGGAAGAGAGGTCAGTGCTCATAACTAAATTAACATTCTCCCCACCAGTTGCATGTTTTAACCATTCTTGCGGCACACAGGTTGAAAATCACTGCTCTAGACAGAGTACCTGGATGTGCATCCCGTCACCACCACTGGCCACCTATATCATCCCACTGAAGTGACCAGCCCTCTTCATGGCTCAGTTCCTTTATCTGCAAAATTGCCCAAAAACCACACCTACCTCACCTGGTCCGAGCCGTGCAAATCAACAGCTGGACTCAAGCCCATCAATATCAGTGGCCCCCAAATTCCCCAAAATGGATTTGCTGCCTGACATCTTTCACGAGCCTCTGCAGAAGAACGCCCGAGTTACATCAGAAAGAAAAGTCAAACTGACAAGGCTATGCCTCTCGTACATGAGAACATGCCACAGTGCGGGGCATGTGTCCTTAAACCTTCCCCTGGCACGATGGAAAACCCTTTGAAGGCCCCAGATCAAATCCTTTTGCAGCAAACAACCTTCACGGTCAAAGTCAATATAGCACAAAGACTTCCAAGGTGTGGCCAGGGCCTGTTTACCTCAAGCCACATTGGTATAACTTTCTTCCTTGCTTTGCATTTGGCTTTGGTACAATAATTTGACATATAACGCCCTCCTTATCCCACTGCCCCACAAGTATTTACACAGCAATTTTCTCCTGGGCTGGTCTGAAGCCTGCTAGGACTTGGAGAATTCCACTGTGTTTGTAGTAAGCAGACACCTGGATCCAGATTTGCTGCTTGTCTGCTTGTAGAGAATAAACTGTTCTTGGATTGAAATGGGTCTGACCATATCTGGCTCCATCAGCCAGAACGGTGCAGTGTTTTCAGCCTACCCTCTGCATTTTCACTAAGGGGATTTTTCCCCCCTAACATCTCCCACATTTCGGCTATCACGGTTGGAGTTTCTCTCTGGGTTTGGTCCCAAAGGCAAAATGGCAGTTGGCAAGAGAATGTCCACATCTCTTAGGTTGCTCCTCTAAGGAAGAAGTCACACGTGGGGTGAGAAGCCTGGCAGACTCTCCTGTGGACACACCTTACGCACACAAACCTGGAAGCAGCCGAGCAGTAAGACTGGCAGCCAAAACCAAGCAGAAAGAAGAACGCCTTCCAGGAGGGAGGTGGAATCAGATGGAGGCAAAGCCAGGGCCAGGTCCTTGGCAACATGAGTGAAATCCTAACCCGGGAGGGAGGAGAGTGTTACTGCCAGCCCCCGAGCGCGCCCTGAGGATGGAGGGTGAGGAGGGGAGAGCTGTGTGCTGTGCAGAACCCGTGGCTCGGCATGTGACCCTCAGTTATGAGCCCATTGGCCAACGAGTCCAGAGAAAGCCCACACTCCACTTCAGGCTGGGGACCACGTCACAGCTGAAGAGAGTCGCTCTGTCGCTGGCCTCAGCAGTGCACTTCCATCACTCCAAAAGAATCTGTGGAGGCCTGTGTGCACGCTGCCCGGGGCCAAGCACTGGGGCCGATCAAAGGAAATGCAAGACCTGGCTGCTCTGCTCTCAGGGCTTATGATTTAATCGAGGAGATGACGCTCACCACAGTAGCTGGTGACACAGCAAATGAGGACCAGAAAAGAGATTCCAGCAGTGAGTGCCGCTACGGCCCAGGAGGGCAGCAGGCATCCTCAGGAGGAGACAGCGGCCTTTGTGGGAACATGGGTTGTGTCTAACCTTGGACATGGGGAAGGGTCAAGCAGGTGGATGAGAAGTTGGGCTGGCATCTGGGGAAGAGGGGAGGCTATGCGTGGTGGGAAAGGCCAGCGGTGCATGCTGCCTGCACTCCTGGCCAGGACGAGGACTTGTGTGAGGGAGGCAGAGACGAAGAGAATTTAATAGGGAGGAGAGAGGCCAGATTTCACAGAGGTCTGAGTCCCACACAGAGCAGGCTGGGCTGTATCCAATACGCAGGAGGGAGCAGCTGGAGCCTGTGAAGAGCAGATTAACATAATTAAAGGAGAATATTACAGACTTCAGCTTTTTGTGGGGATGCAGAATAGGCTACAAGGGGAGAGAAAGAGATCTGGTGATACCAAAAAGCAAATATCTAAGGTGCTTGGAGAAGAATCAGTAAGGGGGCTTAAGGATGAGTCAGAGGCGATTCTAACTTTTGCAAGTGGTGGCTTCGAGGTAGAGGGGGTATTGTCAAAGGTGAAGAAACAGCTTGGAGCTGAGGAGGTAAGAACTGATGAGTTCAGATTTGGACAGTTAGGGCAGTTTTACAAAAAGATCTTAAAAAGGCCACAACATCCAAAAGGCAGCCATCAACTGTCAGCAGGGGGCCACAGGTGATGTTTTGTCATTTCTGTTAAAGGGAATTAAAAAAAACACACCACATAGTTGAAGTGCTATCTAGCATCAACGAAGCTTCTGTCTGTCCAAACAAGTGACCACCCTCTGCCTCTCCTGCTCGCCATCTGCCCCTCCGTTTATCAGACCATGGTTGAGATTAGCCAGAGAGAAAAGACACAGAAACACTCAGAAATTAGGCACACTCAGATTCCTAATCCTCCCTTCCGCTGCAGGTCTGTAGGACTTAATCATTTTCACACTTTTCCCCATGCTTACAGCTCAGTGTGTAAGTACTGAGTCATCTCTTTTCCTCTCCCCTTCCCTCCCCCCTCATTCCCTCCCACCAGCACTACCTCATCCTCCTCCATCCCCCAACGGGGCTAATATCGTGGCGTGCATTTCTCCATCACATTACTGTGCACGCTCCACCTTTCCCGTCCCCTCCCAGCTTGTCTCCTACTTCTTTAGAAATACTGGGCGTCTAGGAGACAAACTGCAGGTCCAGCAGGACAGAGGACCACAGACTTCAACAAAGACAGGCAGCCTGTTGTGAAAGGCGCATTGAAGGCAAGTCAGGAGACTTGAGTTTTTGGAGTCAGGCGAGGGGATCAGATAAAGATCCTTGGAGACAAGGGGCTCCTGATCACCCAGCGTTTGCTGACGTAGAGACGTGTTTTCTCACTCCGCAGATACAGATGGGAGATAAGCAGTTCCCTTTCAGAGAGGTAACCCCGAGTGCAGTGCTCACAGTTGCCTTGCTCTGAGTGACAGTGGGAGGGAAGGAAAGAGTAAATGCAAAAAGAAAGGCAGAAGTCATGCTTAAGGTGGCATGGACGTGAACAGTCTGAAATGCACACCTCCCCCGGTTCCTGGAAAACAAAGATGCATCAAACAGAAGCTCAGTGTCATAGGTGTTTCTCCCCTGCGTGTCACACAGATTCCTTGACACAGAAGCATCCGTCCCCGCGTCACCCAACCTCTGTAGCTCGAGGTCACTGCCTCTTTGGAAATTAAGCTGGGGGGTCACATCCACTTACGCTGGGGAGCTGAAAGCAAGCTGGGCCATGTGGGATGGTTCCACTGGCCTGAGGGCAGGTAAGTAGTGGGAAAGGCAGAGAAGCCAGTAAAAAGTGGCAGAAGTATGTGGCTCTGAAGAGGAGCCCAAGATCATCCAACCCAATCTACAGCCTACATTCTGCATTATTTCCTGTTTCCTAGACAACCCAGCCTAACCCAGGTAGAAAGCTGAACTCCATCTCAAAGAATAATCCAGTTGGGACAAAAGAGGAAAGGCAAAGGGGTGACCCCATGTGTCACTTCAGGGAGTGGGGACAAGCAGGGAGATGGCGGTCTTCCTGTGAGGGAGCTGAAATCCCATTGTGCTTTCAGTCATCCTGCACTTGTGGCCAAGAGAATGGCCTAATTCCAGTTCACTGATGGGTGTAGGTTACCCAGGTGCATGGATTTGTCAAAACCGGTAAGTGCACTTCACTGTATGTAAGCTAGACCCCAGGAATTCTGGCTCTCCTGATGAACTGATTGTGTGACCTTGGACAAGTCATTTAACCTTTTGTAATCCAGTGGTAGCTGGCCCATGTACCAACTGGATAAGAGAGACCATCAAAGGAGCATCAGCTCCAGATTGCAAATTGCTTTAGCAGCTAACCAGGCATAAAGATCGAGCAACTCCCTCTAATCCAAGGGGCTGTGATTCAGCACTGGCTGCCTCTGACTCTCACCCTTGACCCAGCCTAGTCATCAGTATTTTGATAAGCAGATTGCCTTCACTGAACTATTTAATCTGGGTTCCCAGAGATTAATGAGAGCACTGTGCTTCCTGCCAGTTTTTGAGGCTGGGACAGTTGAATAGCAGAGGGGAAGGATGTGTCATAATGTGCACACACTTTCCCATCATTGGACTTGACCCCGCTAGGGGTCAACTCAAACAAATTTTCAATTTAGGTACCTGGATCTATTGTTTTAATCTACTTGTCCCTTGGTGTTCAGGAAAACTGAATCCCTGGCTCATGTCCTCCTTGATAGCAGCTTTCAGTCAGAGCCATAACAGCATCTGGAGCTAAATGAAGATGAGGGTCAACAGGGACAGGAATTATGGGGACAGAGAGGATACCTGGTTCTACCAAGGGGCACCCTCAATGACCTAGATCCACCATGCAGCCCTCCCATCAAATGTCCTCTACCTACATCCCTCTGTGGTGATGGTAGAGGAAGCTGGTGCTAGAAACCCAAATCCTGAGGCCTCACAGAAATGCAGCCAGCACCTGTCATCCAGCCCCTGCCCTCAGAGGGTGCTCTGGGGAGCTGCCACATCCCAAACTGCAGGGATACTCCCTGGCCTTGGCCTTGTCACTGTCTCCTCCAATTGTCTTTAAAGAAGGACAATGCTGGGTGTGTGTCCCCTGTTAGAAGTGATTTGGGAAAATGGTCTGGATTGTACTCTGGAGAGATGAGAATTATTTTAAAGCAAAGTAAGAAATGACCAGAAAACTCTAGACTTGAATTCAGCTTGTGAATGATTAGGTAGGAGGAGTAAAATTAGGGTTAGCTCATTTTCAGGTTCTTATATTTGCTACGTAATAAGAAAAAGTCTTAATAATTAAAATTTACAGCAATAGCAATAAGAAGGATGAGCAGCAGTAGGAGCTTTAACTATGGCTAGTGCCAAGATCAATACCATTTGTTCATTACAGGCAGCTTTAGGATTGGGCAAAAAAAAAAAAAAAAATTAATAAATACAAATAAAACCATAACAAGAAGCTTTGAGCCATAACAGGCGGAAGGAGTTGACACTCAATGAACAAGGCCTTTATGTCAGAGAACATCCAAATATGAGGCCCCTGTGCCTTCCCTCTCCTCTGCTGCGACCACAGCTGGTGTCCCAGCCCAGTTGCCATGAACAAGACAGAGATGGGTAACTGTCCAGCAAAGTTGCAGTTCCCCACACAGGGCAGACGGAGGCCGACTTTCTAGGAATCTTTAGTCTCATTTACTCAATGGCAGTTCTCAGAATGTGGGGGGCAGAGTTTCTCACTCTGTGGGCTGTGGACTGGGAGGGTGGGGGATGGACACGTCTGTAGGGTGGGGCCCAGGCCGCAGCTCCTCTTCTTCACCCAGACCCAGGGGATCGTGGTGGAAACCACTGCTGCTGCATTGGCAGCAGTAGGAGCAGAAGACACTCCCTTCTTCAGCCCCAGTTGGAAACCAAAGAGGCCAGGCCAACCTGCAGCTCAGGGTCAGCCCTGCTGCCTGGCCTGCCTCCTGGGCCTCTGTATAGAGTGCAGCCTGCTCTATGGCGGGCTGCTTGCCAAGGATTCACGGTGAGCTTGGTGGCTCCCTGTGGGATTTGCTGGGTCTGGAGTCAGAACCAGCCTGGCTGGCCTGGGTAGGTCAAGTAAGTTCAACAAGGTAACCCTTTCCCTGCCTCTTCCTTTCTTTCCTCCTCCCCGGCTACCTTCTCTTTTCCAAATCGGCCTCCTTTTGGATGAGTTTCTCTTGACCTTGGCTGACTCTGGTGCCCTGGCTGTTTTTCCGAAGAACACAGCTGACCCATTCGGCACTCAGAGGAACATGATGCTGGGTTCTTCCCCCCAACAAACCATCCATCCCAGCAGCAGCACCAGAGCACAGAGTCCCTGATGTGCTCCAGGTCGTTCACAAAAATGACTTGAATTGCTGGACAAGACTCTGAATGTCCCGACTCACCACACATGTCCTGCCTTTGAACATGAGTGTCTCAAGGGTCCTCAGTGCCAGGATATTCATGACAGGAAAGGCAACCGCTGAGCATTTCAGACACAATAGTCAAAACCATCCTCTTCAAAGTTCACGAGATATATGACTCTCTTCTTCCCCGGGCTTCTCATAGCCACCATGTACAGAGACAGGGCGGGTCTCTCCTATCATCCAGTTTCTAAATGGCTACTGAGGACTTCCCCTCTGAGAGGGGCACTGCTCCGCATCAGGCATTCCTGACCCAGATGCCCCCACCCTGCCCAAGCTTCTCCAGCACCATCTTCAGGAAGTGGCATGAGGTGGGATGGGTGAGGTGTCCTTTTCTTGGCCCCAGTTTCGCCAAGCTACCCTCTGCCTACAGCAAGCTTTTTCTGTAGAGGGTCAGATAGGAAATAGTTTAGGTTTTGCAGGGTCACATGCCATCTCTATTGCATAGTCTAGTCTTTGATTTTTTTTTTTTTTACAAACTTTGAAAATGTAAGAACCATTCTGAGCTTGAGAGGCTGAAGGACAACAGGTGGCGGAGGATTGGCTCACGGGCAGGCCACGGTTCACACACCCCTGGCCTCAGGAAGAAGCTGCAACGTTTGTGCTGGTCCCCACCAAGCAGCCCCTCACCACCTTCCCTCCCTGCCTGACTCCTCTGGATCCTGCCCGGACACTGCTGCAGCTGCACCTGGCACCTGTGCTCAGACCCCAGGGCGGCCTCCCTGCAGCACACGTTTCACTGACAAAGCATGTTGTGAGCTCTTCTGTCTTCCTTGTGCTTAACCTGAGATGTTCAAGGTCCAGGAGGCCCCACCTCACACCATGAGGTCTCAGCTGACCGTATGCATGCAGCCAGGTCCACCCATCACCTTGCCATAGGGGTGTCCATGGTCAATTGTTTAACTCAGGCTCTTCCTACCCTACCTCCTGTGCAGGTACAGGGCAAGAGACCAAGGCCACAGCCAATCCCATCAGTTCCACCTGGAAGCACAGCCAGGACCCCAATCACGTCCCACCCCTCCACTGCTGTCACCCGGCCACACCACTTCTCCCGGCACCACTGCCATCGCCTCCCATCCAGATTCCCTGTTCTGTCTCCGCCCTTCTCCCTCTCCCTTGCTCAAAGCCCCAGAGGCTTCCGCCTCACACAAAGCAAAAGCAAAAGTCTCTGAACAGTGAAAACAAACCCAACACCAAGGTCCTTTCACTGGCCCACGGAGTGTCCTGGCTCTGTGCCGGCCACCTGTCTGGCTTCACCTTCCACCTCTCTCCTGGCTAATGCCAATTCTAGCCACGCTGGCCTCCTTCCTTGCACAGCTTTCTCCTCCTCCTCCTCCCACTGATCACCACCAATGATGTAATTTTTCATGTGTGTTTTTTTGTGTCTTATTTTTTGTTTTTCTCCCTGGAATATAAGCTCCACTAGAAAAAGGTTTAACCCCTTCAGTTGTATCCCACAGCACAGTGACCCACAGAGAGCAGGTGCTCTGTAGAATGCACAGGTGTCTGTAGAATGCACAATGACAGGGTCCTGCTGATGGGTGAGAGGTGACAGCTGCCAGGACCCTGTGATCCATTTGCACATGGACACCTTTATGCAAATAAACATCTTGCTCTTAAGGCCCCTCAGTAGCTGATGGACTGGCAAAACCATGAAAACAGATATACCCTGGAGGCCGCAGTCAATCCTAAAGCAGCAACAAAAACTCAGATCTTAGCCAAACTAACCAATTACCTGTGAGAAAACAACAACTAACGTTTACTTTAAGGTTCAGAACGGACCTGCTCACGGCTCTTTGGCGCTCACCACGACCAACCTGCAGGAACTGAGGGGGAAAGGGACAGGGGGACTTTAGTAGCAGGTCGGGGTTTCAAATCCTAGGGCCGCCTTTACAAGTGGTCTGATTCCGGGCCCCACTGCTGACTTTATAGATGAGAACTCAGAGGCCTGGGTGATGCCGTCGGCGGTTCCCAGTGCCAGTCCACGGGGCACAGGAAAAGCTAGACTCCCGGTCCTTCCCGGCGCCGGTTCCTCTTCCAGTCTTTCCACCTCAGGAAACAGGCCCCCGTCCACCTCGCTGCTCAGACACAAAGCTGGGAATCATCCTGGTGCCGCCATGCCCTGTTTCCCACCAGGTCTGCCCCCACCCTGTCCACGCTGCTCTCTGCCCAGGGGCCGGCCTGGAAGGACCACATCAATGGGCTCCCTCTGAGTCTGGTTCAGAGCCAGCGGGCAGCGGGCAGGAGATCACAGGAGAGGGGAGGGAGGTGGAGAGGTCAGTGAACTCACTCCCAGGCTCCCTCTCCACAGGGAAAAGCCAGAGTACGGCCTGGCCTGACCCCCCTCTGAGGGTTGCTATTCCTTTGAAGCAGCCTTCCCCTTCAGGTTCCAGTGGCTCCCCCTCTTCTTAGCCCTTCAGGCCCCAGCACCTCTCCTGGGGGCCCCCACACCCTGCCAGTGTAAATGGTCCCTCCTGAACTGTCCACTATGACACTGCTGTTTCCTGTTCTGACCCCGACAGGGATGAGCATGGACTCCTGCCACCGCTTCCTCCTCCATGTCCCTGGCCTCCCTGGCCTGTCACAGCTGCAAGAGCCTCCTGACTGGGCGCCCAGAGAGATTATCCCATAAAACGTAAATCGAAACACTACACCTCCAGTAAATCCGCAGCTCCTCTCCTGCCTCTGAGAGCGAGCAGGGGCAGCTGCCCTCCATAGCCTCCTTGGGCCCAGAGCTCCAGCCACCGGCCTCCTCTCGCATCCTCAGGTCCCCCGGGAGCCCAGGGCTGAGATGTCACACGTGCTGGATCCTCTGCCTGGCACTTGCCCCACCCTCACATGCTGGCTCCGCCCTCCTGAGACAGGCTTCCTTAGCAGTGCCTCTCTCCCAGTTTTTCAAAAATATATTTTTATTGATTTCAGAGAGGAAAGAAGGGGGGGGGGGCGGGAAACATCTATGATGAGAGAGAATCATTGATTGGCTGCCTCCTGCACATTGATTGGCTGCCTCCTGCATATTGATTGGCTGCTGCTCCCTACTGGGGATTGAGCCTGCAACCCAGGCATGTGCCCTTGACCAGAATCGAACCTGGGACCCTACAATCATAGGCCAACACTCTAACCACTGAGCCAAACCAGCTAGGACCTCCCTCCTGTTTTTATTCTCCATCCCTAAGCTGTTCTCCTGTCCTTTCAAGCATTTAACAAACTTGTAATTATGCAATTTTCTATTTACTTTTTAAGTGACTGTCTCCCCGACCAGAATGCAAGTTCCATGTGCTTGGGAATTACACCCTGTAGGTACTCAAGGCACATTTGCCAAATGAATGACTGGGTTTACATTCAAATAGAGAACAGGATTGTTGTTCCTCAATCTGAGGTTGTGTCCTTCTTACTCGGGATGCAGGGCTAATATTGTTCTTTCTTTTATGAAATTATTGAAGAGTAAATGATAGTTATCAAAGTTTTTCAGTGGCAGCCTTATGCAGTTCTCCAAAATATCTCTGAAAGTTTGTGAGTCTCTGATATTCGAGATTAAGCAGTGTTTCGAGGGGCACAGTTGGACTCCAGAGCAGTGAACTGACGGACAGAGAAGAGAGGGGTTCTGTGGTCAGACTCAAGGCCGGGGTTCAAGTCCCAGCTCTGGTGCTTGGTGGTTGTAAAACGCTGAGCAAGTTACTTAAGTTCTCTGTACCTTGATTTACTTAACTGTAAAATAAGGATAATAATAGGATCTACTTCAGAATATCTTTGTGAGAATTAAATCAATTAACATTTGTGAAGTTCTTAAAATAGGACCTGGCATAGATATAATGCTCCATAAATGTGCATGCCATTATTATTTTTATCATCATCATCATCATCATCATCATCATCATTATTCCCAAATCTTCCAAATACCCAATCAAGACTCTTTTCTCTTTAAAATGTTATCCCCAGCATCGTCAGTGTAAATGTTATCTGGCACCTAAATGTCAAGCCAAAATTCAGTCCTTAAAGAACTACCCTACTCCAGCCCACCAAATTCCTGGACGGCTGAGCACAAGCCCTGATAAAATGTATCCATTTTGGGTAGAAATGTCTGTAAAACATGTTGTTCTTGACCACTCCTTAACCGGTTTTGATGAATGAAGTGAGTGAAACTGCACAGCCTGTGGCTCCCCAGATCAGGGCTGGAGCGTCCTCTGAGCTGGGCGGGAGCGTGTCCGCCCTGCCCTCCCGGAGGCACTAAACACTGCCTGGCTTCGCCAAGTGGGAAGAACAGGTGCTCTGAGAGTTTGCTGTGGTCCTAATGATCTCCTAAAACACTTCTTTTCTTTTTCTGGTGAACAATATTCTAATTCACCTAGGACAGTGGTCGGCAAACTCATTAGTCAACAGAGCCAAATATCAACAGTACAACGATTGAAATTTCTTTTGAGAGCCAAATTTTTTAAACCTAAACTTCTTCTAATGCCACTTCTTCAAAATAGACTCGCCCAGGCCGTGGTATTTTGTGGAAGAGCCACACTCAAGGGGCCAAAGAGCCGCATGTGGCTCGCAAGCCGCGGTTTGCCGACCACTGACCTAGGAGAATGCCTTCATTTCGGTCTTCAGGAAGAAGTCTCCCTTCCCCACGGTGGGCCAAACACCCAGGCCGCTGCACAGAAGTGAGTTGGGTTCACACTTCAGGGGGACAGACCCCTCAGACTCTGTGCAAAGGGAATTCCTTCCTGGGGTGCTCGCATGACCTGACCGACAGGGCGAGTCCCCTCAGGCTGCTCCCTGGTTGGACAGCTTTTGAAGCTGTGATCATTCTGAGTTTGGACTTCGACAAAGACACCATTCTTCCTCACAGCTGTTCACCCCCATCCAAGCAATTTTAACTAAATTCTATTTCTTTTCAACAGAAGGCTATTTGAAGGTCCGAGCATTTTATTTGCAAACTCAGTTCCATTGAATTCTGTGCTTTCCCCCAGGTGCGCTTAGCTCTCAGAGGCTCAGAACCATTCTCCCCATCCTCAGCATCAAACACACACACCCGAGACAGCGAATGTACATGAGTTGGGCAGTGTTTCATGTCGAGGGGACCCATACTCAACAGTAGAATAGCTATCAACAAGACTAAGAATAAAAGACGGGGAAATGGACGAGCTTCTTTTTATATTTCTAAGGCTGTTCGTTACCCAGAACGTGGAAAACAAATCGATACATTTTCTGACCACAGAGTCAACAAAATTATCTGATTTCTAAAGTGGTTCTGGAGTATACTCACAAATAAATAGCACAGTTATACAGAAAGAATGAATGGATAAATAATGACAGGATGCAAAACTAGATTCAGAAATATTATTCTCGCATTTGAGATTTAAAGAAAAATGTATCCATATATAATTTTACAACTCCCATATAGCCTAATTTCATTTGTAAAATACACCAGGGAACCCAAGCAAGCTTGTGAGGAACGCTGCAACTAAGAGTGCTTTGGAATTAATTGCACATCTAGCAATCCACAAATATGAACTAAGCACCATGAGCTAGTTGGCTGTGGAGGACTTAGGTCTTTGCCCCCACAGAGCAAGCAATTTGCAAAACTTTGCTGTAAGAGACATGAAAACTGTGGCCCTAGCTACAATTTTAAGAACATTCTTTTCTGCAGGAGTTCATCTTCATTCTCGCCAATTATATATGAGGGCCCTGCTGTGTTTCAATGGAACCCAAACCCTAAGGCTCAGGGAAATAATTTTACAAGCAAAAAGGGGTAAGATTATCTCTGAACAATCACTTCATTAGCATAAATCTGAATGTGTGATATTTGGTCATTTCGTTTTCGTTCACAACCACCTTCACAGCGATACCATTTAAATGATGGTGGGGAGAGAGTGGGAAAGGAAAACACCACACACGTCTCATCACATCACATCACTTGCACACGTATCCTGGGATACAAATTCAACAGCAGCAGTGAAAGCAGAAATGGTCCAACCTGAACATACACACAAAAACCCCTCCCTTCTCTCCCCCTCCCCCTCCCTTCCTCTCCTACCTTTTCTATTCCATTAACAAGGCCACATGACCGAGGAACACCTCACACTCACTCACCTTGCTCCAAAGAACAAGGGGCAGTTTGTGAGAGAATGTCCATGACATGACCCTTGTTGGGAATGGCTCTACAAGCAGTTGCCCCTTTTTAAGCTTCACTGCCTAGGTCATCCCAGATTTGGGAATCCACGCATGCTGGAGGCTCCTGAGCATTTCCTGAGCCCTTCCTGGAAAACAAAAAGGCCCAGCCTCTTTCTGTCCTCAAGTCCGCAAGGAATGGCAGCCTAATGGGAGAGAAAGAGCTCGGGTGTGAAGGCGGGATCGCAGTTGACTTGCGTGAGCTGCGCCCTGTGGCTGAGGTGTCTGGAGGAGGTCTCCCTTCCAGCAGTTTCCCTCCATGATGGCTGCCTCTCCTGCCTGGAATCGCACACAGATCCCAACTTTCCACTGTGTATTAACCCCGGACTGTTTGCTCCTCTTCTCCTCCTGAAAGTACCACGCGTCTCTGAACTGAAGTAAATGGAACCCAGCTCCGCTTCACCATATCCTGGAGCACTTCCCAGCATGCCTTCACCGAAGCAGGAAAACCCTGGTCTCGGATCGCAGCCTCCCGGGCAAACCTCCCTTTATTCCTGGACTCCAGCACACAGCTCGTCTCCCCAGCCCATCTCTACCTGCTCTGACTCCGGTTTCCTCTACCTGGAAAAGGACACCTGACAGACGTTCCGTACGTCAGATGAAGGGGTACCACACTGTAAAACCTCTGCTTCTAGGTCTTCCTCTACAGCTTGTATTTGAAGAGCATCTGGGCTTTGTATTCTTTTTTTTTTTTTTTTTTTTTAATGAAGGAAGCTCATGGCCCAAGTGGTTATATGGCAAAGGTGAAAGGTAAAGCTAACTACAACAGCAAACTCTGCACAGCCCTGGCTGTGCTCCTGCTGCGGTTCCAAGTACTTTGTAGGGACCGACCCCTAAACTTCACCACTGCCCTAAGATGGCAGTGTTCTTATTACCCCGGTTTTACAGGAAATGAAAGAGAGGCCCAAAGAGGTCAGTAATCCTGCCCCGTGTCATCCAGCTAATCAGCGATAGAGCCGGGATCTGAGCCTCAGTCCTCCAATCAGCGGTGCTGCTCACGGGGAAGGGAATGCTGTGAGCAGGACAACAAAGGCACTGCCGCCCCTCAAATGCAGCGCTACTTTCAGGAACAGCAGCAAGCGCTGCAGATAAACTACATCTGTACATCCTGACTGAGCCCACCCTTACATGTCACCTTCAGGACGAGCTGGCTTCCTGGGGTGAGGAGAGGGACGAAGAGAGGAGACTTCTGCCCTTGAGAGATGCTATTTTAATTTAAAAACAGAAACTGAGCAGACCAAGCCCTGGATTTCAAGATCAGTTTTCAGGTCTCCAGACATGAGACAGTCATCTTAAAAGGGAAGCATGCCAGGAGTCTGACCTCTGTGCGGCCTCCCTGCTCCCACGGCAATGCTTTCAGACTCAAGGCAACAGGAAAGCACCAGCTTCCCAGGAGCCAAAACCTCCCTGGCCGCGGATTAGTATCAACACCAATAGGCTCCGGAAGGCTGTGAAAGCAGATGTCACATTCTCTAGTGCGAACACAGTTGTGTTTATAAATTTGTTGATAACCGAGGCATAAAAGGTCAATTAACAATTTCTACTACAGGTTCCAATATAAACTCAAGAACTTGCCTAACTTCCTAGAAACACTAACTCACAACATGCCACAAGGCAAGTTCCTCCAGCTCAAGCCCTCTTTGGAGAAAGAAGCCGGCTGCAGCAGAACCCGAGGACATTGAGATGGTGATGATGGTGATGATGGTGATGATGGTGATGATGATGGAGAAGATAATGGCCCCAATGACCATGAAAGCAAGCTCTCCTGCAACATCTAAGGGGGATCTAAGGTGGGTCAGGGACTGTGCTGGAGACTCTTCCTGCATTGTCTTATTTAATCTGCACAGCAACCAGAAGAGGCAGGTACTGTCACAACACCTGTTTTAAAGATGAGGAATTAGATGAGAGAGGCCAAGTGTCTGGGTCAAGGTGTCACGGTTGGGGTTACGAAATAAGCCTGGGCCAATCTGACTCTATGGACTGTCTCTTTCTTCAAGAAGATCTTATTATAGAAAGTTCTGGAAACAGGCTATGCTGATGACTCAAATTTTCTGGTCAATACATATGCAATCAGTTCTAAACATGCATTTGAAAAATTTCCCAAAATGTTCATGGTCTTCTTTTCTGTCTTAGTAAGTATAGTATACGAAATATAAATCTACTTCTGCTTTATTAATAAATACAATCAGGGCTATCACCTAGCTATTTGTCATAACAATTAGATCTGACTGTAGAGTATTTCAGTTACAGATACAGGTGTTGAGGATGATTATATTAATATATCACCCTGTGTGTATAGTTAATATATAGTATAATATATAATATATACTAACATAAAACTTATTTTATATATTTAATATATATTATGTATACTAGTATTTTAATACTTTCGATTATATCTTATTTTTTTTAATTTGTAGGCATGCTCTGAAGTGGGATATTACAAAATATGATCTAAGAAAATTTATTTTAATTGTGTTAGTCTTACAAAAGTCCAGTTAAATTACTTTGGTTGATAAGTAGAAGTCTCACTGTAGTGAACTTACCAGTGACTGCCGCCCAGGGTGTGTTTAAAGCACAGAAAGACACGCTGAGAAACAGGAAGAGGAGCAGATGAACCTTAAACACAGCAAAGCCAACATAAAAACGAAAACGACCAGCCCCTAATCCTCAGGAAAGTCCACTTTCTCATCAGGGGCAGTCAGTGTATTTTTATCTTGTGGCTTCGTGTTTTTGCAGACACATTAAATCATGGAAATCCAAGAAACCGTATCTCACCCCCAAACCACACAATGTATTTTAAGGAATGTGTCCCTTTTCTAAGAAACTGCTTGATTTGCAGGAAGTGGCAAAGTGGCAGGTGTGTTCCCGTGATCAGCCAAAGAAACCAAACAACCGTTCCACTGGGCAAACCTGTTTCGCTCAGATAAACAGCTGCAGGCCGCACCGAGGAGGGAAGGAACCAAGGACTGTCCCTGCGTTGGCCTGGCCCTTCCGCTGTTCTGTTTAAGGTGAGAAGGAAGATGGGCCGGGCCAACCCCAGGCCCTGCGTGGGCTGGCGTTTCAAAACCCCAGCTCTGGACAGAGGCCTTGGCGGGTCTCTTGACCTCTAGAGAGGCATGGAAAAGGGTGGTTCGACTGGCAGTTGCAGGAGAAGCAGATTTCACATGAAAAAGAGATTATTGTGCAATTAGGTATATTGCACAATAGCGAAGTTCAGGAGGAGTGGGGGGGGGTGTTATCTTTATTTGCTCCCGAGGCAGCCCGTACCTTCCCTCTCCCACCACTCACCACCGTGTGCATAACTGCCTGCCTGTCTAAATTCACAGGAGACTGTGAGCTTCTGGAAGTCAGAGACTATCCACCCTGGGCACATAATGAGCATCTAATATACAATAGTTATTGTTGCTACAGTGTGTGCTCAAGAAATACCTATTGAATGAATGGAATGGAGGAAGGGACGCAAGAATATGACTTCTCACTTGGTATCTCTCGCTAAATGCTTGCTATTGGAGTTCAGCATCCGGACTAGGATTTACGAGATTACAGCTTTGGCTTGTTGTAAACTGGGTTAAATAAAAGCAAACTTCAAAACACACCACAAAGGAGCAGAGCTGAATTGGGAGGAAGTTCCAGGTGAAAACAGGGGGTTATCTAGGAAAAGGGAGCCAGCTGGCTGCTCAGGGGGCACAGAGGTTAAAGCAAAGTCCTAACGGGAAGGGTCTGAGGGACACAATCCAAAGATCCTCACCACCCAGACAACAGAGGGACAGTTCTCAGACCACCTGGGACTCTGAGGGCTCACAGAGACTGGCTGGGATGGAGCCGGGAGGAAGTGTTCGTCAGGCTGGGCCAGCTTCACGTGCCAGCAAATGCCCTCCAGGAACATTGTAGCGGGCAGCGGAGGAGCTGGTGGAAGTGACCGAGGCTGGCGCTCAGACCGCAGCGCTGTGAGCAGAGCTGGGTCACTCCCCCGGGCTCAGAGGTCTCTCATGCTGCCCTTCTCTCGGTGGCCACAGAGTGACAAGCGGGGGGGGGGGGGGGGGGGGGACAGTTAATGTGCATGACCTCCTGCTATGGACCACTTCACTCTCCCATGAAATGCCTGTGAGGGTGCGACATCACTTACATCACACAAAACTGAGGCTGAGAACTCACAATCACACAACGGGTAAGTAAGAGAATCAGAACTTTTATTTGGGGCCGGTTGTTCCAGGGCCAGAAGATAACCTCTGGCCCCAGCCTGCCCTCCCAGGACTGTTGGAGGCAGCCTGGTGGGCAGAGATCGCGACAGCAAGTTGCTGCGAGCCCCGCCTGCTCCTCCGAGTGCTCGGCAGGTATTTCCCACAACTTACTATGGCTTGGCCCTGCCGGTCCCGGAGCCACCTCCATCTAGAGACATAACTCTGCGGGAGTCTCAGCTCGGCCTGCCTGCTGGGTGTCCAGCTCACCTGCCTGTTCCAA
Organism: Cnephaeus nilssonii; assembly: GCF_951640355.1. NCBI lineage: Eukaryota > Metazoa > Chordata > Mammalia > Chiroptera > Vespertilionidae > Cnephaeus > Cnephaeus nilssonii. The sequence goes on from NC_137078.1 coordinate 73,753,908, forward strand.
GCTAGGCCTCTCCTGACACTTCTGCGAACCCCACTCCAAACAAAGAAAGAGTCCCCGTGCCAATGTTCCCTGGGATGTGTGCATAAGCGCAGACTCCGGACCCGCAACTTCAGAATCTCTGGGAGAACATGTTCACTTCTAACCCTTAGGCCAGCCACTGACACAGGGTCTCCTGGAAGATGGGGGCTCCCAAGCCCTCCCTATGAACACCTCCCACCCATCCCCAACTCCAAAATTGCAATAGTACATATTTAAGATAGAAAAATGGGGGGCAAGAGCTGTAAAGGACTAAGAAAAAAAATAAGTGACTTATTCCTTTACCATGTGCGAGAAGCTCTGTTAACATTCCTTCCAGTATTTTTCTCTGCAGATCGACACAGATATGGTTTCCTGTTTTAAGAAATGGCATTACACCAGGCTGTACAGAGGCCTGCTTCTCTCGCTGAGCGGAGCACCAACCCTGCCACCTGGAAGGATGCTGGGGCGTTCCTGCAGTGCCATCGACATACAGCTCCCCTCGGGGCTGCTCACACCACAGGGTGCCCGGCCGACGATGCAAAGGGAGGGTGGGGAATTGGAATCACGACACCAAGGGTTTGAAAACCTGTGTTTCTACGGACGCTGCCCATTTCTTCACTTCAGAAGGTGACCACCGGGAGATGGGTCAATTCCAGCACACTCAAATGTTTTCAATCCTTAAAGGTGAGCAGCACTGGGAGAAATTTTAGACGGTGTCACTTGTAAATGAGGAAATAGAGTTAGCCTCTGCTGGAGTCTGTGGTGTCTCCTGGCCAAGCCCAGGGTCCTCCAGGTCTGCCCTCTGGGTCTGGACTCTGCTCCCCAGTCCCCCTCCCCCCAGCAGCCTGCCATGCTTAACAGAGGGCAGCAGCCACATAGGGCGGGCCCAAGTGGGGATCTGGGTCTCAGGACATACCTTTCAATTTCAAGGATCTCTCATTACCTTCACCACAGCTCTTGGCCCAACAACCAATTTTCAGATCCAAGGGTATCTGAGACTGGCTGCGGAATGTTGTTGGAGAGTGTCCTGCTCACAGCAATCGAATTCCAAAGGCACCAGGTCCCCACACTCTCGGCAGAGCAGTCTCTTATACGGAGGAGGCTCTGAACCAGCTGAGACCCACATTTCAGTCTCCTACTGCTTAAGAATCTTCTCTGGCTTTCGCAGAATAATTCGGGCACAATTCCCCCGAATCACAGCACGTGGGAGAGTCGTGAGCAAGACTTGTTTGAAGGAAAATTACCAAATTCTGCCCACTCAAAAATCCCTTGAGTATTCCCACTCCTATGAGCTTGGCTCCAGTTTCTGGCTCTCCACACCTTTCTGGTCTAGGAAACAGCTCCTTAGGACTGCTCAGCGTCTCGTGGGTGAGTGAAGTCAAAGCAGGCCCCAGCAAACATGAATTCTTCCATTCATTCATTCATTCATTCATTCATTCATTCTTCAACCCTCTGAGCACCTCTTCCCCAGGCACCATGTTAATGGGTTTCCAAATACAGTTCATTGAATACTTATGAGGACGCTATGAAATGGATCTTGTTCTTCCCATGTTAAAGATGGAGACCCTGAGGCCCTGGGCGGTGAACAGACTGACAGCAGATTAGTGAAGAAAGCTTCAAGCCTCTCTTACCTGGGCCTCTTTCAAGGGCCTCACGATGTATTTTCAGATTCATATAATTGTTTTTTAAGTTTGCAAAATGTAGATATTTTCGCTGCAATTGGTTCAGAGTACTGTCTCTCTCCACTCTGATGCCTCCTCCTGCTGCATTTCCCTTCCTACCAAGAGGTGTGAGTGGCTACAGGCATTTCAAGATCCGCTAAGAGGGAGTTGATTTGGGGATAAATTTAGTTTGGGTGTAGTGAAGTTTATGTCTGGTTCGAAGTCAGTTTAATACAAAGGCAGGCTATTGACAGCTGCCCCCATAGCTGCCCCATGCTGCCAGGAATACGCGCACCGCCCACTGTCATCTAGACTCAAAGGTGCAGTGCCTGGCACCTGCGATACGTGGGGCATGAAGGCAAGACAAGGACTGAAACACACAGAGCCAGAAGCCAGTCTGAGGAAAGCTCTCCGTCATCAGACATGTGAAACAGTGGGAGGAGAATTTAGTTCTCACTGATGCCTACGCAAAAAAGGAAGCTTTTTCCTGTCAGAATATATTTGATGATCCATTGAATACAGTTATAAACATACCAAGCACTTTTCCCGGTTTTTGGTGGGAATTATGTAAAATAGATTTTATCAAAATTCCTGTATTATAGGACCCAAACCTGTCGCCATACAACAAAAAGTGACTGTCAGTATATGAAGTCATGTTTTAGACATTGTGATGTCAATAATAATAAAAACAATTTTGTCAGCCATGCTAGAAGAAAAACTAAGTAATCTTTGAGCCTCCCTTTAGAAAGATTACAAAATCACTATCATATGGAGAGGTGATCAAAGAGTATTCAGCCAAAAGATGTGAAGGTGGGTGCGGGAGTATTTTAGAGGGTTGGTAAGTTAATAACTCATAAAATACTTTGTTATTTTTCTGGATTCTGTAAAGTTTATGATACAGGTTTTTAAAACTTATGCTGGATGTAATTTCTTTTCTCATTCTAAGTAAATTTTTCATGTATCTAATCTTGTATTTGTAATTTTATATTCTTTTCTCAAAGAGGTCCCCCAAATTGCATAAGCTTCAAGCCCTACGATCTGTTGATCCATCTCTGGAGGTGAAATAACTTTTCCAGACAGGAAGTGGCAGACCCTGGACTGGAAGACTTGGTCCCCTGACTCTGGGTGCCCTGACTCTGGGTGCCCTGCACCTCACCCAGGTGCCTGGGTCACCCAGCAGCCTGGGTTACAGGAGCGGGTGCTGGTGCAGGCGGGTGAAGGTCGGTAAGTTAGCCAACAGGCTCCATCATCACAGCCACACATTAGGCTCTGTCCCACCTTGGTAGGCACTCAACAGGCTTTTTCAGGACCTGAGTATGCAATCTGACAAAAATCAGCTCTGTTAGAACCAATGCCCAGATCAAGAATAATAAGTGAATATGAGGATAATAAGACTGGCCCCCTTGCCGAAACTGGTTTGGCTCAGTGGATGGAGCGTCGGTCTGCGGACTGAAAGGTCCCAGGTTCGATTCCGGTCAAGGGCATGTACATTGGTTGCGGGCACATCCCCGGTGGGGGGTGTGCAGGAGGCAGCTGGTCGATGTTCTCTCTCATCGATGTTTCTAGCTCTCTATCCCTCTCCCTTTCTCTCTGTGAAAAATCAATAGAATATATTTAAAAAAAATAAAAAATAAAAAGACTGGCCCTCCACAGCATAGTTGAACCTGATTTGATTCTTCCAGGTGCCACGTTCCTCAGACGTGCACTGTCCAAAATGGTAGCCACATGTAGCTATTTAATATAATTAAAATGAAATAGAATTAATAGTCCAGTCCCTCGGTCGCACTGGGCACATTTCAAATACTCAGCAGCCTCATGTGGCTAGTGGTTGTTGTATTAGACAGTGCAGGTATAGAATGTTTCCGGCCTCCTCCAAAAGTCTATTGCTCAGCTCAGCCAACTTAACTAGGCATTACTAAGGCACAGCTCAGTCCTCTGCTCAAGCCGAGGGCACTTTCAGGTGCGTTTGGCAGACGTGGGAGGCGGCAGGAGCAGGAGGAAGGAAGAGCCGTCCAGGAGAAGTAAATGGAGCAGCCCAGCAGCAGAGAAGGCCCGAGGGAGAGGCAGAGGAAACAGCTCAGGCTGTGAAGTGTGGAGCCTCACAGGGAAAAGGGCATCAGAAACATGAGCCAATAAAACGATCCAAATCACACCGAGAAAGAGTAAGGAGTGCAGTGTTAGCTCCAGAATCAAGGTCACTTGTCTCTCTCTCTCTCTCTCTCTCTCTCTCTCTCTCTCTCTCTCTCTCTCTCTCTTTCCATGCACATACACACACACACACACTCACACACACACAGACACCACACATACAAACACACACACACACCACACACACACACCATACACACACATGCTCACACACAAACATGCTCACACATACACAGATACCACATACACACACACACAGACACCACACACACCACACACTCACACATAAACACACACAGACATCACACACACACTCACACACAAACATACCGACACCACATACACACAGACACCACACAGACACTCACACAAACACACACAGACAACACACACAAACACATACCAACACCACACACACACACACACACTCACAAAAATACACACATACATACTCACACTCCGCACTCACACACTTTAAAATGCACTTTGCACTCTGGGTCTTTGTTGGGGAATCCTCGTTACAGCTTTGTGCACTGGAATGTCTGGAAGTGTGAATTGTAGTTACTGGCAACATCATCAGGCCTCCACTCCCCAAAGAGCTCCTGCCGATCCGAACCCCCACAGGGATCTGAGGGGCAGCACCCCCTTCCTCCTGAGGCTGTAGGGACAGTTGGCTCCAACTCTCCTACTGGGCCTGACACAGAGGTATAGATCCAGCACCCAACCTCTGAGATTAAAGGGCAACTTGGGGACCTCCAGCTACTTTTATGGGCTGCCAGGGCACAAGTTCAGTGGAATCTAAGCAAGAAGTCCTGGCAGAGCGAGGGACCCATGTTTCTCCTACAAAGTGGCAAAGAGAAAAGCGACAACTATGTTGACTTTTAAAGAACCACAGTTACGGCCCCTTTTCTATAGTTCCTGGTTTAATCCTTGGCCCACTATGCAAATGGGGAGCCTGGGCCTCAGAGAAGTTAGGGAACTTCCCCACCGTCACCTGGCTGGTTGGTGGTGGAGCCAGGATTCAAACCCGTGGGTGTGATTCCAGAATCCCGACTCCAAGACGAGGCAAGGTGTGGGGCAGTTGGGCAGCTGCCTGGAGGACAGTTCTCTAAGGGAGTCCATCTCACCCCGGGGCAAGAAGAAGGTGGAGCCAGTTAACTCTGTTCTCCGGGTAAAATGTCAGTGCGCCCAACCTGGGCCCAAGAATTCAGTGCCCTCATCACCTAGAAATAAACACGCCACTCAGGCACCTGTCCCGCTCCTCACTGTGTAATTGTTGGATAATCCGTAAGGAAGAGGTCGGGATTCCCAGCCTGCCTGGGAGGCCGACCTGTTTCCCTATGAAGTCCTGAAATGAGCCAGCAAGCAGGAAACGTGGGCGAACACAGACAGTCTCTTCAGCCAGAGGCGCCGGCTCCCCAGACTGCCACCTCCATCTGATCTCACGGAAGCCCTCAGCTGGGAGCACTGCCTCTGCTTTCGACCAAACCTGGTCCTTCTCCCGGAACTCATCGGGTGCACAAAGTGTGTGTCCAAACTTGCCACCCTCCCCTTCACCCCAGGCTGCAGGGACAAGAATCCCAATAAAAGTGCAGGATCCTAGGGAAAAGCAGGGAAAGAAACAGCAGGCAGGCCCCAACCTATCTCCCCACCCCGGGTTTCCCATTTATTTCTACTCACAGAAGAGAGTTTGCATCCAAGTGCTGGGATTCAGAGTTTTAATTAAACGTCTTCAAAACACAAAACTCATTTCCCCTTAATGTGCTTCCCAACCATGAAACGATGGCATCGGGGGACTGAAGGAGTGATGGCATGTGTCACGGTGCTAAGGGCCAAGCCCGGCTGTGGGGCCGCCCTCTCCTGCTCTGGGTACCCCATTCTACTTGGGTCCACGGGACCAGGTGCTCCCACAGGCTGTCATCGGTGTGTCCCCAACGCAGGGCCTGGCTGGGACCCAGCAGATTTTAGTTGAACAAATGAGACTCCCTCCAGTTAGGCAGGGCAACTGCTGCTCACAGCTCGCTCCAGAGTCCCTGGTAACTCACGTCCTCCCTCTGTTCTGAGTGTCCGTTTGGGCTCGCTTCAGAGGCAGCCCCCCAGAGAAGAGCAGGGGCTGTGTTTACTGGCAGCTGTCTTCCATGGTGCACCCCACAGTCACATCGTACGGCTTTTGAAACTCGATGGCCTTCCAGTGGGGAAAGAGAAGGAGTCAGCCTCACAGGAAGGAAGTGCCCGTGAGGGACTTCAGTGGGAACGGCACCTCCACCCCTGTGAGCACAAGAACTGCCTGTTTCGCCCTGGCCGGTTTGCTCACTGGATAGCGCATCGGTCGGCCTGCGGACTGAAGGGTCCCGGGTTCGATTCTGGTCAAAGGCATATTCCCGGGTTGCGGGCTCGATCCCCAGGGTGGGGAGTGCAGGAGGCAGCTGACCAATGATTATCTCTCATCATTGATGTTTCTCTCTCTCTCTCCCCCTCCCTTCCTCTCTGAAATCAATAAAAATATATATTTTTAAAAAAGGAACTGCCTATTTCCCAGCCACAATTCAACTCAAGGGCAAATACCACTATTCCTTGCACAGCACGTTGGAAAAAGAGCTTGCACAGAAGCAGGGAAAGCAAGATCCGGACCAGACTAAACATTTTGGATAACTAAGCTGTGAATACTGATCTAAAACTATTAACCTGCATATATATATATATATATATATATATATATATATATATATATAACCTTAGGGTAGTTCTCTGTATGGGGCCAAACACGAGGGCTTTTACCTTAAAAATATATATTATCTCCCCCATCCACACCCCCGCCCCACCCTCTAAGAGCAGCATGTGCTGCTAATTCTGAGGAGAGTTTTCTAGAACCTGGTCAGAGACAAGTGGCTGCCCAACACATTTCTTGCAAATGGGGCTTAGAGAGTGGAATCAGCAGCTGGGTGCCAAGAAGGCAGGAGCTCATTCACATCCACGTCTGCCCTGACACTGAACCACAGCCCGTCACGGCCACAAATTACAGTTCGTGACACTGAAGGAGTGGACAGTAAAGAAAAAGACCTAGAAATAAGCAGTGAGATTAGGTTCTTGGGGAGGTGACATGACGATACAGCAACGATGAGCATTAGCTCTCTATCCTGAGACCCCTCACACTCTGATTCCAATTAAACCCACCAGCTGCGCTTCCAAGAAAAACCTGCCTGGTCAGTCTGGCTGCACAGCCCCTGCTGCTGACAGCCCCGGGGAGAAGCTCAAACCAGCCCCCTGGCTTGGCCCGCCTTATGGTCTGGTGAAACCACGCCCGGAGAAAACATCTCAAAAACATGGCTGAGAAGCCACTGGCCGGGGCCGATGCAGAGCCTTCCTGGGCGCTGTGTGTGCACCCCAGACACCAGGGTGCGGCACAGCTCGAACCTCCGGTCTGTGAAGAAGGTAACTGGGCACTGGGCTTTCCACCCCGGAACCGGGAAGTCAGACTGCTGCTCCATCCCGAGTGTTAAACCCTCCAGCTCACTGGTTCCCAGCCAGGAGTGACCTTGTCCCCCAAGGGACATTTGGCAACATCTGGAGACATTTTTGACTGTCATACTGAGGATGGGCTGTTGTTACTGGCATCTAGTGTGTAGAGGCCAGAAGTGCTGCTGAACATCCTACACGCACAGGATAGCTCCCTCAACCAAGAATTGTCTGACCCAAAATGTCAACAGTGCCCAGGTTGAGAAACCTCACTGTAACGCCAGAGAGCCCTGGGTTCAAATCCCAACTCCACTGCTAGTGCCTTTTACATGTTCAACAAAACTGATGTACCGTTTTCTACGAGCCAGGCACTCTTCAAAGCACTCTACACATATTAATTTGTTTAATCTTTCTAAACACCCCATGGCATAGTACTATTCTTATCCCCATTTTACAGATGAGGAAACTGAGGTGCACAGAAGTGATGCAAATTGCCCAAGGTTACCCAGCTAGTAAGCCCAGGAACCAGGATGCACATGCTGCTATCTGGAGCCATGGCCCGCCCTCCTAAACTACCTCATTCTTAGGGCCGCCTGATAGGATATAGCTTACATTTCCTACCTAACTTAGTCTCTCATATAAAGGTGTGCAGCGGGTGGGGCGTCCCGTCCTTTATTCGGCATTAACCCTATGTTGTTTGTATTCATCTTGAACACAGGGATCAAGGATCACAACACTTGCTTTTTCTCTTTCCCTTCCAACACACAGAGAACGGCAAACATTCCAACACTTCCACTCCCCAAGCATGCAGCCACACCGATATCTTTATTCAGAAACTCAAAAGGAGCTCTGGTGAGGCTGGCGTTGGTGCATTCCAACACGGTGTCACCAAAGGCCGAGGCTCAATGAGGGCGACCGCTGCGGGGTTACTGAGAAGGACGTCCTTGACCCGACCCTGCCCTCCACGTGTTGGCTTTGGGAGGTCCCAAGTGTGCCTATTGGGAAATGAACTGTACGATGCTGTCTCTAGGTAAGAGACACGCAGGCCTTCCTAAGCAACCTGAAACACAGCTGGCTGTGAGAGCATCTGGCCGGCCACTGGGCAGAAGCAGAAACGACCCTTGCACCAACAGGTCAGGACAAAAAGAAAAACCCACAAGACCTAGTGTGGCTGCGTCTAGAAGCACAAGCAAGTCATTAGCCAAGCCAGACACTGGAAAGCTTGACAGTTTCAGCTGCTTCGTGTGGAAAAGAAACCCAAGTGCTGATCGGGTGCAACCACTGAAGCAAAGGTCCCTGTCCCCCCACTCCTGGCAGACCCCTCCCTCTGAGCAGGCTCTCCTGTCTCCACCTCTCAGCCAACAGAAGGATGCTCATGGGACCCTATCACTTTCTCCTCTGCACCCACTGCCCCTCCTAGTGTCCCTGCACATAACATCATCTTCCCACACACACCCAGTGCTGTCTGGTCCAAACCTGTTTTAACCCCTTTATTGGCCTGTTTCCACACTGGACTATTCAGACCTGTAGGGCCCCATGGTAATACTAGATACTTCAAATGGCCCAACACTTACCAGGGATGAAGATGCTCTGGTGAACCAAAAAGCAGGCTGGACTGTGAGCAGCCCTGATGTGCTAATGCAGACCAGTCCCAGCCAGTCAATGCTGACTGGCAGAAAGGCCCATTTCTGTCTAAATAAAAATATTGTTAAAATTGCAATTGGTTTAGAGGTGTAACTGGATGAGACTCTTTCAATCTGGGGTACAGAAATGGAGAGGTGGTATATAGACAGGGGTGGGGGCCGCTGCCCTTCCCCCCTGACTGTGACTGGCCTGGGATGCTGAAAGTGACAGCCAGCATGACTTCCCCCAAGTCCCTGGAGGCCCCCTGAGCAGTGAGTGGCGCCAGGGGAGGCATTCTGGCTGATGTTAAGGAGGATGCTGGATGGCCAGGCTGGGGAGGGCCTGAGGGCGGGGGCTGGGAGGGGGAGAAAGTTAGATGGCAGGACAGGGCATGGCTGTGGCCATTGTCGGGTAACACTATGGGAGCATGTTAAACATTTATTTGCTCTATGTTAGGAGAAAGAGAACATGTGTACCGAAAAAAGGAAATGCTGTGGCCAAGGAAAAGGCTTAAAGGTAGAGACACTGTGAGAAAGGGCAAAGTGAGAAAGGCAGACAAGAAAGGCAAAGTGGAACCTCTCTCACTGACTCAGATCCTTAGAAAACTGCCCCCAACTCTGACACGATTTTTCTAGAAGTCAGGAGCCAAATTCCAAAAGAAAGACCTTCAATTGTTAAAATAAAAACAGCACACCACGAATCACAGCCCTGCCTCAGTGAGTGACTGACCACTATATTGAGTTAGTAATACTAGCAGTGGCTTCCTGTGCATATTAATATATTTAGCAAACGTGGCCATAGTGTGTGGTAGCAGGGGGCTTGCTCTGAAGCCAGGCTTCCTGGGTGCAGACTCCGGCTCTGCTACCTACGAGCTGTGTGACTTTTGGCCAGTCACTCAACCTCTCTACGCAGCACTCTTCCCCTCTGTGAAATGGGGATAAAAATATTGGGAACTTAAAGGGAACTCTCAATAAACGTTAGCTTTTATTTGTAAGAAGACTCTGGCTTTAAATGAATGAGCGTAAGGCCTGCGGCATCAACCAGTTTATGAACATTCCTTTTCTTCAGAGTTAGTGCTGAATTATGTCATCCTTCCTTAATCGCCGTGCTTTTGGGTCACATCCAGAGACAGAGCCTGGCCTGTCGGTCTGTGGCGGCAGCCGCGCTAGGTGCTTGGCCCACTATTTCTCTGATCTCTAGTCTGCCGGAGCCGAAATCCCACTCAGTTCTGCGAGGCCATCGGACTTCCAGGCCCCTGCATCCTCCTCACAAAGGCAGGCCTTTCAATGCAGGACTATTCTCTGGTCCAAGGAGTCCCGCACACAGCCTTCAGGACGAGGCGGCCCCACTGTGAGGGACCTTGGCTGCGCTCATGGATGGGCCTGTAGGGGAAGTGCTTACTCGATGACCATGGAAAAGCATGGTAAGGCAGACATTACTCAGGGAACCATGGCAACAGGTGTGGGGACCACTGCAACGGGGTTTTGCAGTGGGGGACAGAGATTGGGATCAATTCTAAATCCAGCAAGGAAAGGGGGGAGTTTATAGCCGAGGAGCGGGTGCGGGTCAGTGGATAGAGAATGACTGAGAGGAAACATGGGGGTAAGGGAGGATCCGACCTGACAGGATTCTTGCTGAAGATGGGCCAGGGTGATCACACGTCACTGGGGGTTGGTGGAGGATGAGGCACCTGATCAGATATTGGGGATGATCAGGTATGGGCTGAGGGGGTTCTGGCTAAACCAACTTATCAGGCTTCTTGCTAAAAATGGACAATGCAGAAATAAACATAGATGCTGAGAAGTTGGGGCCTAGCTGACAAGAGCTCCGAGGAGCCTGCCTGAAGTTGGGTCATGGAGAGAACGCTGTCGGGCCCAACCTGCAGGCCAGCAAGGGTGAGGCCCACGCTCAGAGGGGAAGCGGTTTCTCTGTACGGAGAGGAGGAGGACAGGGGCTGGGAAAGGCGGGGCGGGGGGGCGGGGGAGGGAGAAAGATGGAGCCTAAGTGCTTCCATCACCAATGAATTTATTTATTTATTTATTTATTTATTTATTTATTTATTTATTTATTTATTTATTGTCAGATCGCCGCTCTGCACCATAAAGCAGTGGGTTAGCCTCCTAGCAACCTGAGGACAGGAAACATTAGCTTCATCTGTTTTCCGTTTATTTGCTTCCTTCTTGGGATCAAAGTTCTCACTGTACGCATACAAAACTACGTCAGGCTGTTTCTATCCAACATAAAAAAGAAAAACTTAGTTTCCAGTAACCAACTGTTGATGGACATGAAACCAACAGGGCAGAGAGAAGGCCTCTGCTTCCCTTCTAGGAGGTGGGTGGGAAGAGGGAGAGGAAGGAAGTGATCTGAACATCACAACCGCCAAAAGCATCTCCTTAGACCCGTCTCGACAGGGCTTCCCCCATCCCCAGAGAGAAGGCTCAGAACTCCCATCCACAAGAGTGTCTCCTATTTCCCCTCCATCCCTGTCCTGGCTCAGAGGAGGATGCTCGGGCCTGAGGGCTAAGCTGTGTCTTCACACATGCACATGTACAGTATATACACAATCACACACACACACACACACACACACACACACACACACACACACACACACACACAGCCTGCAAGCTGGAGATACACAGTAGAAGGAGCTGTTTCTCTCTAAGAATTTCTGAAGGCCCCTGACCACCGTCCTCAGGGTGCACAGAGCCATACCTGCATCCGACCCTGACAGCAACAGTGTCTCCACAGGTGGGAAGGCAGTCAAATGCAGCTGGAGCAAGTGCAGGCTTTGTTTACTCACTGGAGTGTTGTAAGAATTGATTGTTTTGGGGAAATAACATAAAAGCTAAGAGCTCTGGTTCTCAGGCTAGAAGACAGACCAGATCTATTCATTCAGCAAGCATTAAAACCCCATTGCTTAATTAATACACCAACCACTCTCTCTTTGCAAAAGGGAAGGTCAGTGCAATCCCACGGGCTGGCACGCGTGCACGGAGGCCGCACGCGGTGTTGAAGGTGAACACGCGGCTGCTGCCACTTTGCATGTTTCTTGTCGCATCAATGAGGTGATAAAAATGAAAACTGTTAAAAAGCAGACCTCGATATGGCTTGAACTGTATCAATAAGTTCCTTCTTAACAAGGTGTTATGTTCAGAGAACATATCCATTTACCGATTGTTCCTGAAGGAAGGCCTTCTCTCAGCCAGAAATCTGGTTCCCATTAGATGTGGTTTGCACATCTTCAGGTGTTTTTTAGTGCCCTTTTGTCTGTTTCATGGACCCCACTGAAAAGTGCAGGTGTCTCCCTAAAAATAGTAATGATGCCATTCCCCCTGATGACCTTCATGTGGAAGGTCACATGCCCACCACGCATCATTTACTCTGTCATAAACTTAATATACATCATATAGTCTAATGTTTAATAGCACAGGGACAAAGGTTTCACATTCGCTGAATCATTTCGTCTCCCAATAGCTCTATGAAGTATGTGCTATTATTATCCCCGTTTTCAAGACAAGGAAACTGAGCCTCTGAGAATATTCTCCCAAGGTCCCATAACTAGTAGGCCGAGGCTTCATACCGAGCCTGACTTTTCTCCAGATGTACATTCTTGTCCCTGCACAGGATGCTCCGGGCCACAGTCTTCTCCCAGCAGCAGAACCTGGGCATTCGGCAAGACCAGACCGTGGCAGGACTATTTCTAGGTTAGTTCTGAACTCCAAAGCCCTTTCCTGAAGCAGGTTTCTTGGAAGCACAGACCTTGTGAGGGCCAGAAGGAAAAAGGACAGAACCGGATCAGAAAGCCTGCCTCGCACCTGGCCAAATGCAGCCACCTGCCTCTGGACCAACCACCGCGCTCAGGGCTTTCCTGCCCGCCGCTCCAGCTGTGCCCCTTTGGTCTCAGTTTCCTTTAAGTGGGCACGATGATGCCTGTGCCATGGGCTGCTGTGAGAAGTTATGTGATAAGACTCACACATGCAACCAGGCATCTGGCACAGGTGGTCAGTAAACAGTGGTCATTGCTACTATTTCTTGTTGGATCCTAGGAGTTATTCCCAGATCCAGCGGAGGGAAGAGGTGGGCAGAGAGTATTTCATCAGCCGCCTTGTGCCGGTGCTGGTGATGGCATCATGCAAACAGACTTTTAATTGGTTTTATTCTTGCTTTAAATTGTCTACAGACTGTGTACCCCCTTATTGCTTGCACCTATGATAGACTTCCTGCACTCCCTCTCTCCCCACTCCCTGCCCCCTGACCCACCTGATGTCACAGCCCAGATCTCTTCCAAACTTTCCGGCAGAGATGCAATAGAAAAGCAGTGGTGGTCTCTGCCCCATGCTGATCACAACCATTCAGGGAAAAAGAAAGCAGCTGTGCCTGGCTGGTGTGGCTCAATATTTTAGCGTTGACCTATGAACCAAGAGGTCACAGTTCAATTCCCAATTTCTGGCCAGGGCACGTGCCTGGGTGGGTTTTGGGTTCAGTCCCCAGTAGGGGGCGTGCAGGAGGCAGCCAATCAATGATTCTCTCTCGTCATTGACGTTTCAATCTCTCTTTCCCTCTCCCTTCCTCTCTGAAATCAATAAAAATATATATATTTTTTAAAAAGCAGTTCCTTCACAAACAATATGGGCCTGGCCATAGCGGACCTCCCTGAAATGCTTTTCAGGGAAAAAGAGACGCTCGTACAAAGCTCCTAACTGGGGTAGAACATGCTGTTTAGGAAAGCCAGCAGAGGAGGTCAGGGGGTGGGGCTGAGATGGGGCTGGGGAAGTGGGCAGGGGTTAATCTCCTAGGGCCATGTGGGCCACGTGAAGAATTTTCCGCCATCTTTTGCTCAGCAAGAAGCTCTGTCATGACCGAGGCAGAGAACAGCCTGGAAGGGTCAAGGCAGGGTGTGGGGACCAGTTAGCAAGCTTCTGTGGCAGCCAGCCTAAACAGGGAGAGTGCAAGTCAGAATGGACAAGTAGACGGACTCAAGCCCACTCATTAGGAGAGGAATCAAAGGACTTGGTGATGGGTGGTGTGATGGGTAGCGTGATGGGTGGTGGAGAGCAAAGGAAGAAGTCTGGTTTCTAGCTCAAGCAGCTGGGGGGACAGGGTGTCCCTTACTGAGACAGGACATCTGAAGAGGAGACACACAAAAGCTGAGGGCAGGGGCTGGGTAGAGGCTGGGAACAGATACTGAGCTGAGTTGTGCACATGTTGACTCATCCAAGTAGAGAAGTGGCGACGATGATTGTATTTACAGCCCAGATAATGAGTAGAAACTGAAAGGAGAAGTGGAGTGTTCACCAGGGGAGAGTTCACAGGAAGAAGAGCATTCTGGGGAACTCAGACCCTTAATGGCCTAGCAGAGGTTGTGGAGGAAGCAACCAAGGAGACCAGGCAGGAGCAGGTGGAAAAGTAGGAGAAAACCCAGCAGAGGGGGGTGCCTCAGAATCCATGGGAAGAAAAGAAGACTTGGACTTTTGATTAAACTTACTAAAATTCGTCTCAGAGGGTGATAAAGAGGAAGTCTGAGCAATGTCATTGGCATTAGTAGATATGCAAGTCAGAGGTGTTCTTAGAAGCAAGGTATGTTAGGGCAAGCACCTGTCTGTTTTACGCACAACTGTACTCCTAGCAGAATGCTTGGCACAGAATAGAAACTTGAGAAATACTTGTTGAATATTGAGTACTGAATGAATGAAATAGGAACAGAGAGTAGAGGTCAGTTAATTAATAAGAGAGAGAAAGAGCTGGAAGGTGAGTGGCTGTAAGCAGAAACACTGATGGAAATGCACTAGTGGTGAGGGGTTGGTTTAGAAGCATTTCTGTTCTAGAAAATAACCCTTTAAAGGAAATATCAAGGCTCCTCGAGTGCACAGAAGCACTCTTCTTGGAAAACTACAAGGATGTGAATTTAGTACAGCTACTAATACTGAATGTGAGATGCAGCCATTAAGAAAGTACTCAGAGAGTGTATTTAGAAAACACGTAAAAGTCGAGAAATAGAAAACTCACTAACCTATGCTACCTTCCTGGAACATGAGTATGATTCTGGTATTGTGATGTGGAATCTTCAGAAATAAAATCAACTGAAATAAAATAAAAGCACTAACATTTACCTCTTATGAATCCACCTCTGCGCTATAAGTTTATCATCAGGCTGGAGACCAGATGATATTCCTGGAACAATTCAAGGACAAGGCAAAATAGGGTCCATCAGAGGCAGTGTAGTTTAATGGTTAAGAGCTGAGCCCCAGAGTCAGGCTGCCTAAGATTACCCTCAGTTCTGCCACCGAATTCTCTCTGCTCACTTCACAGATTTCCTGAGGATGAAATGAGGAAATTGGTGTAAGGCCTCAGAGCAGTGCCTGATGCATGCAGTAGGCACCCGGTCCTTAGAGTCCCATTATTGCAGTTATTGGAGAGGAGGGGTGGAAATGACCACCACTCACCTGACTTGTCCTCTCTCCTGCTGTGCTGACACTAGAAAAGAAATCAAGAAACATCCGTACTTGTTTCCCTGGACCCAGATACAACCAAGCTAAGCACAGACCAAGAGTTGAAGGGTGTATGGCATGTTCCTCTGCTGAGCTGGCCCCGAGCCAAGGCTTTCTGTCCTGGGAACCTTTCAGACTCAGAGCACACACATGCTCAGACTCTAAAGAGTGTTGGGTCAGCAAAGAAGCACTGGGAAAGCCATCAGCATATTTGTATCCCTACTGACGGTTTCCTGCCTGGCACCCAGGAGCCAGTGTTGACACTTTTCCCATCAGCGCCAAGAATTGGGTGCTCAGGGCCAAGTGATGCCGTCCCATAGGCCTTCACTCCTATCCTGCACTCCACTCGCAGCTGTGTGACCTTGGGCCAGTGACTTTGACCTCTGAAGGCTTGATTCCCGTTTGTAAAGCATTCCTGGCCTTGGCTGCACATTAAAGTTATTGGGGGAGTGTTTAAAAGCCCAAATGCCCAGGCCTCACCCCTGACCAAGAAAATCAGAACCCTCTTGGACAGAACCACTGCTGTAAGAGCAGATGGTCATCTTCTACTCAGCAGGCTGCATTAACTGAGCTTATTTAAGGAAAACACTAGTAATACCAGGCTTTACCCAGAGAGCCTCATGAAACATGGCTGCTGCGTTGCACCACTCTGATTCTAGACACTACAGGCTCCACAGACCCACGGAAGGTCATGCTTTGGGAGCTTCATTCTGTCCACAGGAAGCTTCTGTTCAGCTGCCTCACTTTGGTGATATCAAGGACCATTTCCACATTTTTATTTCTCTAGTTCTTTGATCACGCTGGCCCTGAATTGTCTTATTCTTAGAGAGCTGGAAAGATCCGATCCAGACAGTGTTTCTCTCTCACTTCAGGGCTGTGAGGCTAAATCCTTGTTTCTAATTATGCACTCAGTGGGCCTCACAGCCCCCATCTTAAGAAGAGAGTCTCCATCCAAGGGAGCCTCATCCTTGGTTTTCAGCAGTGACAGGGCTCGGGGATGGGCATCTACAACCCTCACCACTGGGGAGGCTGCCCTGGTGGTAACATCCTGGATAGAATTGTGGGGGAAATATTTCCGGGCCTGTGAGCCTCCTGCCACATCACTAACCAACTTAGAGCTCAATCCCTGTGATGCATGAAGATTCATGCAAACCAGGGTATAAGGATTTCAGATTTTCCAGGCCTTGCTTCCTACAAGTGTGGAAGCATTATGTGTCTGGACGCAAAACTGAGAGAAGGGACAGGGACAAAACGAGTGGCATCCCTTGCAACTTGTAGTTATGGTCTCAAAGAGTAATAAACACTCAGGAGAAAGGAAACAGAACTTCAATTCAAGGAGTAAGAGGGGGCAGCTGGCACCCACTGGAAGGAGAGCTGGTAGGTGACCAGGGGAAAGGTGCTGTCTACCACTATGGAGGCAGAGCTCGTTGTCCAATGGGAGCTCAGAGGCCAGGGTGCCAGCAACAGAGCAGTTGGTGGAGACTGTTCCAGTCCCATCGTGAGGATATCTGACTATGTGCATTCCAGACCCTGATATTCCTTTTCGTCGAATCATTCAGCAACGTAGTATTTGCTATGGGATAAGCATACAGGGTGGGGCAAAAGTTTACAGTTGTGAGTACGCAAAACAGTTTATTTTTGTATTATTATTTACTAACTATTGTATTATTTTCCATATGAACAACTGTAAATCTACTTTTGCCCCAACCTATATCTATCTATCTATCTATACTTCACAAGCCCATTCAGTAGGTACTCTTATTATCCCCGTTTTGCAGGTGAGGAAACTGAGGCTAACAGAGGTTAAGTAACTTGTCCATGGTCACACTGTCAGTATGTGACTGAGTTGTAATATAAACCCTTGCATCTGGTTCCAAATTCCTATGCCATATTGTTTCTACTCCAGTTAGAGTGTCAAACAGATCAACAATAAGAATGCAGTGTCTAAAGAATAGACTAGGGATGAGCACAGGTATCCCAAATCCCACTATTATTTGAGCTCACTCATGAAATGGGAAATAGAAGGGGCCACTTGTTACCAGGCTGATGGCACAAAGGCATGAAATGGGCATTCTAGTTGCTGGAGAGATCAAGAAAAGCGACTTGATCACCTATTTACCCAAGAAAATGGAGAGATGTGTACACACAAAGACATGTAGATAAATGTTCATGGCAGCTTTGTTTAAATAGCCAAAAACTTGGAACACCCCAAATTTCTATCAATGGTGAGTGGATAAACAAATTGTGGTACATCCATACAACGGAATGCTATTTCGCAAGGCAGAGAATGAACGGCTGATGCGCACAACATGAATGAATCTCAACAGCATTATGCTGAGTGAAAGAGTCAGGAGCAAAACAGTACATATTGTAGGATTCCATCTGTCCACATGAAGTTCTAGAAAAGGCAACACTCTAGTTTCAGAAAGCAGGCCGGTGGTTGACAGCGAAAGAGGGTGGGAGGACTGCAAAGGGCACGAGGGAATTACAGGGATGATTAAAACGTTATATATCTTGATTGCGGTGTGGCTATATCGCTGTAGGAGTTTGTCAAAACTCATTGAGTTCAAAGGTGAATCTTATTATATGTTCATTCTACTCAATTTTAAAAAGAGACCTGAAGTCATACAATCCCACCTGAGACATGCTGGCCTCTGAAACTTAAGTGAGAATTGTGTGTGTTCTGCTTCCTTTGCTTCTTTTTCCCCCACTTTTTTCTTCCCCTCTTTCTTCTTCCCTTCCCTCCATTCTGGCTACCTCCCTCCCTTCCGTCATCCTCCCTTCCTTCTTCTCTCTCCCTCTCCCAGCCAAGCCTAGTGGCATTTCCAAGCATTTCCAGAACTGCCATTACAAATTAGTGGGATTGACCAGACAGCCAGGCCGACTGAACCTCAGCTTACTTCCGGGGAGCAGATGTTCTGCAAAACTGGTCAGTGACCCACAGAGAAGGCTGGCAAGACCACAAGGCTCTCACTGGGCCCCTCTGTAGCTTCTGCCTTCTCGGTAAACACTATGCATATATTCCTTGAAAAGAGGAAATGTCTTTCCAAGAATTACCTGGCCTTGGAAAGGAGGAAGGTCATTTGTCTCTGTCCAAGAAAACTGCTCATGCACCCTAGACTTGTTCTCTTCAAAGCACATGGGGATGGGGCAGGGGTGAGGGCTGCAGCAGAGGAAAAACGGAGGCAGAAAGAACAGGGAAAGCAAATGCCACTTGGCTTTGAGGCAGCAGCAAGATGAGCTTTTACCATCTCAACCCCTGGAGAGGATGGAGGGAAAGAGGGACCCCTTCATCCCACCTGTTCCCACATGGCTACCTAAGTAAGACAGCACCCACCATCAGGGGCGCCCCTGCCCTGGCTGGATGAGAAGTGAACAAGGCAGGTGGGAAGCAGGAAAGGGACAGAACATGAGACTGGCACAGCTTCCTCCCATGGGCCTGTCGAAGGCCCGAGGCAGCGGGAATGTCCATCTGCTACACCCACCACGAGTAGATTCACCGGAAGGGAAGGGGACAATGGTGACCCATAGCCCCTTGCTCAGAAGTCACAAGAGGAAGTGAGCAGTGGGGCATGCCTGCCTAGGAGTAAACCACACCAGCATCATCAGTCAGGGCTCTCTTAGACAAACCCCTCAGAGCAACAGAGAGTCATAAAGACCCCAGCCAAAAGGCATGGAAGTTGAGTTCAGCCAAGCGCAACCCAGTCACATGGACAGTGGGAGGGTGCGGGGAATGCCAGCTGCTATCCACGTCCTGTTTGCTGGAAGTTGAGAGAGCCTGTCTTAAAGAACTGGATGCTTGCGCTGTGTTTTTTTCTAGAGAGAGTTGGTTTCCAGGTGGTAAGGCCTATCATTCAATAGCAAAGCTAAGAACGCAGAGTAAGAGTAGCACGAGGGTAGAACTCTGGCCCAAGACAGGAAAAAATAAAACAAGCATCCATAGAGGGAAGAGTGAGTAATTTGGGGCAACTAGTTCTTAGTAAGTGGCAGAGGAAAGAGACAGTGTCTAATCCTAATCCACTTTGGTCCAGGCTTGGGAAAAAAGCTGCAAACAGGACAAACAATGTGTGAAACTGAAAATCCCAAGTTAACAAGAAAGAAGAATTAACTCCCTAGTATCTGATGTACTTCCACATTTAAAGGCTAAACTATCTCTTATCTACTCAATTTCACTCATTTCTATTCTGGTAAAACTCTTATTAGCAGATTTAAGACATATATACCCCATCCACTAGCACCACCTAGTCTTCTACCTTAGCCTGGAAACAACCTGCATAATTTACATAACTAAGAACCTACTATCATATCTATTGGATGAATCGTGGAATATAGCAATCATTGTAATAAATACGTAAACAAATACTCAGATGTTTGGAAATTAAGAAACACAGGTACATATAATTTATAAGTCAAAGAATAAATCATAGTTGAAATTATAAAATATTTAGAACCAAATAATATAAAAATATTACGTAGCAAAGAAAAGTGTGATGAAGTTACAGTGGAACTATATAAATACAGTGCTCATAATAAGAAACAAAAAGCCAAACAGTCTCATTAAAAAGTTAAGAAAGATCAATAGGTCATACCAAACAAGTCAGAAGAGAGAAAATGATAATAAAAAAAATAGCAAGGAAATTAGTGAACTAGAAGATAAAATAAATGCTGGAGAGGATCACAAAATCAATAATTGGTTCTTTAAAAGATTAATAACAGAAAAAAATTCTGAAAAGATTTACGCAACAAAAGAATATGGAAGGCACAGTAGTATTGCAAACGAAAGGGGGACATAACCACTGATGCCACAGAGCTTAAAAAGATAAACACATATTATAAATAACTTCATGGTAAAAATATTGAAAATTCAGATCAAATGGACAAATTCTTAGAAAAAAATCTAATTTACCAAAAGTAATTCAAGAAAAAAACAGTTAAGACCAGACTAGCCCAATAACTACTGAAGAAACTGAATCAGAGATTAAAAATCTCCAGGGAAGCCCGGCCAGTGTGGCTCAGTTGTGTTGAGCATTATCCCATGCACCAGGAGGTCACTGGTTGGATTCTCCGTCAGGGCACATGCCAGAGTTGTGGGCTTGATCCCCAGTATGGAGACATGCAGGAGGCAGCCGATAGATGTTTCTCTTTCATCGATGTTTCTATATATCTCTCCCTCTCCCTTCCTCTCTCTGAAATCAATAAAAACATAATATTTTTAATCTCCAGGGAAGAGAGAATTCCAGCCTTACCTAACACTCTTTGAGAATATATAAAGAGGAAACATTCTACAATTCACTTCACAAGTCTAGCATAAGCAGGATACAAAAGCCCAGCAAGGGTAATAGGACAAATGAAATTACAATCCAATACACTCATGAATATACAAAATGTCTCAACAAAATATTAGCAAAACACATCCAGCGATGTATTTTTTTAAAAAATGAATCCATCATGACCAAGTCGGGTCTAATCTAGGAAACCATGATTAATTTAACCTTTGCCCAACATTAACAAATTAAAGGAAGGGAAAATCACATAAATCCTCTCAATAAATGCAGAAAGAGTGTTTTTTAAAGTGTCATTTGTGATTTTTATAAAAACTATTTGCAAACTACAGAAGAATAAGGAATAATCCTGATAAGGAATAATCAAATGCATAGAGAACATTATTCTCAAGGGAAAATGTTGAACATGAAAGGCAAAACTCTAAGACTTGCAGAAGGCACTGGAAGTGCCTATTTTATGACCTTTTCATAGGGAAGGATGTCCTTAAAAAGGCACAAAAGGTTAAATGATAAAGGAAAGACTGATAAATTTTAAACACTCAAATTTTGGCTCTCAAATCCAAAATTTCTGCAACTCTAAAAATATTTTTTAAAAATCAAGAAAAATACTACAAATTAGGATAAGGTATTTTCAACACTCAGCAATAGTTTCCAGCACACGTAAAGAACTTCTACAAATAAATAAGAAAAATACAAACTACCCAATTTTTAAATAAATGACCAAAAGACTTGAAAAGGCTCTTCATATAGAAAAAGAAAGTCAAAAAGGCCAACAAGTGTATGACAAGATGCTGAACCTCTTTAGTAATCAAATATATACAAATTAAAACCAGATAAGACGCTATTATACACCCACAAGACTGGCAAAAATTTCTGATAATATACAACAAAATACAGTGTTAGCAAGGATAGGCAACAATAGGAACAAGTAATCACATACCACAGCTAGGTGCAGAAATTGGTTAAACATAATGGAAATTAATTTTTTATTTAGGTGAAATTTACTTAACATAATGACAATTAATTTTGAACTATTCCAGTAGCATTGATGACCACAGTCTGTGACCAGTAGTTCTATTCCTCTGTATATGCCCTAAGTAAACTTATATAATGCTCACCAACTTGAACAAGAATGCTCACAGCAGCACTATTTATAATAGCAAAAAAAAAAAAAAAAACTAGAAATACTTAAGTGATAATAATAGAATTGATATATAAGGCACAATATATTCATGCAATGGAATTATTACAGTTCAGCAAAATGAAAACATTTCCGCTACACTCAACAGCATGCACTAATCCAGGAGTGAAACATTTAGCAACCAGTTGGCATGGGGACTGTCCAGTCAAAAGAGATTCCAGCCATAGTGCTAGATCTGGGTCCCAAGACTCCCTGGCAGGTGTAATCCTTTAAGGAGGTGAAGGGACTTGAAGAGGTCTCCTGGGAGCCCTAGTGATGGGAGGAATAGGAGCAGAGGCAGGTAAGCAGCAATTGACCACCAATTGATATGGAAATATTTCATGTGTTTGTCAATCAGTGCAGCCTACTGGTATGCATGGGTTAACTCTAAGCACAAGAATACAAACAGTATGACTCCATTTTTATGGCATTCACAAACATGCACAGCTAAACAAGGTATTGGTTAGGGATGCAAATGTAAGAGGGTAATACAATTTAAAAAGCACGGGGAAAGGAAACAGAAATGTCCAGGAAATGGTTATCCCTCAAAAGGGAGGGTTTGGGATGAGATGGGATGGAGAAGGGAGCCACTCTTCAAAGGTAAGAGTAACGTTCTTCTTCTTAAACTGACTGGTGAGAACATGAGTTATAGACTTTATACTTTTATATACAGTAAATACGTATTCTTTTGTATCTAGTAACTATTTCAGTAAAATTGTTTTAAAAGAACTTCAGCCCTAGCCGGTTTGGCTCAGTGGATAGCGTGTCAGCCTGCAGAGCAAAGGGTCCTGGGTTCGATTCCTGTCAAGAGCACATATCTTGGTTACAAGCACCTCCCTGGGCTGGGCCCTGGCTGGAGTGCATGCAAGAGGCAACCAATCGATGTGTTTCTCTCACATCGATGTTTCTCTCTGTCTTTCCCTCTCTCTTCCACGCTCCCTAAAAATCAATGGAAAAATATCCTCAGGTGAGGATTAACAACAAAAAAATAAAAATAAAAGAAGTTCATAAAAGAATTTAGTAAGAAGCATATGAAATTGCTGTGGTTCCTGCCATCCATATCTTTTCTAGCTGCTTGACAAAGATGAGCAACTCAACTATAATAGGCAGAACTCTTAAACTCACTTAAATTCTAAGAGCGTCTACCCAAATCACTCCAGAACCATTCTTGGGAGAATCTCTCTAGTAAGATGTAGCAAGTCCCAACCTCCAGAGTACATTCTGCCCTGGCTCTTTAATTTAGTACAATCATAAGTACAGTAGTTTTATTTTATTTTTTACTCTCCTGGAATCTCCTCAAATTTTGAAATCTTTAAAACGAGGGCATGGAGTAAATGACTACATTCTGTTTCTCTTGCCTAGATTTCAATGGTGATGCTCTTATTTAAGTCCTTTATCATGTGCTTAAGCTGTGCGCTACCCCAAGTCTCCTCACTGAGATTTGCTGAGTCAGAGGAAAGAGTGCATGAAGTGTATTTTGAGGGCCAAGGAGTGGGGGGAGTTTGGGAGATTGCACTCATGTGCAATTTTTTTTTAATCAACTCCAACAGATGCTTGGCATTTGCAGATCAACGTTCGCTTTTTTGGTCATGTGTGAACAGCCCCTAACAGCCACACCACGCGGCAGTGATCCTTTTCCTGATGCACAGTGTGAACTGCGTGTTGTAAAACGACAGCACAAGAGCAAGTCACGAGGGAGCCTTGTCAAAGCTCCTCATCCCCAAGACACCACCCGCAAAACAGAAACTCCCTGAAAGGGAGAGAAACTTTATTTCCTTGAGTGCAAGTTGAAAAGGCAAATAATTGGTGGCCTGTGAATAACCATGGGAACCTCTTCTCTCTGGACAGAAACCTGATTCAGAAGGCAGTCAAGAGCCTACACAAGTACATCCGCATTTTCAAATTGGGAATATGCCAAGGGTTTGAGATACATTCTTAGAGGATGTCAAAGGTCTACAGTGTTGAATTTTGATTGAGGAGGTTTTCAGATTTCCTCTTTCATTACAATTAAATCAGTTCATTTTTTTTTTATCAGAGCTCCTCTGATCTTAAGATAGCTTTGCATCAAATGCCAAGCCTGGAAGTCCAATGAATGAGTGGACATCTAACTTTGGTGACAGAGGCTCAGCAGAGCATGTCATGGATGTATAACACTGCTTTTATTTTTTCCATCTCTTTCTATTATTTATCAGCTCTTCTTTGCATACATTACTCATTTTTTTTAAGTTGGCCGTGAACCCCAATTCAAGGACCCATGGACATTCAGAGAGTTCCCAAGATCCCTGGCTGTGTTCCCCCAATCTGAGGGGTATTCTCAGTTCACCTCTACTGCACATCTGGATGGAAAGCTCTACCCTTCTCTTTTTTTCACAAGGATGCCAGCTACACCTGGCATTCTGTAGCAC
Organism: Cnephaeus nilssonii; assembly: GCF_951640355.1. Taxonomy (NCBI): domain Eukaryota; kingdom Metazoa; phylum Chordata; class Mammalia; order Chiroptera; family Vespertilionidae; genus Cnephaeus; species Cnephaeus nilssonii. The sequence goes on from NC_137078.1 coordinate 73,778,172, forward strand.
TTGGTAAGGCGGCAAGGAATCACATCTCTCACACATGGCTTCATCAACAGACCGGATGTATGGCCCAAGCGCTTATTCCCAAACTTTACCCTCCCAAAAGGGCAGCCCTCTGGAGAGTGTCGCCTCCCACCACCAACCTCTGCCTTACAAGCCCCCTGGGACTTCAGAGAATACCCTTTCTCCACCTTATTACTCCAGTGTCCCTTTGCTTATGCAAACTTGGGACAGTTCTGAGCATTTCTGGCCATATTCAATGACCTGTTATTGACAGTTTCTTCTTAGCAATTTCAAAAAAAAATGTGTTCAAGTAATGTACAAAAAAAAAAAAAAGAGAGATTCTGTGCAGCTAGATACTGAGCAATATTCTTCAGCCACTTTTAATTATGGTCTTCACATTTTTGACATACGTATTATATTTTTAAAGTGTCCGTAATCACTTTCTTCTCCTTTTATTTTTCCTGGTGCCTTTGTTTTGGAGTAAACTGTAACTAAGCAAACTGGGAGTGAGTCAGGCAAAGCTAAGTACTGCTCCTGTAACTCAGACACCCTTCCAGTTTTGAGCACAATGTCTGAATTGAATAAACATCACAGCTTAGCATGAGGGTGTTGCCATGACACCTTGACCTTGCGTTTCTGATGAGCTGTCTAACAGCACACTGGCAGTGAGACATCCACGTTCCCTGCACTGACGCAAGAAATGCACGCCTCCGGGGTTGACCTCTCATCTTTTCGTCACTGTGTCACTTCCAACTGCAGCGTTAGAGTCACCAGGTTGGAAGGCTCTAAGGGTGTCTCCTGTCACAATACAAGTTGGCATGTTTCCTTCTTAATATTTTCTGCAGCCTCAAATGTTAGCACATACATAAGCACTACTAATACCAGTGTAAGAGTTCCCTGCTAAAATTCAGCAAGAGATCATAAACTATAAACTTCTCAATGAATTTCAGCATGACAGCTTTATAGTTATAATGTAATTTCGATCAGTAAGCCCCTGGCTGTCCAGAAACCTCAAGGTTTCTGTTATCTTGCATTAATGCAGTTTTTCCTTTAAGCATCATGCGAAAAAAACCATTTTGGGTATATTTCAAATTCTCATGCCTTTTAAATTGGACACACAAAATGTCATTGAAACTTCTCTTTATACATATGGGTCATTGTGAGCATATTGGTAATTATGGGCCCTGAAGACCCATCAAAATATATAAAATTTTGATGACTTGTTTGCATTAAATACTTACTGTACATTAAATAGTCTTAAAATTCTATGCTTTGAAGTCCTGTGCCTTTTACATTTATGTAAAGTCTTTTTTAGTTTGTCTGCTTCTTACATTACTAGTACTTCTTACTGACACATGACCAAAAAAAAATTTTAATAACGCTTGTATAGTATGTTATCAATCTCTTTCAATATGCTAGGTATGTTTGGCAAACAAATAACCAAGCCTCTTAGGACTTTTCACTAATAAAGAGTCTGAAAGAGGGTATGAAATTTTCTGCAATGATCAAAATGCAGGAGCTGTAGCTCATGGACTTACAGCATCTGTCTTGGTTTACAACTTAGGTCCCCACTAGGTTAGTGAAATTATGTAAATGTGAGGTCCACACTGTTGTAGTATTAGCCTAATACCCATCAGCTACAAAGCACATGTTACTTTTTAACTCATCTCATTTTCTTCTCCGTATCTCAGCGGGTTTGGAAAGGCTATGATGATCACACCCACTTCACAAATAGAGAACAACACTGGTCAAGGGCCTTGGCTAAGTCTAGCTGGAAACACCAGTGCTACCTGTTCCTATAGCTCGTGTTTCCTGCCTGCCTGCCCGGTATACCTGTAGAACTGTAAATATGCTTGGATTCCACTGGAAATGTAAAGAAGAACAGCCTGTCAGGGCTTCCTTAATGGGCGGCGCGGAGAGTAGAAAAGAAGCTAAAGGATACCAGGGAGCTCCCAGCGCCGGAAGAGAGCCACACGTTTAAAACTATCCAGTTGTCACACAGTTTTCTTAACGTTGTCTTCCATCAAGTCGGGGCCCGGGATCTGCCAGGATTTCAGAGGAAGTGCATCTTCTTCTTGCCTGTAACTTTCACACACTAACTGTCCCAATGGCTCACTTGGCAAGGACCCAAAGGCAGCACACAATTCTCCGCTGCCACTGAAACTCAATGGGCAGAGACAGTTCAACAACGGTGCCAGTTAAGCACATCTCAGTCCACTGCCCCGGCACACACCTTAGACGCTGGCCCTTAAAGAGAACCACAGGCATGTTGAGAGGGAAAAAAAATCTTAGCCTGAAGGGGACAGACTTCCCCACCATACTAATACATCTGCCCAGCAGCCCTGGGCACTGAGGGGCATGACAAAGGGGCCCGTGTGATAGTCCTGTGTCCTGTGAGTACATTAGCAAAGCAGAATGGGGGAAGACAAGAGGGAGAGCTAAATGTCACACACACCTTCCCCTCCTGCCTGCAGATATCTCCATGGGACAGCTGTTCTCCTACCTTGAAAAAAAAAAATCCCACAAAATTTTAATTCAAAAATGTACAGGGCCTCCAGCCCCTGCAAGTCACCACAGCTTTAAAGAGCATATGTCATGCATGCATAATGGCCAGCATCTGAGGTCTGCTCTCTGGCCTACAGTGTACCCCAACCTCAGGGCAAAACTAAAACCCCAGTGGGGCAGAAACTCTTCCCCTGGATGGGAAGCATAGAGAACAGCTGGGATCCAAAACAAGTGAGCCTGGGGGAGTTCTCTGTTACTTAGGAACCCAGGTTCCTGCAGAGGTGATTCCAACCTTCCCCCTGCAGGGGTGAAATGACCTCATGAAAGTTCAGACCAGCAACGACTGGGTGAAAGGGATGTGGGAGGGTCTTCGGATCAACACCAACCCAGAGCCAATTGCACCCTGTCCCCAGTGGACATGTGATCTTGGCCTCTGTTCTTCACATAAGATGCTCAAATGACTAGCTCTTCTCCACACTCTCCCTGCCCCCAGCATACACATAGTTACATAAAGACATCCTAAACATCTTAAACGTGGGACCCAACTTCTTCATTCCGGGGAGGGCGGGCGGGGAGGGTGGGGAGCTGCTCGGGCGCACGGTCTGATCATTACTTGGGGTTACATAATCACACCAACAAGGGCTGGAGAACGTGGGGATCGGTTCAGCTCACACCTCTTTCTCTTCCCACCCCTCCCCCAACACCCAGAAAAGCAAGCCAATTTTAACACAAGCGAAGCACATGATGTGGCTGGGTGGCACCTGGCTGCTGCCCGTCACCATGCCCAGGGCTGCCAGGAACTTGAAGGTGTGCAGCCGAAAGAGGACCAACGTGCTTCTCACCCGGCGACCAGACCTCGCAGACCCTCCGCCTGCAGCCACCGCCTGCAAAGTTCAAGGGAGGGTCTGCCAAACCACAGGAGTGCACCGACCTGCCAGTAAACCAGAGCTGCCCCGTTCCAGGAAAGCAGCGCCCGGCCCCCAAGTGCCTCTACACACTTCTGCCCACGTCTGCGCCGGGCAGGCAGTCCACGCGCTCAGGAGTCCTCAGGCCGCCGCACAGTCTCCGCAGGGGCCATCAGCACCAGCCGTGTTTCTAGTTTCAAAAGGTGGTAAAATATGGGGCACACCTTGGAGAGGGGGCACCCGCTTGACGAGAGGTCAGGCAAGGATCCCCAACAGAGTAGCAGTTTGGGTTTGGGTTTGTTTGGAGCGGAGGGAGGTTGTGATTTTGCTTTAGGAACATTTGGGGGAAGGGGCTAGGATTTAAGGGGAGAAGGGAAAGTTCATCCTTCTGCCTAAGCACCCAGCATCCCGCGAATCTCATTCTCCACCAAGCGGACCACAGACCACGGCGGGCCTGAGCCACCCTGAGCAGCAGCAGCCCGGGCAGCAGAAGAAAATGCAGGTGCTGAGGCTCACTGGACCCAGTCGCCAGCGCGGGGACCGGACCCGCTGCCAGCCAGGAGCGCGGCGCGCACAGGGTTACAGCCACAGCCGCTGCCGCTGCCGCTGCCGCAGCCTCCGCCGCTGAGCCGCGCGGGTGATTGACGCGCGGGGTCACTTGAGGCTCGCTCGCTCCCCCAGCACCAGGCCGAGCAGCCCGCTCAGCCCACGGAGGGCACCGCAGGCTGTGCGGCCACCCACCAAGCCGGCCCTTGCACCTCAGCACCCCGGACACCATGCCCAAGAAATGCAATGACAAAATGGAATCGCAACTCGCTATTTCATCGCCCAGGGCGGCCGCAGGCAAAAGCACAACAAATACAACCAAACACAAGGAATCCATCCGCAGAATAAAAATCCAGAGTCCCCTACCTTGGGCCTTGGGATGGCAAACTGGTCCTGTGTTCTCTGACCCACGGATCCAGCCCCTTCTTCATGAATTATTCCGGTCAGTCGGGATTTTGTGCATTTTTTTCATGAACACCTGTTTCAAGTAAGGGGTAAAGACCTCATTGAAAGAATTGTCCTTAAAGCAGAACCTGTGCACACATCTGTCCACACGGGCATGCGTGCGTGTTTGTACACACACATATGCACACGGAATATGCATGTACATTGAAGCACCAAACTAGGCAGTTGGATAATGGGAGAGACGGCTGGTTGTGAGCATGCTCGCGCCGGGAACAGATCCACCCTCTGTTATTCCTCTGAATAAATATAAATCACCATCAGAAACCCAAACAGTAGCATCCCTCTCGAATTCCTGCTGCTGAAAAACACGGAATAAATTCAGTCCTCAGACACAGAATCTAATCAGCAGCTGTTTTCTGAATCCGGAGCCAACCCATGCCTCGCTTGCCTTTTCCACTATGAGTCCAGACCTTTTTTGAAAGAGGTTTTAACCTTTTAAAGATACAGTACACCAATTATCACTCCTGAATAGCTATCCGTCCCAGCGCAGGAAGTCAGTCCCGTGTCTAAAGCCACAGAGCAGGCTTGCTCACGGTGATAATGATTTCAGTTTTCAGTGCCTTTTGTAAAAAATTTCATATATATAAATACATATATGGAGAGAGAATGAGAATGCAAATGCAAGATATCAAACTGGACACATTTATTGCCATGACGAGCTCCTCAGTGACTAATCAGCATGTTATGTAAACACTATGATCCTTCACTGCTGAACACACATGTTCACGAGATCAGACAATGCAGGGGACTCATGCAGCGCGGGTGTCACCCCTCATGAGACCCTAACTGCTGATAAAGAACCGGGAAGTCTGCCAAGGGGCTGGAGGAAGTGGGGTTTCTGCCACCTCAGAGTTAATGCCAGGGCACTCCCCACCCTGCCCGGCCCGGAAGCCTCAGGTGCCATGTCCTCTAACCAAAGAATCCATGTGGCAACTACTTCTAAACTACAATGTAGTCTAGGACCAGATCATGTTCACAGACACATTTTTTTTTTAAACCAGAATCTGGAATCAAAACTACCACCTGAACCTTGAGGGTCCCTAAGATACAGACTTAGGCCCTTAAGATTTTGTTAACAAGATGGTTTTGTTGTTTTGAGTTTTTGTTGTTGTTGTGTTTTTTTTACTTTATTTTGTTAAAGTTAGGTTGAGCATAGGGTAGAATAAAAAAGGGGGTGGGGTAGGGGATAAATAACACCCAGCCCAAATGGGTTTTGTTTTTTGGTGTGTTTTTTGTTTTTTTGTCAAGTATTTCAGCCACCCAAATGATATTTACTCCAGTTTTGTTTTGGCTTTTAAAGAGGTAGCAGTGAGAAGAAACCGAAACTCCTAACCTTCGCTTATGCTGGGAAGGGATGAAAATGCCTTTTACAGTTTCTTTTTATCCCGGGTGCCCTGAGCCTCTCTGGCTCCCACCCAGCAGCAGCAGCTTCCCTGACCAGCAGCCCTGGTGTTCCTGCAGCCACTCCCCAGGGCATGTCCCTCCAGCCCTAGCATCAGAGCCCAGTGCACTGTCACCATCCCCTCTTGTCGCAGGTGCTGCCTGCCCCGGCCCCTCCCAGGCACACACACACACACAGTACTAGTATCTCCCTTCTCTTCCCACCCCCTCCCCCGCCTTCCAGGCTCTTCAGCAGAAAATGATCATATTTCATGTGTCATCGCTCTAGCTAGCTGGGCCTGTCACTGATTGGCTGGGCACTGGCAGCCGGAAATGTCACCAGCCATACAGCTTAGAACGGTCTCCCCTGCAGCCACCACAGACCTGAGCCCCGGAGGCTCTGTGACAGGCACTGACCTACCACAGGGAGCCTGTCCTTCCTCTCTCTCCCTGGTCTAGCCCATACCCTCTCCCAGCTTCTCTCTCTAACCAGCCCTGGGGGAGGGCATTGCCAAGGGACGGGAGGAAGTGTCCATCCGTGGTGAGAGCTAGCGCTGCCTCCAACCGCAGGGAGAGAGGGAGCCACGGAAAGTCCTGTTCTTCCCAGAATATGAGGAGAGAAACTAAAGATGTCTCCACTTGGTTTTAAAGATATGGAAAAAGTGTTCTTGACAAAAACAGTATCTCCTGACTTAAGAAAATATTATCAGTCCAGATGGGTGAAAAGATTTTTACGCTCTCAGGAGTTTTCTGTCACATCTAACATCACAGGCACCGAGGGGTCATAATCATAATGTCCTAGGATGACAGGCAATCGGGAAGGTAATTCAGTCCATCCTCTGCCTGGAAACAGAACATCTCTTAAGACTTAACCCTTCAGAAAACTCACTTAACTAGGCTTTGCACCGCCACACAAGCTCCTAAGAGCTAAATGGTTTTGGTGATGACCAACCTGAATCACTTTGGGCTATAATTTAAGCTTAGTCCCTCCTGCAGGTTTAACGGGATCCATCATGCAAGTCTCACCTCATTCCATTCTCCTAAATTAAACCCTACTCTTTGGACCTTTCTGTAAAAGTTGTTTTTCATAACTTTCATTATACTGCTTTATTTTTTAGACTTGAGAGACGAGCGTGTCATTTGGTCCAACCATCCATATGATGCAACCCCTGCTACTATGTCCACACTGGGGCTTTGGGTTTCAGGATGGTACATTGGACCCATACATTTACTCCTTCCTACTTCTCTAAAAAAATTTTTTTAAATGACCAAAAAATCTGTCGCAGTGCTAGAAACCATCATATAAATCCATCAAAAGCCGGCAGCTTGAAGACTATGGGGAAGATAGAGTAGATGGCACGTGACGAGCAAAAACTAATTAGTGCTGATAAGCTCGCAATTCTGCACAGACCCCCTAAGAAGAAAGTGCACAGGTTTCCAGAAAAAGATCCTTAAAAAGTAAAAACTCAGGGGACCAAAGATTGGAAGAGGTCAAAGGCATCAATTCAGCAGCAAATTAAAGGACACCAGGGCCCTGGCCGGTATGGCTCAGGTGGTTAGAGCATCCTGCACACCAAAAGGTAGCAAGTTTGATTACTGGTCAAGGTATGTATGGGAAGCAACCAAATGATGTTTCTCTCTCTCCTCTGTTCTCTCTCTCTCTCTCTCTCTCTCTCTCTCTCTCTCTCCCTCCCTCCCTCCCTCCCTCCCTCTCAAATCAATAATAATTTTTTAAAATTTGAGGGACATCAGGAAATAGGCTGGTTCTCTCCATACAGATGGCAGTTATTTTTCAGTATCTTTGAAAGTGGGAAGTTTATCCCTAATACGAGTAGAATTCAAAGATTGAATAGGGGCAGGACTGCTGCTTAGCAGCTCATTTGAGGATACCATAAAGAGAAGAAAATAAACAGAAGAAAACGAGATTTAAATAATCAGATAAGACACAAGATAGAACGAAGAGATCCAGAATATCCAACATTAGTTTACTAGGAGTTCCTGAAAGAAACAGCATCATTAACAAAGGGAAAAGCAATAATCTAGGAAGAACTAGAAGAACATTTCCTTGAGCTGAAGAAAGACTTTAGACCTCGAATCCTAGGGGTCTATTGAGTGCTGGGCAGCAGGATTACTGAGAAGTTCACAATTCTAGATGTAATCTGATAGTCCAAGAACAGAGATACAACTGCAAGTTTTGTGATAGGGAAGAAAAATCAAGCTACTTAAAAGAAAGAAAGTCAGACATATCAGCAACACTATGCTAAAAGACAGTGGCACTATTTTTATAGAATTCTAAGAGAATATTATTGTAACCCAAGAATTGTACCAGCTGCCAAACTATAATTTCTCTCATATGTGATAACAAAAAAGGCATATTCAAAGACACAGAAATTATATCAGCCAAATACTCTTTGTTTCTCTCTCTCTCTCTCTCTCTCTCTCTTTTTTTTTTATCATGTAAGGCGTTTATTGAGAAGGCCAGCCAACCAAGAAGACAGGGAGCTTACAAGCATCCAAAACCTGCCTTACAGCAAGGTGCAAGGGACAGGATTATATAGGAAAAATGGACTGGAGTGAGGTTGGGAACAGAATGCGATTACATGCAGTCCTGGAGGTCAACAGAATTCAACCCTTGTTCTTGGTTGTCAGAGGAGATGGTGGCTTGGCTCCTGGTGGGGTCGGCCTGATTTTGTTTCTCTTTTTAAAAAAAAAAAAAAAATGATTACTTGGAGTTGTATTCTAGCCAAGGAGAAACATAAGCCAAAATAGGGAACTCAAGAAAGGAGAACACATGTTATATAAGAAAATGTAATGAGGACTAAAGCCAAAAGATGTATGGTTAAGCATAAAAATAATTGATAACACAGTCATAACGTTTAATTTAATTGTTAGAAAGAAGTTTTAAAAGATAACTTCCATATTTGTTTTAACAAGAAATTTGGGAGATTCAATGTACCGGTTAGTAAAATCACTAGAATAAAAAAATAAAGTGAGAGGATTATTATGAAAGGCAGACAATTCCAATTCCATTTATCTTGAGACCACATTAAAATAATAACAAGGACGAAAAAGGAAGATGGCGACGTAGGTAAATGCTTATACTCGCCGCCTCCCACAACCACATCAAAATTACAACTAAAATACAGAACAACCATCATCCAGAACCATTGGAAAGCTGGCTGAATGGAAGTCCTACAACTAGAGAAGTGAAGAAGAAAGCACACTAAGACTGGTAAGAGGTGCAGAGGCACAGAACAGCTGGTCTGACACCCACATGCGCTGATTTTTAATGAGGAGGGAGATCGTCTCTGCGGAGGCTGCCCAGAGGAGCAAGGGATCCCATCCCCACACCAGACCCCCAACCCAAGGTCCCAGAGCTGGGAAAAGAAGTCCCTACAGGCAGTAAGAACTATGGGCTGTAAAAACCAGTGTAGATTAGGGCTCAGTGACACAGAGGCTGCTGGAGACCCAGTTGTTCCTCTTAAAAGGCCAGCACTACAAAATGAACTTACAAGGTCCCATTTCCTCTGAGTTCTAGCACCAGGGCAAGGCTTGGGAGCACAGACACATATGAGGAGGAACTGGATTGTCTGGCAATGGGGCAGGAACTCGGGGGCAACTTTCTCCCAGATGGAGGTGCTTGCAGGGATCATTGTTCCTATGCTGACACCTCCTTGGTTGCAGGGCTGACTGGCAGCCATTTCTGTTTGCTCTGCCCTGGTGATTCCCTAAGACCCCCACCTCCTCCAATTTACAACCCCACCCAAGCTGTTTGCAGCAGCATTTGCATATGAATGGCCTGTCCTTGTTCAGGCTAAAATCTCTCAAGCTGCAACTGGGCCAGGGAGCCCCAAACCTATCAATAAAAGGCCCAAGACCCAGTACCAGCAGCACCAGGCTGCCTTGCTTCATAGTTGGGCTTCATCTGGACACTTCCAAACCTAATACAATGAGGAGGAATTCGCAGATCTCTCTGTAGCTCCTGCTCGGTGGCCCTAGGCAGTGGCTAACTTTGTACCTCCGTGGAGATCCAAGAGCCAGTGTACCCAGTGGTCAATGTCAGACCATACCAGATTACAACTCTACACATCCATAAGCAATACACTTAAGGGTAAGACTGAGTGAACATCAAAGCCCCACTGAAGCAAGGGTGTCTTCTGCACAGCAGCTCTACAACTGTAGTCGCAGCTGGTCCTCACAGCCATTTGTCCTGGAGGTCAATTCCTCCCAGTGACATCAATAGCAATCAAGTCGCAACTACAACAAGACTGTGCTCACAGCCCACAAAGGGGTGCACCTGGCTCAGGTGACTGGGGAGGCTGAGCCACTGGGCCCTATAGAACACCTACTACACAAGGCCATTCTATCAACTTAAGGAGACATTGCAGCTCTACCCAATATATAGAAACAAACACATGGAAGCAGCCAAAATGTGGAGACAAAAAAACATCACAAATGAAAGAAATGGAAAAAAGCAAAATACTGGATACAGAGTTCAAAACCACAGTTATAAGGTTACTCAAGAATCTTTTGGAAAACATCTAAAAAAATGAAAAAGGACCAGTCAGAAATTAAGCATATACTGACTGAAATAAAGAATAATATACAGGGATTCAACAGTTGAGTAGAGGATTCTTGGAATCAAATCAACAATTTGAAATATATGGAAGCAGAAAACACCCAACCAGAAGAGAAAAAAAATAATTAAAAAATATGAAGATAGTGTAAGGAGCCTCTGGGGCAAGCATACCAATATTCACATTAAGGGGATGCCAGAAGAAGAGAGAGAGCAAGATATTGAAAATCTATTTGAAGAAATAATTACAGAAAACTTCCCCTACCTGGTGAGAAATAGACTTATAAGTTCAGGAAGCACAGAGTGTCCCAAACAAGAGGAACCCAAAGAGAACCACACCGAGACACATCATGATTAAAATGCCAAGGGCTAAAGATAAAGAGAGAATCTTAAAAGCAGTAAGAGAAAGCAGTTAGTTACCTACAAAGCAATGTCCATATGACTGTCAGCTGATTTCTCAACAGAAACTATGCAGGCCAGAAGGGAGTGGCAAGAACTTTTCAAAGTGATGAATAGCAAAGACCTATAACCAAGATTATGCTACATAGCAAAGCTATCATTTAGAATTGAACATCAGATAAAGAGATTAATAGACAAGAAAAAGCTAAAGGAGTTCATCACCACCAAACCAGTATTATATGAAATGATGAAGGGTATTCTTTAAGAAGAGAAAGAAGAAGAAAAAGAAAAAGATCAAAAATATGAACAACAAGATGACAGCAAATTTCTATCAACAATTGAATCTAAAAATCAAAATAAATGAATAAGAAATCTAATGATCAGAATAAATCTAATGATGAATAAAATAGAATTAGAGGCATGGAAATGGAACAGACTGACGAATCTCAGAAGCAAGGGAGGTGGGGACGGGAAGAGATTAAGCAAAGATCTTATATGCATATATGCATTATCTATGGACAAGGACAATAGGGTGGTGAAGGCCTGGGGTGGGGCTGGAACCAGGTGGAAGGGGACAATGGGGGGCGGGGGAGAAGATACATCTTCTCCAATAAAGGTTTTTTTGAAAAAAAGACCAAAAAAATAATAATAACAATGACTTTTTTAAGTTGAAATACACAATGACAAAATAATAGAAGGGCCATTAGCCAAGAAAATTGAAGAAGAATAGAGGGGGATTGAATTTATCAACTATAAATATATACCTTCATGCTACAGTAAATAAAACTGTATAACACAATTGCAGAAACCTACAAAATGGATTGATGGCACTGGGTGAAGTCAAAACACAGATTCAGTGTTTGTTTTGTGAAAGGTAAGTGATAAAAATGGAATTTTAAATTTATAGGGGAAAGAATTGGTTATTCAATAAATAGTGTCGAACTGTGGCTATTTGAAAAAAATATATATTTCTTCTAATTCACATCTTATACAAAACATTCTATTTTCACACACACACACACACACACACACACACACACACACACACACACAAAACACAAGGAAAAATAAACCAATAAATCATAACCTTAATAAAGGTGATTTGTTGTTTTTCTATTAGTGGAAAGAAAATCTGGTTATCTAGTCTATGCTTAACTACCATTGTGGTTAGCTAAATAATGGTCCTACAAAGCATCACTTCCTAATCTCTGGAAACTATCCTAATCTTAGGGTCTTGAGATGGAGAGATTTTTCTGAATTATCTGAGAGAGCCCTAAATGTAATCACAAGTCTCCTTTTAAGAGGGAGGCAGAGGGCATAAGACGAGATGGCAATGTGACCACAGAGGTCAAGATTAGAGTAATGTGGCCATAAGCCATGGAAACCTGGAAGGCACCAGAAGCTGGAAGAGGCAAGCAACAGATTCTCCCTCGAGCCTCTGGAGGGTGCCCAGCCCTGCTGACATCTCAGCTCAGCGAAACTTGTAGCAGAGTACTGGTCTCCGGGATTCTAAGCAAATAAATATACTGCTTTAAGCCACAAACTTTGTGGTCATTTTTACAGTAGCCATAGGAAACTAGTCCAGCCACCATGATGGGAAACATAGTACTTCATAGGATTATAATTACCAGCAACAATAGTTATTATGTGCCAGCACTGCTAAGTTATTTACCTATCTACTCTCATTTGCATGCAGGTAGGCAGTAGAGAGGTGCTGTTATTATGGCTCCACCACTCTGTAGCATGTACCCCTGGGCAAGTTATTTAACCTTCTACTGATGCTTTGTCTCATCTGTAGAGGTACTTACTTCACAGGGTTGTTGAGGATAAAGTGAGATCATCTATGTAAAATGCTTAGAACAGTGCCTGACAATAAGGGTTTGATCACTGATAACTAATAATGAGACAGCCTTCTGTGTATGCTTGCTGAGGTCTGTCTCCAGAGAATCCCCTCACTAATGCTAGTACTTCCCTTTGGATACATACTGAGCAAGGGTCTCTCCTAATCGACTGTCCTTCAAAAATCGGCAGACATCGCTTCTCGGCCTTTTGGCTAAGATCAAGTGTAGTATCTGTTCTTACCAGTTTAATATCTGATATGTCCTCTATCCAAGGACATTATATTAAACTAGTGGCCCAGTGCATGAATTTGTGCACATTGAAAGGAAATTAATTAGAAGAAATATTTTAATAATGCTATTTGCCCTTTCTCTGTAATAGAAGTGTCAACCAAATTCACGATCGACAATGACAGATCGAAACACACAAGTGATTGGCGCCAGTGAGAGTTTTATACATATTGTGCATGCACGAGTCAACTTAGCCTTTTATCTAAGTGTACCGGTTAATAATGCAGGTTTTGTAATCAAAGAAAACATGATAATTTCGAGAGAAACATCAAAAGTGCTTTATTCAAAGTAATGTCCATGGCTAGCTACACATTTGCCCCATCTTTCAGGTAATTTGTGGATACCATCCCAATAGAACTTTTCTTGTTTTGAGGCAAACCATTCAGAGATCCAATTTTCCACTTCTTCGTACGTTTGAAGTGCTGCTCAGAAAGTGCGTGTGCCATCGATCGGAACAAGTGGTAATCTGAAGGAGCAAGATCTGGTGAATACAACGGGTGGGCTAATACTTCCCAGGCAAGATCTTTTAATGTGTCTTTAACTGGTTTTGAAGTGTGTGATGGTGCGTCATCATGTAGCAAAATTACTTTGCCATGTCTTCTGTCACATTCTGGTCATTTCACGATCAAAGCGTGGTTCAAATTGATTATTTGTTATCAGTAGTGATCAATATTAATGGTTTCACCTGGTTTAAGAAGCTCATAATACAGCACACCTTTTCTGATCCCACCAAATGCAGAGCATTGTCTTCTTTCCAAAGCGATTTGGCCTTGCAGTCGATGTTGATGGTTGACCTGGATCAACCCATGATTTTGTGCATTTGGGATTCTCAAAATAAATCCCAGTCACAATTCAAGGCAAAAAAGACTTTCTTTCATGCCAGTGAAGCAACATTTTACTGATGACTTTTCAGTTTTCTATTTGTCTTTCGTTCAGTTGACATGGAACCCATTTTCCTTCCTTTAAAATCTTTCCCATTGCTTGTAAACGATCAGAAATTGTTAGCTGAGTAACGTTTAATCTTTCTGTGAGTTGTTTTTGAGTTTGACATGCATCTTCATCCAATAATGCTTGTAATTGTTGGTCTTCAAACTTTTTCAGTTGACCTGGATGTTCTTTGTCTTTCACATCGAAACCATCACTTTTAAAGTGTTTAAACCAGCGTTCACAAGTATCTTGAGATGGAGCATGTTCACCATAAGCTTCCCAAAGTATACGATAACTTTTTCTTCAAAATAAAGTAATGAATTAAAACTTCCTGCAAATGCTCTTTTTTTGGCACGAAATTCGACATTTTTAAGTATAAAAATATCTATGATGTTAACACCTTCAGCAAATTTGACATATGAAGTTTTGAAGCTTGCTGTCAATACAACAAAATAGCATACATATCAAATAGCATATATATCAACATATGTGTAACTCCATCTATTGAAAAAATCCGCATTATTAACTGGTACACCTAGTATAAAAGCCTAAGCGATCATTATGACTGAATGACTGGATGACCGGCTGGTAGCTATGACACACACTGACCCAGACCTTGCTGCTGGGGCCCTGACAGCCCCGAATCTGGTTCACCTACACCCCAGACCCAGATAAGGAGGAGGAGGGAGCCCGATTCCTTGTGAAATCAGCCATGCTTTAGCTTGCTGCTGGGGCCAACCTCCTGTGGTCCCTCCCCCCGGCTGTCCAGGCCCTCCCCCCACCCCTGATTGGCCCCAATTACCAGCCAGACTGAGGGACCCCACCGATGCACAAATTTGTGCACCAGGCCTCTAGTATATATAGAATAAACTTGCTTAATTAGACCTGCTTTCTGATTTAGCTAAACTTTTTCCTGTCCAGTGAAGCACCCCAACTTCTCTTTCAGGTAAATATCAGCAACACAGCAGTAAATATCAACACAAAGCAGATTATGATTTTAAATCACACAGGGAGAACAAAGGGTAAAATATTTAACTGCAGCAGTGTTTGACTATATTCTGTGCAATGACAAACCCTGAGGTCATTTTCAAGGTCCACCATTTCTTACTTCTTTACAGTTGGGTCAAGTTTCTAAGCTTTCTAAATCTGTTTTCCAGCTAATGAAAAGAAAATAGGATTCCACCAAGTATCCTATCTACCTACTCCAGGACCAAATGAGATGAGGCACGGGCAAACCCTTCACAGATATTTGGTTAAAGTGTAAAATGTTTCCACCTGGCTATAAAGCAAGTCGTGTTCCTGGGCTGAAGGAACTGCAAGGAGGCTAATCACTAGGGAGAGGAAGCTGAGCGTTGCTACATGATGTCATTATCTGGCACCCACAGCAACCGTCTCCAGGCTGGGCTGGGCTGTGGGCCATACTTTGCGCCATGGGGTCTTGGCAGCATTGGCTGTGATTTGGTGAGGTGTCGCTCCAGGGTGGTGGCGGGGCCTGTGTCCCATTTGGGGAAAGCTGAGTGTTGCTTTGTGGGTGCCAGGTCCATGGTGCCATTTATTGTTAAATGGCCTATCTCTAGGGAGGGGAAGCCAGGTGTTGCTACATGATGTCATTACCCAGTGCGCCATGAGGTCTTGGCAGCATCGGCTGCGATTTGGTGGGCTATCACTCCAGGTTGGTGGCAAGGCCTGTGTCCCATTTGGGGGAAGCCAAGTGTTGCTTTGTGGACGCCCGATCCATGGTGCCATTTCTCTATAAATGGCCAGTGCGCGTCACAGCAGCTCCTGTGTTGAACATCTGCTCCCTGGTGGTCAGTGTGCGTCATAGCGACCGGTTGGACAGGCACTTAGCATATTAGCCTTTTGTATATATAGATGTATTTTTGGAATAGGGAGATGGAATAGGAGCTTGCTCTGTCCACTCCACACATCAACCCAATATTGCAGTACCTCCGGGAATGGCACACACACACACACACACACACACACACACACACACAAAATCTGAAGAAAATGATCATGTGTTGAAGAGTCTTAGCTTTTCCAGACTATATCCACCTGGTACCAAACATAGTTATAGCAATATTATTGACTATATTCCCTATGCTGTAGTTGACATCCTCATGACTATTTTGTAACTACCAATTTGTACTTCTCAATCCCTTTACCTTTTTCACCCAGTTTCCCAACTGCCATCCACTCTGGCAAACACTGGTCCTCTCTATATATCTATGAGTCTATTTCAATTTTGTTTATTCATTAATTTTGCTCATTAGATTCCACATATGAATGAAATCATATAGTACTTATCTTCTCTGACTGGCTTATTTAACTTAGCGTAATATTCTCCAGGTCCATCCATGCTGTCTCAAAAGGTAAGATTTCCCTTTTTTCATGGCTGAGTAGTATTCCACTGTGTAAATGTACCACAGTTCTTTTTATCCACTCGTCTAGCGATGCGTACTTGGCTGCTTCCATGGCTTGGCTATTGTAAATAACATTGCAGTGAACATAGGGATGCATATATTCTTTTGAATTCGTGTTTCGGGTTTCTTTGGATATATCCTCAGAAGTGGAATTGCTGGATCATAAGGCAGTTCCATTTTTAGTTTTTTGAGGTAACTCCATACTGTTTTCCACAGTGGCTGCACCAATCTACATTCCACCAACAGTGCATAAGGGTTCCCTTTTCTCCACATCCAAACAAATACTTGTTGCTTGTTGATGGTAGCCATCCTGACGGCTGTGAGGTGATATCTCATTGTGGTTTTAATTTGCATCTCTTTGATGATTAGTGACATTGAGCATCCTTTCAGACGTCTATTGGGCATCTGTATGTCCTCTTTAGAGAAGTACCTATTCAGGTCCTTTGCCCATTTCTTAATTGGATTATTTGTGTATTTTTGGTGTTGAGCTTTATAAGCTCTTTATAAATTTTGGGTATTAACACACTGCGGACCAGTAGTTTTATTGCTAGCTTTATCCAGTGGCCAGATAAGTTTCTACTGAACAAGTACAAAAAACACTTTACATAAATGTTAAAGGCACGCTTTAAAATTAAATACCCATTGCATTTTGACGTTATCGTCTGCAATGTGTTAAGACCTTATCAGATGTATTGGCAAATATGTTTCCCATTCAGTGAGTTTTCTTTTCATTTTGTGGATGGTTTCCTTTGCTGTGCAAAAACATTTTAGTTTGATGTGGTCCCACTTGTTTATTTTTTATTTTGTTTCCTTTCCCAAGGCAATATGTCACGAAAAAAAAAATATTGCTATGAGAAATGTCTGAGATTTTACCATCTATCTTTTCTCCTAAGATTTTTATGGTTCCGAGTTTAACATTTAAATCTTTAATCCATTAAGAGTAATTTTGATTTTTTAAAATAATAACTACAAATACCTCCTGTTGGGACAGAAAACCATTCTCCATTGAAAACATAGCCCTGGCCATCTCTTTTTGCCTAAGTCCATGTGCACCCACCTCTCTTTGAACACCTGAAAAGTGTATTGACAGCATTCCTTGCAAGACTTAGAGTCAAAGATAAAAATACTCCAAGTGCCGGACTCAAGAATTGCACAATGCAGGACACTGGGCAGTAATTTCAGAAAACTCTATACTGGGCCAGCTTAAAACAGACAAGAAGTACAGGTTGACCCTCTGCACAGCTCTATGGTAGAAGGACTGAGTGGACAGGCTCTGAAGAGTGTCAGACAATGTGGGTTAAACCCTGGGGGACCTTGAGGCAATTGCTTAATCCTCCCCTGCCTCAGTTTCCTTACCTGTAAAATAGGGATATGGTAGCCTTACCAAAACATCTAAGGCATATTTCCCCCTAGTTTACAGATGATGAATAGGAGGCTTATGTTCCTTGTCTGAGGACAGGCTATTCGGTATAGGTCAGCATGAGGAGTAAACCCTGGGATCATTTGATTCCCACTTCATGTTCTTTCCTCTTCCAAAGATGAAGAAGGAAAATATGATGACAAAGGTAGAAAATAAGTTATCAAATCATGCCAGAAAGGATGACCTACCCACCAGAGGGAAAGTCAGATGACTCTTAATGTGATGCTCAAGATGAGAGCCAAATGAGGTGGCTTTCTCCTAACTTCTTAGGGAAGCTTTCACTTGTCAGCACTCTAGGATGATCTTTAAGAAACAAAGATCTGGTTCCAGTCCCACTCCCTTCTTACAGCCTGTTTGGGGCCTTGGTGGGCTGGTTTTTAATGCAGAAAAAAATTTCCCAAGGCCAATGTGCATCCCCCTTTTTGCTCCTAGTAACCTAAAGAAAATATTTTGGAATCCAAAGCCACACACACACACACACACACACACACACACACACACACACACACCAAAAAGAAAAAAGTCTCAGAGCACCGATTCATAACCTTTCTTCCCTTTCTTCTACCCCCTTGCTCCTCAGATGTGAGGAGGCCTATCAAGGACCTCAGCGATCCATGGCAGATGGTGTCACCAGGAGGCACACAGACTCTCCAGCACAAGTGTTTTTGTGATTGGAAAAATCCCTGTCCCTGTTCAGAATCAGTGCCCTACGTGGAACAGTCGTCAATTTATGAACAACAACAAAGAGGAATATTAAGAGAAATTCAGAAAATATCTGTTAAAGTCCCTGGCAGCTTGAGAAGCCTATGTGATTGCATATCAAAACGCCAGTGGAAGTTTGGAAAAATGCAGGTGCCTCCAGGTTTCCACAGGAGGGTCTTGGCATGTGCTGTTTGGCAGAATGTATTCCACTGTAAGTTTAGGGGTAATTCTTTTTCTAGTTCTCTACGTCTCTGAGTGGAAAACAGAACCCTGCTTGTTTTCATGAAGGACATGTGCATCTTTTGCAATAGCAAGCAGTAAAGGGTTTGGCAGGTGGTCAGGATCATCTTTGTCTTCTTGTAAACCTCCCTAAGGGGCTTTAGGAATAACGGATGTCACAGGAACTCCTCTCTCTGTTGTTTTTTGTTTGTTTGTTTGTTTGTTTGTTTTTAGAAATGCAAGGTATAGGAAAAAAACCCATAGGATTTAAGTAAAATACAAACTGGGACATTGATTATGCATAAAGCGGAAGGCAGACCTGTATAAGTTACAGATCTGTCCACTGTAATTCAGGACGATCGTCTGGCTGAAAGCACATACCAACAGCAATTGCCTGGAAAAGTCTCTGATGCTACACAGTAAACATCATGGATACCTAAGAATGAAACCACTCCAGAGGATTTCTAACCCATTTAAGTCAACTTCAGAATTTCTCATACATGTCACTTATTTAGTGAGAAATATGACAGGTGGTCAACCACTCAAAATTAGGCCAATGACAAAAATATTGTACTTACTAGAGGCCTGGTGCACGACATTCATGCACTGGGCGATGCGGGGGTCCCTCAGCCTGGCCTGTGCCCTCTTGCAGTCTGGGACCCGGGCCTAGGCCAGCAGTCGGACATCCCCTGAGGGGTCCTCAGGGCTGCAGAAATGGCGCTGTGCTCACCAGCAGTGAGCCCGGCTTCTGGCTGAGCCGCGCTCCCCCTGTGAGAGCGCACTGATCACCAGGGGGCAGCTCCTGCATTGAGCATCTGCCCCATGGTGGTCAGTGTGCATCATTCCGCAGTTTGGTTGATTTGCATATTAGCCTTTTATTATATAGGATGTTGTTTTCTTTATTATATTTTTCCCAAAGTCTGTCATTAACCATCAACTACTCCATATATTGTTGTTACTATTAACAATAACAATAATGGAACAATACCACTTACTACAAGTCAGAGACTACAAGCCAGGGTCATTACAAACATTTGCTCATTTCGTCATCACAAAAACTCAGTGAGAAAACTGGGGCTTAGAGGGATCAAGAAACTGACCCAATGCACAGAGCTAACTAGTCATATTTGTGAAGCCAGGATTCAATCCCAGGTCAGACTCTGAAGATGGTAATTAAGACTTCATGTGACCTACTGAGTATTTCCCTCTGTCATTTATAATGCTGGAAGAGGTCCACCCTTGCATAAGAACACAAAAGCATCAGAAATGCCTTATTGGCTAACACTAGTTGTGACCGGAAGGAAACTCAGTTTCAGAACAGTAACAAGGGGCCATTTGTTGAGATAGCATGATGACTGACCTTTATGAGATTGGTTTAGAAAAAGGTCATAACCTTCCTCCATGTTTTTTAAGTTTCTCTCCCTCTCTCTCTCTCTCTTTATACATACACAGGGTATCCCCACAAAATGTATACACACTTTAACAGCTGATAGCTCCGTTTTGAAAATGAAATGCATTTTAATAAATACTGCCTTTATAATTATTTAAAGTTTGTGTATAAATTTTTGGGGACACCTATATACTAATTTCTTTAGATGTCTGGTGCCTACCTGTTTGCAGCCCACTATACTATAAATTACATTAGTGCAGGCCATGGCTATGTGGTTCCTTTTTTTCTTGGTTCATTTTTTTTATCCCCAACACCTGGAACAGTGCCTGATACATATTAGGTGCTAAAAAAAAAAAAAACATGTTAAATGCCAGGAATGAATGTGCAAAGGTATGGAGAAAGAGGAAGTCCAGGGGAAAGGGAAGTAATTAAGTAGGGGAACCCAGATAATCTAGAGTAGCCAAGCCACAAAAGGGGGTTGGTTAACACTGTCTAGCAGAACTATAAGGAAAACAGGAATGAGAACTGACAAATGAAGAGCAAATCTAGAAGGATTTGAACAGCCAGTGACTCTGTGGACTTTCTCCCAGGCATGAAGGTAGATGATCAGAAATGCAAATGGTAAAGCCTGCAGTTCAAAGCATTTCTGAAGTTCACACAATAAGAATTCTGCCTAAAGTTTTGTTTTCTGTTAGCAACAATATGGTTCTCAGGCTCATTTTTATCACATCAAGGTAAAAATATGGGAGGACCTGGGGTTCACTCTAGGAGTTCTCATCTGACTCTGCTCTAAGACAAGACCACACTCTTGGCCTCTGCTTTTTGGAACTTCTCACAGGCCTGGTTGAAATGCTGACCTGGTCATATCCAAGCCAGCCTTTATGGGCTCCATAAAAGGGGAGGATATCTGCTATTTTTCATTCACAGTATTGTTCTCACATGGGATCTTTGCCACTGCCTTGCTAGTCTTTACTCATCCCTACTTTTACACTGTGGAGGGAGAAAGTTTGTAACTGAACCTCTGTTGATATATAATGGTGCCTAACTTATTCCTCTGGAGATGAGGCCTTTCTTTAATGAGAATGTTTCTTCATTTGTTTTAATGTGGTATATACTTTTAATTCACTACTTTTATCACGGAAAAGTTGATTGCTATGACAGAATTCATATAATGTCTGTTATGATATAAAGCACAAGAGAAAAATGGCATCTTTGAATCAAGTCCCCATTCAAGATCTAGAGTGTTATATTTGAAGCCCTCCACGTAGCCCTCCCTGGTTTCATTTCACTTTTTAAAGAATGCAAACCACCTGATTAGTGAACTCCAGGAACCTGGCCTTAGAAGGGTGAAACTTTAGAGGAAATGTGGTGCTGTCCACTGGGCGGGTGCTGACGAGCCTTGAGAATGGTGGGACAGCCACCATCACTGAGTGGACAGAGGAGGTGCTAGCCCTTTCTCTTCTTTTTCTCTTTGATCTCTCTTCCCGTCCCCTTAAGAAAAACCTGCCACAGCTCCTCCCTCTGCTGTTAGGACCAGGGGCGTCTACCTGTAGAGAGAGCAGGTACAGAGAGCCCTACAATGCTGTCTCCTTCCTTTTCTAACAGATGGTTTCTGTGAGGATTTACCACATATTTTTTTTGTAGCAGAATCAGACATGCACTGAAAAAGCAAACATCATGATCACAAACCTGGTGGGCATTTAGTTATTACAGAAATACAGAGATTTGTTAGCTGGAAAATATCTTAGAGATAATTTATAAATCCAAACTTCTTGCTTTAGACCTGAGAGAACCAAGGTATAGGACTTGCCCAAAGTCATTTGGCTAAATGCGTGTATTCCATCTCCAAATCATTGTTTTTATTTACTATTATTCAATTCTCATTATTGGTAGATTGTCATTTATTAAAAATTTGATCACATTATTGATCATTTTCCTTTAGTCTGAGGCACCTGGCCTGACCTAGAATTTTTCAGTATTTTCATTTAGCAATACTAATACAAACTATTTTTGATCCATACATAAAGAGGTAATATATACTTATTTTAATTAAAAACACTTTATTTTAATCGTAACAGGATTTCTGCTTTCAATCAAAAGTCAGTAAATATTCTATTACACTTTTCTGATATCTTGACATTCTTTGCCTCTTATTTTTACTTCTAATAAAATATATACTTGAGCTGAATTTTTAAAAATACAGATACTTCAGCACACTTTTAAATTGTAAGATGATAATCATTATGGGCAGACCTCTTTATTGCGCATTTTACAAATTGAAGGTTTGTGGCAACCCTGAAAGTCTGTCAGCGCCATTTTTCCAATAGCAGTTGCTCACTTCGTATTTGTGTCACATTTTGGTAATTCTTGCAATATTTCAAACTTTTTCAGTATTATATTTATTATAGTGACTAGAGGCCCGATGCACAAAGATTCGTGCAAGAATGGGCCTTCCTTCCCCTGGCTGCCGGCACCACCTTGGTTCCAGCCAGAGCCACCTTTTCGCTCCTGCCAGAGCCACCTTTCCACCTTCCCACGCTGCCCAGAGGCCCGGAGCCACTGGGGCGGTGCGGAATGCATGCGTCCAGCCTCACCCCCAGCCACTCAGCGCCTGCATATGCAAATTAACCCACCATCTTTGTTGGGTTAATTTGCATACTCGCTCCTGATTGGCTGGTGGGCATCACAAAATACGGTCAATTTGCATCTTTCTCTTTTATTAGTGTAGATATGTGATCAGTGTTACTATTGTAATTGTTTGGGGGCACCACAAACCACACCCATATATGACAGCAAACTTATTTGATAAATATTGTGTGTGTTCTGAATGCTCTACGAACCAGCTCATTATAGAAAATTTGGGAAACATATAAAAGAATAAAAAGGAAAAAGACCCCATGATTCTTATGTAACATTCAAAGATTTTTAATAATGTGACTGCTTCCTTTAGCATTGTTTTAATGATGGCTGTCTCTTTAGTATACAAGTCTGATCATCTCCCTCTCTTCTTAGATGCCAAGTTATTCCACTGCCGAGGGGACAGTAGCAATGGCTGTGGGTGCCAGGTATTCTGCACCACCATGTCTGCTCACACTGTTCCCTGGGCCTACGGAGCTCTTCCCTCACCATTCCACCCTCACCACTCACCTCTCAAGTTCAAGTTTCACTTCTGTTAGACCAGACTTACATGACACCTGTCACAATGTGCTAAAGACAGCAGAGCTATTAATAACGCTGACTCTAGAGTCTACCTTGGGTCAAGTCAGATCTGTGTGACCATGGGCCAATTATTTACTGTCTTTGCCTTGGTCTCATGTTTAAAAGGATAAAATGCTAAAATTCCCCTCAGAGTATTTCTATGAGGACTGATTGAGATTATCAGTTACAGCGTAACTGAGCACAATGCCAGGCATATAAGTTGCTTATTATAATTGTCAGATGTCAGTCTCATCCCCCTAGACAAGCAATTTTCAACCTTTTTATCTCAAGGCACACACAGACTAATAACTAAAAGTCTGAAGTACACCAAATTTATTTTTGACCTATCTGTCAAATAAATAGGTGTAATTTTGATTTAGTCACACCAAACAGCTATTGTTGTGTTGGCTGTTGTCACTTTTTTATTTGACAATCTAAGGGGAAAGAGGTCAGTGCCCCTGACTAAATAGCCAGGTATTGCATGTTTTAAAAATTCCTGTAACACACCAGCATGCCATCCACACCTGTGTGCAGCTGAAAATCGCTGCCCGAGACCATGCACATCCCACACGAGGGATTTCTTTTTTATCTTTGTACCTCCTAGCCCAGTGGTCAACAAACTCTTTAGTCAACAGAGCCAAATATCAACAGTACAACGATTGAAATTTCTTTTGAGAGCCAAATTTTTTAAACTTAAACTTCTTCTAACGCCACTTCTTCAAAATAGACTCGCCCAGGCCGTGGCATTTTGTGGAAGAGCCACACTCAAGGGGCCAAAGAGCTACATGTGGCTCGCGAGCCGCAGTTTGCCGACCACTGTCCTAGCCCATGCTCAATAAAGAGCTTTATAAATGTTTGAGAAGTGAATGAATGATCTGCCAAATCTTCTTGACATTCTCTTACTGTATATACTTTCATAGTGGAAAAAGAGGAGGATGAAGATGGGGAGAAATAGAGGAAGAAGAAAGATGATGAAAGAGAGAGAGAAGGATGAGGAGAACAGCACTGAATTGCTGCTACTATTGATGGTATTTGACTCTTGCATGCACAGAAAACAGGCCTGGATCACACTACCCCAGCGTGCAACAGCCTCTTTTCCTGCTCACTCTTTGGAACCCAGGAATATGTTGTCTCTTACACTTAGTTACATTCTTGCTCCTGGGACAATGAATTGTGTAACTAGGACTCTTCCCAGAGAGGGGCCCTCAGCTGGACCCCTGGAGATGAGCCTACAGGACTGCATGGGAACACCCAGGGAGTTCTAGTCACCAGTGATGGAAGAATGCACATCAGGCATCCTATGCAGGGCATCACCTCATCCTCAAATCCCCCAAGACAGATGCTGCACCAAAGTGTGGAATATTTAAAGGTTCCCTTGCAGCTGAAGTGTCTTGGCTGTTTTTACTGACTCCAGATCTACTGGCTTCTACTCCTAGTCTAGAGTCGGTGATAAATCCCCAAAAACTCATTAGTGGTTACTAGCACACATAAAAGTACAGAAAACCTTTATTTTGCTGATTTAGGGATGCTACATAAATTTTTAACTGATTATTAAGAAATGAATGCCAACCTTTGCAGAAAAATAATTTTTTCTATCTCTGACTGATTCCAAGGAGGCCTCAGGGCCTTCAGCTCCATGGGGGTCTGGTGGTTTTACCCCAGGCCTGGGGGCCTGCTCCACCCTGGCCGCTGTTTCCATGGGCAGTTGACTCACCACCAGAGGCCCCAAGTCTATGAGCAGAGTCATGGCCCTCAGGAGTCAAAACCCATACCAAGAACACAGGCCTTCCTGGTGGCTGGAAGTACCACGGGCTTGCAGATTGTTGCAAAGCCACTGAACCATGGACTTGAAAGTCAGTCTGGCCTGAGTTTAAATTCTACCTCCTCCAATTTGGTAGCCATGTGGCCTAGGGCAGGTTGCTTCATCTCTCTAAGTCTGAGTGCCCTCATTTGTGGATGGGGATCAAATAGCATCTACCCCCCAGGGCTGTGGTAAGGATTAAACAGATGCTGTATAGAAAGGATTCAGGATGGAACCTGGTACACAGGTCGTGCTCAGTAAATGGTAGCTATTATACTATTATTTAAGAATCATTTTTCTCAGATTCCAGATATCTTTCTCTAGTGTTTCCACTGAGAGAAAAAGTTAACATTGAGGCTAAAGATGCTAAATTGAAAATTATAATAATAGCTAACCTTTAGGAGCATTTATACTGCTCCAGGCACCGTATATAGGATTGACATATTTTATCTCAGTTAATCCTCACCTTAACACATCAGCCAGGCACCACCATGAACTCCATTTTAGAGATGAGTCTATGTGAAGTAAAATAACTTACCTTAGTGAGAGGTTAAGGAAAGAGAGAAATAGCTTGGTGGGCTAAGCGATGGGAGGGGGAGTGGTTTGGGGAAATTTTTGGAGGAAAGAAAAGAAAATATTAAGAAGTGTCTTCTGAGGAGTGAAGGGTCCCAGGTTCAATTCCGGTCAAGAGCCTGTACCTTGGTTGCAGGCACATCCCCAGTAGGGGGTGTGCAGGAGGCAGCTGATCGATGTTTCTAACTCTCTATCCCTCTCCCTTCCTCTCTGTAAAAAATCAATAAAATATATATATTTTTAAAAAGTGTCTTGACCAACCAGCATGGCTCAGTGGTTGAGTGTCAACCTATGAACCAGAAGGTCACAGTTCAGTTCCCGGTCAGGGCACACGCCTGGGTTATGGGCTCAATTCCCAGTGTGGAGCATGCAGGAGGAAGGCAATCAGTGATTCTCTCTCATCATTGATGTTTCTCTATCTCTCTCTCCCTCGCTCTTCCTCTCTGCAATCAATACAAATATATTATTATTGGGTTATAAATTGGTTCCCTTTAATGCTCTTTCACAAAGACAAGTTAAGATTAGAATTTTAATTAACAGCTCCATTGTTGTTTTGAGACCACCTAAGTGCAGAGGGCAGAATGAAGCGGGAGGGAAGCACCTTCCCCAGAATTGTAAGCTGGAATCCTACATCAGCAAAAACTCACGTTAAAACCCACCAGGATGAGCAACCTCGCTGCACTCAGTAGGGCGGCCTGCAATGCAGGGACATCCTAGTCGGGGAGAGGAACTGACTGCAGCCTCCAGAGAGGCAACCACACTCAGCACAGTGATCCACCCCCGAGCTTCTCCCCGGCTCAGCTCCTTTTTGTTCTTTCATTTTTCCGCTCTCTTTTATAATGAATGTGTGACTCAGAGTTTTAATGAGTTACCAGAAAAAGTTAACCAGAAGGGAAGCCCATTGAGTAAATGCATAATTAAAATTGGGAATGGACAGAGGAATACAATTATTGTGGGAGACGGGGAGCACGCAGGAATGACTCAGGGGTTAAGCTGCTTAGAGAAGAGCCTCTGGGACTTGAATTGTTTCTGGTGATGATGTGGAAACTGAAAGAAAATTCTGGAACCCTCCCACAGTCAAAAGTAACAGCAAGCCGAAACCGGTTTGGCTCAGTGGATAGAGTGTCGGCCTGTGGACTGAAAGGTCTCAGGTTCGATTCCGGTCAAGGGCACGTACCTTGGTTGTGGGCACATCCCCAGTGGGAGGTGTGCAGGAGGCAGCTGATCGATGTTTCTAACTCTCTATCCCTCTCCCTTCTTCTCTGTAAAAAATCAGTAAAATATATATATATTTTTTAAAAAAAGTAACAGCAACAGGAAGCACTATGAGCCCACTGGGGATGTGCCCACTCCAGGAGTTTCTCTAACTGCAGCCACTCCGGGTCCGTCAAGCTAATGGACCCGAAGCACAAATGCGTGGCCGATGTCAATGGTCTAAATGTGGTGGCTGGCCATCTTATTCCCACACAAGTGTGCTTGGCGTTCGAAGAGGGCCGAGGTTATCCACTTTCCTCCTAGAACACAGAAGCGTATCTTTGACGATGTGGAGGGGCATGTACAACTCAAGAGTAATGCAACTAATGGAAATAAAAAGGTGTGGGCCCAAAGGTTATGGGTGAAGTTTTAAATTCATTTTTTACTTTCATTTGAATACAAGTTGACACAGTTTCTGAACAACGGGAAACACATTACTGAAGCTACAATATGAACCACGAAGGAGAGAGAATAGGAAGGTGCTCTTGCTTTGGGCACTTATTCATTGAAGTAATTCTCCCAACTCCTTTCTCTATACTCAGGGCTGGTCAGCAGTGATCCTGTGAGTGTCTAAGAAGCCTTACAAGCCCATGGACACAGACTATAGACAGGTGAAGGCTTGCGGGGAGGATGAGAGATGGGGGAAGGGTCAAGGGGGGAAATGGGGGACATCTGTAATACTTTCAACAATAAAATAAAAAATTTTTAAAGCCTTACAAGGGGCGGGGAAGTGGCCTAAATTTTCTTTTAGTCAAAATTTTATGTTGATTTTATAAAAGAAAAAATATATATACATATACACACAAGGGAAAATTAACTATTTAACATGAGACTTATTTTTCATATTGACTCAATAAAATAAGGCGACTTAAGTTTTTACCCTATTTTCTAAAAACCTAACTCCCACTAATCTGCAAGTCACTGTAAACAAAAGTCAAAAGAACTGTCCTGTGTCCCAAGAAAACTTATAAGTTTTGCCAAAATAATCTTTATACAACTAATAAAAGTTCATTTTATCAAATAAAATGAAATACAATCCAAAATTGTTACTATGTTCATCTTGATCCAATCCCCAAACAGTGATTAATTGCCTACTACACTGCTAAACAAGTAGGTGTTAGTTTCTCATCAATAGTTGTCAATAGACATAAACATTTAGCATAGCATAGCCTTAGTCTCACACAGTAGAGTGTGGGCTCAGGAGCTAAGCCACTTGGGGTCAAGGCCTGGCTCCCACATAAACAGCTTAGGCAAGTAAATGAACTCCTCTGAGCCAACCACATCCTTAATGTTCCAGTTAATCCAAAAACCCATGGGAGAACTCCATCGTCCAAGGACAAACTGGGCAGAGAGAGAAAAAGAAAAGTTCAAAATGCAGTGGTCCCTGCTGTTTAGATTGGACACCGAAAGAAAACTCAGAACACTAATAAAGAAGGATGATTTCAGAAAGGTTTATTTATGGTTATTCTTAGCTAAGGGGTAAGCTGAACACCTAGAAGGTGATAATGCAACACAAAAATCCTCCCAGAGTTAGCCAGCTCACGGTCTGAATCACTCCCTGAGTCAGGGCAGGATCCGGCACCAGCTCCTGTCCTTGAACAGTGCAGTTACCTGAGTCAGAGCCTATTTTGAAAAACTAAACTGATCTACAGCTGGCATTTCAAGGACGAGTCAATTCACCCACATGCAATCAACCACAGGTGACTTTTCTTCTATTCATAGATATCCTGGAAATAGATCTGAGAGCAGAGGAGGCAACATGGTACAGCGGAAATGATACATATAAACTCCTGAACCACCTTGCAAGCTCTGAAACCTGGAGCAATTACCTAACCCCTCTGCTCATGACATTCTCATCTGTAGAATGGATGGCACAGAGGCTACCATAGAAGGGACCCAGAGCAAGGACGTGATGCAGCAGGCTCATGAATGGAGCAGCCATAGTGGAAGGATAGAGACTACATGTGCCCCAACACCATACACTCCCATCTCTCGGGCTTCTCTAGCTGCTGCCGCTGCTGCTGCTGCTGCTGCTGCTGCTGCTGCATGTTCAACCTACCAGCTACAAAGACCAATCCTGAGCCCCCGATATAGTGCCACTCTTAGAAGAGTCCAACCAGCTAGTTGGCGAATGAGTTGATTCTCTTCCACCTTGAAAAGGGCAATATTTCATCCTGATTAGGATTGACACATATTCCAGGTATGGATTTATCTTTCCTGCCTATGGGCTTCAGCCACCACCACCATCCACAGACTCACAGAGTGTCCAATTGACTGCTATGCCTAAAAATCTGATCCCGCATAAATTCACTTTGAACAAAGAAATGTACTTTGCAGGAAAGAAGGTGCATATGGGCACATGAGCATGTGATCCACGGCCCTACTACCTAGCACACCGTTCAGAAGCTGCTGGATAGACAGAACACTTAGCAACTTCTTGAAAGCACAGCTGAGGGGCAAGCTTAGACACAACGCCCTGCACAGAGGAGACACTGTCCTTTGGGAGGTAGCATATACTTGAAATCAAAAGCCATTATATGGGTTCCTGATCAATAGAATGCACAGGTCTGGGAACCAGGGGGTGGGAGCGTAGGAGTGGCTCCACCCACTATTACTCCCAGTTCACTTGGGAAATTTGTGTCTCCTCTGCTTAATACATTATGCTCTGTGGGTCGAGAGATATTTCTTCCATTGTGGGACACAGTTTTTACTAAAATTAAAGCTTTAACCACTGCCCCCAATGGTTACTCTAGGCTCCTCATTCCACTAACAGGCAAAGAAATGGAGTTGACTTACTGGCAAGGGGGTCTGACAGTGGCCATCATGAGAAAGGGGGCTGCAGCTCATCCTGGGGTAGGGGGGAATGCAGATGACATGTGATAGATATGACAGGGGATCTACCAGGGTATGTCTCGGTCCTTCAGTGCCCAATTTAAACTGTAAACTGGCAGGTACATCCACCACATCCCGATAAGGGCCTTTGCAACCAAGGGCTCAGACCCCTCAGGGATGAAAGTCTGGGTCCACCAGACAAGCCACCTTGATTGTAGAGATGCTAGCCAAATGAGGGGATTCTAGAAAGATTAGTAGACAAGGGAGATGAGTATCAGCTATGGCCTCAGGACCAACTGCAACAATAGGGGCTGTAGATTGTCCCATTCACCCAAAAGATATCTGACCAACAAGAATCCTGGAGAGCTGTGAGAGGATAGTGTAAGGTTAGAGTGAGAAACAATGGATCTGAGTGGTACAAGGGGTGGCCCATCGCCAGTGCTATCGGGGTCCCACTCAGCTCCCCATTTCTCAGGCATGTGCCCATCCTCCTGCTGCTGGCGGTGTTGGCTGCATAAACATAAGCTCACACCTGCATCTCTCTCTGGGGGTTTCTGCTAATTTTATGGGAGCTGCTTTTCCTAGAGATGCCTCTCCCTCCTCCCCCAAGGGACACCTGTGACTGACAGGTGCAAGGGAACAAAAGTCGGACCCCTTGGAGCACCTCATGGAATGAGGCTGTCGTTGGCAGTGTGGGCGGCTCCAACAAGGTGCCATGGACTGGAAAGCTTATCGAAATGGGAATGTATTTCTCCTAGTTCCTAAAGTCCGACCGAGATCGGGCTGCCGGCATGGCCAAGCTCTAATGACAGCACTCTTCCAAGTTACACACTGCTGTCTTCTTGTGTATCTTCACATGGTAAAAAAAAAAGACTAGAGAACTCTGTGGGGTCTCTTTTATAAGGGTTTCCACACTGATGACTTAATTACCTCCCCAAACCCCACCTCCTAATACTATCGCTTGTAGCTTAGGATTTCAACATAATAGATTTTGAGGGGATATAAGCATTCAGTCCATAACATAGGCTGAAGCCAGACTTCTCTTAAAACCACATCTTTGCTTAATTTCTCCCTGTCCTATTCTGCTTCTCTCACTCCATTAGGGGTTTTTCATAAGAGCAATCGTTCAATAATATCTTGCACATGTTTCCCATCTAGGCCATGTTTCTAGGCACCCACCCGCATACAGCTATCCTGTGTGTATTTTTGTGTATCCACTGTATTTACAGCCCCATACAAAATGCTCAAGGCATATGACAGTTTGTGTTTAGCAGAGATCCACTCTCCGCCCCCTCCACTGTGGAAGAATACCTCCCTGCCCCACTATGGCAGATTGTATTTTCCCCAAATGGCTGCAACACCATCTCTCAGTCATGCAGTTCTTGCAGTCCTCCCATAGAGAGCTGGGATCTGCATCTCTTCCCCTTGAAAGTGGGCAGGCTTCTGTGGCTGTTTCAACCAAAAGTGAGCGGCAGAAGTGATGCTATGTGACTCCTAAGGCTGGTCTTAAAAGACAACATAGGCACTAGCTGGCGTGGCTCAGTGGATAAAGCGTCGGCCTGCGGACTGAAGGATTGCAGGCTCGATTCCGGTCAAGGGCATATGCCTGGGTTGCGGGCTCGATCCCCAGTAGGGGTCATGCAGGAGGCATCCAATCAATGATTCTCTCTCATCATTGATGTTTCTATCTCTCTCTCTCTCCCTCTCCCTTCCTCTCTGAAATCAATAAAAATGTATTTTTTTTAAAAAAGACAACATAGCTTCCACTTGGTTCTCTCAAACAATTGTGCTGGAGTTCTAAGCCACCTTGTAAGTAGTCCGACAGCCCTACAGCCACCAAGCTGGGTGAAAGCCCAGCCAGCCCACGCAGAGAGACCACGTGGAGAAGCCTGAGAACATTAGTCAGCCCCCTGCCATGCCAGCTCCAGTCATCATCTGACCGCAGCTGAAGAGAGATCCTGAGCCAGGACCAGCCAGCAGAGGCCTTCCTGAATTCCTGGCCCATAGAGACCATCAGAGACAATACAGTGATTGTGATTGTCTTAAGCCACTAAGTTTCGGGGAAATTTTTCCCTTGGCAATAGAACCAGGACACCCACTGATGTTGAGCTCAGTCACATGACTTGTTTTGGTCAATGGGATTTGCATCTTGTATTTCTGCCATCACCATGAGAAAAGCATGCCTTGGGTACAAGCATGCCTCTTAAACAAGAAAGGTGAGAGAGGCGTGTAGCGGACCTAAACAAAACCTGAAACCTAGGGCCAGCCCCCAAGTCCCCCAGGGGATCAGCCGAGGCCTTCATTTTGATTGCATCACAGCTCAACTTCCCTGCCTACCCAATCCTGCCTTCCTCATCCCCCACCCATGGATCCAGAGAGCATTCCCACATTCCTCAATACACCCCCTGCCTGCGAATCTCCATCACAGACTCTGTTTCCCAAGGAACCTGACCTGAAACAAGTGGATAAACAAAAATAAAATCTGTCCCAATCACTCTGCAACCCAAGAATAATATTTCTACATCAGTCTCCATGGTAGCACATACTGGGCCTGCAGTAGATACTGGATGAATGGATCAATCTAGCCATTTTGTCCTTGAATTCTTCTGGTGACTCTCACCACACACTTGGTGAACCTGGTTCAAATGGCTACATTATTTTGCAAGAAAGAAAAACTGATTTGTAAAATTTTCATAGTTCCTTCATAGACCAACGGAGTTGGTCTCAGTTACAATGCATCTGTCTGAGCACAGGATAGGTGAATTCTGCTGCTAGCTATTTCTAGAAATGAAAGTGCAATGCCAGTGCTGCTCTCTTGAGACCAAGTGAGTCAAGATTGGAGGCAGGGGGTTTCTAAACAGCAATAATGTGGACCAGAAGCCTGTCGTTGCTCATCTTGCTAGGGGCACATAAAAAATTCTGTAATAGCAAGCATCCGTTCAGAGGCATGCTTCTGAGGAGCAGAGCCACCAGGAGTTGGTGAACTGTCAAGGTCACATTCAGAGATCAAGGGTCCTACTGTGGGCTTACAAGGTGGCAAAGGGCATAGAACAGTTCAAGAGTGGAAGCAGACCCAGTCAGCGCTCACAGGAGGGCAAACAGTCCTCATGCCAGCATCTGAACAGCCTGTACCACACTCAGAAATGTATTTCAAGACTGGTGAATTCGTCCAGCTGATTGATGTTCTCTTTGATCTGCCTTCTAGGTCAACCACGCTCACCTCCATATCAACAATGCTCACCTCTAGATCTGTGGTTGCAGCTATATGGCGCAGGGGGATAAACGAGGGAAAAAAGGAAAATCATTTTTTGTCTCTGTTCCAAGTGGTAATTGAAAGTTTACCACGGATCTTGTAGTGCCTTTCATCTGAGGATCTCCTAAACACATTTACAGCATAATTCCTTCCTTCCTATTGCTTCTCTCTCAGGCACTATTATTCTGCCTCCCGAGGTGGACTAATCTAAGGCTTAGAGGATGAGCGATTGGCTCGGGCAGAGGCATTTTATGCCAGAAACTCAACTTGCAGCTCCCAATTCTTATCCTTACTTACTGGGTTTGCTTGTTCCAGAATGCTGCCCAAAACAGGCAACTAAAGGTTCAATGAACCTCCACTCTGCTCTAATTCCCTCCAAGGATTTGCACCTGCAAATGTTACTTCCCCTTTCTTTGCTTCCTACTTTGTATAAAATGCAATTTCCATCTCTCGCTATTTTAAAAGTAGGCATGTCATAGAAATTAATGCAACCGCATTTATTTACAAGTATATTCTTAGAAACCCCAATTCAAACTATACCTACAGCTACTTCTCATAGTAAGTCAAAACTACTGTTATGAACAGTCACTGAGGATGTAATCATTAAGTTAAGGTAAGATTACATGGAAGCAGAGTTTTCCCTAATCCAGTAGATGCCTTATAAAAAGGGACAGTTTGAACACAGACCCCACACAAGGGAAAAGCCATGTGAACCCTGGATTGTGCTGCCAGAATCCAAGGCAGAAGCTGGGAGAGAGGCCTGGAACAATCCTTCCCTGGCGCCTCCAGAGAACACAGCCCTGCCCACACCTTGATTCGGGACTCCCAGACTCCAGAACTAAGAGGCAATGAAATTCTGATGTTCGAAGCTAAGCCACCCAGTTTGTGGTACTTTGTTACTGCAGCCCTGGCAAATTAATACAACCACAGTACTCAGCATACTGCCCAAGTTTACAACCTTAAAACCCGCACAGTGCTCACAGCCCACCTGGTTAGAACGAAAGCAGAAAGAAAGCGAGTAGGTGAGCTGAGCAATGGGAAGAAGGGCTTGGGCATATGAAGTATGTTGATCCAGGATGAGTGGATCAAGGTGGCGAGAGAGAACTTGGCAGGGAGAGCATGAAGGAGATGTTGAGAATGATTATCTTCCATGGCTCCTCCAACTCCACAATCCAGAGGCTCAGCTGGTTATTTCCTGTGTGAACTGCCACCTACTGCCACTACCAAATGAGGGACCCCCAAGAGAGGTCTGTACCCCCATGTTCCCCCACCTCCCAGCTGCCTTCCTTCCTTCCTCTCCTCGCTCAGGAGGCCCAGGCGCGCCAGCCGGAGGAGGAAGCAGATGCAGGCCCGTCTCTCCTACAGCTCCCAGACTGACCGATGTTCCCGCCCGAGCACGCACAGAGGAGGAGGACCGGGCAGTCACATGGGTGATATCAAACTCATGACCAGCAGCATTTGCAAATACAGCAGAGGCCTCAGGTGTCATGTACTCATTGAGAACCTGCAATGTACGAGGACGGTGCCATGGTGTGACTAGATGCTGTGAGACTCAAAGCATCAGTGACAAATTCCATATTTCCTCCCACCACACCCAAAAGCAACGTAGCGAGACTCCCTGCGGGCCTGTCCCACCTACCTCTTCCTCCAGCACTCCAGCTGTCCCCGCCCATTCAGGGCAGCACCCCTCCCCTGGATGCTTCCGCTCACTCTAGAGTCAAATTTGAGAAACATGGGAAGACTTAGAGTTATAAACAACACTCAGCTGAGGAATAACCTCACACAGTTGCATGCTGTATTGTCAAGAAAAAGTTAATCATGCTGCTAATAGGCAATGGCTCTGGAATAAAAAAAAGAATAATTCTGCCTCAAAACTGTGCCTGTCAGCCCTAGCCAGTTCGGCTCAGTGGATAATCAGCCTGCGGACTGAAGGGTCCCAGGTTTGATTCTGATCAAGGGCATATGCCCAGGTTGCCAGGCATGCAGGAGGCAGCCAATCAGTGATTCTCTCATCATTGATGTTTCTATCCCTCGCTTCCTCTCTGAAATCAATAAAAATTTATTTTTTTAAAAAGAAATATGAATGTAAATAGAGGATGCTGCTTTAATGCTTAATTCTTACCAAAAATAAATAAATAAATAAAACTGTTCCTGTCAGTACTTTTATTCCTTTTTTTTCCATTAAGACCCAAGTCTGTGTCTGTACTCAGCCTTTCTACTAGATTAGGGGTTGCAGACCTTTACGGAGCCCCAAGCTGGGTAACATGACCCCTCCAGTCAGCAGCGACGATTCTCTACAATAGAGCTATGGGCTAAATTATGTTCCCCCCAATTATATTTGGAGATAGGGGAAGAGATAATTAAGGTTATCCTAGCATGGGGCTCTAATCCAATAGGACTGGTATCCTTATCAGAAGGGGAATTTGGGCAGACAGAGACACAAACCAGGGGCATGCAAGCACACAGAGGAAAGACTAGGTTTAGAAAGACCATCTTTCTAAACAGAGTCTGCGTGCATAAGGCATCGAGAAGGCGTCACCTCCTCCCTGTGAGATGGACCTGTTCCACAGCGGTTCCTCTCTTACACCTGTGGCTCTCAAGCAGCACCTGCACCAGCTACATGAGCAGCACCTGGGAGCTTGTTAGAAATGCACATTCCCAAGCCCCACCCCCCACAGCCTGGATCATAAATTCTGGAGGTGCAGCCGGGCCTCCAGGTAATTCTTAGAGGAAAGTCTGAGAACCAATGCCCTACATTCTGCAGAGTTCACCCTGACCCAGAACATGCTCTCACTGCCTCCTCCCCAGTCCTCCATTATCCCTGCCTTTTAAGTGCCAGGCCCTGTGCGAAGCAGTCCACACACAGGCCCGAGGTCATCAGTGCCCACAGGGTTGATACTGTCATCCCCAGCTCACTGAGGAGGAATCGGGGGTTCCGGGAGGTTTGATGCCTTCCCAAAGGCACGCGGATAGTAATGGGATGCTGATTGGAAAGGCCAGACTGCACACTTCTTCCTCAGGCTTTCACTGTCCCCTTCTCTTCCTGTTACCGCTAGTCACCCTTTCCTCCTTTCTTTCTTAGGCCCTGGCGGTGCACACCATCAGATCCCACCTGGCCTATGGGACTCAGCTCACCTTTCCCTGGCTCAGCAATGTCTGCATTTTGAAAGTAACACTTACTGATTTCTACATACTCGGAAGGCCCATTTACAATTTAACACGAACACGTCCTTCCTGGTACATGGTGTATTCCTAAGTTCACCATATACATTTAGAGGTAATGGCCTACTCTTCCCTTCTTTATCGGAGAAAAAGTATCTGCCACAAAGAAAAGAAATATATCTACTACTGGTTAGGAGAGCAAGAAGGTGAATGTTGTGAAATTATATTTTCTATAGTCATTTAGACCTTCTTTTAGGGAGCAGGACTGCCTGAATGAATGAATGAATGAATGAATGAATGAATGAATGAATCTGCAGTCCGGTGAAGGTGCAGCGCCTAGAAAAGGAACAACAGGCAGAGTGGAGGGGCTCTGAGAACGTGTCTGCTCTAAGCCAACTCCTAAAAAGCAAGGGAAGGAGAAACTGGAGCCCTCACACGTTGCTGATAGTAATGTAAAAGGGTGTCAAAACTGGGGAAAACAATTAGGCAGTTTCTTAAAAAGTTAAACATAAAGTTATCATATGACCCAGCAATCCCCCCTCCTAAGTATCTACTCAAGAGAAATGAAAACATTTGTGCACATGGAGACTTGTGCATGAATGTTCCCAACAGCATTATTCACAACAGCCAAAAGGTGGAAACAGCCCAAATGTCCATCAGCTGGTGAATGGAGACACAAAACGTGGGATACCCATACACTGGAATATTCAGCTATAAAAAAAGACAAACTACTGATTGAAGCCTATAACATGGATGGATTTCAAAAACATTATACTAAGCAAAAGAAGCCAGAGGCCAGACTACATAGTGTACAATTCCATTTATATGACATGTCCAGAAAGGCTGCTCTGTAGAGACAGAAAATAGATGAGTGGTTGCCTGGGACTGGGGTGGGAGGGGGATTAACTGAAGATGGGCACAACAGATCCTTTGGGGCTGATGAAAATATTCTAAAAGTAGTAATCATTGCACAGCTCTAAAACTATTATACTGCACATGAAAAATAGGTGAATTTGATGGTATGTAAATTATACCTCAATGAAGCTGTTTTGAAAAGGGCTGCTGTGAATGGAGCACTTCGCAGACATGAGCTGCTTGATTCGGTACAACTGAGGCGTATTAAACCTAACACTCAGGTAAGCTACGGAGAGAAGAGCAAACGCCCACATTGGTTTCTCCCTGCATAAATGCCTTGAAAGACCACCCAGGGGACAGTTCCAGTGGAGCCAAGTTCGGCTGCTGAGCAAATACTCCCCAAGGAACACAGGCAGGGAGGAGCCTGCGTGGCTCAGCCAGGGGCAGAGAACTGAGATCGGGCAGGGCAGGCCGTGACCGGCGGGGCTCAGGTGGGTATGTGTACACGGCTGAGGAAGTCTGCGGGAAGCCTGGGTCAGAAACGTACTTTACTGGGTCAGAGAGTGCTTTACAAGGTACAGGTGGGCTCTGACGAACTGGGCCCCAGAACAAGGATAAAGAAGTCGTTCCCTCACAGGAGCAGCCATGAAGGTGGAAAGCAAAGAATGGGTGACAAAAGGCACACTGTTCCCAAGGCAGCACGCCCTTACAGGTAGCTTGGCACCACCTCACCTGGTCAGATGTGGAAAGAACATCACCTGGAAAAAGCTTCACAGAAGCCTCATCAGAAAAGCAATTCATACATATACACAATGGAATACTATCCTATATAATAAAGAGGTAATATGCAAATTGACACTCACTCCCTCACAAGATTGGTTGCCTACGACCAGGCTGGCAGGGGGGTTAGTGAGGGACAACCAAACGACTGAACAAAGGCTGTGTGGGGCGACCAGGCCAGCAAGGGTGGGGGGGAAGTTGGTGGCAGCCAGGCTGGCGGGGTGAGTGGGGTGCAGTTATGGGCAACCAGGCAGGCAGGCAGGTGACCGAGTAGGAGCCAGATGTCCAGGATTGTGAGAGGGATGTCCTACTGCCGGTTTAGGCCCGATCCCAGGGATCGGGCCTAAACCAGCAGTTGGACATCACCCAAGGGGTCCCGGATTGGAGACGGTACAGGCTGGGCTGAGGGGACACCCCCCAACCTGCCCACTGTGCACAAATTTTGTGCACTGGGCCTCCAGTTCAGCCATAAGAAAGGATGAAACAGCACCATTTGCAACAACATGGATGGGCCTTGAGAACATTATGCTAAGTGAAATAAATCAGTCAGAAAAAGCTAAGAACTATATGATTTCACTCATATGTGGGATGTGAACACAAACAGCAGTGTGGTGATTGCCAGAGGGAAGGGGGTGGGGGGAACAGAGGGTCCTAATTTATGGTGACAGGAGAAGATTTGACTTTGGGTAGTGGGCACACGGTACAGTATACATGTCTTATAACATAGAAACCCACACCTGAAAACAAATGTTAATGTTGACCAATGTCACCCCAATAAATTTAATAAATAATTTGTTTTTAATCAAGTTAAAGACTTTAGGAGCACTCCTTCATCCCCCAATGAACGGGGGAGGAGGCACAGCAAACCCCATTTATAGGCTCACGTCTATAGGGCACTGAACTAGCAGGGAGAAGGAAGAAAGTAATGAGAAGGCAGACTCCACTGTGTCATAGCTGCTGGACTGGGTGTGGGGAAGCTGGGGCCAGACTCAGGGATCTGACATCGAATCCTACTCTACACCTTACTCTGGTTAGGGCAAAGCCCATTGTATGTGGCTACAAAACAGGTTGACTGTTTTGTATTGCTTATTCAGAGCATATACCTATCTCAACTGGCTTTGCACAGCCCCGGCTGTATAAGCCATTCCCTGTTGGAATACATTTTAAAAACTTAAACACCTTAATTTTGGCAAAGTCCCAAAATATGCATTTACTGTAACCCACACCCTTACTTCTGCACTGGGAATCCATGGGAGACTGAAATCAACCAAGAGTTTCCTCCTAACTTTAGAACCTAAACTCCTTCTAGCAATGAGCAACCTGGGGTATAGGATATAGGATAAAAGTGCATCGTAAAAGCATCTTCAGTCTCCACTGACTGATCAGGTACTTCAATCACTCAGCAAGTTCCCTGATAGCATGCAAAGGAAAAGGCTGCTGAACCTCTGGGGACAGGGGACAGGGGGCGGGAGAGCTGCCCCAGAAGAACAGCTGAAAGGGGTTTAGCTACCTAAAATTTAAAAGTAGGTATTTCTAAGGTGAGTCATTAAAAGTAAAGAAGTGCTTACTTCTTGAAAATGAGATGAGAGGATGTAAGGATGAGGGGCTGGGAATATATCTGCCCCACTTATAAGCACCCCCACACATACTTACTGTGAAGTATATACTTTCAAAATGGATTTCTTTATGGTGTTATTTTATAAACTTTTCTTGTTTGCTTGTTTTTAATTAACAGCAAACATACTGCATTGAAACTGAAGCCATCTCTGTCATTCATGTCAGAGAGACTGGAAAGGTCAGAATCTACTTGTGACAGCTATTACTAAAATTTTAGGGATGTAAATACAAAAAAAAAAAAGATAATAAAATCCTTCCTCTTACGTTTTTCTTTCTTCCTTATAAGAAAGGCAGTTTGTGAACCTGAGGAATAAGATACCTACTAAAAGGGCCTCCTGGTGGCTAACTGGGCTCAGATTTTAGAAACAGAGCCTAGCAGCCATTTCTACACAGGGGCCTCTCATGCAAACTGCACTCAGAGCCTGCACTAAGCTGCCTGC
Organism: Cnephaeus nilssonii; assembly: GCF_951640355.1. Lineage (NCBI taxonomy): Eukaryota > Metazoa > Chordata > Mammalia > Chiroptera > Vespertilionidae > Cnephaeus > Cnephaeus nilssonii. The sequence continues at coordinate 73,817,920 of NC_137078.1, forward strand.
CTCCTGCACTGAATTACCTTCCTGTACTATGCTCCTGCCAGCTGAGCCAGCCCTTATGAAGGAGTTCCTGGAATCCTATTGCAACCAATAGGACTGAGACTTTCCCTGTCCAATTGGAGTTGTGCAACTATATCCCCCCCCCCCCCCCCCCCCCGCCACATCAGTATCTTCACTAACCAATCAGAGCAGCTCCATTCTGACTGATCAAAGCAGTGCTTTTTTTAACCAATCAACTACAAGGATTTAGAATCCTCATTTGCATGAGGACAGACCAATAGGAACCAGGGGCAGGGTCTGCTGTCCATAGGTCAGCTCCCCTCTGACTCCAAAGCACTCTTTCCACTGAAACTTGAAGACTGTGTTTCCCCAGCTGAAGCTGACACACCGCTTCTCACAGGAGCAGAGCAGAGCTGTCTAGCTGTCAACCCAGGGCCCCCTTGCCTCAGGACCTCCTCATAGCCAGACTGTATCACAATTGAACTGTTTGCATTGAATAAAGTTTCTTCACCGCACCCCACGAGGCTTTCCTGTGAGGCTTTCCTGTTGGTTAGTCGGCTCCAATGACCATCGGTTGACAAGTTAAAAGCATTAATAGAACTAAGTCCCTTGCCTACTGTCGCACTCAGCGTTTGAAAACCATGAAAGTCAGGCCTAGTTTATTTTAATAAAGAGTTATAGTCAAGCTAAAATATTTTGCTCTGGCTCAGTGGCTCAGTTGGTTGGAGCATTGTCCTGTACCAAAAGGTTGCGGGTTTTATTCCCGGTCAGGACACATACCCAAGTTACAGGTTCAATTTCCCACTGAGGCACATGCGGGAGGCAACTGATTGATGTTTGTCTCTCACATGGATGTTTCTCTCTCTCTCTCTCTCTCTCTCTCTCTCTCTCTCTCTCTCTCTCTCTGTCTCTCTCTCTCTCTCTTCTCTCACTCTCTTTATCCCTTCTCACTAAAAAAAAAAAATCAATAAAAATATGTCCTCAGGTGAGGTTTGAAAAAAAAATCAAAATGGCTTTGGGAACAAACCTAGTGATTCTTCACATTCAAGGAGAGGAATTTCTTTAATGCTGTAGGTTTTATCTTTTATGACTTACCCATCATGAAACTGGGAAAGTATAATTTATGTATCCAGTAAATGCAAAACTGATTAACAGGTCAATGCAAATGTCAGCTTGGGGGAATTTAATAAATGCAGTACCACAAGGGTCAGTTCTTGCCCAGTATTATTTAACATTTTCATTAATTACCTACTGACACAACGGGTGATAGAATTAGAGCTGTATCATTAAACCTGCCAATTTAGAAAAAAATAGTTAAAATACAAATAGGTTTTGACAAGTTGGAAGACAGAGGGAACAGTTGGTATTCTTAAAGCTCTGCTTGACACAAAACTGGTGCCTCCAAAATGTTGGTTGAACCAAATAAACACCAACAAAATAAAAGACCCGCATGAGTAATTCCCTAAAGGAGGAAAAGGTATTCATAGGCAACAGCTCTCATTAATACCTACTTTGCACTTAACACCCAACCTAAAATTTCTTATAACAATGCAAGCATGACCCACCAAAAATAATATTTAGATATTAAAAATGTACATATATCAAATTTAACTGACAAAAGCAAACATCATAAAGAACACACTCAATAGTTCAAAATGCACATTTTGTTGTTCTTTTCCTTAATTACAGACTCATACACACATTTGTGTGGATGGATGGATGGATAGATAGATAGATATTAGTCATGTACCGCTTAATGACAGGGATATGTTCTGAGATATGCATCTTTAGGTGATATCCTCATTATGCAAACATCATCGCGTGAACTTACCTACCCAAACCTAGATAGTATAGCCTACCACACGCCGAGGCTATATGGACCATATATGTGGTGTGTTGTTGGCTGAAACATCATTATGCAGCACATTACAGAGAGAGAGAGAGAGAGAGAGAGAGAGAGAGAGAGAGAGAGAGAGAGAGAGAGTTCCCTGCCCCAATATATATATATATGCCCCCTTCCCAGTGTGAATGAGAACAAAGACATGGGAGAATAACCACCAAAGTGCTTGTTTCAGCAGACAACAACAATAAACAGGTGCAGCTGGGTGGAGAACAGGACAGTCACACTAAGCTGACCCCTGGACCCAGTGGCTCCGGGAGGTTTAGTTTTTAATTAGAAAGAGGGAAAAGAAATAACAGCTCAGCCCATAAGTCCACAGGCAGCGAAAGGACTTACCAAAACATGTAGACATTCTTGGGCACAGGGGAAGATTCAAGCACAGCCCGATAAAGAAGTGGAGGAATCAAGAAAAAATTTCATATTTTTAAAAATATGTTTTTATTTATTTTTAGAGAGAGAGGAAGGGAGAGAAAGGGAAACATTGATGTGAGAGAAAAACATCGATAGGCTGCCTCCTGCATGCCCCCCCCCCCCCACTGGGGATCGAGCCCACAACCTGGGCATGTCCCCTGACCAGGAATCAAACTGGTGACCCCTCGGTGCATGAGACGATGCTCAACCAACTGAGCCACATGGGCCAGGGCCATACTGTTTTTTGACCGAATAATAGTCCTGGATAGAACTTTGTTAACTTAAAAAAAAATGAGCAAGCTGACAAAAAATAAGGGCTCTTTGACAACAAGAAAAAAATGTGGGGCCCTAACCAGGTGGCTCAGTTGGTTGGAGCATCATCCTGTACACCAAAAAGGTTGCGGGTTAGATTCCTGGTAGGAGTGAGCATGTGAAGCAACTGGCAACTGATATCTCTCTCTCTCTCTCTCTCTCTCTCTCTCTCTCTCTCTCTCTCTCTTTCTCTCTCCCTCTCTCTAAAAGCAATAAACAGGTGAGGATTTAAAATGTGGGGAAGAATTTAAACAGTGTTTTCTTCTCTTAAAGAAACTTAAACATAATGTGACCTGTATGGAAAATAAAAACAAAGATTAAAGCTGTCAGATCAAAGTCAACATGATGACCTAGGGGAGAAATGAGGAGAAAAGCAATACCGATTCAGAACTTTAAGATGCATGATATTTATGAAAGATGCAGAAGCAGAATTCACATTCTAGAAAGTGGTAAGGAGTCCTGACTTAAGAGGAGGGGAAAAAAATCACCCAAAAGGCAGAAAAAGAAAAAGGATAAACAGATAAAAGGTAAAGAGAAACCAGGGAGGACAGAGGGCAGAGAAGTTTTGTTTATTGAAGAAAAGTACATTCCGCTCTAATAGAATGACCCGACTTTGCTAATGAACAGATGTCAGTGGGAAGGTCCACTGCAGGCCACAGGGTAGAGTTTAGAGGTCATTCTAACTGCAAGGTCGTTTCATTATATATTCATCATACAGCAGATGGGTACTGACTGCCTTCTCTATGCAAGGCGTCCCATAGAAGAAGCAGACAATTAACAAAGACTAGTAACTGACCCAATTAGAAGCTGTCAGAGGTGCTAGGTAAGAAATAAACAAGGTGCTGAGACCCTGCATGGAAAGAGGATCTGCCCTAGGTAGGGTAGCAGGGAAGGCCCTTCCAAGAAGACTTTAAGCTGAGATATGAAGGGTGGGAAGGAGCCACCTTGGGAAGAATGGAAAGCTAGCTCCAAGCTGGGGGAACCTATACTGTGAAAAGCATGGTGAGATGAAGGAGAGGATGGATTATAGTAAGATGATATCCAAGGAGTAAGCAGGGGGCAGGGCACACAGAATCCTGTGGGCCATAGTAAAGAACCTGAATGGTCTACTAAATACTTCTAAGTCTGACCTACGCTGAGTTCCCTCTGCTTGTCATATTGAGGGGGAGGGGCAGTCAGGGGAAGGAGCAGTAGCTGGAGGGGATGCCAGTGCCTTCCCACTTAGCACAAAGGAGAGTGGCTCAAAGGAGATCTGTGTCAGATGTTTGCTCATGTCCAGTTGGCCCTGGGATAGATTTGCCCCTTAATGCATTAGCAAAGCTTTCAGCGCAGGGCTCAAGTGCCAACACTCTTCTGTGAATACAAGACTGTTTGGAAAGCAATCCATTCATGCTAAACTTGTCACAGATATAGTCTCTCTTGTTCAAAGTTAAGATCTTTATAAAACAGGAGGCAGCCACAATGGATGGGAAGTCAGCTGAATCAAGACCTAGATCCCTTATCCAATTTTGTTATGTGACTGGCTCAAGTCATGCTATCTGTGCCTCAGTTTCCGCATCTGTAACACCCAGGGAGAGAACATCCTGCTCTCCAAGGCCCCTTCAGATTTTAAAATGTGAGAAAGCTCTGAGAGGAGACTCTACTTACATCAATATCTAGTTATTGAATGTTCAGAAATGAAGGACAATTTTATGCCAAACTGAAGTAATCAGGTTTTCTTTGCACAAGATATGGAAGATTATTTTAACAACAACATTATGACATTCATTTTCATAATAGCAAGGCTTCTATACATAATATTGAAGTTCTGTAGGTATTTATTGAACAACTGGCACAGCTTTGCTTACATGAATACAATTTTTATATTGAATAGAAAATTTTTAGCACAAATGTATTTATTAATCACTGCCCATTTACCAAACTATTTATTAAGACATTGCCCTTCTGGCAGAGTAGTAAATGAATGCTATTTATCAAACATGTTTAAACTGTGATGTTTTAGAAAATGAGTTAGTGGTGGGGAGAGAGGTATTTTATTCTTTAATTAAACAGACCTCTAAAGGGCAATAGATTATTCTAGATGCTGCTGTGTACTTCTCACATCTCTGATCAATAAAAATCTGCCTGCTGTACTATACTGAGTAAAGTCTGAAGGATTCTGAGTATCTGAGATAATATTCATTCATTTATACTTTCAACCAATTGAGTGCCTAAAATGTGCCAGGCGTTCCATATGGTAAAAAATACTAGGAGCAAAAGGAGGTAGCATAGAGAGACAGTGTTCATTTTATATCGCATAGTCAGGGAAGGCTCCCTGATAAGGTGATATTTGAGCAGAGACCTGCAGAGACTTATGAATAAGGAGGATCACTAGAGAAAGAGGAAAGACAGCCCTGGCAAGGATTTGATGCCCAGATTTACTTCACCTGTGTAGGTAAAAAAAAATCAAGACTTAAATTTATTCTATTTATTTTAGACTTCAAATTTATTTTAAACTGATATTAGACAGAAATGATCCTAGGCACTGGGCAGGAGAAAAAAATCCTCTCTGGAGAAGGGCACCTTTATCTTAGGCCTCAAAGAATTCCCACAAGTTATTGTTTAAAGACAATGAGAAACTGACAGAAGAAAAATACCCAAGCAATCTAAAAAAACAATGTATCATACGCAGAAACAACATCAGCAAAAACAGATAAACCAAGGCTAGCATTACTGAAATTATGAAATGCAAAATTATAAAACAAGCAAGCTTACTTTGTTTGAAGACATGAAGTACAAGCCTGACAGTATCAACAGGAAACAAGAATCTGGAAATGACATCAAAGATTTGAAAAAATAACCAGAGGACCTCCAGAATAATAATTTTTATAAAGGACAAAGGATCAATGGTTGGGTTTAACAACAGATTAGACATTGTTGAGAGAGAATTAATGAAAAAGCCCAAAGAAATTGCCCAAAATGTTGCAAAGAAGGACAATACCAGATAGAATACAAAAAAAAGAGATTAAGATACAAAGAGAATAAGGCCCAACATACATTTATTCAGCATTTCAGAAATAGAAAAGAGAGAGGCCCAGTCAGCATGGCTCAGTGGCTGAGCATCGACCTATGAACTAGGAGGTCACAGCTCAATTCCCAGTCAGGGCACATGCCTCAGTTGGGGGCTCAATCCCCAGTGTGGGGCGTGCAGGAGGCAGCCAATCAATGATTCTCTCATCATTGATGTTTCTATCCCTCTCTCCCTCTCCATTCCTATCTGAAATCAATAAAAATATATTTTTTAAAAAAGAAAAGATAGAGGATGGCATAGAAACAATATTTTAAGAGATAATCACTGAGAATTTTCCAGAACAAATGAAAAATGCCAAACACAGAATCTAAAGGCCCAGTGAAACCCAATCACAATAAGTGAAAAGAAACCCATCTCCAGACACATCTCAGTGAAACTTCATAAAATTAAGACAAAGAAAACATCCTAAAAGCAGCCAGAGAGAAAAGACTGATTGCCTTCAAGGACCAGCAGTTGTCTTCCCAATAGCAACAGTGGACGCCAAAGACATTCGAATATTTTTAGTGTAGTAAGAGAAAACAATTACCATCTGGAATTATATTTTCAGTGAAAACAGCTTTTAAAATGGGAACAAAATAAAGGCATTTTTAAACAAAAACTAAGAGAATTTACTACCAGAAGACATTCACTAGAAGAAATTCTAAAGGATGTCCTTCAGGAAGAAGGAAGGAAGAAGAGCAGAGAAAGTAACAAAGATGTGGATAACTCTAAACTAACACTATTGTATAAAACAGCAAAAATGTCTTCTAAGATTTAAAAAAGGAATACAATGCATGACAATAATAAGTAAATGAGTTAAAGTGTTCTGGGGTCTTTGTATCATTCAGGAGGAGGGTAAAGATACTTATTAATTAACTAGGGGCCCAGTGCATGAATTCGTGCACCTTGAAATGAACTGTGGACTACGAGGCTGCAGTGGGCACAGGGGTGGGTCTCGGCCCATCCTCCGCGCCCCTGCTTGGCCCCTCCCGCCACAGCCCCCAGTCCCCTGACTGCCTGCAGCCCCGCTCCTGCCGCTGCCACCACTCCCACACACTGACGGTGCCTGCCCCACTTGCACCTCAGGAGCAGGGGGAGGTGGAGAAGCCCTCAGGGCAATTGGGACCAGCAGCCGCTGCTAGCACCCGCTGACGGCGCAGAGCGATCGGGGCTGGTGCCGGGTGCCGGCAGTGGGTGCGAGCAGCAGCTCCGGCCTGCAGCGGGTGCAAGCGGGGCCAGTGCCAGCAGCAGGTGCAAGCTCCCAGCAGGACTGTGATGCACAGGAGCAAAGAATTTTCAGTAACTACCAGAGGCTTGCCCCGATGACAGCGACCGGCACCCCGCCTTGGTCTGGAACCCCCACTCATCTGCTCCACCATCCCACCAAGGCTGATGCCCGCCATGTTCCACTCTGCCACCTACTGCCAACACCTGCCATGTTCCCCTGGTGGTCAGCGCAGGTCATAGTGACCGGTTGTTCTGTTGTTCTGCCATTTGGTCTATTTGCGTATTAGGGTTTTATATATATAAATTTTAGACTTTGATGAGTAAAATATGTGTTGTAACTTCCAGAGTAACAATTAAAAGAATATAAATAGTGTACATAAATTTAGAACCAGGAAAGAAAACAAGATGAAATGATATGAGGGAGGAAAGAAAGCAAAAAGGAAAGAATACAAAACATAGAAATAGGCAGAACAAACAGCAAGCCCAAATAAGAGAGGCAACCCAAATAGATCAGAGGTAACATTGAACATGAATGAACTAGATATTCCAGCTAAAAGTCAGGTTGTGAGACTAAATGAAAACAAAATCCAGCTGTATATATGCTATTTATAAAAGACCCATGCTAAATAGAAAGATATAGAAAGTTAGAAAAATACATAATGCAAATACCAAAAGAAAGGTAATACATATATTACCCTTCTGGAATTATATTTTTAGTGAAAACAGCTTGTGTGCATGTATGATATACATATATGTGTATACATATAAGGTATGTTTCATGTTACACACACACGCACACACACACGTAGTTGACTCTTGAACGACATGGGGTTAAGAGGCACCAACTCTCCACGTAGTCCAAAAAACCACCTATAACTTTTAACTCCCAATATCAACAGTGGACACCAAAGACTTCACTACAGTCATCCCTCGGTATCTATGAGGGATTGGTTCCAGGACCTCCGCCACCACAGATAGCAAAATCCACCCTGCTCACGTTCCTTATATAAAATGGTTAGACACTGCATACAGTTGGCCTTCCCTATCCGCAGATTCCACCAACTGTGGATGAAAAATACTGTTTTTGATCCACAGTTGGTAGAATCAGCTATTGCAAAACCAGGGGATATAGAGAGCCAACTGCATATCTATTGAAAAATATAAGTGCAGTTCAAACCTGTGTTGTTCAATGGTTTACTGTATATGCCTATGCCATACAAAATACCTTCATTAAGGCACCAAAGGCTTTATCCAAGCAAAAGGAATGATAGAGGCAAACTTAAGAGAGATTAAGATGGGAGAGATAGCAACATATTTGTATGTTGAGAAGAATAATCCAGAAGGTGGATTATTGATGATCTAAGAGGGAAGGATGCAATGCTCTTGAGTGGGTGAGAGGGGCTAGGATCTGGTGCACAAGTGGAGGGACTGGCTCAGACAAGAACACAGCCAGGTCATACACAGTTGGGAAGGCATGGGGAGGTGGTATGGGTATAGATGCTGTAAAATATGGTGGTGAGGAAGTTCTTTTCTGAGGACCATCATCTGAGAGTGAGACAAGAAAGGGCAGGTTGGAAATGTGTGGAGAGAGAAGAAAATGAGAAATAATAACCTGGCATAATAAAAGCTCAATCAACATTTGCCAGGTGAAAAAATGAATGAAGAGTATACAGACTAGAAAATCGTATAAAATTGTCAGGCAGTATAAGGATCCACCTGAGGTTAATGGTCATACATTTAAAGAGGCTGTACATTTTCCCCCAACCATATCCTTTTAGGTTTATCACCATGAGGGAAAAACCTGGGGACAAACCAACATGCTAAGGATGGCAGAGTAGAAAGATCTTGTTAAGCTGCTAAACCCACCTTCTCTTGGCTTCCTCTCCCTCTTGGTTTCTTATACATAAATTTTTTTAAAATCTTTGTATTTTCAGCCACCATTCTCCAGGGTTTTTGTTGCTTGCTGCTAGGATCATCCTAACTAATGAGTCTCCCAACACCTAAGTTCCAAAACAAAAACAAAAAAAACACCCTCTATCCTGGTATCTCCAGGACGCAAGGTATCTCCACACCCTCTATCCTGGTATCTCCACACCAAGCCATACATCTCTTTTTTATTTGTCTCTTTTTCCCTCAGCCCCATCAGAGCATTAGTCCAAATCAACCTGTTACATTGACCTATGACCAGAGGCCAATCCACACTGGCCTCTTGGGAAAGAGATATTTTGCTTGGTTCACATATCCTCACCTTCTTCTTTGCCCCACCAAATCAACCCAAACTTACTGGTATAAATAACAGCCATTTTATTAAGCTCATGGATTTTGTAGGTCAGGAATTTAGGCAGAGGACAGCACAGATAGCTTCTGTCTGTGCCACTATGTCTAGGATCTCAGCTGGGAAGACTCATACAGCTTGGGGTAACTGAAATGGCTGGAGACTGGGATCATTGAAGACTTCTTCACCTACATATCTGACACCTGGGCTGGATGGCTCCAAGTCTGGGCTCCTATGGAGCTGCTGACCAGAGCTCCCACATCTGGCTTCTTCATGTGGTTTGGGTTGCTCACAGCATGGCTGCTGGATTTCAAGAGGGAGTGTCCTGAGAGGGAACCTCTGGAGAGTGAACATTCTAACAGAACTAAGCCTTCCTAGTCTTGTGTATTAGTTTCCTGCTGCTGCTACAACAAATTACCACAAACTTAGTGCTTTCAAACAATACAAATTTTGGAGGTCAGCAGTTCAGACTCTAGGGGAGAATTTGTTCCCTTGCCTTTTCTAACTTCTAGAGGCCACCTACATTCCTCGGCCTATGGCCCTTTCCACTATTTTCAAAACCAGCAGCATAACATTGTCATATTTTTCTTTGCTCTAACACTCTTGCCTCCCTCTTATAAAGACCCTTGTGATTGCCCCCACCCGGACAAACAATCTCCCTTAACTTACTGACAACAGCAAGTCCATTTTGCTATGTAAGGTAACATAGTCACAGGTTCTGGGGACTAAAATGTGGGGGGAGGACATTATTCTGCCTACTACACCTTGGAAGCCACACGTATCACTGTCTCTGTACACTATTGGTCAAAACAATCACAGCAAGCACCGAATCAAGAGGAAGGTGTGCCAATGAATTTGTAGCCATGGTTTTAAAGCTCCCCCTCCCCCATTCCTCTTGTGGCTGTTCCATGCCCACCATTCAGGAAGGAGCTTCCCTCCCATTCTTGACTCAGCAGCATTAACACACGAAAAGATGGACAGTCTCATGACTCCACAGATGTGAGATGAGGCAAAAAAGACAGTGAAGTCTCATTTTATGCCAATTTTAGATAGTCATATAAAACAATGCATCTACTCTTTATGCACAGTTGAGTCAAGTAAATCCTACTTTATATTTATTCTTCAGTGAAAATTTGGCATGAACTGTGGACATTTTAATTACATGAGTGTTTCAGGAATGCAGCCCTTGGATAAACCACGGGCACTCTGTAGTTGTCTTAATTCTATAAGGATCCAAAACATAATATAACATGAGGAGATGTGAAAATTATATCCAAATTTTAGCAGAAGGATTAAAGAATCATCAAATGATTAACTTTCCTCAAAATACAAGTTTCCATGCTGTTTGAATTGAAGGCAGGCTTTTTTTGTTGAAATCAAGCATTATTAGTAAACAGCAGTTGTGAGAACACGACGTGGCTAAATTGTAGGCTTTGTTGGAAACAGGCCTGAATAGAACATATTAGCATAAATTGTATTTTTTATGGTTAAGCTGCAGTGTTAAATATCAAACTGTGCTGAACAATCGTTCTCCATACAGCAGCTGAACTGAACTACCTGTTATATCAGTTCAGTCAATTGTCCAAACTGGAAAAGTCAGCAATTCCAATGGATATGTTTATAAAATATCCCGAGGTACTCTGGCTTAACATCAATGAACAAAACAGCTCTTAGAGTGTCAAAAGCCTGTTTATTAAAAATAAGGATTAGAGTGTCGAGAGATGGCAGCTGGGAGGATAGCAGTAAGAGAGAGAGTGAGGGAGCGAAAGGGGAGTGTGTGAACATGTGGTGTGTGTGTGTGTGTGTGTGTGTGTGTGTGTGTGTATGTGTATGAGTGAGAGACAGTTAGATCCCACAGGACTTTCAGGGGCTGGCGGACTGGGCTCACGTAGCCAGGCAGCCTCTGCTACCACTGTAATCACTCCTGGGACAGCCAACTCTGCCTCAGAGACCATAATGCCATCTTGAAGGGGAGACCTGCTGTGACTGGGGACACAGCCTCACCTCTACTCAGGGTGTTCTCAGACACCACACAGAACCCTACAGCCACTCCAGCCAGGGACCTGCTGCCTCAGATGCAGATCCATGGACACCAGAACTCCAGCCTCCCCAGTTGCAGGCTCCTGTGAGTTCCAGAGCATGCTCCCCTCCCACTGACTGATGCTTTAGCCCCAGGTGCCACAACTGCACAATGCCAAGCCCAACACATCAACCCTGGGAGCCATGACTGCACAACATGCTGCCAACCCTGACACTTGGAACCCAGGCCTGGTGATCGCATGAGCTGCCACCAATCCCAATGCATCAACCCCAGGAGCCACAACCTCAGGACCCACCACCAACCCCACCATTGTGGTCACAGGCCCCGAGGGACTTGACACCTAGATCCTTCGGTGAGAGCAAAAATGGGGAGACAAAGAAACAACCCCCAAAGGAAAGAAAAGGAGGAATCGCCAGAAAAGGAACTAAATGAAATGGAAACGTGTAATATGTCAGAAAAAGAATTCAGAACAAGGGTCATACAGTTCATAAACCAGATGGATGAGAAAATCAACAACTTATGTAAGAATCAAGTGGAAGTAAAGAGTGATATAGCGACAATAAAAAACACTATGGAAGGTTTCAACAGTAGACTAGAAGAAGCAGAGCACTGAAATGGCGAATTAGAAGACAGGGCAGCAAAACACACCCAATATGAACTGCAATGGAGAAAAAAATTAAAAGGCAGAAGGAAAACCTAAGGGGCTTTGGGACAACATGAAATGAAGCAATATACGTATAATAGGGGTGCCAGAATGACAAGAAGAGGAACAAGGGTTAGAAAACCTATTTGAAGAAATAATGTCAGAAAACTTCCCTGATTTGGGGAAGAAAAATGTCATACAAGCACAGAGAGTCTCAAACAAGATGAATCCGAAAAGACCCACACCACGTCACATCCTAATTACGATGGAAAATGTTAATTACAAAGAGAGAATCTTCAAGACTGCAAGAGAGAGACAGAGAGTTACCTACAAGGGATCTCCCATTAGATTATCAAATGATTTTCCAACAGAAACACATCAGGCCAGAAAGGAATGGAAAGAAGTATACAAAAGTGATGCAAAGCAAGGGACTGAATCCAAGAATACTCTATCCAGCAAGGCTCTCATTCAAAATTGAAGGTGAAATCAGGAGCTTCACAGACAAAAAAAAAGGTTAAGGGAGTTTATCACTACCAAGCCAGCAATGCAAGAAATGCTAAAGGGACTATTGTAAAAAGAAGAAATAAAAAGGCACAAAAAATAAAAATGTCTACAAACAAGTACCTATCAATAATAACTTTAAACATAAATGGAGTACATGTTCCAATCAAAAGACATCAAGTGGCTGAATGGATAATAAAACATGACCCATATATATGCTGTCTTCAAGAGACCCACCTCAGAACAAGGGATTCACACAGACTGAAAGTGAAGGGATGGAAAAAAATATTTTTCAGGCAAATAGAAATGAAAAAAAAAGCTGGGGGAGCAATACTTATATCTGACAAAATAGACCTTAAAGTGAAGGCCACAACAAGATATAAGGAAGACCACTTCATAATACTAAAGGGATCGATACAACAAGAGGATTTAACTCTAGAAAACATAGTATATGCACCCAATGCAGGAGCACCCAAATACATTAAAAAAAAAAAAACTTCTGGAAGATATCAGGGGAGAGATCAACAACAATATAATCATAATAGGGGATTTTAATGCCCCACTGACATCACTGGATAAATCCTCTAGACAAAAAATCAGCAAAGAAATAGCAATCCTAAATGATTCACTAGACTTAGATGGACTTAATTGACATCTTCAGAACATTTCACACCAAAGCTACAGAATACACATTCTTCTCAAGTGCACATGGGACATTTTCAAAGATAGACCACATATTGGGGCACAGGCAAAGTCTCTCCAAATTCAAGAAGATTTAAATCATATCAAGCATCTTCTCAGACCAAAATGGCATAATATTAGAAAATCAACTACAATAAAAAACAATTTAAAAAATTCAAACACTTGGAGGTTGAATAGCATACTATTAAACAATGAAAGGGTTACCAAAGAGATCAAAGAAGAAATTTAAAACATCCTGGAAATGAATGGCAATGAAAACACAACAATCCAAAATCTATGGGACATAGTGAAAGCAGTCCTGAGAGGGAAGTTCATAGCATTACAGGCCTACCTCAAAAAACAACAAAAACTGGTAATAAATTATCTAACTCTACAACCTAAAGAATTCAAAAGAGAGCAACAAGAAAAGCCCAGAGTGAGCAGAAGGAAGGAGATAATAAAGATCCAAGCAGAAATAAATGACATAGAGGACAAGGAAAAAATAGATATATAAAAGATCAATGAAACCAAGAGCTGGTTCTTTGAAAGGATAAACAAGATTGATGAACATCTAGCCAGGCTCATCAATAAGCAAAGAGAGAGTACCCAAATAAACAAAATCAGAAATGAAAGAGGTGAAATAACAACAGACCCCACAGAAATACAAAGGATTGTTAAAAAATACTATGAACAACTCTATTCCAACAAACTAGACAACCTAGAGGAAATGGACATAGTCCTAGAAAAATATGGCATTCCAAAACTCAATCATGAAGAATCAAAAAATCTCAATAGGCCGATAACTAAGGAGGAATCTGAAGCAGTAATCAAAAAACTTCCAGCAAACAAACACCCGGGACTAGATGGCTTCACAGGGGAGTTTTACCAATCATTCAAAGAACTAAAATCTATCCTCCCCAGACTATTCCAAAAAATTCAAGAGGAAGGAAGACTTCCAAGCTCTTTCTATGAAGCCAGCATTACCCTACTCCCAAAATCAGATAAAGACAATACAAAGAAAGAGAATTACAGGCCAATATTCCTCATGAACATAGATGCCAAAATTCTCAACAAAATTCTAGCAAATTGGATCCATCATTACATTAGAAAGATCATATACCATGACCAAGTGGGATTTATTCCAGAGATGCAAGGATGGTACAATATCCACAAATCAATAAACGTGATAAATCACATAAACAAATGGAGAGATAAAAATCACATAGTCATATCAATTGATGCAGAAAAAGCATTTGACAAAATCCAACACCCTTTCTTGATAAAAACCCTCAGCAAAGTGGGAATAGAAGGATTATACCCTAACATAATAAGAGCCTTATATGACAAACCTACAGCCAACATCATACTCAATGGGCAAAAACTAAAACCATTCTACCAAAGAACAGAAACAAGACAGGGATGCCCACTCTCACCACTCCTATTCAACATAGTACTGGAAATGCTAGCCACAGGAGAAAAGAAGAAGTAAAACTGTCATTATTCACAGATGACATAATACTGTACAAAGAAAGCCCTAAATACTCCATCAAAAAACTATTAGACTTAATAAATGAATTTGGCAATGTAGCAGGATACAAAATTAACACCCAGAAATCTATGGCATTTTTATACACCAATAGTGAAATTACAGAAAGAAAGATTTAAAAAATAATCCAATTTACCATTGCAACAAAAAAAATTAAGATACCCAGGAATAAACTTAACTAAGGAGGTAAAAGACCTCTACTCAGAAAACTACAGGATGTTGGAAAAAGACATAGAGGAAAACATAAACAAATGGAAGAATATACCGTGTTCATGGATTGGTAGAATCAACATCATTAAAATGTCCATACTACCCAAAGCAATCTATATATTCAATGCACTCCTCACTAAAATACCAACAGCATATTTCACATAGAACAAATTCTCCAAAAATTCATCTGGAATAAAAAAAAAGACCCCGAATAGCCAAAGCAATCCTGAGAAAGAAGAACAAAGTAGGAGGGATCTCAAAACCAGATTTCAAGCTGTATTACAAAGCCAACGTCCTCAAAACTGCCTGGTACTGGCACAAGAACAGACATATAGACCAATGGAACAGAACAGAGAACCCAGAAATCGACCCAAGGCACTATGCTCAATTAATATTTGACAAAGGAAGCAAGAGCATACAATGGAGTCAAGACAGTCTCTTCAGTAAATGGTGTTGGGAAAATTGGACAGATACATACAAAAAAAATGAAACTAGACCATCAACTTACACCATACACAAAAAATAAACTCAAAATGGATAAAGGACTTAAACGTAAGAAGGGAAACCATAAAAAGCTTAGAGGAATTCATAGGCAGCAAAATATCAGACATATGTTATAGCAATATCTTTACCAATACAGCTCCTAGGGCAATGGAAACTAAGGAGAAAATAAACAAGCGGACTACATCAAAATAAAAAGCTTCTGCACAGCAAAAGAAACCTTTAACAAAACAATAAGAAAGCCCACTGCATGGGAGAACATATTTGCCAATGTTATCTCCGATAAGGGTTTAATCTCCAAAATTTATAGGGTACTC
Organism: Cnephaeus nilssonii; assembly: GCF_951640355.1. Lineage (NCBI taxonomy): Eukaryota > Metazoa > Chordata > Mammalia > Chiroptera > Vespertilionidae > Cnephaeus > Cnephaeus nilssonii. The sequence continues at coordinate 73,833,531 of NC_137078.1, forward strand.
ATACAACTTAACAAAAGGAAGATAAACAATCCAATCAAATAATGGGCAAAGGACCTAAATAGACACTTTTCAAAAGAGGACATACAGAAGGCCAAGAGACATATGAAAACATGTTCAAAGTCACTAATCATCCGAGAGATGCAAATCAAAACGACAATGAGGTACCATCTCACACCTGTCAGAATGGTTATCATCAACAAATCAACAAACAAGTGCTGGCGAGGATTCAGAGAAAAAGGAACCCTTGTGCACTGCTGGTGGTAATGTAGACTGGTGCAGCCACTGTGGAGATCGGTATGGAGTTTCCTCAAAAAATTAAAAATTGAACTCCCATTTGACCCAGTGATCCCACTTCTAGGAATATGTCCCAAGAAATCAGAAACACCAACCAGAAAGGATATATGCACCCCTATGTTCCTAGCAGCACAATTTACAATAGCTAAGATTTGGAAACAGCCTAAGTGCCCAACAACAGATGAGTGGATTAGAAAACTGTGGTACATCTACACAATAGAATACTACGCTGCTGTAAAAAAGAAAGAACTTCTACCATTTGCAACAGCATTGATGGACCTGGAGAGCATTATGCTAAGCAACATAAGCCAGTTGGAGAAAGATAAATATCACTTGATCTCACTCATTTGTGGAATATAATGAACAACATAAAATGATGAACAAAAATAGATCCAGAGACATAGAAGCATCAAACAGACCATCAAACCTCAGAGGGAAGGCAGGGGAGGGTGGGGAGAGGGGGTAGAGATCAACCCAAGGACTTGTATGCCTGCATATAAGCATAACCAATGGACACAGACACTAGGGGGGTGAGGGCATATGCTGGGGGGAGTGGGGAAGAGACATATGTAATACCTTAATAAATAATCAAAAAAATAAGAACTAGCAAGAGGATATATAATATTATTTTTTAATATATTTTTATTGATTTCAGAGAGGAAGGAAGAGGGAGAGAGAGATAGAAACATAAATGATGAGAGAAAATCATTGATTGGCTGCCTCCTGCATGCCAATCGAGCCCACAACCTGGGCATGTGCCCTTGACCGGAATCGAACCTGGGATCCTTCAGTCCGCAGGCCGATGCTCTATCCACTGAGCCAAACCAGCAAGAACTATTTTAAAAAGAAAAGCCAATATATTGTAAAAAAACAAACACAATACATTCAGTTCACATTTCATGTCAAAAAAGTTTGTATTTCATCTTTATTTTCTCTAAATTAAGTACTATATTAACTAATTTTTGTCTTACTATTATATTATACATTCAGAAGACTGGATATTGAACTTTGCCCAGTTAAACTCACCATCACTCTCTGTTTCCTTGTATCTTTGCCACATTTTATTGATTAGGGGCAAAGGGAATTAAATAAATGTATACCTTTCAGATTTCAATTTTATATATTCTTTCAGAATACCTGAGCATTTCAGAGAGGCCTCTGCTTTCTGTCTTAAATGAATGTTTGTACACTACACAGCAAACATTTAATATCCTGAGAACATGTAGTTTGTGTATGGCTTAGTCCTGTCAAATGTAAAATTAAGCATGTAGATTAGGTAAGTGATGGATCATAAACCCTCATTTGAGATCTGATCATTCAAGAGTGACCGTCTGAAACACTGAAATGGTCCCACATTACTGGATAAATGGTCTCCTTGTGTCTTCTATCATATAAGAAGATTGCTGAAAGGTCACAATAAGCTGTCACCAGCACCTCCTGCATGCTGTTTTGCCACTTTGTTTTGATGTTATCTACATCATTGGGAGTCATTTTTCTTTGTAATACTTTTGTTACTTACAAAGGTAACAAATGTTCATTGTGAAAATTTAGAAAATATAAACCAACTAAATAAAAAAGTAAAAGTCTTTCATAATCATTTATTTTACACCCCTGAACTGGACCTCATTCTCATCCTTTAATTCAAAAGATAGAAGAATTGAAATAAAGAGATAAATATAAAAATGAGCCCATAAAAGTGCCGGAGGGAGATGTAGGTGACGTGTTTAAGCACCTGCATGACAGTCCACCCCGGGACCCTAATCAGAAGGCCAGGTGTGCACCTCCCAGCAATGGGCTTTCAAACCAGAGCTATTAGAATCTCAAAGCCAGGACAACGCCAGAGGATAAATGGGTCGCGTGACAGTTAATTATAACATAATGCATGCAAGTGCTGTGGGAACCCAGAGAAGGGAGAGAAGGAGAGAGAAACATTGAGTGGAACACTGAGCGACGAATAAGCTACTGAGATGCTAAGAGGCAACGAGAACAGCATTCCAAAGAGAAGGAACACACAGGAAAGCACAGAGTTAGTTGTGAAGTCCAATAAGGATAGTGATCAAGTCACAGAAGAAGTGACTTGGTGACCCGCTCTTAAATCATCAAGAGAGTCAAGCCGGACAGCAAATTGATCCTTTTTTTTTTTTCAGCTTTTCTTTTGAGGCCATATCAGGTCATTGTAGAAAATCTAGCATCATCTAACATTTTCAGACTGTACACGCCAGGATTATTTTAACTGCAATTGACAGAAACCTAACTCAAATTAGCAAAAAAGTGAGAATTTATTAACTTATATCACTGAGACACTTAACATGTAGTAGACTGGTTCAGGTAACGCTTGATCTAGGTTCTCAAATGATGGGTTCATGTTTCTGTCTCTGTTTCTCTTTCTCTACTCTGCTTGTTAACTTCATGCTTTCTTGCTGTAGACTTTTTCTTTCCCTATTACAAGAAAGAGGCAGCCTCAGCCAACGTCCTTACAACTCACTAACATAAATGAAGAGAGCAGCCTTTTCTACTTGATCTAGTAGAAGAGGCTCAGGGAGGCATCTTTGTGGCCCAGATGGGGCAAATGCCCATCCCTAAAGCAGTCACTGTGGCTGGAGGAATGTAGTACTAGAGTTGGCCCAGCATAGGTCACAGTGAGGGCAGGAGGCAATACAAGTCACCTTAATGGACAACCTCCCAGCACCACATGAAGTAGAGAAGCAAGTTCCCAAAGGAAGAAGAGAGGGATGGAAGAGTATGCTCAGCACATAACAGCTTTAACTATTAGAGTTTATCTCCCAGATACTAGGACGGGGGTGGGGGGGGGGAGGGGAGGGCAGTGAGGATACCTCATCATAGTCCCCATCTTCCATCTCAACAGTGAGGATACCTCATCATAGTCCCCCAGACAGTCACTCTGACCACTGTCCCAAAATATGGGTTATGAGAAGTATACTAAGGACACATTCAAGTCAGCACCTAAAAGGTAGTCAAGATTTTCACTGAATGTTCACCGAATATGGAAAACTCCATTGAATTCCAAAGCAGAGAACCAGAGAATCTAATCACTCCCCAACCATACTCCAAACGTAAGAGCTGCCTGCTTCAGCTCCTGTGTCATATGTTAGCATGTTTGAAATGTGGTCATTTAAATCAGATTGTAAATGGAGCAAGCATTCATGCAGCACTTGGGATGTGCCAGGTACTGCTCAAAGTGCAGTTTATATAGTAACACTTGCAACAACCCTGTGAGGCGTGGCCTATTTTATTTCCATCATGGGCGGGGAAGCCAACGCACAGAGAGGTCACACTCACTCAGCTGGATTTGCACCCAAGCTGTACAACTCCAGAGTCTGAGCTCCGAACCCCAAGTTGAGACCCAGTGCCCCCACTCCAGATAGATCATAAAGTAAACATGGGGAGCAAGGGAACAGAAAAAGTGACAGTGATAAGCACCACGGCAAATCAATTTGCAACAGAACAAATAAGAGATGTAATCGCATAATCCAGCCACCGAACTGTCAGCTCAGAGGCTGGACTGTCAGTACAGCCCAATACTGGCTAGGACACGGGGACACGTTGCCTAGAGAGTCTGTGAGTGATCTGGTTTAACTAATCCAGATTAAAGATTCCCTCCTCAATAGTGTAGGGTTGTGGTCAGCAAACCACGGCTCTCGAGCCACATGCGGCTCTTTGGCCCCTTGAGTGTGGCTCTTCCACAAAATACCACGGCCTGGGCGAGTCTATTTTGAAGAAGTGGCGTTAGAAGAAGTTTAAGTTTAAAAAACTTGGCTCTCAGAAGAAATTTCAATCGTTGTACTGTTGACATTTGGCTCTGTTGACTAAAGAGTTTGCCGACCACTGGTGTAGGGGAACATCCTCTCCCTCCCGCTGATGCTATGCCCACAATGGCACCCTGGTGTGTGGGGGTAACTGCCCACATAGGACCCACTGCAGTGTCGAGACGTGGCCATGTTCAATGTTACTTTCCTTTTGAGTCATCTGTGGCCACCTGTTCTTAGAAGAGTCATAGGGGCTGAAAGACTGGGTTCCATGACCAAGTATTTATTGGGCACCTACTGTGTGCCCAGCCCTGGGCTAAGCCCTGAGGACACACACAACAATGACCAGAGAGACTCTGCCACCTGGCTTGTCTCACACTCTAGTTGAGGTTAACCAGAATTGTTAGCATCTTTTATAAGCAGACCTGGTATCTAAACAGTATGCACCCCTACAGGCATTCTGGTTGGTAAAATACTAAAGTTTTTTTTAACTATTTGGTAAATAGCTTCTGCCTAAGTCTCTTGAGTGTTTCACCACTGCCCACCCTGCCCTGGCCCCTCTCCCAGGACCCCTAGAATATCCCCATAATCTGTCAACCGGAGGGATAGGCCAGGCCTGGCAGGAGCCCTCCAGGACCTGCTCCAGCACGCAGCCTGCATCTGTTCTGATTGGTGGGGTCGTGCCCCTGCTCATATGCACAAAAAGTAGCCAAACTGCAAAGCATGTCTCCCCCTCTTTAAACAAGCCTTACACTCACACTTTTCTGGTTGATTGCCAGTTCCCTTTAGAGACAGTAGGTCTTTATTTTTAAAAAAGGAAAAGCATCAGACGCACAATGTGACAATCAGCAACTGTCTGAGCACAGCCCGTTGACGCAGAGGACATCTTGCCAAGACGGGACCAAATTACCTCCTCTCCCTGCCACCCACCGCAGTGCCCGTCAACGGTCACCTTCAGAACAGAGGCCCCAGTGAGACGGGCCCAGATGGCCCAGCAGCCATGGTAACTGGAGGGGCCTGTCACCTCCTCCAGCCTCTCCTAGGCCCAGACTCCTGCTGGCTGTGTCAGGCACAAAGAAGTGGCAAAGAACACGGGTCCGGGAGTTTCACCCGCCTGCTCACATGACAGCCTCACTTGCTGGGAAATCCCTCTGGCTGCCCAGGTGCCAGGAGAGGTGAAGACTGGCCCTGAAAGATCTGGGAAATCGACCTCAGAGGCATTTGGGTTCCCCCCTAACACTGTTCTCGTCCCTGGCTGCCCAGGGGCACATGTAAATACAGATGCCAAACCCCAGCCAGGCATCATCAGTGTGGACCACTGATTCAGTGGACCCTGCCCTGGTTTAGGGGCTCCAGACCAGAGACGGCCTCCGTGGACCTGCCTCCTTCTGCTTGTAAAAGATGTTAAAAATTCTGGTTAACTGCAGGTTCCCCTGTCCACCCTGCCCATGGGCTCAAACAGCAGATTGAGCCATGAGGGGTGTCCCCCTTCTGCCTGGAGCAAGGTCCCGAGGAGAAATGATTCTGGCATTTTGCCCACACATGGTGGCCAGGCAGTGAGGATAAGAAAGACATTTATCCAGATGCTAAGATGAGCTTGCAAATTTTAATAGTATCATTCATTATGGCCTTCCAGGGATTTCTGGGGTTTCCTCTAACTGCTCTTTTTTTTTTTAATTTTAGTGAGCTATCTAGAAATTAAAATTTAAAAACTGGCTTCTCAAAGATAATATCAGACAAAAGAAAAAAAACATAATATCAAGGAGTCCTTGTGATCTGAGTCCCTCTGCAAAGAAGTCTGTCCTTAATTCAGCAAAAGGGGTCCTTGCCCACACACTCTAACGTCACTGGGGCCAGAGGGAGGGCAGTGGTGACGGGAGATAAATCGCTTTGGGAAGCAAGTCCTTCAGACACTCTTCCTGGCACAGATCCTGAAACCGTGCCCCTCCCATGAGGCTGCCCGAGTGGCAGGGAACCAAGCCCTGGAGCCCAGCTCCTCCAAAGGTCTCCTTTCTAAAAGGAGGATCATGTTTCCTGCTTTGCTGACAAGGAAACCAAGGCGTGGGGAGGTAAAGGGACCAATTCAATAGACAAATGTCTTTTTAAAGCAAAATATGTCACTCTCATCATCTCAAGAGTGCAGTAAAGAGAAAAACCTTAGACATGCCATTGGGGAGACATAAACTTGAGATTTCAGTTGAATTCCACTGCTGTTAAACGTGTAGTTTTTCATCTCACAAATCTTACCACCAAGAAAGGAACAAATCAATGCATATGTCCCAGGCCAGGCACTAAATCTGGGAGGAGGGATGAAGTGTCCAGTGTCATACAGCCCCCTATCACACTGCCATGGCTGACAAGGCCAGAGGATACAAACAGAGGACGGTGCAGGCTAACTGAGGATGAAAGAGGAGAGGAAAGCACATGAAGGAACCAGCAGAGGGCTAAGGACAAAATGGAAGAACCTGAGTTCAAAATAGGCAGAGCCCCGTGTGCATTCTGGGCCTAAAAATATGGCACAATAGAGTGAGGGCTTCCCAGTTCTGGTCTCAGTTAAAACCAAAATGTGTCCTCACCAATTTAAAAGCAAGATTTAAGTAGGTTTGCATGCCCAGTGGTTCTAGAAACAAGGAAGAAAGGGGAGCTTTATTTCCATTGCTTTTGCATGTCAGCATCTTTTTGAAAATTTAAGTATTGTGACTTGAGCAAAGCTGTACCTGCTCTAGGTCTCAACTGCCCCATTAGTAAAAATGGAGCAAAAATGGTTTTTTAAAAAAAAGATTGCCCACAGTCTTCCTTCTGAAGATATCCAAATGGCTCATGATCTTGTTTATCAACCAACATTCAGGAAAAAGTGATTTGCTAGAACCATACTATGAAAGGTGTTGGATGTAGAAATCTTAGCCCTCCATTGAAGGTACCATTCACCTGACAATACGTTCTCTCAAAGAGGGCCTCCTCCAGTGTTTCAAAGTTAACAGTATCAACCAAATTGCACAACCACCAGAGTTAACTAAAATTCAATACTTTGGCTTCTAGCTTAAAGTGGGAAATGTAAAATTGGACAAACGCCTATGATCTTTTCTTGGCTGGTTGAACACACATGACTTAGATGTAGGGTATCCAGTATTTCATAACTAGGTTTTTTTTATGAGTTTCCAGGGAATTTCCAGTTTTAGATATTTTTCTATGAACAGCTCTACACAGATGGCTTTAAGGTCACACCAGGGTAAAAGTGAACGCTCGCCACTAGAAGAGATTATTGGATCATTGCTAGATGTTTTCACATAGTCTTCTCACTCCCCATTTCCAGCCACTTATCATACCACATAGAAGCACATTTTGCAAAATGTATTTTAGTTAGGAAACTGAGATCTGGTGGAAGACCAAGCTAAAAACCGCAGGTTTGTCTCTCAGAGTGTGTGTGGAGGGCGTGGAAGGGGGGGTGGTGAGGGAGGAAAGGGACCCATGAAAATGTGTGGGAAAGTCCCCTGCTCACTGCAGAGCACTAGACCAGCAATTCTGCAACTCTGGCCTCAGAGCCACTTCATATTCTTAAAATTATTAAGGACCCCGAAGAGCTTATTTTGCATGTGGATTGTATCTATTGTTATTTGTTATATTAGAAATTAAACAAAAATTATTGCAGCATTTATTATTTCATTAAAATAACACTAATAGTCCTATTATTTGTTAACGTAAGTAGTATATTTTATGAAAAATAACTATCTTGTCCAAAACAACAACAAAATTGAGAAGAGTGATGTTGTTTCACACTTTTGCAAGACTCTCTTTAATGTCTACACTTAATAAAAGACAACTGGATTCCAGAATCTGTCCTGATCACCCTGTTGCTCTATCAGGCATCCTGTGGCCTGTGGAAAACTCCCTGGTGCACTCATGAGAGAATTCAAGTGAAAAAGGCAAATAGCTTCGTAGCGCTATTATGAAAGTGGTTTTGACTTCACAGACTCCCTGAAAGGGTCTCAGAGACCCCTAGAGGCCCCCAATCACACGTGGAGAACGACTGTGCTAGCAAAATATTATGAATCTATCCCCTACTGAGAGATACTCAGAGAGGGGAGGTTGTGTGATTTGACAAAAAATCACAGAGAAAGTGAAGAAGAAAGCAGCAGAACTTAAATTGTGTGGGGGGTTTTTAACTTCTGGCTGAATGCTTTTCACATGAGACTGTATGTTTCCATGTTCCTGCCTAATCTGAATTTTTCCGTGTAATGAGCACAATTATGAAATACAGTGGAGTTTAGTCAGTCAAGTATCCAACTTACATGGGCAGAAGCCCAGGCTCCCATCCCTCCCCATCCCATCACAACAGAGAGAGGACAGATGTTTAAAGGCCCATCCATTGCACGTGCCATTTCTTTCCAAGAGCACATGACCTCACGGGAGAGTGGTGTAGGGAGTGTGAATCCTTGTTCTCTCTCCCAGCTCAGCTACCACAGTTGTCTCCAAGTATAAGCATTTCCTGATGGTGAGTGGGATTCTGGAGATCAAGATACTTCTGCTTTGCTTGATGGTAGAATGTGGCTGATAATCACAAGCCGAGTGTTTCATGGAGTGCCTCATCAAAGAACGCAATGAAGTGGGGGGCACCATCTTCAGGGAGCTTGTTGAGAGACAACAGTCTCCAGGATTTGATGGGCAACTGGAGGACTCTTAAGTTTCGCCACCTCTGAAACTTTACCCTCACATAGTGGAAGTCTCCTTACAGAGGAGTGTTTAGCCCAGGAAGCAACATCTGAGTGACTGGGACACTTATCATGAGAGCACAGGTCCAGGAGGAGGAGCAGGCAGCGACGTGCAGGCGTGGGTATTGCTCACCAGATACGACACAGCACTTGCACACATGTCAGGGTTCCAGTGCCTATGCGTACCAGAAAGTATTGCACTTCATAATATGCCAATATCTGTACTAAAACTTTTATTACAAATGCAATACATGCTCTTGCTTTTTAAAAAACAAAAATAGTGCACAAGGGTAGAAAATGCAAAGCAGAAAAGCCTTCCTCCAACCCCAACCTCAATTACAGCCCCGCACCCCGAAGTGACATATCTTTTTCTCTGCTTTGTTCCTTTGATGGTTTCTCCCATTAAGGCTAATACACTTAACATCTCTCTGTCCTGATTTCTCCATTTTAAACAATATTAACTCCCATTAGGGAAGACTCGCCTCAATTTCCCTCCACTTTGCTTCCTCGACTGCAAACACGGCCAAGGTTAATAAATTTACTTTCTATTCAGTAATTCTCTTTTCCTCGTTTTGTCTTTAAATTGATTCTTAAGAAAATAAAAACTAGTGAATAGCATTGAAAATACGATTGAGAGTGAGAACCAAAATTGCGATTGGTCCCAACAGAAGGAAATGTGACTGACTGTGTGACATGAAATCTGTGCCGCTTGAAGAAGAACGTTTCATGTGTAAAGAGCACGTGGATTCTCTGTTCCTTCTCACCAATTGCTGAGAACTAAGACACATTTTTTCCTTCATATTTGGACTATAAATTTGCATTTTTCCCAGAATTTCTAAGAAGAAAGAAAGGCATTTGCCAGCACCAACCTATTACCAGTTTGTGTAATGGAAACCACTTCCTTCTTGAAGATATTCTTGACTTCTGATTGATAGCAGTTGCTTTCTAGATCTGCTCCCAGTGGTTATACAAGGATTTATGTTCATTGCCCTATGGGTTATTGCCATGGTTTCTTGGGGTCAATATTTTCATCATTTCTTAATCAGTTATTGTCTGCCTAGAAAATATGCTCCAGTGATTATTCTTTTTAAGAAAGGCTATGTGGGAAGCCAATTTCCTGAGCCCCTGCATGTCTGAAAGTATGTTTATTTTACTCTCACATTTAATTATTCATATGGCTGGAGAGCAGACACTACAACGTGTCACAACATTCCTTTAATCCCAGCCTTATACTTATTAATAGAACCTTCTTTTGTACAAGTAATCTCCCTCTTCATGTGTCCACGGTGGATAATTCCTGCCCAATCTAAGTCAATCATGGTTATCCTATAACCTTTCCAATGACTGGCTTAGGAATAAGCATGTAATAAATTTTTTGTCAAAAAACATGAAAAGTCTGTCAGAGCTTCAGAATAAGAGGCATTCTCATTGTCCTCTAGAGACTGCTGTCTCTGGATGTGATGCCTGGAACTACTGTTGTTACCAGAGAAATTAGCCTGAGTACAAAGCCAACAAGCTAAGGATGACACAGCAGAATGACAGAAGAATCAGGAACCTTGACTGTTTTCATTATTAAGCTGATGAATTTACCAAATGGTGATGCCCTACCTCTGAATTTCACATAATGCGAGATAATACATTTTCTTCTTATTTAAGTCACTTGGGGTAGCTTTCTGTTCCTTGCAGTCAAAAGCACCCTAATTAATACAGCTGGGTATAGAATTCTTAGTTTACATTCCTTTAGAACTTTGAAAGCATTAATCAACACATTGTCTTCTAGCAGCTACTGTAGTTGATTACTAAGGTGATATGAACATCTATTTCCCATTTCCTTGTGAATATCCTGATTTTTCCTCTAGCTGAGAGCTTTTATAGTATTTTCCTTCATTCCAAGAGTAGTGAAATTTCATCAGAGTGTGTCTTGGTTTGGATCTTTTCTCATTTATTCTACTTAACACTCAGCAGGTTGCATTTAATCAAAGAATTTTATTCTTTAGCTCAGAAAAAAAAGTGTATTCTATTATTATCTCCTTTGTTATCTATTATAAAAATATTGGACCTTCTCCAACTATATCTATTACATATCTCTTATACTTGCCATCTTTTTGCACTAAGTTCTGAAGGATTTGCTCAACTCTATCTTCCTGTTCACTCATTTGGAATTTATCAGTGTTCTTACTGTTATTCAGACATTTTACTGCATTTTTAAAATTTCAACAATTGTATTTTAATTTCTGACAATTCTTGTATTCTAAAGTCCCTTTTTTTTTCATAGTAGTATGTCATTGTCTCATCTATGTGAAAATCTCTTAATTGCTTTTAATATTTCCATATCCTCTCAAGTGACATGTTATTTATCTTGGTCTTTGCCTTTTATGAAATTGATTTCCCTCCGATGTCAGGGGGTCCTTCGCTAACCATTTATATTCATTGATGAAGGACTTTGCAGATTAGTATAGGTAGCTCATGTGAGTTTCCTTTGCAGTTGAGAAGGAATGTTTGCTCTGAATGTGAGGGAGCACGGCAGCGCCTCTGTGCGGAAAGGTTCTTCTCTTTGGTACACCTAGGTAGAGAGCCGGCAGAAGGATTGAAACCCCCACCGCTGTCAAAAAAGAGCAGAGCACTTAAATGCATTTCCCTCCTAGTGTGAGATGACTTTTCCTTTTACCCTCTAACTCTACCCCAGGATGTTCATTTTATCCTCTGGATCTACTTCAAACATTACTCTGCCTTGCTACCTTGCTCTAACTTCATACCTTGGGCTGTCCTTTAGCAAATCTTTCATCAGTTCAGAAAACAATTCTGAGAATTCAAACTGCTCTGAACATATCTAAAAAAAAGGGGGGGGGGGCGAGTAGTAGTTATTTAGCCAAAATGTCCTAAGGTTATATTTCTGATTAACCAACCAGCTTGCTGCCTCGAAGCTCACTCTTACCCTCTATATGTTCCAATTCCAAGCTTGGAGCCTGTCTGAAGAAAGTCTCTCACCTTCAATATAATCCCCCATTTGAGCTCCAGGCCAAGTTTTCTATTATATATTAAACTCTCAAAGTAATAGAATGCAACTGCACCTAATTTCCATCCACCAGCACTCCTTCCTACTTTCAGAGCTGTCGATTCATTTTTTTTACATGTCTTTAATTTTCATTTCAGTGGGTTTTAGGAAAGCAGGGGAGGCAAATGAATGTACTCAAGTCTGTTATCTTGAACCACAATTTTTAATACATTTCTATTAACACAAATCAAAATTGTATTATCATTTTTGACAATGTGAGGGGTTTCATAGTATCTGGAAGTCCCAGAAATCGTATGCTAAACTTGGTGTTTGTGCATATCTGCATTTCTTTAAGGAAAGCAGTCATAGTTTTGATCAGATTCTCAAAAGGTCTATAACCCAATGCAGGTTAGGAAACAATGGGGAAATGGATAAGACAAACAACTGTTTTAGGTGCAAGTGAAATCCATATAACGTGGGAAGCAATGGATTAGAAGTAAAAATTGATGTACTGAGTAAAACATTTTTAAATCTAGACTCAAGTATATAAAGACAAATACATTTTTCTCAAATTAATTTTAAACAAAATTAATCTGTCTTCACCTTCTCTCTACCTCATTCCCTTCAAAGTTGGAAACTTTAAGTTATTTTCAAGTAAACTCAGTCTGGTATTAAATAATAATATCAAGCTTAAACTTAGTCAATTGAAAATATCACTCCACTGCCCTGGCCTGTGTGGCTCAGTTGGTTGGAGCATCGTCTCATGCATCAAAAGGTCATGGGTTCAGTTCCAGTTAGGACACACACCCAGGTTGCAGGTCTGATCCCCTGTTGGGACACATACGGGAGGGCAAGCAATCAATGATTCGCTCTCATATCGATGTTCCTTTCTCTCTTCCTCTCCTTCCTTTCTCTCTAGAATATATATTACACCACTATCATCTTTCTTGTCAGGGTTCTCTCAAACGTGGCTCAGGCATTTGGGCACATATTACCTTTCCCAGCCTCCATCACACTGCCTTCCTCCCACTAGATCTTTGCCATTGGTCTCTATCCCCACCAAAGCCTTCATTGATGTCCTGGTCCTCACATTGGCCTCCAAGCATCATGTCCAGAGGGGTCATCTGCATTCTTTTACACTCAAACACAGTTCCTTCAGGTTCACTTGCCGTCAATCTCTCCCCTCTTTGCTACTTAAAAACTATCTTAAAGACAAGGAATGTGGGGCACTAGCATGTGCTATTCTCTAATCTCAAACCTTGACATGTCATTCTTGCCCTTTTGTACTTTTGCTGGTATTGTACCATGGTGACACAACGAACTTATCCACAGGGCTTCAACCTGGGAAACAGTGAAATGGGAAGTGAGGTAGTAATGTCGCTGCTCTTGGATTTGCCTCATCCACCTTCATTGCTCAGCCTACTGCATAGGTAGGAAGGACACTGGATCTTTCCATAAACCCACAGCAATATAATCTCTAGCCAGTGCAACATGGCTCAGTGGTTGAGCATCAACCTGTGAACCAGGAGGTCACGGTTCAATTCCTAGTCAGGACATATGCCTGGGTTGCAGGCTCGATCCCCAGTGTGGGGCATGCAGGAGGCAGCCAATCAGTGATTCTCTCTCATCATTGATGTTTCTATCTCTCTCCTTCTCCCTTCCTCACTGAAATATATATATATATATATATATATATATATATATATATATATATATATATATGCTATAACACAGCTCCTCTGGTTCTTCCCCATGTCTAGTTTAGGTCATGTTTAGCTAGTTTATAGAAAAACGTACTTTTGTTCTTCATCTACACTACCAAATTTTATTGATTCTAAGATATACATTTCTTTACATGTATACAGCTCTCAAATTGGGATGTACCTTACAACTGATGACATCTTAGATTTTATGAAACACAATCTTTTCAATCTGTTGCTTTATGGTAAAATTGTATGCCTTGTGTATTAGTTTACTAGGGCTACCATAAACTGGGTGGCTTAACTAATACAAATTTATTGTCTATAGTTCTGGAGGCTAAAATTTGAGATCAAGGTATTGGTGAGGTTGGTTTCTTCTGAGCGCTTAGAACAGGATCTGCCCCAACCTCCCTCCTTGGCTTATAGATGGCTGTCTTCTCCCTGTGTCTCTTCACATCATCTTCCCTCTATGTGTGTCCCTGTGTCCAAATTATCCCTTCCATAAGGACACCAGGCTTAGGATGAGAACGAAACTAAATACCTCATTTTAACTTGATTACCTCTGTAAAGACTGTGTTTTCAAATGAGGCCACATTCTCAGGTATTACGGATTAGGACTTAAACATATGAATTGGAGTGAGTTTGTGTGAAGGGACACAATTCAACCTATACTACCTTGATTCCTTCAAAGATTTGCTTTTGACGTTCAAACCCTTACTCTTACAAATCAGAAGCCTTGCTTATCTCTGCTATGGATTTAAAATATATACAGGGTGGGCAAAGTAGGTTTACAGTTGTGAGTATGTGAAACATAGTTTATTCTTATATTATTATTTATTAAATAGAGGCCTGATGCATGAAAATTCACGCAAGAGTAGGCCTTCCTTCCGTGGGCAGCCGGCACCGGCTTCCCTCCGGCACTGGTTTCCTCTGGCACCCGGGACCCAAGCTGCTTCCCTCCGGCCCCAGCTTTGTCAGGAAGGACGACCAGAATGACGTCCAGAAGACGTTCGGTCTAATTAGCATATTACCCTTTTATTATTATAGATTATTGTATTATTTTCCATATGAACAACTATAAACCTACTTTTGCCCCACCCTGTGTGTGTGTGTGTGTGTATGTGTATTTTTTTTAACCTCGATAGGCACCCTGCTTGTTTCTTTATCTTTACATTCCTGCTATAACAATCTAAATGTTCCCCAGGCAATGAATTAATAACAGAATAAGGGAGTGGAAGCATGGTGAAACCTTAAGGGGCAGGAAGAAATCTCTATTAATATTTCAAAATTTTCTCCAACTGCATTAAATCATCCCACAGTGCCAAATTCCCTGGGTCAAGCCTGTAGCAATCTGCTACTTTCAGGAAATGCTGTGTGCTACTTCCTCACAGCAGTGAAGTGGAAAGACACCCCAGGAATTTTGAAGACATAACCCAAAGCAGCTTACCAGAAGCATGACATTTTTACATCTCCTGTTTAATCTTTAAAACACCATGTGAATGTTATGTTGCCTTCTGCAATATTCCCTGACCATATGTGGCAAGAGTTTTTCTGAGGAAGAAGAATTCAAAACAGTTTTCCCCCAAAGTTTCAAGTAACATCGGGAGGATGCGCCCAGTGTGTCCTATGATTTCATGTGCCCCTGGCATGATGCCTGTGTCTGAGCAGCACAGCTTTCAGTGGAGGAAACAGGAAGTTGCACAGATAAAGGGATTTTGTTTGTTTCCAGCAGAGGAGGATCTTCACTCTGGCACTGCCAGGAAACCAGTCCTTCCCACCCAAAGGACAGCATTTCCTGAAGAGCAGACACATGTTCCTTGCCCCACGGGTGGACAATCTGCAAGGTGGAGAGAAAAAGGCACGCCACAAAATTAACAACAGAGCTGCCCATGAGAAGGACACAAATATCACCAGGAAAGAAAGGGACCGGGGGCAAATGGGGTGAGAGTTCAGGGAGGAGAAGAAAAAACAAAACCCCAACACAGAGCAAAGAAGTTGGCAGAGTGTACAAAGCATAAGCAAGGGAAAGACAGAGAGAGGGGAGAAATGAATAAGTCAGCATTTGTGGCAAGGTCACCAAAGTCTGAAATGATGGTGGGCCAACACAGCACAGATCAAGCTGGGTCAACCAAATACCTACACCCTAGGCTCCATGGAGTACCCAGAACTGCCACAAGGAAATAGCTTCCTCTACTGCATGTCCAGTGATGCCGCTCTGTCCTCCCCTTCCCATTGGCTCATCATCTTGTGACAGCTATTTAAGTTTCTGGGCACTGACGAAGCTGACATTGCCAGGTGGTTTCCAGAATGAACCGTAAATTCCACAAATCAATGATAAACATAGGCCTGAAAATTACTTAACCAATCCTTGAATTAATGCAAGGCATTGACAAGCATTTTCCCTCAGATGTAATGAATTGTTGTTTTTAAAATAACTCCTGGTTGGTTTTCATTTGCATCTCTTGAATTACACAGCATCAACTTCGAATGCATTTTGGGCTGGGCTCCTGTGTAATCCTGTCCAGAAAGGTTTTGTTCTGCTGATTTCATCTTTCCCTTTTCTGCTCACATACAGATGTAATGGCAGCCACATAGGAGTCCCATCAAGCAGGACAGCCGGAGGCGAGCGGGGGAGGGAGCAGAGGTTGAGATAGCTTCTGTAGATCATGTTTAAGAAAAGCCCTGAGCTCATACCCAATCTCATCAAAGCCCAGCAGTCCCACCAACAACACAAAGAAATAAAACTGAACTCTTCTATTTGTAATGGGGCCAATTCTCCGTTCACAAACTCAAGGATGTAAGGAATGCAACAGTTTGGGTTGACTGTTCTCTAATTATCTAATCTATCTAATAATAGAGTAATATGCAAATCATCACTCTGCTACACTCACAAGCCACGCCCACCATCCAATCTGAGTGAGTTTGCAATTAAACTGAAAACATGGCGGCAGCCCCGCCCCCCAGCCTCTCTTGGTCTCTGGGAGTCGGAGAAGTCAGGCGCCAGCGCCTGAGGCTGGCTGCAGCCACAGAGACCAAGAAGCCCCCTGCCCCATGATCCCAGGCCTCAGCCAGCCTCAGAAGCCTTAGGTCCGCCTGCCTCACATCCACCTGCCCCATGTCCTGGGAAGACGGAGAAACCGGGCCCTGCGCCTGAGGCTGGGTGCGGCTAGGAGACGAAGAAGCTGCCTGTCCCATGATCCCAGGCTGCAGCCAGCCTCAGAAGCCTCAGGTCCGCCCGCCCCATGTCCTGGGGAGACGGAGAAACCGGGCCCCAGCACCTGAGGCTGGCTGCAGCCACGGAGACCAAGAAGCCACCTGCCCCATGATCCCAGGCCTCAGCCAGCCTCAGAAGCCTTAGGTCCGCCTGCCTCACATCCACCTGCCCCAGTCCTGGGAAGACGGAGAAACCGGCCCCAGCACCTGAGGCTGGCTGCAGCCACGGAGACCAAGAAGCTGCCTGCCCCGTGATCTCAGGCCTCAGCCAGCTGGAGAAGCGGTTCACCCCACGTCCTGGGGGAGACAAGAAACCAGGTGCCAGTGCCTGAGGCTGGCTGCAGCCCGGGAGATGAAGAAGCCGCCTGTCCTGTGATCCCAGGCTGCAGCCAGCAGCAGAAACCTCAGGTCCGCCTGCCCCACCTCCTGGGGGAGACTGAGAAACCCGGCCTCAGCGCCTGAGGCTGGCTGCGACCTGGGAGATGAAGAAGCCGCCTACCCCGTGATCCCAAGCCGCAGCCAGCTGGAGAAGCCGCCCTCCCCACGTCCTGGGGGAGACAAGAAACCGGGTGCCAGTACCTGAGGGTGGATGCGATCTGGGAGATGAAGAAGCCACTTGCCCTATGATCCCAGGCTACAGCCAGCTGGAGAAGCTGCCCACCCCATGTCCACCCGCCCCACATCCTGGGAGAGATGGAGAAACCGGGCACCAGTACCTGAGGCTGGCTGCAGCCCGGGAGATGGAGAAGCCGCCCACCCTGCGGACCTGGGCACCAGCACCTGTGGCTGGCTGTGGCCTGGGAGACAGAGAAGCCACCCACCCTGCAGTCCTGGGCGCCAGCACTTGCAGCTGCAGCACAGGCGAAGCCCCCTGTCCACCATCCCCTAAGGCTGCAGCCAGCCTGGGCGCCTATGGCTGACCAGAGGGAGGGAAGCCCGGATCCTGGGTGCCTGTGGTCAGCTGGAGGAGGGAATCCTGGGTACCAGGTGTGGGCCGAGGCAGAGGTAGTTAGGGGCAATCAAGCCAGCAGGGGAGCAGTTAGGGACAATCAGGCTGGTAGGCAGAAGCAGTTAGGGGCAATCAGGCAGGCAGGTGAGCGGTTAGGAGCCAGCAGTTCTGAATTGTGAGAGGGATGTCCAACTGCTGGTTATCCCATGAGGGGTCCCAGATTGGAGAGGGTGCAGGCCAGGCTGAGGGACACACTCCCCGCTGCCCGCCCCCGTGCACGAATTTCGTGCACCGGGCCTCTAGTTTATATTGAAATCCTCCATTTGGTAATTCCATGCAATGAAAAGGCTCTCCACCAGCCCCATCTCCCCAGAGTTGTATCTAAATTCCATGTCCTTCCTCAGTGAGTGCCAGGTGCCCGAGGCAGAGAGGCACCTGTCCTCAGAGTTACCTTCCATCTGCCACACCTCCTCCCTCCCCTCCAGGCTGGGATCACGAGTCCACTAACGGGACCTCCTCTCCCAGACACAAGGCCTCCTCAGCCGCTCTCTAAGCCAACCTCCAAGTCTTCCCTGCCCCGTTCAGGAACACTTTCTGTGCTCCATGCTGAGCAAGTGTTCTGAGAAGTGCTTGGGGGGCTTCTCTGCATCCATAGAACAGGGAACCATTACTACTTGAATGGCCATATTAGTGTTGGGAACCAGAGTCATACCACTCTCCTGGGCTTTGCCTAAATAGAGGAGCACAGATTGCCTCTGCTTTCCAGTTCCCCTACTTTGTGAGGGGTGTGCATAGTCACTGCCCTTCAGGATTCAGCCTAGAAAGTGTACAACAAACATCTGCCTCTCCTCCTTCCCCTCTAACTCCGCCTTCCCCCATCGAGGGCAATAGCACCTTCTCAGGAAGGGAGCCTTCTCTCACTCATCAGACATCCAACTAAATCTTTTGTCTTTGCACTGAGTCCTTTGGTGCCCCCATGAGACCAGGCTTTGGAAAATCAAAAGCCAAGCATTGATTTCTGAATTCCGCTATGTCACTTGTCCCCTGAGGCAATGAATGTGAGATGTCCTAGCTGCCTGGGCAGGGGGATGTGCCATAAGTAAAAGGAACCAGAGGGACAAAACCTCAGGGAATAACTGGAAATAGTATCCTGCCACACTCCCCAGGTCCTTCAGCTGCCTACACGCTATGGCTGTGTCGGCTTTCCTTTCATGCTTTGTCCCTTTTAAACTTCTCCCATCCAAAAGCCTTAGAAAAACATCAAATAATTAGATGCTGTAATTGCTGTCTGCATGGGGACTGGAGGAAAGGGCAAAAGGGACTTTTGCTAGTCATGTAAGGTCAGACAGCATCAACAGCTCAAGGAGCAGCAAGGAGCAGAATGTGGTTAAGAAGTAGGTAACAAGCATCCTATTTATGTTTTAAAAAAATATTATTTGTGCATGACATACAGATGTGAGCAAATGTACAGGAAAACATCTGGGGAGGGCAGTGGGATTGGGATTTCTCTATATGCTCTACTATTTCCAATGAGAAGGTATCTGAGTTCTATAGAAAAATGAAAGGCAGAGTACAGGCGAAAGATGAGCAGAGATAAAGATGGATAGACAGGGAAGGAGGATGGAAAGAAACACCTTCTCTAGGAGATAGAATTGAATAGTCCTAATTAGTATTGTTCGATTATTAAATCAGCACATACTTGTTTTAGAAAATTTGGAAAATACAAAGAAATATAAACATGAAAATCATTAGTATCACACTGCAAAGAGAGAGCCAGTGTTGACATTTTAGTATATTTTCTACTCATTTTAATATATGTACCATGTTTATTTTTACTTATGCGGGATCACTCCGTGTAAATAACTTCATTTTGCTTTTGTGTGATTTTATTTTCATTGGTTTTCTGCTTATAAAAGTCTGCTTCAAAAATCCAAACAGGGCCCAGCCGGTGTGGCTCAGTAGCTGAGCATCGAACTATGAACCAGGAGGTCACAGTTTGATTCCTGGTCCGGACACATGCCCAGGTTGCAGGCTCAATCCCAGTGTGGGATGTGCAGGAGGCAGCCAATCAATGATCATTGATGTTTCTATCTCTCTCTCTTTCTCTCTGAAATCAATAAAAAGAATTTTTTAATTGTATGCAATTGTACTTGCATTTAAAAAAATTTCAAACAGGTAGCTTAGAAAGTATAATTTCTCATAATCTCATCCTCATAGTTGATAGTTTGGTGTATCTTTTCAGAGAATTTTCCATTTAGCAATCATTCAGTCATCAGTCTCTCCTGGCCACCTGATTATTTTCAGTTGATACAGATTAACCTCATTCTTTTTTTTTTTTTAATATATTTTATTGATTTTTTACAGAGAGGAAGGAAAAGGGACAGAGAGCTAGAAACATCGATGAGAGAGAAACATCAACCAGCTGCCTCCTGCAAATCCCCCACCGGGGATGTGCCCGCAACCAATGTACATGCCCTTGACCGGAATCGAACCTGGGACCCTTCAGTCCGCAGACCGACGCTCTATCCACTGAGCCAAACCAGTTTTGGCTAACCTCATTCTTTTTATCAGACATAGTATATTTTATTTTACAAGATGTGCCTTATTTAGGCAGTGCCCTATTAATAGACATTTAAAATATTTCCCTCTATGTGTGTCCCTGTATATATATCTACACTAATAAAAGAGAAATATGCAAATTGACCATCACTTTTTGACACCCACAAGAGTGAATATGCAAATTAACCTCACTGCCTCCATGGAGACTGACAGCAGGGAGGAGGCAGCTCCCAGTACGGCCTGCTTGGCTGTCACCATGGCGACTGGGGAGCAGGCAAGCCTGGCCACAGGCAGCACCCAGCACAGCCTCAGCGACCCAGGAGGAGTGAAGTGCAGCCTGCAGGCAGCACCTTCATCAAGTATTGGTGAGGCTGGTTTCTTCTGAGCGCTTAGAAAATGGTCTGCCCCGACCTCTCTCCTTAATGAATATTTGATCCTGGTTGAAATATACATAGTTACATATTATCCTATATAATAAAAGCCCAGTGACCGAACAGCAGAACAACCAGAACGACCAGTCACTGTGATGCGCACTGACCACCAGGGGGCAAATGCAGGTGCTGTCCCCCAGTGGTCAGTGCGCTCCCACAGTGGGAGCGCCGCTCAGATGACCAGGATGAGCGGTGCTCCCACAGCAGGCCGATCCCCACACGCCACGTCCCCCCACCAGTACACGAATCCCATGCACTGGGCCTCTAGTATAATATATTATCATATATGTCAATATGTAAATATATTTATAATTTTATACATTTATACAAATATTTCTTGAGATAAAATTCCTGGAAATTGATTGTTAGGTCAAATAGAATGCACATTTTAAATATTAAAGGATGTTGCCAAACGCCTCTAAACAGGCTATAGAACGAGACATTCCAACAACAGGGTATGAGAACTCTTTGGGCAAACATTAGTAACACTTGGTATTATCCATCTTTTAATATTTGATGCTATCATTGGCAACACATAATACATTATTATTTTACAAATATTTTCCTCAAGTTAACATTTGCCTTTTGTTTGAATTACAATTTTAATATTGCTTTTCAAAGAAATTTTTAATTTTATGCAGTTCAATTTATGAATCCAAGATTATAAAAATGTTGACTCATATTTAATTGTGGAATTTTCATTTTATATTTAAATAATGAATATAGCTGTAACTTACTTTTATATAAGAACTGAAGTAAAGATCCTGTGGTTTTTTTAATAAAAACTTTAATGAAGTATAAGATACAGAGAAGTGCATGAAGCATTAAAATGCACAAGTTGATGAATTTTCACAAAGTAAACTTCTCCATGTACCACCCCATCCAGTGCAAGAAACAGAACATGACCCACACCCCAGAGTCCCCTTAATTTCCCCTCCCAGTCATTACCTCACCCAGTAACTACTATTCCTGATTTGTATCACTAGATATTAGTTCCGTCTGTTTTGGTGTCTGGCTTCTTTCTTCTCAACAACATGCTTGTGTCATCCACATTTTTGCATGTAGCTAAGGATTAGTTATTCACATTCCTGTATATATTCTAATGTATGAATGTACTACTTTTCTTTATCCATTCTACTATCTTTGGACATTTGGTTGCTTCCAGTTTGAGACTATCCTATCTAATAAAAGGGTAATATGCAAATTGACCATCACGCCAACACACAAGATGGCCGCCCCCATGTGGTCAACGATGGCCTCCCCCATGTGGACACAAGATGGCCACCACAAGATGGCCAGCAGGGGAGGACAGTTGTGGGTGATCAGGCCAGCAGGGGAGGGCAATTAGGGGTGACCAGGCCTGCAAGGGAGGGCAGTTGTGGATGATCAGGCCAGCAGGGGAGGGCAGTTGGGGGGGACCAGGCCTGCAGGGGAGGGCAGTTGGGGGGGACCAGGCCAGCAGGGGAGGGAAGTTGGGAGGAACCAGGCCTGAAGGGGAGGGCTATTCGGCAGGACCAGGCCTGAGGGGGAGGGCAGTTGAGGGGGACCAGGCCTGCAGGGGAGGGCAGTTGGGGGGCCCAGGCCTGCAGGGGAGGGCAGTTGGGGGAACCAGGCCTGCAGGGGAGGACAATTAGGGGCAATCGGGCCAGTAGTGGATCAGTTAGGCGTCGATCAGGCTGGCAGGGGAGTGGTTAGGGGGTGATCAGACTTGCATGCTGAAGCAGTTAGGGGCAATCAGGCAGGCAGGCGGGTGAGCAGTTGGGAGCCAGCAGTCCTGGATTGTGAGAGGGATCCCAGATTGGAGAGGGTGCAGCCTGGGCTGAGGGACACATACACCACCCCCCCACCCCCATGCACGAATTTCGTGCACTGGGCTTCTAGTTATGAATAATATGCTAAGAACATTCTTTTACGTGGTTTTTGGTAGCAACATACAGACATTTCTGTGGGTATATACCTAGGAGTAGAGTTTGAGGTATAGAGCGTTCAGCTTTAGTAGATATTACTAGTTTTCCAAAGTAGTTGTATAAGTTTATACTCCCACCAACAACATATGAGAATCTAATTGTTCCATGTTCTTGCTAATACTTGGCATGCTCTGGGTTTTTAATTTTAGCCACTCTGGTGAATATGTAAAAATACTTACTGTAGTTTTAAATTCCATTTCCCTGAGAACCGGTAGAGTTAACTGCCTTTTAATATATTTATTGACCATCTGAACATCCTCTGTGTGAAATGTATATTCAAGTGTTTTGTCCATTTTTCTATTGAGTACTTGTCTTTCTCTCATTGATTTGTAGTTCTTTACAATATCTTCTCCTCTGTGGCTTCTTCTTTCATTCTTTTAATGTTGCCTTTTGATGATCAGAACTTCTTTATTTTGATATAATCTAGTTTATTTTTCTTAATAGTTAGTGGTTTTGTATATTGTTTAAGACATGTTTACCTATTCTTTTTTTTTAATATATTTTATTGATTTTTTACAGAGAGGAAGAGAGAGGGACAGAGAGCCAGAAACATCGATGAGAGAGAAATATCGATCAGCTGCCTCTTGCACACCCCCTACTGGGGATGTGCCCGCAAACAAGGCACATGCCCTTGACCGGAATCGAACCTGGGACCCTTGAGTCCGCAGGCCGACGCTCTATCCACTGAGCCAAACCGGTCTCGGCCATGTTTACCTATTCTAAGATTACAAAGATATTCTCTTTTCTTCTAAAAGCTTTATTTTCTTACCTATCATATTTATATCTACAATGCAGCTGAACTGATTTCTGTTAATGGTTTGAGGATAGGTAAAGACTCATATTTTTCATATGGATATTAAACCAGCACTTTTTATTGAAAATACATCCTTCCTCTATTGCATTTCAGTGCCTAAATCAGGTGATCATATGAGGGTCTCTTCCTAATCTAATTTATTCCATTTGGCCTTTGTTTGACCAGGCACAAACATCACACTGTCTTAATTACTATAGCCTTACAGTAAGTCTACATGTCTTATAGTGGAAGTTCTCCCAGCTTTGTTATTACTCTTCATGATTGTCTTGGCTAATTGTGGCCCTTTTCCTTTCCGTACAAATTGTATAATCAGTTTGTTAATGTTCATTAAAGAAGCCTGTTAGAATTTTGAATGGTTGGCATAATTTACAGACAAATTTGGGGGAAGTTGACATCTTTATAATATTGAGTCATCCCATCTATGAACCTGGTATATCCCTCCATCTACTTGTCTTATTTATTTCTCTCAATATGTCTTTTTGTTTTCAGTGTACAGATCTTGTACATCTTGATTACATTTATTCCTATGATTTTGATATTTTCTGAGATTACTGTAAATAGTATAATTTTTTATTTGTTTTATATAGAAGTACAATGTCTTTGTATATATTGACCTTGCATCCAGCAGCCTCGTTAAATTTACTTATTAATTCCAAAAGTTTGTCTATAAATTCTACACAATCATGTTATCTCCTCACAATGAGTTTTATTTTTTACTTTCCAATCCATATGTCTTTTATTTCTTTCTCTGGCCTTCCTGCAATGACTAGGACTTCTGATATAATGTTAAACAAAAGCGGTTACAGCAGACATCCCAGGAGATGGTTTTCAACATTTCACCATTCAGTATATTTGCTGTAAGTTATTTATAGGTACTAATCATCAGATTGAGGAATATCCTTTGCTAAAACTTTTTTTAAGTCATGAATCAATATTCAATTTTATCAAGTTCTTTTTCTGCATCAACTAAGATGATTATTTATTTTTCTTTTTTCTGTTACTGTGGGGAATTACCTTGACTTATTTTCAAATGTTAAACTACTTTTGAATTCATGAAAACTATCCCATTTGGTTATGTGTTATCCTTTTTATGTATTGTTGAATTCATTTTGATTATATTTGGATTAGGATTTCTGTATCTATCCATGAGAGTTTTGTCTTTAATTTTGTTTCCTTCTAATGTCCTTGTCAGGATTTGGCATAAAGGTGTTTCTTGATGATGAGCTGGGACATGTTACTTCTTTTTCTAGTCTATCAAAGAATGTTTAAGATTGATGGAAGACTTTACTTGAAGAGACCATATGGATCTACAGAATTTGTTTGTTTGCTTGTGTGTTTATTTGTTTGGTGGCAAGGTATTTAATAATGACTTCAATTCTTTTTTTAATATATCTTTTTATTGATTTCAGAGAGGAAGGGAGAGGGAGAGAGAGATCGAAACATCAATGATGAGAGAGAGTCATTGATCAGTTGCCTCCTGCACGCCCCACACAGGCATGTGCCCTGACCTGAATCGAACCATAATCTCCTAGTTCATAGGTTGACACTGAACCACGAGCCATATCAACCAGTCATGAATTAAATTATTTAATAAATACAGCTTCGTTTTGATTTTCTACTTCTTCTTGTGTTAGTTTTGGTATGTCAGGTTTTTCAAGAAATTTATTTCACCTAAATTGTCAAATATGTTGGTATATAACTGTCCATAACATTCTTTTATTAATAATCTATTTTATCCTTGAATGTCTAACCAGTTTTCTCAAAACTGTTGAATAATAAATCTCTTATAAAATATGATATGTTACCTATATCATATATGAATTTCATTTAATCAGTCACTCAAAAATATGTATTAATTCAAACTACAACCCAGGAACTGTTCCAGTGCTAGGAATATAGTATTAAATAAGACAACATTCCTGCTTCATGAAGCTTCCATTTAGTGAAGAAAAGAGATAATGAACAAGACAGTGATAAATGTTCTGAAGAATATAGCAGGGTAAGAGTCTAGGAATAAGAAAAAGTAAGGACTATTTTATATACTATTAGAGGCCCGGTGCACGAAATTCATGCACTGGAGGAGTGGGGTCCCCTCAGCCCGGCCTGTGCCCACTCGCAGTCTGGGACCCCTTGGGGGATGTCCAACTGCCGGCTTAGGCCCACTCCTTGCAGTCCAGGACCCCTTGCTCCTTACCACCTGTCTGCTCACTGCTCCTTACTGCTCAGCTCGCTGCTCCTTAGTGCTGCCGCTCCCGCCACCATCGTTGCGCTAGCCAGCTGTGAGCCCGGCTTCTAGCTGAGCAGTGCTCCCCCGTGGGAGCGCACTGACCACCGGGGGCAGCTCCTGTGTTGAGCCTCTGCCCCCTGGTGGTCAGTGCGCATCATAGCGACTGGTCATTCTGCTGGTTGTTCTGCCTTTTGGTTGATTTGCATATTAGGGTTTTATTATATAGGATAGTCCGAGAAGGCCACCTTGAGGAAATTATATCTGATCAGACACCTGAGAGTTGTGAAAGAATGAGCCATAAAAAAAAAAGAAAAAGTGCAAAGCCCTAAGATAGAAATGTACTTGGCATGTTCTAGGAAGAAAGAGGAGGCCATTGTGACTATAGTCAAGTGAGTGAGAGGGAGAGAAGCAGAAGATTTATTTAGAAATCTAAGCAAGGGGTCAGACTACACAGGGTCCTATAGACCAGGGTAATGATTTTGGTTATTCTAAATGTAATGGGGAAACATTGTTTTTGAGCAGGCAAATAACATGATCTGATTTATGTTTTAAAAGACTCCTCTAACTAATGTGTGTAGAATAGAGGTAAGGGAAGGGTGGAGGAAATATAGAGTTAGGAGGCTACTGCAATAATCCAAGCAAAGGATGGTTATGGCTTGGACTGTGGTGGGAACTGTGGAAGTAAGGAGAAGTGGTGAGATCCAGGCCATGTTTTCAAGGTAGAGTCAAAAGAGTTTGAAAGGACTTGCTAGTGCCCTAAATGTGAAAGTTACAGAAAAGAGAAGACTCAAAGGTCACTCCTACGTTTCTGGCCCAAGCAAGTAGGTAGTTGGAGATGGCATTTTATGAACCTGAGGATATAGGGAAAGGAGCAGGTTTGGGTAGGGGAGTTGGGGATGGGGAGTTTGGTATAGGACATAGTACGTTTCAGATCCTCTTAGACACCCAAGTGAAGAACTAAATGAGCAAGTGAATATTTGTATCGGATCTGAATCTCAGAAGAATGATGAAAACTAGAGATATAAACTTAGGAGTCATGTGCATATAAATATTTAATACCACAAGATTGGATAAGCTCACCTAGGAATAAAGCCTGAGCCCTGGGGTACCCAACTTTAGAAATTGAGAAGAGAAAATCCATAGCAAGGAGAAGAGAGCAGTATGCAATGAGGTGACATTCTCATGTGGATATGAGTCTGTTTCTAAATTCTCCACTCAATTCTCCTGATCTTTTTGTCTATCTATTCTTATTGTCAGTTTTTATTCTTTCAATTCCAAATAACATACAAGTCAACTCAAATCTGCTTAAGCACTGGAAAAAAAAACACACCACAGAAGTGGCTCCAAAAATGTCCATTGGATGCATTTTCTCTCCACTTCTCTACTATGCTCTCCTACCGTGGTGGCTTCATCCTTTGTTTCATGTCACAAGGGCAAGGCTTGGGTCCCACAACCAGGAGAAGAGTGGATGCTGCCGGGTAGAAAAGTCTACAGATGTCCCCCACAATAACTCTGCCAACACCAAACTGGTTTAATTGCTTTACCTAGAGATACATTTTTCATAACTACTAAGGCTATTATGTTTAGATGACTACAATTCTTTTTCAAAAATGTTCCAGCTATTCATTTATATTTATTGTTAAAGAATCTATATACTTCTAATCTATTTCCCTCCACTATGATCATATTGCCTGTTCCCCCAAAGCACCATAAATTTTTCTTGCCTACAAAGCATGCTTCATCTTCATCCCTCCCCTAAAATATTGTCCTCTTTCTCTTTTTCTACCCATAAATTTATCTACCTTAAATACATAAATCAAATCTTCCCTCCTCCATGATATCTTCCCCAGTTAAAGCATCTGGAAGTGATATCTCTGTCCTCCTATGTACTTCTAGAGCATACATAGCATTTTTAAAAACGGCCCAGATTTGTATCTCCCAGCAAGACTGTCAACTCCTTCAGGAAGAGACCCTTGTTTCATAATTCTACCCATCCTTCTCAGTAATCTGCCCAATCCTAAAAACAGTTTCTACACCAAGCATGTCAAACTCGTGGCCTGCGGGCCGCATGCCTCATTTATTTGGCCCATGTTAGTCTTTGAGTTTGACATGCTTGTTCTACACTGAATAAATACGTTTTAACAATTGGCTTATTAAATTATCACCCCTATTTTCTCTTTTATTTTTCTCTAAAGAATGAATAGCAACCAAATAAAGAGCAATAAAGAAATAATGTGTGTGGATTCTGCTCTGTAGGTGAGCTTCATCCTTTAGGAATAGTTGTAAGTACTTAGTGGATAGTACCCTGGGTGCTGGAGTTTGATGTTAGGCACTGCACAATGTACTGGAATACAGTGATGAATAAAATGGACACAGTCTCTGTCTCATGAAGCTCACACATTTCCCCCCAGTGTTGTAACTAATTGTTCCACTCCTTTCATAGTGGCTTTTAATTAAAATAAATTCTTAATTCTAATGTAATCAATTTTCTCAATCCTCTCTTAATTTAAGGTTAACACTTCTTGCATTGTATTTAAGGAATCCTTCCCTATGCAAAGATCATGAAGATAGATCTTATATCATCATTCAAAATCTTTTCAGTTTTTGCTTTGATGCTTCAGTTTTAAATCTCCCGTGAAATTGATTTTCATGTATTATGCAAAGTGACAGTCAAATTACCTTCTTTCCATGTGCCCAGGACCATTTATTGCAAAGTTCGCTGCTAATCTGTAAAGCTTCCTTTGCAATATTTCAAGAGTTCATAAATGCAGAGGTTTGTTTCTGGGCTCTCTATTTTGTTCAATTGGATTGTTTATCCTCAAATCAATACCACTCTGTTGTTATTGCTATAGCTCTATAGTAAGGCTTGATATCCACAGAGAAAGTCTTCTGACCTAGTTTTCTTTAAAATGTCTTAGCTACAATTGTGGATATTTCTACTCCTCCTTATAGTTCTATCATTTTTTTTTCTTTACATATTATGCTGTGTTCTTAGGTGCATACAAATTTCAAACTGTAATATTTTCCTGGTGAAAAAAAAACTTTTTATCCCTAGTGATGTTTTTAACCATAATGTCTGCTTTATCTGGTAGTGTGCTTATTATTTGACAGTATGCATTTTTCCATCCTTTCAGTTTCGTTCCTAAGGTAGTTTTGTTATAGATGAGTCTTTCTCAACTAGCAGGGATATTATACACTCGTTTCTATTCTTTCCATGCTTGTTTTAGAAAATACAATCTCCATTGTTAACTCAGTCTAAGAATAATCATTAATCTCACTCTCCTCCCAGGTAATATAAGGACCTTAGAATGTGCTTCATTCCTTCTACCTCCTTTTTTAACTTACATGCTATTGTCTTATTTTCAATTTATGTATTTTAACCAATAAGATATTTTTTAAAAAATTTCTACACTTCATTGTTCATCTATTTTTATATTTACCCACATGTTCACCTCATTTCAAAATCCTCATTCCTTATTGTGTCTCAGCTTTTTCCACCTGGAGTCACTCTCCTTCTGCCTAAAGTGTATCAACTAAGATTTCCTTTCATGAAGCAAACTCACTAAAGTGGTGGCAAACTCTACACTTTCTTTATATGAAAATGTCTCTGTTTCATTTAAAAAATGTTGCCATTTGCTCTGTGCATAGAATTCTAGGTTGTCAGTTATTTCATTACAGATATCAATCATTCCACTCTCTTCTGGGTTCTATTGCTGGTGTTGAGATGTGTGTAAATCACTCTGTTTGAGATAATTTGTCTCTTTTTCTGGTTCTTTCAGGATTTTCTCTTTTCCTTTGGTGCTCTGGTTATCAGTTCTGAAAATATCTCAGCCATTATATCCTCAAATAGCTGCTTCTGACCAATTCCCTCTCTCCTTTCCTTCCTGAACTCCAATTAGATGTGTGTTAGAACTTCTCACTCAATCCTCTATGTCTTTTAACTGCTCTTCCACAGTTTCTGCCTTTTTGTTTCCCTGTATAGCATTCTGAGTAATTTCTGATAACTTATCCAACTCACTAGTTTCTTTGATTTTGTCTAATATGCTGTCTACTGGTAAACCATTAACTTTTTAAATTTCAGTTTTGTATTTTTTTTTATTTTTATTTTTTAGGAAAGGAAAGGGAGAAGATAGAAACATCAATGATGGGAGAGAATCATTGATCGGCTGCCTCCTGCACGCCCCCTACTGGGTATCAAACCCACAACCAAGGCATGTGCCCTTGACCAGAACCGAACCCGGATTCCTTCAGTCTGCAGGCTGATGCTCTATCCACTGAGTCAAACCAGCTAGGGCTTAAATTTCAGTTTTGTATTTTTATTTCTAGAATATTGATTTGGTCTTTTTCAAATCTGCCAAGCCACTTTTAATTGTTACACATTCCCTGGAGATATTTACAAGCTTGCCTTTATTTCTATGAACATCAGAAACATATTTATTTGTCTCTGATAATTAAATACATAAAGGATTTGTAAATCTGGTTTTTTTCTATCGCTTGTTTCTGCTGGTTCTCTTACCATGTTTTGTTTCCTCCTCTGCTCTGCTCTTTCTGACTTGACTACTCATTGGCTCTGGAACATTAGGAAGATGTCACCCTCCAGAGAATATTCTTCTTTGATTCTGCCAGGTATTGGGGTAGGGGACGCAGGGTGCAGAAGCAACCTGGAAACACCTTAAACCCAATTCATGGCTTGCGTTTCTCTGGATCAAGGTGTTATAAAACCATCCTCAAAATCTGTGCAAAAGCTGGCCCGTGACCACAACTTACCATTTCTGTTTCTTCTCACTCTGCTCGGTACCTGAGCAACCTTCCCTGCTGTCCCTTAGGGGCGGGGAGATGTGGTTTTACTCCTGGTTCACCTTTACCCTGAAGAGTTCCAACTTTATACCGAGAGAGTCTCTTAGGAGACTTTCCAACTTAGGCAAGCAGTGAACTTTGACTTCTAACCTCCTTTCCTGCAAGGCTGCCACAACCAAAGCCCATGTTTATTATGATCAGCAAATGTTCCCAGGGCAAAAGCAACTTAAGTGTTCTAGTGATCTGCACATCTCTCTAGGTTTCCCCTTGACCATAGATTTTGGAATAACAGTTCTTTTTTCTCTTCTTGGTTGTTTAGTCTGTTAAGAAAATCTAAAATTTTTTAAATTTAAAAATAGGTATCCAACATTTTAATATTTTTCACTGAGAACTCCGATCCCAAAAGCCTTGCATATCATTATCAGAAACAGAAGTCTATGGTTTCCTTTCTTCATTATCATTGAGTGAATGTGTTTTCCTCGCAGCTGTTTGCAGGAGGCTCCTCTTGGCAGGGGAGGGGATAATGGCTGAGATGCCGTTTTCATGACCCTGTCACCACAGAGACATACTACCTCCCACAAATATGGCAGCTCACCCAGGTGAGTCCTTATACAACCCCTCTTCTTATGCTTCTTTGAATCAAACTGCATCTGGGAGGGTTTCTTCCACCAGCTGTACATCTAGTTCCCACAACAGTTGCTGCAATAAGAGCTCTAGCTTTTCACATCAGGGTGCACTTTTCCCCTTAAATAATATGGCTCTTCTGGTACTTTCTGAGATCTACTGCTGCTGGGCTCTCTCGCCATCTCTGTGCTGCTTCCCTTCATTTCTGCCCACATGGCTTCCACCTGACCTCATTTATTTGGGACAATCTTAACCAACATTTTGATGTCTATGGATTAAATTTCTCTCTTAATTTTGCCGGAAATGGAATTTGCAAGGTTTTCTTTTCTTTTCTTTTTTCTTTTCTTTTTTTTTTTTTACCTTCCTTGTTGCTTTTGAATGTTTTCCAGGAAGAGAGTGGGAAATGCTAACTACTGCAGCAATGTTTATATTCAAGGGCTGGAATCATCTTGATTCCTCTCCTTCTCTCACATCCGATACCAAATGCATCACCAAGTTCTGTCAACACTACATTCAAAATATATTCAGAACTGGCCCGGCCTGTGAGACACAGTGGCTGAGCGTCAACCCATGAACCAGGAGATCACAATTCTATTGCCGGTCAGGGCACATGCCTGGGTTGCGAGCTTGATCCCCGGTGGGCAGCGTGCAGGAGGTAGCTGATCAATTATTCTCTCTCATCATTGATGTTTCTCTCTCTCTCTCTCTCTCTCTCTCTCTCTCTCTCTCTCTCTCTGAAATCAATAAAAATTTAAATATATGTATACATATATACATATGTACATATTCAGAACTATCCACTTCCACCACCTCCACCCTAGTCCAAGTTGCCACTGAATTTTATATGGACTATTACATCACCTTTGAATTACTTGTCCTCCATACAACTTAGCTGCCTTAAAGTCTATTCTACATACAGCATTAACATTTTTTAAATATATTTTTTATTGATTTCAGAGAGGAAGGGAGAGGGAGAAAGAGATAGAAACATCAATGATGAGAGAGAATCATTGATTGGCTGCCTCCTGCATGCCCCAAATGGGATCGAGCCCGGGCATGTGCCCTGACTGAGAATCAAACCATGACCTCCTGATTAATAGGTTGATGCTCAACCACTGAGCCATGCCAGCTGGGTAGCATTTACATTTTTAAAAACAGAAGCCAGATCATGTCACCCATGCTCAACATCTTCCAATGTTTCCTATCTCACTAGAATAAAATCCAAGGTCTTTAACATAGCTGTGAGGTCCTACATTCCCTCCACCTCCCCCTCTTCTATTATTTGTTGCATTCCAGCCACAACAACCTTCTTGCTATTCTTCAAACAGGTCAAGCATATTGCTACCTCAGGGCCTTTGCACTTGCTAAACCCTCTGTAGGGAATGCTCCACCCCTAGGTTTCCTCATGGCTCACTCCTCACTTCATTCATATCTTTGCTCAACTATTACTTTACCAAGAGGCATTCCTTAAACAACCTCACTAACATAACATCACTATTCCATACGTCCACTCTGTGTCTCCTTCCCCAGTTTATTTTTCTTCGTGGCATTCATCAGCACCTCACATATTTTATATTTACTTGCTTTTTTGTCTGGAGCTGTCTATTTTCCCCACCAAAATATAAGCTCTTTGAGAGAAGAAACTTTGTTTTTGTTCACCTATGTATCACAACAACTAAACAGTACCTAGCACTACAGGAAGCACACAATAAATGTCATTATACATATATGGTTTCATTATACATCATTTCTCTTAAAGTGATAGCTTCTGAGAACCTCTCAATGATGTTAAGTACTTACTGTATAAATTCCCACCTAAAATAGTTCTAAGGTAGGAACCCTTAGAGCAAGCATATCAAACTCATGGCCCATGGGCCGCATGCAACCCACAATGAATATTTTTGCGGCCCAGCCAATATAATGGTATGTAAGAAACATTTTAATAAAAATTTCCTAACTTAATTTTTACAATATCCTGTTATACATAATTATTAATAAGAACTACACCGTTCACTAATGACTGATTACTATAACCGTGTTGCATTCGTTTCCCTTACGCACTTTACGCGCAGGCGCACCATTTCTCTCCACTAATACTAGCAGCGATTATTTTAGCAGCCGATGGCCTCGTCATTAGTCTTGGACTGACTTGTTTGGTCTGCGTAACAGGAAATATTTCACGTTCAGAGAATAAAATAGGTTTATTTGCATTACGCTTATTAATTTGTGCAGTCATTCGGTGTCTGGTAAGTTAATGTTCAAGAAAAAATATTAATTTTTATTAAAATGTTCTATTATTTTATGTTAATGATTACTCATTTATTTCAGCCCTTTGTATTCAGCATGTCTCCATTGAAATAAACCTACATTTCTTTAAAAATTGGAGCTTTTGGTTTTTTGCGGCCCACATAAAATTAAACCTAGTTTATTTGGCCCGTGTTAGCCTTTGAGTTTGACGTGCTTGCCTTAGAGTCAATGTGGTACATCACGGAGGCACAGAGTAGGTAACTGTTATTAATAGATGAAGAGCTGCCCTCCCACTGAAAGGCATGATACCTGCAAATCTACGCTTGTGATACAGGACATTCCTAGTGAACTAATGCAACCTAAAGCTCTGGAAATGAGGGGAAGTTAAAAATGCATCTCATAAGTAAAATACAGATGGGAGTACAGCCATTCAGGGGCCTGGGTCTGCACATTAATGCAGGTGCTTGTGAACTTAGTCCAGAATGTCTACGTTTGTAGAAACCAGCATTAATTAAAATCCATAGACATCAATTATCTGATTATTCAAGAACTCTCTCAACTTTTGAAGCTACTTTTTTGTATGCATATTACAACACAGCACTGAGTTAAGAAAATACATGCCAATTTTCCAATGACCTAAAAAAAAAAAACTCCTGGAGCTCAAGGAGACACAAGTGGGAAAAGAAAGCCCTGTTTGCAAAGAGAGGACTGCAATACCCTTTGTCTGGTGTGGGTTCTAATGGTTGCAACAGGACAGCCCTCCCTCCGCAAACAGAAGCTGGGGAGGAACTGCAGCAGAAGAGAATCCGAGAGCACTGGAAACACTGCCTCTCCCACCCCTCCCCTGCCCTGGGAGCACTGGAAACACTGCCTCTCCCACCCCTCCCCTGCCCTGGGAGCACTGGAAACACTGCCTCTCCCACCCCTCCCCTGCCCTGTGAGCACTGGAAACACTGCCTCTCCCACCCCTCCCCTGCCCTGGGAGCACTGGAAACATTGCCTCTCTCCCACCCCTCCCCTGCCCTGGGAGCACTGGAAACACTGCCTCTCTCCCACCCTCCCCTGCCCTGGGAGCACTGGAAACACTGCCTCTCTCCCACCTCCCCTGCCCTGGGAGCACTGGAAACATTGCCTCTCTCCCACCCCTCCCCTGCCCTGGGAGCACTGGAAACACTGCCTCTCTCCCACCTCCCCTGCCCTGGGAGCACTGGAAACACTGCCTCTCTCCCACCTCCCCTGCCCTGGGAGCACTGGAAACACTGCCTCTCTCCCACCTCCCCTGCCCTGGGAGCACTGGAAACACTGCCTCTCCCACCTCCCCTGCCCTGGGAGCACTGGAAACACTGCCTCTCCCACCCCTCCCCTGCCCTGGGAGCACTGGAAACACTGCCTCTCTCCCACCCCTCCCCTGCCCTGGGAGCACTGGAAACATTGCCTCTCTCCCACCCCTCCCCTGCCCTGCCCTGGGAGCACTGGAAACATTGCCTCTCTCCCACCCCTCCCCTGCCCTGGGAGCACTGGAAACACTGCCTCTCCCACCTCCCCTGCCCTGGGAGCACTGGAAACACTGCCTCTCCCACCCTCCCCTGCCCTGGGAGCACTGGAAACACTGCCTCTCCCACCTCCCCTGCCCTGGGAGCACTGGAAACACTGCCTCTCCCACCCCTCCCCTGCCCTGGGAGCACTGGAAACATTGCCTCTCCCACCTCCCCTGCCCTGGGAGCACTGGAAACACTGCCTCTCCCACCCCTCCCCTGCCCTGGGAGCACTGGAAACATTGCCTCTCTCCCACCCCTCCCCTGCCCTGGGAGCACTGGAAACACTGCCTCTCCCACCTCCCCTGCCCTGGGAGCACTGGAAACACTGCCTCTCCCACCCCTCCCCTGCCCTGGGAGCACTGGAAACATTGCCTCTCTCCCACCCCTTCCCTGCCCTGGGAGCACTGGAAACATTGCCTCTCTCCCACCCCTCCCCTGCCCTGCCCTGGGAGCACTGGAAACATTGCCTCTCTCCCACTCCTCCCCTGCCCTGGGAGCACTGGAAACACTGCCTCTCCCACCCCTCCCCTGCCCTGGGAGCACTGGAAACACTGCCTCTCCCACCCTCCCCTGCCCTGGGAGCACTGGAAACACTGCCTCTCCCACCCTCCCCTGCCCTGGGAGCACTGGAAACACTGCCTCTCCCACCTCCCCTGCCCTGGGAGCACTGGAAACACTGCCTCTCCCACCTCCCCTGCCCTGGGAGCACTGGAAACACTGCCTCTCCCACCCTCCCCTGCCCTGGGAGCACTGGAAACACTGCCTCTCCCACCCCTCCCCTGCCCTGTGCTTTCCAAGGAAGAGAGGATCAGTGACCACCCGTCAGGTCTGTGCCAGGGGGCCACACACTTGGGCTTTGCACCACACGGCACATACCTGGAGGGGCTTGAAACAGAAGAGGGTTCATCCTAAAAGGAAATCCACAAAGGATGCTCCCTCCTGGAACTGAGAGGACCCTCAACTGCAGAACCCAGAAACCTATTTCTACCAGCAGAGAACTCTAAGCAGGCTTCTCCACCTGTGAGGCTTAAAAAAAGAAAAAAGAAAGAAACTTGTCTCTGATCCCCTGTACTTTCCCACCTAGAAGAGCTGACCCCCATCCCAGATCTGCCTGGGCCTGTTCCTATTTCTCCGGCCCTCATGACTGTTATAAACATGCATGTCCAATATCAGTTTTCCTCCAGGGAGACCCAAGCACCAGAAAACCACTTATCTCCTTTACTGCCAAGTCTCTCCTCGTAGGCAGGCGATCGGTAATTATTTAAGCTAATTTATAGATTTACAAGGGTGGGGAGCCTAAGGTGCGTGGGGTACATATCAAGATCAGCCAGGAGGTGACAATCATGGAAGCTGAGCATTGGGTAAATAAAGGTTCATTAAACGCTTTCCTTGATTTTTGCATATGTTTAAATTTTTCCATAATAAAAAAGCTTTTAAAGAAGGGTTGGGGAGGACACAGATACAACCTCAAAATAAAACCAAGTGTTCTTCCCTCTCCACTCTGCACACAGAAGAAGCTGGGAAGTGCTCAGACCAACAGCCTAGTAGGTCCATGCACTCCCCGAGCAGAGATTGTATCTTCTAAGCGCGACACTCAGTGTCCCCAACAAAATCACCTTTGAAAAATTCCCTAGATCTTTTCAAATGTATTCTGGCAGGACCGAGCTTCCCTTCTTGGCCCATAAACCCTTCGGCCTCCACAAATTACCCTACAGCCTCATCCCACGGCGAGGACCTCTACTTCCTGTTCCAAACCTCTGTGTTGAGCAATCCAGTTATGGAAATAGCTCCTGGGTGGCAGGCAAGCGCCTGCGTTCTGACAGCTTGCTGGTTCTTTCTCCTGCGTGTCAGACATGAGGGTGCTGCTACCACTTTCAAGGAGTCAAGGAACACTTTATATTTCCGTCTTCTTCCTCTTTCCCTTTCTTCAATTTACTCCTAACAACGAACTGTGTTATCGTCTACAGTGGAGTTTTTCAGCCTTAGGACTATTAAGTTTGGGCTAAACAGTTCCTTGGTGTAGGGCTGTCCTGTGCATTGTGGGATGTTCAGAATCATTCCCAGTCTCTACCCAACTAGATGTGAGTAGCACGTACCCCAACCAACAATACCTCCAAACACTGCCCCTGTTTCAGAAGCATTGGCCTACAAGATATTGAAAAACCAAGACCAATATTGTCCTGGCAAGAAAAAAAATGAGATTATACAATTAATTTCCACAGACATGATTAGACGACATATTTCAACGTATAAATTTATAAATATGAGTATTTGAGAAATGTTGCATCCTAAACCAGAAACATATAGAATAACAAGAGAAAAGTGAACTTACAACTATTTTTTCTGCCTTTGTGGTTTCCTGTGTAAATCTTATTTATTTCCTCCAAATTATCCTGTTTTCCTGTCAGTGGGCTATTCAGCTCCAGCCGCCACCCACGTGCCACACAACGAGCACTGGCAGGAAAGCCCTCCGCTGGTTTTCTGAGCACTCCCCGGGCTTCGTGCTGGCTCTGCGGTGCTTATTTAACTGGAGTCGCTGAAGAACAGAGTCCCCCAAACGATTTCTCAACAAAATCAGGGGGAAAAGCATCGCCAACGTGTCCTCCTGACACAACTTCAAATACACAGGCTCCCACTGTGACCATGAAGCTCAGCACCAGGCCCAAGGAGCCAGTGTAAGAGGTTGCAACACCCAAGGGAAAATACTGTTCTATTTCTTCATTAGGCAAAGGGAGTTTCCCACGATATTTAAATGGTCCACTCCCTTCTTGAGAAGAAGGAAAGTCTGTCTTCTGGTCTGCAGAGGCCTTACATCAGCCACAGTCTCTCATCGGCTCTGGGGGATATCCATCCATACTGTCTCTCCTCCCCACCCTGCCAGGCCCTCAGCTCCACTCAGTGGTGCTCCCAACACCCCTTCACCCTAGGGAGATGCTGACTTGTCTCTCCTCTTTGAGGCTTGTGGACAGGCAGGCACTGGGTCCATTCCTTCCTCTGTCATCGCATGCTACCACCTGTCTCAGTCTGGATCACCTCAATCCTAGATTCTGGCCAAGGCCTCCTAGCTGGTCTCCCTGGTTTAATGTTTCCCCTTCAATCCAGGTTTCATATCAATGGTGATCTTTCAAGAGTAAAAGCCAGAGGGCCCAGAATTTTCCTGCCGTTTCCAATTCCTTATCACCAGGTGCAACCCCAGTTTCTTTGGGGCACAGATTAATGACGCACACCAAACGTTTGGTTCAGGAGGTGTCCCAGCAAGAGTAGGATGAGCACTGAGAGGGACAGGTGTGCACACCTGGGGGATTTATCCACTGGAGAGACGGTGGAGGGAGGAAAGAGAAGGAGAGTGCTAAATTCAATGACCTTCAAGTTCCTTTTCAACCCTGACTTTCCAGGATTCTGGGAACTCCTTCCTGGGCCTTGCTGTTTTCTGACCTCTGGCCTTCTGCAAAGTGATGCCAAATGGTCCCTCAGAAAAGCTCCTCATGTCGTCCTGCACATGGTTACCCCACTCTATAGGATGATTTTGTTGTTGTTGTTGTTGTTGTTGTTGTTTTTGTTTAATTACAAAAGAAACAATGCTGATGGCAACAGAATAAAAACAATACTGAAGTGTTTAAGATGAAGTCTCTCAACCATTGCACTCCCATAGTTGCCACTGGCAGCATAGGGTGCATGGCTTCTGGGCCTTCTCCGTGACGCCTGCACCAGACCACGTGGGCACACCCCCCACTCACTTGACACCTGATCTTATCCTGTACCTTAGGGAGGAGGACATTTCATTCTTACATGCATTGACTCATCTCTGCAGCTCCCCAGGAGGTGAAGGCCAGTTAGTTCATCTGCTGCAATTGCTGTTATTCCACCAACCAGGAAATAGAAGGCAGCGAGATCAGGTATCTCGCTCAAAATCACAGATGAGCTGGTGGCAGAGTTAAGACACAACAAAAGCTCCTAAGCCAGTGCTTGTTATTACACTGTGAAATGCCTTCTCTTCCCCGCAGTGCAGAATGCAGTGGTGTACAGGCAGCAGGCAGAAATAAAATACCTGTTGAAAGAATAATCTGCAGAGGCAGGATAGCACAGTGGTTAAGGACTTGGACTCAACTCAGGCTGCTTTGCCTAGAGTCTGGCTGTCATTTACTTAACTGTGCAACCTGAATCAAGCACTGGGCCTCAATTCCATCATCTGAAATGTGGGGTAATTATAACAACCTTCCTTAAAGGGTTATTAGGAAAATTAGTATCTGTAAAACACCAAAAACAGTGTCTGGTACATGTGCTAATACAATCACCATCAGAGCTCTAATATAAACCCCCAAATACAATCAATAGTATCCTTCTTAAAATTTAGGCTGGCGCCAAAACCGGTTTGGCTCAGTGGATAGAGCGTCAGCCTGCGGACTCAAGGGTCCCAGGTTCGATTCCGGTCAAGGGCATGTACCTTGGTTGCAGGCACATCCCCAGTAGGGGGTGTGCAGGAGGCAGCTTATCGATGTTTCTAACTCTCTATCCCTCTCTCTCTTCCTCTCTGTAAAAAATCAATAAAATATATATTAAAAAAAATTTAGGCTGGCAAATCAAATTAATTCTTGGTAGCTCTTAACCCTGCCCAAAAAGAAGTCAGAATGTGGGGAAATCTCTGACAGTATTAGTCCAAAAACATTTATGTGACACAGTGGCTGAAACCATCACTCCCAGGGAGGGATGACCTCATAATGACCTCATGGATCAAAAGCATTATAACACCTACTACACCAAAGAATAAAAAACCTTAACAGCCTCTAGTAATAATTATCTAAGTAAAGCGGGCTGCAAATCTGTTGGAGAATTGTTTTTACCATGATAATATTTCCAGTAAATAGCTGCTTCTATACTAAAAGTACTGGTATTGCAGATCTGGCATGCTAATAGAAAGATTATTATAGAAATACTATTAAAATGAATTAGATGTTATTAAAGATTCAACACTACAACAGAGCTTGATTGCAAGAGAGTTCAAGTTGTATTGCTTAATGGGCAGATAAAAATGCTAATTAAGCCCACTCTTAAAGGATGTTCCTAGGCAGTTCTGTAAACCGCAGGTAGCAAGGGGTCTGTGGGCTAAATGAGGAACCAGTAATGCCTTCCCAGTTGGATAGTCCTACCAGGAAGATGGGGAGAGAACAGGAAGAGCCAAGGTTTTCTGCACAGGATGGGTAACCTAGTAAAGCAGACAAGTATCTAAAGTTATTTGAACCTCCAGGTGGTTTTTTTTTTCCTTGACTACTTCGCCAGAAATACTTCTAAATTCCTCCTTTGCTTAAGTGGGGGAGGAAAAAAAACACACACACAAAAAAAAACCTACCATAGACTGGCGACCCTCAATAAACAGCATAAGCAGGGATAGAAAAGCTTGTCGTGACCAAAGCCTCCCCAGGCAACGAGAAGACACTGAATGAGCAGACACACAAGAGCTCTCCCAGCAGCACCTTGGCCGAACGCACCTCACTCCTCCGCACCCAGCCTAAAGCTCTCGGCGGTTCTTTAAAGAGTTGCTAGACTAAAGGCATTAGCTATGCGTTTCAGGATCTATTTTGCTTTCTCACCTTGTTAATAACTAATTAGGGATGGCACAGCACCTCACAAATATAAGTGTCAGGGAAATGCTAAGTAAATTCGCCTACCTGGTCCAAATGCCAATGCTACATTACGAAAGGAGGAAGAGCGGGAGGCTGAGATGCCCCCGGATTGCTGCAATCCAGGGGCTAGGGCGGCGAGACCCGTGTGCCCTGCAGTAGCCTCCGGCCCGGAACAGGGCTCTCGGCAGGACTTCTGGAAAGGAAACCTGGACCAGGGCCACCCGGGGGCAAAGGGAACGCCGCTCGCATAGGCGCATCCTCACGGCTCAGCCTTCGTCTCCCCGCATCTCTCGATGTCAACAAACCCGGACCACAAAGTGAAACTTTCCCCGCCCGCTGCCGTGCTGGGTCTCTGCCCTCTGCCTGGGAGGGCGTTTCGGGGACAGGTGTGGGGTGGAGGCTCGGGGAGGTACCCCCCGCCCCTAGACCCTGGGATTGTGTAATCGGCCCGGGATGGGGAGGCCTGGGACCAGCCCCACGAGGGGGATGCGGAGGCTTGGCCCGGGGACCCTGGAGAAAGGCGCGGCGCTGGGAGGTGGGGGGTGGGGGGAGGGGGATGGGAAGACTGTCGTCCCGCCCCCCGGGACCGCCCCCGGGCGGCCAGGGTGAGCCGCGGGGCTGACACAGTCCGGAGGGGGCGCCCGCGCGACGGAAAGATGCCGAGGAGGACGCGAGGTCTGGGCAGCGCGGCCAGCCTTACCTGCGCGCCGGTCCAGCACGACGGAAGGCGGCTTGGGATGCTAGGGCGGCGGGCAGCGATTGGCAGCGCTGGCAGTCACCCGGGCCACAGCAGGTAAGGAACAGCGGCTGCGGTGGCAGCGGCGCGGCGGGAGCGGGGACTGACAGCCCTAGGCTCCGCCTCCAAGCCCCGGGCCCCGCCCCCTCCGCGGCCGCGCGACTGGCCCCGCCTCCTCCGCCCACCACCGGGGTCAAGCTGGGTCCACCAGCCGGGAGGGCGGGGGATCTCGCCTCCGATTGGCCCTAGTGACACTAGCCCCGCCCACTCCTCCGCCCACTCTTTGGCAGGGAGTGGCGCGTGCGCGGTGGCTGCCACGGGGAACGTAAAAAGCTGAGCGCTGGCGTTCTTGGTGTCCGACCGCCAGTATACATCTTCCTTCTTTATCCTGGACGAACCTACAGGAGAAAACAAAATCGGAATGGGCCAGGCTCTAACCAGAGGAGACCCCAAAACTATGAACTGCAACAGGCATGGACGCACTGCAAAGGGTTTAAGGGTGCTTTATCCACGCACTGGGTTCACGCCCTGGTCAGCAAGTGTGATGTGTGCGGAAAGGGTCTAGTAGTTGTGAAACGAGGCCAGGGCGTTAGGGTGTGCCAAAAGAGAAAGTGAGTGATGCTGAAGAAAGTGGCCCTTCTCCAGCCCCCACCTCTTCCTCCCCTGACCTTCTCTGTATCTCCCTCCTCTTCCTCTTCACTGGTTCCCATGGTACCTTCAGCTTGTAAACCAGATCAAGTCTCTCCAAACTGAGACCCAGCAATCCCACTCCTAAGTATATATTTATCCAAGGGCCACATTTCTACACCAAAACTTGTACACAACTGTTCATAGCATATTCATAATGACCAAAAAATGGAAACAATTGGAATGCTTATCATTTAATGAATGGATAAACAAATTATGGTTTATCCATACAATGGAATTCTATTGTCAATAAAAATGAAAGAAGTGCATACTATAATATAGATGAATGTTGAAAACTAAGTGAAAGAACTCAGATACAAAAGACCACAGTGTTTCAGACTGTTAATATGAAGTGTCAGAGTAGACAAATTTAAAGACAAAAAGATTAGTGATTGCCAGGGGAAGGAAAATGGTGAGTGACTGCAAATGGTTGTGGGGTTTCTTTTTTGGGGGGGATGGTGGAGTGATGAAAATATATTCTAGAGTTAGATAGGAGTGATAAATG
This sequence comes from Cnephaeus nilssonii, assembly GCF_951640355.1. NCBI lineage: Eukaryota > Metazoa > Chordata > Mammalia > Chiroptera > Vespertilionidae > Cnephaeus > Cnephaeus nilssonii. Next base: position 73,875,911 of record NC_137078.1, read on the forward strand.
CACAACTTTGATGATATACTAAAAGTCACTAAATAATATACTTTAAAGAGTGAAGTTCATGGTATGTGAATTATATCTCAATTTTTTAAAAAGTCTAAATGTCAAAAATAAAAAAGCCTAACTGCTTTGACATTGTACCATTTTCAGCTACTATGCAGTTTCCAAGCCCTTCTAATCCAAGATTCTTATATGGTTGGCCTACACATTTTTACCCATACTTCCTCATCTCCCATTTATATATTAGTTCCATAGAATATGGCTCTGCTCACAACAGAACTCAAATCTGCTCTCTCCTTGAATCCTTGGATTTCTATGACCCTGAACATTCTTTATTCTTCTATGACCCTGAACATTATTAACCTTACATGGCCATTAAATGGATATTTATTTATTTATTTATTTATTTATTTATTTTAATATATTTTTAGTGATTTCAGAGAGGAAAAGAGAGGGAGAGAGAGATAGAAATATCAATAATGAGAACCATTGATCAACTGCCTTCTGCATGCCCCAAACTGGGGATAAAGCCTGCAACAGAGGCATGTGCCCTGACCTGGAATTGAACCGTGACCTCCCAGTTCATAGGTCTATGCTCAACCATTGAGCCATGCTAGCCAGGCCATTAGATGGTCATTTAAATGCTGAGTAAAGAAAACTGGGTTTTAGTCCCAACTCGGTCATAACCAACTGCTTGACCTTGGGTAAGTCATTGCCCTTGGACACTTGTCGTCAGCCTCTCCAGTATCCATTCCTTCATTGTCCCACCATCGGAACCCCAGCATTGCTTTGAAAAACCACTTTTTCTCTCTTCTAACCCATGTGGTCTTGTATAACCTGACCCCAACTCCAGGATCTGGGCCTGATAGGTTTAAAGCAGTGGTCGGCAAACTGCGGCTCGAGAGCCACAGGCGGCTCTTTGGCCCCTTGAGTGTGGCTCTTCCACAAAATACCACGGCCTGGGCGAGTCTATTTTGAAGAAGTGGCGTTAGAAGAAGATTAAGTTTAAAAAATTTGGCTGTCAAAAGAAATTTCAATCGTTGTACTGTTGATATTTGGCTCTGTTGACTAATGAGTTTGCCGACCACTGGTTTAAAGCAATCATTCTATTCCATGTCTTTGGTTACAGAAATTAGTTCAAAGGGGCCATACCTGAAGGCATGAAACCCAGTCAAGGCAATGAGATTTGAGAAAACATTTACAAAGGATTCTGAAAAAAAAAAAAAAAAAAAAAGGATTCATCTCGCTGCCATAACTCCAATCAATGATGTAAGGTCTAGAATTAATGCAGCCACGTGTGACCACAAGGGTAGAGACTAGATTGCCAGGCTGTGGATGAATCCTGAGTAAGGGAAAATGGAAAATAAGCAGAACTTTAGTTACATTGTTGAGCAGTGAGTAGCTAGATCAAGCTACACCAGAAGCTGTTACTCCATACTTTGCAGTTATGTGAGCTAACAAATCCCTTTCATTGTTATAGTTTAGCTTACTGTCTATAGCATAAATACTCTTAACAATAATACTTAACAACCTCTCTGGGTGTCCATTTTCTCATAAATAAAATAAAGATAATATTAATAATTTCTAAGAATTCTGCTAGCTCTCACATCCTGTGAGTCTCTGAAGATTAAATATACTCATAAAAATGTAAGTGCATTATAATTTACTAGTAAGCACTAAGGAAAATAAGACTCTAGTTTAACCCAACAAAAGATAGCTGAGATTGGAAATGCAAACAGAAATCCTTTATCTTTGGCCTATACCAGGATCTCCACCCTCTCCCCCTATATTTCAGCCACTTGTTCTTATACTCTGAGTGGGGGAGGGGTGCTCTGAAAGAAATGGCTTTTTTTAAATATGTTTTTATTGATTTTAAACATATTTTTATTTCAGAGAGGAAGGGAGAGGGAGAGAGAAAGATCAATAATGAGAGAGAATCATTGATCGGCTGCCTCCTGCACGCCCCCTACTAGGGATCAAGCCCTCAACCCAGGCATGTGCCCTGACCGGAATCGAACCATGACCTCCTGTTTCATAGGTCAACACTCAACCACTGAGCCATGCCAGAGATGGCCTGCTTTAGAAGACCTGCTTTAGGATTCTGATTGGTAGACCCTTAATGGCCTTACACCCCTTGTTCAGCTCCTGACCTCTCCTACCCAAACTCTTTGACCTGAGCACTCCCCTGTGCCTTCTCTTTCTCCCCAATCTGACTCTGAATCATATACTTAACTTGCTAGCATCCCCTCATGTCTGCATTTCCAGCACTGCCCACCTTCAATCAGTTGGAAGTGGTGATATATTAGCCAGCAACTCCAGAGCACAGATTTGTTTATCTATAGCAACGGGGCCTAGAGGAAGGAGACAGAGATGTTTATTTAGTGGAGAGTCACTTAATAAAAGAGATTAAGCACCTTAGAAGCCTGAAGGGTTGAGCAAATTGTTTGTTACACTGTACTAGCAATTATGTGTGAAAGGTTTCACATACTAGGATATGTAGCCCATTTAAAATAATGCATTTGGACATGTAATTGTAATCAACATTCTAATTTGAAAAAGCATTGCCTGGGTCTCCCTGCCCCGTATTGCACTGGGACACCGGGGCCATACCTGGAGGCACTGGGAACCTACCTGGAGGCACTGGGAACCTCAGGAAGAGGTGGCATGGAAAGAATCTGGGCTGCTTTCCTGGAAATAGAAATGAAGAGCATGCTGCTGATTAAATTCGCTCTTGGTTCTAGCTTTGCAAGATTCATGGAAGAAGACAGATCTTCAGCACTGTTTTGATTAATTCACTTAACATTTTATGACCAGATCATCTTTGCATACAGAAATGGCGGAGGCAATGTTCCTATTCTTCTGGACTTCAGGAGATGGGGGAGGAAATGGACATAGCCCTGTCAGGTGGCAGCAGGAAATAGAGCTTGCCCTATACAGCTCACATCCAGAGGCCTCAATGGAAGGACGACTTGCAGAGGTGTGGGTGGGCACCAAGCAAAAAACCATTACCACCCCTAAGAATGAAGAGCCAAGCAGAGGGCACAGGGGAGTGAACCATGGAGGAGGGGCCACTGGCCTTGGCTGCAGTCAGGCAGAGAGTCTACAGGAGGAATGGCTTCAGCATGAGGCAGTGGGGAAGCACCTGACCTCTCCTGCCTCCCTGCCATGCTCCAGTCTCCTGCACTGGCTGACCAGAACGCAAAACCCATGAGCAACAGAGTCCAGATGATGCAATCGACGGGGATCAGCCTCCCAGGGAATGAACAAAGCAGAGAGAATGGAGAATGGATGTGGCAGCATAAACAAAGAATAATCGGTTCGCTCCACCCCATTTGCCATCCAGATTCCATTTTTGCCCTTCACTTGAATGATGAAAATCTCATCCCAAACACAAGGAGACACAACTGTCATTAGCCACTGTGTTATTACTGGTGACATCATTTTAAGTATCATCCCATGTGGTATCTAAATGTTGAGGTTAGCCCTAACCGGTTTGGCTCAATGGATAGAGCGTCGGCCTTCGGACTGAAGGGTCCCAGGTTCGATTCTGGTCAAGGGCATGCACCTTGGTTGCGGGCACATCCCCAGTAGGGAGTGTGCAGGAGGCAGCTGATCGATGTTTCTCTCTCATCGATGTTTCTAACTCTCTATCCCTCGCCCTTCCTCTCTGTAAAAAATCAATAAAATATATTTTTTTTAAAAAATAAATGTTGAGGTTAGCCATACTCTACATATACAGTAGTAGGAGAAAGGAGGTTAGGATAAATAATCATCATAAAATAAATTTGGCTGCTATAGTTTCCCCTTCTGTATCCTGTCATGAAGCCAGAGCTGAAATCATGGTTTCCTCCTTTCATTACCCACTCTATGTTCACCTTAACCTCTACCAGCACCTCAGCTGGAGGGGAGACACAAACCTTCATCTCAGAATAACTGAGTTCTAACCTGCCCTCTCTATTTGGTTACCAGCTTTCCACTGAAGTTTATTATTGGAATGGAAGTCCTAAGAAGTGGCCCCTGCGTCCTAAGAAGTGGCCAGAGTCCCATATTTCTCAGCCCTATTCCATAGCAGCAACACAACTTCCCTTTGATAGTCGGGACGTGATCCCCTTCCCTTCCGGTTGATTCCATGGCACAAGGAGTCCCAAAATGGCCGAGGACAAGCTCAGCTTCCAATTCATCAGAACCATGGCTGTGCTCCTTGGTAGGAATAATCCTCTTAGGAATCAACACCCAAACCTGCCAAGCCCAAGACCATGGAGATGGAAACAAAGGTTCTATTCAGTGGAGTACTAATTGCACTAGATGGGCCACTCCTAACTCTTCTCTTTGGCTCCCAGCCCATGTGCTCTCACCTGGAGACAACACCACACATTGACTGCTGGCTTAAAGCATATGCTATATCCTACAAGTGAGCTCAAGCCTTGCCTGGTTATATCCCAGAGGCCCCCTGACCCTTCCCTATAGACACTGTAGAAGCCCTGTGTTTAGAAGGCAGAGATGCTCACTCTTTATTCCTGGGTGATGCTATGAAGCAGAGCTACCCACAGATTTTGGGAGTATTATGTATGAGAGACATGCATGCCTATATTCTTTAAGCCATTCTCTTTCGGGGTCTCTTTGTTACATCATTTAAACATTAACTAAGTTAGCAATCTTAGCTGTTAGCACAGCCCTAACTTGGGCTTTTTTTTTTTTCTCCACCAGGTTGCTGGGAGGAGGTTGGGGTGAAGAGTGGAGAGACAAGAGAGCCTCTGGCGCTACACCCTGAGCTCAGATACACCCATGTCTGCACATTTTCTCCCAGGCAACCCTGTGCCTCAGAAAACCACCCTGTGCTTCAAGTCCTGGCACTGCTTTTGCTCAGGTGTTCTCCCTTGAGAGTGGAGGGGACAGTGGGGGAAGAAGGGACATTCAGAGGCCAGTAGGACTGCTTGAACCTGCTTTGAATCGCTCCCTGCCCCATCCAGTCCATCATGGCTCTGATATAACCTGCCACCCCCAGGCAGCACTAATGTGGCCCTGGCTGTTTCTCTGCCTTGAAGAGATGGAGAGGCAGGCCATGATCTGCACAGGGAGAGAGAAAGAATTCAACTCAGCTAAAAAGCTTCCCCCTGGGCTCCCCATACCCCACCCCCCGCATCTCCTCTGCAGCCCTCTTCTGTGTTGTTGTTAATCACATCAAGATCCCAAATATGTTCTGTGTCCCCAGGGGATTCTCACCGTCTTTCTGATGGTTTCTCAGACCCATCAACCTCCCTCTCCTTTAGGGTAGAGTGAGCAGTGCTGGTTCCCTGTCCTGTGCTGAAACGAGGTTTCAGAAGTAGGGAGGAGGCAGGTCATGGAGAACCTTAGCAGGAGGAGGCGGAGGGTTAATAACAGCAGACAGGTACATAGTGTTGCCTCCACTTATATGCAATTTCCAGAATAGGCCAATCCATAGAGACGGAATGCAGACTAGGTTTCCAGGGGCTGGGGGAGGCAGAATGGGGAGTGACTGCTTAATGGGTATGGAGTTTCCTTTTGAGGTGATGAGAATGTTCTGGAGCTGGATAGTGGTGATGATTGCACAACATTGTGAGTGTGCTAAACGCCACTGAATTGTATAATTTAAAAATAGCTAAAATGGTGAATTGTATGTTATGTAAATTTTGTCACAGTCAAAATATAGGCAGTTAGATTTTATTCTAATTGGCGAGAGGAGATACTCAAGGGTTTCAGGGTGAATCAGGCAGTGACTGAAGCAAACAGAGCTGTAAGAGAATCATTTGACCTTGGAGTTCTTCATGGAGCATCTGTTCCCTCCAGCATGGGGAGGTGATGGGGATAAAGGCAAGTGGGGAGTGGGGGAGGGGAGAGGCTGAGGAGAGGATGCTGACTGCACATAGGGGAAGGCAGACACCTGGGCAATATACCTTTCTTAGATTTTCCTGATGTCATGGATTTTCTGTTGGTTTTGTTCATTTGTTTTCAATTATTCAGCATTCTATCATCTTCCAGGAAGTGGGGGGAGGGGTTAGGAATCTTCCTTTGTAAATCTTAGTTATAGGTAGGGCCTTTCTTCCCAATCCATAGTCTGAGAAGGCCAGAGACTTCCTCTTCATGCCCCACGCCCCCATCTGCCAGCCACGCTGGCTCTCAGACATCTGGCCCGGCCCAGCTAATGGTACTCCCTCTGGGACATGGAACCATGGAGAGTGATGCACAGACACAGAAGCAGGTGAGAGACCACTCGTGACAGCCAAGCCCAAGGATGAGAGTCCTCTGGTGGCAGCAGTGGGCAGAGTGTGGGGCTTTGGCATTGAGTGCACCTGCAACATTTTCACCTCACTGACCCTGAGGGGTGACCTTGGCTGTGTAGCCACTGCCTAGCCTCTTGTTCTGATTATCTTTCCAACCTGGTTTGCCAGCCTCCCTTCAATTCTCAAGCCAGCCTGCTAATAAATTCCTTGATTGCTCAAGTTAGCCAGCGCTTGATTCTGTTACTTGTATCTAGGAGCCCTAGTATGTTAACATAGTCTAACCACCTCCCTTTAAATCAAGATATGATGCACAGCTCCTTGTAAAATTGAATACTGTCTGCACCTTGATTCTTGTGTTTGTGTGTATTTCACTTTAAGCATTACAGATGTGAAAACCAAATGCATTTCCATGCTCTGAGTTATTGTAACTATGGTGATGAGCAGAAAAGACTCTGCTCTCGCAGATAGAAGACCAGGCCACACTAGTTGCAACCCTGGCAAGTCCATTTCCTCTTCATTCAGGCTGATGTGAACCACGAGCCCTTTTCCAGCACCTAGGATCCTATGATTCCGGCAGTGCAAAAGAAATATCCTATATTAGCGCCGTGCCTAGAAAAAGAAACAGTCTCTCTCAGAAAGAGGCTCCGTCTGATTCAGAGTCGTACAACTGTCGGTCTTTCCTTCATCTATTAAATAATGCAAAGTCTCATAGACAAGCAACAGAAGTTAACACCAGCCTCAGCTCCCTGTGGGGTATGCCATCTGCATTAATACTAATGAGAGCTCACGCTTTAATAGTACTTATTACACCCCAAACACACTTCTAGGAGCTTTACATATATTAGCCCATTTAATCCTTACAACAACCCCGTGAAGAAAGTACTATTATTACCCATACATTATGGATGAAAAAACAGAGGCAAAGAGAGGTTAGTTAACATACCCAAGGTCACACAGCTAGTAGGTGCCAAAGCCAGTGTTCAAACTCTATCTAGCTCCAGAATCCAACTGCGAGTGTGTGTGTGTTAAAATTCACATAACAAAACAAATCACTATTTTAAAGTATACAATTCAGTGGTATTTAGTACACTCACGGAATCAATGCTTTTAATGATATGCTATATTGGTAAAACTATATATAACATTAAACAAATAAGCCCAACTTGCCATCAGTTTTACTGGTACAGACCGAGAGATGGTGAGATGGAGATGTTCTTTCTTTCACCCACTCTCCTTCACTGGATGGGAGCAGTGTACTTTCCCAAGGAAGATGATAGGGAATGGCAGGACCCACTGCACCAGATAGGTTCCAGTTCTAGTCCACTCTGTGCCTCCACAAAGGCCGCATCTCATCTTGATCATCCTAGGCCAGTGATGGCGAACCTATGACCCGCGTGTCAGCACTGGCACGCGTAGCCATTTCTGATGACACGTGGCCGCTGAGGTGGCCACATGCCGAGGATGAAACATTTGCAAAATAATGTTTTTTCCTCAAAGTGACACACTACCCAAGTTATGCTCAGTTTTTTGGCGAAGTTTGACACACCAAGCTCAAAAGGTTGCCCATCACTGTCCTAGGCAGATGTGTGTCCGTCACGCTCTCACACCAGTGGAGGATCTAGCAAGGGACTCCCGCATTTCCTCCCAGGTCTGGTCCCACTATGACTTTTCTCCAGAAAGTCCTGACCTATGTCCTCTTTCACACCTGAAAGCTTTCAACTTTGGGGCAAAGAGGAAGGTGTAGGGGGAAAAATGGCCAGCATTTCTCCTGTGATGATCTTTCACGTTGAGTGCCTGGAATACCAAGACCTGACTATATGGGGCTTTGGGCAAATTATTGCTACTTCTGAGTAGTCTCCCTGTGACATTCATTCACTCAGCAACAGCTGGTGGCACCTGTTCTGTGGTAGGTGCTGAGCTGAGCCCTGGAGGCAGGGAGGATTGGAGGGGTAGTTGGGTGGGTGGGTGGGTATTGGGCCAGTGGTTCTCAGCCTTATTGGGTAGAAAGTCACCCAACAAAGATTTTTAAAATACATTAACTCCCACCAGATCCTGATATCCATGTGGCAAGGTAGGTAGTTTTTAAAAATCTCTCCAGATACATCTCATTTTTCTTATCCTCCCACCACTGCCCAACCCCTCACTCCAAATGCACTTTCTTCTTTTGGAACCATTGAAATCGGTGCTTTCTGAGGCAACTTTGTCTAAAATTCTGTGGTTCATTCATTACCCTATCTCTCAACTCAACATTGATTGAGTTCTTACCCTGTACCAAGCACTGAAGACACAGGATGAATGAGACCTAGGTAGACACAGGTCCTGCCTCCTTGGAAGCTCTCGATCGGGCTGGGCAGACAGACAAGCAAACCAACAGCATCTATAGAACATGAGGAGCCTGGGATGCAAGGAAGCATTAACTGTCCCTCAGGTGACCGTTCAACTTTCCCTTCAGAATATGTGGTTCCTTTGCCTTCTTTTCAAAGCTCCTATTCTTGATGGTCAAACATCTGACAGGTTCTGAACCTAATGCATCTACCTTCCTTCTGGTTTCAGACACAAAGCACGTTCTCCACGGCACCTCACGCCAGTCCCGAATCCTGCATGCTAACAGTTCTCCGCCAAAAGGCCATTTTAATGAGGAGCTTGGTTCGGGCATCAGCAATAGAACATTAATATTCATGATTAGTATTTGTAAAAACCTTTGTTTCACTCTTTTGTTTCCGTTGAAGAGGAGTCTTAAAATGGCCAGAAATTCCCAATTCCTACTTATTTTATCTAGGCCTCTATTTTCAGAGGATTTTCTTTTTGGCTTCCGTTATTTCATCAGGGTTGGCAAGGAAAGTTAGCCCTGCTCCTGTCCAAGTGCTAAATGGATACTCATGTGTCTTTTTGCCACATTGGTATAATTAATTTTATTGCAAATAGGATTTTTCTTTTTTCCCCTTTGCATGCAAATGTGGTACCCTTTCAGTGTTTGCATAATAGCAGTAATTCTTTCATTTGTACAAAAGGACATGCATTATTTTGGCAGATAGATGGAGCTTTGATGGAGAGATTATTACATTTCCAAAAGCAAAGAGAATAAATCAGAATTTATCCAGACGCTGACTAAACACCCCACCCCCCAACTGCACTGATCATGGGCCAAGCGTCTAACACACTACACTTTCCTCCCAGAGAATCAACCTTGCAGAACGGTAGGGTCTTGCTGACTAGTCTCCATCTCCGCCCTGCTCTGTGGACTGTCTCACCTGGGTAACCTTGCCCTCTAGTTTCTGGTTGGATTTGGCCAATGGGAAGGACCAGCATGAGAATGGCGGGTGGGAGTAGAAAGAGGCTGGGCTATTTACTCCCCTTGCTCCCTCCCTGCTTACCTTGGATCATGCGTGGTTGTGCTCCTCCTAGGCCATGGCTCCCATCAGTAGCCCCTTCTTCCCCAAGTTCAGTTCTCCCTGGACTCTGGTAATTGCCTTCCTTTTCTTTGCTGCTCCGGGCTAGACCCTAGGAGCTTCATTACCCCATGTTGGCTAACTCTGCCCACATCTTCGTAAATATCCTTATGTTCAACCCCTTTGAGTATGCCATCTCTTTCCTTCCAGGACACTGAGAGGATTCCCATGTTCCTAGACTTAGCTTACTAGGACCTCTCACATGCACAAAATCCATAGAAGTGGGAAAGTAATAAGGAAGCCCAAAACTACTGAGGTGTAGAGGCATCTGTCCGGCTCCACGGAGTATTTAGGAATTCCACAAAGCGGAAGAGAAGTTTGCTCCAGGTGTGCCTAGCTTCACTGCAGCCATGTCAATGACTGACGCCTGTTGGTTTTGCCTGCCTGTCACTTGATCACTTGCTTCTGGTCACAGCCCCATGATTTTCCTTGAGAAATCTCTTCCCTTTCCTTGGTACATGTGCTTTGTGTGGGCTATCGTCACTTTTGGCTCAAAGGAAATAGGAGACTCTGGCTGGGTGGCCACGCAGGGCATCAGTTCCCCAGGCCACAGTGTTGGTTCAGGGATGGGCATGTGAGCTAAGCCAGGACAATGAAAACCAATTGAATGAAATTCTGGAACTTCGGCTGGAGCATCTAGAAAAAAAGGTGCTTGCCTTCCTCCAAGATTGCTGAGGACATAAATGGAAGCTTTAGTGGCTATTTATCATGGGGAGAGGGAGGGAGCGGGGAGGCAGAGCCTGCTTAAGTGAACAGTCACAGAGGAAGCAGAGCTAAGAAATGGAGAAAGAACAACTGAGTTCTGATCACATCATTTGAGCCCTGGATCAAGCCTTGCTTTGCCATTGCAGTTACATGAGCCAAATGTTCTGGTTTGTTTGTTTGTTTGTTTGTTTGTTTGTTTGAACTTAAGCTGGGCTCCTGTCACTTGCAACTGAAAGAATCCTAGCTGGTACACTGAAAATGGAAGCTCTTTTGAAACGGAGAACCGCCATGGACTGGGTAAAGGGGAGACAGAAAAGAAAACCGAATTTACTATTTCTGGAGTATCTATTGTATACTCTAGAATAGAGCACCTCTAAATGTCAGTTAATTTATTTCATTCTCAACATAACTTTGCTCGGTCATCTTGAGGAACTTGCCAAGTGCTATACATTAGCAAATGGCAGGGTTAAGTTCAGACTAAGAACAATCTACTTGCAACGTTGTATTTGCTCCACTCTGCTGGGCTGTCATCACCCTCATAATCCTCTTCAGCCTCTCCTCACTATCATAATCATCATCTTCTTCAGGACCACAAGAGCAGGAATGTTTCCTAGCTACCAGATAACACAGACCCTGAGACATATATATGAGTGTGCAAGTAACTATAACATGAAGCAGAGAGTGAACAGAAACAATAAAGAGAAGCAGACATTGGGTTGAGAAGGATTGCTTCCATTTGAGACACTGGAAGAATTCAGACCTTTAGAGATGGTGGAAGAGAATCTAAAGATGAGGAAGGAGTCTGAGCAAGACATGAAGGTTGGGAAAGTCAGACCACAGAAAGATTTTGTTCGCAAATGGAATTTACAAACTTGAGTAGTCCTCCTAATTCTCCAAGGTGCTGTCTCTGGCTCCCTTCTCTATTTTCTCTATTGTATTGTATTGTACTGAAATGAATTGTATTGTATTCTAGTAAGAACATTTAACATGAGATCTACACTCAACAAATGTTTAAGTGTGCAATACAGTATTGTTCATTTTAGGTACAATGTTGTACAGCAGATCTCTCCAACTTATTCATCTTGCTTAACTGAAACTTTATACCCATTGATTAGTAATGACCCATTTCCCCCTCTACCCAGTCCCTGGAAACCACCATTCCACTCTTTGTTTCTATGAATTTGACTACTTTTGATATCTCATTTAAGTGGAATCATGAAGAATTCGTCTCTGTGTGACTGGCTTATTTCCCATAGCATACTGTCCTCAAGGTTCATCCATGTTGTTGCATATAGCATAAAATTTCCTTCTTGTTTTAGGCTGAATGGTGTTCCATTGTGCATATATATTTACATATCACATTTCCTTTATCCATTCATCTGTTGATAAACATTAAGGTTGTGTCCGTGTCTTAGCTATTGTGAATAGTGCTTCAGTGAACATGGGCATGCTAATATCTCTTTGAGATCCTGATTTCTTTGGGATAAATACTCAGAAGTGGGATTGCTGGATCATAAGGTAGTTCCATTTTTAATTTTTTGGGAAATCTCCATACTGTTTGCACAGCAGCTGTACCAATTCATTGTTAAGAGAGTAAATCCTGCCTGGCCAGTGTGGTTCAGTGGTTGAGTGTCACCTATGAACCAGGAGGTCATGGTTCGATCCCGGGTTGCAGGCTTGATACCCAGTAGGGGGATTCAGGAGGCAGTTGATCAATGATTCTCATCATTGATATCTCAATCCCTCTTTCCCTCTCCCTTCCTCTCTCTGAAATCAATAAAAACATATTTTTTAAAAAGAGAGAGAGAGTAAATCCTAAGAGTTCCCATCACAATGAGAACATTTTTTAAAATTTTATCTATATAAGAAGTTGGATGTTAGCTGAACCTATTGCAGTAATCATTTCACAACATATGTAAATCAAACTATCATGCTATGAGTCTTAAACTTATACTGTGACACATGTCAATTATTTTTTCAATAAACCTGTAAAAAGCCCTAGCTGGTTTGGCTCAGTGGATAGAGCCTTGGCCCAGGACTGAATGGTCCTGGATTCGATTCCAGTCAAGGGCACATACCTCAGTTGCAGACTTAATCCCCAGGCCTGGTCAGGGCACATCGAGAGGCAACCAATCGATGTGTCTCTCTCACATTGATGTTTCTCTCTGTGTATCTCTCCCCCTCACTTGCACACTCTCTAAAAATCAATGGGAAAAAAAAGTCCTTGGGTGCATATTAACAACAACAAAAACTGGAGGAAAAAAAGAGGTGTCATGCCGGAAGCCGATCATTGTTTCACTAGTAGAGAGGTATGGATGGGGAAACCGGAAGGCTGGTCAACCTTAATTGCTCTGAAAGGTCAGGGCTAATCACTCATTGCTTGGTTGAGACATTGGTAGTTGAAGCAGCCTCCACTTGTTAGTCTTATGATTGGCTATTATTGGAATTTCCTGCCTGAGGGATATGGGTGTATCCCATCCTACATAATAAAAGGGTAATATGTAAATTACCATCACTCCGCTACGCCCACGATTGGGCCAGCGGGAGGCGCAGGGGGCGGGACTCGGGGTGGCCGGGGTTGCCGATTGGGCCGGCAGGATGCTGAGCTCGCGTTGCCAGTGGTGGCACGAGCTCAGAGTCTGCGCCATGGCTGTGCTGCGGCACAGAAGGGGCCTCTGGGGCAGCGAGCCCACGTCCTGCTGCGGACCATCAAAAGCGGGGAGCAAAAGCGGGGGAGCTGGCTGGCTGTCTGCTCCAGCACCAGGCCTTTCAAAAGCCTCCGCCGCGCCGGAGGCTTTCGAAAGGCCTGGTGCACCAGCGGACAGACAGACAGCTCCCCTGCGATCGAAAGTGGGGAGCTGTGTGTCCGCTCCAGCACCAGCGGACCCCCTGCCATCAAAAGTGGGGAGCAGGCTGCTAGCAGTGTCCGCGGAGCGTGCTAGGCTTTGCGGGGCAGTGGATATGGCCTGGATGGCAGGTTAGGCCTAGGGTACCCTACATGTGCATGATTTAATCATGCACTGGGCCTCTAGTAATCTTAATAAAAGGGGATGGCAAAGCCAGAGTGAGAAGTAGTCCTCTCTTGGGCTTCCACCTGGCCCCCATTTCCCAAATTAATGCTTTTATAGTCTCTTTTCATTTGTGTGTGGTCTTCTTCAGAACCTGAACCCTGAACTGGAACCCTGAACCACGCGGGACGTGAAAGGGGTTTCCACAGTGTCATACATTCAAACATTGACACCTATTCCAAATATAGTATGAATTCAGCTTTAGAGACACAACCGTTTTTCTCTTGAGGGGAAACCCTGCTCTTGACCTCTCCTTTCCCCTACAGCTATCTCATTACTCTGTGAACAAGTGACAAGCTTTCACACACGCATCAATGCCTTATTTTAGCACACTTACTTCCTACATCCATTAACAAAGGTGTTGTGCTAAATGAGGCAGACAGACCAACCCCCTTAGTCAGTGCATCTGCCAAGTAAAACACATAAAAATATGGTGCACTATTTTTAAAAGCAAGTTAAATAAGGTGCCTTTAAAGTTGAGTCTCCTGGGATTGTATTGAGTCCCTAGGTTCTTGGCTTTGTGAGCCAAGGGACCAAGCAGGTTAGCTTTAACTGTTTAACTAGGCCACGTAAGCCACTGAGCCCTTGTCTAATAGGACAATATTTATAGGCATTGTGTTATCCCATAGTTGAATTGTTCTTCTCAAACTGAGATCATCCTTCAGTTTGTTGGAATTTTTTTAACTCAGGAGGGAAGAAATAAATTCTCTCTTTATTAATAGAAACTACTGGTAAAAACAGAAGAGTTGAAAAACATTGAGATGCTAACTTTTTAGTGGCATGGAAGGCAAATTCTTTCCTGGCAAGATTTTTATTCATAGCTATGAAAAATTTGAAGGAGATATTTTGGCCACTGAGGGCGAGGCCAAGTTTCATTAAAATTACCAGTCTGGCCCAGCCAGTGTGGCTCAGTGGTTGAGCGTCGACCTATGAACCAGGAGGTCACAGTTCGATTCCTGATCAGGCCACAAGCCCTGGTTGCAGGCTCGATTCCCCAGAAGGGGGTGTGCAGGAAGCAGCTGATCCATGATTCTCTCTCATCATTAATGTTTCTATCTCTCTCTCCCTGTCCCTTCCTCTCTGAAATCAATTAAAAAAATGTTTTCATTACTAGTCTAGAAAACTCAGTTTAGTCTAATTTTCTTCATAAAACACATTATGATAGTTATTGTTCATGTGGTAGAGATCAATGTGGTCTTCACTGTTTAAACTACATACGACACATAGTAAAACAGTGAGTTTATTTAACTGTAATTTTTTTCAGATGGACTTTTCATCTATATTTTAACCTCATGATTTGGTTGTTTTAATTTTCAAAACTAACTGACACATATACTCATGATTTAATCATAATGATAACAGTGGTTAACTGCTCATTTGGGCACTTACTATGTACCAGGTGCTGTGTGTAAGCACATCAGATATATATCATTTGATCCTCAAACAATACTATTAGTTTCTTTTATGACCAACACATTCACAATGAGGAAAAAGAGGCTTATGAGTTTGTGTAACCTTCCCAGTCATACAACTAGCAATCAGTGTTGCTGGGACTCAAAGCCAAGACTGTTTCACAGGGATCCCCAAGCCACTGCATCAGGCTGACTTCCCTCAACAAATAGATTGTGCACTTTCTCCATCTAGTTCTGCAGTTGAATCATAGAATTTTTTAGATCGTTTTGCTAGGGGAGGTGCCATGGAAATCCCCATCAAAAACAACAGACTTGTAAGTTGCTTCATTTTCACTAAAACAATAAAAATGCATGTTAAGTTTTGGACATTTTTTCTATAAGAAATACAAGTACAATTATTTAATAAAATATATTATTTTAAGTACGTAGTTCTATAGCTTCAACATGTAGCTTTCTAAAACTAAAATTAAATGGATTTTAAAACAAAATGGAAAATGTTACGGTATAGATTGGACTTCCAATCTACATGAAGCATCAAAGATGAATGCGTTGATCTACCTCCTTTGCTCCAAACAAATTGCAATGATTGATCAAATATAAAAAGAGAGAGGAAAAATGGTAAACATCTCCACTGACCAGAGATGGCAATGAATTACAAAGTGGTGAGTGGGTTTAAGCCACAGGTCTATCATGTTCCAAGTCTGCAAGCATATAGTAGCAATTTGAATTTTGGCTCCTACTACTATGTAATGGGAACTAAAAGTACTTCGTACACAATAGTGGATCAGAACCAGGCTCACTGCTTGAAGCCAAAGGCTGGGATAGGGTTCCTCCCTCTACAGAAACGGGTCTATTAAGCAAAAGCAATTATCAACTCACTTCCTGAAACACACAGGAAATTCTTGGCTTTGGAAGGCAGGCTGTAGACTCAACTTCCTGATCAGGAATTGAGCCAGCCACCTGCTGCCCAGGACTGGATCTGTGATAGCTCAACATCACTGCAGAGCAAATTTCACCTGGTGCTGGACAGGGGGACATAAAGGAGGGTCAGATGGAGGCATCTGCAAATCCCCAAAACTGCTTGACAAACAGGATGAGAGAAACACACACACACACTCAAAATGTACAAATCTAATAATAAAGAAGACATCCTACAAAACATGAAATGGCTACAGATAAAATTAATTTCCTGAACCAGTCTTACAAAAACTTTAAAATAACTATGTCTAGAATATTCAAAGGCATAAGTCAACGTATAAAGTCCATTAGTAATGAGTGATAGACATAAATGAAACAAAACCAGGTGGGTATAAAGAACACCCAAATATATATTGGAACAAAAAAAATGTAGCTATCAAAATAAAATAAAGAACATTCAAAAGACGAGATGAACTATAAATTAGATCCAGAGATTGATGAATTAGAAAATAGTTGGGAGGCCCTGGCCAGTGTTTCTCTGTGGTTAGAGTGTCAGCCCATGCACTGAAGGGTTGCAGGTTTGATTCCTAGTCAAAGGCACATACCTGTGTTGCAGGTTTGATCCCCAGCACTGACTGGGGAATGTGTGGGAGGCAACTAATTGATGTGTCTCTCTCACCTTGATCTCCTCCCCCAGCCCATCCCTCCCACCCCCACCCCGCATCTATCCCTTCCACTTTCTCTAAACATTAATGGGAAAAATGTCTCGGGTGAGGATTAACAACAACAAATTTTAAAGACTGCAGACACCCACACCCAGTGGCTGGGAAGGGAAGGGAAGGGAAGGGAAGGGAAGGGAAGGGAAGGGAAGGAAAAATAGTTCGGAGACAGATATGCAGAACTTAGGCCTGAGTGATAACTAGATGATTTTTAATATAGTAGTTTACAGACATGAAGAATACCTTGAGAGGCACCAACCTCCAGTGACACCCGGGTGGGGGGGGGGGGGGCCTGAGATCTCTTGCCAGGTACCCAGGGGTGGGGTGATGGGTATGGAGGTGCAATGAGAATGCAGGGTATCCACCGAGCTTGCTCTCACACCCCTGCTACCCTCCCCCGGGATGCCAGGGCTCAGGTGCCGGGCACCTGCAAGGAGCCCGCTCCGCACCTGCATGGAGCCCGCCCCACACCCACGTGGCCTCTTCTAGGTGAGCCAGGCCGCAGCCACCAGGACTGCGTTGCACCTGGCTTTCGTGTGGCGCCACTAGGCGGCCCAGATGTCCACGCTGCGCTCTGGTCTGCGGCATCCAGCCGCACTCACCACATCTCCACATGGGGACTTGGGTGCTGTGACTCAGATGGGGGTGGTGCACGGGAGACCGGCAGCCCAGGTGCTGCCCAGGGCCCAGAGGTCAGCTGGGAACTGCCCTTCCACGCCAGATGCTTGCACTTCGATCGCCAGCCAGGCCTAGGGGCCGCACCCATGCATGAATTTCATGCACCAGGCCTCTAGTCTCTAATAAAACTAGTGAGGTGATATTAATTTAATGAAAAATTAATAGGAGTTAGGAGGGTCATTATATAAAAACTAGAGACCCAGTGCATGAATTTGTGCATGGGTGGGGCTCAGCTGGCCCGGCCCCAATCAACAGATTGGGGCCAAGCCTGTCGGGAGGAGGAGATGGCAGGAGGTTGGCCGCCCAGCCCGCCCCACTTGGGGCCCAATCATAGCTGGGCTGGCTGGTGGGCCCCACCCCCGATTGGGGTAGGGGATCAATTGGGGGTGGGGACAGCCATGAGGAGGGACTGGGGGAAGTGGGTCGGCCAGCCCCACCCCCGAATGGGTTTGGGGGGGGCCAATCGGCAGCCAGCAGCTTTGGGGAGGGGCCATGGGTGATTGGCTGGCCAGCCCTGCCCCTGACTAGAGTGGGGGGCCGATCAGGGGTAGAGCTGTCTGGGGGGAGGGGCTGTGGGAGGTTGGCCGGCTGGCCCCCCCCATCAGCTGGTTTGCTAGATGCAGTGGGCATCATAGCAACCGGTTGTTACGGCGTTCTGGTTGCTGGCTTTTTATATATATAGGTAACAGGAACAATCTACCAGGAAGATACAAAAATCATGAATTTATATGCATCTAAAAACATAGCTTCAAAATATATAAAACAAAGTAGAAAGAATTACAGGGAAATGGACAAATCTATTTCAGAGTTCAAAGTTTTTCAATCAAACACAGATAGATCAAGCAGGCAAAAGTTAAGAAAGCTATAGTAAGTTTGTAAGCAAAATTCAAAAGCATGATATAATACAAAATTTTCTATTTTTTTTAATGTGGCCCCTCTAGGGAATATATTTTATATCAAACCTAGTATACAAATACCTATGTGTGCACACACTCTAGATAGATGATAGATAGATAGATAGATAGATAGATAGATAGATAGATAGATAGATCGTTTTATAAATATTAATCTTTAATATAAGTGATACATTCAGATATAATTTGTTTTATTCCATTCTACTTTATTTAAAATGTGGGGTTCAACCAACTAAATTGATTGTACAACCCAAGAATGGATTGTGATGTACAGTTTACAAAACACTGATCTTATAAATATATAACTGTGCATCTAAAAGTACCACTTAGACACTCTTCTACCTAAAGTGGCACATACAATGGGGAAACCACAAAAGCATAAAAGTTGAAAACAAGTGAGGATTTTTTGCTATAAACACTTCTACTTCATTGTACTGGAGGTCAAAATCAATGCACAATGGGGGAAAAGGGAATCAAAGGTATATGAGTTTGAAAGGTTGAATATAACATACTGCAGCTGATTTGTTATCTAAGAGATATCAAATCCAAGAGAAGCTACAATCTTTTAGTAGTAATAAGAAAGGTCAACAGGTTCTAAGCACAAAAGTAACAAACATTAGTAATTTTTCTAAATACCAGTGATGATGAAATAGAAAATGTAACAGATAAAGTTATTCATAATAAAAAACAAAAACATAAAGCACCTAGCAAGAAATCTAGCAAAAGATGTGTATAATATTCTCTGGAGAATATTACAAAACATTGTGAAAGATGTACAGGAAGACCAGAATACATAGAGAGGCATAACATGTTCAAGGACGATAAAGACTTGATATAGTGAAGATGGTGAGTCTCTCTAAAATGTTCTGATATTGAATACAATTTCAATTAAAATCTCAAGAAAAAAAAGGTGATCCTAAAATTCATTTGGAAGAGCAAAAAGACCTGAAGAGCTGAGATGGTTGTGAAAAAAATTTGGGGGCTTGTCTACCAGAAAGCTGGTTTTACCAGAAGCCATAAGAGCTAAGACTGTGTGGAATTGACTTAGGAATGACCAATACATCAATAGAACAGGGCAGAGAGCACAGAAACAGGCTACCATATATGTGAAAACCTGATATATGACAGAGGCACATTATAATCAATGCTGGGTTATAATGGATAACCCAGCATTGATTATAAGAGTTATTTAATAATTTATGAATGGGTTATTTAATAATTTATGCTGTAACATATCCAAAAGGAAAAATTAAAACTCAATCCTTAACTCACAATATAAAAAATAAATTCTAGGTAAAGACTGAATATTCATATTAAAATTAAAAGTTTTAAATGTCAAAAGAAAATATAGAGTATTTTTAAGTTGTGGAGAAAGAAGGATTTTTTTAAAAAAAAGGAAATATTTCTTAAATGAAAAGCAAAAATACCAAACATAATGCAAAATCCTATATAATAAATGCCTAATATGCAAATCAAACAGCGGAACGACCAGTAGCTATGACGCACATTGACCACCAGGGGCAGACGCTCAACACAGGAGCTGCCCCCTGGTGGACAGTACGCTCCCACAGCAGGAGCGCTGCTCAGCCAGAAGCCAGGCTCACACCTCTCCCACCTCCGCTGCAGGCGGGCAGTAAGGTGCAAGGGGTCCCAGACTGCAAGAGCCCTGGACTGCGAGAGGGATGTCTGACTGCCGGCTTAGACCTGATCCCAGGCAACATCCCCCGAGGGGTCCAGGACTGAGAGAGGGCACAGGCTGGGCTGAGGGACCCCTCGACCCCCCATGCATGAATCTTGTGCATCGGGCCTCTAGTATTGATATATTTGTTTTTGAAAGTAACTTTTATCCAACAAAGTTATTGTGAACAAAGTTAAAGACAAGATGTAAACTGAGAAGAAATATTTCTTTATGATGCGTATAAGTGACAAAAAATTAGTATTCAAAATTCACATACAATGTCTACAGTTTAATAATAAAATGGCAAACAATACAAAAAAGAAAAATGAAGAAACACCATAAACAGACAATTCACAGAAGAGCAAACTTGAATGAACCATAAATCAATGACAAATAATTTTTGAGCATACTAGTTATCAGCAAGTTGAAAATTACATAACATTTAACATCAGATTGACAAAATTAAACATGTTGATAACACAAGTACTGGGGACCATTTATGGCTACAAGAACTCCCACATACTCTTACATACATCCCTGTAACGCATCGTGCTCCACTGCTTCCCACCTGTGCAATGCAGATCATGTTTGCTGAACCTTCTCCACATAAGTGATGTGAGGCTTAGGTAATAGATGTTTGCTATGCATGTAGAATTCCTCAGATTTAAAAAAAAAAATGGCAAATGGTCCTCAGTCTTACTTGGACATTTACCATTCAGTGCAACATATTTTCCAGTGACACCTTCCCTGAGCACGTGGACAGCTCAACTACATTTTACCTAAATATAAACTAAAAATCTGGGTCTGTGTGGACCCCTTGACCTACAGTTTTCCCACTAGAGAAATCAATGTTTGCCATACATTCTGAATCACCCATAATAATATCAGAGAAGGGGGATGAACTAGCACAATTTATGTATTTTCTAGAGTTTTTGTTTCACACAAAACCGTTGACCTCTCTCTAGCAAATGCTAGTTTCCATCGTTCTTCCTCTTCCAGGGAAAGCGGGAGAGGAATAAAAGCCTTTGCTTTAAGACTATGGAGCAGCTTGGCATGTGAGTATCTCACAAGCAAGATACGCCCCCAAGAATTCATGGAGTAATTGCCTAAGAGTCTAAGAATTCACCAGGAGAAAGCTTGAAAAGATTGGCAACGGGAGCGACAATCAGCCAAAGCAGAGTTCCCATGAAGCGAATGAGACAGATTCCAGGACCTCTCGCAGGGGTGTATCCCTGGGAGAGCTGGGAGGTGTTGGAAGTAGTCATTCTTTTTCCTGGAGATGGAACCCTATGTTGTATCATTTTGGGCCCCACCAATTCTGGATGTGCACTGAAGATTAGGACTTACCCTACACAAAACTGTCAAGTTCTTCTTCCA
This sequence comes from Cnephaeus nilssonii, assembly GCF_951640355.1. Taxonomy (NCBI): domain Eukaryota; kingdom Metazoa; phylum Chordata; class Mammalia; order Chiroptera; family Vespertilionidae; genus Cnephaeus; species Cnephaeus nilssonii. The sequence continues at coordinate 73,897,068 of NC_137078.1, forward strand.
CCCCTCCCACCTGCCCCCTTCTACTCCATGAGCCTGATGTCTAACTGCTCAGACCTTGCCAAGGTTAAGCTCCACCCTGTCTCATTCACACCCCACGATCTTTGTCATGTCTCCTCACCAAAACTAACCTGTCCTGTCTCGTTCTGTTAGGCCACGCTGCCCGACTTAGATGTTTCCAAGGTGACAATTAATTATCGAATAGACTAGAGTCCTCCCAAGGTGTTGCAGTCTGGAATATAATAAGACATTGAATTAGTAACAATTATATTTTTAAAAGACAACTTTCCAAAAAGAAAAGCGCGTGCCCAAATGACTTTACTGGCTAAGTCTACCAAATATTTAAAGAGGACTTAATACCAATTCTTCTCAAACCTTTCAAAAAGAAGAAGAAAAAGGGAACACTTCCTAACTCATTCTATTAAACCAGCGTTCCCCTGATACCAAAGCCAGATAAAGACATCACACCAAAGGAAAAATTACAGACCAATACCACATATTCTGTGCAAAATCTCCAAGTATTAGCAAATCCAAGTCTACCGCATAGTAAAAGGATTATCCACTGTGCCTCCTCCCCTCGGGCCGCCCTGCAAAGGTGGGCGAGGGGCTCCATGTCTCCCCTCTGCTACGTGATGCTTTTCCTTGGCCCCAAAGCACTCTGAACGTTGTCCTCTTGCCTCTCAAAACCTGCCACCTCCGATCCCAAATGTACACAGGAGCTTCCCCCAAACCATATGAACTTTTGGCCATGTACCTGAAAAACCTTCCCACCTCATTAATAAGGAGAGATTATCACAGAATCCACACCCCATCTTCCTAGGGGAAAAAAAATCCTATATTTGAATCCCATATTGGCAACTTACCAGCCAGGATAGCGGCCTTGGGTAGGTAAATCACTTAACCTCTCCGAGGTGAAGGATTAAACATAATGCCTGCTTTCAGGTTTGTTCCAAGGATAAGAGATAACACCAAGCCCAGAGATTTGCACTTTGCTCGCTAATTTATTTTTGCTAAAAAGCAACAGCAGAAACACACACACTCACTCACACGCTTTCTGAAACCCTGGGCTTATCCTGGGTTCGGGTGTTAACTCCTTATTGGCAAGATAGGGGAGCTCGGAGCCATGAAAATAGAGGGCAGGAAGGAAGTGGAGGCGCCATCTGGCCAATCTTCCAAACAAAGCAGGACCCCTCTGCAATTCCACCTCAGGGACCACCTGCTTCCATTCTTCCCATCACAAGAAACTTACCCTTTACAATGCAGCCCACTCAGCTTCATTAATATTAATTAATTAACTCAACAAATATTTATGGAATATGTGGCATATGCTAGATACTGTGCCAGATGTTGAAGATGCAATAATGAGCAAGACAGATGCCATCCCTGTCCTCTTGGCACTTAGGACCTGGCCAGGTAAAGAGCTTCACTTTTAGGACGTTCTTTACACAACAGTGCGTTGAACAAGCAGGACTCATGGTCCAAAGCAACTGTTCCTGCAAGTTCCACTGTTCCTGCAAGTTTTGGTCACTCTTGGGTAATACAGGGTCTCCCATTCAGTCATTAGGGTGTCCAGTCTCAGGAAGGTATCAAATCTCCCAGATCCATTCAGCATTGCAGCTACTCACTGCCCCTCTGCAGAGCTCACACCAGTGGCAGCTAGCTTGTTTTCCCCTTTCTCTCTCCCCCACTTGCTAGCTGCTAATATTTACAATGTGAATGGGTGCCTTTTAGATCTCTCTTCCCTAAGCAACTTAGAATCTTCTCCTCTAAATTTATCATGGTAAATACATTGCCAGCACTGCAGAATCTACCGTGATCCCCCAAAGGCAGAGTTGTATGCTGTGATGCTTTGAGGCTAATAATAGTTTCAACTGGAGTCAGTGCACCCCACACAATCTGAGATGAAGGCAGATTTGGGAAGAAATCCATGACTGGCAGCGACCACGGGCGACAGGTAATTGTGATCTTGGTACAATGAGCCCATCTTTTCAAGAGTTAACTGTGGTTACATTTGTGGTTTGGAGTCTCCCTCACCTTACTCCATGCTCAAGACCCTTCACTCAATCATAACTACACGTTCACTTAGACTTTGAATTAACTAAAATACCAGTAGGTCATACAACTAATCACACACACCTGAGATGGATCCCTCCTCTCCAGGGACAAAATACACTTCCTAGTGACTGGCAGGTGATGAAAACAAAAGTGAACAAAGAGCTAATATTAGCCCCAACCTATCAGCTTTCTCTTCTATCTGAAGGCTGCATGGTCAACCTTGCCCACACCCTCTTCAATGAAGCCTATAACTGAATCAGTGAACGTGACCTTTTCATGTTTCACTTGAGGAAACAAAACCAGAGAGGCTAGGTGGTTTGCCAGAGCTGCACAGCCCTTACATAGTGGAAGGAGGCACGGACGTGAGCTCTGCTGCACCCCTGTTTGGGGCCTCTCTGGTGTCATCATGCTGCCACTAAATAAGGTGCTTCTCTGGGGCATCTGTAGTTTCTTAATCACGGAAATTGCAAACACTGCCTCCTGCCTTTTTGCTTCCAGAAATCTTTGGCGAAATGGTCTGCTGCAAAGTCCTTAGGTTCTATTATGACAGTCACTTAAATACCATACACCTCCATTCCTGTTGATTTTACATTATGTGCCTACATAGAATAAAGAATGCATGCTAATGAGAGGAAAACTTGGCAAAGAATGGGCCACGGATATGTTGAGGTTACATAACGTTACATCAAAAATTCGTAAGTGAATATGTAGAGGTTAAGGAGAAAAATTCTCAGAAATCAGATGAACCCAGTGGTGAGCTGCTAAATGTTTAACAACAGATGAAATGGGGGGCAGGAATGGGGACAAAGGAGGGCTTGCTTGTAGCATTTGCCGATTACTGTTGTGTAAATACTGCCATCAAGGCTGATGACATCACTGAATGCAAAGTTGGGAACAGATGTGCACAATCAGCTCCATAATTGGGTATAAGGCAGCTCCAGCACACCGTGGATGTACCACACTAAGGCTTATGCTACCTTATTATTTATTTTTTCTTATATCAAGTGTGCCTATAAGTCAGCCATTGTGCTAGACACTGGGAATAAATAGGAAGGAAAAGGAAATGTGGTCCTCATTCTCTTAAAGCTCACAGTCTAGCAGTGAGATAAGCATTTAATCATAAAAGCATGAAAAAAATGTAAACTCGTAACTATAATCAACATTAAGGAAAAGAAGTACCATGTTTTTCCATGTATAAGATGCTATTTTTTTCTAAAATCATTAGACTGAAAATCGAGGGGCGTCTTATACATGGAAGTCAGCCGAGGAGGGAGCCTCGTGGGTGCATAGCTGCCCATACCTTGTCAATCAGGTTTCCTCCAATCACGAGCCTTATTGTTACTTTCTTCTCGGGCCACATAATGAGCCAGGTGATGGGTCAGGTTGGTAGTACATCCATTGTCCCCACACTCTCTCTCTCTTTCTCTCAAATGCTCTGCCCACCATGTGCCCTCACACCTGCTGAGCCCCGTGAGCCCCTTACTCTCCTGACCCCAGGCTGATCCTGGGGCCCTGATTCTCTTCCCACGGAAAGAAAAAATGTTAATACATATTACTGGTGAGAGTGTGAGGAAATGGGCTCTGAAATGTGTTAGTGAAAATCAATATTGGCACCATATTTTGGAGGGCAGTTTATAGAAATGTATCCTAAAGAAACAACCTAAATGTCCATTGGTAGGGAATTAGTCAAAGTATGGTACACGTACACTCATATATAAAATATTATGCAACATTTAGAATGAGGTTGTGCCATTTATTTACATGAAAATATGCCCAAAAGAGACTGAAAAGTGCAGATAACAAGTTATAAACTTATACATGTAGTACAACCTGTGTGCATGCGTGTCCGGAACACAAAAATATGGGGGATTATTTTAAGCTGCTGATGGTGGCTTTCTTTAGAAGGGGAATTATGGGGAATTTTCACTTTTATGGAATGCATTTCTGTAATATTTGAATGAAAATGTATTATTTCATTTGAACACATGAGAAGTAATAAAAAGTTAAGGCCATTTTGGGAGTGGGATGAAAAGGAAGCTCTGACAAATGGCTGAGAGGCTGCTGAGGAGGTGACCACAAGAACAAGACCACTGGGCCACTCTTCCCTTTTACTCTGGAAAAGTCTTTCCTCCATTCTGAGCTCAGGTTCTTTGTCTGTAAAAAACTGGAGGCAATAATAATTCTCCTGGGGAAAGCTCAGACCTGCATTCAAACCCCGATTCTTCCATTTGGTGGAGGAATGACTTTGGGAATGACCTTCCTTGAACCTCAGCGTTTCATATGTGAAAAAGGACCACTTCACCCTTCTCAATGGTGGTCATGAAGACCAACAGGGGCCTTGCCCACCCTAGAGCAGGTGGGTGCTTATGCAAACTTGGTTTCCTCACCCCTGGTGATCTTTAGAGCTTTTCCACCTCTGAGGTTCAGTGACTCTGAGGGTGGTCTTGCATGAAAGCATGACCTTAGCCTAGCTGACATGGCTCAGTGGTTAAGCATTGACCGATGAACCAGGAAGTCACGGTTCAATTCCCAGTCTTGGCACATGCCCTGGTTGCGAGCTCGATCCCCAGTGTGGGGCCTGCATGAGGCAGCCAATCAATGATGCTCTCTCATCATTGATGTTTCTATCTCTCTCTCCCTTTCCCTTCCTCTCTGAAATCAATAAAAAAAAAATTTTTTTAAGAAAGTATGACCTCAGCCACATCTTCTCCTGCTATGAGAAAGCTTTAGCTTAACACAATGTACTCAAGCTGCAAAATTTTTCTCTGCTACTATGTCCAACTTCTGAAATTCAAATGAAAAAATAATTCATGATTCTTCCCTTAAAACAATTTGCAATCTAATACAGGACTTGGAGAAGGGAACAATAATTCTTATTTCATCAACTTAAAATGAAAAGAATGTTTCTTTTCAGCCTTTTTTATCTCAAAAAATATGTGATCTTTCCCATGGCACAAGATCTTGTCAAAAGGAACATTAATTATGTCAAACACTAAGAACAGCTTTGAAAACTGAATTCTGGCAAACTAATTGAAAATAATTATATTTCAAAGAATTCTTACATTTCACACAAGCTAATCAAGCCAAATTAACTTCATTTATTCATTTATTTATTCAGTGATATTTTATTTTGAGTGCCTACTATGTGCCTTGGTGTGAGAGATTATTATTTTTAAAACATACAGAGATTTTAAAAACCTTGCTCCTCGTGGAACTTATTTTATAGCAGGGATGGGAAATGGACATTAAAAAAACAATGCAGTAAAGGAAAACAAAAAATATCAGGAGGTGAGAGTTCTTATTTTAAATACAGGGGTCAGGTAAAAGTCTCACTGAAACCAAAATCCCTGAAAATGTACAGGAGCAAGTTATGTGCGAAGATCAAGTGCAAAGTCCGTTAGGTGAGAGTCCCTGGCATATTGAAGAACTAGCCAAGAAGCAAGCCAATGCAGATGAAGAGATGAGTCAGCCCTAGCCAGTTTGGCTCAGTGGATAGAGGGTCAGCCTGCGGACTGAAGGGTCCCGGGTTTGATTCCGGTCAAGGGCCTGTACCTTGGTTGCAGGCTCAATCCCCAGGAGGGGTTGTGCAGGAGGCAGTGGACGGATGTTTCTCTCTAGATGTTTCTAACTCTCTATCCCTCTCCCTTCCTCTCTGTAAAAATCAATAAAATATATTTTTTAAAAAAAACAAACCAACCAACAAACAAAAATAGCGGGAAGGCCAGAGACAGCATGAGGGCCCTTTCTTGGGAATGACCCTACTAAGAAAGATGGCTGGCAACTTCCCCCTCGAGCCTTCTCTTGGGATGGAAATATTACCCATCTGTGTCAGAGGGAGGAGGGGCAGCACATGCCTACCATCGTCACAAGTGGAGTTGGCGCTTGTCCTCTGACATAGGAAATGGGCAGAGTAAAGACACATCCCTGGGCCTTGGGGGCACCTATCACATGTCAGCGTGTGCTCTAGAGGCGGCCCAGCCTGCTGAGAGCATCCCTAAGGAACTCTACATGGAAGTAAATCCTGTGGGTTCAAGTGGCCTCACCAAGAAGACCATGAGTAGCAGTTGATCCAGAACAAAGTATGGACTTGGTCTTCCCTGTAGGATGTTGATGATCATCACGATCATCACATCATCTTTTTTTTAAGTAGCAAGAAGAATAAAGCCACCTACTAGCCTCTTTTTTTTTTTTAAAGGGAGGGCACAAGCAGTAGATGAGGCCAAAGAGTAACCAGGACCAGTTTGTGTAAGGCTGCACAGGTCACTGGAAGGACTTTGGCTCTCACTGTACATGAGCAGGAGTGCTGAGGGGTTTTGAACAGAGGAATGATGAGGTCTGAGTTAGGTTTTAACTAGGTCACCCTGAGTTTTGCACTAGAGAACAAGGGTGGAAAGGACCACGTGAGCGGCTCACACAAGAATACCCTGAGAGACCATGGAGGTGCGATCAGAGTGGGAGCTGAGGGAATGGTGAGAAGTGGTCATGTTCCAGATATGTTTTCAAGGTAAAGACCCCAGAATTGTCAAAGGCATGGATGTGGGATGTACGACAAAGGGAGGGGGGAAGGGTGACTCCAAGAGTTTGGGCCTGAGCAATTAAAAGGATGGAGTAAGCATTTACTGAGATGAGAAGGGGCAGGTTTTAGGGGGAAGATCAAGAGTTCACTTGGGACATTTTACGTTTGAGATATTTCATAGACATCCAAGCGTAGAGGAAAGTTGGGCCAATAAGGCCAGTGTCCATGGGAGAGGTCTGAGTGAGCGATAAGACTTGAGAGTTAGTGTGTAGATGCCATTTAAATCTCTATTGGAGACCACCAAGTGAGTGAGTGAAGAAAGGAAAAAGCTCCAAGGTCTGAACCCTAGAACAGCGCAGCAGTTAGAAGCTGGGGAGAAGCAGAGGCACCAGCAGAGGAGAGAGAATGGGCAGCTCGGGGGACATGAGAAGGCCATGGGGTCCTGGAAAGCAAGGCTAAAGTATTTCAGGAGAAGGGAGAGATGTACTGTATCAAATCCTGCTAAAGGGTCAAGTGTGATGAGAACCAAGAAATGACCTTTGGATATGGCAATGTGGAGGTCATTGATGACCTTGGTGAGAACAGTGTCCACCAAGGCAAAATTCTGACTGAAGAAGATTCAACAAAAGTTCGCGAGAGCCCTGGTTGGGTAGCTCAGTTGGAGCATCATCCTAATACATGAAGGTTGTGGGTTTGGTCCCCGGCCAGGGCACTTACAAGAATCAACTCTACATGGAAGTAAATCCTGTGGGTTCAAGTGGCCTCACCAAGAAGACCATGAGTAGCAGTTGATCCAGAACAAAGTATGGACTTGGTCTTCCCTGTAGGATGTTGATGATCATCACGATCATCACATCATCTTTTTCTAAAAAGATGATGTGATGATCGTTGATGATCATCACGATCATCACATCATCTTTTTAGAAACATTGCAGTGAGTGCATAAATAAGTGGAACAATAAATCAATGCCTCTCTCTCTCTCTCTCTCTCTCTCTCAAAATCAATCGATCAATAAAAATTGTTTAAAAGGAAGAAAATCTCAGGAGAGAAGAGGAAGTGGAGACAATGCCCTACTCAACTCTTTAAGGAGATCATGTAAAGGGGAGTACTTCAGCATGATTGCTGGACGATGGGGATGATGGAGTAGGAACAATGATGATGGATGCAGGAGAGAGGGGAGGCAAGCAAAGGAGCCAGAGTATTTGAATGAGGGTGGAGGTGTTGGCCATAGACAGGAGCACAAACCCTTCAACCACAGTAAGAGGAGGTACCACAGAGGGCAGGGATGTGGATGCTGGAAGGTGCTGGTGGCAGGGCTGAAAGTTCTCTTCTGATGGGTTCTGTTTTCTCTGAGAAAACCAGGGCTGGGGTTGAGGACAGAGGAAGAGGCACTTAAGAATGAGCGGAGAAGGTATGGACTAGGGCAGGGGTCCTCAAACTTTTTAAACAGGGGGCCAGTTCACAGTCCCTCAGGCCGTTGGAGGGCTGGACTATAGTTTAAAAAAACAAACTATGAACAAATTCCTATGCACACTGCACATATCTTATTTTGAAGTAAAAAAACAAAATGGCAAAAACACCCGCATGTGGCCCGCGGGCCGTAGTTTGAGGACGCCTGGACTAGGGAATAATCTCACTAACTGAAAATGGGGAACAGTAGGCTTAGTAAACATTCCAACTAAGTAATCTGCAAAAAGAAAAAAAAGAACAGAAGAGTTGGAAGGGGCGAGGGATGCTCTTGGTTGGAGTGAAAAATGGTTCATCGTTTTGGCTAAGTCAGACAATAAGGGCCACAAGTGTGATCCTTGTGGTTGGAGTTGGAATTTGAGCTGATTCGCTAAATACGTAGAATTTGGTTATTTATTGAGAAATCAAAATTAATGCCAAGGTCAATTAACCCTAATCAAGCCCACAAGGAAGCAGCTGATTTTATCATCATTAGCAAGTGCAGAATCATTTGCCTTAGGTCACACAGATTTAAGTGCTAGAACTGGGATTCAAACCCACATCCTCTTGGCTCCAGTGTCCCCATTCCTGACCTCTTCTCCAATCTTTTAGTTGGAAACTGCCTGGGAAGCTACAGTCTTGATACTAGCAACTGAGTATTCTGCAGAACTTACTGGTAGGATGAGCAATATGTGGACAAAGCTGGGCACCCACTAGGCTCACTTATGAAGACTGAATGGAGAGAGTAAAGGGTACTGTCTGCTTAGAAACATTGCACCTTCCCGAAAGAATTTATAATCTATGAATAGAACTGTTCAGGGAGGTAAGTGCACACAGCCCTATGCTGAGTTTTCTGAAAGCAAGGCACATCTATATTTAGAAACATAAAATGTAAAGAGTCGATGTAGGGAAATCCAAAGGATCCAGGGGCTTTGAGAGGAACACTCACTATCCGTGAAGTTTGCTTACCATCCAGGTTATTATAATTCTACTGAGCATTTAGCATCTTTTAAAACATCAAAACCATTAACATCCCACTACTCAGCCATAAGAAAGGAGAAATACTGCCATTTGCGACAAGTTGGATGAATCTTGAGAATACCATGTTAAGCGAAATAAGTCAGATGAAAAGGACAAGAACCATATGATTTCATTCATATGTGGGATACAAAACATAAAGCAATAAATGAACAAACAAACAAACTCATAGACACAGACAACAGTAAGATGGTTACCAGAGGGGAAGGGCGTGGGAGGAGGATGTTTAAGATCATAGCTTTCGTGATCATATCAGATTTCCTTAAATAACTTAAATGCCCCCAAAATACCATAATGTTTAAAATCTGATTGTTACTGTTATATTAAACTAAAACACTTAAAAATACTAATACCACTAAGTTAAATTTAAATAATTTTACCCTTTTCTGAGTTAACTCCTAAGATTGTAGAAATTTTACCAGATAGGTTATTACACCTGCTTTGTCCAATAGGGTATCCAGTAGTCATATATGGCTATTTAAAGTTAAATTGTTTAAGTTAATTACATTAAAATTTAAAATTCAGTTTCCACTAGCCACATTTAAAGATCCAAATAGCCCAGGCGGTGGGGCTCAGTGGTTGAGCATCGACCTATGAATCAGGAGAACATGGTTTGATTCCCAGTCAGGGCACATGCCCAGGTTGTGGGCTCAATCTCCAGTGGGGGGTGTGCAGGAGGCAGCCGATCGATGATTCTCTCTCATCATTGATGTTTCTATCTCTTTCTCCCTCTCTCTTCTTCTCTGAAATCAATAAAAATATTTTTAAAAGAGTTAATTAGCTACACATAGCTGGGGACTACTCTAAGGACAAAATAGACATAGAGTATTTCCACCACTGTAGATGTTTCTTTTGGGTAAAGCTGATCTATACCATTTGTACTCATCTTCTTAGACTCAAAAAAGAAACAATGGCTGCCTCAGAGAAGCTAAACTTGCAAGATCTGGGACTCAACTTATTTGCACTTCGTTGACACACAGGACCTGGTTGCACCAGCCAAGAAGAATCAAACCTGAGCCTGCGCTTCTTTAAGAAGAAAATTTCACTCATTACATCAGTAGGATTGATTTCATGTAAAATTCATATTTTTGACATTTCATCTTTTTCCCAGATGTGACACACTATTCCATAAGCTCAGAATTACCTAATGAATTGATTATCATTGTGATCTATTTACCTACTCTGCTAGTATTATTGAAATTTTAAGTGGGCCTTGTCAGAATCTCATTATAATTCACAAGAACATCTGAACGAGAGCTAGAGTCTGTGCGGTCACTTCTCTTTGGAAGACCTTGGTCCTGCTGTCGTAGATGACCACCGATGCAAAACAATTGTTGACTCCTTATCAACCTGGTGCTTTTTATTGACCCATGGTTTCAAATAGTCTAGCTTATTCTTGGTACCTCTGATTTTTTCCAGGATTCTTGGCTCATTTTCATGTCTGTGTTTGTTCTTTCTTGCTTACAAAGATTAAAACACTAAATGTAGCCCTAGACGGTGTGGCTTAGTTGGTTGGAGCATTATCTAGTACACCAAAAGATTGTGGGTTCAATTCCCAGTCAGGACACATACCAGGGTTGTAGGTTCAGACTCAATCAGGGTGCTTACGGAAAGCAACCCATCAATGTTTCTCTTTCACATCAATGTTTCTCCTTCTCTCTCTCTCTCCCTCTCCACACCCCTCTCTCTAAAATCAATAAGCATGTCCTCAGGTGAGGATTAAAAATTAATAAAACATGCCGAAACCGGTTTGGCTCAGTGGATGGAGCGTCGGCCTGCTGACTGAAAGGTCCCAGGTTCGATTCCGGTCAAGGGCATGTACCTTGGTTGCGGGCACATCCCCTGATGTTTCTCTATCATCGATGTTTATAACTTTCTATCCCTCTCTCTTCCTCTCTGTAAAAAATCAATAAAATATATATATTTTAAAAATTAATAAAACATTAAATGTATTTAAGAACCCACCAGGTGTTTTTAAAGCACCAAACATTCACCTGGCCAGTGTGTCTCAGTAGTTGAACATCAACCCATGAACCAGGAAGTCAGGGCATATGTCCGGGTTGCAGGTTCGATCCTCAGTGGAGGGGGTTCAGGAGGCAGCCGATCAATGATTATCTCTCATCGTTGATGTTTCTATCTCCCTCTCTCTCTCCCTTCCTCTCTGAAATCAATAAAATATATTTAAAAGCACCACTCTATATAAGATCTTTCTGTGTATATAAAGTCATAAAAATTAGCCATCCTTTATTTTGTATTACAACTACTTTTTGTACATTTTCTATTAACTTTTCTCTTTTGAGTATCATTAAGAACTTATGAACTTCCATGTACTTAATTTATTCCAAATAATTACTATCATAATTATTTGTATTCTTTATGCTCAAATTGTCACCACTTAATGACAATTTGTTCAGCCCAAACACATTTGAAATTATCCTTGCTTCTGGAAAACAACAAAATTTTCCAGAATCCTTTGCTTTTTCCAACTTTTTAAAATGAAGAGTGATACTAGAGACCCAAATTTGGGTATTAGATTGATATTTCTTATTGGTAAAGTGTTTTTGCTGTTGGGCCACTGTATTAACAGAGCTTGAAACATATATTTTATTAAGATCATAAATTAACATTGATATTTTTTTCAGCTGAGCATTCATTTGCTATACTCTACTTTTCTAATAATAGGATGTTTCATTTACCACTAAGACTTACTAACATAACTGAAAAGACAATTTTAAATAGTCTCTCAGAAGGTCATTTTCACCCATAAAGGCTATTTGATATAATTTTTAGAAGAAAATAAAATTCTTTCCTCCAATACTTCTGTTTTTATTATAGAAGGCTAGGTTATTTGGAATATCCTTCTTGCTATAAACACCAGAAGTAATGAATAAGATATTTCTAAAAACATCTTAAAAGCATTGTAGAGCCACCAAGAAAAGGAAGCAATTATCAGGCCAAAAGTAAAGGCAATGCAGAAACCCAGGGTAGTAAGTGGAGCACCGAGGCTATGGCTGTCCAAAGGCATTTTCAAATCCTGGCAAACTTGGACTTTGGTTTTGACAGCTCTGATGGCAAAAGCTCAGAAGCCAAACACATGTAAGGCAGGATGTCCAATCAGAGACCTCCGCACACCCAGCACGACTCTCAAGAGTGAACCAAAAGTAAACTGCCTTCATGTACTGAAGCCCTAATTCACATCACCCAAGTGGTCCAATTAAAAAAAAATAATAAGTCAAACATTTAATTAAAATAGTCCCAGGCTGATAATGCCCCTAGACTCCTAAAAATTGGAAATAAAAACAAAAACTATAAAACTCTTTGGAGAAAGACATCCTAGGCCAGAGGTTAGCAAACTATAGCTCACAAGCCAAATCCAGACCACAGCCTGTTTTTGTAAGATCCACAAAATAAAAGTAGTTTGCATGTGTTTAAAGGCTTATTAGAAGAAGGAGGAGTGGGGGGTAAGGGGGATAGACAAGGAGTGATAGAGACTGTATGCGGCTAGCAAAGCCTAAAATACTTATCTATAATAATAAAAGTGTAACATGCTAATTAGACTGGACGTCCTTCCAGTAGACCTTCCGGATGAAGCCGGGGCTGCAAGGGCCGAGGCAGCTGCCGCCGCGGGCAGGAGCCAAGGCAGAGGCAGCTGCCGCGGCAGTGGGGGGCAGAGCCCCTTGCACGAATTTCATGTATCAGGCCTCTAGTTATTATATAGTCATTTACAGGAAAGTTTGCCAATCTCTGTTCATGCCTTCACCTTAGCAGACTGAGCAGCACATAATCATAGATAAACAAGAGCACAAAGAATCTATGTGTCGTGAGTAAAATCAGCGGACACTACAGACAGCAAAACAAGACCCATAAATACTTCTGGGATTGGAAGTATTAGAAAACTCTAAAAAATTACAATTAATATTTTTTAATAAAATACAAGGTTTATAATATATAGGTAATAAAGAATAAAATACAGTAACTTAGAACGGCAATAAAAATATAGATTGGCTTAGGAGATACCAAAAAAGAAACACCAAATAGAACTTTTGCAAAATAAAACATAACTAAGATTAACATCCCAACATGTTAGGATTTGACACAGTCAAATGAGAATTAAGTGAATTAGAAGATAAGTCAGAAGAAATTATCCACATTAAAACATGCAAAAACAAAAATGTGTAAGATATATTAAATAGGTTGAGCTATTGAGTCTAAAGTGAGATGGTCTATCGTGTAATTAATGTTTCTGTTTTAGAAAGAGATGGAAAAGATAAATAAGTCAGAAAAATATTTCAAAAGGTAATGGTTGATGATTTTCCAGAACTGATAATACAAATCCACATATTCAAGAAGCTGAACAAAATTCAAGCAGGATAAATAAAAAGAAATACACAACTAGACACATCATAAGGAAACTGACAAACACCGAAGACAAAGAACAAAATCTTAAAAGCAAACAGAAAAAAAAGGCTTATTGCTTTAAAAGATCCTCAAATAGAGCTGACTTCTAAACATCAACAATGAAAATCAGAAGGCAATAAAACCATATCATTAATAGCCTGAAAAGAAATGACCAAAGTAGGATTATATAGCCAGTGATAATGTGTTTCAAAATTTTAGGCAAAATAAAGACATTTACAAACAAACAAAAACAGAGAATTTGCCACCAGTGGACCCACACTAAGGGAAATTCTACAGGTTTACTTCAAGCAGGTGGAAAGTGAACCTAATAAGATTCAAGAAAGAATGAAGAAATTGTTAATACCTAGTCTTAGTGAAGAGGCAGAGCAACTGGGACTCTCATACATTGTTGGTGGGACCGTAAAATGATGCAACAACTTTGGAAAACAGTTTGTTACTTTACTATAAAATTAAATATATACTTACCATGGAACCCAGTAATTACTCCTTATTATTTATTCAATAAAATGCAAATATATGACATTTATAGCCAAATATTCTAACAGCATTATTCATTATAGCCATAAACTGGAAACAACCCAATCCAACTCAAATGCCCATCGTTTGGAGACAGGGTAAACAAACTGTGGCATATCCCTACAAGGCACTCAGCAACCACATGAAATGAACTTCAATCGCCATATATTTAATCCCCTTTATATCTTTGTTTTCCTCCCCACCATCCCCCTTCCCCTCTGTTAACCACCATTCTTCTGTCTCTATCTAGGGGTTTTTTCTTTTTTGTTTGTTTGTTTGTTCATTTGTTTTTATTTTTTATTTTATATCCCATATGAATAAAATTACAATAAGTGAATATGTTTTTTAAAAAAGCAATAAGCCCTGGCCAGGTGGCTCAGTTGATTGGAGCATCATCCTGTACATCTCACAAGTATGGGTCAGGGCACATACCTAGGTTGTGGGTTCCATCCCTGGTTGGGGCACGTATAGGAGGCAACCGGTGGATGTTTCTCTCACATCAATGTTTCTCTTTCTACCTTCCTCTCTCCCTATAATAAAAACATATCCTTGGGTGAGGATTTAAAATTTTTTTAAATAAAAAGTGAATAAATAACTAAAAGTAATGAACTGCTGATACATGCAATAAGACAAATGAATCTCAAAAACATCTACTTAGCAAAAGAAGACAGACACAAAAGAGTATATACTGTGTTGTTCCATTCATATGAAGTCCCAAATGGTAAAACTAATCTATAAGAATAGAAAGCAAATTAATGATAGCCTGAAGCCAGAAGTAGAAGGGGATTGATTGCAAAGGGTATTTGTGGATGACAGAAATATTCACCTTAATTATGCAGTGATTACATGGATGTAAACGTTTGGCAAAACCCACCAAACTGTACACTTAAAATGGGTGTGTTTCACTATATATATATATATTATACTACAATAAGTTTTTTTGAAAAAGAAAAAAATAACTCTTATGACAGTATCAAAACATCAGCTATCACTCTGGCTGGTGTGGCTCAGTTGGTTGGAGTGTGGTCCCATACACCAAAAGGTCGTGGGTTTCATTCCTGCTCAGGGCACGTACCTAGGTTGTGGGTTCAATCCCCAGTCAGGGACATCAGGCAGTTGATTGAGGCTTCTCTCTCATATCAATGTTTCTATCTATCTGTCTATCTATCTATCTATCTATCTATCTATCTATCTATCTATCTATCTATCTATCATCTCTATCTATCTTCTTCTCTTCTTCCCTCTCTCCCTCTTCCTTTCTCTCTCTCTCTAAAACCAATAAAAACATACCCTTGGGTGAGGATTAAAAAATATATATCAGATATCTAGAAATATATTTAATAAATACATTCCTCTACACTGAAAACTATAAAGGAGAAAAAATAAGTCTTTACTTAAATAAAAGAGTAATGTGGGATATTAAATATTTCTCAAATTCTTTATAGCTTCTCCCATTAGGAAGTAGGTTTTATTTCCCTCCTTCTTGAATCTGGGTGCCCTTGTGATTTTCTTTGACCAACAGAGACATGATGGGAATGATGTGGTGGAAATGATGCTGTGTGAGTTCCAGAGCACAGGCCTCAAGAGGCCACTTTTGGCCTCTCGCAGCACTCCCCTGGGTCTGCCATATTCAAAACAGAACAGAACAAACAGTGCCCAACTGGTGTGGCTCGTGGTTCTAACGGTGACCTAAGAATCAGGAAGTCATGGTTCAGTTCCTGGTTAGGGCACATGCCTGGGTTTTGGCCTTGGTCCCCAGTAGGGGGTGTGCAGGAGGCAGCTGATCAATGATTCTCTCTCATCATTGATGTTTCTATCTCTCTCTCCCTTTCCCCTCTCTGAAATCAATAAAAACATATTTTAAAAAAAACAAAAACAGAACAAACAAACTGTGCTACTAGAGGATAAGAGGCCACATGGGAGAGAACGAAAGCATCTCAGCTGACAGCCTTCGCCAACTGTCAGACCTCCAGCCCAGCCAACCCACAGAATCATGAACAATAATAAATTATTACTGTTTCAAGTCACTAAGTTTTAGGGTAGTTTGTTACACAGAAATATATAACTAGTAGACGTGATATACTATGTGCATAGATTGAAGACTAAATATTTTAAAGACATCAATTATTACCAAACTGATCTATAGAGTCAATACAACTCCAATAAAAATACCAACGGGTTAATTTTGTGGCAAGCTAATTCTAAAAATAATCTAAAAATGTCAAGGACCTAAAATATGTCATTTGTAAGGAACAAAGTGTGAGAACTTACTCAGTGGGATATCAGGGTTTATTATAACCCTACATTGATTAAGAGAATGTAGTATTGGTACAAGATTAGATAAACCAATGGCAAAGATTAGAGCCCAGAAATATGCACACACATGCGCACACACAAATAATTGATGACAACTGCAGAGACAATGATATTGAAGAGAACTGGAGAAACAACCGTTTTTTAAATAAATGATACTCAGTTAATTGGATATCCAAACAGAAAAAAAATCAAACTTGATCCTTACCTCATAACATACACCAGCATGAATTCCAGGTAGATTATGGATCTAAATGCAAATAAACAATAGCACTTTTAGAAGATAATATAGGAAAAGATCTTCATAATATCAGGGTGAAGAAAAACTTCACTAACAGGACATAAAAAGTACTAACCATAAAAATGGAAAAATCTCTCAAACATAATGTTGAGTGAAAGAAGCTATGGTCGAAAGAAAACATTCTTTTCTTCAATACATTTAAGTTTTAAAAATAGGCAAAAACTAAACTACAGGATTCAGGAATATGAGCTTAAGTGGTAAAGCCATGAGGAAAAGTAAAGACATGATTACCATTAAAATCAGGATAATAGTTACCATTGGGGGAAGGGAAGGAGTAGTAATTTGGGGGAGGTACAACAGGGGGTTTGGGGTAAAGAGGTCGCTAGGAATGTTTTGTTTTCTTGATGAGGCCAGTAGTTGCACAAGTGTTTGCTCTGTGATAAATTACTGAGTTCTATATGTATATGTACTTTTCTGCACATGCATTATGTCCCATAAAAAAACCTATGTTAAATAAAATAAAAAAGAGACGATAGAGTTTCCACTAGCAAGTCTGGGTGGTAGAATATAATAAAACAATGCCTTCAAAATTCCAAAAGATTATTACTTTCAATATAGATTATTACATTGTTACAGGTAAGTTATTTATCAAATGCATGAGTTATATAAAAACATTTTCAGACATAAATGAATAAAAAACAATTTACCTTCCACAACTCTTTATAAGGAAGTTTCTTGAAGATATGCTTAGCAAGATAGGAGTAGTAAACCAAGAAAGAAGTGCCAACAAGCCCTGGCAGGTAGCTCAGTTGGTTGGAGTGCCATCCGGTACACCAAAAGGAGGTTGGGGTTCAGTTCCCAGTCAGGGCACATACCTAAGTTTTGGGTTCAATCCCTGGTCTGGTCACATTGGGAGGCAACTGATCAATGTTTCTCTCTTATATCAATGTTTCTCTCTCTCTCTCTCTCTCTCTCTCTCTCTCTCTCTCTCTCTCTCCTCTCTCATCAATAAACATTCCTCCAGTGAGGATAAAATAATAAATAATAAAAGAAGAGTCCACAAATGTTGGCTGCCACCAATCCAATGCCAATAGAAGTCCCCAATCTACGGTGTGGTAAAAGGAGAAACTTTATTCAGATAAACAGTTTGCAAAGCAGCCTTCAGTAGAAAATGAAAGTGCACTCCCAAGTTACAAACCAAGTGTCCCTTTTATAAAATTCCCACCTCATCCCTGATTGGTCCATTTCTATGCAAATGAGGAACTCAAATCTGCACAGTCTGATTGGTCCAAATGGCACTGCTCTGATTGGTGAGAGTTGTGTGTTCTAATTGATCATTATGGAGCTTCTCTGATTGGTCAGTAAAGATGCAAATGAGGATATAGTTTTGATTGGACAGAGCAGATCTCAGCCTATTGGTTGAAAGACCATTCCAGGAACTCCCATATAAGGGTTGGCTCAGATGGCAGGAGCGCAGTACAAGAGGCTGGCAGCTTAGTCTGAGGCTTTTTCCCTGAAATGCAGTGTGCACGAGAGGCCTCTGCCAGCAATGGCTGCTAGACTCTAGTTATGAATTTGAGCCCAATTAATCACAAGGAGCCCTTCTTAGCAGGTTATTCCTTCTAGAGATCAGCAGAAGAAACATTGGTTTCTAGAAATAGCTATGTAATCCATAAATACAGTGAAGAGAAGTTGCAGGAGGACATCAGAACAAAGAGTCTAAATTGGAGTAGGGGAGCTCAGGTCCCAAGAGGAAATTCTCCAGCGAAACATTTTCCTCACTAGAAGTTCTGATATTGTAAATAGTTTAGAAAAATAGAGTAAAAGAAAAAGAAAAGCAATTTTTATAATTTAAATCGATGTGAGAAAATTAAGACCAAAGTACATCCCTTGGTTGTACAGGGAATAAGGTCTTTGTCATAATAATATAAACAGTCTTTATAATGTAAGCAAGTTTATTCATCTTTTATTTCTAGAATTAATCTAGAGCTAAAGCATAAACATCATTGACTTTGACAATATAAAACTTAACGTATATAAATGACAGAACCAGGGTTATGGAAGAGGGAAAGGGAATGAAGGGAAGATTGCAGACACTAATTTTTCATCATACAATGAGGAGAATCAAAAGATATTGCCTCGCCTGGTCTATGGTTGAATGTGGATCTATGAACCAGGAGGTCACAGTTCCATTCCAGGTCAGGGCACATGCCTGGATTGTGGACTCAATCCCACAGTGCGGGGCATGTAGGAGGCAGCCAATCAATGATTCCCTCTCTTTATTGATGTTTCTATCTCTCTCTCCCCTTCCCTTCATCTCTGAAATCATTAAAAAATAATTTTTTTAAAAAAGCACTGCTGGTGGGAATACAGACTGGTGCAGCCACTGTGGAGAACAGTATGGAGTTTCCTCAAAAAACTGAAAATGGAACTCCCATTTGACCCAGTGATCCCACTCCTAGGAATATAGCCTAAGAAACTGGGAACACCAATAAGAAAGGATATATGCACCCCTATGTTCATAGCAGCACAATTTACAATAGCTAAGATCTGGAAACAGCCTAGGTGCCCATCAGCAGATGACTGGATCAGAAAACTATGGTACATCTACACAATGGAATACTATGCTGCCATAAAAAAGAAGGAATTCTTACCATTTGCAGCAACCTGGATGGAATTGGAGAACATTATGCTGAGTGAAATAAGCCAGTCAATGAAAGAAAAATACCACATGATCTCACTCATTTATGGATAATAAAGAACATTATAAACTGTTGAACAAAAAGATAGATACAGAGGCAGTAAAGCATCAAACAGTCTGTCAAATTACAGCAGGAAGGTTAGGGAGAGGTGGGGAAGATAAGAGATCAACCCAAGGACTTGTATGCATGCATATAAGCATAACCAATGGACGCAAAACTCTGGGGGGTGAGGGCATATATGGGAGTGGGGTGAGGGGGGGCAATGGTAAGATATGTACACATATAATACCTTAATAATAATAAAAAAAGATATTGCCTCTATTTGATAGAACAAGAAATAAAGGCATGGCCCTCTATGATCTATTCTCTGTCTACCTTCTTAATCTAGTCTTAAACCCCCTCACAGTGCCTCCTATTAACTTTATTGACTCCCTTCAGTGCCTCAGATGTCTTCGCTGTCTGCTCAAGCATGAGTCATTGGCAGTCGGAATGCTCCGTGCTCTTTTTTGCTCATTTAACATCTTCATCATCCAGATCTCACTTCAAGCATCACTTCCTCAGGGAAGCCTTCCCTCACTCTCCACATTAGATCAGGTTACCCTGTTAAATAGCAGTATAGTGCACTGCACCTTCTTTTTCATTGCTCTGATCATAGTAACTCGGGTATGTGTATCGGTCATGTTTGCCACAATAATTCTGCGTAATAACCATCACCAAAGTAGTATGCAACAATAAATATTTGTTCTCAAATGTCTGTGGGCCTTTTAGGAAGTTCAACTGATGTGAGTTTGGCTTGGTGGGACTCACTCATGCATATGTGTCAGCTGCAGGTCAGGTAGACAGGTTTGCTGACCTTGGTTGGACTCTCTCCAGTGTGGGGCATTGGCTGGGATAGTCTTTTTCTAACAGGTTAACCCAGAATTGTTCTTAGTGCCAGCTTCCCAAGAGAATAAGTAGATAGACACAAGGCCTGTGGAAAGCTGGACTGAGAACTGGCACACCAGCACTTTTGCCTCATTCTATTGGCTAAAGCAAATGCACGGTTAACTCAGATAGGCTTTACCTATTGTAGGGAGGACTGCAAAGTTAAATTACAAAGGGAATAGATATGGGAAGGGAAGGGTGGGAACTGGGGCCATTTGCTTGTCTTTTTTGTTGTGTTAAATTACATATAACATAAACTTTACCATCTTAACAATTTTAAGTGTACAGTTCAATGGTATTAAATACATTCACAATGTTTTGTAGCCATCACCACCATTCATCCCCATAACTCTTTTTAGCTTGTAAAACTGAAACTCTTTACCTATTAAACAATGATCCCCCTCCACTCCCCTGTCCCTGGCAACCACAATTATACTTTCTGTCTTTATGATTTAGACGACTCTAAGTACCTCATATCATTGGAATTATAGTATTTGTGTTTTTGTGACTAGTGTACTACACTTAGTTTAATGTGTTCAAGTTTAGTCCATGTTGTAGCATCTGTCAGAATTTCCTTCCTTTATAAGGCTGAATAATATTCCATTTTATGTATATAACATGTTTTGCTATCCATTCATTCGTGGATGGACAGTGAAGTTGCTTCCACTTTTGACTATGGTGAGTAATGCTACTATAAATGTGTGTACAAATGTCTCTTTAAGACCCCACTTTCAAATCTTATGGGTCTATACCTGGAAGTGAAATTGCTGGGTTATATGGTAATTCTATTTTTAATTCTTTGAGGAACCTCCATACTGTTTCCACAGCAGCTGTACCAATTTAGCTTCGGAACTGGGCCTATTTTTGCAATCTATCTACTACAAGGTTATTTATTTCATTAGTGCCTGTTTCTCCCAGGAGACTATAAAGCACTATAAGGGCAGGAATTATGTTTTGTTTGTTCACTATTTTATCTTCAATGGCTACCACAAGTGCCTGGCATATAATAGTTACTCAATAACTATTTTAAATCTGTGCCTGATAACTTTAATATCTGAGCTCCTGTATATCTATTGTCTGTTTTTTATGGATATCCGTCATATTATCATGTTTGCACATATGCCTGGTTTAACTTTTTTGAGTTGATGTTGGTTGTATTAGAAAAATTGTTTGTAGGCATAACTTGAGGTCTCAGATGATGATAACTCCCACTAGATATTTATGTTTGCTTTTGCTTAATGTTAGTGGGTGGGGGAGGTTGGGAAGGGGAACACTAAAAATCCAGCTGCAGGAACTGAGATTTTTCTGGGTCAGGAAGAGGAGTGGAAGCTGGGCTACAGCAGCCTGGGCCAGAGCTGGTTGAGCTCTTGGATATAACCGGCTATTTTTAATATGCCCAGCTTTTCTCAGTGTCTTTAGCAAGAGGACTGACCCTCTATTACTGGAGGTGAAAATTCTCCCTCAATAAATATTTGTTCAATGAGACACTGGAAAAATCTAATGGTCTTCATTCTTGGCCTTTTTGCAATATTTAATACTTTGGGAGAAATGAAAACGTTGCAATTTTTCAAAGATGCCTGCAGCTGTTTCTACATTCTAGGGGTGGCAGCAAGATTCATCTTTGGGAGAATCTTTTGTTTGGGAAAATGCTTTAATGAGCCTCTTAAGTATGCAAAGGTGAGGCCGAGAAATTAGTCTGGAAGGGGAGGTCCATACAGTGAACTACACTGAGAGAAAATGTAAAATGGACCTGGTGTGCAGAAGTTGTAATGATGCAACCGAAAGTTTTGCTTGCTTGGGTGGGAGTAAAGGGGGCTGGGGGACCCAGGACTTGGGGGAAAGAGGTCCTGAGTTTAGCAGAGTCTGCCAGAGGAAGAGCTTACAACACCCTGTGAGGGGCACAGGTAATCCCCTGCTCTAATTCAAGTCTCTGCTTCTGTGTCATTTCTGCAGCTTGGTGTCTGTGGTACTGAGCTGGTCCGCAACTGGGACAGCATCTCATTGCACAAGCCTAGAGCTGCAGTTTAGAGCTGGCAGCTGTGAATGGCGCCCAATGGTGCCTCATTGACAACTCCTGTCACTCCCTCTGTATCCAATTGTTCCCTCATCCCTGGTCATTTGATTCCTTAAGTAACTCAATTCTCTCCCCTCCTTTCCAGCCCATGGCTCCTGCCCTTCAGGCCTCACAGATCTGACCTGGACAGTTGCAATAGCCTTAAGCCAACCTCCATATTTGTCCGCTATAGCTCATCATCACAGCTACTAAGGTGATTTTTCCAAAGAACAGATCTGGTTGCAAGCTTTCCTATGCAGAATCTTCTGCTACAGGGTAAACTCTCAGCTCCAGCAGATGGCAGGCAATGCTCTCCACCATTCAGCCCTAACAGCTTTCCTTCCCCCTATGTCATGTGCTCAGGGCCCACGATGGCAGAGTGTTTGGATGAAGGGCACAACCCGGGAAGGTTTGAATACCAGCTGTCACTAATTAACAGTGGTCATGAGTAAGTGACCCAGTCTCACCTGTGCATAGGCTGTTGCGAGGATTCAGTGAGCCGGCATGTCTAAAATCTAAGAACAGTGCCTGAGGATGGTGCTACATAATACTGTGTACTTGTACTATCATCATTCTATTATTCCCAAACATTCCTACTTCCTATTGTTTGTGCTCTTTCCCCTCCACCACCTCCACCCCAATGTCCTTCCCCTCTCGTATGCCTGACAAATTCCTATTCACCTTCCCAGGCTCTGTCACCTCCTCCATGAAGCTATTTCTGGTCCTTGATGGCCCTCTACATCCTCCTAGGAGCATTCTGACACTCCTCATTTGGCATCACATGTCTGTCTCCCCATCAGGTTCTGGGCTATAGGTGAACAGGTTCCCCCACCTTATTCTCTCTTTCCCTCTTGCCCAGCACATAGTAGATATGCAATAAATATTTCTCAAATTAAAGTCCATCTGCCATCCTACATTGTCGTATGGTCAAAATGGGACCATGTCTCAGTCATCTTTGTGCTCCTCGGTTCTTAATCTTGCACATTAAATTTCTTCCTCTATCCACTGCCAACACCCTTCAACCAACCCTGTAAGAGCCCCATATTGCCAAGCAGTGTCTGAATAATTATAATTTTAGACATTGCTTCGTGCCTGGTGTATGTTGGAACAGGTCATTGTTTGACCTGTCGGCCACTCTTGCTATTTACCAACCCTCATGTTCTTTTGCCAATAGCTTGCAACCATAGGCAGAGAATTCAGAGAGTGTTTGGAGAGTTGACGCAAGGAGAAAATGGGCAGCTTATGTTGTGACCCCAGTCCCCATAGAATGCCTATGTGCCTATGATTTATTCAAATAGGGTCTGGGTTAGCAAGAGTCTGGAGAATTGGATGGGGGCATGGAAGGAGAGCCAAATGGTCTTTGGCAACAGAAAGCTTCATTGCAAAGGAAAACATCCACTTAAATAAAAGATGAAGCAAATCAGTATGCCAACTTTTTGACCTTGGATATTTCTTATTTCATTATATACTGGCATTAAAGTACTATGTATGATCTCAAAAGGATGGTTAAGGATATCCATTTCTCATACATGTTCTTAGTGTTATTGAAACTGAGGAGAGAGATACGTTCAGTGGACATTAAAAATAATAATTGCTTTGTCCTGCCAAATGGCCTGACTGTACCACTAAGTCAACCCCATCAGTGAGTCCATGGAAGGCACGATACCCACCGCCCTCCCCGCCGCCCCCCCCCCCCCCCCCCCCCCCCCCCCCCGCTTTCCCAGGAGATGACTTACTGCTGCTGACCAGAATCGGCCCATGTTTTCTATCACCTAAGATTCAGAAGACTGATTACCCTGGGTTTTCTTAAAACCAATAGCTCAATATTTCAAACTTCTCTTACCTTCATAGGAACTGGATAGGGAAGAAGTGGGGTGTTTTGAAAAGTCATTCATTAAAGAGAAACAGGCACGAGGAGAGGCCATGGAGAAAGAAGAGCTGAGTGCTCACCAGCTTGAGAGGACATGGATTTTAGAATAGTCACTCCATTCCTGGGGCTGGTCCTCTACGGGGGACACTCCTGCCTGAGCACTGGCTCCAAAGTGGGCTTTCAGTGGACTTTTTTCCTGTGGGTGCTCAGAGGTTCTGGAATACAGGATTAACGAAACAGAAGATGGCTCATGTAATGGTGGCTTCCGCCTGAACCGGGGAAATATTTTAGGAACCCCTCACACTTTAGCAACAAGGTCTACAATCGTAGGAGCCTTGGGGTTATGCTCCTCCGTCTTCCTTAATTATTAAGCAGAGCCACCAGTGGTTCTCCCCTCCCTTTGTCTTACAATGTCCCCACGGCATACACAAGGAACAAGGAGCTCTGGGAAGAGTTGTGAGGTTCCTGGGGGCAGGGAGGGAGGGACAACTTCCTATTGTAAACGTGTGTGTGTTTTTTTAATTTCCTGAATTTTGTGCCAGGTGACTACAATTATATTCAAAGAATAACTACAATTATAAATAGAATGCCCATACCCTTGGCCTTGTGAGCAGTTCTGGGAAAGGCGCATGCCCCGAGCTGGGCACTGTCCCAGTGTTTCCTGGAGCCCAGGAGAGACTGCCTCGGGATGGCCAGCAGCAAGCGAGTGAGGGCCACACAAGCCTGGGCTGCCATGGAGAGTTCCCACTGGAGAAGGACGCCGACACTGCGTCTCCACAGCAACGGTGGAGGCCCTCCCTCTATCCTCCCTCGCACTTTTCAGTTGCACGAACCTTTCCTGCTTTACAAATAAATACATGAAATCCGTCTATGTTACAACGAACTGAAGAAAACCCCTGAGCCAGGACAAGGGCTGTCTGCACAAGCTCCTGGAAGACTCAAGGTGAAGGAAGCAGAGTGGCAGGATGGTTAGGAGTTTTGAAATCAGGGGCACCTAGAACTAAATCCTGGTCTGATCAATGCCTAGACTCAGGATTGGGCAAATTACCAGACTTGCCAGAACCTCCATGTCTTCCATTACAAGCTGGGGCTGATAATGGTCATCCCCTGCAGTGTAAGCTCCATGAGGACAGGGACTTGTCTCTGTTGTTTCCTGCTGTAACTTGGCCTGGGCAGGGCTGGTACAGATAGGTGCTCACTGCATAGTTTTTAGGTGAATGGTGAGTGATAACTATCTCATAGGACTATTGTGAGGACTAAACAAGAAAACACAAGTCAGATTAGCAGAGCATCGGGCTCTTGTTGAACACAAATGTGATCTTTTATTGTCATTAATTTGGATAACAACGTGTCAAGATTACTTTCTTTTCCTTTTGTATTTTTTAACTTGTTATTGAAGTACAGCATATATATATATACATGAAAACACAAAATTATTTGAATATTTGAGCTCCACCCCACTTTGTCCAAGGCCCTGCTGCCTGATCATCCCTCTCACAACATACTATTCCTGTCCATCAGTGCAGGGATCACATCTAATTGGTCAGTTAAATGGAGGCCAGTTGGCTGCACTGCTCCTACTTAGAAACCTTGAAATACCAGCAACAGCCACCTGGAGAGTCTGGTCAAGAGATATGTCAATGTAGACATTAGGTCAAGGACACATCTTAGCTCTAGGGCCTTCTGTGGTTTCTGAGTGCTGATGGCAAATGTAGCCACAAAGTTAATGGTTTTCTCATCTCCTCTCTTTAATGGGTGTCCTGCCTTTCATAATGATGGTGCCAAGAGCTACTAGACAATAGCCCTCGCCAGGTAGCTCAGTTGGTTAGAGTGTTTTCCCAACACACCAACGTTGCAGTCAGGGCACATACAAGAATCAACCAGTGAATGCATGAATAAATAGAACAACAAGTACATGTTTCTCCTTCTTCTTCTTCTTCTTCTTCTTCTTCTTCTTCTTCTTCTTCTTCTTCTTCTTCTCTCTCTCTCTCTCTCTCTCTCTCTCTCTCTCTCTCTCTCTCTCTCTCCCCCCCCTCCTCTTCCTTCCTCTCTCTAAAATAAAAAATAAAAATTTTTGAATAAAATACCAAATAGATAGAGATAAACTAGGGAGTGGTCTTTTGATGTACTTAATCATTCATTTATTTGTTGGACATTTGCTTTACACAGTGTTATCACTGAGTTACAAGATAAGGATGAAACCATAAACAAGCTATGGTCCCTGCCTCGTAGAATTAATAGAATTAACATGTATAATGACTGTTATAAAAGGGGAAGTCTGGAGTTCTTTGTAAATACAGGGTAGCCCAAAAAAATGTATATGCTCTTTGAATGATTATAAAGTCAATGTTTATTAACACACATTTTGTTTGCGAAGTTTAATAGAATCTACAGAAATGAATAATATTTTTTGTCAATGCCTGTTTTCAAACTGATGACCGTTCTGGTCTAGGCACTGCCCCTAATGTGAAGCAATGGAATCTTAAACATCAAGAATCAGCCCTACAGCAAAATATCAGACATATGTTGTAGCAATATCTTTACCAATACAGCTCCTAGGACAATGGAAACTAAGGAGAAAATAAACAAACGGGACTACATCAAAATAACAAGTTTCTGCACAGCAAACGAAACCATCAAAAAAACAACAAGAAAGCTCACTGAATGGGAGAACACATTTGCCAATGTTATATCCGATAATGGTTTAATCTCCAAAATTTATAGGGAACTCATACAACTTAACAAAAGGAAGATAAACAATCCAATCAAAAAATGGGCAATGGACCTAAATAGACATTTCAAGAGGACATACAGAAGGCCAAGAGACATATGAAAACATGCTCAAAGTCACTAATCATCCGAGAGATGCAAATCAAAACGACAATGAGGTACCATCTCACACCTGTCAGAATGGCTATCATCAACAAATCATCAAACGACAAGTGCTGGTGAGGATGTGGAGAAAAAGGAACCCTCGTGTATTGCTGGTGGGAATGCAGACTGGTGCAGCCACTGTGGAAGACAGTATATGGAGTTTCCTCAAAAAATTAAAAATGGAACTCCCATTTGACCCAGTAATTCCACTTCTAGGACTATATCCTAAGAAATCAGAAACACCAATCAGAAAGGATATGTGCACCCCTATGTTTATAGCAGCACAATTTACAATAGCTAAGATTTGGAAACAGCCTAAGTGCCCATCAGCAGGTGAGTGGATTAGAAAACTGTGGTACATCTACACAATGGAATACTATGCTGCTGTAAAAAAGAAGGAACTCTTACCATTTGCAACAGCATAGATGGATCTGGAGAGCATTATGCTAAGTGAAATAAGCCAGTCGGAGAAAGATAAATATCACATGATCTCACTCATTTGTGGAATATAATGAACAACATAAACTGATGAACAAAAATAGAGCCAGAGAAAAAAATATTTTAGAATATAGTAGAAGTAATCCTGTTATTTGCAGATTTCTAATATTTCCTAAAACTTTTTTAATATTATACTATGTTAGCACAGTTTTGGTACAATTATTATATTTAAAATCTATTTTTTCTTGACATAATAATGCTTATTGCATGTAATATTACTATATTTAAAATTGGTTTTCTTAAAATATTAGTGTTTATTGCATGTAAATGGCTAATTTTGTATCTACAATCTGGTAATATATTTATTTTGTATATTGTAAAATAAATAAATAAATCAGCCCTAGCTGGTTTGGCTCAGTGGATAGAGCATCGGCCCGAGGACTAAAGGATCCGGGATTCAATTCTGGTCAAGGGCACATGCCCGGGTTGTGGGCTTGATCCCCAGTAGGGGGCGTGCAGGAGGCAGCCAATCAATTATTCTCTCTCATCATTGATGTTTCTATCTCTCTCTCCCACTCACTTCCTCTCTGAAATCAATAAATATATATATATTTTTAAAGAATCATTTTGTTCAGTATTTGTGTGCCCTCAATTCATCAACTGTTGCTGGTTTTGTACCGTAAACTTTATCTTTTATGTATCCCCATAAAAAAATGTCTAGTGGCACTTTAGGATAAATTATCTTTGTTCAAAGTTTAGTCTGGCTTCACCCATTATTTCAAATCAGTTAAACCTGAAAAGGAGTGAAAATTAAGTGAGTTATCAGCTGTTAAAGTATGTATACATTTTGGGGGGACACTCTCTATATAAAGGGGCAGCTAACTTTGTGGAATGAGGGTGGGGGTCAGGCAGGGCAATCCTGAAGTGTCGAGTTGTCCAAGCAGAGGCTGGCGTTCCGGGGCAGGTGAGGCTGCTCAGGGACCCCCTCTGCAATGAGTCTTCATCAGCCACCGTCCTCTGCTGTCAGCGACCCACATCGGAGCTGCACCAGGAAAATGCAAGACTCCCCTGAGGGCCTTGCAGGTCCCAAGTACAGAACACCCAAGGGCAGATTCTGTTCTGACTCTGAAGGGGAAGCCAGGACATTCCCATCTAAAGCCAATACTGCCTTACCTGCCCCAGCACTAGAGTCTCCAGTCTCCTGTGGCCAAAACTTCCGCAGTCTTCTCGGTCTATGATAAGTCTTCCAAGCTTTGTGGCTGAACGTGTAAAAATTCATCTGCAAAAAATGCTTCCTCTCCAAAGTCTGCCTTTCAGGACTAGGGTTGGCAAACTTGTTTTTATAAAGGGCTAGATGGTAACTAGTGTAGGCTTCATGGGCCACATGGGCCCGCTCACAGCTCCTCACTTAATACTGCGGTAGTACCAAAGCAGCCGTGGACAATTTGTGTACAAATGAACACAGCTGGCTCCAATAAAACTTTATTTACTAAAATGGCCACCAGATTCGCCCCACATGCCTAGTTTGTTGAATCCTGCTCTGGACTTGTTGTAGGCAGTGGGAACAGTATCAGGTGTTAGAACCATGGCGTCAGACTGGACCTGGGTTCAGCAACCTTGGTATTTGAGTTCTGGCTAGGAAAGGATTCAGAGCCAACACCCAAACTATAAGAGAACATTTATTTGGTACATCGCAGAGGTAGAAAAAGTAATTCCTAGAAGAAATGGGCTTAGGAAACAAGTTGTAGAGGTAAAGGAAGGACTCTTGGCGCTTGGGCATGAGAAAGCTAATGCTAATGTGCCTGGGGCAGAAGGGGGGAGGGGAGAGGGAAAGCATAGGGAAAGGGAAAGAAGTTGGCGTGCTCCAGGGAGGGAGAGTGCACTGGGTCCTCCATCCTAAGGGTTGTAAGGGAGGAGAACTTAGGGGAGATCCCAGGGGAAGATCTCAATAGAATATTCTGCAGCCTTCCAGGTATGTCTTTTCAGGGTCTAGGTCTCCACTGATTGATTGGCTGGCACTGGGTCGTTATCCAATGCAGCTCGTCCTTCTGTCAGCCTCACAGAGTGATTGGATCATAAAACCCTAATTGGGCAGGTCATGATGGGTAGACACGCCCCCGGGCCCAAACCTTCTTTAGTAAAATGTTTGTCTTTGCCTTAGGCAAGCCCTGCCCATTGTTTCTGTGCATCTAGGCTAACACACCAATAAAATGCCCTTTCAGATCCCTCCTCCTAATACCCTTTCAGACCAGGCCTTCTACAGCGTGAGAGCACATAATCTAAACTTTTCTGTAATCCAATCTCCTCCTTGATTTCTCCCATCTTGCTTTCTCCAATCTTCCTTAGTTCCCTCCTTAATTCCAAATGCATAAAATTAGCTGAAAAACTGTTATTCTCTGGAACATCTGAGATCTTGCTCCCCAGCATATGTCATCAATTTGGCTCAAATAAACTCCTATAAATATTCTCTACTGGTTTGGACATTTCTTCCGTTGACATACAGCACGTAGAACGAAGTCCTATCTGACTTTTTTTGCTGTTATAAAAGCTTGGACAGCTTAGAACTAATTCCCCCACTTCTGTTCTTGCCTCCTTCAACCCATTTGCCACTCGCCTGCCAGAGTATCTTATACAACACAAATCTGATCATGTCACGCCCCTGCTTACAGCCCAACAAAGGATACAGATGAGCAGCCCGGTGATTCCCCACTGCTCTCAGGATAAAGGCTCCCTGGGACAGTGGAGTTCCTACACATAGGCCATTCCCCACTGCTTCCTCACCAGGAAGCCCAATGTGCCTGGCCCAGGGGATGATGGGTCATGGTTGGTCTAAGCCAATCACAGCAATCCTAGGCCAATGATTGCTCTGGGTGGACTCGGGCACAGTTCTGGCCAATAAGACACAAGAAGAGATCTGCTGGGGACTTTGGGGAAAGTTTTTTGATAAGAGAAAGAATGTAAAAGAAAACTACACTTTTCTCTACTCTCAGAACACTTCTGACACCATGTGTGGGTTTTTCCACACCAAACAATTCTCCAATTCTCAATGGACACTGATTGCGTGTTCTACAATTTAACTCAATTCTGATACTAGTGGTCCAGGGTTGGCAGGTACCCCACAGGGTAAGGGTTTAATCCCACAAGACTGTCTCCCATTTCAGATTCAATCAAAGTCCCAGGTTGTCACCTGTACTTGTGATCAACCAGCTATGAATCAGGAGTTCTCACAGCCCCTCCTCAGGTTCGATAATTTGCTAGAATTGCTAACAGAACTCAGAGAAACACTATTTCACTGGTTTATTATGAAGGATATTAAGAATACAGATGAGCAGCCAGAAGAAGAGGTACATAGAACAAGGTATGGGAGGATGGGAGATGGGGCTGAGAGCTTCAAGCTTCTAATCATGGCTTGATCTTTCTGTTGACTCCTCAAGTTACCTCTATCACCAGTCATCTCATTAGCATGCCAAAGACACTCATTGCTCAGAGATTCCAAGAGTATTAGAAGTTCTTGAGTTATGAACCAGGGTCAAAGACCAAATATTAGAATACAAGATGCTCCTAGCACTCTTATCACTCAGAAAATGTACAAGGGTTTTAGGAGCTCTGTGCCAGGAGCCAGAGACAAAGACAAACATATTTCTCATTACACCATAGCACTAAGGAAACGGTCTGTCTGTAGCTCCTTTCTTTCTGCTTGGGAAACTGTCATATAAAAATGAGATTCCTGGAGCTATAACAACACACTGGCCCATAGTGCCCCCATGCTACACCTTCAGAGAAGGAAGTTGATCCAGAATCCCTTGGAACCTCTGAAGGATCCTAGGGTGATCTAAGAAAGTGGGGACCAAATTCAGCTCCTGATTGTGTAGGAAGCAGGAGATTGAATGGACACGTCCGGGTCTCCCTGGGTCATGGTGGACAGAAGCCTGCCTCTCCTCCCCTGTCACTGGTGCATGCACTTACCCTCCCAGGAGACAAATTTAGTGGTCGTCACCTGAAGCCAGTGGTCGTCCACTGATGGCAAGGCAGGCTCATGGCTAAGCACTGCTATGAAATTTCTGGTTGAGCTCACATGCAGAGCTGCAGGAGTACTTGGTTTTATTTACCCAGCTCAGTACCCAGATGGATTTTCAAGATGTTGAGCTCTTATGTATACAAATCATGCCGCCAAAGTTGCTATAAACCTCTGGGCAATTTGCAACATATCCTAGACCGGTCTTGGTTCTCCGGGGTCACCCTCCAAGGAGGCACTGCTGGGTCCTTGGAATGTGGTCAAAGAACTCAACAATCAAGGACTTTTCCAAATATGTACATGAGGTTGTGAAAGCTGTGCCTTCTCCCCGCCTTGGCCCAGCAGCCTGGGGCGCTCTACTGGGCAAAAGCCAAAGGAAGCTCATTTTTCTTTTCCTTTCTGCTGGGATAACACCTCTTTTTCAGACTGGCTTTAAAAGGAAGCAACTTTTGGAGAAACTGCAAGGAATCCTGCTGTTACAGAGAAGTTGGCCTCAAGGCACTTCGGTAGAGTTCTCTTTCTGGGTTCTCTGACTAGCCCTCACCTCCTTCCTTTGTGTTCCCCGGCTCCCAAGAAGGGAAGGCAAAAATCCTAACTGGGCTGAGATTTCCTGCTGGGACGGGAAGAAGTCTAATGGGAAGGGAAACGTACATGTTTGTGTGTGCACCCAGAATGAGGAAAGGCAAGTTGATGTTGAAAACACTGAGCAGTTACTACGTGTCCAGCCAGTCCTATGTGTTCTTTACTTAATAACCTATTTAATCATCACAACAACCCTATGAAATAAATGCTATTATCATCATCCCCACTATACAGATGTGGAAACTGAGGCAATGAGAGTTTAAGTTACTTGCCCAAAGACTACAAATTAGTAAGTGGCAGAGCTCTGATTCAGACCCAGCAGTCCCATTTAGAGCCCTCTAAGTCCTCTTAGGCGCACAGAGCCCTATGTGGTCAGGCCCCTGCACCCCACCCTGGGCCTGCTGACTGTTTCAGGTCCCATGTTTGGCATTAGCTGCTTCCCCTGCACAAATTGCTTTTCCTCGTCTTCCTCCCTCACACCTTCCCCCTGGCATTACTTCCTCAGGTGAACCCTCCCTAACCTCTGACCCATGACCCCTGGCCCTTGAACATCTCCAGCTCGTCCTCTCGTCTGCCATACCACTTCCCTTGTCAGTGTGTGATCACGCTGATTGGGTGATTCTTTAATTTAAATATTTGTCCCTTCTCTGCATCAACACTACTGGAAATACAGTATGAGGCACATATTTTAGGTTTCCTAGTAGCCATATTTAAAGAAATAAAAAGGAACTGGTGAAATTAATTTTAATACTCTATTAATTTAGCCCAACATATCCAAAATAGTCTCATTTCTACATGTAAGCAACATGAAAATTATTAAGGACATATCTTACATGATGCTCCTCATACCAAGTCTTTAGAATCCACCGCAGCACATCTCAGCTCAGACCAGCTGCATTCCAAAGTGTTCGGTGCGCACAAGTGACTTGTGGTTTCCGTATTGGCCAGGTCTCGTCCAATCTCCTGCCTCAGGGAGGTCAAATGTGGCCTTTTCACAGGGATGCAACTGAGATTCAAAGAGGTTATTGGGGAGGCTCTCAATCAAGGGTGATTTCTCTCCAGGGACATAGGGCAACATCTGGAGACAGTTTTGATTGTCATGATTTTGATGGGAAAGGGTGGCAAATGCTCTTAGCATCTATGGGGTGGAGGCCATGATGCTACTAAAAAGTCCTACAAAGCACAGGACAGCCCCTTACAATAAAGAATGATTCAGCCAAAGATGCCAGTAGTGCCCAGGATTAGACGAAGGACTCTGGGGCTCACGCATGCACTCATGGAGTCATTCCTCATCCCCTCCTTCTTCCAGGGCTTGTTCCTTCTGTTGTCTACCCTGGTAGCTGGGCCAATTTGAGACCCAACACCTGGGTTCGTGCTGAGCCTGGCTTTATCCATCAGTCCAGCAGGTCCTTCCCAATGGACTGTCAATCAGGAGAGGGGACATGCCCACATCTGCCTCCTGGGAGGGGTAAGGTAGCAAATGGCATTTGCTTGGGTTTGTGGCCTCCCCAGCCCCAGCCCCATGCATGCACACCAAGAGGCTGGAAGGTGGGATCCAGCAGTGATTTCTACTGCAAACCATTTCCTAGCAACCTTAAAAATTCTCACTTGAGTTTGTGAGAAGAGAGCAAGAGCCCCAGACTGTGAACAGAGGCATTGTCTCAGCCTAGCCCTGCCTGCCTGCTGAGTTTGCCTCCACTGGAGACAAGCTGGAATATGCATGAGGCAGCCCCGTGTCCCCGGGGAGCTTGACAGTGATGAGCACACAGCCTGGGGCAGAGAAAACACCCAGGGCCCTGCCCTCGGAGGCTCCCCTCCCCTCCCTTAGTTCTGAGCCCAGGAGGCTGGGGCTGCCAACTGACTGTATCGCTGAAACACATCAATCCTTCAGCCCCTCCCACACGCCCATCATGTGAGAAGGAGGTTTAAGGAACACAGCCGCAGAGAACTTCCTAAAAGGGCCAGGACAACACATTGTAAAGCAGGGGAAACCAGATTGAGATTTAATAGGATTTCCCCAAGCCTCCCCCACATGTCAGCTGAGCAGGCCCCATGCACTCTGGGGGGGACACTTGCACAGATTACCCAGGTGCTGAGGAAACAAAGGGAAAGTACCTAGTACAGGGCCTGGCCTTTATTGGAGATCTAACTTTTAAAAGTCATTCCTTAATAGGCAGCAACCTAGAGGAGCCTGAGTTGAACCTCTAAGAGTGCCCAAAGCCCTCAATCTTCACACAGGAATTTTGTTTCTGACTGTTTTATTGAGGTACTAGAGGCCTGGTGCATGAAATTTGTGCACAGGGGGACCCTCAGCCCAGCCTGCACCCTCTCTAATCTGGGACCCCTCGGGGGATGTCCGACTGCCTCTGGCAATCTGGGACCACTGACTCCTAACTGCTCGCCTGCCTGCCTGCCTGCCTGCCTGATCACCCCTAACCCCTCTGCCTGCCAGCCTGATCGTCCCTAACCACCTCTGCCTGCCTGCCTGCCTGATCACCCCTAACCGCTTCTGCCTCGTCCCACACCCAGGACTCAGGATTCCCTCCTCCAGCCAGTTGCAGGCACCTGGGACCAGGGCTTCCTTCCCTCTGGCCGGCCGCAGGCACCCAAGACCCAGGCTGGCTTTGTCCAGGTGGGCTGCAGCCACAGGCACCCAGGACCACAGGATGGGTGGCTTGTCCCTCTCCCGGGCCACAGGCGCAGGCACAGCCACTGGCGCCCAGGACCACAGGGCAGGAGGCTTATCCCTCTCCCGGGCCGCAGCCCCAGGCACTGGCCCCCGGGACCGTGGGGCGGGCGGCTTGTCCCTCTCCCAGGCCACAGCCTGGCTGGTCCCCATTCCTCTCTCTCAAGCTCATTTGTGCCTGGCTGGTCCCCATTCCTCTCTCCCCAGTATTGAGTGTCTAAGCTGTTACAGCGTGAGGGCGTGATGACCATTTGCATATTAGCTCTTTATTATCTTACCTAATAATAGAGAAACATGTAAATTGACCATACCTCCACTATGCCCACAGCCAATCAAAGTGAGTATGCAAATTAACCCAACAAAGATGGCGGTTAATTTGCATACATACCTGGGTCCCAAGAACCTCTTCAGCACCCAGGCAGAGGCTTACAGGTGGAGGCTTTAGCCTTGGGCAGGGACTGAGCCTGTGATCGGAGGTGTGGATGGGGGAACCCCTTCCCAAGCCTAAAGCCTGGGGCGGAGGCTTTAGCCTTGGGCAGGGACTGAGCGTGGGATCGGAGGGAAGGGGATAAAATCAATGGAAATATATCCTCAGTTGAGGATAAAAAGAAAAATAAAGAAAGAAATGTCATAGCCTATGAAAGACACATCTTGAAAATGCTTAAAGAAAGTTGTCATTTTTTCTTGGTGAAGGGACTGGAGTCCATGTTGATGAAAATACCTTGGCGGCTGCGGTGACTGGCAGTGGCTGCAGCAGCAGGGTGATGGCGCTGGCACCTTCCCCTGATCAGCACGGTTGCCTCCCGAAAAGGGAGGCCAGACTGCAGCTTAGGCCCGCTCCCAATGGATGTCCATCAGTAGGACATCCCTGAGGGCTCCCAGTATGTGAGAGGGGGCAGGCTGGGCTGAGGGACCCCTCCCTGGTGCACGAATTTCGGGCACCGGGCCCCTAGTATAGGATAATTGACATACAAAAATGGAAGCTATCTAAAGCCTACAATTTGGTAAATTTTGACAAATGTATACACCTGTGAAATCATTGCCACCCTCTAGGTGAACATATCCATCTCTCCTAAAGTTTCCTTATGCCCCTTTGACATTTCCCCCCACTTGCCCCACCCCCAGGCAACCAATGATCTGCTTTCTGCTGTTATGGATTCATTGGCATTCCTATAATTTTATATAAATAGGATCATAGAGATTGACTCATTTTTTTATCTGGCCTCTTTCACTCAGCCTAGAGGTGTGTTCCTTTTCAATGCTGAGTAGTATTCCATTGTATGGCTATACCAAGAGCTATTTATCCATTCACTTGATAGGCTGTTTAAAATAAAGCTGCTGCTGCCCTAACCGGTTTAGCTCAGTGGATAGAGCGTCGGCATGCGGACTGAAGGGTCCCAGGTTCGATTCTGGTCAAGGGCATGTACCTTGATTGCGGGCACATCCCCAGTGGGAGGTGTGCAGGAGGCAGCTGATCGATGTTTCTCTCTCATCGATGTTTCTTTTTTTTTTTTTTTTTAATGTATTTTATTGATTTTTTACAGAGAGGAAGGGAGAGGGATAGAGAGTCAGAAACATCGATGGGAGAGAAACATCGATCAGCTGCCTCCTGCACACCTCCTACTGGGGATGTGCCTGCAACCAAGGTACATGCCCTTGACCGGAATCGAACCTGGGACCCTTTAGTCCGCAGGCCGACGCTCTATCCACTGAGCCAAACCGGTTAGGGCTCATCGATGTTTCTAACTCTCTATCCCTCTCCCTTCCTCTCTGAAAAAAATCAATAAAATATATTTTTTTAAAAATAAAATAAAATAGCCGAAACCGGTTTGGCTCAGTGGATAGAGCGTCGGCCTGCGGACTGAAGGGTCCCGGGTTCGATTCCGGTCAAGGGCACGTACCTTGGTTGCGGGCACATCCCCAGTGGGAGGTGTGCAGGAGGCAGCTGATCGATGGTTCTCTCTCATCGCTGTTTCTAACTCTCTATCTCTCTCCCTTCCTCTCTGTAAAAAATCAATAAAATATATTTTAAAAATGTTTTTTTAAAAATAATAATAAATAAAATAAAATAAAGCTGCTGTGAACGTTCATGTACAAGTTTTCCCATGGATGTGTGCTTTCATTTCTCTTGGACAAATAGCTAGGAGTATTTACAACGCATGGCTGGGATCATAAGGTAGATATAAATTTAAATTTTTAAGAAATTGCCAAACTTTTACACAATGATTGTACCTTTTTATGTCTGTTTGCTCCACATCCTTGCCAATGCTTGGTGTAGTCAGTCTTTTTAATTTTAGCTATTCTAGTGGGTGTAAGGTGGTATCTCAATGTGGTTTTCACTTGCATTAAAACCATGACAATTGATGTTGAGCATTTTGACATGTGCATATTTGCCATCCATTTATCTCCTTTGTTCAAATCTACTCATTTTTAAAAATTGAGTCATTTTTCTTACTATTGCCTTTTGAGAGTTTATATAACCTAGATTCAAATCTTTTATTGATAGTTGATTTGCAAATATTTTCTCCCACTCTGTTACTTATCTTTTTATTCTCTTAACAGTGTCTTTTGAAAAAGAAGAGTTCTTCATTTGAATTTGAAAAATACTCACCTTATTGCGAGGTGGTTTCACAGATGTTGGGGATCCATTAGAACTGCTCTGCTAGATGTAAAGAATGGGTTCTCTCACCCCAAACCAAACTGCCCTCCGCCCCTGCAGCCATATGGCCTCTCCTGAGAGATTCCCAGGGGAAACCTACCTGTGCCTTGCTTTCCTTACCTGGGAAATGGAGGTACTAACAATACTCACTTCGTAAGATTGATGTAGAATTAAATTTGTTCATACACCTGAAGCTCCTACAACAGTCTGGCCCTTAGCGCTACTGAAGTGTTACCTAGTATTACCATTTCACACTAAGTATTTCCAGGCAGGCCAGAGACACCACCTTAGGGGGCAAAGTGCCTGGACAATTCTGGTTATTTTGTTTTGTTTTTTTGTAAACATTTATCTCTGTGCTAGTCCTGGGCTAAATGCTTTACCACAGTTACTCACCGAAACAACCCAAAGAATGAAGTGCAATCATTCTCCCCATTGTACCTGTGAGGACACGGAGACCCAGTGTGGTTAGGGAGTGGCTGAGCTACTAGTAGATTCAAACTCAGTTCTGTCTGGCCCCGAGCCTGTGCCCTAAACCAAAGGGCTCCTTGCCAACAAGTACAGCGGGTCATTCTTCAAATCAAGGTCTTCTGCCTCTGGCCGTGCCTGTCCAGTTGTTCTGGTGAGGGACTCAGCCCCACCACGGGACCTTGCTTCAAATGAGGGAACCTGCCCCAGGTGGATGCCCCTGCCCCGATGTGGCTCTTCTCTAAGCAGAAATGACACAGCTTCAAGGGCCACTTGGATCGTTACACATAGACCCAGAGACTCTTAGGAATGAGGAGGAACTTGCAGGGCCACCCAGTTCAGCTTTTTGCTAACACAAAACTCTCCCATCACCGAGGGGGAGCCAGGCAGCCTTTCTGCTCCTCCATCTCCAACTGTTAGACATCCTACCTGCCTCCACACAGCTTCCTGAGACCACGAAGGCTCACAGGAAATGGTGTGTGTGTGTGTGTGTGTGTGTGTGTGTGTGTGTGTGTGTGTTTTAATAAAGAGTATCACAGTGGAGGTTTCCTAGGGGCAGTGTTTGCCACCTGACACCTGTGGTCTGCCAGGAGATGCCACACCTGTCTCACACTGTGCTCCAGAGTGAGGGATCCTGGCTTCACCAGCTCCTGGCTGTGCCACCTTGGACATGTTATCTCTCAGAGCCTCAGATCTTTATATCTGCACCTCACAGAGGCATTGTGGGGATTGAGTGAATGAATGAACGTAAAACACTGGCAACTTCCTGCACAGAGTAAGTGCTCAGTCACTGCTAAGAGTTGATATGATGGTGACAATTTCCAGAAAGGTCACAACATCCCGACAGGCTTCCAAATCTTTTCCCAAATTGTGGTGAAAGGAGGACCGGAACAATTGGGGGATATATGTATCAATAACACCATGATTTTTAAATAGACTGGTCAGGACACATATCCATAAACGCTGCGCCTTCAAACGGACTGCCTGTGGGTGTTCAAATTTTCAGCCACTGTAGATTCCTGTGCCACTTCTTCAGGAGCCCCAGGAGTGGCGAGTCTTCAAGGGAAGGAGGTTGGACACTAAGCTGGGGTACCATTTGGGGTTCAATAAGGTGTAAAAGAACCACCACAGAACTAGCTTTCTTCAATTATTGTACTGAGCAATGGAAACATTGGAATATGTGGTACATGTCACTCCTTTGAAGTTGAGTAGCTATTTCGATATATTCATTCTGATCTTTTTTCTCAATATTATTTCCATGACTTTTTGATTCACTCATTCCAAAAGCATATCCTGCCTTTCAGCCAGACTACTGTCTTCTAGTAATTCACCAAAATGGCAAACCCGAAAGGAAAGAGGAAGGATCCTGCTGTGTATGCTCTAGGCCTTTGAGGAAATATGGAATTGTTCCATGCATGGATTTGTTACATGCAAGTCTACAAGGAAGGGGAGACTGTAGGCATCCAGGGGATGGGACTGTTCAGAAAGGAAGACACTCTAAGTGTCACTGTGGCCGAACTGGAAGAGTTCACAGTGCAGCCCAGCATGCTCAGCTAGATAGCTCTGCTGATCTTGCTAGGCTCAGCCACAGGGCATGGGCTACTGGCTGAAGGCTGCCCCGGGTGCGGGGGGGGGGGGGGGGGAGACCCTCGGCTGCACAATGGGGAGACTTAGTTCACTGCGTGTGTCTCCTCTCCTCCAGCAGAGCAGTCGGGAATGCTCATATGGAGACAGCAGAGATGCAAACAAGTAAGCAGAAACATGGAGGATTTCTTAAGACTTTGGCTTGGAACTGGCACACCCTCACTTCTGCCTCATCTTCTTGGCCAAAGCAATGGGGTATATGCTTCACCTTTAAGGAGGAACCCTGAGTTCCCATGACAATGGGCACTGATGCAGGGAGGGACAGGAAGTGGAACCATTTAACCCACCTAGTCTATCATGGCCCCTCTCCTGAACCTATTGATTTGGGGACCTTGGCTCCTTCCATCTTGTGATGGAGCCAACCCCCAAAGCTTTGTCATCATCTGAAACCAATCAGTAAAAGGGGAAGCAAGGATGGAGGCAGCATACAGCCTCTGAAGGGCCTTGAACTGCATGTGGCCCGCACCACTGCCTCTCACCTTCCGGCGATGAAGGCCAGTTATGTGACCTCGCCTCGCTGCAAGTCCCCAGCCAGACACTGCTCTCCAGTCCTGTCTGCGTAGTATGGGAGGGGAGAGGGAACCTTGATGGACACCAGCCATCTCTGCCACAGGAAGTGACTCACCACTGTGCTACCCTAAATTCCTAAGGGGATGAGGATTGTAAAAACGCCCTGCCTCATAGCACTGCCCCAGGTAGAAGTGATGGCGATCCCTCTAATAGCCCAGGTCACCCAGCCAGATCTTCCACAGGGGCCAAGAGAGCAGCTTCCGCATCAGGCATTGACCTACCAGCGCTGCAGTGGGGCTAGTCTTTGCAGGTCCTAGTGCAGCAGGTGGAGAGATAGAGACTAGATACATTACACTGTCCCCGGCTCCAGCTAGACTCCAGAAGCCACACCCAAGCTCCCGGTGGGGCTTATGTGAGGCGACCCACCTCCTCCGCAGCAACTGCCCTCCCCCACAAAGAGACTGCCACGCAAGCTCTGGGGACACCCAGCCAGCATCAAGCTCCAGGGCTCAGCCACCAGGGCGGGAGGAATCCCTGCGCCCTCTGCCTGCTCCCTCTCTGACTGATGGCCCAGGAGCATGCGCCTCTGAAAAGCAGCGGGTCGGCTTGCCAGGCCTCTTTCCAGAAAGCCAAGACAGGAAGTGAATACCAACGAGCCCCAAGGCGGTGAGGAGGGGGATGCAATTAGAGCAAATTCTGCTTACAGTTCAGATGTAATATTTGGAAGGGATAATCCTGAAATAAGAGATTGCCTGATTTCTCTCCCAAGCCTGTGAATGGTTCATTAGCTCCTATTTGACATCTGATGGTTGAGTCTGATTGGCTTTATTGTGGAATTGGACTTCAAGAAGTCCCCAAGACAGAGCAATCAAGTTTCACAATGATCCCCAACTGCAAATTTAACAACATAAATGGCAGCTGCGCCTTGGACTTCAATCCCACGCATGCTGCAGGGGAATTTGTATTTCGTCCCCACTGAATGAACCTCACTCCTGCTCGGCACAGCGGGCCCCTGACTCAGCAGCTAGGATTTCCTTGGCAGTTCAGCCGGGGTGCTGCACACAAAGAACCCCCAGACCGGAGCGTCGTAAAGATGAGCGTGTCCCCGTCTCGCGTGGGCCACTGAGGCCCTGGAGGAGTGCGAGATGGAGGGCATGTCCTGGCTGGGATGCAGGCTAACTGTACAGAAGGGTCATTTGCACCCAAAACAGAAATGATAGAGGCGGCAGGTGCTCGGTTCCTTGATGCGAGAGAGAGCATAGGGGCTGCGGAGTTCCCAAGTAGAGGAGAGCAGGACGGACCATGGTCATGCCTGGCTTCCTGGAAGAAGGGGCTTGAGCAGGACATAGGAGAGGGCAGGGGAGGCATCCCGGGCACGAGATGTGAGCAAAGGGCTGGAGGAGCCCGAGGGGTCCCCCACTTCCTTGCTGGAGGCAGGCAGTGCCTCCTCGGGGTTCCT
Source organism: Cnephaeus nilssonii (assembly GCF_951640355.1). Taxonomy (NCBI): domain Eukaryota; kingdom Metazoa; phylum Chordata; class Mammalia; order Chiroptera; family Vespertilionidae; genus Cnephaeus; species Cnephaeus nilssonii. The sequence goes on from NC_137078.1 coordinate 73,938,491, forward strand.
GACACACAGCACTGTCCTCGTCTGTCCTTACAGGGCCATGGGCACTTTGAGGGCGGGACTATCTTACCCATTTCTGAGCCCTAGTACCCAGTAATGTTTGTTGGCCAAATGAAGAACTGCACCTAACCCCGTTACATGCTCTCAGTATGTTGTTGTTATTACTGTTCTAAAGGTGTAATTACAGGAACTAGCATCTGTGTCATTTCTTCAAAAGATCTGGATGCCAGGAATCCAGGAACCTCTGTGGGGTAGTGTTTATGGCAAGTTAGTAAACCTCTCTGTGCTCCGATGGTCCCTGTAAAGGGAATGTTCTACAGCCTAGCGCTGTGTGAGGAATCCGTGTGTTTGGAGTTGGAGAGCCCCTAGGTCAGGCCTGGCCCATCATCAGCTCTGGGAGAACGCTGCCTGGCAACCTGAGCTCTCATTTCATCCTTGTTATCCCCATTTCACAGCCCAGATGTGTTTTTCCATCTCACAGCGGGCAGCACTGCCACTCAGAGGAGTGAGTGATTGGCTCTAGTTCACACAATAATGGGACCTTGGCTCTGCCTGACTTCAAAGCCACAGCATCCAGACAGGTGCCGTGGGGGGCACACAGATACAAACACACACACATCCTTGCTGCACCTGCCTTTGACCACCTGGGAGGAGGGCAGAAATGCCGGCAGGAGCCAGGGCCAGAGGCACACACCATCTCCCAACAGAACAGTCCAACTCAAGCAGATCTGTTGAGGCCTGCCGGTCTCGTCTTCGCTCTGTTCTCCCTCTGCCTCACGCTACCCCCAAGACCCGATTTCAGTACCACGTCCCGCCTGTGGCCTGAACGTTTTCCTTCCTCTCCTCCCAATTTCAGCCTTACTGCTCACCCCAGCATCTGCTACCTGGAGACCAAAGACTCAGGTATCTACCTGCCAGCAAGCAGGGACTTTCCCAAAAGGACTTTAGGCATCGCCCCTCCTAGCAGCTCCGAGGAGCATCACTAGGTGACTGTCACAGTCACATTGGTAGGACTCCCCCAGACGTAGACTTGGGGACAGAGAGGTTCTCCATCGCCCTCAAATCAGACAGCATAAATGTTTACTCAGCCAACAACTCTCAGGGGATATGGATTTATTAAGGAACAAGGGCAATTGGCCTCTGCCTGCAGTGTTCCCTGCCCTTCACCAGGGGGCAGACCTGATTCACTTATTTGGTTTAAACACTACCCAATCCCCAGTCCAGAAAAAGGCTGGCGAGAACATAAACCTAAAAGCCTGTGTGTGTGTGTGTGTGTGTGTGTGTGTATAGATCAGTACAATATGGGTAGACTGAGAAAAAGTCCCAAAGAGAAGATAGAGATTGAATGAGATTCAGATACTAATATTGGGGCACAAATTTGGTTCTAGGTTTCAATTTGATCATAGCAAGAATAGAACATTCACTGGGTCACCCATTCTCCAGAGAAAGGCCAAAACTGCATTTAGGAGGCTGCTGGGAAACCCACCACACCTTGGTTTATACAACTCCCCAGACAGGGTCTTCCAGATTGGTTCTGCTCCTGTGTTGGGCCCAATGTACTGATCCTTATTTAAATTTGTCATCTCTCCATATTACCCTTAAATTTAAAGTGATAGCTCAGAGCTCTGGCTCTAGAGCCAGACCTACATTCTCACTGGGTCCACTTCCTCTTCCCCTCTCCTCTCCATCCCACTCCAATCGGATTTTCATACACTACTTTCCTGAAATGGATCTCATCAAAGTCACTAGCAACTTCCGTGTTGCCAAATCCAGGGACAGTTCTCAGCCTTGCTCTTGGCAGAGCTGACCGGGGAGCATGCTCCTGTTCCTGAGCCCTTTCTTCACTTGGTTTCAAAGACACGAGTCTCTTTTTGGTCTCCATCTACTGCTCCTTCTCCATCTGCTTTGCTGGGTCCTCCTGCTCTGTCTTACCTTCAAATGTTGCAGTGCCTGTTATGGCTCAATCCCAGAACCTCTCTTCTTCTCCTTTCAGCCACTCCCTCCATCCAGTTTCGGGACTTTTAAGTATCAGATACACCCTGATGACCACAACATGTGTACCTGTGGCCCATATCTCTACTCACATGTCAAACAGGCATCGTAAACTGAATACCTCCAAACTTTTGGTCCCCTCACCAGACTGATTTCCCATCCCATTAGATGGCAGCACCATCTGACTTGGAACAACCTTAGAGTTGTCCTTGACCCTTTCCATCCAAGGAAACAGAAAATCCTGTGGGCTCTGGCTTCAATTAACCTACAGAATCCAGCTCTTCCTTGCTGCCTCTATTCTGACCTCTCATCCGAGCCACTGGCACTGCTCTGTGGGCAGTGGCTCTGTCTGTTTTCTTGGTTGGTGTATCCCATGGTAAATACATTGTTGATTAAATTATTGAATACCCTAGAGTTTGCTGTGCACATAAGACACAAAAAGGAATATGTATCTTGATAAATAAATGATTTCACAACTATAAAAATAATAACAACCAACATTTTTTAAACACTCACTGTGTGCCAAGCCCCTTATATATGGCAGGAAGATGCTAGATGAGATGAATGAAGCTCAGAGAAGTAGGAAATTGCCCAAGGTCAACATCTAGTAATTGATGGAGTAGATATTTGAATCATAGTCATTTATTCAATTTATCAAATATTTGTTGAGTACCAGTTATGTGCCATATATCGTTTGGGAAATAAACAAAACAGACAAATTCCTTACTCTTATAGAACATTATGACAGGTGCTACAAGAAAGCAAGTTAAAGAAATGAGTGAAAATAGGGAAAGGTCTCGAGCAAGGATGATCAGGAAAGATGTCTTTGGGGAAATGACATTTGAGCAGAGACATGGATAAAGTGAGGAGATGAGCCATATAAATATGTGAATAAAGAGCAAAGACCCTGCTGCCCTGGCTGGTTTGGCTCTGTGGATAGAGCGTTGGCCTGGGGACTGAAGGGTTTCAGGTTCGATTCCAGTCAAGGGCACATGCCTGGGTTGCAGGCATGGTCCCCAGTAGGGGGTGTGCAGGAGGCAGTCAATTAATGATTCTCATCATTGATGTTTCAATCTCTCTCTCCCTCTTCCTTCTTCTCTGAAATCAATAAAATATATATTTTTTAAAAAGAGCAAAGACCCCAAGATAAATAATATTTGGCATATTTGGGTGACAGCAAGGAAGCCAGTGTGGCTGGAACCCAGAGAGTGAAAGGCAGAGATTTGGAGTTGAGGTAATAGGTATGGAGACACCAGTGACCTTGGAGGCCAGTGGAAGCCTTCGGATTTTACCCTGAGTAAAGTGAGAAGCCATTATTAGCAGGTTTGAGCAGAGGAGAGAAATGATCTAACTTGGATTTTAATACAATTACTCCAGCCAGTGTGTGGAAAAAGGCCTGAAGAGGAGCAAGAGTGGACATAGAGAGATCTGTTTGGAGATCACTCTTGGCCAAGTTTTGGTGCCCAGTTATTTGGTCAAATACTAGTCTAGACATTGCTGTAAAGGTATTATTTTAGATGTGGATAACATTTTAAATCTGTAGACTTTAAGTGATTAATGTGGGCAGGCTTCATCCAATCAACTGAAGGTCTTAAGAGCAAAGACTGAGGTTTCCTAAAGAAGAAGGCATTACCCTGAAGACTGCAACACAGAACCCCTGCCGGAGGTTCCTGCCTGCTGGCTTCTCCTGCAGTTTCAGACTCAAGACTGCATCAACTCTTACCTAAATCGTAACCTGCCAACCTGCCCTACAGATTTCAGATTTGCCTACAATTGAATGAGCTAATTCCTTAAAATAAATCTAGATAGATAGATCAGATAATCAATTGATAGAATAGAATAGAATAGAATAGAATAGAATAGAATAGAATAGAATAGAATATTTATCTCTTTCCCCTATTGGTTCTGTTTCTCAGGAGAATTCTGACTAATACAAGGCTGTTGCAATAATCCATGAGAACAATGGTCAATAATGATGGATTGAACTTAATAGCAGTGGAGATGGTGAGATATGGGTAGAGTCTAGAAATATTGTGAAGGTAGAGCTACTGGATTTGCCTATGAATTAAATTTGGCAAGTGAAAGATACAGAAGCATCAAGAATGACGGCCATATTTTTGACCTGAGCAACTGGGAGAATGGTAGTACCCTCAACTGTTCTGGAAGAAACTGAGAAGCCAGAATAATAAGTCCACAGCAGAGAGAAGAAGTCAGGCGAGGGAGTGGAGAGGGCACCTACTGATGGCATTAAAGTCCTGAGACTGGATAAGATCACCAGTCTTGGTGACTGTAGACAAAGGGAATTGGTCCAAGGACTGAGCTCTGGAGCCCTTGGGGCATTCTAAGTTCTGGAGATCAAAAAGAGAAAGAAAAAACAACTAAGAAAACGGAGAAGATGGGCCAGTGAAATTGGCAGAAAACTGGAGAGTGTGCATCTCAGACACTGAGTGCAGAGTGCTTTATCCCAGTGGTCAGCTGTGACGATCGCTCCTGGGAAAACGGTCAGTTTGGAGTCAGGGAGAGTCACGGGCTCTGGGGCACCATGGTGGCAGGCACGTAACAGGAAGTCCAATGTGGAGAAAGAAGCCACCCAAACACGCACACACAGGCCAACTGTCACTCACTCTGACTGAGGCTTCCACACAGAAACCAGAGTCAGAGTCACTTCCCACGTCCCTAAAGAAGGAAGTGTCCTGAGAAATGTCAATTTACAGTGGCTCCATGGGCGTAGCAGCATGGGTTTGCATCTATGATTTTGATGGATGGAGGGTCATTCATGAAGTGATTAGGAGGATATGGATTGATATGTGAATTTGAGTCATGTCAGGCAGATAAGAAAGTCACATCTGTTCCCAGGGAAAGAGTGACACATGGAGGGCCCAGCTGGGGGGGCTGGAAGGTGGAGGAGGACAGAGACCATGGCCACAGGGGCCTCCAAACCTTACAATGTGTTCCTTGTCCCTTGGTGTGGGGCCAAGGGGGCTGAGCTTGCTCTGGTGGAAAGAGCAAGGATTTGGGAGTCAAGCATCCTCATGACAAACCCAAAAGCTAGAGACAGATCATCTTTTTACAAATGAGAACCTGAGATCATAGAGGTGATACATTTGCCCAAGGTCACACAGGTGGCAAATCCAGCTCTGGACAGATGGCACGTCATGGTGTTTAGGCTGCGCAGGACGAAGAACGGAACTGTTCCAGCTGTGGGGTCAGAGATGCAGTTTGTCAGGGAGGACTCCATGGAGAGCGAGAGGCAGGAAAACCACCGCTCGCTGCGTGGCCTCCACGGGCCAGGCACGTGCTAGTCGCCAGTCACGGGCACCGCTGGGATGGGGTTTTTCCATTTGTCCGCACAACAGCCAGCCACTATGAGGTTGCTCATTTCTTCTACTTATTGATGAAGAAAGAAACAGAGGCTCAGAGAAGCTAAGTAACGTATCTAAGATCACACAGCTGATGAGTCGTTTAAATCCAGATCTTCTTCCCTCCAAGGCCTAAGTCTCTTTTTTTAAAAAAAAAAAAAAAAATATATATATATATATATATATATATATATATATATATATATATATATCTTCATTTATTTCAGAGTGGAAGGGAGAGGGAGAGAGAGTTAGAAACGACAATGATGAGAGAGAATCATTGATCAGCTCCCTAACCCTAGCCCTCCTGCACGCCCCACACTGGGGACCAAGCCCAAAACTGGGCATATGCCCTGACCGGGAATCAAACCATGACCTCCTGGTTCATAGGTTGATGCTCAAACACTGAGCCACATCAGCCCTTTTTCTATAACACCATAAGCTGAGCAGAGGCAAGAATTGCATGTATAAAACCTGCTCACCTGTCTTACTCTCAGAGTGACTGTTAAAATAATAATATACACGGAGCCACTTTAAAATGGAGCCGAGCTGCCATGCCAGAGGAGCTGCCGGGAATGTCTTATGCCTCAAACCTTGGGAATGTTAAAACAGGGCAAACTAGCTTATGGGCTGGGCCTAAAGCAGCTTCGTGCCCCCAAAGACCTGTTTGCAAGGATAAACAGAGAGCAGAAATTATGACTACCAGACTGATGGCTACCAGACTGAAAATTAAAAACACTGTTTAGAATTCGCATCACTATCTTATGTTACCTGCACTGATAGAAATGCCTTCCTCCTATTGATATAATCATTACCCTTCCTTTTCTCTTCACACTCCTTGCCTTTGTCTCCTAATCAGAACATGATCTAGGCTTCGGCCTGAATCAATGCTTTCCAAATAACTATGCTTCTATCTCAAATAAATGTTTGTTGCCTTTCACTTTGAAAGAGCTTTTACGTTTAGGTTAACATGACGTTAAACACGGTGCTTGACCTCAGTGGGCCTTGGGTTACTCATCTGTGAAATGCAGACAACCATTACACCCATCCTCTAGGACCGAACAAGATCATGCCCATAAAATAGCACTGTGCCTCGCACACAGTGCAGGCTCAAGAAGTGAGATGACTATTTTCAGTCCACAGATGAGAAAGCATGGAAGAGTCCATTACATTCTTCAGCGTCCAAAGAGTAAAGGCTGAAGTCTGGATGCAAAGCAAGACATAGGACATACCAAGTGAACTCTGCTTTTCCCATTTCACCCCAAGATAAGACAGGAAATGAGTTGCAGGCAGGTGGAATGCATCAGTGAAAGCATGCGATGAGATTAGGCCTGTGCGGTAGAGGTGGTCTGAGGGAGCGTGATGAGATGCTAGGCACAGGTTGGAGAGAGGGCCTTCCCTGTTATGCATGGGTGCCTACCATATACCAGGCTCGGTGCCCAGCAGAACTGAGAGGCCTGGCAGGGGCGCCGTTTACAGCTGCCTGAGCAGGCAGTGGTGATAACGCCTGTGGACTTTACTCTCTTGTCTCTGACCCAACCTTCAAACATGGAGGCGTGGGTTGTGCATTGCCTAGAAAGCAACTTTAAGCTTAAGGGCCCTGCTGTGGCATGTATTACCCAGAAGAGGGCGAGCTCAAGTGGGCCCCATCACTCACAGCAATCTCATGCGGTGGGTTCCATCATTCCACCCATTTGATGGAAGAGGAAACTAAGGCTCAGTCAGAGCTGATGTGGCTTGTCCAAGATCACACTGCTGCAGGCTCTGAACCCCAGTCAATCTGTCTCCAAGGCCGGGCTCTGGCTGGGGGAGGTTACTGGCTTCTGAAAGGCAGACAGGTGAGATGAGTCCATCATAGCCTGAGGACATCCAGGCCCTGGTGAGAGATGCAGGCAGAGGCAGGCTGAGGGCCTGCACTCAGACTGATCAGAAGAAGGATGGTCTTTCAATAGAGCTGGGAAGAGGGGGTGGGAGAAATGTCTAGGAACACAAAAAATTCTGTATTTGCCCACCTTCCCTGAGCCAGCAGATCTTATGCCCAGAGAACCATGGGCTGGCCTGGGTCAAAGATAGCGAGTCCTCACTTTGCCGTTGACGAGTGCTGTGACCTGGGGCAAGTCACTTTAACTCTGGAGCCTCACTTTCCCTGTTGTAAAATGGTCTCCCTATCATCTTACTCCTTAGGTATCATCGGGAGGAGCGAAGGAGAGTGGTGTGGTCCGAGGCCCGCCCACAGAGCCCGCCCACGTGCCCTGGCCCCCCTGCTTTCCCTCCCTTCCTAAGAATGGACTCTAGGCTTGTCACAAAGTTGGCAGGTGTCCACCCCACCTTGGCTGCCCAGTTAATGAGTGACCAGAGTACATGGCTTATAAAAGCTGCTAACCAGAGAGGCAGGTAGCAGCTGGGTGGGTGGCTGTTGTGGGGTACAGAGGGAGCAAGATGGGTGGCAGGACTATGTCAGGGCTTCTGTCTGGGGTGGCTCTGGTCCTCCTGGTGCTCCTGCAGAGCACACAGTCAGTCTACATCCAGGTGAGTCCTTCCAGCCAGAATGGCCTTTAACTCAAGGTTCCCATGGTGGGAGGTTGGGACGGGGAGAGGATGCTGGGAATTCATGGGATACAGGGGGGCACAGGGCCTAGGATTCAGCTCAACACACATTCACAGCCCAGGGACTAGGACAGCTGGGGGTGTGGGCAGCCGGTACACCTATGGCTACGGTGATAGTGACAATAGCAATAATAATAAATGGCTGTTATTCAGCATGACTCTCCTTGGAGACCAGCCCATCCTGGTCAGAGGGTAGAGTATGGAACAAGGCTTGGAGCCGGTCCTTGAGATGCCTGAAGGGGGAGGGGAGACCCCTGTAGGCTCCCACAGCTCCCCACGTTCACCCATGCATGGGTGCAGCGGAGAAGCACCAGAAAATGTCTCCCAGGCAGGTAACATTGCAGGATGAGCTGACATTGCAGGATGAGCAGGAGGTAGCAAGGCATGGAGGACGCTGACTGCCCCAGACAGAGGGCACCGCATGGGGAGCAGTCTGCAGGGGGCCCGGGTCTCCTTCCGAGGCACCCATGAGGCTAGAGGGGGTCCCAGAAGCAGGCCTGCCTGTGTGACAGGGTGCCGCTGGCCTCTGGGCACGGCCGTAAGTCGGTAGCGCTTGAGTGGCTCCCACTCCTGCTGGGCAGGGCCTCCAGGAGAAGAACAAAGGGTCCTGTAGAGGGTACCAGAGAGCCTCCACCTCCCCTGGCAGCCGGGCCAGCTTAGGGTTGCCATCGTTTTGGCCTGTCGGTTCAGCGGAGGTCACCCAGTTATGGAGTGTGCCCTGGGTACCAGGCACCGGGGAGGAGGGGACATGGTTACCTCCATTTGTCAGGTGAGGCTCAGAGTGGGCAAGAGACAGGCACCTGGTCGGGAAGAGGAGGGATTTGAACTGGGGGCCACTGGCCCCCAAAGCCCATGTTTTGAACCGCAATGTTCCACATACAGCCTTGCTGTGGCCTCATCCAGCAGGGACCGGGGGCCTGCGGCTGCGGTGCGAAGTGTCAGACACTATCTCGTACTTTCCCTGAGAACAGGGAAGGCTGGGGGTCGGGGGAGTCCTGGCCTCCTAGTCTAGGTTTTGATGCCCTCCCATTTCTCCCCGCCTCCCCAGTACCAGGGCTTCCAGGTCCAGCTGGAATCCGTGAAGAAACTGAGAGACCTGGAGAGGCAGTCGGTGCTCAGCCCCCGCCTGCAGGCCCAGAGCCTCCTGCCCGTCCCGTGCTACCACCCGGCCCTGCCACCGGACCTCCAGCCCATCTGCACCTCCAGGGAGGCCGCCAGCATCTTCAAGGCCTTGAGTGAGTGTCCCCGCCCCTGGGAGCTTCCTGCCCTTGTTCCCTTCCTCTCCACACCCCAGGTCACGTTCAGGTTCCTCCACCTCATGTTATTTCTATTAAGTACCCAGTGGCTGAGAATAGGGTGATCCAAGATACACAACACCCCTTCCCCAGTTTGGGCACCAAAAGCCGGGGAATGAGGAAGCCCCTCAGCTCCCAACAACCGGGACCAACTGGTCATCCTACATCCAAGACCTCCCAGATGGGAGGGAAGGGCCCCGGGGAAAGGGAGCCATGAGCACTGACTGTGATGCCGTGACGATGGGGAGCACAGCGGGACACGAGGAGGGTGACTCACGTCTGGGGTGGCATAAAGAGTCTGAAAGGCTTCCAAGAGGTGACATCGAGGCCGAAAGGGAAGGGATGAAGCAGAGCTGGCCAGGAGCATGTAGTGACTAGCTAGCATTTAGTGCCAGGTCCTTGTCAGTCTTGTGCCTGCGTCCTCTCCTCACAACCGCCCTGTCAGGCCATGACTGTCCATTCAGGAGACAGGAAGCCCGCGCACAGAGTTTAAGTGACTTGCCCAGGCACTGCAAGGAAGGAGAGGGCCTGGGACTTAAGCCCAAGATGTTCACTCCGTTTCTAAAATGTCACGCTCTTCATCTGTGAGAAAGATGCCGGCCCTCTAAGCAGGCTTCTCTGGCCGCCTGGCCAGCAGCTCCCTGGACCACAGGTGTTTCGGGTTCATGTTCAGCTGAGCGGTTCTCTCCCCCTGCCCAGAGACCATCGCTAACAACAACTGTGAGCTGTGCGTGAATGTTGCCTGTACCGGCTGCCTCTGAGATGGCCCTGGGTATCCTGCGCCAGCCCTGGACACCTCCCCACCCCCCCCCACCCCAAACCACTGCCTTCGCAGCCCCCACCCACCCCACCCCCAGCTCTGGCGGTGCCCTGGCCACCTCGGTCATTGCCACCCTCCCAGGGCCAAATCCCCTGGATCTGGCACAGAGCAGTGTGGCTCGCAGTTGGAGAGAGTTTGGCCCCGTAGAAAGCCCTGCTGCTGAATAAAGATGCTCCACCCACACGTGAATCAGAGTCCGTTTGTTCATCCGGAGCCCTGGGAGGAGCTTCTTGGGAAAGAAGAAGTTGGGCGGGCTGAGGACAAAGTGTGGACTAGAGTTAGGAATCCCCAGGTTTCCAGCACCCAAGGAGTCGGTTCACTGAGTCCTGTTTGGTATAGAAGGGCGTGAGCTCAGGGCAGGAAACAAGGCGCCCAAGGTCCACAGAGCACCCAGACCCACGTACCCCAAGCTGAGCTCAAGGCCTGGCCTGGCTGCAGGGCCAGAGCTCTGAGCTCCTGATGGGGGTGGGGGGAGCTCCCTTTCTTAGTTGGGACAGTGGTGGGTGGAGGAAGGATCACGTGGTGCCCCCTCCGGGTGCCTAAGAAGATGGGCCCTTAGCTTTCACCCTCGGTGGCCCCAGCCCCAGAGGGAAGGTATTTCCTCCCTGGGCCCTGGAGAATACTAATAACAATAGCCTTCGCTTATTACGCGTTTGCTATAGCCTAGGCCAGTGGTCGGCAAACTGCGGCTCTTCCACAAAATACCACGGCCTGGGCAAGTCTATTTTGAAGAAGTGGCATTAGAAGAAGTTTAAGTTAAAAAAAAATTTGGCTCTCAAAAGAAATTTCAATCATTGTACTGTTGATATTTGGCTCTGTTGACTAATGAGTTTGCCGACCACTGGCCTAGGCACTAGTCTAAACCCTTGGCACGTATTAACTCACTAAGCCTCACAGCAGTCTAACGAAGCAGGTACTGTTCTGATTAGCATTTCCACTTTATGAAGAAGGACACCGGGTTCTGAGAGGACCAGTCCCGGCTCAGCAAAGTGGTAAAGCAGGATTCTTCCCGCAAAGTCTGGGCCGGAATCCGTGCTCTGAAAGGCCATGCTGCGCCTCCCTGTGACACCGGCCCCGGCCCCCTGCCCCCACATTCTCCCTCGCAGTGGCCTCCGGTGCCATAACTCAAGGCCAGAGCCCAGCTGGGAATTCCCTGGAGCAGGGTCTTTCCACAGCATGGGGTCCTCCCCAGCTTCTGCCTGGGGCAGTCAGAGAGGAGGCAAGTCGGGTACAAAGGAGCTGGGCCCTCTGAACTCAGTCCCCCGCTGCCCCCTCTGGGCCAAAGCCTGCATGAATCCCCCCAGAATCCCACCCCTCCTCACTGCCCAGTTCTGCTCTCCCAGCCCGCCAGGCTGCAAACCCCAGAGCTCCAGCCCCTTTCCCTTCCTCCCCCACAGGCCAGATTGGCTGGGGCCCTTGCAATGCCTCCTGGTCCCTCTGGGCCGCTCTCATTTCTACCATCACTCGAGGTGGGCGTTTAGCGCATGTTGTGGGGTCGAACCCTGGAGTCAGAATAAGACCACCGGAGGCTGCTGATTGATTAAAAAAAGCAGGCAAGGATTTATTGAGCTGGCCAGGACGGCCGCGAGAGCACCACACGCAGGTGGAATCCACCCTCACGACCTCACCGTTCCAGGTGTAGGCAGTCCTTTTAAAGGCCTAAACCACAAAAATTTTCCTTTGTTCTAATTTCTAAATTCTAAATGCTGGCTACAGCCTGCAGAGGGGTTCCTAGCCACATCGTGCTGGACATTGGAATGTGGCCCTATCTCGCGAAAGCAAATTGTCTCTAAAGGTTATCTGCAGTTTCTACTCCTGGAGCTACTGAGTCAGTGGGAATCAATCCCCTGTAGTTCTGGTCCAGGTCTCAGTCTGGAAGCTGAGGTAACTACCCTGTTGTTTAAGCAAGTAAGTGGGTGCAGCAGCCAGAATAGCAGGGTTAAATTTCAAACAGCAGTTTTTACCGAAGTATGGTTGCTACCATACTTCAGCGCACTACCCCAGACCAGGCCAGAGCTTCCTCCCTGCCCTGCTTTCCATACCAACCACCTTACCCTCCGTGCCTCCCCTGGTCACCCTCTCAAGTCTCAACCAAGCTCATGAGCCACGTGGCCTCCTCTCCACCAGTCCCTTCAGCCATTCTGGGTTCCCACCTGCCTGGGGAGGAGGCAGTGAAGGAAGCTGCCACTGACCAAGCGTCTTTTCTGTGCCAGGCACAAGGCTGAGCCATCCACACAGAAATAAGAACAACAACAACAACAGCAGCATCAACGAAGTGCTCACTATGGGCCCGGCCGGGGGAGCTTTCACAGCTTTTCCTATATCACCTCATTTAATCTTCACTCACCACATTTTATTTAGGGGTAAAAAGAAAGGCTTTCAAACAACTCACTTCTTAAAGCTCTAAAAGTGGAATCTCTCCTCTCACCTCCCCCCATCTTTGTCATCCCCTGTTTACAGATGAAGAACCTGAGGAAACAGCCTAAGTGACCTGCCCAAAGTCCCGCAGCTGGGAACAGGCAGAGCCAGGACTCACACCCGGAGAGCGGGCCCCAGAGTGGGAGCATTAAATGATCCTACTCCACCCCAGGGCTCACCAAATGCCCCTGCAACCTGGGAGGCAGGGTCTGCTATGCCCATTTGTGGTGGAGGAAACCAAGTCTCAGAGCGGGGTGCACGGCTTGTAAATGACACGCTCAGGCTCAAACTCAGCCCGTGTGCCTCCCGGGCCACCCTGTCCACCTTACTGCAGAGAGAGAGTTCGCCTACCCAGCGCTAGCAGAGCCAAACACTGAACACCAACAATTGCAGTGGAGAAATAATGCTGCCACCCCGGAGAACGGGAAGCTAATGCTCAGAAGCCCAAACTCCCCGTTGACGTGTAGGTTACAGATGATATAGGACAAATCGCAAGACACCGTGGGTTCCGGGTTCAGGGTTGTGCAGACACACCCTGAGGTCTACTCTGGCATCCCTCTGCCCAGTTTTATGGGAAAGTAGCCAGGGAGTCCTTCCGCCTTAGGACACAGGAGCTGAAACATAACTTAGGTCAAGATATTATCTTTAGTTTAACAGAAACCCATACCTTGTCACCTTTAGCGAAGGCTGCACCATTGTTTCTGGCTGCCCGGGGGGGTGGGGGGGTGGGGGGGTAATGACTAGAAGGGAAGGACTAAGGCTGCAGGGCTACATAGTCAACAGAAATCATGCACTGATCAGGACCCCTGGTTTCACCCAGATGAGCCGTTCCAGTGCCTTGGCCCTTCCTGCTTCTGTGTGTGTGTGTGTGCACCCCACCTTCTGGGATGCCCTCTGCCCCCCATCTCCACACAGGCTTTGAAATTCCATCCATCCCAATGCAAATCCCAACAGCCAATGCAAATGCCAGCTGCCCCTCCCCTTCGCAAAGCCTTCCCTGACTCCTAGGACATCACTCTCTGAATTCTGCAGCCCAGGGAACCCTGCTTGGGTCACCCAGTTCCCCTCCACCCTTCTCCCCAAGAAGGACCCAAGAAGGTTGCCTCCTCTTTCCTCCTTCCCTGTACCTCCCTCCACGCCTCACCTCCTCACCCTGCCTGAACCATTCTCAGCTTGACCCTGGTTCCCCTTTCTTTGGTTTATTTGTTTCTACCGTTTATGGAGTTGTTATGTTTGCATATAGCCTGAACTTTACATACATCATACACACACATTTGCATGCAGCACTGCCCCTGGCCTGGGAGGCAGGTGCTATCGCTACCCAGTCTTACAGAGGAGGAGACTAAGACACAGAGAGGAAAAGCTCCTTTCCTACCATCACACAGCACGTGGAAGACCTGGGACTCGAACCCTGTGGCTCTTGCTTTCCCTGCTCTGCTACATTCTCATGCAGCCATCCATGTGGTGGGCCTCACCTGCTCTGGGGAGCAGGGAGACTTCCCCGGCACAGCAGCCATTACACCTCAGGGTGGCCAGAGCTGTGCAAGGGGTGTGGGTGGCCAAGGTGCCTAGGGAGCCCCAAGGACAGAGTGGGAGCATGAAGACCCCCTCCTGGGAGGGAGGGAAAGGCTCCTGAGGAGAGGCCCTGGGAGTGGAAGGGTGGGGCCTAGGTGGGACCTGGGCAGGGGTGTGGGGAGAGGAGCATGCAGTGGTGAGAGGGGCAGAGGAAATGCTGAGAGCTGTGACTTTGGTGGGGGGGGGGGGTTGGGGGGGGCAGGAAGCAACGCTGAAGTGGTCAGAGGGGGCCAGATCCTGAGGCACCTTGAGTACTCTAGAGCTCGGGGCCAGTGCCATGGACCCTTGTGACCCTGTGCGCATATGTGGCTTAGTGACGTTGGTGACTCCGGGACGCGTGAAAGAGCAGAGGTTCCACCTCCTCCACTGCTGGTCTGGAGAGTCAGGTCCCTCGGTGCAGGGAGAGTGGGGTCCTTGAGCTTAGCACTCAAGGCCCTGAACGAGCGAGGGCAGGTAGGCATTCATGACGCTGGGTGAGCTGGGTGATGCGTAGACTGAGAGATGAGGAATGAATGAAATCAACGCCAGGAGTTCTCTGGAATCTGGTTTATTAGAGGCAGGTTGGAGAAGCAGCCAGCAGCCAGCAGCTCCGATGGGGTCAGGGGCTGGGTCTCCCCAGGCTGCTCTCTCCTTGGTCCTCCACGGGGGGCAGGGTAGATTAAGATGCCAGGAGTGGGAGCATTCTGCGGGGGAGGGACAGAAGACAGCGAGCCCCTGCTGTCCTAGCATCCGGCACAGGCAGCGTAGGCACAGAGCTCGCATGTGTTCGGGTCCTCAGCGATGGCCTCTGGACAGGAGAGACGGGGCCCCATGAGCACCAGCTTCTCTTCTTCCCCAAAGCCCCCCCCCCCCCCCCCCCTTTGAGCCGGAGCTAGGACATCTGCCACCAGCTCTCAGGAGAAACCCAGGCCTGTCCTCTAGGACCAGTTGGGCTTCCTGCCTCAAACCAGGACAGGCACCGCTCAAACCAGCCAATCAGAGCAGAGTTTCTACCCAGAAAAGAGCTACACCGTGACCCAGTGCTACTTGCATCAGTGAGAGTCCAGACCTTCCTAAGGCAAGCCTTGCCAATTACAACTAAGAACTAATTACAGCAGAGGGCCTCTTATGACTCACCCATCAGAGTCTCACCCATCAGAGCAGAGCCCCGCCTCTGAATCCCACCAATCAGAGCACTTCTCTTCTTCAAGTGCCACCAATCAGGGAATTCCTAAGCCCCACCCACCAGACAGGAGGCCACTCACCCAGCCTCCTGAGGATCTCATGGGCGTTGGGCTCCTTGCAGACAGGCTTGAGTTCTGCAGGAAATTTAGTAGAGCTACAGAGGGCGGGAACCGCAGGTCCATCAAACTGCATTCCGCTCCCACTGCTGGGCTCCTGGAGCTCCCGGAGGCCCTTGAGCTTCTTCACTGACTCCAGAGAAAAGGAGAACTTTCCATCCTGAGAGAGACATGTCCAGAGCATGAGGCCAACCTGCTGCCTGCTCCCTGTTTCCTCCGGGACTGGCCCCTCTCCAGCCCCAGTGGCTCAAGCAGTGTTAGTGGCTCATGGGAACCAGACACTCCTCTCAGGGCAGCATGAGGTAGTTAGAGCTCGGGCCTCAGAGCCGGACAGTGGGCTTGGATCCTGCTTTAGCTCTGTGCCCAAGGACAGGTCCTTAGGTCCTGCATGTTATGAGGAATGGAGAAAATGGATGTGAAGTGTCTGGGACACAACAGGTGCCCGATATGTGGGAGCCATTGTGCTAATTTTTAGGGAGAGGTACAGAGCTGGGACCAGGACCAGGTTCCACGTGGCCATGCCCAGGCTCTTTTCACCCCTGCCTGACAGCCACGTGGGCTGCTCACCTGGCTCCCAGCTCCAGCCTGCAGCCTGGCTGATGTTTGAGAAGCAATAAAAGGCCTCCCGGAGCCTGGCTGTGATAGAGTGGGGCCCCTGTGGGGTGCATCCATACTCAGGGTGACCATGTGAGTCCTGAGATCCAGGCCGGTGCTCAGGCTGAGTACAGAAGTAATGAGAAGTAAGGTCTGGAATTGAACCTGAGGCAGGATAGTAAGAAGCTAGGAGAATTCCTTGGCAAGTGGAACTGGGAACTGATAGAACTGAACAAATTGGTGGAGCAATTCACAGCCAGATACAGACGGTCACCAGGGGGCCCTTAGCAATGGGCAAAACTGGCACCGGACCTGGCCCCCCAGGGAGATCTTCCTTCCTCTGGCTTATCACTGATCATACCTTTCCCTGACATTTCCTTCCTCTGGCTTACCACTGATCATACCTTTCCCTGACCTTTCCTCCCTAGAGATAACATCTAGCCCTCAGTTGTATTTCAGCTCTAGGCCCAGAAAAGCAGCAAAACTAGTGCTGGTGACTCCAGGACCAGCTGCAATAACTAATGACCCCCTGCCTGGCGCTGACCAATCAATAGAAACCAAGACCCTAAATGGATACACCTGGAAAAGCTGATGACTCTTCTATTGGATCCTCCCTAAGACTTCTCAACTCCCAGCCTTTAAAGCCCTCAAAACAAAGGTCCCAGCTTTTCCCTCCCCTCCCAGCCGCTCCCCTCCCCCCCCCCCCCCGAATGCATCTCCTAAACTTTAAGGGTCCCCACGAGACTTGCAACCAGGGGAGCAATGGGCAGCGGCAGCTCGTCCTGGGCTCTCTGACTCTCCAGGGAGCTGACAGCAGCCCACCTTGGATCACTTCTTTCCTATAACGTTTCGAGAGAGCCAAAGCCACCCACCTAGTCTCCTGTTGCTTCTTCTACCCTAAGCCACTCCTTGTTTCACTGTCCCCAGCTTTAATAAACATATTCTCAAAATCACCTGGTCTCGAGTTATGAACTCTTTCCTGCACAAAGTCAAGAACCCACACACTGCAGGCTGGCCTGAGGCAGACCTGCTTCCGGCCTAGTCCCCTTTCCCGTAACAAATCCAGCTCCAAAGAGGGGGTGCTCTCTCAGGGCACAGGCCCTGTGCACTGGGGTCAGAGAGCCGGCTGGGCCAGGGAAGGGTCAGGACTTACCTGCACAGTGACTCCCCCGGCCAGGGCAGCCCAGGTTCCCAGGAGGCACAGTGCGGCGAGAGGGAAGGTGTTCATGGCAGCCGTGCCCGAGGGAGGAGTGGCTGGTCTGGATGCCAAAGGGAAACAGCGGGGCTTTTAAAGAAAGCGGGGTTACTCAGTAACCCAGGAACTTTTGTCAGGCTCATCTTCTCACCTGTAAATTAAGGCCTAATCAGTTAAGGCTCAAGACAGCCCTGGCAGATAAGAGATCAGTCCCCCCCCTGGGCACTCACTTTTGACCCACAGCCAGCTGGGTCCTGCATTCATTCCCAACCACACACACTCACTGACAACGGCTCTGGGCCAGGCCCTATGCTGGGGCGGGTCTGTAGACCCAGCACGGTCCTTGAGGAGGGGTCCCACACAGTGGCAATGCAGGGTGTTCAGGGGAGTGGGAGGGGAGGTCAGGGTGGAGAATGGAGGGGCGCCTCCCCCAGTCCAGGGGCAGAGCAGTTCAGGAAGGTGTCCCACAGAAGGGCATGCCAGTGCCCAGTTCTGGAGAATGGGTGGGCATTTTCTTAGAGAAGGGGTGGGGGTAAAGGCCACTTCTTACAGAAGATGCTACATTTATGACAGCCGTGGTGAACTAGGCCTGGACTATTCAGGGAATTGGAGTCATTCAGCCGGGGAGGGGGGGTGAGGAGGGAGTTTGGAGAGGGCTTCACATGCTGAGAGATGAGGCTGCGGGCCGAGGCAGGTACTAGGTGTGGCCACTATGACTGGGGGGAAGAACTCAGCTCTGCCATCCACAGGCCTGGTTCAAGCCTTACCTACTGCCCAGCTGCAATGTGTGTGAACTTGGGAAAATCGTTTCCCCGTTCTGAGCCTCAGTGTCCCTTGTGTCCTCTAGGGGGACTAATAATAATAATACCTGCCTCGTGGGGTTATTTTTGTCAATAGCAGCATCCACTTCTGGTCCCCATTGGCCTCTCTAGTGACCTGCCCATCGGAGCCACAGCCTGTCCTCATTTGTGCTGATTCCACTGTCCTGCCTGTCCTTCAGCCTCAGATTATCTTCAAATGAGCTCCTGCCCTCTCCCTCCCAATTCCCTTTCCCCCTGATTGCCCAACCTCCTCCCCAGTCCTGCTGTTTCTGCCTCCTGACCATCCCCCATGTGTGCCCTCCCATTCTGCTCCACCTCCCCCACTGGCCCAGCCTAACCTCCCCCACCCTGGCCCTTCCTGAGCATGCTTCCCTACTGCTGAACCTGCTGTTCCATCCCATCCGCCTGGAAGACTTTCCTTTCTTGTTCCTAGGTGAACTCCTACTCAAACTATAAGGCCCAGGTCCAATAATCCCCACTGCATCCTCAGCTAAACCACCTCTCTTTGTCCCCATAGGACTAAGGACATTCCCCCACGGGGGACCTTGCTGAGTGAGATGACCTGGCGATGTGTGTCTGCCCCTTTAGACTCTGACCCCCATGAGGACTAGCACTGTGTGTGTTCATTGTGTTCTATTGTGAGCAGGCCCAGGACAGGGAGGAAGGGAGGTCCTGAGAGCTCCTTGGCTCTAATCTGCAAACAAACCTGGCCAGAAGCCAGGAAGGGGCCCGGAGCGGGGGCCAGGGGGTGCGGAAATCCCTGGGTGTGGAGAGTCAATATTGAAGGAGGACTTGGAGGGGGCAGAGCCTGACCAGGAGGGAACTTCAAAGGGGTCCGGCCCAAGGGAGGGGCAGGAAACACCTGTCCTAGCTGCCTTCCCAGGTCCCTCTCAGAGTTAGACTGGCCTTCCTCCCCTTTCTGGTGTGTGTGTGTGTGTGTGTGTGTGTGTACTGAGGTGTGTGTATGGACACTAAACTGTGTATGTGCATGCTGATGAATGTGTGTGTGTGTGTGTGTGTGTGTGTGTGTGTGTGTGTGTGTGTTTATACTGAGGTCTACACATCCAGTCCACCCATGTGGTGGCTGGTGCTAGCTGAGAGCTGGTGGGAGTGAGCCCAGGGGAAGGGGGAGGTAGAGAACATTAGGGTTATGGCTGGAATTTAGGTTGAAGGTGAGGCTAGAGATATGCCTATGGGTAGCATTTATTTCAATTGGGATGGAGGTAAGCACCAGGCGCAGATCAGGAGTGCAGCTGAGGGTGCTGCTGGGGCTGGGGGTGGGGGGTGGAGTTGAGCAGGTGAAAGCTGGGTTCGATCAGCCTTAGGTTACAGGTTAGGGCAGTGGTCGGAAAACCGCGGCTCTCGAGCCACATGCGGCTCTTTGGCCCCTTGAGCGTGGCTCTTCCACAAAATGGCCTGGGCGAGTCTATTTTGAAGAAGTGGCGTTAGAAGAAGCTTAAGTTTAAAAAATTTGGCTCTCAAACGAAATTTCAATCGTTGTACTGTTGATATTTGGCTCTGTTGACTCATGAGTTTGCCGACCACTGGTTTAGAGAAGATGTGGTAGCAGTGGGTGATAGGAGTTCAAGTTAGGATTCAAGTCGAGGTGTGGGTCAGGGTCAGGTTTGGAATGAAGCTGAGGGTGGGTGAGGAAGTGGCAGGGTTAGGTTTAGAATGCCGTGGGGATTCTAATTGACATGGAGCTTTGGGGTCAGGCTAGGTTCCTTGGCCGGGCTGAGGCTGAGCTGAGTGAGCAGATGAAGGCGGCAGTGGGGTTGGGTTGAGTGTGCGGTGCGGGTTGGGTCTGGGACGAAGTGTGCGGCTCCAGCAGCGCTGGGACTTGGTTTTGCATGAAGGGTGGGGCTGACGGAGCCGTTCCTGGCTGGCTCTGGTCTGTCCGTCTCGCCTCTCCTACGGCGGCAGCTTGGGGATCCAGGCAGGGGCTTTGGTGCTGAAGCCTCTTCTTCCCGAGTGCCCTGGCCGGAGCTGACCCGGCACAGGGCAGGGGAGTGGGCGCCACGGGAGTCCACGCCGTGGGAAAGAGGAAGTGGCACCGGGGCCTCAGCCCTTTGGGCCCCGCCCGACCCAGCCCCGGCCCTGACATCACCTGGGAAATGGGAACAACTCCCCTCCCTGTTTCCCCTAAACCCCGCCTGGCCTGTGTCCGGGTGTGAATTCAGGCCCTCTCCCTCCCCTCCTGCAATGGAGCTGCTGGGCACTGGACTTGGGGTCCTCCCAGTACCCCAGGCTTCCTGCCCCCCCCCCCCACACACACACCTGAACTCTGAGGCACTGGTCCCCAGCACTCCCCCACGCTTCATCATTCCTTATTGGTAGCAGGTGGGTCTGGGTGGTCAGGGCTTCCCCCATCCAAGGCCACCTCTTCTGGCAAACTTGCCCCTCCACAGCCTTCTGGCTGTGCTGCCCCTGCCGCCGGCCTCCGCATCTGAAAACCCATCGTGCTGCCTGGACCTTCAGAAGAAACCGGGATTCAAGGCCCTTCATGATCAGGCCCCTGCTCACCCTCAACCAGGACTCCCCGGAGGGAGCCAGGAAGAAGAGCCGAGACCGGGGGGGGGGGGGGGGGGGGGGGGGTCCTGTTGGAGCCAGGCAGCCCTGGGTTCAATCCAGCTTCGTCAGTGAACAGCTGTGTGACCTTCCCAAGCTTCGGTTTCTGCATCTGAAAAATGGAGGCAATAACACCTACCGTGTGGACTTCAGATTGTCTAGAAAACCTTCCTCACTGATGTCCGGCCCAGCAAGCCTGGGTGAGGACCGTCTCCTCCTCTGGGCTTGGCCGGCCGCCTCTGCTCTCCCCTATAAAGCTTGGCAACTGCCTGCCTTGCCCGCTGTCCTGCCAGCTCCTGACAGCAGAGCCGTCTTGCTCGGTTGTGGCCCCAGCACTCGCACAGCCTGGCACGGAGAGGGTGACACTGAGCCCTCAGGGGAGAGGAGCGTGGCGGCATTTGTAATAATCACAACATTAACAAGAGCCATGACCGTTCCTGGCTCTGGGCCGCGCGCTTTACAGGTGTGGAAACCAGCCCCAGCCCCTCACCCCACTCCCAGCAGCTCCCAGGGCTCCCCACTGCCGGCCGCCCTCTGATCTTGGTGAGGAGGCAGACGCTCTGCCTTTGGGCCCACAGGTGTCTAACTCTTGGGTTTGGGTGATCACAACATGGCTCCAGTGCCCCCTGAGGACCTCCCAGGCCCGGCTCTGCTTCCCTGCAGGCTGGCACCTCTGCTGACCCCAGTAAGAAAGACCAGGTGGGCGCCCTCACTGACCTGGGTGACCTTGAAGAGGGTGTGGCCCACATTTCACAGCCTCCCCATCCTGCTTCTAACATCCTGGTTCCTTTGAGAGCCCAGAGCTGTGTGCCTGGGAGGGACGTTACAATGTTTGTGAATCTAACAGCTCTGAGAACCCCTGAGAAACAACCCTGGAGCCCCATTCTATAGGTGGATGAACCGAAACTGAGGCCCAGAGAAAGGCTAGGAAACCATGGCTTTCCCAAGGGCGCACACCGAGGTGCCTGCACAGTCGTATTGGGGGAACACTGCACCAGGGCACCCAGCCAGCAGGAGGGTAAACGTGGACACCAGCACGGGACTGCCTTCGCCGAGGGGGAGGCACAACTTTCAGACTCATTGCCAGGGGGCTTGGTGGCGGCTGCGGTCTCAAAGCTGTGAGTTCCAGAACAGAAGCGAGTTCTCACAAACGCCAACGCCAACGAAAAGCTTCCCCTCAGCCCACACCCCCTGCACGGTCTCCAGGCCCGTCCCCAGCCTTAGGGAAGGGGAGGAAGAAAGGAGCGGCACTGGTCAATGATGCCCACTGCACTGGAGGGAACCAGGCCCTCTGAGTAGGTGCCAATGTCACGCAGAAAGCAAGCAGCTGAGTTAGAATCGGAGGCCTCTGGCTTGAGCCAGGCTGGGGGGCAGGGCTCCCTCACCCCCCGGGGCCCTGGGGTGAGCAGGCTCTTTCCCTTGATGCTCCCGGGGGCAGCTGGGGAGTGGACAGAGGGTGTGTCCCGTTGTTTGCTCAGTGTCATCTCACATCCCGTGGCCTGGCCAGGACGAAGCTGTGGGGAGCTCCATTCGCCATCTGCTCCCCATCTCCCCCACCCCAGCCTGCTCTGGGCATTGGCCACGAGACAACCTCCCACACCTGGAGGCTGTCAGGGAAGGAAAGAGACACAGTTGAGCTCCCACCACGTGCCCCAGAGCCCATAGGCTAGAGGGAGGAGGGTAGACCACGGGCAGATTCCATGGGGCTCCATGGGGAATTTGCTGGGAGCCACGAGAGAGGGTCCCTCTGCAGCCAGTTTCAAAATGCTTGATAGATGAGGTGGGGGTAGCGTTTGAACTGGGCCTCAAATGATGGGAAGATTTGGATCCACACAGATGGGGCCTGTAGGGCAAAGGCCTGGCGGCAGGACACACAGAAGGAAGGGAGGCTGAAGAAGAGAGTGTGCCAAGAGGTACCGTGGTGAGTGACAGAGAAGGAGCTTTGAGTGCCAGGCTAAGGTGTTTGCCCTTAACCAGAGGGCAGCGGGAAGCCATGGGACTTTCAGAGCAGGGAGATGGGGAGAAGGGCTGTGATTTAGAAAGAGCACCACCCACGTGGTGTGGAGAGCGACTGTGTGGGTATGGCTGCTGCCCGGGGGAAGGGTGCTCTGCCCCTGGCAGTGCGCTGGGAGGGGCCATTGGAAGGATGGTGTGCAAGAGAATCAGCTGGTCTTAGCAACAGAGCAGCAGGTGGCATGTGGGAGGGAAGAGAGGGAGGAGGCGGACAGAGCCAGAAGACCAGAGACCCCCCTCATGGAGGGTCTCATCAGCACTTTGACATAAGGTATCTCATCCCACTTACAGATGAGGAAATGGAGGCCCGAGAGGGCAATGTCTTGCCCAGATGAAATTCTAGGTTCTTCTGACTGCGGTCTGTGTTCTTTCATTGCCTCGTGTGCTATTCTGGCCTTTGGGGCCTGCAGGGCACATGCTCACCCACAGGCCGGCAGCTCACAGTGGACCAGCTGCTGTTTTGGGTGGACAGAGTAGGGGCTGCCTGGGGGTCAGGAGCTGTTGTAGATAGGTCAGGATCCAGCTCAAAGGGCTACAGTGGCAGGGACAGAGGCAAGGCAGGGATGTGATAGAAAAGGAGAATGCATCTGTACGGTTCTCACTCGCAGGGCCTAACCCTGACAGCGCCTAGAAACCCAGTTCTATCCCAGCAAGTGTCTCGGGGACCTGGGCCCTTGGGAGGTCGGAATGGCGAATAAGGAGCAGAGGGGAGGAGGAAGCCAGAGCTTAAGTGAGGAGCCATCTTGCTCCCTTGGGCTGCATACTTGTCTCCTGTCTGCAGCTTCTGAACACACAGATACACCAAGGCACACAATCACATACCCAGCCACAGACACATGATCACACAAGCACAGACAAGCAAGGACTCACTCACACATATGTACACCATGCCTCATGGGCACAATCAGACAGTCACACAGCCACGGGCAGTGACCCTGACTTACAAACACACACCAGAGTCACAGCTCATGCACTCATGCTCACACGGAACCTGAGGACTGTTCCCAGGAGGCCTCTGCCTGCGAGCGTCACTCAGGCAGGGAAGGGTGGGAAGTGTCCTCCCGTGTCTTTATTGCCATTATCTGGAAGAGGAAATTGCCTCTTCAGCCTCTTGGGGCTGCGTTGTGAGGGGTGCCATTCACCCACAGTGACGTTAGCTCAGGCCCGTGCTGGGGTAGGGTGGGGTGGGCTGGGCTGTGGTAACTGGCCCTGAGGGAGGTCAAGGGCACCCGGGGAGTGTTGTGGAAGAAGCGGTATGCCTCAGTGGGAAGAGCAGACCGGAGGGAGGCAGACCTGGGTGCCTGCCCTCTTGGCAACCTCTCACTGGCTGTTACCTTGGGCAAATGACTTTACCTCTTTGAATGGCAACGGCCAGCAGTAAAAGGCAGATAATAACACCAATCTCACAGGACAGTTAGGAGTGCTGAGATAATGACTGGGCAGAGGGCCTGGCCAATAGCGGCAACAGTCACAACGTGGGTGATGGCTGCAGGAGTTGGTGTGTGTGTGTGGGACACAGGCTGAGGCTGAGGCAGGGCTGGGAGGGCAAGGGTAAGCAAGGCCAGTTCCAGACTCAACTGGTCCCAGAACAGCAGCGCCTCAGGAGACTCAGTGTTTGGGGTTGATGGTGGGGTGACTTCCCCCACCCTAATCTTGCAGTAGGCGGGCAGGGGCAGTGGGCATCAGGAGGGCTGGCTGGGCAGCAGGCTCAGACATAGCTCTGAAGCGTTCCCCACCAGTATGTTTATTGCTGAGATCCAGAGGGGCTGCTCGGAGCTCTCCAGCAAGCTCTGATCGGTAAGAAGATTCTGAGGTCTTGTCTTTAGGAGCACCCAACTCCCGGCTGCCTGCGGAGAAAGGGAGCATAGCCCCAAGGCTAAAGGAAACAGGAAAGGTACACAGCTGGCCCAGTAGCTCTTCGCCCTCTGGTGGCCTCCAGTGTTCACTGCAGCCTCATTGCTTTGATCAAGGCAGCGATTTTCAACCTTCATCTCACGGCACATATAAACTAATTATTCACACACCAAAAATATATTGTTTTGAAGATCTGACAAAAAGTAGGTATAATTTTGATTCACTCACACCGAATGGCTATTGTTGTGTTGGCTGTTGTCATTTTTTTGACAATGTGAGGGAAAAGAGGTCAGTGCCCCTCAAGTCAGGTATTGCATGCTTTAAAAATTCTTGCGGCACAGCGGTTGAAAATCGCTGGTCTAAGGCCCTACTTTGGCCCAGTAGCTGAGGTAATAGCGCCAAGGAACTGACAACATAGCATGGAGAATAGTGTAGGCACTGATGCTGGAAGGCCAAGTTCTGAAATCCCGCTGCTACTATTATTTCTACCACTTACGAGCGGGGTGACCCTGGGCAAATGACTTCATCTCTTTGTAGCTCACTCTTCATTTGCAAAACGAGGTTGATAATAGTAGTATCTACTACACAGTTGTTTTGAAGAGTAAATATGATCATCCACATCAAGGGCTTGGAATAAGTAAATTAAGTAACAAGTAATAAACGGTAGTGAGCTGTCCTATTCTGTACTTCTGGGGTCAGCATGGCCGAGGGGCACTGCTTGAGTTGGGAGTCAGAAACAGCCCTGATCTGGGGTTGAACTGAATCCTGGCCCTGGTGCAGCCACTTACCAAGTTTGTGCTTTGCATATTTAGTCACATGCCACATGGAAGGAGAGACACCGGAGGTAAGTTGAAAAGCACTCTTGAAAATCCTTTAGGAAGGCACCATGTTGGGGATAAACCTGCCATGTTTCAAAGCCCGACATGGCCAGTTTTTCTAATTCTTGGTTATAGTCCGTCTTTCAAGTAGCTGGCTTGCATGCAAGGGTGGTGCACGGACCATGTGTATCTTTATTCACTGCACATACTCGGTGGCGAGTTGCTCAAGAAAAGATACATGGAAGCAGTACCTGTTAGGTTCTCAGGTTCGAATCTTCCATCTCATACTCACTGAGGGGCACATGTTCATCACAGGCCGATACTCATTACAACATTTCTTAAGATTTCCATTCTCTCTGCTTGGCCAAGTGGGTAGAACTGTAGCTGTCTGCTTTAAGCGAATGCATTCAGGATGCAGCTGCATTGAGACTTACTCCCTGAGGTGTCTCCTCTTCTGTAAAATGGGGTAATAACTGTATACTACAGTGTCAGGTTCTTGTGTACATCAAGTAAGACAATGTGTGTAAGAACTTTAAATGCTTTTCAGGTAAATGACGTTCTCCACTACTCCCCTTCCCTGTTTCCCCCTAACTGGCTGTATGACTTTGAGCTAGTCATTCCCTCTCTGGATCTCAAGACTCTCAACAGCAAAATGTGGGGGTTGTATTAGATGAATTCCAAAGCCCCTTCTAGCTTGCAACTTTCAAGATAGTTTTGCGATTCTAAGGCATTTAGATTGCAGTCAACCTAAATGCTGAGGTTTACATGGCTTTCCCAGGGCTGCTTTATCCAAGTGGTAAGGATTCATCTAAATATAGCAGCCCTTCACACACTGTAACATGCTAAAGCCTTGAGAATGAAACATGCATCTTAATGATCTTGTTTACCTTTTTCATTTGATCAGCACAGAGGTGTATTTCACTGTGCCTGAGTCAGTCCATAGCGACCACACTTACCTATGTCCCGACCACAGTCCTTCAGACGCACTGCTGATGACCACGATTCACCTGTGATGGGAGAGCACAGAGCTCCCCCCTGCAAGAGACACACACTGGGCAGGCAGGCACTCTGCCTGGCGTTGGGAAAATTCCTTTTTGGAGGGAAGTAGGGTAAAAGGAAATGGACTTTGGAGTGAGGCCCCCTCTGTAAAACTGCAGTAGGTAACTTTCCTGGCAGCATTGTATGGGTTCTGTTAGAAGTAACATGAGGCCTTGGGCAGGATCATGGATTGGTGGGAAGCACTCACTGAGTGAGACAGACTGCAGCTTCAAGTCCACTGCCACCATGTTAGTCTCCCCACTGCTTAGCCGATTTCCAGATCGGTCAGGGGATTTGGATCCCACTTCTCATGGATTTCTGGGCTTGGTTGTTTACGAGCAATCCATCACTTCTCCTGCTTCAATCCCTCACCCCCACCCGACCTGCTCATCTAGCTTCCATGCCTAGCTCAGAGCAGTGGGATTCATGGGAACACCTTCTGTCTGGGACCCTTTGAAGACTCAACTTAAATTGCCCATGTCGACACTGAGGCTTTCCTAAACCACTGCCCCAGCCCTGCATGGCCTAAGTCCTCACCACCAAAGCCTTGCCAGGGCATACCTCCAGAGTAGCCTTCCCTGGGTTGGCATTTGCTACCTGAATGGGTTAAGTCTGTATCCCCTAAAGACAGAATGGTCTCATCTCTGAATTTCTCATGGGAAGATCTGGTATAGTGTGTGCTCCACTTTCAACCTTTGGAAATGACTCTCTGGAAAGGCTGTGCTGGGGGCAAGACTGAGGACAAGGGGAAGGCTTGGGATGGGGAGTTACCTTGGATGTAACAGAGGATGGTGTAAAAAAATGACAATGGAGTCAAATGGCCTGGATTCGAACCTCAACTCGGCCACTTTCCAACAAAGAATCTGGGTGAACGACTAGACCACTGAGTTTCCCCCCAACACTATAGGATGAGGATAACAATATCTACTTAGCACAGCACCTGGTATATACTAGCACTTTTTTTTTATGTCCCAAGTGCTGCTCCAAATATTTAAATGCGTTAAATTAATTTAATATCACTTCAACTCTAGGAGGCATTATCCTCATTTACAGGCACTGTAAATGAGGAAAATGAAGACAGTGAGGGTCAGAGAAATTAAATAACTTCAAGTTCACAGAGCGAGTGAGGTGTTCAGTAAATGGCAGCAATGACTGCTCTGAGGCAGCAATACACGGGACAGAGTCTCCAAGATCCCAATTATGGACTGAGGGGTTTCTGCATCTGGACTAGCTCCAATCTTATCCCCTTAATTGTAGCAACTTACATAGACAAGTCAGTGTTATAGAGTTAACATTATATATTTATTTTAAGTGCCATTCATGCATATCAATTCTGGCAGCAACAATTCTAATGACACTTGGGTATTTCTTTACAGCACTAAACAGTTACAAAGAATGGGGTGCCGTTCATCATACGGGCAAAATATGAAATCGTGCAATAGCAAAACTGTAGAAACATTAAAACACTGACTGTCCAACAGCAGTACAGAGAGCAGATTGTGTTTGCACAAAAAGCCAATGCATTTTCATCACATATATACAATATAGATATGTACACATCACCCTCTGAATGAACAATATCAAAATACTCTATTCCATTTGAAATAATCCCGATTGATTCCCTCCCACTTCAAAGGACATCTGAGAGACACGTATTTACAAGTACACACATGAATACATTTACATTTCAAAAACTACCACAAATGCCAGTCGGATTATTCTCCTGGACAGAGTATTCCCATTTGATTATATGCATTTATTATTCTTTCCCCCAAAAGTCTTCAGTCAATTTAAGCCCAAGACAGAACTTACTCTGAATTAATAACTACCAACTGAAATGGCCACTAGAGGGATGCTCTGCACCTCTCACCAGGTAGCCCTGCCGGGCCCGGAGCCCGCTGAGGCCGGCCTGTCCTGGGCTCCCAGGTCACTGAATCTCAAGAGTGGATGGGTCTGGATGGAGGCTCTGCCTCCAGTGCCATTCTTGGTAAGTTTAAATTCTTATAAAAATATTGATCACTGCAAATCAGATTGCCAAATAGGAAATTAGCTTCACACGATTTGAAAAATCTTCATCAGTGGTTTCTACTCAAATCATTCAATATAAGAGATTGCATTCCAATACCCAAATTGTTTAAAGTGCATTTTGCTCCCCAAGCAATTAGAAGTTTCAAAACAGTCATTTTGGTATCTAGAAAGCAGTGACTTGAACAGACTATTAAAAATCTCTCTCACACACCCCTTTATCAAGCGTTTACTCTGCAGGTTGCTATCTCATCTTGCCTCTGATCCATCTAAGAGGGGCCTGTTGGCTGCCTTGCCAGAATCCTCTGATTTCCACCGATCCAAGGGGCTGGAACTGAGCTTCCTTTTCATGCCAAGCGGGGTCCAAAAAACAGGAACATAAAGCCCTTCCTTTCTCCCCACCCTCACCAGCCTTTACCATGGCTGGCTTGCCAGTGATTCACTCAAGGCAACACTCCATAATAATAATAATAAAATAAAAAAATGCTCACACTTTTTTCAAATACTCTCACATACACACACGTATAGAGACAAAGATGTATGTTCAGTTCAAGTAGAGATTATTCAACCACAGAATCACTAAGCTAATTAAAATGATTTAAGCATGGCTGACAGAGATTAGAGATGCTAAAAAGCCACCAGTGAGCAGTTACTACTCCTTGATTTGATGGAACATATTTTCCCATTAGAACTGAAAGAAATTCTGTTTTTTTGGCCTAGGGAACCAATCAAAACCTATTCATTTTTAAAAACCTCATTTATTTTAGAAAACTAAGACAATCCATGCAAAGTAACTGTGATATGAATCAAAACAATAAACAAACAACAACTAAGAAAAACCCCTAAGAGGCAGGTTGCATTTCAAAGACAGTAACCAAATGTCATGCAACCTCAGAAACACAGGACAACAGACACAGCAGGCCACTAACAATACATGTGTGTCCATCCTCCTGTCAGTGTTTCCTAAATGGAAAGAGAGTGAATGGGAACACTTGCTTTATAAACAATGCCCTGCCGTTTGTTGCCCAAATGAATGGATTCAAATTCTAGAAAGAATCCTATTTAGCTAATATGTTTCAATCAGCAGGAATGCTAAGACAGAGAAATATACCCACATGGTATGAGGAGTGATGGTCACAAGAATAACACAATCTCTCTGATTGTCTTATCTGTAAACTCTTATCAAGAAAAATATTTCTGTGCTTTCAGATACCCCATTTCTCCTTAATAAATCCAATTAGAGCTGAGCATTCACAGAAGGCAGCAATAAATATTAAAATAACACTTTTGAATAATAAATAAGTGGAGATAGCAATCTGTTTAAAGAGCCAAGCAATGACCAGCTTCTAATCAATCAAATAAATTTTAAAGCTATTATAATGCAGACTTAGGAAAACAGACACTGACAAGGTACAACAAATTCTACAATCCCCAAGCATCAAAACAAGTTTGGTCAGTTCTCAACGTGCCCCTTTGGACTATCAGAGTATCAAACTCTGGGTTTGTGACTTACTAGGAAGAACTCAATACCCACATCTCTGAAAAGATTAAATAAAGGGAACTGGGCTTTGAAAAAAATCTATTTCCTTTCAGTTGCCCACATCAGTTAAAAGCATCCTGCAGAAAATAGCCTAACAAGGAATAAAAACTCACAGTAACTTTCTTTTCAAGATCTAATAATCCAATTAGAAAAAAATTGAAGCCTTTCAGTAAATTTTGTACATATATTTACACATTTGTATCTATAAACTGCTTGCAGCAAAACAGGCTCTGTCTGAAAAATCAGTCTGGCACTTGTGGTCAACATCAAATTGACACAAATATGCAAAAGCTGTTTAAATCACACAACAGTTAGGAGCTACACAGGAGAGCTGGCAGGAGACAAACATGTAGTACTTGTCTGGGTCAGATAAAAGCAAAGTTATCCAGCTAAAATCTTTTTGATTGTCTTCAAAAGAAATGTTTATAACATTGGTAAAGTGATTAGCAACTTTGTTTTCTCAACTGGATTCTCTTAAACCTTTCCCTTCACTGCACAGAAAGGTGACACTGGGGTCTGGGGTCTTGCAGAAACAAGCTCTACACAATTGAATCCCAATCAAAGTCATCCTGGATGTCATCTGGGGGCAGAGAGCGCCGCATCTGGAAGGCTTGGGAAGGCATCATGTGCTGCTGGTTCATAGCTCCGTGGTGGCCTGGAAGGAAGCAGGCAATGTCAGTAGTGACGCAGTACTGAAGAAAGAAAGAAGTAAATGAAAACCTACCGAGCACTTCCCATGTGCCCGGTACTCAGACAATTATCTCACTAAAACACCCAGAAGTCTTCTACGAGTGTCTCTTATTATTTTCATTTTATAGATAAAAGAGACTGGGTTTAAGAAAATGAGCAAGTCACCCAAAGTCATACAACTAGTAAGGAGAAGAAATAGGATTTGAACTCAGTTCACTTGACTCCAAAACCAACACTCTTTCCATTACACCAGGCTGCAGCAAGAAAGGCATGAAAGGAGTGGTGGAGTGCTCAGTGCTGAGTGCTGACGCTGCCATTTCCCTCAGTCTGTTCTGTTTTGGTAAGTTTCAGTAACATGAGTGGGCTCGCTTGGGAATGGTAAATAGGAGAATAATATTAGTATACCACTGAAGTCACACTGTGTCAGTTTACTTCCTCAGCAAGTTAATTTTTGTGCCACCAAGTAACAGCAGGTGAACACAGAGGACATGCACACGGCTGAGTGCAGTAAGCCC
Source organism: Cnephaeus nilssonii (assembly GCF_951640355.1). Taxonomy (NCBI): domain Eukaryota; kingdom Metazoa; phylum Chordata; class Mammalia; order Chiroptera; family Vespertilionidae; genus Cnephaeus; species Cnephaeus nilssonii. The sequence goes on from NC_137078.1 coordinate 73,969,505, forward strand.
GGAGGACACCGCAGATACACCTGCCTACTCTCCCCATGCTCCCCCCTTCTTGGATCAGTGTGGCCATGCACTATTTGTGCTCCCCAATTTTGGTGCATTCTGCCTTTATCTCCATAGCTTTGACAAACGGCCTTCCAAACCAGATTCTTTCTTTAAAAATAATTTTTATTTATTTATAGAATTTATTCTTTTACTAGGAATTAAACATGTTCTTTAACAGTTGTAGAATTTTTAAAAATATATTTTTTATTGATTTCAGAGAAGAAGATAGAGGGAGAGAGATAGAAACATCAATGATAAAGAGAGAATCATTGATTGGCTGCCTCCAGCACACCCTCTACTGAGAACCGAGCCCACAACCTGGTAGGTGCCTTTGACCAGAATCGAACCTGGGACCCTGTGGAATCCCTTGTCACGTCCCCAGGCCAACGCTCTATCCACTGAGTCAAATCAGCTAGTGCTGTTGTGGAATTTGTACTGATTATAGTTTTTGTTAGTATTCTGAATACAAAGTTTCAAGAAATCTGCTGCTAATCTTATTTTTCTCTTAAACCCTATAACTTTTAATGTACAATTTTATAAAATGCTAAGGATTTCAGTATATTACAGGATAGCAGAAATGCCTGTACTTATTTATTTTTAATGTATAAATTTCTTACTATCTGCCAGGCACTAATGTAAGCGATTTACATACAATCCTCATTTAATTCTCTTAACAAGGCTAGAAGTTAGGTAGCGTTATTAGCCCCTTTTACAGATAGGGAATCTGCGAGAGGAGAGTTAGGCAGCTATCAAGTGTCAAAGCACCAGAGACTCAAACCCTGGGGATCTAGCTCCAGAGTCTTAACTACCTTGTTTTACCACCTACAAGTTACTGGTGAGCACTGAGGACAGGGAACACATGTCACTTAGTCCCAATTCCTCCTTCACTGTTGCCTGGCACACAGTTCTTTTGGGGTTTTAAACCCACTCCTCCACATTACCATTTATCTTTTCCTCAGGTAGTCTAAGTAAAGGGAGGTGTGGCATATAAGAAAAATCATGAACTCTGAATCCAGACATCAAAGCTTGAGTCTTGGTTTGGCCGTTTGCCAAACTGGTGGCTCTGGGCAAGGTATTTCCCCTTCTGAGCCTCCATTTCCCCATTTAGATAATCCTTAAGACCCTTCTACCTCTAAAAATGTGCCTCTACTGCCCACTAAACATAACATCCTACATTCAGGAACCTAGGGGGGGAAATTTATGGACTAGTAACTCCTGAAACTTACGTCCTCTATAAGGTAATTCCCTGGAAACTACAGCTGGGGGAACTTCATCAGAATGAATATATAGGAGCTAATCAAAGTAGGTTCTTAAAATCTGAAGTCTATCAAAGTCAAATAGCCTCAAAGAGACTTAAGACACCAGGACACACTTTATGCCCCAACCTCTTAGAGATAGGACAATAACTAGAATCATAGATAGCATCATGGGCTAAAGGAGACTTCAGGTCATATGGTCCAAACACCAAATGACACCTAAATCCTTTCACCAGCACTGGAGCCAAGTAGCTCTCCAGATTTTCGCCCCCCGCCCACTTTAGCACAGAGTTCATTCCCTCTAAAGGCAGCCTCCCTCACTGTTAGGACAGCTCAAGCTTTTCAATATTAAGTTATGAGTACTAATTGCAACACATCACATCCCAAAGTACCTGTAATCGTCGTTCCTGGAGTGCTGAGTGCCTGTGGGATATGAGGATAACCAGGAGGTGGCATCACTGAAGGAGGGAGATTTTGCCTGGAGTCTAAGTACAAATTTCCTAATCAGATTTAAAAAAAGAAAAGAAAACACATTACCATAAGTAAAACAAATCAAGCATTAAAGTTTTAATAGAATTGCTACCTAAAACTAAATTAAGCTGGTAAGGTGAGGAAGAAAAGGGAAGGAAAACTTACTCCTTTCAGATGCTAAACCTGCCAGGGTGGTGCTGGCTTTTTTATCACAATGCCAGGGTTGGGTGTGAGTCCACTGGTACTAATTCTGGCACTGCATCTAATTCTCTGTAGCTTGTAGACAAGTTATATTTATTATTGTTGTTACATACCTCATTACAGTGCAAAGGCATTTTCATCACTTCATCACTTCATCTAAGCCTCCCGCTAAGCCCACATGAGGGTAAAACAGGGATTATCTCCATTTTATGCATGAGGCTCAGAAAGGCTAAGCTGACTTGCTCAAAGACACACCAGTCTGGCAAGGCTAGGGCTAGAATCCAGATCTCCTAACTCATGGACTCTTTCTACTACTAACAGTTGTCTCTATATTGCCCAGATTTTCTCACCCTCAAAACAGACCTATGGGTGCCCTAGCTGCTTAAAGTTCTGGAGGCACAAAGTCACAGGAAAGATTTGCACGAAGTAAAAGAACTATAACAGGCAAATGTGATAAAAATGTATTATTTAGAAGTGTGGAGATGGGTAACACAGACCTCATTTAAGTGGCATTTCAGAAGATTCTTAATATATTTTTCTTGACAGGAACTATCAAGTGTAATAGCTCTAAAATGTCAATTATGTTGCATCCTAATGCAAAATAGAAAGGGAGGGAACAACGTCATGTGCCCTCCCCCATTAACTCCTGGGGAAGAAAACCATACACTGCTCACATTGTGCAGAGCATCTGGAATTCTGGAAAAGCAGGTTCCCCACTATATTCTAGTGTTTCACACAAATTACATGTGTATTCTAGCAATGCTGTGGTCAACTAGAAAAGAGCAACCATTTCCCAGAGGAAACTTAAAGGGAAAGAAAAATCTTCCTTTTCTATTCAAGGTAGGGCATACTATTTGGCCACTCACAAGTATTTGCCTGCCCCTGGAAAGTCCCCTTTTACTCATCCTTAGGAGCTCAAATCATAATAAACAGACAAATTCTGGTTTTTATTTTTAAGACCAATCTATTTTTACATTTCATTTTTACATTTCTCTTTTTTGGCTTAGTAGTTCTTACCTTAAAATGGGAAAGAGGGTGGGAATTAAGAGAGGAATTATGGCAATAATTCCATTAAACAAATAGCCTTAACTTTCTGAAATTAATACATTCCTATTAATTAAACAAATAACCTTAAGTTTCTGAAATTAATACGTTCCTAACACTTTAACTTTCAGAGAGAAATTTTCATTACTCTTCATTTTCCCCATGTTCTTATTACAGTGTGAACAACTTTCTAAGCAAATTAACTTCTAATGCAGTTTCCAAAAATTTTTGAGATCCTTTAACATTTAGAATGTAGTTAGGAGAATTTAAAAAATCTAATCACACAATATATTTATTTATTGAAAGCAGACATCTGTTGAATGACCAGTCATTCTAGAAATATTATGTGCCAGGCCCTGCTTTAGCTACTAGGGATACAGAAATGAAAAAAACAAACTCCCTGTCTTTTTGGAGCTTATTCTTAGTGGAGGCAGAGGGGGAGGCAAACAAAGTTAAATTAAATAATATGTTACACATGCTACAGAGGAAAGTAAAGCAGGGAAGAGTGGACAAGGATTGACGAACAGGAGCTGTCATTTAAATAGAATGGTCAGGGAAGACATCACTTGAGTAGGTACTCTTTGAGAAGAAACACGAATAAGATGAGGACATGACTCAGGGGTCTACTGGGGCAAGACCACTCCAGACAGAGAAAAGAGCAAGGCCCTGAGGTATGTGAAGTGTGCATGGTATGTTCAAAGAACAACAGGGAGTCTAGTGAGGGTGGGGAGGTGAGCGTAATGGGGGACCAGATTTTGTAGGGCCATGCAAGCTATAGTAAGGACTTTGTTTTTTACTGAAGAAAAAAAAAAATGGACACCAATGGAAGGTTTTGAGCAAAGAAACTGATCAGATTTCTCTGTCTAATAAAATCCCACTTATCCTACAGAGTCCAGTTAAATGTACCTTCTTCTATAAAGCTTTTCTATCTGCCCAAGACAGTTAAGCAAGCCCCTTTGTCTTATTCCCACTGCCCTATGGTAAAAGTATAGTCCTCATCATACTGTTTATTATTTATTTATTTATTTATATTATTTTTTAAATATATCTTGATTTCTGAGAGGAAGAGAGAGGGAGAGATCAAAACATCAATGGTGGAGAAACCAAGATGGCGGCATAAGGTAAACACCTATACTGCTGCCTAGCACAACAATTTCAAAATTGCAACTGGAAGACAGAGCGGACATCGTCCAGAACCACCGGAAAGCTGGCTGAGTGGAAATTCTACAACTAGAAGGAAAGATAAAAGGACACTGTAACCCTGAGGAGCTGTGGAGGACAGGTGCAGAGGCCCGCGCGCGGAAAGGGCAGGCAGCTGAATACGCGGCTGGCAGACTCGCGGCGCTGCCCGGAGACTTGCAGCACTGACGGCTGGCAGCAAGCGCGCACGGCTAGCTTCCTCATTCGGGAGGGAAACAAAACCTCCCAACTGCTCTGAACTCCAGTTCCAGGTGAGACTTTTGGGTACCCAAACTCATTCAGGGAGAAACTGGACTGTCTGGCGGCGGGCAAAACTCAGGGCAGCCTTCTCTCAGAGGTGCGTGCAGCCATTGCCGCAGGACACTGAGACATGGACCTTGTAGGGCGGGGTTACCAGGAAACCAAGGCAGTATGCTCAGCCCTGAGACTCTACCCCACCCAAGCTGAGCACAGAAGCTCTCCTGGCGGAGACACTGCTGATCCTCACAGCCAATTGGCCTGGAGGTCAACTTCCCCCAGTGATACCAACAACAATGAAGGCTTCACTACAACAAGTCTGCACACACAGCCCACAAAGGGGTGCACCAAGAGTGCCCACCTCAGGTAACTGGGGAAGCTGAACCACTGGGCTCTGCTAGGACATCTAGCACGCAAAGCCACTCCATCAACACAGGGAAGCAGCTAAAATGCGGAGACAAAGAGGCAGGCCACAAATGAAGGAAATGGATGAAAGCAAACTACTGGATATAGAGTTCAAAACCACGATTATAAGGTTTTTCAAGAATTCCCTAGAAAAGGCCGATAAATTTAACGAGAACCTCAAGGATATGAAAAAGGATCAACTAGAAATTAAGCATACACTGACTGAAATAAAAAATATTATACAGAGACCTAAAAGCAAGAATCAAGTCAAAGATTTGGAATACAAAGAAGCAAAAAACACTCAACTGGAAAAGCAAAAAGAATCCAAAAAGTTGAAGATAGTGTAAGAAGCCTCTGGGACAACTTCAAGCGTACCAAAATCAGAATTATGGGGGTCCCAGAAGAAGAGAGAGCGCAAGATACTGAAAACCTATTTGAAGAAATAGTGACCGAAAACTTCCCCCACCTGGTGAAAGAAATAGACTTACAAGTCCAGGAAGCTCACAGAACCCCAAACAAAAGGAATCCAAAGAGGACCACACCAAGACACATCATAATTAAAATGCCAAGAGCAAAGGACAAAGAGAGAATATTAAAAGTAGCAAGAGAAAAACAGTTAGTTACCTACAAGGGAGCACCCATATGATTGTCAGCTGATTTCTCAACAGAAACTATGCAGGCCAGACAGGAATGGCAAGAAATATTCAAAGTGATGAATAGCAAGAAACTGCAACCAAGATTGCTCTACCCAGCAAAGCTATCATTCAGAATGGAAGGTCAGATAAAGAGCTTCACAGATAAGAAAAAGCTAAAGGAGTTCATCACCACCAAACCAGAATTATATGAAACTAGAGGCCCGGTGCACGAAATTCATGCATGGAGGGGGGGTGTCCCTCAGCCCAGCCTGCACCCTTTCCAATCTGGGACACCTTGAGGGATGTCCAACTGCCCGTTTAGGCCCGATCCCACCGGGTAGTCGGACATCCCTCTCACAATCCAGGACTGCTGGCTCCCAACTGCTCGCCTGCCTGCCTTCCTGATTGTCCCTAACCACTTCTGCCTGCCAGCTTGATCACCCTCTAAACACTCCGCTGCCAGCCTGATTGATGCCTAACTGCTCCCCTGCCAGCCTGTTTGCCCCAACTTTCCTCCTTTGCCGGCCTGGTCACCCCTAACTGCCCTCCCCTGCAGGGTTGATCGCCCCCAACTGCCCTCCCTTGCAGGCCTGGTCCCTCTCAACTGCCCTCCCTTGCAGGCCTGGTCCCTGCCAACTGTCCGCCCCTGCTGGCCATCTTGTGGTGGTCATCTTGTGTCTGCATGGGGGTAGGATCTTTGACCACATGCGGGCAGCCATATTGTGTGTTGGAGTAATGGTCAATCTGCATATTACTCTTTTATTAGATAGGATAGAGGCCTGGTGCATGGGTGGGGACCAGCTGGTTTGCCCTGAAGGGTGTCCCAGATCAGGGTGGGGGTTCCCTTGGGGTGTGGGGCTGCCTGGGTGAAGGGCCTGTGGTGGTTTGCAGACCGGCCACGCCCCCTGGCGACCCAAGTAGAGGCCCTGGTATCTGGGATTTATTTATCTTCTACAATTGAAACTTTGTAGCCTGGAGAGGTGGCCTAGGCCAGCCAGGGCTGCAGAAGCTTTGCTTCCTCCATTGCCAGGGGCAACCCTTTCCTCCTGCTCTTTCCGGCTCTGTAGCTGCCGCCATTTCTGTTTGGATTTGTTTATCTTCTATAATTGAAACTTTGTAGCCTTGAGTGGAGGCTTAGGCCGGTAAGTGCAGGCAGAAAGCTTAGCTTCCTCTGTTGCCAGGGAAACCCAAGCCTCCCTCCTGCTCTCTGTGGCTGTAGCCATCTTGATTGGGTTTATTTGCATATTTGCTCCTGATTGGCTGGTGGACATGGCTGGTGGGCGTGGCTTGTGGGTGTAGCGGAGTTAGGGTCAATTTGCATATTACTCTTTTATTAGGTAGGATGCTGAAAGGTGAAGAAGGTGGTGAAGAAGAAGAAGAAAAAAGTTAGGAACAACAAATACGTTATCTATCAACAAGTGAATCTAAAAACCAAGGGAATAAAAAATCTGATGAACAGTATTAACTGTTGAATATAACAGAATCAGGGGCATAGAAAGGGAGTGGACTGACAAATCTTGGGGGAAAAGAGTGTGGGGTGCGGGAAGAGACTGGACAAAAAGCATACACCTATGGGATGAGGACAGTGGGGGGGGAGGTAAGGGCAGAGGGTGGGGTAGGAACCTGGTGGAGGGGAGCTATGTGGGGAAAAAAAGAGGAACAATTGTAATAATCTGAACAATAAAGATTTATTAAATTTAAAAACAAAAACAAAAAACACATCAATGGTGAGAATCATTGATTGGCTGCCTCCTACACATCCCCTACTGGGGATCAAGCCCACAACCCAGGCATGTGCCCTTGACCTGAATCAAACCTGGGACCCTTCAGTCCGCAGGCTGACTCTGGCTCTATCCACTGAGCCAAACCAGCTAGGACAGTATTTTTTATTATTATTTTTTTAATAAACCTGTCTCACCTATCAGGCTGGGAGCTCCTTGAGATTAAGGCCTATTTTAAAGTCACTTCTTTATTCCTAATGCCCAATAGATAGGTACAGGAAAATTATAAATAAATATTAGCAAATGAATTCAATACCATATTAAAGGATTATATACTATGACTAAGAGAGATTTATTCCTGGAATGCAAGGAGATTCAACATATGAAAATTAATCAATATAATACACTACATTAATAGAACTAAGGGAAAAAAAACCCAGGATCATCCAAATTGATGCAGCAAAGTATTTGACAAAAGTCAATACCCTTTCATGAATAAAGTAGGAATTGAAGGAAACTACTTCCAACATAATAAAAGCTACATATAAAAATCCCATAGTGAGTATCATATTCAATGGTGAAAGACTGAAAGCTTTTCTTCTAAGATCAGGAACAAGTAATGATCTACTTCTGGGTATATATCCAAAAGAAATGAAAGCAGGGTCTTTTTTTTTTTTTAATATATTTTTATTGATTTTAGAGAGGAAGGTAGAGGGAGACAGAGACAGAAACATCAATGATGAGAGAGAATCATTGATCGGCTGCCTCCTTCATGCCCCACACTGGGGACCAAGCCTGCAACCCAGGCATGTGCCCTGACAGGAATTAAACTGTGACTTCCTGGTTCATAGGTCAACACTCAACCACTGAGCCACGCCAGCCAGGCTGAAAGCAGGGTCTTAAAGAGATATTCGTAGACCCATGTATTATCCGCAATAGCTAACACATGAGAGCAACCCAAACTGTTCATTGACAGATGAACAGATAAGCAAAATGTGGTAGATACATACAATGGAATATTATCTAGCCCTAAAAAGGAATAAGTCAGTCACAAAAAGACAAATACTATATGGTTCCACTCATATGAGGTACTACTTAGTCAAAAATCAGAGACAGAAAATAGAATGGTGGTTGCCAGGGTCTTGGCAGAGGATGTAACAGGGGAAATGGTGGGGATATTGTTTAATGAGTATAGAGGATCCACTTTATAAGATGAAAAGAATTTTGAAAAATGAGTGGTGGTGATGGTTGCATAACATTATGAATGTATTTAATATCAATACACTATATACTTAAGGATCATTATGATGGTGAATTTTACTACAATAAAAAAAGTTTAGCCCTACCCGATTAGGCTCAGTGGATAGAATATCAGCCCACAGACTGAAGGGTTGCGGGTTCGATTCTGTTCAAGGGCATATACCTCGGTTGCAGGTTCACCCTGGTCGGGGCACATGTGGGAGGCAACCAATCGATGTGTCTCTCTCACATTAATGTCTCTGTCTCTCCTCATTCTTTCCCCTCTCTCTAAAAATCAATGGAAAAATATCTTCAGGTGAGAATTAAATATATATATGTACACATATATGTATGTGAAAGAATAAATATTAGGAAGATATTTAAAAAAAAAAAGACAAAAGGAGGGGGGAGCTAAAGAGTTATCAAAAAATGAAGTTTGTGCCTGACTCCATAAAGAATTAAGGTTAAAGGAAGAAAGTGAGATGAAAAATATAGAGCACAAATTTTGAGTCCAGAGTGGAACATCAATGGCACTACATACCATTATGTCTACTCTTAAAGCAAACTTTCAAGTTTAATTTTCTTCAACATTCTTAGAAGATATATAAAAATAAGATTTTCATTGCAAGTATATACAAATTTAAGTTGATCTATCTTCATAACTATGTTCTTATAAAATGTACATATCTTGAAGACATTTAATTCTTGTTTGACAACTTAAAAGATCACAAAGGAATGTCAATTGTAAACAATAATCATATAAATCTTGACCAAAAAATAATTTCTTCATTCTAGTTTTTCTAAGATATACCTTAAATACATAATTTGATTTCATTCACTTCTTAGAAATTAAAATATATAAATGGATCACTGTCACCATTAACAATGTACCATGTTGCCTCAGTCACTAAATTTCATATGAATGAGAAAAAGAAAATCCAAAGAAAGATAAACATGACATGATCTCACTCATTCGTGGAATATAATGAACAAACATAGATCCAGAGACATAGAAGCATCGAACAGACTGTCAAACCTCAGAGGGAAGGCAGGAGAGGGTGGGAGGGGGGAAGGGTAAGAGATCAACCAAAGGACTTGTATGTATCCATATAAGCATAACCAATGGACATAGACAGTAGGGGGTGGTGGTGGTAAGGGCATGTGCTGGGGAGTGGGAGCAGCTGGGGAGAGGTCAATGGGGGGAAAAGGAGACATATGTAATACTTTAAACAATAAAGAATTTAAATTTTAAAAATAAAAGGAGATGAAGTTTAAAAAATAAATGAAAAGAGAAAATCAAGAAGATAACTAAACCCATACCTGTTCCAATGTGTTGGGAGGGTTTTGTTGAATGCATGGCACCATGACAGACATTTTGCTGAACATTACTCTGTGAGTGGATAAGGCCAGTTTGTGTAAAGAATTGATTAAGAGAAGAACAGAGATCAGCAAATTGAACCTGATCTAAAGACCAGTTCTTGAGATCTGCCTGTCTCATACTCTCCATCAAACCTATGAGAAAAACATTGGAAATATAGTTAGTACAGTTCTGTAAATATTGCAAGGAAAATAGCAAGACAATTTTTTCAGCCCTCAAAATTTCCACTGGTGGTGACTTTCCCATGCAATGAAGAATGACATTATAAAATTATTCAAAGTCTGATTCTTTTAAATGTGGCCAAATGGTTTTCAGAACTCTTGTCTGTGACCCTCTGCTTCAACTGGCCAAAAGACTTAATTATAAATTTTACCAAGTGTTGTTTATAAGCATACTACCAACAGCAAATAAATAAAACACTATGTAAGGAGATGTTTATTTATATTATAAAGAAACTTATAATCTACTATAGAAAACAGGATGTTTATGTGGTTATATGTCAAAAAGAACTAATACTCACCTTGGAACTGTGAAAGGTCTACATCTGACCAATTAACACTGCTAGCAATTCGACAGCTTTCTTTTAGCATATCAAGTGTTGCATACCAATCATTTGAAACACCTATAAAAATAATATTGACGATACTATGAATCTTGGATAGTGAAAGTTTGAAGTATATGGTAAGGGGAGACAATGAATTGACCTTATTCCTGACATTGGCAGATCCCTATCCAGTTTTACAAACGAATTACATCATGTATTGTGTCAACTGCTCTGTGAGACAGGTAGGAAGGCTATTATTTCTCTCCATTTTACAAATGAAAACAAAAAACTGAACCCAGAGTGGTCAAGGTCATTATTAATAAATCGAAGACTTCAACCCAGGGCTTATAAGCTCTAGAAAGCAACCCATGATGGCACATGAAAATTGTCAAACTTGGTAACTGCTCTTTACATTTGTACAGTACAAATGATGACCAGGCAAGCCAAGTCATACAAATTAGTGTTTCCCCCAACATAAAGTTCATTTTCCTGTCTTTTTGTGACCTTCAGAAGTACGTTCTTTATAACTTAAAGGCAGGTACACATTTAGAAGCAATGTGCAGTTCGACTTAAAAGCACTAAGGGAGGTAAATTAGATTGTATAGCAAGAGATGTTTCTTACAAAGCAACCTTAAGAGTGAGAAATGCCTCAACACAGTTCTCCTGTCAAGGTAGCAAATTCTGTGACTGCTGCCCAAATTACTCTGTTTTCAGGATCACCCCTGGATAGAAGAAAGTAAGAACTAATAAAAAGAATTTTTTGCTACATCACAGATAACTGTATCAACTACTGGCTACTTGATTTACAAAATTCTGCCAATTATGGATTTCAAAATAAAATAAACAATGAACCAGAGACAACATAACCCTACCCCCTCAGGCAACTCATAAATTAGAAAGAAATTTGTTGGGGGGGGGGAGGGGAGGGAGATTAAATTAATGCCTCAAGTGAGCCACAAATATTCAAGTCTATCCGACTTTCAAATCCTATAAAAAATGCTGATTGGCAACACAAAATAAAGCAATCTCTGCAGAGAGAGTGGCTGAGCAAACCCATACTCACTCAGTAAATGTTTATTTTAATCCTTTTAGAATAACTGGTGTTACAGGCTCTGAACTCTGATGGGCCAGGATATAAATTCCAGTTCCACTACTTATTAGCAGTATGATCTTGAGCAAATTGCTTAATTTCTTTGACTTACACTTTTCCTATTGAATGTGATAATCTATCCTTGATTTAAGAGAATAATATGAGATAATGTACCTAACTTGCCTTGCACATAATCAGTCCTCAAACAACTAAGTTCCCTCCATTCCTTCCCTGTAAAAGACAACTTATTATTCCCATCTTATAAATGAGAAATTTATAATTCAAAGAGACTATTATCACAACCACAATCTTTCCTAACTCCCAAGGTAGAAGTCTATTTTCAGCCTCTGGCCAGCTACCACTGGGATAACAGGCCATTAAGGGCACATCATAGGTTGCTTTCAGTTATAATTGTACTTTTTTTCTCCCCTGGCAATCATTAGACTTAAAAAGTATGGGGGGTGGGGGGGAGCGGCAGAAAAATAGAGCCATGTGACAAAATGGCATCTGGAATAAACATTTAAATGAGAGAGAGAGAGAGAGAGAGAGAGAGAGAGAGAGAGAGAGAGAGAGAGAGAGAGAGAAGTAAGTATGACCAGAGCATCACAGCCTTCTACTATGCCCAGTTTCTACAATCATTAGTAAATCCTCAAAACCATATTAAAAACAAGCTTACATTTGTGAAGAATGTACAGACATTAAAAGGTAGGCAAGAGTGACCAAAGGGGGCTATCTTCTATATCTTTTCCTCTAGGCAGAGATCTAAAAATAACTTCAAGATGTTTTAGAAGATAGACCATCAAAGCAGTAACTATACCTAATTTCCAATTTTATTCTAGATTTTATTCTACTTAGAATTAGTAATAGACAACAAAATAAATTGTTAAAGGAAACTCACTAAATTCCAAATACTCTGGTATGCACTTTTTACCTTATATCATTTAACACCCCCACAAAAACATATTATTTTTTCCACGTTGTAAATAACAAGACAGTTTTAGAAAAATTTAAGATATAAAGCAAAATTAGAATATAAGAGACAGTATGCACTACCTAACTCATTTCCCTGACAATAGTTTAACTGCCTGAAACAATGGTCAATTTTTAATTGGTGAATAAGAACTACACTGTCTAGCACTTAGCAAGTGTTCCTCCAGGATAAAATCTCATCAGTGATATGATTGGTAATTGGACAACCAGGCAAGACAAGACAAGGATCTGTACTTTGCACAACTCCCAGGGCCCCATTCACCTTGCAGTCTATATCTGTGGCACCCCTTGGGAGTTCTGCAGTGCAAAGACTGCTTGGTTTATAAGCAATGTCATGTCAGTTAAGCATCTCATCAGAAACCATCAAGACCTATCTGAAGAGTAACAGATTTTCAAAACATCAGGATATGAAAAATGCTTTCTTCCTTTGCCAATATACCATTCCAAAATGAGCTCCCTGGCAGGAATTAAACAAAGAAAGAAAAAGTGTAGATATTCACTGAATACTTAAATACAAAGTACTGGACTAGGCATTTCATATTTGTATTCTCAATATGACACTTATAACAACACTGTATGGCAGTGTACTTTACTTTTTTTTATAGATGAGAAAACAAGACTAAAAGAAGTTAAGAAATGCACCTGAAGTCGTAAGTCATAATGAGGATTCAAATCTATGTATGTTCTCTCTTCTATATTACTGAATCCTAAGAGATTTTAGACAGACTGAGCATTCCTTTCTTCTTCCAAATACAGCTGACCCTTGAACAACACAGATTTAAACTGTATGGGTCTGCTCACATGCTGATTATTTTCAATAAACATACAGTTGATAGTATTTTCAATCCCTAGTTGGGAATCTGCAGTCATGGAGAGCCAACTGTATACACTGTTCTACACCATTTTATGCAAGGGACTTAAGCATCCATGGATTTTGGTATCCAAAGGGGGTCCTGAAACCAACCACCTATGGAGACTGAGGGAAGTCAAAAGTCATACACAGATTTTCAACTGGTTAGAGCTCCTAACCCTTGCACTGTTCAAGGGTCAATTATACTCACAAAAACACTTATTTTCCAAAAGAACAAGAGATAAAACCTTGAAACCTGCAAGGGTTGCTGAGTTTGCCTATATTGCCACAATACATTTTAATCTAGAAAATCTCCAGTTCAATCTATGGACTAAATGAGTTACAAATACAGGATTAGAGCAAGGAAACACAAAAGGAGACAGATGAAGAGAGAGTTGGTAGTAAATACGGGTAAGTCTCAGACAAAAAAGGACAGATCCTAATTCACAATTAGCCAAACAGAGTCAGGAGACAAAAACTTACCAGAATTACAGGATACCTGTTGTGGGGGTGGGGGTGCCTGATGTGTTAACGTCTGATGCTGATGGTTCGAATGATGCTGCATGTGTTGATGTGGAGAGGGGTGCTGGGGATGAGGAGACTGGAGCTGGCTGTGTTGTTGTGAAGAGGGGTGCTGGGGATGAGGGGACTGGAGCTGGCTGTGTTGTTGTGGGTGCGATGCTGGATGCTGGGGACGCTGCGGATGCTGTGGTAAACCATGTGGTCGATGGGGTGGATGTGGAGACGGTTGTGTGTGTATCTGGGGGTGAGAGAGTGAGACTTGTGCAACCGAATTACTGCCTGTGGTATTGAGGCCACTGCCATGACTGTTGGACAGGTTGCTTTGGTTGCCGTGTGGGTGAGAGCTCACTGTACTGCTAGGAGAGTGCTGATAGGAACACGAAGTATGGGACTGCTGGGAAGATTCAGAAGGGATGTTCATCAAACCTAAAAAGTCAGAAAAAGCAAGCTCACTTACGGTCAGATTGCAGTTATATTTCATTACAAAGGTTTGCAACATTAGAGAGCAGAGGCATAAGTTGTCAAAAGGCAACTTTGTTTCAGTTTAACAAGTGCTGATGGCTTTGAAAGCCAATAAAAGCCCCTTGGCAGGAGAAAAAGATGTGTTGATAGAACATCCACCACCCACTGGGCTTTGTAACTGAGAATAGTAAGAAACATCATTCCTTGCCCTTGAGTAGCTTATGCTCTAGTAGAAGAGAGACACTTAAAGAGATCGTGTCCATGCCCAGTCTGTGTGGCTCGGTGATTGAGTGTTGACCCATGAACCAGGAGGTCACAGTTCGATTCCGGGTCAGGGAACATGCCAGGTTTAGGCCCGGTAGGGGCATGCAAGAGGCAGGCGATTGATGATTTTCTCTCATCACTGATGTTTCTCTCTCTCTCCCTCTCCCTTCCTCTAAAATCAACCAAAACATACATTTTAAAATAAGAGATTATGTCCAACAATATCAGTGGGGATACAGGAACTTTGTTTCTTGCCTATTCAGGTAGGAAGGAGCTGGAGATATAGAGAAGTCTTCCCTGAAAAGGCAGTATCTGAACTGAGTCTTAAAAGACAAATAAAGACTAAGCTAAGAAAAAAAACCCAGCCATCTCCATTATTCTTTTTCATTACTCTTATGGAACATTCTTGAAACACAGTTTAGGAGTTAAGACTACATATTTTATAGCACCAGAAAGTAAAGTCTCTGCATTGCACTTGGAAACTCTGGAAAGTTATTAACCATTCCAACTCACAATTACCTCAACTATAAATGGCATGGTAATAGTATCTACTTCATAAGAGTTGTGAGGATAAAATGCCATAATGCAAGTGCAGGCTGCAGGATGAGCTCAGTAAATGCTAGCTTTTATGACGATGATGATGATGCTGCCAGAAGTGCCTAATGTTAAACAAAAGGTATGTTTGGTTTGCAAGTGGACACTCATTTTAATAAATCTATTGCAAGTATGGCTAATACCATGTCTTGCTGAACCAAACACACAAAAAATGTTACTAAATGAAAAATAGAATACCACAACATAGTGTCAGTCAATAAAAGAATCAAACTTTTTAAGCAAAATAAAAGTATTCTCACATATTTAATAGTCAATAATATTAACAGTAAAATTGTAGTAGAGTACATTGTAAGATAACCTTAAAACTTAATACGCTAAGGTTTTATAGGTACAAAAGTTAAAGTTCTTGCCTTGGCCTGGAAAATTGTCATTTATATGGAATCTATAGTTATTACAGTAAAATGAAAGAAAGCAGTGATTTCATTATCTATGTCCAATAAAGTCCTAGCATTTTAAGTGAAAATCTAGATATGATCCATACCAACATTTTTAATCCCAAATTATTTTTAAATCAAATGAAACAAAGTATCTTTCAAAAGCCCAATATATAAAACTGATAAATGTAAAGTTTTCTTTTTTTGAAGTCAGGGAAGGAAGACTGCTAGGGTCTCCCTCTTCATCTGCATACTTTAACTCCCCAAGACCTTCACAAAAGCCAAGGACTCCAAAGAGAACAATTTAAAAACCAATCATGTAATCTAGTCTTATTTGTTTTACATACAGGGATGCTGAATTCTAGAGAAGTGGCATTAACTCAGTTGACTTTTATGGTAGAACCCAGAATTCCTATCAATGCTGTTTGATTGAAATAGCATTATGGGCTTCAGAAATCTTCACCATTGTTATTTCAAAGTCAGTAATTTTCTATTATGACCACCAAGGTTGGGTCTGTTTAGCAAAGTCTTATATTAGTTCTTTTTATACTTTTATAGATAGAAAATTTAAGACAAAATTTAACAGAATACATGATTCTTCCTTTGGCCAGAAAAACAAAATTCCTATATAAGCTATTGATATTCATTGATATATGTAATACTTGTATATAACATTAACTTTCACCATAATCTCTGACAATCACATGTATTAAAATGTAAACTCTGTAAAGATCGGGATTTTTGTCTAAAAGATTTTGTTCACTGCTGTAAATAGGTAAACTCTCTGAGTTGAGTTATAAATAGTTAATCTGTCAAACAAACTAGGAAATATTTCAACAGTAGAGTTCCCAACAATGTGTGACTAGTGTCAATGTGTGACTAGTGTTCTTTGGTGAAAAGACAATGTGACATCTTGATCCTATCACATGATTGATTAAAATTAAACCAGCAACTAAAGGCACAGTAACACATAATAGCAGCTTAACTAGCATTTAGTTGATATAATACTGCATCTCAACCAAAATCACTTTTGGTGTTAAAATCTGATTTAAATATGTTGTATAAAACAAGGACCCAGAGCATAACACTAAGCAATGTGTTCACTTGTAAGTGCAATTCGTGAAAGTACAAATTTGGTGCTAATACTTATCTCTTTGCTAATACCAGTCAGAACAGAAAGGCAAGGCACATCTATTCTGCGGTACAACATTTACCACTAAAGTGATTCACATGGCAGACATCACTAATTAGCCATGGTAGTCTTTCCCAGATGGCACAGATGCAGTACCAGATTTTTCAACACAACTCTAGGACACCACTAGACCAAGTGAAGTAGGCAGGCAAGATGAAATTTATCTGCCATTCTTGTGCTATAATATAAATATACACAGAGCATCGTAAAGGCACAAAAAGCATTCAATCCTGATCATGATGATAATGTTCTAAGATCAAGGAAATATAACAGCTGCTATGTGAAAACAATTAAGAGAACATTTTACAATAAAAATTTACTTTACAAAAAGTATATATATATAAAAAAAAAACTCACCTTGTTGACTAAGTGACTGCTCAAAAACTGACTTATAAAGGCTCCGAAATGAGGCACTGAGATCTTCAAAATTATATTCTGAGAAAAGTAGTTGTTTGTCTCGTTCTGGAAGGTTGTACTGTGGCTGCTGCTGGGGAGTTAATGACTGAGAGACTGGTTCTGGATGATTTGTCACCTAACATTAAAAGAGAATACTACTAATTTAGTAGCTCTATATCAGAATTGACTTGTTACGTAAAATATATCACTGGAAATATTAAAAGTTTTTAGAATCCAAAGGAAATATTTACTTCCCAGTCTGTGACTTTTCCATCCTCTGTTTAAGGTGGGGGTGTACATAAGGTACAGACCACAAAATTATTAACCTGGATCTTGAAGAACAATAGGAATTTAATCCAACCTCCATATTTCACAGAAGAGGAGAATGAGTTCAAAGAAGATAAATGACTTTCTCAAGATAATACTAGTATGTGATGAACTAATAATAAGCCTGGACAGTTTCTGTAGCATCTTCATTTGATTTCTATAGAAACAATTTAATCTCAAACGCCACTATGTTATGAAACTACTAACATTTCTTATTCATTTATTCAATTAATCTTTAAACATTAAAATTCAAATACTGTGAGTACTATGATCAGTTTTTGTGGCACTGCCCAAAACAGCAAGGAACTTTAACCCTTTGTACTCGCTAGCTTTTTTCTCCATTCCTTTATTCTACTGGGGATTAATTTTTTAAATACCCCAGATTTTACAAAGTGCGGCAGTAGAATAAAAAACTGGAGTTTCTTTTCATACAAACTTATTTATTTGGATTTTTTTATATTTCGAATTATTGATACATTCAAAGAGTAATTTTAATCTCTATGCTAACCGTGTCGAGTCACACTCGACATCCGAGTGCAAAAGGTTAATACATCTAACTCATCATTTCTAGGGAAAAGTTTTTTTATTAAATGAAATGAAACTGAGGGGAAATGAGAAATGAAGGATAAAAGACAAAGGAGATTCTGAGAAAAACAAAATACAGGTTGTGGCAAAGTTTGATTTACAATTGTTTGTATGGAAAATAATACAATAATCTATTCTCTCTATATAAAACCCTAATATGCAAATAGACCAAACGGGGAACAACCAAACAACCGGTTGCTTTGATGTGCGCTGACCACCAGGGTGTGCGCACGGAACATGGTGAGCGTAAGCCACGGCAGGATGGTGGAGCAGATGAGCGAGGGTGCCAGACCAAGGCTGGTTGCTGTCATTGGGGCAAGCCTCTGGTGGTTACTGAAAATTTTTTGCTCCGATATGCCACAGTCCCACCTGGTGCTCGCACCCGCTGCTGACACCAGAGCCGCTGCTTGCACCCGCTGCCGGCGCCTGGTGCCGGCCCAGATTGCCCCCCAGAGCTTCTCCACCTCCCCCTGATCCTAAGGGGCAATCGGGGCAGCAGCCGCCACCTGCACCCACTGACGGCACCGGCCCCGCTTGCACCTCCTGCTGGCGTCAGCCCCAATAACTGCACACCATCGCGGGTGTGAGCAGGACCAGCGCCATTAGTGCGTATGAGTGGCGGGATCAGAGCTGCCGGCAGATAAGGGACTGTGGGCTGCGGCGGGAAGGGCCGGACGGGGGCATGGAGGATGCCCCTGTGCCCACCACAGCCTTGTGGCCCACAGTTCCTTTCAAAGTGCACGAATTCATGCACTGGGCCCCTAGTTAATAAATAATAATACAAGAATAAACTGTTTCGTGTATTCACAACTATAAACCTACTTTTGCCCCAACCTGTATGTAGATCAAGAGCTTGAGCTATGCAAGAGGTTGAAAAGCACCAGAAATATGTACAAAATAAAAATTATCTCTGAAGGTAGCACAACTAGAAAAGAAAAAAGGTCAGCTGTATCTCTTAAAGACTATATCAAGGATTGGTAAACCACCATTTATTTAGTGAACGCTGTGATTATCCTGAAACAGGGGATGATGACTGGTCTTATGAGGAGCAAATTCTCATCAATCATCCTATCTTGCCGGAGGCAGCTATGGGGCAGTTTCTTGTCGATCTCACCATCTTGCAGCAAGTTGCTCAGAAAGCCTTCCAGAGACAGTTTCTCATCTGTCTCCCTGCTTCCAGTGAGACAGGGGACTTTCCACTTTATTCCTGTAGGGTATAGCTACAAGTTATACAACTGCTTAGCTGCAGTATAGAATTTGTTCTTCCACTTATAGTGACCCACTATATATGTAGTTTGTCATCTGGCTCCTCTGATTAGGGGTTGTCCAATGGGATGTGACACCATACCGATGTGGCTTATAACTGTCTGTATGAGGAATGAAACTGTCTCAATGCATCTGGGATTTCTGTGTCCTTATAAGCTCAATCTATGGACATGTGATAAGCTCAACCAGCAGCTGACAATGTACTGTTGTTTAAGGAGTACTTGATAACAAGCTTGATATCTTGTTGTTAAATGAAAAAAGCCGTCTACAATGTCTTTCTTTTACAGAGAGGTTAAACCTTCTTAGGCGTACTGATATAACAGACATGTTTGTTCTTACTTCTTAGTTTTATAAATGTTTTTAAGTTTTTTCCTTATTATATTTTTTGATATAATATAGGGACTCTGTGCTCTTTAATTTCTTTTGGTTTCAAGATTTTCTATATTTAAATTATTTTCAAAGCTACTTAAAATCATTAAATCTTTGCACAGTTTGCTTCAATACTCCAAATAGTCCTTTAATATCATGACTTTCTCATTACTGAGTGCTTTAATTCACCTCTTGATCAGCTACAAAAAAACAAAACAAAACTTTTTTTTTTTTTTTCAGTAAGAGCACATGAAAGCAAGGGTAGAATGTTTTGTAAGCTCTCTATAATGTCTTTCTTTTAGCTTCACATATAAATGAGAATTTGGCTGAGCATCAATATTTATAATCCCAAACCTATTAACTAAAATTCTGCATAAAGTGTTCCATTATCTTCTGGCATTTAGTATTAGGAAAGGAAGTATGATTTGTGTTTCTTTGAATGTATCCCATTTCTGTTCTCCCAGAGTATTTATATGAATAATTACTTCTGAAATTTTAAAATCTGTCTTGATGTGTTTAGGTATAGGCTTTTTTCTCCATTAACTTTTCTAAGAACTCAGAAGCCCTTTTAATCTCTGTTTCTTCTAAAGATTGCTTCTGTACCAAATATTCTTAGTTTCTTCTTCAGGGATACTTATAATTCTCAGCTCTCCATACCTATTCTCTTCCTTTACATAACTACTAGAGGCCCAATGCATGAAATTTGTGCAAGGGGCTCAGCCCCCGCCACCACGGTGGCCACCTCTGCCTCGGCCCCCACCACCGCGGCTTTGTCCAGAATGTCATCCAGAAGGCCGTCTGGTCTAATTAGCATATTATGCTTTTATTATTATAGACTAGAGGCCCAGTGCATGATTTAATCATGCACCTGGTGCACCAGCGGGCTGGCTGTCCGCGGGTGCCCCAGGCCTTCCGAAAGCCTCCGGCGCTGCGGAGGCTTTCGAAAGGCCTTGCGCCGGAGCAGACAGCCGGCCGGGTCCCCCGCTTTGGCCTTTGATCGCGGGGGACCTGGCCGGCTGTCTGCGGGTGCCCCAGGCCTTCCGAAAGCCTCCGGCGCTGCGGAGGCTTTCGAAAGGCCTTGCGCCAGAGCAGACAGCCGGCCAGGTCCCCCGCTTTGGCCTTTGATCGCGGGGGACCCGGCCGGCTGTCCACCGGTGCCCCAGGCCTTCCGAAAGCCTCCGGCGCTGCGGAGGCTTTCGAAAGGCCTTGAGCCGGAGCAGACAGCCGGCCGGGTCCCCCGCTTTGGCCTTTGATCGCGGGGGACCCGGCCGGCTGTCCGCGGGTGCCCCAGGCCTTCCGAAAGCCTCCGGCGCTGCGGAGGCTTTCGAAAGGCCTTGTGCCGGAGCACACAGCCGGCCGGGTCCCCCGCTTTGGCCTTTGATCACGGGGGACCCGGCCGGCTGTCCGCCGGTGCCCCAGGCCTTCCGAAAGCCTCCGGCAGCCATGGCACAGACGCTGAGCTCGCGGTGCCAGTGGCCCCACGAGCTCAGCGTCCTGCTGGCCCAATCAGCTACCCCGGCCACCCTGAGTCCCGCCCCCTGCGTCTCCTGCTGGCCCAATCGTGGGCGTAGCGGAGTGATGGTAATTTACATATTACCATTTTATTATGTAGGATTCTTTCTTTATCTGTTTCTTCTGCATTATGGGAGAATACTATTTTAATTCCCCTTTTCCCCAGAGCATTGATAACAGTTTTACAGAATCACGTTTCTTTTTACCTACATTAAATAGAATGTTAATTCTGCTCTGAGTTGTTTTCTTTGTGTTATTTTCTTATTTCAGTCCCCACCCCATCCCCATTTTACATCTTTGTCCTGTATAAGTTTTTACGTATTTACTCATCCTCGTGAGTGATCTGGTACCATCAAATTTATACCAAGAAAGTGTGGTGGATGGCTCTTAGACTCTGTTCTGTCTACTGGTGAGGATAATTACCAGATGATTAGAAAAGAAGTATCAGATATCTCAAGGGCCATGTACTTATATAATAGATAACCAAATCAGCACAGGAGCAAAAACACTCACACAGGTCCCTTAATTGCATAGCTTTGTTTTCCAGACAAAAATTGAAATACAAGACTGGTTAACAATTTGGTACCAGGTTCATTCTAACCTTTGAGATTTATAGAATCCTCTTCTCAAATCTACAGCTGGAAAAAAAGGTGATATACACATACATCCTCTAGGCTCTTTTACCAAGGACTAAAATATAGCTATGCTAGACTGAGGTATAATCTTTCTTCTATTCCAATTGCTCATCACTTGGACACAGAACACATCGAGTAAACCGAAATATATAACATAGTACACAATCATATATTTGTATCTAACTTGGTAAAATACAAGTGCCCAATTAAAACACTATCAAGGTAGAAATCAGCTCGAGTTATCTAAGCTAATAAATTGATCAGTGAAAAATATACATCTTCATTTTTTATTAGCATTTCAATTACATTTGGTTTAGTGTTAAGCATTAAATGAGTCCTCAACAAAGAAGTTAACTTCATCAAGACTTACCGGTGTATAACTATGCACACTTCCAACACTATTCAAATTAACAGATGCCAAACTCTGGTCTGAGAGACTGTTGTTAAGGCTACTGCGTGGACTATCACTACCATCCTGCTCAGTGTTGTACAATGTTACCTAGATTGAAAAGAAAAGCAACATTTGAATAAGTAGTTCCTACTATGAAGAGTACTTTTTTAAGCAACTCTACAAAAGTATAACTAGCTGCTGGAATATGGAATAAAGAGTTAGTGGTCTTTTCTTTGGTGCCTACCTACCCCAATTCCATGCCCTTCACCACTAACTCCATATTCACTATGAAATAATTTACTCTCAAACTATAGGATATATCCTATTTAGAGACACATAAATTCAATTTACTATCAAGGTATAATTAGTTCATCAACTTTTGGTAAGGGGATTACAGTAGACTTTAAATATTTCTACAAAGCATAAATTTATCTTTATTCAAGCTTTAACAAAACTCCTGTTCACTATCATAATCTTAGGCATCAAAAAAAGAACACAAAAACAGAATTTTAAAAAATCAGATATCAATGTTTATAATACTGGAAATTGGACACTCTAACACATTTGCAAAATCATAGATATAGGATCTAGTTTTTAAAGAAATAATAATATGCTAATATATGGTGGGCAAAAGTAGGTTTGTAGCTGTTCATATGGAAAATAATACAATAATTAATAAATAATAATATAAGAATAAACTGTTTCATATACTCATAATTGTAAACCTACTTTTTCCACCCTGTATATATGCATTAGACATGAAGGGCTATATATCACAATGTTAACAATGGTTAACTAGCAGGAGCTGGGTATTCCTGAAGACTTTTATCACAGACAGTATGTATTTTTACAACGCTCAAGTTTGTTAATAATAAGCATAATTTTTAATTAGAAATAAACAAAAAAGATTTTAAAAGTAGCCTAACTATTCTTCCCTCAAGGTTCTATTCAGATGCCACTACTAACTTTCCTTTCTATGGTCTCACTTCTGTGGGAAAAATTAATACACGGGCTTTACAGTCTCACTAATTTTTATCAATTTTTTATCTATTACTAGACTGTTAGCTCGAGTCACCAATAAGTAACCACACACAGTATAGTGCTTTCTGCTCAGTATACAATAAATAAATATTTGCTGAATTTAATACCCAATTGGGCTATACTATTTTTCCATCAGTGCAAAAAGCAGTCATGCTCACAAACATTTGCCAAAAGAGGCTGAGTATGTTGAAAACCAGGCATATATGCTTCTACACTTAAGGCAAAACAAGACTGTCCCATATTCAAATTCATATCAGCAGGAAACAATTATGTATCTAGGAACTAATAGGGAAGAAGAGTACAGTAGTACCCCCTTAACCAGTTTCAGTTACCCACAGTCAACCACAGCCCAAAAATATTAAATGGAGAATTCCAGAAATAAACAATTCATGAGTTTTAAATTGCGTACTGTTGTGAGTAGCATGATGAAACCTCGAGCTGTCCTGCTCTGTCCCATCTGGGAGGTGAATCATCCCTTTGTCCAACATATCCGCATGGTGCATACAGTACAGTAAGACATTTTGAGAGAAGAGATCACATTTATATAACTCTATTCCAGTATCCTATATAATAAAAGGCTAATATGCAAATAGACCTAATGGAGGAACAACTGAACAACCGGTAGCTATGATGTGTGCTGACCACCAGGGGACGCATTCAGAACATGGCTGGCATTGGCTGTGGTGTGATGGTGGAACAGATGAGCGGGGGCGCCAGACCAAAGCAGGGCACCAGTCACTGTCATCGGAGCGAGCCTCTGGTGGTTACTGAAAATTCTTTGCTCCCACACACCATAGTCCCGCCTGGTGTTCGCACCTGCTGCCAGAGCTGGCCCCGATCACCCCTCAGGGTTTCTCCACCTCCCGTTGCTCCTGAGGGGTGATTGGGCCGGCCCCGCTCGCACCCACAGCCACCGCTTGCACCTGCTGCCAGCGCCCAGCATTAGTCCCAATTGCTGGGCACCGTCAGCAGGTGCGAGTGGCAGCTGCCGGCCCCAATTGCCCCTGAGGGCTTCTCCACCTCCCTCTGCTCTAAGAGGTGATGGGGAAGCAGCCACAGCTTGAACCCACTGACGGTGACAGCCCTGCTCACACCTGCTGCTGGCACCAGCCCCAATCGCTCTGCACCATCAATGGGTGTGAGCGGGGCCAGGGCCAGCGTCGTCAGCACGTGTGAGCGGAGGGAGCAGGGCTGCGGCGGGAGGGGCCAGACAAGACCGCCCCTGTGCCCACCACAGCCTCGCAGCCCACAGTTCCTTTCACGGTGCACAAATTCATGCACTGGGCCCCTAGTTTTTAATAAAAACCCGAAGTGTGTGGCAGTGAAGAATACCCAGTAGTTAAAAGGCACCGCCTTGATTTGTGCTCCTTTGAAGTTGCCTGTTTTTTTCCTCTGATTTTCTAAAAATATATTTTTATTGATTTCAGAGAGGAAAGGAGAGGGAGAGAGAGAAACATCAATGAAGGAAGAGAATCATTGATCAGCTGCCTCCCACATACCCCATACTGGGGACCTGGGCATGTGCCCTGACTAGGAATCAACCATGACCTCCTGGTTCTTAGGTCGAAGCTCAACCACTGAACCATGCCAGCCGGGCTCAGTTATTATTTCATTTTAGCTCTATAGTTTCCTCTTCATGGTTCAATACTGATTACAATTCTCTAATGAATTTTCTATAATTCATCTATAATCTTGGACATATTAGTTATTTAAAAATCATTATCTAGATCACTTGTGGATGTTTACATTGTTCCCCCCTCTCTTGGTATTGAATTATCTGGTCCTTTATCCTGGAGTGTCTAGAAATTTTGATTGAAGGTGAGACCTTACTTATGAAAACTTGCAAAAGCTCGGGGTGATGTCATCTTCTTAAAAAAATATTTTCTTTTCTTTCTTTTTTTTTCCTTTGGCAAATAGAATATTAACATTCCATCCTAATAACAAATTTGAGCCTGGTCTATTTTGATTTGCTCTTACTCATAGAACATAACCCTTCTGATGTATCAACTTGGAAGCCTGGGTGTTTACCATGGCCCACTCCATTTTAAAGGTCCACAAACTATAATTTTTGTCTACCCCTTCTCTGTAAGATTGCTAAATTCTGGCTAGTGAAAAAAATCTATTTGATTTGTCTGTGTCTGAGCCCAAGCACATGCAGGTTAGGAGTTAGCAAATGCCTTAAGTGGATGTTGCTTGCAAAAACTTTAGCTTACTTCTGAGATTTCTCAGGATCTTAGTCCTAAAACCCTAACTCTTTGGTAGCCCCAAACTCATTTTTTTCTCCCTAACTCAATGACTGCTCTAGGCTGCTTTCTATTTAGCCTCTATGTCATACACTAAGAACTGGGAAATGTCTCAAGGGAAATCCTGGATGATGAAGTCTTGGTTGTTTTGTTCTCCAATGCCTCCCCCCTCATTTTTATTGGTGGTGGGGGTGGTATTTTATATAGACAGGCAGAAGGGTTAAACTGATTCTAGCTATTCCATCGTATCTGGAAGCAAAAGGCCAAAAATTGCAGCTCCTTTGATTCCCATATTATTTAGTCATGAAGACCTAGCATTACTATTTCCTAATTGTTTCCTAGTAGTCACAACTATCTACGTTTAGGCCTCATCCTACTTGGACTACTGCAAAGACCAGTATTGGATATTTCTGATTCCAACCCATCTGCTTTACCAGAAATTCTCAAGTCTAGCTGGGCATCATTAGGGATGATTTTTGAAAGTACAGTTTCCTGGGCCCTATACACAAGGAAAGTAACTTTTTTGATAGGCCTATAATGGAATCTGGGAATCCCACCCCCCCTACACACACACACACACACACCTCTCCTAAGTGATTCTGATTAAATCATTCCATAGATTTATATTTTGGGGAAAATCATTACTTTACATCTCAGCTGCTAGTTTCCTTTCTAAGTTCGAAATCTGATTAGTCACTCTGATTATATAATGTCTTCTGTTTATTCATTATCTTTCTACAAATAAAAATTCCTATGTATACTAAATTAGTGCAAATGTGTACATGTATATGTGTTTATGCATGTCATGAGCGAGTGGAAGAGTGAAAGATGGAGATAAAGCAAGAACAAGTGAAGCACCAGAGAGAAGGAGATTGTGATAGCAAGACTAAAAGAATATGAGCATGAGTGTGAGAAATGTATGGCTTCAAGGTGCTTATGGTCTAGTAAGGGAGGAAACAGATGCACACATAGGACTGAGTTACCTCATGAACCTCCAGAACCTTTTTAGGGTTTTGAGGTATAAGATTTAATAATTACCTTGTAAAGAAGAGACATCTGTATCCCACTATGTAGCTAATGAGTTGGCACAAAGTTTTTACTCTTGTTTAAAAAAAAAAAAATGCAGCAAACTACCACATACTATTTTCTGGGTATGTCAGTACACTCAAACATCTTAAAACAGGTTGATCACCATTCCAATGAACTTTATGAGTTTGTCTAAATTATTTGATTCTGTTGACTCTCTGGAAATTTGACAACCTTTTTTCATATATTAGAGGGGTAGTCAACGATTTTGAAACAAATTGATACAATAAAATGTTGACTCAAAAATTCTATCAATGAGAACTGGCAGTATCAAGAATTTCATATAGAACTTCCCAATAAGCATCTTCCAATTTCTCCAGAGAAATATTTTCTTCTAACTTGTAGAAGAACACTGTAGATTCAGCTTTCAAGCTGACAAATTTATATCTTTAAATTCAACCATATAAAATTCAATTGTTATTATAAAGGCAAATTAAATGTATTACTCAATGACATTTCAAAAGTGTTTTTTAAAATGTAATTACTTTGTTAGTCACAGTGTTGATTGCCAGAGTTGGAGAGGCACTTCCCGAAATAATACACTCCATTCCCAAAGAATCTGAATCTATGCTATATGGAGTTGAGGCCTAAAATACAAGAACAAAATAAATAATTATTAGCTCATATATCCAGCAACTTTAATACAATTTGAAGGTATGTCATCAAATTCTCCAACACTCAGTTTTGTACTTTGTTTCTGAAAATGAACTTAAACAACTAGGGAAAAATGGGAAGACAAGAGTAGAAGAAACATGGACATCCGAACGACCTTGTGGAACAGAGCTGGTTATCCATCTGATCCACTATCAGCTTGGACTTTTTTACCTGAGAGAAATAAACCACTCTGGTTTAAGCCTCTCCGCGTTTTTCTCTTCCTTTGTCTCTTAGTACAATCGAACAATATCCTAAATATCGCAACTTCATATGCACTGTTTATAAAACCAGCATGGATGTGAAATCAATATAGATGGTTTTCTACATTTAATATTTTGGATATTGTGACAACAACTCTCTCCCTCCCTGCCCCCTCTCTGTCCTCTCTCCCGTCACCTCCCTCTCTCCCTTCCTCTCCCCTCTCTCTTTCTCTCTCTCAAAAGACAGTTTTTACTGCTTTGGTGAGCCCTCAAGAGTTTTCAACTTCAATGCTGAAAGTTAAAGGAGGACAGATATAAACAATTTGTGGCTATGATGCTAGTTCTATGGACATTCCCTCTCTGGCAAAAAATAGTTGTCCCACACAAGACCCAATCAAACACTTATTTTTAAAATATATTGGATGAGAAAGAGCAACTTCACTGAGACACATTTCTAAGATTAATCTACTCATC
Source organism: Cnephaeus nilssonii (assembly GCF_951640355.1). Classification (NCBI taxonomy): domain Eukaryota; kingdom Metazoa; phylum Chordata; class Mammalia; order Chiroptera; family Vespertilionidae; genus Cnephaeus; species Cnephaeus nilssonii. The sequence continues at coordinate 73,997,416 of NC_137078.1, forward strand.
ACTTAATTCCTCAGCATAAATTTTTTTCATCTGATAATCTACAAAGGTAGGGAACAGGTTTCTTGAATAAAATGAAAAAGGGAAAGATAAAGATCACCCTAGAAGGTAGAATCTAGCACTTAGGTGCTGGGTACACATTGAGAGTGAGGTGAAAATTGAAAAGGGCTTCAGAAATGCCAGTAGAAGAACTACAAATATGCCTCAATTTTGGTGCCAGCCAACTTAGCTATACCTAAATTAATGTAACATTACTTTAGGAAGTTACAAATATTATGTTCCTCTACTTCAACTCAGTCCAGACTACTGTTTCACTAGTCTGAGGAAACAAGTCTATGTTGTGTGATTTCGTGCAAACTGCTCAACCTTTACATATTTATTAAGACTGGTTTTGGAGCTCAACGTGTGCTATATCTTGGTGAATGTCGGTGTGTACTTTAAAAAAAAATAGGTATTCTATATTTGTTTATACCAGTGTTCTCTAATATCAATTAGATCAAGGCATTTAATAATGTATTCCAATGTTCTTTACTGATTTTTTAAAATTGATTTTAGAGAGAGGAAGGGAAAGGGAGAGAGCAATAAAAACATCAATGAGAGAGAATCATTGATTGGCTGCCTCCTGCACGCCCCCTACTGGGAAATCAAGTCGGCAACCCGGGCTATTGCCTGGACCGGGATTCAAACCATCATGACCTCCTGGTTCATGGGATACTCAACCACTGAGTCACAATCCCCAGGCCTACTGATTTTTATTTATCAGCTTTGCTTCATGTATTTTGAAGCTCTGTTGTTAGTCACATTCCCATTTACAATTGTTGTCTTCATCGATAATTCCTTTATCAAATGTTTTTAAATTTCTGATATACTCTGACTTAAAAAGTCTATTTTATATGACATTAACCCATTGTACACCATAAGCGTCTGTAGACACAAGCTGCGGACCTCTCCCACCCACCACGTGCGTCTATAAAAAAGAAATGTTTTCCCTAAGTGACAGCCCTGACCAACTTTAAAATAATTTTTCATGAAAATTTTCAACAGAAAATATTCAAGAACACCCTAACTGCAAGTAATATATTTATTTTTATAATATTCATTGCAAATTGATTTTTTAAATTAAATTCAAAATATCGTGGTGTGTTGGGATGGTTTCTGTTTTGGACACATAGTAGTTAACTGGTTAATATAGTCATTGCACCCTTATGCTTACTGTTTGTATGGCATATATTTTTCCATGCATTACATTCAGCTCATCTGTATCTGAAGTCATGACTCTTGTAGGCCACATTTAGCCGAGTCTGCTTTTTTAGCATCTCTGACAATCTCTGCCTTTTTACTGGCATGTTTAGACCATTAACATTTATGTAATTGTTGGTATTGTTAGATTTGGATCTAAATTGTTTTATGTTTCACCTCTGTTTTTAGTTCCTTTCCTCCACCCTTTTAGATTTAGATATATTTTAGTATTCTAATTTATCTATTGGCTTTTAGGTATACCTCAAACTTGGTTTACTATGCTGGATCTGAAAAATAGCATCTACGGAAGCCCTACAGCTTATGTTATACTTAGGGGTGAATGACTAAACACTTTTTCCCTTACAAATGAAGAATAGGCAAGGATACCCACTTCACCACTCCTATTCAACACCCTACTGGAAATTCTAGTTACTGTGGGAAGACACAGGGGAGAGGAGAGTGAGGGACAGGAAAACTGTCTATTTGCAGGTGACAACTGTTTATACAGAAACTCCCCCAAGGCATCTTCAAAACAACTACTAGAACTAACAAGATTATAGGATACAAGGTTAATATAAAAAAATCAATTACATTTTTATATACTAGCAGCAGGCAATTGGAAAATGAATTTTTTAAAAAGTATATAGCATCTAAAAACAAAATATTCAGGATTAAGTCTAATGAAAACATCCAAGTTCTCTACACTGAAAACTAAAAAAATTCCTCAGAGGAATTATAGACCTCATGAATGGAAAGATAGTATGTTTTCATAGCTTGGAATAATCAATACTGTTAAGATGTCAATTCTCGCCGAAACCGGTTTGGCTCAGTGGATAGAGCGTCGGTCTGCGGACTGGAAGGTCCCAGGTTCGATTCCGGTCAAGGGCATGTACATTGGTTGCGGGCACATCCCCAGTAGGAGGCGTGCAAGAGGCAGCTGGTCGATGTCTCTCTCTCATCGATGTTTCTAACTCTCTGTCCCTCTCCCTTCCTCTCTGTGAAAAATCAATAAAATATATTAAAAAAAAAAAAAAAGATGTCAATTCTCCCCAGATCAGGATTGCCTTGGATAAGAATGGAAGGAGGCATAAATTACTAAAGGACATGAGACAAGTTGGGGAATGATGGAAATGTTCATTTGACAATGGTGATTATTTCACATATCAAAACTCCTCAAATTTTAAGCTTTAAATATTCAATTAACTAACTGCACATAAACTATCTCTAAGTATTGTTTTAAAAAAAAACCACTAAATCCTACCCATTCATAAAAATAAAAATGACCTCTCATGGAAAACTTCCTGGTCTACATCTCTAATTTAACAGGATTTCTCTTAACTTTAAAATTCTCAGAAAATTATAGCTACACTAATAAAAGGGAAACATGCAAACTGACCATACCTTTGCGACTCCCACCAGCCAATCAGGAGTGTGTATGCAAATTAACCCAACAAAGATGGTGGGTTAATTTGCATACGCAGGTGCTGAGAGGCCAGGAGTGGGACGCTCCCAGGCATTCCGCACCACCCTAGCAGCTCCAGGCCTCTGGGCAGCGTGGGAAGGCATAAAGGCAGCTCCCGGCCGGATCGAAGGCGGTGCCGGCAGCCAGGGGAAGGAAGGCCCATTCTTGCACAAATCTTCATGCATTGGGCCTCTAGTTTACACATATCTCTTGGAGGCAACATGTAGTGTCTTCCACATACTGTATACCCAGTACATGTCTGCCAAATTGAAATAAATGTTTTTTCCACACTGTGAGTTCTAAGAGTAGAATGTAGATTGCATTCCTTTCCTTTGCTCACTTATACCTTTAACACTCACTCAGACTCAGCCTCAGAGAAGGAAGACACACAGTGGGGCATCATTTAATCCACAAAAAACACTCTGAATAATAATGGAAAAAACTGAGACACAAATAGCACAAAGACAATAGTCTCAATCTTATACACAGCAAGATGCAGAGTATCCTGCCTAGAAGAATATTCTCTTTTCTATTTATCCATCCATCCTCCCATTATCTTCCTGATTAAATTTGTAATCATCTTTGAACTATAACACACACTAAAAGAAAAAATGTGTGTTCTCCCATCTTTGTTTCAATAAAAGCTGGAAACTAGAAGATTATGTGTTCTTTACAGGGTCAATATGTTTACGATAGTTAAGTTTATATAGCTATCTGGCCTTTACCTCCTCAAATAATGCCTACACAATGTGTTAGAAGATTTAAGCAAAACTGTCCAGGGCAATTTCCTCTTGCTCTCCCTGCTTCTACCCCACACAGCAGCTAAAGTAATCCTGTTAAAATGTAAATCACACTATGTCACTACTTTGCTTATGTGCCTCCAATGGCTTTCCACCTCCCTCAAAATAATGCCCAAGTTTTTACAATGGCATAAAAGGCCCTACACAATCTTCCTCCTGCTCTTACTGTTTACTTCTCTGATGTCAAGTCCTATTACTCTTCCCTCCTCACACATACTAGTCTATTCACAGTGGCCTCTTGTCTTCATGCCAAGTATGTTTCTACCTCAGAGCAATTGCACGTGTGGGATTTCAGAAGAGAGATTCCCAGACCTATATAGCTAGCAACCCACTCATATTTACATATAAAGAAACTATGGCCATATATTTATAAAACTATGACCAGAAAAATTAAACATCTAAGTTATAACAAATAACTTTAAAACTAGGTCTCCTAACTTCCAGGCTATAAGTATTTCCCCTAAATTGTGTACTTAAAATAAAAGTGATACCTCATGACTTTGTAACATGACTTGGTTTTGCTCATAATTTTACTATGTTCTTAAACTAACAGAGGAACTTCAGATCATTAAATGCTGATAAAATATAATACAATGTAAAGGGTTTTTTAAATAATTTCCTTTTCCTACCACCAGCTTTACCCCATCCTAACCACTGATCAGAAATTTTACATTTCTAGCAGGGGCATTATTTCCTATTTATAATTCTTTCAAAGCACTTTACCTGTGCTAAGCATACAACAGAAACAGTAGACTTAGCAAAGTCTTTTAACTACAGGCCTTTTAACTACTTCCTTAACAGTAATAAATTTGTCCACTTAGTTATTTTAAAATTTGAATGAGGCACTTAGTCAAACACTAAGCAGTAACCAGGAAGAAGAGTCTTTGAATTATAAGAAATTACATACTCCAAAAGATGTACCTTCTAATTTAAGAACAGATATACCCATACACACCTTGAAAAGACAAAAAGATGTTTGTTTTTTAAAGGATTTCCTATGTTTGGGGTGGGGATGGGAGCCAATTTAATAACTAAGTCAAAGGCTATGAAAATGTAGAAGGCTGTGAAAAATAAAAAAAACAAGGGTACACAGAGATCTGATAACACACATACACACTCCACCAACAGAAAAAACAAGGCATATAGCAAACACTGTCAGAACGCAACCATCTCCCCTCTAGTTTCATTTCTACACTGTGAAGGCTGTTTACTATAAATATCTGTAACTCTCTGCCTAATGGCTTTTTTTCCAGTTGGGGAGCATGCTTTGGCTTAGTGCAGGGCAGGCCAGAAGTGCAAAAAAGCTAATGTCCCTAGTAGCATCACTCACTCAATGAGGGGGAAGAGATGATAAATAAATATACCAGCTCATTGCCCCACAGTTCTAAACTGCCTCCCAGAGTTCCCAGAGGGACTGAGCTCCCAAGTGCTCACAATAGTAACTGACTTGATAATTGCCCACTTTCCTAGGATCAACCCTCAAACTACCTGTGATCAATCCTTATCTACCTCTGGGGGAACTCAAATCATGAGTTATCTTCTCCTTTCTCAAAAGAAATGTCTCCTGGGATAGGCATGAAATCTTCCTTTAACAGAATACTTTCAAACTTTTTGGTCACAGGACCTCTTTAAACTAGTAAAAAATTATTGAGGAACCCAAAGAGCTTTTGTTTATGTGAGTTATACCTATTGATATTTACCTACTAGAAATTAAAACTGATACAAAATTTACTCATTTAAAATGCATAATAAATGCATTGCCTGTTAACATAAATATTGTTTTGTATGAAAAATATAGTCTCCAAAACAAAAACAGAGTTTTTAAAAAATTGCTTTAATAATTGGCTTACTGGAAAACCATTAGATTCTCATATCTGCCTCAGCATTCAATCTGTAACAAAATCATAGGTCATGTAATCTCTGGAAAAATTAATGAGTAAAAAAGGCAAGGAATATCTTAGTATTAATGTGAACAGAGTTTTGACCTTGTGGACCCCCTAAATGGGCCTCACACACTGAGAACCACTACTTTAGCATAACAGGTTCCTATAGGCAATGAATAACATTGCACAATAGCCAAGACACATGATTAAGTTTTAAAGGGGGGAAGGGCAATCAAAGAATGAACAAAGAATAAGTTTTTGTGATTATCAACATGATAAAAGAGATAAACTGCACTAATGTGGTGCTCATTCACTCAAAGCATTTCTTCTATTCTTGACACCAGTTCCCTTGAAATAGTATAATTGCTTGCCAATCTTAAACAAAACAAAACATCCATAGGCAATATCAAGCTAATTTTGCTTTTTTACTATCCTAAGCAGTTTCCAGTAGATAGGCCATTTTTAACCACTAGTCTAGTCTTCCACACGTAAATTCAGCTTACTCTTTCACACTGTCAATCACCCTCATTATCTGTTAATTTATGAATACGTATTATTATTCACTAGAGGCCCTATGCACGAAATTCATGCCAGAGTAGGCCTTCCTTCCCCCGGCTGCCAGTACCCAGCTTCTCTCCAGCACCCGGGACCCAGGTTTCCCTCCAGCCGCCAACAGGCACCTGGGCTTCCCTTGCAGCCCCAGCTTCATCCCGGACGTCTGGTCTAATTAGCATATTACACTTTTATTAGTATAGATAACAAATAATGACATTTATTATTATTCATTAGTAAATACTTAATAAATACCATTTACTCATTAATAAATAATCAATATATCTTCTGGTTGAAATGAACAGACAAGGCCAAATTAAAAAGCAAAATGCAAAAGGTCGAGCTTTCAGTCAAGATGGAAGAGTAGATAAATGTGGTACTCACATCCTCTCACAACCACATCGAAATTACAATTAAAACTACAGAACAACCATCATTCAGAACTGCCTGAATCTAGCTCTACAGAAGTCTTATAACTAAGGATATAAAAAAGAAGCCACATCTAGACTGGTAGGAAAAGCCCTGGCCAGATAGCTCAGTTGGTTAGAGCATTGTCCCCATACGCAAATGTTATGGGTTCAATAAGTACTCCAGTAAGGGCACATACAAGGCTCAATCAATGAGTGCATAAGTAAGTGTAACATCAAATCAATGTTTCTCTTTCTCTCATCCTCTCTCTGGCCTCCCATTCCTCTCTCTAAAATCAATTTTTTTTAAATGACAAAATAAAAATTAAAAAAAGACTTGTAGGAGGCGTGGAGATACGAAACAGGCTGGTCCCACACCAACATGTGATTGCAGAGGTTCCCCCCCCCCAAGGAGGTCACAGTTTGAGTTTTGGGCTTGATCCCCAGTGGGGGGCATGCAGGAGGCTGCCAATCGATGATTCTCTCTCATCATTGATGTTTCTATCTCTCTCCCTTCCTCCCTCTGAAATTGATTATTTTTTAAATGTATTTTAAAAATCTATTGTCTTTCTTGAACTCTATGTTCCAGCCATACTAACCTGTTGGTTTCTTTAAATTTTGGGAATGCTTTTTAACCACTAGTTTTCCACACGTAAGTTCAGCTTACTCTTTCACACTGTTAATCATCCTCATACCTGCCATTTCTGTTCATTTAACAGGTCCTCACTGAGATATCAGTTCTTCAAGGAAACTTTTCCTGAGTCTCCTAAGACTAAATTTTACTTCTCTGCTATATGGTCCCACAGTTCTCAAGACCCTTCTCTTTAGGGTACCCACATTATTTATCATCTAAATGCTATTTGGAGAATGAATGGGGAACTATTAATAACACTGAGGAACATTGTCACCCTACCATATCAGTTTATCTTTCCTGCTTAAGTGAAAGCTTCATAAGGAGAGAGTATGGGTCTGTCTCTATTTCCCTAACACTTAGCTCTACGCTTACAAAGTAAGAGGTGTGCTCTCACTCAGTCTCTCAATGAATGGCATGACTTATGCAAATTAATGTGAAAAAGGGAAAAACTCAAACAGACAAAATGAACTACCCAATCCTGATACTTTTCCACCTCTGTATCATATCTTTACCAAGGCCTTTTATCTCATGCTACACTACTCACCACCCCTCATCAGAATAAACTTTATGGGAGTAGAGAATGTCTGTTTTCTTAATTGCCATTGCCCCAGCACCCAGAATTGTGCCTGCTCATGGCACTCAATACTAAATATTAAATGCTGTTCTACCTTGCCCTGCCTATCTTGATCTGAAAATCCAGCCACATAACCCATGAAACCTTCCCAGATAGGCTCAGTAACAGTCTCTCCTTCCTTGTACACAATGATATATTTTATGTCTTTCTTATAATACTTTCCATATATATTTTACCCTTGTGCTAGAACTGTCTTACCCTATCTCATTTTTCTTAGTATACCCCACAGCATCCAAGCATAATGCCTGATACAGTATCTACAGAACAAATATCTGTCAAATTAAATTGGCAAAATGACAGTACTACAGACAATTACAGGTATGTTTTGAAACCTGAAACCACACTAATTTTCTAGAGAACTTTCTCATTTATGTACACATCCCTAGCCCAGGCCATTACCTTTTTACCAACTAGACTACTGCAACTCCATCTACTCAGCGTTGAGGGGGTTTAGAACAAGCCACTGTAGAATGTGCCAATTGTTTGTGAATTATTTTAAGCTGAAGGCAATAAAGACCCAGCAGAGTCAGCAAAAGCTTTTCACACCCTCCTAACTGCCTAAAGGAAATTAGAAAGGTGGCCTGTACCAATAAGAGGATTATTATCAAAGATAACTTTATATCCAAGAGTCTTATCTGCATGGCACAGCAAACATCTATTTACCAAACATTTGCTTTTCCCACCTTCCTGTGAATTGTTTTTCTCCCTTTTGAAGACCCCTATCCCTAACCCTCTCCCTCTCCTTAGCCTCAATTGCCTGGCCGCTTGTGAGTCTCATACTTTTGTGGTGCTCCCATATGTACATGCCTAATTAAACTGTCTCCTAGTAACTGTCTTTTATTACATGGAGTTTAGAACAAATTTATTTGACCAAATGTTTACTGTTTCCTTCATCTTATCATATTTCCTTTGACCTGACTGATTCTGCAAACATTTACGGATACTTAGTATGAGCTGTAAAAATCACTAACACTGAAAATATATATTTCCTCTGTTGGTCTTGAGGAACAGTAGGGTAAAATATATATGTATATGTATGTGTGTGTGTGTGTGTGTGTGTGAGAGAGAGAGAGAGAGAGAGAGAGAGAGAGAGAGAGCGCTGAAATGCTGGAAAATGTATAGTGAGAAAGCTGAAAGGTAAAGTTAATGTCTGGTGACAGTCTAAGTGTTTACTAAAAATATCTACCCTAATAAAATGGTAATATGCTAATTAGAGCAGCTATCTTCCGGACGGCCATTCAGACAAAGCCACAGTGGCTGTGAGGCCCGGGGCTCAGGCAGCTGGCAGTGGGGTGATGGGGATGGCACTTTCCCCTGATCAGTCCTGTTGCCTCCCGCAGATGGGATGGCAGCCATCAGTAGGACATCTCGTGAGAGGGGGCAGGCCAAGCTGAGGAACGCCCCCAGTGCACTAATTTTCGAGCACCATGCCTCTAGTGTTACAATAAACAACTTAGGATATCAACTAGAGCTCCTTTTTCTCCTTCATCTTGCAAATTAATTTTTAAGCATGAATTACAAGTAAGAATTATCTTACAAATAACACATACACTTAACAGATTTTGTGTATAAAATAATTATTACATAGTTGGAAGGAGGAAAAAGCATTCGAAAGATAATCAGGAAAACTCAATTTAATTAGACTGTATGCAGTAAAAAAGAATAGTTTTGTTAACTAAAACCAACCCTCAATGTTGCACATGCCAGAGGAAAGAGTCTAAAATTAAAACTCAAGAAACCTGGATTTGAGTCTCAGACAACAGTTGTTCCCTAATTACAAAAACAACCAACACACCTTTTACTTAATTCCTAAACTGCCAATCTCACCTGAGTTAAGATCAAATAAAATAATGAATTTGAAAAAATAGAAAATGCTATACAGATTAAATATTATCTTCATTACAGTCATACTTGCTGTATTGAAAATGAACCTTTAAAATCTATATTTCTGACATAATGACACAAACTAAATAAAGAGCTTTTACCCGTTCTACAGATCGTGCTCTCTTCTTTGGCCGAGTAGGCAGCGCATCTTCCTTCGGATTGGTGTCTATAGCCCAATAAGACCCCTAAAGGTAAAGAAATAAATCATATTAACAATATACCCCAGCAACTCTATAACATTAAAATGGATTGTTACAATCCTATGCCCCAAAAGCAAACATTTTGCAAATACAACAAAAGTAACATGAGAGCCCAGCCAACATGGCTCAGTGGTTGAGCATCGACCTATGAACCAGGAGGTCACAGTTCAATTCCTGGTCAGGGCACATGCCTGGGGTTTCAGGCTCAATCCTAATCCCCAGTGTGAGGCATGCAGAAGGCAGCTGATCAATAATTCTCTCTTATCATTTATGTTTCTTTTCTATCTCTCTCCCCCTCTCCCTTCCTCTCTGAAATCAATATATATATATATATATATATATATATATATATATATATATATATATATATATAGCATAAGAGAAACACTAATTTGGAACTGAGAAAAGTCAAGTTCATATGGGAAAAAAGTTCATTTATAACTAAGTTATTAAAGAAGGGAAAAAAAATCACAGATCTGAAGAAGCCAAGTTCAAGAACTTCTGCCACAGCCAAATAAAAAGAGATGATCAACTGAACACATTTTAAAATATATGCTAATTCTTCTTTTTTTATTGATTTCAGAGTAGAAGGGAGAGAGAGATAGAAATATTAATGATGAGAGAGAATCACTGATTGGCTGCCTCATGCACACCCAACACCGGGGATTGAGCCCACAACCCGGCATGTGCCCTTGACGGGAATTGAACTCTGGACCCTTCAGTCTGCAGGCCGAAGCTCCATCCGTGGAGCCAAACCGGCTAGGGCTATATGCTAATTCTTAATTGAACACATAATAATTACAACAGCATATTACATTCAAGTCTAATATAATTTTATGTATTAAGATACTTTCATGGGACTTCATAATTCTATAATACTGCATGATGAAAACCTTGCTGAATGACTAAATGAATGAGAATAACACTTTTTTTTTTTTTTTGTCGGTAGAAATATATCATTAACTCAGTATTTCTTTGGTTTGGAAAAATTAATCCAGGATATCATCAACTCAACTTAACCATCATAATTACAGTCTGGAGTGTTGCTGTCTCTATGTTCACCTTCTGATTCTACTGAAAATAGTAAACCATTTCCCTGTTAATTTTCTTTTTAAATCCTCACCCAAGGATTATTTTTCCCACTGATTTTTTTTTTTTTAAGAGAGAGAGTGAAACATCGATGTGAGAGAGGCATGACCAGTTGCTTCCTTGACTGGGGCCATGGATGGAACCTGCAACCCACGTACATGCCCTTGACCAGGAATCGAACCTGCAACCCTACTGAGCCACATCGGCCAGGTATCAATTTTCATTTATCATTATGAGCAGGGAAAAAAATCTCAACTATGTCCGATGAAAGCTAAAAGAAAAAAAAAAAAGACTTAAGATGTCATACTTTGGACAACACAATAAGAAAAAGGAAGAACAATAGTGGTGATTTCAGTACTACATCATTCAATCATTCTTTTGTATTCTTGTTATTTTAGTATTTGGGCATGATGGGGAAAAACTGATGGGTATTCATGAAATAATTCTTAAGATAATGAAATCATTTTAAAATATATGCTAATTCTTCTTTTTTTATTGATTTAGGACAAATAAGATCACTAAAATACCATATTGCATGTTAGATTTATAAATGAATCACATATGGTAATTGCAAGATGGAATAAGTTTTGTTCTAGTTTTTTTTTTTTTTTTTTAGTATTAAATTTTCTATTTGCTCTTTGGAAAGAAATCTAAGAAAAAATGTAAGTCATAAAATAATCACCTTTACAAATGAGAACTGCTCAAAACTGATACTCAAAAATGAATTGGACCCTGCTGGTACACTGAGGATTAAATATAATACATATGAAATATTCCCTCCAAAGTTTGACACATATTGTTTTGTATTAATCTTATTCTTTCTCACCTCCTACAATTTCTATCAAAGAGCAAGCATACAAATATTTGTCAAATCTGAAATTTTTAAATATAACAACTTTAATTATTGAAGAGAGCTGTGTCTACAAAAGATAAATAATTTGGGTAATTCTAAAGTTTTATTCTTTCATTTAACATATGCTAAATTTCTACTCTGCACAAGCAAAGGCAAATAAAAATAACAATAGCTAAAATATTTTTAGAAAAGCTTATTAACAAGCTATATCGGAACATAATCTAATCATCTCCCAACAACTGCGTTTGAAATGACACATGCTTAATCATCCAAACTGGCAAACTTCTCAAACTGTGGGCAGATACCAGAAAGGTAACAACCTTTCTCTTAATGACAGTTCATGTGTGTGCGAGTCACAATGCTCAATCTGAAGTGTGGTGAAAGAGACAGAAAAGATATCTGCATGGTTAAGTCTCACCATTTTCATGTCTTTGATCAAAATTCACTTTCTCAAAGAATGTACCTTACTTATTCTTTTGAAAATTGCAATCCACACCTCAATCTACTTTATTTACCCTAACTTTTATATAGTGTTTATAATTGTCTCACATTCTACATAATTTATGTATTTATTTTGTCTATTGTCATCCTCTCATTAGGCTGTAAGTCTTTGAAGGCATGTATTTTTTCCTGTTCTGTTTGCTGATGCATTCCAAATGTCTAGAATAGTGACTAACACATAACAGGAAAGTAAGTTATCACCATAAAGTGCTAAGATAAGTGAGCTGAATCTTCAAGGATGATCATGCTCAGATATGATAGAAAACAGAGGGGAATAAAAACAATTTTAGGCAGGAGAAAATAGCTCGTATTCAATAAGAATTTTAAACCATTTGCCTGCCATAAACATCTATAGACCAACTTTAAAATCATTTTTCGTGAGAATTTTCAACAGAAAATATTCAAGGACACCCGAATTGTGAGTAATATATTTATTTTATAATATTCATTGCAAATTGACTTTTAAATTAAGTTCAAAATATTGTGGCGTGTGGGAATAGTTTCCGTTTTGGACGTGTGGCAGTTAACTGGTTAATATTCATGGACTCCCAGAAGTCTGTGATCAGGACTCAGGGGCTCCATTAACTTGAGTAAGAAGAAAATGCATTTCTTTCCATTATGAATGTAAGAGCAAACCACAGTTTAGCAATACCTAAAAAACAGTTTTTTCCTATCACATTTTATCTCAAAATGTCACTCTACTACTCATTACTTATTTCTACTTTTATTTAATGTTACCATATTAAATTTTGTTCAATCTTATAATTTAATGTTACCGAGGAAATATAGATTACTGTATCACAAACTTGTTAATAGTGTTTTCATAACAATTTTAATGTAGCTGCTTCTCTTTTTAATCCTGTATATTCTGGTTTACACCTTTAACCTCTTGCACTCGGATGTCGAGTGTGACTCGACACGGTTAGCATTAAAATAAAGGAATCGAGAAAAAAGCAAGCGAGTGCAAAGGGTTAAAAATAATATTATTCTAAGAAGGAGTTTCACAGGTTTCAACAGAAGTGCCAAATGGAGTCATGGCATAAACAAGAGTAAAGATTCTGATGCTAAAGTCATAGACATATGAGAGAGAATAAGACATTAAGAAAAACTGTTTATCTGGCTAGGTTAAAAAAAAAGGACCTAAAGAGAATTTAAAAATTCCTTTTTTTCTTTTTTTTGCTTTACTTGAATGTTATTATTTCCTTCAATTAGGTGGCATACTTATTCTAAGTTTTCTTGTAATTAATTCATAAATCCTGAAAATTCATTAAAAATATATTATTGATACCAAACAATCCAAATTTCACATCTTAAGAGCCTTTATAGCCCTTATTTTTTTAACTTCTTTACAAACTATCACAACTAGGCAGCAGTGAAAGAAGTTGTGCTAATACACTATTTATAGTCATTTTTATGTACAAGCTTTACATAATGAAGAGTGGGCCAACAACTTTTAAGAATCTTGATCTCTGAACCTAATATATCATATGAAAATTTCTGTTTATGAATAGACTTCTTCACTAGACCAGAAGTTTTAATGTCAGTGATATCTTATTTATCCTTGTATCTCCACAGCTACGGGGCCTATAAATACTATAGCTCTACTTTTTTTATATATAAACCCCACATTTTATTCCTGGAAGCCTTGTAATTGTGAGAATGTAAAATGGTGCTGCCACTTTGGAAAAGTTTGGCAGTTCCTTAAAAAATTAAACATATGGCCCAGCAATTCCACTCTTAGAGAAATAAAAACATATCCAAGAGAAATTATGTCCACAAAACTTATATACACAAATGATCATAGTAGCATTTTTCATAATAGCCCAAACTGAAAACAACACAAATGGCCCATCAACTGATGAACAGATATAATTGTGATATATTCATACAATGGCCATTTCATTCAGTCGTACTCCTACATGCTATAACACAGATGACTCTGAAAACCTTATACTAAATGAAAGAAGCCAGACACAAAAGACTATATATCATTATGATTTCATTTATATAAAATATCCAAAATAGGCAAGTCCATAGATATGGAAAGTAAATTAGTAGTTGCCAGAAGCTTGAGGGGTAGAGGGTGACTGTTAAGTACAGAGTTCTTTCTGGAGTGATAAAGCGAAAATGTCCTGAAATTAGATACTGGTTATGATTGCACAACTCTGAAAATATACTAGAAGCCACTGAATTATATACTTTTAAATGGTAAATGTTATGGTATGTGAATTTTATCTCAATAAAAATACTCTATTAAGAAAAAAACATGAATCAAGAAGTTCTAACCTAATGCAGTGGTAGGCCCAACACAGTCAAAAGTCACTTGTCACAAATCAAAATCAGTGGTAATGTCCAGAAAGAACTCAGGTCTCTTGGTTTCTGGTTGTCTCCTGGCTTTACTTTGGACCATATCAGTTTTTTATAAACGTTCACAATAGTCATTAATGTCACAAAAAGTCAAGCAATGCACCTACTTGTGAATAAGAATTCCAAAGATTCAAAATATGTGAGTTAATGTTAAATAAATTCTTGATCCCTGCCTTCCTGATCAAAAGAAAGGGTCTGAATAAAAAGAAGCAAAATGACATTTTCTAGAACACCTGAGACCAGTCTTAATTTAAAACAGCAAGAGGATTAATGTACAATTAAAAATGTTTCTTTAAGGACAGAACAACTACTTCTTAGTTAATTAGGAAATGTAATTCTTGTGATAAACATTAAGCATCTACTACTTATGTGAGATATTATGAACATGTCAAAGACCCAATCCTTGTCAAGAAAAAACTCAGAAACGAGTGGAATAGATCAAAATAAAGGTAGTACAGCCCAGCTGGTGTGGCTCAGTGGTTGTATAAGAATTTCCTAGTAGCTTGCTCATAATAGCCCAAATCTAAAAATAATACAAATGTCCACCTACAGATAAATATAAAAAAGACTAGAGGCCTGGTGCACAAAATTCGTGCACGGTGTGTGTCCCTCAGTCCAGCCTGCACCCTCTCCAATCTGGGACCCCTTGAGGATGTCCGACTGCCTGTTTAGGCCCGATCGGGCCTAAACAGGCAGTCGGACATCCCTCTCACAATCCAGGACTGCTGGCTCCCAACTGCTCACCTGCCTGCCTTCCTGATTGCCCCTAACCGCTTCTGCTGGCCAGCCTGATCACCACCTAACCACTCCCCTGCCAGCCTGATTGCCCCTAACTGTTCTCCCCTGCAGGCCTGGTCACCCCTAACTGCCCTCCCCTGGAGGCCTGGTCACCCCTGACTGCCCTCCCCTGGAGACCTGGTCACCCCTAACTGCCCTCCCCTGCAGGCCTGGTCCCCCCACAACTGCCCTCCCCTGCAGGCCTGGTTCCCCCCAACTGCCCTTTCCTGAAGGCCCAGTTGCCCCCAACTTCCCTCCTCTGCTGGCCTGGTCACCCCTAACTGCCCTCCCCTGCAGGCTTGATCGCCCACAACTGCCCTCCCTTGCAGGCCTGGTCCCTCCCAACTGCCCTCCCCTGTTGGCCATCTTGTGGTGGCCATCTTGTATCCACATGGGGGCAGCCATCTTTGACCACATGGGGCAGCCATCTTGTATGTTGGAGTGATGGTCAATTTGCATATTACTCTTTTATTAGATAGGATTGTGCTATAGCCCGGCTGTTGTGGCTCAGTGGTGGAGCATCAAACCCATGAACCAAGAGGTCGATGGTTGGAATTCCAGGTCAGGGCTCAATCCCCAGCAGGGGGCATGCAGGAGGCAGCAGATTGATGTTTCTCTCTCATCGATGTTTTTCTCTTTCTCTCCCTCTCTCTTCCTCTCTCTAAAATTAATTAAAAATATATTTTAAAAGATAAAAATAAAAATACAGGTAGTATATCATTCAGGAGCATTAAGAGTGGTATGCTCAAAGAGCTATGGAAATAAAAAGAAAAGAGGTAAAAAATAGGGAGAAAAGGTGAGAGGGGAGAAAAAAAAGAAGGCTACCTCCTTTCAGAGTAATGCTGACCTTTGAGCTGGGTGGGTATTAAAGGATGAGTAAGATGGAAAGAAAGACTATTTTAGATAAAATGAAGAGTATGGGCAAAAATATGAAAATATAAAACTGTATCATAAATGCAAGATAAATAGTGCAATATAGCTTGAATATCAAGTTTAGAGGCAAGAAGCTGAGAGCTGAAGTTGAAAACGGTGTTTTTACCTGTGTACCAGGCAACAATGTAGAAAATGGAACAAAGCAGAGATTAAAGGAGACCAGTTGGACGTGACAAAGTAATCCAAGTTATTTATCATTAAATATTTTTTTTAAATCTCATTTCTTGTAATTACTTTGTTTTCACATAAAAACTCAGGATCTCAAAACATCCAATGATAATAAATCAGGACTATATCTTCTTCTTATAAAAATCCACAATGAATCAGTGGCTCACTGTTTCGTATCATATATCCAGGAGCTAGCTGGGGATAACAGACACCCCAATGTTCCAGCATCAAAGCAATTGGTTGAACACATTTCACCAATTATCTCTGAACATACACAGAAAAGATGAAATGGAAATTCTAGACTTAAATCATCCAATGATTGGAAAAAAGCTCAACCGATGTACTAACAACAAGTAGGACAGTCAAAGAGCCAGAGACCTTAAAGATAGATCAGTAAAAATTATTCCATTTCAGAAACAAAAGAAAAAGGGGGAAAATTAGTAAAGAAAGCCTCAATGACCTGTGAAACAATGTCAAAGAGTCTATCATATTTTAATTGGATACTAAAAGGAAAGAAGAAAAACTGGGACCATAGTTCTTAAAAAATAATAATGACCAAAAATATCCCAAATCTGGATGAAACCTCTTGTTATTGATCCTAAAAGAAGTCCCAAACAGAAAATATACAAAAAAATTAGAGGTACGTCAAACTGTTTAAATCTAAATTTAAAGAGAAAATTCTTGATAGTTGCCAAAGAAGGGATGGGGTCTGGAGAGGGCACAGGTGATTTTTTTACCAGAAATAGTTGCCAAAGAAGGGATGGAGTCTGGAGAGGGCATACAGGTGATTTTTTACCAGAAATAGTGGAGGCCAACGAAAAATCTTCAAAGTTCTGAGAGGTGGAGAAAACCCTGCAAACTCTTAAGATTCCATATCCAAAAAAAGTATTGTGAGGATAAAATAAAGACCTTTCCAGATAAACAAAAGTCTACAAAATACGTTGCCTCAAGACCTATACTACAAGAAATGCCAAAGGATACAGTAAGACTAAAGGGGAAAGATATCAGAGTGAAACCTGGATTTACAGAAAAGAACATCAGGAAAGGTAAATAATTAGGAAAATATTTTCTTAAACATAATTTCCTTAAAACACTTTGAACTGTTTAAAGCAAAGAAAATAAATCCTAAGGTGGGATTTATGGTGTAAGTAAAAGTACAAGATATGACAACCATTACCCATTCCAAAGAAATGGGGAGATAAATGGAATTATACTGTTCTAAGGATATTGCATGGAAATAGATGGGAAGAAGAAGAAAGTAGTAAGTGGTATGAAGTGAAAGGTGGTATACCATTACCTCTAAATAGACTTTGATAAGTTAGTAGTTAAGCTACTAACTTGTTAGTAGTATTGTTAAGCTCTACAATGACTACTTAAAAATTAATAAAAGGAATATAGCAAAGAAGTCACTAGATGAAATAAAATAGACGACTATACAGTATTTGATTAATTCCAAAGAGATTGTTAGACTGAATTTAAAAAGCAAGAGCCAATGGCTACATGCTGTTTATAAGAGACACACTTTTAAATACAAAGACATTTATAGACTAAAAGAAAAATACTAGCCGAAACGGGTTTGGCTCAGTGGATAGAGTGTCGGCCTGCGGACTGAGAGGTCCCAGGTTCGATTCTGGTCAAGGGCATGTACATTGGTTGCGGGCACATCCCCAGTAGGAGGTGTGCAGGAGGCAGCTGGTCGATGTCTCTCTCTCATCGATGTTTCTAACTCTCTATCCCTCTCCCTTCCTCTCTGTAAAAAAATCAATAAAATATATTAAAAAAAAAAAAGAAAAATACTAGAAAAAAATGTATCATGAAGTTGCTAAGAAAGGTGTAGTGGCTATATTAATATCAGACAAAGAAAGCTTCAAGACAAAGAGTATTTTAAGTAATTAAGAATATTTTATAAAGATTAAAGTATAATTCAACAGGAAGATTAAACATACTACTATTAATATTAATTTGAAATGGATCACAGGCCTAAATGTAAATAAAACTATAAAAACCTACAGAAGAGAACAAAGGAGAAAATCTTTATGACTATGGTTGATTTCCCAGACAGGACACAAAAGTCACTAATCACTAAATTAATATTTTCAAAATTCAAAATGTCTATTCTTTTTAAGACACTATTATAAAAACAAAAAAGTCTGAAAAATATTTACATAATATAAATCCAAGAAAAGACATATCCAGATTTTAAAAAAAAACCTCTTAAAAACTCAGTACTGATGACAACCAAATTTTAAAAAGAATAACAAAGACTTTAAAATAACCTTCAGAAGAGAAGATATACAAATGACCAATAAGCCCAAGAAAAATGCTCAACATCAATGGTCATCAGGAAAATTCACAATAAAACCGTAACAAAATACCACTTCATACCCACTAAAATGACTTAACTGAAAAAGATAGGTAATACCAACTGTTGGCCAGGATGTGGAGCAACTGGAACTTTCACACATTACTACTGGGAATGTAAGATACACAACCACATTGGGAAAAGGTTTGGCAATTACTTATAATCTTCCATCTACAAAAGCAAATGTTCTATTATTCAAGAGAAATGCAAACACATGCCCATAGAAAACTTGTACAAAAATCTCCTAGTAACTTGTTCATAATAGTCTCAAACTGAAAATGTCCACCAACATATAAACAAGATTGTGCTATAGCCTGGCCAGTGTGGCTCAGTGGTTGAATGTTGACTCATGAACCAAGAGGTCACAAGTTCGATTTCCAGTCAAGGTACATGCCTGGGTATGGGCTCAAACCCCTGTAAGAGGTATGCAAAAGGCAGCTGATTGATATTTCTCTCTCTTTGATGATTCTATCTATCCCTCTCCTTTCCTCTCTCTCTAAAAAAAAGTCAATAAAACTTATTTTTTTAAAAAGATTGTGGTATATTCATACAATGGAACACTACTTAGTAATAAGAAACAAACTAACATATCTAATAGCATCACAGACATTATACTGAGTGAAACAAGCCAGACATAAATAGATCATATACCAAATGATTCCCTTAGGTGAAGAGTTCAATAACGTGAGGTTTATGTGAACTAATCTACTATGGATAAACCTAAGAACTTAAATAAATATCACTATCTAAAGGTGGGGCCTATCTATATAATTGTTTGAAGGATTGAAACAATGCATGTAAAATATCTAATCTATAAAGCAATATATAAATGTAAACATTATTATTAATTCATATCAACAATTCTGGTACAACAAGCTAATGTCCTCCTGAAGAAAAAGACTACAATGTTTTGATTTGTAAAATCCTAAGAAAAATCACAACTAGAATTGTACAGCTTTGAACACATATTCAAAAAATGAATCAACTGTCAACTTCAAGATATCCTAAAGCAAAGATTAATTCTAGAGGAGAAAAAAGTGGCACCCAATTAAAAACTAGGCAGCATTCTTAAATTACAAAGTATCATTTCAAATAAAGTACATTTTAATTATTCCAATAATTTATTTCTGATAGTTTTGTCAACACAAAATATTCTGCTCTATCACACACTAATGTGACTTTTAACAGCCCCCAGGTTAAAAATAGCCTAATAAAAATGCTATTATCTGATTAAATACAAGTAAACCCAAGAAGCTAATACTAACTTCATATTGCTATGGAAAGCAGTCCCTATCATAAACAGCCTACCATTCCAAATGGCTAAATCTGTAAATTTTATGTTTTAACTAACCCTACTGCTCAGTGGTAAAGTGAATCATCACAGACTATTCTCTGCTCTTCCTTAGCTCTCAATGCACACCACTTCAGAAGCCTCAAACATAGCGTTTGGTCCCTTTTGTCCCTGACTTCTTTGGTTTTATACCATGTCTCAATGTTGTTGTTGTTTTTACTTTCCCAGGTTAGATTTGGCAATCCAGTTTTAAGTTTTGGGGTTGTTTTTTTTAACCTCCACCATCTTAGGATGCTGCTCCTGATAAATGCCCATAGGTCCAAGGCATACCATTGCATGCACCATAGATAGAGTGTATTTCCCAGTTTCAGTCTTAGTTTATACCTGTTGCCTAAGCATAATTAAGAATAACAACCCTTTTTATTCCCAGAAGTTTCTAGTTTAAACAGAAGGTCAAATAGTCACTCTATTCAATCTACAAAAATAGTCTATGAACAGTAAAATATAAAGTACTTAAAAGCCAAGCAGTTTGGCTGGCTAGCGCAATGAATGTGTGGACAAAAGCTATTCCAATGCCAGTTCAAGTCCCCAGAACATTCTTGGTTTTTATTACTTCTATATATATTGATTATCAAATTAAGCTAAGTGTGCTCAGGAGAGATCATTAGGGAATTTACTCTTAATCAATGAATTAAAAACATGTAAATTAACATGAATTATAGTACAGTAAATGGTTCCTCTAAATGTTAAAAAATAGTATGTTCTAGTAAGCAATTAATAGTTGGCCATATCTTGTTTTTACTTTTTTAAATATTTTTATTAATTTCAGAGAGGAAGGGATAGAAACATCAGATGAGAGAGAAACATCAATCGGCTGCCTTCTGCATGCCCTCTACTGGGGATTGAGCCCACTACCCAAGCATGTGTCCTGACAGGGAATCAATCCACTGATCTCTTGGTTCATGGGTCGACATTGAACCACTGAGCCACACCAGCCAGGCCTTTATCTCATTTTTAAATCATCAGTGCCTTAACAGGATCCTTTCCGAAATTATTATTTTTTAAGTTGGAAATAAATAATGTTTTATTATATCACAATTAATTTCCAAGAGCTCACCTATATTTAGTATAACTCACAAAGCAATTTAGTATGACCATTATGATATTAGTTTAGGCTAATTCAACATTGTCTTGTATCTCACTATATGTCAAATTAATTACGGAGTCTAAGCTTAGAAGAAAAGGACTTGATAGTCAAATGAACTTATGACTGACAACAACCCACATGTTCTTCAAATGGTCATTACTATGGTACACCCATATACTAGTAGTGGAATGTATAAAATATAATGGCTACTGATACTCAAAATATGGCTGAATCTCAAATGCATTATCCTAAGTAAAAGAAGCCTGACTCAAAAGGCCACCCATTGTCTGAGTTCCATTTATATGAACTCTGAAAAAGGCAAAATTATAGTTGCCAGGGCCTGGGGGTGGGGAAAGGGGCTATCTACCAAGGGACAATACTGTTCTATATCCCAATCGTGGTTGATTACATTGCATGGATTGTTAAAACTACTAGAATTATACACCAAAGAGTGAATTTTACCATATATACTTTTTAAAAATTAACTTTGGGACAAAACATTTTTTAAAAGTTTAGATCTGGAAAAGAAAAAAAATGGCCAATCACATAATGTTATCTCCCTTCATTAGGAAGAGAACAGAGAATCTGCACGTGAGACTAAAAGTCAGCTGTAACTAAACTGGTTTGCCTAACAGTGTACACTGTCAGGTTTCTAGGTTGGCACTTCTGTTTCTGCAGTGTTCTCTGAATCAGACCCTCATCTCTTTCTAACATAATCTTTCAGACCCTCTCTGAATGCTGCTTCTTATTCTGGGCTTTCTAACCTTGGATTGTCTAGTGGGCTGTCTCACATTCATAATCAACCTTTGCCTTAATATGCATTCACTAGCACCAATCCTTTCTTCACTCTTGGATCTCATGTTAGTATTTACCTCAATTCCCTTAATTCCTGATTCTATCTCAACTTTGTTCTCACTGGTCCCTCAGCTAAACTTGATTATGTCCTCTTCCCAGCCTTTAATTGGGGTTCTTACCTACCATAAGTTAAAAACCATAAATGTTAGTAATTTCAACTACCCTTGAAGTGCTTCAGAAATAGCAAATTAAAGCCTCCCTTGGGATCCCTACCAATGTTTTTCTTCACTCAAATAAATATGACGTCCTTATTTCTGTCCAACCAAACTCTTATCTTTAAATTCTACTTAATGTTTGGTTTTATACAAAGACACAGATAAGAGGCCAACTTCTTCCTCACAAAAATCATGCTCTTAATTTGACTAGTATTAAAATTACACTTTTATCTTCCTTCTTCAGGGTACATACCTATGATTCCTGCAAAACTGCTCATCACTTAATGTTACATATTATGTTCCCTCAAACCTCTCCAATTTTTCTACACCTTTTCACAAATAAAGTTACCAAAACAGGATACCAACAAATAATAGTCAATTTGCAAATACTAATAAATACAACACAATACTAACTTGACAAAACAAATACACTTTGAAAAAGAGATCAGTCAATTATGGCCCCTTATACTATGAGATAGGACAGGAATAGAAAAAAAAAATCACCATCTCAGAACTTCCAATAGTTTATTTGCTATCTAGCAGTGACTTTGTTGATTCCTCACAAACCAAGACACCCCAAACTTCACAGCCACTAAGTTTTACAACCTTCCCAACCCCAAGCAATAAATTTTATCCACCCCACCCCCTAAAAAAAGGGAGGAAAAGCTTTTTACTATGAATTCACTGTAGTTAATCTCTCCCAGGACAAGCAGGTTGCCTTCAGTGTCTTAAACTTCTTAGTTATCGATTTTATTACAGCCCATTGTTGCTAATTAATTGTTGAAAACATTTCCTACAACCCTTTATTTCCTTTAAAGTCAGAGTATCATTTTTATGAGGTAAGAGAGAACAAGATTGAGAAAAGATTCAGTGGAAAGCAAAGAAAGAGAACTCTATATTTTTAAACTAAATTTAGCTGATAGTATTTGTTTTTCCATAAACTGAGCAAAATATTTACCTTTCTTTAAACAGACATGTGAATTGCATACAAAGACTGTTAAAAAAAAAAAAAGACAAAAAGACAGAAAGTAAAACTAATGAGAAAAGAGGAGACAAAAGATAGGAATAAGGAAATGGACAGACTGCAGTATGAAGAAATAAGGTTGGACTTAAGGAAAGAGAAAATAGAAATCTGTCCTCCAAAAAGCAGCAATTATCAATGAAAAATATAATTTCATCTTGTTTGTGTTTCTTTTTAAAGAAAACAATAATGTGGCTGTTTGTAATTAGTTTCAGGGAACAGAGGAAAATGGATTTCAGAGCTTTTATGACAACAGCTTCTAGGAAATGAAGGATTGAGTCCAAAATAAATGGCCATATAAAAATATCTGTAATTCAACAATATTCTTCAAGCTTAGGCTGGCCTTCATACCTCTCTGGTAATACGTGGAACCGGAAGCTATACCATAATAAACATGAGAAAGAAGATGCTATATAAGCTACTTCTACCTCTCTCTCTCGGACCCATCTGGGTCATAGTAGCAGCCAGCAAAAGCCTAAGGGGTAAAAGTCCACCCCATACCCAAAAATCAAAACTACTCCCACCCCACCTTGGCTCAATGGTTTTCTCCCACTGTGGTGAGGGTGGTTTTGGAAAAGCTCCTCAAATGCCAGGAAACACTGTAATACAAAAAGAAAAAACAATTCATAAGTACCCAAACTTAACTAACATTTTGGCCTCCCTCTCATGGAAGATTGGCACACTGGAAAAAGCACGAGTCTAGGAATCAAGAAACCAAATGTATTCTGCTTGTTCAGCATTCATTCTAAGACATTTGCTATACTCCAGGTGCAGAATATAAGCCAGAAGCTGCTGATGGTCATCTCTGTTACTAAATGGGCTGAAATGCAGGCATCAGAAAAGCTAAGGGATGTGAAGAGACATGCCTGGTGAGAAAATTTAAGAACCAGGCTCCAGTTCTTACTGTAGATATTTTCTCCCTTAAGATGGTCTGTAATGGGCTTCTGTGACTTGCAAGTAAGTCTGGCCAATACACTTGGGTTCTATTTCGACACTGAACCTGGGTCATTCCTAATTTATTTGCTTTATTTAAAATGGGCTTAGATCTGAGGTTTTTAAAAACTTTTTTTAAGCAATGGAAGTTTAATAAAATTTTATTTTTATATAAAAAATTAAAATGAATGTTTTCATATGAATGTATCTTTTAAGACCAATTATAACATTTATTTCTGATCAAAATCAATAAGGACAATGGCATTTAAATCTCACCTTGAGAGTGAAAATAAAAATGTCTCTTTTAGCTTAAATGTACTTTATAAGATCAAATATACTATATTTACAATTATGACCAAAACCAATGAGAAAAATAATGTGTTTTGATAAAAACAAGTTTAATACTAGAGAATAATGGTAAAAATTGAAAGCTTTTATTTACTTCTGTATTTTGTTTTGGTTGCACATCAGTAAGATGATCCTGATTCAAAAAGAAGAGTTGTAAAGAGTAATATGTGTCTTTCTACATCTCCCTTAACCCCATGATATTAATTGACTAAGGTGGAGAAAAGCTTTAAGTTCTGCACAAAAGAAAACCTGACAGCAGGTTTTTTTAAAAAAACAGATCTCCAATTGGTTGAAATTTAGTATATAATGGAGGAGACAGAGTTAACCAAAGAACATACATGCATATATGCATAACCCATGGACACAGATAATAGCGTGGAGAAGGCCTGGGGTGGAGCGGGGGCTGGTGGAAGGGGATAAAGAAGCAGGAAATGGGGAACATCTGTAATACTGTTAACAATAAATAGCCCTGGCTGGAGTGGCTTAGTTGGTCGGGCATCGTCCCATACACCAAAAGGTTGCAGGTTCAATTACCAATCAGGGCACATGCCTAAATTGCCGGCTCAATCCCCAGTAGGGGGTGTGCAGGAGGCAGCCCATCGATGTTTTGCTCACATTGATGTTTCTCTCTCTCCCCCTCTCTTCCTCTCAAAAAAATCAATAAAAAATATTTTAAAAATAAATAAATAAATTTAGTACATAATATAGTTTTCATGTGTGGGTTTTTTAAAATGACTTAAACCTCATTTAAAAATTAAATCTAAGCCACCTGGTTACAGAGTCTAATTAGTTGCTTTATAGAACTCTAATAAAATAGATAATTCCTAAACTCTTAAGAACCCTTTCTGTCAGAGTCATATATACTCACTGCCCATAGAAAATTGCAATGAAGTAAATATAAAAATTTGTAATTCGTTTTTTATAATAAGCCTGCTTTAAAGGAAAGAAAAAATTTTACCAATTCCTAGACTCAACCCTAGAAAGTTATGAACACAGGCAAATAATAAACTAGGTCAAATAAGAAAACTATTATAATAACCTATTTGATCTTATTAAGAACCAACTTAATGGGCAAATCATAGTAGGTGCTATAAAACATTAGTTTTCTAAGAGTGCCCGCTTTACAATAGAAGTTAACAACTCTCCATCTCTAACCTTAAGAAATTAGGCATCTAGCAAAGGATATAATATATTCATTCATTCAACAAGAGTGTCTCTTCAGTGCCACCAGCCACTGCACAAGTAACTGGAGCTAACAAGTAAACTATATACATACTTGAGAGGCCTGATGCATGGATTTGTGAACCAGTGGGGTCCCTCAGCCTGTCCTGTGGGGATTGGGCCAAAACCAGCTCTCCGACATCCCCCGATGGGTCCCGGATTGCGAGAGGGCACAGGCCAGGCCATGGGACCCAACCAGCGCACAATCGGCGTTGGGGATTGACCGTAGGAAGGCTCCAGGGCGTGTCTGGCCCGTCTCGCCCAGTTCTGATCAGCCGGACCCCAACAGCAAGCTAACCTACAGGTTGAAGCATATGCCCCCTGGTGATCAGTGCACGTCATAGCGACTGCTCGAATGGTCAAACAGCTGGAGGGACAATTAGCATATTAGACTTTTATATTTATAGATGATCCCTACCCTCATAATTTATAGACTTTAACCTAAGGACAATAGATGACCAATTAAGATTTTAAACAAAGAGTATATATGATTAGGTGAACTTTTTTTTTTTTTCCCCTAAAGATCGCTGGCTACTATGTGAAAGTTGCTATAAATCAGAAATAAGTAAGTCCATGGATAGAAAGACCAGTTAGGAGCTGCTACAATGATGACAAAGTAACAGGAACTCAAAAGAGGGAACAACAAACTCATTTGATATGTGTGTGTGGGGTGGAGGGGAGATACGGGGGGAGGTTAGCCTCAGAGAAGTAATGTTGAAGCTCAATCTTAAAAGACAAGGAGTAAGCCAGACAAGTAGAGAAAGGGGACTTTGCACATTAAGAGAAGACCACTGGATGGCCCTAGCTGGTTTGGCACAGTGGATAGAGCATCGGCCTGTGGACTGGAGAGTCCCGGATTTGATTCCAGTCAAGGGCACATGCTCGGGTTGTGGGCTCGATCTCCAGTAAGGGGCATGCAGGAGGCAGAAAATCAATGATTCTCTCTCATCATTGATGTTTCTATCTATATCTCCCTCTCCCTTCCTCTCTGAAATCAATAAAAATATATTTTTAAAAAAAAGAGAGAGAGAGAGAGAGAGAAGACTATTTGAAAACCATGTTTGGGAAACCAAGTAATCCCTTACAAAGGGTCTTGTATGGGGTGAAGCATAGCTAGAAAGGCAGATCAAGAAAAACATACTAAAGGATATTTTATAAAAGAAACATCTACAGAACACTGGGGAGTACTTTTAAGCAGGGTGATAATATGACCAGGCTTTCATTTTAGAAAATATTTTTCAGAGACACTTAGCCTACAGAAGACAAGAAGTGCAAACATCCAAACAAGAATTCATGCTTGCTAACAGATACACTGTCCTAATCTAATAATTTATCCTGACAATCAAATATGGTCCAAGCAAATACTCTGAGCTTAGAAATCAAGCAACTAGTGCCAAGTTCAGACCGCACTGCAGTTGACATGGCTATTGAAACAAACCAGTCTGTGTAGATAAAATACTAAAAATGTAATAATGGTGGCAGGAGATAAATGGAATGAAAAGGAAAAAACAGCAACTAAGAAAAAAAGGAAATAACAGAAAAACAATTTTATTTCAGGGTAAAAATTACTTCTAGTTTTCAATCACACACAAATCAACCTCTTGTATGTAATACTTAATAAAGTGTGGTTCCTAACAAGCAGTTCAAAAACCAAATTTAATACATACACTTAAGAAAATAACAAAACAAAAACTAGATTAGAAACAGCAAACTATAACAGACCAGTTCTATACTGGCTAGTTTCCCACTGTTTAAAAAGAAAGCTCTCCCCGCCTGGCTGGTCCCTGAAGCATACCAACTAAAATGGGTATAAGGTGGGGCAGGGTAGGGGCAGGTAGGTGGGAGTGGGCTGAAGGAGGACTTGCTATTTTCACAAATAGTCCTGATCAATGAACCGAATGCTCTCATTCCAATTATTTTTCTTTATATAACAGATATATCTTAGGTACAAACATGACAATAGGTATAATGAAGAATCCAATTATTTTAAGAAAACAAATCCTACCTTTCCAGGGTCATCCTTGGATCGAGGCACTTTAAGGAAACACTTGTTCAGCGACAGATTATGTCGTATGGAATTCTAAAATTAAAGAAGAAAAACCATACAGTCACTGGAATCCAAAAAGTAAAATCCACCTTTAAAAGCAGAATCAGAAATCTAAATATCTCTATGCACTGGAATACAATTACAAACAGAGTAAGCTTTTTAAATGAGCTTCAAGTTTAAACCTTTTTGATTTTCCAATTATGAATGCTGCAAAGGAAAGCAGTTATTGAAAGTTTCTGGTGAATGTTACAAAATTCCAAATAATGGACTATATGTCCCATTTTAAATGTTTATTAAGAACTTTTAATGATGCAGGGAGATGACTATGATTAATATTAAATATTAAATGCTAAATATAAAATTATATACATATTATGACTTTAATTGTGATTAATTCATTCATTCTTGGAAACAAGTCAAAATGCAAAATGTGAATAGCTTTTTTACATAGAATTATACGTAATGATTATTTTCCTTTTCTGCAGTTCAAATGATCTATAAAGCACATGTATTATCACTTTTTAATGTTAAAAATTCGAAACAAGTAATTCCACTGCTCCATTACAAGAGCATATAGGCACCAATCAAGTTCTCACTGCAATCTATAAGAAAGAAAAACAGAAAGAAGACACTGACTACAAAGGGCTAGCAAGAACATCTAGGTTTCTCAATGTCCCAGGAATTGAGCCTGCGGACTGAAAGGTCCCAGGTTCGATTCTGGTCAAGGGCACATGCCCGGGTTGCGGGCTCGACCCCCGAGTGGGGTTGGTGCAGGAGGCAGCCAATCGATGATTCTATCTCATCACTGGTGTTTCTATCTCTCTCTTCCTCTCCCTTCCTCTCTGAAATCAATACAAAAACAAACAAAAAATAACCACCTTAGATGGCAGGAAAATGCACTTGGAAAAAAATCTATGAAAGAAGAAATCTTTCACTAATAAGTAGGATTATGACACAATTTTTAAAGAAAACATCTAAAGGCCATTTCTTCTTAATGAAATTATCCAAGATCCATTCATTCCATAATTGTTTATTCCAAAGCGGCCAGGTGGAGAGGGGCTCCAACTACATTTAACCACAACTTAGAATTTTGGGAGGTCGTTTTTGGCATAATGTTTATTTTATTATTTAATACAAAATTCAAAACTCTTAACAATAATGCCTATATTAAAAGTTCCCTCTCATGGGACTATATTGGTATTAAAGAAGATTTTAAAAGATGAATATAAATCAAGCCTATCTTATTACCAAAACATCAATTTAAAACTTATGAATGGTAGTCCCCTTCTGCTTGGGAAGTAGATAGCTACCAAGAATGATGATCTCTCCCAAACAATGAGAAAACAATGGGTTAGCCCACTCCCTCCCCAAATCACACCTATTTGAACAGCCTTAGAGAGCTGAGGTTGCAAGGCAGCCCAAAAAATGAAATTCCTGCAAGGGATAAGCCCATTCAGTGAGAAAGGGGACAAACTGTCTCACCTTTTGGCAGAGCCTGGGGGAAAGAAGTGACCACCATCCAAGAAATTAGCTAAAATTTGAAAGGCCAAGCATGGGCTAATCTGTCAGTTTAGAGCAGAGCTGGGGAACCTTATTTCTGCCAAGGGACATTTGGATATTTATAGCATCATTCGCTTAATATAATTCATTTAATGTAAATTTATGTTGCTATGAAAAAAAAGCTCCTAGTCTTACTGAATTTTGAGTCCTGCCTGTGGTTGCCTTGGCAGGGCCAGACCAAATGACTTCGCAGGCCTTATATAAAGCCTGCGGGCCGGAGGTTCCCCACCCCTGGTTTAGAGCAACAAGGTTCCCAGACACAAGAGAAGCTCCCAATCACTTTCAAGCTCTTCTCCATGCGCCTTCACCATATGCTCACAAGAAAGAATGGGGAGTGGGGGGTGGTTAGGAAAAGAGACCAAAGAAAGTCTCCTTTATTGCATAAGCAGCAAAGAGGCAACCGACAAGCACAAAGCAGGAGACAAAACCCCATCACCTTCTATAGGTATTACAAAGCAAAAAACTTAAGGTAGGGGCAACAAAATCTCTCACTCATAGGACTCTGACAAAGACTGCTTCTAAGGAAGAATGGAAAAAAAAAAAAACTTCTGCCTGTAGGGAGGGATAGGAATCCCTTCCCAGGACATAGGCGAAGATTTACTGCTGATGGGAGAAGAGTAGAAGCAAATTACTTTTACCTCTGGGACTGTGTCAGAACTACCTTAGCTGAGGGAGGGGCAGGAAATTATCCCAAAAGCAATTACAGATGCAAGGCTAGTCTGGCTGAAGGAAAGAAACACTAAAAAAGCCACACTCCCAAGTCCATGGGCCTGTTAAAACAGATAAAACCCCCCACCCTACCAGTGAGTAATAAGCAGAAACAATCTGATAGAGAAGAGGTAGAAGCATGTCTCTCATCCCCACCTGTAGCAAGATGGACAGAGACAACTAAAATCTAAAAAGAAAGCAGGAAAACTGAGAAAAGCCTACAAGCACCTAAGCCCTCCATTCCTAGCCCAAGGTAACAGGAGACTACTGCTGGAGAAATGTAAAGTCTGCAGTATACTGAGGACAAAGATATAGACAACAAAAACCATATCCAGTCCAAGTATTGACTGATTCAACTCCCCACAAATATGATCTGGGACAAAAGATGCTTGTCCATTTATAAATAGTATCCTATCTAATAAAGAGGGAATATGCTAATTGACCATCACTCCATCACAAAGATAGCCGGCTGCACCCACAGCTGAGGCCAAGTTCCCATAAGGAGCCTTAACGAGCAATCAGCAAGGACCTGAGGCTACGCCCTCGCCTGCCCCTGTGGGGCTTGACAGGGGACCTCAGGCCACATCCTCCACCCCAGTGCCAGGGCAGGGGACCTGAGGCCACGCCCCCCCGCCCAGCAGGGCTTGACAGGGGACCTCAAGGTGCGCTTCCCGTCCTGGTGCTGGGCTAGGGGGCCTCAGGCTGCTCCCCCCGCCCCAGCGCCAGGCTGGGGGACCTCAGGCCGCACCCCCCACCAGGTGGGGTTTGACAGGGGACTTCAGGCCACGACCCCCACCCCAGCACCAGGCCAGGGGACCTCAGACCGCACCCCCTGCCCTGCAGGGCTTGACAGGGGACCTCAAGGTGCACCCCCAGTGCTGGGTCGGGGAAATTCAGGCTGCGCCCCCGCCCAGCGGGACTTGATGGGGAACCTGAGGCTGCGCCCCCTTCCCGCCCCCCCCTGGTGGGGCTTGATGGGGGACCTCAGGCCATGTCCCCCACCTAGTGGAACTTGATGGAGGACCTCAGGCCATGTCCCCCACCCCGGTCTGGGGGACCTCAGGCCACGCCCCCCCATCCTGGCGCCGGGCCAGGGGACCTGAGGATACGCCCCCTGCCCGGCAGGGCTTGACAAGGGTGGGACTGGCCGGGTCTGGATCTAGCCCAATGGGGGAGGGGGGGCGGCCGGGTCTCGGTCTCACGCTATTTTGAGGTGCATGTGGGTGGGCAGGGACTTGACTCTGGGTCCCGTGGTGTGCCCCAGACTCTGACAGGTTTTCATATACATTTTACTAATTTTCTTTCATCTCTGACACTTCTATTATAGAGAAAGGGCAAATAGCAATATTAAATTATTTCTTCTAATTAATCCCCTTTTAATGTGCACGAATTTCGTGCACCAGGTCACTAGTTTATAATACTATTTCTCAGTCTCCTACACATCTATCTGGCACTCAATCAAAAATTTCAAGAGATAGAAAAGCATAGGGGGGGAAAACCATTGTCAAGAGATAAGCAAAAAAATCCAATTGAGAGACGACTCAGGTGTTAGAACTATCAGAGAAGAACTTAAAAATAACTATGACTAATATGTTAAAACTAGAGGCCTGGTATACGAATTCGTGCATGGGTGGGGTCTGACCGGCCAGGGGGAGGGGCAAAGGGCAGTTGGCCAGCTGGCCCCGCCCCCTGGTCAAACTCTCAGTAGAGGGGACAATTTGCATATTAGCCTTTTATTATATAAGATACCAAGTAGAAAAAACTGGTAACTTGCATAAAGAGATGAGGAATTTCAACAGAGTTGTGGAAACTGTAAGAATAGAGTCAATAGTGAATGAAAGATACAACACATGATCAAAGATAAAGAATTTCCCAGATGGACTCATCAGTAGACTGACACAACTATGGAGAGGCTCAGATATCTTGAGGATCAATCAATAGAAATCATATAGACTGACACACACATCATCATCATCATCATCATCATCATCATCATCATCCAAGACTATGGAACAATACAAGTAATCTGAGTCCCAGAAGGAGAGAAAACAATGAGGCAAAAAAAATTTGAAGTTAACTGTCAAGAATCTTCCAAAAATAACGCAAGACAACAAACAAATCAAAGATGAAAAGAATTTCAGAGAACACCAAGCAGAATAAAAAATCCACACACTTATGTTCATTAATCAAAATGCTGAAAATCAAACTGAAGAGAGTATATTAAAGGCAGCAAGAGTAAAAAAGATTACATACAGAGAAATAAAGATAAGGATGATAGCAAATTTCTCAAAAACTATGCAAGACAGAAGAAAAAAGAATGACATTTTTAAAATACTAAAATTTTTAAAACTGTCAATTTTATACCCAGTGAAAATACTTCCCAAAAATTAAAGCAAAACAAAGACTTCCAAACAAACAAAAGCTGAAATAATTCATTGCCAGTGGCTGGCAATGTTATAAGGAAGTTCTTCAGGCAGAAGAAGTATGATACCAAGTGGAAACTTGGATCTACAAAAAAATAAAATAAAAAAATGAAGAGTTCCAGAAATTATAAAAAGGGAGGTAAATTTTAAAAAACACTTTTTCTTATTTATGCCTTTAAAAGATAACTGTTGTCCTAACCGGTTTGGCTCTGTGGATAGAGCGTCGGCCCATAGACTGAAAGGTCCCAGGTTCGATTCTGATCAAGGGCATGTATCTTGGCTGCGGGCACATCCCCAGTAGGGGGTGTGCAGGAGGCAGTCGATCGATGTTTCTCTCTCACTGATGTTTCTAACTCTCTATCACTCTCCCTTCCTCTCTGTAAAAAAATATATAAAGTATTTTATTTTTTAAAAAGGTAACTGTTAACATAATTTATTATGGGGTTTTCAAAATGTAGAAGTAAAATGGATAATATTGTAGCACAAAAGATGGGTCAGAGGAATTAAAATTATCCTATATAATAAAGAGCTAATATGCTGATTAGACCGAACAGCAGAACAACCGTCCGGACAACCATCCAGACGACCTTCCGGATGAAGCCGGGGCTGCGAGGGCCAGCCAAGGCTACAAGGGGCTTCGAGAGCCAGCCGAGGCTGTGAGGGCAGGCAGAGGCTGCAAAGGCCGGCAGAGGCTGTGAGGGCCAGCTGAGGCAGCCAGGGCTGCGAGGGCCGAGCCCCTTGCACGAATTTCATGCATTGGGCCTCTAGTAAGGTTTATAAAGTTCTTCCACTTTACAAAAAATGCTGTATTTGAAGGTAGAGTGTGATTAGCTAAAGATGTGTTTGGAAAACTGTAGGGAGCGGTTATAGGGTTAAGCCTTGGACTGACCTGCTGGCAAAGCCGCAAACCAGTCCCAGCTTACAGGGCACGGCCCTCTTAGCATAATTAAGCTTGATCTTTTGAATGTTCCCTAGATCTTTCCTGGGTAGCTAAGGAGCAAATGGGCTGTGGGAGGTGCAGCAAGTGCTGCCAAAACAAGTGAAACTTACAAGAACATTGTAAATTACCTTGTTTACCTCTGACTATAAAATAAAGCATCAGCTTGCAGTCTGGATCTGTTCTGTGGTCTCAGCCAGGCACAGAAGATCCACCTAGACCCAGCTTATTCTGTCTTTTCTTCATCCTTCACCGGCCCACCCTCAGGTACGCCAAACCCTTGGCACAGAAAACCCTACAGCAATCACTAGCAAAATTTAGTCAGAGGTATAACAAATAATAGTGGAGATAAAATGGAATCATAAAAAATACTCAATCCAAATTGAAAAGAAGACAATAAAAAGAACTAATTAAACAAACTGAAGTTCATCTACCTACCTTAAAAGTTCAATAAGGGGGTGAGGGTGAGGTGGGACTCAAGATGGTCAGAAGAAGAAATCAAGACAGTCTATTTCCTAAATGGTTTCAGGGAAAGAACACATCTCTAAAAAACTGAAATATTGGAAGTCTTTAAGGCTCTGCCCTATGTCCTTTTTTCATTTCTACATTTGTTACCTAGGCAATCCCATCAACAATCATGGCTTCAATGACCACCTATGACACTTAAACCTATCTAAATCTCCAAACTAGAACTTTCTCCTAAGTTTCTAACGTATTTTCAAACATCTACTAGACATCTCCAGAAACACCTTAAACTCAACATGTTTAAAACTAAACCAATCTGCCCTAGCCGGTTTGGCTCAGTGGATAGAGTCTTGGTCTGCGGACTGAAAGGTCCCAGGCTCGATACTGGTCAAGGGCACATGCC
This sequence comes from Cnephaeus nilssonii, assembly GCF_951640355.1. Classification (NCBI taxonomy): domain Eukaryota; kingdom Metazoa; phylum Chordata; class Mammalia; order Chiroptera; family Vespertilionidae; genus Cnephaeus; species Cnephaeus nilssonii. Next base: position 74,031,672 of record NC_137078.1, read on the forward strand.
CAGGTTGTGGGCTCAATCCCCAGTAGGGGGCGTGCAGAAGGCAGTCGATCAATGATTCTCTTCCATCATTGATGTTTCTATCTCTCTCTCCCTCTCCCTTCCTCTCTGAAATAAATAAAAATAAATAAATAAACCAATCTTTATTTCCAGTGTGATCATCTTCCCATTTTCCCTTTTCATTGAAAGACAATTATTCATATACAAGTTCCAATCATCCTCCTTCCTTCTCACCATATATAACAAATCTGTCACCAAATCTTATTAAACTTACCTTTGACCTAGCTATTGTATTCCATCTCTTCTGTTACTATCCCAGTCCAGGCACCAGTCTCATCAAATGTAGTACAATACCTACCTAACTGGTGCCCAACGTCCACTTCCCTCTTTTTGCCCCTCCTTCACCATTCTCCACCTTGCAAGCAATTATCTCTTCACAAAGTAAATCTGATGTCACCCTTTCACTTAAAACCTTTCAACAATTTTCCATTGCACTTAGGATAAAATCCAAAATCCTTAACAAAGCCTCCTCCTCATCTGACCCTACCTTATTGTCTATACTCATCCCCTCCAATGTTCTCTCATCTCCAGGCTTTCCATTTGTTGCTCCCTCTGCAAAGATTGCCCTCATTCTTACTCCATCCCTTCATCTAATTGAGTCTACTTAATTTTCAATTTGTTCATGGTTTAAACAACAGTTCTTTAGGGAAATCCCTTCTGACTTTCAGATAGTATTGCATTAGGTCTCACTGAAGGTGTAACCCAGGAATCTAAATTTTGAAAACACTGTAAGTGATTTTTATTTTAAACTTGAGTTTAAACTGGCACATCCAATTCAAATCAACAATCATATACTACCTGTATTTCTCTTCTTATACTGTGAGAGGCCTGGTTCCCCAAAACATCAATACATGCACTCATTTGTTCTATGCTACCAAACACATAAAATAGTTTCAGAATTTCTCCCGACTTCTTTTCTTAGAGTTATTGGAGATATAGACTGACTAGCAAAATATCACTCTACAAATCTACTAAGTAAAGTTCATGATTTCTTGGCAATTCTTTTCATCTTTAGTATAAATGCTATGAAGGTATATAGTCAGGAAGCTCTTTCCAAAAGTGTCTCGAATTTTTTTTTCTTGTGATTACATTACCCATTTGATATGATGTTAAGGCTCATTTGTGTCTACTTGTATTTAGTTTTAAAGTTTCCTTTTCCCATCTTTTTTTCCTTATTTATGTGTCTGTGTGTGTGTGTTTTCTTAATCCTCACCCGAGGGTGTTTTTTCCATTGATTTTTAGAGAAAGTGGAAGGGAGTGGGAAAGACAGAGAGAGAAACATCGATGTGAGAGAGATACATCAATTGGTTGCCTCCCACACTCGCCCCAACCCAGATTGGGGACTGGCCCTGCAACTGAAATACATGCCTTTGACTGGAATCAAACCTGCGACCTTCAGTCTGCAGGCCCACGCTCTAACCACTCAGCAAAATCGGCTAGGGCACTTTTGGGTAAAACACATGGTTCCACACTCAAAATTATGTAAAAAGGTATACTTGAAATCTTAATCCCTTCTATATCCCTTCTATCTCAGTTCCATCCATCCTCTATAGGTAACTATCCTATATATATAATAAAAGCCTAATATGCAAATCAACTGAACAGCAGAATGACCGGTGAACCGACCAGTCGCTATGATGCAATCCCATACTGACCATTAGGGGGCAGACGCTCAACACAAGAGCTGCTCCCAGCCTGCAGGCCCCAGGCCAGCCAAGGCGGGTGCCAGTGGGGGGCCCCCTGACTGCCCCACCAGTCGCCCCACAGATCGGCGGTGATCGTCGGCCAGACCTAGGGACCCTACCCATGCATGAATTTCGTGCACCGGGCCTCTTAAGTTTCTTTTTTATAACAATAAACAAATATATATTTTTATTTTCCCCCCCCATAAAAAGTAGCATAATACAGCCCCACATACACATAACACTCTTGTATTTTTCTTTTTATTACCCTATACTCCAGTAACATAATGGGTTAATTTTCTTTAGTAAGGTGAATAGCACCAAAACTTAAATTCCTTTACATATAGTTCAGGTTACAAAACCATTCAATTATGGAAAATTCAGAGAATGTTTTTTAAACTCTTATGAAGTATTTAGAGTTATTTTTAATATGTACTTTCCCTTCAATGCCCTGAAACAAAATGAAAAGGGAGTTTTACCTAAATATTAAAATTCTATTTCAATCCTTTTGCATGACCATGAGCACATTTCCTCCTCTGGGTGACTTCAGTTGGCTCTACATTTCTGGAAAGGTGATTGACAGCTACTTTAGGGTCATTCTTTGTCTACTTCAACCAATACAAACTAAATGATTTCCCACTCTCCCCTAACTCATCGCCTCCATATTTAAAGAAGATGTAGTGAGTAGCAGATTGTAGGAGTGTGCTAAACAATCTAAGGACAAAGAATGGAAAGTAAAACCTGAAAAGAGAGATAGGACCTGAACAAAGGAGGAAGAAAACCAGTTTCCATTTGCCTACATTTGAAATGCTCAAAATATTTCTATATTTACAAAAATAAATTTAAAGCTGATCATGGCAAGTTCCAGGCACCTAAAATTGGGTGGAAGAAACTTTTCTTAGAAAATATGTTTTTGTTGATTTTAGAGAGGAAGGGAAAGGAAGAGATAGAAACATCAATGAGAAACATCAACATGGATCAGCTGCCTCCTGCACACCGCCCCTACTGGGGATGCAGCCTGAAACCCAGCCCTGACAAGGAATCAAACCTGTGACTTCTTGGTACATGGGTCAATGCTCAACCACTAAACCACACCAGCCAGGCTGGAAGAAACTTTTTAAAAAGAATAATTATGAAACATCTATCTTTGGAAATATTAAAGGTCTGCCTAAAGCAACAGAATGGACCAAATAATGGACCAAATATTCCCATTTCTCCACTTTTACCCCTCTTTCTTCATTGTATCTAAATCATGTATGTTCCCATTGAAATTGTATCACTACTTCTAATCGAGTTTCATACCATGATTTGGGCTGGGCAGAACCAAAAATTCAGTAACTGGATTTGGCACTCTCAGATGGACTTACACTTCAGCAGAAGCTGAGGTCAGACAGGAAAATGACATATATAATCGAACTTTATATACTACTAGAGGCCTAGTGCACGGATTCGTGCACCAATGGGGTCCCTCGGCCTGGCCTGTGAGGATTGGACTGAAACTGGCTTTCTGACATTCCCCAAGGGGTCCCAGATTACAAGAGGGTACAGGCCAGGCCGAGGGACCCCACCAGTGCACAATCTGTGCAGGGGAGGGACAGGGGAGGGTTCCCGGGAGTGTCCGGCCCACCTCGCCCAATCCCAATCGGCCAGACCCAGGCAGCAAGCTAACCTACCGGTGGTCAGTACATGTCATAGCAACTGGTCAAACTGTCAAACGGTCAGACACTTTAGCATATTAGGCTTTTATTATGTAGAATAGGATTACCTCCCACACTTGTCTTTCTCTGTCTGGCTTAGTTCTTCAGCTCAGCATTTTTGAATTCATGGGATTGATACATTCTGGCTCCATCCCAACTCTTCTGTTCTCTACTAAGAACCCCTACAATCGTTTCCTGGAAGCTATTAAAAAGACCTCCCCAAATCGTAGTCTTCTTCAAAATATAGTTAAATTCCATTTCCTCAATAGTTTTCTAATGTCTCCCCTTCCTTGTACTATCATACACTTAATCTTTGTGCCACTCACTTCATAACCTCATCACACTTCCCATAAGCTCTTCTAAATTCTCACAGCAATTATTAACTACACCCTTTAATACTTTTATTGGGTATTTTTATGGCTTACACACAGTAGGCGTGCTCAATTATTCAACTCTTTAAAGCAGAGCATCCTATTTTTCTCAATTTGCCCGAGCCGGTTTGGCTCAGTGGATAGAGCACCGGCCTGTGGACCACCAAAGGATCCTGGGTTCGATTCCGTTCAAGGGCACATACCTCGGTTGCAGGCTCCTCCCCAGCCCAGGCCTTGGTCGGGGCACATGCAGGAGGCAACCAATTGATGTGTTTCTCTCACATCAATGTTTCTGTCTTTCCCTTTCTCTTCCATTCCCTCTAAAAGATAAATGGAAAAGTATCCTCGGATGAGGATTAACAACAACAAAAAAGAAATATATTTCTCTCAATAACAGAGCTTTTTGCATAGCATCATAATTACTTGTTTATACATATACCCTCATCCAATAAAAATTACAAGTTTCCTCAACAAGTAAGTGTTGGCAGGATGTAGAGAAAAGGGAACTCTCATTCACTGTTGGTAAGAATGCAGATTCGTGCAGTCACTATGGAAAACAGTATGGAGGTTCCTCAAAAAATTAAAAATAAAACTGCCTTATGACCCAGCAATTCTATTTCTGGGTATATACCCAAAACAATAATTCAAAAGATTATATGTACGCCTATGTTCATTGCAGCATTATTTATAATAGTCAAGATATGGAAGCAACCCAAGTGCTCATCAATAGACAAGTAGACAAAAAAGCTGTAGTACATACAATACAAAGGAATATTACTTGGCCATTTGCGACAGCCATGAATGGATCTAGAAGGTGCCGAGCTAAATGAACTAAGCCAGACAGAGAAAGATAAATAAGAATTTAAAGAAGAAAATGAACAAACAGGCTTATAGAAATAGAGAACAGAATGATGGATGTCAGAGGGGAGAGGGGTTAGGGGTCTGAGTGAAAAGGATAAAGGGATTAAAGAAGCACTAATTGGTAGTTACAAAATAGTCACAAGAATGTAAAGCACAGAGAATATAGTCAACACTACTATAATAATTATGAATTGGTGCCAGGTGGGTACTTGAAATATCGGGAGGGAACACTTTATAAAGACATGTACTCTTCAGTTAGGTTCCTTTTTTGCTTTACTCATTTATATTACCTGCCTAGCCCCTGCAGGTCTGATAAGCTTTCTAAGCCATTTATTCAAATCTTAAGCATTTCTACTCCCTAAACACCAATGCTAACAGGTTAATCGAAATCTCTTACAAAACAAGAAAGCCCACTGCATGGGAGAACATATTTGCCAATGCTATCTTATATAATAAAGAGCTAATATGTTAATTAGACCGAACAGCAGAACAACCCTCCAGAGGAAGCTGGGGCTGCGAGGCCCGGCCGAGGCGGGTGGGGCTGCAAGGGCCAGCCAACTGAGGCAGCCGGGGCTGCAAGGGCCAAGGCCCTTGCATGAATTTCATATATCGCGCCTCTAGTCTCAGATAATGGTTTACTCTCCAAAATTTATAGGCAACTCATACAACTTAACAAAAGGAAGATAAACAATCCAGCCAAAAAATGGGCAAAGGGCCTAAATAGACACTTTTCAAAAGAGGACATACAGAAGGCCGAGAGACATATGAAAGCATGCTCAAAGTCACTAATCATCCAAGAGTTGCAATTCAAAACAACAATGAGGTTCCATCTCACACCTGTCAGAATGGCTATCATCAACAAATCAACAAACGACAAGTGCTGGAGAAAATGTGGAGAAAAAGGAAACCTCATGCACTGCTGGTAGGAATGCAGACTGGTGCAGCCACTGTGGGAAACAGTATGGAGATTTCCCAAAAAATTAAAAATGGAACTCCCATTCGACCCAGTAATCCCACTTCTGGGAATATATCCCAAGAAATCAGAAACACCAATCAGAAAAGACATATGCACCCCTATGTTCATAGCAGCACAATTTATAATAGCTAAGATTTGGAAACAGCCTAAGTGCCCATCAGCAGATGAGTGGATTAAAAAACTGTGGTACATCTACACAATAGAATACTACACTGCTATAAAAAAGGAACTCCTACCATTTGCAACAGCATGGATGGACCTGGAGAGCATTATGCTAAGCGAAATAAGCCAGTCGGAGAAAGATAATTATCACATGATCTCACTCATATGTGGAATATAATGAACAACATAAACTGATGAACAAAAATAGATCCAGAGACAAAGAAACACTGAACAGACCTTCCAACCTCAGAAAGAAGGCAGGGGAAGAGGGGTGGGGTAAGAGATCAACCAAAAGACTTGTATGCATGCATATCAACATAACCAATGGGGTGGTGGGGGCTTGTCTTGGGGGGAGGCGGGGTCAATTGGGAAAGAGGGAGACATATGTAATACTTTAAACAGTAAAAAGAAATAAAAAGAAATCTCTTAGTCTTCCCTCATCCCAAATCTTGACAAAAGAAGTCACTGAACATTAGTGCCTAGTGGTAAAGCCAAAATCACAGCTAAGATAGATCACTATTACTTGCTTAGAATGATGTTTTTTGACTCATGGTCAAATTGTATTATATATTTCCTCCACTGAAATATTGTTGGAATGGACTTATTCAAAGTATATTGTTAACAAACTAAATGAGTTAGTCAGTTAGGAGCTTAGCATATCAAATTAATAATAAATATTTTTGCAGTGTTTGAAAAATTATAGGCCCTATGTAATGGTTAAGACTTGAGCTTTGACATAAGAAATAAAGTCAATAATACTGCAACAACTATGTATGATGTCAGATAGGTACTAGACTCTATCGGGGTGATCACTTCATAAGGTATACGAATGTCATCATTATGTGTACACATTAAACTAATATAATATTGTGTGTCAACTAAGGAGGGAAGGAGAGAGGGAGGGAGGGAGGGAGGGAGGGAGGGAGGAGCTAGCTAACTTTGAAATTCCAAATCTACCAAGTCCGGTATCAAATCTTGACTCTCCATTTTCTAGCTGAGAAATTCTGGAAAGTTACTTCTCTAAGCCTCAGTTTTCTTACCTTTAAAATTTGGACAATAACAGTAGTTACTTCAATGATACAAGGTAATTTAGTATACAGCACCTAGCACACAAAAAGTAACAAAAGCAGCTATTATTGAGTATGAGTACAGAAACAAAAACTAATTAAACAAGATCTCTGAACAAAATTTGTAAGTTCTACAATAGTGTTATTAATAAAGCATACTGAAATACAAAAGAGATAATTCTATAGTAGAAGAGAGGTAACATCTGAGCTGAAAGAATAAACAGAACAATGCCAACTGGAAAAGGGGCAAAAGAGAGTAAGTCCACGGACAAGTAAGAGAACAAAAGAAAGACATCAAAGTGTTTATTTCCAGGGACAGCTACAAAGCTATAATAGGCAGGGGGGGAAAAAGAATACATTAAGAGGGAACTAGCAAATAAAGCTTGGGGAAAAGTCTGTGGCCAGAATTCAGGCTTTCATTCAAACCTCATTTATTAAGGCTTACTAAATGGAAGCACTGTATTAGGGCATAAAATAGAATAAGATATTTTAAAATACTTTCCCTTAAAACAACTGATTGTCTGACGTGGTGTGCAGTACATCACTGGTGCACAATACATCTTTAATGTCTTTAACAAATATAGTCAAACAAAAAGACACAGCTGTTGACACAGGAAGGCTTAAGAGAAACAAGACTAACTACCATTGGATGGCAGACTTAAAAGTTCTATAAACACCTTTGCCACATGCACACACACACATACACACGCTTCACAAAGCACACAACTGGGTAATTCCTATATAAGAATATAAACATAACATGTACAGATACAAAAAGTAAGTTTAATTATTTTTTGTAAAATATAAATTAGGTAGGTGACTAATTTGATGTGACATCAAAAAGCCTAGATAAGAAAATAGGGATTCTTAAAAAGAAATCGTTGATTCTAGGGCTGCAGCAGGGAAGGTATGAGCCTGAAACATCACGTGATGCCAGAAAGTTAGAAAGTGCTAAACCAACAACAAAATGGGGGTCATGTCAAATGGGCACAGGTGCCAACCTGTAAGAGCTACGAATGACCAAAGCTGTAACAATTTGAGCAATGACGGTACAAATAATAAAATATCCATCAGTGCATAATATTACAAATGAGTGATTAAATAAATAAGTAAATAAAAGGGAAAGAAGAGGCAACTCTTCCTTACAGAAGAATCCCAATTAATAAGTGTATAAGGAATAAAGAAAAAAAAATCACCACTAGAAAACAAAAACTGCTGTAGATATGATCCACCAATAAATGCTACAATTAATGAGCAAGGTTTAAGAAAAAACAGGGTACTTGAATGCCCTCAAAATATTTCCCCAAAACATCTTATAATTTACAAAGTAAGAAACAGTAATTTTATAGTTGAGAAACCTGGCACATACCACATTAACCAAAGAACCAAGGTTAACATTACCAGCAGTAAGACACGGTGACATCAAATACCCCTGATATGATATATAAACAAGGACACATCACCTTTGCATTATTCTGCCCCAAAATACATTATCTCACTCTAATTACAGTATGAGAAAACATCAGAAAATTCCAAACTGAGAATTATTGTCCAAAGTACCTGATAAGTACTCTTCAAAAGTGTCAAAGGTCATAAAAACAAGAAAAGATTGAGAAACTGTTACAAATTGGAGGAGACGAAGGAGACATAACAACTAAATGCAATGTGGGATCCTGGAACATAAAAGGACATTAGTGGAAAAACTAATGAAATGTGAATAAACTCTGTTTACTTAGTAGTTAACAGTACTGCTTTAATCAAAAGTATTGTACCAATATTAATTTCTTAGTTTTGATCATTGTACTATGGTTATAAAAGATGTTAATATAGAGAGTGAAGGACATATGGAAACACTCTGTAATAATTATGTAACTTGCCGAGACCGGTTTGGCTCAGTAGATAGAGCGTCGGCCTTCGGACTGAAAGGTCCCAGGTTCGATTCCGGTCAAGGGCATGTACCTTGGTTGCGGGCACATCCCCAGTGGGGGTTGTGCAAGAGGCAGCTGATTGATGTTACTCTCTCATCGATGTTTCTAACTCTCTATCTCTCTCTCTCTTCCTCTCTGTAAAATATCAATAAAATATATTTAAAATAATAATAATAATAATTATGTAACTCTTCTATAAATAAAAAGATTTTGAAATATCTTGGATGATATAAACCAGGGGTCCTCAAACTACGGCCCACGGGCCACATGCGACCCGCCGAGGACATTTATCCGGCCCGCCAGGTGTTTTTGCCGCCGCTGCCTGTCCTGCTTAGCAGCCGACTTAGCAGTGTGCATAGGAATTTGTTCAGGTTTTTTTTTTAAACTATAGTCCGGCCCTCCAACGGTCTGAGGGACAGTGAACTGGCCCCCTGTTTAAAAAGTTTGAGGACCCCTGATATAAACAGTACTAAATGCAATTCTACATTGTTTTATTTTACCTTAGACTGTCAACTTACCTGAACTGTATTGTTTTCCAGTGAATGCTATATTATCTCTGCTCTTATTTTATGCTAAGTCAGTCATATAATATAATAAAGCTCTAACACACCAATATTCTACCAAAAAGTTATTCACTAACTAAAAACACTTAATTTCCTTTGATACCCTAAAAATGACTAGTGATTAGAATTTTTATCTTCACGTATAAGCCTACAAAGAGCTTTATCTTCAAGAGAAGCCAATATTGTTATTGCTTACAGCATAAAAATAGAAATTTTAAAAAAAGTCCTTACCTTCCAACCACTGCCAGCCTCTCTATAATATGGGAAGTTATCACAAATCCACTGGTAAATCTCACTTAGTGTCATTTTCTTTTTGGGTGAGCTATTAATTGCAAATGTAATGAGGCTGGCATAACTGTATGGAGGTTTCCCATCTTTGTGCTGTTGGACTTCTTCCTGGTCCAGAGTTGTATTTGGGTCAAGGAGTGCATTCTTCTTGGAAATTCCTGTTCCATGTGCATTTTGTGTAGCATCAGATTTTTGAATGGCCGCTCTCATGGTGAGCTGGGGTAACCAGTCCATAGATGTTAGGCTGCTCTCCAATTCAGATGTCATCCTGAAGGTAAATAGACTCCTTAGTCAGTATCAAGGAAAGAACCCCTGCTTCTCAAAATATCCAATATTCACAAATCTAGGAGTTCCAAAGTGAGGGAAAGCCTGAGTTAAATCTGGAGGGAAAAGATTGAATATGTTAATAACCAAACCAAATATTTAAGAGATCAACATTTCCAATCTTTTTTCTTATTTTTATCCTCTCCAAAACACAACAAATTTGGTTTTAAAATGTTTAAGATACAGCACAATATGTAAACACAAAGTGATTCTGATTACTCACCAACAATAAGGGCCTTTTAAAAACTTAAGACTGTACAGCTGGTATTTCTTTTACACAAATTTTAAGGAAGTCATACATACAAAGTAGAGGCAAGAGGTCAGAAAAGTACGTAAGAAATAGGCACAGGAATTTGCACAGAGAAAATAAGATACAGCTGGGCGGGTAAAAAAGGTAAGAGTAAAGAAGGGTAGACAGGAATATCAAAGAGACAGATTAGCTGGGGGCGTTGACAGTAAAGAAGAATGCAAACTCAAGGATACTGATGAACAGGAGAAAAGGAGGATAGACAGGACCAGGCACTATCTTTTAAAGTGAACATATCAAGGAACAAGTTTAAGAAAACTAACTGAAGATCTGGGAGCAATGGATATAAGACATTAAATCACATAAATGGACAGCAAGAAAAGAAGCATTAAAGGCTCAAGGTCAGGCTTAATCTAAACATCCAGTGATCTGGATTCTGTAATGTATTTCACTCCAACGCTGAAAATTTTAGATCATTATAACCCAAAGAAAGAAAAAAGAAAAACAAAATCTGACAGTTAACACAGTCTGGAGAGGGAGGAAGCTCTTCTTAAAATTAAAAGTACAGGGGGGGAAAAAAAGCATGACACTTCACAATGGAATTGCTAATTTTCAGCAGAAGGTACCAACGTTTCTATCCTAGGATCAAAAAAGCAAGAATAGTGACCCTGACTATAAAGCAAAGAAGAATGAAAAGCTTCTAAATTATATCAAAATATCAGGAAAAAGAGAACAAAATAAGAAACTTCAAGTGGCCGAAACCGGTTTGGCTCAGTGGATAGAGCGTCTGCCTGTGGACTGAAGGGTCCCAGGTTCGATTCCGGTCAAGGGCATGTATCTTGGTTGCGGGCACATCCCCTGTGGGGGGTGTGCAGGAGGCGGCTGATTGATGTTTCTCTCTCATTGATATTTCTAGCTCTCTATCCCTCTCCCTTCCTCTCTGTAAAAAAATCAATAATATATATATATATATATATATATACACACACATATATATATGTATATATATATACACACATATATATATGTATGTGTATGTATATATGTATGTATGTATGTGTATATAATGTGTGTGTGTGTGTGTGTGTGTATAAAGAAACTTCAAGTGCCTCATTGAAAAGAAAAAATGTGTGGCTAAGTCCATCCCAAATGACTGCAGATAAAAAGCAACAGGGTAATCACTTAGGATCTGAACTTCTGGGAGACATGCAGAACTGATAAAGAATACAGGCTCTTGAGTCAGGCAGACTAGAGTTCAAGTACTGATTCTACCAGTTACTTGCTGTGGGATCATGAAAATGTTAATATTTCTAAACTCCAGCTTTCTCATCTATAAAATGAAAAAATAGTACCTACAGTTAAAATATTACTTTGAGAATGAAACATGGTAACATATGCACAGAAGAAATATTCAATAAGTGTTAGTTATTATAGGAGTATCTTGGGAGGGTACTAATGCCCTATAAAGTAACCAGGATTAAGCACTAGCTATTATAAATAAACAACCATGAGGATTATAACTGCACTGCCAGTAGAGTCCCATTATATACTAGAGGCCCGGCGCACAAAATTCATACACAGGTAGGGTCCCTAGGCCTGGCCTGTGATCAGGGCCCATCTTCCCCGGCTGCCAGCAGTCAGCCCCACCCCCTGCCACTGACTTGTGTGGGGCGACCAGTGGGGCAATTGGGGCCCCGCTTGCTTGCACCCACCTTGGCCTTGCACCGCCCGCATCCGCTGCCACCCACCCTCGGTTCCCTATTCCCCATCAGGCAATCAGAGGCTGCTGGCCAGGGAGGTGGGGGGAGGAGATCAAGAGGTTGGCCGGCAGGCCCCAATCAGACGATTGAGCCTGCGGGCTGGGGGCAACTCGTGCTTTGAACGTCTGCCCCCTGGTGGTCAGTGTGCATCATAGCAACTGGTCATTCCAATGTCCAGTCTATTTGCATATTAGCCTTTTATTATATAGGATTGTTGTTCAGATATTTAGATCCACAATTTTACCTTTCTCATTTTATCAAATTGCCTTTATTTCTATTATATGCGTGTCTCTGGAACCTGAACTTTAAATTCCTCTATACAGCACCTTCAGCTTAAAAAAAAACAAAAACACTTACCAACCTGCTCTCTAATCTCAGCGAGAAATGCTTGCTCCCCACATATAATAAGTTAAAAGAACTTGTGGAGCATGCGTGTGGGGGGGTTTGGGATGGGAATGGGGGGAGGGGTTGATGACAAATATGTGATACCTTAATCAAAAAAGTAATTAAAAAAAAAGAACTTGTGGAACAAAAGGACAAGAAAATTTAAAGATCACAGAATGTCAAGAGAGTAGCCAAGTACCCTAGAAATTATAGACTAATACCTTCAATCTAAAAATGAAAATCTAAGGTCTGCTGAAGTTAAAAGACTTACCCAACTTCAAATGGTAGTTAACAGAACTAAAACCAGAGCCCAGATCCTCTAATGACTAATCCCGTAGTTTTTCTACGATATCTCATTTGTAAAGTGAGAATAACAACTTTACTGATATAAAGTACTTAGAACAGTCACTGGCAAAAAGTAAGTATTCAATAAATGTTAGCTACTGGTGATGTTGATAATAGTAGTTACTGCTATTATTCTTCACATTTCATTCTATAAACATTGACTATTATTATACTACTAGAGGCCCAGTGCATGATTGAATCATGCACGTGTAGGGTCCCCTACACGCTTTCGCTTTTCGCGGTGGAGCTGGGTGCCTGGTGCCTGAGCAGACAGGCACCCAGCTCCCCCACTTTTGATGGTCCGCGGCCACTGAGGGGGGCTACCCTGCTGTTGAGAGGCGCAGGGGGCGGGACTCCCGCCCCCTGCGCCTCTCAACGGCCGCTGAGGGGGGCTGCCGCGGACACCTGGCAGCCCCGTTGAGAGGCACAGCTGGGTGTCCGCAGCAGGCCCCCTCAGCAGCCGCGGATCTGGCCGTTGAGAGGCTCAGGGGGCGGGAGTCCTGCCCCCTGTGCTTCTCAACAGCAGGGTAGCCCCCCTCAGTGGCAGCGGATCCGTGCCTCTCAATGGCCGGAGAGGCCACCCCAAGTCCCGTCCCCCAGCCTCCCACCGCCCAATCGTGGACGTAACGGAGTGATGGTAATTTATATGTTACTCTATTATTAGATAGGACACTGTCACCCTATTTGTCTCAATTAAATCTCCACTAAGTAGCATTATTTTGTTCAAATTCCCAAAGCATCCTATCTAATAAAAGAGTAATATGCAAATTAACCATCACTCTGCTACACCCACCAGCCATGCCCACCAGCCAATCAGAGCAAGTATGCAAATTAACCCCAACCAAGATGGCTGCGGCCACAGCGAGCAGGAGGGAGGCTTGGGTTTCCCTGGCAATGGAGGAAGCCAAGCTTTCCGCACACCCTGGCCGGCCCAGGCCTCCACTCAAGGGTACAAAGTTTCAATTATAGAAGGTAAATAAATTCCAACAGAAATGGTGGCAGCCACTGAGCTAGAAGAGCAGGAGGCTAGGGTTGCCCCGGGTGATGGAGGAAATCAAGCTTCTGCAGCCCTCGCCAGCTCAGGCCTTCACTCCATGCTACAAAGTTTCAATTGTAGAAGATACATAAATTCCAACAGAAATGGCTGCGGCCACGGAGCGAGCAGGAGGCTTGGCTCCGTTCCAGGCTACAAAGTTTCAATTGTAGAAGATAAATAAATTCTAGATACCAGGGCCTCTGCTTGGGTCGCCGGGGGGGCATGGCTGGCCTGCAAACCACCACAGGCCCCTTGCCCAGGCCACACCACGCCCCAAAGGAACCCCACCCTGATCCGGGAACCCTTCAGGGCAAACCAGCTGGCCCCCACCCATGCACCAGGCCTCTATCCTATCTAATAAAAGGATAATATGCAGATTGACCATCACTCCAACACACAAGATGGCTGCCCCCATGTGGTCAAAGATCCTGCCCCCATGTGGACACAAGATGGCCACCATAAGATGGCCAGCAGGGGAGGGCAGTTGGGAGGGACCAGGCCTGCAAGGGAGGGCAGTTGTGGGCGATCAAGCCTGCAGGGGAGGGCAGTTAGGGGTGACCAGGCCGGCAGAGGAGGAAAGTTGGGGGCAAACAGGCTGGCAGGGGAGCAGTTAGACATCAATCAGGCTGGCAGGGGAGTGGTTAGGGGGTGATCAGGCTGGCAGGCAGAAGTGGTTAGGGGAAATCAGGAAGGCAGGCAGGCGAGCAGTTGGGAGCCAGAAGTCCGGGATTGTGAGAGGGATGTCTGACTGCCCATTTAGGCCCGATCCCATCGGACATCCCTCGAGTGGTCCCAGATTGGAGAGGGTGCAGGCTGGGCTGAGGGACACTCCCCCCACCCCATGCACAAATTTCATGCACCAGGCCTCTAGTCAGTCACATATATTTTCAAAGTTAATATAAAAGTACATTACAAATTGGAATATAATTGATATTGCAGATGTTCCCTATTGAGAACCATCTTTAACTTGTTTCCTTCCAACAGTATCACTAATTGAGACTTTATGAGTCAAAGTAATATAATAAGACATACAGTAAGTAGGTACTTAATCTGTATTATAACATTTAACAAGAATTTATCATTACACTGGCAGCCTGGTGCACAAATTCGTGCACCAGTGGGGTCCCTCGGCCTTGCCTGCGGGATCGGGCCAAAATCAGCTCTCTGACATCCCCCGAGGGGGTCCCAGATTGCTAGAGGGCACAGGCCAGGCCGAAGGACCCACAGGTGCATGATCGGGGCCGGGGAGGGACACGAGAGGTTGGCCAACTGGGGAGGGACCGCAGGATGGCTCCAGGGCGTATCTGGCCTGTCTCACTCAGTCCCGATCAGCCAGACTACAGCAGCAAGCTAACCTATCAGTTGGAGTGTCTGCCCCCTGGTGGTCAGTGCACATCACAGCAACTGGTCGACCAGTCAACTGTCTCCCCTCTAGTGGTCAATGAGCATCATAGCGAGCGGTTGAGCATCCTTAGCATATCATTAGCATATTATGCTTTGATTGGTTGAACGGATGACTGGACGACTGAACACTTAGCATATTAGGTTTCTATTATATAGGATATGTACAGGGCTATGCTACAGTAAGATTTTACACACACACACACACACACACACACACACACACACACACGAAGGAAGTATCATAAAATTCCTGCCCTCTAAGAACACATAGGCCAATCAGGAAGGTCAAAGACAAGAAAGAGCTAAAAAAAACATTTTTTAAAATATATTTTTAGTGATTTCAGAGAGGAAGGGAGAGGGAGAGAAACATCAGTGATGAGAATCATTGATCAGCTGGCTGCCTCCCGCATGCCCCACACTGGGGACCGAGCCCACAACCCAGACATGTGCCCTTGACTGGAATCGAATCCAGTCCACAGGCCGAGGCCCTATCCACTGAGCAAAACCAGCTAGGACTAAAACAACTTTAAAAAGCATACAAAGCTGAGCTCTTTGTGCTGCAATTGTTCAGAAAAGGGAGGGGACAGCAATGACTGAAGCCTTAAGAGGTAGAGAAGGAAGAAGTTCAGCTAAAACTTGAAGTTAAGATCTAAATAGGCTGGAAAGATAATCCCTAATTATCAAAGACAGCATGAGGAAGAATTATTCCATTGTTGTGCTTATTTTCATCAGTTCTGCTAACGTAGATCTGAAGTTCACTATAAAATCTCCTTTAAATTCAGACTCTGAAAAACTTGGGCTTCTGTTTTATTTGTAGTTCATTAAATTTTACATATTTTCGGTAGGGAAGTAAAAAAGTGCCTCCATTGTTGGTCCCTGCAGTGGTTGAGAACACAAAAAATGATCATTAGATATGGCCAGATCAGTAACTTTAGAAAGAAACCTCTTAGCGAAATAGGGATGACAGAAGCCCACTTGTATAAAAGAACAGATGGTAGTAAATTTTAAAAGAGCATTGAGAGATTCTGAGAAATCTGGTTATGAAAATCTGGTTAAGAAATGTCAGGCCCTCATTACCTCCTCATTCCAAAAGCTTCCTAGCTGGCCTCCTAGATAATGATTTCTCACCACTCCTCCCTGCTAGTCATCTCCAGAGTCCATGCATATACTCCAAGAGAAATCTGTCATTATTATTTCTCATGTAATTGTGCCAAAAAACTTTCAATGGTTCTCTTTCTCCTATTATACATCCCAAATTGGGGGAAAGGGGGGAGGGGGGAGAAGGGACCTAAAGTCTTTATTTTCAACTATCAAGCTGTTTTATATGTATAACTAGAAGCCCGATGCACGAAACTCGTGCATGGGTAGGGTCCCTAGGCCTGGCCAGCAATCAGGGCAGATGTGTAGGGTGACTGGCAGGGCCACTGGGGGGCTCCCACTGCACCCGCCTTGGCCAGCCTGGCGCCGCCTGCTCACTGGCCCTGTCCCCTGCCACTGCCGCCAGTCACTCCCCTCTGTGGAGGCGACCAGTGGGGCGATCGGCGGGGGTGGGGGGGGTGGGGGGGGGGTGACGCCAGCCCACTTGCCAGCCGGCCCTGCCCCCCACCACCGGCACCGCTGGTCACCTCCCTCTGTTGGGGCGACCAGCAGGGTGATCGGGGGGCCCCTGCTGGCACCCGCCTTAGCTGGCCTGGGGCCTGCGGGCTGGGGCAGCTCCTGCATTAAGCATCTGCCCCCTGGTGGTCAGTGCACATCATAGCGACCAGTCGTTCCACAGGTCATTCTGCCATTCGGTCGATTTGCATATTAGGCTTTTATTATATAGGATTGCATCATAGGCTTAAGCTTTCTACCCTCAGTCCCTCTTCCCACACCCTCCTCATTAAAGATAGTAACCATACACTAGTACTTCATATACTATTTAACACCATAGTAGGTACATGTTATCTAAAAAATATTTACTTTTTAAATATATTTTTATTGATTTCAGACAGAAAGGATGAGGGAGATAGAAAAGAAACATCAGAATCATTGATCAGCTGCCTCCTGCCCACCCCCTACTGGGGATAAAGCCTGCAACCTCGACATGTGCCCTGTCCGGGAATCGAACCATGACCTCCTTGGTTCATAGGTCAATGCCCAACCCCTGACCCACACCAGCCGAGCTCTAAAAAATATTTAGACAAGGAATAAAAGTATTCCTTTCTAAAATGCTATTTTCCTCTTATTCCGCCTAGCTGGCTTTTATTTTTCCTTCAAGACTCAGCCCCAAACATCTCCCCTTCCAGAAAACCTGGTCAATTCATTCTTCCCATCCTTTACCTCCTAAATTGACCTAGATCCTGCTCCCATAGTAGAATATAAATACCTCTATCACAGGGCTTATAAAGAATTATAATTATCTTTACCTATCTTTCTCCCATGAGACCATAAACTCCTTGGAAGATACGTTCTTATTCTTTTCTGTCTCCTCAATGCCTAGTAACATAGTAGGTAAAGGATCAATAAATGGTGGTTAAGTGATTAAAATAGTGACTATCCACTGAATGTGGGGTGTGCTCTTCCCCAAACAAGTGAGACCTTGCACATTTAAAAGCTAAAAGAAAGAGGTGAAAGAAAAGGGACTCAACAGCATGAAGTAAGGATAATCACAGGATCAAAATCCTTTATGAGTTGGAAAAAAAAAAAAGTATGACTCAGGACACAGATCAACAAATAGCAAGCATTATACTGGAACACAGACAGTTCTGCTTAAATAGCAGAGAAAATTGAAAAGATGGAGACAAAGATAAAAAGATAACGTTACTTGTGGAAGAAAGAAAACATGAAGAACTTGGGTTTGAAGTTCTTAAATCTATGATGATATCTGTTGCTTAAAAGAAGTTCCATGAGGAATTTTTTCTGCCTAAAATGAAAAGGTAAAGAACATCAAGATATAAGAACTCAACATTAAGTCATTACACAGGGGGAGGAGAGAAGGTTCTAATCCCACTCTGTGAAACACTGTCTCTGATATGACCCCAAATATGCTTTTTAGCAAATACTTTAGCACATTGCTTGGCCTCCCTCTGCAACTCCCCTGACTCACAAGGAGTAGCCAAGGCTTATATTAAGGAAGTTTTCAAACATAGTGAAATTGGTAGAGATATTGTTAGCTCCCTAGATGGAGTTAAGAGAAAGACATTAAGGAAAATAATAGAAATAAGAATAATAAGGGTAATGAAGTTGTTGACCTAGATATTCCTGAATCCTCCCACTCAATCCCAGACATTTGAGACTTGGCAACATGTGAGAAATTGAACAACTGAGAACTCAAACGAAATCCTTGTAATTAGCACAGCAGGAATTCTGGTCACATGCATTTCAGGAGATATATACATATTTTTAATATATACATATTTTATATAATATATAACTTTTATTACAGCATCTCAGCACTCAAGGCAACTAGAAGCAAGGTATGTGGCAGAGACTACTAATTGCCTAATCTGTTTTTAAAAACACCTAATATCTGTTTTTACCTCTTCCTTAGGAATACAAACTCAATTTTATTACGGATGGCATTGAGCCTTTTGCCCTTCCTGCTCTCCGAAATGTGGACACAAAAGTTGTTGCTCCAGCAGTTACCTTGGATTATAAGGTGGCCTTTGAGAATGGAAGCCACAAACTGAGGATATGAAAGCTATGGAAGCAGAGAGAAGGAATCTTGTTCCCTGATTTTTGTGTGAAGCAATTATGAAGCTGTTCATCCTAGCCCTGAACTGCCTACCATCTAGACTTTTTATATGTTGAGGTACTATAAATCTCTACCAGTGGATGAATGCAATTCCTAACAAACATGAAATTTGGGACACGCAAGTGGGGTGATACAAGTAATAGAACATCATATACGATAATCTCTTAAAAGAAGAATTGATAAGGCAAACATTAAGAAATCTGATAGCACAGGCTGGAAAGCTGGAGACACTTAGTAAACCGTGATGAAGAATTTGATCAACTTGTCATCTACAGAGGCTGGCAAGCAAACCATATGCCAACCCAGACTACAGCAAGGAGAGAAATGTAGGGAAAATTTATAATGTTGGCATGTGTTAGCTCCTTCTTGCCACTTAAAGTCCTAAGAGAGAAATAAACTTCAATTAGAGTTGCAAGCAGAGATGGAGAAAATGCCAAGTGGGGTACTCCCTGCCTATAGTCTGCAATTTAAGCTAAGAGTCCTATTATTTAAAGCCTTGCATGGTTGAAAAAACATCAACTTCTTCTGAAAACTGAAGTAACTGAGTTCTAGCTGCAAAACTGCAGACTTAGAAGTAGAGAAGACTGGTACTTTGCCACACAAAAGCAATGTTGTAAGGGTGTTTTCTTTCCACCCAAAACTATTGTTTCAAATAGCCTCACAGAGCCATCATCCCCTCAGGAGCTAAAAGAGGTCAATGAACTTGGATGGAGAAAATAAATTCTTTATCCCCCACTAACTTGTAACTGAAATTTAGCATGTCCTTTAATTATGAAAGTAGACACCAAATCATTAACAGTACCATTAACAGTACCTGTGATTTTGCCATCAATAATAATCACAAAAATATTTATATCAAATGACAAATGTCACGGAAGCTCAAATTTTTATTTAAACTCATCAACTACTTCAGAATTATGAGTGCATTAGACTTGCCGTAGATCTTTTTTATTTCATGTCTTACTTTACAGCAGTGGTGGGGAACATACATGCATGGGCCGTATAAGGCCTACGAAACCATTTGGTCTGGCCCTACCAAGACATTAGGGGTGAGTTAATGAAATGTCTGACCAAATATAGCAGGCTAATTTTTAAGTTGATAATTTTGTATGATCCAAGAATGATGTTATAAATATCCAAATGGCCCTTGGCAGGAAAAAAAGGTTCCCCACCACTAAAGACACATCTAGCCCAGCCGGTATGGCTTAGTGGTTCAATTCCTGGTCAGGGCAGATGCCCAGGTTGCAGGCTCAATCCCCAATAGGGGGTGTACAGGAGGCAGCTGATCAAGGTTTCTCATTGGTGTTTCTATCTCTCTATCCCTCTCCCTTCTTCTCTCTCTTAAAAAAAAAATTAATAAAAACATATTTTTTAAAAAAAATTTAAAGGCATATCTATTTCTCTGTTACAAAGTTAATATTTTGCTAGCATTTCCTTTGTAATCTTAAATATTGTTTTATGAATTTTGAGACATTATTCTGAGAAGAGTCCACTGGTTTCACCAGACTGTTGAAGAGGTACCAAAACAGGGTTAGAAATCCCTAGAATAAGCAGAATACAAAGCAAAGGGTCTTCACATTATGTTTGGGCAGGTCCTTTGGCTCAAAGAAAGCAAAAAGTCTAGAAACTAAGTTTTTAAAGATAACTATATGGAGGGTGGGAAAGACAAAGAATCTAGACTGCAAAGGCCTCTTAAGTTTATAAAATAATACCCATCAACAAGCTCATAAACAAGAACTGGGCTATAAAAGCTATGCATTTCCCAGAAAAGGCATTTTCACCAATACCTATCCCAGATGTGGCCCTGGAGGATACTGCATAGGTAAGACCTTTTAGAAGACACAGGGAACAATGGAGGCCACACCAAAAAGCAGAATCAAGGAACTTTTTATACTGTCGGAAGTCTCTGCCACTCCTATCCAGTGGGATTTTATAATGGATATGGACTAGTGACTTACTGAGTGTTTCCCATTACCACCTTTTCTACGTTTACGACTGTTATCCTATTCCTTCTCCACCACTATATACTAGGTATGTAAAGTGCTGACTCGGTTTGCAGGTCTTTGAACAAGCAGCCACTCTGGAATCTAATGAAAGGGACTGCATCCAGAGATCCTGACTTTTCAGCTAGATATAATAACTGGATGAAACTCACGGTTATCTCTTTTGGGGAAAAAGGCAAGTGAGTTCTATATATAAGAAGAGTACATGTGGATATTTGGGCACCCAAAGGGGCAGACAGATATGGTGGACACATAAAAATAAATGAAAAAATCTATTACAGATTTACTTTACATTTTATAACCATGTGATATAAAAAAAATTTTTTTAATGTATAAATAAAGTAATAATTTAAGCTATTTTAAGAAAAAGTACTTGGTGTTACTTTTTTCAAAATTAGTTACCAGTGGGAATGCAGACTGGTGCAGCCACTATGGAAAACAGTATGAAGTTGCCTCAAAAAACTAAAAATGGAACTCCCATTTGACCCAGTGATCCCACTTCTAGGAATATGTCCCAAGAAACTAGAAACACCAATCAAAAAGGATATGTGCACCCCTATGTTCATAGCGGCACAATTTACAATAGCTAAGATTTGGAAACAGCCTAAGTGCCCATCTGCAGATGAGTGGATTAAAAAACTGTGGTACATCTACACAATGGAATACTACGCTGCTTAAAAAGGAAGGAACTCCTACCATTTGCAACAGAATGGATGGACCTGGAGAGCATTATGCTAAGCGAAATAAGTCAGTTGGAGAAAGATAAATATCACATGATCTCACTCATTTGTGGAATATAATGAACAACATAAACTGATGAACAAAAACAGATCCAGAGACAGAGAAGCATCAATCAGACCATCAAACCTCAGAGGGAAGGTAGGGGAGGGTGGGGGGGGAGGGGCAGAGATAAACCAAAGGACTTGTATGCATGCATATAAGCATAACCAATGGACACAGACACCAGGGGGGTGAGGGCATGAGCGGGGGGGGGGGGGGGGGGGGGGGGAACACACATATGTAATACCTTAATCAATATAGAAAAAATAAACAATCTACTAAGGTATGAATAACTGACTGAGCCTTTAAACTTCCTATTGGTAATAACCTTTTTAAAAGATAAGCTGAAAAAATTCCTCAATTCAGTAAAAATACAGATGGAAAAAGTCACAATTTAAAATAAGGACTCCAATATCCAAATAGTAGAAAGTCATTCTTCAAAACTCAACTTTCACAACTTTCCTTTCGCCCAATAAATATTCACAACTTATTCAAAATTGGGGGGGGGCGGGGGGGGTGGAGACCTTTAGTGAGAAAACTTCATTTGTAAACACAATTGTGATTTCAGGTCTATTTATCATAAAATCAGAGATAAAGAACTTCATTAGTGGGGTCGGTGAAGGATCTCAAGATGGCTGGGCGAAAACTTGCTCTAAAAACCATTGACTGGGTAGCTTTTGGGGAGATCATACCCCGAAACCAGAAGGCCATTGCTAACACCCTGAAATCCTGGAATGAGACCCTCACCTCCAGGGTGGCTACTCTACCTGAGAAACCACCTGCTATCGACTGGGCTTACTACAAGGCCAACGTGGCGAAGGCCGGCTTAGTAGATGACTTTGAGAAGAAGTTTAATGCCCTGAAGGTGCCTGTGCCAGAGGATAAGTACAGTGCCCTGGTGGATGCTGAAGAAAAAGAAGATGTGAAAAGTTGTGCTGAGTTTGTGTCTCTCTCAAAGTCCAGGATTGAGCAATATGAGAAAGAGCTGGAGAAGATGAAGAACATAATTCCATTTGACCAGATGACCATTGAGGATTTGCATGAAGTCTTCCCAGAAACCAAATTAGACAAGAAGAAGTATCCCTACTGGCCTCACCAGCCAATAGAGAATTTATAAACTTGAGTCTGAGAGGAAGCTCTGGTCCTTGTATTATAAACTCTCTGGACATTAAAAATAATCAGATAAAAAAAAAAAAGAACTTCATTAGCTCATTTTTTAAATTCCTGTTATT
This sequence comes from Cnephaeus nilssonii, assembly GCF_951640355.1. Classification (NCBI taxonomy): domain Eukaryota; kingdom Metazoa; phylum Chordata; class Mammalia; order Chiroptera; family Vespertilionidae; genus Cnephaeus; species Cnephaeus nilssonii. The sequence goes on from NC_137078.1 coordinate 74,054,575, forward strand.
ACTTATTTTGGAGACTAATAATATTCTTTAAGATCCCCAAGGGAAGAAATGGTCACAACTTATTCAACTTACTCAAATCTGTTACAAGATTTGTAATTCACTGTTGTTGTTTTTTTAAATAAAAGTTTCAGCAGGCTAATCTAAACCTCCCTTGCTATAGAGAAGAAAATTTCTTTAAATTCTATCTTAGAAAATGAGAGCTGGTCAGAGTTCTCTTCATAATGATGCTTCATATGTTTTATAGTATTAACATCATTTGGGCTCTTTCTTCTCAAAGTTTAAAGACTAGAACTTCTTCAACCAGATATTATTCAAGAATCATAATATACCTACTGCTCTTCTCTAGATTCTCTCCAAATTATTCCACAAATATGTAATCTTAGATTTATAAAACTGTGTTCTAAATTCATACAAGCCATACTCATAGTTAGAACTCCATTCAGGATACAAAATTAGGAATCATATAGTCAAAAGATATTTTTATACTATATGTGTAATTCTCAGCTTTAAAATATTTTACTCAACAATTTAGGGAGGGGGAAATAAGTATTTGGGGGCATTAACCACTAAACTACATCCTATCATTAAATAAATACTATATTTTACATATAAACCTCACTCTACCTACTGAAATTTGTTTCCAAGTAGCTAGAAAGACTGATGAATACCAGTCCCCCTTTGACACAAGAACACTCAAAGCCATCTTTGCAGCTGTTACTTAAAAACCTAGATGGAATCTACTATTAATACTTCTTATACTTAGTTTAAATATATATATAATAAAAGTCCTCTGAGTAACATGCGTCTACTGGTTCATTCTGTCCCATTCAAGTATTTATCCTGACCTCTCTGCAACCATATTGCTTCAACTTACCATACAACATTTACTGAATATCATACATCTCCACATATCCTGCATCCATAGCATTATACCAGTAGTATGACATCAATGCTGGCAAAGGACTAACGTTGTGGAAGATGGTCCCATCTTATCTTTTCGTGTTAAGTATGATGTACACAAAAAATGCTAAAGAAACAGCTTAAGCTGCTACAGTTGATGTCCATAGTGCAGCAATCCTCAAGGTGTGTGATCCAGAGACCCTTTCAGGGGATTTGAAGGTTCAAAACAACTTTCATAATAAGACGTCGTTTGCCCTTTTAATTCTCATCCTCTCATAAGTGCGCAGTAGAGCTAGATGCTATGTGATGAGTGATATCACAACAGACTGAATGCAGAGGCTGAGATGAGAATGCAGCTGTCTCTATTAAGCCAGATATTCTAAAATTTTGCAAAAATGTAAATACTAAATTTTTTTGGAAAACAGTTATTTTTCATAAAACATGTTATCAATATCTTAATTTTTTCTTAGTTTTAATTTCCAATACAATAAATTTGTATAGATATAACTCACAAAAACAAAAGCTCTTTGAGTACTAAATAATTTTTGAGAGACCATAAAGTTTAAGAACCATGTTATAAGAAGTCATCATTTCAAAGACGGAATATGACTGTTTCTAATACAGTATAATGTAATAGAAAGAGTAAGGGCTTTGAAGTCACTCAAAAAAGCTTGAATTCTTACTCTTCCACTTATTAACTGCACCCTTGGACAAATCAAACCTCCAAGCCTCACAGAACTGCTAGGGAGTAAATGACAAAATATACACTGAGTGGCCAGATTATTATGATCTCTGAAAGCATAATAACCTGGCCACTCAGTGTATATTCTATATAATAAAAGGCTAATATGCAAATTGTCCCCTCGACCAGGAGTTCGACCAGCAGGCAGGCCAGCCAACCACCTATGTCCCCTCCCCCTGGCCAGGCTGGCCGGACCCCACCCATGCACAAATTCATGCACCGGAGTAGGTAGATAGGAGACTTGGTGGAATCCTATTTTATTTCATTAGCCAGAAAACAGAGATTTAGAAAGCTTAGAAACTTGACCCAACTGAAAAGAAGAAATGGTGGACCTTGAAATTGACTTCAGGTTTTCTCACTGCGCAGAATATAGTCAAACACTGCTGCAGTTAAATATTTGAGCCTTTGTTCTCCCTGCATGATCTACAATAGTAATCTGCTTCCTGTTAATATTTACTGCTGTGTTGCTGACAATTACCTGAAAGAGAAGTTGAGGTGCTTCACTGGGCTGGAAAAAGTTTAGCTAAATAAGAAAGCAGGTCTAATTAAGCAACTTTATTCTATATCTACAAAAGGCTGAGTTGACTCACACATGCGCGATACATATAAAGATCTCACTGGTGCCAATCACACGTATGTTTCCATCTGTCATTGTCAATCTTGAATTTGGATGACACTTTTATTATAGAGAAAGGGCAAATAGTGATATTAAAATATTTCTTCTAATTAATTTGCTTTCAATGCGCATGAATTCGTACACTGGGCCACTAATGTCAATTTTATCTCAATAAAGCGTTTCTAAAAAAAGAAACAAAATATTTGTGGTGTGGTATTAGTCAGCTAACACGTAAAAAGAAAAAGCCCTTAAAGAAAAAATTGATAAGTTGGATATTATCAAAACTGGAAATTGCTCTAGTAAAAAATTTACATCCCAAATATCTAAAGAACTCTGTAGGATCGGGCCTAAACGGGCAGTCGGACATCCCACTCACAATCCAGGACTGCTGGCTCCCAACTGCTCGCCTGCCTGCCTGCCTTCCTGATTGCCCCTAACCACTTCTGCCTGCCAGCCTGATCACCCCCTAACCACTCCCCTGCCAGCCTGATTGATGCCTAACTGCTCCCGTGCCAGCCTGTTTGCCCCTAACTGCCCTCTCCTGCAGGCCTGGTCACCCCTAACTGCCCTTCCCTGCAGGCCTGGTCGCCCCCAACTTCCCTCCTCTGCCGGCCTGGTCACCCCTAACTGCCCTCTCCTGCAGGCTTGATTGCCCCCAACCACCCTCCCTTGCAGGCCTGGTCCCTCCCAACTGCCCTCCCCTGCTGGCCTGAGTGCCCACAACTGCCCTCCCTTGCAGGCCTGGTCCCTCCCCACTGCCCTCCCCTACTGGCCATCTTGTGGTGGCCATCTTGTGTGTTGGAGTGACAGTCAATTTGCACATTACTCTTTTTTTTTTAAATATATATTTTTATTGATTTTTTACAGAGAGGAAGAGAGAGGGATAGAGAGTTAGAAACATTGATGAGAAAGAAACATCGATCAGCTGCCTCTTACACACCCCCTACTGGGGATGTGCTCGCAACCAAGGTACATGCCCTTGACCGGAATCGAACCTGGGACCCTTGAGTCCGCAGGCCGACGCTCTATCCACTGAGCCAAACCGGTTTCGGCCACATTACTCTTTTATTAGATAGGATAGAGGCCTGCTGCACGGGTTGGGGCCAGCTGGTTTGCCCTGAAGGGTGTCCCAGATCAGGGTGGGGGTTCCCTTGGGGCGTGGGACAGCCTGGGCAAGGAGCCTGTGGTGGTTTGCAGGCCAGCCACGCCCCCGGGCAACCCAAGAGGAGGCCCTGGATCTGGGATTTATTTATCTTCTATAATTGAAACTTTGAAGCCTTGAGCGGAGCCAAGCCTCCTGCTCGCTCTGTGGCCGAGGCCATTTTTGTTGGGATTTATTTATCTTCTACAATTGAGACTTTATAGCCTTGAGTGGAGGCCAAGGCAGATCAAGGATGCCGGAGCTTGGCTTCCTCCATCGCCGGGAGCAACTCAAGCCTCCTGCTCTCTCCAGCTCCATGGCTACCGCCATTTTTGTTGGGATTTATTTATCTTCTATAATTGAAACTTTGTAGCCTTGAGTGGAGGCCTGGGACGGCCAGGGTGTGCGGAAAGCTTGGCTTCCTCCATTGCCAGGGAAACCCAAGCCTCCTGCTCTCTCCGTGGCTGCAGCCATCTTGGTTGGGTTAATTTACATACTCACTCCTGATTGGCTGGTGGGTATGGCTTGTGGTGTAGTTGGGTGATGGTTAATTTGCATATTACTCTTTTGTTAGATAGTGTGTGCACCATTGATAGACAGAGATTTTATATTTGATTCTTCTTTTACTTTGCCAGTATATTCAGTGATTTTTATTCCCTATTACATTATAGTATTTTTCCCTACATATATGAATTCATGACAGTTCTAATTTCTCAACTACATCCCCATAATAAAACTACCTTTCATAACAAGATTTTTTTCATCTTACACATGTATTTCAAAATTAAATCACTAGTTTTATATCATTTATTCCAGTCTCCTGCACTGATCTTTCCTTTTGCACTTATTTTTTTATGGTATCCCTCATTTAAGAAAAAGCCTCAATTATAACAAATACTGTTAACCAATAGGCAAAATTTAGTGATTAGAAGCATGGGCAATAAAATAAGATCTAAATCTCAACTCTGTCCCTTAATATAATGCATGTCCTTGGGTTGCTTAACTTTATCTCAGTTTCCTAGTTTGTGAAACAAGAATAAGTGTGCTGACCTTTTAGAGTTGTTCGTGGAATTTAATTAATATACTTTAAAATGCTTAAATAACGCCTGGTCTAGAAGTAAGAGCACCTTAAATGCAAGCTATCAAGGACAATATTTAGTCACAAAAGTAACTTTTATAATGTCCTTTAGTCAATGGTACTCTTCAATACCTGATGTTCAGAAATGGAAGCCCTAAGGCATTAGATCAAAGATTAAATTATATTTAGAGTGAGCTAGACCAGCACTATCCAACAGAACTTTCTGCAATTACAGAAATGTTTGTGTGCTATTCAATAAGATAGTCACTAGCATATGTGGCTACTAAGCACCTAAAATGTGGCTAGTGTGACTGAGGAACTGATTTAAAATTGTATTCACTTTTAATTAATTTAAATTTAAATAGATGCACGAGGCTAGGGGCTACCATATTAGACAGTAAAGTTTTAGAAGATAAGCCAGAAAAGTTCAAAGTACATTTTAGAAAAAGTTTCTACAGTGGTCAAAATTAAGAGGGTTTCTCATTAACCTTCATTTAATTGAAACATGCCAAAAACTAAACATGAGAATAGATTTTATCAATTCCAAAAAAGTTTGACAAAGATGATGATAAAATATGGCAATGACAATGCAAAAGCTATTTCTGTCCCTGTGTGGGGCAGACCTAAGAGCATAAAATTATAAAAATAAACTTATAATATTAAATGTCAGCAACATCCTTAGCCTGAAGGCCAGTTACAAACCTGATACTCAAGAATCTAAGAATTTGGGGTAAAAGGAAAAATAGAAAAAAAGGGGGAAAGAAATCCTCACATGTTCTTGAGTTGAAGCAAAGAATACAAAATCTGTCCTCTTTTATTCTAAAAAAGATTATTCTTTTTGCTTTCTACTATTGAAAAATGGAAGAGAAAAAATATGCTAGATGCCTTATATATATACTTAATCCCATAAATCCTAACAGACCAGTGAGGTAAACATTAACAATCCTATAACAGCAAAATTAGTAAAAGTGGAGTAACTTGTCCAAGATCATGAGTAATATGTGGCAGAGATATGAACCTGTATCTATCTGATTCTAAGGCTATATACCACAGCTGCCTTATTAATACCAAACCCTGCTACTAGAAACAAGGCAAGAAGCCTTAAAACAAATCTACCCTCTTCTGGTTGTTCTAAATTGCAGAGTCATCAATATCAACAGGAGGAAACAGATGAACAGGAAATTCATCTGGGACACTAACATAACACATGAACTTCTCTGGTGCTAAAATACCCTTGTTCCCTAGCATATTCTAAACAGATACACTGGGTTAATAATAAAAAGCATCTTTAAAGAAGCATAACAAAAAAGAAAAAAATGAGTGCGGAAAAAAAGGGTGAAAACAGAAAAAGATAACAAGAGGAAGAAATCTCATGTAGAAGGGGTATATGTCACCAGAAACTAAAGTGCTACTGATAAGCCAGTATCCCAGGCTACATACACATATAAACCATAAAATAAATCCTCTAATACATATTAGCCAATTTAGAAATGCAGAAAAGGCCCATTTTAACAATTTCCCCAAAATCATCAAATTTTATTTTGCTTTGAGCAAACCAAATTATGAAAAATAGTCTATTGCTACAACATGTGAAAGAAGTATGCTACATACATACTAGAGGCCTAATGTACAAAATTCATGCAAGAGTAGGCCTTCCTTCCCCCAGCTGCCACCACTGACTTCCCTCTGGCACGCAGGACCTGGGCTTCCCAACGGCCACCAGCAGGCACCCAGGACCCAGGCTTCCCTCGCAGCCTCGGCTTCATCCAGAAGGATATCCGGTCTAATTAGCATATTACACTTTTATTATTATAGGTATGTGTACACTTGCCTAAATAAAGCAAATGTTCAAGGAAAGCTTTTGGGTTTTTTTAGTAAGCTTTTGCTCTTACTGAATCTGTACTTTGAAATAAATATACAGGTATACCTCAGGATTCAAACCTATCTTATGCAAACTCAGGAACCAAACAGATTCTGCTCAATTTTTTAAGATTCTACTGTTTGATAGAAATTGTATCCATCATTATCTGAACTCTCACTCTTGCTCTCCAAAACTCATTAAATGAATAGATATAGATGATCCAGTATTTACTATCCAGACATTATTCAAACTCTGGATATGAATGTAGTAGATTCAAATTAAAAGGCATACTTGTGAATCCTATATTAATTTTAATATAATTTCACATCCTATATAATAAAAGGCTAATGTGCAAATTGTCCCCTTAACCAGGAGTTCAACAGGGAGTTTGACCAGGGGGCAGGGCCGGCTGGCCAACCACCTGCAGCCCCTCCCCCTGCCTCCAGCCGGCCCAGCCCTATGGGCCCCAATCAGGGCAGGCCAGCAAGACATCACTTGTGCACAAATTCGTGCACTATGCCTCTGGTGATTTATAAAATTAGGGATTTTTTTGCAACGTGCAAGTATTCTGCATAAACACTAACAGCAAAATAGATGAAAAAATATCTTTTTGTACTATATTTCTTAGTAGTTTAATGGAACAAGTTATTAATTTACTCCCCCTAGCTCCATTTACTTCACTTAACACAGTACCCTCTAGGTCAACCCATCCATGCTGTCGAAAACGGTAAAATTTCATTCTTTTTTATGTCTGAGTAATATTCCATTGTATATCTTTTAGTCATAAAATACAATAATGTAATTAAAAAAATAATCCTAACACATTCAAATTAAACAATGATCCAATATCATTCATAGCAAATATTTACCTTGTTTACCCTAAATATCTAAAGGAGAGAGAAGATTTTTAATCCATTTACTAACTAGCCTCTCCTACCCAACAACTTTTTTAAATAGTTTTTAATCCTCACCCAAGGATGTTTTCCCATTGCTTTTAGATAGAGTGGAAGGGGATAGGGGAGAGAAAGAGAAAGAGAGGGAGAGAGAGGGACAGAGGGAGGGAGGAGGGAAGGAGGGAGAGAGATCTTTTAGTTGCCTCACACATGACCGGGGCTGGGAACAAACCTGAAACCCAGGCGCGTGCCCTTGACCAGGAATTGAACCCACAACCCTTTGGTGCAAGGGCCAATGCTCTAACCACTGAGCGACACACTGGCCGGGGCCCCCAACAAATTTTTTAAATGTCACACATTTTCGTTCCACCTCCTACCTTCACTTACACATAAACTGTCTACTCCCATTCTTACCTATGCCTACAAACCCCTACCCTACCTACTACCAATTTCCTCTTTCTCAACCACATATGAGGTATTCAGTTCTTCTCCACCAACTCAGATGCCTTTTGTTTTGAGGCTAGCCACTTTCTAGATAGACCAGCAGTATATATAGGAGAGTTATAAGAGTTCTGGCTCTATTCCTAGGGAGATGTTTCTGGTTTGAGGAAGACTCTCTGGAAAGGTAGACTAAAATTGATTGTGGTTTTAAAAAAAACCAGTGTCCCCCCCATCACTACCAGAAAATAGTCATTCTTTTCTTCTTTTTCATATATAAAACCAATGCTAGCTTTCAGTTAGAAAAACCAATGACAAACAATGGTTTTCTCTGGTTCATAAATGGACTTTATAAAATATTACAGAAATAAAAGGTGTGTGTACTTAATTTTTATTTTTTTAATCCTCACCCAAGGATATTTTCCCATTGATTTTTAGAGAGAGTGAGTGGAAAAGAGAGGGAAAGACAGAGAAATATTGATGTAAGAGAAACACATATCAATTGGTTGCCTTCTGCACATGCCCAGACCAGGGCTTGGGCTAGCGAGGAGCCTGCAACCTAAGTACATGCCCTTGACCAGAATCAAACATGGGAACTCCTGGTCCACAGTCCAACACTCTATCCACTGAGCCAAACAGGGTAGGACTGAAAATAATCCAACTCAGATGTCATGAACTTTCTCAGTTTATTAATTAAATACTACATTTATAACTATATCCACACAAAAATTTTAATTCTAGAATATTGTGCAAAGAATTACACACAGTGAGCAAATTATAAAATAACTCATGGTATCTCTTCTCCCTTCCAATTCTATAATTCTATCAAGCAAAAAAGTTAGGTATATATTATTCCTAACCTAATGTCATATAAGCTTAACCTAAACATAAATATTCAAATAAAGGGATTTAAAATCTCAATCAGTGACTTTAATATGTTTGTTTCTGTATATCCAACAGCTGGAATATCTATAGGGAAGTCTAATCAGTGGAAGATCAAAGTCTGTAAAATATCCTGATATGACCATATCCAAAGTTTTAAACAGTCCCCAAAAAAAGGGTAAAATGACTCTTCCCATCATACTCATTAAAAACCACTGTTAAGTCAAATTAGTTCTATAGCAGCTTTGGGAATTTAAAAAAAGATAATACTCTTTTTAAAAAGTTCTTTTCAGAATTACACAGGTATCCCTTGTTTGGTAGCATGGGGGGTGGGAGGGGAGATGGCAGGGATTAACCAAGTAGAAAAGCAACCCCTCCATCTGTTTCCATTATAAGCTGGAAGATGCATTCTCAGGGAAAGATATACCATTATGGCATGGAGTAAAGTTTTCTACTAAGGAAAAAGAATAGCCAGCTTTGGTCTGCTGAAAACTCAAGTGTGTAAACACTAAAAAGACAATTTCATTTTTCTTTTATGGAATTCTAAACAACCAGAATTTCTTTCCAGCCTAAGGATTCCTTGGCTTCACATTCATTAGATGCTACTTTTAATTTTAATCTCTTTCTAAAGGAGAATGTAAACATGTTACCTAGGTAAACATGTTACCTAATGTAAAATAGAACTTAGGAACTAAGTTATATACAACCCAGTAGTTTAAGATTTTTTGAAGTTGCAAAATCCTTTACAAATTAAATTCTATGTGAAATCCAGTGAATAAAACAGATAAATGTGGGGCTTTTCTACTCGCTTTGGTTACCATTTTCAATCCTTTCAATCCAGTGTGGCTCTAACAATTTTGTATCACTCCTCTCTCTCCTCTGCCCTCCAAAGCTAGGCAATTTTAGATCTCTTCACCACTCTGTTACAGCCACACTGACCTCCAACATACAAGACAAGTAAGTCTCCTGCCTTGGCCTTCCTGAATTCCCTCTACCTGGAATGCACATCTTCCATATATCCAAGAGAGGACTCATTCTATCTCTCTTTCAGGTCTTCATTCAAATGTCACCTTTTCAGTAAAGCTTTCCATAGCTACCCTATCTTAAAGAAAAAAAGAAAAAAACAACAACAAAGAAAAACTGTATTTCCTATTCCTCTTCTCTTATTTTCACCTTAACCCTTAATCACTAACATATACTTCTTATTTATCTTGCTCATTAATTGTCCCTTCACCAGAATATGAGCTCCATGATTATAGGATTTTTATTTGCTATGTTCACTTCTGTAGCCCAACATTTAGAATAGTGCCTGAGAACATATTAGGTGCTCAACATGCTGAATGAATAAATGGTACTACTACCTGCAATACTACACGTAACTGGTAGGTGTTGCCAAAAACACTTCATATTCTAGGCTGAAAGATTTCAATGAACAGACTAGATTTAGGTTATCTTATCAATCTGTACTATGGGAACTGCAGCAATCCCTCAGGGATAAATGTGAGGATTGAAAATGGTAACCAAAGCGAGTAGAAAAGCCCCACATTTATCTGTTTTATTCACTGGATTTCACATAGAATTTAATTTGTAAAGGATTTTGCAACTTCAAAAAATCTTAAACTACTGGGTTGTATATAACTTAGTTCCTAAGTTCTATTTTACATTAGGTAACATGTTTACCTAGGTAACATGTTTACATTCTCCTTTAGAAAGAGATTAAAATTAAAAGTAGCATCTAATCTCATTTAATAATCTGCTACAAAGGCAACCAATATTTAATCTGTATTTTCTAATTCAAACAAGTAAAGGGATTAGATTTTTTTAAAAATAAATGACAAAGTATGAAATTATGTTATTTCATGTATAAGAACATACGTAAATTCACCAAGTAGAACTTAAGATCCAAATCCCATTACCACAAATATTTCTGTAAATAAAAATATCTCCCCAAAAAAATGTTACATGCTCCAATAAAGAAGAAGAGGAGCACTCACCTTAATGAAGTTACAGATGGACAAGCCTGTCCATACAAACCCATCTGGCCACAAAGAGAATCTGAAAAATAGAGAAGAGTTATTTATCAGATGCTCCAAAGTAAATGAAACTATAAACCATGTTACAATTCTAATTAAAACACTCTGAAAACTCATAAAAATTTAACAAATTGTTATGTTTATGTTATACAGAGTGTGTCCAAACTGTTTAGAAGAATCCCAGGGGTTCCTAGAGATGCCTAAAGGCTACCAAAGAGTTGAACATACAGACTCTCATTCCCATATAATTGTCCCCCACCCATCTACTCTTCAATTTAAGTAGTGCTATCCTTATTGGCTTTATATCCGAACTTCACTAAGACTTCTCTGAAACAATTCCATTGCTTAAAAAAAAAAAAAAGTTAAGAACAGCACTGAAACAGCATTGAATAAGACAGTTCTAGGGTCAAATTCTAACTGTGACACTATGAGACCTTGAAGAATTTATATAAAACCTCAGTTTTTCATCTGTAACTTGGCAATATTACCACCTATATAACTTTATTTATTCATCAGGAATAAATTGCAGGTTTGATGTAAGAATTAAATAAATCAATGAACAAATGTGAAATTGTCTATTAGCACTACTACTGGGCATAAGGATGATTCACAAATGTCTACGGGTAACATGAATGAGAGAAGTTGGAATAAGCATGTGTATACATATGCATACGTTACACAACTGGTGAAGATTATGAGCAACTAAAGAAAACATGTTCACTCTGAAGAAATAAGCTGCTATTCCTAGTTCTAGAAAATTGTTACCAAACAGGATTGCAAGCCCAGTATTGTAAGGTCTTCTAATTTTTTCAAGAGAAGTAAGTTATCCAAATTTTTACTTTAAATCTCCTGATTTTTATTTTCTAAATACTATGTGGACCAAACAAACATTGGATTTTGTCCCAAGTTTATAACCTTTGATTTAGAGGCTTACTGAATTCCCTGCATCCAACTGTCCCTGCATGCCCTGAAGAGACAGACATTTCTATTTCTGCCAGAATGACAGAATAGATAGCTTGATCAACATGCCATTGAAAATAACAAACACTAGATAAAATATTTTTAAAACTTTAAAATAACAAACACTGGATAAAATAAAGCATGATCAAGGCCAAAGATTAAGTAAGAAAGGAAAATTAGAAAAATATTCAGAGAAAAGAAACTGGCTTTCATTCACCTTCAGGGCATTTTGCCAAACCCAATGAATATCAGCTTGCAATTCCAAAACCTATTGGGGCCCAAGGTACAGAGGCAAAGGCAAAGTCCAGGTGTTACCCAAGGGAAGTACAAGGAAAACTGCTTCTTACCCTTGGCATTGAGTGCTGGGGAAGGGATGGGGGACCAAGATAGCATTCAACAGTATTTCCCCTGATATTCACAACAGTAAGCTCACTCTCACCTAATTATGGTTTAAAAAGCTTTATATTTAGAATTCTGTTTAGGGTAGTTCTAGATTGGTAGTGTCCCCCACCCAATCTTGATAGAAGCAAATGCCAATCCTCTGAGGAATCTGCCTTTGATCTCGGCCTGGAAGAATTCCCACAAATAAGGTTCCAAAAGTAACAAATTCAAAATCAAAAATCACAAAACTCAGAAATGAGTCACTCAGAGTAAGGTACAGCTGAAACATGAGCTGGAAAAACCAACACCTCAAAGACTTAGATATGGGAATTACTATACTTTTCTCTACCATTTTATTTATGGGTGATTTATTCACTCCTGTGTCTCAATTGCCTGCATGCAGATGAACCTCAAATCTGTATCTCCAGCAGTTATAAATCTCCTGATCTCCAAACATAAATATCTAACATGCCCAACTAGAAATCCCAAATTTATCATGTCCCAAACTGAATTCATTATCTTTCTATGATATATTTCCTAACGTGACAAAATGGCTTTCATTTCTTTTCTAAGAGTAGCACACTTCTTTTCAAATCTTGATTTCTATGAAGAATGACTGACTTCTCTAAATACTCCTGGGCTCTTAACCCACTCCTCAAAGAGATAAATAACTTAGTGACTAAAGATAACTCCAGAACCTACATCCAGGACTCTGGTAAGGCAGTAATATGGGTGTGCCTGCTCTGTTGAATCTAACAATCTAGACATCAGGTGGACTGTACCATGGTCTATATTGGGTTCTCTTGGGTGCAAATGAGAGAATATGGTAAGTTAGACTATTTGGCTTTTAAAACTAAGCCACATTCTACAATTTTCTATGACTAGAGGCCTGGTGCATGAAAATTCATGCACTGGAGGGGGGGTCCCTCAGCCCGGCCTGTCCCCTCTCACAGACCGGGAGCCTTCAGGGGCGGGAGGCGACCTGGCAATCAGGGGAAGGCAATGCCCCCATCACGAACCTCTGCTGCTGTCACTGCCGGCAGCGCAAGCCTCGGCCAGCCCTTGGTTACCTGAGTCTCAGGCGGCCCTGGGCAGCTGGGCAGCTGCCATCCGAGACTTGCCTGCACCTCGGGCCGGCCCTGGGCAGCTGGGGGGCTGAGGGGACTGGGGGACTCTGGAGGCAGGCATGGGGAGCGGCCAGGCCACGCGCCTCGCCCCGGCGGGGCTGAGGGGACTGGGTGCCGCCATCTTGTGGCTGTGGGCACTGCCATCTTTGAGGGTGTGGCAGTCAATTAGCATATTCCCTCTTTATTAGATAGGATATCACCCTTATCAGAGGCAAAGGTAATTCCTCCAAAAGTTACCATATGACCTGGCAATTCTATTCCTAGGCACCTGTATATTTATATGTGTGTGTATATACACATATATGTGTATGTGTATAATTCTCTAGGGCAGTGGTTCTCAACCTTTTTAATGCCGCGACCCTTTAACACAGTTCCTCCTGTGACCCACAGGTTGAGAACTGCCAGCAGGGTCACCTAAGACCATCGGAAAACACAGATATTTACATTACGATTCATAACAATAGCAAAATTACAATTATGAAGTAGCAACGAAAATAATTTTATGGTTGGGGGTCACCACAACATGAGAAACTGTATTAAAGGGTCGCAGCATTAAAAAGGTTGAGAACCACTGCTCTAGGGGATACATATGTACGTGTGTGTGTGTGTGTGTGTGTGTGTGTGTATTTCCCCAAAAGAATTTAAACGTTCACAAAAAAATTGCACACAGTGTTCATAATACCATTATCCATAACAGCCCAAAAGTAGAAATTAATCAAATATTCATCATTTGATAAATGGATAAACTGTGGCATATCTATACAATATCCATAATATACAATGGAATATTATTCAGCCATAAAGGAATGAAGCCCAGCCCCGCCGGTGTGGCTCAGTGGTTGAGCATAAACCTATGAACCAGGAGGTCACGGTTCGATTCCCAGGCAGAGCACATGCCCCCGTTGAAGGCTCGATCCCCAGTGTGGGGTGTGCAGGAGGCAGTCAATCAATGATTCTCATCATTGATATTTCTATCTCTCTCTCCCTCTTTTATGTATTTTTTTAAATGAAGCCCACTATAACACTGATGAACCTTGAGAGCCTTACGCTAAATGAAAGAAGTCATACACAAAAGGCCACATATTGTATGATTCCATTTATACAAAATATTCAGAATAGGCAAATCCTAGAGATGGAAAGTAGATTAGTGGTTGCCAGGAGATGAGGGAAGGGGTATGTAGGATGAGATGGGGGAGTGACTACTAATAGGTTTCCTTTGGGTATAATGAAAATGTTCTGGAATTTGATAGTGGTGATAGCTGTACAACCTTGCAAATAAAATCTTTTAGCATAAAACTACCAAATGGTACACTTTAAAATGGTGAAGTTTATGGTATGTGAATTTTTATCTCAATAAAAACCCAACTGTACAAACAGTAATATTTCATTTATCATCTATTGGTTCTTGTTTTATTTCTCAGTCAACTCAGAATTCAGGCAAGAGAAAAGGATCTTTCTTATATATTGAGTCCCCCACATCAACACCTTTAGGACCCCCAATTAGTTACCATTCACTACCAACTCTAGTTCCTAAATATCTTTCTAATGTCTTCTAGTCTCAATGTCTTAGTTTCTCTATTTTCATTTTAATCTACATTGCTGCTGCTAAATGGTGTCCTAAACCCCAGGCTAGTTAACTAAAAGAACAAACATATGCCAACCTTATTCTCCCTGCCCAGGCAAATGACTAGCAACATGGAAATCTCACAAGAAAAGGCTAAGGTTCACAATGAAGTCAGGAAAATCAGTGTCCTCCAAATTACAAGCTTACATCTCTGGAGCAAACTACAGTTAAACAATTATATTAACTCATTCAATTATATCCATAATTTATACAGTTTAAGCTGGTGCCAACAACACCTAGTAGCTTTTTCTCCAAATCCTTTGAATATGAACATGCAAGGAAGTTTATGTTGATGAATGACACAACCAGAATGAGGAGTAAAACCAGTCATTCACTGATGGGTATGCTCTAATAGAATTTAATGTATTAAATCCCATCAACAACAGAATATGGAATTTCTTTTAATATAAGCAGTCTTCAAGTGTATATTAAACTGAGTCACACACTATCACATTTAGGAAGCAGATATTTAACAGACTAAGTTGTATAATAATGCATTATTTGGGAGCAGGAGGTGAAATGGGACTAAGTATTTTGAAAAAGCTCCCAAGTAATTCTTATGAGCTCTTCTCTCTCCCGCCCATGGAGATATAATGCTTTATAGTCTACAAAGAACTTAAAGCATTCATTACTTGAGTCAAGACCTACCTAGATTAGAATCCCAATTGTGACCATGAGCATATTGTTAATTTATCTAAGGTTTAATTTCCTCCTCTATATAAAAGGAAACATTCATGCCTCACTGTGACAGTAGCTTGAATGAAAGCACCAGCCTAACACCAGACAAAAGAAAGAATTAAAAGTTGGTTTAAAGTAAATGCTATAGCAATAGAAATCAAAAGACTATTCCTTTTTTAAGTTCTGAACTCAGCCCTATCTTTCAAAAGACTTAAAAATATAAAATGCACTAGCATCCATGAAGGAATAAACCCTCTGACTCAGATTACTTAACTGAGCATTGTGAATTGTTAATAGTCACAGGTAAATATTAAAGCAGTCATGGAAATAACCTGTCTTAATCAGCCTGAACAGGAGAAATCGCCCGAGGAAGGAGTAAAGGGAAAAGAATCCTGCTCCATGAGTAGCAATCAGCTGTTCATCTCAGCTCCACTAATTAAACCTGAAAGCAGTGCTGCAGCATGAGCTAAGTAAGATCTCATAGGCATATGCTCTCAGAAAGCAAATAAAATCATGTGAGAATGATCAAAATTCACCACAGGAATATTAAAGGAAGAAGAGAGGCCAAACTTAAGAGATAATTAAGAGAAAGGGAACTAGTTTAAAAAGAACTTGAGAAAATTCATACTGGAAATAACAAGAGATTTAATGGGAAGAAAGGTAACAGTGTTACACATAGATCATAAACTGAGACGATAATAATGGCCCTTATTAGAAGATTATTAATAATAGAAAGTGGTTTGTGGACTAGTGAGATCAAAAGTTAGACTTCAGGGGAATTAAGAATTAGGAGCGAGAGGGAAATTAAAGTTTAGCTAAAGATGTACAGGATGAAAATAAATGGAAAGGACAATAAGGCCCAACAGAGCAGAGAATAGTTTAAGTCAGTGGTCGGCAAACTCATTGGTCAACAGAGCCAAATATCAACAGTACAACGATTGAAATTTCTTTTGAGAGCCAAATTTTTTAAACTTAAACTTCTTCTAACGCCACTTCTTCAAAATAGACTCGCCCAAGTCGTGGTATTTTGTGGAAGAGCCACACTCAAGGGGCCAAAGAGCCGCATGTGGCTCGCGAGCCACAGTTTGCCGACCCCGGGTTTAAGTAATCAGGAAAGGTGAAGAATATGTTAAACTTTCATCACACTGTATCCCGCTTTATTCTTCATTGCTTTTTTCACCATCTGATATGACTTCTGTTAACTGTTTGTTTCTCCCCAGCTATAATGCAAGCTCCACACAAGCAAGAACTTTTGTTTTGTTCTCTGTTAAAATCCCCCAAACCTGGCATATATAGTCAGCAGTCTATTTGTTCAATGAACGAACAAACCAGGTTTCTCAAGAGTGGGAAAAGAGAGTATATTAAAAATAAGAAAAACTAAGGTCTGACTAAAAACTCACCAGGTCTTTTTAATAGTCTTTGTATCTATTACTTCTCTCTGCCTCTAAGCAAATAAGGAAGGACCAATTAGCAGTTAAAAAGGCAAGTTAGATATCCAGACTATATAAAGAACTCTTACATCACAATAATATTAAGAGACAATCCCATTTAAAAAAAAAAAAAAACAGGTAAAGATTTGAAGATATAGCTCAAGGGTAGAGCATGTGACTGAAAAAAAAATGGGCAAAGATTTGAATAGACATTTCTCCAAAGAAGATATGCAAATGTCCATTAAGTACATGAAAAGATTTCAACATCATTAGTCATTAGGCAAATGCAAATAAACACAATGAGATACCACTTCACATCCACTAGGAAGGCAATAATCAAAAGGACAGACAATAACAAGAGTTGCAAAGATGTGGAGAAACTGAAACTCTCAAACATTGCTAGTGAAAATGTAAAATAATGCTACCACTGGGGAAAACAATTTGGTAGTTTGTAATAGTTACCATATGACATAGCCATTCTACTCCTAGGATATACACCCCCAAAAATGAAAACATACATCCACAGAAAAATCTGTACAAAAATGTTCATAGCAACATTAAATAATAAGAGCAAAAAAGTGGAAACACTCCAAATGCCCATTAACTGATGAAGGGATAAATGGAATATTTTGCAATAAAAAGAAATGATATATACTACATGTATGATGCTTACTAGTAAAATATGCTAAGTGAAAGAAGCCAGTCACAAGAGTACATATTACCTGATTACATTTATATTAAACTAGAGGTCTGGTGCACGAAATTCATGCACTGGGGGGGGGGGGGCGGGGGCGGGGGGGCGGTCCCTCAGCCCAACCTGCGCCCTCTTGCAGTGTGGGAGCCCTCAGGGATGTCCAACTGCCAGCTTAGGCCCGCTCACTGGTGCTGCTGCAGCTTCTGGCAGAGCGGCGCTCCCCCTGTGGGAGCGCACTGATCTCCAGGGGATAGCTCCTGGTGGTCAGTGCGCATCATAGCAACCGGTCGTTCTGCCGTTCGGTCAATTTGCATATTAACCTTTTATTATATCGGATGTCCAAAATAGGCAAATTTATATAAATAGTTAGGCTGTGGATTAGTAGTTAGGTTAAACTAGATTAGTAGTTTCTTGGGGCTTGGGAAGGGGAGAGAGGTAAAGAGGACTGACTGCTAATGGGTATAGTTGTTTTTTCAAAGGGAGAGAAAATGTCCTAAAATTAGATGGAGTACAGTGATGGTTACACAACCCTATAAATATACTAAAAACATTAAATTTTACACTTTAAATAGGTGAATTGTATGGTATGTGAATATCTCAGTAAAGCTGTTTGTTTCTTTAAGAGCAAGTTTAGAATCATCACACACAAATGTTCTCATTCTGTTAAGTTCCTGCTTCTGTCCTCACTAATGTCAGAGGAGCCACCCCCATCTTCCAAACTGGAACAGAAAGGGAAGAGTAAAAGTAATAATTTCACCAGTAAGCAACTCTACTATAGCAACTGTTTTCAAATCTAATACCCTATGAACCAATAATGGTTCAGGAAAGTTTGTTTTCTGGTGGACTCCCATTATTTTCAAACCATACTGTGTATTACTTAAAGATGCCCAATGAAGATACACTTATGGTTCTTTTTTTTTTTAAGTGTGCCCAGCCAGTGTGGCTCAGTGGTTTAGCACAGGCCCATGAACCAGGAGAGCATGGTTAGATTCCCCATCAGGACATATGCCCAGGTTGCAGGGTCCATCCCCAGAAGAGGGCATGCAGGAGGCAGCCGATCAATGATTCTCTCGTTGATATTTCTATCTCTTCCCCCCCCCCCCGACACTTCCTCTTTGAAATCAATAAAAAGATATTAAAAAATAAATGTTTTATACACCTGTATACACCCTGAAAAAAATTCTATAGGAAACCACTCTACCACTGCCTACAAATTTGTGCACTGGGCCCCCTAGTTCTCTAATAAGAGAAGAAGGGGAAGGGGGGAGCATGCCAACCAACAATCAGGTTTAGCTTTTTAAGACTGTTTTAAGAGTTGGAAGTGTAACTCTGAACTAACTGCTTTGTTTTAAATTTTATATACACTGAGTGGCCAGATTATTATGATCTCTGAAAGCATAATAATCTGGCCATTCAGTGTATATCCTATATAATAAAAGGCTAATATGCAAGTTGTCCCCTCGACCAGGAGTTCAACCAGCAGGCAGGCCAGCCAATCGCCCATGTCCCCTCCCCCTAGCCAGGCTGACCGGACCCCACCCATACACGAATTCATGCACCAGGCCTCTAATACACACACATACATACACACACACACACACACACACACACACACACACACTCACTCTGAGTGGCCAGATTATTATGCGTTCAGAGATCATAATAATCTGGCCACTCAGTGTATATACTAGAGGCCCAATACACAAAATTCATGCAAGAGTAGGCTTTCACAGTCCCAGCTGCCTTGGCCCTCACAGCCCCAGCTTCGTCCAGGAGGTCATCCAGACGGTTGCCCAGATGGTTGTTCCACTGTTCAGCCATTCGGTCAATTTGCATATTATGCTTTTATTATTATAGATATTTTTTATTATTTTTATTGATTTCAGAAAGGGAGAGGGAGAGATAGAAATATCAATGATGAGAAAGAAACATTGATACGCTGCCTCCTGCACGCCCCCTATTGGAGAGCATGCCCTTGACCGGAATCAAACCTGGGACCCTTCAGTCCACAGGCCAAGGCTCTATCCACTGAGCCAAACCAGCTAGGGCCTAACTGCCTCTTTACCCTTCACAGTTTAGGACTGGTGTTCAATAAAATAGGTGGTTAATGTGGGAGAGGGGAGATTCTTGGCCAAACATCACAAAGCTGTAACTTCTTCCAAACCCCAAACCTTACTTCCTGCAATTTATGTAAACAGATCACAGGCCACCCTCTTCAAACCAAATCATAACCCAAGCAAATAACACTGGATTCTATTTCTGGCTCTGTCATTAACTCACTGGACAATCCTGAAGCTTCAGTCTCTGTACTTTGCTCATTAACTTAACCACAATTTCCAGTCCCAAAATCACACCATGTGGACTAATAAAGAATTTTTTCCCAATTTTTAAATTTATTTTTATGGAAAATCTGACAAAGGTATATGAAATGAAGTCACATTACATGTTTAAATCACCTTTATTAAATATACATAAATTTTTCAAAAAACATCCCATATAAAAATGTTGAGCCTTCCATTTTAAACTTTTAAGGATATTCACGAGGAGAATAAGCTTTCAGAGGGCTGAAGAATTTTGAGGCTTTAATTTTAAGCTCAGTTATATTTAGAAAGCCACCTCTCAATATCCTGTATATTTATCTTGAGCATTTGATTCAGATGCTTTGCCTGGTATAATTCAAAGTAAGAGATCCTACCACATCCCTGAAAAGTAAACTGAACATATCAGAACATACTGACCGTCAGAGAAATAACATGCTATACTGTACCTGAAAAGATGGGAGGCTATCCTCTCCACTGCTAGCGCTATTTAAGAAAATAAAAGTACATGTCTGGTCCCCAAAGCCAGTCTACAAACTGTCAACTTTATAAGAATCATTTCTATCCTATTCCTAGAAATCCTGATTCAAGATTCTAGGGTAAAACCTAGGAAATCTATTAATTAAAAGTATCTCAGGTGATTGTGATGCACAACTTATTTGGGAGCTATTGGTTTAAAACAAGGATAGCAAAAAAATTTCATATCATTTTGCCAATTATGCTCCATAGTAGTGGCTGCCTGAAGTGCTACACTGACAAGGTCATGTCTAAATACAACCAGCAATTAGCAGTCTGCACATGGTGATGGGGAAGTGGCAACATGTGAACCATGTATCTGTCATCTGTTTTAGACTACTAAATGGGCTTTTTTAAAGGATGCTTTTAGGTAAGAGAAGAGACCCAGACCTAGATTACTCACCCTTAACTGGCAGAAGCTCTGCTGACACTGGGAGGGTAGTAGACAGTAAGAGGAGTCCACTGGCATATGTACCAGGAGTACTTATTATGCTTCCCAGTACTATACAGAAAAATAAGACAAGATTTCTGCTCCCAAAATGTCCATAATCTTGAGAAATGAAAATTCTACACAATAATATACACTTGGTAAAAGAAAAAAGGATGTTTGTGCCTTAAAAGAGTTCCACTTTAACTAAAAGGGGGAGCTAACAGAACCAATGAGTAACAGGCCAAAAACAGTTTAGTTTGGATTGATTCAAAAGAATCCCTGATCAGGACATGATTAAAGTAATGCATAAAGAACTTTCAACTGGCAGCTTTGGGGAGGGGGGAGGGGGTGTGACTATATACTAAAGCCTGACTGGGAAAGTAAATCATCTGCTTCATTTCTTTCTGTCTCTACCACTGTGCCAGGTACATGTCAAATTAACCTTTCTATCTCCCACAATGCCTAACACATTTTGTGCATAATATTTCAAAATGTTTGCCTGCCCATCGACCTATGAACCAGGAGGTCAAGGTTCGATTCCAGGCACATGCCAGGGTTTCAGCCTGCTTCCCCAGTAGGGGGCATGCAGGAGGCAGCCCATCGATGATGCTATCTCATCACTGATGTTTCTATCTCTCTCTCCTTCTCTTCCTCTCTGAAATCAATAAAAAATATTTAAAAAAAAAAACAGCTGTAAATATACATGCTTAAACAACTGAGGACATTTTATTATGAAATCATATTAGATGACACCTAGGAAATATTGTCAATTTTGTTAGGTACAATGATGGCATGTGGTTATATAGAAATATGTCTATATTTTTTGGAGATGCATACTGAAGTTTGTAAGGGTGAAAAGACCATGTCTATGTTTTCTTTAAAATACTTAAGCAGCCCTAGCTGGTTTGGTTCAGTGGACAGAGCATCAGCCTGTGGACTGAAGGGTCCCAGGTTCGATTCCAGTCAAGGGCACATGCCTGGGTTGTGGGCTCGATTCCCAATAGGGGGCCTTCAGGAGGCAGCCAATCTATGATTATCTCTCATCATTGATGTTTCTCTCTCTTCTTTTCCCTTCCTCTCTGGAATCAATAAAAAATATGTATGTCATAAAAAACAAAAAGACTGTGCTTCCTCTTAAAAAAAATAAAATACTTAAGCAAAAAACAGTTGAGACATATTGGCAAGTATCTTAATAATGGTTGACTCTGATGGATATATAGCAAATCACTATATGTTATCTACTTTTGAATATACTCAGCAATGCAGTAAGACTTTTGATATTACTTTGTTACTTGGTCAAATCCAGCATTGTACAATTAACTCTTTTCCTTTTCTTTCTCAGATTTCAGGAAGCTTAAGAATGACTGGTACTTCTGAGAAAACAGCCTGGACTCAATCAGAAGAAAACGGGCATTCATTTATTAGCTCTACTAATAGGAAATCTCTCTGAATCTACTCAAAGAACTTCTTGTAAATTAATATGAAAAATGATTATGAGCCAAGAAAGTGACTCAGCTGCTAATAAGAAACAAAATACAATCTCAGGATTCATTAGAAGAATAGTATCCAGATCCAAGGAAGGTATACAGTCTCATGTCCTCTTCACTGCTTAGTTCACAAATGGAGTATTGTGTTCTGTTTGGAGCACCTCATTTTAAAGAACACTTACAAGCTAGAATGATTACAGAGAGGGATATCAGACTAGTAAGTTTAGAACCCAAATGCAAAGTGTTAAATGGCTAAAGAAACTGTGTGTGTTTAGTTTGGAGAAGAAACCGCTTCCCAGCCTCCCATGTCACCTCTACCATAAAGAATCCAATATTATTTTCCAGAAGATTTCAAAAATTAACAGGCATTCCATAGCCACATAAGTTTGAGATAAGCCAGTATTTCTTCCTCTAAAGGACTTATCAGTGTTCAATTACCTAAAGTGCTTCGTGATTCTTCAAGAGGAAATTCAGTATTTCCCAAATGTGACCATTTATTCATTATTCATTCAACAAATATTTATTGAGCCCCAATGATTTGCCATACACTCCTCCCGGTGTTGTGGATACATTTTTAATATCCTGGAATATAGTTTGTGAAACAGCCAACCTGGGCCTCTTGGCTACTCCTCTAACTTACATTATTGGGTTTCCTCATCTCTAGATTTTTTTATTATGCTCTCAGCCTAGAATGCCCCATCACTAATCTTAATTCAAATATTATTCCTCCATGAAGCTTTCTTGATTATCATAAGGAAATTATCATGCACTCTCCTTTCAACAAACCATGGCTTTTTCTCTGTATCAGTTCTTTGGGAACAGCCTATGCCTCTTAATTAGCTTTGGATTTTTCACAATACCCAGGAGGGTGTCTTGCATGTTAGGTGCAAGAAATGTTTGCTAAATGAATAGTAACATTCAAATATTTGAAGGATTATTTTGTTTAAAATGGCAAACTAGGTCTCTACTACTCTATAGAGAAGGATTGGGGGAAAAAGATGAAGTTTGAAGCAAATTTCTTCTCCACAAGCAGACTATTTACAGCTGTCAGTGACTACAGTCGTTCTAAAAGTAGCCAAATGACTGACTATATGTCAAATGTTTAAGTGGGATATCTCACTGGCCCGAGTAAAGGATTACCTCTTAACAATCTAGGAACTATTAGACATAAAGTAACTTTGGGTACAATACATTTATATCAATATTAAAATTCTTAAAATTAAGCTTAAACATGAAATTCTTTCATTTACTATTGTGTGTCATGTACAGTGCTAAGTATAGAGGATAGAACACTAAAAAGACACTAGTCTCCATCCTAGAAGAGTCAACACAGGTTTCTTAATAACACTCCCAAAGCAAATCTGATATAAATTTGAATGCATAGGTTATCTGCCTCAATAAGAAATGCTCCTTGCCGAGACCGGTTTGGCTCAGTGGATAGAGCGTCGGCCTGCGGACTGAAGGGTCCCAGGTTCGATTCCGGTCGAGGGCATGTACCTTGGTTGCGGGCACATCCCCAGTGGGGGTTGTGCAGGAGGCAGCTGATAGATGTTTCTAACTCTCTGTCCCTCTCTCTTCCTCTCTGTGAAAAATCAATAAAATATATTTAAAAAAAGAAAGAAATACTCCTTACATAAGGAAATTCTTTAGACCAAGGATTTTTCAATATTTTGCAGTCAGAGAAATAACTATGAAGCCATCAGCTCTTCTTAAAGCCATCTATTCACACCACTAAATGCATTGTTCTTCAAACAAGCAAGCTGTCATTCTACCTTTCTAGTTAAAAATCAGAAAGCAAGATATTCCAGGATACCTCCATATGCCAAGTATCTCTCTGTGATGTCTCTCCCAAACTAAAAGATAGTGTTTTTGCCGGCAGGGACTCTGTCTTTTTACTTGTATCCTTAGCATCTATTACAGCACCTAGGACATAGCCGGTGATGAATAAATGAACGAGTGAGAGAAATTAATGAGTCCTATGTCACTGGATGAAAACAGTACCTTAAAGAAGCACTAACAATTTGGTTTTTCTTATTAGAAACCTGATAATGAAATGGAAGCATGAGTAGATCCCAAACCTAGTTTTCATTATAAAGCAGTATGTTATTTTTAGGTTATTTACTGGTAAGTAACTACTACTGTATGTAAACTTAAGGTCTTGGTTGCTTCTGGGGGACTAAAATTAATTTCTTGCATCAGCTGAGCTAAATTACTAAATTATAATACACAAAAAAAACCCCAAAGCACTTAATACACCCACAACTCAATCCATAAGATCATAATCAAATAATTTATCAAACTTACTTATTAACATAACTGCCTAGAAAGCAAAATACTTTGATAGCACCAAGTGTGAAACTGCTCTTCAAATGTGCTATCATTTATACTTTCCCAAATTCTCATTTGAACCACAAAAATCATACATGTTTATGTTTTTCTGACTATAAAAAAAGATACATGCTCATTGTAGATATCTTAGAATATATAAATAGGTTCAAGGGAGACAATAAAGACTATACACTGTGACGTTTTCTTTCCCAGTCTTTTTTTCTATGTAGTTATCATTTCTTTATATACTGTCATTCTTCCTACCCACTGAGCAAGAGACAATACCCTACGGCACTAACCCAGGCACCCTCAGTAGAATCATGTCCTAGGTACAATTTCTCAATGTCTAAATTTTATAGGCGTACACTTCCATAAAAAAAAGACCAAACCTGCTATTTAGTAATTCTTCCCTTCTGATTTCAACTCCTCACCTCTAGAATTCTACAAAGAATGCAGGCTCAAGTAAAAATGCATCCAATGACTGAAAATTGACCCAAATTTAATAAGGGAAGAAGTTGCTCCCAATAGTTTTATGCTCCCAAGTCTGATATTACCACCGACAAGAGTCGTTGTTCCAAGGAGCCCAGGTCCTTTGGGGGCCATAATCTTCCATTTATACCTCAAAAATCCAAAATATATTCTTCATAAAAACTTTGTCAGTTTCCTACTAAAGCGTACAAGACTAGAAACAGAATGCAGGATGTGGGTTCCTATCTCTGCTCTACTACTAAATTGACTGTGTGACACTAAGTCTTAGCTTGTATCTTCTCCATTTGTCAATAGGAATATTACTTGCCCTATCTATAATACAGGCTGTTGTGAGTCTCCAAAATACATCAGATCAGAGAAAATGTTTGTTCAAAAAGTATTATTCAAATGTAAGGTGGAAATCTTTCCAAAACACACATGCTCTATAATAATAATATAAAATCCTAGAGGCCCGGTGCACAAAATTCATACACTGGTAGGATCCCTAGGCCTGGCCGGCAATCAGGGCTGATCTGTGGGGCGATTGGGGGGGGGGGGGGGGGGGGAGACACGCTCGCACCCACCTTGGCTGGCCTGGGGCCTGCGGGCTGAGGGCAGCTCCTGTGTTGAGCATCTGCCCCCTGGTGGTCAGTTCCGCTGGTCATTCCACCCTTCAGTCGACTTGCATATTAGGCTTTTATTATATAGGACTAGAGGCCCGGTGCACGAAATTCATGCACGGGGGGGGGGGGGGGGGGGTTGTCTCAGCCCGGCCTGCACTCTCTCCAATCTGGGACTCCTCGAAGGATGTCCTACTGCCGGTTTACAGGGATTGGGCCTAAACCGGAAGTCGGACATCCCTCTCGCAATCCGGGACTGCTGGCTCCTAACCGCTCACCTGCCTGCCTGCCTGCCTGCCTGCCAGATTGCCCCTAACCACTCTGCCTACTGGCCTGCTCACCCCCAACTGCCCCCCGCCACTGGCCTGCTCACCCCCAAATGCCCCCCCGCCAGCCTGATCACCCCCAACTGCCCCCTTGCTAGTGTGCTTGCCCCCACTGGCCCCCTGCTGGCCTGCTCACCCCCACCTTCCCTCCCCACTGGCCTGCTTGCCCCCAACTGCCCCCCTGCTGGCCTGTTCACTCCAAACTGCCCCTCCCCCCACTGTCTTGATCACCCCCAACTGACGGCCTGCTCACACCCAACTGCCCCCCCTGCTGGTCTGCTCACCCCCAAATCCCCCCCCCACACTGGCCTGATCACCCACGACGGCCCCCCATACTGGCCTGATCACCCACAACTGCCATCCCATCCTGGCCTCATCACCCACAACTGCCCTCCCCTCTTGGCCCCTAACCACCTCTACCTCAGCCCCGCCACCATGGATTTGTCCAGAAGAACATCTGAAAGGTCTCCGTATATTACCCTTTTATTAATATAGATGGCTTCCCCTGATAGGCAAATATGCCATTTCTGATGGTGATTACTATATATATACATGGTACAATAATACCATTAATACCTCCTTATACAAAGTAGACAGGTAAAGCATGTCATAGACACACAGACCCATCCTCAGTAGCAAAAACTGATGCCATATATTGTTTATCTCCTGTCATGACAGTCTGCTCTATCTTCGTTCAGAAGAGTAAATCTGCTCCTGACTACAGCATATTTAGCTGTTGAGTCAGTAATAAATTTCCCCAAGTTGTATAGCCAAGCCACAGAAACTTTTTAGTTAAGTTTAACAATTTAATAAGCACCCATGTAACCACCAGGCAAAATATAGGATCTTAATAATAACATATTTCTACCATAGTAGACTCACTTCCCAATCCCATCTTTCTGTAAGCAAACATAATTTGAAATTATTAAGTTCTAGAAGTCTTCCCATCGTCAATTCCTCTCACGAATCTGTTTCAACACACAGTAAGACCAGGTCTTAATCTTAGGAAAAAAGTTGATTCTAACTTCCAAAATCTTTAATAAGGTCACATCAGTACCATACCCTAACAATCAATCAGGAGGTCAGTCAATCTTATTTCCTTGATACCACTGGACAGTACTCTGTCTAGGTAAAATTTAGTCACAGCTTTCAGTTTTGTATTCCAGGTGAAATTTTAATTAAAAGTTACTTTACTAGGTAAAGTATTCTTCAGACACAGGGTCATATTGGAATAATCAGTCAACTTGTCAATGGAATCCATAACCCTCCCTACATATGATTTGAAGACAATGAAATATAGTCAATACTATTATTTCAATGTTTGTATCCCCCACCCAAGTTCATGTGTTAAAATTCTAGCCCCCAAACGTAATGGTATTAGGAGGTGAGGTCTTTGGGAGTGGGTTAGGTCATCAGGGTAGAGCCTTCATGAATGCAATTAGTGTCTTACAAAAAGAGGCTCCAGAGGGATCCCTTGTCCCTTCTACCATGTGAGGGCACAGCAAGAAAGTGCCAGCTATGAACCAAGAAGAGGGCGCTACCCAAAATACCATGCTGGCACCTTTTCTTTGACTTTCCAGTCTCCAAAACTATGAACAATAAATTCCTGTTATTTATAAGCTATCCAGTCTGTGGTATTTTGTTCAGCAGCACAAAGGGACTACGACAGCCAACATGCTGAATTTCTAGAGACTCTGTCTAAAAACTCCCACTTGGGGGCTTTCCCCATCCCCAAACTGTTAGCATTCAACTTGGAAAAGAGTTCTCTAAGACTGTTCTAACAACAGTCCCACTTCTTGCATTACATAAGTTTGAGTCCATTACAGACTGCTTCACCTGCTGATGATGAGAAATAAGTCAAACGGCACAGTGTAATTAATTTAGGGCTGAATATACCAAATTAAATCACTTTAGATTTCTGGTAAAATTCTTAGACCAGAGTGGTTTAGTAATTATCAGAAACTAGGACGCAAAACTCTGGGGGGTGAGGGCATGTGTGGGTGTGGGGTGGGGGGGGGGGGGGGGTAATGGTAAGATATGTACACATATAATACCTCAATAAAATAAAAAAAATAAAAAAGAAACTAGACCTGTTAATGGTGTCGAAGTAAGAGTTCTTATTGAATATGGTCCTAATTATCTTATATTCATAACTAGAGGCCCAGTGCACCGGGGGGGAGGGGGGGGTCCCTCAGCCCAGCCTGCACCCTCTCCAATCTGGGACCGCTCGAGGGATGTCTGACTGCCCTCTCACAATCCAAGACTGCTGGCTCCCAACTGCTCGCCTGCCTGCCTTCCTGAATGCCCCTAACCACTTCTGCCTGCCAGCCTGATCACCCCCTAACCACTCCCCTGCCAGCCTGATTGATGCCTAACTGCTCCCCTGCCAGCCTGTTTATTCCTAACTGCCCTCCCCTGCAAACCTGTTTGCCCCTAACTGCCCTCCCCTGCAGGCCTGGTCCCCCCCAACTGCTCTCCCCAGCAGGCCTGGGTCCCCTCCAACTGCCCTTCCCTGCAGGCCTGGTCGCCCCCAACTTCCCTCCTCTGCCAGCCTGGTCACCCCTAACTGCCCTCCCCTGCAGGCTTGATTGCCCCCAACTGCCCTCCCTTGCAGGCCTGGTCCCTCCCAACTGCCCTCCCCTGCTGGCCATCTTGTGGCAACTATCTTGTGTCCACATGGGGGCAGCCATCTTTGACCACATGGGGCAGCCATCTTGTGTTGGAGTGACAGTCAATTTGCATATTACTCTTTTATTAGATAGGATTATCCTGTATTTTATTGTTACATTATGAGTCTCATGTCCTGTTTCATGCTTTGTCTCAATCCTATAGGAAAGTAATAACCATTTTAAAAAACATTGCATTTTCAGGTTATCAATTGATATGTCAAATAGAATAGTAGCCAAAGGTACCTATCTACAAAAGGTTACTTAAAATAAGTACAATGCCACTGTTATAAATATAAATACAACATCTGGTTACATATAACAAAGCTATTTCCATATCCCAACAGATGGCCCATACTAATGCTTTGCTGATCTGGTTATAACAAATTCTATTAAATCCAAAACCCTGTATAGCAGATGCCTTTTCCAATTTCAGTATAAGTCAATCTCTTTAACCAAAACACTGTGCTTTGGTTCTTGCTATTTGTGCACTAAAACCCAATTATGCCAATTAAGATGGTCAAATTTTTTGACAGTTGTTAAAAAAGATCACTGTGATGTTTTCTGAGTTTGGGGATAGAGGAAGTTAAAGAGTACCTCCATCTAGAACTGAAAGGCTGACTGTTCAAAGTGGAAAACAAAAATTCACAGTTAAAGGAAGGCTGAGAGTTTAATAAAGCAAGTTTTAGCTGTCTCAAGCCAAGGTTTCTGAATAGTAGCAATGTGGAAAGCTAAGTGACTAACAAAGCCGGCAGTGAAGAACACTGAAAATAATGCAATTCCTGAGTTGAGAGGCTATTAGGAGGGACAACAAAAAACGTACCTGAATGCATAAACAACATGTACACTGTAGTGTTAGGTTCCTATTTAAAAGAAATGTGGATGCAATGTCAACTTAATTTTGCTGTTGGCTTCCCCAACTATATTCAAAAGCCAATCTTCATATTCCAGTCATGTCTTAATTTGAAATATCACCCTCTATTAATTCACAACACAGTAAACAGTAAATAGCCATTAAGTTCTGAAAACAAACTGCAGTGGTTCAAACTTTGGCTCTTTCCAGTCCTAGCTATATTCCCTTAAACAAGTTACTTAACCACTCTGTGCCTATTTCCTCTTCTGCGGGAAGCTACTCACTGCCGATACTACCATGAGAGTGCACCAAGGAACGCGGAAGGCCGATGGACCTTTGTTAGCAGGGCTAACACCAAGCACCATTGTTCGTTTTGAGATAGCGGTGGCTCGAAGCAATTTCCTGACCTAATAGCCTCAAAATAAATGTTTACTGAACCTTACTGATCTTTACTGACTTTAGAGATGGTCTGTCTGCTACCTGTTTGCCATGCTTTATTGAGGACAAGATGTGTATCTAAAACTGAATAAAATGCGGATAAGGCCAGGTTTCAGTGTGCCTCTCCAAGAAAGAGGTCTCCACCTGGTCCCCCCCGCCCCCCACCCCTTAATAATTCTTATTTCTTGTCTAGTGTTTTCATTTGTGCGTCAGCCCCTTCTTCAGATCCTGAACCCTAGCCGTGCCAGTCGCGGCACTCTTCTATAAAATTTTGATAATAAAATCTACCAGGGGGGCGGGCTACAAGGGTGCAATGGAGGAAAAAAGGAGACATATGTAATATTTTCAACAATAAAGATTTAATTTAAAAAATAAATTTTTAAATCTACCTTTTATGATTATATGAGTAATAAATGTAAGGTACTTAGAACATTTTTGGGCCCATAGTAAGGCCTCAAAAAATGTTAGCTATTATTATTATCCCTACACTTATCATCATCACATTAATGTCCACTAAATTTCTGGGGGGAAAAAGCAGCAGAAATATTTAATGGCATCTAAATCACAGAGCAAACAAGGATAGAATCTGGTGGGGTTTTATTAAATCGCGTCATTTTAAGTCCTGAAGATTAAAGATTAAAACTTACTGACTCCCTAAGTAAGGGGATTTTCCAGTCCCTCTAATTCTCTAGGAATTCACATGGGGATCCTTTAAGTTAAAATAGCAGCATACAGTAGTAGAAATAGCAATGGGCATGGACTAAGATGATCTAATTGTTCCATCACTGACAAGTGTGCAATCTTTTTTTATATTTCTTTATTGATTTCAGAGAGGAATGGAAAAGGAGACAGAGATAGAAACGTCAATGATAAGAGTCAATCATTGGCGGCCTCCTGCATGCCCCCAACTGGGGATCGAGCTTGTTACCTCGGCATGTGCCCCAACTGGGAATTGAACCGTGACCTCCTGCTTTGCTTCATAGATCAATGTTCAACCACTGAACCACAAGTGTGCAAACTTGGGCGAGTCACCGAATCTAAACTTCAAATTGTTCATCTTAAAAAATGTTGTGTCGCCCTGGCCAGCTTGGCTCAGTGGATAAGAGCGTCGGCCTGCGGACTGAAGGGTCCCAGGTTCGATTCCAGCCAAGGGCACATGCCTGGGTTGCGGGCTCAATCCCCAGTGGGGGGCATGCAGGAGGCGGCCGACCAATGATTCTCTCACATCACTGATGTTTCTCTCTCTCTCCTTCTCCCTTCCTCTCTGAAATCAATAAAGAAATATTAAAAATAAAAAAAGATTAAAAAATGTTGTGTCTATCAGGGTTGTTGTGGAATCAAATGAGATAATGTATGAAAACAAAACATGTAAACCATAAACACTATATAAATGTTCAAGGGCCATATCTTACTCATCTTTGTATCTCCAATACCTAGTAGAAGGCATAGCTGAGGTTATGATCTAAGAGAAAAGCCATGGGAGGAGTAGAATTGGCAGGATGAGGATTAAGATAAAGATAGGGAAGGGTTTTTTAAAAAAAGAGTAAAAAACCCAAAAGCCCATCAAGGGATGGATGAATCCTATATAATAAAAGGCTAATATGCCAATCGACCGAATGGTGGAACTACTGGTTGCTATGACGCGTACTGACCACCAGGGGGGCAGACGCTCAATGCAGGAGCTTCCCCCTGGTGATCAGTGCACTCCCACAGTGGGAGCACCACTCAGCCAGAAGCCGGGCTCACGGCTGGCGAGCGTAGTGGTGGTGGTGGGAGCCTCTCCTGCCTCCACGGCAACTCTAAGGATGTCCGACTGACGGCTTAGGCCCACTCCCTACAGGGAGCCGTCAGTCGGACATCCCCTGAGGGCTCCAGGACTGCAAGAGGGCGCAAGCTGGGCTGAGGAACCCCCTGCCCCGAGTGCACGAATTTCGTGCACCAGGTCCCTAGTGAATAGATAAAAGGTGTACCAGCCATACGTGACTATTACTTACCAACAAAAATGAGATACTAATATAAACTACAAGATGGATAACCTTTGAAACATTATGCTTTTGGGAAAGAAGCTAGACACAAGACTATATATTGTATGTCCATTTATTTGAAATGTCCGGAATAGGCAAAACTATAGAGATGGTAAGTACACTAGTGGTTGCCTAACAGGTACAAATGTTCTTTTTTGGAATAATGGAAATATCTAAAGATTTGGTGATGGCTACACAACTCAGTAAATACATACACTAAAAACCACTGAATTGTATACTTAAAATGGGTCAATTATGTAGTATGTGAATTATATCTCAATAATACTTCTAAAAATTTATGTTTGAGAGAACCGTGAAAGTATAAAAATCACTGACTTTAGAACACAAGTTTTCGGGTTTTTTTTGTTTTTTTTAATATATTTTTATTGATTTCAGAGAGGAAGGGAGAGGGAGAGAGAAACATCAATGAGAGAATCATTGATCGGCTGCCTCCTGCACACCCCCTACTTGGGGATTGAACCCGCCGCATGTGCCCTTGACTAGAATCAAACACAGGACCCTTCAGTTCGCAGGCCAACACTCTATCCACTGAGCCAAACAGGCTAGGGCCGCAAGTTTTCCTTTTTAAATGAATAAAAAGGTGAGTTTCCTGATATTTGATTAACTCTGACCTGTGGACAAGAATGAAGACTGGAGGAAGCAGTAGGAGAAAATGCTGCAAATTACACCAGACCATAATGTCGCTACAAATCCTTTTATGGGAAACAAATCTGGCATCTATTCTTATCCTTCCTTTCAAAATTCTCTCTAAGGTTACAAATTACCTCCTGGTCCTAGTCTTACTAGTAGTTCAGCAATCTTTTCATCATGATCATTGTTTCTGAACTTGGAGTACACTTGATACTGTCAACCACACTACCGTCCCTATCCTTGGCTTCCGTAGCAGATGTACCTCTTGGCTCTTCTCAGAATGCTTTACCTATTAGCCTATAATGTCTCCCCAAGTTCCAAATCTCAAAGCTCTTTCACCATCAAACTACTGCCCTCCCAACCCTCATCTACTCGAATGTTTTTTATTAGTATCCTTAGGCCTGATCAGTACACAATCTACACTGCATCTCTATAGGAATGTAATACAGATAATTCTACTCTAGTAAGTTCTTGATTATCTTCACTAAGCCTGGAAAGCAGTGGTGTGGCTCAACCAAAATAACTAATTCCTATGCTATTTCTATATGACTTTGCATTGTGATATACATTTTTTTATTCTGAACAAATGTTTTTCTAATTGTTTTTGCTTAGATTAATACTAAACTAAATGTGCATTTCCAGAGCCAAACCAGCAAGGAGAGAAGGCTATTAGGAGTGGCAGGAGACTAGCATGCTATTGAAAAAATTGACTGAACACAATCTAGTGTTGCCCATAACCAACTTTAGCTCATTTTCCTTAACAGTGATACTTTCCTATTTTCTTCACTATTATCAGCCATCCTCCCAGGACTCTAGGCTCTACTTAAATGTTTTATTTGCTCTCTTACCTTTGTCCACATTCAATCATCAATGAGTTCAAATTAATTTTTACTCACACAAATGTCTTCTTATATATTCTATACGTTCTTAGGACAGTTTACTTTTTTAATATATTTTATTGATTTTTACAGAAAGGAAGGGAGAGGGATAGAGAGTTAAAAACATCAATGAGAGAGAAACATCGATCAGCTGCCTTCTGCACACCCCCTACTGGGGATGTGCCCGCAACCAAGGTACATGCCCTTGACCAGAATCGAACCTAGGACCCTTCAGTCCGCAGACCCACGCTCTATCCACTGAGCCAAACTGGTTAGGGCAGGACAGTTTAATTTATAATTAAATGTATAAGCTCAACAGTATAATTTATAATTAAATGCATACGTTCAAAAGCCAGATTGCCTGGGTTCAAATCCTAGTAGGCTCTTCTGCTTCCTCTGTTGGAGTTCGGGCAAGTCACTTAATCTCTCTGTAACCCAGTTTCTCCATAGGAATAAGAAGACCTTATTATGAAGATTTAATGAGGTAAATACATGTAAAAAACTTAGAACAATGCCCAGCATACTGTAATTACTCAATAAATGCTATTATTTTATACCCATAATCACCATCTTACATCAGATCCTTGTCATCTCATTCCTAAAATTCTCCAAGAGCATTCTAGGCAGTCTCCCGGCAGAACACTCAGCTAAGACAAAAACCTCCCTCAGAAACAATATGCATCATCTTATTCCCATTCTTTAGAACTCACTGCAATACCCCATCAAACCAAACCCTGTATCATTGACACATTCTTCACCAATACCAATCCTAAACTCATTTATTATTATTCACCAATACACATTCTCCATGCCAAACTGCTTGATATCTTTGTATGTTGTCACTTCTCTGTCTGCAAATACCAGTCACTCTCGTAGAAATTTCTGTTTTTCAAATATCACTTATATCTTTGACTTTGGTTGCACTGTGTTATTCCAAAAGTTTGATGTTACTTGGTAATTACGAATAATGGACCTTATTAGCGTTGTTTCCCCAATAGAAGTTGAAGCGTTTGAAGAGACTACATATTTTATCTCTTGTGTCTCCTTCATACAGGCTACTTCACACACAGTACAGGATTTTGCAGGACACAAATGCTGACTGACTTACTTAAAAAAATGCCTCAGAATGTATCACAACATTCTCTATTTTCCACTGTCCCACACATATTTAGCATGATGAAAGCAGATGGAATCCGCATTTAAATATTTTTATTTTACAAAGGAGAATATACCAGATAAAAAGAAAATAATATATACTCAAAGATAATGCACAAGGCAAAAAAAACAAACAAGGAAAAGTGAGAATGCTGGCCATTTTGGAATCTAAAAAATGACTTCAAAATATTAAGACTTTTTATTTTATCTGAACTATTGAACCAAAAAGAGTCAAAATAAACATGTCCTGACCCCATCCAAAAAATACTTAATAAAGGCATAACAAAGTCCTAGTATCTTCAGCAGCATAAAACCAAGAAGAAGATTCACTTCAACTCCGAGACACAAAATAAAACACTCAGGTTTATTAAAAAAAAAAATTTTTTTTTAAATGCAATCGCATCTCTATATGCCACCCAAACGTAAAAATGGAGAGGAGTTACAACTTTTCTATAAATATCTGCTCAAGCCTGGGTGGAATAAAAGGCTCATTTCACTGCTACTGTGGCCTATTAAGAGGGCAATCTGTGGTCACAAAAGCGATAACTACAGACAGATGGAAACCTTAACCAGGAGGAGACATTAAGGAAAGAAGCTCTTCAAAACCAGTTTCCAAAAACACAGCGCACTGACACTCAATAGACAGGGAGAAGTTAAATAAAAGAGTTCCCAATAAATAAGTGATTCAGTGCAACTATTTAGTGCTGCCTTGCAAGTGAAGAACTATGCATACAGCTTCCATGACTGACACACACGCTTGTCTCAATGGGAAACAAAGTAGAAGGGAAAAAAGATTAAACAAATGTCAGGAAAAAGACAAAATTGATGACCACTAACTCCATGGCCAGCCCAACACAGCTCATTCAGGAATCCAACTCGGAACAAGAGACGTAGATTGCACAACACAGAAAAGAAAATCCTTCGCCAACCATACACACAGAAAGTAGAACGGCGAAGTGAAAACTATACACCTCAGTGCATTAGCAGCTAGAGCTTATTCATCTCTCTTTAGGATTAAGCAGTAGAGGAAAAGCAAGAGCAACCTGAGAGAGAGAAGGAAAGATGTCAATGAAACTAAGCCCCGTTGTCCCCTGCTGGTCTCAATTTCGGGTACAACTCCCGCTTCTTCCACCTAACTCACAGTAGGCCTCAGCCGAGAAAACTGACCCTAACACCTTCCATGCCACCGGGAGGAAATCACAGAGGAAAAACCACCCCGTTAACCTCCCTCCTCACCAGCTGCAAAAATGGAGGGGGGGGAGGGAACACCCTACCACGTGGGCAGGATGCAACACACACAGGACAGCAACACGTCCGCATGGAACTGCTGCCTCGGTCCCAATGCCGGCAAAGGACGCGGCGACAGGATGGGTGGGAACACAGGCCCCTCGCACGGGCCGCCTCACCCCACAGGGCAACCCTGAGGCAGGGGGTACTGCCCGCCTCGCCCACTGAAAAGCACCCGCAAGCTTGAAGGGAAGAGGCTGCATCGTGCCAGGGTAGGGAGCTAGCCCAGGCCAGAGGCAGGTCCCGGAGAGACGGAGGCGGCCCTGTCCTCGGTCTCGGCGGCCCCGGGAACCCCGTCAGGCTCCCCCGAGCCCCGCCTGGGGGAGGGGCGGGAGTCGCGGAGGCGCAGAGCCGCCGCTTCCCGGCTGAGGGGCAGCAGCAGCTGAGAAGCGCCGCGGGGGAGGGAGGGACCCGGCCCTCGCCGACCGCCCAGGCCCCAGCTCCGACCGGGGCCCCCTGCTCCGCCCGCCGCCCACCCCGCAGCGCGTCCGCGGCTGAGAGAAGGGAGAGGGCGTCTCGCGGAGGGCAGCCCCAGCCTCCGTCCCGAGAGATGCCCCAGCCCCGCCTCCTCGCCCGCCGCCCCGGCTCGGCCGCCTCGGCGGCGGGCACTCACCTCAGGCTGCGCAGGCCGGGACGGCCCGGCCGAGCCCCCGGCCGCTGCGTGCGTCTTCGCCCCCGGGAAAGGTCCCAACGGCGCCTGGTGCGAGCGGCCGAGGCCCCAAGCAGCGCCCAGAGCGGTGGCGGCAGCAAGAGCAGCCAACATCCGGGGCCGCGCACCCGGAACTACTTCTAGACCCGTTTCCCCCCGGCCCCCGCCCCCGCCTCCGCCCCCGCCTCCCGCGACGTCGCTGCGCCACCGACCCGGCGTCGGCGGCGTCACGGCTCCTCCGCGGTCGTGGCGGAGGCGACGCGCAGGATCCCTCCGCTGGGACAAGTAGTGCCCCGAGACTCCGGGAGCTCTGCCTTTGCACCGCGGGTGTGGTGGAGCGGCCAGCGTCTCGGAGCGACTCGGGGCCTTGCGCCTCAGAGCAGCGATTGGGGAGTGGGGGCGGCCGAGGCGACTCTGTAGCTGAGGTCAGCAAGGACCTGCGGCCCTGGACCCTGCCCAGGGATTCCAAGGGCCCCATGATCCCAGGGAATGGCGCCTCGCGACCTGTCCCCACCCCTACCCCCAATTTCGCCACTTCATCGTAATAAAGACAGGCACCTTAGCCTCTCCGGGAAACCGCACCCCTTGTGCAACTTGGCACCCCGCGGATTCCAAAGGCACCTTGGAGCTTCGGGACACCCTTCCTTTCCGAACTTGACAAGGCGGGGGTTCCAGGCCCCTCTGCCAGGCCTTTCCCATGCCCAGCCCTAGTTTCCTTCCCCAAAGGAGGTGGAACTCTACAGGCCCTTCTGATTCTGAAGTAGCTGCCCAGGTTGTGGTCCTTGCTATCCACAGGTGGAGTGTTGAGAAGGACAGTGCGGCGACTTGTGAACTTTGGAATCTGCTTATACGTCAGTCTTCACTGATTCCTAAGCTATTAGCTCCGGGAATCTGCCCTGTAATTTCACACTTGATTACGTTCAGACGTATTTGCTGTTGCTTTATTCGCGTTAGTCATACTTTTGAACTCGGAGTAGGTGCTCCATATTTGGATACTCGGATTTTGTGAGGGGAATACTAGGTTGATTGGATGATAGGAAAAGAAAAGCCTGAGTGAATTGGCCCTGGAAACTCTGACGTCGTCTCCGGTAGTTACAGAGCTGACTAAACCAATTGCTTCAGCAAACACTGGACACCTGCTATTCACCAAGCATTTCTAGGCCCTGGGTAGTCAAAGTACTGCCCTATTCCTTTCTATATAAGACTAGCAAAGTTCTGAAGATAAAAATATCCATTCACTCATTCATCCAACTAACATTTGCCCATCACTACTAAGGTTGTCATGCACTCAGTGCTTGGGGTGTGTCAGTGAACAGAAAGAGGTAGGGGAATACCTTTACCTCTTAGAGCTATTATTTAGTATGGAGAGAAGGATAATAAAGATAACAAGAAAGTTATTTGGTAGTATAGACTGTTCAGTGCTATGGAAAAAAAATAGACCTGGCAGGGTAAGGGGTATGAAGAAAACTGGAGAGGGTGTGGATATTTCTTTTTAACATCTACCATTTATTTATCAATAATAAATGTACTTGTTCAGCAAATACTTCAGCCCGGACCATGTGTTGGGTGCCAAAATTCTGACTTGGTAGACTCCCCAGTTAAGGGAGACCACAGGCCAGGTGTTTTTACCTGTCTTCTCATTCAGTGCCTTCACCAAGTCCCAGAGATAGAACTCATATGCTCATCTTTGCAGCTGATGAAAATGAGACTCAGAAGAGTTAAAATTTTGAGCCAGGATTCAAACACAATGTCTTCCAAGTCCATCTCTCTTTCCTTCTTCATCTCAGCTGAGATCTCATATTTTGGTTTCATTATGCCTCACCTTTTTCAAGTAAATTCATGCATGGATTCATGAATAGCCTTAGGCCTGCACTGGGGCAAAAGGTTGGGAGAAAGGAAAGTATTTAGTGGAGAGGGGAGTATGTGGAGCAAAGTAATAGGGGTAGCAGAGAAAATTCATGGAAGAGAAATGTAGGTAGATTCATAATATCTTATTCTAATTCCAGTTTTACATAATGGAGTTTAGAGCCATCAGAGATAACCCAATTCACAAGATGGCTTTAATGAAAAACCTGAAAGAGCTGAGGGAGTGAGCCATGCCATTTTCTGGGAAAGAGTGTCCTAGGCAGAAGGAGCAGCTAGTAGAAAGTCCCTGAGGCAATGCATTCCTGGGAGTATTAGAAACAATGGGAAGGCCAGGACATTAGAGCAGGGTGAGTAAATGAGAGAGGAATGGGAGAGAAGGTCAGAGAGTGGGCCATTTTAAGGATGTTGGCTAAAATGGAGCCACTACGGGACTTTCAACAGAGGAGTAATCACTCTGGCTACTGTGCCAAGAGTAGACAGTGAGCAGACAATGGTGGAAGCCAAAGACTCCAGTATTTAAATGGTTAATTCTGAACCATTAATTAAGTGCAGGATGATGGCTTGGACCAGGCTGGTAGCAATGAGTTGGATAAAAAGATAGTCTCTACACTTTAAGAACTCACAGTCTAATGGGAAGCAAGTAGATTAGATAATTACAATATACTGTGATGAGGAAAATAGTGTCCATCTGATAAGGAAAATGGAGGCCATCCTTGCCAGCTTTCTTGAGAGAGGGTAGAAGCTCCCTCTTCTACCAAGTTGCCAAAGGGAATTGGAAGTTGCTGGGGTTTTTTGGGGGGGCATTGGGTGGATTCTTGATAACACAGCTAACACTCGTTCTCTTACCAGCCCTTCAGTTTTCAAAGCCCACCATCATCTGAGTTGGGTTTTAGGCAGAACGGTACTAAAAAAACTGTATCATGTATCTAAGAAGATGGACAAAGCTGAGGTTATCCATATTTATCAGAGGAAGAAACTGAGGCTGGTAGTCAGTCACCAGGTTCTAATCTCAGACTTGGATCAAGGTCAAAAAGTCCAAACCAGTAATCTCTCTGAGTCACTTGAGAAGATTCAGCCAGATGAAGAAGTAAGAGTAGAAAGACTCACGTTTGGACTTCATTCCAAGTCTGGAGATTTTGGGTTCCCATTCATCATCACCTTCTATAAATCTTGGGCAGCTCCTCACCTCCCACCTGTTTGGGATTCTGAGGTGTTTTTCTAAAGTGCTTGTTCCTATCTGGAGGAGAACAGGGCTGGATAGCTGCCAGAATGGGACTGGGGATCAGAAGCCTTTGGGAAGGAAAGAAGCATGAGTCCCAGAGTGTCAGAGTAGAGGAGCACCCTTCTTATCACCCCCAAAAATAGTTGTATGGCAATAGCAGCACAGGGGTATTCTGGGACAGGGTGGGAGGAAAAGCTTAAAGCCCAGATTGGGAAGGCAGACCTGAGTTCAAACTGATGTTCCATTGCTTACTTCTTGTGTGCCTACTGATGTAGTTTCTCTTAGTCTCTGTTTTCTTGCCTATTAAGTGGGAATGATAATCATAGCTACTGGCAAAAGAGATAATACACAAGCTGTCATAACATAATACACAAGCTGTCATAACTGTCCTCAAAGACAGTTATTATTTTTCACAAGGTTGAGTGTAGAAGAGTAATTTATAGTCTTAGGAGATGGGAGTAGGCTGGAAGGAGGGTGTGGGGCAGGAGAGCCTTCAAAAAGAGATGATATCTAACTCAGGGGACAGATTCTTAAGAGAAGTAACTTGCTCAAAGCAATGAGATAGAGGTTTTATTGTGTTGTTTGCAATCTTTTACCAGCCTCACCTGGATTATAAATTCCCTGAAAGCACTGCCCCGAGCTGGGCTGCGAAAGCCCTACAAAAATCTTGATGGGGCACTACCAGTGCATCAGCAGCAGGGTATTCAATGCTTCACATGACCCACAGCCCCTTAGACAAATGAAGCCTTACTTGATCCTTTATTGTAAGAGGAAAGCAGGAAATTAGAAAAAGTTTAGCTAAATCAGAAAGCTAAATGAGCCAAGACCTGCAAGAGGGAGAGAGAAAAACATGAGAAGGCACCTCCGATCATTCCCAGCCCTGGAGGAGCCTTCCAGAGTCCCTGGATATCTTTATATAATACTTTATATTTCATGCATTAGAAGTGGGGGGAGCTATCCAGAGGCCACTGGGATGCTTTCAGAACCATTTGCTATTTAATAAAAAACACTTGGGTGTTGGTCACTTTGCATACTTAAACAGCATTCAATAATCCTCTATCAGACAGCTACTCTATACCAGGCATTGGGCTAAATCCTAGGGAGTTAAAAGGGAATAAATTATCTACCTTCAATGGGCTCCTAGGCATCTAGAGAGGCAGACATGTAAACAGTCTCAATGTAATTTGTAGAGATTTATATTTGTGCCCTGAGAACAGAGAAAAGGCAAAGCTAAACTCTATCAGATTGAATAGGGATGGGGTACCAAAGAAAGTTTCACACTTAAAGGTAAGGTTAAGGTTAAGTCTGAATACATGAGTAGGGGTTTGTCATATAAAGACAGAAGCAGGCTGGAAGCAGAGAAAGAAAATCTGGGGAAGAGGAGAACAGCTTATGCAAAATGACAGTGGGTAAGTAGATACAAAAAAAGTAGAGGCCATGGAAATCACAGTCTTATAAGTGATCCTTAAACACTAGTGGCTGGTGAGAATAACTAACTCATGAAGCTAGAACATATCATTCTCTATATACCATCCATAAATTTAGGTCCTGCTCTCTAGGAGCCTGGTGTTAAATTCAGATTTTATCATTAAGGCAAAGTGTGATCCTTCCCAAATACTCTATTGCTTAATCATTCTCAGTAGAAAGAAGTAGCTTAGAATATTTCTTTCCAGTGGAAGTCAGTAGCCTAAATTTTTCCCCTAGTTCTGGCAATGAATTTGCCCTAGTGCACTTATACTACACTAGTGGTCCGGTGCACAAATTCGTGCACATTGAAAGAAAATTAATTAGAAGAAATATTTTAATATTGCTATTCACCCTTTCTCTATAATAGAAGTGTCAACCAAATTCACAACCAACAATGACAGATGGAAATACACGCTTGCGATTGGTGCCAGTGAGAGCTTTATATGTATCACATATGCACGAGTCAACCCAGCCTTTTGTAGATATAGAATAAACTTGCTTAATTAGACCTGCTTTCTGATTTAGCTAAACTTTTTCCAGCCCAGTGAAGCACCCCAACTTCTCTTTCAGGTAATTGTCAGCAACACAGCAGTAAATACCAACAGGAAGCAGGTTATTATTGTAGATCACACAGGGAGAACAAAGGGTAAAATATTTAACTGCAGCAGTGTTTGACTATATTCTGAATAGTGAGAAAACCTGAAGTCATTTTCAAGGTCCACCATTTCTTACTTCTTTTCAGTCAGGTCAAGTTTCTAAGCTTTCTAAATCTTTGTTTTCCAGCTAATGAAAAGAAACTAGGAATCCGCCGAGTCTCCAGGACTTCTGTGAGGATCAAATGAGGTGAGGCATGGGAAAACGCTTCACAGACATTTGGTTAAAGTGTGAAATGTTTCCAACTGGGTATAAAGCAAGTCATGTTCCTGGGCTGAAGAAAATGCAAGGAGGCTAGTTGCTAGGGAGAGGAAGCCGGGCGTTGCTACCTGATGTCATTACCCAGAGGGTTGAACACTTAGAATATTAGCCTTTTATATATATAGATACCTTCCCCATCCCATCTCCACCCCCACTCCCACCCCCATCCATCTTCCCTGTAACCACCTGGCTCAACACTTTGGCTTACCTCCACTCTCAGAATCAATTGAGCTAATTAAAAGCATAATGAAAGACACAAGGCCACCAAGGCAGCTGAACAAACATTAACAAATGCGTAGATTAAATAAAGTATTTACATTATGTGCAAGCGATCGTGTAGATGAAACTTGGGTGGTACTAGGAAGAGTGAGTCAAAGGATATTCATATAGAATGGCATCAGAGGAAATCTGTCTCCCAGTTAGTAACTTTTGGAATGATAGAACGAAAGAAACCAGGAAAGAGCAACCAAGGTTTGCAGCCCAAAGGAGCCTGAAACTCTGGGTACAAACATAGTAGTTAAGAAACTTGTTTAATTTAAAGTTCTGAAGCTATTGACCTACTTCATTTCTAATGAGCTGAATAAAAATGATCAAGACTCTCCAATGCTGCAGGGAGAATGGTGAGGAATGGCTCATAATATTTATGGAGTGTTCCTTATGGGATTGGAACCATGATAGACCCTTTACATGCATTTTCATTTAATCCTTAGAGTGAAACTATGAGGTGGTCATCCCCATTTTAAAGAAGAGGAAACAGAGGCTCAGTAGTTTGAGAGTAGTAGAGTTAGGATTTGAACCCAGAGCTATCTGGCTCTAAGCTTATCTTCAAAGAACTACTAACCCATCAGTTTACATTGACATAAGAATTGTAGCTTACTGGGTGCTAGTCACTGCAAGTGGGTGTATTTACATCCAAGTACCACTTCAGGAAACCTTTCAAACTTTATTAGAGGCACAGCTGAGGTTGGAACCTACACACACAAAATCCCAAAGAATTCTCTTTATTTTTTTCTACAGTCACAAACAGTCCAAATAGTCTTTGCTGCATGAGGGGGCAGGAGGCAGAAAATCTCTTTGTTTTGCAACCAAAAGAGGGGGTGGGGGAGACCCTGCGGTAGACCATATTATTGTTTCCAAACATTGACTGTGCCTCTCAGGGGCAGATTGTACTTCCCTACTCCATCAACAGCAGACT
This sequence comes from Cnephaeus nilssonii, assembly GCF_951640355.1. Taxonomy (NCBI): domain Eukaryota; kingdom Metazoa; phylum Chordata; class Mammalia; order Chiroptera; family Vespertilionidae; genus Cnephaeus; species Cnephaeus nilssonii. The sequence goes on from NC_137078.1 coordinate 74,097,812, forward strand.
TGGTTATGTGCCTTACAAATGAACTGTGAGCAGCTGTAGGAGCCACTTTAAGAGTCTGTGTACATCACCATGTTTACCTTTCCTGCTGCCCTGATGACCAGCAACATTCAAGATAGAAACCAATCAATCTGCTTCGGTCCAGAGTGAAGACAATGTGCAACAAAGCCACGGCTGACCTGGGAGGGACACACAGCACAAGTGAAAGAAACTCCTCTTGCTGATTGGGCCACTCTGAATTGCGAATTGCTACCATAGAGTAACAGAGCATATCCTGACTAACTCAGACCCTTTCTGAATTTGTATCTGTTGGTGGTCCAGACTTCTGGTGTCATCCCCACGTAAAAGAGGTTGCTTGGGAAGTCTGAGAAGGCGTAGAAAATGGGATGCTTGGTGCAATGTAGTAAAAGGCTTTCACATTGAATTTGAAACTCAGTCCTGATCTGGGGCTCAGACAAGCCATTGTAGGATAGGTACCATGGACCATGTCATGTCCCAAAGGGGCCTGAAAGTTACAAGTTTCAAAGAAGGTTAAAATATAGGCCCTGTTCTTGAGGCAAAGGCCATCCTCATTCATCTTTTTAACCTTGTAGAAGCTTTTATTTCAGTGATCGAAAGAATGCAGTACTTGGCATTTATACTGATTAACATTAGGCATGCACCTCTGAAACTGCTGTTTTTGATAGGTCTAAATGTTTACAACGTATTTAGGCACATCTTTGAATTTCTTGGACCCTGATATACAGAGTAAGTTAACTTCTTCCTTGTTAAGTAATGAGAATTATGCTCACTGGCTAGATTCCTTTATAATTAAAGGCCTCTAGATATTCAGGCTGCCTGTACCTCAAGACCATACTTTATTTAGATATTTAAGTAAATCATAGTACAAAGAAGGGAGATAATTTAGAAAGCTGAACTGTATTATATGAACATTCCATAGATTTTTTTCTAGCACTGATGCTCAAAACACTAGATAAGGAGGCCTACAGTTAAGTGCCAAATTACTCTCCCCCCACTGCCGCCCTTTCTGAGAGATACAAAGGTGTGTGTATCAATGTTCCCAGAGATCCGAAATGAATCCATGCAAATGACAGATTTTACCCATGTGGTCCCACTATCAAATTATAGGCAGCAGGTAATGGGACTTTAAGAAAAACATAGTCCCACATACAGTAATATGCAGCTAGTAAAGTTTTCATCTGTTCATTGTTTTCACAAAATTAACATTAAAAAACACAACTGCCCTAGGCGGTTTGGCTCAATGGATAGAGCGTAGGCCTGAGGACCAAAGGGTCCTGGGTTGATTCAGGTCAAGGGCATGTACCATGGTTGCAGGCTCCTCCCGGGCCCGGGCCCTGGTCAAGGGCAAACAATCGATGTGTTTTTCTCACATCGATATTTCTCTGTCTTTCCCTCTCTCTTCCACTCTCCCTAAAAACTAATGGAAAAAATATCCTCAGGTGAGGATTAACAACAACTACAAAAAAACACCACACAATAAAAGACAACAACACAACCTAATACACATATGACCCTCAGACTCCAAACACTCAAAAAAAAAGGTCATTCTCAGGTGACAGGATGTCCCAAGAGTGACAAATGTGGGAGCCAACCCCCCAATAGCCTTTTCTCCTTACCATTCCATCTACCGCTCTTCATTTCTTGAACTACTTTCCTTTTCCAAAAAGGTAATGCTGAAATCAGTCAGAAAGGCTTTCTGAGAAGACTGACTTGGATTTCTGGTCTGTTCCAGTCGATTCAAGATGAATTGGCTCGTCTCAATAATACACTCAACGCAGTTTATGAAACAGGCCTGCCCCGACTGTCCACCTTTGGCCCAGGCTTGTCCATGCACTTCTCCCAGCAAAGTTCTCTCACCTGGCGCACCAGCTGCTGGGAGCGCTACTTCTGAGTCTCCACCTCGATGAAATGCTGCGGCTGCCGGTCTACCCGAGCCCAAACCCACAGTGGAGGAAGCGGAGGAGGAATCCGTCTCAGCGCCACCACAGGTGCCAAGACATGCTCCAACTCAGAGACCTTCACGTATCTGCTACCTCGTTCATTTTTAAACCTGGAGCCCTACTGTACCGGATGGCTGGCACCCACTAGGCACTTAATACATTTTTATAAAATTTTGTTAAACGAATGCTACGGAATGATCTAGAACCATAACTCAGGTTTCCTAACACCCTACAAAAGTTTTTCCTGTTTTATGGGTTAAGGGTTCTGGGAGGGAAAGATTATAGTAATATTAGCTAATTTTTACATAACACTTTACAATTTATATGTACCTCATTTATTTGAAATGCCACATAAGTGAAAAATATCTGGAACATCAGGATCGCAGGCTGGAGCATAGTAAGCATTTCATAAAAGCCCATGAAACTTCTCTGAGGAAACTACAAGGGATAGAAAACCTTGAAAGCCAGGGGACTTGGCAATGAGAAATCTAGCCAGAGTGCACTGTGGATCACGTTTTTTTAATGGGACCCAATTAAGAGAAGATGCAAGTGAAGGTTAAACTCAGACAAAGTTGCAGGAGTCTAAGCACTTGCTAGACATCGCCAAAGAATACAGGGCAGTAATTTGAAAACTTTCCATGGAACATCCTTGAAGCAAACATTGAAGACAGTCCTGAACATGAATTTAGACTACAAATCTGTGGATCAGTCCTTCAAAATCAGAAAGACATTCAACCTGTTATTACTACTATTCACTTAAAAAGTTAAAATACTGCAAAGGCAACATGCATCTAATTCTGATTATAGTGTTGGGCATTATTAGAATACCCTAAAGGCTAACACAAAGCAGAGAAATGAAGAGTTATTTAGTAAATCTACTAGGGTTAACCTTAATAGGTTAACCAAACTGAATAGCATGTGCAAAAAGATTCCTTCCTCCCCTCCCCCCAGGAGATTACATTGGAGTTTCTTTTTAAAAAAATAATAATAATACCAGAAATCCACCCTGCCCGAGTAGCTACTTTGGTTAGAGCAGTGGTCGGCAAACTGGTCAACAGAGCCAAATATCAACATTACAATGATTGAAATTTCTTTTGAAAGCCAAATTTTTTAAACTTAAACTTCTTCTAACGCCACTTCTTCAAAATAGACTCGCCCAGGCTGTGGTATTTTGTGGAAGAGCCACACTCAAGGGGCCAAAGAGCCGCATGTGGCTCGAGAGCCGCAGTTTGCCGACCACTGGGTTAGAGCATCGTTCTGATACACCACAGTTTCTAGTTTTAATCCCTGGTCAGGGCACACACAAGAATCAATGAATACATAAATAAATGGAACAACAAATCAATGTTTCTCTCTCCCTTCCTCTCTCTCTAAAACCAGTCAAGACTTTTTAATGTTTTTTTTAAATGTAAAGAATAACAGAAATCCTGGCAACTGAAATATTGAAGATGAACTGACATGATATATAGGATTTGCTTTAAAATATTCCAGGAAAAATAATGTGTGGGAGATCTATGAAACAATACTGGAAAATGTTGGAGTCCATAGAAGTTCAGAGGAGGGAACAATGACTTCTCTCAGGAACAAGGAATGAAAAACAGCCTAAAAGTGGGAGATCGTTGTCCCTATTTTACAAGAAAACTGAGGTCACTTTGCTAGTAAAGATTTAAGCCTCAATCATATGACTTCAAAATCCTTTCTTTTGCTAATAACCCACACTGATTTTCTAAATATGTTTTCTCAGATTCTGATACTTTAATCAGAAGAGTTGTTTTTCTATTTAATGGAAATTTATTTGCAATCCCTATATATCTTCTACCTTTCTACTTTTGAGCAACTATTTTGAATACTTCCTGATGCAGGAAGTTGTTGTAATTTCATTTACTCTGAATTCATGATCCACCTACGGCTTGCTCCCACTATTCAGCTTAGTAGAATGAATGTGGAATGTTTCATTTTACAAAGATTCTGAAAGCAAGAGGCCTGTGGGCATGTGTGCGCGCACACACAAACACAGAGCTTATGTTTAAGTACTGAAATACAGTTTTTCCTTTTTAACCTTTTATTTTTTTAAATATATTTTTATTGATTTCAGAGAGGAAGGGAGAGGGACAGAGATAGAGGGTCATTGATCGGCTGCTTCCCACATGCCTCACACTGGGGATCAAGCCTGCAACCCAGGCATGTGCCCTGCCCAGGAATCGAACTGTGAACTCCTGGTTCATAGGTTCTTAGGTTGACATTCAACCACTGAGCCACGCCAGCTGGGCCTTTTTAGCCTTTTAGCTGTTAATGCACTCTTTCCTTATCTGATCTCTTTTTCTGTCCTGTTAAGTATAACTAAGTTTAACTAGCAAAGTGGGGTTTCTTGTTCTTTGCTACCATGAACCTTGTCATCCTTGTGCTTATAAATTGTTTCTGAAATGAAATTTGCTAGAAATGCTGATGAGATGACTACCCATTCATTCAGTAAACATTTGTCAAATGCTAACTCTAGGCTGGGTACTGTGCTCAGGGCTTGTAATACAATGATAAAAATAGTAGCTAGGGGGCAGCACAGCGTGAAAGTGATTAAGAGCGTAGGTGCTAGTGATAACAAGTGAAGGATAGTGATAAGTGGTTAGAGTGTGGGCTCCCTTGCCTGGGGTTAAATTCCAGCTCTTCCACTTACTGACTCAATGACGTTAGTTGGGCAAGTTGCTTAATCTCTCTGAGCCTCAATTTTCTCATCTGCAAATGGGGATAATAATAGTACTTACTGCATAAGTATGTTGTGTGTTAACGGAAACAAGGCACATGTAGAATGCTTAACACAGGCTTAGCACATAAGAAGTGTTATAAATGTGAGCACTTCCTATTCTCCTGTATGGTTCTTAGAGAAAGGAGAACGGAGGATCTGACTGAGGAGGGAGGTTTCAAGGAAGAGTGTGCAAAAACAGAAACCTTTGAGCTCAGCCTCGACGGAGGAGTTCAGATTTCTTGGGGCAAAGTAGGCAGGAGGGTAAATCAAAGTGTGAAGACCTGGCCCCGTTGTTCAAGGTGGGACGTATTTGGAGAGCTCTTCCATCTCCGGAGCTCCCTCCCTAGATGTTGGGGGTCGGGTACGCTGAATCAGATGCGATCTGATTGGCAACGGTATCACACTTCATTCAACTCCTCCCTCTGCCCACTCCTCTTCACTTCACTCCCCCTTTAGGACTAATCACAAAAGCACACCTCTCCGACTCCCCAGAAAACTTCTTGCACATAAACTCCATCTTGGAATCTGTTTCTTCAAGGAGTCTAACCCATGACATTATGCATAATACTACTTGTAATTTGAAATAGAAAAATATATTTATGTGTACAATATAGAAACCTCAGTATGGAGGACTAGTTAGGGGAAATATGCATTAATTTATTCATTAAAAAATCACAATGCATTTGTCCAACCTCTACTAAGGGGTGTGCTGTTTTTCCTTACATCTAAACATCTTTACTGTGTGAGCAGTCTTGGTTAAATGCACTTAAAGTTTTAAATATGATTTCTGAATCTTTTTCAAACTTTTTTTTTCTATGAAAAACTTCAAACAGATATGCAAATAGACAAATGATGCAATGAACTCACATATATCCACCATCCAGCTTCAAGTACTAGCTAAGGCTCCAATAATGTGCACATGCAGAAATTGAATGATATGTCCCTTGAATTTTTTAATTTCTAAATTTCTGCTCCACCCTTTTTCCTTGCAATGTGTTTGCTGACGAAGCTACATTATTTTTCCTAAAGTATTTCCCACAAAATTGATCTTGCTAAGTGCTTCTCTGTGGTGGTTTTTAACGTGTTCTGCCCTCTGTGTTTCCCGTAAATCAGAAGTTGGGTCTGGAGGCTGAATCAGATTCATGTGTGAGTTTTTTGGGGGCACAACTACTTCATTGGTAGTATGTTCTTCCATAAAGGAGGCACAAAATATCTGGTTATCCTATGTTCATAGCGGCACAATTCACCATAGCTAAGATTTGGAAACAGCCTAAGTGCCCATCAGCAGATGAGTGGATTAAAAAACTGTGGTACATCTGCACAATGGAATACTATGCTGCTGTAAAAAGGAAGGAACTTTTACCATTTGCAACAGCATGGATGGAACTGGAGACCATTATGCTAAGTGAAATAAGCCAGTCAGAGAAAGATAAGTATCACATGATCTCACTCATTTGTGGAATATAATGAACAACATAAACTGATGAACAAAAACAGATCCAGAGACAGAGAAGCATCGATCAGACCATCAAACCTCAGAGGGAAGATAGGAGAGGGTGGGGGTAAGGGAGAGAGATCAACCAAAGGACTTGTATGCATGCATATAAGCCTAATCAATGGACACAGACAACAGGGGGGTGAGGACATGAGTGGGGGGTAGGGGGCAATGAGGGGATAAGGACACATATGTAATACCTTAATCAATAAAGAAATTTAAAAATATATATATATGGTTATCTAGTCTCTTAATTAGCATAACGTGGATTGCAAGTTAAGATTTGCAAAGGAGACTTGACTTTGGGTGGTGGACACACAATGCAATATACAGATTATGTGTTATAGAATTGTACACCTGAAACATATATAATTTTATTAACCAATGTCACCCCAATAAAATAAAATAAAAAGAGGAGAAAAAATAATTGCAGCTGATATATGGTTGGGCAACTAATCTTTAAGTACCCTGAAGATTAAATTGAGTCCAACCGTTATCCTATAATCTGTCATCATTAACTTATTATTCATCAAGTATTCCTAATTGCTAACCATGGCATCTGGGACTGGTCTGGGCACCATGTTATAATAATCAGGATCATTGATTGAGTCCATACTCTAGGCCACCTACTTTATTTAGCTTATATGTAATCGTCATAAGCAACTCCACAGTGCAAGTTTTATCCTACCATTTTATAGAAGAAAAAGAAATCAAGGAGATAAAATGACTTTTCTAAGGCCAAACAATTGGCAAATGGCAGAAGCAGAGGTGGTATATAAAGAAAGATCTAGCCCTAACTGGTTTGGCTCGGTGGATAGAACGTCGGCCTGCATACTGAAGGGTCCCAGGTTTGATTCCGGTCAAGGGCATGTACCTTGGTTGCAGGCACGTCCCCAGTGGGGAGTGTGCAGGAGGCAGCTAATCAATGTTTCTCTCTCATCGATGTTTCTGACTCTCTATCCCTCTCCCTTCCTCTCTGTAAAAAATCAATAAAATATGTGTTGTTTTTTTAAAAAAGAAAGATGTTTGGGGTTTTTTTCCCCACTAATCCCAAGTCTTTTGAAAACACAACTGAATTGTAGGAATTATCCCTGCCTTCAATAGGATTACATCTGTGGGGGGAAAAAAGAGAAAAATTACTAAAAGAATTAAAGACTATCAAATAAAAAATCCTATATAGAACATGAACAATGAAAATGTGTGCAGCTTTCCGTCTGGCCACAGCCATCAGGTAAACCAAGATGGGCGCATACAAGTACATCCAGGAGATGTGGAGGAAGAAGCAGTCCGATGTAATGCGCTTCCTTCTCAGGGTGCGCCGCTGGCAGTACAGCCAGCTCTCTGCGCTCCACAGCGCTCCCGCCCCACCCGGCCCGACAAAGCGCGCAGGCTGGGCTGCAAGGCCAAGCAAGGTTATGTCACATATTGGATTCGTGTGCGCCGTGGTGGCCCAAACACTCTGTTCCTCAGGGTGCGACCTATGGCAAACCTGTCCATCACGGTGTTAACCAGCTGAAGTTTGCTGCAAGTCTTCAGTCTGTTGCTGTGGAACGAGCTGGATGCCACTGTGGGGCTCTGAGCGTCCTGAATTCTTACTGGGTTGGTGAAGATTCCATGTACAAATTCTTTGAGGTTATCCTCATTGATCCATTCCATAAGGCCCTCAGAAGAAATCCTGACACCCAGTGGATCACCAAACCAGTCCACAAGCACAGGAGACGCGAGGGCTGACATCTGCGGCCGCAAGAGCTGAGGCCTGGGCAGGGCCACAAGTTCCACCACTGTTGGTGGTCCTCGCCCTGCAGCTTGGAGAAGGCGCAGTTCTCTCCAGCTCCACCGTTACCGCTAGCACAAGTAATGTTCGTAAAATTCTTACCTAATAAACAATTTAAGACAGTCAAAAAAAAAGAAAGAAAAAGAAAATGTGTGCATTTTCCAAGTGGTGATTGCTATAACTGAACAAGGAGGAGGGGGCACATCAATGTTGGTTGAAGTTCCTGGGGGAGGCTTCATCAAGCAATGAGGAAATTATTGCAAATATAAAAGCGTTACCGATGAGCAAAGGGTCCTTTGCACAAGCGTCTTCTCCCTTGGGATCCATGTCACACCGCCACCAAGATTTCATCACCATGGCAACTGGTCATTGGACCAACGAAATAATCAGTTGTCATGGTAACATCATCTCCATCTTACTCCCACCAGGCACCTGTTCCAAATCATCACATCCTCCAACAACCCCATGCCACCTTAGTGCTCCTTTCTTCTTTCCCCTAGTCACCCTGTTATCTTCAGCCACCTTGTTTGAGTCCCTAAACTTAAGGCTAGATATGTATATGAGGCTATTGAAGCCAGAGCAAAGGAAAGTGACTTTGTAGTGTAGAGCTTCACTACAGACAGGGAGAAAGCCTCTGAAATGTAAGAGATGAATGAACCAGATCATTGAAGAAAGAGAGCGTGTGATGCTTTCCGGCCACACCCCCCCCCCCCCCCCCCCGCATGTTTCCATAAGTATAATTCCTTTGGATTTTGAAACATTGCACTATCTGGATTCTCCTCCTATTTCTGTCTTTTCCTTCATTGGCTCCTTTTAGTTCTTCTGTCTCTGAAATGCACATATCCCTCAAGGCCCTACCCTTTGTGTCTGCTCTCTCTCCAAACTGCACTGGCCAACACAATAGCCACTAGCCATGTGACGGTTATAGAGCCCCTGAAATTAATTATAGATCTGCTGAACTGAGCTGTGCTGTAAGTACGAAATGCACACCAGATTTCAAAGATTTCATACCCCCCAAAGTGTAAAAATCTCATTAATAGTGTTTATAGTGATTGCATGTTACAATGATAATAATTTGGGTATGTTGAGTATAATAAAATACATTGTTAAAATTCAATTTCACCTGTTTCTTTTTGATGTGGTTACTGAAAAATTTGAATTGTAAATGTGGCCCACATTCATGGTTTGTGTTATGTTTCTATTGGACAGCACTGCTCTAAACTCCCTCCCTAAAGCCATCTCACCCGTGCTTTAGGTGGCAACTATCTCCTCTTTGAAATGATTCCAGGATCCTAAATCCCAACCTCTTTTCTGAGATCCAAATCCACATTTCCAATGGCCTCTGGCCCTTGCATAGATAACCACAGGTTCCTCGGCTCAGCATGAGCAAAGCCATGAGCTCTCCCTCAAAATCTGTTCTTCCTGCTGAAACCGGTTTGGCTCAGTGGATAGAGCATCGGCCTGCGGACTGAAGGGTCCCAGGTTCGATTCCGGTCAAGGGCATGTACATTGGTTGCAGGCACATCCCTGGTGGGGGGTGTGCAGGAGGCAGCTGGTCGATGTTTCTCTCTCATCGATGTTTCTAGCTCTCTATCCCTCTCCCTTCCTCTCTGTAAAAAATCAATAAAAATATTTTTAAAAAATCTGTTCTTCCTTTTGATCAGCTTCACTAGCCTTTTGTATCACTTTCTTGTTGCTGCAAATTACTACAAACTTGGTGGCTTAAAACAACACAGATTTATTAGCTTCCAGTCCCGCAGGTCAGAAGTCTGAAATGGGCCCCCTGAGCTAAAATCTAAGTATCGCAGGGCTGCATTCCTCTGGAGGCTCTTAGGAGAGAATCCATTTCCTCGCCTTTTCCAGCTTCTGGAGCCACCAGCATTCTTTGGCTTGTGATCCCCTTTTTATTTTCAGAGCCAGCGATGACTGGTCCAGTCTTCCTCATGCTGCATCACTCTGGTACTGAACCTGTTTCCCTCTTTCACTTCTAAGGACCATTGTGATTACACCGGACCCATCGGGATAGTCTTTCCATTTTTAAGGTCAGCTGATTAGCAACTTTATTTCCATCTTCAATCTTAATTCTCCCTTACACAGCATAACATATTCACAGGTTCCAAGGATTAGGGTATAGACATCTCTTCCAAAAGGGCTGGGCAGAGAGGGGGAATCTGTGTGCAAGGCCAACAAGAAAAGAAATGCTCGTCAGAGCAGATCAGAGTATAGTTCTCATTGCTTTCAAGGAGATTGCTGACTTATAGGGAGCAGTTAAAGGGTTGGCTGGTATGGACATCAGTGGCCTAACACCTTTCATAGTTCACGGCAGAATCTACTCTCCTAAGACTCTTTCCTGATCACTCCTTTCCCCCAGTCACACCTTCCTTCCATGTTAGCTTTCGTAAGTCCTTGGACACCTATCTTATTCGTTTTGTATGATGTTTGTGTAGGTAAGCTCTTGGTCTGAACCTCTCTACTAGGTTGGAAAATCTTTTGTGAACAGGAGCTATTTGTTTTACCTTTGTATTTAACCATGATGCCTAACATGGCACTCAATGTATAGTAGTTTCTCAATATATATATTGATTTTAGAGAGAAAGGAAGAGGAAGAGAAAGATAGAAACATCAATGATGAGAGAGAATTATTAATTGGCTGCCTCCTGCACACCCCAAACTGAGGATAGAGCCCCCAGCATGTGCCCTGACCGGGAACGGAACCATGACCTTCTGGTTCATAGGTTGATGCTCAGCCACTGAGCCACTCCAGCCGGGCTGTGAACACTTTCTTAATTGAGTGCCATTTAACTGATATGCTCCATTCTGTCTTAAAAGAACCACCAGTGTGATTCTTATAGGTAATGGGCTACTGTGCACTTGAGTTTTATGCTCATCCAGGGTCATTTGTAATTTATTTCATAACCTATTGATGCCAGGTATACTTGATATTATAACCATATAATTTAATTTGAAATTATATAAAACAATCTAATATCAATGTCAAAAGAATGAGTATTGTTTCCACAAAGACTAAGTCGAATATCCTGGAAATGCAAATGTACCACTTGAACAGATTAAGTTAGAAAAAATGATTATTCCAATAAATGCAAAAAAGGTATCAACAAAGTTTAACACTCATTCGTGATTTTTTAAAAACCTTTAAAACTGGGTTTAGAAGACCACTGTCCTCATGTACACATACATACACACAAAGAGAGACTTGAATAAATGGAGACATCTACCAGGTTCATGAATTAGAAGAGGCAATATCATAAAATGTAAATTCTTCCCAAGTTAGTTCTTAAATTCATTATAATTTTAAATAAAATCTAAATATGACTTTTTGTGAAACAAAACAGACTGATCTTAAAATTCATATAAAAGAGAAAAAGGACAATATAATTTTGAAGATATAAAACAAAATAAGAAGACTATCCCACCAGATATCAACTTAATTTAAAGTTATAAGATTTAAGATGGCATGACATTGGCTCAGGGATAGACAAATGGTGAATGGAACCGAAAAGAGACCTCAGAAAGAGGTCCATAAATATATGAAAACTTGATATATTCAATGTGGCATTACAAATGTGGGGGGAAAGACTTAAGTATTTAGTAAATGAGAAAATTGGTTATAAATGATTCAAATAATACATCTGGACCCACCTGATTCCTGGGAACCCCAGCCATACTGCTATTTCTTCACCTCCTAACACTTCCAGCTGTCTCAGTCTCCCCATAGAGGGAGAGCCTGGCTTTGGCGTGGCTTCTGTTGCTCCTAATACAGAAGACACATGGCTCTGGTGCTTTGATTACACTCCACCAAACTCATGGAGGATATGGCTCTTCCATCACTTTCAGGCTCAGCTAAAGCATCAAGCATTACATAACAAACAGCACCAGAGACTGGTTTGCCCATTCGCAGAGAAAGTGTGTAACTCAACCCACAAGTAAATTAACTTCCAGTAGAACAAACTTCAGCCCAGAACAGGGAGGAGAAAAGAGGGGCCAGCAGACTGTTCACCCCTCCTCCTCTGAGGGACTCTTCTGAGGTGTAGTACTTGCACAGAACCTGTCGGGAAGATGTCCTGAGTGACCAAGGCTAGATTCCCGTGGGAAGCTGTGTCCTGCTTTGTAACATATCAACTTGCATTTGCTTTCTTTTCTTCTATGTCTCACTTCCCTTTTCCCTGACTCTTGCTGCCCTGGGATCTTTCCTCTCAATATCTTGGCATGTAGGTGGTGCCTCAGGCTCAGTTTTTCAAAAAACCTGGGGTGAGACAGTTGTATATACCAAAAAAAAAAAAAAAAAGAAAGAAAGCTATGTGCCTACACCCACACCATACCAAAACCATATCTCATATCTAAGTGGAATAAAGATCTAAATATGAAAAATAAAACATTGTAAAACACTTTGAAGAGAATGTTAGGAGAACCTGTCAGAAGAAGAAACAAGTATTTATTCAAACCCAAAAGCATAAATCATGACAGAAAATATTGACAAATGTGATTACCTATAATTTAAAAACATTTATTCAACAAAAGATGACGTGAACAAAGATAAAATACAAGCTGCAAGCTGAGAAAGATATTTGCAATTCATTTAATTGACAAGTATAGGTATTCAGAATTTAACAAAAATCTTACAAATCAAGAACAAAAGGTAAACAACAGAGACAAGAGCAAAGGACAGAAACAAGCTGTTCCTAGAAGAGGACTTCTGAATGGCCAATAAACATGAAAAGATAAAGAACCTCATTATTGGTCAGGCAAGTCAAAATAAAACCACTTGAGATACCATTTCACAATCATCTAATTAGGAAAAAATGGAAAGGAATAATAACATGAATGTTGGATGTGGAACAATAAACTCTCACACACGGCTAGTGAGAGCTAAATTGTTACTACCATATTAGAAAATAATTTGACAAGGTACTTGTAAAGATGTGCATGCCCCTTGACCCCAAAATTCCATTTCTTGTTATGTTTGCTAGACTAGAGAAACTCTCTCTCCATTACACACACACACACACACACACACAGAGAGAGAGAGAGAGAGAGAGAGAGAGAGAGAGAGAGAGAGAGAGAGATTGATCCATGAAGGAATGATCACTGAAGTGTTGTTTGTAATAGAAAAAAGAAAATAACTCATATATTCAATAAGAGAAAATATAAATAAGTTTTGGAGTATTTTAAAAATGGAGTACTATGCAGAAGTTTATTTTTTATTTAATTTTTAGAGAGAGAGAGATAAACATTGATTTGTTTTGCATTCATTGGTTGATTCTTGTATGTGCCCTGACCGGGGATTGAACCCACTATCTTGGTGGTATTGGGACAACACTAACCAACTGAGCTACCCAGCCAGGGCCTACTATTCAGCAACTTAAATAATAAACTAGAGCTACATATATCAACAAGGATAAATCTCACACATGATGAGAGAAAAAAATCAAGTTGAAGAATAATACATACAGTATGATACCATTTACATAATTCAAAATATGACAAACAAAACACAGCCATATATTTATGGCACACATATGGAATGCATATAGAGACACATATGGGAAAGCTAAACACTGAATTCAGGATAGTTGTAATAAATGGGGAAAATGGGATAGAAATGAAATCAGCATGGAGTGTACACAGGTTTCAACTCACCTGTAATGTTTACTCCTTTTTTAAAAAATCAAAAGCAAGTATGGCAAAATGTTAGCGTTCATACAGTTGAACATGGGAACAGGTGTTCCTTCTGTTCTTTTTCTTGTATGTTTGCAATATTTCATTATTTTTTTAATTAAGTGAAATGCTTTCAAAAGATTTAGTAAAGGCTGAGTTACTAAAAACAACAACAACAAAACACCATTAAAATAAGTATGGGCAAATAAATATACTGTAAAGAGTTGATAAATAATTCTAAGTAATTTAAAGCCCTGCACACAGGTTTCTTTCCAAGGTGTGTTTACTAGTAAGCTGTTGCTCCACTTGAAAGAAACCCAAACTGGGAATCATAAAAATGCATATTGTGAGTGTGGTTTGTTCAAGAAAGATAATTCAGAGCTCCAAATAGTGTCCAATTTACTTACAACCTGCCTTACATAAAAATTTGGTGAATGAATGTGTTTAAATATGTTTGAAGTTAAAGTAAATATTTTAAATGAGTATAAAATGTGATTTCCTATTTTAATAGAATTTTTCCATTTCGGATCCAAATCCTGTTGGATACGAAGTCTTCTACTGAGGCGATTCCAAAACGGTGGCAGAATAAGTGGAAGCTACACTGACACTCTCCCAAGACCAAACTGCAATTACTACTAAAATACAGAAAAACCATCCTGAACGACCAACCGAAAACTGCGTCTGACATTGTCCCGCACTAGAGATTGGGACATAGACACAAACACAAACAGGCAGCCAAAATGAGGAGACAAAAAACAAGCCCCAAATGAAAGAACAAGAGAATTCTCTAGAAGAAGAGCTAAATGAAATGGAGATAAGAAATTTGTCAAGTATAGAGTTCAGAATAATGATGGAGAGGATGCTCAACAGCATGAGAAAAAATATAGTAACTATGGAAAAGTTTTCTACTATAGTCATCCCAAGATCTAGTATCACATATTAAAGGCCTCCATGTCATGCATTGAACTAGATGCAATGGTTCCCTGACTGAGTGAAACAAAGAGGTTGGGTGTAAGAATCCTGGGCAGTAAATGAGAGCAAATTTAGCAAGACATGGACAGGAAATAGAACATAGATGTCTTCTGGAAGGTGTAGGACAAGCATGTCAAACTCAAAGGCTAACACGGGCCAAATAAACAAGGTTGAAGCTTAGGTGGGTCACAAAAAAACAAAAGCTTCAATTTTCATAGAAACGTAGGTTTATTTTGATAGAGACATGCTGAACACAAAGGGCTGAAATAAATGAATAATCGTTAACATAAAATAATAGAACATTTTAACAAAAATTAATATTTTTTCTTGAACATTAACTTACCAGACACCGAATAACTGCACAAATTTATTTGTGTAACACAAATAAACCTACTTTTCTTGTTCTCCGAAAGCGAAATATTTCCTATTGCGCACATCAAACAAGTCAGTCCAAGACTAATGACGTGGCAATCGGCTGCTAAAATATTCGCTGCTAGTATTAGTGGAGAGAAATGGTGTGCCTGTGTGTAAGGCACGTAAAGGAAATGAATGCAACACGATTATAGTAATCAGTCATTAGCGAACGTTATAGTTAATTATTAGTAATTATGTGTAACAGGATATTGTAAAAATTAAGATACGAAATTTTTATTAAACCATTCCTTACATACCATTATGTTGGCTGGGCCGCAAAAATATTTGTTGTGGGCTGCATGCAGCCCGTGGGCCATGAGTTTGACATGCTTGGTGTAGGAAGAAGGGAGAGATAAATTTGGAAGATAGGTTATAGTAAAACTGAAGAAAGAGGTACTTGAATATTGTCTTATTCTCAATTTTAACATACTGTAGTTTCCAGATTGAAAGCAGTTTACTCATATTTTATTTTATTAAATATATTTTTATTGATTTCTGAGAGGAAGGGAGAGGGAGAGAGAGATAGAAACATTAATGATGAGAGAATCATTGATTGGCTGACTCCTGCACCCCCCACACTGGGGATCAAGCCCGAAACCCAGGCATATGCCCTGACGTCCTTGTTCATAGGTTGTTGTCCAACCACTGAGCCACACCGGCCGAGCTACTCATATTTTAAATTGTCATGCCAGAAAGCAGTCATCTGCAATTTCCAAAGCACAAGAAGCTTGTGCTTATGTCATTTCTAAGGATAATAAAGTAAGTGAGATCAAAGTTATCTCTTCAACCTTTTATAATAATTGGCAAGTTGTCATATTTTTTTAAAATAAATTTTTACTGGCACAAAAAATTCACACACATCCTATCTAATAAAGAGGAAATATGCTAATTGACCCTCATGCTGTCACAAAGATGGTGGCACCCACAGCCAATAAGGAGGGAATATGCTAATTGACTGCCCTACCCTCAAAATGGTGGCTTAGAGCCTTGCAGGGAGGGTCTGGCTTCAGGGGAAGGCCCGGGTCTCTGGCTAGCAGCTTACTCTTCCCTTCTCTTCCATAGTTTAAGAAATACCCAGGAAAGATGGAAGGCCTTTTCCGGCGTAATGTGAGTGCATGTGTGTGGTGTGTGGGCATAGATGCATTAGTGCATGTGACCCTAACTGTTGGGGATCCAATCTTCAGCTTCAAAAGCAAGAGCCTTGAGCTCCCTGGGGGGGCTTTAGGGTGGAGGCCAGAGGACTGATGGGCAGACCAAACTTAAGACTGATAGCTCTGGAGCTAGATTGTCCAAGTTCAAGTCTTGATTGTGCAACTTACATATGACTTTGGACAAGTCATTTAACTTCTCTCAGTTTCAGTTCATCATTACGGAGCTAATAATAGCACACATCTTACAGGGTTGTTGTAAAGATTGAATGAGTTCAATCTTACAAAGAGCTTAGAGCAATTTATCTTAATAGAAAACAGTATTATGTTGAGTGCTGCTATTAGCTTTTTTGTTTGTTTGTTTGTTTGGTAGTATCTTAGACCCTTCTCTTATATTTTAAATATATGCACACCTGCCAATAATGATTTTTTGTGTGAGGCTGTTTTAACTAAATGGCACATCAAACATATTGTTCTACAACTTTGTTTTGTCACCCAGTAATAAATCCTGGAGGTCATTTTCTGTACATAGAAATCAACCTTTTCTTTTAAATTTTACATAGCCAATTTACTTCTGATAGACCTTAGACCTTTAAATTATTCCTAATTTGTCCTATGATAAGCAACACTGCAATGTACAAAACATCTTTGTACAAGTGTCTAGTGCACATGGATAAATGCTTCACTATGGTAAATGCCTAGGGGGGGAGTTCCTAGGTCATGATATACACATATTTTACATTTCAGTCCATGCTGCCAATTTGCCCTCCAAAGTGTCTGTACCAATTTATATTCCTACTAGCAGTCTCTGTGAAAATTACCCATCTCAACTTTGTGAAATTTTTTCATATCTTTTCTAACACTTAATATTAACAATCTTTTAAATGCTTAACAATCTAAAGAGTAAAGCTTTTTATTTTAAGTTAAATTTTCCTGAATCCTAAGAGAGTTTGTTAAATTTGGATTTTAATATGTATATTGGTAATTTGTGTTGTCCCATTTGTATATTATCTGTTGGTATTCTATTTCCTTTTCTTTTTGTAATTAATTATTTGAGTCCTTTATACGTTATGAATCTTAATTCTCTGATACACACACTGCAAATATTTTCTCTCAGTGTGTTACCTGCCTTTAACTTTCTTTGTTACCTACTGTTTTACAGAAGTTTTTAATACTGATACAGTCAAGCGTATCACTTTTCTTTTAAGTTTTTTTAAAATTTGAATCTTCTTCAATAAGATTTTCCTTGCTCCTAAAGTCATAAGCATTTTTAAATAGTTTTTTCTAGTATTCTCAATTTTTATATTATGTTTTTAATTCATCAGATGTGTATTTTTAATGGTACTGTTAAGAACACAATTTTAGCCCTGGCTGGTTTGGCTCAGGGGATGGAGCGTCGGCCTGCTGATTGAAGAGTCCCGGGTTCAATTCCGGTCAAGGGCACATGCCCATATTGCAGGGCTTGATCCCCAGTGTGGGGTGTGCGGGAGGCAGCCGATCGGTGATTCTCTCTCATCATTGATGTTCTATCTCTCCCTCTCCCTTCCTATCTGAAATCAATAAAATATATTTTTTTAAAAGAATACAATTTTATTCTTTCCCCAAAGATTTCTAATCATCTCCAACATCATTATTTGGAAATAATTTCATTATTTGGAAAATCAGTTTTCTTGAGAGATAATTCACATGTCATACAATCCACCCATTTAAAATGTACAACTCAATGGTTTTTAGTGTATTCACAGAGTAGTACAGTCATCACCACAATAAATTTTGGAACATTTTCATTACCCCCCGCCTCCAAAACAAAAAACCTCATACCATTTTACCCCAGCCCTAGATAACCATTCATCTATTTTCTTTCTCTGTAGATTCGCCTATTCTGGACATCCTATATAATAAAGAGCTAATATGCTAATTAGACTGAACAGCAGAAACGACTATCCGGACATCCTTCCAGACGACCGTCTCGATGACCTTCTGGACGAAGCTGGGGCTGCGAGGGCCGGCCGAGGCTACGAGGGCCGGCCAAGGCCACTGGGGCTGCTAGGGCTGAGCCTTTTGCATCAGGCCTCTAGTTTCAAATAAGTGAAATCATATAACACGTGGTCCTTTGTGACAGCTTCTTTCAGTTGCATAATGTTTTAAGGATTATACATGTTGTAGCACCTATCAGTATTTCATTCCTTTTTATTAGATACCACATTTTATTTATCCATGTGTCAGTTGATGGACATTGGGTTGTTTCCATTTGGGGGCAATTATGAATAATGCTGCAGTGAGCATTGTGGCCCCAGGAAATCATTGATCTGGTTGCTGTGGCTTTTTTAGAATTTCATGTATGTGAAATCATACACTACGTATTCTTTGTGTCTGCTTTCTTTTCACTGAGCATATTGTATTTACAATTAATCCATGTTATTGTACATATTAGTAGTTCACATCTCTTTCTGGTTGAATAAAATACTATCTAATAAAGAGAGAATATGCTAATTGACCCTCACACCATCGCAAAGATGGTGGTGCCCACAGCAAATAAGGAGGGAATATGCTAATTGACTGTCACACCCTCAAAGATGGCAGCACCCACAGCCACAAGATGGCGGTGCCCAGTCCCCTCAGCCCTGCCGGGGCAGCAGGCGAGCCTGGCTGCTCTGCGTACCTGCCTCCAGAGTCCCCCAGTCCTCTCAGCCCCCCAGCTGCCCAGGGCCAGCCCAAGGTGCAGGCAAGCCTCGCATGGCTGCCCAGCCGCCCTGAGCCACCCAAGGCTCAGGTAACCAGGGCTAGCCGAGGCTTGCGCTGCCAGCAGTGGCAGCAGCAGAGGTGTGATGGGGCGTCACCTTCCCCTGATCACCAGGTCACCTCCCACCCCTGAGGGCTCCCAGACTGTGAGAGGAGGTAGGCCAGGCTGAGGGACCCTCCCCTTGCAGTGCATGAAATTTCATGCACCAGGCCTCTAGTTTCACTATGTAGATAGATCCCCAAACTTGTAAACTTGGTGAACTTCAATTTACCAATATTTTAAAGTTTCATGCTTTTGGGCTCTTACACACAATGTTCCTTTAAATTTTATTCATTGGAGAAGGTTGACCCTCTGTTTTTGATGAATCTCAGGCATTCACATGACTCTTAGATAAATAAAGAGTCCCACAGTCACAATAAATGACAGTCTCTATTCAAGCATCAGAATGCCCAATTCTACATAAAAATAAAAATATCAACTTGACTTAAAGTGAAAACTCTTCTCTTCTAACTTAAACCATACTCATGAACATTTATAGTAGGAATGGAGGGGAGGTAGGGCCATGATTAAACTATTTCCCCCACCTAGGGCATCTCCTTCTTTTACAGCTGACTCTCTCAGGTTTAAGAGAAAAATATTCTTGTTAAATAGTTTCAAGCTCACTGGGATTGGCAGATATTGAAAGTTGACTATTTTTCTCTTGAGGTATGCTTGTGGGCAGAAGCCCCCAGTGGGAACATCCTATCATACCTGCCACAATGCAGGTGATACCATTTCCCTTTCATTGGCTGTTCCCATCTTAGCTTTTGTTTTTTGTTGGTCCCCTCAATACTGGGTGTTTCTGTTGGCTCTACCAAGCAATTCTTTGGGGCAGAATTTTAAAAGGTTTAAGCCAGTTCTATTTCCAAATAAATCATCCACACTGACTGACTCTGGGAGTGCAGGCCACTTGACACAATCATTTCACCTTCACCACTGTAGTTGGAGGAGCTAGTCCAGCCCATCTCTGCCTTTTACATGTTCCAGGCATGAGTCAGACACTGGCCACTACATGGAGGGGCTACACATCAAT
Organism: Cnephaeus nilssonii; assembly: GCF_951640355.1. NCBI lineage: Eukaryota > Metazoa > Chordata > Mammalia > Chiroptera > Vespertilionidae > Cnephaeus > Cnephaeus nilssonii. The sequence goes on from NC_137078.1 coordinate 74,117,804, forward strand.
GTCCCCAAGTGGTCCTACTGAAATGGCTCCCTCTTGACTTGAAGAGAATGGTAAAGTACCCCCCAAACCCACAGCACAGCTCTCCGTAGAAAATTCACCATAAAGCCCTATACCAACTATCTTTATGACCCTGAGGGCGAGAGAGTTGAGAATTGTGGAACCAGTTTTTTCCTATCTCCTTGAAAACTCCTACAAGATGGTCTGCTGACAACTTTGTCATCTAGTATATACTGCCTTAGGGTTTCTGGCTGAAACTTCCAATTTAAAATCCTATCACACTTGCATTTGTAGGCTAAACACTATTTGGATGTGATGTATTATTCTTTTACTATCCTAATGGATTAAATTTGCTAATGTTTTATTGAAGAGTATGGAATCTATGTTCTATAAATGAAATAGACCTATACTTGTGCTTTTTTTTTTTGGAAACTGACCTTGTAAATGTCATGTAGCAGGACAGAAATTTGCATCCTATGACTCAGATGTGCAAAAGGTTATAATGTTCATTATTTTCTACAATTAATCCTATCTTAGACTCAAGCCTCTATTTCTGCTAATAGTATGGGGAAATTCTATTTGTGTTTATGTCTCTGAGTTTAAATTGAATTTAGTCGGTTCAGAATTCAGACTCCCTGCTGGCTTTGTTTCCCCCTCATAACAGCAGGGGTGGTACCCCACGCTGTCTTGCTGCCTTCCCTGATCCCACTGTTTTAGCCCCTGAGGGAATGCTGGTTCCACTTTGTCTTTTGCAGTATCATTCTGATGACTACTACTGAGATTTGTCATTGCTGCGGTCTGTACTTGCTTCATGCCAACTTCAGGCAAGGAAATAATCCATATTATTAAGAAGGGAAAATGCATCAGGGGATATTTTCTAAACATTTTAACTAGCTTTCTTACATTTAAATCCAAGATTTTATTGTTCTAATGCTTTTGTTGCTAAATCAAGGATCCAATCACACATAATAGCTCTCCATTATACTGGTGGGGGAACATGCTGTCTATTTCCTCCAAGTTTTTGAATCAGCTTCTCAGGATCCTCTTATGAAACCTCTGCTAATAACTATGACATATAATAGTTATGACCCAGGTGCCTTACTTATATTATTTCTAATTATTTTTTCCATATTTTTTTAATTGATTTCAGAGAGGAAGGGAGCGGGAGACAGAGATAGAAACATCAATGATGGGAGAGAATCATTGATCAGCTGTACGCCCCCCACTGGGGATTGAGCCGGAAACCAGGGCGTATGCCCTTGACCAGAATCGAACCTAGGACCCTTCAGTCCGCAGGCCAATGCTGTATCCACTGAGCCAAAGCAGCGAGGGCTATTTCTAATTCTTGCAACAACCCAGCGGAGTACATAATTCTGCTGCCATGTTATAGAAAAATAAACGGAAGCACAGAATAATTAGGATACAAGCTAGGTTGCAGTAACAACAAGATACCAAAATACAGTAGCTTGAACAAGGTGGAGGTTTATTTTTCTCTCACAAAACAAAACAGAGGCAGCTGGAAAGTCCAGGGTGACAGGTGGCTCTATTTCACTCAGCTATGGAGAGACCCAGCACCTTCTGTCTTGTTAGTCCACCATCATCTAATGTCTTGTTCTCATCTGTTTGGTAAAAGCTGACTCGCCACTTCACATGCATGTCCCAGCCTGGGGGAAGGAGGAAGAGAGAGGATGAAGGACAGGTATTTCCTTTGTAAAGAAAATCGTACACAAACACTTTAACTCACATCCCATTGTCCAGAAAGATCATAGTCACATTTCCACAGCTAACTGCAGGAGGAGAATGTAACCGCTACTCAGTGGCCAGCTGCCAAGGTCAAAACTAGTAGTGGACAGGTATGGTGGTGATTCTATTGCTAAAAGAAGAAGGAAATCTTAGATCAGATGGAGACCATTTAGGCATCTCTGCCACACAATCCCGTGTGATCCTCTCCTTCCCGGTTCTGAATAGTGTGCCCCAAACTACACTTCCTATTTCCTTTGCGGATAAAAGCAGCCACTCAGATATAAGCAGAAGTCTCTGGGTGGGGCTTCCAGCAAAGCTTTACCTGCCCTCTTCCCTTCATCTTTCTTGCTGCTTGGAAAACAGATTAGGTGGCTAGAACTTCAAAAGCCATCTCAGACCATGAGTGACCTAGAATATGGAAGTCTTGTGCTAAAGACGGTGGGGCATGTGGAAAGGGAGAACCTAGAAATGTAATGATCAATGTGCCACCACACCAATCCTGACCTTCCTAACTCCACACGCCATTATGTTGAGGGAGAAATAAGCCTCTTTCATAATTAATCATGACCTTGCACAAACAACCAAATGTAATTCCTAAGTAATTAAAATTATTCAGTGATGCGATGTATTTGAAGTCATGCAGCTAGTAAGGTGTTCGTACTCAGATTTACCTAGCTCCAAAAGCCCATACATTTTCTTGCCCCTCCAGGATTAAATTTGTCTTTTCCAAGGTAGAAATGTTATCATTTTGTAAAAACTCTCTAAAACAATCAAGAAATCGTAGCTGGCTCCACCATATTTAAGGGAAGATATTTATCCTTTACATCCAGAGTTCTTTATGTGATAAAGCATGTTTGCTAGCAAAATATTTATCTAATAGATGGATGCAACATAAAATTATAGAAAAGCATCATGAGCCCTAGCTGGTTTGGCTCAGTGGATAGAGTGTTGGCCTGTGGAATGAAGGGTCCCAGGTTCGATTCCAGTCAAGGGCACATGCCTGGTTTGTGGGCTCCATCCCCAGTAGGGGGCGTGCAGGAGGCGGCCGATCAGTGATTCTCTCTCATCATTGATGTTTCTATCTCTTTCTCTCCCTCTCCTTTCCTCTCTAAAATCAATAAAAATATATATATTTTAAAAAGCACCATGAGCTATTGAATTAGGCATGACTTTTTTATTCTTATCTCTGACTTTTTCTATTAATATTCATTGTTTATTTCTTTTGTTGTCAGCTAGCATGTGCTGAGAGACAAGCAGTAGAAGGTACCAGTGCTAAGGAAAATTAATGGGGAACATTTTTGAAAATTAGAACATTATATTCATTACTGTAAATTCTTTTCCATTGGGAAAAAAATTCACTATTACTTAATTTTAAGTCTAATACATTAGGTCCACCCTATGAGACACATAGTTTAAGATGCTTTGACCTACATGATTGACTAATGGGGCCTTCCTTATACTATCAGGATGGAAAAGACATAGAAGACAAGTAATAGGCTTTGAGCCATCATGGCCCTCTGAACCTAAATAAAGGCTTAGCCTTTCATGTTTAGAGATCATTTGGCTAGAGAAGCAAATCAACCACATGGACTATTTAACCCACGTGTTCTAAATTGCTACTGGAGAAAATATCACTAGAACAAGTGAGGAAAATTGTGCTACTTTTTTGGGCAAAATACCAAAAAGTGACATAGTTGTTTAGAGGGTCTATTAGATAATATTCTTATTATGATCTTTTTAGAAAAGGAGAAACAGCTCTGGTGGGTTTGGCTCGGTGGATAGAGTGTCAGTCTGTGGACTGAAGGGTCCCAGGTTCAATTCCGGTCAAGGGCACATGCCTGGCTCGGTCCCCAGTGGTCCCCAGTGGGGTGCGTGCAGGAGGCAGCCAATCAATGATTATCTCCCACCATTGATGTTTCTGTCTCTCTCTCCCTCTCCCTTCCTCTCTGAAATCAATAAAAAATATTTTTTAAAAAAGAAAAGGAGAAACAATTGTCTGAAGCTGTTGAGAATGTTTAGATTTAGAACATCCTGTATGGTATAAAGGAAATGGGTAAATCTGCAATTTATCAGCAAATGGCAGTTTTTGGTTTTAGGCTTTTGTGGTAGAGAGAATAATAACCCCCCAAAGATGTCCATTGTCTAATCCCCAGAACTTGTGACTATGTTACCTTACATGGCAAAACAGACTTTGCAGATGAGGTTAAGTGAAAGGCTTTGAAACAGTGCTATTATTCTGGATAATCCAGGTGAGCCCAACATAATAACAAGGGGCCTTAAAAGATGGAAGAGGGTGGAGAGAAAGAGAGTGAGAGAGAGAGAGAAGACTGTGAAATCAGAGGTTGGTGTGAAGCCATTGCTGAAAGGGGGCCATGAGCCAAGGAATGCGGGTGGCAGTTAGAAGTTGAAGAAGGCAAGGATCTGATTCTCCCTAGAGCCTCCGGAAGAAACACAGCCCTGCCAACACTTGATTTTAGCCCCATAAGAGCCATTTCAGACCTTGAGAGCTATTAGATAAAATTGTTTTAAAACCACCAAGTTTATGGTTATTTGCTATAGCAGCAATAAGAAATTGTGAATGTTACCCACAACAACAAGAAACAAATATAGGTTTCAAAGTTTTGGGGGATTAAGCAAGGTAAAATAGTTGAATTAGTAGCAAGTGGAGTCCCACCCATTCTACTTTCAACCTTCCTCACCAGTTTTTAGAGTTTGTTTTAGAGGCAAATATGGCTTTTTGTTGAAATAGGTGATTCTAGGATTGAGATGGGAAACATACACAATAAACCTGAAGCATCTTGTTGTGCCAGAAAGAGTTAAAAAAAACAAAACAAATGAAACAAACACAATAAGACAAGGATGAGGATATGTCAAAGGAACGCGGGAACCAATGGAAAGGGCTCCTAATGGCCAAAATTGGAATCATTTAACCAAGAAAATAATCACATCAGTATTGGGCTATCACCCATGGCATAAAATAAATTCCATGAGAACCCAGTGTGATCCTCGCCTTCTAAATGCTGAGCATGTGGCCAAATGAAAAGCTACATGCAAGCAGAAGTCAGCGGGTGAGATAAATGAAAGATGAAATAAGTAAGTGAGCAGGGTGAAGAAACAAATCTGTGCAAAACAATTCCAAATCGTTTCTGTAGATGCTCTGCCCGCAAGGAGGTGAAGTGTAACTCCTCACCCTTGGACTTCGAGCTGCACGTAGTGAGTGACTTCTTGCCAGAGAGTTCAGTATAGAAAGCAGGGAGGGAGTAACTCTGTGGAGAACCTGAAACACTACTTCAGCCAGGTGATCCACGTCAACATCAGCAGGAATAAGTCATACTCATAGTATGTACCCTTGATATGACATGATGAAAAAATGGCGTGTTACCTCTCTGGTCTTCCTCCCAAAAGTCCATAACTCATAACCACTATCCAACCAGGAGGAAACACCAGACAAGTCCAGTTGAGGGCTGTACCACAAATACCTGACCAATTTCCTCAAAACTCTCTAAGTCACCAGAACAAGGTAAGTCTGAGCAAGTGTCACAGCCAACAGGAGCATAAGGAAACATGACAAGTATATATAATGTGGAATCCTGGAACAGAAAAAGGGCATTTGGCAAAAACTAAACAAGTTTGAATAAGGTCTAGGCTTCAATTAATAATCATGATAATGTATGAGTATTATTTCTTTAATTACAACGAAAGTACCATACAAATGTGTGATGTTACGAGTAGAAGTTGAGTGTGGGGTATATGGAAACTCTCTGCAAAATATAAAATTTTCTGTAAAATCTAAAACTGTTCTAAATTATGAAGCTTATTTAAAAAAGAATAAATCCTGGTGTCTAATGTAGTATCCATGGGGAGAATGGACCAGTGGCAAGCAAGTCCTTAATATTGTATCAGTTGGCCTGTTGAATCCCATACTTGAAGGGTGTCCTAACAAGCCACTCTATTCTTTGGTTTCTCCCTAAACAAAATCCCCAGAGACTCTGGTCAAGAATTCAGCAGCTTAGCTCTAACCGGTTTGGCTTAGTGGATAGAGCGTTGGCCTTCGGACTGAAGGGTCCCAGGTTCGATTCCCGTCAAGGGCATGTACCTTGGTTGCGGGCACATCCCCCAGTGGGAGGTGTGCAGGAGGCAGCTGATCGATGTTTCTCTCTCATCGATGTTTCTAACTGTCTATCCCTCTCCCTTCCTCTCTGTAAAAAAATCAATAAAATATATTAAAAAAAAAAAAAGAATTCAGCAGCTTCCAAGTAAGTATTCATTAAGAGTTATCATCACCACGCCCATGGTTATCCCAAAGGAGGAATGCAGTGTTGTAAGAAAGCAAATGAACACACTATTTCCATCTTTGTCCTCGACACCTCTAAAGAACAGTTTTCTGTCTGGCATTATGAATTTGTTTTGTCCCAAGGGGTGGGTTAGAAAGAGGGGAGATGTGCTATTTCAATGCTGAAGCATTAGGCCTCCCTGTGAGCCTAGGGAAAGATCTTTGTTAATGGGAAAGAATGGCTGGGTGGAACAATGCTTCCTCTCAATTTCCAATGTCCCTTCCATTTGGCAGGAGCAGTGTTATTAGCATAATGCTGGGGAAAAGAGTAACTTACCTGATTAATTAGTTCGGAAGGAGAAGCTGAGCATGTACAGCAGACCCACCTTCCCATCTCCTTCCTTTGGGAAGTTGTGGGTCTGGACAGGTAGCAGGGTCTCTGCCCTGTTCCTTCATGTTTTGTGTTTTATAAATGTCCTTCCCTTATGGAAGAGCCCTCCAGAATTTCAGTGATTTCTCTGACCAGGTGGCAAATTCATCTAACTCCAAGGTTCAGCATTAAGAAAACAGCTTGATTCTCACATCGAAGCCACATTCTCTATGGAAATAAGCAGGTTACTGTATTTTGGCCTCCCTCTACCAGTTCTTGTCTTGTTTATTATGTGGTTCAGAACTTTGATAGAAAAAGAGAAGTGGCCTTAGTCACCCACAAAAGGCCTAAGCTTTGGGGTAATACTCCCCAGGGAAGCCAACACCCTGGTGTACTGAGCTCAACTGAAAGCAAATAATTGCAAACGATGCCTTGACTCCAGGAATTGTGTATTGGGACATAAGACTTGGTACATAGGCTGGGACTATCTCTTGGAAATGGTGGTGTTCAGAAAACTTCCTAAGCGTCTCATATGTCTTATGTGCAATCTCCGGGGTTGGGAGATATTGCCTAGACCAGTGATGGCGAACCTATGACACGCGTAGCCATTTCTGATGACACGCGGCCGCTGAGGCGGCCGCATGCCGAGGATGAAACATTTGCTGCTCCTGAGGATGAAACATTTGCAAAATAATGTTTTTTCCTCAAAGTGACACACTACCCGAGTTATGCTCAGTTTTTTTTGCGAAGTTTGACACACCAAGCTCAAAAGGTTGCCCATCACTGGCCTAGACCTAGACTATGCCTTATCTCCTATAAGCCAGGGTCCTCTCTCCTATTCTTATAGACAACTGAAGAGTTGTCTGTCAAATATCTTATGAACATAAACAATATCATAGATCAAGCAAAGCCAAGAGGTAGCCAGTAATTGTTGGGCCATATTTAGTATATCCAGAATGGTGACAACAACATAATTCTTTTTTTTTTTTAAATATATTTTATTGATTTTTTACGGAAAGGAAGAGAGAGGGACAGAGAGCCAGAAACATCGATGAGAGAGAAACATCGACCAGCCGCCCCCCGCACACCCCCCACTGGGGATGTGCCCGCAACCAAGGTACATGCCCCTGACCGGAATCAAACCCGGGACCTTCCAGTCCCCAGGCCGACGCTCTATCCACTGAGCCAAACCGGTCTCAGCAACATAATTCTTTATGTTAGTATTACCATTGGTTTCTTATGTTGCTCACAGCCTCTATAGGTACTTGAAGAACAATATTGTGTAAGCAGCTCTTTTTGGATATATTTCCCTAGAGATATAGTAACCGAATACCCGCTCCAAAGTAAATCATGGAGAACATTTAGATGTATTTCAAATCTCACACCTAGATTGAAAGGAACATTTAGTGAACCCATGACTACATTCTTTTCCCAGTACTACCTGTCCTTGCCCTTGTGCGTGGCCATCACACACCTTCCTGGGAAATGAGTGCAGACTTTGCAGCCGCACCTCTGGTCTTACCAGTTTGGGCTTGTTTCCTCTCGGTAGTTGGCTCAGTTCAGCTAATTTGCTCTTGGCTCCAGGTGTTTGTCTATGAGTTTCTTGAATATCTAGTGACACTTCCAATGAGACTATGGGATTAAAGTATTTTAGAGATATCCTTAGAGGCTATTTAATTTATTTATTATTTAATAGGTTACCAAATTAAGAATCTCAAGTTACAGATAAGGCTAGTGAGGTTTAAATGAGTTTCTTAATGTCACATTGCTGTTAGTTAGCAGTGCTAGGTAGACAGGACAAGAACTTGAGTCTTCTAGTTCAGTACTTTTTTGTTTGTGTTTTACTACCTAGCACAAAAACAAAAGAAAACGTCCTATTCTTCCTATATATTCCACCTAGTGCCTGCTGTATTCAATGCACTCTCTTCTACTGAACATGACTCCATTATCTAATGTTGTCAAATAACAACGGTTCCTGGGAACCTTTAGCTGGCTTCAGGATTGAAAAAATAAATAAAATCTGAAGGCTTCAGCAAGACATGACCAACTAAATACCAAATACTGACAGTATGTTGTCAGCTTCCCAGGCAAGAAGGGACAAAGCCAATTACTAATTTTCCCAAGTAACAGGTGTGACTCATCTAACTTTTGCTTTTCACCAGGATTTAGTTTGGTACATGCAAGACTGTTGGCAGATCACTTTGAAAGTCAGTTACTCAAAGTTGTTTCACTCCTATTGTTGAAGTTATCTTTTCTTTACAATTTTCTATATCCTTTAATCTGAGCAGTCAGATCTAAGCTCCAATGGTTAAGGTCATCTACTTCACTATTCTCACTATCTCTAGATTAGATTCTACTAATCCTCTTTCATGTATTTAGTAACCACTTTGGGACACATCCCTCCCTCTTATCCTTGCCTAGAACTCTATCCAATCTACTTTTATTGAAGATAACACAAAAGGAGAACAAGAAAATGTTGCTGTGTGGCAGATTATATAGCATTCTATTATTTTTTCCCCTAGCATCCTATTCTTCAATGTCATGCCCTTCTGCAAAATAAATAAATAAATAAGTAGTTACAGGGCAGCAGTATGAGAGACACAGATTGAGATATGTGCACATGTGTTTGACCACCTTTGATCTCACTGAGTCACCACTCTAGAGGTCATACCTGGTGGCAACAGTGGCCACGTTCTCTGCTATTCCTATTGAAGGGAGTCCCCATGGGATGAAACCGGGATTTGGATGTTACTGGAGTACAGTGAGATGACAGTGCTTCCAGTTTTCTCCTTCACTCTCTGCTTTGCCTGACTGTTGAGGAGCCTTGTAGAAAAAAAAAATCAAATCATACCCACTATTCATATATAGGTATGTTTGAGGAGCTGGGGGAGCATAGGCAAAGGGAGGATCAACAGAGGCAAATTGCAGGCAGGACTCTAGATTCCTATGAGAGCACTCATCAGAAAGGAAAGTGTGTAGTATGACCAGCCACGCCCAGCCTCAGGGCTGGAGCGCTGATTAGCATGGCAGTTCTGGGACCAGCAGGGTGGCTACTGCCTAAATTGGTCCAGATCTAATTACTCCCCATTGGTGCCTTGCACATGTTCTAGCGAGGAGGGGGGGGGGGCAGGTTAAGGCTGCCTGTAACACTAAACGAACTGTTTTTGATACATCTGAGAGCCATCAGAATCCAACGGTGTGAGTAAATGTGAACATGGGTTGCTTGGGTGTGGCAATGGTTAGAATTATGAGATGGTTCTCATTGTTTTTCTTGACTTTATTTTCTCTCTTGATGAAAATTTTGCCAATTTCATAAAACATGGAATCCAACAGGCTTTACAATTTACACAGCTGATTGCTGTTTGCTTTTGACAGCTCTGTCACATTTGTGATGGTGTTTCATTCCTTTTCCCCTGGCGTATTGGGAGGGCATATGAGGGTGTTATCGTTGGCTGGTGGGGTGGGCCTGTGGTCCCTGCTGCTCTCCCAGCACGTTTATGGTAGTGGCATCCCTCTGGTACGATGACAAACAGAAGAGAGAAAGCTGTTCTTACCCTCTTCACAGGAGACAGCCAGAGCTGTGTTGCTGCTAGCCCTTAGGGAACCTTTATCTGAATGAGGAAAGAGTCATCTCCTGGGGCAGTCACAGCTCCGGGGGACGTGGCTTGGTACCCTCGTACAAATGGAAACCATGCTTCTTCCTCCTGGAGAACACGTGTGAACTAGTCGTTGGTACCCATGTGTGCCCTCATGCATGGAGGGCCCTGGTACACCAAACAACCTACAGAATAGCACAACTGTATGCACTGCTCATGTCAGAGAAGCTCATGAGCACAGCTCTGAATATAGCACTGAGGGGCGGTCCAGGGAAGGAGAGAGGCACAGCATTGGCCTAAGCAGCAGCACGGCCACAGCGGTCCAGATAAGTGGTATCAGTGTTAGTGGCAGCGCCTCCCCGAGAAGCCTGTCCCCAGATTTTGCTGAGGAGCTGAGGTCCTTGGAACTGCCCCAGGAGGAGGACGAGAGGGGGCTATGGTGCTTCCTTGGGCCTAGGGCAGTGGCCGGCAAACTCATTGGTCAACAGAGCCAAATATCAACAGGACAACGACTGAAATTTCTTTTGAGAGCCAGATTTTTTAAACTTAAACTTCTTCTAACGCCACTTCTTCAAAATAGACTCGCCCAGGCCGTGGTATTTTGTGGAAGAGCCACACTCAAGGGGCCAAAGAGCCGCATGTGGCTCGCGAGCCGCAGTTTGCCAACCACGGGCCTAGAGGAAGTGACACTGTGCAGCAGCTTCCACCGCCCAATGCGGCCAGGGCGTCCTGGCCTGGGCCCAGTACCAACCAGGGACCGAACCTGCACCCCGGGTACGTGCCCTGACCAGGAATCGAACCTGCCACCTTTTGTCTTACAGAACACGCTCCAACCAACACAAGACCCCTCAGGAGTTCTGGCCACTGACTAACTGCCCCCTCCCCAGTCAGGACCTCTTGGTAAGACTGTAACTAGTGATGTTTGTACAACCAAAGACTATTTTGTGGTTTCAGGAAAATAAAATTGATTAAGACTGTGTTTAGAAAAAAAAAAGAGAGAGAGCCAGCCTCAAACATGCCAACAATGACCACACCCTGGAGTAGGTGGCACATGAGAATGAAAAAAGCTGGGTCCCAGGATGAACAAGTGGAGCAGAGCTACCTCCTCATCCTGGAGAAATAAATTGCTTGTTGTGTCACTGTCTCTTGGGGTGTCTTTGTTATAGCAGCACAGCCTGTACCCTGTGTGGGAGGAAAGAAAAGATAGTGTGGAGGCTTCTAGTATAATTCCTGCCTTGATCAGAAGTGGCTAAGGAACTAGGAAAGGCTGAGACAAGCCTCTCTCTTGAATGATGACAACTGAGTGAGGCCAGGGCTGGCAGGTAGCAAGGTAAGCTCTTCTGCAGCCTTGTCTCAGGAGAGATAGCGAAAGCCCCTTGAAAACGAAACTTCTACCTGGTTGTGGGAGCCGAGTTCATCCAAAGCAGGACAGCAGCTAGTGATCACCTGAAGGTCTTCCTTGCGCTCTGCCCTGCAAAGCCATGTCCATTGTCATTTTCAAAAGTTGACTCTAGAACAAGGTTCCAGTAAAGACTTCATTGATCAACTCCACTTTTTTTTTGTTAATCCTCACCAAGGCTATTTTTCCATTAATTTTAGAGAGAGTGGAAGGGAGGGGAAGAGACAGAGAGAGAAATGCATGCTTTTCATACTAATCCAGCTGGGGCTGGGGATGGAGCCTGCAACTGAGGTATGTGCTCGTGACAGAATCGAACTTGTGACCCTTCAGTCCTTGGGCCAATGCTCTAACCACTGAGCAATCAGCTAGGGCAGGGAAAAGTTCTTTTTAATCCCCCTCTATTTCCTGAAGAGGATAGGTCCTCTCATTGAAAGACTGTCTGTTTTGCTAAACACAGTAATTTGTCAGGGATGCAAGTTTGGAAGTAGAAACCGAGATAAAATGCATTCCTCTGAATAATGAAGGGTTGAGGAATTTGCATGGGGCTCTGGGAAGGGGGAGTGAAGAGTAGCAAGGCTGGAGACTCAGGCGTGGGGTGGAAAAGATCAGCATTGGCAGAATGAGAGAGAGAGAGAGAGAGAGAGAGAGAGAGAGAGAGAGAGAGAGGAATTGGGAAAAAGAACCATGTTGTAGGGGGAATTTCCAAGTGAATTGCTGCAATCTACATGATGTAAATCATGTCACCCCTTCTGCAAATTCTGCTTGTTCACTAAGACCCTGGTATGAGAAGATATAAGGTGTATGAATTTGAATCATGCAGGGGTAAAAGCTGAATTACACATAGCATAACAAACAAACAAACAAACACCTGAGCAAGGAAAATGAGAGTTGGTACCAGTGATTAACAATTCTAAAATTTCAAATACTTTTCATTTAAAAAATATATATTTTTATTGATTTCAGAGAGAAAGGGAGAGGGAGTGAGAGATAGGAACATCAACAAAGAGAGAGAATCATCGATTGGCTGCCTCCTGCACGCCCTCCACTGGGGATAGAGCCTGCAACCCGGGCATGTGCCCTTGACTGGAATCGAACCAGGGACCCTTCAGTCCGCAGGCCAATACTCTATCCAGTAAGTCAAACTGGTTAGGGCTCAAATACTTTTCATGAGTCATTAATTGTATAATTTAAAAAATGTATATTGGCTTGTCATAATCTGAAAGCTACCATTCACCCAATTATTGAGTACCCATTATTGGTATAATAATTGCTAGCAGTTATTAATTGCTTATGAGGATTCAAAATGGAGAGATTTCTACTAGTTGACAATAGGGAAGGCAACATGGAAGAAGTTATATTTGAGTTGGGTCTTTTTAAAATATATATACATATTTTTATTGATTTCAGAGAGGAAGGGAGAGAGAGAGAGAGAGAGAGAGAGAGAGAGAGAGAGAGAGAGAGAGATGGAAACATCAATGATGAGAGAGAATCATTGATCGGCTGCCTCCTGCATGCTCCCTACTGGGGAATCGAGCCCGCAACCCCAGGCCTGTGTCCTTGATGGAATTGAACCCGGGACCCTTCGGTCCACAGGCCGATGCTCTATCCACTGAGCCAAACTGGCTAGGACTGGGTCCTTTATTTTTTACAAACCTTGAGTTGGGTCTTGATGAGTGTATTGAAATTGGTCATGCAAGGCTTTTCAGAGGAAGGGAAAAGCATGGACAATCTGATTAAAGCCAAAGTCTCCTTCCCTCTCCCCCCCAATAAATATTTATCATATCTACTATGTGCCAGGCTAAGTCCCAGGGATTATGAAGATGAATTTGGCTTCATAGGCTTTTGTTAATATATCTGTAATTTTCCCATTTATTCTGTTACTGGTTTGCCACATCTATCAGGTCTTTCTTGGCCACGTTTCTGCATGGCCAGTTTTTCTGTCTTGAATCTATGTGTGTGTGATTCTTATTTTGCTTCTTAAATGTACTACTTTCCATTTATTCTAATGCATTTAAACCTGCTATTGATGACCATTTCTCTAATTTATTGAGGCCAATTGAATTTTGATCTTCTATATACTCAGCATATCCATTTGCTTGGGGTCATATGTAATTTTATGAAGACTTTCCCTTTCTTTCCACTGTCCAAATCCACATCTCAATACCCTTTTGTGCCAAAATATAGTGAAGGTTGGAAGTAAGACAAGAAATATATAGCCCTAGAATCCCGGGTTACAAAAACCTAGTGTATCTGTAATTGACCCGTTTTGTCAACTGAAATGGCAATGATGTCTTTTAAATGACACTTAGAATGTTTATCAGCAGACACCTGAGTACTCACCACATGTAAAACAGTGATGCACAATGCATTGGCCCTGTTCTTGAGAGCCTTTCAGTCTACATGAGGAGGCAAATAGATCATGCACATGCATTTGTTTGGCAGGGCACTCTTATACTCCTCTTCCTAACGAATTAAGAGAGAACAAAAGCGAGGATGTAGGAGCATAGGAAGAAGTTCCCTTCTCCTCTCCCTGCCCTCTTTTTTTTATTTAATATATTTTTATTGATTTCAGAGGGGGAGGGAGAGGGAGAGAGAGGTAGAAACATCAATGATGATAGAATCATCAATCATCCACCTCCTGCACGCCCCCTAATGGCAGTCAAGCCCACAACCCGTGCATGTGCCCTTGACAGGAATTGAACCCAGGACCCTTCAGTCCACAGGTCTGATGCTCTATCCACTGAGCCAAAGGTCGACGCTCTATCCACAGGTCGACGCTCTATCCACTGAGCCAAACCGGCTAGGGCATCTTCCTGCCCGCTTACTAGCTACCTTCAAAAGGAAAAAGGAGTTGTTAACCTGACTGGCCAGAACCCAGGGCACTCATTAGTCCATATTTAACCAGTGTTTGGGGTCAGCAGTGATGGAAAGTTCACATGGCCAAGTGTGCCGCTTTTGCTCCAGATTGCCTGCTGAGAAGGCTCAGCCCAGTCTCCATTCAGGATACACTTAGACGAGGAAAGCTGGTCTTCGTTGCCCACCTGATCATCTTCTCTTTCTGCAGGCATGCCTATGCCTGCTAGTTCCAAAATTTAGAGGGGGTGGCGGGCGGGAATAAAGAAGCTTCACTTCAGACTTAGACCTAAGTCATGTGATTCAACTCAGTCTTTTGGAAGAGATCTGTTCTAGAAGTTATTGGGTGCTAGCTCAGCTACAAATAAAATGATCCTTTAGTTTCTATTCCAATTTCTTCCTTGTGCATTGTTCCCTTGAGAACCCCAGGGAGAGGACAAGTGATTAGCAGAGCAGGTTTGGTCCTCAATTTGTGGCAGACTATATTGTTGGTCATAAAGTTTCACAACATTTTGCGGCCCTTCCTGGGGAAGGATTATACTTCCCTACTCCACTTGGACTTGGCCAGGTGGCCTTGCTCTGACCAAGAATATGTGAGCAGATCTAACATGCATAGGTTCCAGGCAGAAGTATTAAGAGCCATCCGGAGTAAGACTCACCATGATTGCTATTTCTCTTCCACGAAACCAACATTGTTCCAGATAAAGGTTGCTCTATCAGCTTGGATGCCAGCATAAAGACGACCTAGAATACAGCCAAGCTGACCTGCAATGAACATATATGGTATTTCGAGAAATAAAACTTTGTTGTTATAAACCTCTGGAATCACTTGTTCCCACAGCCTAACCTAGCTTATTCTGATACATTTACTTTATTACCATCTGTATCAAACTGATTATTTGCCTTCCCAACAACTATTCTCTCTTCATTCCTCCTAAGAGAACCCCAATTTTTCCCAGGTATTCACCTGGCTCTTCATGTGCTTGGGGGAGGGGATTCTAATTCCCAGTCACAGGGAGTAGAACCAGAATTAATTTGAGCCATTCATGATGGTTTCTAACTCCTTGCTGGTGACTGATTTACATGTGGGAACGTGTGGGAAGTCTGCTTGAGGACTTCTGAGACAGGTTTCCCTTGCTAATAAAATGAGACACATGGGTAGAAACAGTTTCTGTTCCTCAGCTGGACATTGTGTGTATGTATATGTCAGCTAGAATTGTGGCAGCCCTTTTTAACTATGGGAACACTGGCCTAAGGATGTCAGAGCAAAAAGATGGAAAGGATCTGGGTCCCTGATGTTACTGAGATGTTGAATGAACTAACTCTAGGGTTGTCCTGCCCTTAGATTTCCTGTTACTTGATATTATACATTTTCCTATTGTTTAAGACAGCTGAATCTGGAATGGAGGGGGAAAGAATGAGTTGAGCTTTAGAGACATTGAGGTGATGGCTGGACAGCATCCTCTTATATTGCTGAAGCTCATGGGATGTCAGGGTGAAATCTGAATTTGGAGGTCATCTATTGAGAAATAGTACACAAAGTAACACTCTCAAAGTAATACTATAATCCTATGCCTGGGATAATACCTCTGTTCTTGAGGAATTTTAACAATATAACAATACATTATCCTATCAAATGGAGCCATTTCCTAACTGGATATGCCACTGTCTCACCTCCTCACTTATTACCCATCCTAGAAAAGGGAGATCAGAGATGATGAGCAACCTCCTAGAGAGGGAGAGCAAAGACAGCGAGGAAGTGAGGAACACATCTGGATCCTCAGGTCCTGATCTCCTCAAGTCTGGGTTTCAGGGCTCTTGGTAGCCATCTGCATATGGCAAACATTCTAGTCTGCGTACATGACTATGAAAACGGGTCATAAGCCACTACTAAATTTATTAACTCTAATATACAAATGATTGTTCCAGGAAACTATGGTTCTGATCATCTTATAGACATCCTATGTATGACACTGCAGAAGCTCAGTAGGAAGCACCTGGATCAATGGGACATCTAGTGTCCAAGTTGATCTGTGGATTAGAAGAGAGTTTTGAAAGTTACTAATCCGTAGGGCACTAGGTTACTGTTACTTTAAAAAAAAAAATCATACATGGGTGTGTGGGGGGGTGAATTTTGTAACATAAAAGAATTTACTTAAACTTGCTTGAACAATAATTAAAATTGTTTAGACAGAACTTTTCCAAAGGCACAGTTAGAGGTTAAATGAATGCACCTACATAACATTTACTTTATAGTGAAGCCTGTATCTTACTTGAGACATCTTTCCCCATTTCTAAGCTGTCATTGCTGGGCCTGCCTTGAAATCACTCTTGCTTCCATAAGCCAAAACAACAACAACATATATTTTAATAAGCTGGAAGAGCAAATGCAATCTCCAAAGATGGCTAACTTCAGTCTAGCCGTTATTTAGAAAGAAAAATCTGGCTTCAAACATTGCTGTTTGCGGACAGAATTTGCAATTGGCTGGGACCAAGGATGGTGTTTAAAGATGACTCCGTTGTATGAACTGAGGGGCCAGGCCAGCCAGAGGTCTATTTCACTAAAAAAGGAGTCACAGATCCTTTTTCATCACGTTGAGGTTCTACAGCCCCAGAACTGCAAACTAGGAGGGGGTGTCCATTGTAAGAACATCCGAGACCCTGAGAAATGTGCCTTCAAACTATCTAAACGGGAGACGGCTAAAACCCAACTCCCCATCAACCCCTACCTCCTGCTCCAGGCCAGTTTTTGGGCAGAGAATTCCAAGGCGAGGGTCCAACTGGGGGCCTAGCCAGGTGACCTTCGCCAGGCTCCTGAGGCCCTGCCCAGGCTCTGTAAGGGGCCACCGGTCACCGCAGCCCCTAGACCCCCCCCCCCCCCCCCCCCCACACACACACCCATCCCCCTCACTACCACCACCAAGCTCGCGATCGCCTTCGGGACACATCCCGCTGCGCATCATTACAATAGTCCATCAGCTGGGCCGCCCCCTCCAGGCCACCCGGCCGCCGCCCCGGCCCCTCCCGCTCCAACCGCCCCACCCCGACCGGCAGCGCCACGCCCACTGGGGTCCAGGGCGGGATGCCCTCTCTCAGCTTCACGGTCGCCCGCCCACGGCTCCCCGGCTCCCGGGGCCCCGAACCCCGCCAGCATCCCGCCTCCCGGCCGCCGCAGGCTGCCGGCCCCGCTACCCCTCCCCCGGCAGCCGCAGGCCGCCTCTGCAGCTGGCCGCGCGGCCGGCCCGCGCCCGCCGCCGCGCGCTGATTGGCTGCCCGGGGCCGGCGGCGGCGCTCAGTGGCCGGCAGATTCGCTGGGTCAGGGCTGCAGAGGCGCCTGGCGCACCGGCGGGAGCGGAGCCGGGCGCGCGATCGCCTGCCAGCCCCGAGCGAGCGTCCGGGGAGCCCCGGGGTCCGCGCCGCGCCGGCGCCGCCGTCCTGGCCGCCATGTGCTCCCAGCTCTGGTTCCTGACGGACCGGCGCATCTGCGAAGACTACCCGCAGGTGCAGATCCTGCGCGCCCTCCAGCAGCGCTGCTCCGAGCAGGGCGTGCGCTTCAGGGCGGTGTTCATGGACCAGATCGCCGTCACCGTCATCGGCGGCCACCTCGGTGAGTGCGGCGGGCCCCGGGAGAGCGGGGCGCGGGCGCGCAGGGGTCCTGAGAGCCGGCCCGTGGGAGCGCGCCCCCGGCCGGGCCTCCCCCAGGCAAGTCTCCTTCGGGTCCCCGAAACCGGCCGCTGTCCCCTGCTAGACCTCTTGGGGTTGGATCTGGCTCCTAACCTTGAAAGCTTCTTTTGACCACCACCATCGGCCCTGAGGCCAAGATTTGAGGGCGGGAGTGAATTTCCTTAGGGTACTTTGTTTTAGTTGGAACTCGAATTTACCCGAAGCCGTTTGGAGGAAAAGCAAGCTGCCAATCCCAAATTCTGCTTGCATCGATATCCTGTCAGTTTAGATTTATAGAAACCCACGTTAAATTTACAATATTGCCATTAACACGAGCGTTTTAAAAGTTTTCCAAGAGTGTGTAAGCGTCAATAACGCACTACGTGGAATATCATCCCCAAAGTAGGAACCTACGTATGGGGAGAAATCTCAGAAAGATTGGAGTCACCTCTTGAATGTAAAGTGGGAGAGTAGATCTTTGATGGGTTGTCTTTAAATTCATCCTCTCCCCTAAAAAATAAAAATAAAAAAAATGTTGAATTCTGATTCCAGAAAAGCCAAGATTCCAGGTACAGACCATTCTGGTCTCACAGGTTTCTCCACTGCTGTGTCCAAGAGATTTCTCTGGTAAGGCATAGTTATCATCTGTGGCCCTGACCACAAAAGGTTAATAATGTTTTTAGGTATTTTTAATTATTCTTAATGCAAGCAGTCTGACTTAGGAATCTATGGATTAGGAACTTTCGCCCTGGGTTGCAGCCACTTCAGGGGGGGTGTAGGACTCAAAGGGATTTTGGCCCTATTTGAGGGTGCTTCCTGGGATACCTTTCATATTATTTCAACCACACTTGCTTAAATAAGCTCATAATTTGTTACTTCTCTTTGGTGGGGGAAAGGGATTCCAAATTCTGAACTGGCTACTTACAAATGATATTTTGAATATGACCTGTTTCTTAGTGGAATGTGTCTGTTCTAGATGTTTCATTCAAAACTGTATCTAAATCCTTGATAAGTAGTATCAGATTGTATAGCCTATTGGAGAAATATACTACAAACGTTAGATGTCTCACATTTAGTCTAAAACAGTGTCTGTCAACCATAAAGAGTACCATCTCTCTCTCCCTCCTTGACTTGATAAAGCTCCCAGTTAATGTAGAACTAAATTACAGGGAATCTGCAGACCTGGATTTTTATTACAGTTTTGCTGCTAACAAGTATCCTGGCTTTGCCTTGACCAAGACACTTTATGTGTTTGAATCTCAGGTTTCTAGTTTATAAAATTAAGGGCTAAGATTCCCCCAGCTCTGAAATTCTGTGTCAGTACCATACTTAAGTGGGATAATCTGTTATTTTTACTGATCTAGACCCAGGGTTGCTTCGTTTGCTCTTCATTTTATTTATTTACAACTTGTAATGATGCCTTTTTTAGATACTGTAACCAGAATTCCACATGTTCCTGTGATAGACCCATCAAACATGCTGTGAAAGAGTGGGGGAATGTTCTCTGTTTTATATCTAAACCCCCATTTTAAAGAATCAGCCCTAAAAAAAAAAAGAGAAAATTAAATTCTAGAGCTGCAGAAGGCATTTAAACCCTTTTGTTTACTAAACAAAATTTTACTGAAGTCATGTGTCTCTCAATCAATTAATGAACCAGGAGTTATTACTTTTTAAAGTACAACAAAATCTATATGGTTATTTGCCTGGTCAGTGGAGAAATTGAAAACAGGTATTTTTGATGCATTTAAAAAAATTTGTTTTTGCTAGTTCAGATAGCCACACACGTTTCACAACACATAAAGCAAACTTACTAGATCGTTGTTTCTGCCATCTAGACCATCAAAAGATTTATTTGTTGGGTGGGTTAATTAAAGCACAAGAAAGTGAGCTCCCTGAGAAGAGAGAGCTCATTTGTTTTGTTCAATGCTGTAATAGTGACTAGAATAGTGCCTTGTACACAATAGGCACTCAAACATTTTGAATAACTAAAGATTATGGGCTCTATTTCCCAGTTTCTTCTGTATTTAAACTATAGAAAACTCTTGGCAATTTGCTAAGCTAAAATATCCTTCTGGAAAAAAACCTCTAGAATGTACTGTCTCTGAAATATAGAAACAGATAGTCATAATGATATGGATGCTGTTGCCCATTTGAGAATTACAGAATGTGAGAGCTGGTAAGGACTTTGAGATCATCCCTTCAGTTTACAAATGAAGAACCTGATGCTCAAAGACATGACATGAGTTGTTCAGTGTCATCTCGCTAGTTAGCAGCAAACCCACAGTTAAAAACTTGATGTCCTCATTCCAAGCCCCGTGATGTGGGATAAGTATGCTTTGGGACATCTGCACCCTATAGTACTTTTCTCAGTAGATGTGGAAGTGAACCAAATTGAATTAAATTGAAACTGGATAGTGACTTTGCAAAGTAATTTCATAGTTGAGGACGTTAAGGTGCCATCTTTACAAAGTCTTCACACCTTCATCCTCTCTATTCCTTCTTGAGAACATTTCCCCAGGGTGAAAGAGTGGATGGAGTCCGTGCCTCCGGCAGTTGCTTAAATCCTCTCCTGAGCTTCCATCGGTGGAGGCTCAAGTCCAGAGAAAGAATTTCAGGTTGTATCTGGAAATTGGATTCAGACAAGAGATGGAAAGTTTTGGATTTAAAGACTATAGTTATTTTTAAGCTAATACAAGTAAACTGAAAATGCTATGCAAATGCAAGGTTTTATGATTGTTTATTTTTAACCCAGTGATCTACACTCCCCAGCACAGATTTGGGTGGGGAGACGACTGGAAAAAGTGGAATGACCTTCAGGTGACTGAAGCAATCCCATAGAAAACACCTGCCCTTCACCTTTCTGCTGGATATAGCATCATGAGAATCACATCCATCTTCATTTCCTTCTTAGAAACCTCAAGTTCTTCATTCATTCATTCATTCAACTAATATTTATTAATTATCTTCACCCCGGAAATGAGATGGTGGTGAATGTGGCACCAAAATGCGCATAGCAATAGCCAACGCAAAATGTACATAGTGTTTATTGTGTGCCAGGCACAGCTGTAGGTTCTTTTTACATATTAACTCTTATAAACATCAATAAGGGTATCTAGGTTGGCAGTAAGGACTGATACTCAGTAATTCTGGTCTCAGCAGAACCAGAATTTCTGTTTCCTCTTGTCCATTCCACACCTGCCCCCACCTCCTGCCACCATCAGCCCACACTGACTTCATCCCACCCCTTGCACTGAAATTTGCTGTGCCTGCGATGCCCATCTAGTCCAGGTCCCTCCCACATGGTAAACTTTTATTCTTCCTTCATATCCAGCTCAAGCCACCCATCTCTATAAAGTCTTTCTTGAACTTCCTAGCCTGCCCCAAGCAGTTTTTCTTTTCCATCTGCTGCCAAATCACATTGCACATACCTTTTAATATAGCATTCATCATATTTTATTATAACATCTATTTATAAAGTTTATGTTCCCTTTCCCACTAAATGATTGGGGATTCCTCATATGTATGCTCTATAATGGTCCACAGTAGGCCTTCAGTTAATGTTTGTTGGATGACTGAGTGAGGTGCCTTTTATTTATTTTTAAAAATATATATTTTATTGATTTTTAAAGAGAGGAAGGGAGAGGGCTAGAGAGTTAGAAACATCGATCAGCTGCCTCCTGCACACCCTCTACATGGGATGTGCCCGCAACCAAGGTACATGCCCTTGACTGGAATCGAACCTGGGACCCTTCAGTCCGCAAGCTGACGCTCTATCCACAGAGCCAAACCGGTTAGGGCATGAGTGAGGTGCCTTTTAAAGGCTAATTTAAAGTATATGAGACTTTTACTGTAATTAGCCTTTGTGTTTGGGAGATCATGAGTGGATGTGTAAATTTTTGTAAGTGTTTTTATGATGAGCCATTATATGAGGACAGAGTCATTAGTGCAAATTAAGGTCTTTGACCACCCACAGGTTTTTACGATTAACTGTCCCAAAAAACAAGTATAGCCACAAACTCAGGGACAGATACCAAGACAGAAAAAAAGAAGCTTGACCTGAAATCAGGGTGTGTTATAATTTGTCTCTTAGGAGCAGAATGATTCAGCATTCCTTCCCTTACCTTCAGAGCTAAAACCTCATGGCCATATGGCAATTTCTAGGTCAGGTTCTTTAAATTAAGGTGCTCAGAGATACTTTTACTTGGTTCTTTGTTTTAATCAGGTAAATAAGATTTAAAAGGTTTGGGTCAGGGGGAATCCTAACTAAATGTATATGAGGAAATAGTCTTATTGCAGCCTTCCAAAAGACAACAGAGGCCTCACGGAGAAATGATGGACTCCCATTATTGCACAAGAAGACACTAGCAGTAAAGGGTACCATGCTAACCTTTGTGCACAGAGGGGAGCTTTAACCTCGGTCCTTGCTGAAGGCCTGTGCCTGACCCCCTGAATCCAAATAAACTTCAGTACAGCTCTAGTGGGAAGGTCAGGCAGTGGGTGGAAGCACCTACCATATAATGGTTCCAAACTGACGTGAGCACTGAATGGATATGCTTTACCCCATGGGTCCACATTTATATCTGTGGGCTCACCTCAAGGACTGAAGGGAGGTTGGATGTGTATTTTATGTTTATGTTTCTAACAGTTCTTACGGACGCTTCATGAACTTCGTTGGGAAGAGCTCTAGAACCACAGATTGGGATCCTTAGTGGATCTCAAAGCCCTACTTATAGATTTTTGGACCACCTGTTGTTGCTACCATAACACTTCCACCAAATTTTTTAGGCTTGCCTGGTGGTCGGGGGACAGCCATCATCAGAGAGGTCCATGTCATCCCCATCTGTCCACATGTCCTTGTCACTCCCCTTACCAGCAGAGAGTCCACTGACATCCAGGGCCGGCAGTGCTGGCTTCGCCTCACTTCAGACTCTCCCCGGCCACCTTACTCACTTCCCTGAGATATGTCACCTTATGAGGGTTTTATATTGTTTTAACAAAAGCATATCACACATCTGAAATTCTGAATCTCTTTCTATGTGATCCTTCACTACTAAAAAGTAACTCAAGGACTCCACTATGAAAAAGTGTTAAATTTAAGTTAGGTTGCATTGAGGATCTAACAGGAATAATGGTTCTTTATTCCTGTAACTCTGTTAATAGTTTAATATCTTTTTTGTGTCTTAATCTTCACAACAAAAGTATTCATTTATTTATTTTACTAAACAAATATTAACTGAGTGCTTACTGTGTGCCAGGCACTGTGCTAGGAACTGGAGATATGGTGGAGAGTAAGAATAGACATAGTCTCCACCCTCATGATGATTTCAGTCATTCATTTGGTCAACAGATATCTGTTGGCTGCCTACTATGTGTAGGATATTGTTCTGGGCACCAGAACAAAAGAGGCAGAAATCCTTCCCTCGAGGAGATTACATTCTAGATGGGGGAGAGAGAATACAAACAAGTTAAGTTAAATGTATAGTTTGTTGGTTAAAAGAGCTAAGGAGGGAAAAAGTGGGGAAGGGGATTGCAATTTTAGATAGGTTGGCTGGGGCGGTCCTCGCCCAGAAGATGCTGTTCAAGTACAGAACTGAAGGAGGTGAGGAAGGAAGCCATTTTGGTATCTGGGAGTAATTCAGGCAAGAGGGAATAGTGAGACCAGTGTGGCTGGAGCCAAGCGAGCCAGGGGGCAAGCATTAAGGAGAGGAAGTTGGAAGGGTGGGAATGTAGAGAGAGCAGATATGTAGGCCTGTAGGTCATGGAAGGACTTTGACTTTTACTCTGGATGAGCTGGGAATCACTGAAGGGTTTTGAGCAGAGAAGTGACATGACCTGACGTATGTGCACAGGGTCATTCCGGACATGGTGCTGAGAATAGACGGATGGCAACGAGGGCGGAAGTAGAGACATCACTTGGGAAGTGTTTAGGTGAGAGAGAATGATTGTTGAGCTAGAATGACTTCAGGGGAGGAGGTGAGAAGGGACTGGATTTCAGATATAATTTGAAGACAGAGTTGTCAGGATTTGCCCACTGGATCAGATGTTGGGTGTACAGGACAGACTAGTCAAAGAGGACTCCAAAATGTTCAGGCTGAGGAGCTAGAAGAATAAAGTTCGCCATTTCCTCGTGAGGACAGGATGTGAGAGGACTAGGTGTGGGCAGGTGGTGTGGAGCAGGATGCAGTCTGTGGTGCCACTGCATGTTTTACTTTACTTGTTTGTATTCTGCCCCCCCCCCCCCCCCCCCCCATCCAAGTGGCAATGTCAGGTAGGCAGTTCATCATACTGATTGAGATTCAGGGGAAAGGAAGTGACTGTGGAGGTCCAAGGTCTGAACTCTGGGGCATTGCAATGCTTGTGATCATGTTGAGAAGGAAGAACTAGCAAAAAGTCCTGAGGAAAGGAAATAAAGGAGCGAGTGTGGTATCCTGGAAGCCACGTAGAGAAGGTGTTTCAAGAAGAAGATGTGATCAGACCGTGTCAAATGTTGCTGGTAGACCAAGTAAAATGAGGAATGAGAACTGACCATTGGATTTAGCATTAGTGACCCTGATAAGAAGTAGTTTTAATGAAGTGATGGAAACAGTGAATATACCACTGTCTTAGGAGTTTGGTTATAAAGGGAAGGTGAAAAATGGGTTGATAGATTGCTATGGACTAGAGTGTGGCCCCTCTCAAACTCAGATATTGAAGCTCCAACCCCCAATGTGATGATATTTGGAGATGGGTCCTTTGGGAGGAAATTAGGTTTAGATGAGGCCATGAGGGTATTTTCATGATGGGCTTAGTGCCCTTATAGGAAGAAACCTGAGAGCTTGTCCTCTCCCTGCCATGTGAGGATACAGCAAGAAGGCAACTGTCTTCTCTGCAAACCAGGAAGAGGGCTCTCACCAGAACTCAACCCTGCTGACATCCTGATATCAGACTTCCAGTCTTCAGGGCTGTGAGAAATAAATGTCTGTTGTTTAAGCCACCCAGTCTGTGGTACTTGGTTATAGCAGCTTGAAATGACTAAGACTTTGCTCAAAGGGGAGATGGGTTTGAGAGGCGTTTCTTAAAGAAGGGAGAAATAACAGCATGCTATATGATGGTGTGAGTAATTCAGTAGAGGGAGAAACTGGCAAGTAGGAGAGAGGTGAATTGCCAGAAAAGTGTCTTAACTGGGCGAGAGAGGTTGGGACCTGTTGTATGTTTCAAGGAATTGGTCTAAGCTAGGAGCAAGGATACTTCAGCCATCAAAATAAGAGAGAAGGTAACCTATGTGGCATAGGCACAGGTATGCAAGTAGATGTGATAGTGGGAGATTTTAGAGAAGTTCTTTTCTGATTGCCTTGAGTTTTCTCATCGAAATAGGAAGAGTGAGAATGAGAAGGAGGGAGGAAGTAGTGAAGGTTTGAGGCAAGAAAATAAATTGTGAAATAGTTGTGTAGGGTTGTGGGAGAGTGAATGGACTCGGGGCTATAATACTTATTGCACAGCAATAAGGATGCCCTTGAGACCAGTCAGCCGGTTTGGGCGTTTTTAATCCAGATTGGTTTCATTGCACAGGACGGCAGAGAGTAGGCAGAGAGTTGGAGCAGTCTAGCCAGGGTTGTGATTTAGCCAAACAAGAAACAGGTACAAGGACTTGAGGGTTTAAGTGATAGTTCTTGTCTATGGAATTTAAATAGAGTAAAAGAGAAAGAGGGTAGGAAGTGGGTGAGGGACAGTGAAAAGATGAGGGATCCAGGCATAGTAGTTCCTGATGGGATCTAAGTGTGGCTGGAGTTGGGAGAAGCTGGAAAGATAGGAGACAGTGGTTGGAAATTGGAATTATGACGAATGCATAAAGTCTAAACTGTAGCTGGAAGGGGTGGCTGAGGTGGGGTAGTGGACAAGACTCTTGGAGAAAAGGAGGTCAAGTCGAGTCCAGGCCTGGGCATTGGAAGAATTCTCCATATGGACACTGAAATCGCCAATATATGTGAACGTATGGGAGAATCAGTGAGTCAGGAGCTAAAGCTTCCAGGACAGAGAGGAGTAACTGGGGTCCTTAGCGAACTTGGACAAGTTGGATGCTGTGCAGTCTGATGAGAGTCAGGCTGGGTGTTTTAGGAGGGAGAAGAGGATGTACTGGAAGCCACAATGAGGAGCAAGGAGCACATCTGTCCTGCCTCTTGCCCCAGTAACCCCAGGTGTGAGAGAGAGAAAACAGCCACAGCTTGGTGGAGCTGCTGGGTAAGAGTGTTACTGGGGAGAGCTGGGGTTCAGTGGGACCCAGAAAAAGAAGGCGAAGGGAACACACACTGAAAAGTTTAAAGGTAAAGGATTTCCTGCCCTTTGAGGGGCACAGTGGAGATAGGACGGAGTGGGAGGTGGGAGTAGAAAAGGCAAGTCAGAGCCAGGTGGAGCTTAGAGTTCAGGGAAATGACGTAGCCTTGGAGACGGGAGTCTTGGGTGACTGACATGGAAGGGATGAAATTTGTCTCATGGTTGCAAGAAAGATCCAGATGGTGAGGTGGGGAAGGGCTGAGGGATTGGCCTGAAAGGGGGAGGTTTCCAAGCTCTGGGACCCTTCCATTTTGTAGAAGAGAAAACAGACCCAGAGATTTTTATGTCTTGCCAAGCCATTAAATGACAGCAAGGAATTCCATCAAGCCTCTGACTTGGAGGCCACTCTGCCATAATTTGTCTTTCATCTCATGTTGTCTCCACTTCTTGAAGTGCTTCAAAAATAGGTTAGCCCTGAGATATCAGATATCCCGAACTCAGTGCTTGTGAGATGCCGCGCTGTTCCTATCGATTTGTTTCGGAGAGGTAGACATTACACATTTATTAGTTTTACACATTTCTTCTGAGCCCAGAGGCACCCTGAGTCAACATCTCCCTTCTGAAACCTGCCTTGATTCTCCCTCAGAGGCGGTCACCCACCTGCTCCCTCCAGCACTTCTCACATTGTGCTGTAAAAGGTCGCCTCCTCGCCCCACCCCTGCCCAAACCAGACTGATAATTTTTCTTAATACCCAGGTGCTCTGAGGAGGGCATCCATGGCATTAATCACAGCCGTGTGCTGTCTTTCTTAAATTCCAGGGAATGGTGTTTGTTTCATTCACACATCTCACCCCCCATTCCCGGCCCTTAAGGTGGTGCCTGTTCCTTAGCTGTCAGTGCCCCCTCCCCATTTGATAGGGCCCCACTTCTAACCAGCAGCACCTGAGTCTGTCTGAGAGCTTTCTCCTGTCACAGGAGCGTGGCCATTTAGCCCATACAGGCATGGCAAGCCAGAAGGGCCAGGGATTTAATACCATGCCCCTGGAGTAGCTCTCCACCAAAGACTGAGTTGGTGTATTAAAGATTATACCTCGCCAGTTCCCTTGCCCCTTGAGTGGGATAACTGAGGTGTGTGTACTGAACCATTTCTTATTTTTGCACGGCAGGATTAAGCCCCAGTGGCCAAGGTGGTCGCTCAGTTGATTACACACCCTTATTGCCTCATTCTCGTCTCTATTCACTAAAAGTGTTTCCTGACATTGATCACTGTCGTAATAAACCTCATCCACTTAAGTCCTCCTCTCTGGGGAAACCCAAACTAACACTGGGCTTGGCCCAAAGTAGGTGCTAAGTAAATATTGGCTAAATGAATGCATGAAACAATAAATGTGTATTGAGTGAATGGGTGAATGAACATCCTATATAATAGAGAGCTAATATGCAAATGGTCTTCACATCCTCACACTGTCACACCTAATGGCTCAGACACTCAGCAGTGGGGAGAGAGGAATGGGGACCAGCCAGGCTGTGGCCCAGGAGAGGGACAAGCCACCTGCCCCGCGGTCCCAGGTACCTGCGGCTGCGGCTCAGGCAAAGCCAACCACCTACAGTCCCCTGCGGCTGTGGCTGGCCCGGGAAAAGCTGGCCCGGGTCCTGGGTGCCTGCAGCCAGCCAGAGGGAGGGAAGCCCAAGTCCCAGGTGCCTGTGACCGGCTGGAGGAGGGAATCCTGGGTCCCGGGTGTGGGATGAGGTAGAGGCAATTAGGGGTAATCAGGCCAGCAGGGGAGCAGTTAGGGGCGATCAGGCCAGTAGGGGAGCAGTTAGGGGCAATCAGGCAGGCAGGTAGAGTTGGTTAGGGAAGATCAGGAAGGCAGAGGTGGTTAGGGGCAATCAGGCAGGCAGGCAAGTGGTTAGGAGCCAGCAGTCCTGGATTGTGAGAGGCAGTCGGACATCCCCCGAGGGGTCCCAGATTGGGACCCTAGCAGGCTGGGCTAAGGGACACCTCCTCTGTGCACGAATTTCATGCACCAGGCCTCTAGTTTGTGTATAATTTGTTTGTGCACGAATTTCATGCACACATGAAATTTCATGCACACACCTCTAGTTTGTGCATGCACACACCTCCGTGTATTTCCTGACCATTTGCACCAACTTGATTTTCATGCACACACCTCTAGTTTGTGCATGCACACACCAAGTATATTTCCTGACCATTTGCACCAACTTGAGTACTTTTCTTTCTTCTGTCAATTTTGAGTCTGCTATACAGGGCTTGCTCCCCCCCACACTTAGATCTCATCAGGAGCTACCGTGCCTGGATCTCTCATCTTTTCCTCTAGTGTGTGCATGCACACACCTTTGCACACATGAAATTTCATGCACACACCTCCGTGCACGAATTTCATGCACACACCTCTAGTTTGTGCACGAATTTCATGCACCAGGCCTCTAGTTTGGGTATAATTCTTTCTCCATAAGGAGACTATATGCTCCTGGTAGGCAGAGACCACCTGGTTCATCTTTGTTTGCTTGCTTCATAGGTGCTGACTCATTCCAACAGTTCAGTAAAGGTTGCTTTGAATTAAATGACCTCAAAACAGCAGTTGGTAGAAGGAGAAAGTGGCCACATAATCACCAGGTTTTAATGAGGTGGAGGTGAGATTTCTTTGGGCATTGTAACAAAGAACTTTAAAAGGGCAGGAGGGAGGGACCTGAAAGGGGGAGGTTTCCAAGCGCTGGGACAATGGCATCTACTAGTACTTGTTAAGAAAAAAAATAACTTTTCCTTATGAGAAAATGCTGAGGGTAGAGTAGAAAGAACAGAGGGAGAACATGGAGTGTGCGATGAGCCAGGTCATGTTTCAGGTGACACACCTTCTCATAACACAACATAATGTGAAGCCCTTAATGGGTTATCCACTTACTTTATTTATATTATTGATTCCTTTCTGACAACTTTCAGAGCTTCGCTACCAGCCACTGTTGTTACCTGATCCTGCTAACATATAGTGGTTCTAAAAGCCGCCATAACTGAGGTCCCTGCTTGCTCTCATGCACGGTGTCCTAGTTTCTGGTTTTTGCTGTTGGCTTTGTAGATGAGGGGTTTTTCTCTGGCATACTAGAAACCAGTTTCGTTTTGAAGCTAAGGATGTGTGTGTGTACGCACATAAATTAGTGCTGTGTGTGCACGGGTTGAGAGGGTAGTGACCCATTATGTATCAGTTCCATGTAAAGGCAAAGACTTTTATAATCAGATCTATTGCAGGGGTCCATATATACAAGACATCTCTAATTTAAATGAGATAAGCCAAAACTGGTTTGGCTCAGTGGATAGAGCATCGGTCTGCGGACTGAAAGGTCCCAGGTTCGATTCCTGTCAAGGGCACGTACATTGGTTGCGGGCACATCCCCTGTAGGGGGTGTGCAGGAGGCAGCTGGTCGATGTTTCTCTCTCATCGATGTTTCCAGCTCTCTATCCCTATCCCTTCCTCTCTGTAAAAAATCAATAAAAATATATATATTTTTTAAAAATGAGATAATATATGTGGAAGTTCTTAGCAAAGTACATAAAACACAACAGATGCTCAATAAAAATGCGAGCCAAATTCAGATCTGGATGACTGCACCTTTTATTTATCCCTGCTGCTGCTTCCCTCTGTTGATATGAATGATGAGAGTGGTTTTTAATTTTTAGAGCTCTACGTTCCAATAATGATTTGCTTATTTCTAAAGCTATTTCTCTGTATTATAAAGTGTATTTCTTTGCTGTAGCACATACAAATGCAGAAGTCTAGTTTTGTAGGGTGAACTTAATTTAACTCAATATGTAAATTAGGAAACGGACTCAATTCTTTGGGAAAAGTTATACATTTTTCTATCTTGTTTTTAATAATTAAAATATTTCCAAATATAAACAATGGAGAGTTCAAAAGGAAATCAGAATATAATTACCCTTGAAAGTAGATTATTCTTTCTAGAATTCATATGGAAAAAAATGTTATTGAGGCTAAATAGTGCATCTCAAGCCCAACCTACGAGTCTGGGAGACCCCAAATATCCCAGAAGCAACTCAGCTCCCTTTTCCCTGCCCTGCTGCCTAGGTCTGGGTGATGCCCCAGAGCACGAGGGCACTGCAGCTCATGAAATCCCTTGTGACTTGAGGGCATGAGCCTCTCCCTGTTGAGGGGTTTCCTTCCCTTCACTGGCAGCCAAGCAGAGCCCTGCCTTCCCCAATGTCTTGCATCAGCTCTTCATTCCCTTGGCTTGAAGCCTGTAGATTACAGTGGATCTTGGGAAGGGTGACACGTTAAGGTCCATCCTGTATTAAGTTTATCTTTCCTAAGGAGAGAGGTGAATGAAGAGAGGGGGAGTGATTACGTAAGTGGTTGACGGTCTCAGAATTCACTGACAGATTTGCCAAGGCCAGACTTAAACCCATATTGTTCTTGGCCATGTCTGTGTGGAGCTGCTGTCCCCATTGAAGCCACAGTGAGTGGCAGCCTCTTGTCTATTACTTTTAGACATGGTGATATAAACTAGGTTTAGACAGCAGAGGGCAGGAATGAACAGGAGGCAAGTGGAGTGGCCCATAGCAAGAATGCTGGAGCTGAGCCAATGGGCAGAGAAGTAACTGGTTGTGTGAGCACTGTATCCCTAAACCTGCCGTGTCCCTCTCTGCACAGAGCTGTACGGCCAGCACAGTGAGAGTCCTGACCTGTCTAACTCTTTGGTAGAGCCTTTTCAGCTACACTTTAACCCATTCCATTCTTCATTTATTAAAGGCTTCAGTTGGAATGAGCCAGGCCCAAAGATTTACCTTTGGAGAAGAGAGATGAAGTCCTGGTAAGACTTCCTAGGTCTGTGTGAACCTGCTTGTTGAGGCTGAGCTGTCTCTGTCCACTTGTGGTTGATATTTCCAGAAATGACTGAATTCTTTTCTTCGCATTTGGAAGTGTAACTGTCTGTCTGTGGTCTCATGTTGGGATTGAAAAGCCAACCGTTTCTGCTGCTTCTCGTTTCTCTAGGTCACTTTTCTGTTGCAAAGCCGTTTTTCTCATCAGGTGGTACCCATCTCCGTCCATTGTCTTACCTTGCTTAGCAGAATGTCTGTGCAATGCTAATGCCAGCGCCTTGCAGACTATGTATAGCATTGCATAGTTTCAAAGCATTTTTAAATATTTTATCTCATTATGTAATGTTGTCCTGGGCTGTTGCTTTTCCCCTGAGTGTATTTCCTCACCATTTGCACCAACTTGAGTACTTTTCTTTCTTCTCCTGTCAATTTTGAGTCTGCTATACAGGGCTTGCTCCCCCCCAACCCCCCGCCCCTTTCATATTATTTCCTACAGGGCCTATAAGTGGCAAAGAAAAAGGCATATCTAAATGGTACTATTTTCTGATGGTAAAGTGAAGATAACCTAAATGCTCTTTATAAATCATCCATGAGAATTATGTCCCTTGAGAATATATTATGAGTAGAAGTACTAAAAACAGTTTCTCTTCATGATTATACCTACTTTCTTTTTCTAAATTGGCAAAATATCTCCTAGAAATGTGCACGTTAGATCCATACTGTGTTTTTTCTTTGCTTGCTTTGTTTTTATTTTGTTTTACTTATTGTTTTTGTACTAATATTATTCATGCCCCAGTGGAGAAATAGGAATTTCATTAGCACCTTTTGTTTTCTTGGACTTGTATGGTTGTACAGAATATCACTTTTATAAAAGGTGCTTTAGGTTAAAGCTTGTAAGATGGTTCTGGAACCGTCTCTCCAAGGCTTTCTTTTTTTTTTTTTTTTAATATATTTTGTTGATTTTTTACAGAGAGGAAGGGAGAGGGATAGAGAGCTAGAAACATCGATGAGATAGAAACATCGATCAGCTGCCTCCTGCACACCCCCCACTGGGAATGCGCCCGCAACCAAGGTACATGCCCCTGACTGGAATCGAACCCGGGACCCTTCAGCCCGCAGGCCGACGCTCCATCCACTGAGCCAAACCGGTCTCGGCTCTCCAAGGCTTTCTTAAGAGCATTCTGGAAACTCCTTTAAGGTTCACTAAGGCAGACCAAGTTGTTCCCTGAACTCAGTTCTCATTACTCTCACATCCCATTTCATGGCTCCGTCATTCCATCCCCAGATGCTGGGTGCACCACAGATGCATAGATTACTGCTTGTAGTAATACAAACCATAGGACATTGAGGTTGAATGAGACCAAGCAGGTTGCTGTAAGCTTATCTGATCTTTGCATTCCCTCCATGCCATCCTCAAGTGACCAATGAGCCTCAGCCCATTCCATCCTAAGGCACTGGAAAAGTATCCCTTTTGTTGATCCCAAATCTACCTCCCTTCTGTACAATTCAAAAGACATCAAGTGCCTATCATGTACCTGGCACTGTTCTAGGGGCTGGAGATACAGAAGTAAAGAGACGTGGATAACTCATAGATAGCTATTGCTTGGGGTCATAGAAGACAAGCCAAATAGTTCTTATCCATGGACACCCTACAGATACTTGAAGACTACACTCCTGTTCCTCTGAGTCCTCACTTGAAGCTAATATTCCCAGTCTATCCAGTGTAATACAGTTCAAATTCTTTTGTCATATGGATCAATTGTCTTTGGATGACTTCTAGTTTGAATATTTTTGTTTGTTTGTTTTGTTAATTCTCACCTGAGGATATTTTTCCATTGATTTTTAGAGAGAATGGAAGAGAGAGGGAAAGACAGAGAGAAACATCAATGTGAGAGAAACACATCGATTGGTTGCCTCCTGCATGAGCCCTGACCAGGGCCCGGGCCAGGGAGGAGCCTGCAACCAAGGTATGTGCCCTTGACTGGTCTACAGACCGATACTCTATCCACTGAGCCAAACTGGCCAGGGCTGAATATTGAATTGATTTTTAGTAGATTGATTTTTTAAAGTTTTTTTGTTTGTTTGTTATAAAGGTAATATGCACTTGGAGACATTTTAGAAAATATAGATAAATTTAAATAGGAAATCACATATATTTTCTTTCAGCTTTTACTAACTTGTATTTATAATTTTGTTCCATTTTCTTTACTGACCATTGACATTTTTGCATTCATTATATTCATAAAAATTATTTAAATGCTTACATATTTCAGATAGACTTTCAATGGTTAAGTCATAAAACAGTAGTAAGGATCCCTTATGTGAGCTATCATGCTTCCTTTTCCTCAAGTCCCCAGTCTCCTAAGCCACTATCTTTGAGGACTACTAGTACTATACGGAAGGAAGGTGCTGGGCTATACTATCTCCTTGTGGGTTCTTCTAATGCGGGTTATTCTTGATATGCTGCCTTTTTTTTTCTGTTCGTTCTTTTGTGTTTCCTCATAATCTTGCTCTGCCCATTTGTTTGGAGTATTGAGTTGACTGTGGCTTTCTTGTTACAACAGGATATTCAAGTGCCATTTCCAAGGCTGTCTTCCAGCTGGGTTCAGTCTTGAGGAGTCTGTTGGAGCCAATTCTGGTGGGACTAGACAACAGTAAGCACACAGCTCACTTTTCTCCTCCAATTGCAGGCCTACAGCTGAACCAGAAGGCACTCACCACTTTCCCGGATGTGGTGCTTGTTCGGGTGTCCACCCCCTCGCTGCAGTCGGACAGTGACATCACCGTCCTGCGACACCTGGAGAAGTTGGGCTGCCGCCTAGTCAATCGCCCGCAGAGCATTTTAAACTGCATCAACAAGTTCTGGACATTCCAAGAGCTGGCTGGACATGGGGTCCCCATGCCAGACACCTTCTCCTATGGTGAGTGTCCTTGAAATAGGGTTGAAGTTTATCTTTCCCAATCGCATCTCTGTGTTTTCTCTCCCCAGTAGCCCTTGAGTGTCTTACTGGTTTTCAATATGGAGCTGTTCATCTTAGATGATTCAACAGCTTGAGTCTATCATGGTCATTCCCTCTGTCTGAAATGCTTTGCTTCTTTCTGTCTGTAATTCACTCTTTAAATATGTATCTGGCACACACTGTGTGCCAGCCACCATACTAGCACTGGACTATGGCAGCAAGTAAGAGTCCTGCCCTCAGGGCATTGCCAGGTCTTCAGAGGCAGAGACGGCAAGTAAACAAGCAAGTGCAGTGCAGAGTAGTAAGTGCCATGATAAGAGTTAGTGCAAGGTGGTGAGGGAATACGTAGGAGAACTCCTAGTGAGTTTAGAAGATATTGAGGAAGGTTTTCCAAAAGAAATAGTATTTAAACTAAACTGAAGTTATCCAGGTAAACCAGGGTGGTGGGGGGGTCGGGGGGGGGGGGGGCGAGCAGGGAAGTACTCTAAGCCGAGAGAAGAATATAGAAAGACCTAGAGGCAAGAGAGAGCATGACCAATTGGTGGTATTTTGAGTAGTTTGTAGGATGTAAGGGAGACTCAGTTGAGATATAAGGCTAGAAAGATAAGTAGCCATATACAGTATGTGAAGGAGATTAGATCTAATCTTGAGACTAACCAAAAGTTATTGGGCTTTAAGCAAGAAGGTGGCCCAATCAGAGTTCAGAATATCACTTTGGCTACTCTAGGAAGAAGGAATTAGGCAAAGCAAAGTGGAGACAAGATATATAATAGCAGACTTTTTAAACCATTCAAAAGAGCAATGATGGTCTAAACCCATGGTCGGCAAATTGCGGCTCGCGAGCCACATGCGCTCTTTGGCCCCTTGAGTGTGGCTCTTCCACAAAATACCACGGCCTAGACGAGTCTATTTTGAAGAAGTGGCGTTAGAAGAAGTTTAAGTTTAAAAAATTTGGCTCTCAAAAGAAATTTCAATCGTTGTACTGTTGATATTTGGCTCTGTTGACTAATGAGTTTGCCGACCACTGGTCTAAACAAAAGTGGCCATAGTAAGAATGAAGATAAGTCAACAGATTCGGGAATTATGAAGGAGAAAGAAATAATAGGACATGGTGATTGGTTGGGTAAGAGGGATATGGAGAGGAGTCAAGAGTGACTGGTTTCTAGTTTGGGCAACCAGATGTGATAGCAAACACTGAGACTAGACACATAGGAGAGAAGATGCAGATTGGTAGGTAGGAGGTGAGCGGCTGTGGGGAGAGATGATTTCAGTTTGGGACATATTCTGTTTGAGCTGTCTATAGTATATGCAAGTAAAAATATTCAATAAGCAGCAGAAAATGGATCTGGAGCTCCTGAGAGAGGTGTAGACTGGGGAAGTGGAATTGGAAGCCTTACTATATTAAGTGAAGTCACAAGATTGGATGGGATTACTCAGGGGGAATTTTTGGAGCTAAGAGAGCTGAACTGTACACCTAAAATGCTTAAAAAAGCCCTGCCGGCGTAGCTCAGTGGTTGAGCATTGACCTATGAACCAGGAGGTCATGGTTCATTTCCCGGTTAGGGCACATGCCCAGGTTTCAGGCTCGGTCCCCAGTATGGGGTGTGCAAGAGGCAGCCAATCAGTGATTCTCTCTCATCATTGATGTTTCTGTCTCTTTCTCTCCCTTCCTTCCTCTCTGAAATCAATAAAACTATATTAAAAAAATAATAAAATAAAATGGTTAAAAAGATAACTTTTATGTTATGTATATTTTACCACAATAAAAAAATCAAATGTAATAAAAGAGGGTTCAAGAGGGACTCCTTTAGGGAATGGGTAAAGGAAAAGGAACCTGTACAAGAGACTAAGCAGGAGCAGCTGGAAAGGTGAGACGAGAAAGAGAGATGACAGAAGCCAGTGGGAAGAGCAGTCCAGGAAGGCTGGCATAATGAAAAGTGTTGATTGATTGGTCTGAAAGGACAAGTAACGTAAGCACTGAGATGTGTGTTGGATTTAGCAACAGGGAGTTTAATGAATACAGCTTCAGTTTAATGATGGGGAGAGAAGCCAAATCGTCAAGAACGAGGAAATGAATGGGAAGTGAGGAAATGGAAACCCTTTCCAATACTTAATTGTAAGGATATGAAGTTGCAGGTAAGGAATGAGGCAGGGTCAAGGAACAGGGGTTTTATTTGTTTAAGATGGGAGAGAACTGAGTATGTTTAAAATGGTGATGGGATTAAGAACTGGGAGGTTGAAGATACAGTAGAGAGGAGACACTTCATTGTGCAAGATCCCTGAGAAAGTGAGAGGGAAAGGGGTCCAAAGCACAGGTGCAGGGAGAAACCAAGATGGCGGCATAGGTAAATACCTGAACTGCTACCTCGCACAACAACTTCAAAACTACAACTAAAAGACAAAACGGACATCATCCGGAACCACAGGAAGGCTGGCTGAGTGGAGATTCTACAACTAGAAGGAAAGAGAAAAGCACACTGAGACTCAGAGGAGCTGCGGAAATAAAGGCAGAGGTACGGAGGCGCGCATGCGGAGAGGGCTGGCAACTGAGTACTTGGTTTGCTTTTTCAAGCGGGAGGGAGACAAAAGCTCCTGACTGCTCTGAACTCCAGTTCTGGGCGAGACTCTGGGGACCCAGACTCATACGGGGAGAAACTGGACTGTCTGGCAGCGGGCGGAACTCGAGGGCGGCTTTCTCTCAGAGGTGCTTGCAGTGATTACCGCGGGACACTGAGACCCGGGGGCCTCTTAGGGCAGGGCTGATGGGAAGCCATTGCTGTTTGCTCTGCCCTGAGACTCCGCTCCATCCAAGCTGTGCGCAGAGGTTTTTGCATATGAATGGCCTGGTCCTTTGAAAACTAAACTTACCTAACAAACTGCAGCTGAGTCAGAGAGACCCAGAACATCCAAAAGAAGGCCCAAGGCCCCGCAGCAGATTGCATTGCTTCACAGCTGGGCCTCATCTGGGCACCTCCAAAACCCAAACAAAGAAGAGAAAT
Source organism: Cnephaeus nilssonii (assembly GCF_951640355.1). Lineage (NCBI taxonomy): Eukaryota > Metazoa > Chordata > Mammalia > Chiroptera > Vespertilionidae > Cnephaeus > Cnephaeus nilssonii. The sequence goes on from NC_137078.1 coordinate 74,154,759, forward strand.
CTGCAGATCTCTTTGTAGCTCCTGCTGGGTGGCCTCAGGCAGAGGCTAAATTAGCACCTCCTTGGAGATCCAAGAGCCAGTGTACCCAGGGGTCAAAGTAGGACCAACCAGATTACAACTCCTCAGATCCATAAGGGACACACTCAGGGAGCAGACTCAGTGAGCACCAAAGCCCCACTGAAGCAAGTCTTGCTTCATAAGTGTGTCTCCAGCACAGAAGTTTTCCCAGCATAGACACAGCTGATCCTCACAGCCAGTTGGCCTGGAGGGCAATTCCTCCCAGTGATACCAACAACAATCATGGCTTAACTACAACAAGACTGTGCACACAGCCCACAAAGGGGTGCACCAAGAGTGCCCACCTCAGGTAACTGTGGAGGCTGAGCCACTGGGCCCTATAGGACACCCAGCACACAAAGCCACTCTATCAACTCAGGGAAGCAGCCAAAATGCGGAGACAAAGAAACAGGTCATAAATGAAAGAAATGGAGGAAAGCAAACAACTGGATATAGAGTTCAAAACCACGGTTATAAGGTCTTTCAAGAATTTTCTAGAAAAGGCCGATAAATTTAGTGAGACCCTCGAGGATATGAAAAAGGACCAACTAGAAATTAAGCATACACTGACTGAAATAAAAAATAATATACAGAGATCCAACAGCAGACTAGAGGGTTGCAAGAATCAAGCCAAAGATTTGAAATACAAAGTAGCAAAAAACACCCAACCGGAAGAGCATAAAGAAAAAAGAATCAAAAAATATGAAGATAGTGTAAGGAGCCTTTGGGACAACTTCCAAGTGTACCAACATTCGAATTATAGGGGTGCCAGAAGAAGAGAGAGAGCAAGATACTGAAAACCTATTTGAAGAAATAATGACAGAAAACTTCCCCCACCTGCTGAAAGAAATAGACTTACAATTCCAGGAAGTGCAGAGAACCCCAATCAAAAGGAATCCAAAGAGGACCACACCAAGACACATCATAATTAAAATGCCAAGAGCAAAAGACAAAGAGAATATTAAAAGCAGCAAGAGAAAAGCAGTTAGTTACCTGCAAGGGAGCACCCATACGATTGTCAGCTGATTTCTCAACAGAAACTATGCAGGCCAGACGGGAGTGGCAAGAAATATTCAAAGTGATGAATAGCAAGAACCTACAACCAAGATTACTCTACCCAGCAAAGCTATCATTCAGAATTGAAGGTCAGATAAAGAGCTTCAGAGATAAGAAAAAGCTAAAGGAGTTCATCACCGCCAAACCAGTATTATATGAAATGCTGAAAGGTATTCTTTAAGAAAAGGAAGAAGAAGAAAAAGGTAAAGATAAAAATTATGAACAACAAATACATATCTATCAACAAGAGAATCTAAAAATCTAGTGAATAAAAAAACTGATGAACAGAATAAACTGGTGAATATAATAGAATCAGGGGCATAGAAAGGGAGTGGACTGACAATTCTCGGGGGGAAAGGGATGTGGGGTGTGTGGGAAGAGACTGGACAAAAATCGTACACCTATGGATGAAGACAGTGGGGGCGGGGTAAGGGCAGAGGTTGGGGTGGGAACCGGGTGGAGGGGAGCTATGGGGGGGGGGGGGGGAGAAAGAGGAACAATTGTAATAATCTGAACAATAAAGATTTATTGAAATGAAAAACAAAAACAAAGCACAGGTGCAGCCAGGCTGGCGAGGCTCAGTGGTTGAGCATCAACCTATGTAACAGGAGGTCATGGTTCGATTCCTGGTCAGGGCACATGCCTGGGTTGCATGCTCGATCCCCAGTAGGGGGCGTGCAGGAGGCAGCTGATCAATGATTCTCTCTCATCATTGATGTTTCTATCTCTCTCTTCCTCTCCCTTCCTCCCTGAAATCAATAAAGTTACTTAAAAAAAAAAAAAAAAGCACAGGTGCAGGGATGGCCTGAGAGAAGGATCCCTCTTTCACTGTATTAGAAGGGAGAAAAGAGGATAGCTAGAGAGGAGTTGAATTTATCAGCAGGTGTCAGGAAGTTGGGAGTTACCTTCTTATAAAACACCCTCTTCTGAAGATGTCCCTAATTATCTTGCCTCTTCATTTAAAAAAATTATTAGCACTTTTGTGAACAAAACAGGTATTAGTATTCCAATTTGCAAAAATTGCTGAACTGCAATACCACCTGCGGTAAGCAGAACAGTGATCCCCCCAAAATGCAAATGTGGCCCTGGCCGGTATGGCTCAGTTGATTGAGCCTCATCCCATGCCCGGGTTGTGGGCTTGGTTCCCAGTAGGGGGTGTGCAGGAGGCAGCCAATTGATGTTTCTCTCACATCGTTGTTTCTTGCTCTCCCTCTCCCTGTCTCTCTAAAATCAATAAAAACATACTTTTTTAAAAAAGATGTAAATGTGTAGGAAATCAATCAAGTTTGTAAACATAATTTAGAAAGATTTTTATATACATATTATTAATGTTTTTTAAATTAAGAATTAAAAAAGTATAGTAGAGCCAGTTTAGGCTTTCAAGTCATGCCTTAACTTTGGATGAGACAAATCCCCAGGCTTGGTTTCTTTGGTTATTGATTTTCTATTGCTATATAACAAACTACTAAAGACTTAGCACCTTAAAATAACACCCATTTATTTCCTCACAGTTTCTGAAAGTCAGAAGTCCAGCCACAGCATAGCTGGGTTCTTTGCTCTGGTCTTACCAGGCTGAAATCAAGGGGTAGCTGGCCTGTGATTTCACCTGAGGCCTGGAGTCTTCCAAACTCACTGGTTGTTGGCATTTATTTCCTTGCAGTTGTAGGGACTGAGGTCCCCACTTTCTTGCTGGCTATCAACTGAGGGTCGTTTTCAGCTCCTAGAATTGCCCACTGTCACCACTGCATGGCCTTCTGCTCTACAACATGGCAGTTTGCTCCTTCGAGGCCAGCAGGAAAGTCTCTCTGACAATTCACATTCTTCTGAAGGGCTCACCTGGTTAGGTCAGGCCCACCATGAATCGTCCCATCTTGGTTAACTCAAAGTAGTAGACCTAATCACAGGAATGATACCCCATCATCCTTACTGGTCCCTCCCACACTCCAGGGAGGGGATTGACAAGGCGTGTACACCAGCAGGTAGGAATCTTCAGAGCCATCATAGAGTCTACCTCAGGCAGCCGTTTTAAAGGGAAAAAATACCTGCCCGTCCCACGGGATTGTGATGAGGATTATACACACAAGAGCATGGGAAACCTTTGCCGCATGGAAGGCTTCAATAAATATCCCTGCGCCCTCCTCTTACATTACAGGTGCACAGTGCACGCGTGTTGGAGAGACAGGAGGCCTTGAAAGAATTCCCCCAGAGGGTGCTGTGTTGCGCTGACCGCTCCCCGACCATCAGCCTTACCTTCACTGACTTTCACCTTTTCTTGGCAGGTGGGCATGAAGACTTTTCAAAAATGATTGATGAAGCTGAGCCCCTGGGCTACCCGGTCGTGGTGAAGAGCACACGAGGACACCAGGGTCAGTGCTGCTCCTGCACTTCCTTTAGGCCAAAGCGCTGCTACACAAGACCCTCCTTAGGCGGAGTGGGAGCACCTGGGCTCCCCCTGGAGGAGCTTGCCATGTAGTCCTTACCTCTGTCCCCTCCTCTCTGCCCCCACCCTTCCCCGGATGATGGTGACAGGCCCTTGACTTGACTCTGGTTTCCCTAACTCCACTGCCAGTTCATCTTCTATTCCTTTTGGAGAGTCACTCTCTGAGACAGGTCTATTCTTATCATTCTCTGCTGAAAAACCCTCTCCAGAGCCTGTGCTGCCTATTAGACAAAGCCCATATTCCTGCTCATGGCACTGAAGGCCCTGGACAAAGAGCCTCACCTTCCTTTGCAGCTTCTCTGGCCACGGGACCCTCCCACATCCGTTCCGGACTACTTCTCTTTCACCCACGCCATGTACTTTCCTCTCAGAAACCTCTGCTGGGAATGCCGTCTTCCTCTGTCCTCTGGTGAACTTCTACTCATCCTTTAAGGACAGCTCCACCTGTCATTTTCTTCCCCTCCACATCTCTGGCCTCCCTCCCGCCCTTCCAAAAATTCATTGCCTTTCCCTTTGTGTTTCCATAGCACTTTGTCCATCATTCTAGCTCTGTACTACACTGGATGACAGTTACAGGTTATATGCCTTTTCCCCCTTTTCCATTGTGAGTTACTCAGGTCCTGTGATTCTCTGTCTCTGTAAGACCTACTATGTGCTCAGTACACAGTAGGAGTCAGTAAATGTTGAAGAGGGTGGATGCAGCAGAAAGCAGTCCTCCTGCAGGATGTGAGTGGGTACCCAGATGGCATCTGGAGTGAGAGGAGGTATCCCAAACAGACACGCATTGAGCAATTCCTGTGATGCAGGGACTGTGCAATAGAAATAAACTAGACAGTCACCTTTCAAGGATCTCCAGTGTGAAGAGAGTAGAGACAGTTGCGTTGCAGGGTATGCTGCTGCAGCATGCATATCCAGGCGCCTGTTGAGGAGCTTGAGCTGAACAGAGGGAGGGCCAACTGTGCCGGGAGGCAGTGAAAGCATCATTGGAATAAAAGGAGACTTAACCTTTTGCACTCGGATGTCGAGTGTGACCCTACACGGTTAGCATCGGTAGCAGCTCTTTTTATACTCTTTGAATGTATCAATAATTTGAAATATTAAAAAATCCAAATAAATACGTTTGTATGAAAAGAAACTCCAGTTTTTTATTCTACTGCCACGCTTTGTAAAATCTGGGGTATTTAAAAAATTAAATCCCGAGTAGAATAAAGGAATCGAGAAAAAAGCAAGCGAGTGCAAAGGGTTAAGTTGACAAGGGGAATGTGAACTGGAGGAAGTGAGTTGAGCAAACAAAGAGCAGCAGGTGTGAGCAAAGCAACCTGTGAGTGTAGAGGGGGCCTGTTGAGGAGCAAGAACAATGAGTGTGGGTGGCAAGGCGGGGCTCCTACTACTATTCAGATATGGTACAGGGCTAAAATGCAATGTCTCTCAACTAGTTGTCTTTTTTTTAATCATATATGATTCAAATATGAGTCATATTTGAATTATTTATTCTAATACTGCCGGCAGTATGGGAAAGCAGCAGGTCATCCACAAAAAGTCTGCTCTGCAGCCCCCTATAAACCAGCTGCTTAGATAGGGCAAGACAAAGATTACATGGGAAATATGGATTATAGGTATGGGGAAATAGAGATTACAGGCATGAGGAAATAGGAGGCTGGGGTGGGACTTCATTGTTTGGGCAACAAGGTTGTTAATCTTTCCATGTGAATGGACTGCATTCCAAGGTTGACTCCCAAGTCCAAGGTTGACTCCCAAGTCCAAGGTTGACTCCCATGTCCCGGGGGCATATAACTCCCAGCCAGGTCAGAATTTAACCTACACAAGGCTATCATGGTTAACAGAGCATGATTAATATTTCCCATAACCATAGCTAGTCCCCAATATTCTATTCTTGCCCCTAACATTCTCCCACTGCTATTTCTATCATCTCATATCTATGAGATTACTTTTAGGTGAAAAGTCTCATCCTGCTGGACTGTATCTGCTTCTGCCTTGAAAGTAGTTCCCAGAGATGGGGTATACCAAATGCAGGATCTTGGATATGTTTTCTATCAACTGAGAATTGTCAGAAAGATTAAAACAGCACATTCCTTTAAATTCTTCACAACCGTGGTTATGCTGCAACAGCAAATAATCTATTGCTGCCCGATTTTCTAGAACTGCCTCCCTGACCTGGCTCAGCTCTTGATTTATCCCATGTATAGCCCTGGAGGTGGCACTAGGGCTTTAACCCTGCTACAAGCCAGCAGGGTCACTTCTACATTAAGGGAGCCCACCATTACCAGCAGAACAAAAGTGGTCAAAGCAATACAGTCAACAGGGCTCCACAGGTGGAGAGCGTCATTGCAGTCCGGTGCCACGGCCTTGAGAAAGTCTCTTTTGGGTCAGACCCTGTGATGTTTCTGAGGCATAAAGACAGTCAGTCATCCTAAGGAACAGGGCCCCCCGGTGCTGTTAGCAGGGATAAATAGTTACCCCACATATCAGAAACCAACCAGCCAGCAGCTTAGTATGTCCATTACTATAATGAAATTATCAAAATAACTCATATAGTTATTAGCTACTGAAAGATAATAACTAGAACACTCAGTAACAGTCAGACATTTTCCACAGGGAACTACTGCAGGAATCTTTAGAGGAAACATCACTGCATCCTTTTCCCTGACAGTGGGTCCCAACATGCAAAGATCCCTGTATAAGACTTCCCAAAATGAATGGAGTAATTCCATAAATTAGCAATAGGTGTCCCAACTCCTCCTCAGCAAATGGAAAGGTCAGTTCTACACAGGTTCCTCCATTGCCAGCTTCAGGGCAGTCGGAGTGGTGGGAAGCGCATCTCAGGGTCCCATCCATTTCTCTTCCAGTTGGCCCATCGTCCTTGCTCTGCTCACGTCTGTCTAACTACCTATCACTTTCCCCCCCCCTCCCCACCAAGGATCTTGGCTCTGAATTCTTTCACAGAAAGGGGGGCGCAGGGTCTCTTCTGTAACTGCTTCATGCTGAGGAGGGATGAAGTTTTTCCTTCAGAGCCAAGAGATCCTTGCTCTCTGTCAAGAGGGACGATGCAGCCTGGTCACAGGTCACAGAAGGAGGTGGCAATGGTGTCTAGAGGTGGTGTTCCCTGAGTGCGAGTAGGGCTTGTAACCTGGTGGAGACAAACTGTGTCATAAAATTTAGTATTATTGGGCAAAAGTTAGAACAGCAAGAATACACAAATGATCTAGTGCAGTGGTCGGCAAACCGCGGCTCGCGAGCCACATGCAGCTCTTTGGCCCCTTGAGTGTTCTAACGCCACTTCTTCAAAATAGACTCGCCCAGGCTGAAAACCGACTTCTGCGCATGGGCCATGAAGTTTCAATCGCACTGTACGTGCGCGCCCACACGTGGTATTTTGTGGAAGAGCCACACTCAAGGGGCCAAAGAGCTGCATGTGGCTCGCGAGCCGTGGTTTGCCGACCACTGATCTAGTGGAAGGAAAAACATTTCAGTTTTGATAATTCCCTATTGAAACACAATTTTTTTCTCTCCCTAAAATCACCCTCATTTTTATTAAAGAGCCAACTTAAGACCAATTTATTTACTGTATTACGTCTAGTTATGATTTGGCCTGATTGTTTACATGAACATAATAAGAATAACATCAACTAGTTGTTGTTTTTAATTGTGGTAATATATATATATATATATATATATATATATATATATATATATATAACATAAAATTCAACTATTTATTGAGTGCCTACAAAGTGCCAGGCATTTCATACTATAGATACAGAAAGGAACAAAACAAAAATTCCCACCCTCAGTGAGCTCACATTGTAGAAAGGTATGACAGACAATGACAAGTTAAATGGAAGAATCCTGGCCAGGTAGCTTAGTTGGTTAGAGCGTGATGTGAGAGTGAACAGGGATTGAGCCTTGCAACCTGGGCATGTGCCCTGACTGGAAATTGAATCGACAACCTTTCGGTGCACAGGACAATGCCCAATCAATTGAGCAATACAAGCCAGGGCTACATAGTATTTTTAAACATTTGAAAAATTGAGATATAATTCACATAAAAATTTACTATTTTGAAGAGTACAGTTCAGTGGATTTTAGTGTATGCACTATTATATGCAACCATTTCCATTATCTAATTTCAGGACATTTCCATCACACAAAAAGAAGACTCATACCTATTAGGAGTCAATCCCAATTGCCCTTTCCCAGTCCTTGAGAACTAATCTACTTTCTGTTTTTATGGATTTGACTATTTTGGGCATTTCATATCAATGGAATCATATAATATGTGGCCTTTTGTGTCTGACTCCTTTGACTTAGCATAATATTTTCAAGGGTCATCCATATTGCTTTTATGACTTAACTAGTGGCCCGGTGCACGAAATTCGTGCACATTAAAAGGGAATTAATTAGAGGAAATATTTTAATATTACTATTTGCCCTTTCTCTATAATAGAAGTATCAGAGATGAAAGAAAATTAGTAAGATGTATATGAAAATCTTCCTCCTGTCAGAGTCTGGGGCGCACCATGGAAACCAGAGTCAAGTCCCCTCCCACCCATGTGCACCTCAAAATCGCGCAAGACCCAGACCCAGCCAGCCCCGCCGCCATTGGGCTAGATCCAGACCTGGATGGCCCCACCCCCGTCAAGCCCTGCCGGGTGAGGGGCGCAGCCTGAGGTCCCCCAGCCTGGGCTGGAGTGGGGGGCACGCCTTGAGGTCCCCCATCAAGCCCTGCATGGCGGGGGGCATGGCCTCAGGTCCCCCAGCCTGGTGCCGGGACGGGGGGCCTGGCCTCAGGTCCCCTGTCAAGCCCCACTGGGCAGGGGGTGCAGCCTCAAGACCCTGCCCCGGCCCAGCACCACGCAGCCTCAGGTCTCTGCTGATTGCTCATTAAGGCTCGTTATGGGAACTCGGCCTCTGCTATGGGAGCAGCCATTTTGTGTTACGGGATCCCCGCCTCCACTGTGGGCACAGCCATCTTGTTACGGCGTGATGGTCAATTTGCATATTTCCTCTTTATTAGATAGGATATTCTGTTGTCTGAATATACTGCATTTTATTTACCTGTTCATCAGTTGATGGACATTTGGGTTGTTTCCATTTTGTGGCTACTGCTGCTATTAATATTTATGGACAGGTTATAGTGTGAACATACATTTTCATGTCTCTTGAGTATATACCCAAGAGTGCAATTGCTGGGTCATATGGTAATTCTATGTTTAACTATAGAGGAACTGCCCAACTCTTTTCCTCATCAGTTTATGCCATTTTACACTCCCACCAGGACTGTACAAAGATTACATTTTCTCCACATCCTCCCAACTGTTATATCATTCATTCATTCATTCATTTATTACTGATTTGTTTTATTATAGCCATCTTAGTGGGTATAATGTAGTTTCTTATTGTGGTTTTTATTTATGTTTCCCTAATGATATTGAACATCTTTTTATGTGCTTATTGGCCATTTGTATATCTTCTTTTTTTTAATATGTTTTTTTATTGATTTCAGAGAGAGGAAGGGAGAGGGAGAGATAGAAACATCAATGATGAGAATCGTTGATCGGCTACCTCCTGAACAACCCCTACTGGGGATCCAGCCTGCAATCCCGGCATGTACCCTGATGGGGAATCGAACCAGTGACCTCTTGGTTCATAGGTCAACGCTCAACCACTGAACCACACCAGCCAGACTGTATACCTTCTTTGGAGAAATGTCTGTTCAGATCCTTTGCCCATTTTTCAATTGTATTATTTGCCTTTTTATTGTTGAATTTTTAAGAGTTATTTATATACTCTGGCTATTATACCCTTATCAGACATATAATTTAAACATTTTTTTCTACTCTTTAGGTTGTCTTTTTACTTTCTTAATAGTGTCCTTTGATCCACAAAAATTTTTGGTTTTGATGAAATTCAGTCTATTTTTTCCTTTGGTTACTTGTGCTTTGATATCATTTTGTACTTGCCTAATCCAGAGTCGCACAAATTTATACCTATGTGTCCTTCTAAGTGTTTTAACTCTTACATTTAGTTTTTTTTTTTACCCATTTTGAGTTCAGTTTTGTATATGGTGTAATGTAGGAGTTCAACTTCATTCTGTTGTGTGTGGATGTCCATTTTTTCCAGTATCATTTGTTGAATAAACTGTTCTTTCCCCATTGCATGTTCATGAAACTCTTGTCAAAAATCAATTGACCATCTGTGTGAGGGTTTATTCTGAGCTCTCAATTCTTTTACATTGACCTATATGTCTATCTTTATAACAGGCCACACCTCTTGATTACTGTAACTTTATAATAAGGTTTGAAATTGGGAAATGTGAATCCTCCAACTTTGTCCTTCTTTTTCAAAATTATGTTAGCTATTTGGGATCCCTTGCATATGAATTTAAGGATCACTTGTCAATTTCTGCAGAAAAGGAAGTTGGCATTTTGGTAGGAAATGCATTGAATCTGTAAATCAACCTGAAGTGTATTGCCATCTCAATATTAAGTCTTTCAGCCCTGGCTGGTTTGGCTCCGTGGATAGAGCATCAACCTGCAGACCGAAAGGTCCCGGGTTCGATTCCGGACAAGGGCACGTGCCTGGGTTTCGGGCTAGATCCCCAGTAGGGGGTGTGCAGGAGGCAGCTGATCAATGATTCTCTCTCGTCATTGGTGTTTCTATCTCTCACCCTTTCCCTTCCTCTCTGAAACCAATAAAAATGTATTTTTTAAAAAGTATTTCAATCGCTGAAAGATGGGATGTCTTCAGAAATGTTTTATAATTTCCAGTGTATAAGTATTATACTTATTTTATTAAATGTATTCCTGAATGTGTTATTCTTTTCGATACTATTGTAAATAGAATTGTGTTCTTAATTTGATTTTCAGATTGCTCATTGCTAGTGTAACACACAGTATCTTAGGGAAAATGAATAGGGAATAAACAAAGTCACAGCAATTTTTAGACTCTAGAACAGTGATGGCGAACCTATGACACACGTGTCAGCACTGACACGCGTAGCCATTTCTGATGACACGTGGCCGCTGAGGCGGCCGCATGCCGAGGATGAAACATTTGCTGCTCCTGAGGATGAAACATTTGCGAAATAATGTTTTTCCTCAAAGTGACACACTACCCGAGTTATGCTCAGGTTTTTGGCGAAGTTTGACACACCAAGCTCAAAAGGTTGCCCATCACTGCTCTAGAATATGTAAATAAATTTAAAGAAGGCAGTGGACTGGGGTAGCCTGTGCCTTTGAGAAGGTGACTAATCCAATGGACCCTCATTTTCTTCATGTATAAAGCAAAAATAGCTGTCTTTGTCCTAATGGCTTCACACGGCTAGTATGAAGGGTAAATGAAACAATAAAAAAAGTATTTGGCACATCATAGATTATTAAATAATCTTAGTGCCCTTCCCTCGCCTCTCATTTTTCCTCCTTGCCTTAAAACTGGAGCTCTTTTTTTAACCGAAGACTAAGCCCTGTTAGAACCTCTACGCCAGAAGCCAAGGAACAAGTCTCTATCTCTAGCTCCATCTCTGCTAAAAATCCTACCTAAGGTCCAGAGAGCCCCCAGTGCCTACACCTGAGTCCGAGCCCTCAGATCCCCTGGTGCCAAATGTCCAGTGTTTTGGAGACATATTTCCAACCTTTTACGCGGCGAGAGGCCGATGCCCATCACTCTTTTTATGAAGACTTCAGAAAGATCCCCCTCCTTTTAAGACACAAATCTTAGGCAAACCATCCCGTATTTGCTAACAAGAATGCTCAGATTGGGTGTGCTCATGTCAGATCTGCAGAGCAAACCTATCAGGAACCCCTGTCAGATATATTAGCTGATATGCAAATGGAAAGCAGATGCCAGATAATTGCAAAAGCATTGGTCAGTCAAGCAGAAAATAAAGAATTTGGAGTCAAAAAGAAATGCTTTCCCAAGAGAAATAGAAGTTATCGATCATTCCTTTTAGAATTAATAGGTGTTGCCAAATAATAAGTTTCTTATATTTAAAAAGAGGAAGGATGTCTGTCAGTGACTCACTTTTTGAACATTATAGTATTTTTCGTAGACCTCAGTGTGAAATCATGCCGTGTTATACTTACCTTTTTTGGATCTCTCTCAATCTATCTATTTTAGAACTCTTCTAAAGTATGTTCAATCAATTATGTTCTGCTTTGTGCATCAAGTTCAGTATGAAGTTAGGGGGATTTTTAAAAAAATGAGTTAGACATGGACCCTGCCTAATCCGCATCCTCGGGGTGATAAGAGATGGTAATAACTGTTTTGGAACCGAGTTGACTTGATCCTTAGGATTTTATTTTGACCCCTTCTCTGTATTTCTGGAATGCATTATTATTTCATTTGGATAAGAGTGGTGGTATAGGGAGACAGTCAACATTGTTAAGACCTGAGCAAAATCAAGAGAAAATAACGTTCAATAGCCATTTGATAAGAAGCAAAAGTCTAGTCAGAGAAGTAGAAGAGACCACAGTGAGGCAAGTTCAGGAGGCACTGATGACTGTATCAGACGGGCGGCGGGATGGCCAGGACAGGGTTCAGAGGCTGCTCTAACTCCTTCTCTTGTTGTCCTTCTTCTTAAAGGAAAGGCTGTTTTCCTTGCAAGAGATAAACATCACCTCTCAGACATCTGCCATCTGATCCGCCATGACGTGCCCTACCTGTTCCAGAAGTATGTGAAGGAGTCACATGGAAAAGATATCCGGGTGGTGGTGGTCGGGGGCCAGGTGATAGGCTCTATGCTTCGCTGCTCCACAGACGGACGGATGCAGAGCAACTGCTCTCTCGGTAAGGTGCAAGGGCTCAGAGTCTGTGTGTTGGTTATAGGAGGCCACCAGGAGTTTTCATTAGGATGTTTTGACCCATTCAGTTAATGTGTACCTGTCCCTCCTATCTAGTCAGATCCTGGCTTGGTGCCAGGATCAACAGCTAAGCATTAGAACCAAGCCCTTTCCTTTAGCAGCAAACAGTCCAGCAGGGGGACAGATGGTGTAAGTGCTGTGACAGAGGTCAGGCCAGGGGGGTCAGGACACTGAGGTTTGAACCCTATCCTATAGGTGTTAGGACTTAGCGGTCAGGTCTACACAAGGGAGTGACATGAGGATCCATGTTTGAGAAACTGACATCTGGGTAGAGGATGAATTGAAGGCATAAGACAGGAGGCAAGGACGAGTGTGGAAGCTGCTGTAACAGCTCAGGCAAGAAATAGTGAGGATCTAAACTAAGGCAATGACGTGACACAGAGCAAATTCCGCTTTTATACTACAATAGAAAGTTGTGTTTTTCTTATATGTATGATGTTATTAAAAAGCTAGAATTTATATTTGGGTCAAATGCATAACCCCACCCCATGAACCTGTTTAATAAAGCTTGTTTTCTGTAGTGGTGAATGAAGATGACCCAGAAGGCTGTCAGTTCTTGTCCCCAACACAGAAAGCTATTGTCCACCTCATTAAATGAATTTTCATGTTGGTAATATGAAAAAGTGCTATAGTTACTGTTTCCTGAATCGCCAGATGAGTGTCCCAAGCCTAATGACTAAGAAAGAGACTGAGACATTGATTTTGTCTTTCCTTCATTAATACTGGCTGAGCAGTTTCCATGAGTGGACTTTGGTAGATATTGAGAGTGTAGCGATTAACCTTTTGTACTCGGATGTCGAGATTAAAATTACTCTTTGAATGTAGCAATAATTTGAAATATAAAAAAATCCAAATAAATAAGTTTGTATGAAAAGAAACCAGTTTTTTATTCTACTGCCACGCTTTGTAAAATCTGGGGTATTTAAAAAATTAAATCCCGAGTAGAATAAAGGAATTGAGAAAAAAGCAAGCGAGTGCAAAGGGTTAATGAGAGAATCCTTGCCCTCCCCATAGCTTATGGTCCAGTAAAGGAGAAGATACATAAAGAGATCATTGTAAGATAATGTGATAAAGTGATATAATAGAAGCAAATTCTAGGCTCAGGTTGAGAACTAAGTACTAAGTACCTAACATATTATCTCATTTAATTTTCATGCTAATCATGTGCAGTGCAACAGTATTGAACCTTATGTGTTATTGTTTTGTCTTTTTTTTAAAAAATATGTTTTTATTGATTTTAGAGAGAAAGGTAGAGAGAGGGAGAGGAACATCGATCAGCTGCCTCTTGCACATCCACTGCTGGGGATTGAGCCCGCAATGTGGGCATGTGCCATGACTGGGAATCGTACCAGCGACCTTTTGGTGCATGGTATGATGCTCAACCAACTGAGCCACACTGGCCAGGGCTGTTTTGTCTTTTTTAGTTTCTAACAAGGAACTGCATGGTTTTTTAATTTATCCACATTACTTTTCCTGCTGAGCTGTTTTTACAGCCTTTTCTTTATACAGTATTATAGGTGGGGAAAGGACAGTGGTAAGGTAAAGATATTAGTTATTGGACCTGAGAATACAAGTCATAAGTCTTTCTAGGGAGACTAAGGGAGACAATTAAATCTGAAGTTTTAGCTTTTTATCAAATAAGAGCAATCAGACTCTTTCTGTCCTTGGTATAGGATTTTGTCTCACAAGCCTCTCCATCTCTCTCTACTTAAAAAATAATAAATTAATTCTGTTTTATTCTAATTATACAAGCAGTACATTCTCAATGTAGAAAACCTAGAAAATATAGCAAAGTCAAATGAAAAGATATTTATCATTAATCTCACCATCTAGAGACAACCAGTGTTGACATCTACATTATAAAAGGCCAAGGGCCGTCACGACCTAAACAACCAGTCACCAGGAAGTGCATGGAGCACCTCTTGGTCCCTTCCCCAAGGCCCATAGGCTCCTATCACAGCAAGGCTGGCAGCGGGTGGGTGGGCGGGGGGGGGGGGGGTGAGGTTGTTAGCCTTTGGCCTGGGGCTGGGTCAGAGGCCTAATGACTTCATCACTGCTGCAGCGGCTGCGGATCAGGCCCGGAGAGAGGCCCAGAGAGAGAGGCAGGACCTGATCACAGCTGCCGAGGAGGCTGGCAAGGCCGAGAGAGAGAGAGATGGGGCCTGATCAGCAACTGCCACGGCTGCTGGCAAGGCCCGGAGAGAGAGAGAGGCAAAGTCTGATCAGCAGCTGCCTCGGAGGCTGCGGATCAGGCCTGGAGATAGGCCTGAAGACGCTAACTGGCATAGAAACCAACCAATCAGAACCAAATCTGGGTGAACTGCCAGGAGCCAATGGTTGCCTAGGAAGCAGAGCTTTTGACGCTGACTGGCATAGAAACCAACCAATCAGAACCTAATCTGGGTGAACTGCGAAGGCAGAACCTAAGATAGGGGCTGAGGAGGGGTTTTAAGGGCAACAGCTGTTTGGTGTAAGGTGTAAGAAAGCAGTTCAATTTTTTAATGACTGGTTTGGCAGTATAGTGCATATGACTAGCTATCAGTCCAGATATAGGGATTATGTGTTTTTGTCTGCCAAGAGCATCTGCTCCTGCTGAAAAAGGCTTCCCCCCGCCCCGCCCCATTTAAGCAATCTTATCCTATATAATCTATCTATACTAATAAAAGGGTAATATGCTAATTAGACCGGGTTGACTGGCCATCTTCTCGACATCCAACTTCCTTCCGGACAAAGCCATGTTGGTGGGGGCCGAGGCAGAGGCAGTTAGGGGTGATCAGGCCGGCAGGGGAGGGCAGTTAGGGGCAATCATGCCAGCAGGGGAGCAGTTAGGGGTGATCAGGCAGGCAGGCAGAGATGTTAGGGGCGATCAGGCAGGCAGGCAGAGTGGTTAGGGGCGATCAGGTAGGCAGGCAGGTGAGCGATTAGGAGCCAGTGGTCCCAGATTGCGAGAGAGATGTCCGACATCCCCCAAGGGGTCCCCAATTGGAGAGGATGCAGGCTGGGCAGAGGGAACCTTCCCATGCATGAATTTCATGCACTGGGTCTCTAGTTTTGGTATAATTTCTTTCCATCTTTTTTTCTAATAATATTGTTTTGCATGGTTATACTGCTCAGTCTTTAATCCTACATATTTTTCTATGGGATCACAAACTCTCTATGAGCATTATTATTAATGGTTGTAAAATATGTTGTTTTCCTCTATTGTGATCTACTTAGATTATAAGTTTTCATTTATTCATCAACAAACACTTATTATTGAGTACCTACTATGTTCCAGGCACAATGATTTTTCAGTATTTTTAAATAACTCTGACATCAACATCTGTCTGCATCAAGCCTTTTCTCTGTTATGTAAGATTATTTTCTAAGTAGTAGAATGACTGAGTCAGAGGGTATACGCATTTTTAAGACTCTAGATAAGAAATGACCACATTGTTTTCCTGATTTTCTTCCAGACCTTTTGTGAGTTATGACAAAATGCCCTGCTCGCTGCCCTTCCTCAGCACTCCCCCTTCTCCTCCTCCTCGAAGGGTCATTTGACTTGCTAGTCAGTGTCTGATGTCACTGTTACATCACTGTGTTTTCCCTACAGGTGGTGTGGGTGTCATGTGCCCACTGACAGAGCAAGGCAAGCAATTGGCTATTCAGGTGTCTAATATCCTGGGCATGGACTTCTGTGGCATTGATCTCCTCATCATGGACGATGGCTCCTTTGTGGTGTGTGAGGCAAACGCCAACGTTGGTTTCCTCGCCTTCGACCAGGCATGCAACTTAGACGTGGGTGCGATCATTGCAGACTATGCTGTGTCCTTGCTGCCAAATATGCAGGCTGGGAAGATGGCCATCCTCCCAGGCCTGTCCAGTCCCAGGGAGAAGAGCGAGCCGGATGGCTGTGCGGCAGCTCGAGGCGTTGCAGAGAGCATCTACACCATCAACAACGGGTCTACCTCCAGTGAGAGTGAGCCTGAACTGGGAGAGGTCCGGGGTCCCTCAGCAAGCACGACAGGGCCCCCACCCCCCATGCTGCCCGAACCCAGCTACAACATTAACAATAGGATTGCTTCCGAATTAAAACTGAAGTGAATTCCTGCTTTTGTTGGCAGCATTTAAACCAAATCCTACTGCTTCCCTAGTAGTTTTGAATGAATAAAATCTGGACTAATGCAATTTCATTTGCACAGAAACTAGAAATCCCATCTGGGCACTCGACATTCTTTCTAACGATGATTTAAGCAAATGGCCTAGCTTTGTGGTTTTTACAAAGATAATGTAAAAACGCTCACCAGGAACAGCATCCCGACTGATCAATTTGAGACCGAGGTCTGCTGCAAGCACTTGGGATATCCCGACTGATTTTAAGGCACTGACTCTGTGCTGCTGCTTCTGGCTTTTAGCAATAGAGCCCATTAGCTCGGAAAAGCTCCTGGCAATACTTTACTCAAAAGCAACCACCGGATGGAGGCGTGGGCAAAAGAGGTGGAATGTGGCTTCAGTTATGTGCTTTTCATTGTGTGTGTGTGTGTGTGTGTGTGTGTGTGTGTGTGTGTGTGTGTGATGCTTGGAGAATACACAGTTCAAATACTAGTAGAGGATTGATCTCTGCTCCCCCTCCTTCACCATCTTGACCATATTTCTCTGACACTCAGGATATGGTGTTCTAGGGAGCTTCCTCATTAGCATTTTCAATGAAGCACTTTGTAGAAAGTAAATTCACTGGTTGGCAAATGTGCTGCTCTGTAACTGTGGCGTTCTACAAGTGCTTTGCCACTTGGAATTTACAGGCCTGCTTCAACTAACGCCAGCCCCAGCAGCCTCTTGCACCTTTGCTGCCTTTGGCCTCCGCTGGAAATGCAATTGAATGAGCTAGTGGCCACACACTTTATTTCTTAAGCATGCACTAGAACCAAACACCAGGGACTCTCTCTTCAACGGACGATTTTCACTTGTCATTCCAAAGCCATTGGTTTATATCCTGGAAAGCTATTGGACAATAATCCCCTCCCCGCTCCTCTACTGAAACTTGGTGTACTGCTTAGCTGTAGGAGGTTTTCTTGTATGAGTTGGTATGTGGACCTGTTAGGTAGATAGAGCCATTGGAAACACACTCCAGTCCCCTTGACTTTCTAGTATTATCCAGGTTCCAGAGACCTGACCTTACCCACCTTTCCAAACTGGGGAGATGCAGGTAACAGGACTTACTCGTTGCCTATTTTGGGGGGAGTTGGATAATGTAGACATGACACCAAGTGCTTTTCATTTCAACTCTTCAAGCAGCAGCTGATGAGCCTTTCCTTGGGAAGTCATGGAAAGGGAATGTTCCACTTCTGCTCTGTGGAGTATGACTGAAAATGGGCAAGGCTACATTTTAACCAAATACACCAAAACAGGCACTCAAGAGTTACCATATCAGGGTTATATCCTGGGAGACCATACTCTTTTTTTTTTTTTTTAAATATATTTTATTGATGTTTTACAGAGAAGAAGGGAGAGGGAGAGAGAGTTAGAAACATCGGTGAGAGAGAAACATCGATCAGCTGCCTCCTGCACACCCCCCACTGGGGATGTGCCCGCAGCCAAGGTGCCCTTGACCGGAATCGAACCCGGGACCCTTCAGTCCGCAGACCGACGCTCTATCCACTGAGCCAAACTGGTTAGGGCAATACTCTTAAGCTGTGATGTTGCACGTGCCAAGAACACATAGAATTCCTGTTTGGAGTTACCTTTGAAAACATGCAAGGAAGGAGGGCTCGCAACCTATAGTCAGGTCTTGTTTTGTGTGTTTGTTTTTGTTGTTGTTAATCCTCATTCAAGGTTTTGGGTTTTTATCCATTGATTTTTTAGGGAAAGTGGAAGGGAGGGGAACAGACACAGAGAAACATCGATGTAGAGAGACACATCAATTGGTTGCCTCCCACACGCACCTTGACTAGGGTTGGGGTTCGAGCCTGCAACCGAGGAACATGCTTTGACCAGAATCAAACCCAATACCCTTCAGTCCCTGGGCCGACGCTGTAACCACTGAGAAAAAACAGCTAGGGCAGGTCTTACTTTTTACACCACCCCTCCCCAGAGGTAGTCCACGCTCCATCACCCATTTTATTTACTGGACTTTTCTTCTAATGTTCTTTGGCTGTTAAAAAATAGTCATTTCTTGAAAAATAAATCTACCCTTTAAGGACAAAGACTTAAAAACATCGCAGAAAGTTTATAAGGAGACAGTTTCCAAAGGCAGTTCTGGAAATATTCTGAGTAAGGTCAGCTTCGCTAGACTAAACATACATCTTCCCAAGGTGACTGCTTTAAAGGCAACAACACCCACTTGGGTGTATAAACTCCTGCACTTATTCTGCTGTAAATGTAAAATGTGCATAAGGTCAAACAATTCCATTTTTTTTCACAACATTTAAATAGAAATTGGCTTTTAAAATACTGTGACTTAAATCAGATTTCACTAAGTATCAGTTGTACGATTGAAAAATCTTTAGCGCCATTGTAATGGAGATGTACACTACACAGTTGTAGTTTAAATGCAGTCCTATGTGGGGTGCATGCCCCTAAACTGTAACCTTAGTAATGTGTCCTTTACAGTTGAAAATGGAATAGTTCACCTTTTTAAAAAATATATATTTTATTGATTTTTTACAGAGAGGAAGAGAGGGATAGAGAGTTAGAAACATCGATCAGCTGCCTCTTGCACACCCCCTACTGGGGATGTGCCCACAACCAAGGTACATGCCCTTGACCGGAATCGAACCTGGGACCCTTGAGTCTGCAGGCCGACGCTCTATCCACTGAGCCAAACCGGTTTTGGCGGAATACTTCACCTTTACATAGGTAACGACACGTACCTTACGTTCACCACTCAGGGTAGGTTTAGAAGGATAGTTCTAGGTCTTTTCTCTCTGCAATTGGCCAGATGCTTTCTTTGTAAACATTGGAACCAAGTGAGTTACGTTTCACTCATTCTCAGTGTTTAGTATAAGCCCAGTCTTCCCACTCTATCTAAAGCATGCTAGCAGGCCCCATCCTGAGCAGAGCAGCTACAGAGCACTTCCAGATTTGTCAAAGAGGGCCCATTTCCCAGCGGCTAGTGACATCTGTAGTCATTGGCATCATTGCTTGGAACTGAGCCCTGTCTGGAAGCAGAGAAAGCTGGGCCACAGCTGGATCATAGCCCCCCTCCAGGGTTTCCCACACTGGCTGTGCACTCAGCCTCCGTCAGGTGGCTTGGCTGGACCACACTTGTCACAGCTGCCCACCGGCCTGCTGGAAGGAACATGGGGCACAGAGCCAGATCCTGGTTCTGGCTCTCCCCTCAAACAGCTGATGGAACTTGTACAATCAGGTGGTCTCTGTGCCTCCCTTTTTCCATTCTTCAAGTAGGGAGGATGCCTGTTCTGTTTAGCTGTTGGGGGTGCTTTGAGGTGGAAGTGAGTTCATTAATGAGTATGCATTATGTGGGAGGTGGTAGAAGAACATCTACCACATCTGGTTTTATAACAGTTTCTCCTCACCCCTCCTCTGAGGGAGTTAAGAAAGAAAGAGACCAGGAAGTCTGGGCATTAGCACACTAAACGGTGGGAGAGGCCCTAAAAAAGGAGGCAGCTTCTCAGAGGCTTGACAACCTGAAAGGAGTAAAGCTTGCAGTGTATTCAAGTAGCCTTCTGGGTGTATTGTGTATAACCTGAAACGCTTGACTCGTGTATATCAACTAACAGTCTTCCTTATGTAACATAAATTGCAGTGTCTGTATATGGTCTTCCAATTATCTAATAGCATCTTCAAACTGGTCAAAACTTGAATGCCAATAACTCAGTCACTCAGAATATATATGATTCTGCACTTGGGAAAAACGTCTATGCTATCTGTCTGATTGCTGATGGGTGAGGGGTTGCCAGGGTGCAAAAGAAGTGGATGACAAGCTACTGGCCAGGCTCACTGCTCCCAGCTAAGAGGGCATTCCATGGCAGTGGGCGTGGGGTGAGGAGGGACGGGAAGGGGAAAGGTCTGAGATAGTTGTGTGACATTTTTGTGAGAGAAATAAGAAATTGGGGTCATTTGGAATTCTAGTGGGAAGGAGGAAGAAATGGCTCTTCTGTTTTCATAAAAGAATTATGAATATGTATGAGAAGAGGGAGGGGTCCATTGAAATGATTCTGTAAAAAGATAATAGGATGAATGGGTTCCCATCCTCCTCTAATGAAATGGGAGACACATGCCTCATCCCTTCTTTAAGTCCTGATAAATGCTGGTGTCTTGAGAACACTGAATGTAAATCAGGGGAGACTGGAGCAGCTAACTGGAGCTTCGAAGATCAAATGAAAGCTGACCCTCCCGGAAGTGAATGCACCAGCATAACCTGTGTGGAGAAGCCCAGAGCCACAGCTCTCTGAGGTGGGTGTAAGGAGACATTGCAGAGAAGGAAGCCAAAGTCAATGAAACAGGGCACTTCAGCTTAACACTTTCTTTTGCATTTGGAGGTGAGCCTTCTGTTTCTGTCAGTCTGTGCAGATGTTTTGGGAAGAGCCCTGGCAACAGCCATCTTGGTCACTGTCCTTGAAGCTCGTGTCCTTAGACCTGCCGCTGCAGCCTCACAGAAAACCTGGTGCTGTGTTCAACTGCCTCTGAGACTCAAGACAAGATCATGGCTTTCCACAGTTTTTACCTGGAAGAGCATCCATCTCAGGAATATATTGTTTTAACCCTTTCTTAAAACTATATCATACTTCCATTCCAGGTCTCTGGCTGAACCCTGCAGCGCTCCCTTCTAGAGCTCACACCACAGAGTACGAAAACGTCCTTTCAAGCCTCTCCGTTTCCTTCTCCAGTGAGGTTCCCGTGCTGACCTGAGGCACTATCCTGGGCCTGGTGCTGCCATCCCAACCCTGTTTGGTAGTTTCTCTGCCATCTCCTGTTCACTGAGGTGACACTAAGAAAGTCACCCCGTGAGCCAGATTTGAGGCCACAGGAATGATTGCATTTTGGAGACCAGTGCCGTCCCCATTTTAGAGAGGGGATCTGAACCCCAGAAGCCAAGGTCACTTAGCCAGTCATCAGTGAGGCTGGGTCCCAGGCAGGCGGACTCCTCATCCAGTTTGCATACTTCCAGAGGTGGCTCTGTTCCAAGGCGTCTAGCACTTGCTGCCATCCTGGCCCCACCCTCTGCCCATTCCCCTCCTGCTGAGCTTCTGCTCTGGATCAAAATGGTGTGGGGGTGCCAGCTGTGAAGGACTCTGCACTGGGATGACGTTCAGGTGAGAGCCCAAGAGGCATATATGAGATTTCCCTGGTGCAAGCTGGCTCATGGCCCGCGCCTTCCTTAGACCAGCCAGGACCATGCAGCCCCACCTCACACCATCAGTGATGGGCTGTGACAGAGAAGGCCCCTGCACAGCCACTGAAGGCTTCCTTGGCACCAGGTTGGCTCTCGGTCCCTCACTGTGAAGTGTTTGGAGTTTGTGGAGACCTCTGTGGGCCTCTGCAGAAGCCAAGGGCTTAAAGGTTCCAAACGGCTCCCATCAGGCACATGTGAGGGGGAATCCTGACGGATACACATTTTCTAGTTGCAATCAGCCACGAAGTTAAAGGCTTCCTCCCCCTTGCTGCCAGCCACTAGGTGCAGAGTCCTCCCTGCTGTAGCCCATATGTCATCTGGGGAACTCCTGCTCCACCCTCCAACCCCCCAAGATCCAGACAAGCCTGATGACTGGGCCTCTGGATCTCTGTGATTTCTAAGGGACTTGTATTTTGGCAGTCACTGCTGACCCCAGACTCTGCTACCTCATACTAAGCAACAGTGGTATCTCATTCCTGTGCTGCATCAGCTGAGACATGAAGCTCAGTTCCCTCCCCTAATTCCACACACACCAAAATGCAGATGAATTAGTGTGTGTGCATGCAAACGTGCCTGTGTGTCTCAATGATGTGGGAGGAAATGGAAGATCTTACAGCAATGCAGACATGACACCCCATTCGTAAAATGCTCTTCTGACACACTACAGAGGAATCCACTCCCCTCCCACTGCATGTGCTACCTGTCTCCCTTGGGATAAACCAAATCCATTTATGTTCTCAGGTACCTCAGTATAGGCATTCCTGCCAACAACACTCTTACCTTTAAGATTTCACCTTCTACCATGGGTGGCTTATTAAAGACATTTTCCTAAACAAAGATGGCTCCTTCCTCAAAGGGAACTTGAGTGCCATCTCTTCAGATGATACATTTTTCATTCCCATTTCACTAGTCAGTCATCACAACAACGATATTCACCACTAGTGGCCAGGGTCATCATGCTTTATGGAAAACAACGTGGACTAATGTAAATGGTGCTGATTTGAGCTAGACAACCCCAGTTCAAATCCTGACTCTTTAACTTACCGCTTCTGTGACCTAGGGAAAGTCACTTAATCTTGCTAAACTTTTGTCTCATCACCTGTAAGTGTGATAAACACAACCGTGAATGTGAACCACTTAACCACATGCCTGGCTTTCAGCAGGTTCCTTCCCTCTGGCTTTCTCCACTGTCAGCTATCAAACAGCTCCTGCCGGTGGATTGTGGCTCAGTGCCAAGGGATAAAAGCCGGCAGACAGCAGCTTTACAGCTGGAAAAGGAGATGATGGGGAGGGTGGCGAGGGCTGGCGGCTGCTCAAGCATGCTGTGGTTTAGGTTTATTGGTTGGAAGGTCCCACCCATCCTTAAGATTCTACGATGCTATAGTGTAAGATATAGGGGGTGTACTTGGCTTAGAAAAATCCCGGAGGAAGAGCTGCCTCTGACAACTGGGAGGCTGGAAAGCCGATGAGCAGCCTGACCTCGGGTGATTTAGCACCTGGTTTCTTTGGCTCTTCCCGTGTTAGGTTTGCTGGCTTTGCATCAAATGGAAGGAGGCAGTGCCAGGGACTTGAATTAAATCTGTCAGACAGAGGGTGAGGGGAGTGCAGAAGGCCGGCGGTCTGTGCAGGGAACCCCGATAGTCCAACAGCACCATCTGGACTTGGCAGGGATGACAGCCCTGAGATCAGAAGGAACGAGCCAATAAAGCAGCTAAAATTCTGCTGAGTGGCACTCCCAGAATCTCCTATTTAGAAGGAACTCTGATCTCCTATAAGGGGAGAGCTGGGCTCCCTCTGCAGAACGAATACAGGTCTTGGTGAAGGCAGGACTAGGCAGGTGGCTGGTTTGTTTGCTTAGTCCCACCTGGAGGTCCCCAGAATACCACTGGTGTGCCGGAGCCCGCTTGTACCAGCCTGAGGGAGCAGACGGTTAGATTTCCAGGAATCTTGTCAGCTGGTTAAACAGCCATCATTAAACACTAAATTATAAAACCTACAATTAAATATACTATATTAAAGACATAGGCTAATAAACACCCAAAATTCATCACTTTCTAATTATTTTAGTACATTTTGCTATCTGTGCACTTGAGGTTATTGACATCTAATGTATTCCAATGGTGGAAATACTATGTACAATGGTGTGCCACGTGCATCTCTTCCCAACTCCATCGTTCAGTGACATCACGTTGGCAGCTTGAAACCAGCCATGGTGGGAGGATTTACCCCACAGAGATGGGCAAATACTGCATATCAAGTTTTCCCCCCTGGAGAGCTGGTTGTTAAACATTTACCAGCACACCACTGCCACAGGGTGACCGAGAAAGAAATGGATACACCTAAGCACTGAAACATCTCAGTTCTAGGCGGGCAGCATGTGGGATGTATTTCTCAGAAGCAAGTGTCCTGGTATCATGTGCAAAACTGACTAGAAGTAGAAGAAAAACACTGTAAAACACTCCCCCCATCCCCGCCCCCCCTCCCCCCGCCCTGCTTGTTTTGTCTTGTCTCTCTGTTTTTCACAAGGGAAGAGCCCTGACAACAGCCATCTTGGTCACTGTCCTTGAAGTTCGTGTCCTTAGACGAGAAATCTGTTTAGTTTGCTCCTCAACTTATGGACTGATCTGTGAGGGTCTGGCTCACCTGTGAGCTGTACCTCATCTTAGTTCTCTCCCTGAAAGTGAATTGTAGCTTCTCCTGCCTACCTGGCAAACTAAAAATGTGCTGTAAAAACATATCTTTACTAGGCACCAAAAGAACTCATTTCCAAGTGATTTGTACAGCAACAACGTTAACTTCTGGAAAAGAGACGAAATCATTTATAAATGAGTGTTTTGCTGTTTTTGCTTTTTATTAAAATTATTATTGTGTAAGAATAAAAAGAAAAAATTATTACTGTGGAACAGAATGCTTTGTTTGCCTTTGTCTCCACAGCTCTGTGTCTTTGGGTTGTTCTTTTAAAAGTAAGAATCACATGCTGAATCCACATTTTATTATATTCATATCATAAAATAAAGGAAAAGCTTCATAGAAACTTCATCCTATTCACTTGCTCACCAGCTGCCTTCTGAACAACCATAATTTTCCTTTCAGTCGCAGAGTGCCATCTGAATTGTAATATTGCCAACTCTCGACTGTCAAGATGATGGAGGAAAATACTAATGCGGATGATATGAGCTTGTCATGAGCCTGCTCAGCACGCCTGCCTGGACTGACATGTGAATTAAGATTCAAATAGCAAGTGAGAGCTGAACACCATTAAAATGGCTGTGTGGTGGATAAGGGCCCCAGGGCACTGAGCGAATCTGTGTACCCCCCTGAGGAACTCTGACAGGCTGGACTGAGCTATGGGGACTTGTGTTTGCTTTACATTTCCAAAGGTTTCCTGGGAGAAATAGCGATAAGATGTTTAGGAACTACCTGTGGTCAGTACAGGTCTGAGACCCTTGAACCATGGCTGTTCTTCAAACTTGTGGGGGTCGGGAGCCCAACCTGCATTGAAGGAGTCACAGGGACAAGGTCTGTCGCAGCCCAGAATGATGTGGGGTCTGCTCCTATGTCCTACCATTCATACTGTCCTTCCACCCAAACACTGGGGGATGTGACCTATGTTCCTGTTTTGTTTTTTTATATGAAATCCTTCAAACTAGACAAAAGTGGAGAGAATAGTAAATTCCCCAGATTTTAAAAGTATCAAAAGCTTCTATTTTTAAATCATGTATTATTTTTTCTTAATAAAGCCAATCCCACATGCAATGTCTTTTCTCCCCTGCATACGTCAGCATGCATCTCTTTTTTAAAAGAGGATATTTCTTTTTTTTTTCCCCTCCAAATATATATTTTTATTGATTCAGAGAGGAAGAGGAAGGGACAGAGAGAGAAGCATCAGTGATGAGAGAGAATCATTGATCAGCTGCTTCCTGCACACCCCCAACTAGGGATGGAGCCTGCAACCCGGGCATGTGCCACTGAGCCTTGATGATCAGGGTCACCCCAATTTTTAAGTGTTATTTTTAAAGCGAAGGCTGCAAAGGTACTGTTTGAACACAGGTTGTGACTTAGTGGAGTTTTAGTTGGTTGGTGTCCTTTGTAGCCTTGTCAGGACGCAGCGTCTGGCGTGTTTTCATGTGTTGAGAGCATGCGTGTTTGTGTGTGATGAGCGCTGAGCTGGAGTTGGTTCTTTGCTCCCCTGCTGAGCTTCCTGTTGCCCGGGGTCTTCAGTACCGGCTTCTGGGTCTGTGCCGATGTCCTTGGTGGGCGATAAGGTCCAGTGTGACATGCTGTGGTGAAAGCCGGCGACCCCTCCAGGTCCTTCCAGTCCCGGGGAAGTGGGGGTGAATAAGAAGCAGGTGGGGTGCAGCCCTAGGAGCAGTGCAGTGTGAGGAGGCTCCCAGGGCTGAGGATTTGGCCCTGGAAGGTGAGGAAATGCCTGACTTCTCATACATTCATTTACCTACAGTCATGCCCCTGCTGGGGGCAAGAAGGGGCCGGGAACTCCTGTTCTTCTCAGGTCTGAGCTCCCCTGCATTCAAGCTGCTTAAAACCAAGGGAAGAAATTGGCCTTTTTCTGAGTTTACCTTATGTTTTTATCTCGTTTAGACTTTTTCAAGCAATTTAGATTTCCTGTCTCATTCTTTCTTCAATGCAATCATGAAATTGCAAAATGAACTCTCCACCGAAAGGACCTTTCTCAGGGATGGCAGTACTGGGCATGCCCACAGAGCCTCTCCCACCCACAGACATACTGGTCAGTGATCATGCCTGCCACACCCCCAGCTGATCCCCCCACTCTGAGGGCTGGCACAGACCACACCATCACTTTGCCGACTCTGTGAGTCTGAAATCCTTGAATAGACAGGTTAGAGTTAGTAAAAAGTGGTTCCACCATCTTGAAGTTTTGCATTGGCACCTCCACGGAAACCTGCTTTCTTAAGCTCTGGGTGGCTCCCCTAAGGGACCCAGTTGAGCCAGCAGGGGGGCCACAACGGCCTGAGGAACCCTCAGGTGCTGACAGCATCAGCACCCTGGGAAAAAGAGAGGGCACCCAGCTGCCCATCCCCGGCCCCTCAGACCTAGGGCTCGGGGGAATGGCCGTCTCGGGATGGGGGCAGAGAGGGGAAGCAGAGGCCCTGGATTCTGGGCTCTGACTCCACTTTGCTCTCTAGCCTCCAGCCTTATGCTGGTGTTGGAGGAAGAAAACCAGACCCTCCAGGGCACAGTCCGGGAGCTGCGGGGCGCCTCCCGGGCCCTGTAGGAGAGCAGCGTCAAATATAGGGAGCTGCAGGAGGAAAACCAGCAGCTCTGAAAGCAGGTAATGGTGGGTGGTGTCCAGAACACACAGGCAATCTGGTGGCCAGGTGGCCCGTGGAGTGACAGGTGTGGGGTTTGCTTTAAAGCCAAGTCCACTTTGTGACCTGACTGTGTGGGCTGGGTTGTTGGCTCTGCAGGCAGAAGAGTTGGGGATCCGACTACAGCAGGAAAAGGCTGGCAGCCAGCACTTGGAGACCCTCAATGAAGAGCTGGAGGGAGACCTCGCGCAGATGCTCAACACCATACGCATAGGCAGGCCCTCCAGAGCGCATGCCCCCCTGCCACCCTACCTGCCAGAGGGAGCATCCAGGGTCACAGTCGTGTCCTGGTCATTGATCAGTGATTCCTGGGTGACCAATTCCCTCACTCAGCTGCAGCTCAGACCAGCAGTTCTCAGCTGCTGCAGGGCCTCGGGGGCAGGTATTGCCTCCCAGGGACACTGGTCGCCTTGTTGTTGACAGGACTGGGGGGAGGGGAAGGGAGGTGCTGCAAGCTGTGCTGGGTGGATGCTTGTTCCATAAGCTGGTAAAAATTACCAACAGAGGTCAGGCAGGTGCTAACTAGAAGAGCAGGGCCTGGTACCCAGGAGGATGATCTGATGATGGTTTCACATTAAGACAGTGTCTGTAGGAGGCCAGGGAGTTGGCAAGCTTCCTGAGTCTGCTTCGAGTGGAGTCTTCTCCAGCACAGGGAAGGTTGCGGGGCCTGCTGTGCCTAGGGGTGGGGGATCGGCCAGAACCAGACAGGAAAGCACTGCAGCACAAGGCCAAGCAGCAGGGCTGTGGGAAGAGAACAACACAGACTAGAAGATCAGATGCCGAGCCAAGGGCTCTGGGAGCAGAGCAAGGTCAGTGGTCAGGGGCCCAGCGGTTTGTGAGCCATCACTGTTCATGGGCTGCGTACTTCATGGTGAGCTCTCAGAAAAGCCCTCGTATTAGGTGGGACCTCATCAGCCTCGTGGCTGAAGGGGCCTGAGAAGCTGCCTCAATCCAGCAG
Organism: Cnephaeus nilssonii; assembly: GCF_951640355.1. Taxonomy (NCBI): domain Eukaryota; kingdom Metazoa; phylum Chordata; class Mammalia; order Chiroptera; family Vespertilionidae; genus Cnephaeus; species Cnephaeus nilssonii. Next base: position 74,182,831 of record NC_137078.1, read on the forward strand.
ACACATTTTCAAGCAAGAAAACCGGGGTCTGATCTGTCAAGGCCCACGCATCTCTGAGCTGAGGTTCAGATGGCTCAAGGTTTGCTCTCCTGAGATGATGTACAGCCTGATCCTCGATGCTTCAGCAGGTCTTGTCGACATTTAGGGTTCCCAGACCTACGTCACGTGCTTCCATCCCCATATTCTCAACTCCGTGATCATAACGGTCATGAGCACCGTGATGTCTGAGCCCCAGAAAAATGCCGGTCTTTCTCAGCCAGGTCCCAGCCTGGGCCGGTGAGTCAATTTACGTGTTTTATTTTAAAAACAAGACTGTATTTTTCTTTCACCTCTGTTTATAGAGACAAGTTCAATGCCTTACATGCAATAAAGGAAGAAGAGGAGTACACAATTATGGATCAACTAGAGGCCCGGTGCACAAAATTTGTGCACTGGGAGGGAGGGGTTCCTCAGCCTGGCCTGCACCCTCTCACAGTCCGGGAGCCCTCAGTTGGACATCCCCAGCCCTGCTGCAGAGGTGGGAGAGGCTCCCACCACCGCTGCGCTCACCAGACGTGAGCCCAGCTTCTGGCTGAGTGGCGCTCCCACAGGGGGAAGCACACTGACCACCAGGGGGCGGCTTTTGCATTGAGCATCTGCCCCCTGGTGGTCAGTGCACGTCATAGCGACCAGTCGTTCTGCTGTTCGATCAATTTGCATATTAGCCTTTTATTATATTGGATACAAGTCCCAGGAACCTATTCCCAAGAAGTGAGTTGATTCAAGCAGCAGTAACTTAAACACGGAACAGGAAGCTTGCATTTTCACAAGTGGGGAAAGCTGTAGCCATCTAGAGCAGTGACAATTCGGTTGGGCCTGCATTCTACGCGATTGCAGGTCCCTCCCAGCACTGAAAGAATTTTTAGAGTTTCTTTCCATCCTGCCCTCACAGTTATCCTGTGAGAGATGGTGAATGTCAGCTGGCCATGAGCCTGTTTAAGGGGACAGAGAGTCTGTGGTTTAGAGCCACTAAAGCAGGAGTATCAGGTTTTGTCTCAAGGTTTCAGGACCTAGAAAACCATGTATTTGTTTAGGAAGGAAGCTTGAGCCAGACACCTGGACCAGCACTCATAGTCTTCAATCACAGGGACCTTGGTCTTCCCTACATTCTTCTGGAGTCCCTGGACCCTAGGGTGGTTCACAAACACATTCCCTTCTCCAGAGATCAGCAGCCGCCTCTGTCCTACAGGGCTTCCCCTAGGCTGGGGCCTGAGCCCCAGGTGCTGGGCCTTCACATTGTCCTGTCCCAGCCCAGCCTTGAGGTCAAATCACCATGAATCCTGCAAGGCCTCTCTGTTGAAATCACAGAACAACAGAATTTCCGACCCCCCACCTGTCCCTTCTGTTGACAGGGAAATTGAGGCATGGATGAGGAAAGGAAGCAAGTTCAGTAAGCACAGTGCTGCTCCGTGGCAGAGCCTGGATCAGAAGTCCATCTGGTGACATTAGAATGCCTCCATTTCTGGTTAGCTGCAATGTATTACCCTTTAAATTCACTGTTTTCATTTACTTATTTTTACTTTTTTTTAAACTTCACACGAGGATATTTTTTGAGAAATATAGAATTCTCCTCACGTGCTAAGTAAAGCATTGGCACAAGGGTGCCACTCCATTCATTAAATGGAGTCATAGTATAAATGATTCACTGAGTCCTGATTCTGGTTTTGCCATGGGTAATGTTTCCATCACTCCTGGGCTGGAGAGGATTCTGATTTCCCAAGTACATTTAGCTAATGTGGCGTCATTTGTTATTGTGTGGGTATTTTTTTTTTTTTTTCCTTCCTCTCTTGGGTTATCCGGGGATAACAAGTTAGCAACTGGGTGCAATGAGAGTCACTTTTGGAAAAGCAAAAACAAGGACAAGTCTCCTGTAGCATGCCCAGCTCTGTCTAAACGTCTACGATTCTGGTCTTATTGCTGACATGCCACCCTCTCCTAACTAGCCTCTCATTTTTTTTTGACACTGAGGGTTTCCGAACCTTTCCCTTTATTAGTGTCTTCACCATATACCCTCCTTCATTTATGAAATTAAAAAAAAAAAAGAAGCAAGCACACAAAAAAAAAAATACCTAAAAGAATAAAAACCCGGCAGCTAAAGGCCATATGACAAGGAGTGGAAGCCTCCTTCTGACCCCAAGTTGAGGTAGCCTATGTGGGTTCTGATTTCAAAAGAGATGAGTTGTCACAGCCTCTGGGCCGTACAGTGCAGTTTTACAGGAGCCTCGGGACATACACACAGGCCCTTGGGCCAAAGTGTCCGTGCTCAGTAAGTCCCCTGGCTGACTGCTACCCCCTCTCGAGAACCTGCAGGCGTGAAGGTCATGCCCATGTTCAGCGCAGAACTCATCGGCTGTCCTATGCTTCATCACATGTGCGGCCTCCGTTGGAAGATCTTTTCCTTAAGAGTTATTTTTGAGCAGCTAAATTAAAAACCGCTGCCCTGTATTCCAAGTTCATTGTCAGAGCATGGAATCATTGACTTTTGCAGATAAGTCCCTTTTTAGATAGTTTTATGTTTTGAAGTCTTTATTGCTCCACTCAAGCATTTTGAATAATTGGATCGAGGTTGCCGAGCCAGGATTCAGCCCAGAGTGACATGAGGGCCGTGCTAAGGTCGTGCGACATCTTGGCTGCTGCTGTGAGAGCAGCAGTGGACGGACGGAACCTCAGCTCACAGTCACTGTCAGAGCTGGGAGCACTGGTCCACAGAGGCCTTGAGCTACTGCCTTGTTTTGCCTTCAGCCGTCCTTGTACCATCTCTCTGATTTTACCATGTCTGTATCACCTCAGTGATTACTTACATCTTTTCCCTCAAATCGGCTCACCATTTCCACTTGCCTTTATTTTAAAAGGAAAGGTTATTATCGGTCCTGTAAATGGCAAAGCAGTATCACCGTAAAAACAAGGTCACCATCAAAGTAAATGCGTGACCATCACACTGTCCCATTCGGTGGAAGTGGCACTTACTTCATCTCATGCACCTGCTCTGATTCCTGGGCTGCCACGTCGTGGGCTGCCCTCCGCCTGTCTCCCGAGCGCGCTGCTGGAAAACTCGCGATCTCTCTGCCTTTGCTGCTGTCTGCAAATCTCCACCTCTCTGCTCCTCATGCTAACTTCATACAGTGGATGCTTGTCCGGTTCATTGCACCAGACTTAGTCAAATTTTCCCTTGATTTCAAGTCATAAGACCTGGGTGCTTCAAACTTCATGGTGAGTGCAGACATTGAGTGGCTGAGGGGCGGGGGAGGGGGGGGGCAGGTCCTAGGAGAGTGTGGAAGGGAGCAGGAATCCCAACAGTGGGTGTGGCTCTGGGCCCACAGTCCTCAGGCGGCCTGGAGCCAGACACTGTGCAAAACAGCCTTGTCCTAATGCTCCCAGAACTCCAACTGCATGCATTTTTCACTTGTATCTGGAGAGCCCATCCCCTGTCTTACTACAAGGTAGTTGAAGGTCTTTTAGGAGTTTTTCCCTAATTTTTTTTTCTTCAATTACCTTTGACAAGAGTATATGTTCATGGTAGAAAATTCAGAGATTGCAGAAAAGCACAAAATACAAGGTAAAAACTGATTTTGCAGTCAAGATCACCATGCAGAGAGGAGGATTTTCTCCCAGCTGCTCGGGGCTCACCCCCGTGAGCCATGGTTAGAGCAAGGGCTGGCCTCCCAGGGCCTCCAGCTCAGGTCTGCAGCCAGGGGCTCCCATTCAGACCCCAGCCCGTGAGGTATGCAGCCCGCTTTTTTCCCTGGGCTCCGTGTTCCCTGCTGCCTCTGCTTCTAGGCCTCGGTGTGATCGCCCCACCTTGGCATGGGATGTTGCAGCCCCATTTGTCACTGTCCTTCTCTGTCCCGGGTCCTGGGGACCTAATACCAAAGGTAGGGTCCCCCCACAGAGGCAGCCTTGGCCGCACAGGTGCCTCCGCTGACCCAGCCACCAAGCCCTAGCCATCCTGACAAAGGGCGCTGTGTGTTGGGGTGATGCTAGGCTGTGAACAGGTCGAGTAGGAACGGGACATTTTGGTCCTGGCCACGTGGCCTGCATGGGGACATGGGGGGGGGAGGGGCAGGAAAAAGGAGGGCTCTCTGAGGACACTCCTGCCCCCATGCCTGCCTTTCAGTTCTTCCTTTCTTCTCTGTAGGACACTCGCCCAGTTACCGGGATGACGTGCTAAGTGACCTCTTCAGAAAGACCATGATCTCCCGATAATCAGAGGCCAGCCAGGCCTACCTGCCAGGAGAGAAGGGGCCAGGATGCCCCCCAGCTTTGTGCCCCCTCACAATGACTGTCAGTACCTCTGAGGGGAAGCTGTCTGTAAAACTCGTGACTCCAGACACTTCCTGCACTTTGGGAAACAATGGGTGTTAGCGATGCTCCAGGAGCTCGTTGCTCAGGACTCTCCACACGGCTCAGCACTGGCAGCCGCAGCGCGGTTGACAGGAAAGTGGGTGCATCAGCCGAGTCCATGGACTGGCTACAGATGCTACCAGTGCAACAACTTCCCGCATCACATCACCGTACAGGAGTCTCTGAGCCTCATCAAGGACCCCCCCTTCTCCTGAGAGATGGCAATGGCCCCGTCCTCACAGCTCACACATCTGTTCTGGACGCTGCCACCTGGGCTGCGGGACCTGAGCGGCCCCCACGGCGGAGGCTGGAGGGTTCAGTGGGGTGAGGCCGAGTGGCATTCTGTCAGCGCAGAGGCGTCTGGGAGGCACGGAGACCCCAGTCCCGGGGGTTGGGGCTCAACAAGCCTCAGACCCACCCTTCGCAGCAGGGACGCTGCCTCCCTCGCCTCCTCCCACGCGCGACCAACCTCAACCTGCGCGCTGAGCCCAGTAGGTCCCTTACCGGAAGCCAAAACGTCCGCCACGAGGAGGATCCCGGAAGTCCCCAAGAGGGTATTTCTTTAAGCCTTGACCACAGAGCGCACAATGAACAATGACGCCTTGATGGTAACTAATCACCATATTCTAACTCCCCAGTTGCCTCACGAAGAGCTGCATTAGCTGCACTGTGGACCAGCGTGTGTGGAGGGGCAGGCGGTGCCCTGAAAGGGGTGGTGGTTGCCTCCCCACCATCTTGGCTGTGGCTTTGGCAAAAGTCAGGCTGAAGGGACACCCGTGGGGACATCCTTGGGCTGGCTGCAGACATCTTCCCGGCTTGCTGGATCTTAGAATTCCTTTCCTCCAGGAATAAGCCTATGAAACGTCCCCTTCTATTTTTCAGCCACTTCCATCCGGTGGTCTTCCTCTGGGAATTTCGAGGCTCCCGTGCTGCTGGCACCCACCTGGCTGCCACCTTGGCCCCCACTTCCCGGCTTTTCCTGCCGCTGCGCCTTTCACGGCAGGCTTCTCACCAGGACTGCCGTTCTTCTGTCGCGGGGACTGGCCTGGACAGGTCTGAGGCCGGCCTGTAGTGTGTGGGCTCTTGACTTTGTGTGGGGAAGATTTCACAACACGAATCCAGGTGATTTTGAGAGCGTGTTTATTAAAGCCGGGGACAGCAACGCAAAGGAAGGGCGGAGGCAGCAACAGGCGAGGCTGCTTTGGCTCCCTAGAAACGTGATGGGAGAGAAACGAGCAAAGGCAGGGCTGCTGTCCACTCACTGGAACGTCACAAGAAAAGGGGGCCTTGGAGACAGGATCAGGGGTAAACCCAGCACAAGCGGCTGCTGCCTGCTGCTCCCCTGGTGGCAAGTCTCATGGGGACCCTTAGAATTTAGGAGGAAGTAGAAAGTTCATGCCCAATAAGAAACATGGGCATGCTCTCTAGAGTGAACCCACACTGGTATCCTTTGATGGTATTATCTCCCTTCTGAGGGTGAGAATCTTAGGGGAAGATTTCAGCAGAATATTCATCAGCTTTCCAAGTACATTCTGTGTGTGTGTGTGTGTGTGTGTGTGTGTGTGTGTGTTTTGTTTGTTTGTTTGTTCACAGTATTACAGAAAAATGAATGTTTAGGGAATTTGGGATTATTCTTTGGTCTGCTTTACTGTTTTACTTTTATGTTGGGTCTGTCTGGCTTTAATGGGGGTTTTGTTATTTGTTCCCAACTTCATCCATCCTTAGGGTTGGCTGTCACAAATGGCATTAATTAGGTCTCTGCCCTCTATCTCTTGACCAGGGTGACTTAAGTTATGTATTCTCTGTTTAGGGAGGAAAGGTATAAACCATTTGCTCTTAAGTGTTCCTGGTTAGGGAAGATAAGGTCTTGGGATTCACTAGCTGGCTGTAAATTGTTCGAACTGTTTAACCTTGTTTAATTTTCTTTTTTTTTTTTTGTTTTGTTTTGTTTAATTTTCTTATCTCAGTTTCCCCATCCCACTGGCCTAGGAATTTTCCTAGCTTCTTACTATCCTGCCTCACTCCCACCAGCCTCGACCCAAGCTGGTGTAAAAAGCTGTGTACCCTCAGTGAGTCACAGCTTTTTAGATTTTACCAAAGGGCCTTGGCTTCTTCACTTATTAGAACTTTGGCTGAATTGCTCCTGAGGTAAGTCAGAGAACACCCGAGTAGCAGCATGTTGTGTCGCATCCAAAGGCAGTCTTCTGACAAAAGAGACGTGGCAACTGAATGCACTGCTCACTCAGGGATTTTCTTTTGCTATAAAGAACATTATTAAGACAATTGGTAAAATCTGGAAAAGGCCTGCATTTTATTGTCTGATAATATCATATCAATGTTAATTTCCTGACTTTGATGATTATATGTATGAGAACATGTAAGAGGGTGTCCTTGTTTTTAGAAAATATATTTCAAATATTGAGGGATAAAGGAGCAAAGTGTTTGCAACTGACTTTCCAATGGTTCATATTAATGGGTATCCATAGAAAGAAAATGATAAAGCAAATGTAGTAAAATGTTAATATTTGGGGAATGAAGGTGAAAGGGATGTGGGAATTCTTTGTGTGAATAGTCTGAATAAATCTGAAATTATTTCAGTATCCTCTGCTGGGTTCACCTCTTCTCCATTGATTGTTCAGTTTTGAGGCATTTCCTTAGGCTCTCTTCTCCTCCCTAGAGGCGATCTTCTCCATTCCCATATTATTAGTTACCATCTACATGATACTCTCAAATTACTCTTTCAAACCCAAGCTTCTTTTCTTAATGTCAGATTGCATGTCCAGTTGCCTACCTTTTCATCTCTTCTCAAATGTCTCATGAATATCTCAAACTCTCTGCACCCCAATCTGAATTCACATTTTTATATCTCTCCCACAAGCTTGCTCCCTTTCCATGGCCTCCTCACCTGAATGCACAATGCCAACTCAATGCTCAAGCCAAAAAAGAAAAAACTACAGTAGTCATTTTTGCCTACTATTTTCCTCATCCCCCATATCCAATTTTGTTTCTTGTGGTGAAACTTGACTTTCAAACTATTAATGATCATTTTTTATTGAAAACCACTTTTTCTTTGTTCATTAACATGTCTGGAAGATCTACAATCCTTACAAAGGTTTGCAAGCAAGGGACAAATTTGTAATATGTCATCTTGGTTTTTATATTCTCATCTCAATAGTAAACTGGCTTATATGCTTTGAAAATCTGCATAGTTGCCCCTCTTTGGCTGAATTTCATCCAGAATCATAAAAGAAAAGAGATACTGTAGTTCCTAGCTTCCCCTTCGAAGTAGAGCTAAATGTTGAAGCACAGGTAAGTGATGATGTCTTGCTGATCAAGCATCCAACCAAAAGGAAATAGGTGTAGCTATGTTATTCTGAAACCAAAATTGACTCTAAAGTCAAAAGCATTACTAGAGATAAAAAGACGCTCTTCATAATATATAATATAAAGATTTAACTCTATATTTAACTAGTGGCCCGGTACACGAAATTTGTGCACATTGAAAGGGAATTAATTAGAGGAAATATTTTAATATTGCTATTTGCCTTTTCTCTATAATAGAAGTGTCAGAGGTGAAAGAAAATTAGTAAAATGTATATGAAAATCTTCCTCCTGTCAGAGTCTGGGGCGCACTACGGGACCCAGAGTCAAGTCCTTGCCCACTCGCACACGCCTCAAAATCGTGCGAGACCCGGCCAGCCCCACCCCCATCAAGCCCCGCCAGGCGGGGGGCACACCCTCAGGTCCCCTGGCCCGGTGCCAGGCGGGGAGTGCAGCCTCAGGTTCCCCGGAGCACACCAGATGGGGGGGCGCAGCCTCAGGTCCCCCAGCGCATGCCAGGCGGGGGCGCAGCCTCAGGTCCCCTGGCCCGGTGCCAGGCGGGGAGTGCAGCCTCAGGTTCCCCGGAGTACACCAGATGGGGGGCGCAGCCTCAGGTCCCCCAGCGCATGCCAGGCGGGGGCGCAGCCTCAGGTCCCCCAATACACCCTTAGGTCCCCCGGCCTGGTGCCGGGGCTGGGGGTGCAGCCTGAGGTCCCCCGTCAAGCCCCACCAGGCTGAGGGCATGGCCTCAGGTCCTCAGTCAAGCCCCAGTGGGTGGGGGGCACAACCTCAGGTCCCCCACTCCTGCTCAGCACCATGCAGTCTCAGGTCCCTGCTGATTGCTTGTTATGGGTACCCTGCCTCTGCTGTGGGCGCAGCCATCTTGTGTTACGGGAACCCTGCCTCCGCTGTGGGCACAGCCATCTTGTGATGGTGTGAGGGTTAATTTGCATATTACCTCTTTTTCTTATATAGGATTAGTAAGATATAACATTTGGATGTGTACTTGCTTAACAACAAAGCCTCAAAATATATAAAGTAAAAATTGACAGAACTAGAAATAGATATAGCCACAATCATATTGGAAGAATTTCATATGCCTCTCAGATTTAAACAAAAAGAATATGCAAGATTTGATAATATGAACACGTTTGACCTAGTGGACATATGTAGGACATGGTGCCCAATTACTCCATTCTTTTATAGCCTGCACAGATCATTTACAAATATTGACCATATCCTCAGCCATAAAGCAAATCTCAACCAACTTCTAAAAGTCAAAATTTTACACAGCATATTTTATGACCTCAATAAAATTAAGCTAGAAATCAATAACAAAGAAGTCACCTTCATTTAAAATTAAAATCATACCTCTAAATGACTCATGAGTCCTAAAAATTAAGACATATTTAGAACAAAATGACAATTAAAATGCTTAAGTTTAAAATATGTGGGATCAACTAAAGTGGTATTTAGAGGAGAATTTATAACCTATATGCAAATTTTATAAAAGCAGGAAGACTGAAAATTACATTACTACGATATGACAAAGAGGAAAATCAGTCAATAGAAATAATACATTTAAATAATTTAATTTAAACAATAATTATATGCATTTACTCAATAGGGAAGGATTCATGAACAAGAATTCAGAGGTATAGAGAACAGAGAAGAGGTAATGGAGGAGGGGAAAAATAAAGGGCAATGAATATAGTAAAGGAGAGAACTAGAATTTGATGAGATGTACTTTAAAGGATCTTTTTAGAATAGGGAAGTTCTGATATTTTTTTAAAATTATGTGCTAAGAGTTGTTGATCCTCCTCCTTACCCTTCCCCACCCCTCAGCAAGTTTCACTAAACATCTATTTGAAAGAGCTAACTCATATTTGAGGTTAGTGGGTGAGAACCAAGAAGAAGGAGTTGTGTTCCTAAAGAGATGAAAAAAACAACCACAAGGTGAGCAGTGGAGAGTGAGGGTGCTATTGAAACTAAAGTGAGATATGGTGGAAAAGTCAGGCCCTGGGACTTCATAGGCATCTTGGAGAAGCATAAGAATGCCCAAAGTTGTGGAATGGGGTTCCCAGCAGATTTTACCTAGACCTGAAGGGGTAGGGTGGCCTATCTGGCCTTTATTATTTTTTAAAATACATTTTTATTGATTTTTAGAGAGGAAGGGAGAGGGAGAGAGAGATAGAAACATCCTATATAATACAAGGCTAATATGCAAATTGACCCTAACTGAGGAATGACCAGTTGCTATGACATGCGCTGACCACCAGGGGGCAGACGCTCAACGCAGGAGCTGCCCCTTTGTGGTCAGTGCGCTTCCACAGGGGGAGCGCCGTTCAGCCAGAAGCCGGCTCCCCATGCGGGACATCCCCCGAGGGCTCCCGGGCTGCCAGAGGGATGTCTGACTGCCAGCTTAGGCCCAATCCCCTGGGGAGAGGGCCTAAACTGGCAGGTGGACATCCCCCAAGGGGTCTCAAACTGCGAGAGGGTGCAGGCTGGGCTAAGGGACCCCCCCAAGTGCACGATTTTTATGCACTGGGCCTCTAGTCTATATACACTGAGTGGCCAGATTATTATGATCTCTGAACACATAATAATCTGGCCACTCGGTGTATATCCTATATCAGTGGTCGGCAAACGGTTTGCCGCTCTGTTGACTAATGAGTTTGCTGACCACTGTCATATTTTACCCTTTATCTCTTTGAACACAATATGCCACAATTGCCTAATCCTCACAGCTTCCAACTACACGGTAACATTTAGTGGTCAGCAAACTCATTAGTCAACAGAGTGGCAAACCGCTGTCCTATATAATAAAAGGCTAATATGCAAATTGTCCCCTTGACCAGGAGTTCGACCAGCAGGCAGGCCAGCCAACCACCCATGTCCCCTCCCCCGGCCAGGCTGGCTGGACCCCACCCATGCACGAATTCATGCACCGGGCCTCTAATGCACACACACACACACACACACACACACACACACACACACACACACTGAGTGGCCAGGATATTATGCATTCAGAGATCATAATAATCTGACCACTCAGTGTATATAAAAGCCCAGCGACCGAATGGTGGCATGACCAGAACAACCTGTTGACCAGTCGCTATGACATGCACTGATCACCAGGGGGCAGACTCTCAATGCAGAATCTTCCCCCTGGCGATCAGTGCACTCTCACAGTGGGAGCAGCCACTCGGAGGGCGGGTCCACAGCCACTTGGCTGACTGGGATGAGCTGCGCTCCCACAGCAGGCTGATCCCCACAGGCCACAGCCCCCACCAGTGCATGAATCCCGTGCATCGAGCCTCTAGTCAATGATGAAAGAGAATCTTTGATGTGCTGCCTCCTGCACACCCCCTACTGGGGATTTATTGTGCAACCCAGGCATGTGCCCTTGACTGGAATCAAACCCAGGACCCTTCAGTCAGCAGGCCAAAGCTCCATCCACTGAGCCAAACCTGCCAGGGCAATCTGGCCTATTTTTATTATGTATCTGAGTGAATTAATTTACAGTGAGGACCAAAAAACTCTCGGACAGGTCCTTGACTTGCATATCCTCTCGCTGGGTGCAAATCTACCTAGGAAGCTAAGTGTGCTAATGGACAGGCTGTTTGACAAGCCTGGAGTTAAAAGAAAGAAAAAGATATGCTGCCAGCAGGTGTGGCTCAGTGGTTGAGCATCGACCCATGAACCAAAAGGTCTCTGGTTTGATTCCTGGTCAGGGCACATGCCTGGTTACAGGCTCGATCCCCAATAGGGGGTGTGCAAGAGGCAACTGATCAATGTTTCTCTCTCATCAATACTTCTATCTCTCAATCACTCTCACTTCCTCTCTCCCTAGAATCACTAAAATATACATATATATTACCAAAAAAAAGATATGTTAAGTGATCACGGTCATCCAGGGAACAAGCTGATACTGCCATGGCCACATTTAGGCCATTTTACAACAATAATGAATAAGGTTATGGGGGAGATCAAGGTCACAAAGATAGTAAGTAAAAGAGCTGAGATTTTAACCTATGCACATCTGAGTCCAAGGCCTGCACTCTGTCTACATCACTGGGGGCCTTTCAGAGGACTTCTCCCCCTAGACTGTATAAATGGCTCACTTCTGCTTACATCGCTGTCTAGGAAGACAAAGACGCCAACCTGGAATGGTATCTCAGCCAATCTGTGTAAGGGCTCCTTGCAAGGCCCTGGGGCCTTCTCCGGCAAAGACCTATGATTTATGTTTGCATTTTGCTATTTGCTTTCTATATACCTCATGTCCTTTTTGTTCCTCTCATTCTCCGTCACTGCCTTTTTTTGCATTAAGTGGATATATTTTAATTCCTTTGTTGATTTTAAACTATTTTTAGAGTAATTTTCTTAGTGATTACTCTAGGAATTATAGTGGACATTTTAATCACAAACTACCTCAAATTAATGCTAACTTAATTCCAGTAGAATAAGGAAACTTTGCTCCAATATAGCTTATTTCCTACTCCCACCCCCTTTTTTTTCTGGCAGAGATCTATGGAACATGCATCACTTGGAGACTTCTGGGAAATATGAAAAACTGTTTGCAGTTTAATTACAAATACCATATTAGTGAGCTGAAGCACATTATTCAAAGTTGTACAAAGTCATGATAAACCAAGTGCAAAGGTCATGATAAACAAGTTTTACTGATTTCTACACCCAAAGCTCTATATTCCCTTACATATGCTGTGCAAGAAAGAATAAAAACACACTATATGTGAAGTCACAGGGCAAGAGGGTGGGAACTTCAGCAATTCATAGTACCTCAAAGCAGTTGTGCAAGGCTGGAATATATTAGATGCTCAATAGTCGCTTGAATAGGCCCTGACGTGGAACCCATGGGTCACTAAGGAATGGGATAAGTTTCTTCAGTTGAGATGATACTTAGTAATTGTTCAATGAGGTTTTGTTCATGGGCACCGAGCTGTTTTTCTTGAGCTATGTTGAAGGCTCTCATGGCATATTCTTGTGCCTGGAATAGAATTGCAGTGACGAAAGGAAGCTGTCACAGGGAAGCCCCATCTGTGCTCAATCCCAGAAACATGGGAAAGGATCCATCAGCTTCTCACACCAGCCACTGAGCTCTTGTTGGAAACTTGTGAACACCTACTGGGTCCTTAGAGCTAGCCACATGTGTGCTGGGTGGGGAAGGGGACACCAGAAAAAGTCACCTGGTTTGACAAACTAAGTACACTTTCATAGCAAAGTGAGATTTTGTAGGATCTTAATTAGGGCCCTTTGAACCAACACTGGAAGGCAGAGAGATGACAGGGCCATAAGTAAACTGCCAACCTGGAGGAACTCACTGAGTATAGTTAAAGCTATTACCCCATCCCTGCAAGGACTCCCCAGAGCCCTCAGGCCTGCAGGCTTTCTAGTACTGCCCCTGCCTCAGTTTACCTATGCAACTCTGGGAAGGCCCCCTTGAGGAAAGAAGACAATCCAGTTTCCATTAGGCAGGCTGTACTCAACAAATAAAACCTGGCACGAGCCTCTGAGCTTTTAGGGCAAACGCTAATGCAATAGGGCAGAACACAGCTGGATTCAACTAGACTAGAGGAATTTCTATCTCAATTTCAGACATGCTGACTTTCTAGGGAAACTTGCCTTTGAAGAATTCATCATCAGGTAGTAAAGCATGACCAGGATTCTCAGAACGAAGACAATTTTTTGGGGAGCTCTGCTAGATGTAGACTCTCGAATGTTTAAGATAGAAGTCAGGATCCGAATGGCTTCTGCTTCCTGGGCTTCATCTGCAGTGGAAAGGAGGGAAAGAAGAAACAGGTCCCGGAGGCAGCTGCGTCTACCCTCAGTGGTAAGCACTGAGCTGTGTGGGCACCTGGCCTCCAGAAGCCTCCTCACAGGGATGCTGGTGGAGGCAGTGCAAAGCACAGCAAGTTCTCCACCTGGAGGGCAGCGGCCACATACAGAGCAGGTCCAGGCAGCTCCCGGCCTTGCCTAGCATGTCATTATGAGAGAAACCTAAAAAAATGCTCAGTCCCAGCGTTGCTAAGATTCCTCTCTTTCAGAGTCCTGAAGTGGGTCTCTTAGACTCCCAAACACAGGGGATTTGTCCCAGTGGCCCAACTCAGCTTCCACTCTCTAGCAAGAGGGGGGAGTGGGGCTTCTTGCAGGTGCAGCATCTTAATTCTTCTTCCCCAACTCCAAAGAAGCTTAAGCAATAGCCTTTCTGCTTTCCCTGGGGAGGCTGTTTACAATGTCCCCAGCAGTTTTTGGTTCTCCTTTAGTCATCATTTATTGACTTACTAGTGGCCTGGTGCACGGATTTGTGCACACTGAAAGGAAATTAATTACAAGAAATATTTTAGCCGAAACCGGTTTGGCTCAGTGGACAGAGCGTCGGCTTGGGGACTGAAGGGTCCCAGGTTCGATTCCGGGCAAGGGCATGTACCTTGGTTGCAGGCACATCCCCGGTGGTGGGTGTGCAGGAGGCAGCTGGTCGATGTTTCTCTCTCATCGATGTTTCTAGCTCTCTATCCCTCTCCCTTCCTCTCTGTAAAAAAATCAATAAAATATATTTTAAAAAAACACACAAATATTTTAATATTGCTATTTGCCCTTCCTCTATAATAGAAGTGTCAGAGAATAAAGAAAATTAGTAAAATGTATACAAAAATAATATATAAATTGCTTAATAACAACATGATATAACAACAAAGACATGATATAAAAACAAAAACATTATATAAAACACTGATAAAAACAATGACTGGTAATTGATTAAACTTATTCTATTATCTCCCTGTATACCACATAAAGAGTAAAAACACTTCCAGAGTGCTTGACTAATTTTCCTTGTGATAAAGTATTTACAACTTTAACTTTAACATCACACACCCTTTGAACTTGAGAGAAAGCAACATATAACTGACCATGTCCCAAAACGGGTTCAGGTAGGAATATTCCTACTCTGTCTAAAGTTTGTCCTTGTGATTTATTAATAGTCATTGCAAATGCTGGCATCACGGGAAATTGTCTTCAAATTAATTTAAATGGGAGGCCAGTGTCAGATGGGGACAAATCAATTCTTGGAATCAGAACAACCTCTCCTTCCCCAGATCCTGATAATACTTCAGCTTCGATTATGTTAGGTCACAATCTTTTCATAATAAATCCAGTACCATTACAAAGCTCCCATTTACTATTAAGATTTCTCAGTAGCATGATGATTGCACCTACTTTCAATTTTAATTTATGATATGGCATTCCCGAAGAAGTAATACTATTAAGAAATCTGATAGGGAAATTTTCCTTTTAGGCATTATCTGTTGAATTGATGGAATCATCACTCAAATAGGTGTGAAAATCTCCATCGAGTATATCCAAAATTTCTTCATTTAATTTATGAAAGTGCTCATTTTTAGGACAAAGAATCGCATGTTTAGATATATTTTTAATATTATCTACAGATATGCTATTTCCAAAGGTAGCTTCAATAATAGATCCGTTATAAATCATTTCACGGGGGATTTCAATAATATCCATTCTGAGAGCTTTATATGTATCGCACCTGCACGAGTCAACATTTATTTTTAAATTGCCTGTGTGCGTCATATATTCTGGCTGGTCAGTCGGTCACTTCGCCTTTTATATATACAGATTATGAGTTATTATGGGCCAGATACTTAAAAGCACTTTTTTAAAGTACAGCAAGTCCCAAATAACATTGTTTTGTTAGACATCACTTCATTATAACATTGATGAGAGAGAAAAATTGATTCCCAGTCAGAGCCACTCTCTGTGTGGAGTTGGCATGTCCTCCCACTTCTATGTGGGTTTTCTCCTGGTCCTCAGTTTCTCTCCCACAGCCCAAAGATGTACCCATAGGTGACTGGTGTGCCTAAATTGTCCCAGTCTGAGTGAATGTAGGTGTGTGTGTGAGTACACCCTTTGAGGGAGTGGCAACCTGTCCAGGGTTGGCTCTGCCTTGTGCCCCGAATTGCCAGGATGGGCTCCAGTCACCTGCGACCTTGAACTGGAATAAGCAGGTTGGAAAAGAATTATCTTGCTAGTTTTTACTTAATATTTCTTAAATGTATGGATAGCTCACATTTATTTCAGAGTTTATTATCAGAAGTGTTTTGGGTCTTTATTTAGGAGTTTGATGATGTTTTCGTGACCAGAAATATGCCGAAGGAACCTAACTCTTATTTATATCAATTAGCCTATAGTCCATTTCCAAAAACCTATGAAAGACATTAAGTGAGGACATACTGTATTAAGCTTAGAGAAACAGACAGAAAGGATATATACCATAATATTAAGGTTGGCTATCTTTGGCTATCTATGATTTTCAAGTTTTCTGCTTTAACATAAACCACTTTTTTTTAAATATATTTTATTGATTTTTTACAGAGAGGAAGAGAGAGGGATAGAGAGTTAGAAACATCGATGAGAGAGAAACATCGATCAGCTGCCTCCTGCACACCCCCTACTGGGGATGTGCCCGCAACCAAGGTACATGCCCTTGACCGGAATCGAACCTGGGACCCTTGAGTCCGCAGGCCGACGCTCTATCCACTGAGCCAAACCGGTTTCGGCAACATAAACCACTTTTATCATAAGAGAAAGCTCAATAAAGCTACTAATTTTTTAATCCTTAACTCAAAACCTCTCCTGTAAGAAGTCTTCCCCCTTCAACACCATCCTCACCTCTTTGTTCTGGGGCTCGGCTTATAATACAACTTATACTCATAGAAATTTTATTTTGGTATTTCAAATAGGCTCTGTCTCACCAACTACACTTTTTAGCACAAGCTAGATCCTCTGTCTCTTTATTATCTCAGAGGGAGTAATATTGTCCAGGGCTACTCAACACTCAGCCTTTTGCCGAGCCTGGGGATGGTGAGATGAATCAGACTCAGCACTGCCACTGAGGAGCTCACTGTCCAGTAAAGCAAGAGGATAAGGCACCAGGACAACTGAGTAATGCCACTTCTGTGTTGAGCCTTGGCTTATGTTCCTTGGAGGGATAACACATAAGAAATGGATGCTCTGCAGAAATCACAGTGGGCTCTCCTCCAAGTGTGTCCCCTGAAAGGCTGTGTGTGGTGCTAGAAATCTGAATTCTGGTAAAATCCCTTTGCTCCCCTGTCTCAGTTTTCCCATAATCAATATGGGGGAGATGGCATATGCTCCGTGACAGGCACAGCAGCTCTCCCTATTTTCGGGACAAGGCCCATGATTGAGAGGAAGTCACTGCTCTGCTTCGTAGGGAGAACTGCCACTTACCCAAGCCAGTGTCAGTCTCAAATTGTTTGCCCAGTAAATCTATTTGTTGGACGCGAGCCTCTGTGAGGACTTGATAGCGATTGTTCAAATATTTATCCCAGATCTCACAGACCTGTTGGGAAAGAAGATACAATCAGACAAGCAGGCCAGGTCTTAAGTCACTGGACCAGCCAGCTGGGAGGGCAGCACCTCTAACCATCTGCAGACTCCCTCTCTCATTGTGCCTGGTTGGGGGGAGGAGGGGAAGAGGAGGCTTAGGAGCCAAACAGGCGTGGCCAAAGTGAGTGTGACAAGTGTTGGGCTGCAAAGGACACCTGGCTGATCTGGGGACAGCCCTGGTGGGTCTAGTAACAATGACTACCATTTGTTGAACACATATAACTAAACCTTTACATCCTCACAAAACCAACTGAGGTCATAGTTTTATTATTCCCATTTTACAGAGAAAGAAACAGGCTCAGAGATGTTAAGATTGTACTTGACTTTTGGTAAAAGCTGGTAAGTGGCACAGCCAAGAATTAAATTCAAGTCTGTCTGACTCTGAAGCTCATTTCTTTTCAGCTACACCACAGTGCCTCTTCCTCAAAAGTGGGCCTAAAATATGAATAAACAGTCACAGCATGAGAGCCTATATCACACATAGAAATGGTTGCTTGCTAAGTGAGGTGTTACTCTATGAACATAACTGACATTTTAAATACTAAAAGCAGTTTAAAATCTTTCACATGCAAAAATGGAAACTTCAAAGTGCACTCATATTTTTTTATCCCTTCATATGACTTTTTAGCCATAATTTTCCCTTTAAAATCTCATTTCTGCCCTAGCCAGTTCGGCTTAGTGGATGGAGTATCTGCCTGCAGACTGAAGGGTCCCGGGTTTGATTACGGTCAAAGTTATATGCTGAGTTGCGGGCTCAGTCCCCAATAAGGGGTGTGCAGGAGGCAACTGATCAATGATTCTGTCTCATCCTTGATGGTCTATCTCTCCTCTCCCTTACTCTCTGAAATCAGTAAAAATATATATTAAAATCTCATTTCCTTCTCTATCACAAACCTCAATATGCCCACATTACCTTGCTCCTGTGGGTATGCCAGAGTATATGGCAATCTATTTGGAGGGGTTTGGTTCTTATTGACCCATCACTTATTATTTGTTAATCGTCCTATGGATTCTAAGGACTATTTTGGTAGTGGAGAAATAGGAAGAAAAAAATTGGAATATATCATATATCAGGCTATGTAAACTTGGGCAAATCCCTTTATCTCTATGCTTCAAATTTCTCATGAATGATCTGACACCAGTTGTAAGGTACAAGGCCTAAGTGTCAAGGCTCAGCTCCCATATTCCCTAGCTCACCTTGGTGTACAGTGTGTCTGCCAGGTCCAACTTCATAAGGTCAAAGAAGATATTAGCCAGGTGAAAGTAGCCTCCTGAGGTCCTGATGTCCTCTGTTCCAAATGCACAACTGGCAAAATAAATCTATAGCAGAAGTAAGAAGGTGAGTGCTGTGTTCTCTTTGCAAATCATATATCTGATTTTTTAAAAAAGACTCATATCTAGAATATACAAAGAATGTTTACAACAGCCCAACTAAAAATTGAGCAAAGAGTCTGAAGAGACATGTCTATGTCTATAAGAACATGTACCAATGGCTAATAAGCCATAAGAAATGATGCTCAATATTTTTAGTCATTAAGAAAATGCAAAATAAAACCATGAGATACCACTTCTCACACCCTAGAATGGCTCTAATGAAAAAGGCAGAATACAACAAGTATTGTCAAGGATGTGGCGGAAATAAAGCCCTCAAACATTGCTGGTATGAATATGGAATGATGCAGCCTCTGTGGAAAACAGTTTGGCAGTTCTCAAAAAAGTTAAACACATAGTTACTACATGACCCAGCAATTCCATTCTTAGGTATATGCCCAAGAACATGAAAACATGTGTCCATACAAAGATTTGTATAAAAATATTCTTAGTGGAGAGAGAATGCTCTCCCTCCCAAGAGCACATCCACACCTCTCCCTTCCCTTTCCTCTTCTCCCACAGGCATGCTCTCAGGCAGCAGTCACCAACCTTTTGGACCTCACAAACCACCAGTGGTCTGCGGACCACCGGTTGGCTGCCCTAAGGGACCCCATGAGGCTTGTAACCAGGGAGCAATGGGAAGTGGCAGCTTGTCCTGGGCTAACTCCCTCTCCTGTCCCCAAGGCACCCTTTTCTCTGACTTCTTAGTGAGCCAAAGCAGCCCAGCCTAGGCTCATTTCCCCACCTAGTCCCTTTCCTGTTGCTTCTTCTATCCTGGGCCCTTCCTTGTTTCACTGTCCCCAGCTTTAATAAACATCCTCTAAAAATCACCTGGAAAAAAAATACATTCTTAGCAACATTATTCATAATAGCCAAAAGTGGGAACAATCCATATGTCCCTCAACCGAGGAATGGCTAAACAAACTATGGTATATTCAGATGATGGACTACTACTCAGCAATAAAAGGAATAAAGTATTTATACATACAACATGGATGGATCTCAAAATAATTATGCTAAGTGAAAGAAGTCAGATGCAAAAATACCACATATCATTCTGTTTATATCAAATATCCAGAAAAGGCAAACCTAGTGAAACAGAAAGTGGTTGCCTGGGGCAGGGGTGAGGTGGGATAGTAAGAAGCTAGGAAAATTCCTGGGCAAGTGGGATGGGATTAAACAAGAAAATTAAACAAGGCCAAACAATTTCAACAACTTAAGCCAGCTAGTGAATCCCAAGACCTACTATCTTCCCCAACCAAGGACACTTGAGAGCAAATGGTTTATACCTCTCTTCCCTAACCAGAGAATACATAGTTTAAATCACCCTGATCAGGAGACAGAGGACAGAGACCCAGTTAATGCCATTCATGCCAGCTAAACCCAAGGACAGGTGAAGTCAGGGGAACAAATAACAAAAACCCGATTAGAGGCAGACCAACCCAAGATAAAAGTCAAACAGTAAAGCAGACCAAGAATAATCCCAAACTCCCCTATAACCTCATTTTGATACATCAGCATATTAAAAATGCATCTGGTGCCTGGCCAAGTGTATCTCAGTGGTTAGAGCATCGGGTGCACATTGAAGGGTCACAGGTTCGATTCCCGATCAAGGGTACGAACCTGGGTTGCAGATTTGATCCCTGGCTCCAGTCGGGGCATGTGTGGGAGGCAACCAATTGATGTGTCTCTCTCACATCTCTCTCTCTCTTTCTCTCTCCCTCCTTTTCTCCCTTCCTGCCTCCCTCCCTCCCTCTCCCTTCTTCCCTTCCTTTCTCCCATTCACTCTCTCTAAAAATCAATGAAAAAAATATCCTCAGGAGAGGATTAACAACAAAATAAATCTGGAAAGCTGATGAATATTCTACTGAAATAGATTCTCACCCCGGAAGAAAGATGAAAATGCTCAAGACGAAGACCCAGTGTGGGCTCTCTCTGGAGCACACAGATGCCCCTTCTCAGGTATGAACTTTTTACTTTCCCCATAACTCTAAGGGTCCCCACCTCACTTGCAACCAGGGAAGCAATGGGCAGCAGCAGTGCTTCCTGGGTTAACATCCTGAACCTGTCCCCAAGGCCCCCTTTTCTCTGACTCTCCAGGGAGCGGACAGCAGGCCCCCCTTGACTAATTTCTTTCCCCTAACATTTCTAGAGAACCAAAGCTACCCACCTAGGCTCTCGCCTGTTGCTTCTTCTATCCTAAGTCCTTCCTTTGTTTCACTGTCCCCAGCTTGAATAAATGTACTCTCAAAACCACCTGGAGCTGTGTTGTGAAATCTTTCCCACACCAAATCAAGAACCCAGACACTACAGGCTGGCCTGAGGCAGACCTGCTCCAGGTCAGTTCCCGTCCCATGACAGGGGTGGGAATGAGAAATGACTGAAAATGGATATTAGGGCTCTCTTTGGGATGATAAAAATGTTCTACAACTGGATTGTGCTAATGGCTGCACAACACTGGGGATTATCAACAGCAAGAAATTATTACCATCCCGACTCCTGAAAAAGCAAGGGGAGAAAGCAGGGTTACGAGGGCCCAGTAAGAGCTGGAGCCATAGAAGAAGACTACCTGACAGGAGTCATAAGGAACAATGTCCCTGCCAGAACTGGGGTGGGGAAGAAAGGCAGCAGAGAAAGTGAATACCCCAACCTCTCTCTCCTCCCAACCTTCAATCCCCCGCCACGTCTCTCACTCTCCAAACCAAAGCCAGAGCAATGGAGTCCAGGTTGTGTAGTCCATAGAGGTAAGCCTCCCAGGGCAGACTAGGGCAGCAAATGGATTTGGGGTGAGGGGATATGGAGACTAATCACCACAAGATGTTTCCATTGGCTCTATGGACATTGTGCAGTGGCAGCCAACCAGAGGGAGACTTGTCCAGTGGAGAGGCTGACAAGAGAACCAACTTGCATGAAGACTGCAGTCTGACCCTAACTTCATCCAGATTTCAGACTCAGAAACTATTCTCTCTGGTAATATTGTCCAATACTGAAATCCTAATAGAAACCTCAGAAATGTTGGAAGAACTGCTCAATCATCACCCTTATTATCCTATTTAACATTTGAACAGTTTTGTAGTTTATAAAGCACATTCACATACCACCAGCTCATTGAAATGTAATAACCATACTCTGAAGTAGAGATATTGATGTTATTTATAAAAATAATAGCCAAAGTGCTGCACATGCATTGTCCTATTATTTATCTCTGTAATGAGGTAGAGACCATTTCATGATTTCTCTCTTAAAGGTGATGAAAGAGGTTAAATAATTTGTCTAAGACTATGTGGCTGGTCAGCTTACAGAGCTGGGACTAGAAGTAAAACCCTTCTCTTAGTCAGTACTCTTGTCTGCCTCCCTTTATTATCCTCAGAGCAACTGAGGCTTAGGGAAATGATGTGATCTGGGCAAGACTGCACAGACAGGAAGGCTTGAACTCAGGTTGTTAAAATTATGTTCTTGCTGGGCCGGAGTGGCTCAGTTGGTTGGAGCATCGCACTGTGCATCTAAGGGTTACTAATTTGATTCCTGGTCAGGGCACATGCAGGGGTTGTGGGCTAGATCCCCAGTAGTGGGCATACAGGAGGCAGCCAATGAATGTCTTATTCTCACATCAATGTTTCTCTTCCTTCCCCTTCCTCTCTCACTAAAAAGTCAATAATTTTTAAAAAATCTTTTAAAAATTGTGTTCTTGTTAATACCCCACCAGTCAGTTTTAGACAAAAAAGTTATAGAGAAATGCTCAGTTAAAAAAAACACACACAAACTAAACAGGTGTTACAATTTAGATTGTTTACATCATTGGCCAGATGATAACGGGCTTCATCGTAGTTTTCCTTAGCCATAAAGAGAAGTCCCAGGTTCCGATGCAGTAAAGAGTGCGTGGCATAAGAACAATCAGTTGATTTGAGGACTGTCCACTGGGCTTGGGATAGATATTCCTCAGCCTGGATGATCTGGTCTAGACCTGTCCAAAAGATTGAAAGAAGGTTATAATTCATATCCTGGCCAGAAAATACATGATGAAATATGTCATCATGCATTCACACATTTATTCATTAACTCAGACATTTATTGACATACAAATACTTATACATGAAAATTTATAGCAGCCTAATCATAATAGCCAAAAAAATAGAAACAATTTAAATGTCCAAGTGATGAGTAGATATGCAAAATGTGGTCTATCCATATCCATGAATGGGATAGTATTCAGCCATGGAAAGAAATCAAGTACTGATATGCTATAACATGGATGACCCTGGGAAACATATGCTAAGTAAAAGAAGCCAGACATAAAAGGCCACATATTGTATGATTCCATTTATATGAAATGTCCAGAAAAGGCCAATCCATGGAGACAGAAGGTAGATTAGTGGTGGCCAGGAAATGTGTGTACGGGAAAATGGGGTATGACTGCTAATATGGGTGTGGGGTTCCTTTTGGGTTAACTAAAATGTTTTGGAATTAAATGTAGTGATGGTTGCACAATCTTCTGAATAATTAAAACTGCTGAATTAACCTTAGCCGGTTTGGCTCAGTGGATAGAGCATCAACCTGTGGACTGAAGGGTCCCGGGTTTGATTCCTGTCAAGGGCACATGCCGGGGTTGTGGGCTCGATCCCCAGTAGGGGGCTTGCAGAAAGCAGCCGATGAGTGATTCTCCCTCATCATTGATGTTTCTATCTCTCTCTCCCTCTCCCTTCCTCTCGAAAATCAATAAAAATATATTTTAAGAAAAAACTGCTGAAGTATACTTTGAAAGAGTGAAGTAACTTAAATGATCATCATCAGTAATGGAATAAATTGAAAACATGTGCCAATTTATAGGATGGGATGAGAAGAACACAGCATCACTTCTATGATATTCCTGCCAAAGATACATCGTCTGCATTTAGTCAGGAGGAAACTTCAGAGAAACCCAAATTGAGGGACATCTTATAAAATAATTGGCTTTTAATATTTTTAAAATTACAGGCATCAAGGAAAGATTGAGAAATTATTTCAAAATCATATACTGTAGATACTAAAAAATGTTAACTCCCCTCAAAAATGCTAATGCTCCTCTTGTTGTAACAACCACAAGGGATGTCTGCCAAGGGTATGCTCCCCACTCTCAAAACTCCCTCTCATCTATAGGAGCAGGTTCCTGTATTCCTGTTTGAACTACATGACCCTGACTCAAAGGTAGATAGATACCACCCTCAAGCTGAGACAACACAATTCTCTCTTTAGGAATTTAAAATTGGAAATCAGATGCTAATTAGTTTCTATTACCCACCTTGAACCTGGAGGACATGTACATCCAGCTATACCTGACATTTTGGGCTGTCTCCTGCAGTAAGCATAAGGTAGAAAAATCTGGTCTGCAGATATGGAGAAGCAGAGGCAAGAGACAAGGCCCCAGAAATAGAAGCTGAGAGCACCAGCCTTACTTTATTACAACATTTTGATTCTAGTACCTCATGGTGCTTCAATTCCCTTAGGACACGCCAGCGTCCTAATACATTTCCTCCTTTTGCTTAGGTCAGCTAGAGAGGATTTGTCAGTTGTAGTCGAAAGTTCAAGACATCTCTTTCCCCATCTGTGCCAAACTCTTCAGCAGCCCTGCTCTTGCACAAAAGATACCAAGGCTAGATTCTTTGGCTACTGATATGACCCAATATAGCACTTCGTAAGGACTCCAGCAGGTAAGTCATTTCCACTTACCAATGCTAGCCTCTGCCAACAGCAGGTAGGCAGGCACAAGCTCTACTGAACTCAGGCCGTACACATTCATGCGGAAGCGAAGAGAATGCAAAGCTGCTGGGACAGCATCTTCATACCTTCCTTCAAAGATATATTTCTGGGCTACGGTGTAGCAGAATTCAATCAAGTGCTTCTGTGGAAGAAAAAAGTAGTCAGTCTACAGGTAAAAGACAATCGTGGATATAGGTATACCTGGATATAAGGCCAATACCTAATGAGCTGGTTGAGGGCACATAGTAAGCCTGCCTGTATTAAGCTGGCCACAAGTCCGAGAATAAGTGACACAAAAAGGCAAACTCTGCACTGTGAGTTCCTTAAGGTCCAGGAACAAGTGTATTTTCATCTTAGTTCCATACTTGGCATAAATGAGTGCTCAATAGAAAATTATTAAATGAATATTATTCTTCTATTTATATTAAAATTTTAGTTTAACAAAACTATCATGCCTCAGGACTATCTGAAACTGTCTGCCTTTCTATTTGAATTAAGAGAATTTTCCTTCTGGAGTTATCCTGCTTAACTAATATCAGAAACAAGTTTACTCTAAGGCCATTGTTCTAAGGCCACTCTCAAAGTGTGACAACACTAAAATTGATGAATCTGGTGTTTTGATATTTATGCCTTAAAAAGTGCTATTTTTTAAAGAAAAAAATGAGATGCTATCAATGCCATAATAGTTTTCCTAATCTCCTCTATTTATTTACTCCTTTATATATTCAAACATCATTGTTGACCTCCTACTACGTGCCTTGGCTCTTATCAGAATATTTGACATATATGGGTATTATGGCCGAATTTTGTTCCCCAGAATTCATATGTTGAAGCCCTAACCCCTAGTACCTCAGAATGTGACTGCACTTGGAGATAGGGCCTTTAAATAGGGGATTAAGTTAAGATGAGGCCTTTAGGATGGCCCCTAATCCAATCTAGTGGTGTCCTTATAAGAAGAAATTTGGACACAAGAAGAGATACCAAAGTTGTGTGTGCACAGAGGAAAGACCATGGGAGGACATGGCAAGGCAACCATCTGTAAACCAAAGAGAGAGGCCTCAGAAGAAACCAAACCTGCCAACACCTGTCATTGATGTTGGTCCTATCGCTTCCAGAACTGTGAGAGAATACATTTCTGTGGTTTAAGCCGCTCAATCTTTGGTACTTTGTTATGGCGGCCCAAGGAGACCACAGCAGATACTCAGTAAGTATGTGGAGAACTGACTGAATGGCACTGAGGACGTAAAAACACAAAACCAAGTCTCTGCCCTCACAAAGATTACAGGTTCGTGATCTCAACCCAGTGCGCCCTTTCTCCTGGGCAGTTTCGCTGCACCCACGAGTTAACCTGAACCTGTCCCGCAGGCCCACCTGTCTCTGCTGCAGCTGCTGGAGGCCATGCTGCCGCTCCTCCTCTGAATTGTAGAAGGGCATGGTGGTGCGCAGCGGAATCAGCAGCTGACAGATCTTCTCATGGATGCTGTTCCAGTCAGTTTTCTGATGAACCACATCACTGACAATAAAAACATGGACTTCATTATATTTATTTTAGGGCTGACCTAAAATTCCATTGCTCCACTTCAGGCCTAGCCCTAGAAACTAGAAAAGCCAGCCCAACAGACCAGGCAGGGAGCTCAAGCCATTTTGAGAAAAATCTCTTTTCTGTCATGTGATTATTTGATGGTGGGTTGGGGAAGGGTGGAGAAGGGTGGCCTCTCTGTAGGCACAGGGTCACGTTCAGAAGCCACGTGGTGCTGCTGTGGCTATTCTGTTTTCATGATTAATTAATAACAACAAAGACAGCTTTACTTCTGCATTGTTTTAAGGTCATTTTCAAAATATCTGAACTTTGAAGCCGAGGGATGTGAGGGTCTTTTTCCTGGGGAAGAGAAAGGAATTTACATTTGGTGAGGTTCTAAGAGATGCTTTCCTATCATGGCGCCCTCATGTTGCAGGACGCTGGAGAGCACCCCCTGCATTGTCTTCTGTGCTCCTGAGAGTGCTTTCACTTAGAACACACTGAATGCCTCCCAAAGCCAGTGGTGCAGCAGGAGGTCTTGCACGTAACTAATTAACTTTTGAAAACAGAACAAAATCTGTTATTACTGTTTTAAAGGTAAAGAAGCATAGGTGTCAAGAGATTAAGTAGTTGCTCTAAGCCTGCACTCCAAAGCCAGCTGTTTCTTAACTCTCTAAGGGAAGCACTGTGACAGTTTGGTATACAGCTTTTCTGACTGTTTTACATACATATTTATTATTTTTAAACACTCGATTAGACAGCACAGATATAGGACATTTGCATCACTGCAGAAAAATTCTACAAGCATATCCACTCCCGCTCCTTAAATAATTGCCTCTATGAATGACTCCCAAATTTATTACCCAAATCTGACCCTTCCTCCAATCATGGTGTTTTGTTTTGTTTTTACATTTTTAAACAGATATACAATTCACATATCACAAAATTTACAATTTTAAAGTGTATAATTCAGTGTTGTTTTTTAAAAATATATAACCATCACCCTATCTAACTCCAGGACATTTTCATCACCCAGAAAAAAAAACTCCATTCACTCTAACAGTAGCTCTCATCCTTCCTTCCACCCATGTAATTCCGAGAACCCTAATCTACTTTCTCTAGGTATTTGTCTATTCTGGACATTGCATAAAAATGGGAACAGACAATATATAACCTTTTGTGTCTACCTTCTTTCATTTAGTATGCTTTCAAGATTCAGCCATGCTGTATCATGAATCAATGTTATTCCTTCTTATGACTGAATAATATTCCATTGTATAGATGTATCACTTTTTGTTTATACATTCATTAGTTGGTGAACATTTGGGTTGTTTCCACTTTTTGGCTATTATGAATAATGCTTCTATGAACATTAGTGCTTAAGCTTTTGTCTGAATAAATATTTTCAGTTCTCTTGGGTATATAACTAAGAATGGAATTGCTGGGTCATATGGTAACTATATGTTTAAATTTTTGAGAGCTGCCAAACTGTTTTCCACAGAAGCTGTACCATTTTATTTTGTTTTAATTTAATTTTTTTATTGATTTCAGAGAGAGGAAGAGAAAGGGAAAGAGGGGTAGTAACATCAGTGATGAAAGAGAATCATTGATCGGCCACCTCTTGCATGCCCCTGGCTGGGGATCGAGCCCACAACCCGGGCATGTGCCCTGATTGGGAATCCAACCGTGACCTCCTGGTTCATAGGTCAACGCTCAACCATTGAACCACGTTGGCCAAGCATATACCATTTTATAATCCAACCAGCAATGTATGAGGGTTCTATTTTCTTTACTTCCTAACCAACACTTGTTATTTTCTGTGTTTTTTATTATAACCATCCTAGTGTGTGGTGTCTCATTGTGGTTTTATATTGTAGTTCCCCAATGACTAATAATGTTGAGCATCTTTTCAGGTGCTTACTAACCATTTGTATATCTTCCTTGGAGAAATGTTTATTCAAATCCTTTGCCCACTTTTTAACAGGGTCTTTTGTCTTCTTATTGTTGAGTTTCAAGTGTTCTCTATGTACTGTGGATACTAGGTCCTTATCAGATTTGCAAATATTTTTTCTCATGCTGTAGGCTCTTTTCCCTTTTTTCTTAGTGTTTTCTGATGCATAAAAGTTTTTAATGTTGATAGTGTTCAACTTATCTTTCTTTGGTTTCTTGTGCTGTTCGTGTCATACCTGAGAACCGTTGCCTAATCCAAGATCACACAGATTTACAACATATATTTCCTTCTAAAAGTTTTATATTTTTAGCTCTTACATTTAGATATTTCTTGTATGTGACGTAAGGTAGGGGTCCAAATTCTTCTTTTGCATATAGATACCCAGTTTTGCCAGCACCATACAGAGGAAACAATTCTTTTCCCAAATGAATGGTCTTGGTAACCTTTTTGAAAATCAATTAATCATAAATGTATGTGCTTATTTCCAGACTTTTAATTCTGTTCCACTGATCTGCATGTCTATCCTTATGCCAGTATCATACTTTCTTTATTATTATAGCTTTGTAGTAAATTTTGAAATTGAGAAGTGTGAGTCTTCCACTTGTTCTTTCTCAAGACTGTTTTGGCTATTCTGGGTCCTTGTGTTTTCATATGAATTTTAGGACTAGTATGTCCATTTTGGCAAAATGGCACTTGGAATTTTGATAAGAATTGCATTGAATCTGCAGATCAATTTGGGAAATGTTGCTATCTTAATATTAAGTCTTCCAATCTATGAATACCTTTCCATTTACTTAGGTCTTCTTTAATTTCTTCCAACAATATTTTGTTGTTTTCGGTGTATAAATCTTACACTATTTTGGTTAAATTCATCCCCCCCCCTTTTTTTTTTTTGATGCTCTTGTAAATTGAGTGGTTTTCTTATCTCACTTTCAGATTGTTCTTGGCTAGCATATAGAAATACAACTGATTTTTGCATAGCGATCCTGTAACCTTGTTGTTTTCATTTATTAACTCTAATAGGTGGGTGTGTTTTTTGTGTGGGTTCTTTAGGATTTTCACTATAAGATCATGTCATCTGTTAATAGAGGTACTTTTACTCTTTTTCCAAGCTGGGTGCCTTTTATTTCATTATATATATACTAGAGGCCCGGTGCACAAAATTCGTGCACGGAGGGGGGTTGTCCCTCAGCCCAGCCTGTACCCTCTCCAATATGGGACCCCTTGAGGGATGTCCGACTGCCCGTTTAGGCCTGATCCTACTGGGGTCGGGCCTAAACGGGCAGTCGGACATCCCTCTCACAATCCAGGACTGCTGGCTCCCAACTGCTTGCCTGCCTGCCTTGCTGAATACCCCTAACTGCTTCTGCCTGCCAGCCTGATCACCCCCTAACCACTCTGCTGCCAGCCGGTTTGCCCCCAACTTCCCTCCTCTGCCGGCCTGGTCACCCCTAACTGCCCTCTCCTGTAGGGTTGATCACCTCCAACTGCCCTCCCTTGCAGGCTTGGTCCCTCTCAACTGCCCTCCCTTGCAGGCAGGGTGCCTCCCAACTACCCTCTCCTGCTGGCCATCTTGTGGTGGCCATCTTGTGTCCACATGGGGGCAGGATCTTTGACCACATGGGGGCAGCTACATTGTGTGTTGCAGTGATGATCAATCTGCATATTACTCTTTTATTAGATAGGATAGAGGCCTGGTACAGGGGTGGGGGCCAGCTGGTTTGCCCTGAAGGGCATCCCGGATCAGGTGGGAGTTCCTTTGGGGTGTGGGGCGGCCTGAGCGAGGGGCCTGTGGTGGTTTGCAGGCAGGCCACGCCCCCTGGCAACCCAAGCGGAGGCCCTGGTATCTGGAATTTATTTTCTTCTACAATTGAAACTTTGTAGCCTGGAGCGGAGCCAAGCCTGGGGCTCCCTCCGCGGCCGGCAGCCATTTGTGTTGGGGTTATAATTGAAACTTTGTTGCCTTAAGCGGCCAGGGTGTGTGGAAAGCTTTGCTTCCCCTGCTGCCGGTGGCAACCCTGGCCTGCTCTCTCAAGCTCCATTCTGCCACCATTTGTTTGAATTTGTTTACCTTCTATAATTGAAACTTTGTAGCTTGAGTGGAGGCTTAGGCCTGGCAAGGGCAGGCGGAAAGCTTGGCTTCCTCTGTTACCTAGGAAACCTTGCTCTCTGTGGCTGTAGCCATCTTGGTTTGGGTTAATTTGCATACTCGATCTGATTGGATGGTGGGTGTGGCTTGTGGGTGTGTTGGAGGTATGGTCAATTTGCATATTTGTCTATTATTAGATAGGACTAGAGGCCCAGTGCACGAAAATTCATCACTGGGGGGGGGGGGTTGTCCTTCAGCCAAGCCTGTGCCCTCTTGCAGGCCGGGATCCCTCAGGGGATGTTTGACTGATGGCTTAGGCCCGCTTCTAGGGCCACATGGCTATGGAGGGAGCATGGGTGAGTGCAAGGAAGCAGGGTGAAGCAAGAGGAACAAGAGAAAGAATTCCTTTGTCTGGGGATTATGTATTCCCAAATTGTCACAGGCTTGCATTGGATCCACCCTCCTAGCCAATGATCTTTGGTCCCAGGTTAGACTGACAGACAAGCACCTTCCTTATGTCACCATGACTTTGCTGCACATGCAAGGATTTCTCCCTTTGTTGGACTCCTTCCCCAGTGATTTACAGGGAATGGAGCAGTAGTTCCCCGGGGAGTGTAAAATTGCAGCTTCCTGGTGAAGCTGCCCAGACAACTGTGTTTATAATGTCTGGCCTCCCCTTTGCTCCTTTCCTATTATTAATATTAGCTAGCTAGATATGACTGTAACAGTTGAAGAATATACCTCGTATTATTTCAATCCTTATAAATTTGAGACTTGTTTTTATGCTGTAACATATGGCCTATCCTGGATAATGTTCTATATGCACTTGAGAAGAATGTGCATTCTGTTGTTGTTGGATGGTATTCTATAGATGTCTGTTAGGTCTAGTTAGTTTATACCATTGTTCAAGTTTTATATTTCTTTGCTGATCTTTGGTCTAGTTGTTCTATTCATTATTGAAAGTGGGATACTGAAGTGTCTAAGTATTATCACTGAATTGTTTATTTCTCCATTTAATTCTGACAGTTATTCCTTCATGTATTTTTTTCACATTTACCTTTTTAAGAAAAAGAGTGAATTACAGTTGCCATATAACTGTTTCAGATATTTTAAGACTGTTATTAGGTGCATACAATGCATTTCTACTGCCTATGACACATTTTTACCTAAATGTGAGAATGTTAACTGTTTGGTTCCATTTATACAAATAGGTAACAATAATCTAAAATAGGTAACAATAATTTAGGGCAGGGATCAGCAAAGTTTTCTATACAAGGCCAGAGAGTGAATACTCTAGGCTTTAAAAAGTATATGCTCTCACCCCTATGTTCATAGCAGCACATTTTACAATAGCTAAGATTTGGAAACACCCTAAGTGCCCATCAGCAGATGAGTGGATTAAAAAACTGTGGTACATCTACCCAATGAAATACTACGCTGCTGTAAAAAGGAAGAAACTCTTACCATTTGCAACAGCATGGATGGACCTGGAGAGCATTATGCTAAGTGAAATCAGCCAGTCAGAGAAAGATAAATACCACATGATCTTACTCATTTGTGGAATATAATGAACAACATAAACTGATGAACAGAAATAGATCCAGAGACAAGATCAACCAAAGGACTTGTATGCATGCATATACAAGTAAGCATAACTCATGGACACAGACAGTAGGAGGGTGAGGGCATGTGCTGGGGGGTGGGAACAGCCGGGGAGAGGTCAATGGGGGAAAAGGGAGACATATGTAATACTGTAAACAATAAAGAATTTTTTTAAAAAAAAAGTATATGGTCTCTGTGGCAACTACTCAACTTTGCTATTATAGCACAAAGGCAGTCACAGACAAAAATACATAGCACTCTCTCTTCTTCCTTCCTACTGAGACAACAGAAATGCAATGAAGTAGTTTCTTTATAAACTGGGACTGTTATCCTCAAAATGACA
This sequence comes from Cnephaeus nilssonii, assembly GCF_951640355.1. NCBI lineage: Eukaryota > Metazoa > Chordata > Mammalia > Chiroptera > Vespertilionidae > Cnephaeus > Cnephaeus nilssonii. The sequence goes on from NC_137078.1 coordinate 74,214,593, forward strand.
TAAAGCATTTTAAAGGGTTTTTTGGTAGACAATTATTGTAAATAAATCAATAAAAGCACTTAACAGTCAGGATACAGAGTTGAGTTCACAGGGTATTTATTAAATAGGGGCTTGTTGCGTGATTGTGTGAACAATGGAAATATTAACTTACTTAGCTACCTGAACTTTTGTTCCACTGAGAGTATTTGATATATCTTGCCTTTCTAAATAAAGTGACCTTCATTTAAATATTTGTGAGCTCTCTCCTTATCTATCTATCTACCGCCTCCAATGCAGGGCCATGCATAAAAAAGGAATTGACTAAAATATATATATATTTTCACAGGATTCACAGTCAAAGAGCTGGTGAGCTAGACAGGTTTTGTTTGGCCATTAACATGTTTTTAAACTGAATTTTAATGTCTTTAGGCAGAGCATTCATTCTCCAGTTAACCACATCCTACTGCTTCCTACTATTGAATATCACTTTACTGTTTGTTTTCTCTTCCTGGCCAATGAAGGCATTTGATTTTGTGCTCCATATGTTAAATAGAAGGAAAAATTATTGAAAATTACTCTTATCTCTACGATATAATTTGCTAATCTATAGTAGTGAAGCCTCTTTTACCTGTCCATAATGTTTCAGTGTATACTTTAATAAAATTGCCTTTTTGAAAAAGTGTTCTATTCCCTGAGAACAATATAGAAAGATATGCACAAGATTATACATAGTATATAAAATAAATGGATTTGCAGGAATATAAGAAAATTAACTAAAATATCAGGTTATTAATTTCTGAGTTGTAAGATTATAATTTGTTTTTCTTCATTTTTTTTGTATTTTCAAGTTTTCTGCAGTGAGCATGAATTACATTTATACTCAGGAAAAAACCCACACAAACTTTCAAGCTGACTGTTCTTCCAGCTCTTATATTTGGGATGAAGAAAATAAGTAAATATTGAGTGCCAACTTGGTCCCAGGCACAGTGCTAGATGCTTTACATTCAACCATGAAAACTCTGGCTTTACATTCAACCATGAAAACTCTGAAAGGAAGGAGGTAGTAAAGCCCCCATTTTTTGAGATATAGAACAATTACCTCAGTTTTATTTTATTTTTTAAAATATATTTTTATTGATTTCAGAGAGGAAAAGAGAAATAGAAACATCAATGATGAGAGAGAATCATTGATTGGCTGCCTCCTACACGCCCCCTACTGGGGATCGAGCCTACAACCCGGGCATGTGCACTTGACTGGAAGCGAACCCCGGTACCCTTCAGTCCGCAGGTCAACGCTCTATCCACTGAGCCAAACCGGCTAGGGCACCTCAGTTTTATTTTACAGAAAAAATTTAAAATCTCCAGGATACAATCATATAGAAATCTGGAGAAAAAAGGGGGAGGGGGAGAAAAAACTTTAAGGAGAATTACAACCAGTGAAAAAAGAGAAAGAAAATAATGGAGGATAAGGGCATAGGACATGATCATTTAGTCATTCATGCATTCATCAACTATTTAGTTTCAACTATTTCAAGGCACTTTGCTGGAGACTGTGGGGCATACACAAGATGGGCCTGAAACAGATCCAAAGGCAGCATACATATGACAGTCCTTCTATATATTCTACATAATATCCTGTATTGATGGAGCATAATAAAATTGAGATAATATGCTTGCCAACAAATAAAATGAAGGGAAAAGTTGTCTGTGAAGTGTCATACCGAGTAAGTTCAAAATGAGTTGAGAAGAAGTAATTGCTTCTGGCTAGAGGGATGAAAGGGGGATGGGGAAGAGGTGGATGCTCGTATTAGACTAAGGGGTGCCAGGCCTATACTTAAAATTGTTTCTTAGCCATCTCTTCCAGGTGGCCTGAAGGTCCCTCAAACTGTGTCCCAATCCAATCTGCCACCTACCACCTGCTCTGTGTTCTTTGAACCAGTTAACAGGTTTATTATTCATTCAGAAGTTCATTTATTCAACAAATGATCACTGAGTGCCTGGTATGTGCAGGCCCTAGGTCTAGTAAAAGACATCGATATTAAATAAGCAAACAGAAAAATAGAAAAGTACAGGTAAAGTGAAAAAAAGTCAGAAAAGTGAGAGAGTATTTAGATTGGGTTTTCTGGAAAACCTCTTTGAAGAAATAAAATTTCTGAGAACTGAAGGAGGAAAGGGAACTAGAAAGATTCATGAAGGGGGGGGGGGGGGCGTTCCCAGCAGAGAGCAAAGAAATTGAGAAAGGAAAGGACTTGTCAAATTTGAACTGAAAGAAAGTCTCTGTAGCTGCATCAAGGAAAAGAGGAGGTGAGTGTGGTAGGAAATTAAGGGAGAGAGGTAACAGGACTTTGTAGTTTCTGTCATGAATTCTGAATTGTATTCTAAATGCAATAAAGTAACAGCGATGAAAAAACAAATGCCATCCTTGCCCTCCTGGGACACACAGCCTAGTGAGGAATATAAAGCAGTGAACAACTGATTTCAAATCGTATCATAAATGTTAAGATACGGAACGTATTGAATTCTGTGAGAGCATGGAGGATGGACCCCTAATTCAGTCTGAGAGAGGTATGTTCACTCCATACTGGGACCACTGCAACAACTTCTCAATCTGCTATGCAGCCTCCAGTGTCTACCTTCCAAGCTATCTTCCACATTGCGACCTGTCATCTTAATACAAATGAGAGCATGCCAAAATCATCCATGACCTTCCAGAGGATAAATTCCAAACTCTTTGAGGTCATGTCACTGTTTGACCCTAACCTTGATCTTCTCCGTTTAAACTCCTACTAGTACCTATCACAATGATCTTCAAACATTTGTTTTACTAAGCCCATAGCATGAAATACATTGTACCAGTACAAACACACATATCCACATAAGAACACTAAAAGTTGCAAGAGATAGTTCAAGCAGGATCACTCTAATAATTTTTATTCTATTACTTTCTTAAAATGCTGGTTGGGACTTATTCATAATCGGCTAAAGGGTCATGGACTGCCATTTAAAAATCAGTGACTGCTCCCTCCACTACTATCTCCGTTACCCAGCTCTCAATAAACTCTGTTCTTTCACCCTTCACCCAGGCAGTCCTGGATGTCAGCGTCCTACGCTTCCGGCTTCCCTGTTCATTCACCTAGCAATTTCCTACTAAAATTTCAAGACTCAGCTCAAATGTTACTTCTTCAGAGAACCTTTCCAGATACTGCCCCAATCACTGCCTCCATCCTTAGAAGTCCCAGGGAAGAGCACATCTTGAGTGACAACACTTGTATCATAATGACTTTCTTTTTTAAACAAGTCCGTCTGCTCTGACCTAGGTTTCTGGAAGTCAGCAACCTAGGTGTTCTATCCCAGGCCCCAAATAGGGTCTACTCTAAAGCAAAGGTCAAAGGATGTTACACTGAATAATTGAAAACTGATCTCATCCAGTACTACCCACCCCATACCCTTACCATGTTGGCTGTGCACCAAATAGCCTGCTTTCTTCCTTTCTTTTTCTTTTAAAAAAATATGTTTCTAATGATTTGAAAGAGGAAGGGAGAGAGAGAGAGAGAGAGAGAGAGAGAGAGAGAGAGAGAGAGAGAAACATGGATGTGAGAGAAACATCCATGGGCTGCCTCCTGCACGCCCCCCACAGGATCGAGGCAGCCACTTGGGCATGTGTTCTGCCAGGGAATCGCATTGGTGACCTCTAGGTGCATGGGAGGCCACTCAACCAACAGAGCTACACCGGCCAGGGCCAAATAGCCTTCTTTCTATTCCTCAAACACAGCCAATTCTTTCCTCCCTCTGGGCCTTACTGTGCCACTCTTCCCCCAGCCATCTCCATGGCAGGCTCCTCCTACTTCACTTTCAGGTCAACAGTCTGCCCTCAGAGAGGCAATCTGCCCAACCTCCCATCGCATTTCCTTTGACTTTATGGCATTTATCACTCTCCGATACCATCTTGTCTTCTGTTTGTTTGCATATCGGTAGGTCGCCGTGAAAATGTTATTAGCCCTTTGAGGGGCACGGTCTGCCGAGTTCCCTCAGGGACTTCAGCACGCAGAACAGTGCAGAGCGCACAGTAGGCGCGCAACCAAACATCTGCCGGTGAATGGCTGAGTAGAAGAGGATGAAAACGAGGCACCAAGTCCTAGAGACCGGTCTGCAAACCGCCTCGGCCCCCCCAAGCCAGAGGGGTGATGGGGAGAGGGGGAGTCGGTCGCCTAGGAGCCACATTTCAGGGCCTACCAGTAATAAGTGACTGTGCAGGCCGGGCACACCCGCTCGGCGGGCGCTTCGCACACTTCACAGCAGATCCGGCGCCCCTTGGGCACCGCCAGTTGGTAGATCATGTTCATGTTGCAGCCAGTGGTGTCCGTCTCCGGGACCGTTGCCTGGCGACACGACGCTGGACGCCGGTGTCACGTGATCACCACGGGGCACCCACGTTCCCAGCAGTTCAAGGACAGGGGGAGGGCGTGGCTTGTCTAACACCCGGAGCGTGTTTGACGTTAAAAAAAAAAAAAGCCAAAAAAACAAAAGACAGCCGTCACTCCCACACACAAATCCCAACCCATAAGTTAAATGGCCGCGCAATCTAGCTCCAGTGGAGTCCCAAGTGCAGAGAGGCTTGTACGGTGGCCGGTAAGGGGCACCCATGTCCAGTTCTTGACCCCCGACTAGGTAATGGGGAAGGAGCCTCGCGTCTGCTCAGTGCCAGTTCCGCCGGGCCGGGAGGCCGACCAGCACGCCTCTCCAGACGGGAAGAAATCCAACGCGGGCACCTCCCCTCGGATTGCGGTTGCGCGTCAGCCAGGTCGGGCAGGGGGCCTGGCGCCGGCGGCCCGGAGCGTGCGCAGGCGCGGGGGAGCCCTGGGATTCATGGCGGAAGTGGACCTGGTCGCCGAGTTCCCCCAGCCCGCTGGTGCTGCGCGCTGGGCCGAGGTTATGGCTCGCTTCGCCGCCCGGCTAGGCGCGCAGGGAAGACGGGTGGTGCTGGTGACGTCCGGCGGCACTAAGGTCCCGCTGGAAGCTCGGGCAGTGCGCTTCCTGGACAACTTCAGCAGCGGGCGGCGCGGGGCCACCTCGGCCGAGCTCTTCCTGGCTGCGGGCTACGGGGTCCTGTTCCTCCACCGCGCTCGCTCTGCCTTCCCCTTTGCCCACCGCTTCCCGCCCCAGACCTGGCTGTCAGCTCTGCGGCCCACCAGCCCAGCCCCTTCGGGCTTACTGAGCCTGGAGGTCGAGGAGAAGGCACTCCCGGGCTTCGCTGCGGCTCTGAGGAGCTACCAGGAAGCTGCGGCTGCCGGCACCTTCCTGGCCATAGAGTTCACCACTTTGGCGGACTATTTGCATCTGCTGCAGGCCGCGGCCCAGGCGCTCAATCCGCTAGGTGCGTGCCTTGGGAATTCCTCGGTTCCCGGGAGGCAGTGCCTTTCTCCCCAGACACCCCCTACATCCCCATAACCCACAGGTCTCACAGCAGGGGAACCTGAGGTGGAAAGGATCTGATCCTATACACCTTCCCGATTTATTACACCCTGTGCTTCTCTTTGCAGGCCCATCTGCGATGTTTTATCTTGCTGCAGCCGTGTCAGATTTCTATGTTCCTGTCTCTGAAATGCCTGAACACAAGATCCAGTCATCTGGGGGCCCACTGCAGGTGATGGGCGCTTCTCTTCCAGAAACCTGATCCCCTGTAATCAATCCTGGCTTAACCTCCTGATCTGGAGGTGGCCTTTCTGCATTTCATATGAACTAGGCACTAGGGATACAGAAATGAGTAAGACACGGTTCTCCCTCAAGGACCTCACAATTTAGTGAGGGACCTGGACACAGACATAATTACAATACAGAGTGGTAACTGTTCGAGGTACATACAAAGTGAAGTCAAAGCATGCGGTGATTGAATCTTGGGAAGTCAAGGAAGGCTTTCTAGAGATAACTTGAACTGAGTTTTAAAAGATGAGCAGAGGGTGTACCAGTCAAAGTGGGGAAGGTCATTCCAGATAGAGTACGCAATCGGAGTTTGGAAATGGGCAGTGACTATGAACTGAAGTTGTTTGATAAGGCCAGAGAGCAGGGAGAGTGGTGGGAATGGAGAGCAGAAGAAACAGCTTAATTCATAGAAGACTTTCTCTTCCTTCTTAAGGAGCTAGGACTTTTTATCCTGTGGAGCCAAGGGAAACATAAGTAGGAGAATGAGAGTGTTTTTGTTTGAGAATATTGTAGCATCAGTATGAAAGGTGAATTAGAGAGAGAGGCAAGGGTTGATTAGATGGGGGTTATTGCTGTAGTTTAAGGAGGCCGTATAGGCAGTGTAATAGGGTGATTGAGATATGAGATAATCTGGCTTCTTGTAACCTGAGGGAGTTCTTAGTCATTTACTGGATGATACAAATAGAATTTAAATAGGAGAAACTACCTGTGGGGCACTTCCTTTGTAGGATAGTTCATTTGTTTGTTTCTTCAACAAATGTTTATTTATTGAGTGCCAACTACATGCCAGGCACTGTTGTAGGACCTGGAGGTAAAACAGGGGAAAGAAATATACTGTGTCTTTGTGTTGCTTATACTCTGTAGAGGAGACAATACTATGTTAGGTAGTGATAAATGCTAAGGAGAAAAAGTGGAGAACGGGTATATGATCCCTATCACACTCTCTAATTTTTTGAGGGGAAAACTTGATGATTTGTGATGTTACGCTATTTAAATTATGGGAGCTTTAGTTTATCTTTTATTTTTTAGCTCTATCTTGGAAGTACACAAAACAACTCAACATTCTTTTTAGAAGGGATTGAGAATGGTATAATAGACATTGTGAGCAAATGAAAATAAAATCAGTTATAAGTACTAAGATGTGTTACAAGTGACAATTTTTAAATGGAATAGCCATTCTATCAGTGCAAGAACTATTTTAGGCTGAGGCTTAAAAACCCGACTTTATTTGAGCTTCTGCCAAAGTAACTTTTGTATGAATAGATTATTTGCATTTGTTTACATGGGGGTTTGGCTTAAAAAATAGAGGGAGATGTTTGAGAAAGTGTAATGCTGTTCTGTGGGGTTCTATTAATGGCAAAGAGTATGGCAGAGTAGGACTGATTCATTATATATGGTTTGCTCATAGAATATGTATGAAGCTTTGAAATTAGGGATCCTTATGAACCCTCCAGAGCCAAGGCTTTTAAGCTGAGCATTTCATATGCTTTGAAAAGTGTGACAATGAGAAGTCCCACTTAAATTGACATTGTCAAAAATCTGAGCCCCTGCTTCCTTAGTTTCCCATGAGATTGACCTGGTAGGTAGTGACCTTTGTTTGCTTATTAAAGCTTTTCTTTTTCCAACACAGATAACAATGAAGATGGTGCCAAAAATGCTTTCTCCTTTGGTTAAAGACTGGGCTCCCAAAGCATTTATAATTTCCTTTAAGTTGGAGACTAATCCCTCTATCATAATTGATCGTGCACGGAATGCTTTGGAAATTTATCGACATCAAGTGGTGGTGGCTAATATCCTTGAGTCACAACGGTCCTTTGTGGTTATTATAACCAAAGACTCAGAAACTAAGTTATTGCTATCAGAGGAAGAAATAGAAAAAGGCATGGAAATAGAAGAGAAGATAGTGGATGATCTTCAGTCCCGACACACAGCTTTTATACAAGGCAAAAATTGAAGGATCAAAAACTATAGGGTCAAAAATTGTTCGGTGGACCAGGGCTCTTACAGATGGTGAGAACTAGAATAAATCCTTTGCTTTCATAAAGACAGAGAAAATGAAGGGAAAAAGCAGTGAGTGGTGTGCAGGCGAATATGGTTTGCTATTTGTTTTTTAAAGGTCATTTCATACCCATTAAAAATGAAAACGAAAGCAGAGCAATTATGACTGACCCACCCGACACATTCACCTGAATGTCATCTTGATTTTAAAATCAACATGAGCTGTTTCTCACCCTTAAAAAAAAAAAAAAGAGCTTATTGGGAATTCTATTCCTTAAAATATACATGTGGGGCCTGAATATCAACCGTCTTCATACTATAAAGTGAATTATGGTTTCATGAATGGCCATGCTTTGAAGATCAGCTGTTGATGCCTACTATGTGGTCGGCCTTGATGATTATGAGGATTAAAAAGATGAGTAAACATGTCTAGTTTGGGAAATGGATATATAAAAAATTAAGTGCAATAAAGTGTGTGCCCAAAAGTTGACATTGTGGAAAGGATGTTGTTCTTTGGGGATTTATCAAAGATGGGAATAGGAGAGAAGGACACCTCCCTGAAGGTAGATTGCCTGAGGAATAATGAGCTCCCTACTGCTTTACTTTTTGCTTTCTTGTAATAGAATTACTCCATGTTTGAGTTAACAATTTACCTTTCAAGTATGTTAGGACTGCTCTTCAGGGAGAGAACCTGGGCTTCCGCCTGGAACCAGGCTGGGGCCAGTTGATCATCTCTACCCTTGGGGAAGCATTACAGTGTGGTAAAGTGTATGGGCTTTGGAGTCATCTTAGCCAGGTTTGACCACTCCAAGCTGCACTACCTGTTAGCTCAATAAATTCAGACACCTGACTTAATTTCAGTTTTCTTATCTATAAAATGGAAATAGTCACTGCAAAACAATGCCATTTGTTGTGAGGATTAAGTAAAACAAGATAAATCACTTGCCTCATGCCTGGCACATAGTTTACACTCAATAAGTGGTTGCAATTGTTTTCTTCACTTACTAAGGCAGTATTGGGCTGGTGCCCTGCTGGATCCTTGAATCCTTGAGAAGTTTTCAAAGCACTGGCTGTCCTGGCACAAGAAGTGTAGTCCAGAAAAATCCACTAAATGATTCGTACAATGGTCCAGAGTACAATTTGGAAAACTACCATTAACAGCTAGGTAGAGGCAGGTACTGTGCTTCACACAAATATTTGATTTAAAGTGTAATTCGTGATGTTTTATGGAGTGAGTTGGGAAGAGTAGCCCAATGTGACTGATAATAGAGGTACAATAAACTTCATTTGAAAAGATTTGAACAGAAGTGCCAACATGCACTGAAATAGTTCATTAATTAGGAAGTGTGACCTTGAGCAGAGGAAAAATAACCAGTAATCAGGACTGTTCTGGAAGCAGTAGTCCCATTGAACAAAAATGTTTAATTAACTTTAGGTCCAATGGGCAAAACCTTAAAAGCAATAGTTCTGTCAGCAATGGCTGCAGTACTGAAGTGATAGGAAGTAAAAGATTGATTTTCTTCCCTACATCTATAGCTTTATGCAGAGATGGCTATCATCATCTTTGTATATACAATGAGGATAAATGGAATTAAAACTAGAAGTAATCTTAATGTTTTTATCTTAAATATTACTTCTCTTGGAAACCATTTCCTATCTTGTTTATGCTTGTAACAACCACCACTTCTCTCCATGGAATATTTAAAGTGTTTTGTAATTCTGTTTAGTTTCCATTCCAAACACTTAAACAGTACTTACACATGTTAAAATTCTAAAGATTTGGGGGGAAAATACCAATAGCAAATGGAAGTGAGCAAAGAAAGAAAGAGTGAAAAGGAACATGATTTCTTAATGAGCAAATGAGAAAGAATGTGATCTAGACTGGAGAACCAAGGAATGCTTCCTTGAGGAAGTGACCCTTGAACTGATATAGAATGTAAGTGGGCTTGAGGTGATGGTGGTGAGCACTTTAGGTGAGAGGAAAGAACTTGTAAGGGCTCTGGTGCCAGAGGTAGAGGTTGAAGCAGTTCTAGAAAGTAAGGGATAAAATCCACCCTGATCATGCCTATAGAACCGGCAGAGCTTTGGAAAGGACCCTATGGGAAACTAGAATAAGATTTAAAAATGTAAGTACGTGTTTGTGATACTAGAAAAGCCCTGTAAACATGAGTAAAATCGAGCCTTAACTAACTGGAATCTTACAATAAAAGCATTTAAATGAAGATGATATAAATTGAGCTTGTGTTAAATTTTATGTCATCTAGAAATTTTTATTTTGCATTACATAGGTGGAGGAATGGGTTACCTAAACCGAGTTGCAGTGCTTAGGATTTTTTTTCGGTGTCTTCATTTTGACAATAATAAGTCGGCTCCAAAATGTGATTTGTTTTAGGTCCCTCCGGTAGTTGGTTACAGATCTAGGCCTAAAATTCATGACTCCTGACGTAGCACCCTCTCCCTTTTAAGAATGAAGTTACAAGATATGTACACATATAATACCTTAATGAAAATAAAAGAATGAAGTTACTTCTAGAAAAATAAATCCAAGGTAATTATGCCGGGGCTCTAGATAAGGCCTGGCGAGAAGCTGTGTGAGAACTATCAATGCCTGGGGACAAAAAGTTGCGAACGCGCACCGTGACGTTACCATGGTTACTACACAGCCTAAGCTGAGAGCCACACCACCGATCCTGTCAGAAAAGTCCCGCCCCACGACCTAAAGGCCAATGGCGTGCACCGTCACGCTGGTCTCCGCAGGAAGAACAGCCCCTGAGCCAATGGAGCGCGTCGTTCCTATCGTTCCCGCCGGAAGAACGCCTTGGCGTCTCCGAGGCTGGCGCGGTTGCTATGACGCCCGGGACTCTGTAGGCACCTGCCCCTCGTCGCGGAGCGTCTGTGGAGCGAAGCGACGCGGGACCCTCCACGCGCCCTCAGAAGACAACTTCCGGCCTGCTTTCGGAGGTTCCCGCCGCAGCCCCGAGGAGGGAAGCACCTGCTCTCCGCTCTTTTTCACCATGCCAGGTCCTGCCCGCCTCTCTCCCCAGTATGGCTCCAAACCACGGGAGGAAAGCCTCTCCCTGGCTCGGCCTTTCTAGCCATGGGCTTGAGTGATTCTGTCTTAGGATTCTGAAGTCTCCGGGACCCAAAAGCCACAGGCACTTAGAGTTAGGGTGCCGCTCTTATTTAGAGAGGCCTTAGAACACCCGCAGTTAGGTGGGCGTTCCATTTCTCCCTTTTCAGGCAAAGATTCCGAAGCTCGCGGCCGTTTATTAACCACGTCCACCGAGCCACGGCTTTCCCGGGTGGTGAACAAAGAACTGCCGTTTTCTACGTTGTTGCCCCGGGTTCGCCGCGCAGAACCTTAATTCCCGTTGGAGCTCTGGAGGCCTTTTGCACCCTCAACATCAGACGTCATCAAGTCAGTTAACCTTCTGCCTTTCAAGCTACAATCTCATCCACTTCTCTCACCACCCTGAGCGCCAGTTTTCTCATCCTGCTCCCTCCATGGCCATTTTCACCCTTTCTTGTCCACGCTGCACCTTACTGAGTGTCCATTCATCTCCACCACCTCTGTCACCTACAGACCCTCTCCTGTTTGTCTGCTAGTACGTTGGGTAGCTAAACATTTCACGTTCTCCAGCCCAGGAGTCATTTGGAGTATTTTCTCTGTTTCACGATGGAAAGCTTCTTGTCTTGGGTAAATTGGAGACTAAAAGCGCACATTGGTAAATACAGATAGTAATTACCACAAGCCTAGTGTGTTTTGAAAATGGAGAGGGAAAAATCAAAATGCAGTTTGGGGTCCATCTCAGACTTATATAAAGAAAGATTGTTCCTTGTTTAAGTGAATGCTTCATTAGGTATTTTAATTATGTATTCATGCATGTGACAAGATCATTCAGAATGATCATGTAACAGGATTCCAACTTTAAGCCATTTGAACCCAACACCTTGATATGATAGAATTTTTGGAAAGAAGATGCTTGAAACAGTTCTTACGGCTCCTCTTCATGTCAGTTTCTTGATCAGAAAACATCCTTTGTGATGTGAGCCAAGAAACAAAAACAATGAGGTGGAATGATTGAAAATAAATATTTTTGGCAAGAGGCAGGCTTAATAATCCTGAAAAGACTGGATCAGAAGGCCTTAAAAATAGAATAAGATTCATTTATATCCAATTCATTTGTATTTTACCTTGGAAAACTTTGTCTTAAAGTATGTGTTCCTTACTGAGTCTTACCACTTCTTTGGCATTCAGATTAAAATGTAAACCTATTTTGAAGATATGTAAAGTGTACATTTTTAACAGGTATTTTGGGGCTAGAATGGTTTGGTTATTTTTATTTCTCAGGCCGATTACAGCAGTTATTTGTGATATCTCATGCTTGAGAGGTTTCCAAATACTGACAGAAATTCAGCTTTCTCTTCAATAATAGATTGGAAAAGAAAAACAAGTTCTGTAGCCTCTTCATTTTTTTTTTTTTTGCACTTAATGAGAACTGAATAAATTCTAACTCTTGAAAAAAAGGGCTGTTGGATACAGTATTATAAGGAGCTTTCCTTTCCCCATCCAATATGTATATGCTGAACAAATATCATTATGGCCATGTAAACATAATTAAAATTTTTTTCTCTCAACCTAGTACAGTAGTTCCAAACCCGTAGGGCAGTTTTGCCTCCCAGGAGACATTTGGTAACATAAAGAGACATTTTTGTTGTCACAACTGGAGGTAATCTACTGGCACCTAGTTGGTAGAGGACAGGGATGCTGCTACACATCCCGCACAATAAAGAATTAGCCAGCACAAGATGTGAGTAGTGCCACGGCTGAGAAACCCTGTCCTAGCATGTCAACAGTTCATATTTTGTTATGTCAGCCCTTGCTCATGCATGTACATTTTTACATAGTTACTAGTATAGTGTGCATTATGCCTTAATTTTTTGCTTAATTTTATATTTTAAGCATTTAAACATTGATACATTGTTTTTTACTTTAAAAATTATTTTTCTCATTTATTTGAGAATTGAAAAGGAAAAGACTGTGTATTATATATAGTCTTTAAGATGTCTATACATTTAAAACTATATTTGTGTAGAAGAAAGAAAGAAGAATTAGGGTGAATAACCTAACTGGATATGTCTGTTTTTTTGTGGCCATGCTAATTACCTTGTTCTCTGTGTCACTCAAAGACCAAAGCTCATCCTTTGCTCAAAGCCAAGGGATGTGTTGTAGTATGAGGTATGGTCCTGGCTCCTGGAGGGCACCTGCTATAGGAGAAATAAGAACAAGTAGAAACGACTCTTCACCCATTATCCTTGCACTCTTCTCACTTAAAATTCTGTCTCAGTTTGCTTTGACAGGTTTACCACCTCATTCTTTACATCTAGAAATTTCTGAATGCCCCAAAACACTACAGGATGTGCTTCTTTTCAAGGAGTGGACTTTTAAGATACTTAATGAGCACTTATTCAGTATCTACTTTGTAGAGAATAGTATATTTGCATACTTTGTTACGTGGGCAATTTTAGACGCAGTTTAAATGTCAGAGCATTTACAATTCAAAGACTGGATTTGTATTACCTCAAGATCCGATTTTTTAGGATTTTCAATTTACTCAGCCATTGGGTCTCAATAAGTCCACTGGACAAAATATTAGTTCTGAGGTGTCATAGCAGAACAGTCAAAGGGATGCAAATATTCAAAGTCATGGAAATATCAGCAGCATGATGGGGATCCGTAAGTATACTGCATGAGGAGCTAATGTCAGCTGTGGCAGAAGGTAAGACTGGAGAGACAGGCAGGAATCAGATTGTGAAGAATCTCTGGTGCCAAGTTGAGGGGTTTGAACTCTTCCTGAAAGCAAAGGGAACGTTAAGCAGCAAGTGACTTGCATTCAGAAAGATCAGTCTGAGAGCTCTGTGGAATACAGGTTGGATGGGAGCCAGCCTGGCAACAGGGAAATCAGTTAAGAATGCTATTACACTAAACTGGGCAAATAGTGAGGAGAGCTTAAATTAAGACAGCAATTGTAGACATGGAGAGGATGAATTAGAAGATAATAAAAAGAAATTAAATCTACAAATTCAAGGACTGGTTGTACATGAGAGTGATATAAATAAATAAGCATGAGGGACCAAGAATGTCTGGCTTTGGAAACCATGCTGATGGTGGTTTTATTAACTATGGAAAACAGAAGTAGGAACAGGTGTAAGAGAAAGAAGGGACTATTCAAACTGAGTTGTTCTCTAGACAATGGATATGCATTGGTCTTAAATAATTGACTAATTTTATATTGCTTTCCTAGCCTGCATTCTCATTCGTACCTCTCCACGAATCCTTGCTTTATGGCAAGGATTTATACTACTACTTCCAACCCATTCCAGCCACAACTGACTGAGGATTACACAGCTAACTTCAGAGAGGGGGCCACAAATTCATTGGGTGAACAACTAATAATTTTCTCTTTTTCATAAATTTGAACTAAGAGAAAAAGAATGGAAATGACAATCTGAAAAGTCGCATAGATTTAGGATCTGAATGGCTGTTTTCATTGTTGCAGAGGAGCAAGCAGAGAAAATCCAGCCTTATAGAGAAGCAATTTAATAAGGCTGATTCACAGAGAGACCCAGAGATGAAGGACCTCATAGGTCAAGAGAGACTAGTAATGGCTGTCCAGTTCCATATCCAGTTCCAATGCAGCCATGTTTAATTTGCAGGATGTGCCCTTGTATCTCATTCTTTTGGTAGTTGGGATTGGTTGGCTGTGAGGGACAGAAATATCAAAAATAATAATGACTTTTAAAAGGTAGAAATTTATTTCTCACATAAAAGTCAAGAAGAAAGTAGTCCAGAACTGATAGGACAGCATCTTGGAATAGTTCAAGATTCAGATTTCTTCTCTCATGATGGTGTTTCATCCAGGGCATGTGGCTTCCCCTCATGGTATCCAGGGTGGCTGCTCAAGCTTCAGGTATCTTGTCTGCATTCCAGCCAGTAGAAAGGAGGAAGGAGTGAGAAAGAGCGTATCCTGTTCCTTTAAGGACACTTCTAGAGGTGTCACACAACTGTATTTACATCTCATTGGTCAGAACTTAGTTATAAGGCTGTATCTAACAATAAGGCAGGCAGCTGTGTGATTGGACAAAAAATGATATGTCTTTGTAGAAAAGGGGATGAATAAATAATGAAGGACAGCTGGCAGTCTCTGCCACATGCACTTGTATTTGTTCTAACTTCAATGTGTTTCTGTTTCTTGCCACTTTTTTGAGATACATCTGGAGCTCAGCAGAGATAGATTATGTAATCCTCCTAACAGGCCAATGACTTAGTTATTACTATTACTAGAGGCCCAGTGTGCAAAATTGCACGAGACCCAGACCCTCCACGCTGGCGGGACCCCAGACCCGCCTTGCGCAAGTAGCTTGCCTCTGTGAGCCTCACCTTGCCACGCGAGCCGTGAGCCGCGAGCCTTGCCCTGCCTCCACGAGCAGCTCGCGGGCCAGCGGGGAGGGACCGAGAGGTGCTCCATGCACCTCCTGGTGATCGGTTGTTACGGCATTACGGCCACTGGCCTTTTATAATATAGATATCAATTTTTTTTAGGGAAACAAAAATGTAAAAAAATTAGATTACTTGTATAAGTCACACAGCTAGAAAGTGGTAGAGCTAGGGTTTGAACCAAGGTATGTCAGATTTCCATGCCCAAGCTATTGATCATGATAGAAGATCAGAGAGCCATAGGCAGGGGTTTTAGAAATGGCCACATTTGAAGGGTCTCTGGGAGAAGAGGGGCCCAGGAAGAACACAGACAAAGCCTGGAGAGATAAGAGTAAAAACAAGAGAAAGTGACATCACAGAACAGGGAAAGGAATTACTTTCAAGACAGGAGTGAACAGATATTGTAGAGAGATCATATATAAAAAGAACAGAAACATGTCCAGTTGGATCTGGCATTTTGAGTCATTGTTGACCGATTTTGAGTACAGTAGTAAGAGCAGATGCCAAAATGCAGTGATTTGAGGAGTGGAGGAAATTAGAAAGGACAGTAGCTTGAGGGGAATGTGTTGGGATCAAAGGAGGGTTATTTTTGCATCTTTATTTTTGAATCAGAGACATCTTGAGCTAATGGCAAGACAGTAGATAGGGAGATAATGAGCATAAAGAAAAAAGACTCCCTTGAAGCAATATGGGGTGGGCTCTAGAACACAGGTAAAGTGATTACCTTAGGTCAGGAGGATGGAAAACTCTTCCCCTGGAAAAGGGAAAGAGGGTAGCGTCTAAAGGTGAAGGTTATGTTGGTGACAGAGGAAGAAGCTGACAGAGTTTATGGTGACCTGAGTTTTACTAGTGCTGTGGGAGATGAGGTCATCTGTCGAAAGACTGGAGAGATGAAAGTTCTGGATAGTTGCGAAGTAAAATGGTAGCAGAAGCTGGTAAAAAAAAATACATAGAATGACCCATGCAAGCAGAGAAGCTTGACTCAGGCTGCAGACCATGAATTTGGAGTGGCTCCAGTCTGCATGTTTGTTTGTTTTTCTACTAGCACTCAGCAAACTAAAATAGGTAAAGAATACTAGTCAAATGGTTGAATTTTTCCAGGGTTGGGATTTTCAAGGAAGATGGGATAAGGAGCAAGATAATTGGAGTCATTGGTGAGAGCTTGATTGAAATGATCAACAGTTTAAGGGGGAAAACCAGAGAGTATCTGGTAGTTTGAGAGAGAATGTAATGGTCCAGGAACTAGAGGCCTCCCAGGAATTGTAGATTAATTATAGTTCCATAGAGTTGCCACTTCACATCCATTAATGTGGTGACTATGTATATTTTTTATGGCAGTTCCTCAAAAGGTTAAACATAGAATTATATATCCAGCAGTTCTGCATATCTATTCTTAGGTATCTATCCAAAATAATTGAAAGCAGGGACTTGAACAGGTACTTGTACACCAGTGTTCATAGTAGTATTATGCACAATAGTCGAAAGGTAGAAATAACCCAAATATCTATCAACAGATGAATGGATAAATAAAATATATACAATGAAATATTAATCAGCCTTAAAAAGGAAGGGAATCCTGATAGATGCTATAAATTGATAAATCTTGAAGACATTTTGCTAAGTGAAATAAGCAAGAAACAAAAAGACAAATGTATGACTCCACCTATATGGGGTACCTAGATTAGGTTATTTGTATCAGTAGACTAGAGGTTACCAGGGGCTGGGGGAAGAGAGAAATGGGGACCTTTTGTTTAATGGGTACAGAATAACTGTTTGGGATAAGAAAGAAGTTTGGAAAATGGATAGCAGCAGTGGTTTTATAACATTGTGAATGTACTTAATGCCATTGAATTGTACACTTAAGAATGTTAACTTATGTGTTCCTAGTAACACAAATACCACTTCATCAATCAGCAGATATTTAACTTTTACACCACCAATTAGTGCAAGCTATCATGTAGCATGACCACTTTCAACTTAAAAAAAAAATTAAAGACAATATAGATGGCAGGCTTAGAGTAAGAAGTTTAAGAAGAGCGCAGAATGTCTTAGATGTCAACAAAAATGATAAGACATATTATGTGAGCAAAATGATTCATTGATAGTCTAGAATTAGTGGGCTCTGTAGCTTCCAGAGGAGTCCTTTTATTTCTAAATATTCACTAGAGGAGCCCTGACTGGTGTGGCTCAGTTAGTTAAAGCGTCATCCCATGCACCATAGGGTCACTGGTTTGATTCCCAGTCAGGGCACATACCTAGGTTGCGGGTTTGATCCCAGGACAGGATTGATGTTTCTCACATCAGTGTTTTCTCTCTCACACCCTCTCTCTTCTTCTCTCTCTAGAATCAGTGAAAAACATATCTTCAGGTGAAGATGTTTAAAAAAAAATTCACTACAGGGAACAAAGGTTTCTTTGGTATTTGTAACATTGCAAAGGATCTTTGGGAGATTTTCAGATTATTAAATTGCAAACTTCAGAACTGAGCAGACAGAAAAGCTTGTATTTTTAAAGATACTATCATACATTTGCATTATATATGTCATGTCATTTATTATTTTAGAAGATATGCAGCTGTTGAAAGCTTTGATTTTTTTAAAAATATATTTTATTGATTTTTTACAGAGAGGAAGAGAGAGGGATAGAGAGTTAGAAACATGGATGAGAGAGAAACATCAATCAGCTGCCTCTTGCACACCCCCTACTGGGGATGTGCCCACAACCAAGGTACATGCCCTTGACCGGAATCGAACCTGGGACCTTTCAGTCCGCAGGCCGACGCTCTATCCACTGAGCCAAACCGGTTTCGGCGAAAGGTTTGATTTTTTGTATGTTAGCTATTTCATGTAAGTGCACATAACTGGGTAACATAACAATTAATAGGAAAACATCTTTGTAGAGAGTCTAAACACTTTAGTAGAATACATTTCAATTATTTTAGTAGGGCAAAAGTATGTTTACAGTTGTGAGTATGTGAAACAGTTTATTCTTGTATTACTTATTAGTTATTGTCTTATTTATTATTATTAACCTACTTTACCCACCCCAGAAATCTGTACATATCAGATTTCTTGCATGCTCAGTTCCATGTAGTGTGTGTGTGTGTGTGTGTGTGTGCATACACATATGCCTCTTACTTCTATCAAGGGAAAAGTTCAATTAGACATACTTCATCATCTTGAGAGAGAAAGAATTGAACCTCATGGTACTACAGGAGAACTACTCTATTTTATCTAGTTCCTATTCCAGCACAGTGAAGACATGCTGAGGACTACTTCCAGAAATCTAGAAGAACTTTCAGTGAGAAACATGGAAAAAATGAAACAAGTAAGAGCTAATAACATAAAAAAATTTAAATACCTATGTTTTTTTCATTGTCCATTAAATTAACACATTAAAAAACAATTGAATATCACTGTGTAGTTTGCAAAGCACTCACCTATACATTTTTTTAATGAAATATATCAACAATCTGGATTGATTTCCAGTAGAGGACATGTACAGGATGTTGCACAGAGATGACTAGTTGACTCTCCAAATAGGCCTGCTCGTGGTGGCTTTCATTATCTTGGTAAATTCTTCCTTGTCTCAATAACTGACCCTCTAGCTGACTCTCTTGCTTGTTGGCTTAGAAACGTAAGTGGATCTGCTTCTCAAAGGTACTCTTGTATTAACTAATCTCACAGATAAGTGTTCAGAAAAATAGAAACCAGCTTTTTACAATAAAAAGTACAATTGCCAGAGGAACCAGTCACATATGTCCTATGGCCTGATGGATTCACTCCCTACAAACACACTAATAGGAAAGGGAGGCAAATTTTAATCATGTTTACTTGATGAACAAATGGTTCTAAGATTTTATAATACCAGCTAAGATAGTCATATTTACACAACAGGGCTATCTATACCTGCCCTTATTTCTAGACCTGTTATATCCTAGGACCAGGTTACCTAGCCCTTAGATGAGTCAATAATAATATGTTTTGACTCTCTTATCACTATTTGATGTTTCCTGATCAACCTACTTTCTTTTTTTTAAAATATATTTTTATTGGTTTCAGAGAGGAAAGGAGAGGGAATGAGAAATAGAAACATCAATGATGAGAGAGAATCTGCTGCCTCCTGTGCACCCCCTTTTGGGCATATGACGTTGACCGGAATGGAACCTAGGATCCTTCAATCTGCAGGCCAACGCTCTATCCACTGAGCCAAACCAGCTAAGGCTGGTCAACCTACTTTCTGACATATTCTTTCTTTAAATGAGTTAATTCTCTCAGGTTGCTCGGGAATCATCACTCTGTTGTGTCTCCACATCTCGGTTCTGATAGGAAACTTGTTGATTTTTAAATTTAACTCTTAGAAGGCAATGCGATTTCCATAAAGAGGAATGCAGCTAACAAAAGCAGTAGAGCATATTAGACCAGGAACTTCAACATGAGGCAGACGGGTGAAAATTTGCCTTTACCACTGTCTCGCTGTGTAACCCTGGGCAAGTAACTGACATCTTTGAGTCTGAAAAATGATAATAGTTTGTTCAAAGGGATTTGTGAGGTTTACCCAAGGGAATGTGAATAAACCTTTCACACACCGACTTGTCACCTAACAAGTATTTCATAAATTCTAGCTATTATTATTAGGAAATAGGTTATTACTCTTACTGCCATTTTAAAGAGGAAGAAACTTACCAGGAAGTTCTAAAGCAAGATTGCAATCCTGTTTTTCTTCTATGCTATTCAGCTTTTTATTCATATTCTGAAGAGTTGTTCGATAGGCTTCAAAACAATTGAGCAAAATGCAATTCCGTTATTTTGGTAGTCTACTTCTCAGCATTTTGGCCCCGTCTCTGGTTCTGGCCCACCTGAGTGTGCAGCCTAGCTAGCTTTTCCCCCTTGTTCCTTAGCCTCTCTCAGCCTGCTTTATAGTTCCATAAGACTGTGGTAAAAATTAAGTACAGGGTGGGGTAAAAGTAGGTTTACAGTTGTTCATATGAAAAATAATACAATCAGTAATAATAATACAAGAATAAACTCTGTGTTTCCCATACTCAGAACTGTAAACCTCCTTTGCCCTGTATTTGATGTCCTTAACACATTAGTGCCTGGAGCACATAGTTATCTCTCAATCTGTTATTATTAGCCATATAAAGTACCTTTTGTGAAACTGCCATATTAACCAGAAACTATTTTAAAATAATACCCAACAATGTATTTTAATAGAATCTCCTATTAACATTTCAGGCATCTTAATCAATTTTAGTATAGGAGTGTATACATATTTATGTAGATTTTCACTGCATGGTATCATGACCATGTTTCCTAAACCATAGATAAGAAGATTTGATTTGAAACCTTATATATTAATGGGGAAAATATTAGAGACAGTGACTGTCTCATAAAATTTGTGATTATGTGTCATCATATCTATGGGAAATGGTGTCTGATAACCCACATTTAAGGCTGAGTTTTCTGTTTATTTCTCAGATGGTAGCCTGACCAGTATTGCTCAGTGGTTAGATTGTCACCCTGTGCACAGAAGGGTCACGAGTTCGATTCCTGGTCAAAGGCAGGTACCTGGGTTGCAGGTTCTATCCCTAGCCCCAGTCAGGGCATGTGCGAGAGGCAACCAATCAATGTGTCTCTCACATCAGTGTTTCCCCCTTTCTCTCTTTCTCCCCATCCCTTCCACTCTCTCTAAAAATCAATGGAAAAAATATCCTCAGGTAAGGATTAACAATATATATATTTCTCAGATTGTAGACACAATAGTATGGTGATCTCTTAATGGCTCTTTCACTTAATAGACTTTTAATATGAGTTAAAATATGAACCATGGACTAAGAGTAAGAAAGTGTATTATTTTCTTTTTAGGTGGGAAATGATGCAAGCTATGTCTGTAACTTACCAGAGGAAAGAGAAGCATTTTCTCATGGTTATGAAAAGGAAAACAAACATCTTATACATGAGTTTAAAGAACTCCAATGCAAACAAGGTAATTTCTCTTTTTGTAAAAATGTAATTTTAATTCTAAAAATTAATGTGACATTAGAAAATTTGGGAAATGTATAAAAGTAGGAGGAAGGAGGAATATATGTTGTCCACATTCCAAAAGTACTTGTAATGTTTTAGATGTATTTTCTGCCTGCCTTTTTAAAATATGTATTCTGACTCCACACAACCACATTTGACTGACTTAAAAAAATAAATAAATAAAATAAAATAAAATATGTATTCTGAAATATTCTAAAATGTGTGTGATAGAGTGCAGAATGGTTATTTGCTTCAACGTCTATTATGGTACTTACCACACTGTGTGATAATTACCTGTGTCAGCTCCTCTGGGGCAGAGATTATGTCCTAGTCTTAGTGGTTTCTGTGTTCCCTACAGTACCTGCCTTATAAAGTAGCTAGCATATTAAGGACTCAGAAAATATTTAGTATAAGTACTTTAAAGCTATCAGGGAAAATACAGATAGAACCACGTATATTATTATTCTACTTTGTTTAGCTCCACAAATTAATGCCATTGTATGTGGTCAATGATTATATTTACCACACATTTCTTATTTTCTTTGTTCAGCATTTTTCCTTGCATCTCAGATATTCCATTTGGGATCATTTTCCTTTTTTTCCTTGTTAGAATTTCCTTTTATGAAGTTGATGGACAAGTTTTTCCTTTATTGTGAAGCGCAAGTGCAGGGAAGGTTGAGTTAATCATAGGACATATTTCCACACTCTTTTTTTGTTTGTTTGTTTTTCCTTTTTTGTTATCCATTGGATATATTGAGTTTTCTCCTGCTAGTTTAAAAGTTTGCATTCTATTTGTTCATATAGTGGTTGCATTTTAAGAGTTTTCTTTCATTTCTTCCAACATCATCATCATCATTATTTTGACTGTTTACAACACAGGCTTTATTTAGTGGCCATAAAATGGAGAAGTGGGAGTTTAAACTTCCAAATCTACTTCTCCCCTTCCAGCATTTGTAGTTACTCTCAGCAGGAGGGTTGTTCAGGGCTCACTGCACAAAACAGAAAATACTGTATGTCCTGCTCCCAGCATAAATTAGCTCATGAAGGATTGCTAAATATGGGAATGATATTATTGTAATGTAAATTTATATACAATTTTCTCCAGCATGTTAGTGATTTGGGCTACCAGCAACCATTGAGGTTTGTACCTAAATTCCATTCATCCCACATTCCTCTGGGCTCAGTTTGGCCACGTGTTTGCCTTGGAAGTGCTCATTGCAAAGATATCCCTAATCTTTGTGCATTCTGACTTTGTTTCCATAACTCTGCAGACTCAAATCCTCCTTTAGCTCACCTTTACAGCAGGCTTGATTTTAAAATATATATATTTTATTGATTTTTTTTTTTCCACAGAGAGGAAGGGAAAGGGATAGAGAGTTAGAAACATCAATGAGAGAGAAACATCGATCAGCCGCCTCCTGCACACCTCCTACTAGGGATGTGCCTGCAACCAAGGCACATGCCCTTGACCGGAATCAAATCTGGGTCCTTTCAGGCCACAGACGCTCTATCCACGGAGCCAAACCAGTTAGGGCGAGGCTTAATTTTTAAAACAAAATAAAACACGAAGTTTCATATTTACTATAGTATTCCTTTATTTTTTAGGAATTTGACATATCTCTTTATATGTACCAGTATAATTATTAAGATTGTTAATGTCTTTCATAGCACTCCAGTTACACAGTGACAAAGGTTGTGAGTGGTCTATAGAATCTGTTTTTTCAATAAGCTCTATTATTTTAGTGAGCAATTTTGTAAAATACAAGTTGTTTTTCTTTTTAGGAACACCTGTGTCAGGCACATCAGAAATGCTTATATAATGAAAGGATTATCTTTTGAAGGTAGAGATAACATGATTTGATAATGGATTTAATGTTGGGTAGGAGATAAGCAAAGAAGTCACTGTTGACCCAAAGTTTTAGGATTAAGCAGTAGAGTTCTTAACTGTTCAGATGGGGGACAGTATAGAATGCCCTAGTTGGGGGAGACAGTAACGAGTTTGCTCTTGGTCATATAGATTTTGAGGTCTATATTAAACATCCAAGTGAAAGTGTCAAGTAGGCAATTATGTATGTACTAGAGGCCCAGTGCATGAATTCCTGCACGGGTGAGGTCCCTTGGCCTGGCCGGTGATCAGGGCCGATCGGGGCCAATTGGAGCCGGCCAGCTGGGGAGGTTGGCTGTAGGAGTGCACTGACCACCAAGGGGCAGCTCCTGCTTTGAGCATCTACCCCTTGGTGATCAGTGCGCATCATAGCAACTGGTCATTCAGTTGACCAGTCGTAATGGTCACTTAGGATTTTATATATAGATTTGCAATGTAGTTCAATCAAGATGTAAATTTGGGAGTCATCAGCATATAGCTAATACTTAAAGCCTTGAGACTATAGGAGATAACCTAGGGCAAGCATGTCAAACTCAAAGGCTAACATGGGCCAAATAAACAAGGTTTAAATTTAGGTGGGCTGCAAAAAACCCAAAAGCTTCAGTTTTCATAAAAACATAGGTTTATTTAGATAGAGACATACTGAGTACAAAGGACTAAAATAAATGAGTAATCATTAACATAAAATAATAGAATATTTTAATAAAAATTAATATTTTTTCTTGAACATTAACTTACCAGGCACTGAATAACTGCACAAATTAATAAGCGTAATACAAATAAACCTAATTTTCTTATTCTCCTTAAGTGAAATATTTCCTGTTGTGCACACAAAGAAGTCAGCACAAGACTAATGGTGTGGCAATTGGCTGCTAAAATATTCGCTGCTAGTATTAGTGGAGAGAAATGGTGCGCCTGCGTGTAAGGCACGTAAGGGAAATGAATGCAACATGATTATAGTAATCAGTCATTAGCATTAACCTCTAGTTAATAACTAGTCATTAGCCTCTAGTTAATAACTAGAGGCCCGGTGCACGAAAATCCGTGCACTTGGAGGGGTCCCTCAGCCCAGACTGCACCCTCTCGCAATCCGGGACCCTTTGAGTAGGGTCCCTAGGCCTGGCCTGAGATCAGGGCCTGTCGGGGCTTTGCTTCCCCTGGCTGCTGGCAGCTGGCCCCACCCCCGCCGCTGCCACTGCTTGCCATCTGTGCAGCACTGCCCCCCTTCTTCCCTGCCACCAGTCACCTCCCTCTGCAGGCAACAGGCGTGGGGTGCAATTGCTTGGCTGGCCTGGGCCTCTCTCTGCTGGTGGGCCTGGCCAGTGTGGCTCAGTGGTTGAATGTCAACCTATAAATTAGGAGATCACAGTTCGATTCTAGGTCAGGGCACATGACCGGGTTGTGGGCTCGATCCCCAGTGTGGGGCATGCAGGAGGCAGCCGATCAATGATTCTCATCAGTGATCCCTCTCCCTCTCCTTTCCACTCTGAAAAAAAAAATATGTGTGTGTGTATATATATATATATATATATATATATATATATATTTTTTTTTTTTTAAGAAGTTAGCTGGTGAAAGGACTGAGAAGGTAGGACACTAGAATGATAATTTACCTGAATATTGAAGTTACCAAGAATTTTGGCATGATTTGTTGAGTCACCTTGGAGAAGTTATTTAGTTTCTTGGTGCCTGAGCTCTCCTCTCATAAAACAATAATCTTGGTTCCTACATCATTGGGTTGTAGTAAGTATTAAATGAGATAAATTTATCTCAGACATTAGTACAACACCTGTCACATCATAAGCACTCAATAAACAAATTTTAAAGTTACTCAAGAACAAATTTTAAACTTATGCAAGTAGTAAGAATATCTACTGCTTTTGAGAACTTTTCCCACTACTTTTTTGTTATAATTTTGAAAGTTTGCAAACACCCCGGAGAGATGGAGAGAAGCATAATAGTATCAGTATTGCTTACTTTTTAAATTAATGTGTTATCTAATTAAGAACTCATTTAGCATCTTATAGTTATTTACCTGAATTTCTTTTAACAGTTTATTTCTGTTGTTTCTTCCTAATAGAAGCACAAATAAAAGAGGTTGGAGAAATGTTGTATCAAGAAGACTCTGAAGTAGCTCTGAGCAGCCCCAGTGAACAGATTGCATACTTACTGGTGGACAGAAGTAAACTCTTGAGAAAACTGGAACATGGGGACTCAAAGCCAGAGTCACAAAGATGTATGAGCAGTAACCTACTGAAAGAATTTGCCCAGGTATTCTAAAATTAGCTAGATAACTGAATAAGGGGCATTACTTAATAGTACTACCTAATTGCAAGTTAACTCTACCTTGGAAGTATTTTGTTTGAATATATTTAAATGTATGTAATGATGCTGCAAAAATGATCAGATTGTACATAAAAGTATTTTAAACGTATCACAAAAATTTGGGAAGAAGAAAAATCAGTTACCCCTTTAACACATAGCTGATTTGTTTTGAATGTATCAAAATTTAATCAATGTGTATTATATCCTTTGAAAAATCACATTAGAGACAGTGCATACTAGTACTTCTTTCCAAATATGTATGGAGCTCCCCTTTTGAGAAGTCCTTTAAAATGGACAGCACATCATTTTAAATATAATAAGTTCTCATGGAATTAAATTTTTTGATCTGGTAAATGTTATTAAAAGCTAAATCGGCGTGGCTCAGTGGTTGAGCATCGACCTATCAACCAGGAGGTCAGGGTTCGATTTCTGATCAGGGCACATGCTCAGGTTGTGGGCTCAATCCCAAGTTGGGGCATGCAGGAGGCAGCCAATCAATGATTCTCTCTCATCATTGATGTTTCTATTTCTCTCTCCCTCTCCCTTCCTCTCTGAAATTAATTTAAAAAGCTAAATCCAGTGAATAAAGTATATACTGGGAATTTAACCCAAGATAAAGAAAAATATATATGGATAAAAGTGTATATCATAGTATTATTTTCAATAGCAAAAATTGGAAACTACCAAAATGTTTCAGTGATGAATTATGTTATGCCCACTCTGGAACATTATACAGGCTTTTAAAATTATCATTACAAAATCTGTTCAACAATGTGGGAAATGTTTCTCATAATGTTAATGAAAAAGTCACGCCCTAGCCAGTTTGGCTCAATGGATAGAGCGTCAGCCCATGGACTGAAGGGTCCTGGGTTTGATTCTGGTCAAAGGGCATTTATCTGGGTTTCAGTCTCAAGGAGACATCTGTAATACTCTCAAAAATAAATATTTTTTTTAATGAATGTGAATATAAAACACTGCAATGAAACATACCAATATGTTAAAAGTGGTTTTGTTATGTAGATGATTTTTTCTTATCTTTTAGAAAAATTCATATAGTGATTATATTTATTTTACACTTGATCTTAGCCAAAAGGCCGAGAAGCGATTGATTATATTTATTTTAAATTAATGTATATCTTGGGGATTAAAAGCAAAATATAATTGAGATTGAATTTCTTCCTTAGCTTTTATAATGCTTTGAAAATAATTGCAGAAAATGAGCTGTAAACATGATATGAGCTTTGTTCAGTGTGTTCATACCTTGAAATTCAGTGAAATGCTTCATGTGAAAACATTTTACAAACTGTATTTAATGTTCCATATAAGTGAGAAGAACAGTTTCTTTCTTGCCAGATGATACTCATTTTAATGATTAAATATCAAGTGTGTATGTATTAATCCTCACCCAAGGACATGTTTTCGTTGATTTTAGAGAGAGAGGAAGGGGGAAAGAGACATCAGTTGGAGAGAGAAACATGGATCCGTTGCCTAAAGAAACAGGCATCTGTTGCTTTCCATATACATCCCGACCAGGGATCCAACCCGCAACCTGGATATTGCCCTGACCGGGAATTGAACCTACATCGTTTTGGTGTATGGGACAATGCTCCAACCAACTGAGTCACCTGGCCAGGCCTAAATTTCTATCTTTAAAATAATCATATAACTAAAATCTTTTAGATATGCTAGATTGAGCCATATGAAATTGCATGTTTATAGGTCAAAAATAATCAAATATCACCAATTGTATATAGTTCAACCTAATAAAATGATACACATACATGAAATATTCTGTTTGATACTTCTATTTATTGGTTTTTAAACACATAGGAAATAGTACAATGTCATAAGAGTACATTTACTTTTTCATTTTATTACTAACAATACTTTTATTTCAGTCCCATAATGAAGACATAGAAAAAGATAAAACATCACAAAACTGCATAGAGAGAAATGTGGAACAAATAGCAAAGAGGTTAAGGATGGTCCATGAAGAGATCCGAAGGCTCACTGATGAACTGCAAGGGAATGAGAAAGAGCAGAGTAAATTAGGTAAGCTGTGGTTACAGAAGAACATTTCTGACCATGTTTTAAGTGTAATGATCTTTTCTCAGGGTGGAACATGAGCACCTTCAGAAAATAATCTTTTCAGAAAAACACATAAATATCTGATAAAATGCCTCATTTTCTTCAGGTCCAGAAATTTTTATTAAAGCATAAGCATAACATACCTATCAAGAAGTACACAACTCTTAAGTGCACACCACCCAGCAAGAAATCCTCAGCACCCCAGAGGGGGCCTTCATTTCTTCTCCCTATGTCTACACCCTCTCTCCTCCCCAAAAGTAACTACTATCTGGACTTTCAACACTATTGCTGAGTTTTGACTACAGGGCCCACACATTCTTTAGTTGTTCTTCTTGTTGAATCTTATGTTTGCAGGATTCATCCATGTTGTTGCCTATAGCAGTTTGTTCACTCTTGCTGTTTGTAGAGTATTCCATAGAATAAACATACTCAATGTTTATTTTTTTTATTTTATTTTTTTTTTAAATATATTTTATTGATCTTTTACAGAGAGGAAGGGAGAGGGATAGAGAGTTAGAAACATCGATGAGAGAGAAACATCGATCAGCTGCCTCCTGTACACCCCCTACTGGGGATGTGCCTGCAACCAAGGTACATGCCCTTGACCGGAATCGAACCTGAGACCCTTGAGTCCGCAGGCGGACGCTCTATTCACTGAGCCAAACCGGTCAGGGCCTCAATGTTTATTAAAATTAAAATAAAATCATTTATTTTATTTATCCTTTATACTGTTGAATACTTATGTTGTTTCCAGTTGTGGTCTATTATGAACAGTGCTGCTCTGGATATTCTTGTACTTATCTATATATTTTTAACTGTGATATACCTAAGAGTAGAATTATTGGATCAACAGGTTATAAGTACATTCTACTTTGGCAGAACATATATAAGATAATAATGATTCTGTCAAATTGACTGTGGAATTAAAAACAAGAATGCATTTTAAACAGTGAATATTGTATTATTTTCCATATGAAAAACTGTGAACCTACTTTTGCCCCAACCTGTATTTTGTTTTTTTTCTCTTTTAGATTCTGCACTTGAAAAGGCTCAACTAGAAATTGATGAGCTGAAAGAAAATCTGACAAAGTTGAAAGAAAATGGTGAGTCATTTTAGCAGATATAATATTTAATAATATGTTACATAATAATATAACAATGTTTTAAAATACTACTACTACAAATAAACACTACTACTGCTATTATTACTATTTCAACTACTATCACTATTACTACTATTTGTTGCTTAATAGTCACAGGTACTCTACCAGGCACTTTATGTGCATTACCTCTCATCCTCACAACAGTTTCAAGTAGTGAGAATTATTATTCCAATTTCATAGATAAAGAAGCTGAGTCATGGTGAGGTTAAGTGAATTAGCCAATAGAAACATTAATTATTATAGCTGGTATTTGAACCCAGATATGTCTTGACTACAAAACCTGTGGCAAACATAAATAATACATATTTTACTGGGACAACTGGGATCAAGACACCTTCTAAAGCACTTAACAGCACCTCACACACTTGTTCACTGAGAAGCCAACAGACTTGGCATAAGTGGTGAATTGGTTAATCTGACCCTCGCTTGACTATGTAAAAATGCTACTAACTATAAATAATATAATGAAATTTGAGTGTTGTAATGGGAGCAACTAGAAAAATAATTTAAAATGTGTTTATTGGTCCCTGGCCAGTGTTTCTCAGTAGTTAAAGTGTTAGCCAGTGCACCAAAGGGTCGAGGGTTGGATTCCCTCCAGGAGCAACTAATCAATGTATTTCTCTCACCTCTGTCTGTCTGTCTGTCTGTCTGTCTGTCTGTCTGTCTCTCTCTCTCTCTCCCTTCTTCCTACTCCCCTCTTTCTAGTTTCTCTAAAAACCAATGGGAAAAATATCCTCAGGTGAGGATTAACAACAACAAAAATTGCATAGGCCAAAGGTAGAACAAATCTTACTTTCATACTCTATCTATATCTATCTATCATCTATTTATCTTTAAATTGTGAATATATATTATATATAGGGATTGTGAATGATTTGTTTTCTTTTTGGTATGTTTTTAGCATTTTTCAAATTTTGAAAATTTATATACTAAAGAGGAAAAAGGAATGTAGCAAGGGAGAAAAAATGAAGAAAGAAAAAATTAATATAAGTTCAATACAAAACAAGCAGTGAAAAAGGAAAACAATGACTTTAAAGCAGCAAAAGAAAAATAAGAAACAGAAGTGAAGAATGGCTAAAAAGAAGCAGCTACAAATTCAGGATAGTTACAGTCAGCAAGTTTGTATTCATGAAACTTTGATGAGAGTCAGATAGAGCAGGTCTTAAGATGAGGTGCTAAGCTGAGAATAGACTACCACTTTAATGGCAGTGGAGCTACAGGCAGAAATATGGCTTCAATGAATTAACTTGCTTTAACATGGAAAATCTGTTCATTCACTGTCCCTAGCTCATTACTGCAGTCATCCAAGGGGGACTTGCTGTTAATGAGCAGAAATATCTAGAAGTCTGTTAGGTGTATAAGAGAGACAGGACTACAAGGAAGTCAGGAAGATCATTTTCTGTCCTTTAACTTTTACAAGGTAGGCTCAACTGTTTTAAAATTCCAGGTCCTAGAAAAACCTCTATTGCTGGAAATCCTGTACTCAGAAGTCCAATTCATTAGTCTTGGTGTGAGAAATAAAAAACATTCTGTTCTGTTTCATTAGGTTGGTGGAGTATTCTAGAGCTGGACGTTAGAGTCTAGCAGCTCTTGTGCAGAGGATCACAGGCAGAGACATGACAAGAAGGTTAGGAAATAGCACTTCCTCAGTTTTTAGAGTTAATACCCTCAAATTAAAACTTCGCTCCAGTTGAGTAGAGTGCATTCTTCTCTCTGTTTTAGATTCCGTTGACCTAAAGAAAGCAAAGGAACACAATCAGAGACTGAATGAGGAAATTCTGGCTTTAAGAACTCGGGTTCGATCACTTGACTCAGAAAAAAAAGTGCTTGGAGAAGTGGTAAATTGTTTAATTTAGTTTGTTCTTAGAATTTATTTAAATGTGTATAGAATAACAATCAGCAATGGAGCAACACAGATACACATCACCTATTGGTCATTATTGTGGACTAATACTGGTGGTTCTAGCATCCCTGGAAAAAGCCATATTTTGACTTGGATGCAGTCTATCAGTATTTGCATTTTATACATCTTAACTACCTATGCCAAACAGTAATCTTATTACTATTGTGTCAATTTAGGATCTCTTCTTTTTAATAGGGATCTGGATAATAGTTTATACTTAACACATTTATCAAATAGAAATTATTACTCTATTATAACTGGATATGTTTGAGATTACTAATACTACACCCTTAGTTGTGTTACATTTTTTAACCATTTCTCCTTAGCAATTCATTGATTTTTAATATATACTTCCAAGTTCTGGATATATTATATATCCCTCCAATTTTATATTCATTTTACAATCATATCTCTGGTGTCTGGAGATAGATGATGGTGATGATTGCACAATAATGTGAATGTACTTAATGCTACTGAACTGTACACTTAAAAATGGTTAACATGGTAAATATTTTATTATGTATATTTTATCATAATATAAAACTGTAATAAAAATGAATAAAAACTGTTCAAGTTGTCTGTAAATTTATATATCTAATACTGGTATATATCTTATACAAATATATACATTATATATTTGATATATATGTATACATATATACATTGGGAGATAAATTTCAGGAAGGGTATATTGTAAACAGTGTTACTTATGGAAAGGGGAAAGGGATTATTGGGGTAAGGTTATGTGATGGACTTTTTATTTTATATACTTAGTGTTGTATGAATTTTTACATGAAGAATGTGTTCATGTGTTATTTGTATATTTTAAAAACAAAGCAACTTCCCCACCCTTCCAACTTTTGTATTCAAATTATTTTTGTGTTTAAGGTTGAAAGGCTTCAAGGAGAGATTCGTGAATCGCAAGAGAATAAGCAACTTGGAAACCACTCCCCTGGGAAAACTGTGGGTGCTGAACAGAAAGTACGGGTAAAGTTCTCTTCTTTCCAACTTCTAGTTTTTAAGGGAGTCACATTTTTATAGAGTATAGAGAATAATTGGTGCTGTTCATTTGCTATTCTCTTTTATTTATTTGTTTGTTTGTTTATTTATTTATTTATTTGGGTTTTTGGAGCATACACAATTTTAAAAAATATGTTCGTATTGATTTTTCAGAGAGAAGAAAGGAGAGGGAGAGACAGAAATATCAATGATGAGAATCATTGATAGGCTGCCTCCTGTACACCCCCCACTGGGGATTGAGCCCACAGCCCAGGCATGTGCCATGACCGGGAATTGAACTGTGACCTCCTGATTCATGGGTTGACACTTAACCACGGAGCCACATCAGCCAGGCTGCTACTCTCTTCTTATCGTTTGTCTTTTTATATTGCTCAGCCAATTAGATTTTAGGAAGAAATTGAGGTTCAGAGTCTGTGTTTCTGTTCATTTCTTTTCCACAGGGAACAACTAATATGAAGAATATAATGGGTTGTTTCTTTAAAGAAAAGAAGAATTTTACAAAGATGCAAGCATATGGGGACTTTTGAGAGTGTCTGATGACAATGAGTATATTTTGATGTGCCCATTTGGCCATTTGTATACATTCATTTGTGAGGCATCTGTTCAAATGTTTTGTTTTTTTAAAAAGAAAATCCTCACCTGAAGACATGCTTAGAGAGAGGAAAGGAGAGAGAGAGAGGCAGAGAGACAGAGAGAGAGAAACACCAATGTGTGAGAGAAACATTACTTGCTTTCCCTGCATTTCCCAACTGGTGATCAAACCCAAAACCCAGTTATGTGCCCTGGCCAGGAATCAAACCAGCAACCTTTTGGTGCACGGGATGATGCTCAACCAACTGAACCACTCTGGATGGGCTGTTTGGCTCATTTTTAATTGAGTTATATGTATTCTTTATTTTGAGTTGTAGGAATTCCTTATATATTTTGGATACCAGTCCTTCATTAGATATATGTATTTCAAATACTTTCTCTTAGTCTATGACTTGTCTTTTCATTTTCTTAACAGTGTTTTATAAAGAGTAGTTGTTTTGAAAATTTGATGGAGACCAATTCATCAATTTTTTTAAATGATTTTATGATAGGACACAAAAAGCCTATCTAAGAAATCTTTGTCTACAGCACGGGCACAAAATATTTTCCCTATCTTCTAAAGATTTTATAGTTATAGCTTCTACATTTAGGTTTATGTTCCATCAGATCATAATTCTTATATTCTTGTATATAGTGTGAGGTAAGGGTTGAGGTTCATTTATTTCCAAATATATACCTGGTTATTCCAGAATCATTCATTAAAAAGACAGTTAGGCCCTACCCGGTTTTGCCTAGTGGATAGAGCATCAGCCTGCGGACTGAAGGGTCCCGGGTTCAATTCTGGTCAAGAGCACATGCCTGGGTTGCAGGCTTGATCCCCAGTAGGGGGCGTGCAGGAGGCAGTTGATCCATGATTCTCTCTCATCATTGATGTTTCTCTCTGTCTCCCTCTCCTTTCCTCTCTGAAATCAATAAAAATATTTTTTTTCCCAAAAGACAGTTAGTTCCTTATTTAATTACTTTGGCACCTTTATTAAAAATCAATTATGGAAGTCTATTTCTGGAGTTTATTCTGTTCCATTTATCTATGTGTTTGTTTTTAGGATAATATTATGCTCTCATTTTATTTTAAGTCTTGGAATCAGAAAGAAAACATCTCCAACTTTGTTTTCTTTTTCAAAGTTGTCTTGACTATTCTAGGTCTTTTGCATTTCCATATACATTTTAGAATCAGCTTGTCAACTTTGACAAAAATGCCTGCTAGAATTTTTATTGGGATTTTGTTGAATTTTTTTTATCAATTTAGGGAAAATTTAATTTTAACAATATTGAATTCTCTAATGAGTAAACATGGCCTATCTTTCCATTTATTTGGATCTTCTTTAATTTATACCAGCAATGTTTTACCGTTTTTAGCACACAGATCTCATACATATTTAATTAAATTTATTTTTTAAAATAGAAATATAATTTTCACACTAAAATTCACCCTTTTAAGATATACAGTTCAGCCCAGCCAGTGTTGCTCAATGGTTGGGAATCAACCTATGAACCAGGAGGTCACAGTTCGATTCCCGGTCAGGGCACATGCCCAGGTTGTGGGCTGAATCCCCAATGTGGGGCATGAAGGAGGCAGCCAATCAATGATTCTCATCATTGATGTTTCTATCTCTCTTTCCCTCTCCCTTCCTCTCTGAAATCAATAAAAATATTTTTTTAAAAATAAAATACACAGTTCAATGATTTTTAGTACAAAAAATTGCACAAGGTTGTATAATTCTAGAACAGGGGTCCTCAAACTTTTTAAACGGGGGGCCAGTTCACTGTCCCTCAGACCATTGGAGGGCCGGACTATAGTTTAAAAAAAACTATGAACAAATTCCTATGCACACTGCACATATCTTATTTTGAAGTAAAAAAACAAAACGGCAAAAACACCCGCATGTGGCCCGCGGGCCGTAGTTTGAGGACACCTGTTCTAGAATATTTATCTAATTCTAGAATATTTTCATCACCCTAAAAAGAAACCCCATTCTTATTAGTAGCCATTTCCCATACCCCCATGCCCTCAGCCCTTTGGCAACCACTAATCTACTTGGTGTCTCAGGGAATTTGCCTCTCCTGTACATTTCATATAAATGGAATCATACAATATGTGCCTTTTGCATCTGGCTTCTTTCAGTTAGCATAGTGTTTTCAAAATAAAACCATAGTGTTTTCAAAATAAAACCATATTGAATCAGTACTTTATCCCTTTCTGTGGCAGAATAATATTCTGTTATGTGAATATATACTTTTTATCTTTCTACTCATCAATTGATAGCCATTTGATAGTTTCCTCTCTGTGGCTGTTATGAGTAATGCTGCTATGAGCATTCATATACACACTTTTGTGTGAAAATACTTTCATTTCTCTTGAGTATGTACCTAGGAGTGGAACATTTGGGTCATATGTTAACTCTGTGTTTAACCTCCTGAAGAACTGCCAGGCTGTTTTCCATAAGGAGCTGTACCATTTATCAGCAGTGTATGAGAGTTCCAATTTCTCCACATCTTCAACATTTGATATATTCTATCTTCTTATAGCCATTCTATTGGGTGTGAGGTACTATCTCAATGTAGTTTTGATTTGCATTTCTTGAATGACATGATATTAAGCATCTTTTCATGTGTTTATTGACCATTTATATATCTTCTTTGGAAAATGTCTTTAAATCCTTGCCAATTTTTATTGGAGTTTGCCTTTTTATTGTTAAGTTGCAAGAGCTCTTTATATATTCTGTTTATTAGTCTCTGTTATAAACTAAATTGTGGTCCACACCCCAAATATGTTAAAGTCCTAACCCCAGTACCTGTGAATGTGACCTAATTTGAAAATAGGGTCTTTGCAAATGCTGTCAAGTTAGGATGAGGTCATTTTCTCTGACTACTTTATTTTTGGTTTCCTACAAAAAGGAAGTAAAAGAATGGAAACTAATGTTGTAGTGACTTTACTGCTGGGGATTTGACATAACTCATTGAATGTTAACAGAAATGCTGAGATGTAGGTATTGTTCACCCTGCTTTACAGATGAGAAAGCTAAGATCACAAATTCATAAAAGTAGAAGTCAAGATTTCAAATTTAAATGACTACAAAACCCATGTTTTTGCCACCTTGATTTTCAGGGAATCCTTGCTGTTCCACAGATGCAAATCTCTAGGTCTGCTACCTCACTGAAACCAGAGAAGCCTCCACTTCTGGGCACTCGGCAGACAGCTTCCTCATAAGAATTATTTTGAAAACGGGGAGGGGGGCAGCGGGGCAGTCCCGTGACTTAAAAAAGACAAATAATTAAGAAAGGTACTCCCTTAAATCAAGCAGGCTCCTCAAGATATGACTGTGTTTCTTACCCATTTCTATATGTAGACAGATTTAACAGTAAGTAGACCATCTCACTGCTGCTAATATGCCTGTCCTCAGAAAAAGATGCTTAAAATATAAGAAATGTTAGGTACCTGGCAGGAATAATAATAGCCACAATATTTTGGTCATCTGTCATATGTCACCATCTGTTCTAGGTGTTTTATAAACACAACCTCATGTAATCTCTGTAACAGCCCTTTTTAAGGTTAGTAGAGTATTCCTAGTTCATATTTGAGAGAATTTATAGGAACTTGACCAAAGTATAGAGGCAGAGCCAGGAATTGATCCAGGTTTGTTTTGGCCCTAGAGCTCACTTATTATAGCATAGCAACTCTTGTGAAGATTTATATTAGGGATTTATTATAACTTGTGGGGGTAATGGCATGTGCTGCATGGAGCACATAAACCATCTCTACCTGGAAGTGATGACTGCATAGTATTTTATTCTCTACGTGCCTGCATTTGCCATCTCTTTGACTGTGCCTGTGATAGGGTACAGCACAATGCAAGCAAATAGGGGGATGGCAGTAACACTTCTCATACCATACTGTGTCTGGGAGATACAGTTTGGTTCAGAGCATAAGATGATCCCTACCTTTCAGATAGTAGAACACTGATAGTGGAAAATTCTGAACTGTTACACAGTTCTCCAGAGTCTTTGGCCGCTACCTCATGCCAATGAGGCTACTCTCTAGCACGTCCATTAGTCTTCCTCCTTGTATACTGCTGGCTGACAGGTGAGGTAGGCTCTCTTTAGCTACCCAGAGGTTTCTATATCCCAACACTCATTTCTCACATTATTTGCTTCACCTTTCCTGTGTTTTTCTGTTTTAAACTTTGGTCGCCAGACTTAAGTGTATAAATTGCCTAAATACGTAACTATATTTAATATTCCATGGTGATGATAAGTATCATATACATATATTTTTTAAGTTATGGTATTAAAATACATGACATTCTTTTATTGAGAAAACACAAAGGACATAAGAGGGGTTTTCATTTTTGAGTTGAAATGTTTCTTGCACTTGGTACTGAGGCATCTCAGATGCTATAAGGGTAGGGCCTTGGGTGTTGAATGCATCAACATGACATGTGTGGATGTACAAAAACGCTTTCCACTGCAATGGTGGCTGGTAAAGAAGGAGAAGCTGCTCTGGGGATATAGCCTTCCCTGTGAACTTGTACACTGCTGCTAAGAAGTCGACATGGTTCTTAAATAGGTCTTTTGTCCATTTCACCAGACAGGAGGATTTGTAAAAGTTACACTTGGGATTTAGCATCCATTTTCCCTGTAGTGTTCCTCTTTCTTTCCAACTCAGCAGTTTAGGATTGCTATTCCTGTTTTATTGATATTAAACATATGAAAGGTAAATTATTGATAATCAACATTACTAAACTAATGAATTTTTTAATCTATAGGATTAATACACATCTGGCAGTCAGTTATGAATCTAGAAATATTCACAGCAAAACTCCAGAATACTTCCCCCAAAATTTAATTCAGTAAAACGCTTTGATCAACCCTTTTCTTTCTTCAGCAAAAGTAAATGAATATTTTTATGTCCGAATTAAACTAAAGACTTAGTTGAAGTTTCTATTGAAACCTAGTTCTGAATAAAAGTAATATCAATGTTGTCTTTCTAAATTACATCTAAATACTTACAAACTTTTTTGCACATAATTTTGTTACTGGGCCAATCAACAATAAAAACTTACATTTGGAAATTTTTATAGGTAAATTATCAGTTTTAAGTAATTTAGATCCATCAGGATTCTGCAGTGTCTTTTCAGCACTTGTTTCTTTTGGTTCAGTTGCCAGATTGCAGCAAGGGCTCATAATAAAGCAATTCTCCAAAAGATCCAAGACCAGATACGAGATGAAACTTGTTGGTAGGGAGAGATTTCAGGGATATAACCTCCAGGAAAGGTACTTAAGAAATATAGCTTATCTTTTCAGTATTTTTTAAAATAAAAATAACACAAGTATGTATGTATTTTAACTGGTGACTTATTAGGACTAAGATTTCCAACTTACAGCCTGAATTATCAGGCATATAAGGAGAAAGGAGAGAAATCAGTATGAAAGGTCAAAAGATAGTGAAGTACAAGATTTGAATGAGGTAAGGAATAAAAAGATTATTTTTAGTTGCATTTTCTAATACAGGTGAGGCAGACTCCAAGAGGATGCTTTAAAATTACTGAAAATAGGCAAAAGGAGAAAATATACTCTCAGAAATGGGTAAATCTATTTCCTAATATTGTGATCAGTGGTAACAGAGAAGCAGGAAGTCAGGAAGGGGCCCATTTAAAAATGTATTTAGGATAAACTAATGTACATCCTAGAGACTATAGTTAATAGTACTATGTTGCATATTTGTAAGTAGCTAGGAGAGTGGATCTTGAAAGTTCTCATCACAAGGAAAATAAAAATGTTTATCTAGGGTGATGGTTGTTAACTGGACTATTGTGATCATTTTGCAAAATACACAAATATCAAATCATGTTGTGCACCTGAAAATAATATAATGTTATATGTCAATTATTAATATGTCAAAAATTCAATAAAAATAAAATAAAACAAGGGTTATAAGTTAGACTTGGTTTGAATCCCAATGTTGGCTGTGTATCTTTAGGCAAAGTATCTAATATATCTGAGCCTCATCTATGTTCTCTATTAAAATAATGTAATAGTAGTTCCAATCTCATAGGAATACTGGGAAAACAAAATGAGATAATGCATGTAAAGCATTTACCATAATGCCTGACATATGGTAAGCACTAAATAAATGGTAACTGACAACATTTTTGCAATTATCATCAATTCAGTAAATTTTCAACGTACCTTATATTTGGTGGGTACTTAAAATATACAAAATACTTTCAAAATCACATTTTACTGTTATCTGATGGCTCTAATGTACATAGGGCGAATATTAGCTCCATTTTATTGTTGAGAAAACAGGCTTATAGGGGAAAAAGTGTATTTTATGAGCTATGGTACCATGAACTATTTTTCTCAGCTTTCTGTCTACCCAAGATGACTGTATAATTGAGTTAGGCAGATAATTTTTGATTATCAGAATTTATAGAAACATTATTATATATAGGATTACTTATATAAAAATTCTTTTGCAGATATTGAAAATGAGCCAAGAAAACATTGAAATATTTGTAAGTGAGTTGTCAGAGGAGAGAGAAAGGAGAAAGGAATTGACATCTAATTATAATACTATACAGAAGGCTTTGGAAGTTGAAAGAGAGGTATTTTGTTATTTAGGATGTTGTTTTCCTCTTTTCACATTTCTAATTTAGGTAAAATGTTTTTTGTTAATAAAAATATTTCATATTATCATTTACTTTTTATTTTAAAATAAATAATAGCTGTAGAATATGTATTTATATTAGTAATAATAGGGTGACTGTTTCTCCAAGCTGAGTTCTCACACTAGCCAAGAACAGCCCGTTAAGAAGCAGGTGTTCATTATGGTGGTCACAGTGTCAGGGACTTGTGTCTCCCTTTAACTACTTGTCCTGCCACCTTGGAAAGGTCGAGCAGGAGACATAACCAGCCTATCTGTGGAAGAGAGACCTGAAAGTGAGTTCATGGAAGTTTAGATGACCAATTCAGAGGATGGTGACAATCAGTTTGCCGGGTGGGTGAAAGCTAATGCATTGCTTCAAATCCCATCCTCCTGACCTGTGGGAGTTTTCCATGAAATGAGATAGGAAATTGATATCACTTGCCCAGTTCCTGTGTTTTTGTTTTG
The DNA here is from genome assembly GCF_951640355.1 of Cnephaeus nilssonii. Taxonomy (NCBI): domain Eukaryota; kingdom Metazoa; phylum Chordata; class Mammalia; order Chiroptera; family Vespertilionidae; genus Cnephaeus; species Cnephaeus nilssonii. Next base: position 74,253,879 of record NC_137078.1, read on the forward strand.
GTGGCCACTCCTTACCTTCTCTCCTTTTTGCCCAATGCTTTCCCCATCAACATTCTTCCCCCTCATTTCAAGGCTTTGGGAATATAACGTAGATTCTCTCCTAAAGTAAATTTACTAGAATATCACCTATTCTCTTCAGAGAGCACCATGACTGACTCTCAGGCCTGTCATCCACCAGTCAAATACTGCATATACATGTCATCAAAGTAGAAATTATTAAGAATTACATCTAACTAAAGTATTTTCTCTCGTGGAAAAAATATCAGAGAACTAGAGGAAACCTTAGTTGATTAAGTTACTGCATATACATTGTTAAGTAAGGTAGCATACTTTGTAGTTAATAACACAGAGTTTGAATCTCAGCTTTACCACTTCCAGACTAGGTGAATTTAAACAGGTCACTTAAGTTCTCTGAGCCTCAGTTTCAATAACCCTACCTCATGGGGTAGTCACAAGATTAAAGGTAAACCGTGCAGCTGCAGTGTTCTGTAAAAGGCAACTTTTTAAAAAGATACATTTAGAAACAGATGCTATAACTAATGCAGGAATTGCTGCAGAATTTACCTCTATATAAGCCTTGCATAAAGCAGAAATGAGTCTCAAAACCCAGGCTTTGAACCTGTGAATGATGGAAATTACGAATGCTCAATTAAAAAAAAAAAAAAGAATGCTCAGTTTAATTAACTAATTTAAATAACCTTTATTTTAACTACTAAGAAAGGAGCCTGCTGCCAGAGGATAGGCTAAGAAATCAGGGCAAAAAGAGAGTAGGTCAATGAAAAAGACATGCAAGGTTATGATCATACAGTAACATAAAAACATATGTTACATAATTACAAACTTATAACTATTTTGAACATACTTACAACTGTAAACCTACTTTGCCGATCCCTTACAAATTTCCAGTTCTTTCAAATATCACTTTATATATGAAACTTTTATGGCAAAGTCTTATTTTATTCTACTAAATATCTTCATTTCTTTGTCAGGATTTGCAAAAATCAAAGTCAGAACTTACATATCTTTATAATGAAATTCAAAGTTTTCCAGGGACAGCAGAAGACCATTTTTTAATAGCATATAACCTGCTACAAAGAGAACATTCTGATTTAGAAACAAAGGTGAGACTGAATTATGAAGTATTTAAATGTTCAATGTAGACATATCTTTTATGAGAATAAGATAAAAGGAAGTTAATTTTCAGAAAGAGATGGCTTGGAAACTGGAGTTTCTTTTATTATTATAAAATCTCTTTCTCTCCTCTTTCTCTCTCTCTCTCTCTCTCTCTCTCTCTCTCTCTCTCTCTCATTAAAAAAAAAAAAAAAACTGTTTTGAAATAATTACAGACTTACAGAAAAGTTGCAAAAATAGTACAAGGAATTCTCATATACCTTCATCCCTCCAAATGTTAATATGGTACCATGTTTGCTTTAGCATTCTCTCTCCTTCTGCACACATACACACACTTTATTTTCTGAACCCTTCAAGAATAAGTTGGAGTCATAGTTAATACTCCTTTACCACTAAATATTTCCATGTATGTTTGCTAAGGACCTTATCTCTTTATCATAGTAGACCTCAAAATCAAGAAATCAACCTTAATATAGTACTATTATATAATCTCCAGTTCATATTTAAATTTCACCAATTGTTCTACTCTATTGCAAAAGAAGAACAACTTTTTCTAGTCTAGGATTCAATCCAGGAGCATACATTACATCTCTATCTCCTTTAATCTGTAACAGTTCCTCAGTCTTTGTTGTTCATGACATTGAAATTTTTGAAGAGTACACATCATTTACTTTTTTTTTTTTTAACCCTCACCTGAGGATATTTTCCCATTGATTTTTAAAGAGTGGAAGAGAGAGGGAAAGACAGAAGTATCAATGTGAGAGAAACACATTGATTGGTTGTCTCCTGCACAAGCCCCAAGCAGGGCCCGGGCTGGTCGGGGAGGAGCCTGCAACTGAGGTACCATGTGCCCTTGACCAGAATCGAACCCGGAACCCTTCAGTCCGCAGGCTGAGACTCTATCCAGTGAACCAAATCAGCTAGGGCTGCAATGTTTAAATTTTTACATTGACCCCATTTAAAAAATGATTAAGTAGCCTTTTGAAACTCTCTTTTTTTTCCTGCTTACAAAAGTAATGCAAGCCTATTAAGAATTCTTCTCTTTGAAGTCCATTCATAACGTGACTGCTCCTCTCAATCTTACCTTATTTCCTCAGTTCCTCATTTTGTAGCCTCTACTCCATTAAGACCATTCTCCTTCCTTCTGTTCAAATACCACACCAGTGCCTTTGATCATATTGCTCATTCTTAAAATGCTTTAAATGTGCTATAGTCTCTCACCTATCCATATCTTCCCATCCCCTAAGGACCAGTTCAACATTATAATCTATATCTTCAGAGAAGTGAAAAAGCCTAGAAAAACCAAACAAAAGAATCTCATAAAGTAACTTAAATTGATCTTTAGAATTACATTCATTGTGTTCTTAGAATCAAACACATCCTTATGTCTGTGGTAAAAATGGGTTAGATTATATGTAGTAATAACTGCAAAGTATTAAATTGAAAGAACACTTCAACTAGGATGTCCATTTCTGTTATTTAAGGCAATACCTACTCAATCATTTAATGGAATCAATATATTTTTTCACAATTATACATAAGAATATGCAAGATAGAATATTTGTCTTTTTACTTCACAGATCTTGAAGATTGCAGAAGAATTTCAAAAATTAAATCATTTTACTGTAGAGACAAATATTGCAGCTGCTAATTTTTTTACAAATGAAAATATTTATAAAGATCTCATGTCTAATTTACCAGTTTTGGAAGTAGAGATTCAAAGCCCAAAGGAAGAGAGAGAGGAACTCTGGTAAATTGAGAAAATCCCATATCACTTTAATTATTTGGTGGGTACATTTTATTTGGCTTTATCATTCAATTTGACATTGAATTCCAAATAATGTGAGTGGAAAAATTAGTTATAAGCAAGCATTCCCCAAAGTTTATCTTCTGGTATGTTGTTATATTTTAAAACTTTTTCTTTCTTTTAAAAATAATAATATATGCTTTTCTTTTTTAAAAAAATATAATTTTATTAGTTTCAGAGAGGAAGGGAGAGGGAGACAGAGATAGAAATATCAATGATGAGAGAGAATCATTGATTGGCTGCCTCCTGCACGCCCCCTATTGGGGATCAAGCCCACAACCCAGGCATGTGCCCTTGAACAGAATTGAACACAGGACCCTTCAGTCCGCAGGCCGACACTATCCACTAAGCCAGGGTAAATATATGCTTTTCATAGAAAAATTTTAAAGCATGAAAAATTATAAGGAGATTATAACAATCCATAATTCCCACCATGGAGAGATATTAACATCCTAAATTTTCTTTCTTGTCTTCTTTTTCTGTACACAAATATATACCTATGTATTTTTTATATAATTAAGACTATCCTCTGCAGAGAGATTTGTGTTTTTGTTGTTTTATTTAACATTATATATGACCGTTGTTTTATTTTGAAAACCTTTTTCTTTCTGGTTTTTCTTTCTTTCTATTTTTGTTTTTTGTTAATCTTGTCTTCTAACTCTAGTATTTCTACTTTTTCACCAGAAGTATCTTTCACAGAAACTTTGAGGCTTGGGTAAAAGCACTACTCTATTTTTACACAAAAACTAATAGATGCAATAAAATTTTGAATGGGCATGCTCTAGCTGGTTTGGCTCAGTGGATAGAGCGTCGGCCTGCGGACTGAAGGGTCCCAGGTTCGATTCCAGTCAAGGGCATGTACCTTGGTTGTGGGCACATCCCCAGTAGGGGGTGTGCAGGAGGCAGCTGATCGATGTTTCTCTCTCATCGATGTTTCTAACTTTCTATCCCTCTCCCTTCCTGTCTGTAAAAATCAATAAAATATATTTTAAAAAATTTTGCATGGGCAAAAGCCTAAAACTAGATCATCGAAAGGAAACAATAGCTGTCAGTTTTTACTTATATGCCATACTAAAGGAGACAGCATTAATGAACTGGGAAAATATTGTGTAGGTGTAGTCAAATTTATATCTTAATAAATGTTCTAAGAGAGGAGATTGTTTTACCAGTTTGGAGCCCCTGAATTTCATGTTCTCTTAAAAACTGGTTTTTAAATTTAGAGTGAGCTCTGAGTCAAGATTCACCATCATGAAACCTACCTAGTTGCAGAAGGGTGAAGAGCGTATTGGAGAGATGGTGAGGGAAAGGTGTGAGAGTGGTCACACGAGCAAAGAGCCAAGAAGCTAATCACAGCATTTAGGTTTGTTTGGGGAGGAGGGGAGAAAAATCTAATTTTGAGCACTAGAATAGTGTATAGTAAAACCTCCATATAATAAACTGATTCAGGCGAGCAGGTGTCTGTTAAAGCCGAAAGTCCATTATATAATAAAGTAGTTTTTCCAAATGTGTATGTTAAAAAATTGACAGATTAGTTAATTTACCTATTTTTACTTATGTAGACATGTTTGTGTCATTAAAGTTAAGTGTGTATGAAAAGTTTAATTTCACAGAAAAGTTTTCTATATGTATTACTGTAATTTTAAATTTATGCAGAATAGGTCTGGTGAATACATGAGTAAACCAATGCACTAATGTGTGGCTAAAACTGCTGCAGAAAGTCATGCTACACGACAACAGAACCAATTACCACTCATAATGTGGTATGATCACGTGCTAATCATTCCCCAAACATTTTTTAAGAGTGAGCAGTGACTCTTGGATTAAAATATGTAGGCTGTAATTGTAGATATGTAATATTTATGTTGGCAAAAATCACTATAATGTTTTTTCCAACATATGGCCTATTCACTAAAATTTGTTAAAAATAACAGTGAATTAGTAACAAAAAAATAACCTGTTAATTTAATTATAAGCAAATCTTGGTTAAAAGCACTTTACGATTAATAGGGTGTTGATGAGGACAAATATGTGATACCTTAATCAATAAAGAAAATTTTTTAAAAGATTAATAGGGTGTTAATTTTCACATATAACATATGGACCGGAAATTTTGTCCATTAAATCTTAAGTTCGTTAAATCGAGGGTTTACTTTATGCACACACTTCTTCCTTTACATTTGCTTAGCTTGTGCCTACTTATTTATCAGGCCTCAGATTACTTACTATTATTTAATCTAAGTAGTTGTTTACTTATTATTTCTCACTAAATTATAAACTTCTTAGGGTAGGGATTATGTCCTATTATAACCCTAGTGCCTGCCAAAGTGCCTAGTGCTTATTGAGTGGTTTTTAAATTTTTTTCATAAGCTCTGTCTGCCCAGGGCCATACTAAAAGTTGAAAAAGTGAAAAACTCACTTAAACTGTTTGTTTGGGTGTAGACAAAAGTCTATGCTGTGTCATCTTCCTGAATGTGAGTAAGAAAATAAGATTCGTTTGTTTTTAAGGTTTTATTATAAGATAACTGATCTATAAATTTCAAGTTGAAAATCTTTCTTGCAATACTTTCTTGACTGATAGATTTTCCCCCTCCATATTCTGCCAGTAGAATGAGCATTTTGATAGTTTTTTTATTGTTATATTTAACCAAGTTCTGAACTAGGAGAAAGTAAGCTGAAAGAAACTCCAACAGAGAGGCAGAAAGAGGAGGACTTACAACAGAACCAAGATATGAAAAGGGAAGAACAGCAGTTGACCTTGAAGCCTGAGGAAGCTGTGAGGCTTAAAGGAGAGGTGAGCCATATGAATCAGAGCCCCCTTCAGTCTCAGAGATATGGCCTAATGCCAAGGTAGGTGCCATCTCCTCTGACCAGCTGTGGATTAAAAAACATTATTTTTTATTATTTTTTATTTTTTTTAAAACAATTTTTTCTAGAACTGTTTTAAATTTATTTTATTTTATTTTTTAAATATATTTTATTGATTTTTTACAGAAAGGAAGAGAGAGGGATAGAGAGTTAGAAACATCGATGAGAGAGAAACATCGATCAGCTGCCTCCTGCACACCCCCTACTGGGGATGTGCCCGCAACCAAGGTACATGCCCTTGACTGGAATCGAACCTGGGACCTTTCAGTCCACAGGCCGACGCTCTATCCACTGAGCCAAACCGGTTTCGGCGAAAAACATTATTTTTTATATCATCATTAAATGTATATTTGTTGAACTATATCATAACCGCAGCCTGAATGGTAATAAGATAGCAGCTAAAATCTGAACTAAGCCCCTCATTTGATGAACTTTATTATAAAGGGTTCATAGGCTCCAATGAGGCTCAACAGGGGAAAAAACAAAAACTAATTATCGCCATCTGCCCTGGCAGGTAAGATAGGGAATGGCAGGATTTGTGCCACATTTTCTATTCCTGGTACCTAGTTTAGATGTACAAAATACTTTGTTTTGGAGGAAAAAGACCATAATTATAGAATTATTTTAAATATGGCTTTTGCTATTTACCAAAGATCTGCCTCCAGGAAAAATGAAGGAAATGACTATCGGTCACAGTTCAGTTCTTACACCTCAATATTACAGGTTAATTCTTTTATTTTTGTTGTTGTTATTTATTTATTTGTTTGTTTGTTTGTTTGTTTATTTAAATTCTCACCCAAGGATATTTTTCCATTGATTTTTAGAGATAGAGGAAGAGAGAGGGAAAGACAGAGAGAAATATGTGAGAGAAACACATCAATTGGTTGCCTCCTGCACATGCCCCAAGCAGGGCCGGGGCTGGTGGGGGAGGAGCCTGCAACCAGGGAATGTGCCCCAGAATAGAACCTGGGATCCTTTAGTCCGCAGTCTGACACTCTATCCACTGAGCCAAACTGGCTAGGGCTACAGGTTAATTCTTGTACAAGTTAAGATTTTTTTGCACTCACCTTTCTGACAACTATTTTGAGATCCAATAAACAAAATAGATGTGGGTCTCTCCACACACACACACACACACACACACACACACACACACTATTTCATTTACTTCTTTAAGCAGGCAAAGAAGGAAATACATTTTAGACTGATTTTTATTTCTGGAGTGAACCATGCAGTAGTAATTTCAGAACCTTTTTCTGTGTATAGAGTTCTCTGACCTACTGGTGAGTATAGGTTGTTCTTTTTTAAAAGTTCTTGTGTGTGTACAGAGGGTATTTTGTTTTTGTTTTGTTACGTTTTTTGTTAATCCTCATCTGAGGATATTTTTCCATTCATTCATTCATTCATTTAGAGTGGAAGGGATGGGGAGAGACAGAGAGAGGAAAATACCAATGTGAGAGAGACACATCGTTTGGTTGCCTCCTGTATGTGCCCAAACCAGGGCCAGGGATTGAGCCTGCAATAGAGGTTCGAGGTACATGTCCTTGAACGGAATCGAACCTGGGACCCTTCAGTCTACATGCCAATGCTCTAAAGACTGAGCCAAACTGGCTAGGTTGTGTGTGTGTGCAGTTTTGTGGTCTGCACCTGTTGTCAGATTAGAGTGTCTAGTATCTAGCTGCTATCCATATGTGTTATGTCATCTTAATCATGTGCAAATTTAAGCAACTTTAGGCTAAGACCAGACACCAAACTTTAAGAATGCTTATACATGGTAAATATATAGAAAAAGGACTGTGAGAGCCTCTTGAATATGTGAGCTCTATTGTTCATATGTATTTGTGGCTGCTGATGGCCTTTGGGGGCTTAATTTCTGCTGTTCAACATTGATGTTGTGATAGCTGAATTCTAGATATTACTTTCCCTATATTCTTGAAACAAGTTCAAACCACCATGAATATCTCAATTTTATAGGTTTAAAACATAGCTTCATGGGTTTTTAATAACATTATTGAATATTTACTGTGTTCTAATCACTCTACTAAATACCACCCTGTATATATTCAGCAGTACAGTGAGACAGGAATATTATTATTTCTACTTTATGGGTGAGGAAACTTAGGCTTTACAGAAGTTAAATAGTTTGCCCAGAATGATGCATTGTGGTGAAATCTGGGTCCGTCTACTCTAGAACTTGACCTTTAAACATTTTTTAAAATTATAGTTTACATTCAATATTATTTTGTATTAGGTCCAGGTGTACAACATAGTGATTAGACAATCATATACTCTGCAAAGTGTTCTCCCTGATATTTCTAGTACCCATCTGGCACCATACATGGTTATTAGAATACTAGAAGCCCAGTGCATGATTTAATCATGCATGTGTAAGCTGTCTGTCCACTGGTCGGCAGCTCCGAAGTCCCTGGGCCCCTAGGGCGAGGTGGGGCGGGGGCGTGGTCCTCCTGCGGCAGGAGCCCAGGCCAGGGTCTTGCCTTTGCCTCCCGCCCAGGAAGGCTGGGTCTGCGGCCCAACTGCCGCCAGACTCCTCCCTGGGGAGCTGCGCCGCCCGCCCCCCCCCCCCCCCCCCCCCCCCCCCCCGCCTCCAAACCTCCAAAACGCCGGCTCGGCTCGCTGCCCCAGAGGCCTGTCTGTGCCGCAGCACAGCCATGGCGCAGACGCTGAGCTCGCATCGCCGCTGGCAACGCGAGCTCAGCGTCCTGCCGGCCCAATCACCACCCCAGCCACCCCGAGTCCCACCCCCTGTGTCACCCGCTGGCCCAATCATGGGCGTAGCGGAGTGATGGTAATTTAAATATTACCTTTTTATTATGTAAGATTCCTGACTATATTTCCTATGCTGTACTTTACATCCCCATGACTTGTCTAATACTGATCTGTCGCTTCACCTTTTCCACAGTCTCTTCACCTTTTCCACCCAGCCCCTCTCCCCTCTGGCAACCATCAGTCTGTTCTCTGTTCTATGAGCTGTTTCTGTTTTGTTTGTGTTGTTCTTTAGATTCCACATGTAAGTGAAATAATATTTGTCTTTCTCTGACTGACTTATTTCACTTAGCATAATACTCTCTAGGTTCTCTCTGTTTTTTTCTTAATGAATATGGTTAAAGATTTATCAATCTTGTTTATCTTTTCAAAGAACCAGCTCTTGGTTCCATTGAACGTTTGTTTTTGTTTTTTTAGATTCTATTTTATTTACTCTCTGATCTTTTTTAAATATATTTTTATTTATTTCAAAGAGGAAGGAAGAGGGACAGAGAGATAAAAGTATCAATGATGACAAAGAATCATTGATCAGCTGCCTCCTGAAGGCCCCACACTGGGGATTGAGTCTCAACCCAGGCATGTGCCCTGACTGGGAATCGAACCGTGACCTCTTAGTTTATAGTTCGATGCTCAACCACTGAGCCACGCCAGCCAGGTTACACTCTGATCTTTGTTTTTTCCTTCCTTCTATTCACTTTGGGCTTTCTTTCTTGTTCTTTTTCTAATTCCTTTAGGTGTGAGATTAGGTTATTTATTTGAGATTTTTCTTGTTTCTTAAGGTAGGCCTGTAATGCTGTGAATTTCCCTCTGCTTTCACTGTGTCCCATAGATTTGGGGTTGTTGTGTTCCCATTTTCATTTGTATCTGATTTCTTCTTTCATCTCCTTGTTAACCCATTCATTGTTTAGTGACATATTATTTAGCCTCCATGACTTTGTGTGTTTTTAATTTTTTTTCTTGTAATTGATTTACAGTTTCATATCATTTGGTCAGAGAAGATCCTTGATATGATTTCAGTCTTTTTAAATTTATTGAGACTTGATTTGTGTCCTAACATGTGATCTATCCTAGAAAATGCTCCATATGCACTTGAAAAGAATGTATATTCTGCTGCTTTGGGGTGAAATGCTCTGAAAGTGCCATTTAAGGCTGCCATTTTCTTGTTGATTTTCTGTATGGAAGATCTATCCTTTGATGTCAATGGGTATTAAAATCCCCTACTATAATGGTATTACTATCAACCTGTCCCTTTATGTCCATCAAGATTTGCTTTATATGTTTAGGTGTTCCTATGTTGAGTTCATAAATGTTTACAAGGGTTATATCCTCTTGTTGGATTGCTCCCCTTATCATTATGTAGCGTCCATTGTCTCTTATTAGAGCCTTTGTTTTAAAGTCTATTTTGTCTGATAAAAGTATTTTCATTTCCATTTGCATGAAATATCTTTTTATCCTTTTACTTTTAGTTTGTATTGTAGGAAGCGGTTATAGGATTAAGCCTCAGACTGACCTGCTGGTAAAGTCGAAAACAAGTCCCAGCTTGGAGGGCATAGCCCTCTAAGCATAATTAAGCTTGATCTTGTGACTGCTCCCTAGATCTTTCCTGGGTAGCTAATGGGCTGTGGGAGGGGCAGCAAGTGCTGCCAAAACAAGTGAAACTTACAAGAACATTATAAATTACCTTGTTTACCCCTGACTATAAATAAAGCATCAGCTTTGCAGTCTGGATCTGTTCTGTGGCCTCAGCCAGGCACAGAAGATCCACCTAGACCCAGCTTATTCTCTTGTCTGTCTTTATTTTCATCCTTCACCAGCCCTCCCTCAGGCTCGCCAAACCCTTGGCTGTGCTGGCGCGGCACATTGTGTATATATTTCATTCTGAGGTGGATCTTTTGTAGACAGCATCTATATATGGATCTTGTTTTCTTTATCCATTCAGATATCATATGTCTTTTGATTAAAGCATTTAATCCATTTACATTTTAAGTGATTATTAATAGGTACATATTTATTGCCATTTTATTCTTTCTAACTATGTACCTCTTTTTTAAAATGTCTCTTCTTAAAGAAGACCCTTTAATATTTCTTATAATACTGGTTTGGTAATAATGAACTCCTTTAGCTTTTTCTTGTCTGTGAGGCTTTTATTTCTCCTTCAATTTTAAATGATAGCCTTGCTGGTTAAAGTAGTCTTGGTTGTAGGTCCTTGCTTTTCATCACTTTAAATATTTGGTGCCAATCACTTCTGGCCTGAAATATTTCTATTGAGGAATGAGCTCACAGTCTTATGGGAGCTCCTTTTTAGATAACTTTTTCTCTTGCTGCCTTTAAGATTATCTCTTGGTCTTTACTTTGGCATTTTAGTTAGGATGTGTCTTGGTGTGGGTCTCTTTGAGTTCATCTAGTTTGGGACTCTCTGCACTCCCTGGACTTGTATATCTATATTTAACTGCTTTTTTTCACATAATTTCTTTGACATTTTACTCTAATATAATGGGAGTTCAAGTATATAAACATGTACCAACTAACATGTGAATAATCACATTCTGACAATTCTGGTTATGACAGCTGGAACCCATGTCTCACCAATATTCTTTCAAATTGTTCATGTTTCTCTTTTCAAATGTTTGTTTTAGAATCTATCATCTAAAGAAAAACTGAAATACCAGAAGCAAGAAGAAGTACAACAACTTTGCCAGAATTTGCACCGGCTCCAGATTCTCTGCAGCTCAGCTGAAAAAGAGCTCCGATATGAACGGGGAAAGAACTTGGACCTAAAGCAACATAATAGCTTACTTCAGGAAGAAAACATTAAGGTAACTCTAGTGGGCACATCTTTTAGTGACGGGTCTCAATTACTCAATTGGCCCTGGGAAAAAAATGAATCAAAATTCCTCAACTTTATAATTCATGATAGTGTCCATAGATGGGTGGACAATGTGAGCTTTCAGGTTAACTTTTTTAACTTTTCCCTACCAAGTAGGTACACAGCTCAGTTGTTTCTCTGCTGCTGAAGGTGTTTGTATGTTGTCAACCTGTAAATATGAAAAGTTTTAAATTAACACAGTCTTTTGAAATTATTACCTAAAATTGTAGCACATTAAATTTCAATGACCTGAGCCCAAACCCTGGTTGTCCTGCCCTAGTTCTATCTCTAGACTTATTTATCTCTAATAAATAAGATATTGGTTGACTCAAATATCAATTGCACCAAAGTATAATTCATAGGAGCATAGAGTTGTTCTTTCTGACACAAGAGCATCTAAAGTTAGAGACCATCTCCCAAACATGTTTGTTTGAAAATATTAAAACTGCCATCCACATATTCATCTAAATTGTATAAACCACAGAAATGTTCAATTTGAACCACCATGTAAAATAGTCATAATTCCTTTTTATTGTGGTTCAGTTCTATAAATATATAGGTATCTAGTTTCTGTGAGCTCCTATCTAAGATTTTGTTTTCAGTAAATATCTGTTGAGCATCAGTCATACACTGGGTAGGATCTTGTTGATAAGAAGGTCTAATGATAGGCAAACAGACACAGTCCTTATCTTCTGGTGCAGGGGTCGGCAAACTTAGGGTCAAATCCTACCTGCTTCTGTTTTTATAGATAAAAATTTATTTACAAAACAACCATATCTGTTTGCTTACATATTATCAATGGATTCTTCTGCACTACAATAGCAGGTTTTAGTAGTTCTGATAAGGCTACAGTATTTACTATCTGGCAGCCCTTTATAGGAAAAATTTGCCCACCCCCGCTGTAGTGGGATAAAAGCCTGGCTGGCTTGGCTCAGTGGTTGAGTGTCAACCTATGAACCAGGAGGTCATGGTTCAATTCCCTGTGAGGGCATATGCCCAGGTTGCGGGCTCAATCACCAGTGTGGGCCATGCAGGATGCAGTGGTCAATGATCCTCTCTCATCATTGATGTTTCTATTCTCTCTCTCTCCCTCTCCCTTCCTCTCTGAAATCAATTTTTTTTAAAGTGACATAAAAATAGATTAAGAAAGATCCGTACTTTTTAGGAGCTCACAGTCTAATAGGGCAGATCTAGAGGAAAACGAATAGTCATTTATTCCAAACTTAAGCTCTTCTAGTTCCAGTATTTTAGGATTATTTGAATAAACCTCATGATCTTTTGAATATTGATCATATTCCCTCAAGCCTTTATAGTTTTAAGTTAAATTCTAAATCTTCATCACATTTTCTTGCAAGACAGCCTTTTAACTTTCCCTTCAACCACATTTCTTAGACCATTTTAGTTGTCCAGCTTTAAACATATTTAAGCACTACTACATCTTTTTCAAGTTGCAATGACCAGAAAAACACAGATCGTGATGCTTTATATATGGTTGGCACCCTATAAATATTTGTTGAATTAATGAACAACTTTTTCAGTTGTAGGTAAATGATAGCTTGGTAAAAGAAGATATTTTTGTCCTGTTTCACATCTCCTTCATGGTGGGGTAAAATATTGGCCTTTTCAGTAATGAGATATCCATTTTTGTCCTGGTGCCCTAGGCCAGAGTACACAATAGTCAGCTACCTTTTATTGACAGTTTGTCCACTTTGTCCCTTATAAACGTCCTACAACCCTGAAAGGCCAGCATTTTATAGATGGGAATATTGTTCAAGATGGAAAAGCTAACAAAATATGGAATCAGAATGTAAACCCACGTTTATTTCTCTCTTTCCTCTGTCGAGTTATCATTCCTCTCTTCATTTTGGGGTCATTTTGAAACCTCAGCTTTGCAAATTTAGAGCTCACTTTTTAAAATCCACTCAGAAATGTCCAAACTCTGTGTCTGGCTAATGTTAAGCATATGTATGAGACTGATTTAAAAAGCATGATAATAATTAATTGCTTTGAAACCATTTTATTGTGAAATATAGCACTCAGAAAGTACATAAAACATAAATATACGCTGAGTGGCCAGATTATTATGATCTCTGAATGCATAATAATCTGGCCACTCAGTGTATATCCTATATAATAAAAGGCTAATATGCAAATTGTCCCCTCAACCAGGAGTTCGACCAGCAGGCAGGCCAGCCAACCGCCCATGTCCCCTCCCCCTGGCCAGGCTGGCCAGACCCCACCCATGCACGAATTCATTCACCGGGTCTCTAAACTATATATATACTGAATGGCCAGATTATTATGTGTTCAGAGATCATAATAATCTGGCCACTCAGTGTATAGTTTAATAAATTGTTGTAAAGTGATTATCCATGTAACCTCCACCCAGGAAAAGAAATAGCACATTGCCCTTATGCCAGTAGCCCCTGAATGCTTCTTGTATTAACTTTGGCACAACGTATTTTTCTAAACAATTTTCTTTTTCATTTAAATTTTAAAAATTTTTATATAAACTTATTCATAAAAATTTTAAATATAGCAATGGTCCTTTTTAATTTCATGATACTATGTCCTTTGTTGCTTTTCCCTTAATCAGTTTCACTAGTTTATCCATTTTATTAGAATTTTCAAGAACTAGCTTTGTTAATAAATAAAAAATACAATCATTTTGCCTGGCTGATGGGGCTCAGTGGTTGAGTGTTGACCTAGGAACCAGGAGGTCACAGTTTGATTCCCAGTTGGGGCACAAGCCCAGGTTGCAGACTTGATCCCCAGTGTGAGGAGTACAGGAGGCAGCCAATTGATAATCCTCTCTCATCATTGACGTTTCTCTCTCCCTCTCCCTTCCTCTCTGAAATCAATAAAAATATTTTTTTAAAAAATACAGGCATTTCACAATTTTGAGGCAGTTTAGTATTAAATACTGGGCTAGAATCAGAAATTTGTATTCAGACCATGGTTCTATCATTTGCCCACTATATATGAGACTTAGTTTTTTCATTTAAAATGGTGTAAAGTACGAATCTCAACTACTTCATTGATATGAAAGCCTAACCAACATACAGTAGTTATAGTAGTATCTGCCTCAGTTCTGTACTTCAAATATAGTAGATATTCTGTGAGTGATTCTTTTTTTATTTAAATTCTTTATTGTTTAAAGTATTATATATGTCTCCTTGTAAGTGATTCTTGAAGAACAATAGCTAACTTGTATTAAGTATTACATATGTGGCTATTTCTATTCTTGATGCTTTCATTGCTTTGTTTTATTAAGTGTAGCTTTCCAACTGTCCTATGAGTTAAGTAGTTATCTCCATATTACAGATGAAGAAACATGCTTAGAGAGGTTAAACATTATTAACTTTTAATTCGTTTGATAAAATCTGAATGGTTAATACGCAGAAGTCACAAGTGGAGGAAATTATAGTTTTAATCCCTATTAATTAGTTGAAAAGCTTTGAGCCCAGGAAATTCTATTTTACATAAAGGGAAGTAAATTCTAGCTCAGCATTTTTGTCTGTGAGTCGTACCTACTATGTCCATTTACCAGGTTCTAATATTCCTTAGAATGTCATTCATTCATTTATTTATTTGTTCAGTAAATGTTGATTAATCATCTACTTTAGGCACTTTGATAGGTGTTGGATACTAAGAAATGAGTAAAACACATGGGAATTTAGAGTGAGGAAGAATGATGTAAAAGAGTAGATAAATACATGTTTAATTATAAATGGTGATAAGTTCTCTGAAGGAAATAAATGTGGTATAATAAGTAAGAGGTAAGTAAAGAGATCTCTTCAGATTAAATGATCATGGAGGTTTTCTCTTACAGAGTGCCTTTTAAGCTAAGACCTGAAAAATAGACAGGAACCAACCGTATCATGAGGAGAGCGGGGAGGGAATACATTTCTAGCAGAAGAAAGAGTGGAGTCTGGTGTGTTGGAAACTCTACTAGTAGAAACCAGCAGGACGGGAGGTCAGTGGAAGAAGGGGGAATGACAGGATGATTTTAAAGAGGTTGGCAAGGGCTGGATCACACAAGGCCAGGCAAACTGCTGCGGTTTGTTCCCAGAGTGATGGGAAGCCACTGAAATATTAAAGCAGAGTTGTCAAGTAGTTCAATTTATGTTTTAAAAAGAACACTTTGGCTGCTGTGCAGAGAACAGATTAGAAGGGAGTAAACCTGGAAATGGCAGGACCGGGGTTGAGGCTATTGCTATGGTCAGGGCTAGAGATGATGATCTAGACTAGAGTTGTGACACAAACGACTCAAATGGATTGATGCAAGATCTGTGGTGGAGGCAGAGAGACAGCTTGCACTGAACTGGCTCATAATGGAAAAGGCAGACTCAAGGATAACTCAGGTGACTGGCCTGCACAGGGTAGATGGTGACATCATTGGCTATAATCAGGAAGACTGAGAGAAAAACAATCTTGGAAATGTGGGCAGATCAAGGAGTTTCACTTAGGCAGTTACTTGGCATAAAGGTGGTGTCTTATTTTAAATCATGAGGATGAACCAAGAGAGAGAATGATCCACTCTCAAGGCCCAGTTTAATCCAATAGCATTTAGAAGTTGGGTAGCATTATAACAGTCAAAAAAAGAGACCAATAAGGAACAGAAGAGAGGTAAGTGAAAATCATGGGAGTTTAGTGTCAGGGACTCCAAGAGAGGAGGGGAACTTTCTGAGGGAGGGAGTGAATGCCACTAAGAGGTCAACTGTCCATTGGATTTACTTTGGCAATAGTGCCCTTAGCAAAAGCAGCTTCACAGAATAGTGGGAATGAAAGCCAGCCTGGAGTGATAGAAAAAGGGATGGAAAAATATTTAGACCATGCAGGTATCGAAACTCTTAGGAAAATCCCTTTGTCCAGCTGTCATCTGGAGAGAGAGACCTTGGCAAACCTTACTAACACGTGGCAGCTCCAGAGAGGAAATCAGCCACATGACATTGGTGTTCGTCAGCTCTTGGGGGACAGTATTCCTTTGAAAGCTGCTTATTCTGGCTCATATCCACATTCACTCCATGCTTATTCCCATCACTGTTATTTATTCCCCACCTCTAGATCAAAATTGAACTAAAGCAGGCCCAGCAGAAGTTATTAGACAGTGCAAGGATGTGCTCTTCGCCCCCAGCAGAGTGGAAGCACTGTCAGCAGAAAATCAAGGAGCTGGAGCTGGAAGTACTGACACAGGCTGAGACCATTAAATCACAGAACACCCTAAAAGAAAAGCTGGCTCAGGAGAAATCCAAAGTTGCTGATGCAGAGGAAAAGGTAATTATCTTCACACTTAATAAGTAACATGCACTGGATACTACTAATGAAACCCGTTTCCCTAAGGACTTTAAGAAATAGATATGGTGCAAACTTGATAGAATTCTAGGGTTTTTCTTTACTCCCTCATGCTTTCCTCCCTTCAACTTCATCTGCTCCTATAATTCTAGTAAATTTTGTGTATTTTTTTCAAACTGCATAAACCTATAAAGGTGTTTCATAAAAGCAGTAACTTAAAGAACTGAGACCAAGCTACTTTTCTTTTACACATTCAAATTTTAAAAGTCTATTCTCTTCTCATTTGGGTTGGTGTTTACATGATTTTTATTTTGTAATTTTTGGAATGGTTTGTGTTGTGAAATGAGCCATTTTGAAATATTGCCCCTGCATTTTAGATTGCCTAACGCCAGGTGGCAGTAGGATATAACAGGTGCACATTTTGATCTGTAAGTTTGTCTAAGTCAAATGTTATATTTTTTAAAATGCCATTTTATCTAACTATATAAATATAAAACTAATAATACCAAGAAATAGATGACAGCAATCTGAATTAAACTCAAAAGCCTAATGTTCACTAAAGAAACCAGCACAAAAGAGTTCATACTGTGTAATTTCATTTATATGAGGTTCAGGAACAGAGAAACTAAGCTATGGTGATAGGTTAATGGCTGTCTCTGTAAGTCCTTTTAACTGGGAGGGGACATGCAGGACATGTGGGAATCTCCTGTGGTGCTACAGTATTCTATATGTTGGCCTGAGAGATGGTTCTATAAGTAAAATTATATTGAGTTTACACTTTACTGCATGTGTTATTGCTCCATAAAAATGTAATTGATAAAGATTGGTAAATTTTAAAATTTAGACACTACTAATATTGGTGAGGGTTTTGTTCAGTAGGAGCTCATACTGACTACAGTTGGAAGAGTAAATCCAAATAAACACTTTGGAAAACAGTTTGGTGTTGGTTTCTAGTTAAGTTCAAGATGTATATACTATACAACCCCACACTTCTACTACTAGGCATAAACACTAGAGAAACTATTATACTGCACATACGTATCCGGAGGCAGGAATTCAGCCATTTTCATGGTAACAGTGTTTGGAAAAGCAGAAAATTGGAAACAACCCAAATGCCTACTGATATGAGATTGAATAAATAAATTATATATTTGCACAATAGCATGCAACAGCGAAACTGAATTAATTACAGGTACATGCTGAGTTCAATGTAATATTGAATAAAAACCAGGTCAGGAAAATCACAGTATGATTCCACTGATATAAAGGTCAAAATAGTACAAAATGAAAGCCATGTTATATAGAGAGATATATTGTTAAAAGAAAAAACAAAGAAATGATTGACACAAAAGTCAAGATATTGGTTTTCTCAGGTGGAGCAGGAAGGGATATAATTTACGAGGGTCACAGAATGGACTTCAGAAGTTTTGGAAATGTTCTTTCTTAAATTGGGTGGCGAGTTCAAAAGTTTGGCATCTGTCCTTGACAGAGAAGCCAATGGGATGATACTTTCTTTTGTGGAATTAAGACTGAATACCTTTAAGTTCGTATTTCCCCTGAGCACAGAACTAAATGGGGCAGTTCAAGGAACTAGACCTGGCCTCTGCCATTGCCCTGAATCGTTCTGCTTCTTCACCTCTCCTATGTTTTGCAAGGTCCTAAGTGCCAGGGCTTAGGGCTGATGCAGAAAGATCTTCTTCTAGAAAAGGCCGGCCATACACTGGCATTCACTGAATGTTTGTGGGGAATGTGGTGTCAAACTATTGTAAGGGACTCATTGTTGGGTCAGGAATGCAATAAAGGGAGAACAGCTATTCTGCTGAAATCTAGTCATTCAGCAAATATTTATTGAACTCTTACTATGTACCAGTTACAAATTTAGGTGACACAAAGGCTTATAAAAATAAATACACAAGTTTTGCCAGGCCGGTGTGACTCAGTGGTTGAGTGTCGACCCAGGAACCAAGAGGTTGCCAGTTTGATTCCCGGTCAGGACACATCCCCGGGTTGCAGCTCAATCCCCAGTAGAGGGTATGCAGAAGGCAGCCCATTGATAATGTTCCCCTCTCCTTGATGTTTCTATCTTTCTAGCCTTCTCTCTTCCTCTCTCTCTAAAAATCAATAAAAAATATATTTTTTAAAAAATAAACAAGTTTAAAAGGATATTTACCTAACAAAAATATTTAATGACACTTTTAATCTAACATGTAAATTCTAAAATAAAATTATATATCTCTCTTTCACATTCATAAATCTTATTTTTAGAATGACCAGGGTATTAAAGAACCTATTACTGGTGCTAGGCAATATGCTAATTGATACTTGGTTTATAAGAGACTTTGACTTTGTTTTGAGATATTATTCATGAATGTAGCCACAATTTGAGAAACCAGACACTCTCACACATTGCTGTTAGAAGTGCAAATTGATCTAATACCTACAGGGACAGTTTGACCTTATCTATCAAACAAACAAATAATAACCTTTGCCTGGCAAATACACACCTCATAAATTATTCTAGAGACATTGTTTATAATAGCAAGATATTGGAATTAACCTAAATGTCCACCAGTAGGAGGTTAATTAAATAAGTTATGGTATATTCTTACAGTGGGATGGTATATGGCTGTAAAAGAGAGCACACAAATATATTCAGGATTGGGCAAAAGTAGGTTTATAATTGTGAGTATGCAGAACACAAAATTTATTCTTATATTATTATTTATTAATTATTGTATTCTTTTCCATACAAACAACTATAAACCTACTTTTGTCACACGCTATACTTATAATATGGAAAAATCAATGAGTGATCAGATTGTGTGCCAGTACTATTATGTTTGTTACTTATATCATATTTCCCTAATTGGAAAATAGGTCACATTTTTCTTTAAAGTTTTATTTGTAAACTTTTTTCATTCAAGATTTTGGATCTACAGCAGAAATTAGAACAGGCTCATAAAGTCTGTCTCACAGATGCTTGTATTTTGGAAAAGAAGCAACTAGAAGAAAGGATAAAAGAAGAACAACAAGAGAGGTAAGAGGAGCAAAGATGGCAGCTTCTCATGGGCTAATCTTGGTTGAGTTTACGAGCAGTGTCTACTTACCAATGTCTCTTCTGTTCCCCCACTGAAATACACTCACACTCTTACTAGTATATATCGTACTTACCACCTTGTATACTAATAATGTCTTTCCTTGTTTGCCTTTCACACTAGAGTATGGGATTCTTTCTTTCTTTCTTTCTTTCTTTCTTTCTTTCTTTCTTTCTTTCTTTCTTTCTTTCTTTCTGTCTTTCTGTCTTTCTGTCTTTCTGTCTTTCTGTCTTTCTTAAGAATTTTATTGAGCCGAAACCGGTTTGGCTCAGTGGATAGAGCGTCGGCCTGCGGACTGAAAGGTCCCAGGTTCGATTCCGGTCAAGGGCATGTATCTTGGCTGCGGGCACATCCCCAGTAGGGGGTGTGCAGGAGGCAGCTGATCGATGTTTCTCTCTCATCGATGTTTCTAACTCTCTATCTCTCTCTCTCTTCCTCTCTGTAAAAAATCAATAAAATATATTTTTTAAAAAAAAAGAATTTTATTGATTTTTAGAGGGAGGGAGAGAGAGAAACATGGCTGTGTGAGAGCAAAACATCAATCAGCTGCCTCCTGCATGCCTCCATCAGGGATCAAGCCCACAACCCAGGCGTATGGGCCCACTGGAAAATCGAACCGCAACCCTTCAATGCAAGGGACAACAACCAACCAACCAACACACCAGCCAGGGCGAGTGTGGGATTCTTAAGGCAGGGATTATTTCTTGTTGTTCAGGAACATACTCGGTGCACCAGTATATTTTCTTGAATGACTGAATTGCCTAGGAAATAGCATACTCTGGGATTTGCTTTTCTAATTCTAACATGATTAGCACAAAATGCAGACTAGAATGAAGTTGGTGTTTTGTATTTATCAGCTGATTTTCTTCAAAGAAGTTCCAAGTACTTTCAAGCATCTTAATCATCAACAAGTTGCTACCAGATATGAACTGTCATATTTTTTTCTGAAATTGTTAGGATTATTATTAGGATCTTACTTAAATTATCTTGGATGCCCTAAACTCCAGTATTTGATGCTTCCTACTTCTGTGGCACTCAGTGTGATTTACATATATTTTAAGAAAAATATTATTTTAGCCACTGAAAAGATATACAGACATCCACATATACTGTGAAGCTCAGAAACTTATTTTCACCTCCAATTAAAAGCTCTAGCACAGGGCTTGACACTCAGTAGGTATTCAGTAAATATTTAGTGAACAAAAAAATGTTTGAGTAAGTAAATGAATGAATGAACAGATGAATTCATTCAGTGAGGTATAGTAGAAAAATAGTTGTCTGACTGTCACTTCTAGCAAGATGACAGGCTATCCTCCTGTTATAATACAGCTAAATTCTGAGTAAATTACAATAACTATGCCAATATATATATATATATATATATATATATATATATATATATAATTGATTTTTTACAGAGAGGAAGGGAGAGGGAAAGAGAGTTAGAAACATCGATCAGCTGCCTCTTGCACACCTCCTACTGAGGATGTGCCCGCAACCAAGGTACATGCCCTTGACTGGAATTGAACCTAGGACCTTTCAGTCTGCAGGCCGACGCTCTATCCACTGAGCCAAACTTGTTAGGGCTTAACTATGCCTTTTTAAGCATTACTCACAAAGCAAGAGAAAGCCTGAAAAGCAAACATAAATGAGGTAAAACAAAAGTGATGAATGGTAAAAAAAAAAAAAAAACTTCTACCTCATAGGATCATTGTGTAAATTAAATGAGTTATAAGCAGTTGGCTTGTATCAGTGTCTAGCATATAGTAAGCACTTGTATCAGTAAGGGTTCAATTGGAGAAGTAGAACTGTTAGTGGTAATATTGGCCCTCAGTTCTTGACTTCATGCAGGAAAGATTCACAACACAAGTCCAGATTATTTTGAGAGTTTAATTAAAGCTAGGGACAGTGAAACAGGAAAAGCTTAAGATAGAAGAGGCAAGATCATAGCAACAGGAGTGAGCCTGGGTGAGTCTGTCTTGACCCTTTGGAAGGAAAGTTCACAGAGGCAGAAGAAGTGAGCTACAAGAGCACATATTCCAATTTTCCAAGAGTAAAAAAGAAAATGCTTCTGTTCTGCCCTCCAAATCTTCTACAAAATATCTCTTGTAGCCCATTCTAACCAGAAACATGCATGGACAGAATTCCTAGCCAACTTGACACATTAGGAAGACTCTACTAAAAAGTGTTGTTGTTGCATTATTTGATGTTATTGTTACTGTTATCGTCATCATCACCATCATCATCAGTGAAGTGAAAAATGTTCATTTTGGCTCAAACAAAAATGTTTGGGGATTAGGAGAGTGGCAAGAAAATGAAGCTAGAAGGGTAAGCTAGGCCTGGTCATGATGAGCCTAACTGGCCACATTGAGTTTGGACATGTTCATGGGAGATAATGGTCTGCAGTTTTCCTATTATAATATCCTTACCTGGTTTTGGTATTAGTATAATGCTGCCTATTAGAATTAGTTAGAAAGTATCCCCTCTTCAATTTTTCTGGAAGAGATTATAGATAATTGGTATAATTTTGAAACCATACAGCCAATAGTTCCGGGCTGCCTTTCACTACTTGAGCCAATTAAGCAGAGATAGGGTTGAATCATGTATGTGTGTTTATTCCAATAATGGGAGAGCAGCAGGTCATCCACAAATATCTGCTCTGCACTCCCTCCCCCCATAAACCGGTTGTTATGTGGAGAAGAAGGACAAAGATTACATGGGAAAGTAGGCAAAAGAAATAAGAATGGGTATGCAAAATAAAAATGGGCAAGCAGGGATGGAGAAGTAGGGAAAGGAATAAAATTGGGTGTAATGGTTACAGGTTACAGGCAGTGCCTGCTGGGGGTTTGCAAAGGATGGTGCCTTCAGCCCTAACCGGTTTGGCTCAGTGGATAGAGCGTCGGCCTACAGAAAAGGTCCAGGGTTCAATTCCGGTCAAGGGCATGTACCTTGGTTGTGGGCACATCCCTAGTAGGAGGTGTGCAGGAGGCAGTTGATCAATGTTTCTCTCTCATCGTTGTTTCTAACTCTCTATCCCTCTCCCTTCCTCTCTGTAAAAAATCAATAAAATATATATATTTTTAAAGAGGATGGTGCCTTCAGTCTCGGTTGTTAATCTTTCCATGATAATAGGCAGCTCTCTGATGAGGAAGATGGGCCGCATTTCCAGTTAGCTCCAAGGTCCAGGGGACTTACAACTCCCAGCCAGGATAGAATGTACTTTCTTTAATCAGAACAAAGCAATCATGATTAACAGAGCATAATTAATATTTCTTATAACTATAGCTGGTTTCCACTATTCTATTTCTCCCTCCCATCCCTAACAATTGTTAAGGAAGAAGTACATTATTCAAACCTGTAAAGAATTTTTGTGAGTTTATTTGAGCCAAACTGTCAACTATTGCCAGGAAGTAGAATCTCAACACATTGAGACAATACAGTGCTCCAGAGAATGGTGGTTTTTCACCTATTTTTATAAATTACCATCAAAGAAGGAGAAAGTGGGTTACATGATATCCATTGGTGATAGATTAGGGAAGTGGAAGAAAGCAAAGGGGAAGGAGTTATTTCTGGGATTGGATAAAAAGTAAAATGATAGACACATGCTTCTTTTACCTAGGTGAGCATAGGATAGTTAACAGTCAACAATGAACACATAATAATTAACACAAATAGCAACAAAAATGAGGGAATTTGTGGCCCTGGTGCATTGGTTTGCCCTGAGGGGTCCGGAAAAAAGGGAACTTACAACTTACCCCAACATTCCAAAGGTATGTTATCTATATGCAAAAAGACAATAGGCTCAGTTAAGATCAAAGTTGATCTTTGTCAGGGATGATCGTGGAGAGGAGCAGAGTTTGCTACCTCAAAATATGCCTCTTTGGGATATTGAGTATTTTATGTAAGCTGGTTAATTTTAAGAAACAGAAGACAAGGGAGAACCTCTGAAAAGCAAGTAGAAGTTACTCTTTGTAAAAGGACATTTACATTTGTAAGGGTGTCACCCTCACTATTCCATGAAGAGGAGGATATCTCTAGAAATTATCAATGGAGAAGGTGTAGACAATAATAATATGCTTGTTTACTGTGCTTTTCCTGGTAACCTTCCATAACTGACTCCCTACCCCCACCATCTTTTTTTGTCTTTAGCTGAGGATAAAGGTGAAGGCTTTTGTCATCTTGGCAAGTTATTCAGTGTTCCTGCAGCTCTCCCTTCTATGCAGGAAGTATATGTTATTAAACTTCAGTTTGTTTTTCTCCTGCTAATCTGTCTCATGTTAATTTAACTATTAGACCAGCCAGAAGAACCTAGAAGAGTTGGTGGTGAAATGGCATCAGGGATTTGACCTTAAGAGCAAGTTTATTAGAAAGCTACAGAGATAGAAGAAGTGAGCTGTAGAAGAAATGGTTCAGGAAACAAGTTACAAAGACAAAAGAAGGGTCCTTGGAGAGAGAGAGGTACCAGCCTGCTCCTGGAGGGAGAGCAGCACTGGGTCCTCTGTCTTAAGGGTATTTATCTGGAGGTCTCAGGGGAGGATCCCAATAGCATATTCATCAGCTTTCCAGGTGTGTCCTTTTAGGGATGTGGTCTCTACTGCTTGGTCAGTGCCAGAACAGGGGGTCATTAGGCAATGCAGCTGGTCCTGAGGTCAGTCATGGTATTGCTTGTCTGGTTTTGCAGCTTTTCTGAGCCTGGAGCTGAAACACAACTGAGGCCTAGATGTTATCTCTGGGGTTAAATGCTTAAAGGAGTGGTCGTGCAAGGGCCTGCCTGGGAGTTGCACAAAACCACTCTTCAGCGCCTTGTTCCTCCTCCAAGGGGGTCTACCACATGACTATCAACATGCCAGTGGAGGAAAGGTCAGGGGAGGATCCAAGCCGCATGACCATCAATATGCCAGAGGAGGAAAGGTTACACAGGGGGCAAGATCCTTGTTTTCCCAGTTTTGCCTGTTGCTAGTCACCTGGGGCTTTTTGCCCTGGTGACCTTCTGTACCTGGCCTATCAGTCCTACTCTGCTCCTGTCTGTCTAACTGAAGGGAAGAGGAAAATTTTTTCTCCCTGACAATAGTGATGATCCCTCTTTCACTTCTGATATTAGTAATTTATGTTTTCTGTTTCTTGGTTAGCCTAGTTAGAGGTTTATCGATATCATTGATCTTTTCAAAGAGCCAGCTTTAGTTTCATGGTTTCTCTATTGTTTTCCTGTTTTCAATTTCATGGTTTTCTGATCTAATTTTTATTGTTTCTTTTATTCTGCTCAATTTAGTCTCTTTCTCTAGTTTTCCTAAGGTGGAAACTTAGATTGTTGATTTTTTTCATCTTTTATAATATTTGCATTTAATCCTATAAATTTCCCTTTAAGCACTATTTTTGATGCACCTCATGAATTTTATAAGTTGTATTTTCATTTTCATATCTAATAAACATAGTTCAAAATATTTTTTAATTTCTTGAGACTTCTTTTTTTGACAAATGCATTTTTTAGAACTGTTTGTTTAATCACTAAATATTTTGGGATTTTCCAGCTATCTTTCTGTTACTGATTTATTTCATACTATTCTTTTAAATAGATGTACAGCATCCTGTTACATCTATCATTATTCATATAAAATGCTTTTTAGACGCTTTGGTGTTTATAAATAACTAGAGTCCTGGGGCACGAAATTCATGCACAGGGGGCGGGGTGTCCCTCAGCCCTGCCTGCACCCTTTCGCAATCCAGGACCCCTCGGGGGATGTCCGACTGCCAGTCCGACATCCCTCTTGCAGACATCCCTCTCGCAATCTGGAACTGCTGGCTCCTAACCACTCACCTGCCTGGCTGATCTCCCCTAACTACCTCTGCCTCAGCCCCCCACCACTGTAGCTTCTTCCGGAAGGACGTCCAGAATGACATCTGGAAGGTCGTTCGGCTGTCCAGTCTAATTAGCATTATGCTTTTATTATTATAGATTATTATAGATGGTATTGTTATCGAACAGGAAAAGTGCATCCACCTGGCACTAGCAGAGCCAAACACTAAACACCAAGAATTGCAGTGGAGAAGTATTTGCTAACTTACTATAAGTGGCAACACTCCAGAGAATGGGAAGCTAATGCTCAAAAACCTGAACACCCCCATGGCATGTAGGTTGCAGATTATATAGGGCAAATCACAAGGCACCGTGGGTTAGGGGTTCGAGACTGTGCAGACAGCTCTGGCATCCCTCTGCCCAGTTTTATGGGAAAGTAGCCAGGGAGTCCTTCCGCCTTAGGACACAGGAGCTGAAACATAACTTAGGTCAAGATATTACTTTTAGCTTAACAGAAACCCATACCTTGTGACCCTTAGTGAAGGTGTGGCCATTGTTTTTGTTGCCTCAGGGGGTTAATGACTAGTAAGGGAGGAACTAAGACTTACAGGGCAGGCGGTGAAAAAACTGAATAGAATGCTGGGGCTACAGTCAACAGAAATCATATGCTAAATCAGGACCCTCGGTTTCACTATAAAGAATACCCTCTACATAAGACTTTGCAACTGCAATGAAATATGTGTTATACTAAGGCGAGTTTACGATGCTGTAATAGCAAGTAGCAAGGACATCTAATCTGGTCTAGAGAGCTCAAGAAAGGCTTCCTCTAAGAAACCTATTTAAGCTGAGACTAAAGCAGTTGGCATGGGAAAGCTAAGTAGAGAATATTAGGCAAAGGAAGGCCTGGAAGAGGAAGATAGGGAAAAGGTTGGAGTTGCAGAGGAGGAATAAGTGTGGAGAATGACTTGTTTCAGTGAATGAAAAAAGCTTATTTTGGGGGAGTTCATTTTGGCCGATACAAAATGTTTGTGGTATAGGGAGTGGTACGAAAATGAGGCTAGAAAGGTAAGCTAAAATGAGGCTAGCTAGCAAACCATATTTAAGAGTTTGAACTTTATCTTAAAGTTCAGGGGAACACCCTGGCCAAGTGGCTTAGTTGGTAGGAGTGTTGTCCCTTGCTCTGAAGGACCACGGGTTCCATTCCTGGTCCCGGCACATCAAACCCAGGTTGCAGGTTTGATCCCATTTCAGGGCACATACAGGAGGCAACCAATTGATGTTTCTCTCACACATGAATGTTTCTTCCTCTGTCTCCAGAATCAGTGAAAAACATATCCTTGGATAAGGATTTAAAAAACAAACAAATAATTTTATCTCAAAGAGTTTCATTTGCAAAGCTTTGCAATTCACGGTGTGATTTTAATGTATATTAATTGCCCTCAGGAAACTCCTAGATCATAATATAAATGAGCTACAACAAAAAGTGAAAATCTTACTGGATAAAGAGAATATACTAGAAATGACCAGTTCTCGGCAACAACACAGAATTCAGCAACAAGAGGCCCAACTTAAACAACTGGAAAATGAAAAAAGAAAATCTGATGAGGTAAGAAAGTAAATAAACAGGCTTCTCAGCTTTCCAGCTCCCAGAGAGCAGCCGTTTTCAGTCGGTGTGCCACAAGACATTTTTAAACATGCAGTACCTCACTGTTTGGTCAGGGGCATTGACTTCTTTTCCATTAGATTGTCAAATAAAAAAATGACTACAGCCAACATAATAATAGCCATCTGGCATAAATGAATCAAAATTACACTTTTTTCTGTGTCAGATCAGCAAAAACTATAATATATTTTGTTGTGCCACAGAATTTTAGTAACTAGTGTATATGTGCCATGAGATGAAATAGGTTGCAGATTGCTGCCATCGAGCAATAGCTAATACTTATTGAGCGCCTAGCACTTTACACATTCATCTAGTCAGGGTTCAGTCAGGAAAGCAGAATTTACTGTATGTATTTCAAGCAAGAAGGGATTTAACACAAGGAATAACATGCTTATAAAACTGTTGGGAGGGAGAGTTAGGGATAAGTAGAAGATCAGAAAGAACTGCTATGGCTAGGCCACCCCAAACTCCTTGTACTTCTCACTTCTGCTCTAACATGCTTTATACCAATCATGTGGTCTCCCAAAGTACTTCATGACAGGCAACTATAAACTATAATCTAATCGACCCTTATGTCATGGATGTCTAATACTAGTGACAAGATTATACTTGCCTTTACCTCTAACCTGGTCAGATAACCAATCTTTGAGCTTCCCATATTTGAGGACCTGTTCACTGGAGCCATTTCTAGAACCAGATACTTTATTAGTCAGGGTTAGCTCAGGAAAACAGCTTTCACGTTAGTATAGACTTCAAGCTGGAAAACACTTTTCTTTCTTTTTTTGTTAATCCTCACCTGAGGATATTTTTCCATTGATTTTTTAGGGAGAGTGGAAGAGAGAGGGAAAGTCAGAGGGAAACATCAATGTGAGAGAAACGCATTGATTGGTTGCCTCCTGCATGAGACCCGACCAGGGCCCCAGCCAGGGAGGAGCCTTCAACCAAGGTATGTGCCCTTGACCCGCTCTATCCACTGAGCCAAACCGGCTAGGGTGAGCTGGAAGACTTTTTATATAGGTAATTAGATGCTTGCAAAACTATTGGAAAGGCTGGTGGAGAAAAAGTCAAGGCAAAGAGCTGCAGAAAATCTGAAAGAGCAGAAATCACAGAAAGCTACTACGGTGTCAGAAGCTGGAGCCACTGTAAGCTTTTTTCAGCAGAAAGGCTTTGTCTATTTACATTCCATCAACGTCATACTTTATTCAGCACAGAATACTAGGTACACAGGTTAATAATGGCGGATTTTGTAATCAAAGAAAACACAATAATTTCAAGAGAAACATCTAAAGTGCTTTATTCAAAGTAATGTCCATCGCTAGCTACATATTTCCCCATCTTTCAGGTAATTTGTGGATACTGTCCCAATAGAACTTTTCTTGTTTGAGGAAAACCATTCAGGAACCCAATTTTCCACTTCTTTATACATTTTGAAGTGCTGCTCAGAAAGTGCATGTGCCATCGATCGGAACAAGTGGTAATCTGAAGGAGCAAGGTCTGGTGAATACAGCAAGTGGGTTAATACTTCCCAGGCAAGATCTTTTAACGTGTCTTTAACTGGTTTTGAAGTATGTGATGGTGCGGTATCATGAAGCAACGTTACTTTGCCGTGTCTTCTGGCACATTCTGGTCACTTCATGATCAAAGCGTGATTCAAATTGATTATTTGTTGTCAATAGCGATCAGTATTAATGGTTTCACCTGGTTTTAGAAGCTCATAATACACCACACCTTCCTGATCCCACCAAACGCAGAGCATTGTCTTCTTTCCAAAGCGATTTGGCCTTGCAGTCGATGTTGATGGTTTTCCTGGATCAACCCATGATTTTGTGCCTTTGGGATTCTCAAAATAAATCCACTTTTCATCACCAGTCACAATTCGATGCAAAAAAGACTTTCTTTCGTGACACTGAAACAACATTTTACTGATGACTTTTCGGTTTTCCATTTGTCTTGCTTTCAGTTGATGGGGCATCCATTTTGCTTCCTTTAATCTTTCCCATTGCTTGTAAATGATCGGAAATTGTTTGCTGAGCAACATTTAATCTTTCTGCAAGTTGTTTTTGAGTTTGACACGCATCTTCATCCAATAATGCTTGTAATTGTTGGTCTTTTTCGGTTGACCTGGACGTTCTTTGTCTTTCACATCAAAATCATCACTTTTAAAGCGTTTAAACCAGCGTTCACAAGTATCTTGAGATGGAGCATGTTCATCATACCGAAGTTTATGATAACTTTTTCTTCAAAATAATGAATTAAAACTTCCTGCAAATGCTCTTTTTTTTGGCACGAAATTCAACATTTTTAAGCATAAAAATATCTATGATATTAACACCTTCAGCAAATTTGATATATCGAGTTTTGAAGCTTGCTGTCAATACAACAAAATAGCATACATATCAAATCGCAAATATATCAACATATGTGTAACTCTATCTATTGAAAAAAATCCGCATTATTAACTGGTACACCTAGTATTCTCATTTTAAAAAATGTTTTTCACCCCTAGCTGATTTGGCTCAGTGGGTAGAATGTCAGCCTGCAGACTGAAAGGTCACAGGTTCCATTCCAGTCAAGGGCACATGCCAGGGTTGCGAGCTCGATCCCCAGTAGGGGGCGTGCAAGAGGCAGCTGATCAATTATTCTCTCTCATTATTGATGTTTCTATCTCTCTCCCTCTCCCTTACTCTCTGAAATCAATTATATATATATATTAAATGTTTTTCAGTATCTCAAGAGCTACCAGGAATTGTCAGAGAAGGTGTCTGGGTTGAAGCAAGAAAAGGAAGCTCTACATAAAGAATATGGGAAATTTTTGAAGCAGCTTGATGTCCATGTGAGGTAAACAAAAACAAGTTCTCTTTGGGAGGGAAATGTTTGCTTTGCTGCCAATACACCCTTCTCACTTGCCTTCAGGCTTTTTCTCCTCACTGTTTTCCTCAACCTGGACCACCCTCTCCCCATTTCAACTCTTCATTTCAAATCATACTTCTTAGACCTTCTCTAAGAAGCCTTTCTTACACCATCAGCCTGGGCTGGGAGAAGTGTTCATTCTCTGTCTTCCTATATCCCTTATGCCTCTCTGTACTTATTTAAGAATTTTCCATGTTGTTTTGAAATAATGTGACTTATTGCCTGTCTTCCTCACCATACTGTTGACTTTTCAGGGGCATGGGCCACAGTCTCACTCATCCTTTTAGCCATAGTTCCTGGTATATAGTAGGTGCTCAATAAAAATGAGAGTTCCTGGAATTCCTGCTCTTTCATTCCATTTCCTGGGCATCATACCACCAGATTTCTCCCACTGTCCTCTGCCCTGGAATGTAGCACAGTAGTTCGAGTATGGACTCTGGAGCCATACTGCCTTGTTACAAACCTTGGTTCTACTACAAAGTGACCTTGGGTGAGTTATGTAAACTCCCTGTGTCTGAGGGCTCTCATCTTTAAAATGGACAAAATAACAGTCCTTATCTCATAAAGTTCTTGTGAGAATTAAATGAGTAAACATGCAAAGTGCTTACTTAGAACAGTGTCTAGCACACAACTATAATTATATCTATTCATTTGTCGTGTTTTCTGTATAACCAATCTCTCTGCTCTCATCTCTGTAGTCTTATTTTATACCTCTATAGATTGAAGTTTCTTATTCTTTTACTAGTATGTTCTTACTTACTATGTTGATGATGCTAATGATAATGACTTAAAAACCATTATTTACTGCTGTCTAGCAGAGAGTATTTTTCAGAGTCATTAGTATTCATTATCTTGCTTTGATCATCATATTGCTGAGAAATGTAGAAATCATGGTCAAGGGAGTACATGTTGTTTAGTTCATGCTGCTTACAAATCTTAGACGAGAACTCAGTCCTCTGATAACCTATGCAGTGCTCTTTCTACATTAGAGGAGGTAAGAGAATGAAGTGATGGATCTGTATATAAAATGCCACAATGCTTGTCAGAGGAATTGATATTTAATATATAATGCTGACACATGTCAGGTTAATATCAAACTCCAAAAGTAAAATTACATTTGATTTTTAGGGAGTTACATTTTCTTTAAAAATTTTTTTATTGATTTCAGAGAGGAAGGGAGAATGAGAGAGAGATAGAAACATCAA
The DNA here is from genome assembly GCF_951640355.1 of Cnephaeus nilssonii. NCBI lineage: Eukaryota > Metazoa > Chordata > Mammalia > Chiroptera > Vespertilionidae > Cnephaeus > Cnephaeus nilssonii. Next base: position 74,285,294 of record NC_137078.1, read on the forward strand.
TGATGAGAAAGAATCATTGATCGGTTGCTTCCTGCATGCCCCACACTAGGGATTGAGTCCACAACCCAGGCATATGCCCTGACCGGGAATTGAACTGTGACATCCTGGTTCATAGGTTGACGCTCAACCACTGAGCCATGCCAGCCAGGCAACAATGCAAATTTTTTAATGGAAAAAACACATACCTAGAATCCATCCCATGTTTATTCCTTGTTCTCTGTCAACAACATAGTTTTATGATTTTACTATCCTAGAAAGAAAAAGGTTATGTTCTCTTCCTCTTAATATCATCTCATACGCATTGTATACTGTTGCTACAGTCTTTCAATTTGCTTATTTTTTAAAGCATAATATTTCATCAAGTTGATATGTCCTTGCACTAACAGTGCCAGTTAAATTGGGTTTGATTGCTAAAGAAGACTAACAGAACCCCCGTGACAGTGCTTACAAAGGTACGGCTCTGCAGGAGAAGGACACGATGTGGCAACAGAATAGAGTCAGGATACGCATCACCCCCATGGCTGTCTCACAGCAGGCAGTCCGAGCAGTTAGGCAGGGGCCCCAGAGGTCTTCCCTCTGTAAGGGCCCTGCCTGGAAGCAACTCCTCTCCCGGGTCACGAACCACAGACATGCGCTGAACACTTCACAACCAGGGATCCCAAATGGAATCTGAACTAAGATTTTTTTTTTTTTAAATACTCTGCTGTTCATGTGAGTATATCTCTGCTATGTAATCAGCCTCAAGAGCCGAGCCTGAAGAACAGAGCCTTCCAGGGTTCTCACTGAGACTGGGTGCAAATCATCAATCTCATTGTTATCAATAAACAGTGCTGACAAGGTGGTGCAAACTGCCATGAAACTCCTTGGACCTATGGTTACAAAGCAACACACTTGTAATCAATATTTTCATTCCTTGACCAGTGGTCAGTGCCAAGAACTTTAGCAAAACAGCTCAGAGCAATTCTAGGTCTGCTGGAGTCAACTCTCATAATACAGTCCTGGTTTAGTGAAAATTACTCACTGGTCTGTGATTGATATTTTTATTCGAAATAACACTGAAAAATGTTTTTTCATTTAAAATTATTTTTATAGCCTGGCCGATGTGGCTCAGTGGTTGAGTGTTGACCCAGGAACCCAGAGATCACTGGTTCAGTTCCCAGGTTGCAGGCTCGATCCCCAGTGGGGGGCGTGCAGGAGGCAGCAGAGAGATAATATTCCTTTCTCATTGATGTTTTTCTCTCTCTATCCCTCTCTTTTCCTCTCTCTCTAAAAAAAATTTAAAAAAATCAATAAAACATATTTTTAAAAATTAATTTTTATAGAATATATTCCCAGAAATGGAATTACTGGTCAAAAAGCTGTAATAACAGCTTGACAAACATTCAGAAGCATCCTACCAAAATTTTGCCATCATTATATAAGAATAGCAATTTCACCACATCCTCATTAGTATTGGGTGCTGCCATTGATGTAATTTTTGCAATATTTTTTTAAATTGAGGTATAACTTACTTATAATAAATGCACAGATTTCAAATGTACAATTTGATGAGTTTCCACAAATGTACACACCAACATAACCACTACTTCAGTCAAGATACAGAACGTTTCCATTATCCCTTAAAGTTCTCTCCGACTTTTTTGCAGTCAATCTGTATCTCCTGCTCCCCCTCCCACTCCCAGGCATTCACTCTTCTGGTTTCTGTCTCTCCTAAAACTTCATCGAGGAGGAATCATACTGCATGTAATCTTTTGTGTCTGAACTTCTTGTGCTTAACATGTGCTATGAATTTTAATGCTTACATGATCATAAATTACTTCATTATTATTTTATTTTGAATTTCTTTGATGGGCAGTGAGGCTGAATATTTTTCTGTGTTATTTTTCCAGTGGATCCTAACCCTAGCTGCATATGCCTGGGCCCCAACATAGATTAACGAAAGCATTATCTTCAGATAAGGCTTGGGGATTAATATTCTGCTAAAAGCTTCCCCATGTGATGCTGATGTGCATGCAGTATGAAAACTACAGCTTTAGGAATGAAAATGGAAAGAACTGTCAAAACTCTAGGTTCAAAAAATAAAAAAAATTCTCATAAACAACAACAACAACAACCCTCTAGGTTCATTTCTGTTTTCATTCCCCTGATCCCCCAGTCCTGATCTTTACAGACAATGCTCATTTTTTCCATGTTTTCCCAACCACTCTTCCAGAGGAACAAATTCCTTGCTTCTTTGAGGTAAAAATAATAGAAAGACCATCTGGTTTTACTTAAACATAAGCTAAAAGCTGTCCCTAAATTTTAGAGCATCAGTATTGTGCGGCCTCAAGTGCTAGTAGTTAACAAAGCCACATGTTCAACAGGCAAGTTGGCCAACAGAACTTCTGACCAAACCCAGAGGTGTGCCAAACATCGAGCCAGCAACGGCGAGGGAAGGGCTGAGCCCTCACTCGTACTGCATCAACATACTCTTCAGACCATGCATAACACTACAGGAAGAAACCTAAACACCCAGCAATAGGAACTAGTTAGGTCTAGTATAATACATTCATGGAACATATTACAACTGTAAGAGATGGTGGCTATGAAGACTAGATAGCATGGGAAAATAATTATGATATAATCAGTGACAAGAGCATAAGATAAAAATTTTAATGTAGACTGTTTAAACAAAAGATGCTTACAAAAAGACTAACAGGAAATACAACAATATTACAATACTGATCATATTGGAAGTTGGATTATTTTCCAAATTTTCTATAATTTAGTATGTGCCAAATTTTCCTTTCTTTAAAAAAATGTATTTTTATTGATTTCAGAGAGGAAGAGAGAGATAGAAACATCAGTGATGAGAGAGAATCATTGATCGGCTGCCTCCTGCATCCCCCTACTGGGGATCGAGCCCGCAACCCAAGCATGTGCCCTGACCAGGAATCGAACCGTGACCTTCTGGTTCATGGGTCGACACTCTATCACTGAACCACACTGGCCGGGCAAAATTTCGTTTTTAAGGCTGAATAATATTCCATTGTATGTACACACCATATCTTGTTTATCTATTCATCAGTTGGTGGAAATGTGGGTTATTTCCACCTATTAGTTTTTGTGAATAGTGTTACTATGAACATTCATATACACGTTTTTATGCACATGTTTTCTTTTTAAAAAAATATGTTTTTATTTATTTTAGAGAGAGAGAAAAAAAACATCAATGAGAAAGAAAAACATCAATACGCTGCCTTCTGTGCGTTCCCTACTGGGGATTGAGCCCACAACCTGGGCATGAGCTCTGACTGGGAATTGAACCAGTGACCTCTTAGTGCATGTGAAGATGTTCAACCAACTGAGCCACACCAGCTGGGCCATATGTTTTCATTTTCTTGGACTTTCTCTAGGAGTGGAACTGCTGGGTCATATGGCTCTATATTTAATCATTTGAGGAACTGCCAGGCTTTCTCCAAAGAGGCTGTACCATTTGATATTCCTAATATCAGTGTATGAGAGTTCCAGTTTTTCCACATCCTTTTTTATCTTAGCCATCCTAGTGGCTGTGAAGTTATATTTCATTATAGTTTTCTTTTTTTTTTCATTATAGTTTTCATTTGCATATCCTTAATAGCTAATAATGTTGAACATCTTTTCCTGTGCTTATTGGCGGTAAGATTTATGTCAGAATCGGAATAAAAGTCTTGAGCAGTGACCCATATAGAATTTGCATTTAGAAGTCCAGACTAAATGAGTCTGGACATTTAGAAGTCTAGACTCAAGGTAAGGACTGAGAGCAGACGTAGTTATCTGGAAAATAGACAATATTGAAGCAGGTTATATTACTATACAAGGGCATAGCTAAGAACTAGAAAATTTAAAAATGATGACTGAATCGGTGGAGTAGGGATCAGAAGTCGAGGAGTTTCCAAATTTAAACTTGTAACCATAGCTAACACTCGTCAGCTTAAGACCAAGATAAGCCAGAGACTTGAGTCCATGGTGATGAATAAAAGCTGGTGTTCTCTAGGAGGGTTATCCTTTGTCCATTCCCCTACTTGTGGGCAACAAGTCCTGCAGAGCTGAGGCAGAACAAGTATCCCTGTCTGGTGCCAGGCCCTGACAAAGAAAGAAGAGGAAACCTGAGAGAGGTGCATATTGAGGAGGCAAAATCAAATTTCACTGTGTTCAAGTGTGCCTGTTTTTTAATTTATTTTTATAGAAACTATAATAAAAAATGTTATCATCACAAAACCAAGCTTCACAGAGTCAAGAGTCGTTTCGTTCACGAAGTAGAGCTTCGAGATGAGAGAATTAAACAACTTGAAAATGAAATTGGAATACTGCAGCAAAAATTAGAAAAGGTGAGAGTAAAAAAGGTGACGAGCTCACTGATGATGCTGGTGGTCAGTCATGGAAAACCCACGCATTTAAAAAATTTATTTGTGGCCTCTTCATAGCCCATGTTTTCATGTCTTTTCTTTGCACCTTCTTTCAGTATCTTTTCTTTGCACCTTCTTTGCCAAAAAGGATTTAAGACTCATAGTGATGTTCAAACTGGACACCGAAAATAGTCTGCACTGCCTGCGTATAATTGTGTCTTGCCTTCAAGTGAAAATATATTTTCTTAAACACCCTTCAGCAAAGAGTTCCGAAACACCTTCAATAACTCATTCCTTCCTAATTTCTATAAGCCCTCATTTGCCTCAAACTCCCGTTAGTTTTAAATGGCAGTGAAAATAGGTCATCCATATTCCTTTATCAATCCTTAATTAGTGCCTACAAGCTTATTTCTAAATATTCATGATTTCCTTATGTTTGCCTTATTGCCATTATGACTTGCTGGTGTGTGGGTAGGGAGGACATGGGGCAGGTGGATAGAATCCAAGGCAGAATGATCTTGAGATCATTAAACTACACAAATTAAAAATGGAGAGCAATGGACTCTGCCAGTAATGTTTTCCCTTCATTTTCCTCATCTGTGACATGGGGGAAATATATCCCTCCCTCACCAGGATTAAAATATGAAATGGCTAAAGTGGTACCTGGCACATATAAATTTTTGTAGCCGCCTTTTTGGTATAAAATCTCTTAGGCACATGTTAATCAATGGATGCACAGTTTGCAAGAGAAATTGTTACTAGAACTAGAAATCGCCTAAAGAAGACCCACAGTGGTACAAACCTGGTGGTCCAGATTTTACTTATTTTAGGGCCCATGGACCAGAGCCCTGAGCATTAAAAAGCTGGGCTCACTTTCTAAGCACCAAATGTCCAGAAAATAATGTCACCTTTTGGGGCTTAATTTTTCAGCCTTCTCTATATACAGCGAACCAGTTGAGTCCTCTGACTGTTGTGACCATCTAAACCAGATGTCCCAAAATATTTTACCCTATTATTGGAGCAAGTGTCCTGATTTTTTTGGTTCAAAGAAGTACGGTATTTCCAAAGGGTGTCAGTAGCCTGCCCCATTCAATTTCCTTACTAATCCAGTTGTAGCTGCATAGAGTATTATTTTGGGATGGCTCCTGCTATTCTCAATACTAACCATAAATGTATTTAAATAATATCTGGGGAGACTACTGTTAGACATTGAAGGGTTCTGGATTAAAGACTAAAATCTGGAATGGTTTGTTTCAGAACATAATATCTCCTTTATAACTCTTCGATGGACAATTTTTTCCTTTTCTTTTTTTTTTTTTAGATATAATTGACATACATTATATTCATTTCAGGTATACAACATAATGATTGTATATTTGTATATATTACAAAATGGTCCCCACAATAAGTCTAGCTAACATCCATCACCATACATCATTATACATTTTTTTGTGATAAGAACTTTTTAAAATGTACTCTTAGCAACTTTCAAATATAAAATGTAGTGTTGTTCACTATAGTCACCATGCCAGACATTACATCTCCATGGCTTATTTATTTATAACTGGAACTTTGTGCCTTTTGACTCCCTTCACCCATTTTGCCCACTTCCCCCCTTGTCTCTGGCAACCACCAATTTGTTCTCTGTATCTGAGTCTGTTTGTTTTTTAAGATTCCACATATATGGACAATCTTTTCTGAATGTTCTATATTAGTATATTATTTAAAAGAAAGAAAGAAAATTACTCCTCTTAACTCTGTGATTCACCCCTCTGCCAGAGGTCATTCTTCTACCCCACTTCCTCCACCATTGGCAGGTGAGGAACACACATGAAAAGGTGAAAGTTCTTGCCTGCTACTATTTTGTTGTTAATCCTTACCAAGGATATTTTTCCATTGATTTTTAGAGAGATTGGAAGGGAGGGGGAGAGAGAGAGAGAGAGAGCGAGAGAGAGAGAGAGAGAGAGAGAGAGAGAGAGAGAGAGAGAGAGAAACATTGATATGTCATCAATTGGTTGCCTCTTGCACGCACCCTGGCCAGGGCCGGGATGGAGTCTGCAACTAAGGTATGTGCCTAACCGGAATTGAACCCTGGCTGACGCTCTATCCACTGAGCCAAACTGGCACCCTGTCCTTTGCAGCTATTGACAGTCACTGGTGAAATGAGAAGGGAACTTCTACACTTTTGAACTTCTAAAGTCCTCAACAATAGATATTTACTAATATCTACTGACTCACTATAAGAACGTTAGTGCTTTTTCTGCACAAATACTCATTTTTCATTTTAGCTACTTCACTAGCTATTGTTTTCAATGGAAATCATTGGTAAGAAAATGAAGCATGGTGCCCAGCTAGAGATCATTTCAGCATCCTCACTGCAGGAATCCTATTAGTGCCTGGCTGACATGCTTGACTTGCCAACCCAACTGAGATCCTGATACTGTTTGCCAAGTCAGGTGGCTGAATTTCCATCTTCCTCGCTTTGCCTTAAAAAAACCACAACTACAAAGCAAATGGAAATCTATTATGGGGAAATTTTTTTCAATCTGGAGCTTCAAAGAATATTCAGTTGTATTTGTCTGTGATTTGATATTAATGTAGTTAAAATATAGATGAGATCATTGGGACCTTATTAGAAGTTGAGTGCTCAGATAACCCAAAAGAATGAGTAAATATCCAAACAGAATACATGACATAGTACCCAAAATATATAGAACAATCTAGCTGACAATGTCAGCAAAAAGGTGAAAACAGCCTAGACCACAAGAGAGAAAAAGTAAATAAGGGAAATTTGCTATCTGAGTTGTAACCAGGCTGATGTTCTTAAATTGATCATTTTTCCTCCTGTGGTAATTAGGGGGCTTTTGCTTTTACTCATAGGAGAAGGCATTCCAGGACCAGGTCACTGCCCACGATGATAAGCTGCTCCTAGAAAATAGGAAGCTTCTGGAGCAGCTCATGGAGCAAGAAAAATTGATCCATGACAACAAATGCACGATATCTTCTGTTCAGCGCAGGTGGGTGTGGCCCTGCCAGAGTTGCCAGTGAACTCCAAATGAGATGTTTCTCCCTCAACAGAGAGATGCTTCCTGAGACTGTCCTTGGAGCTTGTGTCCCATCTCATCACTCTTGCTCTGCTGTCTGCTGTTTTCAGCAGTTCATACAAGGGGCAGGAGTTGTGAAATTACAGAGAAAAATATAATGGAGAAGGTGGGCTGGCCATTCAGGTAGGCTCTTTCATGATGGCATTGCCTCCTTGAGGACCCACTATGCTCATTCTGGCCTATCACTTTGTGTGTGTGGACACTCATTTTTGTCATTTGATACCTATGGAATCAAGGTGGACCAACAGAGAAACGCGCTCACACTAGTAACTTAAATTCATGAAACTCACAGGCTACCAATGTATTAATTTGTGAGGAGAATATTCTCAGCAGATAAGAATTCGCAGATCAGCTAGCTCAAGCATCCTCTCCTCTATAGGAAACTTTAATTACCATCAAAAGTTTCCTCAGAGCACAGAATTAGAGCAAAGAGAGTGGGTTGATCTTAACAGACAGTATCACTAATAATACCTATAATTAACACTTTTTTGAGCATTTGCTATATGCTAGGCCAGTGGTCGGCAAACTGCGGCTCGTGAGCCACATGCGGCTCTTTGGCCCCTTGAGTTTTTAGCAAAGGCCAGCTTAGGAGTACCCTAATTAGGTTAATAACAATGTACCTACCTATATAGTTTAAGTTTAAAAAATTAGGCTCTCAAAAGAAATTTCAATCATTGTACAGTTGATATTTGGCTCTGTTGACTAATGAGTTTGCCGACCACTGTGCTAGGCACTGTTCTAAGCTATCTCTAAATATATTTATTTTGTCTTCATACCAATCCCAGGAGGGAGACACTATTATAACCTATTTTATGGGTGAGAAGCTGAGGTCCAGATTGGTTAGGGAACTCACGCAGTTTAGTCAGTGTCAGGGCAGCCTAATACCAGACCTCACAGCACTGCAGCCTGAAAAGAAATCTGCCAAGCAAACTAGAACTTTCCTTTCCACTGATATGGATACATGCTGCTCCAGGCAGGCATGGAGAATCTCTGATTATCTTTTACTATCTATTTACCCCCTTTTATATATTCCACATAATTTATTGCCATTGTTTCTGACTGTCTCAACACAATTGACTCTTTAAAATGCAACTCAGCTCCCTGAAATTCCTCTTGCTGTGTCTCCCCATTAATACTGTCCCTGTCTTGGCCTCCTGAAGACACACTTGGTCACCAGGACTTGACTTATGTTTTCTTCAGAGTAAGCTTCTCTACGGGAGTTTTCCTCATTTTACAGATGAGGAAACTGAGGCTCACATTTAGTAATTTGCCATGGTCACACAGCTAGTAAGTGGCAAAACTCAAACATAAACCTCTGATTAAAACTATTGCACTCTCATGTGTCCCGTATAAACTGCAGCCCTGAGAGTGGGGCTGGCAAAGCGGTGAGGACCTCGGGCTTTACAACTTTGAAAGTTCTGGGTCAGCATCCCAGCTCTATGACTTCTACTTTTATCTTCTTACACAAATTACTGTCCCCTCTCTGAGCTTCAGTTTCATCACCTGTAAAATAGGCTTCATAACAATATCTTGTGAGGTTGTTGTGAGAATTATATGAGCTAATTAGAGGCCTGGTGCACAAATTCATGCATCAGTGGGGTCCCTCGGTCTGGTCTGTGGGATTGGGCTGAAACTGGCTCTCCAACATCCCCTGAGGGGTCCCGGATTGTGAGAGGGTGCAGGCCAGGCTGAGGGACCCCACTGGTGCACAATCGGGGCCTGGGGGGGATGTGAGAGGGCTCCAGGGAGTATCCGGCCGATCTCGCTCAGTGCCGATCGGCTGGACCCCAGCAGCAAGCTAACCGGTCAGAGCATCTGCCCCCTGGTGGTCAGTGCACATCATAGCAAGTAGTTGAGCTGCCTTAGCATATCATTAGCATACTAGAGGCCTGGTGCATGAAAATTTGTGCACTCGGGGGCGGGGGGGGGGGGTCACCCTCAGCCCAGCCTGCACCCTCTCACAACCCAGGACCCCTTGGGTAGGGTCCCTAGGCCTGGCCTGAGATCAGGGCCTATCAGGGCTTTCCTTCCCTGGGCTGCAGGCAGCTGGCCCCACCCCTGCTGCTGCCACTGCTTGCCATCTGTGCAGCACTGCCCCCCCTCCCCTGCCACCGGTGGCCTCCCTCTGTAGGCGACAGGCTGGGGTGCAATGGCTTGGCTAGCCTGGGGCTCCCTCTTTCTTTGCTGGGGGGCAGGGCCAGCCCTGCGAGGGGCCGTCTGCTTACCTGATCTCCCCTAACCGCTTGCCTGCCTACCTGATCACCCCTAACCGCTGGTCTGCCTGATCACCCCTAACTACTTTGCCTGCCTGCCTGATTGCCCCTAACTGCTTGCTTGGGGGCGGATCCAGCCTGGCAAGGGGCCAGGTGCCCTCTGCCTACCTGATCACCCAAATACAACTGCTGATCTGCCTACTTGATCACCCCTAACTGCTGGTCTGCCTACCTGGTCATACCTAACCCCACTGCCTGCCTGCCTGATTGCCCCTTACCGCTTGCTTGGGGGTGGGGCCAGCACTGACTTCCGGTTGGTCAGCCTCCGGTTGTTACTGGTCATTATGACCCAGGGTTTTTATATATTAGGATAACGCTTTGATTGGTTGGATGGATGACTGGCCGACCAGACACTTAGTATATTAGGTTTTTATTATATAGGATACATGAAAAGTTTGAAGTGCTTTCTGTGTGGATAAGTTCCAGTGCCTAAGTGCATGGTAAATACTCAGTAAATGCTTGCTGCTACTGCTACTAATGTATGGGATGTCTGCATGAGATCAAACCAGATGCAGGCTGTGTAGTTACTGTATTTGAAGTGATGCAGAGTTTCTTCTTTCAGTTCCACTCCTAAATGGGATCATATCCTTCCTGATGTGACTCAAGGGCTAGAAATATGCCCTTCATTCTCTTGCACATAGTATGTCTCTGCTCTCAGTAGGTATTGAATGACTATGTACAGGCCAGAAGCTTATTAATTTTCACTTGGTATGCCAAAGTTGGTTCTAAAATCTGGACAGTGGGCTAACACCCAGAGCTAGTGGCAAGTGGGACATAGTTTTTAATAATAATGTAGAAATTTTTAGTCATGCCTCTGATTTATCCCATTCTTAGAGTACTTTTCCTGGATAAAGAAAATAAGCACTTACAGGAAAACAGTCTCCAGCTCACAGAGCAGGTTGGCCTCTTAGAACGCATTATAAGAAGCATCCAGATTTGCAGAGGAGAGGTAAGATATGAGCTTCCTGGTAGGTGTTTAATATGAAGTTTAAAGTTCCTGGCCTGGTTGTTAAGGTTGCTCTGTTCTCTCTTCCCTTCATCTTCTTTATATAGCTGTCACCTGAATTGGCTTCATGGTGGACTGTGGTATAAAGGCTCATTGCCTGCACACCAGGGCAGCAGCCCCTGAGTCTGTTCTTGGCCAGCTTTGCTCTTTATTGGGTCAGCTTTTACTAAACACTCTCCTTCTGTGTGGTCCCAGGGCAATTTGTGTATGCCTCATAACTTCTTCCTTAATACACTATATTGTCATTGCCCTTTTACTTCTCCATCTCATCAACTCAGTGATGAGATCCTGGATCAAAGATTGTATCTTATATGTAATTGTATCTATGCACAGGTGCTCCATAAATATTTGAGAATGAATTAATGTTAAATGTCTTCACGTGTATGCCTCATTCTCAACAACCCTGTTTGCCATGTATAGTTCCAGTCCAATCTGAGATATGAGCAAATCTGAGGTTCAGAGAGGTAAAGTGAAGCTAGTCTGATCTGGCAAGAAGTCAAACCTAAGGAAAACATCTGAGTCAGAAAAAAGCAATTATGTTACAAAAATCCAAGCAGACAGGTAGTATAGGTTCAGACAAGATCCAGTGTCTGGTTGGTGAGCAAGTCAGCAAGAGGAATTTCAGTGAGCTAAGTTGCATTTTAAATCCAGGACAGGGCTTCTTGCTTTCTTCCCTGGCTTGTATCATAGGTTATATGTTTCTTCCCAGGGTACTTATAATATTATTCCTAATCATGAAAATTTTAAGATCTATTCTCTTAACTTTCAAATGTACAGTATTGTTAACTATAGTCATCATGTTGTACATTACATCCCAGAATTTATCTTGTAACTGCAAGTGTATATAGCTTTTGACCATCTTTACCTAATTCCCCAACCCCTACCTCTAGCAACCACAGATCTTATCTCTGTTGCTATGAGTTTGTTCATGAGATTTCACATACAAGTGAGATCATATGGTATTTGTTTTTCTCTGACTTATTCCACTTAGCATAATATCCTTAAAGTCTACCCATGTTATCACAAATGGCAGGATTTCCTTCTTTTTTATGGCTGGATAGTATTCCATATTGTGTGTGTTTGTGTGTGTGCTTAACAATTCCTTTATTCATTCATCCATAATGGATACTTGGTGGCTTCCATGTCTTGGCTATTGTAAATAATGTTGCACTTAACATGGAGTGCAGATATGTCTTCAGGGTAGTATTTTGTTTCCTTTGGATAAATACCCAGAGTGGAATTGCTGGGTCATATAGTTCTATTTTTAATTTTTTAAAATATATTTTTATTGATTCAGAGAGGAAGGGAGAGGGGGAGAGAGAGAGAGAGAGACATCAGTGAGGGAGAATCATTGATAGGCTGTCTCCTGCAAACACCACACTGGGGATCAAGCCCATAACACGGGCAGTGCCCTTGATCAGAATCGAACTCAGGACCCTTCATTCTGAAGACCGATGCTCTATTCACTGAGCCAAACAAGCTAGGGCTATTTTTAATTTTTTGAGGAACCTCCATACTGTTTTCCATAGTAGCTACTCCAAGTTATATTCCTACAAATAGTGCACGAGGGTTCCTTTTTCTCCACATCCTCATCAGCATTTAACACCTCTTGTCTAACAGGTGTGAGGTCAGGGGATTACATTTTTAACAAAAATATATATATAATAATAAAAGCATAATATGCTAATTAGACCAGAAGTCCTTCCAGACGACCTTCCAGAGGAAGCTGGGGCTGCAGCCATGGGATTGAGGCAGCCACTGCGGCTGCGAGGGAGGGATCCAGGCAGCTACCATGGCTGCGAAGGCCTACTCTTGCATGAATTTCATGCATCGGCCCTCTAGTATATATATAAAGCATAGTTCTAGGATCATAGTGCCAATGGTTTATCATTACAAATTCTAAATTAATGCTTTCTTGCCTTTTAGGAAACATTACTGACTGGCATCTCTGAATATGACCCTTTGAATAAAATCTTGCCCCTACCAAACTCCAGGTTAGTAAAGTCAAGACAGTCATCTGTATGACTGAGAGTCATGGCTGACTAACCAGTCGTGAGTTGCTGGCTTGAGAAAGCATAGCATTTAGGGGTAACTTCCTCTCTATATAGTATTTAAACCTTCCAGTTCCTTCTCCCCTCACCACTGCTTCACCCCCACACCTAACAGAATCCTGACTCACGGTAGAAGATAATCTATAAACATAAATTAAAGGTAATTTTATTTGGCTGTCTTTGTGTTTGACAATTGTCAAAACTGAAATCCTATTGAAGCCTTATCCCTGTTACCCCCAAAATGCTGTCAAGAGACCCCATGCACCTAAAGTTCTCACATGTGGCCTTTGTTAGTTTTTCTGTAACAGGTTTGGTAGAGTCCGTTGAAAGTCTTTAAGAAACTAAAGAACACAAGTCAGAAGAAGCAGTGGCAAACCCCGAGTCCCTCGAGTCTCTTTCCTGTTCACAGAATTCTGAAGCTGGATACATACATACACTGTGGCTTCTCTGAAAGAAGATACATCTCCGAACAAGTCCAAAAGTCAGAACTATAAAATCACTGATGTCTAAAACTAGACTAATCAAAGCTGCTCACTGAAAGCTTGGACGTGAAGGTGGAACATGACATGGAGAAGTTATAATAGATTCCCTGCTGGACATCAACCAGGAATCTTCAAAATTGCTGATAAGTTCATTAAACCAGTTCTAAATATGGATTTTTCAAGTTTGTTTGATATTGATCAATATAGTGACTTAAGTTGGTTTAATTAGGTTTCTGTTCAGCAGAACACATACATGGCTAATTCAGCATTCTTTCCTATTTTCATGTGTATTTTCTTATTTTTTAAAAATTAAAAACAATGTAATAATATTAAAAGCAAGTATTTTAAAAAGAAGAAAAAAACACTTATAATCCCACATTCTTTTTTTAAATATATTTTTATTGATTTCAGCAAGGAAGGGAGAGGGAGAAATAGAAACATCAATGATGAGAGAATCATTGACTGGCTACCTCTTGCATGCCCCCCACTGGGGGTCGAGCCCGCAACCCAGACATGTTCCCCTGACCGGAATCGAACCCAGGACCCTTCAGTCCACAGGCCAAGGCTCCATCCACTGAGCAAAACTGGCCAAGGCAATAATCCCACATTCTTAACACTGTATTTTCATTTTGGAGTTATTCCCTTCTGGTTCTTATTCAAATTCATGTATTTTAATGGTTATTATATTTTCATAGTCTTATTTTTAATTTAATATACCATAAAACATTCTCCCATATTTAAACACTTTACAATTATTTTTTCAATAGCCAGGATATTCTATCATGTTCATGGTCTATAAATTTTCTTGTTATTTGACATCCAAGTTGTTTCTACTTTTTCACTATTTAAAGATTATGCTGCAGTGAAAGTCTTTGTGAAGTTAGTTCCTTTCTTCTCTTAAATTAATCCAGAAAATAAATTCACAAGGTTGGCATAATTGGGTTAAAGGATATAAATGTTATATAGTTTTGGTACAACACATGTCTCATTGCTCTTTAAAAAACGATTGTGTCAATATACTGTTTCTACAGTCAATCTCTTTAAGTCTCAATTTTATTTATTAATTTTTTTATTGATTTCAGAGAGGAAGGGAGAGGGAGAGACAGACAGAAACATCAATGATGAGAGAGAATCATTGACCGGCTGTCTCCTCCTGCATGTCCCACAACTGCGGACCGAGCCCACAACCCAAGCATGTGCTCTGACCGGGAATCGAACCAGTGACCTCCTAGTTCCAAGGTTGACGCTCAACCTCTGAGCCACACCGTCAGGCAAGCTTCAGTTTCTTGATGCATAAAATGGAACAATAGTAGTTCCTATCCCATAGGGTTGTGAGGACCAAATGAAATGAAGTGTGTATTTTGCACTGAATGATTGTTTAATAAGTGCTAGAGATCGTCATTTATTTTTACTTGCAGTTTGTGTGTACTAGTTTTTCTACAGTCTCATCAACATTAGATATTATCAATTAAAATTTTTATTCTAAAATACTTGGTATAGCCCAGCCAGTGTGGCTCAGGGGTTGAGCATTGACCTATGAACCAGGAGGTCATGGTTTGATTCCCGGTCAGGGCATATGCCCAGGTTGTGGGCTCGAATCCTTGTGTGGGAGGCAGCTGATCAATAATTCTCTCTCATCATTGATGGTTTTTTCTTCTCTCTCCCTCTCCCTTCCTCTCTGTAATCAATAAAAATACATTAAAAATACTTGGAATAAAACTATACTGAAGGGTGATTTCTGCTGCTTCTTCTTCCCCTTTTCCCTCCTCCATCTTCAATTGGAGATAGAGGAGGAGAGGGGAAAACACAGGAATAAAAGAGACCCCATAAGTTGAGACATACTGAATTTTTATGTGTAACCCCTGCCTCCTCAGACCACCAACTAAAAAGGATGATCAAAGGATATAGGAAATAATAGGTATGACACTGAAAGCATGCTCTGACTCCAAATCTTGCCCACATTCACCTACTTTCACTCAATTCATTGAATCCATTTATTGAATTCCTACTTTTTCACTATTTAAAGGTTATGCTGCTGTGAAAGTCTACTATTTAATAGTAGACACTAGGCACACCTGTGAAGACAGACAAGGAGAGTCTCTGTTTTCATAGTTAATATGCTATTAGGTTGGAAGGTATGCTTGTGTGGCAGGGGGTGAGGTGGAGAAACTGACCATATAATTTTGGATGGTAAGTGGCATGAAGAAAATAAATCACTGATGTATTTGTATAAGTGACTGAAGACTACTTTAGATTGGATGCAACGTTCCCATCTAAGTGACATCTGAGTGAAATGTAAACTACAAGGCGCACTCTTCGCCCCATTAGGATCTAGAAAAGTATTAAAGACAGTTAACAGCTAGTACCAGGTCCTTAAGAGAGTACAATAGTTCCCCTTATCTGAGAAGGATACATTCCAAAACCCCCAGTGGATGCCTGAAACCATGAATGGTACTGAACTCTGTATATATTATGTTTTCCTAGACATACATACCTATGATAGATAATTGATAAACTCGGCACAGTACGAGATTAACAATAATAGGACAATTGCAATAATCTATATATATAAAACTCTAATATGCAAATAGACCAAATGGCCAAACAACCGAACAACCAGTCGCTATGATGTGCACTGACCACCGGAGGGTGTGCGCGGAACATGGCAGGCATCGGCAGCAGGCAGCAGAGCACGGACCATGGCAGGTGTGGCCGTGATGGGATGGTGGAGCAGGTGAGTGGGGGCACCAGACCAAGGCGAGGTGCCGGTCACTGTCATTGGGGTGAGGCTCTGATGGTTACTGAAAATTCTTTGCTCCCGTATGCTGAGGTCCTGCCTGGCGCTCACACCTGCTGCTGGTACCAGAGTCACCGCTCGCACCCGCTGCTGGTGAGAAGGCTAAAAAGGGCTAATTCCAATGTAACCCTGATATTTGGTGATAGTGATCTGAATCCAAGCCAGCAAGCTCAGTGTACATTCCTGATAAGCTATAATTAAGTCCCTACCTCCTCCCAGATACTGGTCTTGCAGAACCTGTTACTGTGAACAGTGCACTGCCCTGGAGGGAGGGTTATTAATGGTGGCGCCAGGCCAGACCATCAGATATGGCCTGGAGACCCCCAACACCTGGGGGCTTTCTTGCAAGGCCCACCAAAAGGACCGGAAGCATAATCCATATTTGCGGGACAAAGACCACAGGGAGGGAGATATAAAGGAAAGCCCCATGTGTGTTCCTTCACTTAGATTTGGAAGGCTGTTCCCTGAGTCCGCCGGCATATTAAAGTGTCCCTCCTTTTCTTTGAAGCGTCCTTGGTTTTCTTTGGTCTTCTGCAACACTGGTGCCCGGTGCAGGTCCCGATCTTTCGGTGCCGTCAGCCGGTGCAAGTAGTGGCTGCCGGCCCCAATCGCCCCTGAGGGCTTCTCCACCTTTCCCTGCTACTGAGGGGCGATCGGGGCAGCAGCCGCCACTCGCACTCACTGACGGCACCAGCCCCACTTGCACCTGCTGCTGGCGCTGGCCCCAATCGCTCTGTGCATGGGAGCAGCGGCGGTGGGAGCAGGGGGCCCAGGCGGGAGTGGCCAGGCGGGGGCGCAGAGGATGGTCTGAGACCCACCCCTGTGCCCACTGCAGCCTTGCAGCTCACAGGTCCTTTCAAGGTGCATGAATTCGTGCACTGGGCCCCTAATAGCCTATATAATAAAAGTCTAATATGCTAAGTGGCCGGTCAGCTGAATGGCCGTTCAACCAATCAAAGCGAATATGCTAATGATATGCTGAGGCTACTCAATTGCTTGCTATGATGGGCACTGACCACCAGGGGGCAGACAGTTGACTGGTTGACCAGTCACTATGATGTACATTGACCACCAGGGGGCAGACACTCGGACCAGTAGGTTAGCTTGCTGCTGGGGTTCAGCCAATCGGGACTGTGAGATGGGCCAGACATGCCCTGGAGCCCTTCCTTGGTCCCTCCCCGGTTGGCTAACCTCCCATGTCCCTCCCTGGCCCTGATCATGCACTGGTGGGGGCCCTCAGCCTGGCCTGTGCCCTCTCACAATCCAGGACACCCTGGGGGATGTTGGAGAGCCAGTTTCGGCCCAATCCTGCAGGCCAGGCCGAGGGACCCCACTGGTGCATGAATTCATGCACCAGGTCTCTAGTACTGTAATAAAAGTTATGTGAATGTGGTCTTAAAATATCTTTTACAGTACTCACCCTTCTTGTGATGATGTGAGATGATACAATGCCTACATGATGAGATGAAGTAGGGTGAATGGCATATGCCTTGTGATATAGCTTGAACACAAGCACTGGGATTCCTTGACAGTTGATCTGATACCCAGACACCTACTAAATGACTAATAGGCAGGTAGCATATACAGGGTGAATACACTGCAAAAAGCGATGATTCACATCCAAGCATGCAATTTAAAATTTATGAAGCCCTGGCGGATTTGGCTCAGTGGTTAGAGCACCAGCCTGCACACTGAAGGGTCACAGGTTCAATTCTCAGTCAAGGGCATGTACCTTGGTTGTAGGCTCAGTCTGGTTGGGACATGTGTACATGTGTGGGAGGCAACCAATTGATGTGTCTTCCTCACATCAGTGTTTCTCTCTCTCTCTCTCTCTTCCTCCTCCTCCTCCCTTTTCCCTCCCTACTTCCCTCCATTCTCTCTAAAAAAATCAATGGAAAAAATATCCTTGGATGAGGATTAACCAAAAAAACAAAAACAATAAAAAACCCACAACAAAACAAACAAAAGAAAACCTTATGAATTGCTTATTTCTGGAATTTTTCATTTACTATTTTTTAAATATATTTTATTGATTTTTTTATAGAGAGGAAGGGAGAAGGATAGAGAGCTAGAAACATCCATGAGAGAGAAACATCGATCAGCTGCCTCCTGCACACCCCCCACTGGGGATGTGCCCGCAACCAATGTATGTGCCCTTGACCGGAATCGAACCTGGGACCATTCAGTCCACAGGCTGTCACTGTATCCACTAAGCCAAACCGGTTTCAGCTAGTATTTTTTTTAAATATATTTTTATTGATTTCAGAGAGGAAGGAAGAGGGAGAGATAGAAACATCAATGATGAGAATCATTGATCAAGCCTGCAATCTGGGCATGTGCACTTTACTGGAGTTGAACCTGGGATCTCCCAGTCCACAGGCTGACGCTCTATCCACTGAGCCAAACCAGGCAAGGCTCATTTACTATTTTTAATTTATGAGTCACACTGTATATACTACCTGCCCATTAGTCACTTAATAAGTGTCTTGGTTATCAGATCAACTGTCAGACTGTAGTTGACAGCAAATAACTGAAAGTAGGAAGGTGAAAACTCAAGATAAGCCGGGAATGACTGTATCCACCCCATGACCTTGAGGAACAGAAAGGCCAGAGTATAGTAACTGCGGGCAAGTAATACAAAATGAGGACCAGTCGGTGGCAGCCAGATAATCTAATGTAGGCCTTTGTATGCAAGGAATTGGATTTTAGTCTAAATACTCGAAGCCAGGAGTGATTTAGCAGACTTATTTTAAAAGCTCTAGCTACTCTGCTGGAAATGAATTGGAGGTGACAAAAATGGAAGCTGTGGTAAAATTGGGAACAAAAATTCTAGTTTACTGACTTCAAGGAAGGGCTGAGTATTTGCTAAGCACACCTTGCTTGCCTGGCTGTTCTAAGTGCCGAGGATGAACAGAGTTCCTGCCTTCCGGGGGCCCACAGAGTAGTGGGCAGGAAGAAGCAGCACGTGCGATGGTGGCGATACCTTAGCTGCAAGGGCTGATAAAGACCCTGAAGACTGCCTAGTCCAGTGGTCGGCAAACTCATTAGTCAACAGAGCCAAATATCAACAGTACAACGATTGAAATTTCTTTTGAGAGCCACATTTTTTAAACTTAAACTTCTAACGCCAGGCCATGGTATTTTGTGGAAGAGCCACACTCAAGGGGACAAAGAGCCGCATGTGGCTCGCGAGCCGCAGTTTGCCAACCACGGGCCTAGTCCAAACTCCCTAGCCTGAGCGAGAATAATCTGTAGCCATGTGAGTGGGATGCCCGACAACTTTGAGCAAAAAAAAGGCCCAGGCATTCCTCCTCTTCTCACCGCCTCCATTTGCACCCGCGTCCCCCTCTCCCCCACCCCGTTCCTCGTTCCCGTCTCCGGGGAGAGTCAAGTGAACTAAGAGATAGTGGAAGTCTCCTGGTCAGGACCGAATGAACCCCCCGCCACCGCAGCATCACCCAGTTTCCGAGAGGAAACCAAGGAGTCCTCCGCGGCGGGGGCGGGGCTCCAGGGGGCGGGGCCTAGTCTCCAGCGGCTCTTCCCGCGCTTGCGCGGGATACCAAACCCGCGGTCCTGGGATTAGATTCCCCGGAAGCCCATGCTCCCGACTTCTGCTTCCGGGTCAGAGCCATGGCGGTGGCAAATTCAAGCCCTGTCAACCCCGTGGTGTTCTTCGATGTCAGCATTGGCGGCCAGGTGAGGTCCAGGGAGCCACCCGCCCTTCGCCGAAGGGAAACTGCACCGGGCTAGGCAGGCAGAACTCACCCGCCTAGGGATAGCGGGCTCGGGAAACCAGAAAATGGATTTGTACCAGAGCCTTCCGAACTGCGGGGCGTGGTGAGGGGAGTAGGACGAGTCTTGCCCTTCCTAGCGCCCCGCGTGTGGTAGGTAGGTCTGGGCGGAACGGAAAGATAGGCTAAGGAGGCGGAGAGATCCGGTACCTGGGGGAGGGAGGGGTCAGCCCTTCGCGGTCCCTGCTCCGTGAGGCCTTCCCTTCCTGGGCTTTCTGACCGTCTCCCGCCGGTTGCAGGAAGTTGGCCGAATGAAGATCGAACTCTTTGCAGACGTTGTGCCTAAGACAGCGGAGAACTTTAGGTGAGGATATACTCCAGCTCCGCCTGGTAAACCGAACCAGAACTCGGCCTGCGGAGTAGATGTGATTCCTCTGGGTAGCACTCTGCCTGAACAGTCTTCGTTTTGACTGTCCCATGTCAATTTATGTTGTTAATCTGTACGTCTGGGGGTCTGCACGTCTGGCTGGCCGATTGGTGGGCTCGCTGGTGACAGTGTGTGTGCTCCCCCCTCGGGAGGTGAGGGGCGCTCACAGCTGTGATGTCATGGTGACTGAGCCCTTCACTCTTTTCCCTTTCAGGCAGTTCTGCACTGGGGAATTCAGGTCAGTCTCAGACGTGGTTGACTTATCTGCTTGCTCCTGAGGGGTGTCCTGGGGCTGCAGTGAGGGTATTGGGGAACCACGAAGGCCTTGAATGATTGCTGGTGACAGTAATTGAAGGTAATACCCCGCGGGTCTATCTTCAGTTCATTTGCCTTTCTCTCTCGGGTCCCTACCATCTTTAGGAGGGTCCCTTTGGTTCAAATGTGTGGTAAACTGGAAAGGCCTATGGGTACCTGACGTCATTCCCAATCTTTCTTTTTGGTTATAGAAAAGATGGGGTTCCTATAGGATACAAAGGAAGCACTTTCCACAGGTAAGGCCCATGGCAAACATTCTGGGGGCTTTTAGGATTACTTCCTTGGGGGATTAGTCTCTTTAGAGGAAAATAAAACCGTAGGATAATTCTTAGATATTGAGAAGCAATGTTTTTGTGAACTCAAGGATTGATTAATTTAAATTACAATGACCAAGTCAGTGTTTTTCTTTTTCTTTCCTTTTTTTTAAGTCATGTTTTTCTAAACCTGAGTCTTAGCTCAGAATCTTTTGTTCTCTGTTTCAGAGTCATAAAGGATTTCATGATTCAGGGTGGAGATTTTGTTAATGTAAGTACTGTTCTTTCCTATCAAGGACTTATACACTTGTTTTGTTTTTGGTGTTTTGTTTGTTTTGTTTTTTGTTATTGCTAGGTCTACTGTTTTTACTACAGGAACTCAGTCTTAAGGCTTGAGAACAATAGCCAGGCTTGATGAGGGGGTGGGGATGGGGGAATGGGGATGGGAATGCCCTTGGATGTTGCTGGCTACTACTTACTACTCACTGTACCATTAGATGACAGACTTTGATCAGCCTTTTAGAGCCAGAAACTGAACTTTCCCAGCAAACCTGTAGAGGATCCAGGACAGATCCAAATTAATTAATTATATGAAACTTAGCTAGGAATCAGATGCAATTGGTTTTAACTAAGTAGTAGTAAGTCCCGCCCAGCTGGTGTGGCTTAGTGTTGAGCTTTGACCTATGAACCAGGGGTTCGTGGTTCAATGTCAGGGCACATGCCCGGGTTTCGGGCTCCATCTGCAATGTGAGGCATGCAGGAGGCAGCTGATTGATGATTCTCATTATTCATGTTTCTGTATCTCTCTCCCTCTCCCTTCTTCTCTGAAATCAATAAAAATATATATTTTAAAAATAGTAGTAAGTCGCCGAAACCGGTTTGGCTCAATGGATAGAGCGTCGGTCTGCGGACTGAAAGGTCCCAGGTTCGATTCCGGTCAAGGGCTTGTACGTTGGCTGTGGGCACATCCCTGGTGGGGGGTGTGCAGGAGGCAGCTGGTCGATGATTCTCCCTCATCGATGTTTCTAGCTCTCTATCCCTCTCCCTTCCTCTCTGTAAAAAATCAATAAAATATATATTTTTAAAAAATAGTAGTAAGTCCCTTTCCAGTGAGCTAAATGCTTATGTCCCATTTTCCCTTCCACTTCTGGCATCACAGTGCCTGGAAAGCTGAGTTTTTAATTAGAAGTTGATTAGTGGACAAGGAGTCAGCAGGAGAGGTAGATAATTCTGGAGGGATGTTTCCTCTAATCACTGGGAGAGCCCAATGGAATAGTCCTTCTCTATTAAGCATGACTTTCTTGTGAAAGAGTGTGTGTGTGTTCCCCATATTAAGTCTTCTACCCTCCCCCTGACCTTAGAGGTTGCTGTATAAACCACATTTTTTCTTTTTCTTGAAAAAAAAAAAAGTTTTTATTCATTTTAGAGAAGAAGGGAGGGAGAGAGAGATAGAGAGAGAGAAATATTGATGTGAGATAGAAACATCAATCAGCTGCCTTCTGCATGCCCCCACTGGAGCCCGTAACTAGGTACATGCCCTGACTAGGAATCCAACCGGCAGTCTTCTGGTTCATGGGTTGACGCTCAACCAACTGAACCACACCAGCCAGAGCCATTTTTTCTATCTTAAACCTACTTTTGTCCAAATCCACCCACTTCTATACATGGTCTTTCTTATTAGTATCATTTAAGTAGCCATGTTGCTGTTTTCTTGGATCTGGGAGACATTCTTTCTCTTTCACATGGATACTTATTTATTGACTTATGAGTTTTTAAAGATCTCTCTCTTTCCTATCTAGGGAAAGTTACAAAGTGGCAGATTTTAGGGAAAATCAGGCTTTCAGATATGTTTTATCTGTATGATGTTGTAAAATTGGTAAATTTTATCAAAAAATTCTGGAGTTTGGTTTTCTCTCTAAATAATGGAAAATGTACTAGGCTTGTGTTTCTCGTGCAGTGACAATTGGTTGGAATTAAATAACTGCTCCTTTTAGGCAAGGTGTGTCCTTGCCATTTTACCATAGTCCCTACCATCTGCTTCCCTTATTTATGTAACCTGCTCCATAGGCAATTAAGTTTGCAACCCTTGGCCACTACTGATGGTAGTAGGACTTAGAGTGGCCATGTACTTTTTTTTGTTAGCTGGTAAGAAATGCTGCAAAGCTATTCTGCCTTTTTCCTTTCTTACCATAAGCTCCTATATTGCCATATTGGCCTAGCAGGGACAGGACCAACTTTTTACTGGTCATTGCTAGGCACATCCAATCACTTGCTGATAGCCCCAGGATTAGACAATAGTTGGTCAGCCAGAAGGCTGAGTATCAGAGAGAAGCAATTGCTCAGAGCCACCTATCTTTCTAGAGGCCCAGCTGTGACCGCTTTTACCCAATCTATGAGAAGGCCTGACCAGTTTGTGCGCTGCAGGTGCCTTGAAAGGGGCTTGCTTTGATTGCAGGATAGGAACAAAGAGGTGTGGCTCCCAAAGTGGCCAACAAGAGTGGACTTCAAGGAAGTCCACTAGGATCTAGGTGCAGCAGCTATCTTTTTCCAGCCTCTGGGGGCCCAACACTTACAGGTTGCTAACACTTCCCTTCTGTTTGCTCAGGGAGATGGTACTGGAGTTGCCAGTATTTACCGGGGGCCATTTGCAGATGAAAATTTTAAACTTAGACACTCAGCTCCAGGCCTGCTTTCCATGGTAAGTGAGGTCCAATCAAGAGTTTGGGTTAGATTTATAGCCAGCTGGTTTCTGGGCCCCTCTTGAGGCTCAGTGCTGTCTCTTTAAATGGAAGCAAATGCTTTTCTTTTCTTGCTCAACCCAGGATTTACCTCTGTCATGCCTACTTTTTTCATCAGTCTGGTTTGATTTTGTTGGGCTGGGGAAGTGAAACTGAACTCTGCTATGTGTTTCCTTCCTTCCTTTTTTTTTTTTAATGTTTTTATTGATTTCCTGAAAGAGAGGAAGGGAGAGAGAGAGAGAAACATCGATGAGAGAGAAGCATTGATCAGCTGCCTCCTGTATGATTCCCAGTGGGGATCAAGCCTACAACCTGGGCATGTGCCCTGACCGGGAATTGAACTGGCAACCTCTTGGTGCATGGGTTGATGCTCAACCAACTGAGCCACATGGCCTTTTGTTTGAGTCAAAGCATGTGGCTGGGCATTTAGCCTTGCTGCTCAGAATGCATCCAGTTGTGCTTTCAAGATCCAGTGTTCACTCCCTCATTGCTCAGCTTGCTAAGACTCTCAGTGCCATTCACTCACACTGCCTACTGGCTGGTCACTCTCTTTCATTCACTTACCTCTCCTTGCTCACCACTCCTCCTCCCTTGTCCTTGCATTCCCTCCCCACATATAACACTCACTCACATATGTCACTCCGCTTTCACAGTCCCCCTGCCCACCTCACTTGAAACCGCTCATGTACCTTACCCCTGCTCACTCTCATTCATGCTCATTCCCCCTTCATTTCCTCTTATTCACCCTTCACTCCTCCTTTTCCCTTACCCTCCCACTTTGTTTCTCTCTCACTCTCCTACCTTCTCCCTCCTCCCTGCTCATTACCCATTTCCCTCTGTCAATGTCCCAACTCTTAATCCCCTAAACCCAATATTTACATGCACATTCTCTGCCCTGCTTGCCTGCTCTGCCACTCATCTACTCAGGCATTCAAGTAAAGATTTGTCGATATCCACTCTGTTTCAGGCTTCATGGTAAGGCATAAGATCTGATCCCTGCCTTTGTGTCACTTAACATCTAATGGCTTCACACGTGCAAAATGATAAGTCTAGTATAGTGTAATCCATGCCATCAATGTATTAAGGTAAGGGCACCTTACTGCATGTAAAAATCCCGTGAGAACCCCAAGGAATGAGAATAATTGCTGCTGGGGGTTGGGCAAGGCTGCTTCACAGAGGAGGGGACATTTGCGTTCTTGAAAGAGTTCTATACCAGATGACATGAGACATAGTCAAGGGACAGAAAGTGAGGAAGGTGCTGAAAACAGGATGCGAATGATGGACACAGTGGCCATTAGAGACCACTGCAGAGGCAGGTTATCTGGCTCTTGATGGGCTTCAAGTGGCAGAATAAGGATGAGGTGTGTGGACTTTCTTTCATAGGTTATGGAGAACAATACACTTTTTTGAGGAGAGTTGATCAACTTTGTGTTTTAGATCAAAAACCCTAGCTGCAGTGTGAGTGGCAGGTGGGAATGGGGCTGGGGCAGAGAAGCCAGTCAGGAGCTGAGGGAGACTAGCACAGCAAACAATATACAAGCCCCCTTTTAGGAAAGCCAGGCTGGGCAAGTGCATGTGAGGAGTAGAGAAGTGGCTTGGATCTTCCCTAGGATTAGAACCCCTCTAAGTGCATGCCACTATGTTAGCATCTATGGAAGAGTCAGGAAAATGGAAGGAAGTCCTGGTCTATGCGCCCTTCAGGCTTACATTGGTTGAGTTGTGCTGCCACATACATTTTTTAAAAATCCTCACCCAAGAATATATTCATTGGTTTTGAGAGAGAGAAACATTGATGTGAGAGAGAAACATCCATCGATTGTCTCCCACTATGTGCCCCGACTGCAACCTGGGTATGTGTCTGACCAGGAATTGAACCTGAGATCTTTCCATATGCAGGACGATGTTCCAACTAAGCCACACTGGCCAGGGCCTGCCACATATCTTGTAGCATAATTGTTTTTGCTTCTATCTTCCACTAAATCCTGAGTTTCTCAAGGGCAGGGACTGGGTCTCATTGATCTCTAAGCCTTATACCTGATACAGAAAGGTGTTGAGCAGATTTTAATTAGTGAGTGGAAGATAATCAGAATAATGACTAATGTTTATTGAGCACTTACTCAACAAGCATCTTAATTGCATTAATTTATTTTAATCTTCTCAACATCTCTAAGATAGGTACAAATGAAGAAACTGAGGCACAGAGATATTATATCACTAAACTAAGTCACAGTCAGGGGTAGAGCTGGGATTCAAGCAAGGTCATATGATTCCAGGGTTCCAGACAGAGCTGATTCTCTAAACCAATTAGTTATACTGCCTTGAAGAATGAATAAAGAAATGGCTACAGGCAGAGAGTGTCCCCTGAGCTATAAAAACATGTTATATGACTGTTTGCCTGCCTGCTTCCTAATAAATGTTTAGACATAGAGCAGCAAAATTGATTGGATGGATGGATGGATGGTAGATAAATAGATAAGTATACTAGATAGAATGAAAGAATGATTCTGGATCCCTGGGAAGCCTATCCCTCATCACTCTGACTGTCTCAGATAGTGCTTTATTTTCAGATGAGATGTTTCTGAATACATATACAAAAAAACTAAAGTAACCTCATCTTACATGGGGAATTTCTAAAGTGTAACATGAAATCTCTAATTAGAGCTTACCCTTAGACAATGTCTTTAATGTTTTTTTACTATTTCATAAACATTTTTATTCCTTTACAGTTGAACACAGAATCAACCAATTTAAGTTGAATATCTGATTAAGTCTAGTTATCTATCTAATAATGTACAGTTTTTGCACACTAGTAATTTTTTTGTGTTATTTTTTTTAATTGATTCCAGAGAGAGAGGTAGAGGGAGAAGGAGATAGAAACATCAATGACGAGAGAGAATAATTGATTGGCTGCCTCCTGCATGCCGCACACTGAAATCGAGCCCAAAACCTGGGCATATGCCCTGACTGGGAATCAAACCATGACCTCCTGGTTCATAGGTCAAAGCTCACCTACTGAGCCATGCTGGCTGGGCAGTAGTAGTTTTATGAGACCTATGCTTTTAATAGTACTAGTACTTTCAGTTTTCCATTTTCTATTCATTTTTTTTTCCAAAATAAGGGAAGTATGCGATAATATATTCATAGTTACACAGACACTGTTGTAAGACAGTGCTGCTGAAACTTAACTTGGGTTTGCTGATAATACAAAAGTCTGAATTTAGCATATTAAAGGCAGTTTAGGGGGGATCAATATATAATGGACAAAAGTACACTTCATATGACAGTCAAATGTCTCTTTATAATGTGTTATCTATAATAATAAAAGGGTAATATGCTAATTAGATCAGATGTCCTTCCTGATGAAGCCAGGGCCAGAGGGAAGCCAGCCCGGGTCCTGGGTGCCTGCAGGTGGCCTGAGGGAAGCCAGCCTGGGTCCCAGGTGCCGGAGGGAAGCCAGTGCTGGCAGCCAGGGGAAGGAAGGCCTACTCTTGCACGAATTTTCATGCATCAGGCCTCTAGACTATAATAATAAAAGCATAATATGCTAATTAGACTGGAGAGCCAAACAACCTTCTGGATGTCATTCCGGACATCCTTCCGGGTGAAGCCACAGAGGCTGAGACAGAGGCAGTTAGGGGCGATCAGGCAGGCAGGCGAGCAATTAGGGGCAATCAGACAGGCAGGCAGAGGGGTTAGGGGCCAGCGATCCCAGATTGCGAGAGGGTGCAGGCCGGTCTGAGGGGACCCCTCCCATGCACAAATTTCATGCTCCGGGCCTCTAGTTAAATATAATGATGTAAAAACAATTTTAAGGGAGGAAAATTGGAGGGATATGGCTAGAGAGCTTCAAATTCTCTACTTTAAAAAACACTTTTCCTCAAAATTCAATAATACAGGATTTGGGATGTACTGGTAAAAAAGCAAACATCTTTTTTTCTAGCATAGGAATGACAACTTAGTGCACTTTCTTAACATTTTTAAATTACCCTTGTTATAGAAAAACCATTCAGACAAAACAGTTTATGGCTTAGACAATAGATCTTTTCTCACCTAGTTGCTAATTTATAACTATAATTTCATTATAACTAGTATTGGACTAAATAGAGCAAGTCAGGTCCCGTAAACAGTTGTTCCCATTATAAAAATTCATACTATAGGGGAAAAGTACATTTATTCATGGATCTAGTTCCTTGAGGGCAGAGATGTGTAGCCTCCTCATTTCTATATCCTAGCTCAGACCCTGGCTCATAAATGCTCAGTCACTTTTGCTGAAAGAAAGTGTGGAGCAATCAGAGCCACAGGCTCTTTGGGGAATCTTGCCCTTCAGCTAGCATGGCAAGTATGTTTGGTTTCCATCAGGCAAACAGCGGTCCCAGTACAAACGGCTGCCAGTTCTTCATCACCTGCTCTAAGTGTGATTGGCTGGATGGGAAGCACGTAGTGTTTGGTGAGTGCTACTCCTGTCCTATGGTCCTGGGCTCCTTCACCCAAAGTGGGACTTCCAAAAGAGCCAGTCCCCACACTCTCATACCCAGAGGTCTTGACTTGTTTAACTGCTCTCTGTGCAGTAGTAGGGAAAGTGGAAGTGGGAGGTGGGGGGGATGTGTGAAAGGACAAAGGGGCCACCTGATAAAGTGTATAGCCACTTGGGTGATATGTATGTCTGAGGGGAAAACCCCTGGACGGTAGCATTTAAGAAATACTACACAGGCAGCATGGTGAGTGGAGCTTTGCAATCGCTCAGATCTAAGTTTGAGCCCTAATTCTGCTGCTTACTATCTGTGACCTTGGGTAAGTCATTTCACCTCCATTGAATCTCAATTTCCTGAAATTGGTATGGGGTTCAAATGAGACAGTGGTGTGAGAAGGGGCATTGGAAACTGGAAAATGCTATGCAAATGAGAATAGTAAAATCCAGTTCATACTCTTCCTACAGGAAAAATCATTGATGGACTTCTAGTGATGAGAAAGATTGAGGTAAGTCCTGTTTTGGTTTCCTCTTCCTCAGCCATTCTGGTCTAGTACTACCTGACTAGTATCAAGAGCTAGAGAATTCTGAGTGACTTCAGTTTGTTAGGCCCAGTCTTCATCTACTGTCTCTATTACATGGACTTCCTCAAGGGAAGGGAGGAGAGACTACATGCCTCCCAAGTGCTTTTGGCCTATAATTAGCCGCTTTATTGCACACTGCGATTTGGGCTGTGGTGGCCCCTTCACCTACTTGATAAAATCCTACTCGGCACTGCATTCAAGATCCCGCCTGACCTCGTCCCTGCCTCTCTCTCCACGGCCCTTCTGCCACTGCCACCTCCATGTTCCAGTCACATTAGGCTACTTGAGCTTTCCTCTAAATGTGCCATACATCCCTGCCTCCTTTTCCTTCTTGCCCCTGAGCCTTTGCTCATGCTGTTTCCTTTACCTGGAATGCTCTTCTCCTTTCTTTTCCTCCTTCCCATTTATCCGTCTTGGTCCAGGTCAAATAATCCCCTGTTCTGTGAATCCTGCCCTGACCTCTTTAAACATTTAATTGCTTCCTCTGCTCTGTATACACTTTCTTATAACTTATTATATATCATAGACTTGATATATTTTAAATGTACAGTTTTATTTTTTATCTGTATTATATGCTTTACCTATCTGTTAGGACATGGACTGTTGTCATGTCCGTCTCTGAGCCCTCAGTCCTTAGCACAGGGGCTGGCAGACATCAGTAAATGTTTGGTGAGTGTCTGAATCTCCACTGTGCTTTCTGTCTTAGAATGTTCCCACAGGCCCCAACAATAAGCCTAAGTTGCCTGTGGTGATCTCACAGTGTGGGGAGATGTAATCCAGAGCAAGACGGAATCAGGTAAGTGTGTCTTTCTCTTCCTGGTTTGGAGTCACCCCAGAGAAGGCAGCTTGGTCGAACAGAGAGAACCTTAGACTTGAAGAGATGGGATTGAGCCCATTTCCTCTCTGGGTGACCTAGCAGAAGTCACTTCCCTTCTCTGAGCCTGTTTCCTCATCTGTCAAATGGAGATAATCCTCTCTCCTGTGGTCACTGTAAGGACAAAAGAGAAAGGGTTATTCGAGCACTTTCCTTTTCTACCACTTTGTAGTTTACAAAGTATCAAACTAAAAGCCATAAGGCAGTTTCTGATAGCGTTCTCAGACTGTAGTCCTACTAGAAAGATCTGGCACCAGCTCTGGGTGACTCCCTGCTGGGTCAGCCTAAGTGGCCAGGAGACAGACCTGTCATGCTTCTCATCAGAACTGATGGGCAATTCAGGTCCTGACTTTGTATTTGCCAGCTTCACAGATAAACATGTCACATTTCCCAACCTCAACTCCTACCCATTCTTGCCACTGCCGGCTCTGTGCTGGCAGCATGCTAGGCATGCAGAGGAGTGCAAAGAATTGAAAGAGGCCTCTACCTTTCAGGAGCTTACAGGGAATAAGACACATTCTGAGAGGTGATCACTAGTAATATGAGTGACATCGCAAGGTGTCATAAGAATTCAAGGGAGAAATTGATCCCTTTCAGCTAAAATGCTGGCACGCCTCTCTCTCTCTCTCTCTCTCTCTCTCTCTCTCTCTCTCTCTCTCTCTCTCTCTCTCTCT
Organism: Cnephaeus nilssonii; assembly: GCF_951640355.1. Lineage (NCBI taxonomy): Eukaryota > Metazoa > Chordata > Mammalia > Chiroptera > Vespertilionidae > Cnephaeus > Cnephaeus nilssonii. Next base: position 74,315,439 of record NC_137078.1, read on the forward strand.
CTCTCTCTCTCTCTCATTTTCAAACCTGCAGCAAAGCTGGAAGAATAGTACATTCAACACTCATATACCTTTCACCTAGATTCATCAATGATTAACATTCTTATTTTATCATTTTGCTTTGACATTTGATTTTTCTTTCCCTCTCTCCTCCCCTCATATTCCCATTCCATCTCCTCCTCTCTGCTGCTTTCCTTCCTTCATTTCTCCCCATTTGAAAATTGAAGACTTCTTGACACTTTACCCGTAAATACTTCAGTAAGCAACTGCTGAAAACAAGAACATCCTACATAACCACAATAATATCTAATATACTTGTTCAAACTCCCCCAGTTACTCACAATGTAACTTTTATACCTGTAGGAAAATTCATCCAATCAAGGTTCACATATTTCATTTGGTTAGTTATTAAGTAACATTATATAATCTTGTAAAAATTTTCACACAAAAGTTCAAGTCCCCAACTCCCCTTTTACTACCCCAGCCCCAATCCCACTCCTCTCCCAGAGGTAACTTCTTTATCAGTTTGGTGTGTATCCATCAGGGCCTTTTCTTTGCCTATCTAATTTTGGGAGATTTTGTTTTTCTAAAATGGCATCATACTATATTGTTCATCGTTGTTTTTCCATTTGGCATTATGTCTGAAGACTTCTTCTGTTCAAGTAAAACTACTTCATTTAAAAAAACAAAACTGCCATAATATTCTGTAAGATGGTTGTAGCATATAGTTTATTTTTCTTCTTTCTTAACGATTTGAAAGTTATTCATTCCAAGTTTTAGTTCTTTATATGTTGTGACTATTTTCTCCAGAATATATTTTAAGAAAAAATTGGCAGTGTGTGGCTTATCTTAACTTTGGTTATATCCTTTGTTAAACAGAAGTTCTAAATTTTGATGAGGTCAAATTATCAGTCTTTCCCTTATGGCTTTTGTGTTTTATCTTATTTAAGAAGGTCCTTATTACCTCAGATCCTAATGTCTTCTGTATTTTTTCTAATATTTTTTTAGTTCTATTTGTATACTTACATAATTATCTAGAATTTATTTTTCTGAATTCTGCCTTTTTCCAAAATGGGGATCTAGTCAAATTCCAGACCACTTTAATGACTGTTTATATCTCTATCTATGACTTTGTGTTCACAGTATGTAGTATTTACAGGCATTCAGTAAAATGTTGTTACGTGAGTTAATAGGGACAGAGAATGTCAGGCATTTCGGGTAGGGAACTGGTGTAAGCAAATGCTAAGGCAGGAATGCACAAGTGTGTGCTGGAAGCTGCACATGGACTTCTCTCTCATCCAGCCAGATGGTCCCCTCTCATGCCCAGTTGTCACCTGAGCTTTCCTTTCTGCCAGGACTGGGGGCCCCTAGGGCACAACCTGTATTCCCCTTAAATAGCTGCTGGCCATTTCCTCCCTTTCCCCTTCATTTCTTTGCTGTAACTAAAGTTGAACTCAGAGGTCCTTACCCTTCTAAAGATTGACCACTGATCACACACCAGAGGACAGAAGATAAAAAAAGAATAAAGTTTAGAAATTCTTTATGTTTGGGGCCTCTTTTCTATATTTTCTGAGTCTCTTATAGAAAGTTAGTAGAAATCCTTGTTGGGAGTTTTATTTCTGATGGTGGTAATCATCAACCCTCCCCTCCTCACCCACTATTAGCAAAGATCATGTAAACCTTTGCCCCCTGAAAGCCCCTCTTCTCAGCCTGCAACCCAAGCAGAATGGATTCCATGGCGTGATTTGCTGTTCCAGAGGCCCTCTCGACTAGTATTGTCCAGGAGACATTCCTTTCTGTGATGGGGGAAATGTTTTCCATTTGTACTGTTATGGTAGCTTCCAGCCACATGTGACAATTGAACACTTGAAATGTGGCTAATGTGACTGAGCGACTTACTTTTTAATTTTATTTAATCTTTTATAAGATTTTTAATTGATTTTTTAGAAAGAGGAAGAAAGAGAGAAAAATGTCGATTTGTTGCTTTGTTCACCTATACACTCATTGGTTGACTGTCGTATGTGCTCTGACCCAGGATCAAAACCGCAACCTTGGCATATCGGGAAGATGCTCTAACTAACTGAGCTGAAACACTTATTTATTTATTTGTTTGTTTGTTTGTTTACCTATCTATCTACCTATTTATTGCATCTGAATATTTTTTTGAATAATTGTTTAATTTTTTTTTTTACTTATTGAGACAGAGAGAGAGAGAGAGGGGCAGACAGACAGAAAGAGAGACAGCAACATCAATTTGTTGTTCCGTTTATTTATGCACTCATTGGTTGCTTCTGAAACATTTTGTTTTAGAGCTCTCTTGTATTTTGCCCTAGATTCTGAGTTTGATTTTAGTGAAAGTGAAGTTTTCTGTACAGCTTTAGATGTAGAAACCTTGGTTTTATCTTGTGGTCCTGTGAAAGCTTTTTATGATCAATTTGATACATAGATACATTGGTGAATCATGGCCCTCACGATTCTCCTGTCATAGTCCAAACTGTGTTCTTTGCTACTTATAATCACATAGGGGCTGGTGGAACCTGTGTTTTGAAAGCCTGAGAGTCTCTTGGAAAAGGGAGTGGCTGTTGGTTCTGGCAATCTTGCTAGTCTGAATTGCTGCTCATCTCCCTGTGATTCTCAAACCTGGGCAAGCAGTAGAGAACTTACTTTACTTCATTGTTTCCCAAACTGCCCTAAAGAGAAGAATCACTTGGGGGCATTTGAAAAACCTACTAATTCCCAGGTCCCTCCTTCTGGAGAGTTTGAGTGAGTTAGTTTAAGGTGGGACCCAGGATTCTATGTTTGTAACAAGCATTTCAAATGCTTCTTATCAGAGGAATGTGGGTAATGCCGCTTTCAGTGGTGCTGGAATGGATGTCTTTTAATATTTGCATCTGAGTAAAAAATATGTAATTAGCACAACATATCCTATATAATAAAGAGGTAATATGCAAATTAACCCTCACACCCTCACAAGATGTCTGCCTACGACCAGGCCAGCAGGGCGGTTAGTGAGGGACGACCAAATGACTGAACAGAGGCTGCGTGGGGTGACCAGGCCGGTGGGGGGGGCGGGCATTGAGGGGCGACCAGGGGGGGCAGTTGGGGGTGACCAGGCTGGCAGGTGGGGCAGTTGGGGGCTACCAGGCTGGCGCGGGGAGGAGGGGGGCAGTTGGGGGTGACCAGGCTGGCAGGTGGGACAGTTGGGGGCTACCAGGCTGGCGGGGGGGGGGGGGGAAGCAGTGAGGGGCGACTAGGCCGGCAGGGGGGCAGTTGGGGTCGACCAGGCCGGCAGGTAGGTGAGCAATTAGGAGCCAGTGGTCCAGGATTGTGAGAGGGATGTCCGACTGCCCCCAAGGGGTCCTGGATTGGAGAGGATGCAGGCTGGGCTGAGGGGATCCTCCGCCCTCCCCCCCCCCCCCGCCCTCCCCCCCCCCCCCCCCGTGCACGAATTTCGTGCACTGGGCCTCTGGTAATTTTATAATTATTATAGCTTATAATGAGGCATTGAAGTTCAAATAGTGATTAGGTTGGAAATTAATCATACCTGTGGATAGTGGATACGGTAATAGTTGTGAAAGTGCTATTTGGAATAATTGAGATTTAGGAAACACTGTCCCCCGTTCTGAGATATCGTGTAGAAGTGATACATGCCTGCAGAGAAAGGTCATGAAAGACATGTTGGTGGCACATTCGCTGGTCCTTCATTGTACAAATCAGCACTAATTAATTAAAATAGGCCCCATACTGGGTGATCACTTCCTAAGGTATATAAATGTCTAATCATTATGCCATATACCTGGAGCTAATATAATATTGTTTGTCAACTGTAATTGAAAAAAAAAGTTTCCAAAAAAGACAGGTCCCATACTGCATATAAGGCTACAAATTTGAAAAGCCCAGTTCCTGCCTTCAGGGAACTCACAGTGTCTTGGGAAACTGACAGTTACAATACAATAAAGCACTGGACTGGAGGCTTTAGGACAAAGTGAGGAAAGTGTGACTGCCTGTGTCTGCCTGGCATGGTGAAGACTGCAGAAGAGGTGATGCTTCCACTGAGTACAAGAAAGAATAAGAACCTGTCAGGTGGCTGAAACTGGGGAGGGCATTCCAAGCAGAGGAACAGCATGAGCAAAGCACAGGAGCAGGAAACAGCAGACAGTGTGTGGGAGACTGCAAATTCAATATGGCCAAAGCAGGAAGATAGGAAAAGCAAACAGTAAGAGGTGAAGTTGGCAGAGACCAGGGCCAGTTGTGAGAACCAGTGTAGGCTGAGAGTTCATATGTTATCCTGAGGGTGGGGATGGGCTTCAGGCATTATGTGCTTTTTTTTTTTTCTTCCTGGGTGAGGAGAGTCCGTTGTGCTCCTGAAATTCTCAGAAGGGGGCCTGACTTTGCAAAAAGAACCAAATCAATGGGAGCCTCTAAAGGATTTTGAGCAGGAGAACATTGTGATTGCATTTTCTTAGTTAGAAGTTGATTCTAGCAGCAATGTGGAGGATGGGGTAGAGGGCAGTGAGGTATCCACTGCTGTAGTCCAGGCAAGAGAGAGGAGGTTCCACATGAAAATACAGGTCTTGGAAGCACTAGAGATTTGGCAACAAATATTTGTGTTCCTGCTGGGTGTGTGACACTGTTTGTCCCCTGCCCTGAAAGTCAGAAACCCTGCCAGCTAAAAAGGGAGGGAAGAGGAGAATATCTGGCTCCATTCCAGGGCACTCCAGTACAGCCACAGGCGCTTAACAACAAGGATACATAAGAAATGTGTCATTAGGCAGTTCTGTTGTGCGAACATCACAGAGCGCACTTACACAATCCTAGGTGATAATACCTACTATACACGTAGGCTGTATAGCCCATTGTTCTTGACTGCAGACCTGTACAGCATGTTATTGTGCTGAATGCTATAGGCAATTGTAACACAATGATAAGTATTTGTGTACCAAACATATCTAAGCATAGAAAAGGCATAGTAAAAATATGGTGTAAAAGATTAAAAATGGTACAGCTGTATAGGGCACTGACCGTGAGTGGAGCCTGCAGGACTGGAAGTTGCTCTGGGTGAGCCAGTGAGTGAGTGTGAGGCATGTGACGGCCTAGGACATTACTGTGCACCACTGTAGACATCACAAACGCTCCACACGTAGGCTACACTAAATCTCTAAAACAATATGAGATTAAATCAAGCACAAGAGAATGATGCAATCAGGAGATGTGGTAAGCATGAGATGCTGCTGGTGAAGCACAGCACACTGTTTTACAGCAAACTTTCCTAAGTAGAGTACACTCTAAAATAGCAATAAAACTACAGTATAGTAAGTACATAAACCATAGTCATTTGTTGTTATTATCATTGTATATCATTGTATGTGCTGTACTTTCGTGTGACTGGCAGTGCGGTACATTTATTTACACCAGCAGCAGCATCAACACGTAATGCTTTGCACTACAAAGTTATAGTGGCTACGACATCACTAGATACAGGAATTTTTCAGCTCTGTTAAAATCTTATGGGACTGCCATCATGCATGCGGTCCATTGTTGACCGGAATGTTGTGTGGTGCACGGCTATACAAAAGCAAAGCTCCCTGTGTTGGAACCAGGTCTTACAGAAAGCGGTAGATCTGAATATGTTGGCAAGATTTTTAAGGTAAATTATGTGACAACATCAAGAAATAGTATATTATATAAACCATACTACTATTTATTTTGAATAACTATTTCAGAAATTTCTGTAGTGATATGTAGCCAACTATTAATAATGGTTACCTCTGTAGAGATAGCAAAGAGACTTTTTCAATTTATATTGTCCTGTATATGCTTGAATTTCCTATATTAAGCACGTATCTTATAATAAATACATATTGTATATATGTGGTTTAACTAACCCTACTTCCTCCCGGCCCCTCCCCAGGTGCATGTGACTAACCTCCCCAGGTGCATTTGAATCATTCCCTGGTCCCTCCATCTCCTTTTCCCTGGTCTAGGCAGTCAGTGATCCCCTCCTGTGAGCTCCTAGTACTTGGTTCATCTCTCTATTTAAATAGAGTCTATTACAACATTTAACACAAATGTGTTTGGTTTTTCTCTAGACTGAGAACTCCTTGAGGCATGGACCATGCTGACTGACCCAGTGCCTGGTCTATGATAGAGCTTGGGTCCTGGAGCACAATGCAACTTATAAGTGCATTTATACATTTTTGTACGTTCTGCATTAGGGCCCATAAACTACTCTTTGAGCCTGTTGTATGACACCAGGACTCCCTGTCTTCCGGACGGGATGTGTGTGGCCACATTTGGGGAGAGGGGAGAGTAGTGTCAGAGTGAACTCACCCTGTTCTTTTAGTACAACTAACTGAAAGGCCATAAACAGAGGGAGTTCAGTTTCCTTTCTGTATAACCCTGGGACCAAAACCCACAAGTAAGGAGGATTGCTCTTTGTTCTACAGCTCCACAGAGTGCTACAGGTCTGGCAAAAGACATGTGCTTTGGTACCAGTACATCAGGAACCCCCATCACTGTCAAGCCATTGAACTGCTTGGGACCCTAGTTTTCTCCTTTGCTTAATTTATAATGTATATTGCACAGAGTTGTAAAGGGTAAATAATGAGATAATATACTTGGCAGTATATGTTGGTTTCTTCTTGGTTCTTGTGTAATATAATTTTTTATTATTTTTTTTTACTTTCAACTTTGCTCTGGAGAACCAAAGGTCTGGCCTATGGCAAGAATCAGACCGGTTTTACACTTTTGCGAAGAGGATCAGGAGTGTAGAGAATAGGTGGGAATGTTGTCTTATGGAAAGTCCCCTTCCAATCTGAGCTGCTAATCTCTTCCATCCCTTACAGACCTCCATGTATCTGCCATTGTAGGCCTGCCCTTGCTCTGGGTGATGCTCATGAGTAGGAAAATCTGGATTGGCCCCTGTGTTTGCTTCCTGGCCTGCTGTTGCCCTGTTTGATCAAGAAACATTGGAAGTATCACAATTCAGAACCCAGGATTTTCCATGTTTTTCAACTGTAAATAAAGTTATTTTTTTTGTTTGTTTGTTTTTTTTAGTATGTGTGTTGTTGTAATGATAGCCCCATCTCCTCACAACTTAGCTTTAGGCCAGTGTGGACCTGGTTCTCCAACTGCAAGGCCATTGTGGACCAGAGCCACGCCCTTGCTATATATAGTTGATGCCTCAAATTTATAAGCGTTTATAGCATTCCCCCCCGTAGGTCCAAGCTGATTGAGCAAAGAAGGCAAAGCCCCAATGTATTCCAAGGGTGTTCCCAGTAGTAGGTTTAGTTTGGTAGTTCCGAAGCCTGTGGGAAGAGGATCACTAACTTGGGATATTTTTGGATGGCAGACCATTGGGAAGAATGTATCTTGATCATGACAAAGTGGGAATAATTTAGTCAAAAATCTTGGTTTGAACTTTGGATCATTTATAAAAAACAGTTCAGGTCTTGAGAAGTATTATCCCTATAAAATGGGGATAATAATACCTATCTACTTCATAGCATTGTTGAAAGGGTCAAGTAAGAGAGTGGATATGAAGGTAACTTGTCAACAGCATCATGCCTTGCAAATGTTAGTTTTAAAAGGAAACAACCCAATATAAAAAGTTCCCACAGTATAATGTTCAAGAGATAAAGAGTTCCCTGATGTTCCTTTCATGAGGCAATGTCTATGTTCTCCCATTTCTACTTTCTCCTAACTTGGATAGGATGACTCGTAGCTATTGGCAGCAACAGAGAGCTGAACTCTATGACAATAGAACCTGGTTAAAAGTGCCATTTCAGTGTATTGGCAGGACAAGGAAGCTAGAGTATAGATATTCACAACTCTACAGCTAAGTAAACGGGGTTCATGGGACACAATGAAGAAAGAACCGTGATCACGTGACTATATAGGGTAGATTATAAAGAGATAGGAAGGAGAATGATCAGCTGAGATCCTGAGCTAATTTTCTTGTGATGGGTCATTCAGGTAAGTCAGTTATACCTGGTACCTGCATTCTGTGCCAGTCTCTCGTGGGCACTGGAGCTGCAGTGATGTGTAAGATGTGTCCCATGCTTGTGACAGGAGATATGCACAGTTTTGATACAATGTGGTATTAGAATGTGACCCCTTATGAGGGCAGGAAATTTGGTCAATACTTGTTTTGTTTACTGCTGTGTCCCTAGTACCTAGTAAGTGCTCAATAAACATTCATTGCATGAATGATGATGGTCTGTACCAGATGCTATGGGAGAGGAGTGGGGAGACGGGGGGGGGGGGGGGGTGGTGAGAGAGAGAGATAACATCCAAGGTAAGTATTGACAGATTGTAATTAGCTAGGAGATGAGGGTGGAGAGGGCTTTCTAGGAAGAGGGAACTGTGTCCTTGGGCCAGAGTCGGTAAGAGATGGGGGACAAGGTGAAAGTTATTTTGCAAAGGAGATTCTTGGAATGAACCCCTTTTCTTGCCTTTCACATCACTTAAAGATAGGCACTGGAGTTGTCTGAACTGTGATCACCATGCTGGGCAGTGTGAACTCTCAGGGTGGGAGGGGGTCTAGCAGAACTCTAGAGTGGAGAACTCCCACCCAGGAATAGGAGATGCATTTTGGCATCAATGGTATGTCATCCAGTGCTTCAGAGCCACTTCTGCAGTGGTGAAGAGGTGGCTACAAGAAAACTAGTAGGAAACAGCACATCTTTATGTCCACTGATCATGAGAGAGCTTAGTGAAGTGATTGGATGAGTATGTAATGATACTGTTAAGTAACATTTTAAAGGCAAATGTTACAGAATTTGTATTTCTGCTTGAGAAGCCATCTCTTCAAACCTGTTATATAGGGAAGGTTGTTCACGTATTCTCAGAGGTGCTGCTGCAATTGTTCTGTCTTTGTAACTCCACTTTGGGAAAACTCTCAAGCCTATAGGGCACACCTTTAAATGTCCTCAGTGTTGGCAGAACTGCCTTTTTTTTTTTTTAAATATATTTTATTGATTTTTTACAGAGAGGAAGAGAGAGGGACAGAGAGTTAGAAACATCGATGAGAGAGAAACATCGATCAGCTGCCTCTTGCACACCCCCCACTGGGGATGTGCCCGCAACCAAGGTACATGCCCTTGACCGGAATCAACCCGGGACCCTTGAGTCCGCAGGCCGACACTCTATCCACTGAGCCAAACCGGCTTCGGCAGAACTGCCTTTTGAGGAAACTTTTTTTTTAGCAGTCAAAGGTCACCTAGAGCTGAAATAGAGGAATAGCAACTCTAGACTCCACCTACTTCTCTCCATACACATTGTTGCTGCAAGCCTTTTTCATCTGGAATATTGGCACAGCTGCAGATGACCTCTCTGCTGCCAGTACCTCATTCTCCAATCCACTTTCTACACTATCTCATTCATTTAACAAATTTATTAAGATACTCTGTCTCCGGTATTATGCTAGATGCTAAAGGAATTCATAGTCTGGCTGGGAAGATTTAATTAGTATTAAATCTTTGTTTAAGAAGTGTTAGGATAGGAGGGTCTCTTAACCTAGTGACATTTGAGACAAGTCCTAAAGGATGAACAGTTAAGCAGGCAAAGGAAAAGAAGGGAGAAGGCAGAGTGTTACAAGTAGAGGGAAATAAGTGATAATCCAAAGGAAGCAATGGCTAAATGATCACTTGGAAGGTTGGACGAGGAATGTGAAAGAGTGGGAGGCAAATTTAGAGAAGTCCTGGGCGGTCCTATAAACCATATTAAGGAATTTTGATAGATTTTTAAATAAGACTGTCATAATCAAATAGATGTTTTCTAAAGAACACTCTGGGTGTTGTGGTGGGGAATATTAGAGTAAGAGAGAGAGTGGCCAGGAGGTCACAGCAGTGCTCTATGCCAGGGGGCAGGCCATCTATCTCACTATTTTTCCTTTTATATATATACTAGCGTTCCCGTTGCAGGAAAAATCCTGCAATAGGGTTTCCTGCTGCACTCTACCCCGCCCCGCCTCTGCTCCTCCCTTGTCCCCCGGCCCGCCTTCTCCGCCAGCCCGCCCCGCTCTCCTTCCTTCTCCCCCGGCCCCGCCTCCGCTCCTCCCTTGTCCTCCGGTCCGCCTTCTCCCCCGGTCCTGCCTCCGCTCCTCCCTTCTCCTCCTCCCGGCTTGCTTGCTTCTCCACAGCTTTGCTCCCTTCAGCATCTCTTGGCTTCTTTCTACGCTGTCTTGATATGCAAATTAGCCGCCATCTTTGTTGGGGGTAATTTGCATACTCGTCCTGATTGGTTGATGGGTGTGGCTTGGTGGGTGGGCGTAGCAAAGGTGCGGTCAATTTGCATATTTGTCTATTATAAGGTAGGATATATATATTTTTTTAAAAAATATATCTTTACTGATTTTTTACAGAGAGGGAGAGGGATAATTAGAAACATCTATGATGAGAAACATCCATCAGCCGCCTCCTGCACGCCCCCCACTGGGGATGTGCCCGCAACCAAGGTACATGCCCTTGACCGGATTCGAACCCGGGACCCTTCAGTCAGCAGGCCAACGCTCTATCCACTGAGCCAAACCAGTCAGGGCCTTTTTAAAATATATTTTTATATATTTCAGAGAGGAAGGGAGAGGGTCACTCCCTATTTTTCAATGGCTCGAGATAAGAGTAGTTTTTAAATGTTTAGCTGATAAAATCTAAAGAATATTTTGTGTTGTAAAAATTATACGAAATCCAAATAATAATGTCCATAAATAAAGTTTTTCTTTAATCACAGATTTGTTTACTGATTGGCTATGGCTACTTTCAGGCTCTAAAGCTGAGTAGCTGAGAGAGGATTGTCTGGCCTGCAAAGCTTAAAATATTTATTATCTGGCCCTTGCAGAAAGTTTGCCTACTTTTGCTCTAAGCAATAGATGATGATGGCCTACAGTAGAGTAGTAGCAGTAGAAATTAAGAGATCAAAGATTCTTAGGACTGATACAGGGAGGCTTTTAGAAAGTGGAATTGACAGGCCTGCCTGTTTTCCCTACTTCCAGTTCTGCCCTTCTACAACCCATTCTCCACTCAGCAGCCATTTAAAAAAAAAAATTATGTCACTCCCTACTTACAACTCTAAATTACCCTTGTCACTATTGCTCTAGGATAAATTTCCAATAAAATATCCCTAATTTGACCCTGCCTACCTCTATAACCCAGTGTCTTCTAGTTTTATTGGACAGCTGTACTTGCATTTTCTCAGACCCATCTTGCCTGTGGGCCTTACCTAAAACCTCCATGTGCCTGGAATCGGCATTCCACCTTCTCCACTTCACTCCCAAAATGTTTTGTGCTTTTGCAGCACTGGAGTGTTGGGTGTTTAAATTTCTACCTTCATCCTAGACTGAATTTAAGAAGGCAGAAACTGGCGAACTAGTCCACCCCCAGAAGATCATAGACGCTTAATAAGGAATGAAGGTGGAGGATTTCAGCTTACAGCATGTGGCAACCTCAATTATAAATCAATTGTGAAACACAGATAGTAACCCCTATTTCACGTGGCTGGTGTAAGGACAAAATGCAAGAAAAATTCCTAGTTTGCTCAATAGACGAAGTTAAATCTGATTCGTGGCCAAATCAAAAAGACGTGAATACTTAACAAGACAGTCCTTATGTGCTTTTTGGTAAGATGGATGGGAAAGCAGGTACTCCTGGAATATGCCTCCGCCCTGCGCCCTAAATATACCGAGCAGGGACCGCATGAGAGCCCGCGTGGTCCCTCCAAGGTGATTGCTAATGCATATATTTAAGTCTGTTTCAGGACCCCTCGGCTGTGCCGCGAGGACACGGCCATTGTAGAAGACGGCTCTATTCGCAGTAATGGTCTGAGGTCACCAGGACCGTATTCCGAGCAGGGAGGGTGGGAGGCCTTCTCTCTACCTGGGGCTAAGGTATCGACGAGCACCCTTCCAAGCCCTTCGATGGCCGGGTGTTTCCGGCTCAGGCGTTTGGCCGTGCCTTTCTTCAGGCCAGGACACCACCGCGGACGTGTAGCCCGCCCGCCCATGCTACAGCCTCGTGAAAGTCAAGTTCCCTCTGCCCGTCCTCTCGGGTACTCTATGGTTCTCGTGGAGACTCTAATTCTAGTTCCGGTCTCTATGGCGGCGGCGGAGGCAGGAACGGTTGTAGGTCGGCAGAATTAGCCGCCTAAGAGCCAATGAACGTGGAGGAGTAATGAAGTATTAGCCAATACAAGTCAGGACTTGGGGTCAGGTGGCCAGATTGACAGCACTCCTGACCAGTGAACGATGCTTAGGGCGGGTCGATCGCAGGGCATATCCCGCCCGTCCCGCCATTCTCGCTAGTTCGATCGGTAGCGGGAGCGGAGAGCGGACCCCAGAGAGCCCTGAGCAGCCCCACCGCCGCCGCCGGCCTAGTTACCATCACACCCCGGGAGGAGCCGCAGCTGCCACAGCCGGCCCCAGTCACCATCACCGCAACCATGAGCAGCGAGGCCGAAACCCAGCAGCCGCCCGCCGCCCCCCCCGCCGCCCCCACCCTCAGCGCTGCCGACACCAAGCCCGGCACCACGGGCAGCGGCGCAGGGAGCGGCGGCCCGGGCGGCCTCACATCGGCGGCGCCTGCCGGCGGGGACAAGAAGGTCATCGGTGAGAGCCGGAAGGGAACAGGGGTGGGGCCGTAGGAGAGCCTGGCGGCGGAACCGTTACCCGAAGCGGGGCGAGCCGGCGGGCGCGCGACCGGCGGGGACCAACTCGGTGACGCGCGGCCGCCCCTCCCCCAGGCCTGCGCCCTCGCGGACGCAGGCCCGCCCGGTCCGCGTGCCCGGCAGGCGCGCGCGCGCACCGCCTCCTGCGCCCCTGGACCCCGCGGCCGTGCGCCCCTCCCCCCAGGCGGCCGCGCGCCACCGACCGCGTGTGCGGCGGGGTCCCTCCCTCCCCGTGGGCCGCGTGCGCCGGGGCCCGCGTGCCGTTGTTCCGTCCCCCACCCGTTCCCTTCCGCGTGTACCCTGAGGGCGCGGCGCGCCGCCTACGCAGGCCGAAGTGGGCTGGGCGGCTTCCCCTTTCCTCACGTGCTCCGCGCCCCGCAGCCCCCGCCCGCTGCCTCCGTGCGCACCCTGTCGGGGCCCGCGCCCCTCTCGGTGCCGTCCTCGAGCTCACCCACGTGGACCGCGGAGGCGCCGAGGGCCTCGGATCGCGGCTCCGGAGCCGGCTCTAAAGATAAAGAGAAAGGCTGTCAGGTGGCCTCGGGCCGCCACCGGGAAGCGCCCGAGGGACCGGATGCTGAAGCGTGGCGGTTTTTTAAAAAAAGGGTGTCTGGTAATCGTGGTTTTTTTCCTCCTCCAGCAACGAAGGTTTTGGGAACAGTAAAATGGTTCAATGTAAGGAACGGATATGGTTTCATCAACAGGTGAGCTGACCATCCTACCGCTTGCACTCGCTGCTCCAAGCTGCAGGCTTTGCGAATTTGGGATTGTTGAAGCATGCGTACGTAGGTTGCTGCCTCTGGTGTGTGAGTGGATTTCTGTTTTCCTTTAGGACTGAAGGGATTAGTGGATCTAAAGATTGTCTTTGTTTTGCAACAAATATTAATCTGAAGTTAACTTAAAGGCAAGTGGAATGAGTGATCCATCTCCTGACAGGGCAAACTGATGAAACTAAGATCTATGTCATTCTGTTAAGACTCCGGCCCACCACGTTTTTATGCTTATTGTTTTATACGTTACTGAAATTGGTGTTTGAAACTGTGACCCATTGATTAGTATATAGGTTATTACAACTGGTTAACCTTTGGAGGTAACAGGATTTAACAATTCAATTATGTGAGGTCTGGTCATCAAATTGACTAAGGTTGTAGTGCCTTTGTTTAACGTTTCAACATACACTGTTTGAATGCCTTCGATGAATTTTATTTTAGGACTGCTTTGACAACAAGAGCCGTTTTCATTTGTTCATAGAGTAAGTAACATCTGGAATAAAATGGCTCTTGCCTTCCTCAATAATTATTTCTTCTACTCCTTTGTCCCCAAATCATATCTATTAGATCAGTTTTATTAAAGCTTTGCTTGTAGCTTTAATAATCAGAGAGGCCTTAGTCCATACTAACAGCTTTCTTTGTATTTGAAGGCAAGGGGTACAGACTGCATCTTCGGGAATAATGCTTAGGATTGGTTGTAGCAACCGTGGTGGTAAGGTGCAGTTTGCTCAGTGCTCTTTCACGGTCTCCCTTGTGAGCGAGGCATCATTTTCAAGATGGCTGCCAAGGCTAGTAGTGCAGTTAGTTACATGGGTGTAGTGCACCCTGCGTGCTAGTAGTAGGCTCAGCATCTTACATAGTAGTCTCAGTAGTGACACCATACAGTCGTCTCAGCATTTTCTTAAATCCTTACTTTAGAAGGCATTAAACAACTAGAGGTTTAAAAGAACACGAGAAGTAATAACCGAATGCTTGTGAAATGGACAACACTGCAGAAAACCAAATGGGCAAGATCAAGTTTAAAGACAGACATAATTGGCTGATGAAAAACCATTCATTACTCAACCATAAAAGTATTGTTGGGGAGAGCAAAAGAAATTGTAAGTATTGATGGTCTGCTTTCCACGTTTGCAGTTGTGGGGAAATATTTTGTTCCAAAATCTTTAGGAATTTTCCGTCTGTTCTTACACTGTCTGCCTTCCTGCGACAGGCCAAGGCTACATTTTTTCATCAGTTTTTTGATATTGGGTTACCAGTGAGCAAGGAAGGGAATACTTTGGTGCTTATAATTGACCACTTTTTAGTTGATTGATCTCTTAACTTACTAGCATTTCAGTTAGTATTTCCATCTTAATAACCTTTAACAGTGATTTTTGAATTTGTGTGCTTACTTTGGAAGAGTACATATTCCTGCACTCTTCCTACCCAGCCTTGGATTCTCTGGGTCTAGGGTACATTTTTAATAAGAATGCCAAGGGATTATGGCTTGTGGGTAATACCTTGAAAAACTGCTTTTTAACCTTGACCCAATATAATCAAAGGCTATCACTGGTGTGCACAGTAGAAGGGACTGTAATTTGCAGCCCTTTCCCTGTAGATTGTAGTTTGTGTGTGCTTTTAAAATTGTAGCATGTGCCTTCTGTTTGGCTGTATTTTGTTAAGTGGATATAGGTTATAATCTTTTTGAAGTGAATAATTGATATTCAAGATGAAAGAGTAGTTCTTTACATTTCTAAATTTTTGTTTGATGAGATGCCATTGCTTGAATATTTCTGTTCTGACTTGCAATCAACACAATTGGTCATCCTCCAGGGCAAGTTAAATGTAAATTGGTTTTTGATGATCCTTTGTTTGGAATGTCCAAACCTCAACTATTCTGTCAAATTAACTGGCTCAAATGTGCTTTATATTTCTAAATTAGTTGTTTCAATGATTCTGAGACTTGAATAAGACACTCTACAATCTGACTGCGGCTAAATCCAGGAGAGGTTTGCCTTGATTAGGGGAAAATGTATGTCTCAAAGAACTAAAGTTCTTGAGGCTAACAGTTGGTTAAGTATGTAGAGCCACCTGGAGACGTGGGGTTGGGGAGGGCGGGGGCACTGCCTTTTCATCTAGTTTTTCTGAGAAATTCATTTTGTTTGTATACTGAGTCTGCAAAAGATAATTAGAAAATGTGACCAATAGGGTCTTGTTTACCCTCCCCCCTTATTTTTAATTTTTAAATTTTACTATGAAAAACTTGACTCAAAACTGTTAAAGGCGACATTAGAAGGATACCACATGGGTCAGTGGTTTCAGGATTTGAATCTCTGCTTTTTTAAATTAGAAACCTGGTTTTGTCCTTTGCTTCTAGCTGTTGTGGATTGATCCATGTTTACCAAACTCATAAAAGGTTGGCATGAATAAGTAAAAATTTTCAATGGGACATGTATCTTTTATAATGACCAGAATAGGAATACTCTTCTGTTCTCCCGGGTAATTTTTTATTGATTTCAGAGTGAGAGAGGTAGAAACATCAAGAATGAGAATCATTGACCAACTGCTTCCTGCATACTCCCTGCTGGGGATCAAGCCCACAACCTGGGCATGTGCCCTGACCTTGGATAGAACCATGACCTGGTTCATGGATCAATGTTGGCCAGGCTGGACAATACAGTGTCTTAAAAAGAAATGTGATTAATTTCTGTCATTTAAAATTCAGGAGTTAGCACCGAAAATATCGAGAATTTTACCTTTAGGGCCTATAGTCCCAGGCAAATAAAAAGTTCTTCTGGCTATGAATATTATTATCACATTTAAATGAGGCATACTGTTATATTGAAATTCAACCAGTTCAGTAGAAGACACCGATTTCCCTTCCTGTCTGGCTTTTGTGTATGCATTTGAATGTATTACCCATGAGCTAAGAAACAACACTCAGTTAGGACTAAGTACAGTATTTTTGTAAAGAGGGATAGCTCTTGGCAGGGGTGGGGGAATGTGGGTGTCCCTTTTTGGTGATTTCATGTGTGTAAAGGTGACTTCCTTCACACAATAAGTACAAGTAATGTTTATCAAATACTTACCGTTATTTAAATGCCTTAAATGAACCAATCTATGTAATCTGCAAGCCTTTGAGATACAAGTACCATTCTAAGGCACAGAGTAAATTTGTCCCAGGATGAGACTAGCTAGCAATTGGCAGAGCTGGGATTTGAACTGGATTTTCTGACTCGAGTTTGGGAGTGAGTGTTCACTGACTGTTCTATCTCTAGTCATCAATTTGGTGGTTGTTCACATAGTTACAGATAATTTCTTAGGGTGGCTATTCTTAGCTATTTAGTCTTTCAATAAGCTAAATGATGTCTAGCATGTCACTGGAGCTCCTGTGTGCTGACTACTAGTCCTCATTTGAAAAGCTCTACTTTTCACTGCCTGTTTCATGTAATTAAGAATTGCTATAACAGTACCAGTTGAGCCTACAGATTTGCTTTACAAATTAAAGGACTTGCTTAATAGTTAATATTGGGAGACAATTAAGGAATTAAAGGAGAGAACATCAGGCCTTAATTTCACTTCTGAATCTTGTTTTGTTGATTTTGTATGGCTGAGCTAAGAATGGGGTTTTACCTTTTTATAATTTTTTAAAAATATTTTTATTGATTTTTTACAGAGAGGAAGGGTGAAGGATAGAGAGCTAGAAACATCGATGAGAGAGAAACATCGACCAGCTGCCTCCTGCACACCCCCTACCGGGGATGTGCCCGCAACCAATGTACAGGCCCTTGACCAGGAATCGAACCTGGGACCTTTCAGTCCGCAGGCCGACGCTCTATCCACTGAGCCAAACCGGTTTCGGCGGGTTTTACCTTTTTAAAGGGTTTTTTAAAACATGCAATAGCGTCTGTGACCCCACAAAGCCTTAAATACTATATGGTTCTTAAAAGGAATAGATTTGGGGACAGGGGAGGCATAATAATATATTTAAGTAGTTCCCAAGTTATGTCTTAAAACATGACTTAGAGCTGGGCTCTTATGGCAATGACTTGAATATAGAGCACTTTAGGATTGATTTAGATGCTGGTTTATGTTAGCCACTGATCTGAATGAAGACCAGAAATCTTGCAGTGTTCACCAAGTCGCTGATATGTAAAATCTAGCATAGACAAGTAATGTATTCACTTTCGGCTTTCCTAGTAGGGAATGTTAATTGCCGAGTCTCCCACCCTTCAAATCTCAGCCCTTGGAAGCACCTTTAACAGTTGATAGCTCAATTGGATGTTTCCTTTCAGATTTAACTCATTGGAATTAATAATGGTATTCAAAGTGTGTTTCCATTTTGGGGGAACACCCTGTAGATGATAAATCCTGGAGTTTGTGTAACCAAAGGGCTATAAATTAATTTATGCAGTTGGACAAATTAGGCTGTTAAAATTGGCTTGGTGTGGTAATCTTCAATAAGAGCATTTCATTATGGCTAGATAAGCTTCTATGGTAGGTCTTGTTTAAACCAATCCTGTGGTTTGTAAAAAAAAAAAAATGTTTCCTGAAATTTTTAGGATATCTTAAAATTATTTTAAATCTGGGTAGATTTAATAGTATAGAAATTTAGTGCTGGCTACATGTTTTTACGTTGTGCTACATTAGGAACTATTAAAGAGACTTATGTTTTTTGGGTGTTTTTTTTTAATCCCAGCAGGATTTCTTCCTTTTTGTTTGCTTATTTTTTTAAATACATTTTTATTAATTTCACAGAGGAAGGGAGAAGGAGTGATGTTATAAATATCAATGATGAGCGAAAATCATTGATCATCTGCCTCTTGCACACCCCACGCTGGGGATCGAGCCCGCAACCCAGGCTTATACCCTGACAGGGAATCGAAACGTGACCTCCTGGTTCATAGGTCGATCTCAACCACTGAGCCAAGCGGCTGCGCTCTTCCTTTTCCTTCAGCCTCTTGCTATCTGTGTGGTTCCTTTTTTTTTTTTTTCTCTTGAAGTCATACTGTGTTCTAATTTACTGAATTGACAATACTATACTATTTCTAGATAGGTTGAAAACAACCTGCCAACAATGTTTTTGTTTTTTGTGTTTTGTGTTTGTTTGTTTTTTAGTTTTTGTGGGTTTTTTTTTGTTTTTTCAGTAAAAATTTTCAGTAGTAAATAATGTCTTTATTAATAAAATAAGCGGAGTACATTTGCTCTGCAGGAGAATAGGATGACTGATGTGTGATCTATAGAATGACACTGTTGGAATAGTAACAATAAGTACAAAATACAGTAGTAATAAGTATAAAATACATATCCGGTTGTAAAGACTTAGTATGAAAAGAGAAATGTAACATCAATTTTTTATGTTGATTATATGTGTTGAAATGATAAGATTAATTTGCCTGCTTTTATTATAGCTACTAGAAAACAAACTTAGATGCAGTATTTGGCTTGTATTTTAATTCTGTTGGACAGCAGTTCTAGAACCCAGAATGCAAGTTAAGATTATTTCAATTGGCAGCAGTATGGAGGAGCTTAGGTTTGATTATATAGTGTGGCCTTGGTTAGGTTTTTAAAAAGTGATAATTATCTAACATTAAATAGGTATAAAGTCCCCACTTTATAAATAAAGCAACTTGCCCAAGATCATGTAGTTAGGGATAGAATAGCCACCATTCCAGCCTTGGTTTTCAGTGGTCCTAGTGAGGAGCTCTCAACCACTGTCCTCTATATTCTGCCTGCCCTCTCTCATGCCTCATCTGATTAGTATGACTTAATGTAATATATAATATGTAGAAAACCATAATTGGTAATTCAGCTGCTGCATTGGATTGAATGGTAAGGGTTGGGGGAGGGGTGTAGCAGAGCCCTGGTCTAAACACGTGGAATAACTTTGCGTACTGCAGATGATGTATTAGGGGTGCTTGTTGTCGTCATTCTTGCTAAAAATTGGGAGACACCAATATACAGTAATCTACCTCTAAAGCTAAAATATAAAGATTTCTGAACTGATCCTTTATTGAGTTCTCAACATAGTAAAGACCAAGACTTGTGGACTCAAAATTTTACTGTGAGCAGATGCTTCATTTTCCTGATTTGTAGAATGGGGAGTTAATAATAGCACCTACCTCAGGATTGAATGATACAGATAAAGCACTTGGCAAAGTATCTGGAACTTAAACCCGTAGTAATGTAAGCTGTTATGTATCTATCTGGTTTAGTTTTCCCATTTTGCAGGTGAAAAAGATCCAGTGAGGAGGAGACAGCTTTTCAAGGTTACACAGCTATTAATAGTAGAATGAGGGCTAAAAGTCTTCCCTGTTAGCAGTGCGGAATTTCTGGGTAGTCATTTAACAAGTTGCAGCTAGATTTATTTACTGCATCTAAACCATAGTATTCTATCTTGGCTAAAAACTGAATTTGTTGCTGTCAAATTTCCTTCTAAAATCAAATCCACTTTGGTCTTGATGAAATAGTTCCCTCTCCCCACCCCACCCATGTCTATGGGGAATATAGTCCCAAGTTCCTCGAGATAAGATTTGATCACACCACTCAGAAAGTCATGTGATTTTAAACTTAGGGATTGTTTCTTTCTGGAATTTTCCATTTAATATTTTCAAACTGGATGAAGGGGAGCTCTACTATAATTCTTACCTAGTAGGCTAACATAATAAATGAGTGCTGTGTTTCTTGACATGGCATCATTTGTCAACCTGTATTGGTTTCAAGACACACACACACCCCAAAATCCTGAGGATACTCAAGTCCTAATGCTTACTGTAACTGAGCTCAAAGGTTGCAAAAATCAAGACTGGTTGAAATAGCAAACAACTTTTAACCTGGGTATGGATGAGGATGGCATCGAGGAACTCTTAAATTATGATTCCTTAGAAAATGACTAATGAGTTGTTGAAGCTAGAGAGTCCGGAGAAAAGAAAACTGAGACAGCTGCCCTGCCCCCAAGAAAATTCACTGTGAAGCGTTTAGCAGGAGCTTTTGCAGACCTCAACAAGCTTGTTTAAAAGTTTGAAAAATGCATGGTCATGATTTATGGGGGGCCCTTCCCTGTGGGCCTCTCATAGTGGACCCATGCCAGAGGAAGTTGCAGCCTCAAACCATTGCCCAGCCTCCTTACCCTTGGGCTGTGAGCACTGAAGGGGGCTGTACAATATAGAAAAAAATAAAAAATAGAAGTTTGAAAATATGGGACCCACCCCCCAACATCAAAAGATTTTCCTTAATAGAGTAATGTTCATGGTGCATTATCTGCATACAACAATTCTATGATGAAAAAAAGAAACTACAGACAAGTTTCTGACGAGTGACACACTAGAGCTTCGATTGAGCAGGTACTCCAGAAGGCATTCCTTGAAGAAGGCATTGTTATACGAGATGACAGCTCCATGCAGTGATTTCCCCTGAAGGACCTCCCAGTGGGACAGATGTGGAGGTGGAAGGACCCTAATGTTGATCCTGACCCTGTGTTGGGCCTAAGCTAATGTGTGTGTTTATGTCTTGGTTGTTGTTTTTTAACAAGAACATTTTAAAAACTTACCGTGTAATTAGATGAAGAAAATATTTTTTTGTGCAGCTATACAATTTTTATGTTTTAAGCTAAGTGTTGTTATAAAAGTCTAAGTAACGGAAAGTAATGCCCTAGGCCAGTGCCGCTCTGTTGACTAATGAGTTTGCCGACCACTGCCTTAGGGAAAAACACTTAAAAAACATTTTAATAATGTACTAATGTCTTTAACCTGAAGTCAAAACCTCTGGGTAAGGGTAATGCCTTACGCAGTGGTTGTCAAACTCATTAGTCAACAGAGTGGCAAACCAGGGCTCGCAAGCCGCAGTTTGCTGACCACTGCCCTAGGCCTTCACATTCATTCACTTAATTCACTGACTCACCCAGAGCAACTTCCAGTCCTACAGGCTCCATTCATGGTCAGTGCCATATACCGGCATACCATTTTTATCTTTTATACTGTATTTTATGGTGTCCTTTCTGTTTAGATACACAAACACCATTGTGTTTATAGTTGCCTACAGTAACATCTTGTACAGGTTTGTAGTCTAGGTTTGTGTAAAGGCACTCTGGTTGCATGACAAAATCACCAAATGATGCATTTATCAGAATGAAAGTAAATGCTATACATAGCATACATCAGTGACTCTTCTTTCCCGAAACCCCCTTTCCGCATGCACCCTGGTTGGCTGAATCCCGGGGTGTGGAAGCTGCAGGTGTAGGGGTCCAACTGTTTTCTAGGAGATGGTGATCTTGTGCTTTTTTTGCTTGGGTCCAGAGAACTTTATTGCTAGTGCATGACAAGGTAGGGCTCTCTAAGCTCCTTCCCTTCTTCAGGAGGTCTGGGATGGAAACTGGTGGTCAGGAGATTCTCTGTTGGATCGATTTGGGGCAAGGACTCCCCAATAGCCAAGGGCCTCTTACTCCTTGGAGGCCATGTAGACCATAAGGTTCACCACCCTTTTGCAGTAGCCCAGTTCATTGTCATACCAGGAAATGAGCTTGACAAAGGAATCAGTGCCAGCCCCAGCATCAAAGGTGGAAGAATTGGTGTCGCTGTTAAGTTGCAGGAGTTGGCCTGCTTCTTAGGATAGCACAGGATGAAGGGGCTTCTGATGCCTACTTCACCTCCTGATGTCTTTGTATTTGGTACCTTTCTTCAGGTGGCAGGTCAGATTCACAACACATTGGGGATAGGGGCACGGAAGGCCTTTCCAATGAGCTTCCCATTCAACTCAGGGATGATCTGGGTGGCTGTGACGGCGTGGACTGAGGGAGTTGTCATTACTTGTATGGTTCACACCCATCCCAAACATGGCATTTGCAGAAGGGACAGCAATGATGACCTTCTTGGCTCCAGCCTTCTCCATGGTGGTGAAGACACTAGTGAACTTCACAACATATCCAGCACCAGCATCACCTCATTTGATGTTGGCAGGATCTCATCTCATTCCTGGAAGATGGAGATTGAGATGGACTTTGCATTGATGACAAGTTTTGTGTTCTTAGCCTGTGCCTTTGAAGTTGCTATAGGTAGAATCATACTGAACATGTAGACTAGTTGAGGTCAATGAAGGGGTCATTGATGGCAACAATATCTACTTTGCCAGAGTTAAAAGCAGCCCTGGTGACCACATGCCCAATACAGCCAAATCCATTTGCTCTGACCTTCACCATCATGTCTCAAGTTGCAGCTGTCTGTTGAACAGGAGGAGCAGAGAGCCTCCTTGTACTGTTTTTAAGAAGATTGTCCTAACTAGATAAGTAGTTTAGGAACATTTTCTAATATTCTTTCTATAACCCTGAAATAAAATTCATAGATAAACTACTTTTTTTGTTGTTGTTAATCCTCACTTGAGGATATTTTTCCATTGATTTTTAGAGAGAGGGAAAGACAGAAACATCGATGTGAGAGTTTAGTTGCCTCCTGTACACGCCTGGACCAGGGCCTGGCCCAGGGAGGAGTCTGCAACCTAGGTACATGCCCTTGACCGGAATCGAACCCGGACCCTTCAGTCCGTAGGCTTATGCTCTGTCAACTAAGCCAAACCAGCTAGGGCAGATAAGTTTATTTCTTTTTATTACAGTGTATAATGTTTTGATATAAATAACTATTTGCAACTTCTTTAGAAGGCATGGTGAACAGTCAGTGCTACTACAAATATGGATTGATAAAAAGAGCACTGGCCCTAACCGGTTTGGCTCAGTGGATAGAGCGTCGGCCTGCGGACTCAAGGGTCCCAGGTTCGATTCCGGTCAAAGGTATGTACCTTGGTTGTGGGCACATCCCCAGTAGGGGGTGTGCAGGAGGCAGCTGATGTTTCTAACACTCTCTCCCTCTCCCTTCCTCTCTGTAAAAAAATCAATAAAATATATATTTTTAAAAGCACTATATTGGTTGCCCAGATACACTAGCAGCATTATTAATTTTAAAAATCCCTCTCCATGGAAGTTGCCTATTTAGTAAATTTTAATGCATATTAGAACAGGAAAAAAAATGCTAGATTCAGAAATCAAATACATTATACATTTGCTTACAAGAAAGTCGAGTAGGACATAGTTTTTACCTAGTCATCCAGCAAGCCTGACACCCTTCAACCCATGATGCAAATAGTGCCCCCTGTCTCTGGAACAACTTTAAATGCCTTTTGGTGGCCAATACTGCCCTCATTGAGAATCACTCTTACAGACTTCCCCCACCTTCCCTAATTTTTCTCTAATATTCTAAATTTCTACCAATTTTTTGTCCCCTTACAGCAGGGGTGGAGAATCTTTTTTCTGCCAAGGGCCATTTGGATGTTAATAACATCATTCACAGGCCATACAAAATTGTCAACTTAAAGGTTAGCCTGCTGTATTTGGTCAGACATTTAACTCACCCCAATGCCTTGGAAGAGCCAGCCCAAATGGCCTGCCGAGACCGGACATTCCAGCCCCTGCCATCATGTTGGTCTTGAAAACTAATTAGTGGTGGTTATGAAACTTTGTAGATGGGCATTAAAGCTGTCCTGTTAAATGTCCTCATGTTAATGATATTCCAGGTTATGTGGGTTCTTAGGTGTATGCTTTGCACTATGGATCAGCCAGGAGCCCCATAGTCAATAAGCCAGTCAATCTAGTTCATTTTAACCTTTGTTTCTTTGACATTAAATAATAGAACTACTGTTGAGCCCTCACACTCTGGCTTACTAACAGAATGAAGAAGGTGGGAGAACACAACAGTCTAGGAATGTTTCACCTCCAGTGGTGGTTCTTGCTCATGATATCACTACCTTAACCCCAACCTAAAAATGCACATAATTCTCCACTTCTCACTTCTAACATCCATTTATCCGCAAAGTTTTTCCCATTTTACTGCAAGACATATCAAATACAGTTAACATACAGACCCTTAGCCCATTCCTCTTCTAGATTTCTGAAGTAGCTTTTAAATGGACACCTCAAATTTTCCATATTAGCCACTAGATTTTAATCTATATATATAAAAGCCTAAGTGACCATTATGACTGGACTACTGGCCGGTAGCTACGACATGCATGCACTGGCCACCAGGGGGCAGATGGTCAGTGCACTCCCACAGCCAACCTCCCGCTGTCCCTCTCCCCAGCCAGCGTGTCCTAATAGGGCTGATCAGGACTGGGAGAGATGGCCAGCCAGACCAAGGGACCTCACTCGTGCACAAATTCATGCACCCAGCCTCTATTATGTAATAATTGTATCATGCCACATTCCTCTACCTAAGAGGTTTTACTGGCTTCTCTACCTGTATGACTATTTTCAGCTCTTATTCTTAACCTCCCACACAGCTATATCGCTTATGCTCCAGCCAGTTTGAACTCAGTTTGCATTGAATTTACTTAAAGTCCTGAAGCAAATATAGTGGAAAACTACTTATCAGTAGCTTGACTAGACTAATGATTGATGTAAAATGATGCCTAATAGGTTAGAAGGGGTTGTGTGTGCTAGTGGAAAGTTTTATTCATCTTTACCTGCTTAGTTCTCCAGTGTAATGCTTACCACATGAATGATGTGGATATTGGTGGTGTCTGTGTTTGTACTTAATTGTGGTGGGTGGTTTTTTAAAAAGTCAAAACTTTATTTAAGTCATGACAGTATTGAGCAGAGTTCCTGTATACCACATGCCCACACATGCACAAAGTCCTACACTAGAACCAAAGTTGGTGCGTTCACATGGACACATTATCAACACCTATACTACATGTTGACGTTAGGATTCCCTCCTAGTGTTGTACATCTATGGCGTTTTTAGTGGTCATTTTTATGACCTCAAAGAGAGTTAGGAATAGGAAATGGTGAAGAGGAAATGATTGAGAGTTAAGTGAGAAAGAAGGAAGCTAGTAATGGAAGGAACCATGCACTAGAGGTAAGAATGGGGTGTGCTGGAACATTGGTAATGCTTAGTAGGATAAGGAGTGGCAGTAGATGTTTCTAGTCACTGCTATCCTCCTAATTAATTAATGGCTTAGTAGGTCACCCTTTGGTTTCTTAAGACTGTTTTATCCTTCCTACAGGTGGTGAGGTTAACAACTGTTGGCAGTTGCTTAGTCTTTAAAGCAGAAATCACAGTGGCTTGCTAGTTTTGTTTTTATTGTTTTGTTTCATTTTTAAATTTTCTAATGGCTGGTTGGCAGCCCAAAATCTCTAATAATAGGAAAATAGGGGGAAATGCATAAAAGGCATCATGAAATGTATTCCATTTTTAACTTAATTCAACTTGGTTCTCTTTCTTGCAGGAATGACACCAAGGAAGATGTATTTGTACACCAGGTGGGTGCTTGTGTGGATATTTATGCTTCTGACTCAAGGCTTTTGAGAGGAAAGGGGAGGGTGTCTTCTCAACTAATTCCTTTAATTCCCACAGGAAGAGTGATAGGATGCTTAAATCTATTCATTGAGACATATTGGCAGTTTACTTAATTAAGATAGGTGTTTCAAATTGTTATATTGTTAATAGTTACAGCTTTTTAAAATAGAATCACTCAAGTCATTACACTAAGTTTTTAAATCTTAATTTTAGATAAGCAAAAAAAAACCACACCTCCATTAATCTAAACTTAAAGATGTTTTCAAATGCTATTAGGTTTAACTATGGTAAGGACAGATTACAGTAATCATGGGAGAGGTAGAACAGAGCTGTACGGCATTAACTTGAAATGAATGCTAGAAAACTAGCAGAGTAACATTGGTTCTTCTGCTCATTCTAAAGCACTTTGAATGGGTAAGATATGTTTTTACCTTTGGAGAAATTTGGCTGGCTTGGGATTTTTTTAAATCCTCGCTAGTTTAAGGCTAAATGAAGAGGCAGTATGGCAAAGTTGGTAAGCACTCAAATAATTTTTAGTTGACTTTAGCGTTTTGAGATGAAAGAACTAACAGTAGGTTCTACATGCTGAACTTTCTCAGGTACCATTTAAGGAAAATATTTTGGCGAATACTTGAGCATTAAAGACTTCATTGTTAAGCCACTACCCTGTGAATACTAATATCTCAATATAATATCCCATACATTATATCAAATATTCCATTGGATTTGAATATCCTCATGGGTGTTCTGCCTGTTCAAAGGAATATGCAGACTTAGGAACAAAAAAACAGCAAGATTTGTTAGAAACACTAACGGGGTTGGGGAGGGATTGAAGATGCTGACTGAAAGAGTTTGGGGGTTTTAATTGTCCATGCTTCTGCTATCCCCTATGACTGCAAGTAATTTAGAATTGGTTAAATATGAAAGATTTGAAAACTATGTGACAGTTTAGATGACAGATGAGATCAAGTTTTTGGCTGAATGAGTGTCACCCACTTGTACTGACCCACAAATGTCACCAAATATGCTCTCCTTTTTATTTTGGAAGTGGCTTCAACATTGACTTGTTTCTTGGGACTTTGGCTGCTCAGGTCTTAGTGATGTACTATCAAGGAGACTGCAGTTCTGGGCAACTTAGATTAATTGGCTTCAGATTGTTGGTTGTCCTGCCTCCTTTGGAATGGAAACGCATGAGTGATCCTGTAATGGTATCGCTGTGATGTAGTTGAATTAACATGGGATTTGGGGTCCCAAGACCTGGATTTAGAAAAGTCTACACTCTGCCACTTATTATCTGTGTGACCTTGGGCAAGTCACCTAACCTTTTAAAAGCCTGTTTTATCTGTAAAAAAAATAATAAAAAAAAGGAATGATAATATATCATTTGTCATTATGAGAGTGAATAGATAATGTGTGAAAGAACTTTATAGAAGTATTACCCACAAATGTGAGGTGCTATTCTTCCCCCTTTTATTTTGTCATAGCAGTTTAGAGAAAAAGTAAATGTGAAAGTATTATCACAGGTTGGAAGGGATTTTGGTTGATATTTGTAATTGAGTTTGATATGGTAACACAGGGACAAAGTTGGTTTGGTCAGCTTTGAAGCATGCAAAACTAAACTCGCCTGTCATCTAAACTGGCCCTGTGTGGGCTAGCTTCTACTATTAAGTGCAGTCTTTGGGGGATAGATTGATATCCTCATTTTGTTCAAAGTAACAATGCTTTTGCTAAAAGCATTTAAATATTATATGTATATATATTGTTTCTTGAGTATTAAAACTACATGTTTTAGTTTGGAAAATAGTGGTAAAATGCTGGGACATTGTAAGACTGGAGTATTTTGGTTGAGGTTGGGGGTAGTATTGGTCCCTGTTTTTGTAAATTTATTGGTGGTTTGGTCTTATTTAAAGCTAATTTAAAGCTAAAATAATATTGACTCTGGTACATTTTAAATGAAAAAGCACGTTATTCTCCCCTGTTAATCTATTTTTGGAATGTGATATTACTAGACTGCCATAAAGAAGAATAACCCCAGGAAGTACCTTCGCAGTGTAGGAGATGGAGAGACTGTGGAGTTTGATGTTGTTGAAGGAGAAAAGGTGAGGATGCTTTTTGTGTAAAGGTTTGACTTCAGTGTGGAAATATTTTGGAGATCTCATCCGTTAGGATGGTGGCTCTAATGTGGATGGATGGGTCAGGTGACCACATGAACACAGGTGCATCAAGCCTAATGTATGTGCTGGCTGCAGTTAGAGGGCAATCTCATCAGAACAGTGAGGAACTAATACTTAATCATTTCTATGCACCCCTGGCCACAGACCCTTTTATTTTTTTATTTGTTTTATGTAAATGTTATTTAGTGTACTTACTTCTGTTGTCACTGTCAATATATTATGGCTTTTTGTAGGGTGCGGAGGCAGCAAATGTTACAGGCCCTGGTGGAGTTCCAGTACAAGGCAGTAAATATGCAGCAGACCGTAACCATTATAGACGCTATCCACGTCGCAGGGGTCCTCCACGCAATTACCAGCAGAATTACCAGAATAGTGAGAGTGGGGAAAAGAATGAGGGATCAGAGAGTGCTCCCGAAGGCCAGGGCCAACAGCGCCGGCCCTATCGCAGGCGACGGTTCCCACCTTACTACATGCGGAGACCCTATGGGCGTCGACCACAGTATTCCAACCCTCCTGTACAGGGAGAAGTGATGGAGGTAAGTTATGCCAAAAAGTAAAAGGGTCAGCCCTCTAACCAAAGGGTCATAGGTTTGATTTCTGGTCAAGGGCATATACCTAGGTTGCACGTTTGGTCCCTAGGCTGATCAGGCTGCATGCTGGAGGCAACCAATCCATGTCTCTCACATTGAGACTGTTGCTCACTCACTAGCCCTCCTTCCCTCCCTTCCACTCTCTAAAAAAATCAATGGGAAAATATCCTCGGGTGAGGATTAACTTAAAAAAGATAAAAGGATCAACACTATGTGATAACTTGATAGGACTGCATTATGAGCATTTTCTTGGTATATTCTCTATATAATCATAATGAGAAGCACTTTTAACTCCTAATAAGAACCAACAGGATTAATAACTAACTTATAGCATAATCACAATTACTAGATGGTTTTATTTCTTTTTAATCCCTGTATTCAAACTTTGGATTTGTCTTGTTAGGCTTTTACTCCATTACTGATCCAGTTGGCTTGATTTCCGTTGTCTTTTCAGGGTGCTGACAACCAGGGTGCAGGAGAACAAGGCAGACCAGTGAGACAGAATATGTATCGGGGCTATAGACCACGATTCCGCAGGTATGGTTTGTATTTAAAATTTTCCCCGAGCATATTTTAAGAATCGGCAGAATCATTTTTCTGTTAACACTTCACATTTGCATTTGTCAGATGCCTGAAGATAAACCTGAAGTCAGTCAGTTATCTTTGAGAATGTGTTCCTTACATCCTTTTTGCTGGCTCTGGTTAAAAACAATTTGCATAGATAGGGTCTGCTTATTCAGGGTTGTTTTGTGTGTGTTTTTGCATTATTATGTCTTTAGGACCTTTGGGAGGGAGAAGGGTAAAGGTGAGCATTACCTTTCAAACATGAGCAGTATCTGAAGGTAGCCTAATTTTCCATTAATCATTTCTCATTTTAGGTATATACTTTTGTTAGTCACCCCAAAATGGCAAAATGTAATCAGAGTCTCCAGATGTGATTTCTAAACTAACAGTCTACTCAAGAATCAAACTATACATTAATAATTACTCCTCCTAAATGATGATCATTTACATACCAGCCTTAACTGTAGATGCCAAAATAAGTTTTAAGAAACAAGTTTCTTACTATAAAAATACCCAAAATACAATATAGAAGTCTTCAGAATATCTTGTGACTTCACAGGAAGGGAGGTTTCTGAATAGGAGTTTTTGTGTATTTTACCAAAGATGGAGCACTCGATAAAATTTAGGAATTATGGAATCCAGTTGCGATTATACCACCTATAAATGTGCAGTGAGAGCTTTGTAATAGCCAGTGTCTATATATAATGTATGTTTTCTTTTATTGATCATTGCCCTGTCTTGAGTTTTTCATTAATGAAAATGGACCTGGAGTTACAGCTGTTCATTAAAATTTGAGATTTCTAATTCTCATGCCACTGGAAGATTGCATTAGCCTCATCCTACATGTTGGAGGTAGATTGGGAGGACTGTTTTTTGTTTGTTTTTTAATATTGATTTCAGAGAGAAGGGGATAGAGAGAGATAGAAACATCAGTGAGAGAGAATCATTGATCTGCTGCCTCCTGCATGCCCCCCACTGGGAATGGAGCCTGCAACTTGGGCATGTGCCCTTGACTAATCGAATCAGGGACCCTTCAGTCCACAGACCCACGATCTGTCCACTGAGCCAAACGAGCTAAGGCGAGGATTGTTTTGATACTGATTGTTGGTCTTTGTTGATCTTGAACTACAGTTCAAACTATTTTAAACCTAGGGATAGATACCTTTTTGAAATACTATATTACAAATATCACAATGTCATTTTTTATTTAAATAGTGATAAATGTTTTTAAAGTTGGTCTAAAAGAGGCTCTCAATAATCTATCCACTACATCCATGGATGATCCAACAACAGAATCCTTCTCTCCCCCCCTCCCCCCCCTCAGAAACCTTGATTTACCTTTTATGTAACACTATAGAGCTGCCTAGTTTCATTGAGGTCCTTAGAAATAGAACATGGCCCAGCTGGTGTGAATCAGTGGTTGAGCATCAACCTATAGACCAGGAGGTCACAGTCAGTTCCCAGTCAGGGCATAAGCCTGGCCTTTGGCCTCAATCTCCAGTGTGAGCCTGCAGGAGGCAGCTGATCAATGATTCTTTCTCATCATTGATGTTTCTGTCTCTCCCTCTCCCTTATCTTCTGAAATCAATAAAAAATATATTATTTTTAAATAGAATATGAATTTTTTGTTGAGTGCTTAAGTTGTTTTTGTTTTGGGTCTTGTTTGTTTGTTTTTAGAGACAGGAAGGGGGGGAAATCCAGTCAGCTGCCTCACACGCCCCCTTCTGGGGATTGAACTCACTACTTTTGGTGTATGGGACAATCCTCCAACCAACTGAGCCACACTGGCTAGGATAAGTGCTTTGGTTTTACTGTCTGCCTTTTGGTTTAAGTTGACTTAGTCTTACTTGAATGGATAGACTAGTTGGGAGTACTAGATAATTGCTATGTTGACACATAATTGCCTTAAAGTTTATAATGACTCTTAATGAATGCAGCGCTTCCCAAACTGTTTAACCAGGATTTTTTTTCCCAAAATGATTGGCATATGACATATACATAGGATGAAATCTTGATTGGTGTATGTTCAAGAGCAAATTGAAAGAAATCCGAGATGAGTATAGCAGGAGTTTTGCTGAAAAGAGGACAAATGACGTGGCAATGAGGAAAATATGTTATAAAGGATTTTTGCTTATGAGAAATCAGAGCATATTTGTAGACTGAAAAATGCAGTAGAAGAGGACCGTTATTTAAAGTGGGGCCACCAGCATGGTTGTGTTTTTTGAGCCATTTTGAAGAACAGGCTCAGACTGGGCAGAGAGTTTGATTTGTCCAGCATTTGTTTATCCAAATGAAGATACTAGGGTTGGGATTGGTTATAATGATTAATGGTGGGCTTTGTATTGGATAGATAAAAGAAAAAGATTCAGGAAGAGTTGGGAACATGGGTGATCAGATTATGTATAGGTTAGGTCCTAGCGGAAATAAAGTATGGGAGAACAAGAAGGGATAAAATAAGAAGGAATGATTGGAGATTGGAAGGCTTGAAATTAAGACAAAAATAGAAAATGATGGGTGGTAAAGAGTAAAAGCCCAGGCTTTTGGGGTCTGTCATAACTACAACAGGGAAGGATAGTAAATGGAATGTGCCTAACATGACATTTGAAGCCTTGGGGTTTTAGAAAGAAATGGGGAGAATGGATTTAGAAGTCATGGTGGTGGGATGAGACAGCCACCATTTAAAGGCTGCAAGGAGAAAGCCACAGCAATTTTGCTAAAGACCATGAGTTCTTAGGAAAAAGTGTGGGGCTCTAGCCGGTTTGGCTCAGTGGATAGAGTATCGGTCTGTGGACCAAAGGGTCCCAGGGTCTAGTCCAGTCAAGGGCGGCACATACCTCAGTTGCAGGCTTCTCCCTGGCCCAGGGCACATGCAGGAGGCAACCAATTGATGTGTTTTTCTCACATCAGTATTTCCCTCTCTCTTCCACTCTCTAAAAATCAATGGAAGGATTAAAAAATTAGGTAAGGATTAAAATAAAAGAAAGTGTGGGTAAAGGGTTTCAGAAGGCTCTGGTTGGAAGAAGTAGATTGGGGGCTTTACAGGTGAAAAATGGAATGTAGAGATCTAAATAGGGAATTAGAGTCCATGATTATCAGAACATATAAAAAGACATGATTCCAATCTTGGTGTTCCTTAGACTTGAGGGGGTGCTGTGAGTATCAATGCCAAGTATTGAGGAGGGGCCAAGAAAACATCACTGTTGTCAATGTTTATGATCACCAGCAAAATAAATCATAGTGTCTTGTCTTGAATTGTGTCTTGTCCTGATATTGTTTGTGGTGCTGATATCTTTAATTTTAGACCGTTGAGGATAATTGCTGCAATGTAACACTTGAACTTTGTGGGGGTTTGTTGGTTTGTTTGTTTTTTAAGTGTGTTGCTCAGTGGTGGTTTTTTTTTTTAACATGTTCACCAAGTTATGCAGCCATTACCAGTATCCTAATTCCAGGCATTTTTCATCACCTTCCAATAAAGCATTCGTCAATTCCCCTCTACCCTAACCCCTGGCTCGCACTAATCTATTTTCTGTCTCTGGATTTGTCTATTTTGTACATTTCATATAAATGGAATTATATAATGTGGCTTTTGTTCTTTTAACCTGGCTTTCACTTATCCTATTTTTAAGGTTCATCCATGTCATAGCATTCCTTTTTATGGCCAAATTACATTCTATTCTATATATATCACATTTTGTTCATTGATCAGTTGATAGACACTTTGGTTTAACTTAATTTTTCCACATCCTCACCAACCCTGATTATTTTTCTACCTTTTGATTATGACCATCCTAGTGAGTATGAAGTGGTATCTCATTCATTTCCCCAGGGACTATACTTTCATTTACATGAAGAGGGCATCTTTTCTTTAAATTTGATTTCCTGCCTTTTAAGCCAGTGTTCATCTATAAAGGTTAAGTAGCACTTGTTCCCAAACTTTGTTACTATAAAGCCTATTTAAAAATGTTATAAAATGACATCAAGTGTTAGTCATTTCATGGTTAATTTTGTAATAGATTATGCTGTTGGTAAAAGTTTGCTTGTCCAAAATCCAGTTTTAAAGACTCATCTTCCTTCCAATTTACACTCCCAAGATCTTGTACCAAGTCATCCCTCAGTTTGGGAAATATAAATTTGCTCTTTTGTTTTTGCTAAATTGCTTGCAGACCACTTGATAAACAGAAAGAACCAGAAAATGGTGTTAACGCTAGTGGGTGGTTAAAGAAATAAGGTTTCATCATTGCAAGTTTGCACAATGTTCATTCCAGGGGCCCTCCTCGCCAAAGACAGCCTAGAGAGGACGGCAATGAAGAAGATAAGGAAAATCAAGGAGATGAGACCCAAGGTCAGCAGCCACCTCAACGTCGGTACCGCCGCAACTTCAATTACCGACGCAGACGCCCAGAAAACCCTAAACCACAAGATGGCAAAGAGACAAAAGCAGCCGATCCACCAGCTGAGAATTCGTCCGCTCCCGAGGCTGAGCAGGGCGGGGCTGAGTAAAAAATGCCGGCTTACCATCTTTACCATCATCCGGGTAATTTACCCTAAATAACCTCTAGCCTCTGAGCAGTCATGAGTTCGTTTATGCAAGAGAAAAGCCTATTTCAGTTTGTATCTTGAATAATCAGGGCTTTTTCAAACTTTTCTGAATGTATTCTGTGATTTCACCAGTTGAGAAAGTTTTGATAACCTTGCCCTAAGAAGTATGTTAGTTACCTTGTGTTATTCTGCATTTTCAAAAAAAAAAAAAAATGGGGTAGCTACTAAAATTAATAACCTAGATAATGATGGCCAATATAGTCTCTTTGGAGAAAGTGGTAACCTTAACATATTAATCAATTTCAAAAGTACGATATTCTTTTTTACTTGATACCGGGAGGCTTGTTGGCTCTGGAATTAACTTTTTTTAAATATATTTTTATTGATTTGGGAGGGGGGGGGAAAGAACCATCAGTGATGAGACAGAAACACTGATCTGCCTCCTGTACGCCCCCTTGGTGCATGGGATGATGTTAATCTCACTGAGCTACACCGGCCTAGCTGGAATTAGCGTTTTTTAGCCAGTGATGCTTTTTGGTTTTGTCCCTCTATGCTATTTTTTGGGTGGCAAAGGTCATCCAGAAACCTGCAAGCAACAGTGTTGTTGTAGCAGTGTCCACCCCTGTTGTGAATCACTGTCCTAGAATAAACCAGTTTGATTTATGTGGACTCCTCCAGGTCACATCCCTACTTAGTCGATGTGACCTGGAGCATTTGGTATATTGAAATAACATTGCAGTGAATTACCAAGATAATGTCTTTTATTATTTTTTTCTTTTACAGTTTAGTCATCCAACAAGAAGAAATACGAAATTCCAGCAATAAGAAATGAACAAAAGATTGGAGCTGAAGACCTTAAGTGCTTGCTTTTTGCCCGTTGACCAGATAACTAGAACTATCTGCATTATCTATGCAGCATGGGGTTTTTATTATTTTTATCTAAAGACGTCTCTTTTTGGTAATGACAAACGTGTTTTTTAAGAAAAAAAAAAAAAGCCTGGTTTTTCTCAATACACCTTTAAAGGTTTTTAAATTGTTTCATATCTGGTCAAGTTGAGATTTTTAAGAACCTCATTTTTAATTTGTAATAAAAGTTTACAGCTTGATTTTTTCAAAAAAGTCAACAAACTGCAAGCACCTGTTAATAAAGGTCTTAAATAATTGTCTTTGTGTAACTGTCTGTCATGTTTTATTTTGGTTTATAGTCCTTAGTAGGACCCTTAACTTAAACCTGTCTGAAAATAGATTATGCTCTGGGAAATTTTCATAAAATATATAATCTATTATTGAGTGACGAGGCCCAGCGAGCAAAATCACGCAAGACCAGAGTCCCTCCCGCCACCACCGGACCCATCAGTGCACCTCCTGGTGACAGGTTGTTTGGGAGTTACAGCGTTAGGAAGGACCACTGGCTTTTTATAGTAGAGATTAGGGGCTCAGTGCACAAAGTTGTGCACCTTGAAAGGAACTGTGGGGCGTGAGGCTGCGGTAGGCAAAGGGCCAAGTCTTGGCCCATTCTCTGCCCCTCCTGCCACGGCCCCCTGTCTGCCAGCAGCCCACTCCCGCACGCTGATGGTGCTGACCCTGCTTGCACCTGTTGATAGCGCAGAGCAATTGGGGCTGGTGCTGGCCTTGAGTACCTGGTGGAACCTCAGCACGTGGAAGCAAAGAATTTTCAATAACCACCAGATGCTCTCCCCAATGACAGCAACCGCTGCCCTGCCTTGGTTTGGCGCCCCCGTTCGCCTGCTCCATCCTGCTGCAGCTGATGCCTGCCATGTTCTGCGCATGCCTCCTGGTGGTCAGTGAACATCATATCGGCTGGTGGTTAGGTTGTTTCACCGTTCTATTTGCATATTAGCCTTTTGTTGTATAGGGTTGTAAAGATAAATGGCAATATCACGGAAATGTATTTAGGACTAGAATATTTTCAGAATCTCGGAAGCAAGCAAAAGTATTGAACACATTAAAAGGTTTTTGTGTTCATGGAGGTTGAGAACGATGTCCAATCATCTTTTTAAAGATTTTGTATTGCCAAAACCGGTTTGGCTCAGTGGATAGAGTGTCGGCCTGCGGACTGAAAGGTCCCAGGTTCGATTCCGGTCAAGGGCATGTACCTTGGTTGCGGGCACATCCCCAGTAGGGGGTGTGCAAGAGGCAGCTCATCGATGATTCTCTCTCATCGATGTTTCTAACTCTATCCCTCTCTCTTCCTCTCTGTAAAAAATCAATAAAATATATTTTTTTTAAAAAAAAGATTTTGTATTGATTTTTAGAAAGGGAGAAAAACATCTATTGGCTGCCTCTTGCACACCCCTACCAGGGATTAAACCCACAACCTTTTGCTGCACAAGACAGTGCGCAACCAACAGACACACCAACTAAGGCAATTCACCTATTGATTCAAACAGTTTGGTAAATTCAAAAGAACCTTTTTGATGGTTCTTAGAGATGTACAGGAATGTGTCGCTATCTACACATGTGTTCTGAGAAGTGCATTGTTAGGTAACTATCCTGTGAACATCTGACTCAAACTTCGGTGGTTTGCCTACTGCTGCAAGCTACAAACCTGTACAGAATGCTATAGGCCAACCATGTCATGCCAAACTCCAGCCAGCGGGCTGTGAGTTTGACATACTTGCATAGGCAATGGTAAGAAAAGGTACAGTAAAAACATGGTATAAAAGATTAAAGATGGCACACCTGTATAGGGCATTTCCTGCAAATGGAGATTGCAGGAGTGGAAGTTGCTCTGGGTGTCAGAATGGTGAATGAATGAAGGCCTAGGACATTACACTACTGTAGACTAAACACAACCACAAGCCCTCTCCCCTCCCTGCTTGCTTTCTAATAGGGTCATGTAGAATGTCAATGCTGCTCCATGAACAGTATGTTAGTTGGACTGATTGGGAATACAAAGAAGAAACCAAATCGGCTGGGCAAGGTGTAGATACCATGATCGTGACTAAGGAGGGAACAAAACTTGGCTTGAGGGTCAGGAGGAATCATTAAGATAGGGGAGATAAGGGGATCTAGGGGATTGTCATGGCAATGTGGTTTTGGCTGTTGCATGTTGGAGCAAAAGTCAGATTAAGGAATTTTGGTATGCCTAGAAAATGAGATGGTGTTTAACGTGCAGAGGATCTAGAGCTGGTCCTCTAGGTTTTAACTTTGGAAATTTTGGTTTTTGCTTCATTACCCCATCTGGTTCAAAGGACTCTCTGGCATTGTATTGATGGAAGAAATAAAACTTACACTTTACCCTATGTAATAAAAGTGTACCTGGTAATATGCTAATTAGACCAGACAACTTCCCAGAGGAAGACGAGGCTGCGAGGGA
Organism: Cnephaeus nilssonii; assembly: GCF_951640355.1. Lineage (NCBI taxonomy): Eukaryota > Metazoa > Chordata > Mammalia > Chiroptera > Vespertilionidae > Cnephaeus > Cnephaeus nilssonii. The sequence continues at coordinate 74,352,387 of NC_137078.1, forward strand.
AGCCGGTGCTGGAAGCCGGGGGAAGGAAGGCCTACTCTCGAATCGGGCCTCTAGTATCCTAACAACAAATTTGCAAAGTACAGGGAGGGACAGGCTGGTTCCACACTACTGCAGAAAGCTCTTTCTGAAGTGGCAGTGGTACATAGTTCTTGAGGTAGCTCCTGTGGGCCCGTGTCCTTGTGCAGGATCTGAGGTCCTCCAGGAGTTTACAGCAGTGTCCTCTGGAGACATCAAGGTAGATCAGGCTCCTCTGCTGAACAGGTCACTGGGATGTAATCCGTGCTCTCAAAATTGAGGTTGTGAGAAGTGGAATCTATTGCCAAGCACACAGATAGTGACCCCATCAGAGATCCTGAGCCACATACCCTTCCATTTCTTAGACAAAATTCAGCTCCGTTATGATCTTATGGGACCATCATGGTGTATGTGGTCTGCTATTGACAAAACATTATGTAGTACATGACTGAAATAGTTGTCTTAGGGAATGGGAAAGCAAATATACTAGGGAAATAGAACTTCTGGCAGGTGGGGGTTTGGTTTTAGTCAGGGCTTTGCCACTTCAACAGAGGAAGAAAAGAGCAAAACTATTGAAAGTGAATGTAGGGCTATAGTTGACAGTAATGTTCCCAGCATCCCCTGATCCAGGGATGGGTCTGATTAGCCAAAGCCAATAAAAACATAGCATTCTCTGGTGACTGGAATTGGTCCAGGACTTGGCAAGTGTTCCAAATTGACTCAATGGAGTGGGAGTACTATTTTAAGGGAGTTGGTGGTAGTGGTCCTAGATTGGCATGCTTAACCTTGAGATGTGGTGCAGTTACTGGTGATGCCGTGTAGGTTATGGTCATATGAGTGGAAGATGAAGAGAGACTGCTAGAAGTGGAAAGGTCAGAAATAGACAATGGTGTTCAAAGACTCCTCTGGGCAATGAGATGGTCACAAGTGATGGTAGAAGTAGTACCATGGAGAAGCCATGACGGTGACCCTGGAATGAAAATCGTCAAGGAATGCTGCTGGATATCGGATATAATCAGGGTGTGGACTTCAAAGAAGTTGACATTGAGGTCTTATGAGGAAGGAAAATGGTGTAACAGGAGACTTAGCCCACCACCAGGCATCATGGTACTTGGGTTAAAAGAAGAAAAAGACGTCACTGAACGGGCTCCGAGGGAAGTGTCCTAGGGGTGAGTCTGGTTAGAGGTAGAATAAGAAGGTGAAGGAATATTCAGAATAGGCTGGTGGCTGGCTTTCAGAGGGCACGGTGGAAGGTTTGGGAAGGGAGCAATATTGGATCAGAATCGGAGTAGGAGAGAGTTCATGGGGATTAAAGTGACAGCTGAAAGGGGGAAGCTTTAACATCTGGTAGAGGCAGGCAAACAGGAGTGTAGCACGGGACAGGCTTAGTCCTGCGGTTCTGCTGGAGGAAGGACTAGTCTGATACTGGTGAGGCTGGCTTGTGGCTGGGAAGGAGCAGTTTTAGCAACTCTGCCTCTCCCTGCTCGGAATGGTGCCCCAGGGAGAGGAGGGCCAGTTTACATTCCTTTAATCTGGCTGCCTGCTTATAAGGCTATAAATGGTACAGAAGTGAGTAGATTTACACCTATTCGAGTGATGTTTTAGCACTTTACATGCTGGGCAGCTAGCTGGTGATAGGGAATCTGAATTATTTTTAAATAGAATGCTTTTCATTTCAAAAATATTACGCCCTAACCGGTTTGGCTCAGTGGATAGAGCGTTGGCCTGCGGACTGAAGGGTCCCAGGTTCAATTCCGGTCAAGGGCATGTACCTTGGTTTCGGGCACATCCCCAGTAGGGAGTGTGTAGGAGGCAGCTGAATCGATGTTTCTCTCTCATTGATGTTTCTAACTCTATCCCTCTCCCTCTCCCTTCCTCTCTGTAAAAAATCAGTAAAATATATATTTTTAAAATCTTTAAAAAATATTACTCTGGGGCAAAGAAAAGAGTTTAATCAGAAATGACCAATTTAGACATTGTTGCAGAAGTCCATGTAAGTAATGAGACCTGGACAATAGACATGACAGCAGGAAAAGGAGGTCCAATTTGAGGTGTTTTCAGAAATGGAGTTGACAAATCTTTGTGACTAGCTAGATGTAGGGATGAGGACGAGGGAAGAATCCAGCATGATTGTGGTATGTTGATGCAAATAGTGCCATCTGCTGGAATAGTGAATGCAAAGGTGTATGCCAGTGATGGGCAACCTTTTGAGCTTGGTGTGTCAAACTTCCCTAAAAAACTGAGCATAACTCGGGTAGTGTGTCACTTGGAGGAAAAAAACATTATTTCACAAATGTTTCATCCTCAGGAGCAGCAAATGTTTCATCCTCGGCATGCGGCTGCCTTAGCGGCCGCGTGTCATCAGAAATGGCTACACGTGTCAGTGCTGACACGTGTGTCATAGGTTCGCCATCACTGGTGTATGCTCAGTTTTAGCTATATGGAGCTTGGGGTACCTCTGGGCCATCCATGGGGAGTATGCAGGAAGCCGATTTGGAGCTGAAGCCAGGTTGAAGCTGAATGTTTGACACTTAGCAGACAGCTATTGAAAGTTACGGTCATAAGCATATGAGCCTAACCAGCGGTTAAGGACAACAGGGGGGTGGGGGCATGTGTGGGGAGGGGTGTGGGATGGGAATGGGGGGATGAGGACAAATATGTGATACCTTAATCAATAAAGAAATTTAAAAAAAAAAGTTATGGTCATAGAAGAAGTCACATTACTCCAGGAGCATCTGTGAAGAGCAGAGGGTGGAGGCCCCGGCTTTGGAAATAAGGCCAAGGACATAAAAGTGATGACTGGAAAATGATGTATTAAATCAAGAATCGTGGACATCGTAGAGTTCTAAAGAAGAAAGCAGAAATGGTTCAGCTGGCCTCAAAGCCAAGAGTTCCAGGGCAGGTGAGCTAGGCCCCAGACCGCAGCAGCTGGAGGGTGAATGGAGCTGCGAGCCCACAGCCTTCCCCATTTCGGTAACAGCCGTTCCATCCTGACAGGTCCCAGCCCCTCAGAGTCAATCCTGACATCTCACTTGTTCTCACATTCCACGTCCCATAAGTCTTTAAATCCTATCGGTTCTACCTTTGAAACCCCCAGAATCCGAGCACTTCTCACCGCTTCCAGTCACATGGATCCAGGCCTCCATCATCTCGCCTGGATTATTGGCATAGCCTCCCCGGTGAGCTCCCTGAAACCTTCCTTCCCACGCCCGCCCCTCTCCCGCAGTCCGCTCTCAACATTGCAGCAGGGTGTCTTAAACACCATGTCCGACTTTGGGTCACTTCCCTGCTCAGACCCTCCAGAGGCTTCAGTGTCACTTGCACCGTGTGCCCCCACCTGTCCCATTCCCATACTGTTCCCCCCCAGCCTCAGGCCTTCCCTCCTTGTGCCAGGCACACTCTCACCTCAAGGCCTTGACACTTGCTTTCCCCTCTTGACAGGATGACTGTTTCCCCAGATAACAAATGGCTTTCTCCCTCAGACCGCTCTGACCTTCCTTGACCGTCTGTTTAATGTAGCAGGGCCCCCCCCCCCCCACACACACACACAGATCTCCCAGCCTCCTTACTTACCCTGCTTGATTTTTCTCCGTAGTGCATACCCTCACCTGCACATCTATATTAACTTTATTCTCTCTCATAGAAGGTAAGCTCTATAAGGGATTTTATCCATTTTGTTCACCTGTTGATGTAGCCAACGAGACTAAAAGAGTACAGAGTTAAAGCTCACGGGATATGTTGAAGTGGGATGAAGGAAGCAAGGGCTACCGCTGGAAGGGCAGATGTGTGATTGGGGCCATATTAATTTACATATTAGCCAATTAGGGTGCTTGTGAGAAGGAAAGGGCTGTGGTTATCATTCATACTGGGATGAAAATTGCCCTGGGCAACATGGGAGTTCCAGTAGCTCTAAAGATAGGTAAATTTTGGGGAAGGGGTCTTTTAGGATGAGGAGACATGTTTATAAGGCGAGGAAGGAGGAGCCAGATAAGAAGACAGCTTTATGCATACGGTACAACAAAATGCCTCACTTTACCCTGTGCATAAAATTTGATTTCCGTAAGTCATTTTCAGACACCAGGAAGGAACGTGATTTGGAGTCAGGAAACCTGAGCTCCACACAGACAGTGAAATCCCACCTTCCAGAGCCTCCTTGTGGAGCTCACACAGAAGTCAGTACGGCACGTGGAAGTAGTTCTCAGAGTGTGGTCTATGGGCCCCACTCGAGAGTCCCCATCAAACCGCTAATCCAGATGCAGGGGAGGACCCTCCGAATGAGCATATTACATAAGCCTGGAAACATTCACATAGTGCCAACTTCCTAAAGTTCTTGTGAGGATTACATGAAAATCAGTAAAATGATAGATAATACCTGAATAATAGCTGAAGTGACTCCCAGGGGATATAAAGGCCTGGTGCCTCCCTCCACCCCCCCCCCCATCATTTTAGCTTTTTTCTCCTTTTGGGAGCCGGGTATTAAAGTTTAGGGGCCAATCAAAAGCAGCCACATATATGGGGGAAATCAGAAAGTCACTGCGCGTGCCCAAGGAAAGCCACAGCCTCAGCTAAGACCTGGAAAGACCTTACACTTCACCTGAGGCTGATCCCTGGCTTTTCGCCGTAAGTCAGAATCCACCTACATCAGCACCTACGTCACTCACATGGAGCACATACACAGCAGTAATGAAGTGAAACAGTAAAAAAAAAAAAAAATTTAAAAGAAAGATAACAATTCCTGACCTTTACTTGTGGTAAATAAATAATAAAAAACGTAAAGCACATATGTACATATGTCGAAATGACGGAACTTTTTTTTTTTTAATGAATAAATGGGAGATGGCGGCGTAACCACGAAACGATGTACATCGAGTCCGACGTAACCCGAGGACTGCCTGTATTTACTTATTTGTTCAATCCCCGTCACATGTAACCAGTCTGTGCCCCTGCCAGCCAAGGACTCCGCCGCTCTGGGGCCACCCTGTGATCTACAGGGAGAGGGAGTGCTTCCTGGCACCATAGCGTCGTGTCAGCCTTTTGATGCTTTGAAAAAATTTTACACTTTCCCCAACAGGAGTGTTGTCCAGAATGAAACTGCCTAAAATTTCTCTAAATGGAACCACATCTTACTTTTATGGGCTCTAGGAGCAAAAAAGATCAGGGAGCATGACTTTGGTCCAGTTTTTCCTGGGTCAGGTGTCGCTGGGGCTCTCCCTAATCTCACCAACTCGAGATGAAATAATAAATTCATCCATTTTCACTGCACCTAAAATTCAAATGATGGAGGAGCACAAGGTATCTCAATGGAAATTCTCCTCTAGCAAAGGAGAGCACCACACAGCTCTCGCTAGCTCAGGTCAGTGTTTCCCAGACTTCAATGTGTACACGAATCACCTGGAGATCTGGAAACGTCTGTTCCACTGGCTCTGGGGCGAGGCCTGAGAGCCCGTATTTGCAACAAGCCTTCGGAGGGTGCGATGCTGCTGTCGGAGGGCTGTGCTCTGAGTAGCAAGTCCCTCAAGTATTTGTCACGCTTATTCCAGTGGTCAGCGGGGCTATATTAAATCGTACACCTGAGAAACGTGGAGGGATTTTTAGCCTTTTATTTCTTGCACTTGCAAACGTCCACACAGAGAGGACAGTGACCCTCTGAGAAGCACCGGTTAACACAGTACACCGCACACTGCTGAAGATGGAACTCAGCAATTACAGGAAAGAGGAAGGCCACTTAGGCCCAGAGCCTAGGAGTGTGAAGCAGCCTGCAGGTTTGAGGAGCCTGGAGAAACTTGTCATTGAACAGCAGTTAAGTGTATTTGTCTGCTTCCAATTTCCAACTTCCATTGCAAATGTGATTAGTTTGCTTGAATACATAGGAATATGAAAGAAAAGAAAACACTGGTTACCAAACTTATTTTTTTTTAAATATATTTCTTTATTGATTTCAGAGAGGAAGGGAGAGGGAGAGAGAGATAGAAACATAAATGATGAGAGAGAACCACTGATTGGCTGCCTCCTGCACGCTCCCCACTGGGGATCGAGCCCACAACCCGGGCATGTGCCCTTGACCGGAATCGAACCTGGGACTCTTCAGTCCGCAGGCCGACGCTCTATCCACTGAGCCAAACCGGTCAGGGTACCAAACTTATTTTATAACTTCTTCTGCCCTTGACCTTTTTGTTCCTAGAGTATTTTAAAGCAAAGTCAGCCATTATATTATGTGAGGGTGCACTTCTAAGAGATAAGGGTTAAAAAACAAACAAACCACAGTGTCATTATCACACAAAATGAACAACACAAGTAACACAGAATTAACCGTAATTCCTTGACATCATCTAATAGTCAATCCCCACCCAGATCTTTGGATGCAGACAACAGGTGAGTCCCCTGGCCAGCTACTCCAGTGTTTATTCACCTTGCTACTTGGACATTCCTTAGGGGCTGAGCATACAAATATATTCCTCCCCAAACCGTATTTTTTGGCCATTTCATTCTTAGGGGGGCAGTGTTTGCAAAAACAATGGCAGAAGCTTTGGGATCGGACCCTTGGCCTCTGGCTAATTCTTTAGCCTTGAGGTTGGGACAGTAAACAGGATCCCAGTCCTCAGGCTTGGGAAGTTAACCCCACCACAGGTTGGCAGCCCAAGTGACCTTGACTTTGACATTTGAAAGAGGTTGCTTCAGGAGAGTCCTGGGGGATCAGGCTTCCCAAACTCTTCTAGCTCCGAAACCTTCTCACTTCTCCCAGGCACCCTCACATTGCCAGCACCACAACCTCCGCCCCCTCTCCCCCCCACCCCACCCCCAACACACACACTGTTCATCAGTGTATTAGCTGGGTTTATGTGGTGAACTGACTCCACCTCTCCAGACTCTGGCCTCCCTTTAGGAAGGACCACACGGAAGTGTGCTCCTGCCTTGCTCTCAGGCCTGCCCCGGGCGCAGAGCTGGGCTCTCTCACAGCCTGTCCCTGAAACCCTCAGGAAGCAGCGGGGGCAGCCTATCCCCACATCTTCCTACCGCGTCCTATCACTGCAGAGCCTGGTTCTATCCTGTTTTAACAAGACCCAGAATAGAAGTTTAACCTTGGATGCACCACCTGGGAGAACACTGGTGGCCCTTAACCGTTACCCCTCACAGTCCCGCCCGCATCCTGGCCTGAGGAGTGCAGACCTGAGCCGTGCCTCCTGTCCCCTTTCTTTTCTCTAAAGTTGGTGCTGTTTCTATCGATGAGGATGGTGGTGGGGGGGGGGGGGGGGGACCGGGGTGTGTGTGTGGACCCTTGCTCAGTGACAGTCCTGAGCCTCTGGTAGACCCTGAACCGTAAGAGACCACACAGTTTCCTGGCCAACTGCTTGGTTGCCAAATCCCCAGCCTGGGACCGAGGTTGAGCCTTGGGCCCCAATCCCACGCTGCTCAGCCTGCACCAGTGACAGGAGCCTTCACTGCGACACTCAGTGTCCAGGTCCAACTCGGGGTTAGTCAGGGCTCTTGTGGCTGCGCGACAGGAATCACACTCCAAGTGGTTTCAGCAAAAGGGTCTGTTTATTGGGCGACTCGGGGAACAGCCTGGTCTCGGGGTCTCAGGAAAGGCAGAGGGAGACAGGGCTTCCTTTGTCCTCCTCGCCTCTCCTCGGAGGAGCCTTGTTCCTCTGAGACCCCTCAGAGTGGCGAAAAATGTGGCCCCAACTTTAGGCCTCACAGAGGTGCTGACCGCTGCTGTCCCTCGGGAGCTGCCTGAGCGCAGATGCCAGGTCACCCCAGGCCGATTACATGGGGGTGTCAGGGTGGAGAGCAGCTGAGTTCTCGCTCAGGCTGGAACTCAGGCCAGAAGACCCTTTCGTACTCATCCATGACGGGAGGGGCGGCCGTCCTGTAAACCATTTGGGGCCACACTCGGGCCCCTCTCTGGCGCCCCCTCTGGCCAGAGGCTGGATGGGCTTCATGCAACAGCCATTCCAGAGACTCCGCACGGATGTGCAGCAGCTGTCCAGCCAGGGCCCACACCCATGACCCCACAGCAGCTCTCCTCCCCCTCCCCCTACCCCCGAGCATCCACGACAGTCACCTTGTCAGAATTCATCTCTCAGAGTCAAGCTCGGAGAAGGCTGGGTTGTGTCCTGGGATCTGTGACTCGGTGAGGGAGGTGGTCACACAAAGTGGTGGAGGAACCAGAAGGAAGCTGGCTGAGGAGGCATCGGGCAGGCAAGGGACCATCGCGCCAGCTCTTCCCGCGTGGGAGAGAGAAGGCGGGGGCCAGAGAGAGACTGGGGGTCCGGGACGGACGTTTGGGGTGGGAGAGGCCTGAGCAGGAGGGGAGGAACGGATCTGGGTTTATTTCCCCTGCACTCCTCTGAGGCCTCTCCCCCTTTGAGACTAAGCGGGTGGGTACCTGTCCCAGGGGCACACCTAGGAACAGGGGTGGGACTGCATCTCTCTTTAGGTTCGGGGCTTTCTGACCGGGGGATGCTGCCCAGTGCTGGGCCAGGCCTCAGGGTGGGGTCTCCCATTAGGAGGTCCTAGGGCCAACCCAAGGCCAGGCGGCGGAGGTTACTGGGCAGGAGTCCTGGTCAGCCTCGGCCACGGTGTAACCCACCCTGGACCTGTCTCCCCATCCTATGCCTGACAACCCCAGGGACCAGCTCTGACCGCTCTGAGCCAGCCCCCACCCTGGCCATGCCCGGGACACATCAAATGACACCATACTTGGGGCTGGGTGTTCACTTCTCTTTTCAAAAAGCACCAAACACACAGTCTGGGTGTGGCAGGGAGACAGCCAGGCTGGGGGCCTGGGCATTACACACCCAGGGGGGCCTTGGAGGAGGCAGACAATTTAAGAATTGGTCTGAAAGTCAAAAGAGAGGACAGCTGGTTAGTGGGGTGAGCAGCAGAGGGGGAAGGAGGGGCAGGGGCTGTGGGGATCGGGCCTAGGTCCTGGGACGGGCCAGTGGGGTCAGACCTGGGCTCCCCCAGCAGCCCTGCCTGGGGCCCGTTCCCTGGGGCGCGGGGGGGGGGGGGGAGGACGCAGTCTGTGTGGGTGTCCATGCAGTGCTGGGCATGCTGCAGAGCTGGGACCTGAGCTCAGAGGCAGTGGGGCCAAGGGTCTTGGTCTCCCGGAACCTGTTCCCTCATGCACAACGTGGGGACATTCGTCATCCCAGCACTGCCTCCTTCATGCGGTGGCTGTGAGGAGCCCAGGGCTCTGGCCACCCCAGGGCGCTGGCCACCAAGGTCCATCTTTATTGCTCTGCCCCCAGGGACCAGCATGGTGTAGACCAGGGGTCCTCAAACTTTTTAAACAGGGGGCCAGTTCACTGTCCCTCAGACCGTTGGAGGGCCGGACTATAGTTTAAAAAAAAACTATGAACAAATTCCTATGCACACTGCACATATCTTATTTTGAAGTAAAAAAACAAAACGGCAAAAACACCCGCATGTGGCCCGCGGGCCGTAGTTTGAGGACGCCTGGTGTAGACACTCACATAGCCCTTCATGAGTAAATAAGCCTCCAGTGAAAGGGCCGGCACCTGGACTGTGGGGAAACACGCGGGTGCATGAGACTGTGTGGACCGGCTCATGCCTGCGCCCGGACCTGTGTGTGCACATGTGGCCTCTCTCTGAGTGTCTGGGTCTCGGTCTCAGAGCGAAGGGTGGATGCCTATGTTGGGGACAAGCTGCTCAGAGCCCTAACCAAGCTCAGGGGACACCCTGTATCCCACGGGCCCTGCCCAGAGCGCTGCAGGGGCTGTGGAGTGCTGGGGGTGGACGGCTGGCTGGGGCTGGTGGCTCAGACGTACTCTCTGGCTGCAGCTGAGGGGCCCGGCCGGTAGGGCTGTGGGCTGCTGTTGACTCTCTCAGGCTCTGGGCACGAGCAGCAAAGGAAGGAACCCCCCAGCATGGCCAGGCCGGCAGAGGCCCAGCCCACGAACAAGGCTGGGCCAAACTCGTACCTGCAAGGAGTAGGGAGGATGCCATCAGGCATGGCTGCAACCCAGGCGCTCGGTGTCACCAGGGGCTCCCTAGCCCGGGCCCTGGCCGGGGTCGGGCAGGTGTTGGGAGCTGAGACTGGGGCCTCACAGGCCCGAGCAGCCTCTCCGGATGAGCTGTGATGAGCGCTCATTCTTCCTCCGTGGTCACCCCAGCAGGTCGACAGTATACAGGGTGACCCAGACCCATGGGAGGAGGCTGCTCCATGCAACCCCGGGCCCCTTCCTCATCTGGCCCGTCCAGGGGTAGGGGAGGGCCTGCAGGTCCTGTTGGCAGAGCAGGGCAATCCCTGCTACCTCTCAGTCACGGTCTGACCCTTAGGATCCCAGCCAGGGCTCCCCACTGCCCTCTGAGAAGGGCAGACCCTCCACCTGGCACTCCAGGCTCTCCACCAGCCTCGGCAGTGCCCTGGGTCTGCCCGCGTCTGTGCCTTTGCCCGAGGCGCCCCCTCCTGGAGCATCTCCTGCTCTGCGCCTCCTGTGCTCCGCCTTCAGGACCCAGCTAAGAAGCCACCTCCTCCAGGGGACTCTCCCAGGCCCCTCTGTGCTCCCCTGAAGTGCACGGACTCTCCCTAGGTGGCCATTCAGTACCATGCTTGCTCAAGCCATACACCCGAGGTCTCATTTTTCTTCCCTCTCCATACCTCTGCCTCCTCCAGGGAGCCCTCCCAACTGCTGCAGCCCAGGCATCTTCTCTCATCCTCCCTCCACCCCCCCGCAACTCCTCCACCCCCCACCACCCTACTCTCCCCACCTGCTCAAGGCCTGTGGGATGTCTGGGATTGAAATGATCCCATTCGCTGCTCCTGGCAGAGCTGAGAGGTGAGGGAGGAGCCACAGGGCCCAGGTTCTTCAGACCCCCATTCAGCCCCCGCGCCCTTGGCCTCACGTGTCCTGACCCTTCAGCCTTCGAAATATCTCTGACCTACTCTTCACTGCCAGCCCCCTGGCCCATGCCCTCTGCTCCAGACCTTTGCAACAGCACCTGCTGGTCTTGCCCCTCTCCCACCATTCTTCACCCCACAGCTGGAGGGATTGTCAGCTGCCTGAGGAACAAAACCTTCCCGTGGCTGCAAGGCCCTCCGTGATCTGCCCCATCTCTTCTCAGCTTCACCCACCCTGCTTCCCACCCAAAGCAACGGCCGCCTCCTGCAGAAATAACAACAGCGGGGCCTGGCTGAGGGCTCTCCAGGGCCCAGGCACCGTGCTGAGTCCCTTACCGCATATCTCATTGAACCCTCACAACCCCGGTCCTCGGGTCCTAGCTCCCTTTAACAGGGAGGTAACCTGGCCCAGGAAGATTAAGGAACTAGCCCGTTACGTAGCAGCACGTGCAGAGCTGGGATTGAAGCCCAGAGCCAGGCACTTAGCTCCTGGGTGTCCTCACAGGCACCCTGTCCTTTGGAGGGCCCAGCCGCAGAGAGCTTCTCGGTGACAGCGCCTGGGGCCGTCCCCTGTGCCCCCTCCATGTACCCTGCAGGATGAAGGCCAGTGGCCCCAGAGGCAGCGGGAAGGGAGGCCCAGCCTGACCCCTGGCCCAAGCCATGCCTTGGCGCTCACCTGGCATTGACAGGGGTGCTCGGGTTGAAGAACTCCTGGGTCACCAGGGTGGCATACCATGAGACTGCAGTCAAGGTGCAGAGGCCTAAGGACAAAGGAGCAGGTGCTCAGGTCTGCCCCCTGCTGGCCACAGGGTGGGCTACCTGTCATGGCCAACAGGGTGGAGCAGGAGCCCGGGGCACTCACCGGCCAGAAGGAAGAGGGCCCCCCCAGAGATGGCAATGCGGCCCTTGGCCAGGGGGTTGCTGTCTCCGACCCGGGTGCACTTCATGCCGACGACGCTGAGGATCATGGCCACGAAGCCCAGGAGCACAGCCACCACCATCAGGGCTCTTGCTGACTGGATGTGACCTGGGGGGCAGGAGGGGCTGAGCCGATGGGGGGGCGGGGAAGTGGGTGGAGGGGGGAGCCCCGGATGGGAGGGACTGGAGCAGGAGCTGGAAGCTGCTCTGGGACTGCCCCGGGCAGGAGTGAGGGTGCAGTAACGGTGGGACGGGGTGGAGCTTCCCTGAATAAACGTCGTTCACTGTTCCCTCTGGTTTTCAGGCTCCTCCGGGGTGACCAGGCCGTCCCCTCATCAGCCGCTCTCTGGCTGGGACTCCCTTGGGGCCTACCCCACCCAAACAGCAGAGGCAGCTTCTCCTGGGGCCTTTCCGATTCGGCAAAAGGAGGAGCGGAGGGCAGCTGAGGCCCAGGTCAGCCCAGATGGCCCTTAGGCAGGGATGCCAGCCCCCATTGGCCGTCGTGATTATCGCCACCTTCCCCTTTGCCCTTTGAGTCACCCATGCAGCCATATGCCTGCTGCCCGGGTCAGTTCTGGGCTGGGGGCAGATGGCTGGGCGCTGGGCTCTGGCCTGTGGGCCCCAAGCCAGGGACAAAACTGCAGTGGTGCCTGCTTATGAGCCAACTTTTTAAGGCTCAATTCCAAACCCCAGGAGGAAGCAGAGAACAACTTGAGGGCTGGAGCACATGCGTGTGCACACGCATGTGTGCATGCACGTGAATGTGTGTGTGCATGTGTGTAGGGGTGTGTGTGTGTGCGCGTGCATGCATGTGGGTGTGCTTGCATGTGGATGCTTTCCTAGCTGGCGGGCCAGCATGTGAGTGCGCACCAGGTGTCTGCCTACAGAGCATGGGGGGAGGGGAGGGGAGGGTCTTGCCAGGCCCTCATCTCACCGACCCTCCCATCAGCCTCTGTCATGGTTCTCCCTTTACACATGAAGACGTAGGAACACAGAGAGGGAGGGCCAGTGGTTTTTTCAAGGTTGCAGTGGCAGAGCTGGGATCTGGACCCCCGGCTGCCAGAACCTAGACCCCTGCCCGCTGTGGGGCACCCGGCTGGCCTAGATTTTCAACAAGTTCACAAGGCGGGGGGCGGGGGCTGGAGAGTGGAGCCCAGTGCGGGTGGTGGACGGTATGGAAGTTTGCTCGGGACCTCCCCGGCCCCACTCTCCACCCCCACCCCCACCCCACCCCCAGCCCAGCCGGCAGGAGGCCTACCTTCCAGGGCAAGCAGCGAGTCGTAGAGCTTGCACTGCACCTGCCCGGTGCTCTGGGAGGCGCAGGACATCCAGAGCCCTTCGTAGAGGCCCACGGCGGTGATGATGGCGTCGCCCGCGTAGGAGGACTGCTTCCACTGCGGGAGGGCTGTGCTGGCGATGATGCCCACCCAGCCACCCAGGGCCAGGAAATAGCCCAGGAGCTGGAGGCCCGAGTTGGCCATGGCCCAGGGGAGGGGGCTGGGGGTCCCAGAGCTCAGGGCTGGGCCAGGGTCCCTGGGGGAGCCGGGGTCATGGCCAGGTGAGCCAAGCTGCCGGGCGGGGTGAGGTGCAGCAGTGGTAAGAGGCTGCGGAGTGGCGGCAGCCCGGCCACAGCAGCAGCAGCAGCAAAGGCAGCGGCTGGGGCTCTAGAATGCAGGGGGCGGCCCAGGCGCTGGCCTGGCCAGGGGCCCGCCCACAGCAGCCGGCTAAGCCAGGGCAGGTCCCAGCAAAGCTCCTGCCCAGCCCCCTGGGGGTGGGAGTTGGCTGTGGAGCAGGTGGGTGCTCTGCCCCACCCCCAGGGACAGAGAAGGGAGGGGCTGGGGGGAGTGACCCTGTTGTCCTCAGGGCCTTCCTGCCAGGAAAACCCCTTTAGGAACCTGATGCCAGTGCCTAAAATTCTCCTAATTCCTACCCGAGCTCCAGCCCCGAGGGGAGGGGAATGACTTTGCTCTTGGGTGGCTGAACTGACCCAGGGGCTTCTGTGCTCTCTGCCTGTGGGACAGAAAAGAAATGGAATTCCAATGTGCAGCAGGTAAGGCTAGAGGAAGACACCAGGGAGAAGAACTCTCTGGAGAGGACTCAGGCGGATTTGGAGAGACCGGGCTGGGGAAGGGGTGTTGGAGAGAGGGTGTCCTGGGTACCTGGGGGCCATGTGTATAAAGCCAGGGGAGGCCAGAGCAGGGAATATGCACCGTGGAGTCTGTTTACGAGATGAGCAGGGCAGAGAGGGACCCATCAAGGCTGGGCCAGACCTGGCTGCTGGTCAGCAAGGGGCCTGGCAGGGAGGTAGGAGATAGCACCGGCCTCTGGCATCAGCCTGGAGGAAGGCAGCCTGTTCCACCCGTTAATCCCCTTCTGGCTGGTTTAGCAGCTCCTGCTGGGGCCCGAGGCGCTGCGCCCTGGCCCCCAGCTCCAGAGCAGCCTGGTGGGGAGGGAGCCGTGGCCTCTGCACATTCCTGGGGTTCAGGCTTCCCCCTCTTCCCACCCACCTTCCCCTCTCTCTCCCACCCCAGCTCGCCCTCTGGAGCAAGAGAATATTTAACTCTCCTGGACCTCATTAGCAATCCCCTCACGTTCAGTTGAGTTCGGTTGTGGGTACAAGGGGAATGTCACAACCCTGCTCCCACTCCTGCCAGCTCCCTCCCCCAGCCGCCCCCTTCATCTCCAGGGGCCACCTGCTTTTGCTGGACTGAACTGGGTGAATGCAGGGTCCTGCTGTGGACCACCCCAGCTTCCTCCCCCACAGCCCTGGCCCCCCTCCACAGGGACCCGTCCCCAGCCTGCATCCTTGCATTCTTCACGTGGCTATGCAAACGAGAGGGTGCCAGGCACTGCACAGACAATGGCTGCCCTGTGTGTCCACCCAAGGCGTGGGCCCCTGGTATGGCCTGGAGCCCCAGTCCTTGGGAGCTGGGGGAACAGCCCGCCCTCTGAAGGGTCAGGGGTGGGTGCTGTTTGGCCTGCGGTTTGGAACACTGGCCCCCTGTGGCCCTCCCTGCTGGGAAGACCAGAGCCACCTAGATCTGTGTACTTGGGAAGGCCTGGGGTCCCAGAAATCAAGCAGAAGGTCTAAGCCAGGGGTGGGGAACATCTGGCCCGAGGGCCATACAAGGCCCGTGAAATCATTTGGTCTGGCCCTGCCAAGGCATTAGGGGTGAGTTAATTAAATGTTTGACCTAATATAGCAGGCTCATTTTCAAGTGCATAATTTTGTATGGCCCGTGAATGATGTTATAAATCTCCAAATGGCCTGGGTCAGAAAAAAGCTTCCCCACCCCAGGCAGGAGCAGTTGTAGAGAAGTCAGTGCTGAGTTCAGATTCCTCTTCCCCCATAGACAATGCCGAGACAGCACAGCCAGGGTGAGGACACTGCTGGAGCCCAGGGTGGACACGCCTGGGCACCCACCGAGCACCTGGCGCAGGTCTTTGCACTTCAGTATCGAGATCACACAGAAACCAAGTGTCAGAGCCACACAGGCCCTCAAGACCACGGCTGCCAGCCCGTCCGTTGCTGAGTGAGGGAGCTGAGGGCCAAAGAGGCCACGTGCGTGGCTGTCTCCAGGACAAAGGTCTCGGGCTCTGAGGCCTTAGAGCAGGCGTCCTCAAACTACGGCCCGCGGGCCACATGCGGGTGTTTTTGCCGTTTTGTTTTTTTACTTCAAAATAAGATATGTGCAGTGTGCATAGGAATTTGTTCATTGTTTTTTTTAAACTATAGTCCGGCCCTCCAGCGGTCTGAGGGACAGTGAACTGGCCCCCTGTTTAAAAAGTTTGAGGACCCCTGCCTTAGAGGATATGTGCCCGAGCCTCCATCCCGGCACCCCCGGCGCCTCGCTCACACTGCGACCAGAGACATCTATGATCCAGAATGACGCTCACATCCCCCCGCCCCGCCCCGCAGCCCTCTGTCCATCTCTTCTCTGTTCTTTGAGGTCTTGAGGCTGTTCTATCCAAATGTCCCCCATGGCCTCCCCTCACCCATGTCCCAAGGCCTCTCAGGGCTCAGGTCCTGCTCCTGAGCGGAGTTCCCTACCTGGCGGAGCTTCTCCACCCGGGGCTCCTCCCACGCAGGGGCCTGCCCACCCCAGCCCAGTGACTCCCAGGCATGCTGGAGAGCACTCAGCCTCCATTAAAGCTAACTGGGAACTGCCCCGGGGTGTCACACCTCACTGTTTAACAAGTGTTTTCACATACATTACAAGAGGCTTAGGGTGGAGCTTTACCTCTGCCACTGAAAGCTGTGTGACATTAGCAAGTCCCTTCGCTTCTCTGGGCCGGGTTCCTCAACTGAAAAGTAGCGCTACTACCCCTTGCCCTGTCTGGTTCGTGGCGGTATTTACAGAGATCAAACAATGGGTGAGGAGTGCTTTTGGAAAACACAATGTGCCTGAAAAACGTGGGCAGTGAGAGCTGTGTTCCCAAAGACTCCCCCCTGGCAGGGTCTCCCCTTCGTGCCCTCGTCCCGGGTGTGGGTGCACTGACTGTGGCCGAAGACCCACTGCCACGACTGGCAGAGCCTGGCCGAGAGTGGGCGCCGAGTAGGTCTGTGCTGATCATGACCGGTTGGCTTGAGGATGACATGTTTCTGCTTCCCTCCCGGTGGAACGCTGGCGCCCTTCCCCAGGTCCTCTCCCGCCGACAGTCAGGAGGGTCTGACTCAGTTGGTTGCCATCCAGCACATTCTCTGCAGCCACCACCTGAAACACTGGAGCTGGTCTTACTGCCCCCAACCAGGTCTGCCTTCCCTGCAGAACCACAGGCTTGGAATGGAGAGGACTTGCCCCAGGCCCCACAGCTAGAAAGTGGTGCAGCAGCAATGCCTGTGCCCCCTCCCCCCGCCCCCCCTCGCTCCCCCCCACCCTCCAGCCATCCTGCCTGCCCAGCCAGGTCAGGCGCCCTGACCCCGGATCCCGGAATGCCCTGCATATTTCCACTCACAGCACTTGGCGTG
This sequence comes from Cnephaeus nilssonii, assembly GCF_951640355.1. Taxonomy (NCBI): domain Eukaryota; kingdom Metazoa; phylum Chordata; class Mammalia; order Chiroptera; family Vespertilionidae; genus Cnephaeus; species Cnephaeus nilssonii. The sequence continues at coordinate 74,369,153 of NC_137078.1, forward strand.
TTGTTTGCCTCCTTCAGAGGACTGAGGACGGGGCGAACCTCATGGCCCTGTTACCAGCTCATTGCTGCACCCCACGCCTAACCAACTCACAACAACCTGAGCACAGGCTCTCACAATGCCTGTGCTGAGAGCTCTGCCAACTGCCGGGTGCCGGAGACCACGGTCCGCGTCCACACCTTCCATGTTTGCTGAGCTGCCTCCACCCCCTCTTGTGCTTGCACGGCACGCTCTTCATATCCCGCATGGCTGATATGCCTTTGCGTGTGCATCACCAACACAGATGAAGCAATCACAGCCGCATCTCGCCCGGACCCTGCTGTCATTTGGCCTTTCGTGATTTACTGAGACAGCCTGCTGTCTCCATGTGATTAGCATCCGTTGAAATAGTAAAGGTTATCTGCCTTGATGTAGAAGCTTCTGGAAGACCAGAATCAGGCAGGTGTAGTTTTCTGTAATATTGGGAATTTACTATGTGCTAAGTATCGTGCCAACTGCCTTATGAGCATTCCCTTGTGAACATTCTTTTAAAAATGTATATATTTTTATTGATTTCAGAGAGGAAGGGAAAGGGAGTGAGAGATAGAAATATCAGTGATGAGAGACAATCATTGATGGGCTGCCTCCTGCACGTCCCACACTGGGGATCGAGCCCGCAACCCGGGCATGTGCCCTGACCTGGGAATTGAACCATGACCTTCTGGTTCATAGGTTAATGCTCAACCTCTGAGCCACGCCAGCTGGGATTCTCACAAACACTCTTGAACATCCTGGGAGGTCAGGACTGCAAGCCCAGGTGCTGGGGAGGAAGATCACGCAGCGCCAAGTGCTGGAGGGAGTCTTGCCCACTCAGCACACGGTGAAGCTCATGTTCTTCCCACTAATGTGGCCCTCTCTCCACGGGGCGAGCAACTCACTACACAGGTCATGGGACCACAGGAACAGAGACCGTCCCTACAGGATCACTCGCAGGAGCATACGCACACGCGGTGCTTGTCTCCCAGCTAACCACACAACCGTTCCTTCTCTTCACGTGTCCCTCCAGCTCACCTCTTTGGCCCCACGGAGAGCCAGACGCCTGAGAAGAGCTCTCTGTACCCACCTTCCCTTCTCACTTGAACTCACTCCAGCCCGTCTACCTCCCCAATACATCGCTTGTCCCCGATCTCCATGTCGCCAGATCAAAGTGGGTTCTCTGTACCTCCCTCCCCGGCGGCTCAGCCTCTCAGCAGCACCTGACAGCGGTTCCCTCCTCCAGGATCTCTCTCATCGGCTTGTCCCTCTCGGGTCGTCTGCTCCTGTCTCTGTTGGCTCCCAGTGTCTGAAGCCCCGGACACCTCCAGCCAGGCTCAGTCTTCTGACTCTCTCTCTACACTGACCTGTGTCCTGGCTTTGAACACCATCCAGACGCTGATGATGTCTCCGTCACGCAGTCTCCTGCTGTCCCTGAACTCGACTCAAATACAACCAATTCTCTATTTGGTATTTCCACTTGGACACCTAACGGGCTCCTCAAACTTCAGCACCCTGTGTGCAGAACCAAACCCTGGTTTCTACATCACCCTCCCCCCTGCAGCCTTAGGCTGGACTCCTTCTCAGTGCTCCTTTTCCTCAGCCATCCAGTCCATCAGCCACTCCTGCTGGCTCTGGTGAGATCCAGAACCTGAGCTTTTTCACTGCTTCACCCCACCCACACCAGCCTCAGCTCCTCCGGGGCTCTGCAGCACGGCTGCTCTCCTCTCCCCACCCTCCCCCCAGCCCTCTCCACACACATTCTCCTGAGGCCTTTAAAGTAAGTCCATGCCCTCACTCCTCCCCTCAAAACCCTCCGAGGGCTCAGGTCTCACCGAGTCCAAGCCCAAGCGCTTGCGAAGGCCAACAAGGGCCCGAGATTCCGACTTCATGCTGCCCTCCTTCTCGCCCACTGTGCTGCCACAGTGCTCCTGGCTGCTCCTCCCTCCTCAGGGCCCGAGTGCTTTCTTCTCTGTCTCAAAGGATCACACACACACACACACACACACACACACACACACACACACCTTACCTGTCTGCCTACTAAAAGATAAGCAGAGGGCAGGGACTTGTTCGGTTTGCTACCATATTCCCAGGACTGTAAGCCCAGGTTGCTGTTGATTGGCACTGGGCTGTGTTCAATCAACAACCACTGGCTGAGGGAATAAATGAGCAGCGAGTGCAGGCTCCCAAGCTCACTGCCCCGCAGCATCTCCAGCCCGGGACGGGGCTGGGCCGTGCCAGAGGGGCTGAGTCTCCAGTTCCTCTCCTCCTCTGTCTCCTGAGGTGTGTGTTGTCCTGCACCCGGAGGCCCTGCGGGACGGGACTGAGGCCGGGCCACACAGCAGGACCCACATGGGGCCAGCGTGCCCAGCACTGCTGACCGCTGCTCCTCGCAGAGCAGGATTAAGGATAATCCCTGCCATTCATCCAGCGCATTCCAGCTCACCAAGTGCTGCCGTACCTGGTACTGCATCTGGGCCATACAACTGCCCCCGCTGGGCAGAGTGGGGACTGAGGTTCCCATGATGAGACAATTCCGGTCCTAGCCGGTTTGGCTCAGTGGATGGAGCCTTCGGAGTGGAGGGTCCCAGGTTTGATTCCGGTCAAAGGCATGTACCTTGGTTGTGGGCACATACCCAGTAGGGAGTGTGCAGGAGACAGCTGATCGATGTTTCTCTCTCATCGATGTTTCTAACTCCCTATCCGTCTCCCTTCCTCTCTGTAAAAAAAATCAATAAAATATATTTAAAAAAAAAAAAAGAGAGAGAGACAATTTCAAGGTCCCTAAGGTTAAGTTCTGGCCTGAGCTGCACAGGAAGTGGCTAAGCAGGGTACTGGGCCTGGCCTCTTCCCACTGTGCCTGTGCCTGTGTCCTGCTCAGGGCAATTTTTACCCAGTGAGACCTCTCAGGCAGGTGGGCATGTTTCTATTCTCTGAACAAACTACTGGGTAAAAAACACGAATCATTTATTCTTTGGTTGTCTACACAGACACTTAAATACTGTATCACTGTCACGCGGCTGCCTGAGCAGGCACCCCGTGGTGGCTCTGAGCCTGCGTCCTGAGCCCTCAGCCATGTCCAGGGTAGCAGGCCGTCCTGCCATGTCCACTCCAAGAGCAGTAGCACCGTGCGGGCGGCTGTGAGCAGGGTCCTCTCGCTGGGCAGCAGATGTAAGTGCCCACTGCTCTGTGGCCCCCAGCGGCCAGCCAGTCCAGGCCGTAGGCCAGAGTTTCCCACGGCGGGTCTAATCCCCAGTCCACGGGGAGCTGGACACGGTCAGAGCTCATCCTTGTGCCCTGACTCACTGTTGGAGACAGATTGCTCTGCAGCTTGGGGGCGCCCCTGCTGCGCTTCCTGGGGCTGCTCCTGGGGGAGGTCCATCTCCTCTGGGCTGAAGAGCATCTTCACCAGGTCGTCGGCCTGTACCCTGTCCTGCAAGGACAAACCCCTGCTACTCAGGGAGGCCTCTGGACCAGGTACTCACCTCCGCTCAGGGGCGACTTCCTCAGTGGCCTCTGAGCTCATCTCCTTCCCAATGGGTCCTGCTCTCTGGGCAAAGCCGGCTGAGGTGGTGCGCAAAGAGGAACCACGAACCAGGGTCATTCCCCATCGCCCCCTCCCTGGAGCCCCAGTACAAGTAGGGAAGAGGGCCAGGGAGGATGAGGCAGTGACCCGGATGACACAGTGCACCTTCCATGTCTAAGCCATCGGCAAGGGGACTGGGAGAGGTGGAAGAGAACAAGGCCCTTCCCGGGCATAGCAGCACCAGCTGCCCTCACCCGCTCGCTGTGTCTGGCGTCCAAAGTGAACCACAGGGCGATGGCACAGCGCTGCCCCCTGGTGACGGCCTTCACTCCGTGCGGGTTTTCGGTGCCCGAGGAAAATCCCACGGCCCTTCCGCACTGGGGCTGCACCTCTGCCTGAAGGGCACAAAGGGGAACACAGGACAGACTGTGACCTGCCTTCAGAAGGGACATGGGGACATTAGCGTCCACGCGTGAGGGTGGCTCCTCAGCCCAGCTTCCCAAAGACCGGGCTGAAGAGCAGAGGTGACCAGAGGAGCGACCAGCACAGCGAAGCCCCTGGTTGGGGGAGGGGAGCGCTGCCACTGGAAGACCAGGTGGCCGTTCTGCCCTGCACTCTGAGGGTTTCTGTCTCTCAGGGATGGGGACCAGGACACACTCACGGTCACAGTCTTGGCATCCAGTTCAGTGAAATAAAAGTTTCCTCCATCGAAGTCTCCGTTTAGGTAAAGAATGGCACTGGGAAAGGCAGAGAGAATCTCAACACAGACTTTCTCCTCCTCCCGCTCCCCAGACAACCCACAGGTCCAGTGCCTTCATCTCCAAGTGCTCTCAACCAGCAGCTAGACGGGCCTTTCATAGGAAGAAAGCCTTCTAGAGCCTTCTTTGAAGCCTCACAAATGACTCCAACCTTCCCATCCCTATCTCCTTGCCCCAGAGAATCCACCAGGCCCTTCTCTGGGGGACTTCTGCACCAAGGCCACTCTTCCTGTCCTCATCACACTACACTGTAAAGGTTTCCTTGTTGTCTGGCTTCCTATCCAGAGGGTCTGGGGACAAGGGACTGGACTCTGGGAACAGCCGCTCCCAAGCCTGTGTGTATGTGTAGCTGTTGGGGGAGGGGGCAAAGAGCAGGGCACTGGGGGGCTCAGAGGGCGAGCTGGCACCTGTAGTCCCGGAAGGTGTAGGCAGGGGGCTCCTTGATGCACACGAGGGCCTCGGCGTTCAGGATGCAGTTGTCCACGTGGACCGGATGGCTACTGTCCTTCCTCTCAGCCTGTGTCTCTGGGACCCAAGTAACACATGTTAGTGCTGAGCGCCTCAGGAGATATCACAGCTCTCCCGCTGGCATTGGTGGGTGGAAGTGGGGGGGTGGGCGGAGTGCTTCCCAAAATGAGTCTGGGTCTTGGGTTTACCCAGTGAACAAGCGGGTCTCCAGCTGAGCTGTATCAGCCCAGGGGGCAGGACAGAATCACATGAGTGCCCAATGCCATCATTGAGAATCACTGGCCTAACCAAACTCTTGTAGTTCTCCATAATTTGGCTTCTGAGGACCTCACCAGCCTGATCTGATTGCTCCCCCTTAACCTCACTCTCCAGAATGGCAGCTTTCTTAGTTCCCCCAACTGCCGGGTTGCTCAGTGCTCCTTTGCACATCCTGTTCTCTCTGGAACAACCCTGTGCGCTCCACAACTGCTGTTCATCCTGCACAACTATCATCCCCTCCTCCAGAAAGCCCACCTGACTGCCCAGGTGGAATGACTCGGCTGTTATCACGCTAGGCTGCCACTTATTTGGTGACGTCCTCAGCACCCAGTCAGGGCCCGGCCGGCACGTGCTTAGCGAAGGCTGCAGGGTGAAGGAGGCCTACCTTCGATGGCAGTGCGGCACACCAGGTGGGAGTAGGAGAAGTAGAGGGGCGTGTCCAGGCGGAAGTAGGACTCCATGACGCGCCGCACTTTCTCCGTCACGTTGTAGTACAGGTGGGCACTCTGCAGAGGAACTTTCCCTTCCTGTCCCAGCTGCCAAGGAGACCAGTGGTCAGCTGCCCTGAGCCCCTTGTGGGCCAACAGGGACCCGAGGCCCCAGGCTCCTCATCCCTACAGCAAAGGTGCAGAACACCCCACGCACAACACCCCAACGTCTTCCGCTTTCCCTCGCCCTCATACTTCTCTTTAACTAACAATAATCTGTGCACATCACGCACAAGTGTGGGCCCCTGAGTCAGCCGTTCTTGAAAGCACTCACAGCTTTGGATATGGGTCTTACCTTGCTTGCCTCATTTTATTACTCTTGGTCTAACAGCCACAATTCCAAAGTGAAACTCACTCAGCTTAATTTACCCTCTCTCCATGGCAGCAGGAACGTGGCCAGGCAGACATCTGTAACCTTTTCTACCACCATCCCCAGTTCCTGCCCAAACCTGGCCTCCCCTCCCCCGCCCCTCACTCTAGAACACCGAGAACTGACTCTACCTTGAGGGCTTTGAAGACAGTGACGCCATAGAACTTTTCGTTGGGGGTGTGTGGGGAGGTTTGGCCCCGGTAGCCATCACCTGATGTTGCTGCTGCCTACAAGCCCAAAAACAGGTGGAGTCAGCCAGGGCAGCTGACCACCTCTTCTCAGGCCCCAGCCTCGGGGGCCCTGAGTGGGGGAAGCCGGGTTCTGGGGAGAGGTGTGGTCACTGGTCCCTCACGTTGGTCAGCCTCTGCAGCTCCCGGCACTCATCATCAGAGATCATGCCATCCATCACTACCCGCTGGGAGCCATTCAGGACTTTGGAGTTCATGGTGAGATGGATGCCTTCATAGAGCAGGGGGCCACCTGCAAAGCAATGACAAGACTAAATCCAGCAGCCACTCTGTCCAGAGACTCCATCGGATACTGCTTCCCTGTCAAGAACAGAAATTCCAGTTATTTCCTGTTCACCAGAGAAATCTCCCATTTGGTCACTTCCAAAGGTAGCGTGGTCCAAAGGAGAGAACTTGGAGCTGGAAGACGGGAGATCCAAGTCCTGGTCCTAGCTCTACTCCTGACCAGCTGCTGGCTCTTTAGGCCTTTACATTCCTAAAACGAGCTCCTGAATCAGGAAGAACTGGGTTTGACTCCTGAATTAATGAGCTGTGTGATACTGGCAAGTTACTTAACCTCCCTGAGTCTTAATTTTCTCATCCGTAAAGTGGCATCTACCTCATGTGATATCTGTTTGATATAAATAAAAATACAAATTAAATCCTTAGCATAATACTTGGCACAAAGTATATGCTCCAAAGTTTAGCTACCATCATCATCACCATCATTTATTTAATACTAGAGGCCTGGTGCACGAAAATTCGTGCACTCGGGCGGCGGAGGGGGGGGGTCCCTCAGCCCAGCCTGCACCCTCTCGCAGTCCGGACCCCTCGGGGGATGTCCACCTGGCGGCTTAGGCTGCTCCCTGGGGAAAAGGGCCTAACCTGGCAGTCAGACATCCCTCTGACAGCCTGGGAGCCCTCAGCGGGCCTAAGCCACAGTCAGACATCCTTAGTGCTGCCGAGGAGGTGGAAGAGGCTCCCGCCACTGCTGCTGCACTCGTGCTGTTAGCCCGGCTTGTGGCTGAGTGGAGCCTCCCCTGTGGGAGCGCACTGACCACGAGGGGTCAGCTCCTGCATTAAGCTTCTGTTCCCTGGTGGTCAGTGCACATCATAGTGACCAGTTGTTCCGGTCATTCCACTGTTAGGGTCAATTTGCATATTAGCCTTTTATTATATAGAATGAGGATCTTACAATCTGCCCAACCCACCTCCTGGAGAGTGAAGAGAAGCAAGACAAATACCACTGAATGCACTTAGAAAACAAAGGAAATCCGGACACATTCTTTTCACATGCCAGTCTTGTTAAATTAATCACTTTTCGTAGAACAAAGGCCAATGCTTCTCCTATTTCTCAGGAGTCTCTCTGTGCTGGGAACATACTAGAGACTCAATCCAACTCCATCTATTTACTGAGACCGCAGCGTGCTAGGCAAGGCAAGGGGTTAACTCCTGAAGACAGCATCTGTTTCAACAATTACACAAATAACCAGCATAAGACAGACCTTGTGAAAATACAAAGAATTTCAACAGAAAGAGGGAGGGGGTCCCAATTCGCCAGGGGAGGCTTTGCAGGGTGTATCTGAGACGCCTCACAGGCAGAGATGAGAGGAAGTAACTTAGGAGGGATGGGCATGAACAAAGATTTGTGGGCAAAGAGAGGCTCCAGGAACAGGAGCAGTCCAGGTGGGAGGGGAGAACATGTGGTTAAAGGCCAGAATCCCTGTGTTTGGAAGACTGAGCTGACCCTGTGTGGAAAAAGGCAAGGACACTCAGGAAGAGGGAAGACAAGGGCAGACAGGCGGTGCTGGGCCTGAAGCAGCTGCGGCAGTGGGGAAAGAAAAAGGCTGGGCTGAGGAGAAACAGAGCAGAGTCACGGGTAGGCCTTCCTGGAGGGCTGGAGGGGATGGCCTCGGGGGGGAGGAGAGGGGAACCAGAGGACACCTGCAGCTTTTGAGGCTTGGTGACAGGATGCTTGGTAGACTTTTGGAGAAAACAGCTTGGAAGTAGTGAAACAGGGTAAGTTTTGCCCTATGAATACTTCCTAAACTAGTGTCACTGTGACAAGAGTCTAATTTCTTTCACAAAAGCCAATTCTCAGTGCCCTTCCCAGATGGAAGTCCTGTTGGCGAGTTAGGAGGGACACGAGGCAAGGTGAGGCCTGGCCCACGACGGCTTAGATCCTGAGGCTGGCTCACCGTGAGCTTGCGCATCCAGGGCACATCCCGCTAGTGCGGGGCGGCTGCCTTGCTGCCTTCACGACAGCCGCAGGGCCCTGAGCTCTGTCCTCTCACCTTCCCGGGTCAGCCTGCTCACATCCAGCGACTCCTTGGTCTTCTCTTCCACAAGCGTCTCAATCTCCTTCATCAGGTTTCCAATCTCCTGGGAGATGCGGGCGGCTGTTTCACGTTCTGACCTGTGAGCACAGCTGCTCTGAGGACTGGATTCTGGGTCTGGCCCCGGCTCCCACCCCAACTTCCCAGATTGGACCTGCCCACCCCTTGCCAGGAGTTCACATCTGCCTGGGCTCAGAAGCCTCAGTGCTTCATCAGACCGATCCAAGCATGCAGTTCTTCAAGGTCCTCACTTCTGTTTCTCTTGTAATCTCTTGGGAATCACCTCTTCTGGAGTCCATGAGTCCTAAGGACAGGTCAGGAAAAATGAACAGTGTAGGGTGACCTACTTAAGCTTCCAGGTCTTGATGCATAGAACAGGGTCTACAGGAGAAGCCTCCTTATCACCTTTGTGGTCCCAGGAGATGAAGTGAGAGGTCTATGAACTCGTCACCTCTGGCTAGCTGCCCAGAATTCCCCTTTGTCGTTTTCTGTCTCTCATCCATGGGTTTCAAGATCCCATGTTTGGCTCCCTCCCTGGAGTCACACAGCACACCACTTACCCCCATACCTTGCCCCCTCACACTCCCCCATCCCCCCAGCTCCTGTGCCCTGGCTCACCGGATCAACAAAGGGAATTCCAAAAACATCATAAGCAAAGAAAAGCAGTTCTTTCTCCAGCAGGCTTCGCTGTCGGTACTCCTGGGCGCTCTGAAAAACAAAGTAGAAGAAAGTCGTGGAACTTGGCCCTGTCCGTTAACTCCTGGGGTGCCCCTGGGCTTTCTACATGTCACTCCCATGGTGAATCGAGGCTCCTCTCCATCACTAGTGTGTCAGTTCCCCTGTCTGGGACCAAGTCTCACTGCTGTGCTCACAGGCCTCCTGTATGGCTCAGTAAGAACCTCTGAGGGCAGCATAACCAGGCTTCCCTTGAAGGGCTAAAGCCCCCTTCCCCCCCGAAAACCCCCATTAATCTCCAAGACAGAAAATCTGATGATTCTCTGGAGATATGAAAATGCTTCTCAAAGGAGAGTTCCTTCTTGATTTCTGCAGCTTAGTGCTCAGAAAGGAAACCTCAGGAAGTGAGTAACTTGACTGTTACTCCCTGCATCCTTATAGCCACTTTTGAGATCGATACTACTATTCTCATTCTACAGATGAAGACTCCGAGAAGCAGAGGGGATAGATGACTTATTTAAGGGGACACTTTAGGAAATGGTAGAGCAGGGACCTGCATTCAAACCTTGGTCTTTCCAATCCTAAAGCCCATGTGCCTTTCATTACACCACTGCCTCCCCTCAGACTCGGGACAGACCATGCCCCTCCCTGGAGATGGGCAGCTGCAGCAAGAGCAGCGGGTCTGGCATCTGGCCTTCCCACAAGTGCTCACAGTAGGGCTTACCCAGGGCAGGGAGACTAAGTACCTTCCGGGTCACATCTTTCCCTAGGTGCCCTGCTAGTCTCCAAGCAGCGGAAGGAAGGAAAAGAAAAAGAAGACATCGTCAGTTGAAATAAAAGATGAGGGCAGTAAGGAAAATGTTAATGGTGTCAATGAGTCCTATACCATCTACTACTATATTTACCCAAGAGGAAGATGGGAATATTCCTCCTGCAGAATTTAAGTGATTGGCTTCCTTTATCAAGTGCTAGACACCAGCTAGATATGTTATCTCACCTAACCCTCCCAATAGTTGTCTGAGGCTGCTAGGGAGCAGAACCCCCTTCCACCATTTATTCATTCCACACCAATCCACTGTGTCAGGAACTGAGCCAGCACTGGGATAAAACAAGGAGACAGGTTTCGGTCAGCACTACCAGCCATTCGCCACTGTGCAAGTTAACTCATCTCTTGGTGCCGACGTGTCCTCACCTCTAAAAGGGAAAGAACAGCGCTTACCTCACAGGGTGACGGTGATGATTAAGTGAGATGATGGTGTAAGGCACCCAGCACAGTGCTTGGCTCAACAAATGCTCGTCACCTTCTTCCCAGAAGGGGAGTTCTAGTTAAAAATGGTAGTTTGACCATATGAGCTTTTTTCCTCTCTACCCCAGACTCACTAGTATGACCATAAAGGAAAGAAAAAAAAAAAAAAAGGAAGACAGAGACTAGAAGTGCCATCTCAAATCCAGATCGTCACCATCTAGTGGCCAAGGAGGACAACTGCAAGGTGACCCCCTCCCTGTGGGAGGGGATGGCCAGAGAAGGACTATTTCTATTGGAGATCTCAGGGTTCCAAAGCTAGGAAGAACCTTGGTATTTTTCTTCAGGGTAGGCTGGTGACCCCACCCTCACTGAGTTATTTGAGAATCAAAGAAAATAAACCGTGAAAGAATTTTGTAAGCTCTAAGATGCCACACGCATTTGAAAGGTGGCAATTTTCAATAGCGAGTGCCACAACAGCCAGAATGGGAAGGCTGTTACTACCACATCATCTACTTCCTTTTCCCAGAGATCAGAGGAAACATGAGCTACCTGGCTGGAGTCCCGGCAGAGGAAAGCATCCCGTGTGTCCCTGAGTTCGGTGGATAGCACCGTGCATGTGTCTCCCAAGCTGGAACACCTAGTCAGTTCCCCTCTTGTAGCCACTGCCTCACTCAGGCCTCTTGACTCCCCTCTGCACCCCCACAATAGCTTTCAGCTGGTCTCCTGCTTCCAGCACCTTCCCATTCTGAGTCATTCACCATCACATCCTGTCAGGCTACTGCTTAAAACCACTATCTCATGGAATAAAGTCCAAGGTCCTGGTCGGGCACTCAAGACGCCTTAAAATCTGACCCTCCCCGGCCTCATCTCTGGTAATTCTCCATTACCACCTTTCATTAATATGGGACAATTGTCCATGTTGTTTGCACATGCTGCTCTCTGTCTGAAAGGACCTTTCCTGCCTCATTCACTGATTGTTTTTTTTTAAAAAAAATATATTTTTTATTGATTTCAGAGAGGAAGGGAGAGGGAGAGAAAGATAGAAACGTCAATGATGAGAGAGAATCATTGATTGGCTACCTCCTGCACGCCCCCTACTGGGGATTGAGCCTGAAACCCAGGCATGTGCCCTTGACTGGAATCGAATCTGGGACCCTTCAGTCTGCAGGCTGACACTCTATCCACTGAGCCCAACCAGCCAGGGCTCACTGACTGAGTTTTTTAAAACCAAATGTCAACACCACTTTTGTGAAGCACTCCCTGACTCACCAGCTGGCTGCTTTTCCTCCCTGCTTCCACTAGAGCTTGTACTCACTATCTACTATCATATGCACTAGAGTTCTACAAATTTTGGATTACATGTCTTTCTGTACCATCAATGCCCTAAGGTGTGTTTTAGATGGCACTGAAAAAGACACGAGAACAATACATTTATAACTAAAAGAACTCCAGAGTATCAACAGCCATGAAAAAAAATCAGTCTCCCTCCCACCCCTAACCTGTAGGCCCATGCCTCAGGGGTAATCCCGATGAACAGTTTTTTATCCGTCTGTACAGAAAGATTACAATTTAAAATTTAAAGCATAAATATGTATCTTAAAAAGACAAATAGGATTTAATATATTTATTTTAGATATTTAATTTTTTTTTCTTTACTTAAAATCATATCATGGAGACAATTTCATATTGGTGCACAGCTATCTGCTCAATCAATACAATAGTCTTGTAGGTCACTGAATGAGTGTATCATAATTTATTTAATCAGTCTCCAAATTGATGGCAGTTAGCCTGCTTCCAGTCTTTTGCATTTAGCAGGAATGTTCTGGTGCACATCTGTGCATACTTAGCTTTGCATGCCTGTTCAGTACAGCTGCAAGGTAAATTTCTGCAGTCCCATTGCCGGTTAAATGAACAGTCCAATTTACAGTCCCACCAGCAGTGCAGGAGTGTGCCTGCTTTCTCACCCCCTATATTTCTCCAATATATTTGCTGTATAAATAACTGGGTGGCCTCTAGAGTAACTGTAGCTATTTACTCTTTTTTGACAAAGTGAAAAACTGGTCCAAAGTTACAGCCATTTTTACACACACTGTAGACGGGGTAGGAGAGGCCAGCAGGACACAGGTGACTGAAAGCCACGGTGATAAGACACCCGTTTCAGGAGGTGGCTGAGTTTGGAGGTGAAGAAACAGGCCACCTGCTATATGTGTTCCAGCACAACACCGCCGTGATGCTACCCGTCCACACAATACTTTGTATACACTTGTCAGCTCACTATCTCATTTGACCCTCATACTCATTCTGTGTTGAAGACAGAGAAGAGCCATAATCCCATTTTATAGAGGGAGAAACAGATGCAGAGGGGCAATGCAGAGTGCCTATGATCTTCATGATGTGCTGAAGATCACGTGGCTAGTAAGTGGAAGAGCGAGGATTTGAGTACAGACTAGTGACTTCAAATCCACCTCATTGGCCCTAGCTGGTTTGGCTCAGTGGATAGAGCATCGGCCTGCAGACTGAAGGGTCCCAGGTTCGATTCCGGTCAAGGGCACATGCCTGGGTTTCAGGCTCAATCCCCAGTGGGGGGCGTGCAGGAGGCAGCCAATCAATGATTCTCTCTCATCATTGATGTTTCAATCTCTCTCTCCCTCTTCCTTCCTCTCTGAAAGCAATAAAAATATATTTTTAAAAACCCCAACCATCTCATTGCTCTGGGTTCAGGAAGGTAAGGGTCCAGGTTCTTTGCAAGGCGTATACACAAATATCAAGGTTTATAGTATCAAATTCAGTAATTTAAAAACAGCAATTTTTTCGTGTTTTGAATTATAAATATAATACCCATTCACTGCAGGGAATTTAGAAAACATAAATAAGTGAAATACAAAAATCACCCATAATCTTACTACCCAGAAATAACCATTGCTAACATTTCAGTGCATTTCATTTTGGCCACTGCATTACATAGATTTTTCTCCTTGTTTTGGAGGGAGATGGAAAATAATGCCAAAAGAGGGAGAGTTCAGACAATGGCAGAAAGAAGGGATGGGGAGGAAAATAGAGACAGAAAGCTTGTGAGTGAAAAAAAGAGCATGATGTTAAAAATGATAAATCTTGGCCAAGTGGTATCAAGTCTCAAAGTAAGGGGTGCCAAATAGGAGAAAGGCGTACTGCTTGGCAATTCTGCTTTTCTCTGACAACTCAGAAAACATGCATCTGGGCCCAGATCATGCTAATTAATTATGCTGGTTAGGGCTCCAGAAGCTTCTCCATGCTTCCTCTGCTGCCTTATTCTCTCAGTGACAAGCGCTCAGTGCACTCCCAGCCGCCCAGGCCCCCTGTCCCCACCGCGCATAAGCAGTGCCAGCTCCCCTCCTCCACCCCACTCTGCCCTCTGGTCTGGGTTCAGCTGGAATGTTTCTCACCTCTCGGGGGCCAATGGATCTGGCTTGCTCCTCTCCAAGCATGGCAGTATAGTAGGCCAGATTCTGGTTCATCACCTCATCGTTGGGGAAGAAGAGGAGATAGGTCTTCGCACATTCAATAGCCTGTGTATAATTCCCAACTGCAAAGGGAAAGAAAAGTGGCTGAGAAAGGTCTAATTCTGGGTGCCAGGAACCACCAGTGTTCATTCTCAGCACAGATTTGGGGGGAGACATAGAAGAATAATATTGAAACAAAAGAATTTGAATCCTCTGTGTGCTCACATTTTAAAAAATTCACAAGTAATTCAAATGCTGGCCCCCAAATTAGACCAATTTCAGGAATATTCCTGTCTTCCTACCTTCTTTTCCCTTTTCAGAAGAGAAGGGAAGATTATAATAGCATATTACCTCTTTGTTGGTATGGGTTAGTTTATAGTTGAACTATAAACATCATATACTCATGAATATGCTGTAATGCTTAGCACATAGTAGGAACTCAGTAAAGATCTGCTGACTTGTTTTTCTGGATATTGATAGATAGACACACACACACACACACACACACACACACGATCACATACCTGCCCCAGAGCATCAGTGCTATACAAGGGGGAGGGCTGAGAAATGTCCTGTGAGCTGGTTTAAATGACCTATGAGCTAGTTGTCCTAGCTTTGCTGTTAACAATTCAGTTGCAAAATTAGATTATAAATGTCATAGGAGGAATGAGAGGGAGTCCTAGAGCCCCCTCTCCCAGCTGGTATGGGCTTCCTTGCTTTTGGCTTCTGATTTAAAAGCAGCAAAGAGGAAAGTCGGCCTTACTGTTATAGTAGGCAAACTGCAGATAATTATAATGCGACGGGAGGAAGTCTTCGAAGGGCTTCTCTCGACTTGGGTGGGAAGCCAGCTCCGTGACACAGTTCTGCTTGCAGCTGAGGACCTGGATGTAATGATCTGAAAAGAATCAAAGAGGGGGAATAAGGTCAATCTTCAGGTTTCAAATGCCAGTTAAGATGAACAAATTCAAGTGGAAGCAATTGTCAGTCAGATTCCCAGATTTAAGAGATTTAGAAATGAGATTGAAGATGCTGTGCGTGTGTCATCACGACACTGTCCTTGGCGCTGGGGTAGGGTTGAGGGCTGGGCTCTGAGCAGCGCACCTGTGATGGCCTGGAAGAGGTCAGCGTTGTACTCCAGGTAGTTGTAGCCGTCATAGTCGTAGGGTCCTTCGCAGAGGGCCCGGCACTCCTCCTCCGCCACAAAGTACTGCTGCAGCGCCGCCTCCAGGTGGGGCACGGCTTCCTGCGGTTGCTCCTCTGAGTAGAGTCGCACCCCCAGTCGGAACTGGTCCTACTGGGAGGAAGCAGTACCCAAATGCAGGCCAGATAGCCCTCTCTCCTCCCCCAGCCCCCATCTTCATGAGGGTCCTCATTTCTTGCTCATCTCAGGTTATGAATGGAAAGGGTGGCCGCCATATAATGAAGCCCTTTTGTAAATGGTCTTGACTTGCTTCATTTGAAATTTAAAAGCATTTAGTAACTAGATCTAGATGAAAGATGTGGGAGTTCATTGTCATTTGTTTCACTTTTCTGTTGGGCTAAAGTTTTCAAAATAAAAGTTTAATGAAAAAAACTGAATTCTTAAATGTTAGAATGCGGTCTGTGGCGATGACAGCCATCTTCCCAGCAGTGAGGGACTTGGGCACGGCAAGCAGCTGATTACAGACTCTGCTTTTGCTGTCTGTGGGACACAGCTCCCATTCCTGTGGACAACAACCATTTTCACTTGTCACAGAATCACTAAAAAAACAACCCCCAGACCTGTGTGTAGGTGTATAATCCAAAACTGTGTATGGCTGTATAATGTACTAGGTGTGCGCGGTTTACTTTTAAAAGCAAAACCTGCATAATAAAAAAATTGTGACTAGTAGATTAAGACAATCTAAGCATGATATGGACTATCATACAGCCATTAACATTGTGTTTTACAAGAAAATTTGAAGACATGAGAAAAGGCTCATGATACAATGTTAGTTCAAAAAGAATGATGAAAAATACGCACAGAATATGACATCAAATTATGTTTTAAAATCACATACAGAAGACTTAAAATATAGGCCAAAATATCAACTACTGGTTTTCCTAAGATGGCAGTATTATAAATGATTCCTTTCAGTTTTATACTTCCCTGCAATTTTCTAATGGTATACAACGAACATACATTACTTCTGCAATCAGAAAACAACCCAAGAATGTTGGGGAGAGGGGGAAAGAGATCAACTAAAGGACTTGTATGCATGCATATAAGCACAACCAATGGACACCAGACACTGGGGAGGTGGGATGAGGGCATGCGACAGGGGGTAGGGGGAGGCTGGGGGAAGGTCAATGGGGAAAAAAAAAGGTGATATATGTACTACTATATGTAATACTTTAAACAATAAAAAAGAAAGAAAAGGATCTTGCAACAAGAAAAAAAGAAAGAAAGAAAACAACCCTAGTAAGTATCACTGTAAGAAAAAGAAAGGAGACAAAGGTTTTCACCATATGAGGTTTGGCCTCCAGATCCTTGAAGTCAGCCTCCTTCACCCCAGACATGGTCTGGTAATAGTCTAGGTTCTGACGCATCTCCACGTGCTCAGGGTTGCCCACGAAGAAGGTGTGCGCTGCTGCTACGGCTTTCTCCAGCTTGTTTATCTAAGAATGAAGCACAAGAACATGTTTCTCACAGCCAAACCCCGAACGTCTGTGTCCACATGTGCAGTCCACAGTAAACAGGAAATCTCAGCCTTCCTGAGCCTTCCATTCAGTGTGCCCCCGCCCCTGTCCGCCCCAGAAAACACCTATGGCAGGAACTACATACCAGAGATTAGACAGGGGTCCTCAAACTTTTTAAACAGGGGGCCAGTTCACTGTCCCTCAGACCGTTGGAGGGCCGGACGATAGTTTAAAAAAAACTATGAACAAATTCCTATGCACACTGCACATATCTTATTTTGAAGTAAAAAAACAAAACTGCAAAAACACCCGCATGTGGCCCGCGGGCCGTAGTTTGAGCACAAGGATTAGAAGCACAAGGCCCTGGGCAGAATTTCAGTTATTTCCCAAATCAGGTTTAAGGGCTCCCCAAATTACAGGAGGTAATGCTTCAACAGTGTAAACATTCTGTTTTAAAACAAAGGTCATATTGTAGAAGGAACACTATAGAAGACTGACTGCCCAAATAATGTATTCTCAAGATTTAGATGTACTGACTGAGCTGAAGAAAATCCAAGGCTTTAAGAATTTATTTAAGGTTAGAGGAGAAAGAGCAGTTAACAATCAGACCACGCCTAAGAAAGAATGTGCTTAGAAAAAGTGTCTAGTTTGTTTGTTTTGTTAATCCCTCACCTGAGGATATTTTTCCATTGATTTTTCTTTTCTTTCTTTCTTTTTTTTTTTTTTAAGAGAGAAGACAGAGAAACATTGATGTGAGAGAGAGACGCACACACATCAATGTGAGAGAGACACATCGATTGGTTGCCTCCAGCACGCCCTGATCAGGGGCCAGGGATCCAGCCTGCAACCTGCAACTGAGGCACGTGCCCTTGACCGGAATCAAACCCCGGGGTTTCATAAACCCTGCAGTTCAAGGACCAATGCTCTATCCATCCACAAGCCAAAATGCCCAGGGCAAAAAAGTGTTTTTTTGTTTGTTTGTTTTTTTTGCATAAAATGACACATTCAAGGAAAAGATGGGTGGCTGAAAAATACTAAGGTCCTCTACAACAAGCATGTCAAACTTGCAGCCCGTGGGCCCCATGCAGCCCACAACAAATATTTTTGCGGCACAGCCAATATAATGGTAAGAAATGTTTTAATAACAATTTCATAACTTAATTTTTACAATATCCTGTTATACATAATCCTATATAATAAAAGGGTAATATGCAAATTGACCCTAATGGAGGACAACCAGGAACGACAGGTCACTATGATGTGCACTGACCACCAGAGGGCAGATGCTCAACGCAGGAGCTGCCCCTTGGTGGTCAGTGCACTCCCACAGGGGGAGCTCCGCTCAGCCACAAGCCAGGCTGAAGGCTGTGAGTGCTGCAGTGGTGGTGGGAGCCTCTCCTGCCTCCTCCACAGTGCTAAGGATGTCTGACTGCGGCTTAGGCCCACTCCCCCAGGAAGCGGGCCTAAGTTGGCAGGTGGACATCCCCTGAGGGCTCCCGGGCTGCCAGAGGGATGTCTGACTGCCAGTGTAGACCCGATCCCCTGAGGAGCAGGCCTAAACCGGCAGGTGGAGATCCCCCAAGGGGTCCTGTACTGCAAGAGGGCGTAGGCTGAGCTGTAGGACCCCCCAAGTACACGAATTTTCATGCACCAGGCCTCTAGATATTAATAACAAACTACAATGTTTGCTAATGACTGATTACTATAATCGTGTTGCATTCATTTCCCTTACACACCTTATGCGCAGGCACACCATTTCTCTCCAATAATACCAGCAGCGAATATTTTAACAGCCGATTGCCATGTCATTAGTCTTGTACTGACTTGTTTGGTGTGCGCAACAGGAAATATTTCGCTTTTGGAGAACAAGAAAAAAAGGTTTATTTGTGTTACGCTTATTAATTTGTGCAGTTATTCAGTGTCTGGTAAGTTAATGTTCAAGAAAATACTAATTTTTATTAAAATGTTCTATTATTTTATTATTCATTTATTTCAGCCCTTGTATTCAGCATGTCTCTATCAAAATAAACCTATGTTTCTATGAAAATTGAAGCTTTTGTTTTTTTGCGGCCCACATAAACTTAAACCTTGCTTATTTGGCCCGTGTTAGCCTTTGAGTTTGACATGCTTGCTCTACAACATCCAGACATGGCATCTTCAGACTCAAAATCCAGGACTCATGAGGTTATACAAATATCTGAGGGGAGGGAGGGCAGGGATGTGCTACAGGCCCTAATAATGTCCACAGCAATGGACTCCAGCATATCAAAGTTACACAGGTTCATATGCAGAATCCAAACTAAATCACTGATGATGTAATGATTAACTAATGGGCAAATGAATTAAAAAATGCAAAGTATTTAATATAGAGCCTGTAACCCTAAAATAGCTGTGACGCCAGGTCAATAATCCCCATCTCTGGACCTCAGTTCCCTTAATTATAAAATCATAAATTCTCTCAAGTCCATTCTTTTTATGGATTTATTCTCTCTCCCATCTTTCAGCATTGCTCTTGCTGTCTCTGTTCTCCCCCATCTCCTCACTCCACCCCCAGCCCTTCAGTTTCCTTCTCTCAAGTGAACAACTGCACTCATCGTCCAATGGTTCGCCCTGCCACCACTTTCTCCTTCTTCCAAGGCTTATTCCACATGGCCTCCAGGATTAGCATGCTAAAACCCACTCCCTGAAGCCTACAGAATTCTCTTCCCAGTCTGACCTCACTCTACCTGGAAGAGGGTGCTCTCCTCTAGCAATATCTAGAATCAGCATCAAATGTCACCTCTTCTTTTCAAGTCTCTCTAATTTCTCTGAGACAAAGCTAGATCTCCCTCCTCTGTGCTCCCACAGCCCTACATACGTATCATTTTAGTAGCTCTCATTATAGTGATTCTTAACAGCAACGCAAGACAAACAAAAAAACCATAAAGTCAAGCATTTTAGTTACTTGCACAAGAACTGGAATGTAGTAGGTATTCAATAAATGTTTGTCAAAGACTTTTAAAAAGTGCTAAGTGACATGACTAAAGATAGCCCAACTGTTTTGGTTTCAAACCCAGTACTCTTCTGAGTAATTAGGAGGAAAGGAGCAGAACTGTGTACACAAAATATTTGTGGAGAGGTGGAAATCTGAGGTTCCAAAGGTTTTCTAAGTCTCTCTTTAGGTTGAATTGAAAGTCTATCAAACTAAGGACATAACAGATATGAAGCACAGCTCCTTCTTTTTTCACCCAATAAAATGGGGCTAATAAGTAGTACCTACCTTACAGGATATTGCCAGGATCTGGGCAAATGAATTAATAAACGCAAAGTATTTAAAATAGTGCTGAAAGTATGTGCTGGCTATCATCATCATCATCATCATCATCATCATCATCATCATCAAGCAAGCCAGGAGCGCTGCAAATCCATGTGTACTTGGACTTAAGGCACTCTGGAACTCCTAAAATTACTCATTTCTTTGGAAACCTGACAGCTAGCCAGAGGGTCCCCCACAGGGCGGGGCCAGACAGCCCCTACTGGCGACGTGGCAACCTCAGGTCTTGAGAGAAAGCTGTGGCACTCAGGCAGCAGGAAAAGCATCACTGAAAAACGAACCGGAAGGAAGACAGTGCAGAAAGGTCCGGGCTTCTCACTCGGACAACTACAATGAAATCAGGCTGAGAAACCCAAGCTGCCACTTTAGTTCCCTTTAGGAAGCCTGTCGGGGAAACACGGGCCAAGTTTTGGTTGACGGGTGCCCTAACCCTAGGCGGGACCTCTGGGGCTACCATCTGATTATGCGAAGCGGGCTAGGCAGGTCTCCCAGCAGGGTCCTTGCCCTCCCTGGGTCTGAGGAGGGCTCCCGGGCCGAGACCTCCTTCCCGCTCCGCGGATACTTCCCGGCCCCCCTTCCCCCCTCCCCCGCCAAGTTCCCCCGGGTCGCCTTCCACTATGCCCAGAAGGACCCCAGCCAGCGGACAGGTCTGCACCTTGAAGTAGGCGACCTGCAGGTAGTTGTAGGGGCTCCGCTTGTGGAACTCCAACTCCAGCTCTTCGCTGAGCGAGTGGGCGCCCGGCGGTCCCAGGCAGCGGCGCAGACAGGCAGCGCGGCGCAGCAGGCCCCCGAAGAAGCGCAGATCGTGCAGGGCAGCGCCCGAGGCCTGCGTCAGGCTCGGGGGCGATTCGGAGTCCAGCTCCCACGGGAAGTCGGCGGCACACCGGGTGCGGCAGCGCAGGCGGAGGGCGCGCAGGGCGGCCCGCGAGCGCAGCGCCCGCTCCATGCTCAGTACCACCCCGGGCCAATCCCCGCGCGCGTAGGCCGCGGTCCCCTCGGCAAAGAGCAGATCCGGCGCCAACATGTCCCACTCTGCCTCGGATTCGGCATGGGCTCGGGAGGCAGCGGCGGCGACGGCCAACAGTGTGGTCAGCAGCTTCAACACGCGTGCCGCCATCGCCTCCTCAGACCTAACCCAGATGGCTCGCTACCCGCCACGGAGACCCGAGTCCCACCCCCAGGCAGCCCCGCCCCGCCCCGAATGAAGCCCCGCCCCCGAGTGAAGCCCCGCCCCCAGGCGGGGCGCTGCAAGTACAGAAGGCTTGCAGGGCTCCACCCCTCAGCGGAACCCTATGCGTCACTCGGAGACCCGCCTCCGAGCTCCGCATCTCTGACGCCATTGGCCAGGGACCAAGGAAGCTCCGCCCACGGGCTTTTGTGCGCATACTCTTCCGCCGCGGGCCACTGGTGGTAGGGAAGGTTAGCTGCTGCCATGGAGGACGCGGCGACGCCCGGGCGGACTGAGGGAGTCCCTGAAAGCCAAGTTCCTTCGGCGACCGATCGGGGAGGTACGCGGGGCGGGAATCAGAAGGGGAAGAGAGGCCCGCACGGGGCAGCTAGTCTGCCGGGCTCCGCGGGAGGCCGAGGGCGGGCGCTCACGGCCTGTGTTCCCGGGTGTGTGTCGCAGGAGCCCTGGTGGAGCTCACCCCGAACCCCGCCGGCCTGGCCCTGGTGAACCCCTACCTCACCCACCGGGCCGGGGACCCCTTAGACCTCGTGGCGCTCGCAGAGCAAGTACAGAAGGTGAGGAGGCGCGGCCGGGGACGTCAATAACCATGTTCCTTCACTGTTGGTCCTGCGTCTTACGACTCGGACCCCACCACCACTTAGCGTGGGGTAGCAGTGTTCTTGTCTCCATTTTACACACAGGAAAACCCGATTGTCACTGCGCGTCTGGTCTCGAACTTGCTCTGAGACCAAAGGCTCCTTCAGCTGCAGCTTGCGCGCCCACAGTCTCCCTTGGTGGGAAGGTTTGCACAGCACTGTCAGTATTCATGATTTCTTTTGGGCCTTAGGACAACCCTGTGAGGTAGGCAGCACAGAAGTTGCTCTTCTCATTTGACACTTGAGAAGTTTCCTGGGAAGTTTCAAGAACACTGTGTAGTAATGCATGTTCTGCAGCGATGCATAGTCCACTTAAAACTGTTTCCCCATAAGATCTTTTATCTGTGACCCGAGAGCTTTTAGAACTTAACATCAAGAAGGGCAACGACTCTAAGTTGGCCTCTCTGTCCTACAAGCCCAGTGCGTAGACATTGATTGCTAAAAGAGTAAAATAAGGAGGAAATGTGACATAACGGAAAAAGCACTGGAATTTACACACATGAGTTTTAGTCCCACTTTTGATATTAACTTGTGCTATGACTTGAGGCAAATTACTTTTCTATGGACCTCAGCTTCCTTATAAGATGCAGAGTTTAGACTTAGGAGAGCTCCTAGATCCAAAGCTCTGAAAAACCAAATTCCATCTAATCTCTTACCAAGACTTCCAGTTATAGAACCTTCTTCAATTTGTACTGGGTCCTGCTGCTTTAAAGCTTATGATAGTGCCCTGGCCGGGTGGCTCAGTTGATTGGAGAATGGTCTCCTACACCAAAAGGTTGTGGGTTTGACCTCTGGTCCAGGGGCAGATGGGAGACAAATATCTGTCACATCGATGTTTCTCTCTCTCTCTCTCTCTCTTTCTCTCTCTCCCCTTCCCGTCTCCCCCCGCCCCCCCATATCCTCAGGTCCTAGCTGGTTTTGCTCAGTGGATGGAGCGCCAGCCTGCGGACTGAAGAATCTTGGATTCGATTCTGGTTAAGAGCACATGCCCGAGTTGTGGTCTTGATCCTCAGTAGGGGGCATGCAGGAGGCAGCTGATCAATGATTCTCTCTCATCGATGTTTCTTTCTTTCTTTTTATCATCATTGATATTTTTCTCTCTTACTTTCCCTTCCTCTCTGAAATCAATAAAAATATATTAAAACAACAACAACATATCCTCAGGTGAGGATTAAACAAATAATAGCCATGGCTGGTGTGGCTCAGTAGTAGAGCATCAGCCCACTCACTGAAGGATCCAGGTTTCCATTCCCTGTCAAGGGCTCCATTCCCCAGTAGGTGGGGGGCACGTGTGGGAGGCAACCAATCAATGTGTCTCTCACATCGATGTTTCTTTCTCTCTCTTCCTTCTCTTTCTTTCCCCCTCTAAAAGTCAATGGGAAAAATATTCTCTGGTGAGGATTAATAAAAATAACAACAATAATCCTATATAATATAAGGCTAACATGCAAATAGACTGAACAGGGGAGCGGCAGGTCACTATGACGTGCGCCACTCAGCCAAAAGCTGGGCTCACGGCTGGTCAGTGCAGCGGTGGTGGCGGGAGCCTCTCCCGCCTCCGTGTCAGTGCTAAGGATGTCCAATTGTCGGACATCCCTCGAGGGCTCCCAGACTGCGAAAGGGTGCAGGCTGGGCTGAGGGACCTCCCCTCCCCCAGTGCATGTATTTTGTGCACTGGGCCTCTATTAAAGCTTATAATATACATTTGGCCTTGATTATGTTCAAAGGTTTTTGTATAATAATTTGCTCAAATTCCCTCACCATATACATCTCTGTACTTCAGGGTTTTTAATTTTTTTAAAATTAAGAAATATTCAAATGTTTAGGAAAGCTCCTTTGATTCAAACTTTGTGCCTTCTCTTTTCTGGACAGGTAGGGAGCAAAGTATAACTTTTCTGGATTAGAAGAATGTCATGTGTCTGTTTAATCAGATCACTCTTATTGGGGGGGAGGCTTCCAAGGCCAAATTTTAGGCAAACATTTTCATGGGTTACTGAGTAACCATCATGTTTATTACAATGTCCTGAAACAAAGAAAGAAGGGATATAGTTTTTGATCTTCAGCCGATAGTCTAGTGAGATATAGAGGATACATTATTGTGGTGCCTCATTGTTTGAGAAGCTGAAACAAAAACATTAGAGACAAACAAATTGAATCAAGAATATTTACTGCCTGTGTACTGAAATGTACTTTCCAGCAGGACTGACCTCTGACGTGCCTTTTAAGTATTAATATGTGTGTAGAAAGCTCTGAAATTTGTAATCAGACTGATCTATGTTCAAATCTTCAACTGCTATTTATTAGCTGTGAAACCTTGGACAGGTTGTTTCACCTTTCTGAGTAATTCCTAAAACGAGAAAGTGAAGTTATCATATACAACTTAACTTCATAAGGCGTTATGAGAATTAAATCATAATACATTAAAGGGCCTCAGAATGATTTGGGCCAGAGTTTGTGCTTAGTAATTATGGTTACTCTCATTTCTGTTTTAATTAGGCTCTTATGTTTACAAGGAACAGATTTGCTGCCACCACCTTAAGAAAAATGAACTACTTTAGTTCTAGAAACCAGCTACTCTGTCATTGGCCATAAGGTACCTCATTGTCTTTGGAACAAAATGAACATTCTTTTGTCATGGGCCATGATCTGGTCCCTGCCCTCTTTTTCACCCTCCCCATTCCCACCCCCACTAACTACTCTTCAGCTGCACTGGCTTCAGAAATGCCTGGAAGCTTAGCCAGTTTTTTGCATGCCTGGCCCTTTCATTCAGATCCAAGACAATATCACATCCTGAGTGAGGCCTTTTGTCTGTAGAAGGCTATATCCTACCCCATCTAAATTATTAATGAGTGCCTCTACACATGGGTTCCAATTCCTGCAGTCCTCACCGCTCCCTGTTATTAAACCAGTTATTTCATTTGTTTTCTTTGATCCGCTTCTATCACAGGATTATGGCTGTTTCCTTCATAATAGTGCATCATTATTCTAAGTACGTGTAATATTACCTTTAATTTTCTTTTTGGTGTCTGTATTACTCACTATAGGGCTGTGCTGTATAATATGGTAGCTACTAGCTATATAATGGCTGTCGAGGACTTGGAATTTATGGTTAGTGCAACTGAGACACTAAATTTTAAATTTTATATAATTTTAATTAACTTAATTTAAAAACCTGATAGTTATTGGAAACTTTTACCTGTAAGTATATTTGGAACAATGAGTATGTGAATCAACTCAGCTGTAAACTTGATGAAGTCCAAATATAGATCAAGTATTTCCAATGAAAATTTAGCATCCAAAATTGATAGGTGCTGTGAGTATAAAATATAAACTTAATATGAAATGTAAAATATCTTACAAATAATTTTTATTTTATTATTTCTAAAATATATTTTTATTTATTTCAGAGAGGGAGGAAGAGAGAGATAGAAACATCAATGAAGAGAATCATTGATCAGCTGCCTCCTGCATGCCCCACACTGGGGATCGAGCCCTCAACCCGGGCATGTGCCCTGACCAGGAATCAAACCGTTACTTTCTGGTCCATAGTTCGACGACGCTCAACCACTGAGCCATGCCAGCCAGGCTTATTAACAATTTTTAAAATATTAATTACATGTTGAAATGATAAGCTTTTGATATATTGGTTAAATAAAATGTTATTAGAATTAAGTTTAGTTACTTTTAACACAGCTACAAGACAAATTAAAATTACATATGCAACTTGTTTTATATTCTAAAGGACAATTGCATTAGCTTTGAAAGCTAGGAGAGATGGTGTAATCTTGACGAAGGTAGGGACCTCTCTCATGTTTGTCAATGCATCCAGTGCTTAGCACGGTGTTTGACACACAGTAGTTACTAAATATATATTTGTGGAACAGATAAATGATTGACTCAACTAACTCAATTGTTTCTGTTCACTCACAACACTGGCTGATACCTGACTTTTACCTTAAGCTCTCTAAACTAACCAGCAAATTCTGTTATTATTCTTTAGTTCAAATTCAAGTTTAGCCTCCTAATTTCTTTTTCTTAACTTAATTGTATGCCACTGGAAATTAATCAGCTTTTCTTGAAAGTAAGCTGAAAGTTTTTGACAGATTTCTGATGCCTGAGTGTAATCCTCCCCAATACATTAATTAGTCACACCATCTCTCCTAGTTTTCAAGTTTTATTTTATTTTAAGCATTTTCCCTTGCTTTCACACATTTTCTAGCACATGACAGGCAGTCTTATGTGTACATTATAACTTTGTTTCAGGTCTACACCATAGACATTTTAAATAACAATTATGAATGTAAATATAAGTTCAATTGAGGTATTGATCAGATGAACAGAAACTCTCTGTATATAGCTAGATTCTTATATAACAGGTGATAAGAGCCATATCATGTGTCTTTGGATTTTCATTGAAAACCCAGCCCTGACTTCAGAAATGTTTAAACATGAGAAAATAAATGGAGGCCTAAGGAATAAGCGGGGTTAGTGGGGTGGAGGGATATATTAGATGGAATCAAATATACATAATCAGTATATTTGGTAGCGAGAGAAATCAGGGTAGACCAAAGAAGTCCAGTGTGATTAGAACAGAGTGAAAAGGGTAGAAAGCTGAGGGAAGTAGAAAAGAGCACTTAATTCTGTGGGGTGGGGTCATGTCAGGGCTGGCTTCTCATTAGCAGTGCTATTTGAACTGGGCTTTGAGATGAATGAGAATTCGTGGGGGAATGGTGAGGTTGGGGAAAATATTTTAGCATAAGCGAAGATGTTGATGCAACTCTTCATAAATGGGATCTAAATAAGAACATCACAAGTTGATCCTTTCTCGACCCACAGTTCAGTTTCTCTCCCCTTTAGGCTGATGAATTCGTCCGGGCAAATGCCACCAACAAGCTAACAGTGATAGCTGAGCAAATCCAGCATTTGCAAGAACAAGCCAGGAAGGTGAGTCATGGCTTTTAGGTAGGACTTCATTTTCCTCATTTAGTTCACAGGATTGACTTATAATCATGTAGCTTGTCTTCAGTACCTTCTAGAAATATAGAGGTATTGAGCAAAATAAAGTAAGTCCAAGAGGTTAAGCATAAGCTAAGTTTTTTCACTAGGAGAAAGTTCAGTGAGATAAAGCATTTTGAAGGGAAAATATGTTTTCAGTTATAAAAGCAATGTACTTACTACAGAAAAGTAGGAAAGAAATATAAAAATCACTCAAAGCCACTAATGCTTAACATTTTGAAATATATTTCTTCTAAAGGAATTTTTACAGCACAGTAAAATTATAGTCTAATTTTTATCTCTGCAGAATCATCTGATCCCAGCAGTGATTTTTTCCTATGGGGGAGGAAGCAAGATCATAAATATTAAACAGTTTCTAGATTTTAATTGGGATGATCACTGAATATGAGTGCCTGTTACCTCCAATAACTAATTTGTTACCTCTCTGTGGTTCTTAGGTATTAGAAGATGCTCGCAGAGATGCTGACTTGCACCATATAGCTTGTAATATAGTGAAAAAACCTGGCAACATTTACTACCTTTATCAACGGGAGAGTGGTCAGCAGTATTTTTCTATTATTTCTCCAAAGGTAAGAACATTTATTTTTGCACAAAAAGTCTACTCCTAGTCTTTGAGAAATTCTTGGCATGTGTGTGAAAATGTAGGCATAGGGGTTGGTAAATGGTTTCCCAGAAAATGGGAGGTTGTATGAGCCCCAATATGATTCTGAAAAACATACATGTGCTTAAATTATTTCACAGCCACTATGTCTGCAAAGGGAGGAATCCGTAATGTGTAATGTTAGGCTTTCCAGGATGATTCTGACTGGTCTGAAGTGAAAAGCCAAAACAGAAATTTGTGGCATAATTAGGAAATGTCTTTACATCTTATCCTACTCAGAACTGACTCCTTTGCCTTCTCAGGAATGGGGAACTAGTTGTCCACATGACTTCATTGGTGCCTACAAGCTACAGCATGACTTGTCCTGGACTCCCTTTGAGGACATTGAGAAGCAAGATGCTAAAATCAGCATAGTGGACAAGTTGCTAAGCCAGCCAATGGCCCTGCCTCCAACGCCTGACCTCAACTTCCAGGGACTGCCTCACTGAAAATGGACTCTGACAAACAGCTCTCACGGCAAGGACCTGTCACCTCCTTGTTGCCCCCATTCTCTGCCTTGATGGGAGGTGGCAGGAGAATTGAGGATGTGTAAGTGAATCATGAACTTCTTGGAAGGAGACCCTGTGTGATTGTAATGCTGTCATTATTAGTTTTAGTTGGGATGGTAATGAATCACATTGGTCTTTTTTGGTATCCTCTCTGGATCAGGTACCCAAACAGTCAGTTTCAGCATACTGGCTAGTGTATTTTCTTTCTCTTTTGTCTCCCTCTGTTCTCCTAAGTCAGAGCATTACAGAAAGAAGAGTTTTTTCTTCCCATAAAAAGGTTGGCAAGGATTTCCATAGGGGACTGGTTTTAATTTTTAAGGTAACTAGTCTTTCAGATTGGGTTTAGGCTACTTTAACAGTTGGTGCAGTCGAACTTCAAATTCATCAGGGAGCTCAGCCGGCGTTGCTCAGTGGTTGAGTGTCCCCTATGAACCAGGAGGTCATGGTTTGATTCTTGGTCAAGGCACATGCCTGGGTTATGGGCTTGATCTCCAGCGTGGGACATGCAGGAGGCAGCGGGTTGATGATTCTTATCATTGATGTTTCTATCTGTCCCTCTCCCTTCCTCCCTGAGATCAATAAAAATATATTTAAAAGAATCCTATATAATAAAAGGCTAATATGCAAATTGACCAAACAGTGGAATGACTGGTCACTATGATGCACACTGACCACCAGGGGGCGTATGCTCAACACAGGAGCTGCCCCCTGGTGGTCAGTGCACTCCCACAGGGGGAGCACCGCTCAGCCAGAAGTCGGGCTCATGACTGGCAAGCACAGTGGCGGTGGCAGGAGCCTCTCCCGCCTCCATGGCAGCGCTAAGGATGTCTGACTGCCAGCTTAGGCCCGTTCCCCAGGAGGAACAGACCTAAGTTGTCAGTCTGACATTCCCCGAGGGCTCCCTGACTGCAAGAGGGCACAGGTCAGGCTGAGGGACAAGCCCTCCCTGCCCCCCGAGTGCACGAATTTCATGCACCGGGCCTCTAGTCCTATATAATAAAAGGCAATATGCAAATTAACCATCACTCCATCACAAAGACGACAGCGCCCATAGCCACAAGATGGCGGTGCCCAGTCCTCTCAGCCCCGCCAGAGTCCCCCAGTCCCAGAGAGAGGGGCGGCCGCTGAGAGGGGGCAGCGTGAGCGGCCTGGTGGAATGCTTGCTTCGTCGCTGCGCCTGGTTCGGGCTGTCCCCGCCCCCCCGGAGCTGGAGCGGACATGGACAGGGACAGGGACAGGGACAGGGGGCCCTCCCGCAGCCTCTGCGGCCGAGCACAGGCCCGGAGAGGAGATGGTGGGCCCGCCTCCTGCGGAAGCAGCGCAGGTCCCTCCCGCTCTCGTGGAAGCGGCGTGGCTTCCTCCTGGCTTCCATGGAAGCAGCGCGGCTCCCTGCGGCACGCTGTGGTTCCCGCCGGCTCCTGCGGAAGCGATGGGCGGCCTACTGTGTGCGATATTACGCGATGGGTTACTAGTAATGATAATACATTCACCAGGGAAGAAGAATGTTGTGTAATGGGGGATGATAAACAACTTGGCGTGGCTGCACTAGAGTGTGTGATTCTGGTATTTCTGCGCTATTGGTGAGGTTTGACTTGCCCTCTCTGCTCATTCTGCTTTGCTAGAGTGACTGGAAAATCTGAGGAAGCGCAATGGCCAGATTTTGGGAGGGTCAGCCTCTCAACTCACAGAGTCTGCCCTTAGATCCTTGCTACATGGGTCTCTCCAACATGGCAACTTTCTTCTATCCCCTCTCCAATCCATTCTGCAAAGATCAGCTTGATCTTACCTAAAGTCACACAACTCATAAGCAATGGAGCACCTCTCCCCTTCACAAGATAGTGTTTATTAAAGAGTTGGAGCATGGGAGGACAGAGCTCCTAAGTGCCTGGAGCAATTAGGCCTTTGTAGTCTCAAGCAGCACTTGATTCAGTTGTCCACTCCCTGCTTGAAAGGTTTTTTACCTTCATTTTGATTTGGAATTACCATCTATCTGCTTTTCTCCTACTTCACCAATTGCACCTTTTCAGTGTCCTGGCACATTTTTAACTGCTCTGGGCCAAGCCCTTGGCCCTGTTGACTTTCTCTCTAATCCATCCCCTTGACTTTAAATACCACCATATGCTGCTGACTGACATGCAGGTCCAGCCCTGATCTCTCCCTCAAGTTCCACACAGACTGTTTATGCAGGAGCCTTTTTTGACACTAGAGGCCCAGTGCCCCGTCTCCCGCAGTGCGAGAAGGCACCCCGTGGGGGCCAGGACCTGTGCCTGACTCGCAGGGTCCCCCGGCCCCCCTGCCTGTATCCACTCTGGGGCCGTCCGAGCCACCGTGCCAGCTCAAGCAGGCCCCCCTGCCTCTGTCTCGGTCTCCACTCCGGGCCTCACCTGCGCGCACAACCTCCTTCTGTCTGGTTGTGACCTGTTAAGGAGTCCCGGCATAATTTGCATATTACCTCTTTATTAGATCATTACAAACTTAACCATGTCCAAAATGGAAGTCTTGAGTTCTATCCAAAAACCTGTTTCATCAGCAGTTTTCTCTGCATATTTCCATCAGCATCTATCTCACCCTGTTGTCAAGGCCAAAAACCTATGTCATCCTTGATTTCATTTGTTCTTCCCGCACCAATCAGCAAGTCATCCTAGCTCTGTCTTTAAAATACGTCCCAAATCTGACTGCTTCAGACCACTTTCACCACTACCCTCTTAGTCCACAACACCAACATTTCTAGCATACACTAATGCAGTATCCTTGTCTCCCCACCACTGTTCTCACCCTTCATTCTGTCTCCACAGACTGTCAGTATCATCATTAAAAATTATAAAGCAGGTCACAACACCTCTATATAAGAATAACCCAACAATTTCTCATTACACTTAGAATAAAATCCAAACTTTTTACCAAGGTGTTAGGTGATTTGCCACTGTCAGTATTCACTATGTTCCTGCTGACATTCCTGTCATAACACACCAAGCTTGTTCCTGCTTCAGACTCTTTACATTTGCTGTTCCATCTGCCTGGAATATCCCCCAAGATCTTTGCATGATTTGCATCTTCTCATCATTTAGGTCCTGCTCAAATACTACTTCATAGATGACCTTATCAGAAGTACCAACTCTCATGTCAAAATCACTCTGACTGCTTTGTTTTCCATAGCCCTTATCATGACCAGACCTTATTGGTTGCCTTTCTCACTAGGGCAGAAATGGCATCTGCCTTGTTTACTGCTATATCCCTAGCACCTAAAATAGTGCCTGGCACATAATAAATACTCTAATAATGAACGGATGAATAGGTTGACATCTGGAGCTCTGCATTTATTTATATCCTACAAAGGATCTCAGTCAATGTAGCTAGAAGAAATACAATATGAGCCATGTGTGTGGTTTTAAAAATTTTGGTAGCTACATTAAAAAAACAAAAAGAATCAGATGAAATTAACTTTAATAATACATTGTACTAACCCAGTGTATGCAAATACTAAAATTTCAATAGATAATACTAAAAATATTAGTTATTTTATTTTTTAAAAACAATATTCAAACTCTGGTGTGTATTTTGCACATACAGCATGTCTCTATTTGGACTAGTCATATTTTAAGTGCTGACGAGCCAGATATGGCTAGTGGCTACCATATTATCACAAGGGTAGGTTGTCTAACCTTACTATTATTGTTCTTCACTTCCTGTGAGATCCAGAATGGGAAGAAGCTAGAAACTTCTGGAAGATGGAGAAGAGGGGCTTTCTTAGCTACTCCTGCTTTTCTCCCTCTTCTGAAGGAAGCCTTGGGGAAGTTTCAGCTAACAAATGCATGATCATATAATCCTATCTAATAATAGACAAATATGCAAATTGACCACACCTCCGACACACCCACAAGCCACACCCACCATCCAATCAGAGCGAGCATGCAAATTAACCCAAACCAAGATGGCTACAGCCACAGAGAGCAAGGTTTCCTAGGTAACAGAGGAAGCCAAGCTTTCCGCCTGCCCTGGCCAGGCCTAAGCCTCCACTCAAGCTACAAAGTTTCAATTATAGAAGGTAAACAAATTCAAACAAGTGGCGGCAGAATGGAGCTTGAGAGAGCAGGCCAGGGTTGCCGCCGGCAACAGGGGAAGCAAAGCTTTCTGCACACCCTGGCCGGGCCCACCCGCTTAAGGCAACAAAGTTTCAATTATAACCCCAACACAAATGGCTGCGGGCCTCGGAGGGAGCCCCAGGCTTGGCTCCGCTCCAGGCTACAAAGTTTCAATTGTAGAAGGAAAATAAATTCCAGATACCAGGGCCTCCCCTTGGGTTGCCAGGGGGCGTGGCCGGCCTGCAAACCACCACAGGCCCCTCGCTCAGGCCGCCCCACACCCCAAGGGAACCCCCACCCTTATCTGTGACACCCTTCAGGGCAAACCAGCTGGCCCCCACCCGTGCACCAGGCCTCTATCCTATCTAATAAAAGAGTAATCTGCAGATTGATCATCACTGCAACACACAATATCGCCCCCATGTGGTCAAAGATCCTGCTCCCATGTGGACACAAGATGGCCACCACAAGATGGCCAGCAGGAGAGGGCAGTTGGGAGGCACCCGGCCTGCAAGGGAGGGCAGTTTAGAGGGACCAAGCCTGCAAGGGAGGGCAGTTGGAGGTGATCAACCCTGCAGGAGAGGGCAGTTAGGGGTGACCAGGCCGGCAGAGGAGGGAAGTTGGGGGCAAACAGGCTGGCAGCAGAGTGGTTAGGGGGTGATCAGGCTGGCAAGCAGAAGCGGTTAGGGGCAATCAGGAAGGCAGGCAGGCAAGCAGTTGGGAGCCAGCAGTCCTGGATTGTGAGAGGACTGGGATCGGGCCTAAACGGGCAGTCGGACATCCCTCCAGGGGTCCCATATTGGCGAGGGTACAGGCTGGGCTGAGGGACAACTCCCCTCCGTGCACGAATTTCGTGCACCGGGCCTCTAGTAATAATAATAATAGAGCTTTTACTCTGTGCTAAGCGCTTTATATAATCCCATTTACAGACTAGAATATAGGTTCATGAAACAAAGTAACTTGTTCAAGTTTACACAGCTGGTCAGTGTTAGTGCTGGAATTTAACTTGGTTAAAAGTTAAAGCCAGTATTATAACCATTATGCTACAGTTTTTAATTTACCACCTAATGGACCACATGGCATGGACAAATTAAGAGAAACACAAGTGACAGAAGTCAATCTGGCCCTTGGCTTGAACTTGCAGCACACCTTTAGTTGCCTCCATCCTGGTTCTTTCTTTTTTTAAATTATTTTTAATTATTATTTTTAAATTTATTGATTATGGTATCACATAATTGTCCTCATCCCCCCATTCCCACCCCAAACCCCTCCCCAAGTATGCCCCCACCCCCCTGTTGTCCATGACCACTGGTTAGGCTTATATGCACGCATACAAGTCCTTTGGTTGATCTCTCCCCCTTTCCCCCACCCTCCCCTACCTTCCCTCTGAGGTTTAAGAGTCTGATCGATGCTTCCCCTGGTTCTTTCTTTTAGTTTCTCAGATACCTTAGATCTGACTTTCATGTCAGACTGTGTTCAGGTCTCAGTTTCACGAATTATTAATGGTGTAACCTTCAATAAAATCAATGAATCCCCTATTTCCTCTTCTGGAGAATGGGAATGCTAATATCTAGGGCATTTGAGAAAATCTAATAAATGATGATACTGTCTGTAAAACATTGAGCACAGTGCCCTGTGGCTAGTAGCCACTCAAGACACACTCTAGATCCTGTACTGTTTCTTTCCCCTCCAGGTTGCTAGGAGAGGCAGTGTCACTTGAGCTCCTGACTCCGCCCCTGCTCTTTGCATATCCTCTCTAACTTAGTGGCCGGGTAGGTGGGAGAATGTGAGGCAGTTGTTAGAACTGGTGCCTGGGTCCTACCCAATATTAACAAAATTCTTTCTGTAGCACACTCTTCATCCAAGTGGCCAGATCTAGACACTTTAGAGAGGCTCTTACCTTCTCCCTCTCATTCCTCTCCCACACTCTTGGGATTCCATCTCACCTTGGCTCCTAGTCTGGCTACTTCCCATTCCCTTCAGTGGCTGACCAACAATGCAGCATTGCTCCGGCCCGCAGCTCATCTCTCATGCAGTATTACACAGCCTTCCTCCACACTGGCTGCCAGAATAATCTTTCTAAACCAACCTGACCGTGTCACTTTCCTACTTAAAACATAACTGCCCTAGCTGGTTTGGCTCAGTGGATAGAGCATCAGCCTGTTGACCCTTGGGCTCATCCCCAGTAGGGGGCATGCAGGAGGCAGCCAATCAATGATTCTCTCTCATCATTGATATTTCTATCTCCCTTCCTCTCTGGAATCAATAAAGATTATATATACACACACACACACACACACATACATACACACACATACGTATACATATATATAATTTTATTTTAATTTACTATTTTCAGGACTGGATGTAAATTACTCAGCTTGTCTATCCAACAAATATGGGGGTGGGGAGATGGAGACTTGCTATATGCCTTAACGTTCTTACGGGCACAAAGATACACCAGTGCACCGCATAGTGCAAGCCTTGCCCACACGGACCTTACATCCTAGGGACCTTCTAAGTCTGGACCCCAGCACCTATCCCTTTGCAGGCTTACCTCCCAACTCCCTTCCAGTCCACCTCCCATTCACCACGCATTCTGTTCTCTTCACCTGCCAAGCCGCACCACACTCGCCATGACCGAAAATAGTCCCCTCCCGTCAGATCCCTCCAACCGTACCACACTCACTACAAGACCTAGGGCTCCCCAGCAAATTGAGGCCCCTCTTTCGCCAGCTAAAGCCCGGCTGCCCCTCCCCTGTCTCTCAGGGATTGTGAGCTAAGAGCCAGGGCTAAGCCTTGGGGCCAGTGCCGCTGCACAGGAAGCAGGGAGGGAGTGCGGCCCCCGCCCCGTTTAGGAATGTCCTGTCCCAGGTGAGTGGAAGCAGCAGCGCGTGTCCCTCGAGTGCAGTGAGCGACCAGGTCCCTGGGGGAAGTTGTTCCGAAGTGCGGGCACCCAGCCCCAGCGCCATCTCTAGCGCCTTTTCCCATGGGCGGGTCCTCGGCTGGTGGAGCCTGGACTGAAGTCCGAACAGCGGGGAGGGGAGCTCCAGTGTCTCCAGTTCGGAGGGACCAGCTCAAGAGAGGCCGGCTTTCTGTTGTTGAGGGATGTTGGCCCCGAGGGGTGGGGTGGGGTGCGGTGGGAGCGTGGAGGAGGAGGGAGGGTGTCCCTAAATAGAGTGACGATGCCCTGTGTCCTGTGTCCCACACCTGCTGGACCCTCCACTGGAGCTGCTCACTTCAGGGCTGCTCCTGGGGTTTCCTGGGGGAGGAACCGGCTTGGCCATTCCTTCCTTTTCCTGGGAAACCTCAGGCATTTCTGCTTGTTCACCAGACTCATGGCTCAGCATCCTGGTCACTTCAGTGCAGGGTTGAATCTTCTGCTAGACTGAGTTCCTTGAGAAATGAGACCAGGTCTTAGACTTTGTGTCCCAAGCACCAGGCACCAAATCTTACTCATGATTAAATGTTTGCTGAGTGAATAGATTGTTTCTTTTTTTCCTCTGGATTTCTACAACCCTTACTCTCAGTTCCACATTCTTTTACACCTGGGACATGTTCATTATGCTAAAAATAGCATTGAATTGGGAAAGAGGAGACCTGATTCAATCCTGGTTCCACCATTTAGTGGGATAAGCTGCTTAACTATCCTGAAACTTCCATTTCCCCATTTGTCCGATGGGGTACCACCAGGAACAGAGTAAGTCTCCACATGCACGCATGAGTTATTTACCTGGATAGCCTAGAAGTTCCATGGAGACAAGGACCAAGGGTTTTCGCCAGCACCTAGCTCAGTCTGAGTTTACAGTGAATATGCTTGGTCCTGAGGATGGTAGACAGCAGAATACAGAGGAACCTTACAGAAGTCTAAAGTCTTAGTCTGCCACTTCCAAAGTGTGTCAGTGACCTTGAGCAAAGTTCTTCCCCTCTCTGTGTCTTCTTTGCCTTACCTGGCAAGTAGGGATAGTGATCCTTACCTGGTAGACCTCACGGGGCCAATGGAAACCACAGAGGTGAAAGTGTTTTGTGAATGAAAGAATTAACATAGTAGATAACCGAGCATTAATTTTAAAAAACAGTGAACTAGTAAAGATGAGGTGTGTCTAATAATTGGCACCTGCTGACTGCCCGGGAGAGGCGGAGATGCTGGGATGCTGCTCTTCCAGGCAACAGTGGGCTGGGCTGGGATAGAAGTGTTTGGGTTTGCTGGGGTCAGCCTTGAGGCCCAGGAGAGACCGGGATGGAGGGGTTCATGGGGAGGGGGTGTGCATCCAGTCCTTTGCCCCCTCCCCTCTTCTCCTATAATTCTGGCTCACATAGTTTCCAGTCTTAGGTTTTGAGTGGCCCTGGATGAGAAGGTCTGAGGAGTCCCAGTGGCTTTGGTGATGTGGTCACTGACCCCCTTGGTGAAAGGGTGGCCTGTGGGAGCAGTGAACCCACAGCACTGCCTTGATAAACTCCCAGTCCCAAACTGCAAGTCCAGCCCTTCCAAGCCGCTGACATCGTGGTGGCAGGGTTTATGTGAGAGGACCATGATTTCTTAGCTCTTGTCCAGACCAGAGGGGTCTGGGACTGTACAGATATGTTGAGTGGAGGCAGAGTCTCAGCTTCCTTACCTCTAAAATGAGTAAGGATTTTCCTGGCCAACGTGGCTCAGTGGTTGAGCCTCGACCCATGAACCAGGAGGTCACAGTTCAATTCCCAGTCAGAGTATCTGCCCGGGTTGCAGGTTCGATCCCCAGTGTGGGGTGGGGTGGGGGTGGGGTTGCAGGAGGCAGTTGATCCACGATTCTCTCTCATCATTGATGTTTCTAGCTCTCTTTCCCTCTCCCTTCCTCTCCAAAATCAATAAAAATATATTGAAAAAAATTCGTGAGGATTAAACGGGGAGAAGGATAGCACTGTCTCCTGAAGTCGGCAGGATCAGAAGAGAGCACACAGTGAAAAGCGCCTTGTGAAATAGTCTATGCTACACACATTCATTTTGTCTGTTTCTCACCTCTTCCTTCCTCCGTTGGAGCTGGGCCTGCTGCTCTGGCTGGGGCCTGTCAGAACCAGAT
Source organism: Cnephaeus nilssonii (assembly GCF_951640355.1). Classification (NCBI taxonomy): domain Eukaryota; kingdom Metazoa; phylum Chordata; class Mammalia; order Chiroptera; family Vespertilionidae; genus Cnephaeus; species Cnephaeus nilssonii. Next base: position 74,406,098 of record NC_137078.1, read on the forward strand.
CCTTGAGGCACCTCAGTTGCAGTCCTGTCCTTCTGAGGGCGTGAGCGTGGCCTGCAGGACAGGAGGCTGAGTCTGCAGCGGGTCCCTGTTGTGCTTCCTTCCCCTCAGGTAGCCTCTCTCCCCTGGGCCACTCCTGGGGTGTGTGTGTTACCCCTTTCCAGTGCTTTTTATTCCTATGGGGCTCATCAAAGTATTGAAAATAGCTTTGTAATTAAAGAAGAAAAAAAGAAAAAATCTCATCTATGACAAAGAGCTCAGTGACAAAAGGCTCATCCCTCAGAATGGGGGAAGGGCCCATCCTTTTGTCCCCAGGGTCATGGGGTGCCATGAGGGCCAACATATGGCTAGAGGGAGGTTTGTACTGTGGGGTGAGGGATGTAGTCAGAGAGGCATGGCAACTATGGTTGAGCTGGTTCACTTGCTTCGCTCTTGGGCTTTCCCAAGACACTCAGCTTCAACTCCTTTGTCTTTACCTCCTGTGTCTCCCCCATCTACTTACTGTCTGCCTCATTCCAGCCAGTGGAACACTGTTTGGAGGGTGAAGTTCTGGGAGAAAATCTAGGGGAACAGGAGCAAACTGGTTCTTAGGAGCCTCTTTTGGGACTCTGACCTTGGAATCTGTTGCCCCTCTTCTCTGGGCCACAGGTTAGTGCACCAGTTTCTTCCTGACCAAAGACCAGAGTCACCTCCAGATGAATGAAATTTCCTGGAAAGATGTTGCCAATGTCTTCTCGCTGGCCAACATGATCATGGGGCTCTTCTCCATCTTCTGCAGCCTCAGCAAGTAGGTCTGGGGCCCAGCAAGATCTCAGCCATGGGCATGAAGAAAGAAGTGGGGAATCTAGAGAGCCAGGCACTGAGGCATGGAGATCAAATGGGGGCAGAAGAAAGTGTGCAGGTTGGGAGTCAAGGGGCCAAGATTCTAGCTTCAGTTCTATCATCAACCTAGTATGTGACCTTGGCTAGGCTATATCCCTGAGCCTCAGTTTCTCCATCTTTAAAACAAGAAGCTCGCACTATGATCTCTATAGTTCCTTCCAGATATGGCAGTCTAGAATTTTTTTTTGAGAAAATCAGGAGATTCTGCTTTGGTAGCTTTTACCAAGCATGTCAAACTCATGGTAGGCAGGTCACATGCCTCAGCCAGCCGCTGGCCGCAAGTTTGACATGCTTGCTACACAATTATTGGGTAGGTAGACTACCATTCAAATTTTTAAATTCTTAAATAAGAACACATGATCTGGTGGAATATTTAAAATTAGCACTACTCTGGAAAATCCAAGACATGTATGTGAGCCTCAAAAAGTTGTAAGCAAATGATATTTTTATAAATTGAGTCATATTTCAATGCCTTGGCAAATTGGCTCTTTTTAGATAAATCCTTTATAATGCAAATAACATCCTCCTAATCTGTTTGAATCTCTATAATCATCAGTGGATGGCTTTTCTGGATATGTGTCTCATGATATTTAAGTTCCCTCCCAGTTTGAAAATTTTATGATTCTCTAAGTCTGGGTTTTGGGAGTCTCATAAAGTGAGGCATACCTGCAGTAGAAAATTTTTATTTTCTTAATTTAGCCTAATCTTCTGGGAGTGTGTTTTTTATGTTATTATCATGGGCTCAGTTCCCTTAAACACACAGGTATAGGTCTAAGCAAAGGAAATGATGAGGTTGTTTGGGGACAGCTGAGGTCTAGGGTCAGGCTTTCTGTTTGCTTCTACGGGGCCACCCAAGCATTGCAGTCAGAGTGTAGACTTGGGAATGGCCTCCTAGGGCATGTTTGCCAGAGATTGTGGTGGTTGCTTTCAGAGGGGTCCAGGAGCATGTGCTGGACAGAAGCATAGAATCCTCAAATGTAGGATCTGAAAGAACTCTTGGGAGTCATTTACAACATCAAAATACATTAGATAAAAACTGATACAACTGCAAGGAGAAATTGATGACTCTACTATCATAGTTGGCTATTTCAACATCCTTCTGTCAGTAATTGACAGAGCTAGCAGACAGAAAATCAGTAAGGGTATAGTTGAACTGACAGCTCTATCAATCAACTAGGTCCAATTGATATTTATAGACTACTTCATCCAAAACAGCAGAATACATATTCTTCTCAAGATCACCATGATAGACCACATTCCGGGCTATGAGACACACCTTAACAAATTTAAAAGAATAGAAACTATATAAAATACACTCTCAGACCATATGGAATTAAACTAGAAGTAAATAACAGAAAGATAACTAGAAAATCTCAAAATATGTGGAGGTTAGACACAGTTTTAAATAATATATGAATAAAAGGAGCTCAAGAGAAATTTAAAAATATTTTTAACAAAGAAAATGAAAATATAATTTACCAAAGTTTGTGAGATGCAGTAAAAGCAGTACTTAGACAGACATTTATAGCATTAAATTCATATACTAGAAGAGAAATCTGCTCTGAAACAGACTACATCAAGAGAATTAGAAGACAGGCCTGGCTACGTGGCTCAGTTGGTTGTAGCATCATCCTGTACACTGAAATATTGCAGGTTTGATTCCTAGTCAGGGCACATACCTAGGTTGTGGGTTCGATCCCCTGTTGGGGCACAGGAGGCAACCAATTGATGTTTCTCTCTCACATTGATTTTTTTTCTCTCTCTCTCACTTCCTCTCTCTAAAATCAATAAAAAAATATCCTCGGGTGAGGATTTAAAAAAAGAAGAAAAAGAAGAAGAAGCAAAGAGAATTGGAAGACAAGCCACAGACTGGGAGAAAATATTTGCAAAAGATAAATTGGATAAGGGATTATAAAACTCAACAATAGCAAAATAAACAACCCAATTAAAAAGATGCACAACAGCATATGTCATCAGGGAAATGTAAATTAAAACAAGTGAAATACCACTACATACTTATTACAATAGCCAGAGTCCAGAACACTGACAATAGCAAATGCTGGTGAGGATATGGAACAACAGGAATTCTCATTCATTGCTGGTGGGAATGTAAAATAGTGGAGCCACTTTGGAAAATAGTTTGGCAGTTTCTTACAAACTAACATACTTTTACTATATAACCTAGTAATCACACTCCTTGGTATTTATTCAAATGAATTGAAAACTATGTCTAAAAATCTATACTTGGATGTTTATGGTATTTTATTAATAACTAGAAGCCCGGTGCACGAAATTCATGCACGGGGGGCGGGGGGGGGGTTGTCCCTCAGCCCAGCCTGTACCCTCTCCAATCTGGGACTCCTGGAGGGATGTCCGACTGCCCTCTCACAATCCAGGACTGCTGGCTCCCAACTGCTTGCCTGCCTGCCTTCCTGATTGCCCCTAACCGCTTCTGCCTGCCAGCCTGATCACCCCCTAACCACTCTGCTGCCAGCCTGATTGATGCCTAACTGCCCCTCTGCCAGCCTGTTTGCCCCCAACTTCCCTCCTCTGCCAGCCTGGTCACCCCTAACTGCCCTCTCCTGCAGGGTTGATCACCTCCAACTGCCCTCCCTTGCAAGCCTGGTCCCTCTCAACTGCCCTCCCTTGCAGGCCGGGTGCCTCCCAACTGCCCTCTCCTGCTGGCCATCTTGTAGTGGCCATCTTGTGTCCACATGGGGGCAGGATCTTTGACCACATGGGGGCAGCTATATTGTGTGTTGCAGTGATGACCAATATGCATATTACTCTTTTATTAGATAAGATAGAGGCCTGGTGCACGGGTGGGGGCCAGCTGGTTTGCCCTGAAGGGTGTCCCGGATCAGGGTGGGGTTCCCTTGGGGCGTGGAGCGGCCTGAGCGAGGGGCCTGTGTTGGTTTGCAGGCCGGCCACGCCCCCTGGCAACCCAAGGGGAGGCCCTGGTATCTGGAATTTATTTTCCTTCTACAATTGAAACTTTGTAGCCTTAAGCAGGTGAGCCCGGCCAGGGTGTGCGGAAAGCTTTGCTTCCCCTGTTGCCGCCGGCAACCCTGGCCTGCTCTCTCAAGCTCCATTCTGCCGCCCTTTGTTTGAATTTGTTTACCTTCTATACTTGAAACTTTGTAGCTTGAGTGGAGGCTTAGGCCTGCAACGGCTATGGAAAGCTTGGCTTGCTCTGTTACCTGGGAGACCTTGCTCACTGTGGCTGTAGCCATCTTGGATTGGGGTTAATTTGCATACTCGCCCTGATTGGCTGGTGGGCGTGACTTGGCTGGCGGGCGTGGCTTATGTAGCGGAGTGATGGTTAATTTGCATATTACCATTTTATTAGAGAGGATTGCCAAAACATGGAAGCAACCAAGATGTCCTTCACTTGGTGAATGGATAAAATAAATCTGTGGTACATCCAGACAATGGAATATTATTCAGTGCAAAAAGGAAATGAATTATCAAGCCATGAGAAAACATGGAGGAAACTTAAATGCATGTTATTAAATGAAAGTAGCCAATCCGAAAGGCTACATATTCTGGAAAAAAAATATGGAGAGAATATAAAGATCAGTGGTTGCCAGAAAGGATAGGGGGCTTGGGGAGGACATGAATCAGTAGAGCACAGAGGATTTTTAGGACAGTGAAACTACTTTATATGATATTATAATAATGGGTATATGTCACTATGCCTTTGTCCAAATCCACGGAATGTACAACACCAAGAATGAATCCTAAGGTAAACTATGGACTTCGGCTGATTATGATGCGTCAATGTAGGTTCATCCTTGGTATGTACCAAGAACCAGAATATACCATTCTGGTGAGTGATGTTGATAATGGGGAGGCTATGCATATGTGAGAGGTGGGGGAATATGGGAAAACTCTGCACTTTCCTTTGCATTTTGTTATAAACCTAAAATTTCTCTAAAAATAGTCTTAGAAAAATTGAAAAAAAGGAAGATCTAAAATCAATTACCTGAACTTCCACTGTAGGAAACTAGAAAAAAATGAGCAAATTAAATCTAAAGTAAGAGAAGGAAGTAAATAATAAAAATTAGAGCAGAACTCAATGAAATTGAAAACAAGGAAGTAATAGGGAAAATCAATGAAACAAAAAACTGGTTCTTTGAAAAGATCAATAAAATTGATAAGCCTCTAGCTAGGCTAACCAAGAAAAAAAGAGAAGGCACAAATTACCAATATCAGAAATGAAAGAGGAGCCATCACTACTGATCTCATGAATATTAAAAGTATAATAAAATAATGTCATGAACTCTATACCCACAAATTTAATAGCCTAGATAAAATGGACCAATTCCTTAAAAGATCTAAACTATCAAAACTCACAGTAGACGCGCTGCCTTTGAGCCCCCGCTGCGCCTGCGTGTGGCGCCGGGGGCCAGGCTGCGGGGCCAGAGCAGTTGCTTGCGCATAACTGGGGCCTACGGCTCTCTGCCGGCGACCCTTTTAACCACGAGCGACACGGCGGCACGAAAAAAACAAAAAACAAAAACTCACAGTAGGAGAAATACTAGATAATACGAATAGGCCTATATGTGTTAAAGAAATCATTTGGTACAAACCCCTCATTTTACAGATGGAGGAACAAAAAGGCCTAGAGAAAGAGGGGAGTGATTAAGCTGAGAATTCACAGTAATATAGTTGCAGAGGCTGGGCTAGAACCTAGGACCCTTGGGTCATTGAATATACCTGAAACTTAGAGTTGGAAGGAACCTTAGTGATTACCTAGGAGGTTTGGGCACCACTTCAAGACTGTGGGTTGAGAGTGTAGAAGGAATGTAAGTGTGTGTGTGTGTGTGTGTGTGTGTGTGTGTGTGTGTGTTTGTGCACATGTGCATGGTATATAAAGCTGTGTATATCAGAAAGGATGTGAATGTGGGGAACTTGAAGGGGTGTGTATGTATACAAATGTAGGAAGTGTATTAGTGTACTGGAGGTGTGTGAAGTGGTTGTCCAGTGGAGACTATGAAAGCTGACCTGTTTGGGCCTGCTGGCCCACACTTCAGGAAATCCAACTGTGCTTCCTGGATGCTTCTGATCAGCTTCCTAATGGACATGGCAGTCAGGACAATCACCAGACATCTCAATATCTGCTCCAAATCAGGTGAGTCCAGGCCTCAGACGCCTAAACCCTGACCCCAGGAGCTCCCATGTCAGGTCAGCTCCTTCATCATATAACACTAACAGGCCTTTATCAGTCACCAGTCCTATTCACATCCCTGAAGTATAGCAGGAACAAACCTAGAGTTGGAGCTGGAGCCCCTCAGCCTAGATCTAGCTCCTTTGCTGGCTCACTTACTGATCTCTGGTTATCCTTAGCCTGGCTTTCAGTTTCCTTGTCTGCCCTGAATTCCTGTTCAGAACCAATCCAAGAACTGGGGGTGGGAATGGTGGTTGTGATGGTGGGAGAGAGGGGAAACGAAAAATTACTCCAAGCAGAGCAGCTGATCGAAAATACAATAAAATATTTTTGTGTCAGATTTTGCTTGAAAAAAATGGTTCCATAGTTTCTTAATTTGTATCCAATTGTAGTCCAATCCTTGCATGTTAAAGTGTGGAACTAAGACCTGGGCCAGGAAAGACTTGCCTAAGGCCACAGGGTCATTCTAAGGTGGAGCCAGAAGAAGACCAGTCTTTGATCTATAGATACCCAGGGGAATAGATGTTGCTTTCTGGGATCTCAGACCCTGCTTGTCACCATCTCAGCACCCCCACCAGAGGGGACTAATGCACACGATGTATAAGTGTAAGTTCTTCTAACCTTGGTGTTCTGGAGCAGGAGCTGAGCTGAATGACTTTGCTGTCTTCACCACCTTTGGCCTGGCCTCAGCCCTGCTCCTAGGCGTGGATGGGCCTCTGAATGGGTTCCTGGCCATCATCTATGTGTTAGCTGCTTCTTTCCGCCTGTGTTTTTATTCAACTAGTGAGTGAAACCCAGCCTTATGGCTGAGCTAGGGAACCATGGAGGGGGAGGAGCTGTTGAGTGCAGTAACTGACTCCTCTCCTTCCTTTTAAAAAGTCCCTCTTCCTTCCTTCTGCTGTGCCCCAGACCCCTTGAAGGCTGTAGGCTGCACTGGAAGAGCCCTGGTCTGGGGGTGGGAAGGTGGGGGTGGGAGGTAGGGGGGTGAGGTTAGGGCCCTCAGTTCTTGGGCCAGCTATGCCTTTTTCTCACTAGATGACCTTTGGAGGGCAGTTGCCTAAGATTCCAAGGGAGTGCAGATGCAGCCTAGATCTAGGGCCCTTCTACAGAGGCTTCCTAGGGCCAAGGCACACCCCTGGTCCTAGCCGCCTGCTTTACTAGTACCTTGGGGATCCAATGCAAAGCCCATGCACCATCTCCATGAATAGCTAAATGTTTTACAGCCTGCTCTGTCCTGAGATTAAGGGGGTTTGGAGTGAGGGGTAGGGAAAGCCCAAAGGGACAGGGGCTTGCTTCATGCAGATGCCTTGAGATCAGCAGGAAGCCGCTAATCCCCATCTTTTCTTCCCCAGGAGGCATTTCCTTCACATACAAGGGTCTACCCTGCCCCTATGCTTCCTGTGTTCTGGCCTCCACCTCCCTTCTGACCAAAGGCAACAGGTTCATTCTCTCCTGCATGGCCTCACTTATGATTCTATTCATGATGGACCAGAGCTACTACCCACATGATGAAATCCTGGAATCTGAGAATTGGAAAAAAATAGTTTATCTTGGAGGTGAGTGGGGATGAGAGAGGAGAGGGTAGGAAATACACGTAAGAAAGCTTCATAAAAACTGAGTGTTGTGTTTCTTTCTTCTTCCAGGTGTCATCATGCTGCTTTTTTCTCCATTCTCAATAATTGCTTTTTACTGCCTAATGTGGTCGCTCTCCTACATCTTCTTTCCAGATGTTCTGTGGGGCAAGACAGAGTGTCTTAGGCAAGAGCATCTAAGAAACTAAACAGCTCTTCCCACTCCTTCTGGCTTCTGTGTGGTTTGTGCCAGCCTGTTGGGCCAAGACTTGCCTTATCCTCACTAACTCTTTCCTTGTTCCTGTGTTGTGCTTGTGGTAGGTACATGGTGTCTCAAACCAGAACAACCCACAGTAGGGCCAGCAGCCTTCCTTTCTTCCCCTTTATTCAGGGATCTGAATCCCTTCAGGACAATAGTTGTTCATGTCAGATGGAACAGAATTTTTTCCAAGCTCACTTTGGGCCAGGTTTGCATTCCAGCTCTATTACCACGAAGGTTAATCCCTTGGAAAGGAAAATCATCAGAATTGGTATAGCTCCAGTAATGGGGTGGGACTCAGTTCACTAAGGCATTTTTTTTTTTTTTTGGTTTTGTTTTGTTAATCCTCACCTGAGGATATTTTTCCATCAATTTTTAGAGAGAGTGGAAGGGAGGGGGAAAGGCAGAGAGACAGAAACATCTATGTGAGAGAGACACATCTATTGGTTGCCTCCTGCATGCACCCTGACCAGGTCCTGGGATTGAGCCTGCAACTAAAGTACAAGCCTTTGACCAGAATTGAACCCAGGACCCTTCAGTCTGTAGGCCAATACTCTATCCATTGAGCCAAACTGGCTAGGGCTCTGTGTTTCATTTTAAAAAAAATCTGTTTTTATTGATTTCAGAGAGTGGAAGGGAGATGGAGAGAGAGAGATAGAAACATCAACGAGAGATACATTGATTGGCTGCCTCTTGACGTCTCCTACTAGGATCAAGTCCACAACCGGGGCATGTGCCCTGACTGGGAAATCGAACCGTGACCTCCTGGTTCATGGGACAATGCTCAACCAGCCATATAGCATTTCTTTAAAAAAAATTTTTTTTCACTTACAGTTGATATTCAATATTACATTAGTTTCAGGTGTACAACCCAGTGATTAGACATTTATATAGCTTACAAAGTCTAGTCTACTAGATAAGTCTAGTCTACTACCCACCTGGCAGCATACATAGTTTTTACATTATTGACTATATTCCCTGTGCTCTACTTTATATCCCATGACTATTTTGTAACTACCAATTTGCACATCTTAATCCCTTCACCTTTTTTTACCCAGTCCACACCTCCCTGCCATCTGGCAACCATCTCTATGAGTTTGTTTCTGTTTTGTTTGTTCTTTTATTTTGTTTTTTAGATTCCACATATAAGTGAAATCCTATGGTGTTTGTCTTTCTATGTCTGACTTATTCTAAACATACCATGTTGTCAAAAATGGTAAGACTTCATTGTTGATAACTGAGTAATATTCCATTGCATATATGTACCACCTCTTCTTTATCCAATCATCTATCAATGGACACCTAGGTTGCTTCCATATCTTGGCTATTGTAAATAATGCTGCAATGAATTTACATACTCTGGCTCCATAAACCAGAGCTAGTCATAGGACAATCAGGTTGCCCAACTTGAAATTCTGTAATTATTTCAATAGTCAAAGCTTCTTTCTGCCTTTTGCTTCGATGTAGAGATTAGTCATATTGGAAGCTTGAAGGATCATTTGGATTCTAGGCCCTCATTATATGCTTTTCTCCTAAGGTCTAAAACACTAAACTCTAGATATTCAAAATGCCACTTCATATTCTAAAATCCAAAGTGAATAGAAATAAACAATATTGTATGGAACCCTAAAGTTACCCCTCAAAAAAGAACATAGGCCCACTGAAAGCAGCAAACCCCAGCACTCTCTTGACTTTTACCTCCAGGTGGGTATACAAAGGATTGTTGGCTGTCCACCTTTTCCTCGGCTGGGCACCAGAGTACTTTTTGCCTCAGGACTAACTTCTTGAAGTTTGCAGCACAATGTATATGGCAAATATACATTCAATCTGAATTTAGGATTTAAAAATAAAAATCCAGAGAAGTCCACATTGCTCTGATTTGGCTCTACAGGAACACAGTCCCTCTCCCTCCCCACTGCTCTCTAATCGTATTTCCTTTTTTTTTCTTAAATATATTTTATTGATTTTTTTTTTTACAGAGAGGAAGGGAGAGGGATAGAGAGCTAGAAACATCGATGAGAGAGAAACATCGATCAGCTGCCTCCTGCATACCTCCTGCACATTGGGGATGTGCCCGCAACCAAGGTACATGCCCTTGACCGGAATCGAACCTGGGACCCTTCAGTCCGCAGCCCAATGCTCTATCCACCGTGCCAAACCAGTTTTGGCTAATCATATTTCTATCACATACGTTTTTTCAGAATTAGATGACTATGTCTGTGTCTCACTATATTGTAACTTCCTTCGTAAACATGCTTTTGGATTTCTGCTGTCTGCCAATACCTGGCACTCAAAAAGGTTTACTTTGGAAGATGAATTGATTTATTTGCACATTCCAGAGAGCTATATACAACGTTAGTATAATGTAGTACAAATCTTACAAACATCCATGAGCTCAGACATTCCAGCATGAAGATCCCCATCATAAATCTGTCTCTAGGCCTGGTAAAGTCACTGCCAAATGAAAAGCAATGCCTGCCCTCTTCTCCTGCTGGTGCAGGCCTGCTGCTAGCTGTCCACATTCGCAAGGTGAGAGGACCCTGGCTTACAGCTCTGACCCTGAGTAGCAGCTCATCGGGGAGTCAAGGGGCACAGATTTACACTCTGTGGCTACAAATGGAGGATCAGGGGGCTGCAGAGTTTCAGCCCCAGGAAGAATGAGAACTGGAAGCAGCCACATTCTTTCTCCCTCTCTTTCACTCCCCTCCTGAAGGAGCAAGGGTTCCCTCTGCTCACCTCACTTTTCCTCTCTTATTTTATTTATTTTATTATTTATTTATTTATTTTTAAAATTTCTTTATTGATTAAGGTGTCACATATTTGTCCTCATCCCCCCATTCCCATTCCACACCCCTCCCCACGGATGCCCCCACCCCCTTGTTGTCCTTAACCATTGGTTAGGCTCGTATGCATGCACACAAGTCCTTTGGTTGATCTCTCCCCGCTACCTCCACCCTCCCCTCCCCTCCCTCTGAGGCCCGACAGTCCGATCGATGCCTCCTTGTTTCTGGGTCTGTTCTTGTTCATCAGTCTATGTTCTTCATCATTTCCCCTAGATGAGCGAGATCATGTGTCACTAGAAATATACTTATAAGAACCGAATGTGAGACGAGCAATAATAGTTATGCTGACAGGCAAATGAATCAGTCTGTAGTGAGTTTCTTTCTGGACCAACAGTTCTTTTGAGACCCAATTTCAATGTCCACCAGTTCCTTATGTGTACATGTCAGCACTGACTTTTCAGTTCTGGATGGTGGACAAATGGTGGTAATGCAGGTCCGACTCCCTCTGGTTTGGTCTCGCCCGGACCCAGGGGCACGGCCTCACCCAGACTCAGGGGCGCGCGGCCTCACTCGGACCCGGGACCCAGCCTCATCCGGACCCGAGGGCGCATGGCCTCTCCCAGACCCAGGGGCGCGGCCTCACCCGGACCCGGGACCCAGCCTCACCCACTTTTCCTCTCTTATAACATTGATCCTTTTCTTACGGCTAGGCACCCCCAACTAAAGTATGAGCAAATGCACATTTTATTAGTATTTTATTTGTATTTTTGGAGATGTACAGTTTCACAAGAAACACTGATTTTTCTCAAACAATAGAAAAAGGTTTAAAAAATAAGAGTATTATCTTAGGAGAATACAACAAGTCTCTTCAGCAAGCATTGGGCCAATTCAAATTGGAGGAACCAGTGAAGCGGAAGTTACATATAGGAAGTTCAGGTTTTATCCAGTTTTAGGAATAACACAAATGCCTTCTTGTCTAGTTCTGTCAGGCTCCACATGGGCCATCTCAGCTTAAAACTGGTACTGAGCTCACAGACAAAGCCTCAGGGGTCCCATCTCGTTTGAACACCGGTGGCTCACTCTCCAGGAGGCTGCATCTGTTTACAGAACTCATCAAACTGCTGCTGCTCCAGTTCGGTCATGACTCTGTTAAGGGCATAAATCTGATGGGAGAAAAGCTGTGTTAGCAATGGAGGCAGCTGCTCAGCCTATCTTCAGACACAACAGGCGGCGCCGTGTGAAAGTGCCAGAACTGCACCAGGAAGGGAACAGGAGAAGCAGCTAGTCATTCCCTTTGGGGAATCAGGAAAGCAGTGAAACAGGTGACTTAATCTGGCCTTTAAAGGATCTGTAGGATTTGAACAGATAGAGACTGGGGAAGGGACTTGATAGGTGATCGGGGGAGGAGGGAGTATTATGATTAAATAAATATAATGGAAAAGTACAGGATTCGTTCTGGAAACTTCAAGTATGCTAATATGAAGGATGTTATAGAGGAGAGTTGGGGAACTGGAGAAAGCAAGAAGAGTATGTCAGGGACTTAAATGCCATGACAAGGAACCTGGACTTTATCTGGCCGACTCTGGAAAGCCACCAAAGGTAGGTGTGCAGGGAGCAACCTGATTATATCTGGGCTTTGGGAAAGATAACTGGAGACCATGTGAGGGATGGAGTGGGGGGGAGGAGAAATTACAGGCCACATAGGAGGCATCTATTACATCGGTGAGAATAGGACCCAGGGCAGACAGTGGGCTGGAACAAAAAATGCAACAGATATTCTAAGGTGAAGAGCAGGGACTCTACCTTATTCCTCATCTTTCTTTATCCTTGTAGTCTCAACCTGTCCACTAAAGAACAGACACATCACGTAACTTCCCAATTTGTAGGACAAAAAGAAAAAGAAGGGAATGTTTGTGTTTAGGGCAGTGGTCGGCAAACTCATTAGTCAACAGAGCCAAATATCAACAGTACAACGATTGAAATTTCTTTTGAGAGCCAAATTTTTTAAACTTAAACTATATAGGTAGGTACATTGTTATTAACTTAATTAGGGTACTCCTAAGCTGGCCTTTGCTAAAAACTCAAGGGGCCAAAGAGCCGCATGTGGCTCGCGAACCGCAGTTTGCCGACCACTGGTTTAGGGAAAATAACTTGATAGTTAAAAAGACAAGAAAGGGGCAAATAAAGAAATTGAGAAGTGAGACACATAGAAAATAAGAGCAGAATTCATGGAAAAGCAGCCCAATGTACAATAGAGAGGATCACCAAAAGGTGGTTCTCTGAAAACGCTAAAGCAAACCTCCAACATGACTGATCAAGACAAAAAGGGAGTAGGCACAAACAATACTATTAGAATTTAAACACACACACACATCACATAAGTACTGATGTAATAGAGATTACAGCAAACATTATGAACTTGGTGTCAATAAGTTTGAAAAGGTAAATGAAATAAATTCCTAGGAAGTAAAATGATCAAAACTGACTAGAGTAAATAGTAAGCTTGAATGGTCCTATAATCTTTTTCCATAAAATTTTTTTTATTGTGATAAAATCCTCTAATCTTTAAGAAAAATGGAATTCCACAGTGATGAAAACAGTCACAAACAACAACACAAATAATTCTAAAAAAGATGTAATACTGGCCTGGCTAGTGTGGCTCAGGTGGTTATGGGCGATAGTTTCAACCTTTTATTCACAAACTGATGGTGAGTGTTGACTGACCAAAGGACACATTGGTGGGTGCAGAGCTTGGGCCTCTCCTTCTCCCGGCCAAATGCAGAACATCTGTGCTGGGGTGTCTGACACTTGCTCTCTCTCACTGACCCCTCCCTCACATGTCCCTTTTCTTTCTCCTTTCTTCCTTCCCTCGGGTCCCTAGCACAAACGCTCTGCCCCAGGAGTCATCTGGAGACCTGACACTAACTATGGGCTGTCACTTCATTCTGGCCCTCAACGATCATCTCTCTAACCCTGGAGGGCACCCGTTTTGCCTGCAGGCAGGTAGGGCTCCCCATCACAGTTCCACTGTTTCTCTATTCTGCACCATCTCCAGCAGATGATAGGTATACAGGCCCCCTCCTCAGTCTCACCTCTGCTCTTTGTCTTTGCTTCAGCTCCTGCTGGGCTGATTTCTGCTTGGCCTTCTCAACTCGGCTGACAGGTTCTTTAACTTTGGACTTTTCTTTACGTGCAGGTGGATCCATGACTTGGCTTCTGAATACTTCTTAGTTCTGACCTGGATGGTACAGAGAGAGGGAACAGAAAGGAAGGAAAGGGAGTGGGGAGGGAGGAAAAGAAGGAGGGGGAAAAAAATAAAGCGTTGCCAGTCATTGGCCTAATCCCTTAGCTCCGCCCTTTCCTTTGACAGGTGCGGCGGAGCGGCCCGACGGAAAGGGTGCTGCATTTGGGGGAGGAAGACCTGTCTCCCACCGCCACGACCTCGCTGGGCGTCCCCACGCACATCTCCCTATTCTGGGCCTTAGTTTTCTGTCTGCAAAATGGGACAATAGTCTATTCCCTGGCCTCCTTCCATGAGCTCCTGTGTGAGGACCATGTGGAAACCCACGTGAAAGCGTTTCCTACACCGGTGCGTGCTGAACCCGACATGGGACTGTTATAATTAGGAAGCCACCACGGCCAGAGTCTGCGGCAAGCCAGCCCAAGTCTCGCAGGGGAGGCCCGAGCCTCGCGCCGTCGCCAGCCTCCGGGCCAGGGCTTGGCCCCCTCTGCCCCGCGGGACAGCTGCGTCCCAGTCCGGCCGGCAGGGCCCCGCCCTCCGCCGTCCGCGCCGGCCAAGCCGCCGCCCCCCGCCGCCTGGCCCGCCCCCCGCCGCCCCGCCCGGCCCGGCCCCAGGGGAGCCTCCCCTCCCACCGCTGCGGGCTCCGGCTGCAAAATGGCGGCAGAGGCGGGCGGCGCTCGGGAATCGGCACCTTCCCTCCCCGGCCTCAGGCCTTTGGGGCCCCGCCGCGTCGTGGACACCGCCCCACGAGGGGGATCCTCGCCTTTCCCTACCTCCCGGCCTGGAGTCCCGAGCGCGGCGCCTCAGATTGGGCGGGGCCTGGGCGGGGCCGGCGCTCTCCGAGGCCCCGCCCTCAGGCAGGCCGCGCGTGCGCAGAGGGCTTATCTGAGTGCCTGGCGTTGGCTTTAGGGCTGGGGCTGGGGGGGCAGAGGGGCGGGGTGGGGGGGGTGGCAGAGGGGCGGGGCGGGGCGGGGGGGCAGAGGGGCGGGGCGGGGGGGCAGAGGGGCGGGGCGGGGTGGGGGCGTGGCAGAGGGGCAGGAGCGGTTTAACAAAAGTTTTTCCCGGGAATATTTTGTGGGACAGCTGCTAGGCTTTGAAGGGTGAGATCTGAAACCTGGGACTAGAATTGTAACTTGTTGAGTCTCAGTTTCTTAATTCAAAAAGCGGGGGTGGGGATTGCTGTCTTCTTGATTTCTAGCTTTAATGTTAGGAAGATCAAGTGAGATCCCTTTTGCCACAGTACTTTGAAAAAGGAAATCGTCCACAGTCCAGAAAAAATAAAAAGCTGGCTCTCATTTTTCATTCATTAGATTATCAAGGATTGAAGAAAATGGTAGATAAATGCTTTGACAACAGAAATCCTGTTCAGTGCAGCAACAAAAACAACTTACAACAATAATAGCCACCTCTCTTCTGGGCATTTTATGTTCCAGGCACTGTTCTTAGAGCTTCACATTTCTTAACTCATGTATTTCTCATAATAAGTTTGTGTAATAATGTATATGTATAATAATATATGATTATTATCCCCATTTTATAGATAGAGGAACAAAGGCATTGAGAAGTTAAGTGACTTGTCCAAGGTCACACAGCTAGTTAAGTGTCCCAGCAAGTATTTCAGCCAGGATGCTAGGTAAGACAGTGAAAACGTATTCAGGCCCATTACCTTTGTTTCTTTTGGAACAAATGATGGATGCTAAGCAAACAGGGTGTAGTCTAGATGCACACACAATTTCAAAGTGTAAATTGTCGCAACTTGTTGGAAATCAGTTTAGTGCTACATATTGAAAGCCTTAAAAATGAGCACAACCTCACAAATAGACAAATACTGCATGATTCTATTTATATGAGATGTCTAAAATAGTCAAACTGCTGGAAAGTAAAATGGTGATTGCCAGGGGCTGGGAGAGGGGGGGGGAAAGGAAGTTGTTCAATGGATAGAGAGTTTTGCAAGATGAAAAAGTCCTAGAGATCTGTTACAGAACAGTGTGACTATAAAAATGATTAAGTGCCCTTTTAAATCAGATTTAAAAAAGAGAATAGCCCGGCTGGGGTGGCTCAGTGGTTGAGGGTGGACCTATGAACCAGGAGGTCAGGGCACATGCCTGGGTTTTGGGCTCAATCCCCAGTGTTGGGGCATGAAGGAGGCAGCCAATCAATGATTCTGTCTCATCATTTCTCCCAGAGAAATTCTTACACATGTGAACCATGAAACATGGATCAAGAATGTTCAAAGCAGCACTGTTTGTAAAAGCAAAAGACCAGAAACAACCCACATTTTTACCATCAAGGAAATGGACAATTTGTTGATATATTCATGCAATGGCCCACCACACAGCGATGAATGAATGTACTGGAGGGAATGGACAAGCTGTTGGTATATTCAGGCAATGGCCTACCACACAGCAGTGAATGAATGTAGTGAAGCTCTGTGAATTAGTCTGGATGAATTTCAGTGTCTTAATTTACACTTCACCCAAAGCAGAGTGTTTGAGACAAATCTTTCCATATTTAGGAAGTGATCCCAGGAATCAGAAATGGTGAGAAGAAAAGGAAGAAAAACCAATAAAAGGTGCATTATTGAGCTACTGATGACTGTGGGCTACCGTGCTCATTCCACTGGGAACTCTCTGAGAGCCGTGAAGAATACAGTTCAGAACTGTCCCTCTGAGGTGCGAGACTGGAGCGTTTTCCTCTATCTCCTGTCCCCGCAGGTTGATCCCCTGAGGTATTAACTTTCCTGAACCCCTGAGCTGCACACAGATCAAACAGCCTCCCCAAGCTTTGTAGAGAGCCTGAGTGAGATGAGCAAAGAACTGCTGTGGCCTTTGGGGTGGCATGCTGGCAGCTTGTTGGCAAGTTTCAGTTACCCCGAAATCGAGTGGGTTGAGGGACATGGTTTGGGCCACCACAGGTGTCAGCTAGGCTCAGAAAGGAATGTTGACTGAAAAAAGGAAATTACGGAGAATTAGGTATAATGTGCTCCATTTTTATAAGGTTCAAAAATACGCAAAAGTATATAATGCTTTGGGGTTTTCCCCATATATATTTTATTATTTAAATATTATGTGATATGTGCTTCTTGTAAAAACCATGAAGAGTAAAGGTGAAAGTTTCCTCTCTCTCCCCTCCCATCAATTTCATTGCCTTTTCCAGAAAGAACCATTTTTAAAATTTATTTAAAGATTGTGTACAATAGTTTATACACAATCTTGTATTGGTTATATTACTTTCAGGTGTACAATATAGTGATTTGACATTTTTATGCCTTACCATAAGATCACCCCACTAATTCTAGGAATCATCTGTCACGTGTGCATGTATCACAATATTATTGACTATATTCCCCTTCACCTTTTTTGTCCATCCCTCCACACCATCCCTTTTGGTAACCATCCTGTTAGTCTCTATTTCTATGAGTCTGTTTTTGTTTCGTTTGTTTGTTTTGTTTTTATAATTCATTGTTAAGGATACAATTATGGATGCTATGAATATACGATTATGGATATTATGAAAGCTGTCAAGACAGGCAGGAAAGGGTTTATCACAGGTTGGTAGACAGTAAGCACATTTGCTTGTCAGGAAGCACACGTCAGGGTGCAGCTGGAGATAAAGGTAGTGAGTTAAAGAAGGTGGCTAATTGGTAGATGTCTTTGAAACCGATCTTCAATTTTACTCAGATTTGGAAAGTAAATGGGAGCAAGCTTTTCAGAAAGGGTGCTTTAAGGTAAAAACTTATGAAAAGGAATCGCTATGCAGTTAGCTGGGGAGGGGAAGGGTGTGAGGGCCAGAGGTCCCTGACACCCGGTGGCACTTGGAGTTTCCCTCACTTTTTTAGGGAGGCCTCGCTCTGCTCCTTTATCAGGGGCAGACAGGCAGGGCGGAGCTTGTGGTGTGCAGGGGCAGCTGGAAGGGAGTCTGAGGGACAGACGAGGGAGCCCCTGGCTGAGGGCTGCGGGTATTAGAATGAAAGGAGCGCTTTTCCCAGACCCACCTCCAGAGCCCTTCCTGACCCCTCTGCCTGACGCCTGATCTCCCGGCTGGATGGAGGGAGGGTCCGCAGCTTGGAGACTCCCGCTCTGCCGCACAAAGGGCCCTTGATTCCAAAGGTGGTGAGTGCTCCTCCCTTTGCCTTCTTCATTCTTCTTAGTCCTTTAACTTTCTCAGGATCTTCAGGTTCGTTGGAGAAACTATCCCCTTTCTCCTTACTCACGAGAACAGTTAACAATATAAATATAGACATCCTTTTATTTATTTCAGAGAGGAAAGGAGAGGGAGAGAGAGAGATAGAAACATCAATGGTGAGACAATCACTGATGGGCTGCCTCCTGCATGCCCATACTGGGGATCGAGCCCACAACCTGGGCATGTGCCTTGACTGGAAATTGGACCGTGACCTCCTGGTTCATAGGTCGATGCTCAACCACTGAGCCATGCTGGCCGGGCACAAGACATTTTAAAGGACGAAATGAGGCAATGGGAAATGGGAAGCACAAAAGGGGAAGAGTGACAAGGAGCCTGGGTGGGTTTTGTCTAAAGACCCTCATTCAAGTATTATTGTCATCATCATTATTATTATAGCTATCATTAACCTAGTCCTTACTATTAGCCAGGCCCTGTGCTGTGTGCTTTCAGACTGACCATTTGTAGATTTGCAGGGTCTTCTGAAGTTGCTGGGAGTTATTAAGGGAACTTCTGTTGT
Organism: Cnephaeus nilssonii; assembly: GCF_951640355.1. NCBI lineage: Eukaryota > Metazoa > Chordata > Mammalia > Chiroptera > Vespertilionidae > Cnephaeus > Cnephaeus nilssonii. Next base: position 74,424,703 of record NC_137078.1, read on the forward strand.
AATGCTTTTCCTCAACCCTAGAAGTAACCACTGTTTACTATCTACACTCTTGCCTTTTTGCTAAGCATCTTCTCCCTAAATTGTATCATACTATCCATAGCTTTTTAAAGTTACTGTTTGGGTTACAGTGAAAACTTCCCAAATGCTCTTTTAAAATATATATATATATTTTATTGATTTCAGAGAGGAAGGGAGAGGGAGAGATAGAAACATCAATGATGAGAGAGAATCATTGATCGACTGTTTCCTGCACACCCCCTACTGAGGATCGAGCCCGCAACACAGGCATGTGCCCTTGATGGGAATCGAACCCAGGACCCTTCAGTCCGCAGGCCGATGCTCTGTCCACTGAGCAAAACCAGCTAGGGCCCAAAAGCTCTTAAAGATTTTTTAGCATGTGTGTACGAAATGCTGTGTAGTATTTCATTGCAAGGATGTGCAATAATTAGTTAATCATTCCCACTTTAATGAACTTTTAGGTTGTTTTTAATTTTTCCTTTTCAGAGAAAGTTTGTGATGAGCAACCTCACCATCAAATCCTCATGCACATCCTTATTTATTTCCATAGGATTCTTTTCTGGAAGTAAAATTACTGGATTAAAGCTTTCGCATATTTACAAACCACTTGATCCTTGTTGCTAAAGTACCCTTGTGAAAGTTGATTTGCACTGGGCAAGAGAATCGTTTCCCCACATGTGTAATGACTCTGGGTGTTATTTTTTTCCGATATTTGATCATTTCAGGGAAGACAAAATCATATCTAACTGTGGTCTTCATCTGCGTTTCTCTGAAGACTAGAGAGGAAAAGCCAATTTCTGGGGTCATCCTCTCCTGGGCTGGTTTGCCTCTATGGCTGCTGACAGTGACTTGATGGCGTGCTTCAGGGTTGCCCTCGTCACACAGAGTGACGATCTGATGGAAAGACTTCATTTGCCTTTTTATTCTTAGAATATGGTGCAAATCATTTCACATGTGTTTTCTGTGAGTCCTTACTGTAGCCCTATCTGCGAAGTAGGTACTGTCATTAGCTCCATTTCATGTGGGAATGAGAGAAGACTGGGAGGCGTAAACTAGACTGTCTGAGGTCACACAGCTGGTGATGGCAGAGCCGGGGCTTGGCCCAGGCTGACCGTAGAGCCTGTCCTCTCGATCACAATAAACAATCCGAATTTAGGAAGCTGGGGCCATGGTGGGGGGAGGGCTCCTCTTATGTGACTTCAGGCAGCCCCGGCTCAGTTTGGAGCTCTGTGCTACTCTGGGCATGTCTACTCAGGGTGTGTTTCAAAAGCACCTTTTAATTGAGGGTGTTGGGGATTGGGGTCACTCCAGGGGATCCTGGGCCCTGCCTGCTTCCACCTTCAATAATAATTGATAAGGTAGAGAGCTTTTCTCATTTACCTAACTTCTCCTGTTCAGTTTCTGAGTAGCTGGCAACCTGCAGGAAAATGAGTGGGATTGAAGCAAAAAAATATATCCTAACTATAATCCTGACCTCACTGTGTCCTAGTGTTATGTGGCCATTTGCAACACTGGGGGAGTAGAGGAGTATGCTGTATGAATCATGATTAAAAACAAAAACAGCCCTGGCTGGGTTTGCTCAGTGGTTAGAGCACTGGCCCTAGGACCAAAGGGTTCGATTCCCGGCCAAGGGCACATACCTCGGTTGCAGGTTCATCCCGGGCCCCTGTCAATGTTTCTCTCTCTCTCTCTCTCCCCCTCCTCTCCCTCCCTCTCTTCTGTCTCTAAAAAAATCAATGGGAAAAATATCCTCAGGAGAGGATTAAAAAATAAAAAAGCCCATTGGGAAAAAATAAATAAATAAATAAATAAATAAGCTCAGTGGGTTTGGTTCAATGGTTGAACTTTAACCCATGACACCCCCTGCCCTTCCCCCCCTCCCCCACGCCCGAGTTGTGGGCTCAATCCCCAGTAGGGGGCATGCAGAAGGCAGCTGATGGATGCGTTTTTTCTCACATTCATGTTTCTATCTCTCTATTCCTCTCCCTCTCTTTCTAAGATTAATAAAAACATATTTTTAAAAAAGTAAGATAAAAACAAAACATCCCTAAACCAGTGTGCTCTTTGCCACAAAAAAACAAAAACAAAACAGAATTGGAAATGTGTTCAAAGCTTAAGTCATCTTCAGTTCCCCAGCCTCTTTTGGACAGCCCCACCTCCTCCAAGTCCCATCTTTGTCTTAGTCCAAGACCGGTAGGGACCTGGCCTGATAGCTTTCACCAAGCCCCTCCCCTTCAGAAAGGATTTGAAGTCTTGGAGAGAATGGAAGAGATGGCCTCTTCCTGAAGTATTTTATTATACTTCTTCCCAATGGTGGCATGAAAGATTTGTTTCCTGCTATAGGAATCTCAGGCAGTCAGGTAGGTAGGAAAGAGTTTTAGAGTAAGGAGTCCTTTAGGGTTTCTCTGTGGTTAATGTACTCAGTGCCCACACCGCTCGTGGATCACAGCACATTTATTGGGTACTTGTTCTGCCAGGCATTTGTGGCAAGTTTTTTTTTTTTAAAATATGTTTTCATTGATTTTTTTTATTTTTTAGAGAGAGAGGAAGGAAAGGGATAGAGAGATAGAAACATTGATGAAAAACATCGATCAGCTGCCTTCTGCTCGCCCCCTACAGGGGATCGAGCTTGCAACCCTGTCATGTACCCTGATCGGGAATTGAACCGGGGACCTCTTTGTTCATGGGTCGATGTTCAACCACTGAACCTCACCAGCTGGGCTGCGGCAAGTTCTTTACGTGCCTTTGAACCCTCACCGTCCCTGTGAAGAAGGGTCCTCCTTTACAGATTGAGAGCTGGAGATCCACAGATGTTGTACAACTCTCCAGGGACACAGAGCTAGTACCTGGGGGAGCTGAGACTTGAACCCAGGTCTTTCTAACTCCAGACCCTGAGTTTGTTTGTAAGATCGGTGTCTTCATAATGAAAGGGAGGGACCTCACGGCCTTGGTTTGTTGTTTCTCCAGAGTCAAACTGAAAAGGCTGGCAGGGCAGAGCTCCAGGCCCCACTGCGGGTGGAAAATTGGCCTGGAGCACTTCCCAAACTTGGCCTGGGACCCTAACGCAAAAAGAGGTCACTACTCTGGTGCTTACCAGGTTAATTCCGGGTATAAATTCTCCATCTTCCAGTCTCCCCGCTATGCCTTCCAGGGCACACACAGTGTCTCACCTTGGTTCTCACTCATGGCATTTATAGACTTAACCATGGCATTTATAGACTTAACCATGATGCCAGCCTTCATGCTGAGCACTTGCCTCCTTTAATGCTCACAATAACTCTGCAAGGAGGCACATTTATAGCCTTTTTAAAGATGGAGGAAGAGAGTTTCAAGGAAGTGAAGCCGCACTGTTACACGGAGGTAAGTAGCGGAGCTGGAACTTGAATTCTGGTCTGGGTGGTTCCAGAGCACCTGCTATGCCGCCTCCATCTCCGCCCCACCTCCTGGGTTGTAGCTTTTCCACATCGAGCTCACCAACCTTCTCTGGTGTCTCCCTGTCTGTCCTCCTAGTTCGGATGGAGACAGCAAGTTCCTCTGGCTCCTGGCTCTCCAGCTGCCTCATCACCCTCGTCTTCCTGCAGCTGCCCATACACGTGTCAGGTAGGAGTTCCCGCCCTCCTTCCCTGCCTGGGACAGCTGACCAAGGCCTTCTTTCTTCAGGGGTTCTGTTCGAACCCCAGTCCTTTCCAATGCCCTTCCCAGACTCGCTAGGAGCCTTCCTCCACGCGATCTCCATCTTCGTCCTTTGCGGAACTCCCGCATCCCTCCCAGATTGCGTTGTCCCTTTCTTGTTTTCACTGCACAGGGGACTCGGGCCAGTTCCACCTGGCCCCGCTAGGGGGCACCGCCAAGATGCTCTGCCCTCTCTCGCTCTGGTCGGTCCCGACGCTCACCGAGGTGCGGTGGCTGCGGTCCTTGCCCCGGGGGCGCTCCCAGCTGGTTCACTTGTTCCGGGATGACCAAGTCCGCGAGGAAGATGTGGCACCGGAATTTAAGGGGAGGACGGCGCTGGAGAGGGACACGCTGGAGGGAAATGTCACGCTGGAGATCCGCCACGTCCGGCTGGAGGACCGAGGGCCGTACCGCTGTCAGGTCCGGATTGCAAACCTGAGTCGAGAGGGCACCGTGATCCTGCAGGTGGCAGGTGAGTCATTTTTCAAAGGGGGGGTGGGTTATGGATGCCGTGACTGGTAGAGGTGGATTCGGCGAGGTCCTAGCATGCAGCCAGATACGGTCTCACCCCTTTGCGGTGAGCAGCGTGGGGTGGGGAGCGAGCAGGCATGCAAAGCAATGAACAGCCCCGCCCCCTGCTCACCGGGAGCGGCCTTGGGAGCCAGAAGAGGGCCCTGGCGGGGTCCGGGATCTTGCCAAGGCCCTGCCAGCGGCGTTCCTCTCCAGTTCTAGGCTCCGACCCTTACATCCACGTGAAGGGCTACGACGCTGGATGGATCCAGCTGGTGTGCAGGTCGGTGGGATGGTTCCCACGGCCTTGGGCCGAGTGGAGAGACCCTCAAGGCAGGGTGCTTCCATCTGAGCCCCAGGCCCCTTCCCTGGACAACGCTGGGCTCTTCGAAACCGCCGTCTCCAGCAAAGTCAGGGACAGCACTGTGGGCAGCGTGTCCTGCACCATCCGCAACGATGCCCTGGGCCAGGAGAAGACCACGGCCATGGTCATAGCAGGTAAACGCTGGGGCAGAACACAGGCTCGAAGCTCCCGGTGGCTCCAGAGAAAACTCTTACCCAAGTGGAAACTTTATAAAGAATTTTTGAATTTTTTAGATACTAAGAATAACACATTTATTATAGAAAACTTTAAAAAATACAAGATATTTTTTAAAAAATCAAAAGAAAAAGAAAAAAAAAAGGCCTGATTTCATAAACTGGAGCGAGCCACTGCTAACATTTTGGGGCATTTCTTTGGAATTTCTTTCACGGGTGCATCTCTGAGTGTGTATTGATACATATGTGTATTCTTCTGCCTAGGTGTTTTCCCCCTCCACTTACAAGGCCGTGAACATTGTTTGCCCATGTCCTTAAGCAGTTCTCTGCAACAGATTTTTAAGGGCCGCATAGTATTTCGTGGTGTGGGTACAGCATAGAAAAATTAATCAGAGCCCTATTTCTTGATATCTGGATGGTTTAGACTTTTCCTGTAACAGCGCAGTGAACAACTTTGCACATAATTTGGGAACTGATTCTGATTATTTTCTTAGAATGTGTTCCTAGAAGTAGAATCAATGCATCCAAGGGTTAGGAACCTTCTAAGGACCCTTGAAACATGGAGCCATGCGGCAGGGAAGCGTGGTTTTAGAGAAGGAAAGAGTGTGGCCTGGGGTCCCGGGTGAGGAAGGATCCCTGACGTCGGCCAAGCCCTTCTTTTCTCTCTCTCTCTCACCTCTCCTCTCTTCCTATGGCCGCTGCCTCTCATCGGTGCTAAGCACTTTACATCCTCCTCTCTTTAAATCTGTCACGGCCCAGTGGGACTGGGATTATTATGATCCCCGTTTTACAGATGACCAGCCAGGCGCGGAGAGGCTCAGTCTCCTGCCTAGGGTCCCACGGAGGATGAGCGGGGACTCACACCCCGTTTAGACTCTTTGCCACGTGTCATCGTGCTTCCTCTGCTCCTTTTTTTTGTCTCTGTTTCTTCTTTCCTTTCTCCTGCCTAGGCTTTAGGCCTGCTGCTGTAGCCCCACAGAAGCAGCTTTGCCCCCGCTGATACAGCTCAGGGCAAAGGGGTCGCCGATGGCTGTTCCACAGCAGAGTGAGGATTTGAAGCAGAAGGCAGGTGGTGCTCAGAGAAGACTGCAGGTGATTACTGGGGAAGCACCTCCAGTTCTTCAAAGATAACTTTTCCACGGAATGATTCGGGCAGGATGAGGTTGTGATTGGGAAGCTGAGTTTAACACATTGTTTTCAGGCAGGACCATCAAAACCACTCCTAAGAGATGACCAGCTGGCTTTAAAGTCATCCCTGAGTCATCCAGGGTTTGAGGTACTTAGAGAAGCAAACACCCTCACCTATCTTGGCTGGAGGTCTCTCCCTAGAGGTGACAGAGACCGTTGGGATGTGCCTGAGTCACCTCCCATATGAGGTGGGGTCCTTGGCCTGGAGGAAGCTCTGAGATATCTCCTGAGGGTGGTCATTGGTGGTTCTGTTTCAGCCCCATCTCCAGGGAGGATCTCCCCCTCAGCAGTGGCTCTGGCTGTGGTCCTGCCTGTCCTGGGGCTTCTCATCATGGTGGGCATTTGCCTCATCTGGAAGCAAAGACGATCAAAAGGTAACCAAGTGGTAAAGGAGCCCAGGGTGGCAGGAAGTGGGACTGTAGCTTCTCAGGAGAAGGCTGGGAGGAAGGAGACATAGATGTGATGGTTATCCATAGGTTGGAGACTCTGCAGATTGTCTGGTAGAACAATGCTCTGGGGACTCACAATGCAGAGAAGATCAAAGAAACTGCAGAAAGATCCTGGGAAGAGTTATGAATTCTCAACTTTTGAGAAATTAAAAGTAACTGATCATGCCAATCTAATTAATTAAAAAAAATCCAATTCTATCCATTGGATAAAACCCTCATAAATATAATTGCAATTCACAGGATCTCAAGGTTGTATGGCACCTTGAAAGACACATAAGCCAACACCCCTTTCCCTATCTGGTGGTTTGAAGACCCTCTAATCCTTTCAAATGGTCACATACCCGCAGTGACAAGGAGCCAAGTCCTGATTAGGCAGCTTGTTGTCCCCGGAAACTCTGGCTGTTAGAAAAAGCTCTTCCTTAAGCTGACTGATGTCTCTCTCTCCCCCTTCCAGAGAAGCTTCTCTATGAACAGGTGATGGAGGTAGGTAAGTGTCCTGGGATGGGTGGGGATGCTTCTCTGTTTTACTCATTTTTATGACTCCAGTGTCCACTAATCTAAATTCTGTCCCGGAAAATCCCAACACCTGTTGTCCTTGGTGGCAGTGTTTGCTGACTCTGACTTGTAATAGCTTATCTTTCAGTATGTTTGTTGAGTTTTGTCTGTGGACTCATTGCTTGATCTTATTCTGTGTGAGCTGTGTAGGTCTAATACGGGGGAAGCTTTTATTCATTCAACAAATAATTGATAATTGTCTGCTAAGTGCCCTGGACTAGACTAAATGCCGGGAATACAATGGTGAGTCATAGCAAGCAGCCTTTGCCACCTGGGAGCTTTCAGTCCCACCAGGGAGGTCTGTATGAATTAAATAATTGCACAAATCAATGTAAAAGTACAACCATACAAATGCCACGAGTGGAAGTTCTGGAGGCTGCGACGATTATGACCAGGAGGAACCAATCAAGCTTCAGGGACAGGAGAAGAGTCCCCAGAGGAAGTGATATTTGATCTGGAGGAGGGGGAGGTATGGGGGGAGAGGGAACAGAAAACTATCCAGAGAGAACGCACAGCTAGAGAAAGAAACACAGTGCAGAAGTGAGGGGGAAGCCGATAGGGGACCAAGCTGCAGACATAGGCAGGGCTAGGCCATGTGAGGCCTTGGAAGGCATGTGGAGAACTTCAGTCTTTCTCTCCAGGGCAGAGGTAAAGCAGTGAGTGGGATATCTTGATCAGAATTGTGCTTTGAGCAGCTTTCTCTGGCTGCAGTGTTGGAAAGAGACCAGAAGGAGCAAGACAGGATTGGAGGCAATTTGAGCTACTAGTTCCGTCATCCAGATGAGAGATGACGAGGGCCTGGATTAGGGAGGTGGCAATGGTGATAGAGGTGAACAGGTTTAAAAGCTGGTAAATCAGTAAGAATCAGGGACCTTCAAGGTAATGGCACAGAATCTCATTTTTTATTATTACTTTTCTCCCTCTAGAAACTCTTCTCTCAGACCATGCAAAAGAAAAAGGTAATTATATGAAGGGGTAGGGAACAAATAACATATTCTTTCTCCTCCTACATAAATGCTGACAGTCTATTATTACACATACATTATGCAGGTATATACACACACATATTCTCCATTAATATGATTGGAATTTACTTTCCAGTGTGAGGGGGCTATGGGGTAGGTGGCAGTGGGTGAGGGGATGCTCATGGTAAAAAGTCATAGGTCTGAATTATCATGAGCTCCTTTTATCAGCCTTTCCACCAATCACCTAAAAAGGTCTCTATTCAATTTAAAATCTATGAATGTGCTCATCTGGGATGTATGAGAATCTCAAGGATCCATACAACATTTGCATTTAGACAGGTGATGTGATACAGTAGGAGCCCCTCAGGCTTTCGAGTCAGCGACACTTGGTCAGGTCACTGGTTTGACTTGGATGTGTCGCTTCACTGCTATGACCTTTGGTTTGCTCATCTGTAAAATGGGATTAAAAATCCCCTTGCCCGATTGTTTTCAGGGTTTAAAGAGACAACTTGAAAAAAAACCTCTTCTATTGTCATTTCATCTTCATTAACTGAATGTTTGCTCTGGGCCATTGAGGGTAAAAGTTTGACACCAGGGTACAAAAAAACAGGCAGTTTCTGCCCCTTAAAAATCTAGCTGAGAATACAAGTCGCTGGCTCAGAAATGGTACACATTCAATGATTTTGGCCTCTCCTCTCCTCCTCCCTTACATGTCCCTGACGTTTTAGTCCAGAGGGTAAAAGTGTGGGGGTGCCCGCAGCAGGGGCTCTGTGGCTGCTCTGTCCAGGAGCAGGGGGCACAGGGTGGTGCAGGGGCCAAGGCCTCTGACTAGGAGTCAGACACACTTGGGCTTGAAGCCTGTCTCCTTGGCCACTTACTAAATGGATGACCTGGGCAAATTTCCATGTCCCTCTGAGCTTCAGACCTGGGAACAATAATTCTATGCACCTTACATTGTCAAGAGGGTTCAGTACCTACATCATTATGAGAACAGGACACCATAAATGGAGGCTAATAGTAGTGGAAATATAATATGTCGATATTATATATAAATAATATAATGCATACATAATATAACCAATCATTAATAGAATGATTAATCATTATACAATTATAACATTAATAAGATTAATAACATTAATATAAACATAAACCAACAGCTCCTGAGGGGCCATATCATATCCAGCTTCATTGCTCCAGTGCCTAATGCTTAACACATGCCCAGCCCTTAGCACAGGACTTGGCAGTGGACTCAAACGTATAACTTCAATTCTCTGGCAGGGCCAATGCTCCGGGAAGCATGTGAAGCATATACATACATCCCACACCATCTGGAATCTCCAAATCTGTGAATCTCTCTGTAGGACTTCAGGAGAGTTACTATAGAGAGTGGTAGAGCCATGTCCACAAGTCAATGCTAGGCCTTCGCTGTAGATATTGTAAACAGCAGGATATAAAAGGGCAGCAAGGCACACACTCTTGTACACGTGGTTACAAACATATGGAAACACTCATACAGACAGCGGAAATGGAACCCGATGAAAAGGAAGGAGGAGCCGGTCTTTGGGAAAGTGGCACCCACTCCACTGCTTCCCCAGTCTGCCTTTGGGAGGTGACTGCATAGCAGCTGACAGGGATGCTATCCTCTCCACGGTGGGGGGTGGGGGAGGAGCCTCCCCGGGCTCAGGGATAAAGCAGAGCATCTGCTCACTCAGGCCTTTTTCTCTGTTTTTTTTCAGGAAGGCTCCATAAAGCCCTCAGTAAGTTGCGCTCCTCATCCGTGGCACGGACCTCCTTCTGCCAACATCTCTGCTTTAGGATGGGTGTCTCAGTTTCATTTCCTGGGGCAGAAGAGAGGGGTCAGGGTGCTTTAAACCATGGGGTTGGAGACTTCTTGGCTCTCAACAGCCTCTCTTCTCAAATATTCCCTGCTCCCCTTTCCTGCACAACAGTTACCTAGGCCAGCGGTCGCCAACCTTTCGGACCTCACGGACCATCACTAGGTCCTAGTCTCTAAGTGGGAAACGTTAATCAAGAAGAGATGTAGCTCCTGTAGGTGAAGCCATCTGGAAGACCTTTTATCACCAGGCATGGCATGCCCTTAGGTGGGATCCCAGGCAAGGGGTCCTCATTAAACTGAACATGTGGAGCAGCGTTTCTTCATCTCATGTACGAGACCCTCTTTAGTGCCAAAAAAGAATCTTCAGACATGACATGTCTACTTCATTTTACCTTGATTAAATGAACACAAGAAAATCTAATAGAAATTCAGTGATAGTTTTTGTTTGTTTGTTTGTTAATCCTCACCCAAGGATATTTTTCCATTGCTCTTCAGAGAGAGTGGAAGGGAGGGTGGGAGGGGGTGAGAGAGAGAGAAACATCGATGTGAGAGAGACACATTAACTGGTTGCCTTCTAGGTGCCCCCACAGGATGGGGTGGGGGCAAACTACAACCCAGGTACGTGCCCTTGACCATGATTGAATCTGCAACCCTTCGGTGCAGGAGCCAACACTCTAACCATTGAGCAACACCAACCAGGGCTCAATGATAGTTTTAAATGAACTTATATTTTATTCTTCTCTCACAATATCTACATATATTACATATATTACCTAGATGCGTGAGATGTGTTATTCAATGAGTCGTAGTCAGGTTTGGCTTACTTGGGGATTTGCTGGCCCTCTGCAGTATCTCTGGAGACTCCTGGGGCGGGGCTGGGATGGTCAGGGTATTGCTAGTGAGGATCTGATGTGGGAATGTGGTTGGGAGGGGACTGCAGCATTATGGAAATGTGGAAGCCCTCCTTCTGATTGGTCAAACTGTTTTTATTCTTTAGAGAAACTCCGGAGTGAACTGAGTAAGTTTCCCATGTCGTTCCATACTGAATTCTCTCCTGCTGATTCTATATTTTCAGTGATAGCTCACCCCTCTTGTTTCTTTTTTTTTTTTTTTTATAGAGTTGAAAAGAGCTGCAGCCAACTCAGGTGAGATGCACTTTCTGGGTGCCTGACTCCCGCCTTCTGGGGGTTCTCCTTGTCTCCTTCCCGTTTACAATCCCTTTTGTCTTTCAGGCTGGAGAAGGGCCCGGCTGCACTTCGGTGAGTTACCCCAGGCAAGCCTTCTACATTTCAGAGCCCAGTGCTCTGTTCCTTTGGAATGCAGACTGACTTTGTTTTGTTTTGTTTTTGTTTGTTTGTTTTTTGTTAATCAAACCTATTTATCTGCTTATCAAATTTTAAAAAAATCTTTGTGATTTCTTTTGTGGGGGGGGGGGCTCAGTTAGACTTAGAAAGTTTATTGGTTATTTGTATGTCTTCTTGATGACTTGTCTGCTCTTATCTCTATTCTGGCTACTATTTGATATATAAAGTGTAGAAACTCTGTCCTATTCCTCCCAAATTATTTTTCTGAGTTTTTCATTTGCATTTTAATTTCCTTATATTATTTTTTGGATGCACGAGTGTCTTGTTTTTATGTAGTCCAATTTAAAAATCTTTTCCTGTGTAGTTTCTTCTGTGCTTTCAGGTTTTAGGAGTCCTTCTTATCCCACCGTTGGGTAAACAGCCAGTGTTCCTCTGTCTGTATACACATCTGCCACATTCTTCTTGCTCTTGGGGGTTGGTGATTGAGATTCTCAGAGAAGAAGGGAAAGGGTTAGGCAGGTGCCCCAACATTGTAGACTACAAAAGGTTTTGTAGTTTTATTCTAAAAGAATTGCACATGTCTTTTAATTTATTCCTAAAAAATTGCATTTTTTGCTGCTGTTTCAGTGAGATCTGTTAATTTCCCTGCTTGGGTCCTTATCAATTTTCCAATCTGTTCATGCCCCTTTTGTTCACTCCCTCTTCCTTCAGGCAGGTGGAACGGATGAGTTGGCCGCTTGAGAGCACGCCAGGTCACCTTGGTTGACATTCTGGGAATTCACAAGTCCTTCTCACACTCACAGTCTGGCTTATTCCCACCACCTGGGCAAAACACCCATTTTACAGATTTAACTCTCCAAGAAGTGTCTGTTTTCTGTACTGGGGGAAGGAGAGAGACTCACCATGACCTTCCACAATTTTAAGGAAGAATCCTCTCTCTATTAACATTTACTAGTAAAAATAGTAATTATGAGCAGTAATTTCAGTTAACAAAATGAGCATCACACATTGTGTATGAAGGAGGCACCATGTCATGTGTTAGCTCATCAAATGTGCACAACAGCTCGACAACGTAGGGTCTGCCACTGTTCCCATTTTACAGATGAAGAGACTAAGGTTTGGAGATGAATAGCACGCCCCAGGCCACATAACTAGCATGTGGCAGAGCTGGGACTTCAACTTCCAGTGTGGCTTCTGGGTCTGACATCAGAGCCAAGGTTTATTATCCTACATTAGCTCCCTTTGGACCATTGAAGACAAAGGCAGTATTTCCTAAGGCCGTGGTCGGCAAACTGCGGCTCGCAAGCCACATGCGGCTCTTTGGCCCCTTGAGTGTGGCTCTCCCACAAAATACCATGGCCTGGGCGAGTCTATTTTGAAGAAGTGGCGTTAGAAGAAGTTTAAGTTTAAAAAATTTGGCTCTCAAAAGAAATTTCAATCGTTGTCCTGTTGATATGTGGCTCTGTTGACTAATGAGTTTGCCGACCGCGGTCCTAAGGCATTAAGGCAGCTTCACAAAGGACAACTTCCTCCTGTTTTATTGAACCCGTGACCAGGAGATCTAGGAGACCGGAAGACACTTTTCTTTGGTTCCGGTACAGATGGGGTAGAAGGAGTCACAAACTAAAATGGGTCCACTGACAGGGGTTGCCGACCCAGAGGTGATCTTTCCCTCCAAAGCTACCCAAAGATCCTGTAAGACCCAGCCCTCCCAAACCTCTCCGCTCTGTGCCTCTCTGCAGTGGCCGTGACCCTGGACCCCGACACCGCGCACCCCAAACTCATCCTGTCCGAGGACCGCAGGTGTGTGAAGCTGGGAGACAGGAGGCAGCCTGTGCTTGACAACCCGCAGAGGTTTGACTTCGTCGTCAGCGTCCTGGGCTCCGAGTCCTTCGTGGCTGGCTGCCACTACTGGGAGGTGTACGTGGGAGACAAGACCAAGTGGATCCTGGGCGTGTGCAGCGAGGCCGTGAGCAGGAAGGGCAAGGTCACCGCCTCGCCCGCCAACGGGCACTGGCTGGTGCGGCAGAGCCGAGGGGCCGAGTACGAGGCGCTCACGTCCCCGCAGACCCCCTTCCGCCTGAAGGCGTCCCCGCGCTGCGTGGGCATCTTCCTGGACTACGAGGCGGGCGTCATCTCCTTCTACAACGTGACCGACAAATCCCACATCTTCACGTTCACCCACGCGTTCTCTGGCCCCCTTCGCCCTTTCTTTGAACCTTGCCTCCACGATGGAGGGAAAAACACGGCACCTCTAGTCATTTGCTCGGAACTCCAGAAATCGGAGGAATCCGTGGCCCGCAAGCCAGATGGGAAAGGCCACGCTAACGGAGATGTGGCCCTGAAGGTGGACGCTTCCCTCCGGCCCTGGTCCCCTGATCTCGGCCCGGCGCTCCAGGGGCTCAAGGTTCCTTCTTTTTAGGGAGCTGCTCCCCGACCATCTGGTCCAGGGCTCTGGGTTTCAGACTCCTGGCCCAACACCGGCCTCTGGGACAGCTCATCTCCTTTCCCCAAATCCAGACCCGTTTGTGGTTCTATTCGTGCCACCTTTCTCCTGTTTCTAAACCCTGTCTCCTTCGGGGGACTTGAAGTTCCCATTGCCTTGGAAGAATTCTTGAAAACCAAGTGAACAATCGGATTAGGGCTAGGTGGTGGTGGTGAGTGTGTGTCCGAGATCCGGGGTTCTCCATTCGAGGGGCTATTTAAGAGAACTTGGTGTTATCGCATCCTGAACTTGGGCTTTTGGTTGTGATGGTATGGGGCCCAGTCGCTGACTTCTTTCTTATGTCATCAAGAATTGCTTTTCTCTCTGTTTTAGTTCACGCCTTTAGCCCCCAAAGCCAGCTTTTTAAAAGTGATCATGTGTGGGTCACACACTCTTTCTTCATCCTTCTGGACTATGGGGTAGGGTGGATCAGGGGGTAAAACACACCGACCCTTTCTAGTTCCTTGATGCTGTTTGCAGCATAGTTTTGCGGTACACAGAGCTAATGCACGTTTTCAAAGCTAATTTACCTATTGATGATGGCCAGGTACAGGCACTTTAGAGTGGTAGCTGTAACCCTGAAAAGCTCCAAGAGCAAACCAGGGAACTGGTAAACACACCTTCAAACACAGCAGGCAGCTGTGTGAGGCCTTGGAGAGACAGCTATGGGTAAGTTTGTCTGCTGCGCTGGCCCTTTCGAATACCCTCCTGAGATTTAGAGAGGCCCCGCTAGAAAAAGTGGCAGTTTTAACCACAATATAGACAGTTTTCTGCCACAGGACATTATACTGGAAGACTTGACTATTTGTGTAGCACAAGCATGTCAAACTCAAAGGCTAACACGGGCCAAATAAATGAGGCATGAGGCCCCCGGGCTGCGAGTTTGACATGCTTGGTGTAGCAGACTCCTAGGTCAGAGAGGATTGATTTCAGAAAGGAAGTTGATAGGCCAGGTGTGAAGATAAAGTAATGAGTCAGATTTTTGGTGTGGATTTCAGAAAGAAGCTTAGTCACTTTCAAGTCATACCACAGAGGTGATCTGGCCTCTTTTTGGAGATATTGGCTATTAGGTTTCAGATGGCTTCTCAGTTCTACCCAACAAAAACTGGATCTTTCTGTCAGAAGTTCACTCTGTCACTCTGTAGTGCCTGTATTAGTCAGGGCTCTTCACAGAAACATATATATAGTGTGTGTGAGAGAGAGGGAGAGATGATAAGAAATTGGCTCATGTGGTTATGGAGAATGGCAAGTCCCAAGATCTGCAGGGTTAGTCAGCAGGTTGGAGGGGTCCAGGGGAGCCAATGGTTTATTTAGTTCCTGTCTGAGTCTGGAGGCCCAAGACCCAGGAGGGCCTGTGATATAATTCCAGTCTGAAGGCTGTCAGGCAGAAAGAATTTTACTAGGGAAAGAGTCAGCTTTTTTGGTTCTATTTATGCCTTCAACTGATTGGCGAGGCCCACCATGTTAGGGAGAGCAATCTACTTTACTCAAGATAATAATGTTAATTTTATCCAAAAATACCCGTACAGAAACATCCAGAATAATATTTGACCAAATATTGGGGCATTCTGCAATCCAGTCAAGTTGACACACAAAATTAATCACCAAGTAGAATATTTCTTTCTTTAAAAAAAAAATCCTCATTACAGAATGTTTATTATTATTATTATTATTATTATTGTTGTTGTTGTTATTGATTTGAGAGAGAGGGGGTAGAGAGAGAGAGACAGAGAGAGAGAGAGACAGAGAGAAACATCCATTGGTTGCCTCCAGTATGCATGCTGACTGATTAAACTTGCAACCTGGGTATGTGCCCTGACTAGGAATGGAACCCGCCACCTTTTGGTGTATGGGACGACACTTCAACCAACTGAGCCACACCAGCCAGGGCCCAAGTAGAAATTTTTATTTGCTTTTGTACAGTTCTTAAATAAAAGTTTGGTATTCTTGTTGTTATTTTCATTGTGAATGAAAAGTTCTAGGAAAAGGCTTTGGGCTGATAAGAGGAAAACACATTATGGGATTGGTTTCCAAACAGCCTTAAATCCACTCAAAGGGGCTATTTCAACAGTTAAAAATAAACCTACAGTTAAACACAGTTAAGCTGCTCAAACCACACTTAAAAATAAAGCTACAGTTCTATTTCTGATAGAGATATTAGCTATTAATTTTCAGATGGGTACTCAGTTCTACCCAACAAAAACTGGAGTCTGTCTTCTTAGCATTTTATTTAAATCAATTTATAAACAAATTGATATTTCACTCATCCATATTCAGTTTCAAATCCACTTTCCTGAATATCCCAATCATAAAACTAACATTGTCCACACGGGATGCACCCAAGAGAATTTACCACCAGGAAAGAGACCTGACATTTGTGGGGGCAGAGCTTGCTATAGAAATTTTATTCCAGAAATTTTACTTGGGAGGAAAATGCTGCTCCAAATGGCTAGGTGCGAGAACTGGGATTAGAAATCTGGTTTACTCAGCTCTGAAGCCAATACTTTTTGCACCAAAAGAGCATGCAGATATAAGATGCCTGTAGAATTTTAGCCTACTTATTCAATTAGACTTTTTTTTTTTTAAGTGAAACCTAAAAAAAAAAATATAAAAAAATCCTAATCCTGGATATACATTGGTGGGCTAGTTCCGTCAGGATTGATGAACAGTCAGGTTTAACTACAATAGGACCCAGAAAAATCCCTGTGCAGGGGTGTTAGGACACCTGGAGGTCCTAGGACAGGGAAGGTTTAGCTTCTCTGATAAGTGGATTGGACTGGTTGATCTCTAAACTCCCTTCCAGTTCCACAATCCCTTGACTTTAAATGATGAACCTCTATGAACTTCGACTGAGGCTCAGGACTCTAGGCTTAGTGGAATGTCTTCAGGACCAATAAGAGTCACCAACTCATGGAGGTCATGTAGGTTAGCTCTACATAGTCTACCACTCCCAGGCTGGTGGCCCTACATGGGGCTTTTTACGCTGAAGCACAGAAGGAAATCTGACGGCCTTAGGAGGAAACCCAGGGTCCAGGCTGGGTTCCAAACTCCGAGGCTACAATCTTCTTCAGGACTACAATTCCCACAATCCACCACCGAGCGCACAGCTGATTGGCGGTCCCGCTCGGGTTTCTTGCGTGATGGCAGCAAGTAGAGCCAATGGAAAAGAAAGGCAATTCTCCGGAGCCAATTCTGGAAAGGCAGGGTGGGTCCTCTCTCGGTTCCGGCTCCGGCTCCGCCCCGGCTCACGGAGGCAGCGCTGTCCCTGACCGAGCGGCGGGAGCGAGGTGGGTTCGGGTTGGGCCCGCGGACACGGGGGGCGGCAGACATGGTTTCGCGGGGACTCTGAGCGTGGCTCCTTCCATCTCTCCGGGAAGCCGGACGTTGTGGCTTTGCTCCCCGGACCCAGTGGGGGCAAAGAGGGCCCTGTGATCCCGACCCCTGTCCTCCCCGGCCCGCTTCAGCCCTGACCCTCGGGCCCTTCTCCTGTTGGCCTTTGAGGACTCCAGCCCCCCTGGCACTGACCATACCTTTGGGGTCAGCCCCACCTATCCCCCCCGCCCCCCCACTCCCCCACCCCCACACCCCCCTCCGGCCCCAAGCCCTACAGCAACCCCGAACCCAGCCCCTGTCCCCCAGAGCGCTCGGACCCTCGGACTCCGCCTCTTGGGCCGCGGTCCCCTGACACCTCGATTGCAGCGTTCGCGCCCTGTCTCCTGACCATCTTCTCTGACCTTCCGACTCCTTTGATCCTCCTCTGTCTCTGACCCGTTTTCCAGCCACCCTGTGCAGTTCCCTCTTCTCTGGTCTTTCCAAGCTCTACCCCTTCTTCCCCCCAGTTCTCGACTTGACCCTAAAGAACCCAAACTTCGGCCCTTCACCCCGACTTCCAGCTGGGTCTCTTCCCTCTAGTCCCGGCCTTTGGACTTCAGCATCTGACCAGCCCCATCTGCTTGGCTCTTACTGTTTAGACCTGGCTCCTCCTCCACTGCCAGCGTCCCTTCCACTTTGGTCCTCCTTGTACCCCTGAGCCTCCCGGGAAGACAACCAGGATGGGCCCCTTTCTCACCCAAACCTCTGAAATGTGATAGGAAAGTGCCTCTGTACTTTACCTGCCACTGTCTTTTCAGTAGAGTGTGGGTTCCCCTTGTCTGTGAGTCCCCATCATACCCATCCTGCAAGCCCTAGCTGGAATTCCACCTTTTTCATGAAGCTGCTCATCCCTCACCTCTTGAGGGAAGTATGCCCCTGTCTTTTGAGATCCTGTGGCACTGTTTTTTCCTCTCTCTTTCCGCCCTCCTTTCTCCCCCCTTCCCTCCCTCTCCCCTCTCTTTCCCCCTTTCTCCTTCTTCCTTCCCTCTCTGCCTCCCTCTCTTTCCCTTCAACACTAGTGTGGCACTGGCTTTGGAATGATGGGAATCGGTCCTAGTTCTGCCACTCTCTGAGCCTCAGTTTCCTCATCTAAATTAAGTTGTGAGAATTAAAGGAGACGATTTATATATGGTGATTAGTCCATAGCCTAGCACTTGGAATGAGCTTAACTATTATTATTATTGGTTCCTGTATAATGTGCCAGTTGCTGTATGAGGCACTGAGGAGTGGATACAAAGGCGACTAAGGCACAGTCCCTGTCCCCCTGGAACTTAACCTTCTACCTTACAAGAGTTTCTGGAGTTCATGGCCCATTTCACTGCACTGAACCATAAACTGTTTGAGGATAGTAACCGCCATCCTAAATCCTTTTGCTCTTATTTTGACCCAGCATTCAGACCCGGGTAGAATCAGCTTGGTAAAGTATACTAGTAAGTTCTCAGAGTAGCAGGATTCGAAGTGAGTAGAGGCTGTGTAGCTTGGCATGGAGCCCTTGGTGAGGTGGGCAGGGGTGGGGAGTGACTTAAGGACATATTCAATCACATTGAACAACATTTGAGCACCGGGCCTTGTGCTGGGGAGAGATTACCAAAATGATCGAGTCCTACCCTCAAGTTACTTATAAACTGCTAGTGGAAACAGACATGTAAATACACTGTAATTACAAATCACTGTAAAAGCAAGTACAAGATTCTGAGGGGGCATAAAGGAGGACATGGGCAGGAAGGAAGAGATTGCTGAGGGACAGTGGGCGAGGATGGACACAAGCACGCCATGGGTTCTGGAGGCAGGCCTGGCCTTCATTTATTCAACTCATTCAACAAATATCTATTAAGGATCTACTCTGACTGCCAATACTCTAGGAGTTGAAGTTACATTAGTGAATAAAACAAAGACCCTGGCCCTCATGGGACTTACGTTTCAGCAGAGGGTAGGGAGGCAGATCATATATAAAAGACATATAAATCAATGCAATGTTAGATTGTAAGAAGTACTGTTGGGCACAGGGACTGGAAGTGTGGGAGGGGGGTGTGATTTTTAAAAGGATGGTCAGGAAACAGTGAATAAGTATCAAGGAATAAACTTTCTGATGTTTAGCTGCATATTTGAAAGTGAAACAAGCCTATCTTTCACATTGCTTAGCTAGGTTCTTCAAGAAACACTTTCTAACAGAGATTGGTAAACTATAGCTGGCCTCCTTTTGTTTATAAATAAAGTTTTATTCAGACACGGCCACATTTGTTTATGTATTGTCTATGGCTGCTTTTATAATACAACAGCAGAGTTGCAACAGAGAGTCTATGGCCCCAAATATTTACTCTCTGGCCCTTTACAGAAAAAGTTTTCTGATCCTACTTAAAGATTTGAGGCTCTGTCCATATTTCATAATTTAGATTATATACAGTCTTGTACCATTTTTAAAAATCCTCACCCAAGGATATGATTTTGTTGATTTTAGAGAAAGAGAGGAAGGGAAAAGGAGGGAGGGAGGGAGGGGGAGAGAGAGAGAAACATTGGTGTGTCAGGGAAACATTGATCAGTTGCCTCCCGTATGTGCCCTGACTGGGGATGGAACCCATAACCTGGGTATGTGCCCTGACCAGAAATCGTACCCGAACCCGTCACCTTTTGGTGTATGGGACAGTGCTCCAACCAATTGAGCCACCTAACCTGGGTGTTCTTGTACCATTTTTCAATTAAAAAAAATTTTTTTTCCTAACAAGATCACTTAAGGGATCTTTTCCATTCTTGTATTCTCCACAGGTCTAGGAAACAGTGCCTTCAACAACTGTAATAGTAGCTGTCGTTTGCTGAATGGCTAGTACATGCCACCCACTACACTGAGCATGCTTTGGCATCTTCTCTAACGCAGTGTAGGTAGGTCATCACAATTTTAGCGACGTGGGAGTTGAGGCGCAGAGTGATTGGATAATTCACAGAGTTTTAAAGATAACATGTGTCATCACTGGGATCCAGCCCTAAATGTAGTCAGTGTCCCTTCTGTTACTTTATGTTGCTGTTTTCCAACAATACTTGCTGACCTGAAGGAAGTATCAGTCTTTCATTTTATCATCAGTGCGCTCTCATAGCGTGTGCTTCCCTCCCTCATCCCTTTGTTCATGTCTCTACTGCACCTTCAGCCGCCCACTCTGCCTTCTGAAATGTTACTTCTCCAAGGCCCAGAGGAAACAGCACACTCTCCTCTTACAAGAAGTACTTTTTCTTCCCTTCATTCTCTGTTCTTGGCTGTAGGACCTCAAAAGAATGTATGCGGCTTAGCAAGCATTTACTGATGTTTGCATAAGTAGGCCCTGTGCTAGTCACTGTGTGTGTGTAGCTATGTGTGAGGGGAGTGTGGTTTGTGTGTATGTGTTTGTATAGCTGTGTGTGTGTGTGTGGTTTGTGTGTCCGTGTGTATAGCTTTGTGTGTGTGGGTATGATTTGTGTGTCTTGTCTCTTGTCTTTGTGTGTATGTAGCATGTGAGTATATGGCTGTGTATATGTGTGTGAGATTGCATGTGGTGTAAGAGTATAACTGTAAAAAAAATAAAAGAGTACAGCTGTATGTGTGTGAGTACGTAGCCAGGTATGTGGCTGTATGTGTGGGAAGGTTGTGAATGGTGTATATGATATGCATGTGTGTGGCTATATGTGCTGTGAGAGTGTGGTATAAGTGTGTGTATGTGTGACTGTGGTATGTATGTGTGGTGTGAGAATGTGGCTGAGTGTGTCTGGTATGTGAGTATGGCTGTGCATGTGGTGTGAGCACGTGTGTGTGCATGTGGCTGTGTATGGTGTTTGAGAGTGGAAGTGTGTACTGACCAATCAGAACAGACACAGCCCAGACCCTGCAGTAGGTCTCAGAGGTCTCAGATGTTAACTCGTTAGTTGCTGGATTGTAGTGAGGTCCGAGGAAGGGAAAGGAAGGGTACAGAACACCTAAGAGGATTCAGAGCTGGGCCTCGTAAACAACCAGGAGAGCCTCAAGAATTAGAGGTTCTGTGATGTTCATTTTGAAAGCAGGCACATAGATGGATACTTTTAAGGGAGGTTAAAAAAAAAAGATTTAAACACGAGTTTCAGTTAACTTACAGTTGGGCAGAAGAACTGAACCCATTCTAAAATGGAAGTCCTTCACTTGCACATAAATTATAGTGTGGACTGTTACCGTTTAGTGGTATGAAGAAAAATGATATTATTCAATTGCACAAATATGATCTGTGGTGGTGGACAAAGTGGTTCCTTTTCATTCTGGTTTGGTAGCTTTAAATATCTGGAAGTTTGTTCACTTCAAAGTTAGTCAGTAAAGGTATTCTCTGCAAGTTTTCCCGTTAATTGAGATTACTTCTGATGGCTGGTTCCGTGGGGAAGGTATATACCTCTCCAAACAGAACAAGATTCCCTGTGGCCTGGCCTGACCCAAGGAATAAAGGTGTTGGCCATTTTGTTCGTTCTCAGGATTCAGAGATGGGCAGTGAGAAGGAGCAGAGTCCAGAACAGCACCTGCCTGAGGAAGGGGAGCGGGGTAAGCCTTGGAGAGCGGATGACCCAGAGGGTTTTCGGATCCCAGATGGGGAGAAAGAGCATGGGCAAGAGAGCCTGTCAGAGAGACCACAAGGGATCCATCCCAAAAAGCCCTGGCAGAAAGCCACTGTCCCCACTGGAGAGCCAGGGGACCCCATTGTCCATTCAAGACTTGAGGCCGATGAGAAGCCCTTTATATGTGCCCAGTGTGGCAAAACCTTCAATAACACCTCCAACCTGAGAACACACCAGCGGATCCACACGGGCGAGAAACCTTACAAATGTTCTGAATGTGGCAAGAGCTTCTCGAGAAGCTCCAACCGTATCCGGCACGAGCGGATCCACCTGGAGGAGAAGCACTACAAATGTCCCAAGTGTCAGGAGAGCTTTCGGAGGCGCTCGGACCTCACCACACACCAGCAAGACCACCTGGGCAAGCGGCCGTACCGCTGTGACATCTGTGGCAAGAGCTTCAGCCAGAGTGCCACGCTGGCCGTGCATCACCGGACCCACCTCGAGCCGGCACCCTACATCTGCTGTGAGTGTGGGAAGAGCTTCAGCAACAGCTCCAGCTTTGGGGTGCACCACCGCACCCACACAGGCGAGAGGCCTTACGAGTGCACCGAATGTGGGCGGACCTTCAGCGATATCTCCAACTTTGGAGCACACCAGAGGACTCACCGAGGGGAGAAGCCCTACCGGTGCACTCTGTGTGGGAAACACTTCTCTCGGAGCTCAAATCTCATCCGCCACCAGAAAACGCACATGGGAGAGCAGGCTGGGAAAGATTCCAGCTGAAGGAGTGAGGGAGAGAGGGAGGAGAGACCCCAACTTAGTGTAGGAAGATCTTTAGGATCTGCTGCTGCCCTTTGACCTCAAGCTCTTCACCCCACTTTGGAGAATGGTTTCCTGTTGCCTCTGCAGCCAGGATCTCCAGAAAGTCCTGAGAAGGGACTCTGAGTAAACATCTTTGCCCCTTTCCAAGCCGATATTTTGCCTTGGGAAGTCAGAGGATCTGGTTTGGCTTCATCTCCTTGGGGTGAAAGAGAAATAGGGTAGGTTTAGTACATGCTCACTTTATTAGGGCAGCTGTCCCTGGCCTTTGAGGAAGTACCTGTGAGATGGGCACCACATTGTGTATGAACTGCCGAGGGCCCATTTCAGTGGCCTGCTAGTTCCGTCCACTGTGCTCCTCCTTAGCCTGGAGAGGAGGTCCTGCCTTAGAAATGGAGGGGAAGCCCTCAGGGAGCCATGATCTAGGGACCTTCACACTCCCCACACGTGTGACTTGTTATCCCGACCCCAACGTGCATCTGTTCCCTGAGTGATCAGCAGTAAAACCCTTCGATGAAAAGGATCTGTGTACTTATTTGGGGGCATCAAAGAAGTGGGGAGCTGGTCTCTCTGCAGCTACTCTGAAAGAGAGTTGAATTTCAAGAAAGACAAGATGGGTGGTTGCTCTGAAAAGCAAAGGGAAGCAGGCTGTCTCTGGGCCTTTGAGGAGAAAAGAAAGAAATTAACATTAATTGAGCATTCACTATATGCCATAGATTCTACCGGTCACATTTCTTAAAAAACAACAACAAATAAATAAATAAATAAAAATATATAAAATTGATTTCAGAGAGGAAGGGAGAGGGAGAGGGAGATGGAGAGAGAGATAGAAACATCAATGATGAGAGAGAATCATTGATTGGCTGCCTCCTGCACACCCCACACGGGATCAAATCCACAACCTGACTGGGTTTGATTGCCCTGACTGGGAATCAAACCATGACCTCCTGGTTCATAGGTCGACGCTCAACCCCTGAGCCACACCAGGCAGGCTCAAGTTTAGTCTCTTTATTGAGCACTTGTTTGTGTCTAGGAAAAAGACAGTGGCAGGGAGTAGCGGGTGAAGGGCGGGATAAGATGAACTCATAATGAGAGTCTGCCCTTAGGAGCAATAATTGAGTGCTCAAACCTGGGACAACTTAGCAGGAATCATTTTCGCTTCCTGCCCCCGTGTAGGCCTGGTTCCACCCTGCAGATTTCAGTGCTTTCTACATATAAGTTTAGTGTTTACCAGATTTCCTCCAAGAAATACAAAAGACCCCTCTCTACTTCTTGCCAATCTGGGGTCCTGCTTCTCTGGAGTGAAGGGTCCTCTTCATTTGTAGACAGTTGACAGAATGAGACTGTGGCATCAGGCTTGGAACTGACACTGCCCAGAACCTGACGTAGCACGTGGGACCTTGCCACCCACCCAGGAAGGGATGTGCCCAGGAGCTTTCCACTCTTCATCTCACTGAATTCTCACAACAGCCCTGTGAAGTTAGACTTACGCACATTTGACAATGGCAGAAACGGGCTGACAGAAAATGACTTATCCAAGATTACATGGCAAGTAAATGGCAGGGTCAGGAACTGAACCTACTTCTGCCCAAATCCAAAACCTGTATTTTTTCCAACTATAAAAGACTTTCCAAACGATTCCCTGATATTTGTATGGCACTTTACAGTTTACAAAGCACTTTTATTTTACATGTATTTCCCTGCTTCTTGAAAATCTCCATACAAAATATTTTAAACACAGAGTCAAACAAACTGACATGTATGAATGCTTACACAACTTAATAATAAAGGTTGCCATCTATCAAACATCTGCTGAGCAACAGTTATTGAACATCTCTTACCTTTGATCTCTGTAACTATCCTGCAAGGTAGCAGTATCCACATTTTCAAGATAAGAAAATTCTGAGAGGTTAAACGACCTGACCTAATGACCCAGCTGGGATTCAAATCTGGTATGTCTGATTCCAAGGCCAAGCTCTTCTTTATACCCAAGACCATGCCAGGTCTGCCCGTCTCCTCTCAGTCTGGGGAGCTTGGTATCATTATCCTTCCAACCTTAGTGACACATACTGTGACTTTTTGGGAGTCTTTGCTGCTAGTAAGACCCAGGACCAATGTACAAGGCATCTGCTTTGATCATGGGACATAATTTGCTGACCAATCTCATTTGCCCTTTTTTGACCAAGTTCATGGGCTGGGGTTTCTATGTTGTCCAGAGACTTTTGAGTCTTGACTAGATAATTTATTCACTCTCTGGCTTCCTTTTTTGTTAACTTTATTTTCTTCTTCATTCTCTTTTCTCCTCCCCCTTCTCCCCTTTCCCTCCCCCTTTTCCCTCCTTCCCTTCCTTCTCTCCTTCCCTCCTCTCCTAGCTGCTAGGAATACTGACCATAAAGACATGGTCCCTGTGTTCTCTGAGTGCTGGAGGTTGGCACACAAACCCATAGTCCAATGTAGGATGACAGCTGTGTTACAGTTGTTCCCAGAGGAGGGCCTGAACTTGGCCTGTGTTGGATATTGGGACCCTGAAGTTAATAATAGTCCTTCTTTCAAGGGACCCAGAGGAAGAGAACCTTCCTTCTGAACAAGGTGTTGGCGATCATAGGTGGGGATGGCTAACTCTTTGGAGGGGATGAGAAGGCTGAGATGATGATTGGATTTGTCTTAAAGAATGCATAGGTGCCTTAACCGGTTTGGCTCAGTGGATAGAGTGTCGGCCTGCGGACTCAAGGGTCCCGGTCAAGGGCATGGACCTTGGTTGCAGGCACATCCCCAGTAGGAGGTATGCAGGAGGCAGCTGATCGATGTTTCTCTCTCATCGATGTTTCTAACTCTCCCTTCCTCTCTATAAAAAAATCAATAAAATATAAAAAAATAAATTTAAACAAGTAAAAGTTCAAAAGTTCATGAGTGGGTCAGGCATAAGGCAAACTTCCTTAATAAAAAAATGCATAGGTATTTATCAGGTAAAGAAGAGGAAGAGAAGGCTTATTGTTTTAGGGAACGTCTGATGTAGTTGAGAGTGTCCTGTGAGGATGAGATGAAGCTGATAAGGTAACTGGAGGCCTGATCATGAAGGGTGTTGGATGACAGGATAAAGAATTTTGGATTGTGGACAATAATTTAAGTCAGGAGGATGTCTTTGATCACATCACCCTTAGGAAGAACACTCAGGTTGGTGAGGATGATGAACTAAAGGGCGTCAAGTTAGCAGGGGCTAGAGGGGGCTCTCCTAACCCACGAGAGCTCTGTAGGATTGGCCCGGAGCCTCGCCAATTTCACAGAATGGGAAAGTTCAAACTCTCCATACGATTTCTGCAGGTTCCTGTGATTTATGCTTTATGGTCTCCTCTTGCCAAAGGTTCCTATGGTCTGTACAAGCCTTCACTGTTTTGTCCCCATTAGCCCTGTCCCAGAGTTAAGCACCTTCATGGACTTCTCTGAGAAATTCTGCCATTCTAGGTATTTAGAATCCCTTGGAGACATTGGGAATCTTGGGGAGGGGTTTCCATCATGGCATGTCACTAGCGTCCTCGCCTCTTTCCTCCCATTGCTGCTCTTAGCCTCCTTTTCCCAGATTCCCTGGAAACTCCAAGTTGTTATACTCTATTATGGAAAGTCTTTTGGCTTTCCTCAGCCCCTGATTCCAATTTGCATACACAAACACATTAAGGAGCTCAGTAGAAGAGGCCTCACCATTTACCAGCTTGTTCCACCCCCATAAAGCAGTTGCAAAAATAAATATCTTCAGAGATTTGCAAAGCATGTAAACATTAAAGGTTTAAGACAGTAGTCTAAACTCAAGTGATTTTCTCCCCTTTCTCATAATAACCCCCCTAAAACAACAGAATGGCAGGGAAGAAGGGTGGCAAGTGCAAAGACATCCACAAATTTCTTGAAGTAGATGACATACAACGATGGCTTAACAGACTGAAGGAAGCCATAGCCCAGAAGTGGGCAATGGAAGTGAGAGCCAGTCTTTCTGGCAAAATTCCAGAGAGGCTCTGACTTTATAATTAGCAAGTACTGAGGACAGGTAAAAAGTGGACCTAAAAACTAGAGAGTTTGTAGGTCTGTATGCAGAAGCTTGTACCAGTCACCCCCTCTTATCTCCAGAATGGAGGGTGACTGGCACTTAGTTCCAGACAAACAACACACACATGTGCACGTGTGCACACATGCACATGTAGCAAGAACCCAGAAGGGTCGTTCTGTAGAAATCCAATAAATCTCTAGGAAAAATCTAGTGGGTTTTTGTGTGGTGTCAGCATACCAGAATAAAACTTTTGTCATTCTGACATTTACAAACCCTCCCCCAACAATCATCCACCCTATAGTCAAGCCTGCCATAAAACTATACTCATCTTCCTATTCAAGATGGTGACTGTATCAGGGAAACAGATACAGCAACAGAGGAAACATACAGCAAAAGAGAAAACCAACTCAATTACTAGAATTAATCAAGTTTGTTATTTCATAAACAGGCAACCAGGAGCACCAGAATTATGAAGATAGCTAGAAGCATGAGACAGGGAGGGAAGAAGGGAGGGAGGGAAGAAAGGAGAGAGAGAAGATAAACAGAATAAGTGACTCTAGAAAACAGAAAATAATGGCACAGTGGAATCTTTAAAAATTCTAATTATATCCTCAGAAAGATCTGAAAAGATACTACCTCCATAAAGCAAGAAAGGTTGCTAGTGGAAAGAAATAATTGGAAAATAAGAAATAGCTTTTGGAAATTAAACATGGTAGCTAAAATAAGATATTCAAGAGACCACTTGGAAGAGAAAAATCAAGAAAAGCCCCTAAAATGTAAGCAAAAACACACAGATGTGAAAAGAAGAAATAAAGGACATAGAAAATCAATCCAGAGGGTTCTTATGGTGAAGACTGCTGGTAATCCTCTCACCCATTTTTTTTTTTTTTGTTTGTTTGTTTTTTTGCGCGGGGCATTTAACTAACCAACATTTCCTAGTCTCCTTTGCAGTTAGGCATAATCATGTGATTTAATTTCTTGCCAGTGGAAAATGAGCAGAATTGTATGTGACACTTCTGGACTTAGACCTCAGGAGAGCAGGTATACTTTCACCTCATTTTCTTTCCACCTTTCACCAGCTGTAATCTGCAGGAACCCAGCTTTGCTGGTTGTAGACTATACAATGTTCTACTGTAGACTGGCCAGATAAGACGCAGGAGACCCAGTTAAATGTGAATTTCAGATAAACAGTGAATCATTTTAAGTTTGTCAGATATTGCACCCTAGTGGATGCAGAGCAACAGGATTAAAGGAACTGGGTTCTTGAATCTAGCATGTGACTACCTTACCCTACTCACCTGGACTCTTACCTCACAGCTGTCAGTGAGAGAGAAATACACTTCTTTCTGTACTCCAAGCCACTGCTTTCTTGGGTCTCCTTTTTTACAGCACCCTAACCGTTCACCCTAATACTTAGAGGTTGGTTTCTCTCATAATAAGACTGGTGCATTTTACTGTATATGGTGTCTTACTGTTACCATTGGTTATTTCCCCTCGTTTTTTAAAAAAACTTTATTGTTCAGATTATTACAGATGTTCCCCCTTTTTTCCCCCCATAGCTCCTCTCCACCTGATTCCCCCCCCCCACCACATGCCCTTACACCCCGCTACTGTCTTCATCCATAGGTGTAAGATTTTTGTCCAATCTCTTCCCGCACCCCTCACACCCTCTTCCCCCCGAGAATTGTCAGTCCACTCCCTTTCTATGCCCCTGATTCTATTATATTCACCAGTTTATTCTGTTCATCAGATTTTTTTATTTACTTGATTTTTAGATTCACTTGTTGATAGGTATGTATTTGTTGTCACTTTGTTGTTCATAATTTTTATCTTTACCTTTTTCTTCTTCTTCCTCTTCTTAAAGAATACCCTTCAGCATTTCATATAATCCTGGTTTGGTGGTGATGAACTCCTTTAGCTTTTTCTTGTCTGTGAAGCTCTTTATCTGACCTTCAATTCAAAATGATAGCTTTGCTGGGTAGGGTAGTCTTGGTTGTAGGTTCTTGCTATTCATCACTTTGAATATTTCTTGCCACTCCCTTCTGGCCTGCATAGTTTCTGTTGAGAAATCAGCTGACAGTCGTATGGGTACTCCCTTGTCGGTAACTGTTTTTTCTCTTGCTGCTTTCAAGATTCTGTCTTTGTCTTTTGCCCTTGGCATTTTAATTATGATGTGTCTTGGTGTGGTCCTCTTTGGATTCCTCTTGTTTGGGGTTCTCTGCGCTTCCTGGACTTGTAAGTCTATTTCTTTCACCAGGTAGGGAAAGTTTTCTGTCATTATTTCTTCTAATAGGTTTTCAATATTTTGCTCTCTCTCTTCTTCTGGCACCCCCATAATTCGGACATTGGTACGCTTAAAGTTGTCCCAGAGGCTCTTTACACTATCTTCATATTTTTGGACTCTTTTTTTCTTTTTGTTTTTCTGGTTGGGTGTTTTTGTTTCCTCATATTTCAAATCTTTGGTTTGATTCTTGGGGTCCTTTGGTCTACTGTTGAATTTCTGTATATTCTTTATTTCAGACAGTGTATGCTTAATTTCTGACTGGTCCTTTTCCATTTTTTTGGCATTCTCATTAAGATCCTTAAAGGTCTCACTAAGTTCCTCAGAGGTTTCTAGAAGATTCTTGAGTAACCTTATAACTGTGGTTTTGAACTCTATGTCCAGTAGTTTGCTTTCCTCCATTTCTTTCATTCGTGACATGTTTCTTTGTCTCCGCATTTTGGCTGCTTCCCTGTGTTGATGGAGTGGTTTTCTGTGGTAGGTGACCTATAGGGCCCAGTGGTTCAGCCTCCTCAATCACCTGAGGCGGACACTCTTGGTGCACCCCTTTGTGGGCTGAGTGCACAGTCTTGTTGTAGTTAAGCCTTGATTGCTGTTGATACACTGGGAGGAATTGACCTCCAGGCCAATTGGCTGTGAGGACCTGCTGTGTCTATAATGGAAGAACTGCTGTGCTGGAGACACCCTTATGGGGCAGGACTTGTTTCAGTGGGGCTTTGGTGCTCACTGAGTCTGCCTCTTGAATGTGTAACTTATGGATGTGAGGAGTTGAAATCTGGTGTTGTCTCACACTGACCACTAGATATACGGGCTCCTGGATCTCCAATGAGGTGCAGGTCAGCTTCTGTCTGAGGCCACCCAGCAGTAGCTACAGCGAGATATGCAGATTTCTCCTCTTTGCTTGGGGTTTGGAAGTTTTGGAGCTGTCTGACCAGAGCTGCAGTTTGTTAGATTAAGCTGCGATAGATAAGCCAGGCCATTCATATGCAAAAGCTGCTGCACACAATTTGAGTGGGTTTGTAAACTGGGCGGGGCGGGGTCTCAGGGAATCACTAGGGCGTGGCAAACAGCGATGGCTGCCAGTCAGCTGTCTCTGCATCCCTGCATTTCTGCGTCCCCGCGTTTCCGCGTCCCCGCGTTTCTGCGTCCCTGCGTCCCGCGCCCCAGCGCAGTAAACAATGATTCCTGCGCGCACGTCTGTAAGAAAGCCACCCTCACTTTCCGACCCGATGGCAGACAGTCCAGCTTCTCCCCGTAGGAGTCTGGGTCCCCAGAGTCTCGCTGGAAACTGGAGTTCAGAGCAGTTGGGAGCTTGTGTCTCCCTTCAGATTGAAAAAAACAGCGCACCCAGTCGCCAGCCCGATTCACGCGCCTCCATATCTCTGCTTTTCCGCGCTTATGCAAGTCCTACCCAGTCTCAATGCTCTTTTCTCTTTCCTTCTCGTTGTAGAACTTATACTCAGCCAGCTTTCCCGTGGTTCTGGGTGATAGACGTTTTGTCTTTTAGTTGTAGTTTTGGTGTGGTTGTGAGAGGCAGCACATACAGGTGTATACCTTATGCCGCCATCTTGGTTTCTCCTTTCCCCTCATTTTTAACATACCCCAAATTGGGATGTGTTCAGTAATTAATGCTGTTTTAGATAAAACGAATTATCACATTATGAGAAAGAGATGAGGCAGTGATCTCAACAAGATGGCAGAATAATCCCAGCCTTCACTGTCCAACAGAGACACCGACTTAACACCAATATATGGGCCAAAATGCCTTTATGAGAACTCCACAAACGCACAAGCCAGCACCGCTCAGCTCAGGTTGTTCTTGGGTTGGTGACAGGAGTTCAGGGATGGGAGGAGAAGAGTGGATGGAACATATACCCAACGTTCTGGCTTTTCAGAAGGCGGCTTGAGAGATTAGTTTCTATCTTACCTGATTTGGGACTGATGGAGAGCCACAATACTCTGATGCCACTGAGCACAACATACTTTTTTTTTTTTTTTAACCAGGTTGGAGTAGGGTGAAGAAATACCTAGTAAGGGAGGAAATAAAAGTATTGCATTTAAACACCTCTTTTGAAGAACTTGGCACTGAAGATTTAAGTAAAGATTTAGATAAAATGGTGGCTGGATGCAAAAAGATTTGCTAGATTTAGCAAATAACAATATAGGAGACCCAGTTACATTGAATTTCAGTTACACTGTGAAAGATTTTTAGTATGTCTAATGAAATATTGTGGGCATACCCTAAACAAAAAATTATTTGTGCATATATTCATGCCTATTCTATAAAATAATTTTTTGTTGTTCTAAAATTCAAATTTAACTGTGAGTTCTGTATTTTATCTGGGAAATTTGGATGTGGGTTCAAGATACTTTCTTATTTGAGAAATCTTGAGCATATTTAACAGATAAAAATATCTGGAGAAGTTAAAAATGCAAGTGAAAGAAGGGAGATTGACTTATCAAAGAAGGGAAACTTCTCCCCTGCACTGAAACAGAGAGAAAGGAGAGGATGGTGCTGGTGCAAGCAGATGTGTAGATCTTGTTTTGGAAAGATGCTGAAGCCTTCTTTTCAAGGCTTCCAATCTATATATATAAAAACCTAAGTAACCGGCTGACCAGCCGACTGGCCAGTAGCTATGACACGCACTGACCACCAGGGGCAGACGCTCAGTGCAGGAGCTGCTGAGTGACAGCAACTTTGCAGAGTGCCCTCTTGCACCCTGGGACCCCTCGGGGGATGTCGGACTACTGGTTTTGGCCCGATCCCTGCTAGCCAGGCCAAGGGACCCCACTTGCCAGAGGGATCCCGCTCATTCCGCAGACAACCTTCAAGCCCCAGCACTGCCCCAGGTGCAGTCAGCTGGAGGGACCATGGGAGGTTGGCTCCAGGGTGTGTCTGGCATGTCTCACCCAGTTCCACCCTGCTGGTCACCTTCTAATTAATTTACTTTCAATGTGCACGAATCTGTGCACCAGGCCTCTAGTTTTCTTTATAAAGTAGCAAGTCAATCATGAGAGCAAAAGGGGATTAGGATGAGAATGAATAGGAAGAACAAGGGAATATGAACTTATTGCAAGAGTGAGCAAAGCTGATTTAGAAAATAAGTTAAGATGCAGGTGATATTGGACAAAGTGGGGGGTCCTTTTCCCCAGTGAATTTTCTGAGACTTGCATGGGAGAATGAGTGATTTTTATTTGTGTGGAATTCCATCCCTGGGTTTCCAAGGTGTCATTTCTCTTAGTCCAGTCATAGAACAAATGTAGCTGGAGTTTCAGTACAGCTAGAAGCAAAGCCAGTCTCAAGAGTTTCCTTTTCATATTGGGCCTGGGTTGCAGTCCATTAGTCCATTGTGTATGTGTGTGTGTGTGGGTATCCACATGGCTGTGGGCCATGTAGGCAAATGCAGGAGAGCACACCCCAAGTAACAATAGTTCTAAGGGTCCCAAAAGCATAAGAGCAACAAGAGGGTGAATTCCTTTATTCAGGGGATTAAATATCTCAAATTTCCATGCACTTGCAGTGGCCACACCCATTCTGGCCAACCATCTCTGTCCCCAGGTGTGATAAATAGAAAGCACCTTTGCTAGTCCTCCCAACTTTACTGGGCATGTGTCCACCTTCCCTTTGTTGGACCCCTGAGGAGTGTAAAGTTGTAGTTTCCTGGTGAAGCTGCCTAAATGACATGCCTATATCTGGCCATCCCTTTGCTCCTTTCCTGTTATTAATAATTAGGTTAAATTACAACGGTATCATTGGCAGTGTTGAAGGCACAGTTAATGTTGGTACCAAAAGGGGATTAGAATGGTACCCAACTACCTCTCTCTTTGTTTCTTGATGAGTCTGGCTAAAGGTTCATCAACCTTGTTTATCTTTCCAAGAAACAGCTCTTGGTTTCATTGATCTTTTGTATTGTTTTTTTTTTTTTGTGTGTGTGTGTGTGTGTGTGTTTTTAGTCTCTTATGTCATTTATTTCTGCTCTAATCTTTATTATTTCATTCTTCTAGTTATTCTGGGCTGTTGTTGTTTTCTTTCTAATCCTTTAAATTGTAGAGTTAAATAGCTTATTAATTTTTCTTGTTTTTTTTTAAGTAGGCCTGTAATGCTATAAATGTCCCTCTCAGGATTGCTTTTGCTGTGTTTCAGAGATTTTGGGTTGTTGTGTGTTCATTTTCATGAAGTTTTTTATTTCTCTTTTTAATTTTTCTTTTAAAAATTAATTTATTTTCTAAATACAGTTGACCTACAATATTATATTAGTTTCAGGTGTACAACATAGTGATTAGACATTTATATACCTTACTAAGTGATCACCCTAATAAGTTTAGCACCCATCCCACACCATACATAGTTATGTATGTCCCTGGTGCCCGGGACCGCAGGACGGGTGGCTTGTCCCTCTCCTGGGCCGCAGCCTGGCTGGTCCTCATTCCTCTCTCTCTCAAGTTGAGTGTCTGAGCTGTTACGGCGTGATGGCGTGAGGGCATGATGATCATTTGCATATTAGCTCTTTATTATATAGGAGGATTATTGACTATATTCCCTTTGCTGTGGTACAGACACTTTGGAAAATAGGCAGTTTCCTATAAATTTAAATATACTATAAGACTTAGCAGTTCCACTCCCAAAAGAAATGAAAAGTTATGTTCCTACAAACAAATAAACAAACAAACAAACACCCTGTACATGAACATTAATAATGGCTCTGAAAACATGACTATACTGTCGGGAATGATTGACTCTAATTACAGGAAGTTTTTTATTTCTTGATCTCATTGTAACCCATTCATTGTTTAATAACATGCTAGTTCACCTCCATGTGTTTCAATGTTTTTGAGTGTTTTTACTGTATTTGATTTATGATTTCATTTCATTATGATCTGAGAAGGTTCTTGTTATGATTTCAATCCTCTTGAGTTTGTAGAGATTTGTTGTGTCCACAATGTGCAGTACCACAAACAGACACCAGAGGGAGCAAGAGCCATGAAAAAGAAAGCGGCAACCTAATTGGGAAAATAGCCTCACAAGCTGGGAGAAGTCACATCTAACCAAAGTTTTTCGAGGTCCCCAGAATCTCCAGCCAGCTGATTATTAAAGGTCTTCCCCTGCCTCAAGCCAGTGTATTAAAAATTCAGAAAAATGATGTCTGAACAAAATGAGAATGTTAACAAAGAGAAGCTATAGGGAAAGAACCAAACAGAAATCATGGCGCTGAAGAATACAATCACTGAAATGAAAAATTCATTAGAGGTTCAACAGAACATTTGATCAAAGAGAAGAAATCATCGAAAACTCTAAGACAGATTATTTTATGTTATTGAGTCAAAGAAACAAACAAACAAAAAAAGAATTAAGAAGAGTGAAGAAAGCCTAAAGTACTTATAGAATACCATAAAACAGACCAACACAGGCATACCTTGGAGATATTGTGGGTTTGGTTCCAGACCACAACAATAATGTGAATATTGCAATAAAGTGAGTCATAATATTTTTTGCTGGTGGAGTGTCTTGCCTTTAATTTGTTAAAAAAAAGCAACATCTGTGAAGGCAATGAAGCAAACACAATAAAGCAAAGTATGCCTATATATGCATTATGGAAGTTCCAGAAGAACAAAAAACTGAGAAAAGGAAAGAGAACTTATTGAAGAAATCATGGCCAAAACATTCCCCAAACTACCCATGAATCTAAAATTATTTCAACGTAAAAAATTAAAAAGAAAAAGACACAGACTTTCTGAAATAAATGATGTTTGGGAAATTGGTTACCTATTTGGAAGAAAATAAAATGGGATCCCCATCTTACAAAAGAACAGTCTATTCCTAGAGTATTAAAACCACAATACAAATAGAAAAGTATTAGAAAACACAAGATGAAAGATTATCTTTGTGACTGCAAGATAGGAAAATATTTCTTAACTTGGTCCAAAAAAGAACAGACCAAAAGGAAGAAAATTAATATGTCTTTAAAGCTAGAGAAGGCCTCACAGTGGTTCTCAGCCTTGGCTGCATATTAGAATTACTTGGAGAGCTTTGAAAAATCCTGATGCCTAGGCTGCACCCAGACCGATTACATCAGAATCTCGGAAGAAGGATGAACAGCCCCCTCAGTAGTTTAAAAATATCATAAAAGAGCTTAAGCATCCACTCAAATTCTGTGAGAGAAGTTTCCTTTCTTGCACCCTGGGTGAGGCTGAAATGCTGACCAGAGGAATTGCAGAAGGGTGTAATTTGAACCCAGGAGAAGGATATGGACTAGAAGTCCCCTGTTGTTATGGTGACTATAACAAGGGCTCACTGTATCCACCCGTGGCTCAGGTAGACTCACCTGGAAGCCTGCAAAGCTCAGGTGCTGCTCCCCAGTGTCAAATCTCTGACTGATAATGACCTTATTGGCTGATAAATTGTCAACCCAATAGCCTCAACTTTTTACAGATGTCAACCTCAGCCTTCCTGAGCAGGTAACTATGAATTGTTGAGCCAGTCACCTCAACGTGGCCGCCCTGGATGGTAACTCTATCATGGTTGTGAATTGACCCAGTAATCTGAACTCCCTGGAGATGCTAGAACTTCTTTCTCAGCGAGTTAAGTGGTTTTTCAAACCTAGAAAGGCTTAGAATCAAATACAGAGATGATAAGGAAATCAAACCTATCCTATTAATACTTATGGGTTTGAAATAAGTGTGTGTGTGGTACTTAAAGTGTACTTTTGAAATAACATGACATATGGAAGAAGTTGGTAGATTAGCCTCATTTGATAGGTTAGACTTATGAGGTGTAAGAAAATTTAAGTTTGTAAATAGTATTGGCATATTTGACAAGTAGATCTGCTAGATTGGTATGTTTTATATATATATAACAAATTTTTGTTAAGTACCTGGAAAGGATTTGCTCATTAGGGATGAAAGTTGATCGATCAGGCATATGAAGGATGTAAAATAAAAAGAGAATATATGAAATTTACAACTTCAGTTTAAAATGCTTAATAAAATTATATTTTATAAGTTTAAAAGTGGGATTAATTGTTTAACAGAGATTAGAATTAATTGTTTAAAAGAGTTTAGATTGTTCTACCTGAATTACTACCTGAAGTATTACTAACTTCAATAAAATATCCCCTTAAACCTAATTATTATTTTTATATAAATATAAGCAATTTAGAAATAGAATAGTATACTTGAAATTGAACTTATACGACTTAAATAAAACCAAGGTTTTGAGTGTGTAGATGAAAAATTTAATATTAATTTAAAGTCCAAAATGCTGTAAATAGTCTTTAAATATATATATATATATATATATATATATATATATATATATATATATATATATATATATTTGTATTGGTTTCAGGGAGGGAGAGGGAGAGAGAGATAGAAACATCAATGATGAGAGAGAATCATTGATCGGCTGCCTCCTTCACATCCCCTACTGGGGATCAAGCTCGCCACACAGGCATATGCCCTTGACCAGAATCAAACCAGGGACCCTTCAGTCTGCAGGCAGACGCTCTATCCACTGAGCCAAACTAGTTAGAGTGTAAATAGTCTTTTGTGCTCACAAAACTGCTCCCAGATTAAAAAAAAAAAAAATCACATGGTCACTATTGTTACCTGCATCTAACAGATGAAGAAACTGAAGCTCAGAGAGGTTAAGAAACTAGCAATCAACTCCTGTGCCTGGCTCTGAAGCCTGTGCTCTTAGCCAGTGTGCATGTGGCCTCCTGCTGGACCAACCCCCTGAAAAGTCAAGACTTCAGATCAAATAAAATGCTTTGAAGTGACTTACTCAACGGAAGCCAATATGTATAATAAGTTGATTTTATAGCTAAGCAGTCCATCTCAGCTCAAGGAAAGATACTTTATTGGCGCATGTAATGGGAAAGTCTGGCTGCAGGCAGGGTGCTAGACTCAAACCCTGCTTCTCTCTGTCCATCTGTCCTTATTGGTTCCACTCAGACAGACTGTCTTTTCCCTTGTGGGGCAAGATGACCGCAGCTATCTCTCTGGGCTCAAGTACAGCTAAAACATGTGGCTGCCTCTCTCCCAACCGTTCTCACGAGAGCATTGCATCTCATTGACTCTGATCACCTCATGGGCGTATTCTGTAACCAACCACTGTAACTGGAGGAATGTAATGTTTTAACTGCCCCTGCCTGGGGTCCCAGGATGACCCCTAGAGTTCAAGGTGAAGTCAACTCCACCACAAACATATGGGCTGAGAGTAGGGAAGGAGCTGTCCTCCTTGAGAAGCTTGATTGGATCACAGGCAACTGTCTACTACAGTGGGAAAATGTGCCTCTCCCACTTGAAGTTCTTGCGAGTACCTCGCTATATCATTCCCATTTACTGCTGACATATACTCCTCTACTCTGCCACACATCACAATACGCTATAACTTAATTGTGTAGCCTTTGTTCTTCCCATTTTGAGAGCAAAGATATTTGTCTTGCC
Source organism: Cnephaeus nilssonii (assembly GCF_951640355.1). Taxonomy (NCBI): domain Eukaryota; kingdom Metazoa; phylum Chordata; class Mammalia; order Chiroptera; family Vespertilionidae; genus Cnephaeus; species Cnephaeus nilssonii. The sequence continues at coordinate 74,461,721 of NC_137078.1, forward strand.
TTTCTTTGTGTTCCCTTACTTCATTCAAATCTGTGTTCAACGATCACTTTCTTAGGAAGGCCTTCAAATGATCTTATCTAGAACTGACCCACCCACCCAAACCTGCCCCCACAAACCATCATCCTCTATTCTTCAGTTTCCCCTTTTTTCCTCATAACACAAATCACTATCTGATACTTTATTAGACATCTGGTGATGGCTTGTTGGGTTTTCCCCACCAGAATGTAAGCTCCATGAAGGCGAATCTTCGTTTACTGCTGTATCCCCAGCACTGAAAAGACCAGAGCTCCACGGCAGAAAGCAGCTTGTGCTGGGAAACCTGCACCAGGTGGTTTAGGAGATGCCAGCTATCAGAGCCAGATGAACTTGCAAAGGGAAGACCCTTATATTAAAAAAAGAAAAGGAAAAGAAAAAAAGCCTGGCAGGCGTGGCTCAGTGGTTGAGTGTCGACCTATGAACCAGGAGGTCATGGTTCAATTCCTGGTCAGGGCACATGCAGGAGGGGGCATGCAGGAGGCAGCCGATCAATGATTCTCTCTCATCATTGATGTTTCTATCTGTCTCCCTTTCCCTTCCTCTCTGAAATCAATTTAAAATATATTCTATAATAATAAAGGTGTAATATGCTAATTAGACCAGACAGCTGAACGACCTTCCGGATGTCCTTCCTGACGATCTTCCGGATGAAGCAGGGGCTGCGAGGACTGAGGCAAGCTGCCTCGGCTGGGAGGGCCAAGCCCCTTACATGAAATTCGTGCATCAGGCCTCTAGTATATATAAGGAAGGAAATGGAAGACCCCTCTTTGCCTTCTGCCTGGTAGATTACATGAGACAAGTAACTATTATATTAGCCAGAGACAAGGCAAGAGAGGAGGAAGAGCAAAACATACAAAACAAGACCTAAGTTAAAGAGAAAAGAAGAGCCTGGTAGGTAGCAATGCAAATAGATTTCCTTTTGGAAATTCACCTACAGGCAGTCCTCGGGTTACGTCGGACTTGACGTATGTCATTTCGTGGTTACGTCCCATCTCCCATTTATTTATATATAAAAAAAAGTTCCGTCATTTCAACGTATGTACATATGTGCTTTATGTTTTTTATTATTTACCACAAGTAAAGGTCAGGAATTGTTATCTTTCTTTTAATTTATTTTTAACTGTTTCACTTCATTACTGCTGTGTATGTGCTCCATGTGAGTGACGTAGGTGCTCATGTATGTGGGTTCTGACTTGCAGTGAAACGGATCACCGATGTAACCCGAGGACCTACTGTATTTCTATTTTGGAAATCCAACTAAATTTTAGAAGAGGGCATACATGATTTTTGGTATAGTTTTACTTTGTTATTTTGGGGGAAAAGCTCTAAAAGAACTTTAAAAATATGACTCTAGGAAAGATAACAAGGGATGAGTTGGGCAATCACAGAACTTTCCAGCCCTGGGCCTTAGATGTTTCTGAAATGACACTGAAACTTGGACTTCCATCTGCTAGTGCCTCCTGTAGGATTAAAGCCTTTAGACATCTCTCTCAGCAAAGATAGCTGGTGTGTAATTTTGCAACAAATATACAGTAACTTTTATCTGCTTTTATTTACATATAGTAGGGCAAAGAGAAGACAAGATGCAATGACTCAAAGACAGGTTTGAATAGATCCCTTTCATGGAATACAGCCTGTACTTATTTTATGCAAAATATAAGTGTATAAATAAGGAATAACAGATATGGAGACATCTACTAGTTATTTCATCTGAATTGTATAATAAACCAGTTTATTACATAAGCAGGCACAATAGATAAGATCCCCATTTTCTAGATGAGCAAGTTGGAGCTTTATACTCATTTAACCTAAACAAGCTCATCGGGAAAGATGTCAAAGATATATGTATTGTTGAATTAATAAACTTTTTCTTTTGAAAGAGATCCCTGGAATTCACCGAAATCTTGGGTATGAGGACTAGACTTTCTGAAAGGGGGAAGGGAGAATATAGGGTAACTCCAATTAATACCTGCACTACAAATACATTATCTTATTTCATCTTAATATCACAACACAGCTGAGGAAATTGAAGATCAGAAAGGTGAAGTGACTTACCCAAGGTTATTCAACTAAGTGGCAGAGTAGGAATCTGAAATCAGCTCTATCTGACTCTGGAAACCATGTTCTTTCCAAGATACCACAGAGCTTAGGAGAAAGCTTGGCAAAGAATGTATGTTCTGGTAAGTAACAGTTGAAGGAATGAACAAATGTTTCATAGAGAACTTGACAGTTAATTTGGTCTTTTTGAGAGACCAAAGGCAGACCAGGAGAAAGAAGAGCTTGAACAAAAAGTTTTAGAATTAGATGATTAGGAACCATCCAGGGAACACTGAGTAATCAGCATGGCTGGATCTTGGGGTGTTGAAGGAATGTATTAGGAGCTAAGGTCTCCAAAGATCAGAATGTGAAAGATCTTGTCTGCTAGATTAAGGAATTTGGGTTTCACCATGAGACACTGGGGAGCATTAAGCGGTAGAGTAATATGGTCAGACACTGACTTCAGAAAGTCATTGTGGGGTGCAGGGTTACCAAATGGATTTCTTGTAAAAGAAGGGTGATCTCCAAAGCAACCTGTTCTCTGAATCCCTGAGAGGTTGAGGTTAAAACCAGCCCTGACTTAGTTGTTCACACAACAGCCACTAGTAGGCAGCAGTGTCCCAAGAAACCGATGAGCCTGAGCTCCAAGTAGCAGCTTCCCCAGCCAATTCCTGGGACCATGATTGGACATGATCATCTGGTGGGCAATATGAGTAGGTGGAAGGACAATCTGTGTGGAGGGAACCCCCAAGGCCCATAAGGGAAGGAATACTGGTCTATGGAGGTCAGAGGACAGAGTGACCAATGGCTGGGGCATGGGTGGGGTGGGGTGGGTGGTAGTGGTGAGAGATGAGGCTGCATCTGAGCTAGAAATGGATCATGAATGGCCTTGAATTTCCAGGTTAAGGAATCTGGACATTATCCGAAGGGAACTGGGGATCCAGGGAACATTTTAAGAAGGAGAGGCATGACTACATTTGCATTGTAGAAACATCATCAAGACTGCAGCATGGAGAATGAGGGAGAAGAGACAGGAGAAGAGTGAGGAGGTGCTTCAGTGATTTTGGAAGAGATGATAAGAGGTCCGTCCACACTAGGGCCAGCAATTGCAATGGATGGAAGGGGTAAGATTTCTAGGAGGCTTAAGAAATTATAATAATAGGATGAGAAAGGGCTCATTAAAAGTGTTGTTATGATGGAGGAGAATTAATATTCTTTCCCTGGTACACAGTCTCAATTGGATTTCCTGCCTAAAACCGCACAGGAAAAACTCAGATTGTGGAACTTCATGGAGTGCAAATTCTAGTTCATGCATCAGTCCTGACCAGAGTCTGTGGTGGGAACTGGGGACAAAGGAATGATTTCGCAGTTGCCTCCCCAGTCTGGTGGAAGGACAGTGTGGAGAGGGCTTTGATGGGAGAAGTACAGGATGCTACGGGGTCCATCGGGGAAAACGATCCATAAGGCTTCCAGGGAGAGAAGAGTTTTGAGCCCAGAATAGCAGAAAAAGGATCTCACAGAACTGCCCGTGAGCTTAACTAAGCACTGGAAAAGAAAGGGGTCTGCTCCGTGACCCATTTACCCCTTTGTCAGAAACCGTAGGCATCAACTCATGCGCGACAGGCATCCCAGTGAGCTACTTTCCCCAGGATGCCGGCGCTAAAATAGCAACCGTCGTTCGCTCCTGGAGCAAATGCAACTCCCAGGAGACCGGCGCACAGCATCCCGGAGGCCCCGGGCGCCCGGAGCAGCCAGGCTGTGATTGGTGGGGCCTGGGGTCCGCCCCCGCTGCGGGCGACGAGAGGAGGCTAATGGGGTGGGTGTGCGACCTCTGAGTGGGGCCTGGACCACAGCTGTTAGGTCTGGGGAGGACGAGGGGTCGGTAGGCCCCGAACCCAAGCCCGCGGGAGCCTGCGGTTCCTGGGAAAGGTGTCCAGGGCCGGAAGCCGCGCCTCCGGAGCCTTGTGGGCGCGGTGGGTCGCCAGGCTCCCGGCGCCTGCGCGCACTTCCGTCGGGGGAAATGACCAGCTCTCCGCGCGTTGCTGCAAACCCAGGGAGGGAGGGAGGGAACCTGGGGGTGGGCGGGGCTGGGGTGCGGCCGGGCTCTGCCCAGCTTCTGGGCCTCGGGCGGGGCGCGTGGGCGCCCAGGAGCCTCCGGCCCTGATCACCATCTGCTTTGCATCCTTAAGCTCCTGCCTCTAGCGCGCCCCTCCCACCCCACGTGTTTTTCCATCCTTTGCTAACCGCTGCCAGAGTGCAGCCCTAGGATTTCATGACTCAACTAGAGGCCCCATGCACGAAAATCGTGCAAGAGTAGGCCTTCCTTCCCCTGGCTGGTGGCACCGGATTCCCTCTGGCACCAGGGACCCGGGCTTTCCTGGAAGCCCAGGCTTCATTCAGAAAGTCATCTGAAAGGATGTCCAGTCTAATTAGCATATTATGCTTTTATTATTATAGATAGCACCTCTGCATTGTCCTCTGGGGCCACCCAGTGAAGGTGACAGAGACATCTCCTTTCAGTGGGTGGGGGGGGGGGGGGGAGGGGAGGCGGGGCAAGTGATAGGGCTTCCTTGTCCTGATTGCTCAGGTTATCTTTACCTAATACACACCTCATAGGCACTCCCAATTACTCCGTACCTGCTTTCCCTTCTTCACCCTTCCTCATAACCCCTCTTCTTGCCAAGATTATATAGTTTTGCCTGTGTGCCGTTATGAAGGCTTCAACAGGAAATTCTTCCCAGATTTTGTCAGCTGAGCCTCTAGGGACAAATATCCTTAGTGCTTTATTCCATCAATTACTTGAATGCGTTCTGCGTGCCAAGCCCTGCATCTGTAGATCCAGATGAACCAGAGACTTCCCATTAACTTGAAACTAGTGGAAAAAATTAGGATTTGTGATAGGGTGGAAGGGGATAGTGCCATAGGAAAGAAACAGAAGAAATGCTCTGGAAATTGGCGGGGGGGGGGGGGGGGGGGGAAGAGGAGGATCAAGTCTTTAGAACGGATATAAACTGGAACCAGAGGGGGCATTTCCAAGTGAAATTGATGGAAGAAGGCAGCTTAACAGCTAACTGGCCATGCAGTGAACATGATTCACTTTGTGTGTGTGTTGGGGTGGGGGGTGTGTGTATGAGGAGGTAGGGGTTGTGCAGTTTAATTGTTAAAAGCAGGGTGTTTAGCATATTTTCCCTGAGACTTCAGGCATATAACCTCTTTGAGCCTGTCAAATGTTGATATAGTACCTACCTCACATTTAAGATAACGCATATCAAGGCCCAAACATCAAGATTCGCACACTGCTATCATGTGTTTTGCATACCAACTAGCATATGTGAAGGAAAACGGGGATGCCGCGAATGCCAAGATATTTAAATTTTCTCTGGGTAACAGATCAGCTTCTTGAACATAGACGGGTGTTGATCACAGGTGCTTCAAAGAGTCAAAAAGTCTAAACCAAGTGTAGCAGTTGCAACTGCTTGTTTCTCTGCCACTCCCACCCAAACCTCCTTACCCGTAACCCACAAGTATTTCAAAACCGTGTCTCTAAAAACCAGCCATTTATATCTGTTTAGGTAAGTTACAGAGGAAGTATGGTGGTGTATTTACAAGTTGGTTTGTCCAGATATACTATAACTTAGTGTCTGCATTTAATATTGACAACCAAAAAAAATATATAAATATTTCTATCTATACACAGCAGGGCAGGAGCATCCACGTGTTCTTGAGTAGTGAGTTCTGTCTCCCACGGCCCTCCTCTCATGGTGATCGTCTGGCCTTCAGTGCAAAGGAGACTAGAATCTGGCAGCCCAGTCTGGCCCTTCCCCTCTCCTCCCTCCACTCCAGTGCTCCCAACTGGTCTCAGGCAAGGAAAAATTAATGAGTGGTTGGGTAGGAAGAGATGGGAATGGGCGAATCCTAATGGAGCCTGACCCCTAGGGTGGGGAGATTCAGGGCCACCCAAGCGAGTGGCCATGGCCACCTCTAGGGGTAGGAGCCTTGTAGTTCATAGTTCGATTAGTGTGTCCTTGGTCATAGGTCCAGCCCTACAAATTAGCTTGGTGAAGAAGGCAAGTGTGTCTAGGCAGGACTTGGTCCCCACCCTCAGGTACTGAGCCATTCAGGGTGGAGCCTGAAGTGTGGGTACAGGAGACTCTGGCTGATACAAAAATAATAATAAAATCAGTAATAAAAAAAATTATAAAATCTGTTGCTTGTCTGAATAGATCTGAGCAACAGTCTTGCTTCTGTTAAAACCCTGGAGGCATTAAAAGTCCTGAATATTCTTCTGGACATCATTGCTGGCGGAAGAAAGGAGCCCCAGGCCCAGCTCTGCTGAGATCTGTCAAAGTGGAAGTCGTGTCCAGCTGCGTGTGCTCTGAGAGATCCTTGGGGCTGCTGGGAACAGGCTGGGCTGGTGGTGTGGGGTTCCTCACACCTGGGAATCAGCTCCCAGGGGGTGGAACAGCTCCTCAGGTGTCTTGTCGCTTTGGCTGGCTCCCCCCTGCCGGAAACCAGAAGCGATCTCATCGAAGGTCTTGCCTTTGGTCTCAGGAACTTTGAAGTAGGTGAAGATGAAGAACAGAATCAGGAGCACCGTGAAGATGATGAAGACGTAGGGACCACACAGTTGCTGAAAGACACAGACACACTTGGTTGGAGTCCTGACTCTACATTCTAGCTGTAGGACCTTTAATAAGCCACTTTACTCTTAGGCCTCTGATCTGAGAAAGGGAACACCCACCTACAACCCAGGAGTGCTGGGGTGATTAAATGAGAGTCTGCCTGCCTACAGCGGGCATGAAACAGGCTCCAGGGAACAGGTTCCCATTGCAGAGCAGAATGGAGACAATTCAAAGCCAAGGAAAGAACCCTGGGGCTGAAGTCAGGGTTCTTAGCTGTGTAACCTGGGCTTCTGAGTCTCATTCCAATGGGAACAGCTGGGAGAGCACTTGGCAGGTGAGGAATGGTGTGTAGAGACCATGGGGGTTCTCACCTCCACATACTGGAAGCACATGCCCACAATGAAATTTGAGGTCCAGTTGGAGAAACCAGCAACAGCAAAGGCAGCCGGGCGAGGACCCTGGCTGAAGAGTTCGGCTACAATGAACCATGGGATGGGGCCAGGACCAACTTCAAAGAAGGCGACAAAGCCAAAGATGGCCACGATACTCAGATAGGACATCTGGGGCACCTGCTCCTGTTGAGGACAAGAGAGAGAGGAGGAAAGTTAGATTGGAGCCTCAGGAGACAAACTGCAGAGGCGGGCGGGGCTGGACAGCAGGAGGCCTGGGGCTGATCCTGGATTTGCAGAGTGAGTTAAGTACCCTGCCTTGGGGCTCAGTTTCCTCATTGGAACAAAATGACTTACGCCCTGCATGGTGGTTGTGAGCTCATCTATCCTCTGGGAATGGTCATGGTTGTGCATGCAGGAGTGCTCAGAAGAGATCCCTGTGGTCTTGCTCTGGGTGCAAGCCAGTCTGCTTGTGGCAGGAGGAGGTGGAAGGACATTTCTGTAGTGGGTGTTAGAAGCCTTGCAAGGCACCCAGCTCAAGGTCGGCACAGCATAGGCCTCAGACATGTGGTTCTATATGTAATCATTCCCACCTCGAGGAGGCCACAGAAGAGGTTATGGGTTTTGGCTCAGAACCCAGATCTGCCACTCATCGCTGTGTGCCGGACCGCTTAGGAATCATAGGACTTTCTAAGTCTTGGTTCCGCTGTAAAACTGGCGTACTGGCGCTTTCCTTGTGCAGAGGTTGGACAAATGAGCGTTTGAGTATGTGAAGTGCCTGGCACAGGTTATCACAGGGGTTCAGTCAAGGGCTTGCGGCCAGCAGACCCGAGGTCAATGCCTGACTTTGTCCTTCATCTGCTGCATCACTAACCTCACTGGGACTAGGTTTCCTCACCTGTAAAATGGGACTGACTACTGACTGAACTACACTGAGTTGTGAGAACTGAGTGAGATCAGGCATGTGTCTACACCTCTGGTGAGGAGGGCAATACCTTCTAGGACTGTTCTAAAGATGAACTGAGGCTACAGATGAAGACACTTAAAGGGTTAGCCTTGGGCAAAGCAACTCGCGGGGAGAGGGAACTTGGGGTCTGCGGCTGGAGTGCTGTGGTGAGACAGCTCCGTGCAGGGAGGAGCCAGCTCAGGGCAGGATATGCGTGGGTAGAGTGCAGAACTAGGGAGATCAGCAACCCCAGCCTCTGGTGCCGATGGCCAGGCTGGGGCTGAGGTAGGCACTTTGGGATCAGAAGCCCCTGTGAGCTCTGTACCCACCCCTGCCACCTTGTCCCCACAGTGTGGCAACTCACTAGTAATGCCAGCGCGATGGTCATGAGCACGGCACAGCCCGCCATGCCAGCCAGGCCAATGAGGTGCAGCGTCCGCCGGCCAGCTCGTTCCACCACAAACAGCTGTGGGCAGAGAGAATGTTAGTGCCACCCCCACCACATGGTGCCACTCTGAACCCCCCACCCAGAGGTTCGCCCCAAGAGTGGGAAAGCCACGTGGCACTGCAGAGACCAAGGGAAGATGGTATCACCTCCTCCCGGGGACTCGGCTTGGGGGCCACACAGGGAGTGAGGGAAGGGAGGCTGGCCCTAAAGCCCGACAGCAGCAAAGGGGCTGAGAGCTGGCCCTGGAGAGCCAGAGAGCTGAGCACCCTGACTGTGACCGTGGGCAAGCATCACTTTTCTCTGAGCATCAGTGTCATCAGCTGTTTGATATGCGTAATGAGCTTGACGAGTTGAGGATGAAATGACACAGCACTCAGGGAGCACATGACACATGCCTGGCTCGCAGTCAACGCTGCCATTCAGTCATGAGGCCTAGAAGCACTAAGCTGGACCCTGGCTGCCGACCGGGGGCGGGCAAGGATGGGCACAGACTCACCGACACGACCGTGAAGGCTGTGTTGACGATGCCGGTGCCGATGGTGGCATACACAGGCTGCTTCACGCCCGATTTCTCGAAGATTCTCGTGGAATAATAGAAGACCTAGGGACAGAGAAGTCATTGGTGCTGGGCCGGGCGCTGTGGCCTCTCCCGTCTCTGGCCTGGGGGGTACAGGACACAGGGTGAGCACAGGATGAAGGGGACGCTGCACCAGTTTGGTGATAAGGAAAGCCCCGTTGGCAGGGGCCTGTTTGTTATTTGAAGTTTGGGCTCCGTTCACAGCATGTACTTGACCACAGGGTTTGGCTGGGGCCACAGGAAGGTGGGTGCGGGGCACTCACAGCGTTGATGCCCGACAGCTGCTGGGACAGCTGCAGCACCACGGCGATGAGGATGGGCTGGCGGTAGAGGGGCGAGCGGAACAGCTCCGGGATGGTGACCTTCTTCTCCCGCATCATCTGCCGACCCTCCTCCTTCATCTCCTGCAGGTCTCGGGTCACGTCTGCCATTCCGCGCAGCTTCTTCAGCACTGGAGGGAGCGGAGGGGAGGCGGGGGTGGCTCAGAGCAGGAAGAAGGCCAGGGCGGGGGATGGGGAGGAGGGCAGGGCCCTGCCCTTACCACTCTTGGCTCTGTTCTCCTCATTGCGGTTGATGAGCAGGAAGCGGGGGCTCTCGGGGCAGAAGGGCAGCATGATGCACTGCACCAAGGCTGGGATGAAGATGATGCTCAGCAGCAGGGGCCACAGCTCCTTGTTGCCCAGGATGGAGTCCAGGCCGAACACCTGGGGAAGCAGGGTCGGAGGAAGCGGCTGTGAGCACTCCTGCCCTGGCCCCACAACCAGCCCCCTGCACCCAGGGGCCTTGGCCGGCTTTGTGTCCGCCGCTGCTTTAGGGAAAGGGCGCCGGCTCCGAGGCTCTGCCCCTAATGTGAGGCTTCGAGGTCTCTGACCTCAATTCCCTCATTTGGAGGAAAGCAGGACCTGCTTCCCGGCACTAGTGAGAGGACAAATGGCACAGGGAATGGGGCTGCCACTCGCCCACAGGCCTTTCAGGCACGGGAACAGGAAAGAAAGCCCGAGAGGGGGGTAGTGTAGTGAAGACACGGGGGCCTGCAGCCATGACAGAGCCCGGCAAGGCGAGCAACCTCCGTGCCTGAGGCTGGATCCCCAGGTGAGGACGGAGGCGGAGCCAGCGGGGATGGACTTGCTCTCCTGCCAGAGGCCCATGGGGGAACCATGAGTGGTGGCGTGTCCTCTGGGACCTGTGCTAGGCTGTCCCATGAGGCAGGGCTGTGGGAGGTGGGGTGAGAGGTCTAGTCAGGTGCTGTCTGGACACACTTTCAAGAGCCACTGGAGCTGTGGGGTGGGGGCCGAGCCTGCCCCACTCACCTGGGCGATGAGGATGCCAATAACGATGCCCAGCTGGTGCAGGGTGCCCAGTGCCCCTCGAAGGGCCGTTGGGGACACCTCCCCCACGTACATGGGCACGAAGCCCGTGGTCAGGCCGCAGTACACACCAATGATGAAGCGGCCCAGGATCAGCATCTCAAAGGACTTGCCCAGTTTCGAGAAGCCCATGAGCACAGCGGACATGAAGGCCAGCAGATTTATCATCAGCATCGAGTTCCGCCTGGGGGTTGGGGGGGGGGTCATAGGTCAGGTGGGTCCTTTGATCCCCCAGACTGCCCAAGGACTGGGTCATAGGGAATATCCTGGAATAGGCAGGGACATCTCCCCCAACCCCCACACCCATCTGGGACACCCTGGGCAGGGCCAGGACCCCTCTGCTCACCGGCCAAAGCGGTTAACAAAAAGGCCCACTGAGAAGGAGCCGATCATGCCCCCTACGGAGAAGATGGCCACGGAGAGGGACCAGAGCGTGGTGAGCGTGGTGGGCAAGATGTTCTCCCCATAGCGGCGGAACCACGTCTGGTTGTAGAACTCCTCAATCACCTGCAGGGGGAGAAGCAGCCTGGTGGGCAAGGCCAGGACCCAGTGGTTCTTTTCCCTGGCACTTGCCCCTCAAGGATGGCCATTTTACTACAGGATGCTGGAGAGGGCCCAGTACCTGGCCAGGCCCCAAATACACTGCATTTTCTTTTTTTAAAAAAAATGTTTTTATTGATTTTTAGAGAGAGAGGAAGGGAGAACAGACAGAACATCGATGAGAGAGAAACATCATTGATTGGCTGCCTCCTGAACGCCCCTCCTCCCCCCAATTGGGGATCAAGCCTGCAACCCGGGCATGCGCCCCAACTGGGAATTGAACCAATGACCTCTTGGTTCATGGGCTGAGCTCAACCACCGTCACAACAGCCAGGTCTACTGCATGCTCTTGAGCCAAGTCGCTCCCCATTTGCGGGGCTGAGTTTCCCAGGTGAGAAACAAGGGGCTGGGCTCCACCCCCCGCTCTCCTACTCCCGGGCATGGTGCCCCGTGCCCTGTGGGGTTGTGCATGTTCAGCAGGACCTGCTGGGGACGATGGCAGATGCCCAGTGGAGGAAGTCCAGGCATAGAGCGGGGTGTTGAGAGCAAGTGCTCCTTCCCCCTTGCCTCTTTCTCCTCAAGGTACCTAAGGCCCCAGCTCCTGTCACCAGGTCCTCTCCCAGCCCCCCTGCTGGGGAGGAAATACAGCTGGACAGACAGGTTCTGCCATTCCAGAGGCCCGGCTCACTGGCTCTGCACTCAGGGCCCGGTGTGCCCCACCTGCACACAAGCCACGCTCGTGAGACTCACGCTGCCGCTCTTTTGTCTCCCAGCTCCTTGTGGCTGGGCTGGAAGTCCCATCGTGAAGGCCCTATGGCCTCCTCCCCTCTCCCAGGTGCCCAGCTGGGAAACACAGGAAAGGCTAGGACGAGGAAGTAGTTCTAGGAACTGCAGCCATCTGTCCTCGCACAGGCCTGCCCGCCAGCCCTGTCCCTCCCCAGGGGAGGGCCTGGCCAGATCCCAGGAATGTGACAGGCAGGAGGTACCGGTTATGCCTGAGCACACTCTCTCTCTAACTCCAGGACACGCAGACACACACCTAGGGCCACGGGACTGGCCAGACCTCCCCAGCCACATGTGCAGCTGGGCACAGGCCCAATGTACCCAGAAGCAGCTTCCTGTGCACACAGATCTCACACACATATTCATGCCCACGTCACCTGAACATTCCTGGCATCAGCCAGTCACAAACCTGCATGCCCCTCCTCCCCTCACCACTTGCAGCTCAAACAACTCCATGCCCATCCCAGCACCCTTCACTGCATCATGCTGCAAGTTCATGCACACACAGCAGATGCATCTCTTATACACCCTCCACTGGCCCTGCCCTTGGCCTCCCTCACCCTCCCAAGTCCTAGGGGGCTAGGAGAAGAGGAGGGTGTGGTTAGGCACAACTGCCAAAGGGGAAACGGAGGCCGACAGTCCCAGGAATGCCATTGAGTATGCTGGGCCTGGCCCTGAGGTTCCAGTGGCTCCTTGGCCACTAGCCATTTTTTTTCTGCCCTGCTGCCATTATCTGTCTCAGGTGTGGAGACACCTGGCAGGCTGGGCTCTAGGGAGTTAGGATAGGGGACATGGGGAGTGGGGGGAGGGGAGAGGCAGCTTCAATGATCTGCGTATTTATCCCAGGGAAGCCGGACAGTACAGGGTTAGGGACCTAGACACAAGTGCAGTCCCAGCTCTGTCCTTATCTCCAGCGTGATCAAGGACTAATGATCTCATCTCAAATGACAACATTGGAAATACCTACTTTGTAGCGCTGCAGGAAATTAATGCAGGATCCTTAACGGTGCTTACATGGTACCTGGCACCATCCCTGAGCCAAGGGACCCCTCCACGTTCCAGGACTGACCCGAGGGAGGTGCAGACCATTGACAAAGTCTAACAAAGCCTGCATTCCACAACTCAAATCAGGGCTCCTGCCAGCTATCAGTCCAACCTCCCACCTACCCATGCCTCTACCTTAGCCCTGCGCACCACGTCCCCACCCCCGTGGTTACTCTGCCGGGAGGGCCCACCCTGCCTTACCACACTAAAACCTTTTGAGATCCAGCTCAAGGGATCCCAGAAGTCTGTCCTCCCGGAGGACAGGGGCCTCAGTGGATTCACACCAGGGCCTTTCCCAGAGCTGGTGCCAGGAAGGAAGGAGTGAAGGAAGGAGTCAATGAAGAGAGGGCCTTAGGCTCTCCTTCTGGAAACCCCTGCTTCTTCTGAGGGCAGAGAGAAGGCGGGTTTCAACACACAGAACAGAACAGAGTGCCTGTGTTCTTCCAGGGACAAAGCCACCCCGGAGGAGGGCTGGCCAGGAACAGGAATGCCCCATTTATCAGCCCGGAGAACAAGCTGTCCTGGATGAGGGTGCTGTCCAGATAAACGACACGCCTCTGAGGCCCCCAACTCTCCTGACCTGTCATCTGGGGGAAGCCCTTCTCCCTCCTGTCACTCTCTCTGCTGCCCTCAGCAACCGGACCTATAAACTGGGAGAGGTGTTGTGCCTGCTGCAGCTCTCAGAAGCTTCCTGTGGTTCCGATGCTCGAGCACAGAACTCCCCACACCATCGTTTTAGATTCTGCCAAGAAGTCAGCAAATGGAACTTGTCTGAATTGTGCACAAAGAGTCAACAGGTAAGGGAGGAGTAAGGACCTACTACCTAAAATGAGCCGAAGGATACAGGCTGAGGTGTCTGTCTGGGCATTTCAGGTCTGTAAACCTCTCCTTGGGGCTGGCCGGAGATGTTGAGGACCATGTGCAAGTGAGGTGTTACTGGACCCCCTCCCCCCACCCCCAGTTAAGTCTCCTGCTTGTAGTGGCAAGCCAGAGGGACCAAACCTCATGCAGGACTGGCTCCTCTACGGCTCATGGGCCCCTCTGCTCCTCAGGCTACTTTATGGGGTTGAGAAAAGGTGAGCAGCCCAGCCCTCCACCTGGGCCCCAGGTTCATCCTCTCCCCCCGCAGCAGCACTTCCTGGCCAAGCTGAGGCTGTGCAGTGGAGTCCTGCCTCTTGCTCTGAGACCTGCTAGTTCTGGGAAGAAGCTATGCCCTGCTTTCCATTCCCGCTGCCGGTGTGGGGGCTGTGTGTCCCCTGGCCCCTGCGGGTCCATGCCCCACGTGGTGCTCAAAGCTGGCTCTGGCCCAGGAAAGGCAGGGAGATCCCTGGAGAGTCAGAAGAATGAGAGAGGTCCTGGGATCACTGCTTCCATCCAGTTACTGCCCTCAGCACCCACCCTTGCAGCGGGTGGGTACCCCGAAGGGAAGAAGAACCTACTTACTACCCCCCTAAAAGAATCCCACAGATCCAATCTGCACAACATGTTTACTGGCAACATCCTTGGCCCGGCTCATGTTTGAGGAGAGGCCTGGCTCAGGCTTCTTCTGAACATGCCACCTCATGTGCTCTCATCCCACGTGCTCGTCACAAGCCTGGCAGACAACCTGGACCCTGCCATGCCCTCCATCGAACCAATCACCAGCTCCTGTCAGTTCTGCACTTGCCCCTCAAGGATGGTCCTACTCTCTACTCACGCAACATCTGCCCCGGGTCTCTCCTGGATTCTGCTCCTGACTCCTCCCATCCACGGAAGCCAGAGTCCTCTTCTCATAATGACTCCCCAACATGGCAGGCGGAGCCCTGCCCATCCAATGCCCAGGCTCAGCTGTCCCTCTCCTCCTCCACTCCCTTACAGCTCATTCCCAACCTCTGCACCCTGCCAAGGGTCTGTGCGAGCACATGCATTCTGGGGAGAAAAGGAGGGTCCTTTGAGGGGGGACTGTCAGGAGTGGGGGCTATTAGAGATCTCTGTCCAGTTGTTCCCTCATTGAACTAGAGTGGCCCGCTCGGTGACACTATAGGGGCCCGCATGGAGAAGTGGGTTGGCTCTGGGCAGGTGCGATCCCTTGGTTTCCAGTTAAAAGCTATTTCTCACCCTAGCAGTTGTCCAGGGTAAATAAGCATGGGGTGGGGGAGGGAGGCTTGCGTCATGTCTGACTCGTTGGGAATTATCCTCTCCTGCCCCCACACCCAAGCAACTGTGGGTGATGGACCACATGTCTGCTGTCTACAGAGGAAGTTCTGACTTCCTCCCTGCCCTGGCATGAGGTGGAGGACCCTGCCTGGCACACAGAGTAAGCTGTTACTTGCATCACCGCTCGTCTCTGAGGACCCACCACTTTCAGAGGTTTGCCATTTGCAAAGTGCAGGAAGACGAAGCATTACCCTTAGGAATGTATACTGTAGACAAGAACCCGAAGGAAAGCTCTAGCCTCAGACTCTCCCGGTGTACAGAGTCGGCCCAGGAGAAAAAGACAGCTTTCATGGCTTTACAGGATGTGTTCACTCACTGACAGGGAGTGAGTTCCCTTACAGCGGGAAGCATACATGTCACAGTTTAGAGCAGGGTTGGTAAACATTTCATGTAAAAGGCTAGATAGGAAATATTAGGGTCTGCAGACCACATATGGCCCCTGTTGCTTCCTTTTCTCCTCCCCGACCCCTAATCATTTAAAAACGTAAATTAAAAACATTCTTAACTCATGGGCCATACAAACAGGCTGCTGGCTGAATTTGGCCTTCTTGCCAACCTTGATCTAGAACTCTAGACGACTACCAATAGAAGGGGTATGTGTTTTGGAACCTCTGGCTGTCTCACCATCCTTCCCTGCAGACATCCTTCTAGCTCAGGAGGCCTGCGTCTTCTA
This sequence comes from Cnephaeus nilssonii, assembly GCF_951640355.1. Classification (NCBI taxonomy): domain Eukaryota; kingdom Metazoa; phylum Chordata; class Mammalia; order Chiroptera; family Vespertilionidae; genus Cnephaeus; species Cnephaeus nilssonii. The sequence goes on from NC_137078.1 coordinate 74,477,379, forward strand.
GATCATGCTGAGAGAGACTCAGAGCTCCCTCTCAACCTTCTCTTCTCTCTCGGAGATATTACTGTGGGGATGAAGGGGTTAATCAGCCAGCCAAGCTTGGAGCTCCAGTTAGGAGAAGGGCCAGCTCCTTCAATTTAGTCCCTCAGTCTGAATTTGACCCCTACTTCCTGTTCTCCCTTTCTCCCCACCCCCCCGCTCCCCGCCACATCCCCACAGCTGGAGCTGCACCCCATCCTCAACCCGGAGCTTATGTCTCTATAGCAACTCTCAGCCACACCCCAGGGCCAGCTGGTGGTTCAGAGCCAGAGGCTACAGGTGGGGCTGGACAGAGAACCCTGCCCCTTGCGTCCCCTGGGCCGCAGGTGGAGCTAGAAGCTGGGCCCCACCCAGCAGCAGAGGCCTGGACCACCCAGGCTGCTTCTCAGGAAGAGCCCAGACTTGGCTCCTCTCCAAACCCAGCCAGGCCTTGGCTCTGGCCTCCTCACGGGTGCCTGGCCTCTGGGGTCTCCCCTGCAGACAGCCTTTCTTAACTCAGGATGAATGAAGTGTCTCCTCCGCCCACACAACTCCCCCATGCTACTGGGGTACCCCCACCTACCATGGTACCCCACACCTCTGCATTTTCCTTTGTGCTGCTGCTCTGCCTTCTCCCTGGGGAGCTGCTAACCATCTTTCAGAAAAGGCACTAACACTCTCCTGGAAAGCCTTCCTGATAACCGCCCTCCTTCTCTGTCTCTGGTTCTCAAACAGAGGGCATCTGGCAATGTGCAGAGCCATTTTTGGTTGTCACGCTGGTGGCTTACTACTGGCACCGAGTGGGCACACACAGATCAGGGGTGCTGCCAGACATCCTACAATGCACGGGGCCCCCAATGTCTAGTGTTGAGAACACCCTGCTCTATGGCCCCTCCCTCCCCCTTCTCTGCTCCCACTGGCCGGTCCACATTTCCATTACTGCCCCGAGGAAGTCACCACAAGGTACTATGTGCTCCCTCTAGACTAAACGTCAACACGAGCACCGTCTGATTCATCGGTGTCGCTGGGGCTCAGCAGAGGCTGGGGGTAGGAAGAGCTGTCGCATGATATAGCCGGGACAGGGTGTAATAACGTAAGAAATTGTGTAAACTGTTGAAATGTCTGCATGTGACTCAGCCTGGCTGGGCGTGGAAGTCAGAGCAGGAGGGACCAGCTGGGTAGCAGCTGGAGGTGTGTGAACGGGTGTTTCGGAGCTCATTGAACTCCAGTATAACGGCCGGGGCTTCTACAGTGGTCAAGGGTGCGGACTGGAGCCAGACTCCTTGGATTCAAATCCCAGCTCTGCCTCTTACTACCTGTGTGTCCCTGGTTTAACTGCTTAACATCTCTGTGCTCCAGTTTCTTATAAAGGAGGGACTATAGTGCCTACCTAATGGGGTGATGGAAAGAAACAATTGCATTAGGATTTCTAAAGCACTGAGAACAATGCCTGACACACAGGAAGCAGGGAAGCGGCTGTGTTAGTGGAGAAGGGGGAAGGGGAGAGGGGAGAGGGGAGCCAGGACTCTTTGGATCTAGGCACAGGTCAGGAGAGGCGCAGCCTGAGGGGGCAGAGGGCTGGGGCTGGGACACTTTCGCTCACCAAGTCACCCGGGCGAGGCAGACCTTGCTGGCTCTCCAGGTCACGCTCCTCCTTTGTCAAACAAGGAGGGGCAGCCCAACCGTGTGTTTTCTGGGGGTACCTCATTCTTAGACGTGCCTGACGCTGTCCCTTGGCCAGGAACTCACGGTTTCTAAATGGCCGTTAGTCATTCCTCTTGGCAGCTCAGCCACATGCGGGGGGGAGAGGCAGTTTCTCCACCCAGTCCGATGCCCTTGTTCATTTATTCGCTCTGTGGCTGGGCTCACCTCCCCACCCCCCCCCACCTTCTCCCCCAGGAGACAGGAGGCCTGGCACGGAGGAGTCACGGCGATGCAACGTGGGGCAGCGGAGGGTCAAGGAGGTATGAGGCCTGGAGTCCACCTCAGGCTCAGCCTCTCTCCCCCTGGCCAGGTGACCTCACTAGCCTTGGTTTCCTACTTTACAGCCTCCGTCCCACCCACCTTGGGAAGCTACAGTGAGGAGATAATTTATGGGGAGTTGCTTTGTAAACATTTAAAATGATATTATGGTTAATTAACCACTTCCAGGAGGAAGCCCTCTGGGGCTGTTTTATGGAGGAGCCTGAGCTTCTGATGATTAAGAGCAGCCCCGGCATCCTTACCACCAGTGGTAGTCCTCCTGGACAGACAGCCCCGCGCAGCTTCCTAAGAGAAGGTCTCAACAGACCGGGCAGTCGGCCTGACCCGTGCCGGCGGTTAGCTATTCCGCATTAGGGACACACTTCGTGCCGCTGCGTCTCCGCACAAGCCGTCCCCACGCCTGGGACACCCTCCCCGTGGGACTGACTCACCGTTTAAGGTTTAAGGCAGGGGTGGGGAACGCCCAATCTGTGGGCTGTATAAGGCCCAAGAAATCATTTGGTCTGACCCTGCCAAGGCATTGGGGGTGAGTTCATTAAATGTTCGACCAAATATAGCAGGCTCATTTTTAAGCTGATAATGTTGTATGGCCTGCAAATGATGTTATAAATATCCAAATGGCCCTTGGCTGAAAAAAGGTTCCCCACCCTGCTTTAAGGTCTAGAGCAGCTGCCAAGTCCTTCGAGAAACGCTTCCTGTCTCTCCTACCTATTGAATGAAGTTGCAGAATCCCCGTGCCCAGCCTGCTCTGAGCTGTGCCTTCATTTCTCACTCGTGTCGTACTCTCCCCTCTTCGGGTGTTAAACTTATCCCTTCTAATCTGCCTCTGGTTGGGGAACAGCGGCCAGGCTTGTGAGAAGTGTTTGTCAAGTGCAAGAGTAAATAGATGGAGCGCCCGAGTGCGCACCCCAGGAAGTGCCGCTCGGTTCAGGGTGTGTGTTATCAATTTCCACCACTCAGGTCCCTGGCTCCAGTCCTCAGAGGCTGGCTTCTTCAGTGACCTTTGGACAGGTGCCCACAAACGCACTGTTTATAGGCTCAGCTGGGCCCTCGGTGCTGCCCACCTGGCCTTCTAGACGCCCTGGCCAGCTGCCCCACCTGTCTTCCACAGCAGGTCTCACCTTCCACCTATTTCCGATTAGACCGGAGGCCCCAAGCACTGGAGAACTTTGCTCTGGATTTGTCCACATCCGCAACCTCGGAAGTATTAGTCCCTCCGGCCAGAAGCAGCCCCTCGGCCTCTGCTCCACCATCTTCCTCCTGGAGGAGCTCCTCCCCACTCCTCCTCACCCTCTCCTCCTCTGCTGACTCCTTACATGTTTAAAAATGAAGTCTTGCCCTAGCCAGTTTGGCTCAGTGGATAGAGTGTCAGCCTGTGGACCAAAGGGTCCTGGGTTTGATTCCAGTCAAGGGCACATACTTTCGTTACAGGCTCCTCCTGGCCTGGGCCCTGGTTGGGGCTCGTGCAGGAGGCAACCAATTGATATGTTTCTCTCACATCGATATTTCTCCCTGTCTTTCCCTCTCTCTAAAAATCAATGGAAAAATATCCTTGGGTAAAGATTAAAATGATGATGATAATAATAAAATAAAATGAAGTCTTTATATTTCTTAAAAAAATATATTTTTATTGATTTCAGAGAGGAAGGGAGAGGGAGAGAGATAGAAACATCAATGATGAGAGAATCATCGATTGGCTGCCTTCCCACTGGGGATTGAGTCCGAAACCTGGGCATGTGCCCTTAACTGGAATCAAACCCAGGACCCTTCAGTCCACAGGCCAACACTCTATCCACTGAGCCAAACCAGCTAGGGCTGAAGTCTTTATATTTCACATCCAGAAATATGGGGCTGATTTGTCCAGGCTGACCTCTGGGGCCCTGACAGCATTCCTTCACTCCATTCCTCCACCCACTATTCCCCGAGTGCCTCTTACGATGGATGGACAGGCTCTGCTCTAGGTCGTGGCCGTGGGCAAAACCCAACATCCTTGCCCTCAGGTGCTTCCATTCTTCCTCTGACTTGTGAGGTTTTTGTCTCCTAGCTTGAAAGTGCCAGCTCTCCTCCTGCCTAGGATCCTCCTCTTCTATCAGTGAGGCTTGGCCCTTACTTCTCTCTTTATTCCAATCTCTCTAGAACATTCTCCTCTCCTGCTATTTGGATACCAATGACCAACTTGTAACTCTTCTCCAGCTGACCACCCACCTAAGAAACCGACCCCACGTCCAAGTGCGTCTTGTACATCTCTGGTGGTGTCATCCCAAACCTCCATTCCTGCACGGCCCACAGGCCCTGTCAGCGCCTCCCATACCAGCTCGTGCCCCAAGCCAGAAACCTAGAAACAACTTTTAAGCCCTACTCTCTTGTCCTCACACTGCTCTGATGATCAAATCCTGCCCATCCTTCCTACTCAGTGTTTGTTTTTCTACCCCTATTGCAAGAGCAGCCTTCTCACCAGTTTCCCAGTCTCTAGTCTCACATGTTCAGATCCATCCCATACCCCAGACACCTGGATCATTTCCCTAAAATACAAATCTGATTACTTCTGTCCTCTTTAATGGGTCCCCACTGTCCTCATTCTAAAGTCCACATTCCCTAGCTTGCCCTAGACCTGTGGTCGGCAAACTGCGGCTCGCGAGCCACATGTGGCTCTTTGGCCCCTTGAGTGTGGCTCTTCCACAAAATACCACGGCCTGGGAGAGTCTATTTTGAAGAAGTGGCATTAGAAGAAGTTTAAGTTTAAAAAAATTGGCTCTCAAAAGAAATTTCAATCATTGTACTGTTGATATTTGGCTCTGTTGACTAATGAGTTTGCCGAACACTGTCCTAGAGGGTAGTGCGCACATGCCCATTCTTTTTTTGTTTTTTTAAATATGTTATTATTGATTTCAGAGAAGGACAGAGAGGGAGAGAGAGATAGAAACATCACTGATAAGCATCATTGATTGGCTGCTTCCTGCATGCCCCCTACTGGGGATCGAGACCACAACCTGGGCATGTGCCTTAACCGGGAATGGAACCATGACCTCCTGGTTCATAGGTAGATGCTCAACCACTGAACCACACCGGTCAGGCCCACATGCCCATTCTGACTGTCCCATGCCATACTCGTGGCTGGATATTTTATAGATGAAAGCTACCCTACCCACAAGGCCCTTGGTGGCCAGGCTCTGGCTTACCTGTAGCCCTCCCAATCTTTTCTCTCCTCCCATTCACCCAAGTCACGCACCAGACTTTCTCTCCTCTGGGCATTTTATTCCCCTCTCTGCAGGGTGGAGGCGCCCTGCTCAGCCCCACCCTGTTGTTTCTGGAAAACACTTCCTGTGTCCTGATCTCAGAGCCCTAGTTCTGTCAGTAACTCACTATGTGATCAGTCAGGACATCACTTCATCCAATAGTTCTCAACTTTGGCTTCACATTAGAATCAGTTGGGGAGCTTTAAAAATTCTATGCCCAGGAGTGTGGGGGTGGCTGGGGGGAGGTCAACAGGGGAAAAAGGAGCCTTATGTAATACTTTAAACAATAAAGAATTTAAATTTAAAAAAAGAGAGAGAAAAAATAATTCGATGCCCAAACAGAAGCCCAGACCAATGAGGTCAGAATCAGGGAGTGTCCAGGGGATCCCAATGTGCCCTTAACTTCCTTCTATAATGATACAGATTTTCCCTCTGTAAGGATTCCCAAACGGAGCCCGCTCTGAGGCACACACCTTGGCAAGGGCTGTTCAGAGCACTTAGCAAAGCAGGGCTTGTGGCTGTACCAAGCATGGGCCCTCAGTTCCCATTCCAGACGAGCTTAGAAAAGTCCCGTCATGACTCAGCAGGCCAGGCCTTCCTGTGACCTGCTCCTTAGCATGGGCGTAGCTCTGACAGCCACCCTCCGCCTGTTTGGAGGAGGCCCAGCTCTGACTCCCGACACCGCCTTGTTCTTCCAACAGGCCCCAGAGCCTTGGGAGCTAGCTACTCTCACTTTCTAGCCTGAACAACGAATGTCCACTCTCATTTCGTCCTCCCCAGGAAGGTACAGCATTTTGAACTCACAAGGAGGTTGGTCAGGAAGGGGTCGTGTAAACAAGCGTTTGGCTTCTGACTCCACCATTGACTAGCTACATGACCTTGAGACCATTAGTCATTCCATCCACCCTCATCTGCTCAGGGCCAGTTTTCAGGTTCATAAAATGGAAATCACCACCCAACCTCAGAAACATGTGCAGAAGGCCTGGTGTAGAGGAGGGATGCAGTCCAGTTCCCTTTCCTGACTGCTTTCCTCTTCCCTCCTCCCTGAAGCTAGTGGGTTGGGCTGCAGGTGATCACCAGGGTCCCTCCTAGACTTGACATTCAAGTGAACAAGTGAGGACAGATCTGGGATGCGTTGTGGGGAGAGGAAGTAAGCACAGGCCTTCAGCCCCTGCAGTTCCCTAGGGCAAGACGCCATTTGTGTTTTGACTGGCAGAGGGCCTCCAGGGAGAGGAGGCAGTTCACCCTAGAACGAGATGCCTTATAAGGAGTGTGCTGTGAGTGGACGGGTGTGAGCACAGGCTCAGGGACCATCAGGCCAGGAGGGCTCCACGGCAGACTGGTGCTGGACACCAGCTCCATCCCTGACGAGCTGGGTGATGCCAGACAGGTTCCTTCTCTCTGGCTACTCTCTCCATCTGCAGGATGGGCATGGTGGATGCTGCCTGCCTGCCTTTTAGGGCTGCAGGTGAGCAGCAAGTGAGGTAAGCACCATGAGAGCCCTCTCTAGCCCCAGGCACCACATAAAGGCAGCATCATTCTACCAGGGGCTGCTCTGATTATTACAAATGTCTGTGTTGTACAGGAGGTTGCTCAAGGTGACCTATTAAGACCCCATGTTTCTATAGGCCCCAAGCTTCTAGAATTCTGAAGCCCCAAGAATTTAAGGCCAATGATAAGAATCTCTGACCTGTTCGGGGCCAGAAAAGAGGATACTGAGGCAGATGGTGAGTTGACATAAACGACTGACACCTCAGAGGCAGGGTGCGTGTGTGAGAGGGTGTGCAGTGCAAGCTGGTGCTGATAAGCCAAGGAAAGCAGAGCACTCACCTTCTGGGGGGCATTGATAACTCCCGTGTTGTAGCCAAACTGCAGGGAGCCAAGCACTGCCCCTCCCACGGCCAACATCAGGGTGCTGGTCAGCTTCTGCGGAGAAAAAACACACTGTTACAGGCAGCTCTGGGCCGGGTTACTACAGGGCAGAGCCTGGGCTGGCAGGTTCTCTCACTCAGGTATCTTGCCTGACTCCTGGCGCTCCACCAGCCTTTCTCCCAGGAAACTTGGCCACTTTTTGACTGCAGGTGCCCTAACCGGCGCTCCCGACTTCTAGACACCAGGCTGGCCAGACTCATTCCGGGGCGGAGGGGGAATGTGGGTCTTCTCTCTCTCTGCAGCTCGGTTTCGGCCAAAGATGGACAGGCCTTGGCTTCTCTGGGGTATCATCCTCTGGGTGGAGCCATGATGGGGTGCAGGTGGCTCCAGACTGACTGGGAGGCCCAGGAAGCAATGTCCCTATGAAAGGGGGACCCAATCACATGGGAGAAATTACATAGATGGGCGGGGGAGGGGAGCCTTGGATTTGGACCCAAAGGGGCTGGCTTCTGATTCTAGCCGACCTGCCTACTCCTCCCAGACCCTCTGTTTGCTGGTCTGCAAAATGGGAACAGTTTCAGGCTGATCAGCATTGGAAATGTGAGCCCATCCTTCCCTCCCTCCATGCACAGTGGGAAACGGAGCCCCAAGAGGCAGAGATGAGGGAGAGAAGAGTTCCAGCTCGCGCAGGGGTCTACAGAGAGCCAGGCTGGAGCTCAGGGTTCCATGATTCCCCACCTAGTGTCCCTCACGGGAGCCATCCCCAGACCTTGAGTCCCTCGGGGTTATTTGGACACAGATGACATACCGTTCAGGAATGTGCTTTGGAAAAGTACGTGACATGAGGCAAGTAAAAGCGTGGGGCCAAGTGTTTTCAATGGGCAAAGGGGAGAAAAATGATGGTGGGTTTCTGCCCCCTGGAAGCTGGGGGCCTGAGAGCAGCAGGCAGGTGGGCCCTGGCTGACAAGGCACCTTGCTAGAGAGACGGTGCCTTGTAGCAAGAGCCCCTCTTGTTACAAGAGGGACTCCCTTTTTCTTTTAAAACGAAGAAGTCAAGAAATGTGACATTAGGCAGGCCCTTAACTGGTAGTGAGAGAACGGAGCCAGGGGAGGGACAGCAAAGAACACCTGTGGGCACCACCCCGGGCTGGGCCCTGAGGAGAGGGCTGGCAGCTCAGTCCAGAGCCATCCTGTGGAGGGGAGGCTCTCAGCTCAGTCACGCCTGGCGATGGGCCTCGGTTTCCCCACAGAAACAAGATGCAGCCCTCACAGATAGCACTGGGCTTAGCTGTTCATCAGACATGTTCCTAGTGTGGTCTTTTCATTCTCTGCTATCAGGCCAACGACTGAGAAAGCCCAGGTTTTCACAACAGAGGCCGAGAGAGAGGAAGGGGGCTTCGGCTAGCCCGAGTGCACAAGCTCAGAGTCCATTGTTCACCAGGTGAACGCTGGCCCCTTCCTTCCCCCCAGCACACCTGGCCCCTTCCTGGCCAAACTCTGGACATTCATCCTGGATGCTGGGGCTTTCTTCGCGGCAGGCTGCACTCCCTTTAAACCCTGTCCTTCCCTGCCCAGCTCACCCCAACCCCATACTCAGCACGCCCCAGGGCCCCCAGAGTCCCCTTCTCTCAACTCCCGAGGAAGCCTTCAGATCCAGGGCTGTCAGGTCTGAGTGGCTGGTGGGTACCTGACAGACCTCCTCTGGGGGGCCCCGGCCCAGCCCAATTCATAGGTTGACCACTGGGATTGAGGAAGAGGATGCCGAAAGGCACTGAGCATGGGCAGAGGAAGGGCTAAACAGTGGCTGTTGAACCTCACCATGTGAGAGCGTTCTGCCTGGTGAGTCACATGCGTGAGCTTGGGGCTGTCCACTGGGTTGTCCAGAGTGTGACAAAAATGGTAGGACAGAGATGTTTCTCTAGTACACAACAGTAAGTATAAAACAAGCAATGCAGCCCTGGCCAGTGTGGCTCAGTTGGTAGGGCGTTGTCCTGGGCACTGAAAGGTTGCCGGTGGTTCGATTCCCTGGGCACATGCTTGGGGTTGTGGACTTGATCCCTGGTAGGGGGTGTGCAGGAGGTGGGCGATGGATGCTTTGCTCTTGCATCCATGTTTCTCTCCTTCTCTCTAAAAATTAATAAAAATATATTTTTAAAAACCTCTATAAAATGAGCGATGCAAACCTATGATTTAATAAAATGTGGCCCAATTATATAACGCGATATTAACTTGGGACACACACCGAGATATATTAAGTAAAAAAAGCAAGCTTCAGAGCAGTGTGCTGTATGCTACTTTTTGGGAAATAAATAAATAAGTAAATAAGGCTGGGGGAGGGGGAGAATATAAATATCTACTTATTTAAGGGCACATAAGAAAGGTATTTTAGGGGATCTGAGTAGCAGAGGCAGATTGGAAGGGAGATTTTTCTTTTTATACCCTTTTGCACATTTTTGAATTTTTTATAAGCCCTGCAGTTTCATATTACTTAGAACAAAGCAATTTAAATGAAAATGCAAGTGAAAAATAATACAGATGAGATGTGCTCTGGTAAAAATCATGCCGGTAGCACATGAATAAACGACGCTGCAGCAGGGGCTCTGTGAGAAGTAGTACGATTATCACAGGCCCTGTTTTCAGTCTGTCTAGGATCTTCCAGGGGCCTCCCTGAGTCTCTGAGGTCACCCTTGTGACCCTGACCAGCAGTTGTAGCCTCTGGCGGCTGCTAGGAATCAAGGACTGCGCTATTTGGCAGGTCAAGGTCAAACTCTGCTTTAGAAAACCTGCCTGCCCACGCCCTGAGTTATATGCACATCCACCCAGGCAGGCGGCTGCGTGAGGACCTACGAAAACGCTCGGGGACCCACGCTCGGGGCCCGGTCGTGACATCAAGGAAGAGGCTTCTGGTCCAGTGCACAGGCGAGTGTGGTCTGAGCTTCAACCAGCCGGTGGGAGAGGGCACTGTGGGAGTCCTGGGCGGAGAGACTTATAATTTTGCCTGGGGACCGTCAAAGATGGGTTCTCGGGAGGTGACGCTGGAGCTGGGCCGTGAAGGACACGCAGGGAGTCTGCCAAGCGGGGAAGGTGGTGGCAAGACTGCATTCCAGGTAGACAGAACAGTATGTGCAGGGGGAAAGGAGGCCCCAGATTGAACAGGAGGAGCTCAGTGTGGCTGGATGCTAGGTGCCCATGACTTTGGTAGGCACCGATCACACACTCACACTCCCGCCCCACTGCACCCACCAAACCCAGCTTGATCACTGCTGGACTTGGGGTCAGGAGACGCAGGCTGAAGGGCAAGGAGCTGCTTCCCCTCACCTTGGACTTGGGATATGTGGTGGCCCTGGCTCTGGGCCTCGGTTTCTTCACATAGGAAATGGGGACAAGAGTTCCTTCCCTTCAGGGTGGCTGTCAAGGTCTGAATCAGTGCCCATCATAGAGCTCGCAGGGTTCACTTGACAAGCGTTTTCTGAATCAGGGAACCAGGGGAAGCCACCCTCGGCTGGGCTGCCATAGCACCGTCTGCCCCCACCATCCCTGTGGCTGGAACTGAAACATGGTGATGAAATCCATTTATTCAACATGTATTTTTATTTATTTATTTATTTATTTAAAATATATTTTATTGATTTTTTACAGAGAGGAAGGGAGAGGGATAGAAAGCTAGAAACATTGATGAGAGAGAAACATCCACCAGCTGCCTCCTGCACACCCCCTACCGGGGATGTGCCCGCAACCAAGGTACATGCCCTTGACCGGAATCGAACCTGGGACCTTTTAGTCTGCAGGCCGACGCTCTATCCACTGAGCAAAACCGGTTTTGGCTTTTTTTTTTTGTGTGTGTGTGTGTGTGTCAAGCTAATGGACAAGTTGGTGATGCCTTAGGGAAGGGGTACAAACCCCACAGCTTGCAGTTTTCTTATGAAGCCCTTTTTAGGGGTGCAGTAGTAATGTGGAACCCAACCCTGAGACCCCCTGGGGATGGGGCTACCTTCTAGAACACCCACACTCTTCCAGGCCTTTGCCCTTGCTGTGTCTGCTCCAGTCTCCAGCTTTTGCTCCAAGTAGTTGGGAATACTCACCTGCTGTGTACCCACTAGACGGGGAACTCATTAAGCATGGGCCTAGAGTGCCCCGGGTAGGACACAGCGCAGGAACTTTGTAAAAGACCCACCACTTCTGAATTTCACTTTTGGGCAAAACTGGCTCTGTGTGTATCTGTTCTGCCAGAACGGTGTTCATCCTCGCGGACTTTAACGTGGCCATTTATCAGGCCTCCGATGAGTACGGAAAGCTCCGCTCTGAGAGGTGGAAACAGGCCAACAGTCACGGCCTACCCAACCCACAGGGCTGGAGAGGAAAGACCACCAAACTGAGTTTAACCCTGACACCCGTAGAGTGCCACAGACACTCCAGTTCAGCAAAGGCTCAGGCTCAGGGTCCCACACAGAGAGGGATATCACACCCCCATCCCTCGTCACCTCTATACTAATTCTGGGGGTCCAGAGCCTCGCCGAGAGCTCTCCCTCCCCCAGAAGCCAGTGGTGAGGTGTCAGCACCTGGGACCTCTCCTCCCACACATCGAGATGATGATGGCTCTGGCCAGGCAGCGTGGCGAGCAGCATAGCCTTTTGACCTGCTATGTGCCCTTCCTCGGACTTGGCCTTCAGCAGAACCTTGGTCGATACTGGCAGAGGGAGGGCGTGTGGCTACTGCCATTTGGAGTCAGGATGTTGCTCCCACCCCCTTGCTCACATGGCTTCCCCAGGTGCACTGGAGCATGGGACACAGCCTTTGTAACTGGTTGGCCCCCAGTTCTAAAGAGGCGGGGGTTGGGGGGTGGGGGCTTACTGGATCCATGACAGCTCCCTTTGTATTTATTTCCTGTACCTTTCTTTTTTAAGATTTCACGTGAACAAAATTCTGGGCATTGAAAAAAAAAGCCCAATGCCGTGGCTGGGTGGCTCAGTTGGTTCGAGCATCATCCCATATACCAAAAGGTTGTGGGCTTGATTCTCGGTCAGGGCATAGACCTAGGTTTCCAGTTCAATCCCATGTCGGGGCATGTACAGGAGACAACAGATCGGTGCTTCTCTCTCACATTGACGTTTCTCTCTCTCTCCCTCTCTCTAAGGTCAATGAACATATCCTTGGGTGAGGATTTAAAAAAAAAAAAAAAGCCCAAGAAATTGCATAATAGCTTTAAAACCCTTGTGTGATAAATGGGAGCAGAAGGTCAGAGGCAGGGGCCCAGGACACCCAGCGAACAAAAGCCGGTGCTGGGACTGGAGTTCTTTGGATTCCTATGCTGGCGTTTTGCCCTCTCTGACCTTTTCCTTCTAAAAGCTGAGCAATGGGTTCTATTGCCCAATGCCTGACCTTCAGGGGACCTCAAGCATTTACTGCCTTTGAAGCCATTTGCTTCAACCCTTCCAGTGAAGTCAGGACTTGCCTGGCTGAGCCTCCCTGGAGGCAGAAGGGACTGATCAATCTCTTGTGTGTGGGGAGCAGTACTCATAAATCTTTAAAGCAGGGAGGAGAGGAGGGAGCTGCTGAATTTAGCAGCACCTGCAGCACCTGTTAAGGGGCTAGGCACCATCCCAAGGGCTGCTTACACATCCCAATTTAACCACTATGAACACACTCTGGGGAGAGATTGCTCCCACTTTCACAGATGAGAAAATGGGAGGCTCAGAGAGAAAAACGGGTACCGGTACATCCCTCGGCTTCTGTGAAATTTCAAGCTGGGAGGGGTCTCTGATGCCAAACTCTGCCCTTCCTGCTCATGTCCTCCCCCTTCACTTCCGGGTACTGGTCCCTGAAGGAAACAAGGTTTCTACCTGGTGCTTCCTATGTAGGTCAGATTCCCTTCCAGCAGCGCGGGGCCTTGCCCATTCTGAGTCAGAACAGCCCAGGCCCAAGCTCCTGGCTACTTGGGTGGATTTTGCTCCAAGGTCGGCAACAACAGCCCGTGGACCGAATCCAGCCTGCCAGCTAAGAATGGGCTTTACGTTTTTTTTAATTAGCTGGGGAAAAGAAGGACTAATATTTTGTGATACATGAAAATTGTAATAAATTCAAATTTCAGTGAGCATTAATATAGTTTGATTGAAACACAGCCACAGTCATTGGTTTATGTATTGTTTATGGCTGTTTTTGTGCGACAATGACAGGGACGAGTGATTGTGGCTGATGGTGACAGAGCCGATGATATTTACTTACTATTTGGCTCTTTACAGAAAAAGTTTGCCAATTTCTACTTTAAGCCCCAGGTCCCCTGAACTGCTATGTGCAAACTCAATATGTAAACGGCACAGGATTTTCAAAGCCTTTCAGGCAAAACCAAATCATTCTCCCTAAATAAGTAAGAAGGTGTTTCTCCTAAAATGAGATGTTAAATGCAAACAACTAACTCCCTGGGCTGTGTGTGTGGGCCCTGGGTCAGGACCTGGACATCTGGAGAAGCTGCCACCCCAGAGGGGGTAGGTAGCCCTTCAGTGGTGAGATGGGTACCAGTTCAACTCTGGTCAATTTAATTTGATAAGACCATGGGGACAGGCAAAGGTCCACGACACTCTCAGCAAACAAATATAAGTCCCAATATCCCCGCTTGTGTGACCTTGAAAATGCCCTTTCCCCTAAGACCTCCAGTTCTCAATAAGAGAGGTTTTCTACAAAAAATAAATTACATTACTAAGGAAAGGATAATGCTTGGATGCATATTCCCAACACTATTCTAGTCAATGGGGAATTCAGCAATATACACCAAATTTCTGCCTTTTTGGAACTTGATATTTTAGTTGAGGGCGAGGACAGAAAATGAATACCTAAGATACATCAGGTAATGAGTGGTTTGAAGAAAAAGTGATGGGGGTGCTATTTCGTAATCATGGGACACGCCCGTAACGGAATACTATGCAGCTGTCGGAAAGAATGCAACACATCTGTATGCACTTGATCTGGATAGAGCCCCAGGGTAGATTTTTCAGAGAAAAAAGCAAAGTACAAAACAATGAATAGAATGTACATTTTGTGTAGAGAAAGGGAAGATAATTAGCTTGTACAATGGTACTTGCTTATACACGCAGAGAAATACTGCAAGAATTTACTTCTAAGGGGTGGTGGGCCAGGCAGGACTGCACAGAACTGGGTAGAAAGTGTGATCCAACTACATAAAAATTACACTTACAGGCACACATATCCACATGCACAAAATGAGGTGTGTGAGGGTAAACAGCAAACTATTACAATGGGGGAAGGCATTTACTCTTTTACTTTGTATATTTCTCCACGGTTGCCTCCAATACGTCTATAATTAAAAAAAAAAAAAAAATCCACAACCTGACCCAGAGAGGTATGCACTGTTTTCCTGCGGTAGTTGAAGAAATGAGTTCCAATAGGAGGTGTGGCTGGCCTGAGGTCGGATGGTGGAGCTGTTGCCTAGGGGGCCCCCTTTTCCTCCCCACTCCCAAATGTTACCACGGGGGTGGGGAGGTTGGGGAGGGGCGGACGGACCGCTCCGGGTTAGGTGATACGAGCAGATGTCCTGTCCAGCAGAGGTCTCCGTAGCCAAATGCTCCATAAACTGGGATCTGGCAAAAGCTCTCTCCCCCCGCCACTTCCAGGGTGCCGAGGCCCTTGGGAGGCAAAAGCCAGAAAGGTGGTCTTGGAGAGGATAAATACTTAATTCTGCCCAAATTCAAGACCTTGGAGCCCTGCTCAGCTACTGAAAAACCCCAGCATTTACGCATTAGCTACTGCTTCCCTGGCCTGGTGGCTGGATGGCAGAGCCTCCAGCTCTATTCCACCCCTCCCACGGAGGGAGGTAACAATGGAGGTTTGTTTTGGTGGCCAGGCGGGGCCTGTGGGCCTGGACACAGCCTCTCTGAGCCCGTAAGATGCCTTCTCAGCCTCTACTGTCCTGGGGACACCGGTTACCAAACTGAGTGGCTTTTTCACCTTTTTGCCCAGGAGTGACACGGGGGGGGGGGGGGGGGGGGGGGCTGCGGGTCCCAAGCCAGTGCCGCACACACTTTCCCCTTTGTTCCCGGCCTCCCCGCCTCGGCCAGCCTGGGGGAGGGGGAACTGGATGCCTGCACCCTTGGAGCCAGAGCAGAGCTCTAGGCCGCAACACCCCGTGACCAGGAGGCTGAGCTCCCTGAAGTCACAAGCTGATTATGGGGGATTTGGGGCTGACCCAGCTCTGGGGCAAGTGGGGTCGGGTCCCTGAATGGCTCAGCCTGGGACAAGGATCATCATGGAGATGTTTACAATGCCTGCGCACCCAAACAGGCCGTACTAAGGGTGTTTCCACTTAAAATAGCCACGGCTCTGATTTAGGGGCCCTGGCCTGTCTCACCGCATCCACCACAGGGGAGCGAACCTCCATTTTACAGGGAAGAAACCAAAGCTCGGAGGGAAGCCACTTGCCCAAGGTCATAGTTTTGTGAGGACACATGTTGTTCCCACTCACAGAAGGGGTTCAGTTGTCAAGTTATGCCTAATCCAACTTCGAGACTCCTGCCGAGCCCAGAAAGAGCTTGCTAAGTCCCAGGAGTCTGGGAATTCCTACTCATTTGGGGTGCGTGCAGGATGGCACAGAGGACAGGGGTGTGGGGAAGAAAGCATCTTTTTTGTTGTTTTTTAATACTATAGAACATCTCAGCTATTTTGTGAAAGCCTTATCTCGGTCATGTCTCTTTCCTCCTCTGGCCTCAGTTTCCTCGTCTGCCAAATGGAAGGCTGGCCCATGTACCGGAAGGTCCCTTCTTGCTCTGCTTTCCTTTACCCTCTTATGTCCTCCTAGGAAGACGGCAGTGTGTTTTGAGGTAGGAGGCTCAGTGTGTGACCTTGGGAAAGTCATTTTTCATTGGGTTGTGATTCATTTCGCCCTCACAGGGGAGGCAGGGCAGCCACATTAGCTGACTCATCTCTCACCCATGGGCTGGCTACCTCTGCAAACCAACTTCCTGACAAACCCCTAACTGGAGAAGAACTGTAACCTTAATGATTCCTTGATCAAGTGGTACTCACGGCCCAGACATCCTGGGGTTCCCCAAAAGTACACACTGTCAGAATGCCGGACTTCTGGACAGAGGCCACAACTCAGGTACAGGAAACCTGAGGCCCAGGTAAGAGCAATGCATCATGGGAGCCCAAAGAGGCCAGGACGATTTATGGAACATCTACGAGGGCACACACATTTTTTTTTCTGAATTCTTAAGATAATCTAATGATGAAAATAACATTATTATGCAGATAAGGCAACTGAGCTAAGCTGGACTTCAAAACCACTTCAGAAAAGCATTTACTAGCCAAGTGCTTAGCAAACGGTAAGAATATTCTCAACCACTGAGCCATGCCAGCTGGGAAAACTGTAAGAATATTCTACCTCCACGCAGAATATTCACTTATCCACTCAACAAATAAACACCCAGGTCCTGTATCACATGCTGAACAGATAGTTCTTACCCTTGAGGAAGCACAAACAGTTATCTGTCTTACACATGGAGAAACGGAGGCCCAGAGAGGTGCAGCGGCCTACCTGAGATAACACAGCAAGTGTTTGGACTTTGTGGTCTCAAGCCCTTGCCACTAGCGCTTCTCATTTGATTTTTATTATGTTATATATCCCAGCATAATGGCTAACCTATGACTGTCAGAACACGCGTTCCCCAGGGCGGGGTGAAGCAAGTAGTCAGGATTCAACAGGTCTGAAGGAGCCTTTTCCCGCTGAGGGTACAGCCTGGTGTCAATGTCAGGCACCACTCTGCCCAGCCAGACCCCGTGCAGTCGCACCGCACCCCTCTACAGCCCACAGGCAGGGGCGGTGCAGAGTTCAGGCTACCCGGGTTTAAAAAAAAAAAAAAAAAAAAAAAAGCGCATCCTCGCGCCTTCCCAGCCCAGGAGCTGGGAACATTCAAGCGGATAAGAGGGAAAGTTTCCAAGAAAAAAGTGACTTGAAAATATGGGAGGAAGGAAAGAAACAATGTCCTGCGCGCGGGAGGGGCTCCATCAATACGCGTTCTGGGCAGGACAAAGCCGTTTGCAGAGGAAAGAGGAGTTGCCTGTCCCCTATTCAGAGTAGGACGCCGCCAGGTCCTCAGCCCCCTTCCTCTGGCTCCCCTTCAGCCCGGGGTCCCTTCCCGTCCCCCCGGCCCCGGGACACGCGGCGGCGGCCCCCGCGGCGCTCTCACCAGCCCCGCCCCAGAGGGGAGCGTGCCGCTCCGGGCCACATGGAGCTCTGGGGCCTGCGCTACTCGGAAGGAAGGGCCTCCGAGGCCAGCTTCTCCTCATCTACGCCTGGGAGGAACCGGGCACCCCGGGGTTGGCGTCCCGGCCTGAACAGGGCGCCCTCCGCCTCGGAACCCAGGCCGCGCGAGATGTGGCGCCCGGGAAAGGGGAGCGACGGAGCGCTGCCAGCAGGAGGAGGGTCCCGCCTCCTCCGCACGCCGCCGGGGCCGGGCCGCGCCGGGCCGGGGGCTCGGCCCGCTCAGCCAATGGGTGCCACAGGAGGAGTCCGAGCGCTGGGAGATCGTGAGAGACGTGAGAGCCTCGAGTCCCCGCGCAGCTTCCCCGGAAGCCAGATACTCAGTGCAGGCGCCGACGACGCGCGCGGCGCCTTCGAGCCCGCCAGATCCGAGCCCAAGCCACCTCCGCGCCCCCTCTCCCTGCGCTCCCGGCCGGCGCCCACAGAGGCCAGAGACGCGCGCCGCCCGCCCCGGGTGCACAGCGCGGCCGGGCGGGCGGTCGGAGAGACCCAGGCCGTGCGCGCGCGCGGCTTACCTTATCGCTGGGATCCATGACCGGGCTGTGTTGCGCCGGAGGCTCCGGGTGCAACGGGTGCGCGGGCGGCTCAGGTCCCGAGACTGCGACTGCGAGTCTGATTGCGCTCTCTCCCCGGACCCGCGGTCTCCGAGCTCCGCGAGGCCACCTCTACGGTTTATAGGACCCCGGGCATTGGCTGGCGCTACTAGTGTGTGAGTGTTGGAGAGGGGGAGGGGGCGCAGAGCCGGGGGCGGGGCTTGGGGCACGTCAGGGGCGGGGCTGCGCGGGGAGGGGGCCAGAGAGAGGACTCCTGTCACTCAGATACTTGGGTGAAGGAGTGAAGGAAGGCAGAAATGATGAACAAATGAGCAGTTAATCTGCCTGCTTCCTGCCACCTTTAAAAAAAATACTTTATTTATTTTTTAATTGATTTGAGAGAGAGAGCGAGAGAGAGAGAGAGAGAGAGAGAGAGAGAGAGAGTCGTTGTTCCTCTTATTTTTGCATTTATTGATTGCTTCTTGTATGTGCCCTGACCCAGGATGGCTGTAATCAACTGACCTACCAGGCTCCTGGCAACTCTTCTAGCCTTTCCTTGAGTCCCTTTTGGGTCTTGCTACCTCCCTGCGCACAGTCTCTGTTCCCTAGCACATCTAGCCCACTATGTATGCCTCTTCCCAGCAGTGGGATGCTCCACTCAGCTATGGGTCTCACTTCCCCAGGGACAGAGGCATGTGAACCTGATGCTAGCTAGCCTCCTGGAGACCCAAAACTAGAGAGGATGCAAGAGGGGAGATGCACCCCAACACCAAGTGGAGTGCAGGGGTAAGAATGCACACAGGAGCGGAATTGGTATCACAGAGAGAGTAGAGATCTTCCGGGAAGGGGGAGGGCATGCTCAGCAGGGTCACCAGGTAGATCAGTGTAAAGGCCATTCTTGAGGTCACCAGGTAGATCAGTGTAAAGGCCATTCTTGGCAAAGGGAAGACCATGTGCAAAGACAGCAGGCAGGCAGAGAGTAATTGCTGCAGGGAAGAAAGAATCTTCCCACCCAGCTCAGAGACTGATGGTGGAGCCCTGGAGTCAGACTACTGAATCCCAGCTCTGCTATTTACTCGCCAAACATCCCTGGGCAAATCCCTTCTCTCTCTGAGCCTCAAGACCCACATTTATAAAATGGGTATAATAATTCCTTCCTGGGTAAGCCTGAGGTAAATGGATGTGTATTCAAGTTTATCCAAATACATGGTACTAATTCATGGTGTAGGAAATTCAATCAATCCCCTTCCTATTGTCATGGTGGCCCTTGAAGGCAAAGTGTAGAGTGACCCAACAGCTTTACCTTTGCCTTCCACACCATACCTGCTCAAACAGACACCCATTATCTGGTTGAAATTTCATTTCTAATTTTTCCCCGTAAAAGTTTTATGAGCCCTGGAGGCTATCTTTAGAGGTACAGTCATCAGAAGCTATTGACCCTGGATCAGAGATTAGATTCCCAGGCCGGCTAGTCTATTTTGGGGTGGCTGATTCCTGTGAAATAGGATTGAACTTCAACCAAGGAGGGAACACCAGAAAAAATAAGTAGCATCTGAGCCTGGAAGGTTGGGTTGGAGGGGGGGGGGGGGGGAGGGAGGGAGAGGGAGCATAAACAAATAAATGCCTGAAAGTGGGTCATGAAGGTGCAGCTTAAGCCAGAGAGAGCCAGGCTAAGTAGCCCCTGTGCTTGAAGTGTTGGGGGTTGGGAGAGGGAGGAAGCGAGCACAGAGGGAATTTGAATGAGAGAAGAAGCTGAATGGTGAGGGTCACAAAGGCCCTCAAATGCCAGGTATAGGAGTTAGGACTTGATTCAGTAGGCAGTGGAGAGCCACGGAGGGTTTTTGAGCAGAGGAAGGACTTGAGGAAATCTCAGCCTCCCTCAAGCCTACCCTCCCCCGAGGCTAGAGTTGTGAAGAGGCTGGGAGCCCTGGCGGTCATCTTGGAGGGACCAAGTGACCCCCTCCCCAAGCGGCGTTCACACAGGCAGCTTTGTCTCCTGAGGCTGCCAGGAAGGAACTGGGGACTTTTCTGGGTTTGATTCCCAGCAATTCCAGGCTTGGCTGCTTGGAGGAAAAGAGCATTCTGGGACTGGCAGGGCGGTTCCAGGTGATGATGGCAGATGATGCTGGCGAGCGCGTGCCTGAGAGCACGCATGTGGGCTACGTGGGCTCCCCCCGCGGCGGCGGCAGCGGCGGCAGAGGAGGCGGCGCTGAGTTGGGTCCTAGCGGCTCCGCCTTGCGTCTCGCGAGTCATCAGTGAGTAAGCCGGCCCGGGAAAAGGCTTTTAAATTTTTATTATTTTATTTTTGCCTTTAAAGGCAAACGTCCTGGCAGTCTGGAGAAAAGGCCTGCTGAGTCAAATGCAGCTGATGCAAGGGCGGCTGGCAGGGGTTGGGATGCAGGAGTCCCAGACCGCGGGATGTTTTGCAACTCAAATCCTCCCAGGCTGCAGGTAAACACGGTGTCGGACTCCTCCAAGGCCTGATGGGCCAAGCAGGACAGTTTTTTGTGCTTAATATTTTCGCTCTCATTTGCACACCTGTTCAAACCACCTGCTCCCAGAGAATGTTCTGCTTTCCTTCTTTATCCTTTCGTGCCCCCCTCTGCAAGGTCTCTCAGGGCCACCACTCGCTCCCTGACGCTGGGGGCTCCCGGAGGAACACATCACTCCTCTGTTCTCTCCTGAGCACCATGCTGGTCTGTCCGGCTATCTCCAGGACAGCCCTCTTCATGTCCCACAGGGACCGGGCACCGCCCATGTTTAAATCTAGACGCATCATCTTTTCCTACCCCTTCTGGTCCCCAGTCCAGAGATGGCTCCTCTAATTCACCAAATTATTGATTCCCCCCCCCCCCCCACTTTGCCCTGAGCTTTAATACAACTCAACTGGCACTGGTACTAATCTTGTCATTATTTAAAGTTTTGGTATTTTGTCATCGTGGGGTATTTTTTTCTTTAATTTTGATTTTAGAAAATACTGTATAAAATACATTATTTATCTTTATGACTGCGCTTTTGGCACCCCCTTAGGTCTTACTGGGGAGATGAGTGCCTCACTTGCCACACCCTAATTCTGACCTGACTGGTAATGTTTTGTAATCAGGGTGCTGCTCACTCGGGTGTGTCCGTTTGTCAAACTTCAACGAGCTGTATACTTCCAATTTTTGCACTTTTCTGTATGTATATTATGCTTCAATTAAAAATTTTATTGTTATTTTTTACTTAAAATAAATCTCTCTCTGGTTTCAAGGGAATGTCTGCTGTCTGCTTCTTCTAGCTAGCATCCCCAGCACCAAAGAACAATCTGGCACACACTGGGACTCTGTACTAATTTGTTGTTTTTTTAAATATGTTTTTTAATTGATTTTAGAGAGAGAGAGAAACACTGATGTGAGAAAGAAACATCAATCAGTTGCCTCCTGCACACACCCTGACTGAGACCAAACCCACAACCTGGGCATGTGCCCTGACTGGGAATCAAACCAGTGACCTTTGGTGCACGGGACGATCGATGTTCTACCAATTAGGCCACATTGGCCAGGGCTCAGTACTTATTTGTTGAATGAATGAATGAATGAATGAATGAAAGAATACAATACTATTTCAGTTAATTTAATCCCTACAAAAACTTTAAGTATTTTGCTCTCCTTTTTCTAAAATGAAACACTGAGATTCAGGGAAGTGAAGTAATTTGCCAAGGATCACACAGGTAGTAGGTTTGAGTTCTAGCACCTTGATTAAAAAAAATAAACAAAAACTTCTGACCAGCAGTGTACCTGGTCTGGCCCTATCACTTAGATTACAATTATTTGAGCTGTATCTCTCTCTAGATAATGACTTCCTTGGGACAGGGACTCAGGCATTTCTGACTTCCTTCTTCTAGCTAGTTGCTTAGCACAAGAGAAATGCTATAAATGTTTAAATGAATGAAGCAAAGAATGAGTGAATGAGGCCAACAGTGATATGTGGGGGGCAGAGCACAGGTTTTGAAGACAGATCTGCTAGCTGTGTGTCTTTGGGCATATTACGTAGCCTTTCTGAGTCTCAATTCCCCCGCCTATAAAAAGGGAATAATATCAGTATCTTCCTCAAAGAATTATTGAGAATATAAAGGAGAAAATGACTGTTGAGTGACAGGCATATAATAGATAGTTGAAAAATGGTAACTATTATTGTTTCTAGTGTTTTACATTTTCAACACCTATTTACATCAGGGTAGCAGGGATCTGCCTCTTTCTATTTCCATGTATTGTTTTCTGGGGGTCTCTGGAGGAGGAAGGAGGGGACCTGATGCAGCCCACAGGAACTTTCTTCCTCAAGCTGATCAAGAGAGCAAGTGCTGGAATAGTCCGGAAGTCTGGCCCAGCTCCTCACTGCCAGTGGTGCCACCGTTGATGAGTTGCTTCCTCTCTGCGAGCTTCAATGATCTCTCAGTAGGATGGGGCTCAGGATAAGCTGGATCTTATGGGGCTCTTCGGAGGGTCCAATGGCATGCTCCTGGGCCTAGCACACAGTAGGTCCTTCATAACATTTACAATCTGAGGAATTGATCTGGCACTCTGAGGGGTGGGAGAAGAACATGGAGACAGAGGGTCTCAGAGACCCCGACAAGTCCCAGTACTGATGGGAAAAACAAACAGCCTGGCTGGGCTCCATTTTGTTCTTAGAACCTTATTTCTCCCGAGAAGCGAAATAATAATTCCCTTTATGCGGATGCAACTTTGTGCAAAACCTCCCCACCTGTCATTCCTTGGTTCCTGTCTCTTCACACCTTGTGCTGAGGGCAAGACCAAATTTTATGTATACATCCACTGGGCAGTGAAGGAGATTAAGGCATACTTGCTTTACCAAAGAAGGAAATTGGTAGCAAATTAAAGGTATGAAACCTGGACCTCACCCTTTCCCTCCCCCATACCCCCCAAACCCTCAAGGGAACAGGAACAACCTTGCTGGCATCCAGCCATGCCTGCCCCCACCTGGCAGTCGGGCACATTCATCAGAGTTGCTGGCTGATTCACCCCATTATACCAGAGCTGACTCACTTTAGAAGACGGACAGAGAACCAGTTGTGAGCCCGTGGAGTCCTCCCTTCCTCACTGAGGCTTGAAATTAACACCCAAATTCAGGTTAGCTGTTAAGAAAGGGAAAGCACTGTGGGCTGGCTGGAGGCAGAGAGCTCAGGACTCAGGGGAGGGTGGTTCAGTTCCACCCTGGCTCTGTTACAGGTTTGCTGGGTAACTTCAGGCAAGTCACTTTCTAAGTCTGTCTCTTCAGTTTTGTAATGAAGGTGTTGCAATAGGTGACTTCCAAAGTCACCTTCTCTGGTCATAATGACATGTGTACTGACAGTTTACAATGTGCCAGGTACAGGGCGAAGTGATGATCTCCTTTAATTCCAGTAACAAATCCTAGACATGCTGTTTTATCCTTAAAGAAGGTACCTTAAAGAAGGTAACTGAGGCACAGTTTCAGAATAACTTGCCCCAGGTCAAGCAAGTAAGCCAGTGGTAGAAGTGAGGATTGAGTTCAGTCTATCCCCAGAACTCTCATAATCCCATCTATACTTACTCTCTTTATTCTGCCGGACCCGTTTCCTCAAAAACAATGGTGACAGAACATATATACATAACATAAAATTTCCATTTTAACCATTTATGTAGACAGTTCAGTGGCATTAAGCACATTCACACTGTTGTGCAACCATCACAACCATCCCTACCATCCATCTCCAGAACTTTTTCATCTTCTCAAATAGAAATTCCATACCCAATAAAGAGTAACTTCCCATTCCATCTCTCCCCCCCCCCACCCCCCAGTCCTTGACAACCACCATTCTACTTTCTGTCCCTTGAAGTCGACTACTCTAGTTAGCTGGTAAACTTTCCTCATTTTTAAAATTATGATAATAAAGATCAAGAGTTGTCTGGCTGGCGTGGTTCAGTGGTTGAGCATCAACCTATGAATCAGGAGGTCGTGATTCGATTCCCAGTCAGGGCACATGCCCGGGTTGTGGGCTTGATTCCAGTGGGGTGGGCAGGAGGCAGCCAATCAGTGATTCTCTCTCATCATTGATGTTTCTGTCTCTTTCTCCCTCTTCCTCTCTGAAATCAATAAAAAATTAGAAAAAAAATGATCAAGAGTTATTCAATCCATCGAGTTGGGCACTTGGCTGGACTTGGATTTAAGTTCCAGTTTTTCCATTCAACAGCCCTCAGGCCGAATAAATCTTGCCTGGTGGGGCTATTGATTGAATCACAGGGCACAATGTATATGGAGGTGTTGGGAAAGTCTGATGCCACTTCTAGAGCTTGTAAAATATACCTTCTTCCTGGAGGTCTGGGACCAGGACCCCGACTTGGATGGATAGGTGTGAGAGCTGGAAAGAATTTAGAATTGTGTGTATCAACCCATTTACAGGTAAGAAGACAGACCTAGAGAAGTGGTAATGACTTACCCAAAGCCATGGAACTTGATGCATCCATTCCCATCTGTGCCCTGAGCAGGATGCCGTGAATATGGCAGGTGTCCAACAGATGTTTGCTGCTGAGGTTGGAAAGTAGAGGCCCTGGCGTAGAAGAAGGGCTTCGACTGCTCGTGTTCCAGCCTATGTACCTGGGATTGTAAAGTGGATGGTAGAGCCTCTGCTCATAGAAGGTCCTGGGGCAAAACCTTTTATCTTGGGTTCTCCTTTTTACTGGTTCCCAGAGGCCTGCCCTTGTGGCTGGTGGGCTCCATTTTTCTTCTTTCCTTAGAGGAATAATGTCAGGATTTTGCAGTGGCAGGTATCAATATATTTAAGCCAACCTCAGCCAGTAAAGGAGAATTTATTAAAGCATACCGGTATAGAGGTGGCTACCAAACCAGCGGCAGGGATGCAGTCAGGGGCTGAAAAGGATATAGGCTCCACAAGGAGACTACCACCAGGATGGCCTACATCCCTCACCAGGCTTTCTTCCTCTCTCTTTTCACAGACAGGTATGTTCTGCTCTAATGTGACCCTCACACAATACCAGAACTCACATGGGACCATCGCAACTACCCTCAACTGTCTCCTGGTCCTGCTTCTGTTTCTAGAGGAGAAAAGCAGATCAGTTCCGCTTTGGTCAGAGGTTTGCCCTGGGTCCAATTGGCTGTGGTCAGACCAGTCGGGGTCACAGAGCACAGACAAAGAGAACAGGGTGGTACGGAAGAAGGGGTATGAGTCACAAAGGCAAACATGTGTATCTATTACAAATGTTGAATAGAAATATACACACACTGATATGAAAAGAAAGTCAAGCCCAGTTGGTGAGGCTCAGTGGTTGAGCATTGATCTCTGTCATCATTGATGTTTCTATCTCTCCCTCTCCCTTCCTCTCTCTGAAAAAAATCAATAAAAACATTTTTTTTAAAAAATCAAGATGGTTTTGAATGGAAAAAAAAACAACAGGTTACAAAACAGTACATTTATCACATTTTAAAATGTAAATATGCTCCCTGGCCGGGTTTCTCGGTGGTTAGAGCATTGGTCCACAGACTGAAGGGTTGCTGGCTCGATTCCCAGTCAAGGGCACATACTTCAATTGCAGGCTCGAACCCCCGGCTCTGGTTGGGGTTTGAATGGGAGGCAACCAATTGATGTGCCTCTCTCACATTGATCTTTATCTCTCTCTACCCACCTCCATCTTCCCCTCCACTCTCTAAAAAAATCAGTGGAAAAAATATCCTCAGGTGAGGATAAAAAACAAAAAAAGTCAATATGCCTATGTAATATAATTGAATTTATATATCTATATCTATATCTATATCTATATCTATATCTATATCTATATCTATATCTATATCTATATCTATCTATCTATCTATCTATCTATCTATCTATCTATATATATATATATGATAAATGTTCATTGAAATGATGGGTAGTAGGATTGGGGATAACTTTTATTTTCTTTTGTAATGCCTACATTTAAAATTTTTTTCTCTAATGAATATTAGTTGAGTTATAATAAAACAATAACTCTTACCTCACAGGGCTGCAGTGTGTGTGGACTAGGACATTGATTCACTTATTCAGTGAATATTTATTAAGGATCTGTTACGTGATGGTTTGTAAAAGCTGCACAATGACTGGCCAGTGACAAAGACTCAATAATTGGTGTCACCCAGGCCCTGCCTTTCAGGAGTGCACAAGGCTGGCTGCTCAGACACAGGCCTTCTGCTTTACCGCTTCGTGCATTCTAAAAATCTAGGAAATGGCCCGGCTGGCGTGGCTGAATGGTTGAGCGTCAACCTATGAACTAGGAGGTCACAGTTGATTCCTCGTCAGGGCACATGCCAGGGGTTGCCAGCTCAATCCCCAGTAGGGGGTGTGCAGGAGGCAGCCGACCAATGATTCTCTCATCATTGATGTTTCTCTCTCTCTCTCCCCCCTTCTGAGAAATCAATAAAATATTTTTAAATTTTTTAAAATAAAATAAAAATCTAGTAAATGAAAACAAACGGGTTGTTTCAGCCATCTACTGCTCGTAAAATAACTACTCCAAAATTTAGTGGCTTTAAACTGCAAATGTATTGTTTCTCATGATTTTGTGCAGTTCTGTTCCCCGTGGCACTGCTGAGGTGCTTTTATCCATGCAGTTGCAGTCAGGGGATTCTTGGCTGGGGTCATTCTCTCCATATGGTGTTGCATCCTCCTCCGTCTCCAGCAGCACAGCCCCGACTTCCGTACAGCATGGTGGCTGCGCCCAAGAGGGAACATTTCAAGAGGACAATCCCTGTGAAACACTGATCAAGCCTGCTTTAATCCATGCACATCCTCCTGGGCATTATTTGCTTTCTCTCTTAATCTATAACGAGCATTTTCTCTGTGAGTAAATATTCTTCCCAGCCTGAAGTTTAATGGCTGGCCAATGATCCATCATTGATTTAACCAGGCCCCTACTGATAAATATTTAGGTGGCTTTCATTTGGGGGCAGTTATGAACAACTCCAATTTTGTATCAAGAAATCGGTACAAATCCTTGGAGGAGAGGGACGACAGAATGAGAGGACAGGGGCATTTTTAAGACCTTGCGAAATAATTCTTCAAAACCATCGTACATACTGCACTTCTAGCAGCTGTAAAGGGACTGCCCTTTTCACAATCCTCTGGCCAATACTGGGTGTGTTTATATTTTCAGTCTTTGTCAATTAGATAAGTGAAAAATGGTATCTCATCGTTGTCTTCAAAACAGAGAATGTTAAAAGTAAGTTGCCAGATGGCTTAAGAAGAGTTCTTGCCTTTTCCGCAGAAGCAGCCTAACAAATCAGCAGGGGCGGGCGGTGTGGTGCAGTGTCTGTCAGCCCACGGACTCCAGGCTGGGAAAAGGGAGAACAGCCTTGATGGCTGAGCTCCTGGCCGCGGAGGTGAGGTCTCTGTGTCCTCGCAGTGCAATTGACTGGGACAAGTTCCCTGCTGTCCTGTCCCGGGTCTGAGAGTTTTCAGTGGGCACAGGGCACGGGACCTCACCTGCCATGCTCAACGACACCTATCTTGACTTGGCCCTGTCCCATATGACCCACTGGTGCTGAGGTCTGGGCCTGGCCAGCTATGCCTGATGATGATTTTAAGGCAAGGTGTACAAAGTGGGACCCCAAGATCAGTCCTTGGCTTTGAGCAGCCAGAGCCTTTCTTTATGGCCTCAAAAACTCATGAATGAGGGGCGATTTCCTGTGTGGAAGTGGGAGTCCTTGACTCGGAGCCAGCTCAGCTGCTTTCTAGCTGTGGAGAAAGCAATGAAGCCTTGCTGAGCCTCAGTTTCTTCATCTAGAATAAGTGGGTAGGAGAGCTTTTAGGATTCTTATGGACTCCGTTCATGTCTGGCACTTGTAATCTTCATAGGACCCCTCCAAGACTGGGAGTATCCTGCCTACGTGACTGGTGAGGCAAAGTGAGGTCCGGAGAAGGGAAGGAACTTACCCAAGACCACGCAGCAAATAAGTAGCAGACTTGGAAATGAGCTCAGGCCAGTCTGGAACCAAAGCCCACGTAGATGCCTTCTGTGGGCTTTGTAAAGGGTGGGTGAGAAGAGGACATGTGAAAGAGCTCGGTGCCCGGCCAGCGTAGCTCAGTGGTTGTGAACCAGGAAGTCGTGGTTTGATTCCCGGTCAGGGTACATGCCTGGGTTGCGGATGGGATGTGCAGCCAATCAGTGATTCTCAGCATTGATGTTTCTATCTTTCTCTCCCTCTCCCTTCCTCTCTGAAATCAATTAAAAAAAATTTTTTTTTAAAGAACTCTACAACTTCTTACAAGTTAAAGAACATCTGCAGTGACAGCCCAATGTACAAAACATCCTATCACCCTACTGGGCGGTTAACTAGCCTCGTTCTCAGTGCCGGGGGCTGGCTGGCTGGGCACTCACCTTGGAGAGCCATGTTTCTCACTGGCGTGCTCCAGGAAGGTGCCCGATCACAGCTGCAATTCTGCTTTAGTCTGCTCTCTCCACAGAGGTCCCTCACTCAATGCTTCTTAGGTAGAAGGTGCTAGGTGCCCTTGATACGCACCTGTGCCTTGTTGCAGTCAATTCTCACAATGATTCTCTATGAAAGGCACTGTTCTCTGGATGAGGGGCTGGGGCACAGGCAGGTTTTAGGTGAGCTTCCAGGGCAACTGAGCTCGATTCCAGGATGACTTAGGATCTCATTCTCCTGACCAGGGCCTAGAGTTTTTTACCCTGAGGTCATCAGAACCGCCTCTCAGCCCTGAAGGCAGCCAGGGCAGAGCCACTCTCTGCCTTGCAGATGGGGGAGCGGGCTCAGGCAGAGGAGGAGGCTTGCTCCCTCCACTACCACAGCTTCTTCAGTGGGGAATGTTGGATGGGAAGTGGAGGAGAAAAGCTTGCCAGAGGGGCCAGACTTCTGCCTGCCCGCTGAGAGGTGGCCTAGTAAGGAATGGGGCGTTCCTTCCTGGGAACTGGTGGGGCAGAATGGGTGGGGAGTGAGATCAGAGGGCAGGCCAGGTCAGGTCCCTGGGGGGTTGTGGGAAAAGGAAAGGAGCCTGGAACAGGCCAGGAATGGAGCTTGGCCTCAGGACTACTTAGCTGGAGGTGAAACAGGGGCCACGTGGAGTGTGGAGCTTGGGATCAGAGGCCCTGAGGTACAAATTATGACAGTGCTACTTGTGAGAACGGTGAGATTGTGCAGATAGTTCCCTGCCCCTCAGGGTCCTCATCTGTAAAAGGCCCGAAGCACAGTGGGTAAGATCGCAGCATCTGGAGCCCTGCCTGGTAGGTCCTGGCTCTACCACTTCCGGTGTGACTGGGGCAAGTCCTCTCTGGGCCTGTTTTCTCAGGTGTCAGATGGGCCCGGTAAGGACAGTACCCCCGCACCAGCTGTTGTGGGGATTTAAGGGCCCAGCTGCACATGTAGCATTTCCTGCAGGCTCTTCATCTAGTCATCATCTTGATCATCATCTTCTCCGTCCACCTCAGAGGATGCTTGGGGGGCTTTCACAGGCCACTGGTGCAGGCATTATCGGCTAACGACTGGGCAGATGACAGGTGCTCTGAATAAGGTGGTGGGAGGAGCAGTGAGACTCACAGGAAGGAGTGAGTTCTGCCTGGCTGGGAGGAGGAAGGGTGTGGAAGTTCCTGCAGGAGGTGGCTTTCTGGGCCTGGAAGGATGTGTACAAGTTCCCCGGGCAGAGAAGGCAGAAGGTAGAGAGATGAACTTGAGTGAGACAGGCTGAGCGTGTCTGGGGACCATGGAGCGGTTCCATGAGGCTGGATGTTTGGGGTGAGGGGCCTGGCGTGAGGCTGCACAAGGGCACTGGGTCCAGATGGCAAAGGGCTCAGAGTGCATTGCCTGGGGGTTTGAACTGGCTCCAGTCGGTTTAAACTGGGAGTTTCTATGCCTGTCTACATGGCAGATTCACCAGAGGGACTTTATAAAACACAGATTCTGTGGCTCCACCCAACAATATTCTGAGTAGTAGGTCTCAGGTGGGACTCAGGAATCTATACTGTTTAAAGCTCACAAGAAATTCTGATGCCCACCCTGGTATGGGAACCCCCGGCATGGGGAGAGGGTGTCTCTAAGCAGAGAAAGGACCCTTTGGGATACCAACCCCACATCTCCAGGATCTAAGCAAGAGCTTGAGAAGGTGGGGATGGGGTGATGAGCCCTCTGTTTCTGAACTCCAGCCTCCCAACACTCTCCAAGGGCATCCCACACTCTGATGGCCACATTTGCCACCAGGGCTGGCTCCTGGAGACGGACAGCCTTCCTGTTATCCATCCATCCATCCATCCATCCATCCATCCATCCATCCATCCATCCTTTCATCCATCTATCCATTCATCCATCCACCCATCCATCTTTTTATTCATACAACAAACAGTTTTTGAGCTCTGTCATGGGGTTAGGTCCTGGAGTACAATGATGAATAAAGCAGACACTCTACACCCCTTGCAAAGCTTTTTGTCAGTTCTGGCTCTCTCGGCTGGCTGAGCATGGAGTGCTTTGTCATCAGGAATATGGCTGAATAAAAGAAAGCTAGGACAGGGAACTCACCAGGGGCTTTAGACAGTGGTAGCGGGAGGGCCCACTGGTCCAGCCTCCAGGCCAGGAGGGTCCTAGTGCCCAGGGTAGGCATGAACTGTGCAGCTACTTCCCCACCCCACCCCCAAAGAATGCAACAGGCTTGGGTAAGGCCTGAGCAACTCTTCCCAAGGGGAGGGTCAAGGAGCACTTCCTTACAGAGGTAGCAGAAATAACAAACATGAGGAAATGACAGGGATTCCAAGGATTTTCAGAGCACACGGCTCTGGTACAGGACGGAGCCACCCAGAGAGATGGGTTGGGACCTGCTGCAGCAACTTCCTGGCCTCCCTCTTGGAGCCATCTCCTGGTGTTCTCTGCTTTTGTTTCACCGTGACCCCTTGCCTGCTCCAACATCACCCACACCATCCCCAGTGTGGGTGTTGTGGATGTCATTGTCACACTCACTCATTGCTATTCATTCATTTCTTCATGCATTCAACACATAGGTACTTTGTGCCAGACACTGAGGATGAAGCTAGAAGCAGAATATGGCCTCACATGGAACTTCCACTTGGGTGGGAAACAAATGCAATGAGACAACTTGAATACAATGTGATTATTGCCACCGTGGTGGTGTGCATAGGGTGTTATAAACCCAGGGAGGAACCAAGGGAAAGCTGATCCTTGATGAAGGAGTCGGAACTTGAGGAAAGCATGCCAAGCAGTGAGGACAGCAAGTGTAAAGGAAGAGTAAAAAAGATGGCTTGCCATGGCTGGAGCACAGGGAATGTTCCAAGGACAGCAGGAGTGGAGGCTGGAGAGGTCAGAAGGACAGTCCATGAAGGACCTTGAATGCTGGGCTAAGGAACTAGAATGTTCTACTGTAGGCAATGGGAGATTTTGGAGGATTGTGAGCAAGGAAGGGACACAGTCAGATCTGCATCTTAGAAGGATGTATGGAAGCTGGTTTGGAGGGATGAGCTGGAGAAGGAGAAGCCAGGCAGAGTGTCCAGTAAGAGGGCAAGACACAGTCCAGGTAGGAAAGCCAAGCCTAATCTAGGGCAGGTCGCTAAGAAGGTATAAGCACCTCTGGGCATAAAAACAAAGGTGGGTATGGGGCAAATGGGCTATAGAGCTGCCCCACTCAGGGCAGCTGGGCGTTTCCATGTCAAAGAGAGCCTGAAGCAGGCAGGAGCTCCTAGGCTTTGGGCTTGAGCAGGCTCAAGGTCAGCAGATGCAGCTGGGTCTGTGTCTAGAGACAGGAGGTCCACAGCAGGACCCCAGTCTAATATAGGAATCAGGGCAAGGTCTGGCCCTGGGGAAGAGTTCCCATGAGCCAAGCAGGGTGTCAGATGGAGCCCTGGTCCTGAAGGGAGAAGCTACAAGGCAAGGAGCAAACCTGGCTCCAGCACCTTTGTGTCCCAGACCACCTCCCTTCTATGGCTTGTGAAGATCGTTTATTGGGGCCCCTGGGCTATTGTCTTGCTCTCTCAGATGAGGCACCCCTCAGGCTCCTCATCGTGACTCCAGTTACCATCTGCTCCGGACCTGGGGACCCAAAGTCTGCATCAGGTCTGTCCTACCCTTACCTTTAAGCTCCTGCGAGGATGAACTGGGCCCCACCTTCTCAGGTGCATTTGGGAGTGTCCTCACCTTGCAGGCCCCTTCAGAATACAATCACAAGATGATTATCTAAAGTACATGGACACCAGAGTTCCCTGCCTAGAGCCCATTTGGCCAATTCATCACTCACACAACAAACATTTATTCACACACCCACAGTGTGCCAGTCCCTGGAGTGAGAGTTGAATTTAAAAGGTTGAATCAGATTCAGTCCTTGTTCTAGAAGGTTCACAGTATAATGGAGACAAACACTTTCAGCACAACACAATCTATTACAATACGACACCACACAGTTCAATATGACTCAACTCAACACAGCACATCTCAGATCAGGTCTGTTTTACAGACCCCTGACCAGGAAAAAAAGGACAGTTCATAGGCAAAAGGGTTGAGTGGTCTTACTAGGTAGGGAGGGGAGTGCTTATAGGAATGCAGGTAGTAGAGGGTAGAGATAAAGAGGTTCTATGGTCAGAATACCTGACTTCAGTCCTGCTATTGTAATCTTGGACTGATGATTTAGCTCTCTGTGCCTCCATTTCCACTTCAGCAAGATGGAGAGAATAATGTGTATCTCATAAGGGTTTGAGAATGAACCCGGACGGTGTGGCTCAGTGGTTGAGCGTAAACCTATGAACTAAGCCATCACCAGTTTGATTCCAGGTCAGAGTACGTGCCCGGGTTGTGGGCTCAGTCCCCAGTAGGGGGCATACAGGAGGCAGCCAACCAGTGATTCTCATCATTGATGTTTCTATCTCTTTCTCCCTCTCCCTTCTTCTCTCTCTAAAAAAACCCCCAATAAAAACACATTAAAAATGAATTAATTGAAATGGAGACATCTGTAATAGTGTCAACAATAAAAATAAAGTAATAATAATTAATTAAGATAATACATGTAGAGTGCCTGGTACCATGCCTGGCATGTGGTAACGCAACAACATTGTTGCTGGTGGTGATGGTTGTTGCCTTAGAATTGTAATGCCTTATTATACTCTTAATTCTTTGAGTCAGAAAACTGTAGTCATAGAACCCTAGGGTCTTAAAATCATAAACATAGAACCTAAATAAAACAGAGAGCCTGAATGTCAACTGGGGGTCTCCCTGTCCCTTCAGATGGTGGTGAAATCTCTTCTAATGCCTCAGGGCCAGGGCTGTCACATTCAGTTGCTCAGGCTGTGCACTATATGCCTCTGGAGAGAGCCATTCACATAAGCTTTGATATGAATGGAGCCCCTACATACTGTAGGACCCCTTGATGCCTGCACCACCACACAGGGTTGCCCTGCTTTATCCCAGAGATGCCAGCTAAATGCCAGGGGATTCAGTTACCCCCATCACCTCGGCCTCCAGCAGAGCATGCTGGCTTTGTCCTGAACCACACTGACTTGAATGTTATGAAACTCAGATCCTTATTTGGATTTCTTATTGAAAAAATAATAATAAAATAAAATCACTCCTCCCAAGCATTCCTGAGAGTACATTTTACAGACGTTTTGGATGTTCCAGAGAAGGATCACATCTTGTGGAGCACAGCCTGCTGGCATCTGGATGTACAACGGGACATGTGCTCCCACCCCCCCACCCCTTGCATCTTGCCCCCACAACCCCCCTCGGAGCCCAGGCTCTCAGTCAGATGTCTACTAAAACCATCAGCAAAGCATTTTCCCCACCAAGATAGTTCCCTCTACATCATCATATTGAGTACCACTTATAAAACCTGAAAGTCACAGAACATTAAAATCAAATAATCTTAGAAATAAGAATCTTGGAATAATCTGGCTCAAGGAACACAAGTTCTAAAAACCATGGAGATTTTTAGAATCCCCCAAATTTTACAACTAGAAGGGGCCATGCAGGGTCATGGAGTCAACACCTTATTCAATGCAGACATCTCTTCTATAACAACACAGCTGGCAGCTGCTCATACTGCTTACACATACAGGCTCTCTGCCTCAACACAGCTCTTACTCTCTCACCAGGTGATCTATTTGTCCATTGTAGGATTATATCAGCTGCGCTCAGAAATGCTTGAGATAGGAGGCTCTTAACTTTCTTTTATGCTTGTCATAACACAGGTGGAGTGGGATTTTAGAGCAATAACAGTTGAGACCTAAGAGATGGGACCTGGGTGCTCCAATGTATGATAATCATAGTGAGCTCAGATATGATTGGGGCAGGGCTGCGGCCAGAGGGTGAGGCTAATGGTGGTGGTTAACATGTTTTTGTTTTGTTTTTTAATCCTCACCCGAGGATATTTTTCCATTGATTTTTAGAGACAGTGGAAGAGAGAGGAAAAGACAGAGAGATATATCAATGTGAGAGAAACACATTGATTGGTTGCTTCCTGCACATGCCCTGACCAGGGCCCCGGGCCAGGAAGGAGCCTGCAGCGAAGGTATGTGCTCTTGACTTGAATCGAACCTGGGACCCTTCGGTCCGCAGGCCAATGCTCTATCCACTGAGCCAGACCAGCTAGGGCAATGTGTATTAATTGATGAGTTGTATTTTTTATTTTTCATTTAGTTCAAAATATTTTTAAATTTCTCTTGATTTCTTTCTTGACCCCATATGTTATTCAGAAGTGTGTTGTCTAATCTCCCAGTATTTGGGGATTTCTCAGATAGGTTTCTATGAAAGATTTCTAGTTTAATTTCAATGTGATCTGAGAGTAGATATTGTATGACTTTTATTCTTTTGGACTTGTGAAAGTTATGTTTTATGGACCAGAATGTGGTCTATCTTGGTGAATATGCCATGTGAGCTTGAGAAGGATGTGTATTCTATTGCTATTGGATAGGTAGTTGATAGATATTAATTATATTCAGTTGATTAATAGTGCTGTAGCGTTCAACTATGTTCTTACTGAGTTTTTGCCTGCTGGATCTGTCCATTTCTGACTGCAAGATGTTTAAGTCTCCAACTATAAGAGTAGATTCATCTATTTCTCTTCACAATTCTATCACATTTTATCTCATGTATTTTGATGCTCTGCTGTTAGGCATAACACATTAAGGATCGTGTGTTATTGGATTGTTGATCCCTTTTTCATTACATAATGCCCATCTTTATTTCTGATAACTTTCCTTTATTTCTGATAACAGTCTGCTATGGCTGAAATGAATACAAACTACTCCTATTTTCTTGTGGTTAGTGTTAGCATAGTATATCTTTCTCCATCTATTACTTTTATTTTTTATCTGTTACTTTTAATCTATATGCGTCTTTATATTTAAAGTGGGTTTCTTGTAGACAACATATAGTTGGGTCTTGTTTTTTGATCTACTCTGACAATCTGTCTTTTAATTGGTACATTTAGACCATTAACATTAAAGTGATTACATGATAAAGTTGGATAAGTGTCTGCCATATTTGTTACTATTTTTTAATTCATTGTCCTTTCTTTGTTCCTAGTTTTGTCTTCCACTCTTTTTCTGCCTTTTGTGGTTTTAGTTGAACATTTTATGATTCCATTTTCTCTCCTTTCTTAGCTTATCAATTATACTCCTTTTTAAACTTTTTTTAATGATTGCCTTAGAGTTTGCAATATACATTTACAACCAATCCAAGTCCATTTTCAACTAAACTATTCTGTTTTACAGCGCAAGTACCTTATAATAACTAATATTTCTAATTCTTCCTTCCTGTCCCTTATATCATTGCTGTCATTCATTTCATTTATACATAAGTTGTAACCATCAAATACATTGTTGCCATTATTTTGAACAAACCTATCTGTTAAGATCAATTAAGAAGAAAAACTTTAAAAATTTTATTTTCTCTTCACTTATTTCTTCTTTGATTCTCTTCCCTTTTAAATGCAGATCAAAGTTTCTGACCTATATCATCTTTCTTTTCTTTGAAGAAGTTCTTTTGACATTTCTTGCAAGACAGGTCTACTGGCAACACATTCTTTCAATTTTTGTTTGTCTGAGAAAGTCGTCATTTCTCCTTCATTTTGAAGGACATTTTGCAGATACAGAATTCTAGTTTGTGGTGTTTTCTCTCAACTTTAAATATTTCACCTCGGTGGGGGAGATAAGAGATCAATCAAAGGACTTGTATGCATGCATATAAGCATAACCAATGGATGCAAAACTCTGGGGGGTGGGGGCATATATGGGAGTGGGGTGTGGGGAGGGCAATGGTAAGATATGTACACATATAATACCTTAATAAAAAAATTGAAAAAAAAAATAAAAAAAATAAATATTTCACCTCATTCTCTTCTTGCTTACTTGGTATCTGAGGAGAGGTCAGATGAAATTCTTATCTTTGCTCCCCTATAGATAAGGTGTTTGTTTCTTCTGGCTTCTTTCATCTTTGGTTTTTCTGTAGTCAGTGTAATAAAGGTGTACCTTCTTTTGGGGGGGGGCGAGATTATTCTGCTTGGTGTTTTCTTAGCTTTCTGGATCTATGGTTTGGTGTCTGACATTAACTTGGGTGAAATTGTCAGTCATTATTCCTTCAACTATTGCTTCTGTTCTTCCCTCTTCTCTTCAGGTATTCACAGTATGTAGGTTATACCTTTTGTAGTTGTCCCGCCATTCTCCCTTCACCGCCCAGCCAGTATGTATTTTTTCTCTTTGCTTTTCAGCTTTGGAAGTTTCTACTGAGATATCTTCAAGCTGGAGATTCTTTCCTCAGCTATGTCCAGGCTACTAATGAGCCCATCAAAGGCATTTTTATTTCTGTAGATATTTTTTATCTCTAGCATTTCTTTTTGATCTTAGAAATGTCATGTCTGCTTCCATTGCTCATCTGTTCTTGATGTTGTCTACTTTTTCCATTAGAGCCCTTAGCATAGCAATCATGGTTGTTTAAATTTCCCAGTCTGATAATTCCAAAGTCCCTGCCTGATTTCACTGCTTGCTCAAATTGTGTTTGCAATTTTTTGTTGAAAGCTGGGCATGATGTACTGGGTAGAAGAAACGTCTAAAGAGACCTTAGTGATGTGGTGGTAGAGGTGTGGGAGATGGGACGTGTTTTATAGTCCTATGATTACGTCTCAGTATTTTAGTGAACCTGCATCCCTGGACTGTGCCCTTCACAGGTGTTTCTCAGTCCCCCCTCACCCTCCACCTTACTTAGGCAGGAGAGGATGGCTGGAGAGGGCTAGAATTGGATATTTCCCTTCCAGATAGGTCATGCTCTGATAGAACCCCAATAGGATGGGCTCTGATAAATAGTTTCTACTGAGGGCAGATTTTGTTAAGAAGAACAGAATGCGCTGGCGTATTTCCACCCCACGGGAAGCAGAGGGGATTTTTCTCATGTTTACTGTGAGGACCTGGTCAAGCTACTGGAGGTAAAACTCACACACCTGTGGGGGTATCCCTGTGATTGGGTCCCCCTGGAATTTTAAACTCTCAGACTTGTCCACAGAGAGCCTCCAGCAATTCTTCAATGACAGCGCAGGTTTTCCTGTCTCGTCCTCATTCCTGTGGAGGTTCCCCCTCGTGGGTTTCTGCTCTGGCACGTTGTTATTCTCTGCAGCCACCTGTCTGTCTCTCCCGTGTTTGGCTCAGTGGTTGGCCCTGTGACCGCACTTCTCTGACGGATTTAAGAAGACTTGTTAATTTTTTCAGTTTATTCCGCTTTTAAATTTGGTTTTCTGGTAGAGTGGTGACTTCCAAACTCCTTACAGTCCAGACTGGAAGTGGGGATCTTGCTTTTACCAAACCAAAGTTCATGCACCTGACCCTTCAAAGGACCAAAACTCAAAATGTCAGGGTTTGGAATAAGGGAAGGTTCGTTGACTAAGAAGGTGCCAGCCAAGAAGATGGGAGACCTAATGGTACCTCAAATCCACCTTGCTCCCTAGGCCAGGTTAAAGTCTTTCAGGGGCTGGGGGGCAGTATGCAGACGTAATGGCGGGGTACACTTTAATTGGGGGAGATTGGAATTTGGCCGTTTGTAGTGAAGGGGCATCAACACTGGGTCTTCCCGGACAAGGAACCCTCGGCTTCTGAAAGGCTCTGGTGTTCAAGTTCTGGTTCTGTCCTGGTCCTCTGGTTCCGGGGGAAGGGGGCTGAGACTTCCGTTCCAGGTGCAGCTAGAGATCACCGTTCTCTCCCCTGCACGTGCTTTGGCTGCATGACTTGCAGTTTTGGTTTGTTGTCTCTGAGAAGCAACCCAGTATCTCATTAAACAGAACAGGAACGTTTAGAGCTGGTTCTGTATTCACATCGCTATCATGTATGAACACCCATGCAAAGTACGCACTTTTTATATATTATCTCATTTAATCCTCACATCAGTCCTGTGAAGTAACACCATTACTCCATTTTGTAGAAGCGATTCTTATGGCTCAGGAGGAGTAAGTGACTCCCTCAAGGCCACACAGTTAGAAAGTAGGAATTGAACTTAGGTCTGTTTAATTAGGATGCCTCTGTGTGTCTCGCCCATCATGCCACCTCCCACAGCTAAGCAGATTCTGACAGGGCTCGAGGCCCAGAGGCAGACACAAGTCAGGACTAGAAACAGAGGCTCAGGCAAAGGAGAGGATGGGACCCAGAGGATATGAAAGTTCCCAGGGCTCATTCCTGGCAGGCAAAACACCAGGTCTCCAAAGTTAAGTGCGAAATCCTGATCCTGCCCCTTAGGGAAGTCACTTCACCTCCCCCAGCCTCGGATTCTTAGCAAGTAAGCTGGGGCCTGGGAAATGGCAACTGCTAAACAAAAAGGGGGTGGGGAGTGTGTGTGTTACTGTTGTGATAGGTAGAAGTTAATGTTGTCAGCTAGAACGCTGCAGGTGCTAATCCCGGTTTAGCCCTGGTCAGGTGAAGTCAGAAACTGGAGAAGAGGTCAGAGCTGCCAGACTCCAGCTGGGATGGCCATGGCCGGGGGAGGCGAAGGCACCGGAGGAATCATTTCGTTAACAAAGTTATAATGAGATACCCCAGCTCTGTCTTTCCCCGGGACACACTAGTTACCTCCTCTTCCTGGCTACTGCCCTGGTTGGCTGGCACCCAGTGCTTGAGAGGTTGACAGCACAATAGGATCAGTGCCTCCCTGGGGCCAGGTGTGCCACCTGGTGTAAGGGAGGAAAAACCTCCGGGACCCAGCGCAGCGCCAACCCTGATGCTTCCTGGTCGATTCCAATGCCGGCTCCGATGACAGGAACTTCTGCTTCTGGTTAAGGTGGAGTGACAAAGACTGGATTTACCCTCCCATCTGAAACACGAGTTTCGCTGTCCAGCTGAGTGTTAATCAACTAGAAATTGTATTAATCAACGTGGGGGGGGGGCGGGTGGGGAGAACCACTCAAAAGGGTAAGTGCGATTAGTGCTCAGAGTTCACTTAAGGCTGGGAAAGAGAGCCTATTCCTGACAGCCATTAGGGTACTAAAAGGGTCTTGGCTGAGTGCTGAGGAAAGTAATCCCATACCACAGGCAGCTCTGGCCACCAACAAAACAATCGCACTGTTTCCAAGTAATTTAATGACTTCCCAGAACAAAACCCAAGATTATTTTTGAAAAATATATATTTTATTGATTTTTTTACAGAGAGGAAGGGAGAGGGATAGAGAGTCAGAAACACCGATGGGAGAGAAACATCGATCAGCTGCCTCCTGCACACCTCCTACTGGGGATCGAACCTGGGACCCTTCAGTTTTGTTGGTGGGCCAGAGCTGCATCTAGTATGGGATTACTTTTCCTTGACCGGCATCGAACCTGGGACCCTTCAGTCCGCAGGCCGACCCTCTATCCACTGAACCAAACTGGTCAGGGTAAAACCCAAGGTTCTTTACAGAAACACAAAACAATTCAGAGCCCAATAAGGTAAATTTCACAGTGTGTGCCATCCTAATCAATAATTACTAGCCCTAGCCCTAGGTCTGGCTCAGTGGATAGAATGTCAGCCTATGGACTGAAGGGTCTCGGGTTCAATTCCGGTCAAGGGCACATGCCTCTGTTGCAGGGATTGGTTGGGGTGCTTGTAGGAGGCAACCAATCAATGTGTCTCTCTCACATCCATGTTTCTCTCTGTGTGTCTCTCCATTCCCTTCCACTCTCTCTAAAAATACATGGGAAAATATCCTGGGGTGAGGACTAACAACAACAAAAAACACAAAGAAGCAGGAAAGTGCTACCCATAATGAAGAGATAGTCAATCAATTGAACCGATGGTAGAATTAATAGATGGTAACATGAAAATGGGTGTGTTTTATATGTTTAACGAGAAGAGAGATTGGCTATGTAGAGACATGCAATAGCTAAATAAAAAAAGTAAAAAAAGTGGTACTTTTAATTTAAAATTTTTAAAAGATCCAAATAAAAACTTCTAGAGTTGGGAACTACAATGTTGGAGATATAAAACACAGTGGATGGAAATAACAGTAGATTAGACATTGCAAAAAGGAGATTAGTGAACTTGAAAAAATAGTTACAGAAACTACAAAATGAAACACAGAGAAAAAAAAGACTTTAAAAAGCCAATAGTTTAGTGAACTGTGGTACAACTTCAAACAGCCAAATAGCGAGTTCAATAAAGCAGGGGGGGGGGGGGGGGGAGGAGGGGGAGGGGGAAGCAATAAAAGGCAAATAAGATTGGAAAAGAAGAAGTGAAACTATATTTACAGACATGATTGCTTGTCTCGAAAATCCTATGAGATCTACAAAAAAGATACTAGAACTGATAAGTGAGTTTAGCAAGATAAACATACAAAACTCAATTATATTTCCATACATTAGCCACTAACAATCTGAAATGGAAGTTTTTAAAAATTTCAGTGGCATAAAAATATGAAATATTTAGGGATAAATCTGACTATATATTTAAGATCTACTAGCATACACTGAAAATAATAAAATATTGCTAAGATAAGTTAGCACTGTCCATAAAAAGTTGATAAATTTGACTTTATCAAAATTAAGATTTACTGCTCTTAGACATTGTGAAGAAAATGAAATGCCAGCCACAGATTGGGAGAAAAGGATTACATATTTGACAAGGGGCTTGTTTGCAGACTACATAAAAAAACCTTACCAGTCATGCCCTGCTGGTGTGGCTCAGTTGGTTGAGTGTTGTCCCATGCACCAAAAGGTCGCAGGTTCGATTACCGGTCAGGGCACATGCCGGGGTTGCAGGCTTGATCCTTAGTAGGGGGCATGCAGGATGCAGCTGATAGATGTTTCTCTCTCACATCGATGTCTCTCTCTTTCTCTTCCTCCCTTTCTCTCCCTCTCTCTCTCTGTCTTCTTCTTCTTCTTCTTCTTCTTCTTCTTCTTCTTCTTCTTCTTCTTCTTCTTCTTCTTCTTCTTCTTCTTCTTCCTCTTCTTCTTCTTCTTCTTCTTCTTCTTCTTCTTCTTCTTCTTCTTCTTCTTCTTCTTCTTCTTCTCTCTCTCCCCCCTTCCTCCTCTCTAAAATCAATAAAAACATATTTAAAAAAGAACCTTACCACTCAACACTGAGCAAACAAGCCAATTAAAATATGGACAAAGATTTTATGGACAAAAATTTGAGCAGACACTTCACCAAAGAAAATATATGGATGCTAATATATGAAAAAAACCCTCAATATCATAGTCATTAGGGAAATGCAAATTGAAACTACAGTAGGTCACAGCCACAGATCAATTAGAACATATAGAATTAACAAGACTTGACCACACCATGCCTTTGGTGAACATGTGAAGCAGCTGGAAGTCTCAGATGTTGCTGGTGGGAGTGTCAAATGGTATCACCACTTTGGAAAAACAGTTTGGCAGTTTAATAAAACGTTAAACATAACCCATGTTGTGACCCAGCCATTCCTCTCTTAATTATTTACCCAAGAGAATTGAAAGCATTACAAAAACTTGTACATGAATATTCATAGCAACTACTGTATTTGTAATAGCCCAAATCTGGAAACAGTCCAAGTCCCAGGGCGAAGGAAAAAGAAAAAGGGGGTGGCCTGGGGATTGTTTAGGTGGAGGTTTAAACAGGGGCCATGGGAGCCCTGGCCAGGTAGCTCAGTGGGTAAGACCATCAGCCCCATACACCAAGGCTGTGGGTTGGATCCCTGGTCAGGGCACATGCAAGGAGCAACCAGTGAAAGCATAAATAAATGGAACAACAAATCACTGTTTTTCTCTCTCTCAAATCAATCAATAAAAGTAAACAGGGGCCACGTGGAGTGTGGAGCTGGGGGATCAGAGGCCCCGAGGTATAAATTATGACGGTGCTACTCATGGTGAGTGTGAGCACATAGTTCCCTGCCCCTCGGCGTCCTCGTCTGTAAAAGGCCTGAAGCACAGTGGGTACAGCCGCGGTATCTGGAGTCCTGGCTGGTAGGTCCTGGCGCTGCCACTTCCAGTGTGACTGGGGCAAGTGAATGTGCCTCTCGGGGCCTCGGATTCCTCAGGTGTCAGATGGGCCCGGTAAGGACAGTACCCCCCGCACCAGCTGCCGTGAGGATTTGAGGGCCCAGCTGCACATGTGGACGTTTCCTGCAGGCTTTTCACCTAGTCAGCCTTTGCTACCATCACCTTC
The DNA here is from genome assembly GCF_951640355.1 of Cnephaeus nilssonii. Lineage (NCBI taxonomy): Eukaryota > Metazoa > Chordata > Mammalia > Chiroptera > Vespertilionidae > Cnephaeus > Cnephaeus nilssonii. Next base: position 74,519,888 of record NC_137078.1, read on the forward strand.
CCCGTCCACCTCAGAGGATGCTTGGGGGGCTTTCACAGGCCACTGGTGCAGGCATTATCGGCTAACGACTGGGCAGATGACAGGTGCTCTGAATAAGGTGGTGGGAGGAGCAGTGAGACTCACAGGAAGGAGTGAGTTCTGCCTGGCTGGGAGGAGGAAGGGTGTGGAAGTTCCTGCAGGAGGTGGCTTTCTGGGCCTGGAAGGATGTGTACAAGTTCCCCGGGCAGAGAAGGCAGAAGGTAGAGAGGTGAACTTGAGTGAGACAGCCTGAGCGTGTCTGGGGACCATGGAGCGGTTCCATGAGGCTGGATGTTTGGGGTGAGGGGCCCGGCGTGAGGCTGCACAGGGGCACTGGGTCCAGATGGCAAAGGGCTCAGAGCGCGTTGCCTGGGGTTTAAACTGGCTCCAGTCGGTGGGAGTTTCTATGCCTGTTTACATGGCAGAATCACCCGAGGGACTTCATAAAACACAGATTCTGTGGCTCCACCCAACAATATTCTGAGTAGTAGGTCTCAGGTGGGACCCAGGAATCTATACTGTTTAAAGCTCCCCAAGAAATTCTGATGCCCACCCAGGTATGGGAACCCCTGCATGGGGAGAGGGTGTCTCTAAGCCGAGATAGGCCCCATTGGAATACCAACCTCAGATCTCCAGGATCTAAGAGCTTGAGAAGGTGAGGAGGGCATGTGAGAGTCCCCTGACTCTGACCCCCACCTCTCACCCCTCTCCAGGGGAGTCCCACACTCAAAATGCCACATTCACAGCCAGAAAGTTTCTTATAAAGTGACATATTTACATTTCGACCGGCAATTGAAGACATATGACAGCACAGTCCACCCAAAGGTTTGTAAGGGAAAGCTCATAGCAGCTCTGTTTGTAGTAGTCCACGGTTGGCAACAACACTCATGCTCACAGGTGAGTGGATATAGTCATACAATGGGGTACCACGCACAATGAAAAGGAATGAGCTATTGATACAAGCAACAACACGGACTGACGGCGAACAAGCTGGATGAAAGAAGCCAGAGCAAAAAATAAACAAATGGAAGCGTTCATAATGTGCAGGGCTCCATTTCTGTGACATTCTAGGAAATGCAAACTAATCTGCGGTGCCAGAGAGCAGAGCCATGGCTGCGTGGGGTGGAGGGCGGGAGAGATAAGAGGGAGGGTGACCGAGGGGAATAAGCGACTTCTGGGGGTGATAGATAGGTGCCTTATCTTGGCGGTGGTGCTGGTTTCAAGTGTGTATACATGTGTCAAAGCATCCAATAATATCATTTAAACGTGTGCTGTTTATCGTGTGTCCATTACACCCCAATGAGGCTGCTTACAGCCCTGATGCCAGCTCTGCGCAGTCGCCCGCTGTGGTCCTCACACAGCACTCCTCGCCACGTCCTCTTGCCAATGGCCAGGGCACCTTGGAGGGTTACCGTGCACGCGGCACTGTCTGCTAAATGCCGTGTGGAATTTTCATTTAACCTCACCACGGCCGTGTGAGGTGGTGCTGTTGTTATTATCTGTTTTACATTTGAGGAAACTGAAGCTCAGAGAGGAAATGTCACCTGACTGAGCCCCAGCCCCAGCCCCAGCCCCAGTATTCACCCCTCAGGCAAACGCTAGTAGGATCTGTTCTTATGATTATACAAACATTGCGATATTTGTGGAAAACAAAACTTCAATAGCGTTCAATCAATCCCTGTACATCCTGAAAATATTATCACATCTTATGATTTTTATTTTCCATGTTTTTTTTAAAAAAAACCCTTATGAAGGGAGTATTTTTACCGCTGTAATAAAAAATGTACATAAAAATGTGTGTCCCCACCCCCCACCCCCAACCTTACATCTTCACATGTAGTCTTATTTCTTCTCCACAAAGAACAAAAAGAAGAACAGCTTTCAGATAGGCGATTTTTCTTTTTCCAGGCAAAGTCCTGAAAAGTGGGGGGCAGGGCACAACAAGTGATGTTTTTCCTCCTTATCCTGATCTAAAACACAACTCAACCTTTTCACTGTCTGGTGGAAGCCGGTGTCTTCTTGGAGCTCTAACCTGGACCCTGGAGTCCTGGGGTAGTTGTCAATTTTTACCACCAAGCACCCCTTTTCCCCATGGCTCTAGGAAGTAGCTCACTTCCCAATACCAAGAATAGGTTCTGAAAAGAGAAAGAGTGAAAGAAAGAAAGAAAGAAAGAAAGAAAGAAAGAAAGAAAGAAAGAGGGAGGAAGGGAGGGAGGGAGGGAGGGAGGGAGGGAGGAAGGAAGGAAGGAAGGAAGGAAGGAAGGAAGGAAGGAAGAAAAGTTTCTGCTAGTTCTTTTTTAATTTTTTATTTATTGATTTTAGAGAGAGAAACATCGATTTGTTGTTCCAATTACTTATGCATTCATTGGTTGCTCCTTGTATGTGCCCTGACCAGAATGGAACCCACATCCTTGGTATTTTAGGACGATGCTCTAACCAACTGAGCTACCCGGTCAGGGCTCATACTCATTTGTTGAAAAGACTATGCTTTCCTATTGAATTAACTTGGCCCCTTTATAAAAAATTAATTGATTACATATTATAAAATATATGTAATAAATAGACCAGTGTGGGTCTATTTCTGGACTCTTATATTCCACTGATTAAATGTCTATCCTTACATCAATACTCAGTGTCTTGACTTTTATATTAAATCATAATCAAACTTTGTTCTTCCTTTACGAAATTATTTTCATTATGCTAGCACCTTCACATTTTCTTTTTTTTAAAAAAAATATATTTTATTGATTTTTACAGAGAGGAAGAGAGAGGGATAGAGAGTTAGAAACATTGATGAGAGAGAAACATCAATCAGCTGCCTCCTGCACAACCTCCTACTGGGGATGTGCCCGCAACCAAGATACATGCCCTTGACCGGAATCGAACCTGGGACCTTTCAGTCCACAGGCTGATGCTCTATCCACTGAGCCAAACCGGTTAGGGCACACCTTCACATTTTCATGTAAATCTTGGAATCAGCTTGTTAATTTCTAAAAAGACATCATGCATGTGTCTTGATTGAGGTTTTATTGAACCTATAGATCAACTTGAGAAGAAGTAACATCTTAACAGTATTGAGTCTTCCCATCCATGAACATGCTCTATCTTTCTAATATACAATTTCTCTCAGTAATGTTTTGTTGTTTCCAGGAACAATATTGGTTTTTAAAATATATTCACAAGTTATTTGTTGCACCTCCCTTCTAGAGGTGGAGACTAATTCCCCTCCCCCTGAGAATGGGTTGGACTTAGTTCCTTGACTTGCTGTAGCAGGTAGAATAAAGCAAATTGACTGTGTGGGACCTCAGAGACTGGGTCGTAGACAGCACTGTGGCTTTCTGATTGGGTCGCCCTTTCTCTCTTGGCTCATTCATGATGGGAGAAGCCAGCTGCTCTGTTAGGAGCACTCCTATGGAGACTGAGGCCTCCTGCTAATAGCCACAGCAAGCCTTCAGATGATTGCAGCCTTGGCTAACATCTGGGTTGCAACCTCATGAGAGACCTTGAGCCAGAAGCACCCAGCCAAGCTGCTCATGAATTGCTGGTCCATGGAAACTGAGCTAGTGAATATTTGTTGGTTTTAAACCACTAAGTTTGGGATAATTTGTTACACAGCAATAGACAACTAATACACATATCTTGCATCTATTTTGTTAAATGTATCACTAAGTATTTAATGTTTCTTTGATGAAGTTTTGAAAAATGTTTTTGGAATTTCCGTGTCCAGTTGTTTATTTGCTATATATAGAAATATAATTGAATTCAGAATATTGACTGTATCCTGGGACCTTGCTAAACTCAGTTCTGTTAGCTTTTAGAAGTCTGTAATTTCGATGTGTTAGGAAACTCTGTGGTAGTTCCTCAATTCCTGGTTTGGGAGCATGCTGCTCCTAATCTGCAGTCTACTTTTAACAAACCAAGTTCTTGTTCATTCTAAGTCTGTGATCTTTCCCCTCCACACTGGGAACCTTTAGGACCACCAGTGGCAGGAGTTCGTGGACTTTTCCTCTTACAGCTCAAGATGAACACAACAACGTGACTCCCACCCCAGTTCGCTTCACTTCATTCTGCTGGCTAATTTCTCTTCTCAGTCACTCGAACAGGCTCAGATCTCTGGACTTCTTCAGAGTGTGACTACTTTGCTTCCATTTTTCTGTCATGTTTGCCCATGTTTCTCTGTTGAAGTTCCCAAGTGTGACAATCTGGTTTGGACCATTTCATCTTGTCCCTCCATGTCTTTGGTTGCCAAGAAGCCCTAACTAGGTGGTCAGGTCCCTCCTTATTCCAGTTGGTTCTCCACTGGGGACAAGGTTCCATGGTCCAAATGTACCTACTTTGTCTTTGGGGGTTGGGGACAGAGCAATCTCCCTTGAAAGGAGTATGATGAGTGGGCCCTGTGATGGACACCTCATACGAAATGGACATCTCTCATGCAGTGGACACCTCTCATGCATACCTCCAACCCTTGGCTCTGCCGCCTCCTAATCCTTGAATCACTCTGTGACCTTATCACTGCTCCTCCTGTAATCTGTGAGAGAAACCAAACCCCATTTATAGAACTCAGCATGTCTGTACTTGGCATTGATTATCTCCCTCCTCCCTTCCAAGCCCTCTCACCCTCTTCTCTGCTCATTTACAGTCAGAACTGAAAGGCCCGGAGAAATCATGCACTCCAATCCAGGCATCTAGCAGGTGAGAAATCTCTGGGCTGGAGAGCTCAAGTTCATATAGAGGCAAAATATCAATATAGGTCTCCTATTTTCCCAAGTTAGTGTTTTCCCCTGCCAAGCAGTACTTGGTCCCAGCAGGCATGCCACCTCCCACTCCCACTGGGGTCTGATGGGCAGAGAAACTTGTGCTGCAGTCCAATGGAGGAAGGCAGGCCAAGGAGCAGATGGCAGCTGTGACCCAGACAAGGCTGTGGGTGGCAGGGGTCCCATCCCACCCAGAGTCAGGCTTTAGGACTAAGTGGGTGAAGGCCTGGGGAAATGAGAGACACAGAGGCAGGGGCCTGGCTGAGTTGGAGCCAGACCAATAAGCCTGGATTAGTTTTCTGTGCCTGCTGTAGCAAATTACCACACACTGGGTAGCTTAAAACAATAGAAAATGTGTCCTCTCAGGGTTTTGTAGTTTGGAATTCTGAAAGCAAGCTGTTGGCAGGGCTCCACTCCCGCCCTGGACTCTGTGGAAGAATTTGTTCCTGGCTTTTCCAGCATCTGATGGCTGCAGGTGTTCCTGGCTTGTGGCCACATCACTCCAATCTCTGCCTCTGTCTTTACATCTCCTTCTTCGCAATGAACATATGTCTTCTCCTCTCTCTGCCTGTCTCTCTGCCTCTCTTTTGTAAGACCACTGGTAGAGAACCAGGATGGTGTGCAGTTAAACACTGGTACTCACTGCCTCCCATAACCACATCAAAATTACAACTAAAATACAGAACAACAATCATTCAGTGCTGCCTGGAATCTGGCTAAATGAGGTCCTACAACTAGAGAAGTGAAGAAGAAAGCATGCCCCGCCAGGGTGGCTCAGGGGTTGAATATGAACATCTGAACCAAGAGATCACGGTTTAATTCCTGGTCAGGGTACATGCCTGGGTTTGGGGCTTGATCAATGATTCTTTCTCATCATTAATGCTTCTATCTCTCTTCCTCTCTGAAATCAATAAAAATATAACTTTTTTAAAAAGAGGAAAGCACATTGAGACTGGTATGGGGGACTGAGATGCAGAATGGGCTGGTCTGACACCTATGTGTGACATTTTCTCTCTCTCTCTTTTTTTTTTTTGTCAGGAGGGATATCTCCACTGCAGAGGGGTCCCCATCCCACACCAACCCTCCAGCCCAGGGTTCTAGAATGGCGAAGAGATTCCTCTGTAACTTTGGGCTGAAAAACCAGTGGGAATTGTGGCTGACTGACACGGAGGCTGCTGGAGACTCAGGCAGTTCCTCTTAAAGAGCCAACACATGGACGTACTCTAACTCCCTCCCTCCGGGCTCTAGCACTGGGCGGCCTTTTGGGGGATTCAGGGACATATGGAGAGGAACTAGATAGATGGTCTGGCAGCAGGGCAGAAACTCAGGGGCAGCTTTCTCCCCTCAGGGGTTGCTCATAGGCGTCATTGTTCCTATGCTGGGACCTCCCCCATTGCAGAGCTGAGTGGCAGCCATCTATGAGTTTCCATTAGCCTGGCTCACACAGTTCTCTCCATACTGGTGATTCCCTGAGACCCTGTCACATCCAATTTGCAGTCCCACCCAAGCTGTTTGCAGCAGCTTTCCCATATGAATGGCCTAGCTTGACTCAGGCTTCAGACTTTCCTAAAATCTCTAAAACAAGCAGCAGCCAGAGTCAGCATGCCCTAAACCTATCAATACAAGGCTCAAAACCTGGCACTAGCACCAGCCTGCCTTGCTTCACAGCTTGGCCCTGGCCCTTCCAAGCCCAATACAAGCAGCAGTCATCTGCAAATCCTCTGTAGCTCCTTCTGGGTAGCCCCAGGCAGTGGCTACCTTTGCACCTCCTGGGAGGCCCCAGAACCAGTGTACCTGGTGGATAGCTTCAGACCATACATGATTACAACTCTACACATTCACAAGCGACACACTCAAGGGGCAGACTCAGTGAACACCAAAGCCCCACTGAAGCAAGTCCTGCTCCATAGCGATGTTTTTTGCACAGTAGCTATTCCATTGTAGCCACAGCTGGTCTTCACAGCCACTTGGCCTGGAGATCAATTCCTTCCATTGATGCCAATAGCAATCAATGCTCAACTACAAGATAGTGCACACAGCCCACAAAGGGGCACACTTAGAGTATCCACCTCAGATGATTGCAGCGGCTGAGCCACTGGGTCCTACAGGACACCTACTACACAAGACCACCACTCTACCAATTCCAGGAGACATAGCAGCTCTACCTAATACATAGAAACAAACACAGGGATGGTGCCAAAATGTGGAGACAAAGAAACATGTTAAAGAACAGAAGAAATCTCCAGAAAAACTACTAAATGAAATGGAAGCAAGCAAACTACTAATACAGAGTTCAAAACAATGGTTATAAGATTGATCTTAAAGACAGCCTCAAGAGAGTTAAGAATTTCAAGGAAATTAGAGCATCAAAAACATTTTTAGGACCAGTCAGAAATGAAGGGTACACGAACTGAAATGAATAATTTACAGGGAATCAACAGTAGAGTAGAGGATGCCAAGAATCAAATCAGCAATTTGAAATATGAGAAAGCAAAAAACACCTAACCAGAAGAGAAAAAAGAAAATATAATAAAAAAATATTAAGATAGTGTAAGGAGCCTCTGGGACAACTTCAAGCGTACCAACATCCGAATTATTGGGATGCCAGAAGAAGAGAGAGAGCAAGATATTAAAAACCTATTTGAAGAAATAATGACAGAAAACTTCCCCCATCTGGTGAAAGAAATAGACTTACAAGTCCAGGAAGCGCAGAGAACCCCAAACAAAAGGAACCCAAAGAGGTCCACACCAAGACACATCATAATTAAAATGCCAAGAGCAAAAGACAAAGAGAGAATATTAAAAGCAGCAAGAGAAAAGCAGTTAGTTACTTACAAGGGAGCACCCATATGATTGTCAGCTGATTTCTCAACAGAAACTTTGCAGGTCAGAATGGAGTGGCAAGAAATACTCAAAGTGATGAATAGCAAGGACCTACAACCAAGATTACTCTACCCAACAAAGCTATCATTTAGAATTGAAGGTCAGAGAAAGAGCTTCACAGACAAAAAATAAAAATAAAAAAGCTAAAGGAATTCATCACCACCAAATCAGCATTCCATGAAATGTTGAAGGGCATTCTTTAAGAAGAGGAAGGAGAAGAAGGAGAAGGAGAAGGAGAAGGAGAAGGAGAAGGAGAAGGAGAAGGAGAAGGAGAAGAAGGAAGAGGAGGAGGAGGAGGAGGAGGAGGAGGAGGAGGAGGAGGAGGAGGAGGAGGAGAAAGAGGAGGAGGAGAAGAAGAAAATATGAACAATGAAATGGTAATACATTCCTATCTATCATCAATTGAATCTAAAAATCAAAATAAACAAATAAGGAATCTAATGAACAAAATAAACTGATAAATAAAATAGAATCAGAGGCATGGAAACATGGAACAGTATGATGAGTCTCAGAGGGAAAGGGGGGGAGCGGGGGGGGAGAGAGAGCTTAACCAAAGATCTTACCTATGGATATAGACAGTAAGTTGATGAAGACTTGGGGTAGAGCAGGAACCAGATGGAGAGGGACAGTGGAGGGAAAAAGGGGGACATATGTAATACACTCAACAATAAAGATTTAAATAATTTGAAAAAAGAGAATCATTTTTAAAAAATGAACATTTGTGCGATAGCAGGTGTGGCTCAGTTAGTTGAAGCATCATCCTGTGCACCAAAGGGTCATTGGTTCAATTACCAGTCAATTACAAATCAATAATAAATAAAAAAAGAACCTTTGTGATGGCATTTGGGCTCACCTGGACAACTCAAGTTATGCTCCTCCTCTCAAGATCTTTAACTTAATCACATTTCCCCCCATATAAGGTCGATATCTTTTGGGACACCACTTTCGGTTTACTGCAGACCTTACCAGCCCATACCACACTCTCCTTTCAATGTCCTCTGAACTGTTGGGGAAGGAGCGGCAGGCCAGGATTCCTTCCTTAGTCCACCTGGGAGTAGAGGGGAAATAGGAGGTTGTCAAGAGAGAGAACAATTATGGCCCCGCCCCTATTTATTTATTTTAAATAAATAAATATATATATTTTATTGATTTTTTACAGAGAGGAAGGGAGAGGGATAGAGAGTTAGAAACATTGATGAGAGAGGAACATTGATCAGCTGCCTCCTGCACACTCCCTCCTGGGGATGTGCCCGCAACTAAGGTACGTGCCCTTGACCGGAATCGAACCTGGGACCTTTCAGTCCGCAGACCGACGCTCTATCCACTGAGCCAAACCGGTTTCGGCTTAAAAATATATTTTTAAAAATATATTTTATTGACTTTAGAGAAGAAGAAGATGGGGGGAGAGAGAGAGAGAGAAACATCAATGATGAGAATCATTGATCAGCTGCCTCTTGCCTGTTCTACACTGGGGATAGAGTTCGCAACCCAGGCATGTGCCCTGACCAGGAATTGAACTGTGACCTCCTGGTTCATAGGCCAACACTTAACCACTGAGCCATGCCTACTGGCCGGCCTTAAAATATTTTTTTTTATTGATTTCAGAGAGAAAGGGAGAGGGAGAGACAGCACAGTAGCTATTCCAATGTAACCACAGCTGGTCCTCACAGCCAGATGAGAGAGAATCATTGATTGCTTGCTTCCTGCATGACCCCCACTGGGGGTTGAGCCCACAATCTGGGCATGTGCCCTGACTGGAATCAAACTGGTTCATAGGTCGACGCTCAACCACTGAGCAATGCCAGTCAGGCCCCACTACTTATTTAGACACTATATTAGCTTGTGCTGCCATAACAAAATATCACAGACCAGGTGGCTTAAACAACAGACGTGCATTTTCTCACAGTTCTGGAGGATAGAACTCTGAGATTGAAACCAAGGGACCTTATGACTGATTATATTTAGCTTTAAATCTTACCTAGCCTTTCCCCAGGATCATCAACAACCCCCAAGGCAGCAGAAAACATTGCCTGGACCTGACTAATGATCAAAAGATACAGACCCCTGGCAGGCTAAAGATAACATGTTGACCTAAGTTATGTTTCAGCAACTGAGCCCAAGGTGGAATGACCCTCTGGCTACTTTTCCATGAGACAAGACAGAGGGACTCCAGAACAGACCTCTGAACTGTCCTCAAGATCTGAAGAAATGATTTATTACCCTTACTCACCTCCGACCAATCAGCACCCAACAGGACTCTGAAGCCTTCACCCTCAGTGACTTGGGAGTTTTGCCCTATATAGCTGTATCTTTTTAAAAAATATATATATTTTATTGATTTTTTTACAGAGAGGAAGGGAGAGAGACAGAGAGCTAGAAACATCCATCAGCCGCCTCCTGCACGCCCCCCACTGGGGATGCGCCCGCAACCAAGGTACATGCCCTTGACCGGAATCGAACCCGGGACCCTTCAGTCCACAGGCCGACGCTCCATCCACTGAGCCAAACCCGTTTCGGCTATAGCTGTATCTTATGTGCCATCAGAGAGTTTGGGCTTTTGAGCATTAGCTTCCCGTTCTACTGGATGGCGCCATTCATAATAAAATAGCCAATATTTCTCCAGTGCAATTCTTGATGTTTAGGGCTTGGCTCTGCTAGTGCCAGATGGGTGAACTCTTTCTGTGTGATAACAAATTCAAGGTGCCAGGGTAGTCCATTTCTGGTGAGAGTCCTTTTCCTGACTTATAGATCTGCCTTCTTGCTGTGTCTCCACATGGCCTTCCCTCAGTGTGTAGGAGTCAAGGGGTAGCACGCTCATGAGCTGTCTTTTATTATAAGGACACGAATCCTATCAGATCAAGACCCCACCCTTCTGATTTCATTTAACTTTAGTTACTTCCTTAGCGGCCCCATCTCCATGTCAGGACTCCAATATATAAACTTGGGAGAGATATAAGCATTCAATCCATAATAGACTCTTTTGCTTATGTTCTTATTGAATCATCTCTATATTACCAGGTAAGGATTAATATTCCTACATTCCAGGTGAGAAAACAAGCTCATAGAAGAGGTAATTGCCCAAGTAACTCACTTCTCAGAGTCAGGAGTCAAAGTCAGGTCGGTCTGGCTCTGACGTCCAAGCTAAATGCATTGCCCCGGGCTCTACTGGGAACTCCCCAGCTAAGCTTCTGGCTGGAACCTGCACAGGCTGCTCTCATTGCCGCTGCCTTCCACAACGCACTGACTGCACAGCCTCCTTACAGCAGCGCCCCATCCTCAGCACTCATGGCTCCCAGGTGTCTTGAGGAAGGCAGTGACCAGAAGGAGTAAGGCAGGGGCTCTGGAGTTGGTCTTCCCTCTGTGTGCACACTGGCTTGAGCCATGCAAGGGGGGAGGATGGTCTGAGAACGACCTGGGAGGGGCCATGGAGGAAGATCTTGTCTCCAGTGAGCCAGGAGACTTTAGATGGGGGACAAGCAGGACAACCCAGGACAGCCTCCGTGAGTGATCTCTGGCAGTCTGATCCATAGTCTCAGTTTACTCAGCTGATGGTAATGGGTCTTCAGTTCATCTGTAAGATATGTTCCAGTCCTGAACTTCTATGATATAAAATGCTGCCACATCGACAAAAGCCCTCATGTTTGCACAGCCCTAAGTGGGGGCCAAAAAAATATGAATACTTTTCCTCCCACCTTCTATGTTCTTCTGGCTGGCTAATAACCAAATTAACAGAGACAGAGTAACAGGAGAAAATAAAAGTTTAATACATGCACATGGGGAAGTCACATAGACATGATAAATCCATGAAAATTCCAAAGATAATAAGGCAATATTGGGTGTATAAGACATATATATATTCAGAGAGGAAGGGGGGAGCGGGAGAGAGAGATAGAAACATCAATGATGGGAGAGAATAATAATTAATTGGCTGCCTCCTGCATACACTCTGCTGGGGATCTAGCCCACAACCTGAGCATGTGCCCTGACTGGGAATCTAACCATGACATCCTGCTTCATAGGTCGACGCTCAACCACTGAGCCCCCGCAGCTGGGTATATAATACATTTTTGGACAAATGAGGAGGGGGGTAGGGTGTTAGATTCAGAAGTAAGATGGGTGATTTACAGGTCGTTGAGGAAGAGCAGGAAAATCCTTGCTAGGAAACTCACACAAGGGGGTGTCTAGCTAACAGGCACCTGCCTGAAGCTCCCTTGTTTACCATACTTACTTCAAATTAGGCTGAGGGAGCACCCTAAGATCTCCTTCCTCAAGGTTTCTCTGTCTGAATCTCTTGGGTAGGAAAGGGGTCCTTTCTTTCTCTCTTTAAAAAAAAAAGTTTTTTAATTGATTTGAGGGAGAGAGAGGTAGAAACATCAATGAGACAGAAACATCAATCCGTTGCCTCCTGCATGCCCCTCCTCCACATGGGGATGGAGTCCACAACATGGGCATGTGCCCCAATGGGGAATTAAACCAATGGCCCTTTCTTCATGGGATCACGCTCCTGGCCTGAGCCCTTTATTTCTTAATAAACACCTTAAATTCAATATCCCAGAAAGCAGCTTCAGGGCGGCAGACTTTTGGTTAACACCTTTCTGGTTAAACAAACGCTCTCACTCATCACTTAACCATTCAGTGAACATTTACTTCCAGGCCATGTGCTTGACCATGTGTTGGGCAATCCTGGGCAATAGAGGACACCGAGATGAGGGAGACCCAGTTCCTGCTCTCAGAGACCTGCAAGTGCAGGCACAAAGGCAGACATAAAGGGAGGAGTGGGTAAGAGTGTGACAGGCGAAGGAAGATCCTGGGCTCTGAGGGAGAGGGATGTGGAGGGAGGAGTAGTGACCCTGTTATTGGTGAGGTGTCCTCTGTGTCCCCGCCTGTTGCTGGTGGAAGTGGGCTTCTTGGGGTGCAGCGGGAACAAGAATTTCCCGAGGCCCCCACGGGAGGATGAGGTATCCTGGAAAGCTGTATTGATGACGTAACATGAAGGGAGCTCCCCTCCATGGTCTCACTGCTCTCCATTCTGCCATAGATTCCCATCTTGTCTTTAGCAGAGCTAGAATTAAATCCACTGCCCAGAGTCTTTGATCCACATTACAGCACAGTCCGGTCCTGCATTTGGCTAGCTTACCTTGTGATAGATCTCCCTTCCTCCAACTGATGGATGGAGAATGACGTACACTCCACCTGCAGCACGGACATTCCTGAGCACCTAACCAGGCACCTTATATGGACTGTACATTGAACCACCAATCAGCACCTGCCAAATACCCTAATCCCCCCGATTCCTTAGACCCTAAGTGCCTAATCATGTGCCTTATATGAAACCACCAATCAGCGCGTGCCGAGTACCCTACGCCCCATCCCTTCCCTTTCCTCCCCTCAAAAGGCGTGTTCACCCCTGCATGTGTGCTCTCTTCCTTTGGGAGGCAGCCCAGCAGGGTCCTTCTCCTCTAATAAAGCCTGTAGTCCTGGTCTCCGCCGCTCTGTCTCATCTTTCACCTTGTGTTCCCAGCTGCAGTCCATTGTGTGTGGGGTCTGCAGAGCCAAGGGCCATGCAGTTTCTAGGGCCATATGGCATGCTAGTGTGGGTCATGGAGCAAGCGAGTGCAAGGAAGCAGGAGTGAAGCCAGAGGAGCAAGAGAGATATAAATCTTTGTCTCAGAGTTATAACCAGGAGCTTAACCAATTAAGCCCTCAGGATTTCACATGCTTGCAGTGGCTCTGCCATGCTGGCCAATGATTTGTTCCCCAGGATAGACTGACAGGCAAGCACCTTCCCTACTTCACCCCAACTTCACTGAGCATGCACCCATCTTCCCCTTTGTTGGACCCCTCCCCCTGTGATTTGCAAAGAATGGACAGGTGGTTCCTTGAGAAGTGTGAAATTGCAGCTTCCTGGTGAAGCTGCCCAGATGAGCATGCTTACAATGTCTGGCCTCTCCTTTGCCTTCTTCCCATTATTAATATTAACTAGCTAGTTAGGATGGTAACAACCCCACATCCAGTAAAGCAAAGAAGGCAGTTTTGTCTGCACTTTATATAAGGAAACTTGGGCTGAGACAGAAAGAATGACCTAAGTCCACATAACCAGAAAGTGGCCAGGCCCGCCTGCATTCCCTTGTCTTTTGGTGAACACTGGGATGGAGGGAAGGAAGAAATCTGAGCCAGACACTGAAGATGCCTGTGAAGAGGTCTCAGTCTGGTGGGAAGGTGGACACCAATACTCCACTCTCAAGAATGTTCACCAACACAGCTTGGTCACCTGGTGGCTGTATCACAGGGTATCCTGGCCCCTTCCTGGGGAGCTGCAGCCTGCTGGGTGTTGAGGATGCACACCAGGGTCAGAGCAGTGACAATCCCCAAGAAGTCTCAGCCTGGGCAAGAAGAGGGTTTCAACCCACATGAATTCATGGCCTCGGACAGTCATCCATCCATCCATCAACTTGTGTGGTTTTTCATTCAGTCGCCATACAGTACTGAGAGCCATTTGTGCACCCAGCCTGTATTTACTGGGGGAGCCTTCCCTTCCTCTCCAAACACCAGTCCGGAGTCCTCAGCTCGTGGGGCTGCAGCCCTGTGCCTGCTGTGTGTATGTACATGACTGCTGCTCAGTGGCCTGGACAGTCCCAGGGCAGGGACCTGGTCTCACTCCTCCTAGCTGACCTGGAGGAGACTGTACAGGCCCTGGTGCCTCGGAGCTTCTCTGCTGTTCCCAGCACTCCCTCTCCAGGAATGGGTGCTCTCGGCCCTGTTGCAAGGGCAGAGGTTGTGTGAGCACAAAGAACACTCTCCCTAGGTCTACTGATCAGCTCCAAAGCAGAAGTCAGAATTGGAGGGGCCCAGTCACAGGGATTGTCTCTGTTCCCCACTGTACTGATGAGAAAACCGAGGCAGCCGATACCCTCACCACCACCATCCTCCCCCGCACATCCCCCCCCCCCCCCCACGACAACATAGCTCCTAGTTCAGCCAAGGCCGGAGCAGCTATCCTGGGTGGTCCTCTGGCCTCCCATTTGGATGCCTTGTTGGGGGGGGGGGTGGTCTCTCCGGAATGGGCTACTGGTGGGTGTGATGGGGGAGGGCAGCTGCTCCCATTCTGAGGACATTCCCTCCCAAAGTGCTTTTGATCTCTAGTGAGCCTGGCCCAGATCTCCCAGTTCTGCTCCAGGATTGCCCTGCATGAAGGACAAAGAGGGGTGTGTGTGTGTGTGTGTGTGTGTGTGTGTAGGGGTGGGCTGTGGGGGAGAGTGAACAGGCAGGAGAATACCAAAGGATCATTCCAGGGTTCATTCTCCAGCCCTCCTTGACAATGGGGTGGGAGGGTCTCTTGAATGGTTCCTGGGGGCACACACTGACCCAGTGAAGTGTGAAATTAGGTGGGGACACGGGTCTGTAGGACTACACACACATGCACGCTCTGCATGGTGAAGGCCTGGGTACTTTCAATGGTGCCGCCCAGGATGCTCCCGCGGCTTTGGCCTCCCTCTAATCTCCATCAGCATCACCAGTGCCCCTTCCTTTGATGTGCACAGAACTATCTTGCGTCAAGAGCCACCAGTCCGTTCAAGTGGACTCCTAGATAAGACATTCCGGAGCGCAGACACGAACTGCGCACAGGAATGTTCTGCAGATCAGATTCCGTTGAGAGGGCAGCGCACGTCCTCACTCTGGGGGTGGGGTGCGGTCGGGCGCGCCCGAGTGCGGGGAGCGGGGAGCGCGGCCCCGGCCTAGCGGGCACCTCACCGGGCGGTGCATTTCACAGCCCCCGCGGGACCCGCGGGCCAGGCCCTGCCTTTGTTCGCCAGAGACATTGGTTGTCCCAACAGGGGCCCCGCCGCCTTCTCGGGCCACGGGGGCCACCGGAGGGAAAGATCCGGCCGAGGAGACGGTCCTGACCCAGGCTGGGTGTGCCCTGAGCCCCCGGCCACGCCCCCTGCCTCCCCCCTTTGGGTCTGCGGGGCCCCTGGAGCCGCCAGGCGGCGGGCCGGGCGGCGCCCTGCGGGCGACACTGGCCCTTTGTTACCTGCTCGGCGCGGGGCGGACGAGTGCTACGTGCAGCCCGGGAGGGCGGGCTGGGGGCGCCGGCCCACCCCTTTCTCTCCCCGCTCCGAACCCCCCGCCCTCCGCCGCCGCGGGGCCGGGCCCTCCTCGGGCATCCTCGCCAAACCCGCTCCGCTCCGCGCTCCGCCCCTGTCGGGCACCTGCTGTCTTGCCACTCGCGGGGACTGCCCGCCCCCCGCCCCCGAAACCAGACTGTACTTTCCCTTCAGGATTCAGGCCACCTGCCCTTTCCCACCCCCACTGCCTGACAAGCGGGAACCCCAAGGCCCAGCTCAGCGTCTGCTTCTGGGAAGCCCCCTCTGACTCCCACTTTCAGTCACTCTGCTCGGGCAACCCCCGTGTCTGCTCGATCCGGGTCGCGGCTGGTCACCCCTCAAGATTGAGGGCGGGGCCCGCACCCTGGGCAGCCAGGCCCCGTCTTCCCCAAAGAGGTCTTCCGCGGGGGAGTGAATGAGTGACATTGGAGCCAGGCAGGGAAGGACACCCAGGTTCCCTGAGCCCCCGCGACCCTGTCCGCTGCCTGAACGGTGGTCTGAGCTGGTCAGTCCTTGCCACCTGCTCTTGGGACTTCTTGGGTGACCTGAGACCCTTCATTTGCATGACCTGCTCAGCCAGAACCTCTGGCCTCCCAGCCCTTGCCCAGGCTGATACACTCCGGGCACAAGTGGCAGCCAGACCCTTCCAAGGCCTGCCCCTCCTGGAGTAGCCCTACCTGATGCTCGGGGTTTTGTGGTGATCTGTGCCCCTGAATTTCGTGCTTTACGCATCATGTTGCATTTCCCCTTCATTGTCACCCTAAAACATGCTCTTTCTCCCACTTGACTCTGGTCCCTTTTTCTCCAAGGCGTCCCCGGGGACAACTGGTTCTCTGAGCCGCTCCCCATTTCCCCGATCCCCCCAACCCCCACCCCACCCCACCCCGCCTTTCGGGCCAGAACTGGGCAGGGCTGGGATTCTTGCACGAGGCCACGCCAGGCTGGGGCCCCTGTGGCTCTGCACCTGGTGGAGGAATTTAAAGGGGAGAACGTGCAGGGAGGGCGTGGTGAGAGACCTGAGATGCGGGCCGAAGGAATGTGGGGCTGCGGACGGAAACCTAGCAAAAGGTAGCGAGGGCCGAGAGAGCTGGCTTTCCCAGGCCCTGGGAAACAAAGACTAGTTTGAATGACAAAGGTCCCCTGGGGGACCGAGGACGGCGGGTGAGGATGGGAGTGTGGGAAGAGGAGGGTCAGAAGGGCGGGAAGGAAGCTGCCCTAGGGTTCCCATCTCCAGCGGCCCTTTCAAGTCCTGTTAAACCCATAACAATGAGAGGAACTGACAGAAGGACACTGTGGGCAAAGGATGATTAACGTAATTCACCGAGGAAATATAAAAACTTGACGAAAATGCTAGAAATTCCGAAGTACAAAGAAAAGGAGATGCCGGCTTTTCTTTCCTATAGAATCGGTCCAGATGAAAATAACAGGGACACCAGATGGCGGTGCGGAAGCCAGTGCCTTTTCCTCTGCAGAGGAGGGGAACTGTGGACCGTTTCTGCAGGACCATTGGCAGTATGTATGTACACACACTTTTAAAAGAGTTAGACTTTTAAAAATATATATTTTTTATTGATTTTTAGAGAGAGCATGGGAGAGAGAGAACGATTAATGAGAGAGAGAGAAACAGGTTAGGCTGCCTCCTGCAGGCACCCCGACTGGGATCGAACCCACAATTTGGGTATGTGCCCTGACCGGGAATTGAACCCCCACCTTTTGGTGCACAGGACAATGCTCCACACTGGCCAGGGCTAAAAGAGTTACCCTTTGATTTAGCGATTCAACTTCCAGAATATATCCTAAAATCAAAGATTATTTATCCCAGCCTTATTTATAATAAGGGAAAGTTGGAAATTCCCTAAATGTTCAATGACAGGAAATTGGGTAAATAGATTCATAGATGGAAAGCTGTGCAGAAATGAAATATTAGGCACTTGGTGAATATTAAGCATATGAGGAAACACTCAAGATATGCTGGGAAGTGAAAAGGGGAAGTGAAAATAGCATGACTCCAATTTTATGCAATGTCTGTATAAATAGGCACAATATCTACCATTCATAGTGCTGGGCTGGGGGCTCTACCCTGTGCTAAGCACTGGACCCAGTTTCTCATTCAAGCATCACAGCAGCTTTGCCAGGGAGATTCTAGTAACTGCATTGGGGGGCGGGGGAGGGAGGGGGGAGAACACTCCCCACACACATACAAGGAAATTCACCAAAATGCTAAGTGTGAAATGAGAGGGCATGAGTTGTCCCCCCCTCCCCGCCCCAGAGATTCCACTTCCAAAGAGGAAGTGTACTTTTAGTTTTCTTTTCTTTTTTTTTTTAAATACGTTTTTATTGACTTTATAGAGAAAGAGTGAGATAGACACATTGAACAGCTGCCTCCTGCATGACCCTTACTGGGGATGGAGCCCGAAACCAGGGTATGTGCCCTGACTGGGAATTGAACCTTAACCTCCTGGTTCATAGTTCAACACTGAACCACTGAGCCACTCCGGCCGGGTTAGTTTTCTTCTTCATACTCTCTGATCCTTTCCAAATTTTCTTCAATAGAAGAATATAATAATAAAAACATTAGAAATGTTTAAAATTGATTTTAAAGAGACAGAAGAAATGAGAGAGAGAGAGAGAGAGAGAGAGAGAGAGAGAGAGAGAGAGAGAATGAGAGAGGAACAGTGATTTGTTGTTCCACTTATTTATGCATTTATTGGTTGCTTCTTGTATGTGCCCTGACCAGAGATCGAGTCTGAAACCTTGGCATATCGGGATGATGCTCTAAACAACTGAGCTACCCAGCCAGGGCTAGAAAAAAAAAACTTTTTAAAGATCCTCACTTGAGGATATGCTTATTGATTTTAGAGAGAGAGAGAGAGAGAGAGAGGAAAAAAACACACACCACATCAATGTGAGAGAAAACATCAATCTGCTGCTCTCTGTACACGCCTTGACCGGGGATTGACCTGCAACCTAGGTATGTGCTCTGACCTGTAACTGAACCCACGACCTTCAGTTATACAGGACATCACTCCAACCAACTGGGCCACACCAGCCAGGGCTAGGGCTAGAAATTCTAAAATCACAAATATAATTTGTTTAAAACTATCTCTTCTTTTTGGGGTGGGTGGCCGTTTTCTTCTTTGTATTCACTTACTGGTGCTGCTGTAAAAAAAGTGCCCCAAACTGGGTGGCTTAAAAAACCCACAAAAGTGTATTGCCTCACAGTTCTGGAGGCTAGAAGTCTGAAATCAAGGTATTGGCAGGTGGGTTCCTTCTGAATGTGCGAGGGAAAGGTCTGTTCCAGGCCTTTGTCGCATCTCTGGTTGCCTCTGCTGTCCTGGTCGAGTTTTCCCCTATGTGTCTTCACATCATTTTCAACCCATAACCCTGAGCCCTCTGAGATGAGTGTGGCAGGGAGGTGGGGGTCGGGGAGCCCTCCACAGGGGCGAGTCTGTTCCTGGACATTGTGGGTCCCCTTGGACTTGCCTCACTGTGTGACCTCAGAAAGGTCTTCAGACTCTTTGGGCTTCACTTTCCTCCTTCACATAACGGGGCGTATTACTCACCTTCCAGGGTTGGGAATGAGGTGATAGGTGAAAAGTGGCTTCCCTGGGGCCTAATCTCTCTCAGGAAGTGTCCTCTTTCTCCTTTCTCAAGGGGGATGGAGGAGGGGGTGGCTGGGAGAACACTGGCCCAGGGATAGTCATTTAGGGCTGGGCTCAAGTTCTAGTCCTGTTCATCACTAGCTGCCTGGTCACTGTGAGTCTCAGCTTCCTTGTTTGTGGGATGGGAAACATATCTATGCCCACCTGAGCTATTGGGATGAGTCTCAGAGCAGAAGAGGAATGAAGACTGTAGAGGTAGGACTGGGAAAGCCGGTGCAGGTGGGATATGTTCAGGGTTCATGAGGCCAGAGAATATGGCAGGGGGCTGATCATAAAGGGCTATGCAAGTTAGTTTGTGCTTTACCCCACAGAGGTGGGCAGCCAGCAGAAATCTTTGAACTGGTGAGTAAGAACATCATCTTTGTGATTTAGGAAGATCATGGAGTAGTAGTTTGGAAGATGGACTGGAGAAGCCAAGAGGCAGGGAGACCTGACGGGAGCCTATTGCAGGGTTCAGGGAAGACAGGGCGACAAGGCCTTGGGATGAGAGAGGAAGCGGGCTCATAAGGTATTTAGGAGGCAGGAGACAGTACTTGGTGATTGACAGGATGTTTGGGGCAGGCAGAGGCAGGTTTGTGGCTGGTGGTTGTTGATCACCCAGTAAAGAATACAGGAGGAAGAGCCAGTTTGGGAGGGAATAAGGCGAATCCATTGGTTTTGAATCTGTAAAGGGTTGGAGGAAGAAGAGGTACTCTGGAAAGGGTCCCGAGAAAGATCCAACAGGTTGACCCATCTCTAGAAGCCCAGGCAGGAGAGTGCAAATAGGAATGTGAGTAACAGTATGAAAGTGTGCCTCCTGCTGGGTGGGGCCTCCATTCGAGAGGGTCCCCAGGCCTTCCCTGGACTCCCTGCCTCAGCTGGGGGCTCAGTGTGTCCTTTGGTAACACCAACTACCTGTTTAACCCCAAGGCCTTTTGGGTCTCAGTTTCTTTCTCCACCCAAGGGTGTACTAATTCTGCTTGCCCTCCAGCAGTATTGGGAGCTTCAGAGGAGAAACTGGAGAAAACGTTTTTAAACTGCTCAAGAGGTGATCTCTGGCTCAGCTCTTTTAAGTCTCAGGCCTTTCCAGTATTTGGTTGGTTATGTTTTATCTTGTCTTTGGTGGCTCCTTGGCTCACTCTTTTTCTTCTGTTCTGACTTGTTTTGTGGCTGCTGTCAGTCCGTGGCTGGCCCATCCTGCTGGTTTTTACTGAGTCACGCATTCAGCATTCGGCCTTGACTCTGCTCTGGGGCCTGCTCCTCCCTCTACTGCATCTCTCCTCTTTCTTGTATCTTCAAGCGCTTCCTCCTTTTTTACCTTTTTTTTTTTCTTCTTCTTCCCTCCAAGAGGCTCAAGTAAGTGTCTACCAGCTCCGTCTCCATCTGCATTCCTTCTTAACCAAGTCTCTCAAATAATTATTTACATTTCTCATCTCCCCTTGTCTCTTAATTCTTGCAATCTGACTTTAATTTACTTCTCCAGTGAAAGTTTTTGTAATGACCATTGTCGTGGGCCGAACACTGACCCCCAAAATGCTATATCTAAGTCCTAACCCTTGGAACCTATGAATGTGAACTTATTTAGAAAAATATTTGTGGATGTAATTAAGTTAAGGATGTCAAGATGAAGTCATCCTGGATTTACGGTGGACCCTGGGTATAATGACAAGTGTCTTTGTAAGAGAAAGTCAGAGGGATTTGAGACTGAGACAGAGGAAAAGGCAATGTCAATGCAATGGCAGACATTGGAGTTATGCAGCTATAAACCAAGGATCAGCAGCCACCAGTAGCTAGGTGGGAGGCATGAATCAATTCTCCTTCAGAGACTTAAAAGGAGCCAACCCAGCCTGGCTGATGTAGCTCAGTGGTTGAGCATCAACTTCTGAACCAGGAGGTCATGAGTTCGATTCCTGGTTAGGGCACATGCCTGGGTTGCAGGCTCGATCCCCAGTAGGGGGTGCACAGAAGGTAGCCGATCAATGATTGTCTCTCATCATCGCTGTTTCTATCGCTCTCTCCCTCTACCTTCCTCTCTGAAATCAATAAAAATATATTATATATATATATATATATATATATATATATATATATATATATATATATATGAGCCAACCCAGCAGACACCTTATTTTAAGACTTCTAGCTTCCAGGACCGTGAAATAATACATCTCTGTGGTTTGAAACCATTCAGTTTGTGGTAATTTGTTATGGCAGCCCAAGAAACAAATTCAGCAATGATAGCAGCCAACATTTATGGAGTGGCTATCCTGTGCCTGGCACAATTCTAAGTGCCTTATTTTATTTAATTCCCCTACCGACCCAATGAAGTAGCCATGCAGATACAAAGGCAATGTCAACATAATCAAGTTATTGAGGATTTGCCATATCTTGTTATAGAAACAGAACCCTCCACCTGAGTGGTATGTTTTATTATTTTTCTCTTTTCCAGATGAAGAGTCTGCAGACCACAAACTTATGCAATTTGCCCAAGGTTACAGAAGCATATAGTAGAGCCAGGGTTCCCACCCTGGTAAATCCTGTGGGTGCACTTAACCACTTTGCACTTCTTCTAAGGTCAGGAGTAGAGAGGGAACTGGGGAAGCTGATAAGTGAACTGACCCAGAACTGGTTTTCGTTCGTTTGTTTTTACAATTGGAGGAATGGAAGGGGCCAAGAGGCAGGGAGAAGATTGGGGACCTTGATAACCTCACAGAGCTGATGTCCCTGGGGGAAGAGGATGAGAGAAAAATACCTGTGGTGAGGGGGAGCAGACACTGCCACCCCAAAATATGCCTCTTTGGATATTGGTTATTTTAAGCAAGTTACTTTTAAGAACTAGAGGACTCAGGACAAACCCTTGACCATCTCCCTAACAGCCCAAACAAATTTAGAAGGGACCTGCTCCAGGAAGGAAGCTATCATCATAAGTAACCATACTTTAACATGAACCAGTATATATGACAGGGAGGAACCTCGCAAGGCCTCTTTGACCAAAGTCCTCCAGTGTCCCACTGTTAAAGATGGCCCAGCAAACATTTGTTTAACAAACATTTGTTTTTCCATCTCCATGTGAATTGTCTTCCTTCCCTTCGAGGTCCCAAACCACAAGCCTGGTTTCTCCTTAGCTCAAGATGGCAGATAAGCCTTGGTTGCCTGATCTGTCCTTGGGCCCCAAATTCTTATGGAACCCCCATATGAACATAAGTAATTAAATTTCGTTATTTTCTCTTGTTAATCTGTCTCATGTCAATTTGATTATTAGACCAGCCAGAAGAACCAAGAGGGGAAATATCCCTTCCCCACAGTTGGCGAGCCAGCCAGGAGGCCTTACTAGCTGGACACGGTTCACACTGGCCCTGTGGCAAATGAAGAGATCTTGGGGCATCTCATACAAACTGAAGAAGGTCAGAGTTCTTACTATGTTAGCCTTCCCCCCTTTCTCTGTGGGATCTGTTGGAAGTAAAAGTGGTGAGATTAGACCAGCCAGAGAACTGAGAAGGAAAAAGGGGAAATTTTCCCCTCTCCCACATCAGCATCACCCTGGAGTTTAAAATTCCAGAGCTGGAGCAGTTCTGGGTGATAAGGTCCAGTTGTGGTTGAACCTTAGGAGTGGTGGGGGCCACAGGAGATTGTTAGCAGATTCCACTAGGTCAAGACGCCTGGACAGAGATCATACCAGGGGAATTTAGTGGACTGCTCTGGGAGTTCAAACGGCCGAGCAATCATTCTTTGTGCTTATCATGAAATAAATGGAACCTGGGCTGGTCCTTAGAAGCAAACAAACAAAAAAGAGATGAAAGCCAGAAGGGCTTCTAGGGGACAGGCACAGAAAGAACAAAACCACAGAAGAATGAGTGCATGAGGCATGTAGTTTATAACTTAAGTTGGCTATAGTTAAGGGTGCATGAAAGGGTATGATGGGACTTGAGTTTTGAAAGTGTCCTAATTTGGGGACCCTGCCAAGCAGATGCTGAATGAAGGATTTAGGTGCAAGTATTTGAGAGGATGTCCCCGGAAAGCATAGTGAAGGAGTGGGGAAGAGAGACAGAGAGGGGAGGAAAGCCAATAAAAGATGAACAAATTGCCACTTGGCTAACTGGGCTCAGTTCCATTGGGGACCGTCTGAGAGATGGTGCAGAACATGCTTCAGAATTGTCCCACAGGGGGACAAGGAAATCAGAATATTTGTTCACCAAATCTGATCTGTCTCTTGATCCTGCTGCCACAGAACAACCACAGAGCCAAACTGACCAGGGCATAAAGTCCATTTTTAAATCACCTACTTTGTACCGTGTGCTTCATCTGCATTATCACTCTTAAAAATGGGGAAACCAGGACTTAGAAAGGCTGAACCGTAGGCACCGTGTCACAGCTAATACGTGGAGATCAGATCTTTTTGACCAAGCCCTTTCGCTACACTATACCGACCTGCACGTGTCACATGGCCTCAGGAAATCAGTAAAATGCCAGCAACAGTCCTGGGTAAATGCTCAGCTCTTTAAGCTTCTAAATTATGTTTGCTTATGGCTGTGCCAAGTTCCTGAGAACCCTGAGAGCCCGAGATAGACAACACCCACATTTGACCAATCAGAAGACCGAGATCCAGAGACATGAAATGGTTTATCCCAAGTTTCATGGCCGGTCTCTACCTTTTGACCTCAGATTGCATTCTCTGACCTTACCCGTCCTGGACACATGTATATGTCAGCAGGGAGCCCAGAGAGGAGGAGGAGAGCTGATGCATAGACATGGAGTGTGACCAAGGACAGTGACAGGGAGAAGGAAAGGAGGGGCTGGTGGAAACTCATCTGGACCCAGGCTCTCAAACACTATTACCAGGAGCCTTTCTCTCCAAACTCTGACTCAGCTGTCTTCTACACTGGCTTTATTTTTAGAAAGACTCTCCTTGTGCTTAGCAACCCCAGCAGAAAAAGAGCATCTCTTCCCTCACACATCCAGCATGGCACCCAAGATAGACTTTTAGTGGCTCTCCTGGGATATGGGCCCATCTCTTGGAAATATGTGCAGAATGATTGAAACTGCTAACTGGCCACTCTTAGGTTATGGAACCAGCCCCGAAGCCAAGGAAAGTGGTCACCCAAACACAAAGGGAAGTCAGATGCTCTCTGTCCAGACACTGGGAAGAAAGAAACAACATACTAAGTACCTCCATTTTCCAGATAAAGAAACGGAGGCTCAGCCTACAGAAGTGCCTCGGCCCAGGCTGTACAGCTGGTACCTGGTACGGCACAATTCCAAACCAGGTGCTGTCTCCAGAACCTCTGCTCCCCCAGAGCAGCAGACAAGGTCTTTTTCATTCTTGGGTCTCCCCACGCACCCCTCCCCTAAATCTTAGCCGATTTCAGAGCTACTCAAAGTGTGGTCCCAGGCCTGTGCTGGTCTGCAAACTCTGTGACCAGTCCCCAGTGAGTTAAATACCAAAATTCTGAGTAAGCATTTAGAAACATGTCGCAGCAATTTGGCACTGCTTTGACACTCAAGTGCAGTAATACAAAAAGATGGATCTGAGATGTGTTGCAAATTATTCGAGAAGCATTGCTCAATGTGGTTATCTCTTCAATAAAGGCATGAGCAAAGGAAACCATGATGGCGTTAGTGGGTCCTCTATGGGGAGGCCCAGATGGTGGTTCTGTCACTCAGCCTTCCTAGGAACCCCACCCTTCACGCAGGCCTCTGCAGCACAGGCCTCGGCAGCTGGCTTGCTTCTCTCACCTACTAGCCTGTCAGACAGGCAGGCTCAGGCCCAAGCTGCTCCAGTGCCCAAGGGCTCTCAGTTCTATCCAGCTGGAACTGGCTGATTCTGCCCAGAGCCCACAGGCACCTAGCACTGTGAGCCAGGGCCCCACCCACCTGTGCTTCCACACTGTGCCCAGGAGGGAGGGTAATGGCTGACATAAACTGTCTTTGAAAAGCCACCCAAAGAACAATTTCTTTTTAAGCTGAAGTAAAAGGTCGACTCCAGGATCGAGCTGTCTTCTTCCATCTTGCCACCAGGGATGTGTCATGGCTCCTACCTTTGCTTCCTCCTTGGTTGGAAAGTCTCTGATGCCAGGATCTTGGGTCAACAGAGTAGTTGTGGGCACAAGTGTTTCTCAAAGCCAGGATGATGAAAGCTGGCAAGTGTGAGTCAGGGAAGATGCCCAGAAGCCAGTTCGGTCCTTTGATGGGGGCAGAAAAACCCTTCATCTGGCTATGTTGTCACTTACCTGTCCCATCATGCCTGGTGCAATGAAAGGAGCCTGGTACCTTAGGTTAGAAACCCAGTTCTGCTATTTTGCTGAGTAATTTGGGGCTGTTGGCATCATCCCTCTGTATCTCAGTCTCTCTGTATCACGTAATCTCTCTGTATCTGCATTTGGAGAAGGGTAAACACCCAGCTGGCAGCCTGATTCTGAGAATGAACTGAGGTAATGCTATAGAGCACCTGGTACGCATAGACCCTCAGAGAACAGAGAGAGTAGGAGAATGTTTTCTCCCCCTTCCAGGCAGCTGGGGAAACTGATAAGAACTCTGGCGTAGAGTCACACTGACCTGGTTCTTCTTGCTCAGGCTCAATTACCTCTAACTGTGTGACCATGGGTAAGTTTCTTAGCTTCTCTGAGCCTTGATGACCTCATCTATAAAGAGCAAAATGTGCACCTGCCAAGGTTGCTGTGAGGATTAAATGCAAGCAGATATACAGAAGAGCTTAACACACAGTAGATGCTCACTATATGCTCATTAATTTAACACCTATTTAGTACTAATGCTGGGGACTAGTTCCATTAGGCCAGGCATTGAGAATACCATGCTGAGCAAAAGATCCACTCCCTTTCCGAAGAATTTAGAAAGGGAAATGATATTGTAAGGGAAACATTAGCACACAGAAAATCAAGTCACAACTGTGGCACATACTGCAAAGTGAGGTACAGAGTGCTAAGTGAAGATGTGACAAGGCAATTCAATCAACTAAAGAAAGTCAGGGAGGGCTTCCCTGAGGAAATGATAATTAAACCAAGGTCTGAAGCATGAGTGGGAAGAACATTCTGGATAAGAAATAACATGTGGCCGAAACTGGTTTGGCTCAGTGGATAGAGCATCGGTCTGTGGACTGAAGGGTCCCAGGTTCGATTCCGGTCGAGGGCATGTACATTGGTTGCGGGCACATCCCCAGTAGGGGGTGTGCAGGAGGCAGCTGGTCGATGTTTCTCTCTCATCGATGTTTCTACCTCTCTATCCCTCTCCCTTCCTCTCTGTAAAAAAATCAATAAAATATGTTAAAAAAAAAAAAGAAATAACATGTGCACAGCCCTGTGATGGGGGAACCCAGTTGGTCAAAGGCACTGAAAAGAGGCCAGGGTGGTGAGAGTCCAGGGGTCAAGTGGGGCTGGAGAGCAGAAGAAGCCAGACCTCGTAGGTCTTGAAGGCTGTTTGGATTTCAGTCTTTGTCTATATCTTAAGTGGGGGTGGGGATGACATAGTCACACTTTCAACAAAGATCTCTCTGGCTTCAGTTTGGAGGTGAAGTTAGAAGACCATTGCTATGGTGTGGGTGAGTGATGAAGTTTTGAGTTAAGGTGGTGATGATAGAGATGGGGAGGAGGGACGAGAGATAATCAAGGGATGGATGGTACTTGGTAAAGCATTTCCTAAGTTTATCAAGAGCAATTCCTGTCCTGACTGGTGGTGTTTAGTGGTTAGTGTCGGCCTGTGCACTGAAGGGTCGAGGGTTTGATTCCTGGTCAAAGGCACGTACTTGGGTGTCAGTTTCAATCCCCAGCCCTGGCCCTGGAGGCAGCCAATAGATGTGTCTCTCTCATATCGATGTTTCTCTCTCTCCCCCCTCCCTCCCTTCCATTCTTTCTAAAAATCAATGGAAAAAATATCCTCCGGTGAAGATTAACAATAACAAAAAAAGAGCAATTCCTAGGCTCCTGGCTTGCATTAGCACTTGAACGGTGGTGGTAGAAGAACAGGGTTGTGGGAATAAGCCCGTGAGTCTGGTTTTGGACAGGCATTGCCGAGCTGTCTAAGAGGCAGTTAGCCCTTTTCCATCGGATTTAGTGAGCTGCAGCTCGCTAGCACCTTTATCAGGTGTGTTTTCGTGAGTGATGGAGCATGAAGTTTATAAAAGGGCACAAAGAGACTTGCAGGGTTGTTCATTGGCATCATGGTGGTGGTTTCTCTGGTGTATACATATGGAGGAACTTACCAAATTATACATTTCCAACATGTGAGGTTTATTGTGTCAATTATACCTCACCGAAGCTGTCAGAAAAGGTGAGTGGAGGCGAGGACGTGGGGACAGAGTGCAGACAGCCCCTTTGAGGATGGCAGTGGAGATAAGAAAGGCGGAGTGGTTGCTGGAGGGGATGTGAGGTTGAAGGAGTTGGCTTTTGTTTTTGTCTAACAAGGTGGTTTGACTGTATTTAAAGACTAATGGAGAAGTAGAGAGAGAAAATCCAAGACTAAGCAGGGATAATAAGAAATACACAGTTCCGGAAGAAGGGAGAAGGAGGGTAGCAAAATCCAGGTGGAGAATTCTCTTTTGATGAAAATGATAGCTCCCATGTTGAAACAGAAGGGAAAAAGAAGAGTGTGTGTGTGTGTGTGTGTGTGTGTGTGTGTGTGTGTGTGTGTGAATATAAGAATGGTGCCTTCTTTCGCTGTCACTAATGAGAATGAAGGCAAAGTATGCAGGTTTGAGGAGTGTGGGGAAGGTGTGAAGTGGTCATTGGTAAGAGTTGATATGGGCAGTGTCCAGAGCCCATTGGAGGTGGGGACCCCTCTGCCCTGTGGTGTGCTGGTCTCAGCAGTGTGTGGCTGCTGGCCATAGTCCTGGAGAAAGAAGATAGGGAGGGATTTACTCCACCAGTGAGATCTAAAGACAGAGAGCCAAGAGAATTCTTGGCACTGGCAAGGCTGTTATTGAAATATTGGACCTTGACTCTGAGCTGTAAGAAAGAATATGATTTACACCTGTTAGAATGGCTATCATAAAAAAACAAACAAAGAAACCCCAAAACAAACAAAAAAACCCCACAAAAGGTAACAAGTGTTGATGAGGATGTGGAGAAAAGGGAACTCTTGTATACTGTTGGTGAGAATGTCAGTTGGTATAGCCACTGTGGAAAACAGTATGGAGGTTCCTCACAAAATTAAAAATAGAACTACCATGTGATCCTGTAATTCCGCATCTGAGTATTTATCCAAAGGAAATGAAAACAGAATCTTGAAGAGATATCTACACCCCATGTTTACTGCAACATTATTCACAATAGCCAAGACATGGAAACAATATAAGTGTCCGTCAATGGATGAATGGGTAAAGAAGATGTAGTATATGGAGTATGGAATATTACTCGGCCATGAAAAAGAAGGAAACCCTGCCATTTGTGACAACATGCATAGACATTAAAGGCTTATGCTAAGTGAAGTAAGTCAGAGAAAGACAAATGCTGCATGGTATCACTTTTATGTGGATTCTACAAATAACACAAAACAACAAAAGTCAAACTCATAGAAACTTAGAGTGGAAATGGTTACTGGGGCTGGGGGAAAAAAAGATCATGAGGTAGAAGAGGGGTGATAGACGGGAAGAAATTAGAGGGTCAGTGGCTGAAGATGTCAGTGTGATGCAGAGCAGATGCAAAGGACTTGTGGGAAGAATGGAGGTTGTGGGCAGACGGTGGGATGTTCATGTTGGGGGTTTTGTGGTTGTCAAGCCATTATGCTTGTCAACAGGGTTTAAGGTGAAGTTGTGTATTAGATAGACTCCCAGAATGTTAGACTCCCAGAGTAAGGACGATGGGCCAGATACAGAAACTCATCAGGGTAGAAAGCTCCGGATGCCTAGCAAGGGGTGAAACTGGGAAAACAAGAACCTCACCCCCAGGGTAACCTTTCTTCTCCTAGCAGATTGCTGGTCTGGCAGTTTAGACCCTTTGACCTTTTCCTCCTTAAAGATAACATCTAGGCCTCAGTTGTATTTCAGCTCCAGGCCCAGAAAAGCAGGAAAACCAGACAAGTGGCGCCTTGGCTGCCTCAGGACCAGCTACATTGACTAATGACCCCCTGTCCTGGCACGGACCAATCAGAGGAGACCATGACCCGAAAGAGCACACCTGGAAATCTGATGAATATTCTATTGAGACCCTCCCCTGAGATCTCCCCTAAGATTCCCACCTGCAAGAAAGAGTTAAATATGCTCAGGACAAAGAACCCAGTGCGTGTTCTTCCTCCAAGGAGCACGCCCATACCATTCCTCCACTGGCACCTATCTCCAGCCTCTGAGTCCCCATGAGACTTGCAACCAGGGGAGCAATGGGCAGTGGCAGCTCATCCTGGGCTAACCCCCTGAACCTGTCTCCAAGGCCCCCTTTTCTCTGACTTCTCAGTGAGCCAGAGCAGCCCAGCCTAGGCTTTCCTGGTGCTTCTTCTATGCCCTTCCTTGTTTCACTGTCCCAAGTATATTTTGGCTGCCATCTTGGACCCAATGTCCCATTGACTCTGTGCTGTGTAGCCCTTCCCTTTGGATATCCCATTCCCTGTCCTTAAATAAATTCAGTTTCTCTCTTCTTTTTCTTTTTATTATTTGTTATTTTAAAAAAATATATATTTATTATTGAAAGTATTACATAGGTCCTCCTTTTCCCCCCATTAACCTCTTCCAGCCCACTCCTTCCCCCTCCCCCAGGCTCAATTTTTCTTAAATCACCGTCTGCTATTTAGCCTGCCAATGCCACACCACCATGTTAACCTTTCACCGAGGGAAGTGGTGAATAACCAAGTGGGTGAATGAGTGAATATATTGATGTGGTAACCTGACACATTTTCTTTCTGTAATTAGCCTAACAGCCTGTCTTTCTCCTCCTCCTCCTCCTTCTCCTCCTCCTCCTTCTCCTCCTCCTCCTCCTCCTTCTCCTCCTCCTCCTCCTCCTCCTCCTCCTCCTCCTCCTTCTCTCCTCCTCCTCCTCCTCCTCCTCCTCCTCCTCCTCCTCCTCCTCCTCCTCCTTCTCCTCCTCATACTTCGATTCACAATGACCTTGTCCCAATCCCCTAGATGTTTTCTTTCATGTTTTAGCTCAAAAGGTCCCTTCCACCAAGAAGCTTTCCCTGACTCCTACTCAGGAAGGGTCCTTATAAGAATTAAACACCCTCTGAAGTACAGACCCCCACACCATTAATACACACCACCATTCTTCTTACTATGTTGTTCAGAGTCTAGCCAGAGGGTAGGAGGAGAGGCAGGGCGGTACAGGCATTAAGGACTAGAGTTTCTGGAGCCCAATAGGACAGATGACAAGTTCGGCTCTCTCATTCCAGAACTGTATGACCTCAGGCAGGTGGTGGCCACTCTCTGAAACTCGGTCTCCTCCTCTATCTTCTGCCTCCACCTTAGGTGAAGAATAAACGAGACTACTGATGCCGGGGATGATGCCATTAGCAGAGGGCCCAGCACATGGCGCTTCAGAACGGTGCATTGATGATGGTGAAGAAGATAGAGGGAGGCAGTGGGTCCTACTGTAGGAGGAGGAGGATGTCTCAATCAGAAGCAGATGGGTTCAAATCAAAGCTCACTCCCTGACTAGCTGGGTCACTTTGGACAACCAACTTTACTTCTCTGAACCTCAGTGCCCTCATCTGCAAAAATGGAGGTGCAAGGTGGTTGGGAGGACTCACTGAATGGGTGGCATGAAAGTCCCCAGAATGGTGACAGATCCTCAACAGATGTTCGCTCTTGGTCCTTTCACGTTTGGCATGAGCTCCTGTGTGCCAATGTGAGAAAAATTCTACCCTGTGAATGATTTTTGTGAGCTTATTTAAGTTAAACTGTCGACAAATGCTAGGAAGCAGATTGAGATAGTGCTCCGGAGAATGGCAGTTTTGCGCCTTGTTTTATACATTACAATCAAAGGAGGAGCTGGGTTATGTGAAATCTCTTGGCGATAGGTTAGGGAGGTGGAAGAAAGTAAAAGGGGACGGACCTCAGGGACTGGATAAAAAGTAAAATGATAGAAACGTTTCTTTTACTTAGGTGGGTGCAGGGTAGTTAACAGTCAACAATTACCATGGTAACAATGATAATGAGAGGCTGTGTGGTCTCAGCTCTGTGCTTTAAGGGGTCTGTAAAAAGGGAAGTTACTTTGTTTTTCCAAAGGCATGTAAATCAGCCATGCTATCCTAGGTGCAAAAAGACAAGCAGGCTTAGGTCAAGTGGAAGTTAACCTTTGTTCGGGAAAAATACTGCCTTAGGACATGACTCCCCACCATAAACTTCTTTCAGTGTAAAGAAGGTTTCATTTCAGACCATCCTTTGTGGTAACTTTTAAGTCTCTGAGTTTGCAAGGCCTGCCGCTCAGGTCTCCCCTGAGCTTGTCAGGTTCAGTATGTGGCCCCTTTTGGTCCACATGTGTCTCCCTCTCAACCAGTCTTTCGGAAGGGAAGGTTGATTCCCTTGGACAGACACAGGGCTACCTCACGGAGGAACCCTTAACGGCTGTGCCTGTTTGTCACTCAAGCAAGTCTCAGAAGTTCAGTGGCTCACTCGGTGTGTCACTACAGTTTCTACTCGGCCACACCGTTGGCCCGGTTAGTCTTGTGGAATTTCCCAGGAATGTCGGGCTAGAAGTGACCTCGATGGTGAAAAGGTGCCTGAGGAAGATGACCAGCACAACAACATCCTGGTGCCCGGAAGGCCAACTAGGTGAAATGCAAATCTCAGGCTGGAGATCAAAAGTCTCTGCAACACCCCCCTTCCCTGCCGGCCCCTGCCTTCTCCCTTTAGGGCGGGAGGGAGCGGCTGCTGTTTGCTCAGGGAAGCAGATCCCACAGACAGTGCCACACCTTACTGCGGCCCCTCCTGCTCCCTCTCCTCCAAATAGTGAAAGTAGGAATAACAATGTGATCAGGATAATACTGATTAAAGTTTGCTACGATGTGCTAAGGACTTCTTTCCACACGATACCCTTTCCCCGCCTAGTTCCTCGGGAAGGCGGCAGAGTGCCTCCGAGTAGGTGATCAGGACTCACCTGTACCCCACTGCTAATTCTGTGGCCCCGTTCCCTTTTAAGAGGATTTATCTAAAGTAAAGGTTACTGCTACCCAAAGTTAAGTTGCAATGAAAACAACGCTGGGGGGAAAGTATATATGAAATATTTCTTAAAAAAAAAAAAAAAAAGCACCCAACTTTGGGTCAGAAGGTCTCTGTTTTGGTCTGGTATCATGGCTGAGGGTGAAGAGTGACCCCCAGTCCTCCCCAGCTCGAGCTGGGCTCTGGGTCCCGCTCCATCTGTTCTCTGGCCTCAGTCTCACAATCTGTGAAATGAGGGCATCTCTCACATAGTCTCCCCGACACGCTGCCCTGGCACACCCAGTTCTTGTCCTGATGTCCCCCTAGGTCTGCTTTGCCATCTAGGCAGGTAAAAGGGCTGGGCCACCCTGTCCCGGCCTCAGCCAGGACACAAGGGATGGGGGCTCAGGTGGGCAGAGGGCGGGAAAGGAGCACAGTGCCCGCAGGGCGGACCTCTCCTGGCTTGGCCCAGGCATCCCGCCCTTCCCCCAGTGAGCTGGGGGCCTGGCCTGAGATCAGACGTCCACTCACGTCAGCCCGGACCCTGCCCTCAAGTCAGGAGGCGCCTTCTGGGCGCAGAACAATGCGGGCTCTTTGAAGGAATGGGCAGCAGGGGATGGGTGTTTCTCCAAACACGCGGCCTCCTTTGCAAAACAGGCTTTGATTCCCAGGCCTGGAGGCCTCAGGTGCCTGTTGGGCGGCAGGCGGGGCTGGGGGCTTTGTTTGTCAGGAAAAGGGTTCTTGGAAACGCAGGAACAAAGCCTGGGCTGCGGGTGGTCTAAGGGAGCAGGCCAGGGCTCCGACAGCAGTGGGAGGGCGGAGAGGGGGGGTGGCCTGGACATCGGACCAGCCCCTCCTCCGGCTGGCCCAGGGTGTTCCCGCCTCCTCTCAGGCTGGGTATCAGCAAGTGTGGTTGGATCTCCAGGCTGTCATGGTGGCCCTCTGGCTCCCCAAATCCCTGTTGGGGAATGGAACGGGTAAAGTTGGAACCCAGGGCACAGACTCCAAGAGGGGGCAGGAAAGAGCACTAACCCGGAGTCTACTGGCCTGTGTCCAAGGACTTAGGTCACCAAGAAGGGTGACAGCTCCTGCCAGACACCATGCTGGGCACATGACATGCATGTGTCTCTGATTTAACCCTGTTTTCTCACGTGGCAGAGGCTGCGAGGCCCCACAGCACCTCTGAGCTCATCTCCTGCCACTCCCCTCTTCGGTCACTCTTCCAGGGACACTGCCCTCCTTTCCCTTCCAGATCACGACAAACAACTGGCTGCCCCCTCTGCCCAGAACACGGGCACAGGGGCCCCTCACTCCGCAGGCCATGGCTCAGCTCCTACACGCTCAGTGAGGTCTACCCAGCCGCTCTCTGCTGGTGTGCCTCCCCGCCCCTGAACTTCCATGTCCCCTAGCCTACTATTTTCCTCTTACAATAATTTTCTTTAAAAAAAAAAAATATTTTATTGATTTTTTACAGAGAGGAAGGGAGAGGGATAGAGAGTTAGAAACATCGATGAGAGAGAAACATCGATCAGCTGCCTCCTGCACACCTCCTACTGGGGATGTGCCCACAACCAAGGTACATGCCCCTGACCAGAATCGAACCTGGGACCTTTCAGTCTGCAGGCCGACGCTCTATCCACTGGCCAAACCGGTTTTGGCCTCTTACAATGATTTTCACCTTTTAACATAATATACAGTGACTTACTTATTATCTTGGGTTTTGTCTCTCAACTAGAATGTACGCTCCAACAGGCACCTCTGATCATCTCATTCACTCACGCCCTAAGCGCCCAGCACAGTGCCTAGTACGTAACTGGCACTTGCAATGTTAATTTTATGTCAACTTGGCTAGGCCATGGTACCCAGCTGTTTGCTTAAACACTAGTGTAGATGTTGCTGTGAAGGTATTTGAAGATGTGATTCATACTTAGAATCAGCTGACTCTAAGTAAAGCAGATTGCCATCCATAATGTGTGGGTGGGCCTCATCCAATCAGTTGAAGGCTTTAAAAACAAAGACAGGTTTCTTGAAGAAGAAGAAATTCTCCTGAAAACCGTCACATAGAAACCTGCCTCAGTTTCCTACCCTTTGCTTGCAAAATTTGGACTCAAGACGGCAATGTCAACTCTGACCTGAATGTCCAGCCTGTCGGCCTGCCTGTAGATTTTAGATTGGCCAGTCCCTTCAAATAAGGGGAACTTGTCAATTCCTTAAAATAAATCTATCCATCCATCCCTCTACCTAGCCATCCATCACACTTCTTGGTTGTTTCTGTGGTTCTTTGGAGAACCCTGACAAATTCAGCACTCAAGAAACACTGGAACTAAACCACATGAAATTGCTGTTTCTGTGAGTTAAAAAAAAGGTTAAATATCAGCAATTTCATATGGTTCAACCAAATATTTGTTGAGTGAAAATGAATGACCCACAAAACAATCCTGAGATAGTGTTATTTCACTGATAAAGGAAACCAAGACTCCAAGAGATAAAGCTGCTTGCTAAGAAAGGCACAGCGTACAGTGGCAGGCTGGGATTCAAACACACTGATTCCAAGGCCCCTCGACAAGTCTTTTGGGGCCAGAATGAAAGCTTAGGTCTAAACAAGGAATACCACCAAAGGGCAGCACACGGAAGGTATATACCAGCCAAGCAAGGCCCCACTAAATTACCACAATCAGATCCTCTCCCACGGTGCTCCTAACCAGCCAACCGCAGTGGCTCCCAAGCAGGGTGCATCACACTGAAAGAGTGGCTGGGAGTTGGGATGAGTTTAAATGCTCCCCAGCTGCGAGCTCTGCGGCTGCGTGAGTGGCTGTGCCAGCCTTGGCTCCCTCCATCTCAGGCCTGGCTCGGGGCTGCTGGTGGCCTTCCCGGTCCCAGGGTCTTTCCACACCTGCTGGTGGCCCCTAGGACCCCATATCGATGGGAGTCTGAAGGGAGATAGACAGAAGGACATTATTTCTTATCTCCCCAAAGATAGAGGTCCCCAGGGAGGAAGGCAGCATGGTGGGCTGGAGTGTGGTGGTGAAGGTGGCCTTGGGGCCAGAGAACCTGGGTCTGAAACTTGGCTGTGCCACTTAGTAGCCAGGTGACTTTGGTCAAGAACTTGTTTAATGTCTCCCGAATCTTAGGCTCCCCATATGTAAAGTGGAATAATAATACTTGATCCCTGGTATTGCTTCAAAAAAACTATATGAAATAATACATGTAAAGTACTTGGAATCCCGAGTGCTCAGAAAATAGTAGTAGTCAGTATTATTACTTTTAGCAAATAATATAACTACGTTTTCTGGATAATGCTGGAAGCAAAGAAGTCAACCACATTTGTTTTGGAGTCCTGATGACATCCCTGTGTCCCCTCCAGGCCCCCTCCCCTGTGATGTAGCCGTGGGAGAGGATCTGACTGTGATAATTTAGTGTGGCTTTGCTTGGGTGAGTATATACCTTTCACGTGTTACCCTGTTTGGGGCAAGGGGACGAGGGTTATTCTTTGTTTAGACCTGAGCTTTCATTCTGGCCCCAAAAGCTTTGTTTATTCTTAAAAACAAAAACAAAAATCACCAGCATTTCAGTCTCCTGGAAATGGCACCCCACAGCATGTAATTACAGTACTTGGCACTTTTCACGGGAGCTGGTGTTTATGTTGAAACTCTCAAGGAGGAGTGAGAGTGATAGGTCCCATAGTCCGGATCTTAAAAGGCTGGAGGAACTCATGTCCAGAGAGGAGACACAGCTTGTCCGAAGTGATCAGTGGTTGGGCCAGGCTGTAAGCTTCCTGCATGCTCCACTCTCTCCTGCTGTGGAGACGGGCCCGCTCCAGGCAGAGTGGTCTCCAAAGTGAGGGCGCATGACAATTCTCTGGGCTGCAGGAAGGACTTCTCTTTATATGCATTTTTATAACAGTAAAGTCATTAAACATGATTACTCTTTAAAATTCAGATAAGCATAATATTTAGAAATAAAAAAACTTGAAACAGCATGCTTAGGTTATTTTTAACCAATCATGGTATGACATCAGAGAGGTTTGAAGAGCATGGCTCTAGGGAACTGCCCTGAACTTTGGCTTTCAGGATGACTTCCTTCCTGCTTCGGAGCTCAGCTGGGGCTGGGTCACTGCAGGGGACCAAGAGGGACCAACAGCATCATCTTTCAGACACTGGTGGCTCCTCAGCTTGGCAGAGTTACCCGCTTGCCCAGGTTCCTGCATTGTCTGGCTCACACGGGCCTAGGAGGTTGTCAGTACGGCGTCTCCAACAGCCTTTCCTGTTATCGGAGTGCCAGTATCCAAAAGGAGTCTGAACCTCCTGCCCCTTTCCATCCTGCTGGGTTATGGTCTGTCCTTGGAGTGAGGGTAAACAGACGAGGTGACAGTGTCAATAAATGTCTCCCATGTGGCCTTGGCACACATATGGTTCTACTCAGGGACACAGGTAGATTTGTGCCCATTGTCCTTCCTATGACATAAACACAGAATAAGTATTAAGAAGACAGGAAATACTAATAAAAATAAAGAATAGAACAAAAGGAAAAGAATGTTCCTTTATGGGCTCTGAAAGAGATTTGTGTGTGTGTGTTGCCCTTGACTGGTTTTGACAGGATAATGCTGGCCTCATAAAATGAGTGAGGAAGTATTTCCTCTTCTTCAATGTTTTTGGAAGAGGCCGAAAAAGAATGGTATTAAATCTTCTTTGAATGTTTGGTAGAATTCACCAGCGAAGCCATTCAGTCCTGGACTTTTTGTGTGTGTAAGCATTAAAAAAAAAAAAAAAAAATCCTCACCCAAGGATATGTTTTCATTGATTTTAAGGAGAGGGGAAGGGAGGGAAGGTGAGAGAGAGAGAAACAGTGATCAGTTCCTTCCCTTACCCCAACTGTGGATCAAATTTGCAACTTAGGTATGTGCACTGACCAGGAATCAAACCTGCATCCCTCAACCTTACAGTGAAGGACACAATGCTCCAACCAACTGAGCCACATTGGTCAGGGATGGTCGGGATGTTTTGATTACTGTTTCAATTTCATTATTAGTGATCGGTCTATTTAGGTTTTCTACTTCTTCATGATTCAGACCAAGAAGGTTGTATTCTTCTAAGAATTTGTCCATTTTTCTAGGTCATTGAATTTGGTGGCATATAGCCTAAATGCAATCTTGAAAAGCTAGTTCTGGGTAATATAAAATTCTACCTCCTGAACCTCGTCACACTTCAAGTGATGGTAGCAGATTTGGGTCAGAGCCAAAGTCACCCAATAAATATGAATTTCTTTTCCTTTTTATTTTTTAAAATTGATTTCAGAGAGAGGAAGGGAGAGGGAGAGAGAGAAAGAAACATCAACAATGAGAATCATTGATCAGCTGCCTCCTGCATGCCCTACAATGGGGATCGAGCCCACAACCTGGGCATGTGCCCTGACCAGGAATCAAACCGTGACCTCCTGGTTCATAGGTTGGCGCCCAACCACTGAGCCACTCCTGCCAGGCAAATATGAATTTTTTAGTCACTTTCAAATATAATTAACATGTATCAGTTAACACATTAATTAATGAGGGAACCAGTAAGATGGTACAACTGGTTCAAAGGAGAATAAAAAGAACCTCACATATATAGGTTATAAGAATGCTGGTGTATTTAAAAATATTTACAAAATTGATCTACCCATGGGGCAATGGTCAATTACATTCCACTGGATGCAATTCATTTACATTACTGTGGGAAAGAATAATTTGCCTTATTATCAATTTTCCACAATTTAGAGAGTTGTAAAATATCACAAGGATACTAAAATGTGAGCATAACCAAGGCACCCTTTTATGTCCATGTCGAAGTCTTTCTCACAATTTTCCCTGACACCAGAAAAATAAGTGTGGCAAACATATCCAAAAAACTTCATGAAACTTGATTCTATTTGAATCAAAGCAAGAGATAAATTGTTGCTGAGCTCCATCCTTTCATCCTATTGATGATTTAAGAGAGGACAGTGTACTATCAAGCCAGAAAGCAGAAGGTCTGGGTCAGGTCTAACCTCATCACTAAGGTTGGGTGACCTTGGGCCATTCCCTTCTCTCTGAGCCCATGACTTTTCACTTACAAAATAGGGCCAATCACAATGAGATCATAGAAAGGAAAAGGGTCACACCATGCCTGCCACAGAGTGGGAACTCAGGACACAGGGGCTCCTTCCCCTCTTCTTGAACTATCGCCAAAGCCTCCTGAAGGTATGTCATTGTCTTTTCTAGTTGCTGCTCATTTCATCAACGTGAAACTTCAGCCACTGAGACCTCAGATGGATGGAGTTCTCTCCGTGTAGCACTCCAGAGGCACTGGGCAAGCCTGTGGGAAAGGTGGCCAAAGTCTTCTTTGGAAAAAAATGGAACCTGGCACCATGGTGTCACTAAAGGGCAGATCTCTGGGGCTGTAGGGAGGGGACGACGTCAGTGAGTCCAGTACGCAGCACAGGTGAGTAGGGATGCTGGTTGGGAGGAAGGTTCGGAATAAGCCAGGGGTTTCCACCTTTGAAGGGGTGGTCAGAGACAACTTTGAAAATCTGATGAAAACCTTACACTTTCTCCCCAGAAATATGTTTATCAGTTGGCAGATTGCAGCAGGCTCTTCCCAGAGGCGCTGGGCCTGGAACGAGCACCCTTTGCAGAGCCCCCTTCACTTTGCTCTGTGAGTGTCCCCAGCCTCACGGGGGGGAAGGAAGCCCCCAAGGGAGAGGTGTCAGATCAAACTCCTTCCCCTTCACTTAAGTGATGGGCCCAGATGAGCTGCTTTGACCTAGACATGCCTCAGGCCCCTTAGAGTCTTTTGTCTCTTATCAGGGACGGGGGTGGGGGGTGGGGGGGGGTGGGGTGGGGGGGAGCCCCCTAAGTATCCATCACCTCAGTCTTTGAGTCCACACAGCAGAGTATGAGTATGGAGGGGACTTCTAAAAGAAAGACACGGGACCTTGATTATCTCCTTCCCAAGTTCATGGACCCCCTGAGGGAGGTAAAGAATGTGGACTTTGGAGCCAGTTTGGGATTTGTGTCAACCATGGAGGTGCATCACTCAGCTCTTCCTTTCAAAAGAGAACTTTTTAGAGAGAGAAAAGATGGGAGGGAGAGAGTGTGAGGGAGTGAGGGAGCAATAGAGAAGTGTGTGGATATATGTGGTGTGTGTGTGTGTGTGTGTGTGAGCTAGGGACAGTTAGATCCTGTAGGTCTTCCAAGGGGCTGCTAAACCGGGCAGTCTTAGATGGCAAAACCCCGCTGCCACCGTGGACACTCCAGGGGTGGCCAGCGCAGGCATAGAGAGCAGGCCATCTTGAAAAACAGAACTACTTGAGACTAGGATCTTAGCCTCACCACCACCCAATCTGGTCTCAGACACAAACTGGGACCCTACAGCCACTAGGGACAAAGGCCTTTGACCACAGCTGCAGACCCACAGACACCAAGAATCCAGACATCCCGCTGCAGATTTCTGTGAGTCACAGAGCCCATCCCCCTACCCGCAGGCTCACTGCAGCTCCATAGGAACTTCTAGACCCACCCCGCTGCACAAGCAGGCCTCCTGCCCACACAGGTGGCTCTGCTACCTGAATTTGAGCCTGGGCATGCAGACACTGAGAGGCTGTTTCCTGCAGCGCGCAATCGCGCCACCAGACTCCATACCCACACTGGGCGGTAGTGCCACCTGACTTTGATTCTGGGCAAGCACACACGGAAGTATGTTTTCCACAGCGCAGAAGTGGACCTCCTGCCGATGCAGGGCGGCTGTGCAACCTGGTCCCCCAAGCAGACAGGGACCCTGATTCTCCACGCGAGAGGCAGCACTGAGCACCAGTGACTTGACTCTGTTTCTCATCACATGCTCCTGGGATCCCCGATTCCCAGTGCACGCACACTAAGAGCCAGTGACTCCAATTCTTGGTGCATGAGCACACAGGGACCCCAATTCTTGGTGTGAGGCTGCACCAAGCAACAGAGACTCTGATACTTGATTCTTGGTGCAGGCACAGGAGGACTCTGACTTCTGACATGTGCTAAGGGACTCTGATTTTTGGCACACACCAGTGGGGTCTCTTTTTCAGCACAGCACAGGCAGGGTCCCTGATTCTAGTTGTGCACACGAGGCAGCACTGAGTACCAGTGACTCTGATCCTGGGCGAGCGTGGCTCCCACCAACCCATGGCAGCCACATGTCTTGGTGTCAGAGCTCTTCAGTGAGACTCAGGTGATGTGAAGTTCCCACTATACACAGCCCATGTCCCCACAACTCGGGGTTTGAACCTTCTGGTGATAGTTAGAATGGGGGAGACAATGAAACAATCCCCAGAGGAAAGAAAGAGAGAAATCAGCCCTGACCGGTTTGGCTCAGTGGATAGAGCGGTCTCAAGGGTCCCAGGTTCAGTTCCAGTCAAGGGCATGTACCTTGGTTGTGGGCACATCCCCAGTAGGGGGTGTGCAAGAGGCAGCTGATTGATATTTCTCTCTCATTGATGTTTCTAACTCTCTCTCCCTCTCCCTTCCTCTCTGTAAAAAAATCAATAAAATATATTAAAAAAAGAGAGAGAGAGAGAGGAATCACCAAGAAAGGAAATAAGTGAAATAGAGGCATGCAGCATGACAGAAAAAGAATTCAGAGTAATGGTCGTGTAGTTCATACGCCATATGGGTGAGGAAATCAACAACCTATGCAAAAATCAGGAAGAAATCGAAAGTGATATAGCTACAATCAAAAACACCATGGAAGGTTTCAACAGTAGACTAGAAGAAGCAGAGGACCAAATTCGTGAGTTAGAAGATAAGCTAGAGAAGCAAGCCCAATCTGAACAGCAATTGGAGAAAAAAATTAAAAAGCAGGAGAGCCTAAGGGAGCTTTGGGACAACACAAAATGAAATAACATATGTATAATAGGGCTGCCAGAAGGACAAGAAGAGCAGCAAGAATTAGAAAATCTATTTGAAGAAATAATGACAGAAAACTTCCCTGACACGGGGAAGAAAAAAGGTACACAAGTACAGAGAGTCTCAAGCAAGATGAATCCCAAAAGACCCACACCAAGACACGTCATCATTACAATGGCAAATGTTAATGACAAAGAGAGAATCTTAAAGGCTGCAAGAGAGAGACAGAGAGTTACCTACAAAGGATCCCACATAAGATTATCAAATGATTTCTCAACAGCAACACATCAAGCTAGAAGGGAATGGAAGGAAGTATACAAAGTGATGCAAAGCAAAGGACTGAATCCAAGAATACTCTATCCAGCAACACTATCAATCAAAATTGAAGGGGAAATCAGGAGCTTTGCAGACCAAAAAAAAAAGCCTAAGGAAGTTTATCACTACCAAGCCAGCAATGCAAGAAATGCTAAAGGGAATGCTGTAAAAAGAAGAAATAGAAAGCGAGGAAGGAACACAGGTATAAAGTACAGAAATGGCTACAAACAAGTACCTATCAATAATAACATTAAACGTAAATGGATTAAATGCTCCAATCAAAAGAAAGTGAGTGACTGAATGGATAAGAAAACATGACCCATATATATTCTGTCTACAGGAGAGCCACCTCAAAACAAGGGACTCACACAGACTGAAAGTGAAGGGATGGAAAAATATCTATCAGGCAAATGGAAATGAAAAAAAAGCTGGGGTAGCAATACTTATATCTGACAAAATAGACCTCAAAGTGAAGACCATAATAAGAGACAAGAAAGGCCACTTCATAATTCTAAAGGGATCAATACAACAAGAAGATATAACTCTGGTAAACATATATGCACCCTATCCAGGAGCACCCAAATACATAAAAAACTTCTGAAAGATATCAGGGGAGAGATTGACAGCAACACAATCATAGTAGGAGACTTTAATACCCCATAACATCACTGGATAAACCCTCTAGACAAAAAATTAGCAAAGAAACATCAATCCTAAATGACTCACTACATCAGATGGACTTAATTGACATCTTTAGAACATTCCACTCCAAAACTACAAAATATACATTCTTCTCAAGCACACATGGGACATTTTCAAAGATAGACCACATACTGGGACACAGGCAAAGTCTCTCCAAATTCAAGAGGGTTGAAATCATATCAAGCATATTCTCAGATCACAATGGCATAAAATTAGAAATCAATTACAGTAAAAACAATCACAAAAATTCAAACACTTGGAGGCTGAATAGCATACTATTAAACAATAAGTGGGTTACCAAAGAGCTCAAAGAAGAAATAAAAAATATCCTGGAAACAAACAACAATGAAAACACAACAATCCAAAATCTTTGGGACACAGTGAAAGCAATCCTGAAAGGGAAGTTCATAGCATTACAGGCCTACTTCAAAAAACAAGAAAAACTGGTAATAAACCATCTGCCTCTGCAACTTGAAGAATTAGAAAGAAAGCAACAAGAAAAGCCCAGTGTGAGCAGAAGGAAGGAAATAATAAAGATTAGAGTGGAAATAAATGACACAGAGACCAAAAAAACACACACAAAAAAACACACAATACAAAAGATAGAAACCAAGAGCTGGTTCTTTGAAAGGATAAACAAGATGGATGAACCTTTAGCCAGGCTCACCAAGAAGCAAAGAGAGAGGACCCAAATAAACAAAATCAGATATGAAAGAGGCGAAATAACAACAGACCCCACAGAAATACAAAGGATTGTTAAAAAATACTATGAACAACTCTATTCCAACAAAATAGACAACCTAGAAGAAAAGGACATATTCCTAAAAAAA
Source organism: Cnephaeus nilssonii (assembly GCF_951640355.1). Classification (NCBI taxonomy): domain Eukaryota; kingdom Metazoa; phylum Chordata; class Mammalia; order Chiroptera; family Vespertilionidae; genus Cnephaeus; species Cnephaeus nilssonii. Next base: position 74,563,098 of record NC_137078.1, read on the forward strand.
AATACGACCTTCCAAAACTCAACCAGGAGAAATAAAAAAATCTGAATAGGCCGATAACTATAGAGGAAATTGAAGCAGTAATAAAAAAACTTCCAACAAACAAAAGCCCTAGACCGAACAGCTTCACAGGAGAGTTTTATCAAACATTTAAATAATGAAAAGCTGAGGGTACTTAAAAAAATAAAAATTGAGTGTGAAGGTGTTTTGAGTGGCTTACAAGTAAGCCTTTATTTCCTGCAAAGGGAATACTATTTCCAAAAGGTCTCATTCAAAGGTACTAGGGGGGATGGTAGATATTAATGCCATCATTAAGGTTCTCAAGATGCAGGCATGATGGTCCCTATCCCATCTCTGTTCATTTATGTCTTGTCCTTGCAGAAACCAAGTGGGACCTAGGCAAATGGAAGTAAGTGGGACCTAGGCAAATGTGACTGTAGACAATTGAAAGCTCTACAAAATAGTAGCCCCAAATGCAGCTGCCATGCTGGTCTAGGGTCTATGCTAGAGGAGATTGATAATGTGCCATACGTTCAGGTACAGGGTATGCTGCTATTGACTTGCCCAATGTGATATTTTCTGTCCCAATCAGGAAAGAAGATCAGAGACAGTTCACATTCCCGTGGAATGGACAACAATGTGCATTCATAGTTTTGTCCCAGGGCTGTGTTAATTCTCTTACTCCTTGTCACAACAGTCCGAACAGACCACCTGGACATCCTGCAGAATGACAGCAGTGACATCATCCTGACCAGGAGGATGAGCAAGGGTGGCCAGCATACTGGAGGCCTTGATAAGACACATGTGCTCCAGAAGGTGAGAGGTAAGTCTCACAAAGACTCACAGCCTGCCACACCAGGAAAGATTTTAGGGATCTAGGAGTGAGAGCATGCTGGGACATTCCATTCAAAGCAAAAGTCAAATGAATGTATTTTGCTCCTGCCACCACAAAGAAGGAAGCATAGGGCCAGTTAGAAGTTTTGGGGTTCTGGAGGCACACATTCTATATCTAGGGACACTGCTCCAGCTCATATACAGGGTGACATGACAGCCTTCCAGGTTTAGGTGGGACCAGACCAGGAAAGGGCTCTGCAGCAGGTCCAGGCTGCAGTGTAAACAGCCCTGCCTCTTGAGCCACACAATCCAGCAGATCTTGTTGGAGATGCCAGTGTCGAACAGGATGTGGTGTGACGTTTGTGGCAAATCCTAGATAAAGAACTACAATGCAGGCCCTGGGATGAGGAATGAGGGCTTGGGTCCCATCACTTGACCTGCCAAGGTGATAGCTGAGGGTGGAGTGGGGCGGGGGGGGGGGGGTGCGGAGTAGGGGGAGGTGGCGATTTGAAATATAGGGTGTCCCAAAAAATGTATACACACCTTAACAGCTGATAGCTCAATTTTGAAAATGAAATGTATTTTAGCCCAGCTGGTATGGCTCAGAGGATTGAGCATAGTCCCATGCACCAAGAGGTCACTGGTTCTATTCCCAGTCAGGGCGAATGCCCAGATTGCGGGGTTGATCCCCAGGAGGCAGCATGCAGGAGGCAGATGAATGATGTTTCTATATCTCTCTCCATCTCTCTTTCTCTCAAAAAATCAGTAAAAACATATTAAAAAAACACATTTATTTTTTTAAAAAAAAAGAAAGAAAGAAATGTATTGACCTGGCTCGTTTGGCTCAGTGGATAGATCGTCAGCCTATGGACTGAAGGGTTCCGAGTTTGATTCCGGTCAAGGGCACATGCCCGAGTTGCGGGCTCCATCCCCAGTGGGGGGCATGCAGGAGGCAGCCAAACAAAGATTCTCTCTCATCATTGATGTTTCTATCTCTCTCTCCTCCCTTCCTCTCTGAAATCAATAAAAAAATATTAAAGATGTATTTTAATAAACACTGCCTTTATAATGATTCAAAGTGTGCGTATACATTTTTGGGGACACCATGCAGATAGTGGAGGAGATGAGGTGATGAGCACCAGTTGAAGCTCCAGTGATCAGAGCTGTATTTTTGTCCCACTGACCTCTCTCTTTTAAGCATTTTCCCTCCAGGAAGAGAGGTCCACCAAATGCCTGGAGAAGTGCATCCTGGCAGGGCATAGAGGACTGTGGGAGCCGTGAAGGTGCAGGACTTGAACCTTCAATGAAGAACTTGCTATTCAGCTTCGAGGTGTACAGTAGGATGACAGCTTCCATCTGCAGAGTCTTCAGGCCATGGTCATGCTCTCTGGGCAGCTCCCAGCCAAAGAGAAGCATGTAGGTCCTAGGATCTGGCCATTTCTGCCCAATGTGGGACTCTTCTAATGGGAAGTCTTTGCTTAGGAGCTCCCCATCGGCTGGACTTTATCAGTTTTGTATCACAGTGTGACAGCCGCCTGAGCAACTGTCAGGATCTGAGATCACACCAGGTAACCCTGGGCTCTTTTTTTTTATTTTATTGATTTTTTACAGAGAGGAAGGGAGAGAGATAGAGAGCTAGAAACATTGATGAGAGAGAATCATCGACCAGCTGCCTCCTGCACACCCCCTACCAGGGATGTGCCCGCAGCCAATGTACATGCCCTTGACCGGAATCGAACCTGGGACCTTTCAGTCCGCAGACCGACGCTCTATCCACTGAGCCAAACCGGTTTCGGCAACCCTGGGCTCTTGGCGTCCATTTGATGGATCTGGGAAGTGAGAGGCCCCATTGGAAAGCCACACCTTGCCCCTGGACAGCTTCTGGAAGTTGAAAGGGCACAGGCTTTAGGGTCAGACATACCTGGGTTCCAACCTCAGTTTCTGCACCAACGGGTCATGAAGCTTTAGTCTCTGTGCTTCCTGAAGAGGCCTCATTTTTAGTCTCTCTTTCTCTCTCCCCTTCCCTTCACAGCACATGCCCACCAAGATTCCCACAGGGGCAGATTCTCTGCCAGGAGCTGCCAATGAGCTATTGAGGAAAAGTCTCTATTTCTAAGACCACCCACACTCTCCCTGGCCCCTCATTCCTCCCCAGGATGCCTGCCTCTTTTAATTCTCCATGGAGGCCAGGCACTTGGGCAGCTGAATTTAAGTTTAGTAAACTTTCTTGAGTCCCTATTTTGTTCCAGGTTCTATGCTGGGTACTTTCTCATAATATCAGTTACAAAACTCAGTGAGGCAGGCTCTGTTATTACACCCATTTGACAAGCAAACTGAGGCTCAAAAGAGTCAGGAGGGGAAGTTGAGATTGGATCCCACTCCATCATCCTCAGTGCTCCTCCTCTAATGTAAGCACACCTGGGTGGGGGCACTGCCCGTATCTGTGGGGATGGAGATCTGAGAAGCCTGATAACTAGATAACTGGGGAGCCTGGGCCACAAAGAATCCAGCCTGCCCTGGCCTGTGGTGTCTGTGTGCTGGAGGAGGCATCTGGAGGAGTTCCGGAGTCAGGGGGTCCTGGCCAGGCCCTGAATGCTCCCTGGAATGTTTGGGACTACCAGAGCTCTTTGATAACCTCAAAGTAATGCTAACAATATCGGCTGCCATTTGTTAAATTCTTACTACATGTTGACACTGAAGGCTTACAAACACGAGCTCATTTAATCCTCCAGAAACTCTAAGAGGGAGGAATTGTTATCCAGAATTCCTCATCCAGGCCTGTGTGACTCCAAAGCTTACACACTTACCTCGATACAGATCTGTATCTGCTCCAGGAATGACTAATGACCCTCATTCCAACAGACCATGCCTTGGCCAGGCCCCTGTTCTGCCCACCACACCTCCCTTGATCTGGCCCCTCAGAGCAAGCCTGAGGTGTTGTTTTTTTAAAAAATATATTTTATTGGTTTTTACAGAGAGGAAGGGAGAGGGATAGAGAGTTAGAAACATCAATGAGAGAGAATCATTGATCAGCTGCCTCTTGCACACCCCCTATTGGGGATGTGCCCTCAACCAAGGTACATGCCCTTGACAGGAATCGAACCTGGGACCCTTCAGTCCGCAGGCCGACGCTCTACCCACTGAGCCAAACTGGTTGGGGCGAGCCTGAGGTTTTGTTACCGGGAAACCCCCAGGTGGGCTCAGGCTGCCTGTCGCAATGTCCAATAATGAAGGCAGGGTTGAATCATATAAGGCATTTATTGAGAAAGCCAGCCAACCAAGAAGACAGGGAGCTTACAAGTACCCACAAGCTGTCTTGACCATAAGGTGCAGGGGACAGGATTACATAGGAAAAATGGGCTGTGGTGAGGTTGGGAACAGAATGCAATTGCTTGCAGTCCTGGACGTCAGCAGACGTCAACCATTGTTCTTGGTTGTCAGGCAATGAGATGACGGCTTAGCTCCTGGTACAGCACAATGTATACTGTACCCAACACGCAAGCATGCTTACCAGTTCTGCTTGCGTGTTGGGTACAGTATACATTGTCCGCAGTTGAATCACCTTCTCCATCACGTTGTTCAGGATCAAAGGGAGTACGCAGGTGCACTGGCCTGAGAAATGAAACTTAGAAAACAAAAAAACGTAACCCTCTGTTCCCACATGCATATGTATTTCAGAATTTCAAACTAATATGATTATCTTTCAGATGAACTCAGGTGCTCTAGCTCAGATTACAAGTCCCTCCTATCAGTTTGGGCTTTGATTGTGGAAAGGCTAAGGGCTTCCTAGGTGTGGTTGAGTCCCATCTCCTTGAAACACCAAGACTTAAAGAACAAGAAAGAGATCTTCTGACCCCCATTCAGAGCAAGAAAGAAAAAGTGAGAGGCAGGCTTAATGTCCATAGAACAGAACAGAACAGAACTCCCAAACCTGCCTTTTCTATCAAGAAAAAGCTTTCAAACCGGAGAAGAGCCAGCTGGCTAACAGGAAACCAAAGGCCAGGCTGGGCTGGGATCTGCCTGCCCCCCAAACGCCTTTGCTCTGTGTGAAGTCCCTCCAGGGAGAGAGAGGTCATTCCACGGGCCCTTATTGGGGAGGGGAGAGGTGCCAGCGAAAAAGCAAAAAAATAAAATAAAATAAAAAAATACGGCCTCAATTTGAGCAAGGGTAAGATATGGTGCATTGAGTTTATGATAATCCCAGACAAAATTCCAGAAGTTCCTTTTCTAAGCAGGGATTACTGGGCACTGGGACAGGTTCACTTAGGTCAGGGCATGTCTGGCTCCCCAGATTCTCCCTGTAGGAGCGGGATCCAAGCATGTTGTGGCAAAAGAACCACAAACTCAGAATTTAAAAATAAGACCTTGCTGTTATGAGAACGACATTGAGGAAGAAAGGAGAGAGTTCATCAGCCAGGTTCTGGAATCTACCACACCCCACCTCCTAACATGTCAAAATTACAGGCTTCCTTTTATAGCAGAGTAAACTGAAGAGTGCTGCCAAAATTTGCCTGGTGGTCAGCGATGGAGGAGGAGCATTGGCACACTCAAGCGAAGACGATGAGACATCCCGAGGCGATGGATGTTGGCAACATACTTTTGAGAGAGGGTGATAGTATTTGTCCAATAAAGCACTCAGGATCTAGAAAGTTTAGAGTTTATCCAGGGGCATGAAACACCAAAAATCTCTTAATAGTACATGACCTGGGATAAGGAGGGGCTGATTTCCTTGGTGGGTACCACTAGCCTGAAGTCAATTTTGTGGTTGATGAGGCTTTTGAAATGTCTCTCATATTTTGAATGTTAATGGAGAAATAGGGACCAAATCTTAGGGTAGCTCAGCCTTCACATGGCTGGTTGAACCCCTATGCCAAGAGTAGAAGGAATTAATTGATTCTGTTGGGTGGGACTCTGCCTCCTCTATGACCCAGAGCATCAACAGTGTGGTCCTTTCACTGCCGCTCACTGGTGTCTGCTCTGGGTGTGCCCTGTGTGGAGGGCTGGGTGCAGAGGAAGGGAATGTGTGTCCAATGTGTGAAAGGAAAACCCAGCTGGATGCCTCCTGGTCCCAAGATTGGTCCGGCATGACCCTCCACCTGCCTGCACGGCACAGCCGTTTCTAGTCTAGAGGCCGTGAAGAGGTTCAAAGCTTATGTTCTGGGGTCTGACTCCCATCCCATTCCAGTCCCAGCTCAGCCATTTACTGAAACATGACAATCAATGGGTCTGGGCTGCCTGTCACTACCTGAGCCACTTAAGCAGAGACAGCATTGAATCGTATGAGCATTTATTCCAATAATACTGGCAGTATGGGAGAGCAGCAGGTCATCCACAAAAATCTGCTCTGCCCCTCCCCACAAGCCAGCTGCTTGTATTGGGTAGAAGGACAAAGATTACGTGGGGAAGTAGGTAAAAGGAATAAGAATGGGTATGCAAAATGGGCAGTTTACAGGCAATGCAGGCTGTGGGTATGCAAAGGCCTGGGGGATTGCAAAGGGCTGGCGCCTCTGGCTTTTGCAACGAGGTTGTTAATCTTCCCATGATAACAGGCAGCTCCCAGATGAGGAGGATGGGCCGAATTTCCAGGTGCAACTCCCAGCCAGGTTAGAATGTGTTCCCTTTAATTAGAACAAAGCAATCACAGTTCATAAAGCATGGTTAATATTTCGTATAATTATAGTTGGTCACCAATATTCTATTTCTGCCCCTAACATTACCAGTTGTGTGACCTTAGGCAAATGAATAAACCTATGCCTCACTTTTTTTTCACCTGAAAATGTGGGTAAGAGTGGTGTCTGTCTAATAGGGTTAGAGCACTCAGTGGCTTTCATTTTTTGACTTGTGACTCACAGTAAGAAACACATTTTACATCAAGACCCGGTACACACATCTCTGCGTATATACACATACAAGTGCATGTATAACTGGAAAAAAGTTTTCCAAACTCCTCATTGCTGGTGGCTGAACTATGGTATCTTCTGTTCTATTCTATTCTATTCTATTCTATTCTATTCTATTCTATTCTATTCTATTCTATTCTTTATTAAGCAAAATGATAGTTAAAGCCATTAAATAGATTTTTACTACGCATATGGGTCAGTGCCCACAGTGTGCAAAACACTGGTTTAAGATCTTTCTGGAGTATTGCATTTAGTTTCAAAATCTATACTTTTCTTGCACCTGTCACTTTTTTAAGAGAACCATTTTCAAGCTAGAGGGTGTCCAGAAAAGAATTAGGGTATTTCATTCCATAGTTCTTTCTCTTTCTTTTTCCCATCCAAACCACTCATTTGATGGTGTCTTTATGTATTCATTCATTTGTCCCGTCATCACAGGCCTAGATGCTTGGTTCATCTAGAAAAGAGACTCCAGGGAAAGACCTGCTCTGGATAAGTCGGGTGAAAGAGGAACCAGACTTATTCCTTACAGTCCCCTAAGCAGAACCGGGACTTCTGGGAAAGTGGCAGGGAAGCCAATTCGGGTCATCACATGGCAGTTTTCCGTCCTGATGCTGCTCGGGAAGTGAGTGATCAGAGGTGGAAGAAGGGGAGCGATTCAGAGGCTTCCAGTTCTGGGTGGAGAGTGGGCTGAGGTTGGTTCTTCACCCCACGCTCCACCCAGCCTTGGATGTGCTTGAGGCACTGCAGGGGCTGCTATGGTGATGACGAAGAAACCATCTAGTTGGGGTTCTGTGCCTCCCCGTTATCATTTCTGTCTTATACAGTGGGATTCTCCATGTGGTTTATTTTAGAAGACACTGATGCTGACAGAAAATTTAAATCCCCAAACTAGGAGCTCATTAAATCCCTTAAGTCTTAGAAGCAATCATTTCTAGGATTCAGACTCATTTTTTTTTTCCTATAAAAACAAGTCCATTAAAATTACAGCATAAGCTTTTGTTTTGCCCTCTTAAATCCAGATATAATTGAGAGCAAGAATTAAAGAATTACAAGCACCCTGGATTGAGATGTCATTTGTTTTTTCTTCTCTCTGTATCCCGCCTCCCCATCTGGCCTATCCCAACCCCAGGAGGAGAGAAGAGAGCCCTGCCTTTGGGCCCCGTCCCCTCAGTGGGTGTTGGGGAAGCTGACTGAAATCAGAAGTCTCCTGCAGACCAGTGGTCTTTCAGGCTTTTGTTGATTAAAGCCCGAGGGGACGGGGCTGAAAGAAAGGGAAGAAGGAACTAGAGGAGGTGAGTGGGTAGGTCCTGGGAGGAACTGGCAGAAGTTCCCTTAAGGAAGCTGGACCCCAGGCACCCACACTCCTTTGATCCACCAAAGCTGTCAGCTTCCGGGAGCAGTTGGGGTTGGTCTCACAATGTCTCTCAAACATGAAAGTGCCCATGAGTCATTCACCTGGGAATCACGATCAAATGCAGATTCTGATCCAGGAGGCCTGCGGTGAATTTCTAACCAGCTCTAATCAGGGGCTCTATCATTGCCCGTCTTAAGACAACACTTTAAGGAGCTCGGAGTCCGTCCCTTGTTTTCTGGGTACAGTGAGCCTTCCAGACTCTTGTGCACCCTTCGAAGACCCGCCTAGTAATAGGGGGACTGAATTCCCCATCAGCGCAGCACCCAGCGATGCAACATTAGTTTAACCTTGATTTGAAAGATCTTTCATATTTGAGCTTGTGATTGCAGACTCATAGCCACGGCCCAGGTTAAGCTGCCTCTCCAGGAATTCAAGGGTTATCAACCCACTCTTGCTCCAGGGCTGGATGTACTGGGTGGAATCCACCTGCCCTCCCTGCGCAGGGTGAGGAATTCTCTGGGCACCACGTCCTTTGCTTCAGTTTCCTGGGAAGCACTTAAGCGGGGCACTTCCTCCACTTCTTTCCTAGTTCAGGGGCTTAAATCCATAAAACAGCTGCTTATCTTAATGTCTTTCGGTGGAATTTTGTCTGTTCCCTATCTCGCCCTTACCTAAAAGCACCAAATCCATCCGTTTGCGTCCTTTCCCCCAGCCTGGGGTAAGAGATAAACCGAGGCATCTGGAAAGAATGGCACGGGACACAGCAAGCCCCCTTCCTACTCTGAAGGCCTCTCTGTTCGGGAAGTGGTGTCAAGTGTCAACACTGTTTATTTGTTCATCTTCACTTCCTTTGCGTACTTGTCCTACTTGGGCGTATACATTATTTTGTAAAGAATAGCAAAAAGCTAACCATTCCCAGCCAAGCCCTCCCCCTAGTCACTGCCAACCTCAGGAAACAATTCTTAAAAGGGACTTTGCCTTCCTCAGAGCCCCTAAATACACATTTGTAAAAGGGACTTTGTAAATATTCCTTGCCTTGGAAGTAACAATGTCTTGTGTTTGCATAGCACTTTAAAATTTTCAAAGGGATCTAGCATTAATGGGGCGTCCGCTTGTGCTGGGGGCAGCATCTCATTTTATCTGCCCAGCAATTCCTATGAGGGGGTATTCATAAGGGCCCTTCGCCACTGATTCACCCACAACCAAAAGCAGAAAAAGTGACATGTAAAGAGATAGAAAGCTGGAGCTCTGCCTCCTTAGCCCATGGCGATGCCCCAGAAAATCATTTCACCCCTCTCTCCCTGAAAGTGACAGATGGAAAGTGTGGAGGTGGTGGTGGTGAGGAGGGAGCTTCCACCCTCCTCAGCCATGCAAAGCCAAGGGGGGTGGGAGGGGGAGGCATAGGGTATCTCTTCCTTTGGGCCTTCAGTGAGTCGGTTCTGTGCGGTGGCCAAAGGGGGCCGGCTGAGTTCTGGCTGTGGCAGGAGCCCTGAATGCACATGTGCTGGGTCTTGTGTCTGGAGAGGGAGAGATTTAGCCCCAGGCTGTGCCCAGGCTGGGAAACTAGGTGATATCCACCAGCTTTGATGTCAGGACACCTGGAATCCAGCCCAGCAGTTCCACTGGCCAGCCGTGGGCCTCTGGCCTGACCAGCTGGACCCTAAGCCGCAGTTTTCTCTTTAGGAAAATGGAGCGGCTGGACAGGATGCTCTCCAAGGTCTGAAATGCTCTGATCTTTCAGCTGGAGAAGAAGCGGCTTCCTTTGTCACTGAGAGGTTGTGACCTGTTTTCTTCATGGGGGTGGGGGGGGTGTGTGTGAGGTGGTGGTGAAAGGAAATCACACACACACACACACACACACACACACACACACACACACACACACAGGGCTCATCCTGGGCTACGTGCTGGGGATGCAGTAATGACCAAGACAGATATAGCTCTTCGTTCTTCCTTCCATGGAGCAGACAGAATGTCTGGAAAGGCAGACACTGAAGCAGTAACTAATCAGTTACTGCTTCACTGAGGTTAGAACAGAGACCAAAGTGATGAGAAGGAGCCAGCATGTGAAGGGCAAAAGAGAGTTCCAGGCAGAGGGAACAACATGTGCAAAGGAATAGGCAGGAGTAATATTGCCATTTGGTAGGACAGAAGGAAGCCTGAGTGGCACAGGGGTGACGGGAGATGGATGAGCAGTGACACCTCTTTCACAGTCTGGTCCAGGCTACAGAGTCATGTTTGGAGGCAAGAGACTGTTTCTTCTCTGTTTCTTCTCCCCACCCCACCCCATCCCATCCCACCCCATCTCTCTCTCTCTCTCTCTCTCTCTCTCTCTCTCTCTCTCTCTCTCTCTCTCGTTCTCTCTCTCTCTCTCTCTCTCTCTCTCTCTCTCTCTCTCTCTCTCTCTCTTTCACACACACACACATACACACACACACACACACCAGCCTTGGGGAGCCTTGGAAATAGCTAAACAGGGGCTTTGTGGTAGATCATTCAAGGCAGGAAAAACTCCGCTCTTTTCCCCCCACTCCCACTGGTGGGGGGACCTTGGGGTTTCGCCCAAGGAAAGGAAGCACTGCTTCCTGGTTTATATTGAAATGGGAAAGACTTGCCCAAGAACAATGGCATTTTTGTGAAACACCACATTGTTCTGGTGAGACCAGGAGGGGGCTTCCTTCGGGACCTCGCTGGTCCCATTGCCCTGGTCTGCCAACCACAACAGCGACATGGCGTTCTCTGGGACCAGCCTTTCATCTGAGATACTTGCTCTTGCACAGCCCGACCTGCTTAACCCTTCCGACCCACTCTGCCCAGGCAGCAGCATCCCGGGCGCCAGGAGGTCCCTGGACAGCACAGGCCATGCTGGCTGGGGGAGTCTATTGGGAGAACCAAATGGTTGATTTGATCGTCTCTGTTTTCCCATTTCAAGGGACCTTCTGGAAAAGGGGTTCAAGTCTGTCCTGGGAGTGTCTCAGCTCAAAAAAAAAATCTTTAAAACATGAACCAGAAGCCCATCTTTTTTACTAGTGGGGAAACTGAGGAAGGAAGGCAGTGCGTTCGCTAAAGCCACACAGAGAGTGGTGGAATAAGGCTAGGATCCAGGGCCAGACTCTCAGGCCAGTACTCTGCTCTAACGGGGCAGAACCGAAGTTTGGAAGGTAATGGAAGAAAGTCCACACTGAAGAGACAGACAACCCTGCAGGGGCCCAGCATGCCTGGAGGGGGGTGAGGGGAGGGGGAGGGCGTGTGATGAGGGGAGCTGGACTTTTTGCTGTCACAGGCAGTAGGGGTGACTCCTGGAACCACCCCTGTTTTTCAGGCATGCATGGCTGGTCCTCTGTGAATCGCTAAGTGGGCAAATTCAGGGAAACAATCGAGTCTATTCAGAGGAGGATGTTAGCTGGAAGACAGTGGGCACATAAATGCATAGTCAGAACAATGAGTTGGGAGAACTTTGCTTTCCTCCAACTTGTTCTTTTTATATTCTGCCTGGCATAGAAAAAAAGGCTCAGAAAAACCATAAACATTTCTCATTTTAATAAGTGAGTAACAGTGGTGGTGACAGCATTGAGGGTGATGAGGTATTCATGGTGGTGAAGATACTGGTGACAACTCTGCAGTGGTTACAGCAAGCATGTCAAACTCATGGCCCGAGGGCCACATGCCTCGTTTATATGGCCCATGTTAGCCTTTGAGTTTGACATGCTTGGGTTACAGTGATGGTGTAGATGTCAGTAGTAGTACCATGTTTAGTGGTGCTGATTGTAGTTACAGTAACATTGGTATTGGCTTCCGATATGGTGATAGTGATAGGAATGGTGATGTTGGTGGTGTCTGGTTTAGTGGTGCTTATTATAGTTATGGTAATGATGGAAGCAGTAATGGTGGGGGGAGTGATGGCATGGCGTAGTGATGTTGGTATTGGTGATAGTGCTAAAGGTGCTGGTGTTGCAAATGATGGTCATATTTTTGCTGGTAAAATGACAATTATCTTGGCTAGTGATGACAGTGATGGTGTGCTTGGTAAAAGGATAGTGTAGGGGTTGTTGGTCAAAACAATTTTTAAAAAGAATATGTTTTTACTGATTTTTTAGAGAGAGAAGAAGGATGAGGGATTGAGAGAGAGAGAAAAATATTGATTGGCTATAACCTGGGCATGTACCCTAACTGGGAATAAAACCTGAGACCTCTTGGTGTATGGGATGATGTTCAACCAACTGAGCCACACCACCTGAGTGGTCAAAATGATTTTAATGATGCTTTGTGCTGGTGGTGAGGATGGTGGTGTTGGTGTCAGTGCTAAGGACAGCACTGCTTTTGACGGTGCTAGTGACATCTGCCTGTCTTGGTGGAACTGAGTGACACCACTTCTGACAGTGACCCCCTAGATTACATGAGCCGCCCTCAGCGCTCCTCTCTGGAGCTGACTGTGCTGGATGTGGGGAAAGGGTCACACATTCCCTGAAGCCCCCTTCCCATAGCTGCATTCCTGGGGAGGCTTAGTTGTCTGTGCAGGAGATGGCTATCTGTGGGGGTCAGCGGGGCTGGCGCTGAGAAACAGGTCTGTTTCTAGGAAAGTAAACAGAGAGGGAGGCTCAAGATTGCTGATCTGGAGAGGGCTCTGTGGGGCAGGTCAACAGGACACAGGCACGTGAGGCAAGCCCATGGTGGGGGCCATGCTGGGCGGGGGCAGGGAGGCAGCGGTGATGGCCGTGCAGGGGCTCACGTAGCTGGCAGAACAAGGGCTGCATTTGGCTGACTAAGCAGAGCAGGCTGGGACTGATTCTCTTGGATTAATAATGTGTCTTCTCCCTGGGATTAGCTCACTCAGTCCTGGCTGGGAAAGTGGTGGCGGGGGGTGAGGTGGGGGTGGGGAGGGTTGGGAAGAGGTGGGGGTGGGGGGGGCGTTCTACCAGCTCCCCCGGCTTAGGGGCATTGGAGGAGGCCGTGGGCAATCCATGGGGCCCCAGCAGGGCCAGTGACTGATCCTGTGCATCCTTGATCTCATTCCCAATGGGCCCCCATTTGGCTGGCAGGAAGCCAGGCTCCCCAGGTGTCAAGAAATCTTAGCTGCCCTACCCTCAACCGCTCATAGCCCCACGGCACACTGTGCAGAAGGCAGCACAGCCTGGGAGTGCGGAGAGGAAGCTCTGGAGCCAGAGCAGCTCACCTCACTGTCCAGGTCTCCCAAGGTGAGCTGTATGACTCGAGCTGTCACTTTGCCTCTGTGCGTCTGCCTCTGTGTTTGTGACAGGGGACAAGGGCTCTGCTGCTCACAGGCTGTCCCGAGACGAGAGGAGTTAAGGCATGCAAAGTGCTTGACGTGCTGGCATGGGCGGGTGTTCAAAAAGCATCTGCTGTTACTAGTATTGCTGAACACTGAGTAACTAAGAGACTCAATTCTCAGCCTCAGTTTTCTCACCAGTTAAAGGGGATAATCCTCAACGTGCATGCTCGTTATGAAAATTGACGGGATTAAAGGAGGGACATGAGCCTGTACAAGGTAGCACACTAGTTGTGACCCTCTTTAATGATGTTAGTACAGGGCCGTTCCCAGTGTCCCTCCTGGAGTAGGGGGCTCATGTCATGCAAGATCGGGGGTCCCTGGAGCACTGCTCTCCTGTGGCTTCAGGATCTCGTGCCAGGCCTGCTTCCTCCTGACACGGAAGCAAATCCTTCCTATGGCAGGGTTCCCGAGATCAGCAGTCCAGTTCCAAGCCCTTTGCCCCCTCCCCCTTCCCCTAGCCCAGGACTCAGGCCCAGAGGTAGGGGTGGAGAAAGGAAGAGAGTGTTCTGGGAGAGCCCTCTTCACCCCTACCTCCCTCTCTTGTTTTCTTCTTTTCCTTCACTTACTCATTCATTCACTCACTCGTCACTTATTCATGGACAGGACACAGAAGTCCTGGAGTCTACCCTTGTCTCAGAAGAAGCTAGTTCAGATTCCAATCAGGGCTGGGAGCTAGAGCAAGAGTGAGGGTGGGGGTGGGGGGAGAAGGGGAAGGGAAGGTGAAGAGGGAGGGAGAAAGCATCAAATAAAAATTAAACTTTTCTTTGCAGTAAGGAAAACTATCAACAGCGACGATGTTTAGATACCATAAAACCAACATCTAAATAACAGAATGACTGCATTCTGAGTTTATTCTCTCAGCTGTAAAAGAGACAAACATGATACATGGATTTGATGTTGTTTTGCTGTTCTGTTGGACTTCAGGTGCGTAGAGTTGAATTAGTCATACTCCCCTCTGCTAATTTAATACCTCTTTCCTCCCACATTCCTATCCCCATTCCTTACGCTCTTCCTCAATCCAGGGATCCAGTCCAATATATCTTTTAATGTCCTTAAAATGTGTTTATCTTTATAAAATATGTATTTTGGGAGATTAATTTACAAGAATGGTGTGATGCTGTGAATCTTTCTGGTCCCTACATTTTTTTTAAAAATATATTTTATTGATTTTTTACAGAGAGGAAGAGAGAGGGATAGAGTCAGAAACATCGATGAGAGAGAAACATCGATCAGCTGCCTCCTGCACACCCCCCACTGGGGATGTGCCCGCAACCAAGGTACATGCCCTTGACCGGAATCGAACCTGGGACCCTTGAGTCCGCAGGCCGACGCTCTATCCACTGAGCCAAACCGGTTTCGGCTGGTCCCTACTTTTCTTACTCAACACCATGACTTTAAGGCCTAGGTATGTTACTGTATGTAGAGTGATCTGTTCCTTCTTGCTCCTGCACACTCTTGCGCTGTAAGCATCCCACTCATTCATTTCCCCAAGAACAGACACATCGTCACCCCAGCCACAGAGCATCGCTGAAAGCATGAAACAGAAAGCCCTAATGCTGAGCCTGCCCGCAGGTCCCAGTCAGTGAGGTCAGCCACCCTCACTGGTGTGTTACCATTGTTTATGTCAAGACTTCAGGCTACACAGTTTCCATAACATTTAATAGTCGGTTGCACAAGTGCTTCTTGTTTATACCCCATCATGACGGAGCACTATTTACTCCCTCACATACCACCGATGCTCACTCGGGTCCGTGTCCAGTGCTGGGTACAGGATTGAAGAGGTGGATCTCACAAGGTCCCATGTTCTCAAGGAGCACACGGCCCAGGGAAAGGGACAATTCCGGTCAGGGGTGCGACACAAAGCAGTCAGTGATCAATTCCGCTGGGGAGGGCGAAGAAGCCTCCCCGTGGGCAGAGCCCCCTCGGTAGGGTTTTAAAGGATGAGTAGGAGCTCACCAGGCAGATGGAGGAGGCGGTGAGAAGTGGGGAAGAGATGTCCCAAACGAAGGAACACCATAGGAGAACCGTCAGAAGCTTGTATAGTTGGTTGGCATGTTTGGGAAACTTAGTGACTCTGTTATGATTGAGACACGGGGTATGAAAGGGAGGGCAAGAGACAGCAGCCAATGGTGGCTGAGTTCTTTTTATGCATCAGACACTCTTCTACTAGTAAGTGGGTAAGTACAGAACCTTTATTCTTTTTTTGTTTTGTTTTGTTAATCCTCACCTGAAGATATTTTCCCATTGATTTTTAGAGAGAGTGGAAGGGAGGGGGAGAGACACAGAGAGAAAAAAACATTGATGTGAGAGAGACTCATCGATTGGTTGCCTCCTATACACACCCCAACCAGGGCCGGGGATCGAGCCTGCAACCGAGGTACATGCCCTTGACCAGAATCAAACCCGGGACCCTTCAGTCTGAGGTTGATACTCTATCCACTGAGCCAAACCAGCTAGGGTGAGCCTTTCTCTTCTTTAAGTTCAATGGTTTCTCACCTAGTGAGCATCTCATAAACCTGATCTAAGAAGACATAGGAACTGCCAGGACAGAACCTTTCTGAAGCCACACCATAGCCCTAGAAAGATACTGTCATCATTCCCTTTCGAAAGGAAAGGAAGCAGAGGCCCAGAGGGGTTAAGAACTGGCCCAGTCACACAGCTTATAAATGGGGCACCCAAGAACTCAAGTCAGGCTGCCTGGCTTCATAATCGCAATGCTATGACCTCTGAAAAACGAGGACGGGAGGTTGGGTGAGCTTGCAGAGGACCTCACGTGCCAGCCGGGAGGCAAGAAGAAAGTAGAAGAGGCCCCATGTGAGAGCCCAGGTGCCATGATGTGAGTGTACGAGATCACAAAAGTGTGTAAAGGTGTGTGTGCCGCAAGTGTTGTATATGAGTGTGTGTGAATGTGTGTGTACATGAATGTATGTGCACGGGTGTGCTTGAGTGCAAGTGTGTGTGCCAGGGTGCATGTGTCTGGGAGACGGTGCAGGTCCCACTAGGACTAGGTAAGGGTATGTATGATAGTATTGTATGTAAGTGTGGGAATCTCTGGCTGTTCATGGGCCTGAGCATATGTCCTGTTGGTGTGAGTGTGGGCGTTGGTGTCCCTACCACCATGGGACCCCAGGGAAGCTGTCAGAGACCATTAGCCCTGCCTGGTGTGAGGAGCCTGGGTCTTGGCCACAGAAGCTGGATGGGCACACATCAAAGGCAGCCTAAGCCTGGGGCAGTGGGCGGAATAATTTAATGAGGGTCCAGGAGAGAGGCGGTGGCTGTAGGGGGTGGGAGGAGTGCCAGTTTGTGCCCAAGGCAGCTCCCAGGCTCCACATCTAAGCATCTGGGGCCTGCTATGTGGTGAGGAGTGGGGAGGCTGTACTGGGTGCCTGGCCAGGCTTCCCTCCTCCCCATGCAAGGGGAAAGTGCATCTGGACCCAGGGGCTCTCCACTCCTGCCTGGACACCAATCTAGCCCCCAGGTGCCCCCAGGAACTTCCGAGGAACCAGGACCCCCAAGTCAGACGTTCTCATCTCTAAGGCTGTTCTGACATCACCAGGAGATGGAACATAGAGAATCATTCCTAGATCAACTAGTCTAAGACCCTCATCTTACAGAGGTGTGTGTGTGTGTGTGTGTGTGTGTGTGTGTGTGTGTGTGTGTGTGTTGGGTGTTTCTTTTGTGGGGGCCTTGGGTGAAAGAGAGGAATATGGGGGGCCCAATCTAGTCAGTTTTTCTATACAAGTTGTGGCTGGAAAAAGGAGGGTTTGGGGTTGGGGTAGGAGAAGGAGGTGAGGAGGAAGATTCATGTGAGGACAGAGTGAGCCTTGCCAGGAAGCAGTTATGATGGGACAAAGCAGAATGCTGTCCTTGTCTGTAGGGCCTTGGGCAGCACACACACAGCCCTGCTATGTCCACCGGTCACAGTGAGCGAACTTTCTCCCGGAGGCTCCTGTGACAAGGGTCCAGCTCTAGGGCCAGGCATAAACTCCTTAGCTCCATTTCTAGGGCCTAGGTTCTGGAGACTTGAACCAAGGTTTCCAGGTTCAGGGTCTGTCGTCTGAACCCAGCCGCAAATCAGTTTTTGGCTGCCACAGGATTGACAAATATTCTTGGACCTAAATGCTTTAGGGCATGAACTCACTTGTTAGACACAAGCCCCACCATCCCCTATTGCTTATACCCTCCTGTTTCACTCATCTGTATTACCTGAATTTGGGACCCTTGAGCCTGAGCTCTTGAGAGACAAGTTTGTATATGTTGTGTGTCATAATCTAGCACACAATAGATACCTGATAAAAAAAAATTTTGAATGGCTGACTCCAATTGGCCTCATTTCCTATACCTTCAGCCCCTGCCTCCTTTCCACGCCTCCACTTCAGCCCACACTTAGGCTGGTCTCTGTTCCCTGAAACACAGATACACAGATTTCCCTCTTGGTGAACTCTGACTCACCACTCAAGACCCAGGACAAGTGGCCCCACCTCTGATCCAACTTGGCTGCTCCTCGCCCCAGGCTCCCGCCATGCTCCGTCTATCTCTGCATTGTAATTATTGGTTCATGTGCCTGGTCTGTCCGGCTTAGAGCATCTGTTAGAGACCTTTGACCGCTGTCACTGTTCATGGGCTAGGTTGAGATCAGTTTGTACTTGGTACATACATAACATCTCAGGCACCGAGAAAGACTTCGGTGGCCTCGTTGGCCCATCTCAAAGTGTCCTTAGGAAGCCTGGCACCTCGACCCTCATCCTCAGTGTCTGTAGGAAGAGGCCGCATGACTCAGGGCCTGGTCCTTTGAGGGAGGAGAGTCCACAAGACAGATCCAGGCAGAAGACAAATAGCTCACAAGCCAGGACCAGCCCTGCCACCAGCCTGGCCTGGCCACTCCTGGCTTTTGAGTCAGCACTTTCCAGAGACCTGCTAGGTCTGGCCAAGGGGAGCTGCCCAAGCCTGTGGGGAACTGTGGGCAGAGCGACTTCCCAGGGCTGCCCATGGCAGCGCCAGGGCGCACCCACACAATGTCAGGCTCAGTGTGTGGCTCCCACCCCAGCATCCAGCCGGAACGGTATCCATCCAGGGCCAACTTCTCTCTCCTGCATCGGGAGGGTGGGCACAGTGAGTGTGGGAGTGAGAGAACATGGATGGGTGTGTATGCATGAGTAGGTACGGGAGTGTAAAGATTGTCTATGAGGACTAAGAAATGTTTGTCAAGTGCCCAGCCTAGAATCTGGCTCCGTATCCTCTCCACGAGAAGTGCATGTGTGTG
Source organism: Cnephaeus nilssonii (assembly GCF_951640355.1). Lineage (NCBI taxonomy): Eukaryota > Metazoa > Chordata > Mammalia > Chiroptera > Vespertilionidae > Cnephaeus > Cnephaeus nilssonii. The sequence goes on from NC_137078.1 coordinate 74,581,736, forward strand.
GCCGCATATGTATGCACACACGTGGGCACTCCTGCTCACATGCTTGACGGTGCAGCTGGGCCAGAGGACAGGGTAATTGCTCTGAATCACTCCTCCCTCGAAGTTTCCTGCGTTCTGTCCGCTGGGTACACAGCCGCCCGGGAGAGGCAGAATTGGGCAGCCAGTGTGCAGCTACTCGCCTGGAACCACGTGGTCCTGAGGGCTCCCTGGTGCCCCAGCCTGGCTGTCACATGAGTGCAGTGGCCTGGAAAGGAGGATTGGTGCGGGCAGGAGAGGGCTCCCAAATCCGCTTAGAGCCCACCCCGCCACCCGGGGTATTAGAGACTAAAGAGATTCTTCTCCTTCTTAACGGGTCAACTGCCAGCCTGGGGTGCTGGCTGAGCTGAGCACGAGACCCTGCGCCCCTTGCCCAGCTGGAACGAGGCTTCCGAGTGGGGCCGGGAGGAGGCAGGCCCTGCCCTCAGCGTGCTGCCAGCAGGATGGAGAGAACCGGAAGAGGACCGATGGCTGCCTGTGGTCTGTCTCAGAGCAGGAACAGCTCACTCCCTGGGCCTGGAAAAGGGGAAGAGGGGTCGAGGAAATTTTCTAGAAGAAAGAGGTTGAGGCTGGAGAGGGAAAGGAAAGATGAAGGCATTCTAGGCGGGAAGATCAGAGCGGGCAAAAGCCAAGAGGTGAGAATGAGTACGCTGCATGCGTGCGTGCGTGTAGGAGAGGACCAGGGCGAAGGTGGTATAGGGGACCTGGGAGAGTATCAAATCCACTTCTTTCATTTTCGTGGGGAGGGACTTAAAGCTGGAGAAGGGAAGGGGCACGCCTTCGGGCAGGGTGAAGTCATGACTGATTCCCAGCTTGGGTCTGGTGTCTGCCTCCACTTCCCGGGCTCCGAAAAGGGATGACAAGCTGAGCTGCCACGGGCCCCATAAGGGTCTTGGTGAAGTGGGGACTTAGCAGTGATGTCTGCCTTCAGGCCAGTGAGAGGGTCAGGGACCCAAACAAAACCCAAGCAGCCACTAGGGCAGGCTCTAAACCCAGACCCTGGACACCCAGGTAAGATCCACCGCACCGGGCCACGTACACTGGATGAGTTTCCAACTGCCACGCCAGAGAGCGCCCCAGCTCGGAGCTCAGGAAGATGCCAACCCCTGGGCCAGATTCACCGGGATCGGCTTCCAGGGCAAACCCAGAGCAGCCTGAGAGGACCCCCACGACTCCACCCAGAAACTCAGTGAAGATGCCAACATTTAGGCGAGAACACCAGAGCGGGTCCCAACACCCAAACTCTGAACACAGAGAAGATTCCCACACCTGGATCAGATAACACCTGGATTGATCTCCAGCTCCGCCTGGGAACACCCTGACTGGATCCCCACAACCTGACCAGGATCCCCCAGAGCCCGTCCCAACGGGAAACACACTCACCCAGGCCTCCTCCCACCCACCCCCGCCCCCATCCTCAGTTGAACTCATCCTGAGAGGTTCTCCGGAGTTCCAAGGCTTTTCCAGGGAAACCTGAGGTCATCTGTCAGGATGCCCAGGGTGGGGGTAGGTGCAAGAGGCCAGGCCTTCGCTTGGGGACGATAGGGGCCCAGCTTCAGGGGCAGCCTCGTTCTCCTGCCCCAGGGTGGGTGGGGTGTGAGCGGGCTGGTGGGAGATGATGGGACAGGAACTGTGCACCCTGGGAGGCTGGGGAGCGGGGAGCGGTGCGGGAGGGGGGAGCTGGGCTCGGCGCCAGGCCTTGAAGCGGGCTTGGGTCAGGCTGAAGCGGGGTGGCCGCTGGCACCACGGTCTCGGGTCCCCAGCAGGACAAGGCGGCCTCTGTGCAGACACAGGCAGCCCATCAGGCTCTTGGGCGGTAGATTCCTTCTGGCTGACAGCCTGCGCCTGCCGGCCAGGCTGCATGGGAACGGGAGGTGGGGGTGAGGTGGGCGCGGAGGAGGGGAGCCGATTGGTGGGACTCGCGCCTCAGGACCTCTGCTGCAGACAGGGTATTTCACCACCCCGGCTCGGCAAGGGTGATCACCTTCTCCAGTCAGGGAAACTGAGGCTGAGAGAGGTTGAATCATTAAACCAAAGCCGTGCAGCCCATTTCTTGATGAAAACCAGGTTCTAAGTTAGGCCCTTGGATAAACCGTAGAATTGTTGAGAGCTGGGCGGCATCATTATTTCCATTTAATACAAGAGGGAGCTGAAGCGCCAAGAGTTCAAGCCACCAGCCCCAGGTTCCAAGACCCATAGTGGGTGAGGCTGGAACTGGAGCCCTTGTCCGCCCACGTGGGGATGTGCCTGCGGTCACCTGCTGGACCAGGGAGCCACGGGCATCCAGGGAGGAGACTCTGGTGCAGGTGTAAGTCCCAGGGTCCATCTGGGCAAGGAGTCGTGTTCCTGGTCCTTGAGTGCGGTAGACCCGGTGAAGGTGTGGAGTTAATCCTGAAGCAGCAGCACAGCCTTCCCTCCCACCACTCCCCAGGTGGCTAATCAGTGGGTTGAACTTGGGAGATGGAGTGAGGGAGACAGGTGTGTGGGTGGAGGAATCAGGTAGGGTGGAGGGCACAGGTGGGGGTGGGGAGGGCATTGGAGGGAAAATGAACCAAGGGAAGAGCTGCTGGATGCCTCTCTAATCTGCCTGTAACAGCTGGGCACCCCAGGGGCCGGAGAAAAGGTCAGGGAGGGGGTGGTACTCCAGAACCGGCCTTCCCCCGGCCCCTGGGAACAGGGTGGGGATGGTCCAGTGAATTCTTTGGAATCAAACGTGGTGCTTTCTCAGTGCAGAGGGAGGCTGGCTGGCGCCTGGGTTTTGTCTAGCTCCTGTCCTGCCTCCCCAGCCTGGGGCAGCTCAGGAATTTTCTCCCTTTCCTAGACCAATGTTTGACCAACGCAGGCAGCGCGGGAGCTCAGGGGCAGGAGGGAGGATGACAGGGGCTGCTGGAGAGGTGTCTGCTGAGTGTGCACGTGAGCCTCCGGCATGAACGTGCCTGTGATGAACGTGTCTGGGCATGAGATGATAGCTCTGTGTGACAGTCTTACTTGCGCGTGACTGCAAGCATGGGCCTCCATGCCTGGCAGGGTGAGTGTGTACATCTGCACGTGCTGTTTGTGTCTGGGCCTCTGCCGCATCGGGACCTGTGTGGTCTCTCTGGGTCTGTGTGATTGTGGCTGTACAGCGTCTGTGAGTCTTTTTTTTTTTTTTCCCCAAAATATATTTTATTGATTTTTTTACAGAGAGGAAGGAAGAGGGATAGAGAGTTAGAAACATCGATGGGAGAGAAACATCGATCAGCTGCCTCCTGCACACTCCCTTCTGGGGATGTGCCCGCAACCAAGGTACATGCCCTTGACCGGAGTCGAACCCGGGACCCTTCAGTCCGCAGGCCGATGCTCTATCCACTGAGCCAAACTGGTCAGGGCGTCTGTGAGTCTTTCTGTGTGCCGCGTCTCTGGCTCCCTGCTGCCCCACGCCAACTGGGCCCGCAGGCCACTTTGCTGCCTGAGTGTGCAGCGGAATGTGGGGCTAGAGGAGAGGGGAGCACACGTCCTGGGCTGCAGGCTGCTGGTTGTGGAAAACTACCGAGGCCTGTTGGAGCTGGCGGGCCAAGCCTGCTGGGAGCCAGGCTCTGCAGCCTCTGCCCTTCAGGCGCCTCCCACGCCTTTCTCTGGAGGCTGGGGACCTGCTGAGATGGGCCCTCCATTAAGCAGCAGCACAGCCTTCCCTCCCACCACTCCCCAGAGGGCTAGCCCGGCCTCTGCCCCTCCCTGGGCCTCAGCATCTCTGGGGGGAAAGTGAGGGGGTGGGATTATATTTTCTCTGAAGTCCTTCCCACTCAACATTCTCTCCATTCTGTGAATGTTAAAGGGATTCAAGAGGGCACATTCACTTCCATTTCAGGCATCATGAAAGCATAGGGTCCTAGACTGTTAGAGCAAGAGCGGTTCCCAAAGTTGGTCTACTCCCACCCCCTCCATCTATGGATGGGAAAACAGAGGCCTGCAGTGAGGGCTCCAGATCCTCCTCTTACCTTCTGGAAGGTCAAGGGACACATGCTCAGGTTTCCCGTCGCCCAGCATGGTGGCTTTCAGCACAGCCTGCTCCGCATGGAGGAAGAGGCATCTGAGATGTCTTGGAGGGTGGGAGGGTTGAACACATGGAGATGGGGTTGAGCCTGTCAGGCACTGGTAGCCAGAGGACAGGTAAACTGTGAAAGTGGGTAGGTGAGGGATGCAGCCAGGATGGGGGCTGGGAGGACACCCGTTGGGCACAGTGGGCAATAGGACTGAAAAAGTGTGTCTGAGCTACACAGGCGGGTTCTCAGAGGCCGGGTGGACAAAGGTGGACTTTATCCTATAGATGTTTTTGGCAAAAGATGCAAATCAGCAGCGTAGCAGAATGGTTAGGGCAGGTGCTCTGCAGCCAGATCAGACCATCTGCGTCCAAGCCTCAGTTCCAAGACTCCAGTAACTATAGTTACCCATATAACCAGGAGGGGTCACAGACTGAACCTCACTTTTCTCATCTTTGGAATGGAGGTATGATAGTGTTCCCCTTATATGGTGGTTTTGAGGAATACACGAATACACGAGGACACAGCTGAAGCCCTCAATGCCTGATGCATAGCAGCAGTTCAGTAACAGTTGGGATGATACTGGCGACACAAGCTGCATTCTCGGCTAGGCTGGAGGGAAAGACAGTGAAAGCAGGGAGAGCAGTGGGGCATCCACGCGAACGAGAGGTGTGGCGGGCCAGGATGACACCCCCTGAATAAAGAAGGAAACCAGGCGAGTGCTCAGAAGGTCTGGGGTGTTGCAGGAAGGTGGGCAGAACCCTTCCACCGAGCGGCTGTGGAGTGTGAGCGAGCTGTTGAGAAAGGTTCCCCCAGGCATGGCGGGCCTTCACTACAGTTTGCAGAGGAGAGTCGGGGAGAGAAGTGCTTGAGAGATGAGTTAACCACCTGGGACAAGTCCACGTGGCAAGGGAGGGCTGCGGAAACTGAGGAGAGCCGTGGTCAGAGAAGGCAAAGGAAGATGGGCTTCCAGGAGGAGGGTGAAGCCGAGAGAGCCCACGCTAGGGAAACAGAGAGGGCTTTGGAGAGAGAAAGAGAGAGAACTAGAGAGAAAGGCACTTTGGGGGCCATTGGTTTTTGCAACGAGGGGGCTGCCAGTGACCCCGGTAGAGTCCAGTCTGGAAAGAGGGGCAAAACCAAAGCTGCAGCAGGTAAGGGATTAATGAATGGAATGAGGAGAGTGGAGACAGAGGCGAGGGCTGCAACTGCCTGGGGAGAAGAGGGAGTTGTTGGGGCAGCCAAACCGGGAAGGTTCTGAGCCTCCCGGTGAAGGGGGATGAGGGTTATCCGCCCTGGATTTCAGGTGGAGAAACTGAAGCTTATGAAGATTAAGAGGCTCTTCCAAAGCCACAATAGATAATTTGGAAGGCAGCTCAAGATCCCTGACTCTTAATGTAGTTTTAATTTTTTAAGTGGACAGTTGAAATCGTATAACACATATGTACACTGACATTGGTTATGATCATAGAAGTCAGACACATTTATTGGATAAATCTAGAAGCACACAAAAGTGCAAGGGAAAGTACACAAAACACGTGTAATTCCACTACCCAGAGATACGCATTTTTACCTTTGTGCTTTAAGACCATCCACTTTTCCCTCAGCCCATGCACATAGGTGCACACCAGAATCACGTACCCACTGTTTTGTGGATCTCCTGTCTCATCTAGCAACATGTCACGGATGCTTTCCCACAGAAATATGTGTTCCTTGAGAATCCCCTCTCCCCCTTTTAGCTCACAGTCTAGTTAGGGAGACCAGACTCACAGCTGGGTTCCCACAGCAAGCAGTCGGAGCAGAATAACCAGGTGGTGCCTGACAGGGTGTCTCAGGGCACCCAACTGGGAGCCCACTAGACTGGCTCGTTGGGTCCTGGATTGGCCGCTGGCGCACTCTGTAGCCTTCAGTCAAGTATTTGCCCTCTCTGGGCCTCAGAATCCCGGAATCTCAAAAAGGGTTAAAAGCAAGTCTCTTAAGAGAGGCCATCACTGTAAAATGGTTGCTGGGAGAAGTTGGAAAATGAAACTACTATTGTCATCAAGATTCTTCAGGTCATTAAACCCCTTTGAGCCTCCATTTCTTTATCTGAAAAATGAGAATCATGTTTACCTACTCTGCCTGCCAGGACTCAGGTGAGAATCAAATCAGATGAACTATTATGATGCCTAAGGATAACTAACATTTGGACAATGGCAATTTGCCCGCATCATCTCACTTATTCCAGAAATCCTATGAGGTAGGTACTATTTTTCCAGATGAGCAAACCGTGGCTTGGAGAGGTGAGATCACTTATCCATGGACATAGGAAATAAGTGGTCAAATTGGGTGTCAGGCACAGGTCTCTCTGTCCCTAAAGCCAGGGGCCTTTGCACTGTGCCATTCTGATGGGTGGTGCAAGCTGAGGAGGAGAAGGGAAGAGGAGGCCTAGGAGGCTGTGCCCAGTTCACCTTTGGTTTAGCGGCTGTGTTCCCAGGCACCACCATTTGTGGGGAGTGGACGCCCTCTGGTGTTCTAAATGTGAAATGTCCCGACAGGGAAGAGCGCTAGCACCCGCCTCGCAGAAGTGTAGTGGGATGAGCTCAGAATAACCCTAACTCGTCCTTTCAGAGCTTGGGAGCTCAGGGGAAGTTAGTGCACATCTCACCCAGTGGTTTTTTTGCTGGATGCAAAGCTGAGCCACAGACAGCACTAGGTAGGAGCTTTGCAGATCTCAGGCTCCACTGGGTGTCAGCTTGCAGGGGAAGTGGTCACTTTGCCAGTATTAGATTTCTGACTCAAGTTCCAGAGGAAGGGTGTTGAATTATTATTATTATTATTATTATTATTATTATTATTAAAACTCTGCATTAATGTTTTATATACACTTCTGTCTCTATGCTACAACTCAATAGAAAACCAATTGTTGCCAATCCTAATGGGGTAAGTTTTACTTTCTGGGCTGATGAAAATATTGTCATAGGACTGCCATCAAATTGCAAAGTGATGCAAACAACATTTGAGGATGTGTGCTTTGAAGAGCCTTATCACATGTTAGCTCATTTTATAATCAGCATAATATTTTTAATAAATAGGCTTTTATTGATTTGAGAGAGAGAGAGAAAGGGAGAAGGAGAGAGACAGAAAGAAACATCAATGTGAGAGATCCCTGATCAGGAATCGAACAACTGGACATCGCTGGTGTGTGCCCTTTCTGGGAATCGAACTGGAGACCTTTCCGTGCACAGGACGACACTCAACCACCTGAGCCACACTAGCCAGGGCTAGTTACCATAATCTTATGAAGAAGTTTTTTTGATTATCTATCTATATCTATATCTATATCTATATCTATATCTATATCTATATCTATATCTACATATACATACATATATATAAGAAAATTGACTCAAGGTCATCCATATCAGTTTGAAGCCAAGGAAGTTTCCAAGACCCCACACTGCCCCCCTGTGGCAGCCTGATGCCTCACTCAGTAAATAGCAGCCTACTGAGAAATACATGGCCTCCAATGTATTTTGCCTCCAAAACCCAAAGATGTGCGTCTTTCATTGTGATTAGAGATGCCAGATGCAACAACTATCTTTTACTTGGAGGGGATGTGCCAATGTGCACCTTAGTGGGGATATTTTAATGTGCTAGAGACTAATGGAAGCAAGAAATTTCACTAAGGTGGTAGGTATCTTAATTTTTGAGGGGATTATTTCATACCCTCTTGTACATGTTTACAATTCTCAAATTTCTATTACAATTCTCAAATTCCAAGTCTTTCTCTATCAACTCTATATCTTTAATTATATGATAAGCCAGGCTATGAATTCCATTTGTATGTAATTTGGTTAACCACAGGAACAGGCTCCAAATCTGGTTTTCAGAAATCCAGACTTTGTGCTACTCAAAAAGGGATTTCCTCTGGGCAGTCGTGTTTTCTAACTTCCTACCCATTTGTTCAGCTGAGAATTTAGAGTTCTAAGCTCGTCATACTTTTTTTTTTTTTTAAACCAGGTTCTCCAGTGTACTCAGAAGAAGACAGCTTATCCCACAGTTTCTGTATTTTTTTTATTTCCACCATAATATTTGATTATTATAGCTACTTGTTTGTTTTCTTAATGTTGAATTTTAACAGTTCTTTGTATATTTTGGATAATAGTCCTTTGTCAGATGTGTCTTTTGCAAATATTTTCTCCCAGTGTGTGGCTTGTCTTCTCATTCTTGATATCGTCTTTTGCAGGGCAGAATTTTTTAATTTTTATGAAGTCCAGCTTATCAGATTGTGTCTTTGGTTGCCAGAAGCCAATTCCAGCATGTCAGCAGGGCTGAATCATCTGGAAATGGCTGAGGGCATTTCCCCAAACCTGAAAAGGATGCATAAATGATTGCTTGCTGCCAGGCAGCTAAGGGCATTTCAATCTACATGTTATTGCCTCCTACTGGCCAAACACCTGAACAGCCTTAGGCAGTTCCTCCCATCTGACAATGGATTCTGTATACCAAACCTGGTCTTTGATGTGTATATCTACCTTGCCTTAGGACAATTTGTGTTAATCAAAAGCAAGGGGTCCTGAGACAAGGGAGAACTTGGTTTCTTTAGCCAAGCTCCTCTGTCCCCCCCCCCCCCCAAATGCTTTCCAAAATTATGTTTCGTCTCTGGACTCTTGATTAATTTACACACAGCGCCTTCTCCAGATTCCTGAACCCTTCAAGATGCTGGATTAAGACCACCGGCATTTGGTGTTGGATCTAAAAAGTTGAATACATACCCAAAGCCATCTAAATTTTCTCGTATGTTATTATCTAGGAGTTTTATAGTTCTGTGATCCATTTTTAGTTAATTTTTGTGAAGGGAGTAAGGTCTGTGTCTAAATTTTTTTTAATGTGGGGATGTCCAATTGTTCAGCACCATTTGTTGCAAAGACTATCTTTGCAGTACAATGGTATTGCCTTTGTTCCGTTGTCAAAGATCAGTTGACTATATTTATGTGGGACTATTTTGGGGTTCTTTATTATGTTCTATTGACCTATTTGTCTATTCTCTCACCAATACCACACTGTCTTGATTACTGTAGTTTTATAGTAAGTCTTAAAGTTGGGTAGTGTCAGTCTTCAAACTTTGTAGGGTTTTTTTCAATATTGTGGCAATTATTCTGGGTCTTTTGTCACTACACATAAACTTTAGTATCAGTTTGTTGATATTCACAAAATAACTTGCTGGGATTTTTATTGGGATTGCCTTGAATCGATAGATCAAGTTTGGAAGAATTGACATGTTGACAATATTGAGTCTTCCTATGTATGAGTACAGAATATTGCTCCATTTAATTTATTCTAGTTATATTTTAAAACACTGATGTGTTGTATTGTGGTAAGAGAAAATACTCCATGCGATTTTAACCCTTTGAGATTTGGAACTTGCTTTATGGTTTTGTATTGGTATTGGTTGGTTTTTGCAAATCCTCCTTGGATGCTTGGAAATTATGTGTATTCTGCAGTTTTAGGGAGGCAATGTCTATGTATGTCTCACTAGGCATGCTTGTTATTGTCCTTTTTAAATCTTTCCTATACTTTCTGAATTTTTTGGTCTGCTTTTTGAATCAGTTTCTGAGAGAATTGTGTTGAAATCTCCCAACATCATTTATTGAAAGACTTTTCCCACTGGTACTCTCGTTCAAAATCATTTGACTATATATGTAGGGGTTTATTTCTGGGCTCTCTACTCTATTCTATTCTACTGGAATATATGCCTATTCTTATCCTCCTACCATACTGCTTTGATGACTGTAGTTTTGAAATCAGGAATTATAAGAGCTTTGACTTTAAAAAAATTGTTATTGTTCTCACTATTCAGGTTCCCTCCAAATTCTATCTAACTTTGGCATGGATTTTTTTATTTTTACAAAAGAGATTATTAGGAGTTTGATAGGTATTATACCAACTCTGTAGACTGCTTTAGTATTGACATTTTAACAATATTATGTCTTTTAATTCATGAACATGGGATGCCTTTTCATGAACTGGGGTCTTTTAAAAATTTCTTTCAATAATGTTTTGTAGTCTTTAGTGTACAAGTCTTTTACCACATGGTTAATGTTTATTCCTAAATATATATATTGATATTATTGTAAATGGATTTTTTCTTAATTTCCTTTTTGAATTGTTCATTATTAAGTGTATAGAAACACAATTGATTTTTGTATCTTGTAATTTTTCTGAGTTTATTTATTACTTCTAACCATTGTTTTGTGGAATCTTTAGGATTTTCTACATATAAGATTATGCTGTCTGTGAACAGAGATAATTAACTTCTTCCTTCTCAATTTGGATGCCTTTATTTCTTTTTCGTGCCTGATTGTCGGGCTAGGACTTCCAGTACTATGTTGAATAGAGTGGTGAAGGGGGCATTGTCTTGTCCCTGATCTTAAAGGAAAAGCTTTTAGTCTTTTGTCATTGAGTATGATGTTAGCTGTGGGATTTTCATGTGTATACACAGCTGCTTTTAAATGTCTTAATTTCCCTAAGGGTCTCGCCTCTGCCTCTTCTTGGGGCCTCCGATGTTCTGTTGCATCCCTTTGCCTATCATCTCTTGCCTCCCAGCACCCCTGGGCCTGAAGTTCCTCTGCAGTTTTCAGGTGCCATGGCACGTGCCACTGCTCACAGCAGCCTCCAAACTATGCCACTGTTCTTGCCTGAGTCAGATGAAACAGAAATCAGTCCCTTGGGCAGCCCCCAGTCATGCCTACACATTGCAAACAAATTCCATTCTTTTCCAGAAGAAGAAACTAAGAATTGGGTGACTTCCTCCTAATTGTACTGGGCTCGGAAACGGATCCGCTAGGGTGTGCAAAAACACCATGAAACTTCCTACTGCTTTTAGTTTTTCTTTTTTTATAAAAACCATCACCCAAGGATATGTTTTATTGATTTGAGAGAGAGAGGGAGGTGGGGGTGGGGAGAGGGAGAGGGAGAGGGAGAGGAAGAGGGAGAAGGAGAGGGAGAGGGAGAGAGAGAGAGAGAGAGAGAGAGAGAGAGAGAGAGAGAGAGAGAGAGAAACATTAATCAGTTGCCTCATGGGACGCCCTGACTTGAGAATCAAACCTGCAACCTGGGTATGTGCTCTGCCGGGAGATTGAACCAGAAACCATTTGGTGGACGGGATGATGCTCTAAACAACCCAGCAACCTGGCCAGGGCATAGTTCTGCTTTTTCTTAGTTGGGCATTTGCTTGGTTGTTGCAGCCCCTTGACTGGTGTCTAGAGCTGCCACATCACTATAACCAGCTAATCTGTTGTGTTTTTAGGTGAGAGGAGAAAGGTCTGGATTTCCTGACATCACCGTCAGAAAGCTCTGAAAGTTTTATTTTTAAAAAAACTTTCACATTTAGGTCTACAATATCCAACTTGAATTGGATTTTGTGTGGTTAATTATAACTCCAATATGTTCATGCCATGTGGCATTGGAAAAATAACCTCTCCAGACTTCATTTTCTTTATCAGTAAGATGAGGGGCAAATAGTATCTACCTCATGGAGTTATTGTGAGACTTCTGCATATATGTATATGTGTAAAAGACTCAGAAAAGTGTCTGGAAAATAGTACCGTCTACTTGCCATACACATTTTTTAAAAAAATATTTTTATTGATTTCAGAAAGGAAGGGAGAGGGAGAGAGAGATAGAAACATCAATGATGAGAGAGAATCATCAATCAGCTGCCTCCTGCACTCCCCCTACTAGGGATCGAGCCTGCAACTGGGGCATGTGTCCTGACCGGGAATCCAACCATGACCTCCTGGGTTCTTAGGTTGATGCTCAACCACTGAGCCACGCCGGCTGGGCTGTCTTGTTTGTTTGTTTGTTTGTTTTAAACATAGGTCAGAGTGGAGTTTTGATTCAATTGAATAATAAGGCTCATGCCTGACACATCATAAATGCATAATAAATATTGACAGATTAAAGGGAATCAAATACACTTAGTGTCTACCAGGGAAAATGCAAAAAGGCACACAAGACATGATTCCAGCTCTTTGGGGCTCTTAGTACAGTTGGACAGATAATGCACCATCAGGAAGGAATTATATAACAGCACAAGAAGATCCATAGTCCAAATGTTTGGAACTCTAAGGAGGAAGGATCAGGTTTCAAAGAGAGAAATCCCTGGGATTTGGATGTGGCTACTAAGGGAGGATTTGGGGAGGGGGAATAACTTAGGTTGGGCCTGGAAGGACAGGACAGGTTTCAGAGAGGAGCAGAGTGGGGAGGGAGCATGTAGGATGAGCTTGGTGTCCTCCCAGGGGGATGTGGGGACTGCACAAGCAGAGGTGGGGAGGAGGGTTCTGCTTGGTGATGGGGAGATGAAGGGAAGGTCCATGGGCCAAGAGCATCATTAGGAAGTCAAGATTCTGCTCTGGCCGGCTCAAAAGAGTAGAAAAGAACTCAGTCTCGCCACCTAGACTCCATGATGGGCCAAGATGTGCGGTCTCTGGCTCAGGCATGCAAAGATTTGTGTGTGCTGAGTATGTGTGGCCATTATGTGGCTTCCCGTTGCTCTGGTTTGGATTTGTCCCTTTAGGAGCTTCTAGTTGTAGATGACAGAAAGTTGAGCGTGTGAATCCTTTCTCATTTGCTTGTTTCTATTACACAGAAGGAGATAGTTTTCTCCAAGCAAAGGGCTGAGTCTAGCATTCTCCAACCTTGATTGTTTCCTTGTCCCTCCATATATAGTAGTCTCTCCTCCTTCCCCCTTATCAAGGGTTTCACTTTCCCTGGATTCAGTTACCTGTGGTCGACCATGATAAAAAAATATTAAATGGGAACTTCCAGAAACAAACAATCCATAACTTTTTCAATTGGGTGCCATTCAGAGTAGTATGTTGAAATCTTGCTCCATCCTGCTCTGTCCCATCTGACCCCTGAATCATCCCTTTGTCCAGTGTATCCGCCTTGTATACCCTACCTGCCCTTTAACACTTAGTAGCCACCTGGATTACCAGATGGTCATGGTATCATGGTGCCTGTGTTCAAGTAACCCTCATTTTACTTAATAATAGCCCCCGAAGCAATGCTGGCAATTCAAATATGCCAACAAGAAGGCATACAGTGCTTCCTTTAAGTGAAAAGGTGAGATGAGAGTTCTTGACTTAATAAAGACAGACAGAAAGTCATCTGCTAAGATCTATGGTAAGAACATAAAATTGTGTAGAAGGAAAATAAATTTGTTCTAGATTTGCTGTCACACCTCAAACTGTAACATTGGGCACAGTGTATGGCGAGTGCTTAGGTGAGATGGAAAAGGTATTTACATGTGCGGGTGGGAGATATGAACAGATATAGACCACACTCACATCACTTTTTTACAGTATATTGTCATAATTGTTCTATTTTATTTTTAGTTATTTTTGTTAATCTCTTATTGTGCCTAATTTCTAGATTAAACTTATCATAGTATGTATGTATAGGAAAAAACATAGTACAGAGAGGGTTTGGTTCTATCTGTGGTTTCAGGCATCCACTGGGGGGTCTTGTTTTTACCCCCTCTCATGAGGGTGTCTACCGCACCCTGACTCTACTGTTTCTCCTCAAGGGCTGGCAGGGGAGAGACGCAGAAAAAGGGATGATTTTCTTGTGGACTCACCAGCTGGGTTCATTATCTGACATTTGGGGGCCTGCTTGAGGGCCAGGGAGACTAATGATGACCTGTCTCCTGAGCCTCCGCCTTGCACTCCCACCTGCAGCCTGGGCCTGCCAGGTTCCCTCAGGGCCTTCTTTCCACGTTAGAAACTGTTCTGGGTGTTGGCAAAGGTCTGCCTCCTCTGGCCTCCCCTGGCCTCCCCTGGCCTCCCCTGACCTCCTCTGGCCTCCTCGTCCACGGCAGCCTGGATGTTCCTGGCTACCCGGAGGCCGGACTGGATGGCAGTGTCTATCCAGCCTTGGGGCAGGCAGGTGTGCTCTCCAGCAAAGTGGATGCGGCCCTCTGGCTGGGAGAGCAGCAGCAAATAGTCCTTAGATTGGAAGGGTGTGAACTCAGCGAAGGCGCCCATGAGGAGGGGATCCAGAGACCAGTGCTTGAGCACAGAGGAGGGGCACAGGTGCCGCAGCGTCTCCTTGGGTATCTGGTGCACCGCCGCCAGGTCCCCCAGGACGATATCCACCACCTGGTCATGCTTCATGGACGTGAGGAAGAGGGAATCATTGCCCAGGGTGTAGGAGGCCAGCAGGACACCCTTGCCGCTGGGAAGGCTGTGGCTGGGGTAGTAGATGTAGCGTGAGGGCCCGTCGGTGATGGAGACCCCGCCCTGGATGCCATCCCGCTCCCAGAAGGGCTCTTTACAGGCCAGAACCACCTTGGTAGCGCTGATGTAATGCACCGAGCGGAGCGCGTCCACCTTGTCTAGTGAGAGTGGTGGCATAAAGGTGATGAGGCTTGTGGCACTGGCTGAGGCGGAGATTATGACAAAATCCGCTGTGAGGTGGTGCAGTGCAGAATTGGACTTGCCCACCCGGTAGGAAATGTGGACCTCAGGCCCATCCCTCACTACCGTCTCCACCCTGGAGCCCAGATGGATGGTGCCAGGCTTCAAGCTGGCACTGAGGCCTTCGGGAAGCTGGTCGAAGCCACCTGTGATCTCGCTAAAGCTGTAGAGGTGAAGAGAGAGGAGAGGGTGAGGGTGAGGGTGGGAGGCATGAGGCCAGGTTGCCCAGTCTCCAGCAGGGTTCCTGGTCTGAAAGGGGAAGAAACTAGCTTCATATACATACTTCATACATCATCTTAACCAATCTCTGGGAGGGAAGGGTTATCCTTGAATTTTATAGTTTGAAACACTGACTCCCAGAGTAAAGGGAGTTTCCCACGATAACAGGCCCTAGATTCAGCCACTATGCAATCTGCATCCCAGGAGGAATCCTACAGACCTGGGTTTGGATTCAGGCTCCAGCCCTTGGCCCAGTTGTGCGAACTTGACTGTTTCATAATTTCGCTGGGCCTCGGAAGCCTCACTAGCTCTGAATAATAGTACCTACCTTCTAGGTGATCATAAGATCCAATGTGATAGTGCTTGGAAAGTGCTTAGGGCAGTGCCTGGCACATAGTCACTGCTCAGTAATCAAAGTTCCCTTTCTCTGCTCTGATTGGAGGAGGGGAAATATTTGAGTTCTGGTTTAGATCAGTCTTACTCATCACGTTTGAAGAAGATGATGTCAGATTTCCCAGATTCTAGGAACGACTTAAAGAATTCAACATCCTCACTCATCACATCACTGATCATCCTGACTGCTCCTGGGTTCAGCATCCCTTCTTTCAGCAGGTGAGCCTGTGGGGAGGTAGAAACGCCAGATGGAGGGCCCAGTGTGTAAGAAGGGGCTTCAGCAGGGCCTGGGCCAGGCAAGGGGTGGGCCTGGACTCCAGGGAGGTAAAGGCGTGGCAGTGGGAAGAGAGGTCCTGGGAGGCAGGGGACAACCTCCGGGAGCTACGCCGAGCACACCCACCTCTCCGTCCCCACCTTTGCCTCACTCACCTTGATGGAGTCAGAAGAGGACATCAGGTGGCTGCAGTTGAAATTTTTCAGACTTTGTCTGGTCTGCAAAAGGGCAGGAAGGGGAAGCAGCTTTAGATTAAAGCTAATTGTCCAGAAGCAGTTTTCCTGGGCTCTCAGGACGTCCCTTTGAAGAGAGAGGAGACAAAAAGGTGGGGGAGGGAAGGACCCAAGGAAGGACCCTTCCAGGAGCTCCTAAATGCTTCTCTTTCTCCTAAAGTCTCCCCTTCGTTTAAAGGTACGTGGAGACTAAAATTTAAGGTGAAGACATTTACTGAAACCTAGCGGGATTGATTCAATACCAAGGATTCCCTTTCCTTCCATTGCCACCGATCAAGCAACTCCTGGGCCACCCAGGGACAGAGGATGTGGGGATGGGTACCAGGGTTGGGGTGGTGACCTTCTTAGGGAGTGTTAGAAGGAAGGCAGACCAATCAGGGTGAGTGTTGGATAAGAGTCAGGTGACTGGGTCCATCCACTAACTTGCGTGGTGACTTCAGGCCAGACCCTGTTCTCTCCCAGCCCTGGGAGGGGTGAGGCCGGAGGCACGTTGGCAGTGGACTGGTGGGAGAGAGTCTCAGCATTGTCGCCCTTCTCCGTGGGGTAGTAGCCCAGGATCTCTGGGTTGGCCTTGACCTCTCTCATGCGATAGCGTTGTCCATTGACGAGGTACCAGGCGTTGTCATTGTAATGGATGAAATTGTTCAGCGTCAGGCCCAGCTTCTTGACATAGGTGTGAACCAGCCTGGAGAAAATACAGACACTAACATGACACCCATCCCAATGGCACAGCATTCCTGCTGGCTGCACAAGGAGGAGCCATTTCCAGGAAAAGTAGTTTCTTTATGTGCCCAGGGAACTCAGACTAACTCCTTCCTCATCTCTAGCCCTATGTCTTCTTGCTGTGGCATTAGTTCATTTTCTTCTGTTTTTGCCCCGAGGGAGGTGGGGAACAGGGCGTTCACCCATCACCGAATGAAGGCCCTTTAGGAAATATCAGTGTATAGGACTCAAATATAGGACCAGAGGCCTGTTGTTTCAGACAGTATTTGAAATCCCACTTTCCATTCCTAGGTAAGCTTGAGGCCGTATCTAAAGACTTCTAGTTTGGGCTAATTCATTTGGGTTTTGTTTTAGTTTTTGGTGGTGTTTTGAGGGAAATCTCAGGTTCCTTTTATACTTTAAAAAGAAGTCATATTTTTCCCAGCCCCACAGTTTGATTCCCAGTCAGGCAGAGCATGGGCCGGGGGTTTGGGGCTTGATCCCCAGTAGGGGGTGTGCAGGAGGCAGCTGGTCGATGTTTCTATCTCTCTGTCCCTTCCTTTCTTTCTAAAATCAATAAAAACATATTTTTTAAAAAAGAAGTCATATTTTTGGAGGTATATGGGACACTAGCTGAGGGGTCTTTTTGTCTTGGAAGCCTCAGAATCGGGGGCCAGGGTCTTTTCCAGGAGTTGGGTACAATTTTAGGGTTAGGATTAGGGTTGGAAGTCAAGCATTTTCTTTTGTGTCAAGCATGCCCCTGATATTGAGGACCTTTGTCACTTTCTCCTGGGAGAGGCCTGGATGAGTCACTTAATATCTCTGATCCAAGTTTCTTGATTTGTAAGTGGGAAACATCAGAGTATCAAATTGGGATAATGAAATAATACACATAGTAAGCGTTCAACAAATGGCAGCTGTTATCATTGGAGAGCTAACTGTGGTATAATTGACATGTAACAAGCTGCCTATATTTAAAGTATACAATTTGATGAGTTAATGGTAACTATCATCATTATTCGTTTAGGATCTTCCACTTTCCCTGTGACCCTGGGCTCTGAGGATAGGGACTGGTCTCTGTCAAGTGGGAGACCAGTGCTAGTCCTGACTTGTAGGATCTGATCCGACGGGACAGTGAATCTGAACGGCCTCTAACTCAATGGCAGCAGGGCCCACACTACCTCCTCCTAATCATCCCTACTTGTCCTCCCTCCATCCCCTTCCCAAGACTTACCTGTGGGACTTTGGGATTCGCATGGGCCCCAGTTCGTAGTACCAGCCCTCCTCCTCGTTCCTGATTGTGACCACTCGGCCCCCGACACGGTTGCTGGCTTCCAAGACGGAAACCTGGGGTCCCGAGAAGCTGCTGTCATTCCCAGGGCCAGGTTCTCCCTTCTCCACCCTGTACTCCTACCCCACCCAGTCACAGGCTCTAATCTGGAACCCCAGCACTAGGTTCCTGAATGTGCAGGATAACCAAACTGAGGGGATAGGGAGGGTCCTCAGTAATGGGAGTGAGGCAGAGAGCCCCGCAGTGGCAGGGGACAGCGTCTTTACCTGTTAGCAAACCCCTTCTCCACTTTTGTGTCTAGGAGAACACAGGTTGCAGTTAAGGTCAAGTCTCAGGGGAGTTTTGAGAAACAATAACTAAGGGCTAAGAGACCCAGTGGGTTATGTGCAATTGTTTTCTTTATCTTTTCCCACCCAAGCAAGCAAACCCAGAGGCAAATGGCTGAGGCCCCTCCAAAGCCTGCTCACCTGGTGGCCAGCGTCCTGCAGGGCCTTGGCTGCCACCAGGCCGGACATGCCAGCTCCCACCACCACCACGCGCTTGGGCAGTAGGGAGGTGTGGAGGCCCTCCTGGGCTGTGACAACGATGGACTCATACTCAGGGTCCAGGAAGCACTTGGCCAGGTCCTCATGGTGGCCAAGGCAGCTGGAAGTAGCCAACAGGAGCCCCAAGACCAGGATTCCTGGAGCAGAGAAAGGAATGGGGGCTGTCTTTCTGGGGCCCAGGTGTTTTATCCCACCTGCCCAGGGTGAGTTTGGCTGTGTGAACGAGTGGGGATGGTAAGGTATGGCAGTGTCTGTTGAATGTGTGGTTGTAAACACAATGTTTGTGATTGTGTCTCTGGTGAGGTGATTGTGTTGTGTGGGTACGAATGTATGTGCAAACCATGCTGGTGTTGTGTGATTGTAATTGTGGACTGCAAGTTCATGTGTTTGCATGTGATTGGATGTGGGAATCCGCCCATTGTCTTCACTAGCAGAGAGGTGTGGACAAGTAGCCCAGAAGGCTGGTGAACCTTGAGCCCTGGCAAAGGTCAGAGCTATGCACTGACTGTTTAGTCGAGACAATGGTAGCTGAAGCAACTTCCCAACCAAATAGTTATGTAAATCCTTACTGATAAGATTGTCTGTAACTGGAAATTGCCTACCTATAAGTGTATCCCAAACTGAATAAAAGGATGGAAAGGCCTGAGCACAAGTGGAGTCCTTCTTCTTGTGTTGGGCTCCCGCCTGGCCCCCCAATTTCCAAATTATTATTTCTTGTCTTGTCTCTGTCATTTGTGTGTGGCCCTTCTCCAGAGCCCGAACCCTGAACCACATGGGATGTGGGGTCTTCACAATTGGAAATCATGAATGCATACAGATTTGTATTTGACTGTAAATATGCCTGCTTCTGATGGTGAGTGTGCCTGTGTGTGAGCTTGTCTGTGATATAAGTTGCTGTGACTGTGAGTTTGTGATTGTTGCCCTGTATGATTGTGCATTGTCTGTGATTTTATGTGAGGGGATGTGTTTGTGGGACAGTATGTTACTCAAGTAAATGTGTGCATGAATCCAATATGGGAAAGTGAGATGGGATGTAGTGTGTGTGTATAAGCCTGGGTGTGTTGGGTGTGTGTTAGCCTGGGTTGGGAAGAGTGAGGATGGTATGTATGCATTTGCTTAAGTTTGAGAGAGAATATGGTTGCTTGTGTTCTTGTATTTAATTCTGTGTGTGCATTTGAGTGTGAGGCTGGGTGGGGGAGCCTGAAGGTGTCTGTGTCCTTTGGGAATATGTATGAGAGGATGCCGTGTGCGTGTGTGTGTGTGTGTGTGTGTGCGTGCGTGTGTATGTGTTTGTGTATGTGTGTGTGTGCATGTGTGTGTGTGTGTGCGTGTGTGTGTGTGTAAGTGAGAGTGTGTGCAAGTCCATCTCTCTTCAGGGACAGGGAGTGGAGGAATTGTGACCAGTCTTCTCAGTGACATCACTAGCCCTGAGGACCTTGGCAGTCCTGTCGCTTTCCTCCTCGGCCTCACAGTGTTTTTTTCAAAGCCTCCAGGTTTTCTAGCGTGCAGCCGAGATTGAAACCAGAGTTGGTAAGGAACATGCAATACATCCTATTGCCTGTTCTTAAAGGGAAAAGCCAAGAGCTGGGGTATGGATACGTTGTGCCCCCTTGCACTAGCTCTGGGTTTTGGGGGGCAGGTGAGAATCCTTAGTCTCTTTGTACAGGCGGGACCTCCGAGGTTCACAAAAGAAAAGGGATCTTTAGGGGCTGCCCTTGAGAAGAGGCAGGGCACCCAGCTGTTCCTAGTGCAGGCCCTTCCCAAAGCCAAGAGCGCCTCCTGCAGGGATGACTCCTCAGAAAAGAGGGGAGGGGTACCCATGCCTCAAGCCTCCCCCTCTTTCCCTCCCCGAGGCCTACTTCAGCCTCCCTAACCCATTCTCCACCCTTGACACATGTTTTTTTCTCCATCTCCCTGAGCTGCCACAATTCTCTCTCTCAGACCCCATGCCGTTCCTCTTGAATGGGCCCAGCCCCCAGACTCATCCCTATATCCATTCTCTTGACTCACTTTCAATACCTGGACCTACCCATTAGCTCCTAGTCTAGTTCCTGTCACATCTCAGTCCCCCATCCTCCTTCCCCTTGCATGGCCCTATATCCAGACTGCCCTTTGGGTCCATCTCAACTCCCTCAGCCCATCCCACCCCTCCAATATAGCTCTTGTCCCTGTTTCAGAGTTCAATTCCTCCTTCCTCTGGTGCCTCTCTCAGACCTAGAGAAAGGACTCCACTTACCCTCATCTTGGCCATGGACTTGTAGCTCATGATGGGCCCTAGGCAGCTCTCCCTCTTTATGAGCAGCCAGCTCCACCCCAGCAGTAGCTGGCCTCATCCCACCAGCCTGCCCCAGGGCACTATTGGCTGTGCTAACAAAGAAGGAAGTGTGCCCTCGAGGGCTGTCAGGTGAGATGATGTTCACTGTGACTCAAGTCCCATCCCCAGCCTCATCGCCTGCATCCCCATCTTCTCCAGACCTGTCTCCCAAGGAACCACTTCTCCTAGCCCAGATCCTGGCACTGCACCCGAGTGCCAATGTGCAGGAGGAACCTCATATTTTTTCTCAGAAAAGATGTGTGGGAGGGATCATAGAGGACCAAGTCCTCGCATGATTTGAAAATGCTTTCATTTTTAACTGACTTTTTAAATAAAGTTTCATCTTAGTTTTTATTGATATTGACTTGACTGAGTATAGAATTCTACCATTTTCACTGGATCTTGGAAGGCTCAAACACTGTGCTCTCGGCCTCTACAGGGAATTTGACCTGCAAGAACATTCTTGTGTGCAATTCATGTCTGTGCTTCCAAATGTCTTCAATTTTTTTGAATCCTGTGTTCTGGATAAAGTCTAATGTTAATTCTGTTTCTTGTTTTTGTTTGTTTGTTTGTTTGCAGGTAATCTCTTGTCTTCCCCACAACTGGAAGCATATAAGGATTTTCTCTTTTTTATAATTCTGAAATTACATGAAGACATGTTTGGATGTCAATCTCCCCCCCACCCCCCCCACTCCCCCCCACTCCCGTCATCTGGATAGCAGACAGGGTTCTTTGGATCTTAAGACTTTGCCAGCTCTGGCAATTATCTTTCTATTTTTATCAGTTATTTCTAGTTTTGTCCTAGAATTCCTAGTAGATTGAATTGGAACCTTTTATTTTTTCCTTATACTTTCGCTTCTTTATCATTTTATCTAAATTTTGAAAGTGACCGTTATTTAAATTGTATTGTACTGGGTGTATTCTGCAACTTGTTTTTCTTTTATATATAACCCACTGGAATTAATAATTACTTAATGTAAGGTTCGAGGGGCAGGAAATGGGAGTTGGAGACCAAGACATGTTAAAGAGGAGGTTTATTCCGCAGTAAACAAGCGAGATTCATTACGGAGGAGGTAGAGAAACCAGGATTAGAGGAGGGGGAGGAAGAGAAGGAGGGACCCAACCGGGCTGCCTCCGCAGACCGAGAGACAGAGAGGAGAACAGCGGCAATGGAGGGGTGGAGAAGGCCTTTTGAGGGAACAGGAAGGGGTTGGGCCCAGGGCTGAATGGGAAGGGGTGGGCCTCAGGGCACTCGGCACACGCTGATTGGTGGTTCAATGTCTCAGGGATGTCTCGGAGGCAGATGCTGGTAATGTCATAACTCCACCCACCAGTTGGGGGGAGGGAGGATCTATCATTCCAGGCTTTTGGTGATATTAAAAAAATTTGAGAGTCTGGGCAAGGTCAGGGAGGAAGGTCCATCTTCTGTAGCTACTTCCTGCTGAGAGGGGGTGTCGTTAGGGGCGTCTACCCGGAGTCTCAAGGATTCTGGTGCTAGGTTCTGAATTCAAGGCCAGATAGATCTCTCCCACCTTCTGGTTGGCGAACACCTGCATTCTGTTCTGCAAGAAACTAGTGAAACAGCGCATGAGACAGGGGCCAAAGAGCAAAATTAAAAGAATAAATACCAGTGGGCCTAATAGTGGGAGGAGCCATGGGGTAAGTGAGTGAAAAACAGGTAGTGTTTTCCGTGCTGGACGAGGGGTGCAGCAGCATGATTTCCCCAAGAGACTGGTTGGTGAAGTCTTGAGAGTGATCCTGTTGAGTCACTTGGGAGGTAAAAGCTGGTCCTGAGGCTGCCACAGTGTCAATTGTCTGGTTTTGCTGCTTTTCTGGACCTGGAGCTGAAATACAACTGAGACCTAGATGTTATTTTTAGGGGGAAAAGAGTAGGGGTCTCAGTTGCCTCACTAGTAATATGAAAGGGGAGAATAGGTTACCCTGGGGTAAGGTTCTTGTTTTCCCAGTTTTGCCCCTTGCTGAGCATCCACATGTTTCTTGTAGGTCCTGAGACAGGGTTTCAAAACAGGATGAGCAGTGGTTAAGCTCCCTATGGCAGTTCCAACCCCTGCTGTGATGCTGAGGGTTAGGAGGAGAGGGATGATCTGGACTGCCCTTTTGTGTCATATCTGGTGGGTTATGGGGACAGGTAAAGACTGATTATTGGGGCTGCATCTACATTGAGTGAGAGATAGATGAGAGTACAGGTTCCTGTCCAGCTTATGGGGAGACATATGTATGTGTTTTCCCCACAGAGGAAGAAAAATCCCTGATCATGGAGACAAGCTGATAGGTGTAAGGAGAAGAGGTGGACTAAAGGGTATGAGATTCCCTTTCTAAGTTCCTCGCTCCAAGCTGAGAGGGTAATCGCCATGGCGATACCAATAGGGGTGACAGATGAGTGATTGAGATTGTGTTGCCGTGAAAGTGGGAGGGAATATTAGAATGGGCTGTTATCCAAGGGAAAAGAGGAAGGGAAGGAAAGGAGCAGTGGAAGATGAGGCTGGAGAAAAGGCAGGGGGAGGAGGCCTATTCCCAGGCCTCTAGCCGCCTGAATCCCAAACCGCCGCATTTTCCCTGGAGATAATGATCATAAAGGAGATAAGGCATTTACAGTCCCAGGAATGGCTCAGCCTTGTGGGTCGAGAGAGTGAAACTGAGGTAGGTGACTGTGGTTTGGGACCACTGGGTTTTATGAGAGGATGCATGGTAGCCCTGGCTGGGCACCGAGGTAGAATGAGAAAAGAGTGAATGGGGGAATTTAGTAAGATGCAGTGTAGATGTGAGGTGGCTAATGGCTGTGAGACTGATCCGTCAACCCCCATAATAGAGACTGAGGAGGGGACAAGGGTCCCAGCGAATTCGGAGGGCAGAATAAGTGGCCCTAGTGTCAATTAAAAGGAGATCGGCTTACCTGCCACCATAGTTGTTACCCGAGGCTCTGTCCTGGTGATGTAAGTCTGTGGGGCCCTGTCAGGGCCTGGGCAGCTTCTTCGGTGGCCAGTCCCAGAGGGTCTGGGAGCTCCAACCCAGATCCAGAGGGCGGCCATGCTGGACTGGCTGAGGCCTGAACTGGAGGAGCCAGACTACAGTCTAATTTCCAGTGGCCTTCCTTCCGCACCTTGGGCAGGGCCCAGGCGGGGGTCTCGGGTTTGGGCAGGACTTGGCTCAGTGTCATTTGAAGCATGGGCCCGGAGGAGGCTTAGCCCCTGACTTACCCACGGTTGGAGGACTGGCACTTTGTTTGGGGTTTGAAAGCGGTGGCTAGGAGCTGGAAGGCCCCCTACTGGGCTTCAGCCTTGGCCTGATCTCGCCTTTGATTTTGGATTTGGATCTCCTCATCTCTATTATTAAAGACCTTAAAGGTCAGGTTAACGAGGTGTTTTTGAGGGGTTTGTGGACCTGCATCTATTTTTTGAAGTTTGCGGCGTATGTCGGGGAGTAAAGGTGGTCAGGTCAGTGGAAAAAGAAACCTGAGATGCCTCTCAGTCTGTGAGGCTGGACATAGAGATTGGGACGTGGACTCAGACTATGCCCTCAGTTCCTGCTGCCTCCCTCAGGGGTAGAGTGGACTCAGGAATAGAAGAGGCTGTTGTGGAAGGCAGTCTTTGGGTGGCCTGAGAATGAGTGTTAGAGGGAAAGGCTGTTTTGGAGCTCAGGTTCTCAGGATTTGGGCTCTCAGGAAGATCAGAAAGTGAGAAGGGAATGGCCAGCCACCTGTGAATTCGGTTGCTGGCGGTCACGGGGGCAGAGATTTGGCGGAGAGCACAGGGGAAGGCGGGCGGTTAGAATTCTCCGAGGTAGAGTGTGGGGTGCAGTTTTTGTGGCAGAGTTGTAAGGGGGCAGTGGGAGTGAGACACGTGGAGAGAAATGATCCACAGGGTCGAAAGAGCAGTCAGAAGACAGAAAGGGGCTGAGGACAGGTGAGAGGGCAAAGAGGACTTCGCGAGGAGGATCTGATGGGTGGAACATGAGGAGTAAAGCAAGGGGCGAGAGTGGCGGGTGGGGGGGGGGGCGCGGTGTGAGGAGGGAAAGCCTGTTGTAGGGATCTCTGAGGCCTCCCTGTCCGGTGGCAAAATTATCTAGGTCTTGGAGGATATTGGAATCGAAAGTGCCATTTTCAGGCCACAGAGAGACATGGTCGAGTTTATATTGTGGCCAGGTAGAGCTTCTTTGGTTTGATGTAGCCAGAAAGACCAAGGGTAGAGATTGGCGAGGAGACATCATCCTAAGGGTGTGTAGAGGGGGTTTGGACTGAGAGGTCCCCATGACCAGAGGGAAGGGCCACCGGGAAGTTGGGGAGGAAAGAAGGAGCGTCCTCCTTTTTCCTCAGCCAACCTGTAGAGAGAGAGACACACACATGAGAGAAGATTCCAAGGTCGTCACCCTGAGACCTTTCCGGTGGAGTAGAGCAGAGTTTCCCGGCCAGGTACCTGGGCTTTTGTAGAATGTAGAACGTAGAACATGTAGCCAAGTAGCCAGGAAAACTCTGAGGCCCTTCCAGGTCAAGGGAACAATGAGGGCGGGGGGAGCGGTCGGGAAAGTCCCTGAAGCCTACCGGTGAGAAAGTGACAAGATCCCCATGTGTCCTGGTACAGCAGGGTTCGAGAGGTGTCCGGAGTGGGACAATCAACTCAGAACCATGCCAATGAGCAAAGCCAGATCAGGAGTCAGAAGCTTGGGGCTAGGTTCGAGGATCGTCCACGCCTCCATGTACCTCTCCCAGACTTCGACACCAAATGAAAGATGAGACAGAGGACCGAAAACCAGGACTACAGGCTTTATTAGAGGAGAAGGACCCCTGCCGGGCTGCCCCGCAAGGGGGAGTAGCCGCCCGTGCAGCGGTGAACATGCCTTTTGAGGGGAGGAATGGGAAGGGATGGGGCTTCGGGTACTCGGCACGCACTGATTGGTGGTTTCATGTAAGGCACATGATTAGGCACCTAGGTACTTAGGGCTTAGGGTATTGGGCAGGTGCTGACTTGTGGTTCAGTGTATAGTCCATATAAGGTGCCTGGTTAGGTGCTTAGGAATGTCCAGGCCGCAGGGGCAGATTATGTCATACTCCGTCCACCGGTGGGGGAAGGGAGGATCTATCACTTAATTATTCACGGCCTGAGAGGGCAGTGGGGCTCCATTGTGCAGAATGATGTCTACTGAGAGATGAACGAAGGGCCTGCCCTGGGTGTTCTGTGGAAGGAGGCCATGGCTAGGGCTGGGAGCACGGAGCTGTGAAATGCACAGCCCTGTGTTATGTAGGAGAGGCCAGGGCAGTGATCCCATGTACCCAGGCGTGCCCCAACCCTACCCCACCCCCAGATTGAGGATGAACACCAGGCCCCAGGCCGCTAAGCCTCTAAGCAGAATTTGATCTGTAGAACATTCTTGTGCAGAGTTCATGTCTGCGCTCCGGACCACTTGAATGGACTGGTCTCCAAGTGGCTCTTCATGCAAGATAGTTCTGTCCACATCAATAGAGGGGGGGTTGATGTTGCTGGTGGCCATTAGGGGAAGGTCAAAGACTCTGGAAGCATCCTTAGTGGCACCATTGAATGTACCCAGGTCCTCATGGTGCTCACAATCCCCTCCAAACACACAGGTACCCATGCATATCGAGCATGTGTGTATAGTGCCACAGACCCATGTCCCCACCTAATTTCACACTTCACTGGTCAGTGTGTGCCCCCAGGAATGGGGGTCAAGAGACCCCCATTGTCAAGGAGGGCTGGAGAATGAACCCTGGAATGATCCTTTGGTATTATCCTGCCTGTTCACTCTCCCCCACAGCCCACCCCTACACACACACACACACACACACACACACACACACACACACTCCTCTTTGTCCTTCATGCAGGGCAATCCTGGAGCAGAACTGGGAGATCTGGGCCAGGCTCACTAGAGATCAAAAGCACTTTGGGAGGGAACGTCCTCAGAATGGGAGCAGCTGCCCTTCCCCCATCACACCCACCAGCAGCCCATTCCGGAGAGACCACCCCCCCCCCCATCAAGGCATCCAAATGTGCGGCCAGAGGACCACCCAGGATAGCTGCTCCGGCCTTGGCTGAACTAGGAGCTATGTTGTCGTGGGGGGGGGGGGGATGTGCGGGGGAGGATGGTGGTGGTGAGGGTATCGGCTGCCTCGGTTTTCTCATCAGTACAGTGGGGAACAGAGACAATCCCTGTGACCTGGGCCCCTCCAATTCTGACTTCTGCTTTGGAGCTGATCAGTAGACCTAGGGAGTGTGCTCTTTGTGCTCACACAACCTCTGCCCTTGCAACAGGGCCGAGAGCACCCATTCCTGGAGAGGGAGTGCTGGGAACAGCAGAGAAGCTCCGAGGCACCAGAGCCTGTACAGTCTCCTCCAGGTCAGCTAGGGAGGAGTGAGACCAGGTCCCTGCCCTGGGACTGTCCAGGCCACTGAGCAGCAGTCATGTACATACACACAGCAGGCACAGGGCTGCAGCCCCACGAGCTGAGGACTCCGGACTGGTGTTTGGAGAGGAAGGGAAGGCTCCCCCAGTAAATACAGGCTGGGTGCACAAATGGCTCTCAGTACTGTATGGCGACTGAATGAAAAACCACACAAGTGGATGGATGGATGGATGGATGGATGGATGGATGGATGGATGGATGGATGACTGTCCGAGGCCATGAATTGATGTGGGTTGAAACCCTCTTCTTGCCCAGGCTGAGTCTTCTTGGGGATTGTCACTGCTCTGACCCTGGTGTGCATCCTCAACACCCAGCAGGCTGCAGCTCCCCAGGAAGGGGCCAGGATACCCTGTGATACAGCCACCAGGTGACCAAGCTGTGTTGGTGAACATTCTTGAGAGTGGAGTATTGATGTCCACCTTCCCACCAGACTGAGACCTCTTCACAGGCATCTTCAGTGTCTGGCTCAGATTTCTTCCTTCCCTCCATCCCAGTGTTCACCAAAAGACAAGGGAATGCAGGCGGGCCCGGCCACTTTCTGGTTATGTGGCCTTAGGTCATTCTTTCTGTCTCAGCCCAAGTTTCCTTATATAAAGTGCAGACAAAACTGCCTTCTTTGCTTTACTGGATGTGGGGTTGTTACCATCCTAACTAGCTAGTTAATATTAATAATAGGAAGGAGGCAAAGGAGAGGCCAGACATTGTAAGCATGCTCATCTGGGCAGCTTCACCAGGAAGCTGCAATTTCACACTTCTCAAGGAACCACCTGTCCATTCTCTGCAAATCACGGGGGGAGGGGGCCAACAAAGGGGAACATGGGTGCATGCTCAGTGAAGTTGGGGTGAAGTAGGGAAGGTGCTTGCCTGTCAGTCTAGCCTGGGGAACAAATCATTGGCCAGCATGGCAGAGCCACTGCAAGCATGTGAAATCCTGAAGGCTTAATTGGTTAAGCTCCTGGTTATAACTCTGAGACAAAGACTTATCTCCCTCTTGCTCCTCTGGCTTCACTCCTGCTTGCTTGCACTCGCTTGCTCCATGACCCACACTAGCATGCCATGTGGCCCTAGAAACTGCATGGCCCTTGGCTCTGCAGACCCCACACACAATGGACTGCAGCTGGGAACACAAGGTAAGCTAGCCAAATGCAGGACCGGACTGTGCTGTAATGTGGATCAAAGACTCTGGGCAGTGGATTTAATTCTAGCTCTGCTAAAGACAAGATGGGAATCTATGGCAGAATGGAGAGCGATGAGACCATGGAGGGGAGCTCCCTTCATGTTACATCATCAATACAGCTTTCCAGGATACCTCATCCTCCCGTGGGGGTCTCAAGAAATTCTTGTTCCTGCTGCACCCCAAGAAGCCCACTTCCACCAGCAACAGGCGGGGACACAGAGGACACCTCACCAATAACAGGGTCACTACTCCTCCCTCCACATCCCTCTCCCTCAGAGCCCAGGATCTTCCTTCGCCTGTCACACTCTTACCCACTCCTCCCTTTATGTCTGCCTTTGTGCCTGCACTTGCAGGTCTCTGAGAGCAGGAACTGGGTCTCCCTCATCTCGGTGTCCTCTATTGCCCAGGATTGCCCAACACATGGTTGAGCACATGGCCTGGAAGTAAATGTTCACTGAATGGTTAAGTGATGAGTGAGAGCGTTTGTTTAACCAGAAAGGTGTTAACCAAAAGTCTGCCACCCTGAAGCTGCTTTCTGGGATATGGATTTTTCAATGTTTATTAAGAAATAAATGACTGAACCTTTGACCCTCCCCCATTTCTTGCCCAAGAGATTCAGACAGAAATCTGCTTGAGGAAGGAGATCTTGGGATGCTGCCTCAGCCTAATTTGAACTAAGTATGGTAAACAAGAGAGCTTCAGGCAGGTGCCTGTTAGCTAGGCACACCCTGTGCCCCATTGTTTCTGAGTTCCCCAGCAAGGATTTTCCGTGTCCTGCTCTTCCTCAAGGACCTGTGAATCACCATACCCTTCTGAAATCTAATACCCTGTCCCCCCACCCCCCTTTCTTCTTTTTCCAAAAATGTCTTATACACCCAATGTTGCCTCACTGTCTTTGGTGTTTTCACATATTTATCATGTCTGTGTGACTTCCCCATGCACATGTATTAAACTTTTATTTTCTCCTGTTACTCTGTCTCTGTTAATTTGGTTATTAGCCAGCCAGAAGAACATAGAAGGTGGGAGGAAAAGTATTAACCCTTTGCACTCGCTTGCTTTTTTCTCGATTCCTTTATTCTAATGCTAACCGTGTCGAGTCACACTTGACATCTGAGTGCAAAAGGTTAATATTTTTTTGGCCCCCGCTTAGGGCTGTGCAAACATGAGGGCTTTTATTGATGTGGCAGCATTTTATATAATAGAAGTTCAGGACTGGAATATATCTTACAGATGAACTGAACACCCATTGCCACCTGACAGATGAGTAAACTGAGACTATGGAACAGACTGCCAGAGATCACTCACGGAGGCTGTCCTGCTTGCACCCCATCTAAAGTCTCCTGGCTCACTGGAGACAAGATCTTCCTCCAGGGCCCCTCCCAGGTCATTCTCCTCAGACCATCCTCCCCGCTTGCATGGCTCAAGCCAGTGTGCACACAGTGGGAAGACCAACTCCAGAGCCCCTGCCTTACTCCTTCTGGTCACTGCCTTCCTCAAGACACCTGGGAGCCATGAGTGCTGAGGATGGGGCGCTGCTGTAAGGAGGCTGTGCAGTCAGTGCATTGTGGAAGGCAGTGGCAATGAGAGCAGCCTGTGCAGGTTCCAGCCAGAAGCTTAGCTGGGGAGTTCCCAGTTGAGCCCGGGGCAATGCATTTAGCTTGGACGTCAGAGCCAGATTGACCTGACTTTGACTCCTGATTCTGATAAGTGAGTTACTTGGGCAATTACCTCTTCTATGAGCTTGTTTTCTCACCTGGAATGTAGGAATATTAATCCTTACCTGATAATATAGAGCTGATTCAATAAGAACATAAGCAAAAGAGTCTATTATGGATTGAATGTTTATGTCCCTCCACACAAATTTATATGTTGAAGCCCTGACCCTCATGTGACTGTATTTGGAGATGGGGCCACTAAGGAAGTAAGGTCATAAGGATGGGGTCCTGATATGATAAGATTTGTGTCCTTATAATAAAAGACAGCTCATGAGCTTGCTACCCCTTGACTCCTACACATAGAGGAAAGGCCATGTGGAGACACAGCAAGAAGGCAGATCTATAAGTCAGGAAAAGGACTCTCACCAGAAATGGACTACCCTAGCACCTTGAATTTGTTATCACACAGAAAGAGCCAAACTAGCAGAGCCAAACACTAAACACCAAGAATTGCAGTGGAGAAATATTGGCTATTTTATTATGAACCAGGGGCCCTGTGCATGAATTCGTGCACCTTGAAAGGAAATGTGGGCTGTGAGGCTGCAGTAGGCACAGGGGCGGGTCTCGGCCCATCCTCCATGCCCCTGCCAGGCCCCTCCCGCTGTGGTCTCTGGTCCCCTGTCTGCTGGGAGCCCCGCTCCCACTGCGGCCGAGTGATCAGGACCGGCGCCAGGCACCACTAGTGGGTGCGAGCAGCAGCTCCGGCACCCACTGTGGGTGCGAGCGGGGTTGG
Source organism: Cnephaeus nilssonii (assembly GCF_951640355.1). Taxonomy (NCBI): domain Eukaryota; kingdom Metazoa; phylum Chordata; class Mammalia; order Chiroptera; family Vespertilionidae; genus Cnephaeus; species Cnephaeus nilssonii. The sequence continues at coordinate 74,612,280 of NC_137078.1, forward strand.
CGCTGGTAGTGGTGTAAGCGCTGGGCAGGACCATGGCGCGTGGGAGCAAAGAATTTTTAGTAACCACCAGAGGCTCACCCTGATGACAGTGACCGGTGCCCCGCCTTCATCTGGCACCCTTGCTCACCTGCTCCACCATCCCACCACGGCCAATGCCTGCCATGTTTCACACATGCCCCTTGGTGATTAGAGCACGTCATAGCGACCAGCTGTTTGGTTGTTCCAGTTGTTCCACCATTCGGTCTATTTGCATATTAGCCTTTTATTATATAGGATGGTGCCATCTAGGAGAACGCTAATGCTCAAAAGCCCAAACTCTCTGATGGCACATAAGATACAGCTATATAGGGCAAAACTCCCAAGTCACCGAGGGTGAAGGCTTCAGAGTCCTGTTGGGAGCTGATTGGTCGGAGGTGAGTAAGGGTAATAAATCATTTCTTCAGATCTTGAGGACTGTTCAGAGGTTTGTTCTGGAGTTCCTCTGTCTTGTTTCAAGGAAAAGTAGCCAGAGGGTCATTCCACCTTGGGCTCAGTTGCTGAAACATAACTTAGGTCAACATGTTATCTTTAGCCTGCCAGGGGTATGTATCTTTTGATCATTAGTCAGGTCCAGGCAATGTCTTCTGCTGCCTTGGGGGTTGCTGATGATCCTGGGGAAAGGCTAGGTAGGATCTAAAGCTAAATATAGTCAAAGTCATAAGGACTCTCAGTTTCAATCTCAGAGTTCTAGCCTCCAGAACTGTGAGAAAATGCACGTCTGTTGTTTAAGCCACCTGGCCTGTGGTATTTTGTTATGGCAGCCCAAGCTAATACAGTATCTAAATAAGTAGGAGGCATAATTGTTCTCTCTCTTGACAGCCTCCTGTTTCCCCTCTACTCCCAGGAGGACCAAGGAAGGAGTCCTGGCCCGCCGCTCCTTCCCTCACAGATCAGAGGCCATTGAAAGGAGGGTAGTGGTGGGGGCTGTAGTAAACTGAAAGTGGTGCCCCCAAAGATATCCACGTCCAATTCCTGGAGCCTGTGAGTGTTACCTTTTATGGCAAAACATGAGATTAAGTTAAGGAACTTGAGAAGAGGAGCATATCCTGAGTTGTCCAGGTGGGCCCAAACGCCATCACAAGTGCTCTTTTTCTTTTCTTTTTTTTTAATTGATCTTTGAGAGAGAGGAAGGGAGAGGGAGAGAGAGAGAAACATCAATGTGAGAGAGAAACATCTATGGGTTGCCTCCTGTACTCGTCCTGAAGGGGGATCTAACCCGAAATCTGGGTATGTGCCTTGACCAATGATAATCAAACCAGGGATCCTTCAGTGCACAGGACAACACTCAACCAACTGAGCAACCAGAGCGCAGTGTTCTTATTAAGAGAGAGGCAGAGGGACAGAGAGAGGAGACATGTGTACGTGGAGAAGACATGCGTACGTGTGAAGATGGAGGCAGAGATTGGAGTGATATAACCACAAGCCAGGAACACCTGCAGCCACCAGAAACCGGAAAAGGCAAGAAAAAGATTCTTCCCCAGAATGCTTTCAGAATTCCAAACTACGAAACCCTGAGAGGACACGTTTTCTATTGTGTTAAGCTACCCAGTGTGTGGTAATTTGCTACAGCAGGCACAGAAAACTAATCCAGGTTTATTGATCTGGCTCCAACTCAGCCAGGCCCCTTCCTCTGTGTCTCTCTTTTCCTGGCCAAACATGGACTGAGACCCCCAGGCCCTCACTCACTAAGCCCTAAAGCAGTGATGGCGAACCTATGACACACGTGTCAGCACTGACACGCGTAGCCATTTCTGATGACACGCGGCCACTGAGGCGGCCGCATGCCGAGGATGAAACATTTGCTGCTCCTGAGGATGAAACATTTGCGAAATCATGTTTTTTCCTCAATGTGACACACTACCCGAGTTATGCTCAGTTTTTTGGCGAAGTTTGACACACCAAGCTCAAAAGGTTGCCCATCACTGCCCTAAAGCCTGACTCTGGGTGGGATGGGACCCCTGCCACCCACAGCCTTGCCTGGGTCACAGCTGCCATCTGCTCCTTGGCCTGCCTTCCTCCATTGGACTGCAGCACAAGTTTCTCTGCCCATCAGACCCCAGTGGGAGTGGGAGGTGGCATGCCTGCTGGGACCAAGTACTACTTGGCAGGGGAAAACACCAATTTGGGAAAATAGGAGACCTATATTGATATTTTGCCTCTATATGAACTTGAGCTCTCCAGCCCGGAGATTTCTCACCTGCTAGATGCCTGGATTGGAGTGCATGAGTTCCCTGGGCCTTTCCGTTCTGACTATAAATGAGTAGAGAAGAGGGTGAGAGGGCTTGGAAGGGAGGAGGGAGATAATCAATGCCAAGTACAGACATGTTGAGTTCTATAAATGGGGTTTGGTTTCTCTCACAGATTATAGGAGGAGCAGTGATAAGGTCACAGAGTGATTCAAGGATTAGGAGGCAGCAGAGCCAAGGGTTGGAGGTATGCATGAGAGGTGTCCACTGCATGAGAGATGTCCATTTCGTATGAGGTGTCCATCACAGGGCCCACTCATCATACTCCTTTCAAGGGAGATTGCTCTGTCCCCAACCCCCAAAGACAAAGTAGGTACATTTGGACCATGGAACCTTGTCCCCAGTGGAGAACCAACTGGAATAAGGAGGGACCTGACCACCTAGTTAGGGCTTCTTGGCAACCAAAGACATGGAGGGACAAGATGAAATGGTCCAAACCAGATTGTCACACTTGGGAACTTCAACAGAGAAACATGGGCAAACATGACAGAAAAAATGGAAGCAAAGTAGTCACACTCTGAAGAAGTCCAGAGATCTGAGCCTGTTCGAGTGACTGAGAAGAGAAATTAGCCAGCAGAATGAAGTGAAGCGAACTGGGGTGGGAGTCACGTTGTTGTGTTCATCTTTTTGGCGAAGTTTGACACACCAAGCTCAAAAGGTTTGAGCTGTAAGAGGAAAAGTCCACGAACTCCTGTTACTGGTGGTCCTAAAGGTTCCCAGTGTGGAGGGGAAAGATCACAGACTTAGAATGAACAAAAACTTGGTTTGTTAAAAGTAGACTGCAGAATAGGAGCAGCATGCTCCAAAACCAGGAATTGAGGACTACCACAGAGTTTCCTAACACATCCAAATTACAGGCTTCTAAAAGCTAATAGAACTGAGTTTAGCAAGGTCCCAGGATACAGTCAATATTCTGAATTCAATTATATTTCTACTAGCAGCCCATTTGCACGAAGATTCGTGCAATAGACCTTCATTCACCTGGCTGCCTGCACCAGTTTTCTGCCGGCACCAGGGACCCAGGCCTTGGCTGTGGCCACCGCCTTCTGCCTTCTTTCAGGGTCGGGGCTTGGCCCCGGGCGGCAGCCTTGGGCTCCGCTGCACCCAGCCTCCCTGCTAAGGATCGCAGGAGCCGACCCTGGTGGTTGCCTGCAATCCGTGCAGGCTCCCTCCTGGTGCCCAAGGCCGGGAAAGCCTCCACCCGAGGCTTTCCCGGCCTTGGGCTCGGCCGCACCCAGCGTCCCTGCTAAGGATCGCAGGAGCCGACCCCCAGTGGTTTCCTGCTATCCCTGCAGGCTCCCTGCTGGTGCCCAAGGTCGGGAAAGCCCCCCGAGGCTTTCCTGGCCTTGGGCTCGGCCGAACCCCAGCGTCCCTGCAACAGTTTCCTGGTGGGCGTGGCTGGTGGGCGTGGCTGGTGGGTGTAGTGAAGGTACGGTCAATTTGCATATTACTCTATTATTAGGTAGGATATATAGCAAATAAACAACTGGACACGGAAATTCCAAAAACATTTTTCAAAACTTCATCAAAGAAACATTAAATACTTAGAAATACATTTAACAAAATAGATGCAAGATGTGTGGGACAAGATGAAATGGTCCAAACCAGATTGTCACACTTGGGAACTTCAACAGAGAATAAATAACTAATACAACATGTGTGTATTAGTTATTTATTGCTGTGTAACAAAGTATCCCAAACTTAGTGGTTTAAAACAACAAACATTCACTAGCTCAGTTTCCATGGACCAGCAATTCATGAGCAGCTTGGCTGGGTGCTTCTGGCTCAAGGTCTCTCATGAGGTTGCAACCCAGATGTTAGCCAGGGCTGCAGTCATCTGAAGGCTTGCTGTGGCTGTTAGCAGGAGGCCTCAGTTCCTCATCACATGGAACTCTCCATAGGACTGCTCCTAATGTGGCAGCTGGCTTCTCCCACAGCGAATGAGCCAGGAGAGAAAGGGCGACCCCATCAGAAAGCCACAGCTTTCTATAAGAGGTCTCTGAGGTCCCACACAGTCAATTTGCTTTATTCTACCTGCTTACAGCAAGTCAAGGAACTAAGTCCAGCCCATTCTCAGGGGGAGGGGAATTGGTCTGCACCTCTACAAGGGAGGTGCAGCAAATAACTTGTGAATGTATTTTAAAAACCAAGGTAATCTGTACACTGGAAACAACAAAGCATTACTGAGAGAAATTTTAAAATAGAAAGATACAGCATGTTCATGGATGGGAAGGCTCAATACTGTTAAGATGTCACTTCTTCTCAGATTGATTTGTCGGTTCAATAAAACCTCAATCAAGACCCATGCAGAATGTTTTTGCAGAAATTAACCAGCTGATTCCAAGGTTTACATGAAAATGCCCTAAAATAATGAAAACAATTTCGTGAAGGAAGAACAAAGTTTGAGGATTACACTACCTGAGGTCACGATTTAATATAAAACTGAAGACCTTGAGTATTGATGTAAGGATAGACATAAATCAGGAGAATATAAAAGAGTCCAGAAATAGACCCACACATATGGAATCAATTAATTTTCTATAAAGGGGCCAAGTTAATTCAATAGGAAAGGACAGGCTTTTCAACAGAAGGGGCTGTGCCCTGGCCGGGTAGCTCTGTTGGTTAGAGCATCGTCCTCATGTGCCAAGGATGTGGGTTCCATCCTGGTCAGAGCACATCCCAGAAGCAGCCAGTGAATGCTTACATAAGTGGGACAACAAACTGATGTTTCTCTCTCTAAAATGGATAAATAAAAAATTTTAAAAGAACTATCAGAACCCTCCCTCCCTCCCTCCCTCCCTCCCTCCCTCCCTCCTCCCTTCCTCCCTTCCTCCCTTCCTCCCTTCCTCCCTTCCTCCCTTCCTCCCTCCCTTCCTTCCTTCCTTCCCTCCTTCCCTCCTTCCTTTATTCCACCAGAACATATTCTTGGTGTTGGGGAGTGAGCTACTTCCTAGAGCTCTGGGGAAAAGGGGTGCTTGGTGGTAAAAACTGACAACTGCCCCAGGACTCCAGGGTCCAGGTTAGAGTTCCAGGAAGGTGCTGGCTTTCACCAGACAGTGAGTTGTATTTTTATTTTTTTAGATCAGGATAAGGAGGAAAAACATCACACATTGTGCCCTGCCCCCCACTTTTCAGGATTTTGCCTGGAAACAGAAAAACCACCTATCTGAAAGCTGTTCTTCTTTTTGCTTTTTTACAGAGAAGACAATAAGATTACATGTGAAGATGTAAGGGGGGGGGGCACACATTTTCATGTACATTTTTTATTACAGCGGAAAAATACTCCCTTCACATAGATTAAAAAAAAAAGCATGGAAAATAAAAATCATTAGATGTGTTAGGACTTTCAGGATGTACAGAGATGGATTGAACGCTATTTATGTTTTGTTTCCACAAATATCACAATGCTTTTATAATCATAAGAACAGATCCTACCAGCGTTTGCTTGAGGGGTGAATACTGGGGCTGGGGCTGGGGCTGAGTCAGGTGACATTTCCTGGGGAAAGTGACTTAGCCTCTCTGAGCTCCAGTTTCCTCAAATGTAAAACAGTTAATAACAACAGCACCACCTCACACGGCCGTGGTGAGGTTAAATGAAAATTCCACACGGCATTTAGCAGACAGTGCCGCGTGCACGGTAACCCTCCAAGGTGCCCTGGCCATTCGCAAGAGGAGTGGCGAGGAGTGCTGTGTGAGGACCACAGCGGGCGACTGCGCAGAGCTGGCATCAGGGCTGTAAGCAGCCTCACTGGGGTGTAATGGACACACGATAAACAGCACACGTTTAAATGATACTATTGGATGCTTTGACACATGTATACACACTTGAAACCAGCACCACTGCCAAGATAAGGCACCTATCTATCACCCCCAGAAGTCGCTTATTCCCCTCGGTCACCCCCCCTCTTATCTCTCCCGCCCTCCACCCCACGCAGCCATGGCTCTGCTCTCTGGCACCGCAGATTAGTTTGCATTTCCTAGAATGTCACAGAAATGGAGCCCTGCACATTATGAACGCTTCCATTTGTTTATTTTTTGCTCTGGCTTCTTTCATCCAGCTTGTTCGCCGTCCGTCCGTGTTGTTGCATGTATCAATAGCTCATTCCTTTTCATTGTGCGCGGTACCCCATTGTATGACTATATCCACTCACCTGTGAGCATGAGTGTTGTTGCCAACCGTGGACTACTACAAACAGAGCTGTTATGAGCTTTCCCTTACAAACCTTTGGGTGGACTGTGCTGTCATATGTCCTCAATTGCCGGTCGTAATGTAAAGAAATCACTTTATAAGAAACTTTCTGGCTGTGAATGTGGCATTTTGAGTGTGGGACTCCCTTTAGAGGGGTGGGAGGTGGGGGTCAGAGTCAGGGGACTCTCACATGCCCTCCTCACCTTCTCAAGCTCTTGCTTAGATGCTGGAGATCTGAGGTTGGTATCCCAAAGGGTCCTTTCTCTGCTTAGAGACACCCTCTCCCCATGCCGGGGGTTCCCATACCTGGGTGGGCATCAGAATTTCTTGGGGAGCTTTAAACAGTATAGATTCCTGGGTCCCACCTGAGACCTACTACTCCGAATATTGTTGGTGGAGCCACAGAATCTGTGTTTTATAAAGTCCCTCGGGTGAATCTGCCATGGAGACAGGCATAGAAACTCCCACCGACTGGAGCCAGTTTACACCCCCAGGCAACGCACTCTGAGCCCTTTGCCATCTGGACCCAGTGCCCCTGTGCAGCCTCACGCCGGGCCCCTCACCCCAAACATCCAGCCTCATGGAACCGCTCCATGGTCCCCAGACACGCTCAGCCTGTCTCACTCAAGTTCATCTCTCTACCTTCTGCCTTCTCTGCCCGGGGAACTTCTACACATCCTTCCAGGCCCAGAAAGCCACCTCCTGCAGGAACCTCCACACCCTTCCTCCTCCCAGCCAGGCAGAACTCACTCCTTCCAGTGAGTCTCACTGCTCCTCCCACCACCTTATTCAGAGCACCTGTCATCTGCCCAGTCGTTAGCGACAATGCCTGCACCAGTGGCCTGTGAAAGCCCCCCAAGCACCCTCTGAGGTGGACGGGGAAGGTGAGGGTAGCGAAGGCTGACTAGGTGAAAAGCCGGCAGGAAACGTCCACATGTGCAGCTGGGCCCTTAAATCCTCACGGCAGCTGGTGCGGGGGTACTGTCCTTACCGGGCCCATCTGACACCTGAGGAATCCGAGGCCCCGAGAGGCACATTCACTTGCCCCAGTCACACTGGAAGTGGCAGCGCCAGGACCTACCAGGACCTACCAGCCAGGACTCCAGATACCGTGGCTGTACCCACTGTGCTTCGGGCCTTTTACAGACGAGGACGCCGAGGGGCAGGGAACTATGTGCCCACACTCACCATGAGTAGCACCGTCATAATTTGTACCTCGGGGCCTCTGATCCCCCAGCTCCACACTCCATGTGGCCCCTGGTTTTGTTTTGCTTTGTTTTGATTTGATTTATTGATTTGAGAGAGAGATTTGTTGTTCCACCGACTTATGCATTCATTGGTTGCTTCTTGTATGTGCCCTGACCAGGGATCCAATCCGGAACCTTGGCATATGGGGACAATGCTCTAACCAATTGAGATACCCTGCCAGGGATCCTCAGCAATGTATTTTTGAGAGTCACCCAGGTTAACACTAGTGCTTCTAATGTATTTATTTTCAATGTTTTATTAGTATGTGATGATTTATTTATCTCTTTCCTTTTAATGGACATTCAATTTATTTTCAGATTTCCTCCATTACAAACAGTACTTCTGTGAGTAATTTTGCATGGTCTCCTTGTGCACATGCGTGAGTGTTTCCAGGAAATATATCTCAAAATGGAATTACTAGACTATAGAGCATTCCCAGCTTCAACTTTATTGAATAATGCTCAATTGTTCTCCAGAATAGTTGTGCCAATTTATATTCCTACTGGCAGAGTATTAAACCTCCTATTTCCTCACATCCAACCAAATACTTGGTATTGTCAGTCTCTTATTATTATTATTCTTTTTTTGCTAAATTGATAGGGATGAAATAATACTTTATTGTTTTATTTTGCACTTCCTTGACTACTAGTGAGGCCAAAAAACTTTTTGTATATTTGATTATTTGGATTTCTTCTGTGATTTGCCTGTTTCTATTCTCTATTTCTATTTCTATTGGATTTTGTCTTTTTCTTATTAATTTGTGGAAGTTTTATTTATTATGGATATTAATCTTTCATTACAAATATTACAAGAACTTCCCCAGTCTAAATTTTGATTTTTAACTTTATTTATGGTGCCCATTTTTCTCACATAACCACTTATTTAATGTAGAAGTCAAAACTATCAACTTTTAAAGAAATCCTTCCTGTTCCTATGATCATAAAAATAATATCCCATACTATCTGCATTCATTCATTCAATAAATATTTGCTGAACATCTATTAGGTTCCAGACATTGTACTAGGCTTTGGAGAATCAGCATAAAATAACACAGATATAAATCCCTATTTTCACGAAACCTCAAGGAGACAGATAATAAATCAAATAAGCAAGTAAAATACATAGCATTTTAGATTATGTTAATTGCTATATAGATAAAGAAATCAGTAATGAGCGAGGGATAGGGAGTTCCAGAGATGGAGTGGATGATTTTGAATAAGGTGAGTTGGGAAGGCCTCCCTGAGAAGATGACATTTTAGCAAAGATGTGAATGAGGTGAAGAAGGGAGATATACAGAAGGCCAAGAGACATATGAAAAAATGCTCAAAGTCACTGATCATCGGAGAGATGCAAATGAAAACAACAATGAGTTATCACCTCACACCTGTCAGAATAGCTACCATCAACAAATCAACAAATGACAAATGCTGGTGAGGCTGTGGAGAAAAGGGAACCCTAGTACACTGCTAGTGGGAATGTAGATTGGTGCCACCATTATGGAAAGCAGTACGGAGTTTACTCAGAAAATTAAATATGGAACTGCCATTTGACCCAGTAACCCACTTCTGGGAATATGTCCTAAGAAACCTGAAACACCAATCAGAAAGAATGTTACATCCCTACGTTCATAGCAGCACAATTTACAATAGCTAAGATCTGGAAACAGCCCAAGTGTCCATTAATTGATGAATGGATAAAAAAGCTGTGGTACATTTACACCATGGAATATTATGTAGTGGTAGAAAAAAAGGATCTCTTACCCTTTGAGACAGCATGAAGGTACCTGGAGAGTATCATGCTAAGTGAAATAAGCCAGTCAGAGAAAGACAAGTATCATATGATCTCACTCATATGTGGAATCTAATGAACAACATAAACTGATGAACAGAGTGGATCCAGAGACATGGAAGCATGTAACAGACTGTCGAATCTCAGAGGGAAGGCAGGGGACGGTGGGTGAGTGGGAGGTGATCAACCAAACAACTTGTATAGAAAAATAGTGTCCACAAGAGGCACTATTGCAACTAATCCCTTACTAGTTTGCTGTTCTCAGAATGCCCATAAGAAGCACTCTTGTGACTAATCCCTTACTAGGGTGCTGTTCTCAGAATGTCCACAAGAGGGTATTATTGCATTCAATCCCTTACTAGAATGCTGTTCTCTGAATAGCCACAAGAGGGCACTATTGCATAATCTCCCTGAAGGGCGATTGCCTCTAGGTCTCTCAATAGGGTTTGTGTTTTTTTTTTCAGATTTGCTGAATTTAATAAGAGGGTGCTGTTCTCAGAACGTCCACTAGAGAGCATTATTGCAACTTCTTTCTTACTAGGATGCTGTTCTCAGAATGCCCACAAGAGGGCACTATTGACTGAGATTCATCTCCTTAGGAATTTGTGTCTGAAATCCTATTTCCTAAAATGAAGGCATATCCCAAATCTCTTTACTTGATTCCATGTTCCCTCCACCTCTCTACCAAAATCCAACATTTTTCCCAGAGGAAACACTCTTGGGTGGGTTTTTCATAATTACCTGAAATATTTCCCACTTTGATGTTGGGACTACAGTGGTGACAGTTTCATTGCAAAGATTGTGTAGAAAAGGGCACAGGTGAGACCACAAAGGGCAGAAATGACTGCCAGAAGAACACATGGGAGATGGTTCCTCTTGACCCCATAGTGGAGTGGATACCATATAGCAACATATCTATCATAGGCCACAGCTGCAAAAATCCAGGTCTTAGTGATGTACAAGGTCAGGAAAACATCATCTGGACCACATACCCAACACAGGGGACAGTTTTATTCTTGCTTACAGAATGGACAAACATCTGGGGCACTGTGGTGGTGGGCATAGCTGAGATCCAGTAGAGACAGGATGCTAAGGAGGATGTACATGGGCGTGTGGATGTGTGCATCTACTCTGATCAGGGTAACAGTAATCCCATTGTGTAGAGGAAGAGGAAGAGGAAGAGGAAGAGGAAGAGGAAGAGGAAGAGGAAGAGGAAGAGGAAGAGGAAGAGGAAGAAAAGGATTCAGTTGGTCCTGAGATTCTGGAGAAGCCCAGGAGCATAAACTCAGTTACTCTGTAGAGCTGGGATCTCTCCAGCCTTGACTATGCATGGTTTTCCTTCTGAGAAAGAAGAGGTCAAATTCCTTGAAGTCTCAATGAGAAAACACCATATGTGATCCACACGTGCAGGGACCAAAGGCATCCCAAAGCTAAACAATCAAACCAAGATAACCACCTCCATGCTCAGGGAACATTCTATCCAAATTGACCTAACATTGCTCCAGGCACTTAGGGATTCTATAAGTATTTGTTTGTTTTGTTTTGTTTTTAACTAACTAGCTCTGATAAAATTCCAAGGAGCTTGTGAAATGAATTGTACATAGCAGAAAGTTTATTTTGAAGAACACACACACACACACACACACACACACACACACACACACACCATAAAACAAAAAAGGTAGGGAAATACTTAATATTTTACAATAAACAAAAAACTTAAAGACATCTCTGTAGTTCCTAAAGTTATTCTTTCAAATATTAAGACTAATAGGTGCTGCAAAGGTTGGTGTTAATGTGAAACAAAAACTCTAGCTTCTTCTCTCTGATACTGTATTTTGGAAAACCCACACACCATACATTTTCAGGAAAAAAGGGGCATTTCAAATAAACTTTTTGGGGAAGAGAAACATTTCTCCTAGAACTTTTATCCCCACCCCATCTTCTCAGCCCTGCTTATCCTACCTTATAATAGACAAATATGCAAATTGACCGCACTTTTGCTACGCCCAAGCCACGCCCACCAACCACGCCCACCAGGAAACCGTTGCAGGGACGTTGGGGTGTGGCGGAGCCCAAGGCCAGGAAAGCCTCGGGGCGGAGGCTTTCCCGGCCTTGGGCACCAGCGGGGAGCCTGCTTGGAATCATAGGCAACCACGGGGGTCGGCTCCTATGATCCATAGCAGGGAGGCTGGGGTGCAGCAGAGCCAAGGCCGCAGCCAGGGGCCAAGCCCCGACCCTGAAAGAAGGCAGAAGGCGGTGGCCACAGCCAAGGCCTGGGTCCCCGGTGCTGGCAGAAAACTGGTGCAGGCAGCCAGGTGAATGAAGGTCTATTGCACGAATCTTCGTGCAAACGGGCTACTAGTAGTAGTTATAACTATAAAGAACAAAATGGCATGTAAAGCTGGCCAGAGACTCAAAAATCAAAGCCTACGGCAAACTGCCGAGTCACTGGCATTTCTCAAGAAAATGAAGAGTATTTATGTGGGAATTTGGTGTCTGTGTATATAGAAGCTTTTATTAAAAACTAGTAAGGACTGTGCTACCACCACGCTGCTCACAGAATTGAGTGATGGGTGGAAATGGATCTTCACTTTGATCTGGATTCAATCCTCGACCCCACCTTGGCAGGTCTGGACCACAGAACATATTACTGACCAGTCCTCTTGCCTCAATTCTTTTGCTGGTCCCTAAATTACTGCAACAGAATGTTAACAGCTGGATATGCACCCTTTCCATGCCCTAAAGAAGGAAATGGTCATTTATAAAATGACACCTATAAAGTATATAATAAATGTGATCTCATTAGATTATCACCACAACCTTTGAGGCCAGTATCACTATTTTTACTTCATAAAACCAGCCATCCAAGGTCAGTTGTCATAAACAACAGGGAGTAGGTGATAGAGTCAGGACTCAAACTCCAAGTCCCATGCTCTTACCACCACATTATACTGAAATGTGTCTCTCACTCACACCATCACATTTCATGGAGTTTAACAGGTCACCAAGCACACAATAGGTGCTCTTTAGGTCACATTTGAGAGAAAACTAACCTGTGTATTAACACTTTTAGATTGCAGAAAGGGCATATTGTGCAGCATTGAAAATTGCCAGGTTTTATTTTTTCATAGAGAATCCCAAAATCTTGGATCAGAATTTCAATATCTGGATATTGCACTGATAATGAAAATACAGATAGCTATCTGTTTGGGTTAAAATAACACCATGTAGCCAGGCCAGTGTTGCTCAATGGTTGAGCATTGACCTATGAACCAGGAGGTCATGGTTCAATTCCCGGTCAGGGCATATGCCCGGGTTGCGGGCTGGAACCCCAGTAGAAGGCGTGTAGGAGGCAACCAATCAATTATTCTCTCTCATCATTGGTTTCTATCTCTCCCTCTCCCTTCCTCTCTAAAATCAATTAACACACACACATACACACACACACACACACACACACACACACACACACACACACCACATAAAGCCATGAACAGGACTCAGGCTCAAATGGATGAGAAAAATGATTTTATTACATTATTACTCATGTTATAGGCAGTATGCAATACTATGGTAGTTAGCAGGATCTGAATTTGGGTACAACCTAGGCTTTAAATACTAGTGTATGCTGATAAGTCTGAAATATATCTCCATCCTAAATCTCTTAATTCATCTATCCCATTGCCTTCTTGATACCTATACTCATGTGAATATCTAATAGGAATACTAAAATTAACAGTTTCTGAAAGCAAATTTCCAATACCCTATAAACCTGCTCCTCTCTCAGTCTTCCTCAACTCAGTTAATGGCAATTCCATCATTTGACATGTAAAGGTTGAAAAGAAAACCTCAAAGTCTTCCTAACTTCTCTCTTTCTACTTTCCCCATGCAAATATTGCCAGTTTCCTTTAAAATATATATCCCCAAAAAGATCACTTTTCATCATCTACACTATTACTATTCTGGTCCGAATCATTATCTTTTTTCACCAGGAATATTGCAATTTCCCTAACTAGTTTCATGGCTTCCATTCTCTTCCTTCATAGTCTATTCTTTTTTTATCCTCACTCAAGGATATGTTTATTGATTTTTTAAAAATATTTTTATTAATTTCAGAGAGGAAGGAAAAGGGGAGGGAGGGAGAGAGAGAGAGAGAGAGAGAGAGAGAGAATCATTGATCAGCTGCCTCCTGTATGCCCCACACTGGGGATCGAGCCCACAACTCCATCATGTGCCCTGAGTAGGAATTGAACTGTGACCTCCTGGTTCATAGGTTGACACTCAGCCACTGAGCCACGCTGACCAGGCATGTTTATTGATTTTAGAAGAGAGGGAGAGAGAGAGAGAAACATCGATGTCAGAGAGAAACAACAGTCAGTTGCTTTCCAGATGCACCCCAACTGGGGATCAAACCCACAAGCTAGGTATGTGCCCTGGCCGAGAATCAAACCCTTTTGGTGTGTGGGATGACATACCAGCCAACTGAGCCACCCGGCGAGGGCCTCCATAGTCCATTCTTAGAACAGCAATTAGAATGGTCCTATTACAATTCAAACACTGTAAATCCTCTTATCAAAACATTCTAGGGGCTTCTTGTAGTGCTCAGAAGGAAAGCCAAAGTCCCGATGAGTGCTCTAAGATCCCTCATCACCTCCCTGGTCTTATATCCTATATCTCATCTCTCACTCCAGCCAGCCAGACCGCCTTTTGCTACTCCTCATTTTACTTCAGAATTTTTTACTTACTGTTCCCACTTCTAGAAAGTCTCTTTCCCCAGATATCTTTATGGCTCACACCCTCATCTCCTTCAAAAGTCATTTTTTTTTTTTCTGGGATGAGTTGAGTCTTTCTTAACCATCTCGTTTATTTTTTATTTATTTATTTATTTTTAATTTCTTTATTGATTAAGGTGTCACATATTTGTCCTCATTCCCCCATTCCCATCCCACACCCCTCCCCACGGATGCCCCAACCCCCTGTTGAATTTAACCATTGGTTAGGCTCATATGCATGCACACAAGACCTTTGGTTGATCTCCCCCCCTCCCCCCACCCTCCCCTATCCTCCCTCTGAGGCCCGATAGTCCGATCGATGCCTCCTTGTTTCTGGTTCTGTTCTTGTTCATCAGTCTATGTTGTTCATCATTTCCCCTAGATGAGTGAAATCATGTGTCACTAGAGATATACTTATAAGAGCTGAATGTGAGACGAGCAATAATAGTTATGCTGACAGGCAAATGAATCAGTCTGTAGTGAGTTTCTTTCTGGACCAACAGTTCTTTTGAGACCCAATATCAATGTCCACCAGTTCCCTATGAGTACATGTCGGCACTGACCCCTCAGCTCTGGATGGTGGACAAATGGTGGTAATGCAGGTCCGACTCCCTCTGGTTTGGTCTCGGCCGGACCCAGGGGCACGGCTTCACCTGGACCCAGGGGATGCGCGGCCTCACCCGGACCCAGGGGCGCGTGGCTTCACCCGGACCCAGGACCCAGCCTCATCCGGATCCAGGGGCACACGGCCTCACCCGGACCCGGGATCCAGCTTCACCCGGACCCAGGGGCCCGTGGCCTCTCCCAGACCCAGGGTCGCGTGGCCTCACCCGGATCCAGGGGCCCACGGCCTCACCTGGACCCGGGATCCAGCTTCACCCGGACCCAGGGGCGCGTAGCCTCACCCGGGCCCAGGACCCAGCCTCACCCGGATCCAGGGGCACACGGCCTCACCCGGACCCGGGATCTAGCTTCCCCCGGACCCAGGGGCCCGTGGCCTCTCCCAGACCCAGGGTTGCGTGGCCTCACCCGGATCCAGGGGCCCACGGCCTCACTCGGACCCGGGACCCAGGCTCACCCGGTTAACCATCTCATTTAAAACTGAACTATCTCATACTCCATATCCCTATCTCCTGTTTTATCTTTCTTCATGGTAGCTAACATCTCCTAATGTACTATGTAATTTTTCCAATTATCCTTCACAAGAATGCAGGTATTTTCATCTTTTTTGTTTACTGTATATCGCTAGATTCTAGAACTGTGTCTGGCATATAGTAATCATTATAAATATTGGGTAAATGACTCAACTGAATCGAACTGGGCCCCTGAGGGGTGAGCGACTGGTGTTACTTGTGGTGGAACTATCCTTGGTGCTGAACTTTGCTTCCTATGGAGTTAACCATTCTGAAAACTCATTCTGGAGCTTTCCCTGGGATATACATAGCTCTGAACAGATTTCTAAATGGAGAGAAATCTAGAACATTTACAATACATTAACCATAATCATCCTGAAATGCTGCCAAAAATTTAATACCTACTGTTAACTGCACTTACAACTGGGAAAACTGATATTTATCAAAGTTAAGCGAGGAGAGAAACCAAGATGGCGGCATAGGTAAGCATCTAAACTGCTGCCTCGCACAACAATTTCAAAATTACAACTAAAATACAGAACGGACATCATCCAGAACCACAGGAAAGCTGGCTGAGTGGAAATTCTACAACTAGAAGGAAAGAGGAAAGCTCACAGAGAATCAGAGGAGCTGCAAAGGGCTGAGGTACGGAGACACTTGCGCAGAGAGGAAGGGCGGCTGAGCACCTGGCTGGCTTTCTCTGGCGGGAGGGGGAAGGAAGCCCTGACTGCACTGAACCCCCGTTCCGACTGCACTGAACCCCAGTTCTGGCCGAAACCCCATGGACCCAGGCTCATACGGGGGGAGTCTGGACTGTCAGGTAGAGAGAAAGGCACATGGAGACTCGGAGACTCGGGGGAGCTGCGGTGGGCAGGGGTCTGGAGGCGCGTGCACCCAAGGGCAGGGCTGACGGGAAGCCAAAACTGTCTGCTCAGCCCTGAGACTCCGCCCCATCCAAGCTGAGCACAGAGGTTTTTGCAATTTTGCAAATCTGGTCCTATAAGGCTGTCTCCAGCACAGAAGGTCTCCCGGCATAGACACAGCTGATACTCACAGCCAATTGGCCTGGAAGTCAATTCCTCCCAGTGATACCAACAACAATCAAGACTTAACTACAACAAGGCTGTACACACAGTCCACAAAGGGGTGCACCAAGAGTGTCCACCTCAGGTAACTGGGGAGGCTGACCCACTGGGCCATATAGGAAACCTAGCACACAAAGCTACCCTACCAACTCAGGGAAGCAATGAAAATGCAGAGACAAACAGACCACAAATGAAAGAAATGGAGGAAAACAAACGACTGGATATAGAATTCAAAACCACGGTTATAAGGTTTTTCAAGAATTTCCTAGAAAAGGCCGATAAATTTAGTGAGACCCTCGAGGATATGAAAAAGGACCAAATACAAATTAAACATACACTGACTGAAATAAAAAATATTATACAGAGACCCAACAGCAGACTAGAGGAACGCACGAATCAAGTCAAAGATTTGAAATACAAAGAAGCAAAAAACACTCAAACGGAAAAGCAAAAAGAAAAAAGAATCCAAAAAATTGACGATAGTGTAAGAAGCCTCTGGGACAACTTCAAGCGTACCAACATCCGAATTATGGGGGTGCCAGAAGAAGAGAGAGAGCAAGATACTGAAAACCTATTTGAAGAAATAATGACTGAAAACTTCCCCTACCTGGTGAAAGAAATAGACTTACAAGTCCAGGAAGCGCACAGAACCCCAAACAAAAGGAATCCAAAGAGGACCACACCAAGACACATCATAATTAAAATGCCAAGAGCAGCCCTGGCTGGTTTGGCTCAATGGATAGAGCGTCAGCCTGTGGACTGAACGGTCTCAGTTCGATTCCGGCCAAGGGCACATGCCTGGGTTGCAGGCTCGATCCCCAGTGTGGGGCGTGCAGGAGGCAGCCAATCAATGATTCTCTCTCATCATTGATGTTTCTATCTCTCTCTCCCTCTCCCTTCCTCTCTAAAATCAATAAAACATATTTAAAAAGTAAAAATAAAAAAAATAAAATGCCAAGAGCAAAAGACAAAGAGAGAATATTAAAAGCAGCAAGAGAAAAACAGTTAATTGCCTACAAGGGAGCACCCATATGACTGTCAGCTGATTTCTCAACAGAAACTATGCAGGCCAGTTGGGAGTGGCAAGAAATATTCAAAGTGATGAATAGCAAGAACCTACAATCAAGCCGAAACCGGTTTGGCTCAGTGGATAGAGCATCGGCCTGCGGACTCAAGGGTCCCAGGTTCGATTCCAGTCAAGGGCATGTACCTTGGTTGCGGGCACATCCCTAGTAGGGGGTGTGCAAGAGGCAGCTGATCAATGTTTCTCTCTCATCGATGTTTCTAACTCTCTATCCCTCTCTCTTCCTCTCTGTAAAAAATCAATAAAATATACATTTTTTTAAAAAAAGAACCTACAATAAAGATTACTCTACCCAGCAAAGTTATCATTCAGAATGGAAGGTCAGATAAAGAGCTTCACAGATAAGAAAAAGCTAAAGGAGTTCATCACCACCAAACCAGTATTATATGAAATGCTGAAAGGTATTCTTTAAGAAGAGGAAGAATAAAAAAGTAAAGATAAAAATTATGAACAACAAATACATATCAACAAGTGAACCTAAAAATCAAGTGAATTAAAAATCTGAGGAACAGAATAAACTGGTGAATATAATAGAATCAGGGGCATAGAAAGGGAGTGGACTGATAATTCTCAGGGGGAAAGGGGTGTGGGGGGTGCAGGAAGAGACTGGACAAAAATCGTACACCTATGGATGAGGAGGCGGGGGGAGGTAAGAGCAGAGAGTGTGGTGGGAACCGGGTGGAGGGGAGCTATGGGGGGGGAGGGGGAAGGAGAAACAATTGTAATAATCTGAACAATAAAGATTTATTAAATTAAAAAAAGGATAAGTCCAGCCCTAGCTGGTTTGGCTCAGCGGATAGGGACTTCACAGTGAGGATTCAGGGCACAGGGCAATGAGCAGCTCACAGGTGAAGTGCTGAGGTCAGAGTAGCAGCAGACACGAGGCGGCGCCACTGGGTTTAGAACCCCACTATGGCCAGGCCAGGAGCCTAGGGCTCCTCCTGGAGTCCTGGCCAGCTTTAAATTCGTCCATCTGTTCCCTACACATGGCACCTTCACCCTCCCTCTCCTGAATGTTGCCCGCATTATTCATTGAATGTGGAATGCTCACGGATGGAAGACAGAATTCTCCAGGGCCAAAGCAATTCTTTCCTACAAGCTCCTCCCACCACCGAGCCCTCTACCCAGACACCGGAAACACAGCAGCTGTTCCCATCGCCTGCGAGCCTGGGTGTAGGTTCCAACCGCAGGCACATGTGCCCAGCGGGGACCGCCACGGGGTCGTGCCACTTCCGGGGAATTTCCACCCACACAGACAGGAAGACAGGAAATCCAGCCGTTAGGGCAGATGCAGGCCAGTTAGTGCTGGCAAAATCGCCGAATGCAGCCCAGGAAATTTGAGTTCCCTTATGACTTCGTCATTAACCAGCATAAACCACCCCTGGAACCTGAAGCCCTCCACTGCTAAATGAAAACAAGTTCAGTTTAACTTCAGCAAAACAACTTTTTAAAGGTGCTTACAGAGAATTCCTGGCCTGCGCGCTCCGGGATTTCTGATTCAGTGGTCCTGGGGTGGGGCAAAGAATCTGCATTTTCCACAGATTTCCCAAGGAATGCAATTGCTTCCAAGTCACAGACCTCTAGCTCAAATGTCCATCAAGAGAGCCCTGATTTAAATATAATTCCGAATAAAGGAATACTATGCAGCCCTAAAAATGTGAGTCTTTAGTATGCTCTTTTGTAAAAAGGGACAAAATGAGTCATCATGTGGTTAGGAGACAGGGGTAGAAGGCAATATTTCCTTGTCCTCTGTCACCATATGAAAGTATTACCTATTACAAAACCAGTGTTGGGCGTTTACTCCTATTAACACGTGGAGCCACACCTTCGCTTTTGCAGCCACCGCACACCTCGCACACCACGCACAAGACACACCTTTGACTGACATTCCGATGAAGGCCTGGATCCTGCATCATCTTAAAGAGCCGTTTCACATTTCAGACCAGTTCTGCTAGTTCCGGGCTCCGGGACAAAATCCTTCTGCGTGGTAGTTTTATCTGTCAATTGGGCTCAAAACAGGCACGCTTCGCTGCTGTAGTTTAGGCCAAACTCTTCAGTTTATGGTAGCATAAAAATTACGATAGTACTACACTGATATATAGATATATAGTCGTAAGTTGATCGTACGGAGGCTGCTATTAACACACTCCATTCTAGCACGACTGAAAGGATCTGACAGTAATTTACAACTTAGGCAAACGGAAAATAATGATGTAACCCAAAAATTCGCCCCACTCCGAAAGAGAAAAGCGCAGGTCACTAGGGGATGAGGCTGGGGGGGCGGAGACGGTCTTACGTGTCGGTATCCTGGGACAGCATTCTGTTGGTGAGACTAGAAACCTAATCCGCGTTCGGGTTATCACGTCCTCCGCATCCGAGGCCAATTAAAAAAACAACAGGAACTACCCTGGAAATCAAGCCCAGAGCATCATGGTTGTTCGGCCCAATGGGGCCTCCTTACAGGGATTTATCAACCGCAGCCGCGGATATTGGGCGGCAAAGTTGCCCATCTCCGCGGGGCGGAGCCTCGGAAGGGGCGGAGCTTAGCCAGAAGCGGTGAGACGCAGGTTCCGGGCGTCCCAGGGCACGCACGCCTGGGTCAGCGTGAGCGGATAAAGGTTCGAAGCCCGGGCGCAGGGTCCCACAAGCCAGACTGCCGGCCTGCTGGGAGGACGCCCGGGAGCTCGGAGGACTTGCCCCAGGACTTGCCCCGCGACGCGCGGCTCTTCACCCACCCGCCCCCGCCCGCTTCACCTGTCGCAGCCGCCGACGCTGATCGACACTCGCCCTCTGCCAGGCCGCCCGCAGCGCCGCTCGGATGATAGGCAGACGCCTCCTCAGCCCCAGCTTCTGTGCTGCGCCCTGGTGGGAACCGCAGTCCGGAGGACCCGGCCCCGCCAAGCGCCCCCGAATTGAGGAGCCCGCGGGACCTGAAGACGGAATGGCGCCCAGCCTGCCAGGCCCGGCCGAGTCCCGGGCCGCCGACGCGCTCACCTCCGTGGTGGTCCTGGCTGCGGGCTGCGCCCTGCAGCTGCCTCTGGACGGCGTCGACCTGGTGCTGGAGCCCGAGCCCACGTCGGTCCTGCAAGTGTGTCTGGGAGGGCACACCCTCGTGCTGGTGCCCGAGGCCCTCTTGGGCTCGGGAGCCGGGGCGCATTCGCCCGTCGGCCTGGAACCCGGCGCTCTCCTGGATGCTCCCGGGGGAGGCGTCGCCATCCAGCAGGGATTCTTCTGCGCATTTGTCCCAGAGATCGCCGTCCCAGAAGAGGCCTACCACGAGGACGCGGCCCCTGGGTTCCTGACTCCTTGGATGGTCGCTGCAGCCGGTGGGACGGGGTTAGGCACCCACCCGCACGGCCCCATCAGAGAGCCAGGGCCTCGAGCCCCCACGCCTAGTCCAGAGAGACGCCCGCCTGGTCCCTACTACAACCTGAACTTCCACCTTTGGGAGCCCTTCCCCAGCTCACCACTCCAACCTCTACCTCCGTCTCCCAGTCCAGGTCCTCAGGTGCACCCCCGGCACCCTCTGGGGCCTTCTCCCAAGGCCCGGAAACGGCTGTTCCAGGAATGAACTGCTACAATCCCGCTCCACGGGGCTGAGGACCAGGAGAAGGTATTCTGATAGCGGTTGTGTGTATATTGCACAACCTACAAGAATGGATAAAGACAGATACTCTCTTGATGCAGGCTGCTTTGCAGAATTTTCTATCAATGGTAGACTAAAACATTTGGAAGAAAGATCACAAAGCAGCAAAGAAATGCTGCTTGAAATACAGGCTGATACTTGACTTTGGGTGGTGAGCAATGCTATATACAGATGATGTATTATATATAATTGTGCACTTGAAACTTATGTAATTTATTAATCAATGCCCCCAATAAATATAATATTTAAGAAATATTTTTAAAATACAATGTACATCCAGATTGCTTAAAAAACAAACAAACAAACAAACAAACAAAAAGTTAAGCAAGAGCTCAAGAGCTGCCCAGAGCACTGTTTCTAATTCTTGGGTCTACAATTTAAAAGGAAAAATGACAAACTAGAGTTTGTCTATACAGAGAAAATATATTATCAGTAAAAGACCGTGAAATCGTGTTATTTAAGGAAGAGTGGAAGAGATTGAGAAAGTATAGCTTGATTGTAAGAAAATACTATGAACAACTATATGCCAACAAGCTGGACAATGAGGATGAAATGAACAAATTCCTAGAAAAATACAATCTCCCACAACTGAATTAGGAAGAAGCAGAATACCTGAATAGGCCAATAACAACTGATGAAATAGAAGCAGTAATAAAATAAAAAAAACAAAAAACTCCCACTAAACAAAAGCCAAGTCCGGACAGTTTCACAGGGGAGTTTTACCAAATATTCAAAGAAGAACTAACACCTATACTCCTCAAACTATTCCAAAAAATCCAAGAGGAAGAAACACTTTCAAGCTCTTTTTCTGAGGCCAGCATTATCCCAAACCAGATAAAGACACTACAAAGAAAGAGAATTACAGGCCAATATCCCTGATGAACATAGATACTAAAATCCTCAACAAAATATTAGCAAATCAGATCCAGCAATATATTAAAAAGATCATACACTATGACCAAGTGGGATTTATTCCAAGGATGCAAAGCTGAGACAATATTTGCAAATCAATAAACGTGATACATCACATAAACAAATTGAAAAACAAAAATCACATGATCGTATCAATAGACGCAGAAAAAGCACTCAACAAAATCCAACATCCATTTCTGATTTTAAAAAACAACAACCCTCAGCAAAGTGGGAATAGAGGGAGCATATCTCAATATGATAAAGACAAACCTACAGTGAACATCATACTAAAGGGGCAAAAACTAAAATCATTTCCCCTAAGAACAGGAACAAGATAGGGATGTCCACTTTCATCCTCTTATTCAACATAGTACTGGAAGTCCTAGCCACAGCAATCAGACAAGAAGAAGAAATAAAAGGCATCCACATTGTAAAGGATGAAGTAAAACTGTCCTTATTCACAGATGACATGATATTGTACATAGAAACCCCTAAAGACTCCACCAAGAAAGTATAACTTGAAGACTTAAGAGGAACCATAGAGATCTCAGATCTCATCAAATATTTCATGGACACCCCCCCCACCACCACCACCACCAAAAAAGGTGGAACTATGTATTGTATGTTTGCAGAGGAAAAAAATTAGAAATAATTAGTGAAATTTGCAGGGGTGGGGCAAACATTAAGCTCAATTTATAAAAAATACCTCTGGTAATTAATATTGCCCAATAATGAAAAATTTTGCTGTTAGGGGGACAATGAAATAGCAGCTCTCCATTTTTAGAATTCTTCAAGGAGTCCCTAAGGATGCAGCCAAATAGCTTCCAGTGTCACGGTAGGAGCCTCCCAGTCCTAAGGGATCCCATTACTCAGGAGAAGGTTCAGCAATTAGGGAGCAATCAGGATAGAGAGAAGGGCTGCATGTGCCCCCCAAGGAAATATACGACTTTGGGGAATGACAACTACATAAGGATGGTATAAATTGGTCCTTTAACTCACATCTCCCTTTTGGAGACCCAAGGTGAGTGCAGCTAGGAGGCCAAAACCAGGACTCAAGTTTTAGCTGCTCTGCTGGTCTTATTTGAGCTTCATTTAGGTTCTTCATAGGGAAAAACTGTCAGAATTAGAAAGCTCTTAGGTATTGATCCCCAAACTCACATTGTAGATGTGGACAAACTGAGGCCTAAGTATCCTGAAATAACTGTTAAAAGTCAGAACTAAGACTAGGAATCAGGTATTCTGATCCCATTATGTAACATTGTCTCTCTTCTACAGTTATCGATGTATTCCACTGAATTCTGAGCTGATGGCAAACCTGCCTTTGGCCTCTTCCCATTTTTATACCTGCCCCACCCACCTTGAGCTCTCCTTTCTGGGGCCCAGGAAAATCTCTTCCCATATTTGTCCTTACTGACTAAAGCACAAAGTATTTGAGCAAGGTGGGTATTGGTTAGGAATGGGGTCAGCAAAGGATGGGAGATTAAGCTGGAGAAATGATTAGGGCCAGATCATGGTGGGTCTTGTAGGTCAGCCTGAAGAGTTTATAGTATATCTCGAGGGCATCAAAGATCTATTGAAATGTATTATTTGTGGTTTAGTGGTATTTTGGAGCTGACTTATGAGAGCAAATTGTGCTCATTTCTTTCCATCTCTGTATTCAGTGATATTACATTGGTAAGTTGAAATTGATCATGGTAGGAGTATTTACACCAAAGAAATTGACAAAATACAATGAATTCAGAGCCTTTTATTTCCCCAAAAGCTGATTGTTAAATATTTAACAGAATATCACTGGGTGGTCAGATGAGTTTTTTTGAAAGATCAGTAGCCAGTTTGGCTCATAAAGCTGGAAGGAAGAAGGCCAGTAGGAGTATTAGAAAGAATCCAAGTAAGCCCTAGCAGTTTGGCTCAGTGGACAGAGCACTGGCCCGGGGACTGACGGGTCTCGGGTTCGATTCTGGCCAAGAGCATGTACCTTGGTTGCAGGTTCCCCGGCCCTGGTCGAGGTGCATGCAGGGGGCAACCAATCGATGTGTCTCTCTCACATGGATGTTCCTCTCTGTCTCTCCCTCTCCCTTCCACTCTCTAAAAATCAATGGAAAAAAATATCCTCGGGTGAGGATTAACAAACAACAACAACAACAACAAAAAAGAATCCAAGGAAGAGTTTTTTAGGTATTGGCCAGGTATAGTGGGGATGGGACAAAGGGGACATTGGAGAAAATTAATGGGGTTTAGTGGTAACGAATTGGATGTACAGCATTAGTTGCTTTGGTTTATTGCGTGGATGGTGGTACCATTTATTGAAATGGGAAACCCATGAAGGAAATAGGTTTGAAGTGAATGGTAATACTTTTTTTTTTTTTTTGGACATGATAAGTTTGAGCTGCCTCTGAGATAGAAAGTTGAAATATCAATCAAGCAGATGAACACAGATGCATGTTTATTGGTTTGAACATGAGAGAGAACTAATATCTGCTATACCAAATCCCAATATTCAATGGAATTGGAATTTACTTTGCTTAACGGTATAGGACTGTAGAATTTCCTTCCATCTACATCTCCTCGCCCCATCACATAAGATCTAGAAACTCCCCTTCTAGCCCCAGGGCTTCAGTGCTCTGTAGTGAGTAATGTTTATTTTTACTAAATTTAAGGGTGGGCAGCTTTGTCCCTTCAGACAGTTCACTTTTCAGAGTCACCTCTGTCCTCTCCAACAAGGACCTCAGTTTACCTGTGTAGGTTTAGGTTGGCCTCTGCTAAGGAACTACTCATCCAGTTCCATAATGTTTACCAGGGAGCCAAGGAGAAGAACAAATTTTAAGCAAGAAGCATCAAATAGAGCTGAATACCACAGAGAAGATAATTGAAACTCTTGAATTATCTTTGAAGCAGATCATGTTGCATCAAAAAGGTTTCCCATCAGTTGGAAGCATTTGATGTTATATCTCTGCTTGCACATCACCTCACATGGACTCAGTCATTCTTAGATCTTGATATTAGTCTTGTAATGGGCTGGGGGAAGTCTCAAAAATCAAATTTCAAGTCTTCTTCCAAATCACATTTTCCATAGGCTTTTCATTTGGCTCTGAGTCCTATTCAGATTATTTTAAATATTAGTGAGATAAAATTCCCATAGAGTGGAAATTCACATACACATCTTTTTTTTAAATTTAAATTTAATTTATTTTTTTATTGATTTCAGAGAGGAAGGGAGAGGGAGGTAGAAACATCAATGATGAAAGAGAATCATTGATTGGCTGCCTCCTGCATGTCCCCTACTGGGGATCGAGCCTGCAACCCAGGCATATGCCCTTGACCGGAATCGAACCCAGGACCCTTCAGTCTGCAGGTTGAGGCTCTACCCACTGAGCAAAACCAGCTAAAGCCACACACATCTTAAGTGTATAATATAAATGTGCATGTGCCTAATACAGGAAGCAAAAACTGACAGAATTAAAGTGAAAGTGGGGCAATTTCAATCATAGTGGCAATTGTAATACTCTTCTCATAGTATTTGATAAAATAACTAGACAAAAATGTAAAAATAAAGATCTGAACAATAATGTTAATATTTTTATCTAATTGGTATTTAATAGTCATTATAGACAATAACATCATCATTTCAAGCGCATATGGAATATTCACCTGTATAGACCATATACTGACCCATAAAATTTCAAAAGATTGAATGAAATCTTAGATTATGTTATTTGAACAGAATGCCATTCAATTGGTAATCAACAAAAGAAGATATCTAGAAAAGTACCAAATATCAGAAGTTAAACAACACATTTCTAAATAATTCACATATTAAAGAAGAATCACAAAGGAAGTAAAAAAATATTTTTAACTGATAATGAAAAGACAACATGTTAAAATCTTTGAATGTAGCTAAGGCAATGCTTAGGAGGAAATTTATAGCTTTAAGCAATTATATTTGAAAAGAAGAAAGGACTTTAAAATATTTTTTTTACCAAAATAAACTAAACAAAAAAATCAATGAGATAGAAATGGACAAGCAGTAAAAAAAAACACAATGAAACCAAAGCTAATCTTTGAAAGGTTCCATAAAATTGACAAACTCTAGTTAATTGGTAAAGAAACAAGAGAGAAAACAAATTATTAATATCAGGAAGAAATAGGAGATATCACACATGTCTTACAGATATTAAAAGAATAATAAGGTTATATTATGACCAGTTTTGTGCCAATAAATTCAACAGCTAATGGACAAATTCCTTGAAAAATACAACATAGCAAAATAGACATGAGAGGAAATACAGTATCTGAATAGTCCTATGTGTATTAAAGAAATTAAATGCATAAACTTTTCCACAAAATAAAAAATAATAAACTGAATTTCATCAAAATTAAAAATACTAAATATAATAAAAGACTCGTGTCCAGAATAATAAAGAATTCCTACAAATAATTTACACATATTTTTTGTATTATCTTAAGTCCTTTATTGTTCTGAACTTCAGTTTCCTTGTAAGACTAATAATCCAATCTCCTTCATAAGGCTGTTGTGAGAATTAAGTGAGTTTTGAGTTAATTATACAAAGCTCTTAGCTAGGACATGAAACATAATGGCAGTTCCATAAATGTTAGCTATCATTATTATAACTATCTCAATTATTACTGTAAGAGAGCTGGAAAACCCAGGAGGCATGGCCACTGACTATTGGGACCATGTCATATCTACCAGCATGCCACAGTGAGGGCTCCCTGTGCCCGGGGCGCCAGTGGTGCATACCTGAGACTCCCAGAACACAGCACAGGTTGCTCTCAGGTGCCCTTAATGAAACCTCTCCTGGGAGATAGTCAAAGTCTGTTAAATTCTCCACTGAACTAGGAAAACCTGATATGAAGATTTCCAGAGCTCTGCGTAGCAAATGCACTCCTACTGTGTTAAATCCAGTCATTTCTAGACCACCCTGTGTCTGGCTTATCTCTGAAGTCGGCATTTTCTTCTCCAACCCTACTAAAACTCTCATTTTCCAGGTCATCTCATCTCTTGTGTGGCCTATAAAACTGGTCTGTTAACTGGTCTCTTCTTTCTAATCTTCATGTGCCTCAGAATGACCTTTTAAGATATAGAATGAATCACTTTTTTATGCTGTAATTGCTTTATGGAAGAAATTTGGCCATAGGCACTGAGACAATGAAAATGTCCTCTTTGAGAGAACCAAGATGGCGGCATAGGTAAACACCTATTCTAGCTGCGTCCCAAAACCACATCAAAAT
Source organism: Cnephaeus nilssonii (assembly GCF_951640355.1). Taxonomy (NCBI): domain Eukaryota; kingdom Metazoa; phylum Chordata; class Mammalia; order Chiroptera; family Vespertilionidae; genus Cnephaeus; species Cnephaeus nilssonii. The sequence continues at coordinate 74,639,675 of NC_137078.1, forward strand.
TACCAACTAAAAGACAGAACAACTATCATCCAGAACCGTGGGAAAGCTGGCTGAGTGGAAGTACTACAACTAGAGAGGTAAAGAAGAAAGCACAGCCCTGGCCGGGTAGCTCAGCTAGTTAGAGCATTGTTCCAATATATCAAGGTTGAGGGTTCGGTCCCCGGTCAGGGCACATATAAGAAGCAGCCAACTAATGCATCAATAAGTGGAACAACAATCAATGTTTCTCTCTCAAATAAAATTAAAAAAATATATATTTAAAAAAAAAAAAAGAAGAAAGCACAATGAGACTGGTAGGAGGTACAGAGGTGCAGAACGGGCTGACACCTGGTTGCGCTGCCTTTTTTTTTTTTTTTTTTTAATATATTTTATTGATTTTTTTACAGAGAGGAAGATAGAGGGATAGAGAGTTAGAAACATCGATGAGAAAGAAACATCGATCAGCTGCCTCTTGCACACCCCCTACTGGGGATGTGCCCGCAACCAAGGCACATGCCCTTGACCAGAATCGAACCTGGGACCCCTGAGTCCGCAGGCTGATGCTCTATCCACTGAGCCAAACCGGTTTCGGCTGCGCTGCTTTTTTAATCAGGAGGGAGATACAAGCTCCCGCATGCTCTGAACTCCAGTGCCAGGCGAGACTCTTGGGGATCCAGACACAAATGGGGACTGTCTGGCACTAGGGAAGGAACGCGGGGCCAGCTTTCTTCCAGATGGAGGTGCTCGCAGTGGTCATTGTTCCTGTGCTGGGACCTCCCTGGTGTAGGGCTAACTGGCAGCCATTGCTGTTTGCTCTGCCCTGGAGATTCCCTGAGACCCCCGCCCCACCCAATTTACAACCCCACCCAAGCTGTGCACAGCAGCTTTTGCATATGAATGGCTTATCCTTTCTCAGCCTAAAATCTGTGAAACAAGCTGCAGCTGGGTCAAGGAGCCCCAAAGCTATCAAAAGAAGGCCCAAGGCCAGCACCAGCAGCAGCCTGCCTTGCTTCACAGCTGGGCCTTGTCTGTGCACTTCCAAACCCCAAACAAAGAGGAGGAATCTGCAGATCTCTCTGTAGCTCCTGCTGGATGGCCCTAGGCAGTGGCTGACTTTGCACCTCCTTGGAGATCCAAGAGCCAGTGTACCCGGTGGTCAGTGTGAGACCACACCAGATTACAACTCTTCACATCCATAAGTGACACACTCAAGGGGCAGACTCAGTGAGCACCAAAGCCCCACTGAAGCAAGTCCTGCCCCATAAGAGTGTCTCCTGCACAGCAGCTCTTCCATTGTAGACACAGCTGGTCCTCACAGTCAATTGGCCTGGAGGTCAATTCCTTCCAGTGATACCAACAGCAATCAAGGCTCAACTATAACAAGACTGTGCACACAACCCACAAGGGGGTGCACCAAGAGTGTCTACCTCAGGTGATTGGGGAGGCTGAGCCACTGGGCCCTATAGGACACCTAACACACAAGGCCACTCTACCAACTCAAGGAGACTTAGCAGCTATCCAAAACATAGAAACAAACATAGGGAAGCAGCCAAAATGCAGAGACAAAGAAACATGTCACAAATGAAAGAAATGGAAGAAAGCAAACTACTGGATATAGAGTTCAAAACCATAGTTATAAGGTTACTCAAGAATCTTCTAGAAACCTGCAAGGAACTTAGTGAAACCTTTAAGGATCTTAGTGAGAATGCCAAAAAAAATGGAAAAGGACCAGTCAGAAATAAGCATACACTGACTGAAATAAAAAATAATATACAGAGATTCAACAGTAAGCTAGAGGATCCCAAGAATCAAGTCAAAGATTTGAAATATAAGGAAGCAAAAAACACCCAACTGGAAGAGCAAAAAGAATCCAAAAATATGAAGATAGTGTGAGGAGCCTCTGGGACAACTTCAACTGTACCAACATCCGAATTATGGGGGTGCCAGAAAAAGAGAGAGAGCAAGATACTGAAAACCTATTTGAAGAAATAATGACAAAAAAACTTCCCCCACCCGGTGAAAGAAATAGACTTACAAGTCCAGGAATCACTGAGAACCCCAACCAAGGGGAATTCAAAGAGGACCACACCAAGACCCATCATAATTAAAATGCCAAGGTCAAAAGACAAAGAGAGAATATTAAAAGCAGCAAGAGAAAAACAGTTAGTTACCTATAAGGGAGCACCCATACGGTTGTCAGCTGATTTCTCAACAGAAACTATGCAGGCCAGACGGGAGTGGCAAGAAATATTCAAAGTACTGAATAGCAAGAACCTACAACCAAGGTTACTCTACCCAGCAAAGCTATCATTCAGAATTGAAGGTCAGATAAAGAGCTTTACAGATAAGAAAAAGTTAAAGGAGTTCATCACTGCCAAATCAGTATTATATGACATGCTGAAGGGTATTCTTTAAGAAGAGGAGGAAGAAGAAAAAGATAAAGATAAAAGATTGTAAACAACAAAGTGACAACAAATACATTCTATCAACAAGTGAATCTAAAAATCAAATGAATAAAAAATCTGATGAACAGAATAAACTGGTGAATATAATAGAATCAGGGGCATGGAAATGGAGTGGACTGACAATTCTCGGGGAGAAAGGGGTGTGGGGGGGTTAGGAAGAGATTGGACAAAGATCTTATACCTATGGATGTGGACAGTGAGATGGCTAGGGCCTGGGGTGGGGTGTGAACTGGGTGGAGGGGAGTTATGAAAGGGGGGAGGAACATCTGTAATAATTTGAACAATAAAGATTTTTTTAAAAGAAAGAAAGAAAATGTCCTCCCTCTAAGAATCTACCTGCTATGGATTGATGTTTGTGTCCTCCCACCCTAAATTCACATGTTGAAGCCTAAATCCCCAATATGTTGCTATTTAGAGATGGGACCCAGGAGATAATTTGGTCTACTGCACCAACTGCCTGCCTTCTGGCAAAAGTAAGTCCACTTGAAGGAATATAACCTCACCCAGAACCTCAAATTACCTATACACTTTATGTACACAGTGTCTGGAATATAATAAAAAATTAGCAGGGAAACAGAAAAATAAAAATTTACTCAAAATTAGGAGAAAAAAGAGGCACTAGAAATGGACCTATGGAAAATCTAGATATTGGAGCTTTCAGATACAGACTTTAAAGTAACTGTGCTTCAATAAGACAGAGAATTTCAGCAGAGACTTGGAAACTAAAAAAAAACCATAAAATTGAAATTGTAGAACTAAAAATATAATAATTAAGAGTTGATTTCTGGGTTTCACAGCAGATTAAACACAACTGCACAGAAAACTTAGTGAATTGGAAATCAGGTAAAAAAATATACAAACTAAAGCACAGTGAAGTAAAATTATGGAAAATATAAGTGTGTAAGAGACATATAGGTCATGATGAAAGGTTATAAAATAGTATTTAAATATGATCTCACACAGACAATAGTATGGTGAAGGCCTGGGTGGGGTTGGTGCAAGATGGAGGGGGTAAATGGAAAAAAAGGGGGGATAGCTGTAATACTTGCAACAATAAAAATAAATTTTTAATTAAATAAATAAAAATTTAAAATAAATATGATCTCAGTATGTCAAGTGATACATAGGGTCATAAAGCCATGTACAAAGATATTCAGAATGGTTAATTCTGAGGGGTGAGATTTGAGGTATACTTTAGTCACTTCATATTTTTGTATATCCCCCCCCCCAAAAATCTATTCAAGCATATCATAGCATTTCTCAAAATACATTTTTAGAAAATACTACTTTCTTTTGCTAATTAATGCTCAAGGAAGAAAGGGTTCAGTGGTCCAACAAGTATGGTAAATATTGTGTTAAATAGAATTAGCACAGCTGTTTTCCTTGTTTTTATTTTTTTTTTTACTTTTTAAACATTTTATTTTGAAATAATTTCAAATGTACAGAAAAGTTGCAAGAGTAATATAACAAACTCCCATATCCTCTTCACCTTGATTCCCCAATTATCATTTCACCACACTATTCTCTCTCACCCCACATATATATTATATACATACTATATATTTTTTGTGATCCATTGAGACAGCTGATGTATTTAGACATGAGGCCCTTGCCTCTATTTTTATTTTATTTTTTAAAATAAATCTTTATTGTTCAGATTATTACAATTGTTTCTCTTTTTTTCCCCTCATAGCTCTCCTCCACCCGGTTCCCACCCCACCCTTTGCCCTTACCCCCACCCCGCCCCTCATCCATAGGTGTACGATTTTTGTCCAGTCTCTTCCCGCACCCCCCGCACCCCTTTCCCCCCGAGAATTGTCAGTCCACTCCCTTTCTATGCCCCTGATTCTATTATATTCACCAGTTTATTCTGTTCATCAGATTTTTTATTCACTTGATTTTTAGAATCACTTGTTGATAGAATGTATTTGTTGTTCATAATTTTTATCTTTACCTTTTTCTTCTTCTTCCTCTTCTTAAAGAATACCTTTCAGCATTTCATATAATACTGGTTTGGTGGTGATGAACTCCTTTAGCTTTTTCTTGTCTGTGAAGCTCTTTATCTGACCTTCAATTCTGAATGATAGCTTTGCTGGGTAGAGTAATCTTGGTTGTAGGTTCTTGCTATTCATTACTTTGAATATTTCTTGCCACTCCCGTCTGGCCTGCATAGTTTCTGTTGAGAAATCAGCTGACAATCGTATGGGTGCTCCCTTGTAGGTAACTAACTGTTTTTCTCTTGCTGCTTTTAATATTCTCTCTTTGTCTTTTGACCTTGGCATTTTAATTATGATGTGTCTTGGTGTGGTCCTCTTTGGATTCCTTTTATTTGGGGTTCTCTGTGATTCCTGGACTTGTAAGTCTATTTCTTTCACCAGGTGGGGGAAGTTTTTTTGTCATTATTTCTTCAAATAGGTTTTCAGTATCTTGCTCTCTCTCTTTTTCTGGCACCCCCATAATTCGGATGATGGTACACTTGAAGTTGTCCCAGAGGCCCCTTAAACTATATTCATATTTTTGGATTCTTTTTCCTTTTTGCTCTTCCAGTTGGGTGTTTTTTGCTTCTTTGTATTTCAAATCTTTGACTTGATTCTTGCGATCCTCTTAGTCTGCTGTTGGGTCTCTGTATAATATTTTTTATTTCAGTCAGTGTATGCTTAATTTCTAGTTGGTCCTTTTTCATATCCTCGAGGGTCTCATTAAATTTATCGGCCTTTTCTAGAAAATTCTTGAAAAACCTTATAACCGTGGTTTTGAACTCTATATCCAGTAGTTTGCTTTCCTCCATTTCTTTAATTTGTGACCTGTTTCTTTGTCTCCGCATTTTGGCTACTTCCCTGAGTTGATAGAGTGGCTTTGTGTGCTAGGTGTCCTATAGGGCCCAGTGGCTCAGCCTCCCCAGTTACCTGAGGTGGACACTCTTAGTGCACCCCTTTGTGGGCTGTGTGCACAGTCTTGTTGTAGTTAAGTCTTGATTGTTGTTTGTATCACTGGGAGGAATTGACCTCCAGGCCAATTGGCTGTGAGGATCAGCTGTGTCTACCATGGGAGAACTTCTGTGCTGGAGACACCCTTATGAGGTAAGACTTGCTTCAGTGGGGCTTTGGTGCTCCCTGAGTCTGCCCCCTGAATGTGTCCCTTATGGATCTGAGGAGTTGTAATCTGAATGGTCCTACTCTGACCCCTGGGTACAGTGGCTCTTGGATCTCTAAGGAGGTGCTAATTTAGCCTCTGCCTGAGGCCACCCAGCAGGAGGTACCGATAGCTCTGCAGATTCCTCTTCTTTGTTTGGGTTTTGGAGGTGCCCATATGAGGCCCAGCTGTGAAGCAATGCAAGCTGCTGTGGGGCCTTGGGCCTTCTTTTGGATGTTCTGGGTCTCTCTGACTCAGCTGCAGTTTGTTAGGTAAGTTTAGATTTCAAAGGACCAGGCCATTTATATGCAAAACCCTCTGTGCACAGTTTGGATGGGGTGGAGTCTCAGGGCGGAGCAAACTGCAATGGCTTCCTATCAGCCCTGCCCTAAGAGGCCCCAGGTCTCAGTGTCCCTTGGTAATCACTGCAAGCACCTCTGAGAGAAAGCCACCCTCGAGTTCTGCCCGCTGCCAGACAGTCCAGTTTCTCCCCATATGAGTCTGGGTCCCCAGAGTCTCGCCCAGAACTGGAGTTCAGAGCAGTCAGGAGCTTTTGTCTCCCTCCCACTTGAAAAAGACAGCCTCGTCCTCAGTTGCCAACCCTCTCCGCGTGCGTGCCTCTGTACCTCTGCCTTTACTTCCGCAGCTCTTCTGAGTCTCAGTGTGCTTTCCTCTTCCCTTCTAGTTGTAGAATTTCCACTTAGCCAGCCTTCCTGTGGTTCTGGATGATGTCCATTTTGTCTTTTAGTTGTAGTTTTGAAGTTGTTGTGCGAGGCAGCAATTTCAGGTGTTTACCTGTGCCGCCATCTTGGTTTCTCCTGTTTTTCTTGTTTTTAATTGTTCTTTTATCTATTTGCTTATTACTATTGGACTTCTCAGAGACTTTAACATGCTATTGTGTACTGTGAGGCATGACGAGATCATCCTTCACAGTGTTTCTGGACAAGGAATATTTTCATTACAGAATGTTTCATAGAACCAGAATTTATAACTGTCCTTGGAAAATACTTGTCTAGAGGAGGTAATCCCTAAGTTCTTTAACAAATTCTATCTGTCACACCTGATTCTGTGTTCCAGATATCCTGTTCATTCTACATAATCTCCATGGCTGTAGGCTTTCAACATCCTGTCTCCTCCTTCTGGAATCCCCTCACCCCTGCTCCCTGCCCTTTTCTCTAAGTATCAAATTTGTACTCATGCTTCCAACACCCAGCAGAAATATGGCCTCATCTGTGAAGCCAGGCCAAACACTCCTTCAGAGTGTTTCCAGCAGCACACTTATTATCTTACTAGAAGGAAATTAATTAGAAGGTGGCTGGCGGGGTGGGACTGGGTGAGACAGGCTGGACACGCCCTGGAGCCAACCTCCAGGGATCCCTCCATGGCCAGGTGCACCTGGGGCGGCTGCAGCTTGAAGGTCGTCTGCAGAGTGAGTGGGGTCCCTCTGACAGGTGGGGTCCCTTGGCCTGGCCAGCTCTCTGACATCCTCTGAGGGGTCCCAGATTGCGAGAGGGCAGCTCTCAGGTGATGCACCCCAGAATCGGGCTCCCTCTTTTCTGGTTCCTGTTGCATCACCCGAGAACCACAGCTGCCAAGTCACCGCAGCTTGGCAGCTCCTGCGTTGAGTGTCTTCCCCCTGGTGGTCAGTGCACATCATAGCTACCAGTCATTTGGTCGTTCAGTTGCTTAGGCTTTTATATACTGTATTTTCCGGCGTATAAGACGACTGAGCATATAGATTTTCCTGGGTTAAAAAGTCGTCTTATACGCCAGAAAATACGACACACACACACACACACACACACACACACACACACATACATACATACACATTAGAGGCCCAGTGCACGAAATTCGTGCAAAGGGGTGGGGTGGGGAGGGGAGTCCCTCAGCCCGGCCTGCACCCTCTCGCAATCTGGGACCACTGGCTCCTAACCACTCACCTGCCTGCCTGCCTGATTGCCACTAACCACTCACCTACCTGCCTCATCACCCCTAACCACTCTGCCTGCCTGATCATCCCTAACCCCTCTGCCTGCCTGCCTGATTGCCCCTAACTGCTCTGCCTGCCTGCCTGATCACTCTTAACCACTTGCCTGCCTGCCTGATCACCCCTAACCACTCATCTGCCTGTCTGTTCGTCCCAACCCCTCTGCCTGACTGCATGATTGCCCCTAACTGCTCTGCCTGCCTGACTGATCACCCCTAACTGCTCACCTGCCTGCCTGCCTGATAGCCCCTAACCTCCTCTTCCTGCCTGCCTGATCGCCCCTAACCACTCACGTGCCTGTCTGATCACCCCTAACCCCTCTGCCTGCCTGCCTGATAGCTCCTAACTGCCTGCCTGCCTGATCATCCCTAGCCACCTCTGCCTGCCTGCCTGATTGCCCCTAACTGCTCGCCTGCCTGCCTGATCGCCCCTAACTGCTTGCCCGCATGCCTGATCACCCCTAACCACCTCTGCCTCGGCCCCCGTCATGGTGGCTTCATCCAGAAGGATGTCTGGAATGACATCCGGAAGGTTGTTCGGCTGTCCAGTCTAATTAGCATATTACACTTTTATTATTATAGACTAGAGGCCCAGTGCACGAAATTTGTGCATGGGGTGGGGGCGCTCCCTTAGCCCGGCCTGAACCCTCTCCAATCCGGGACCCCTCAGGGGATATCCAACTACGGGTTTAGGCTCGATCCCGCAGGGACATCCCTCTTGCAATCTGGGACCGCTGGCTCCTAACGGCCTACATGCCTGCCTGCATGATCGCCCCTAACCCCTCTGCCTGCCTGATTGCCCCTAACCACCTCTGTCTTCCTGATCACCTCTAACCACCTTTGTCTGCCTGCCTGATTATCCCAACTGCTCCCCTGCCTGCCTGATGACCCCTAACCACCTCTGCCCGCCTGCCTTATCACCCCTAACTGCTCCCCTACTGGCCTTATCACCCCTAACTGCTCCCCTGATGGCCTGATCACCCCTAACTGCTCCCCTGATGGCCTGATCGCCCCTAAGTGCCCCTGCCTTGGCCCCTGCACCCAGGACCCAGGACCCAGGCTTCCCTCCTCTGGCCGGCCACAGGCACCCAGGACCCAGGCTTCTCTCCCTCTGGCCGGCTGCAGGTGCCTGGGACCTCAGGCAGCTTCGCCCAGGCCTGACTTTGTCAGGAAGGACGTCTGGAAGGTCGTCCAGAAGATGTCTGGTATAATTAGCATATTACCCTTTTATTAGTATAGATAGACAGCATCCTTGTCTTAGTGCTTCTTGTCTCTCATCCAGTACACTGGGACTTAGATTATCTATGCCTGCATCCACAGGACCTAGCATTAGGCCTGCCATACAGTAAGCATCAATGGACATTTGATGAATAATGAATGATGCCAACATCACGGCTAACTTTCTTTTCTTCTGACAGGACAACAAATGTTTTTAAGTAATCTTTATTTCGTCCTGAAAAAAAAGAAAAGACAAAATATGCTGATTGTAGAAATTTTACAGACTAAAATATTACCAAAAATAAAAATCACTTATTATCTTACTACCCAGAGGTATCCAGTGTTAACATGTTAATATACAGTTGATCCTAGTCAACTGTATAACACAGGTGTGAATGGCATGGGTTCACTTATACATGGATTTTTTTTCCAATAAGTATAGTACATGGATTTTTCTTCCTTCTGATTTTTTAAATAACATTTTCTTTTCTATAGCTTACTTTATTATAGGCATACAATATATAATACATACAACATACAAAATATGTGTTAACTGACTATGTTATCAGGAAGGCTTCTGGTCAACAGTAGGCTATTAGTAGTTAAGTTTTTTGGGAGTCAGAGTTATACATGGATTTTCAACTCTGCAGAGGTCAGTGCCACTAACTCCTGCATTGTTCAAGAGTCAACTGCATATCCTTTCAGGCTTTTAAAAATGAATGTATGAATATTTTATAAAACTTGGATTAACCTTATATACACAATTTTAAATCTTGATTTTCTCCATCTAAAATTATATGATACTTTTCAATGTAATGAAATATTGCTTCAAAAACATGATAGTACATAGTATTAGTTACATAATATTTACTAAAATTAAGATAGCTTATTTACAGCTGTTTCCAATAATTCTTTGATGAACACACTTGTAGATAAAACTTTGCATTTCTGATTTTGTTCTTAGGACAAAACCTTAGAAGTAAAATTTCTGGACCCAACTATATAGACCCTATAAAGGTTTATGGTATATACTAGAGGCCTGGTGCTCGAATTTGTGCACCAGCTCTCCAACATCCACTGAGGAGTCCTGGATTGTGAGAGGGTGCAGGCCAGGCCTAGGTGCATGATCGGGGTTGGGGAGGGGCACAGTTGGTTGGCCAGTTGGGGAGGGACCACGGGAGGGCTCCAGGGCATGTCTGGCCCATCTTGCTCAGTCCTGATCAGCTGGACCCCAGCAGCAAGCTAACCTACCAGTCGGAGTGTCTGCCCCCCTGGTGGTCAGTGCACGTCATAGCAAGCGGTTGAGTGGCCTTAGCATATCATTAGCATATTACACTTTGATTGGTTGAACAGATGTCAGGAGGACCAGACACTTAGCATATTGGGCTTTTATTATATAGGATTGTTGCATGCTTCCCATTTGTTGATATTTTTATTAAATGAATATATGTAAAATTCTTAATTATATTAAACACATAAATGTTTAACCAATAGAGCCATAATTATTAGTATTATTACTCTTCACTTAACAGATATGTTGAGTGTCTACTATGTGAAAGACACTGCTTCTCTGGAAAGTTAGCACCAATTATATTCTTTTTAGCAATGAAAGTGTGGCTCTGTCTCACTATATCCTTCCCAGCATTAAGTATCACCATTTTTCTAAATTTTTCTAGTTTGACAAATGATATTTCATGTTTATTAATAATAAAAGAAAGTATTTTTCTCATATGATTATAGCTGAATAACAACATTTATTCCTTTTTACTTCCTCCCCTTTTTTGTACCTGCCACTACTTCCTGCATTTTGCTATACCTAATTTATCAACTCTCCACTCACAGCAGTCACCTGGATAATCATGGTCCCTGCCTCATAAAACTTGCTGTCTAGCAGAGAACCCAGATGTTATACCTCATGTCTTTATTATTCTGAGGGAGAGGTATGGGATGGTTTGGAAGGTTAACTCACTCTGAGGGCTCAAGGAAAGGCTTCTTTGAGGAGCTGCAGTTTAAGCCAAGACCTGAGAATGAACAGGAGTTAACAGTATAATGGGGTAGGATGGAGGTGGGATGGAGTTAATGGTGACAAGAGAAGGAATAGCATATGTCGAAGCCCTGAAATGGGAAAGAGTATGGCACATTCAAGGCAAAGATGGAGTTCAGTTTACTTGGAATGAGGGGAGGAACAGAGTGACCTGAGATGAGTCTGGGAAAGTCAGGGGGGCCAGATTGCACCTGGCCTCAAGCCTTCCCAACTTGTTTCCATATGCATATCTGAAGAAGCACACAAAGCCACTGCAATGACATGTCCTTGCTCTCCTCACTGGGCCAGGAATCCTCTGATGGCAGTGCCCTTGCCCTTCTCTCCACCTAACCTAATACTATGTGTGCAGTTTCCAGAAGGTAATGAGCCTTTCTCAAGATTCAGACACAGGCCATACCCCCAAACCCACTCCCTTTGTCTCAATAAAAAATTTTAATATCTAGATACCCATTTTTTATTAACTACTAAGACTCTAGAACAAAAGGGAACTGAAAGACTGATGCACCTAGAAAACATTTCTATCAGCTAAATCATGGGCTGTCCCCCAAGGACCAGTATAGAGTTGAGATTGAGGCTGAGGGGAGTGTGTACTGGTGCTACTGAGTCATGTGAATGAGTGTTTGAACATTGGCTGTGCATCATGAGTCTTGTTTCTCTGTCTCCAAGCTATCCTCCCAGGGCCTCATTCTGGGTCCCTGCCCCAGCCTGTCACCTTGAGGAAAGCCCTCTTCACATCCTTGTTTCGGAGGCTGTAGATGATGGGGTTGAAGAAAGCAGAGATGACATTGTAGAACAGGGCCAACTTTTTGTCCTCTTCTGGGGATGCCTCAGAGCCAGGCTTCATGTACATGACCATGGCCGGCACACAGAACATGGTGACCACAGTGATGTGGGAGGCACAGGTGGAGAAGGCCTTCAGCCGCCCTTGGCCTGAACGGATCCTCAAGATGGCAATGAAGATATTGATGTAAATGACAAGGATAAGGGAAAGTGGAACCAGGATGACACTAAAGCCGAGAATGAAGTCTATCCGATCATTGACCGAGGTGTCTGCACAAGCCAGCTTTAAGACGGCTGGGACTTCACAGAAGAAATGGTTGATCTTGTTGGGGCCACAGTAAGGCAGACGCATGGCAAACACAGTGTAGACAAGAGCAGAGATGACACCCCAGAGTCCACAGAAAATGATCATTACCCCACACAGCCATGGGCTCATGATGACTTTGTACCTGAGTGGGTGGCAGATGGCCACGTACCTGTCTATAGACATGATGGCAAAAAGCCAGGACTCGGTGATGCCTAGCACCAAGAAAATGTACATTTGGGCTACACAGCTGGCAAAAGAGATGGTCTTCTTCTGGCTGGCCATATGTGCCAACATCTGGGGCACAGTTGTAGTGGTGTAGCTAAGATCCAACATAGAAAGGACCCCAATAAAGAAGTACATGGGTGTGTGGAGGTGCGAGTCCAGGAAAATGAGGATGGTGATTAAGCTGTTGCCCAGAATAATCAACAGGTAGGTCATCAGGAAGGCTGAGAAGAACAGAGGCATGAGCCTGGGACTGAAGGAGAAGCCCAGAAGGATAAATTCAGTCACATAGGACTGGTTAGATTTTGCATTGTGTTCCACTTCTAAAGGGGGAAAAAAGGCACCAATTCAGACAGAGGTTTAGCTAAACTATGCACCAGGGTGAGGGCTACTGATGGGGTCAGGGTAGTGGTCAGTGTCCAGTTATGATGAAACACCATGATCCCCCTCAGCATGACAGCCTATTTCACCCGCTCCTGTCTATTGCCACCACTCCCAGGAAATTTATGAAGAGAAAAGGGCTTTCACGTCTGGTTTAGACTCTGCCTCTGACCCACCAGCAATTACCCATCCAAGCCTCAGTTTCCTCAGCTGTGAAATGAAGGCATTGGACTAGCTGATCTCTACTTCCCCTTAGTATCCTCTTCTCCTTAGTTAGGCAACCAGGTGTTCAGAAATAAATATTAGTGTACGTACTCTATGAAATTTGGCAAATTTTAGTGAGAGAACCTACTTGGTCCTGTTGAAGACATCAGTTTATTTTTCCACTCAAATTTTACCCATCACAGGCCATGGTGTGTTAGAAGGAATGCTGAGTTCTAAATCCTTGGCTCTATAATTTACTGAATAAATGACCTTGAGCAAGCCCTTTACCCAGCATTCTATCCATTTGAGACTACTTCCTCGAGTACAAAAATGAGAATAATGGTTGCTTTGTTACAAGTTTGCTGCAAGGATTGGGTGATATTTTGGCATGAAAAGCATCACACAGAAGGCCTAACAGGTGGTCGATGCGTAATAAATGTTAGCTGCATTTCTGGATGGTTCTCCACACACAGGACTGAGATTCAGGTCCAAATTATGCAAGGAAACATCCAGAGATACTCCATCATATACGATGACCACAGTTTTCATTCTCCCAGGTGCCCACGCTCTGTTGCTTCTCCGAGCATTTCATTCACTTTTTTTTTAGCCTCTTACTGACTCTTAGGTCTTTCTCAACTTAAGTGCGCGAGCCTTCTTTCTTCCTGAGGAATAGGGGGAGGACAGCTTTACTGAAGAGATGTCATGTACATCATCGGTACTTAGGGGATGGGAGCAATCTCAATGCTCTCGGTATTATTCCTTTTCCAATTTATCTGACTCAGCCTACTTGTTCTGCAGTCTGCTTGTTCTCCTTTGGAACATCATGAACGAGTCTTCATAAGAACCTGTGTCTACTTTTAATGCATCAGATGGTTTCTTGACTTTGGCCAAGAAAGTGAATACACTTTGAACTTCCTATATATGCTAGGTATTTTTCTAGGACCTTCTCAGAGATTACTCAATAGCTTTCAGTTAGCTGGCAGAAACTATTTTTATTAAATTCCTACCTTTCACCGAAGGTTGCATTGTCTCCCCAGGTTGGCCTTAGTTTCTGCGAAAAGTACAATGGGTTGGGCCTGGTAGTCTCGAAGGGAGAGAAACCACACAGCAGCATGGAAAGGGCTTGGGTTAGAGACAGCAGGTTCTGCTGGAATCCCAGCTCTGGCTTTATCTGCTATGTGACTTGGGGCTGTTAGCTCACTGTGTAGGCCTCAGTTTCCTTACCTGTGAAACAGAAATAAAAATACCTACTTTGAAAGCCACATTCTTCCTGGGAAGAAGAATCCCAACGATATGAGAATCTTCTACCTGAGGGCCAAGAATCAAAAAATGTGCTGCCATTTCTAACTTTTCTTTTCCTTTTTCTTTTTCTTTTTTACACACAGCCAATGAATGGCTTGCTCTTTAAGAGTCTGATGATAAAGGGTGTTTGACCTGGTTGAACCACACACGAAGGCTGAGGGCAATGGAACACACTGTCTCTAAACCAGCGGCATGTGTCCAAGGGTGCTGCTCTGCAACTAGGACCCCTGGTGAGAAACTGGGGCTCCCTGAAGCCCTGGGTTCCCATCATCCTTCCCCCAACTCTCCTGAGAGTAAAACACGCTTCACTGGGAAGAAATTGCCTGACTCTCTGGTCTAGGGACCAGAAACCCCATGTGAGGAAAACAAAGGGTGACATCATTTATCCACCATGATGAGCCTGGCTTCTGTATCTCCATTTGGGCTAAAAATATAGAATTCAGCTTTTGGCCTGTACTTTACAATATACCTTGGCACTCGTTCTCTCTCTGAGCCTCATGAGAGAGCCTCATGATGACTCCGTGAGAAGTTAGGGCAGGGGTCTTTATCTTCATCTCACAAATGGAGAAAGGAGACTCAGAGAGGGAACATGTGGGAGAAACTGAATCTCGCTCTTTCTTCAGCTGCAGTAGGGTTTCTCACGAGCAGCAAAACCATAGCTAACCAAACCAGAGCTCAACTCCTCTGAGTCCTCAATGTACTGAATGTTTTCTGGCTTTGATTCTCAAAAGGGAAAAGGAAATCATGAGGGCAAAGAATTTTTGGTTGGAAGTAATTGATGGCATCTCTAAGATCAACGCAGTCATACCAGCCAGAAACCTGGGGAAATCTCCTCATCTTCTTTCTCATCCCCCTACATCCTATCTGTCCCCAGGTTCCATTGCCACCACCTCCAAAGTGCCTCTCATACCCATGCATCCCCCTACTATCTGGTTCAGACACTGGCATCTCTCTCTCTCACTCGGATTTCACCTCAGCCCTCCAGCTGGGCCTTTGTCCAGCTCACCCTGTGCACTGGTTTGCAGAGCACTTTTTCTAAAACAAAAGTTTGATGGAACCACTACTTCAATCTTTCAATGGCTCTCTTGTCTACAGGACAAAGTCTGAGAAAGTTAGACCAATATCCTTGCTTCGCTCCTTAAAACCAGACCCAGTTTTGGTCACCAGACTGCAAGGCAGGCCATGCACTTAGAAAAATCTCCAGCTACTGCAAGAGCTGAAGCAGAAAGCATCACAGTGGCCCAAGATGCCACATGCAGAGAGGAGACCTAGGAAGAAGATGGATCCCAGGTCAGCTCCTTGGACTCTGTCTGAGCTCCAGGCAGCAAGTCCACATTAACTTGGAAATTCCACAAGTCGAGCACATCCCACTGAGCAGCTCAGCTTGAACGTGCCTGATTGGATTGTTTCCCAATGTAACCTTGTTACTTAACACAGAGCCTGGCACATATTAAGACCCAATAAATACTTACTGACCAGGAGACCCTGTAGAATAAAAGAGAGAGAGAAAAGAAAAGAGTATAGACATTCTCTCTTCCTATGCTTTTCCTTCCTGTTCCTCAGAGATCTGGAGAAAATTATGTGTCTGGAGGTCACAAGTCCCAGGAGAAATCAGGGCACAGGTTGGCTGAGGGAGGAAGGTTGAGAGAGTTGGCACCAATTGTCATGAATCTCTCTAGCATTTCTCTCAACTTCTATCCAAGCCAATAAATAATAATATAAAATATTATTTTAAATAATAAATTCAACAATTTAATAACAATAATGTGCAATTATATATAATAATGTAATTACTTTAATAATTCAATACATTATAGTATTATTGTTGCTGTAACAGCTTACTATGTGCCAAGCACTATGATCTGCTTTACTTTCTTTTATCCCCATAACTGGGATGCTGGTTGAAATATTTAACAATAATTGTGGGCACCCTCCAATCAGAACAAACACCTGTCATAGGAAACAGAAGTTGTACCAGAATGCCTACAAGCTGACTATGAGCCTGCACAGAGCTACCCTGTGACGCAGGCACTATTGCTCTCCCCATTTTACACATAAGGAAAGCGGGGACACAACTTGCCCGGGGACACAGTGGTAGCCAACTGCGGTGCCTGTGCTCATAACCACCAGCTGACACTGTCTCTGAGCCTCTATGAGAATGTGGTTGGACTGACCGCCTGAACACAGGTCCTCCCTCTTCCTCTGCCACTTACTTCCTCAGGTGCTTTCTCATTTCCTGCCTCCTCCAGGGTAGAAGCTGAAATAAAAGGGGGCAAGAGGACCGGAAATTGTGACCAAAAAGTGAAGTGACAGCTGACCAGGCAGCTGACCAGGCCAAGCAGGTGCAAGGAGACAATAACGCCAGGCTGCTGGTGCCCACTCCGTGCACAGCGACACAGCCATACAGCCATATGCTGACCCTCCCTGAGGCTGCTTGCCACCCGCTGCCCTCCATACCATGGTCTCCTTCTTCATGGCGAGCTGCATGAGGGGAAGGTCAGAGGTCAGGCAGGTGATGCCAGAGCTGGCTCTTCCCCGTGGCCTGCCATGTCCAGCAGCCCCTCGAATTCTCAGCGCTGCCTGGGAAGAGGAGAGAGCATTGGTTCTGGGGTAACCAGGTGTATCCTCCTCTGAGGGCCAGGGGTCTGTCTGCTGGGCCAGGGGACAGATGGGGTGAGCCATGAAAGCCTGGCAGGATCCAGAGATCCTGGGAGACTGAAGACAGAGCAGGTGAATAGGGGGGCCTGAGGTGGCAGATCCCCATCTACAGGCAGCAAAAATGGACTAGAGCACAGAGCAGAGACCCAGACTGGGCAGAATAGAGACACAGAGGAACATCAGGAAGGATCAATGTACACAGATGGACACAGAGGACCAGAGAGGCAGGACAGAGTAGCACCGGACTGGAAAGAGATGGAAACTGAAGATAGAATCCGAGGGTCAGAGAGGGGCCTGGAGCTGGGTCCAGGGAGCAGGTGCACCTCTGGGGCAGCTGCCGCCTTCACTCACCCACTCCTGCCAGAGCACACTTTACATGGATTTCCAAAATGTGCAACCTCCCTAAGCATCCCATGCAGACGCTGCCTTCAGAGTAAGACCCTGCCCCAGTCCGTGGCACCCCCAATCCTGGTCATCACCTCCCAGCCTGTCTTGTACTGAGCTAAAAGCAAGTACTGGTCTCTGCTGACATCAATGATAGGCTCTCTGAAGCTCCCCTCTGCCCCATATCTGCCCCTCCACCCTCTCATTTCTCTCTTCTCCAGAATCCCATCTGCATTACAATGCAGCAGCCCTTACCTGCGCTGCTTTTCCTGGTGAGGGTGTGTGGGGCTGTCTGAGCCGCCTTCTCTCCTCTTGATAAGCCCTTCTGCCCTGATCCTGCCCATCTCCCCCAAGCTGGATCCTCACCCTCATCCAGTATCTTTAATTCCAGGCTGCAGCCCCAGCAGACACTTCCCACTGACAGCACAGGGATGGCCCCGCCCTTCCGCTCAGCAAGAGCAACCTCTGGGGAAGCAACTGTGCACGAGAGACCCAGCGACTGTCAGCAGGCAGACTTGGTCACTGCGACCTGGTCAAGTCACTTAGGTTCCCAGAGCCTCAGCGTCCTCACTGTAAAATGGAGCTGTGCCCCCTGTAGCATAATAATGTCGGCCATTGGGTTTGTTTTTATTTTGAATAGTTATTATGGGCCCGATATTTGGTATACACTAAATCCTCATAGCAGTACTATCCCTATTTTACAGACACAGAAATGGAAGCTTGGAGCCTTAAGGAGGCTGTGCAGAGCTGGGATCCTGAACGCGGTTTTGTCTGGCCACACAGGCTGTGCTTCTACCCAGTGCTGAACCCGGTGTCATGATCTGGCACAAGCCAGACCACAGGCAGGGAGGCCGCGCGGGTGGGAAGAACAGAGATACATATGGAGGGGGAGGTCCAGACACAAGAGCAGCAACTTTTTTAAAAAATATATATATATTTTTTATTGATTTCAGAGAGAAAGGGAGAGGGAGAGAGAGAGAGAAACATCCATGATGAGAGAGATCATTGATGGGCTGCTTCCTACACGTCCCACACTGGGGATTGAGCCTGCAACCGGGGCATGTGCTCTGGCCGGGAATTGAACTGTGATGTCCTGGTTCATAGGTAGATGCTCAATCACTGAGCTACACCAGCCAGGCAAGAGCAGCAACTTTTGAGGGCAGCAGACTCTTTTGGGGCTTCTGCTAGATACACATTCTTCTGGGGTTAGGGAAGGAAAAGGGGAAAGGGACCGGCGTTTATTATACACCTTCATGTGCCCGACTCAGGCATCATTTCACTTAACTCTCCAACTGCTCTGTGAAAGAAGCATGTTATTTCCACTGTGTGAATGAGGACACTGAAGTTCAGAGGTGAAAAGACTTGTCCAAGGTCAAACAGCTGTTCGAGGCAGCTGAGACCCCGATCTAGGTCTGCCTGGTTGTAAAGTGCCTCCCACACACTTTGCTTTGTGGGGGGGGGGGGGGGGGGCGGGCGCGGGTGACAGCCAAGACCACTCAAGTCCATAGCCTGGGGATGGGGCCCCTCCTTCAGCTTTTCTGAGCCCCTCAGGTTGGACTCCAGTCTTTCTGGGAGTTCTGAGTTGTTCACGAGGCCTCTCCCTGAGCTTTAAGGTTGCAGAGTCTGAGAGAGAAATAGAGAATCCTGCTTCCCAGTCTGGAGGCCACTCCCCTGTGGATTCTTTGAAACCCAGGATAATTCCTGCTGGAGGCTTCCCTGTTTTCTGAGCAAAGTAATCCATGTTCATCAGATAAAATTCATAATGACAGAAAGGTAGAAAGAAGAACATAATTAACTTCTCTGGCCAGGGTGGCTCAGTGGTAGAGGGTCGGCCCACTTAATGAAGGATCTCGGGTTTGATTCCTGGTCAAAGGCATGTACCTGGGTTGCAGGTTTGATCACTGGCCCAGGTCGGGTGCGTGCAGGAGACAACCAATCAATGGGAGGCACATTGATGTTTTTCACTCTCCCTAATCCCTCCCTTTCACTCTCTCTGAAAATCAATGGAAAAAATATCCTCGGGTGAGGATTAACACACACAAAGAGAGGAGAATTTAATTACCCTGTAGTTTCTCACATACAACAAAGAACATTTCTGTTATATTTCTCTCTTATTCTTTTCTATACCTAAATGAAAGTGGCTGCTTTCCTCACCCCACTGATGTTATACTTCACATAGAATTTTAGTGTGTCAGATACTAGTTGGTTGACTATTCATTTCCCCCTTCCTTGCTGATAAAACCATGTTCTTCCTGACAACACTTGTTTGGGGTAGTCAAGAGGTCATGAATGGTCCAAGCCCAAATGGCACTTCCATTTCTCCCTTACCCAGAATCCCTTTCAGCTGGGGCAGTCATGGAACCTGGTCCTGTCCTGGGAGACAAAATGGGAACTCAGCTGAAGAGCTTTTGTGAAAATACTGATTTTCCTAACAAAAGGGATAGAGTGACTGTGATACAACCCTTTCCCCTAGGTCCTCCTTCTCTAACCAGGAATACAGATGTTGTGTCTGGAATCAGACAAGCCATCTCGAGTAGACCATGAGGAAACAGGCTCAGAGAATCATGGGGTGCCCCTCACTAATGTTATCCAGCTGTGAACTAGCACAAGTAGTTGCTCACCTCAACTGCCTGTATGTGGAGAAAATGAATTTCTGCATATTTAACCACTGTTAGCTGGATTTTCTGTTTTCAGCAGGAAAATCTTAATGAATTAAGCATTCTGCCTTAAACAACAACAACAACAACAATATTATATGATGAGCATTTCACCCTGATCTCAGGTTTCAGTCTTTAGAACTGTGAGAAATAAATGTTTGTTGTTTAAACCATCCAGTCTGTGGTATTCTGTATAGTTGCTCGTGCTGACAGAGGCCAAGATGGTAAGAGTGCACAGAGCAAAGCCCTAGAAAAAAGCACTGCAGAGAGACAGAGAGCACATGAGAGCGCCCTGGAGGTCTGCAGGTGAGTACTGATCAATCGGTGCATGTGTGTGAGGAAACCAAGAGGATTGGGGAGAGGGGAAGGGGTGATTAGAAGGATAATAAGGGAATATTATAAATAACTTTATTTCAATAAATTAGATAACTTAGGTAAAACGTTCAAATTCATTAAAAGACATTAAGTACCAAAGCTCATTTGAAAAGAAATAGATAACCTGACTAGTCATATAGTTATTTTTCAAACCGAATCTGGAGTTGAGACCTTTTCACAAAGAAAAGTCCACACCTAGATGGATTCAGTCATGAATTGTAGCAATCCTGAGGAAGAAAAGCTTGCAAGTCTGCATTAACTCCCCTAGAAAATTTAGCAGGAGGGAATAGTTCCCAACTCTTTCTGGGAGGCCAGCACCACTCTGATGTGAAAACCAAAGGCACAAGAAAAGGAAATTGCAGACCCATATCCCTCATGAACACAAATGCAAAAATTCTCAACAAAATTTTAACAAATTGAATCCAACCACAATTTGGATATATATATTTAATACACCATGGCCAAGAGGAATGAGGTTGAGAGGCAGAAAAGCTTGCTGGAATGAAAACAGCTTCAAAGGGCACAGGTCTGGGTTCCAGCCCCATCTGGACCACTTCCCAGCTGTGTGACCTCAGAGGTTGGTGGTGATGATGACCAAGGCGATGATTTCTCCCATTTCTTGAGTACATGCTATGTTCGGTGTCATGTGCTTAAACACTTCACCTCACTTAATCCTCAGAACAATGTGAAGTTCATATTATTATCCAAATTTTACAGTTTAAGAAACTAAAGCTTAGGAAGGTCAAGTAACTTGCTTGATTTTCTAATAGAGACCAGACTGGGATTTGAACTCAGACTGTGATTGAATGAGACAATTGCTAAATGGTTGGCACAGCACTCAGACAAACTCCCTTACCTGCTTATTTATCTATAGACTAGAGTCCCGATGCACGAAATTCATGCAAGGGGCTCGGCCCTCGCAGCCCCGGCTTTCTTCGGAAGGTCATCCAGATGGGTGTTCCGCTGTTCAGCCGTCTGGTCTAATTAGCATATTATACTTTTATTATTATAGATGTGCAATCCCCTCTTGAACATGAAATCTCTGCTTCATGTTCAAGAGGTTCCTCCTTTTTGCGGGGGGGAAGAAAATTACTACCACTGTTCCCTCTCACTTGCTTGAGGCATGTGTGGCCTGGGCAGGAGCCCTCCACTGCAATCCAGGCATCTGGGTTCCTGCCCCTGCTGCTGAGTGTTTTCTCCCCCTCCCCTACCCAGAGAAGAACTAGGCTGACCCTTAGGACTGCTCAATTTTTGCTGTCAGTATAGGACCTGCCATTGACTGAGCCCCTTCTGGATACCAGGACGTGTGCTAAGCACCTTACACGCATCTTCTTAACCCTCACAGCATTGTTCTCTGTTCTGATATGATGTAAGTTAGACTCAGAGAGGGAAAGTGACTTGCCCAAGGTCATATGGTGAGAACGTGGTAGAGTCAGCATTCAACCACCAACCTGGCTTTTTTTCTTTCTTTCTTTCTGTATTGCACAACAAACCCTGGCTCTGTGTCTTGGGGGTTTCAGAACCTAAGTCTGGGTAAGGGGGTGATATAGAGAATAGACAAATAGTCAAGAGAGGAAATACAGCAAGATCTATGACCATCCTGTGAAATATCTACTGCCTGTGCCCCTGGCTAGGGCTACCCCAGATCAGGTAGCTACCTGGCCCACAGCCCCCATATCTAGAGACCATAGAATGTCAAAACTCTGACACATTTTGAGAGTAAAGGGAGTATTTAAAATAATTACAGGAGCTAATTGATCTACAACAGGAATAAACCAAAACTGTTTCATGAAAATTAAGATATGAGACCATCCTACCCAATCCCATCCTTGGCTGCCCTGCTGTCTCCCCACAGTTGGGGCTGACCACTGTGGCTGATACTTGTTAGACCTAAAAATCCGAGTTGCCTGAGTGAATGTGCTATGTTTCTGGGGACCTAAGCAGTCACAGTCCCACACTCTGGGGAAGCATCCAGTCCTGCTCAACTGTGGACTTGCTCATCTTTTTGCTTCAGCTATACTAATAGGACTTCTTTGGACTTTACCATCAGAACCTGCCCTTTAAGGTGACTTGCTGTGTCCAGGACCCCTCTACTTCCCAGGACTCATCAGTTCTTCACCTCAGGTCCCATCTAGTGACCCAGGCCCTAATCCTGCGCACAGACACTCTTTGGCCCTTGATTATCACTTGATCTGGATTCCTCATCACTGGCCTCTACCAAGGTAAAAGTATTCCCCATTGGCCTGAAGTCCCCCAGTTCCCAAACTGAACTTCACCTTGCCTTGAACTTGACCTGCGTCACCACACCCTACAGAAGTTAAATTCTACCTTGCTGGACTGGACCATCTCTCATAGTTGGTCAGTGCCTTCCACCCATGAGGCAGGCTCTACCCAGTGAGCTCTGTCCAGCAGCAGTTAATGAGGTTGAGCCAGTCTCCTGCCTCAGGGATTCCAGAAGGAGCCAAGAGTGTACTTAGTTGGAGACAGTGTCCTCCAAGTGGGCCTGAGGAAGACTGTGCATCTGTCCTGGCCTTTGACCACCTGGCCTTATAGATGCCCTCCAGTCTGACTATACACACCCTGTACACCAGTACTGCACCTTGGCCATGGAGATGCTGCAGTAGAACCATTTGGAATCTGACTGATCTAGATTCAAGTTCAGACGACACAATGTATCTGCTATGGGGTGTGAACAAGCCACTTAATTCTCTGAAACTCTCTGTGCCTCCTGATCTATCAAATGCCTTACTGACCTTGTTGTGAGGATTAATTGCCTGGCATAGCCTCTGTTAAGAGTAAATGTTCAATAGTAAGTAGCTATGCTGCAGTAATAGGTTTGGTAGCATTTATATCACCATGAGGTGTGTGGCCTTGGGTAATAGGTTTCAATAGTGGTAGTTATGAGGATATTGATAGCTATTGGCAGTATTTATATAATCTATAGTCAAGCCGTAGGTGTACCTCTACTAGGTGTGTGGCCTTGAATAAAATGCTTGAGGACATAAAAGACACACAAAGGTGCTTGGAGAGGACACAAAGCACACCTTAGTATTATCACTTTGTCACACAGAAATGTGCAGCTCAGCCATAGGACTCCTCCCTCCTCTAAGTCTCAGTGGGAAGGAAGTTCAATCCCCAACCGGAAACTTCACAAGGATGTCCAGCTCATTTGCTCTCGGGGCCACTCCTGAAATGCCTTGGGGACATTAACTTCCTGGTTGTGTTTTTCATCTTCCCAGAGGCTCTGTGCTGCATTTACCAGCATGGACAGGGAATCCTCAGGGCTTTTCAGGATTGGAAATCCACTCTCCAGCCCCATTCTGATCAAAGAGGGCCCTGGGTCTGCCCGCTGGGAGCCCCTCCCTCCAGGGCTGCTGCGTCCAACACACTTAGGAGAGGCACACATCTCCCATGTAGGGCACCGTGCCAAGGAGCAGGGTGAACTGCTTTCTGCCACAGAGCACAGATCAAGAGAAACCAGGCTGATGTTGCCGCAGGAGTGAAGGAGGCGACTCAAGCAGAAGGACAGGGTGCTGGTCATTTGTAGGTGAGACTGAGGGAGGGGATGGGAGAGTTTCCTTCCCTGGGCATCCTTAAGAATGGACAAAAGATCCCACCCTAGTCTCTGCCCACTCACTGGGGGAGGAGAGAAGGGTGCGCCTGCCCTCACTGAGCAGGAGTGGGATCTCCAGCACACTTCCCCAGATGTGCACACATCCTTCTCAGGAGGACCCTCACCCCTGGTGCACCCTGATGAGGCGTCTGCTCCCTTCTTCTCTACCAGAATTGCAGAGCCAGGGAAGGAGCAGGGACGCAATGGCTGATGGAGAAAGGAGAGTGGATATGAATATGGCATTTTCCTGGTGTGAGGTTTAGATGTAATTGTTTCTTCATGGGTGCCTTTGAGAGAGTGGCAGAGTGCAGTGGTTAAGAGCCCACAGCCAGAGACTCAGGATTTAGGCCTGGTCCTGCCATGCACTAGCTTGGCAGAAGGCAGAGCAGAATTTGATGTTGAAGCAGAGAAAATTAGCACTGAAACAGGACTCCAAAAGCGGTCTGCCGATCCCTATTAGAGCTGTGGAGAGATCTAAATGAGGCAGCCTCTGCCTACAACCTGGCTGAGAAAATAGTACATGAAATCTACAAGACCAGGCTGGTGGGTAAGGAGGAGGAAACCCCGAGCTGAGCCTTGAAGGTTGGTGGGATGTGAAGCAGAAGAAAGGATTATGGAAACATTCAAGCAGATAAATACTTTAGGAAAGGGTGGTGGAGATCTGCCTGGCATATATTCCAGAACTGAGAAAGGTGGCTTGGAAGGTCTTTGGCTCAGAGAGGAGGCCGCCCCTGCTGCCCAGACTGGGATCCTTTTGGTGGTTGTGCTCTTAACAACATGGCTCAGAAGTTTCAGAGGCTCTGGTGCATCACAGACTTGAAAATTGGTTAGAACCAGATGGGAAAGGCCTTAAGTTCCAGCCTAAGGAGGCATGAGAAGGGGCACGAGAGATGAAACAGTACCTGCTGATGGGTGCACCAGGAAGGGAGGCCAGTAAGAGGCCACAGAAAATGTCCAGGTCTGGATTGTGAACTGGTGGATAGGAGGGTGAGAGCAGCCCTATCATCCTGGATTCAGGGTTTGCCATTTGCACTGCTGACCAATCCTTATTTCTTTAAAGTTTCTCTTCTCAATGTCTAAGACTGAGCTTCCCTAGTTCTCCTCCTCCCTTGATAAACATTGTTTCTCTGGGACATTTTTTTTTCATCCAGTTATTGATGTTTCCTAAAGCTCAGACCATCTTCTTTTGCCCATACAGCCTCAGACTGTCACATCATCCTGCAGCAATCAGTCCTCACAATCATGTTTTCAACCCTGTCTCCTGGAACCTCAGAAGCTTGAAAATGCTATGACAGCTCCTCTCCCCTCCCTCTACTCTTCCTTCCACTCAGCTTCTCATGATCTAAATTGCTACCATTCACTGGGCACTTTCAATAAACCAGGTATATTTCATGTACTCTCCACTATGGAGGAGGTATTATAGATGGCAAACATGAGACTCTGAGAGGCTAAGTGACTTGCGAGTAGGTAAAAAGGCTTCAAGACTCAGGTGCATTGACCCCTGAATCTATGCTCTATGCACTCTCCTGTGCTCTGGTCGCGTGTCTCCAGCTCCCAGAAGGCATCTCCTGCCAACACAATCCTGTTCAGCTGACTGCTCAGCTCCCCTTGGTGTTCATGGCATTGATGCAGTCGTAGGTTACAGCCTGGCATTACTGCTATCAAAGAATAGCAGAGCCAGAAGGGTCCTTTGGAGTGGTCAAGTCCAACAACTTCACTTAAACATGGGGCTTTGAAGTTCACAGAGAGCTATGGAGTTACCCAAGATCACACAGCAAAATCAGGGCAGAGGTAAGACCAGCCCCTCGCTCTTCTGATTTCTAGACTCATTCCACTTACACTAACCCCTTTTACTTGCCTAGTGTTTATATATATATTGCAAAATTCTTGACCTACAATATTTCATATGCTCCTTGCCATTCCTCTATGCCATAGATGTGTTACCTCTGTCTAACAGATGGTGAGACAGGCCAATGGAGGTGAAGAGACTTGCCTGAGGTCACACAGTTGGGTAAGTGATAACCATGGGACATTCAGGAAGAGCTGAATTTAAAATGTGGTCCTGGGTGGTAATTGTAAGGACTCAAAAGAGAATTCCACAGATATCTAAGCATAAGAAACAAAGTTCAGACATGGCTTGGGGGCTGGAGGTAGCAACTCTGGAAGCAGAGTCACTCTTTCTGCTGCTCAGGGCTGTGAGGTCTCTCTTCTCTGCTTCCCAGCACGCCTGCTATTTTACCATCAATGCAAGACCTCCCTTTTTCTTCTCTATAGCTTTAGCTCCCCTGTGATTTTGAGTTACCATCACACCAGCTTTGCATTGACAGTATCTCAGCCACCTATAGCCCACTGACAGACTTTCAGTGTCATCATTTTAAATTCTCAGCAGAGAATTGTCTTCCAGCCTGGGACAAGTGTACATCCTTAATAGAATTCTGAGTGGCTGGGGGTTGGCTGGGTCCCCTGCTACTAACATGGCCACCTGATGCCTTCTGTGGGTGAGGGTGGTTTCCAGGGAAGGGTCTATGGGCAGTCAGACAGCCTATATTCTATTAAGGTCCGAATCCAGAGCTTCTGACTTATTTCCCGGACTGCCCTAGCTTCCTTTCCCTTTTCATCCAACTCAACAAAGGTTTAACCAAATCTTTTTTTGTGTGCAACTTTCTGTGCAAGATGCTCTGTGTGTGATTCAACTTCTATCAACTCTGTCCTCCCTCCCACAAGGCCAAGGACAGAACAGGGAAGTTCTGTTTGTCTTTAATAAGTAGATCACCATGCAGAGCCTTGGCAAAAAGAACCACAGCTCTGTATCCGAGTTCATTCTCCTTGGCTTCTCCAGTGAGTCACAGGTCAGAATGGCCCTGTTCACTTTCTTCCTCCTCCTCTACCTCATCACCCTTCTGGGCAATGGACTCATCATCACCCTGATCTACCTGGATTCACACCTCCACACGCCCATGTATTTCTTTCTCAGTATCCTCTCCTTGGTGGACATGAGCTATGTAACCACCACCATGCCCCAGATGTTGGTTAATATGATGTGTCCAAGGATGACTATCTCTTGGGGAGCTTGTGTAGCCCAGATGTTCATCTTCTTGGTCCTGGGCATTGCTGAGTGTGTCCTCTATGCCATTATGGCCTATGACAGGTATGTAGCCATTTGCTTCCCCCTTCACTACACCCTACGCATGAGCCGTCCCATTTGTATCAAGATGGTCACAGTCTGTTGGTCCATTAGCATAGCTGGGGCCCTTATCTACACTGTCTTCACCATGCGTCTGCCTTATTGTGGTCCCTACAAGATTAACCACTTCTTCTGTGAGGTCCCTGCTGTTCTGAAGTTGGCCTGTGCAGACACATCCCTCAATGACCAGTTGGATTTCATCTTGGGTTTCATCCTGCTTTTGGTCCCACTCTCCCTCATCCTGGCCTCTTATGTTCCCATCTTTATCTCCATCTTGAGAATCCGTTCATCCCAGGGGAGGTTCAAGTCCTTCTCTACATGTGCTTCCCATGTCACTGTAGTCACCATGTTCTATGGGCCAGCCATGATCATGTACATGAGGCCTGGCTCCTGGTATAACCCAGAGCGGGACAAGAAGCTAGCCCTGTTCTACAATGTTGTCTCTGCCTTCCTTAACCCCATCATCTATAGCCTCCGGAACAAGGATGTAAAGGGGGCCCTTCTGAAAGTACTTGGAAGACAGATGGCTCAATGACCTAGGATCTTTCAGAGTTGTCCAGACTCATGATGGAGCTCATGTGGTTTCATAAAAATACATCCGTTCTGATCACCCTGAGTCTTCCTGGGTTTGTAAGCAGCTGGGAGAGGGTGTGGCCATCCCTAAACTGAAGATCTCCCCATTGGTTGGAAAACTTTCAGCTGCCACCACCCAGTGACTCAGTTAAGTAGTGAAAGCAAAGGATTTCTTCTACAAAGACTCTATCTTTATGGCTCAAGGCCATTGCTTTATTGCTTTTCCTGGTTGTTTTTCTTGCCTTTGAAAATTTATGTCAGTGCAATATGATCACAGCCAAATGTTTAACATGTGTACATGCTTTTCCACAGTGTAAAGGATTTGGGGATGAAAGTGGCATAAAGAGTAGACAGATTATGCAGGAAGACAGTCTTGCCTTACTGTCTGCCATGCATTTACAGATAATATTTAGCATTGCTCTTTGCACTAGATGTTATAAAGTCTAAGCTACAGTTATTTTAGACATAGCTGTGTAACTGTATGGCAAATAATCGATCTGGTCTGGACTCAACTGGTGAAACTGAATCTGACCTATTTACATTTTAAATCTTTTTTTAAAGGATGAAATAATTACAGAGAAAATTGAAGTGTTCTTCGAACATTACCAACTCCCCTGAATCAATCACTGTGATTAAACTGAAGTTTATTCAATGTATTTTTAAGTTTTTGCTACATACAATTGTATCAATGAACAATATATAGAATTATTCTTGTATAAGTTTAATTTTTTTTTAATGGTAGCGTGAGGTCAGTATCACTCTGACAAAATTTTAATTCAACATCATGGTTCTGACATCCATTCATTTGATAATAATAGGCCTTGCTTATTCCCTTTGACAAGCATTTGAATATACCACACTTTATTTATCTACTATTGAACACTTCTTTATTTCCAATTTTTCACTGTTTAAATAATTCTGCAACTAATGTCTTTGGACATTTTTCCATATAGAAATATTTTTTCTAGGATTTATGTATATTAGACTTTGAAGATTGTAGAATAAAAGAAAATTTAAATTTACTAGATATTCCTAAATTATTCTTCCAAGTAATTACACCCAATCTACACCTTTCATTCCCATCAATACTTGCTATTGTGTATATATCTCAAACATCCTAATTTTCTTGTCTATCGCATAGATGGAAAGTGGCAACATTATTTTTTGTTTCATTTGTCATTTCCCTAGTTGCTAGTGAATCTAACTTCTAGTATTGTCATCTGAGTAGGGTGGGTTCTGAACTCTACCTACCCTTTACTAACTCAGTGATGATGGGAAAGTTACCTTATTTCTCCGAGTTTCAGTTTCCTCTTCTGGTATGGAAAGAAAATACCAGGTAGTATACACTTCAGAGAGTTGTTGGAAGTATTAATACGATAATATATGTAAAGCACTTATCACAGTGAGTAACAAATGTTAAGTGTTCAATAATATAAGATATTGTTTGCCTTTTCTTGACTTGTAGTTTGTTATATACATTTTGGATATTAATTATTTGTCTATTACGTGCATTGAATATGTCTTCTTTTAGCTAATTATTTGTTTTTTCTTTTTAATTGCAAAAGTCAGAGGCAAACAAAAGGAAGAAAATGAAAAATGACCATTACCTTAGACCTGGAGATAACTACTATTAACATTTTAGTGTTTATATTTCAGGGTTTAAAATTTATTAAGTGCTTGTATTAATATTTTTGAAGTTATATATTATAATACAATTGTTAAACAATTCATTAGTTGTTTTCATGATTTAAAAAATTGAATTATAAAGTATGTATTCTTCTGTAACTTGATTTAATCACTCAACAATAGGTTTGGGTATGTATCCATGTTGGTTTATTTTTACTGCTGAAGAATATTTTTCACTTTCTTTCGATATATAGAATAGAATAATCTATATATATAAAAGCCTAAGTGACCAAATGACCAAATGACTGGTCAACCGGTCGCTATGATGCCCACTGACACAAGGGGCAGATGCTCAATGCAGGGGCTGCCCCCTCATGGTCAGTGTGTTCCCACAGGAGGAGCGCTGCTCAGCTGACTGACAGGTGCCAGACACCAGGCTCATGGCTGGCAAGTGCAGCTGTGGTGGCACAATCCTCTCCTGCCTCTGTGGCAGGTACAGTGGGGACGGGATGAGCGGGAGCAGTGTGACGCCTGGCCCGGGCTCAGGTTCCTCCCCAGCCGCCTGCTGCTTCTGGCACTACTACATTTCTTGGGGTCCCAGATTGTGAGAGGCTGCAGGCCAGGCTGAGGGACCCCACCGGTACACAAATCTGTGCACCAGGCCTCTAGTAACTTAATAAATAGAATTCTTAATGAACTTATGAATTTATTTCTTTATGTTTTTTCTTATATGTCAAAAATTTCCCTGAGCCCGTTAATTCATGAAGAAACTCATAAGATGTTATGATTAGTTCAAGGAATAATTTGACTTATAGAAATTTATGTTTTCTACTGAACATTTGCATTTTTGTGGATATGAATCATTTCATTACTCTAGATAGGAATAATTTGCATTGCTATAGTTTTCTATAACTTCACAACTATACCTGCAAAGCTGTAAAATGACCTAGTCCATATAAGGTCAATTAAAGGAGTGCACCCCTCTAAAGTCAGATAATCCTCAGAGGATCTGCTAGGCAACACCAAGAGGGCCTTTTGCAAATCTTAGATTATGTTTTTCTGACAATATTCACCCTTATGATTTAAATAATCTTCAAATATTATCCCTAATCACAAAACAAAGCTGGTCTTTGCAAGCACATTTTAAATAGGATGAATAAAAAAAGAAATCTACAGACAGATACTGCAAAGAGAATCTTCAGACCATTATAATTAAAGAGACTATCCTAAGTGTAGCCAAAGGAGGGGGGAATGCCAGATTTTTTTAAAGAGCCAAATGACAGCCAACATTCTTCTGAGTAACAACAGTGGAAATGTGCTAAAAGAAAACAACTACCACACATGTTTTTCATTTATTTCTCTCTCTTTTTTTGCTAACTTAAATTATTTTGAAAGTCATTTGAAAGATACTAAGACTCCACGGATATAGATTCCAAATTCATATTTTGTCCAACCACCGTCACTGGTCTCTGTCATGCCAAAAAGTTTATTTATTTGGTAGTTCCTATTGTTAGCTTCCTGGAGAAGAGATCTTTTCTCATAAGCCATCTTTATTATTATTATTATTATTATTATTATTATTCCTTTTTTTTAAGAGCAGAGCTTAATTTCCAGGAAATAGTATGTTTGTTGGAGATCAGTATTTTAAAAAATATCAAGGTAGATCTACTATGTTCAACAAAATGGAGGGCTCAGCCAGAGAAGTGGAGAGGTTCTCTAGTGTTTGCTTATCATCTTTTTTCTAATTTATTGATTTGAGAGAAAGAGAGAGAGAGAGAGAGATTTGCTGTTCCACTTATTTATGCATTCATTGGTTGATTCTTGTATGTGCCCTGACTAGGGATCGAACCCACAATCTTAGTGTATAGGGACATGCTCTAACCAACTGAGCTACCTGGCCAGGCTATTTGCTTATCATCTTGCTGCCCAGAAATACACACGTGGAAGTGGCATTCAGGAATACAGTCCTGTACCAAGTTGTTCTCTCTCTACATCTTAAATACTCATCATTGGTCCTCCTGGTAAAGCTCATGGAGCACACAGCTCCTCTTCTGGACCCGATCTTGGAAGGAGGCTCTGTAAATTTCCAGTTTTAATGTTGACAGCAATGCCATACATTATTTTGAAAAGTGGTTTTCATTTGCTTCCTGGTCATTAAAAAAAATTTTTTTGTTGTTAATTCTCACCCCAGGATATTTTTTCCAGTGATTTTTTTTTTTTAAAGAGAGAATGAAATGGAGGGAGGGAGGGGGAGAGAGATAGATAAACATCCATTTGAGAGAGACACATTGATTGGTTGCTTCCCACACAAGCCAAACCAGGGCCAGGAATGGAACCTGCAACCCAGGCACATGCCCTTAACAAGGAATTGAACCTATAACTCTGTGGTGAGCAGGCCAACCCTCTAACCCTTGAGCAACACTGGCCAGGGCTCTTCCCAGTCATTTAATTCTGTCACACATAATGTCACTAAGTGAATGTCATCGTCTTGTCTGTCAAATTCATTAAGAAGTTCATGAGTAAGTTTTTGTGACTATGGTCTATCGTCACTGAAGCTGCCCACGAGGTGCACTTCCAGACTTCCACACTGAGCATGGTGGAAAGGATTGTGTGGAGTTCATGATCAAGGGAACCTCCGCTTTGGTGTCAGTTACATCACAATGCATCAAGCAGGTAGCTCCATTACCTGTGTATCTCAGGACCATTACGTGACAAGTGGTGCCATCATCAGAACTCAGATGGAGATGGGGCCATCCTTCAGGAGGTCAGTGCAAGCTTTCTCTGCTGAACATACGGAAGGCCCTGGGGTCCCACTTGTTGAACAGACTGACCTCTGAGAAGTCTGGCTCTTTCTTCCAGATGCAGGTGGGCTTGGATGAGGTCCCCGGCAGACTGAGCCCCAGGGAGGTGGCCCCACGCAGAATTTTGTACTCAGCGAAATATCATTAAAGAATGACGATGAAATAAAGACGTGTAGAGTAACAAAAATTATGAACATGTGTCACCAGCAGGACTCCAGCAAAGAAAATTCTGAAGTATGAACTTCGGAGGAAGGAAAGTAAATGCAGATGGAAGGTCTGAAGCCAGAAGGAATAAAGAACAAGGAAAGCCATATGCATCTGGGTGAATCTAACTGAACATGGTCTCTGTAAACCAATATTGATCATGTCGTGTGGGGTTAACTAAGTAAATTAAAACGTTAAAAACAATAACCTTTATATCAGGAGTGGGATAAATGAAAAAACATTCTAAATTTCTTATATTATCTCATAGGCCCTTCTCTACCCTCTCCATCTATCAAACTCCTATTCGTCTTTTAGGGGCCACCTCAAGTATTGCCTCTCCTGTGAACTCTTACCCACACCCCTCAGAGAAAAAAGAGTCAGTGGGACCCTCTTCTGTGTTAGTGCATAATTTCATGTGTACCCTTCCTGCATATTTACCACACCTGCATCCATCTCCATTTTCCCCCCTCCCCCAGTCCTTGGCCAGCGTGGACAAGGGCAGGACCAACTTTGTTCATCTTTTTGTCTCCAGTGACTAGTAATGTCTGATACACCATTGGCACCTTTGAGTGTTTGTAGAATCCGTCAGTCGATTAGTGACACCACGGCACAAACAGAGAGGAGCAATCCTGGAGGGCTCTCATGAAGGGAGAGCTGACAGGTGGCATGGGTGTGTCAGGGAGGAGCTGTGCAGGGCGTCCTAGCTGTGTGAAGTGAGGTGTGTGTCTGGGGATCTACAGGTGGTTCAGGCTGCAGTGAGTGCAGGGTGTGAGACAGGAGAGGAGGCTGGAGGGGTGGGCAGAGTTAGCTCCCAAAGAACTCTGATGGTTGGACAGAGGAGCTGGGACTGAATTCCAGGGACAGGAACCATTGAAGGTTCTGGAGCAGGGGAAGAACAAAGCCAGAGCTGCAGGTTAGAAAGACGATTCCACCACCCGTGTTTGTGAACACTTACTGCCTACAGAGCTTGGTTGTTGAATTCAGGCCCTGCCACGTGGAAGGGAGATGGACCACAGACCTGGAGTCCCTGACCTCTCAGACTGGGCAGCCAGGGAGAGCGCGTCCCAGGCTGGGCCAGGGAAATTATGGGAAAGGAACAGCCCTCCAGAGGTAGGAGGTTCACTCTGGGGAGGGTCTGAGAGGGAACCTAAATCAGATTCAGCTGGACACGACCCACCAAGTCCTGAGCGCCCCTTGGGTGGAGAAAGAGGCCTCCATGGCCCTGCCAAGTGCTGCAGTGGACTCCATGCTGGGGTCAGGAACAGTAGAGCAGAGCAGGGAAGAGAGAGACCCTGTCATCAAGGAGAACGTGCCAAGCCCTCAGTGTGGCCACAAGAGTGGCCAGTCAGGAGGAGAGGGAGGGGACTTCATCCAGGGATTGCAGGGTACAGTGAGGCTCCAGGACTCCGGCCCTGACTTCCCGCTACCCTATGGTGCCCAGGAGGCCGGCCAGTATGAGCCAGGATGGCCCCGCCTAAGGAGCCCTCCTGTCTCAGAAGCCAGGCTCTTGGGCTCAGCTCTCACAGGCCTCTCCCCGATGTGGCTCTCAACTTCTTGCCCAAGCCCAGTCTGGATCCTGCAGGGATATATTGGGCCAAGTTCCAAATATAACTCCACTTAGAGAGGATGGAGCCTGAAGTTCATCCCGCCCTCCAGGCAGGACTGAATTCACTTTGGCCAGAGGGGACCCCAGGTCGCTTCCCTGCCACACTGTCTCAGGACCGCAGGATGCAGGTTCTTTCTGTCACCTGTCAAGTCCTTGGTGCTACAGGCCTTAGGGAGTGAGGTGCCTCAGCCAAAGACTGGCCCCTTCTTTCCTGCTTGAGGAAAGCTTCTCACCAAGGGATTTGAAATGCCAGACAGAACACACCCTCCAAGGGCTGAGACCTGAGAGGCCACTGGGCAGTTAAAGACCACCATGGGCACCGTACTTTACAAGACACATATTAAAATGTACCCATAGTCCACATTCAATATAATTAATCTAGCACTGTTAACTATATAGCAGGTTATAGAATTCTATATCTTATATATAATCTTACCATCTTATATACATGAGTTTCCATTGACTTTGAGGTTGACTGAAATTATCTTAGAAAAGGGGAAAATATAATTTTATGACCACTTGTTTCTGTTCATTTGTATTTTTATACCTTATGATTTCCCTTTTCCTCTTGTTTCTAATAAAATTCATTTTGGAAAACCACAACCTGTCACGGGTGATCTCAAGGAAAAAGGACTCTACTCTGTCCACTTAAGGTTGAGGAAAATTAGAGAGGGGAGAGTGGGTCTACTGTTATCCCCAGATGCAAAGTTTAGGTAGTCCAGAGAGAGGTTAAAACTCCGTGGGGAGTTTTGTGCTCTGTTCCCTCTTGCTTGGAGGGACCTTCCCCAAAACTCTGTTTATTCCTAATGGAATCTTTACAAAGGTACGTTGTTTTTTCCCAGGCTTCACCAATCTGCAGGTTCATGTTACTGGGCATCACCCATATTTACCGGCTTTTGCCTTTGCTTGCTGGTGCAGGAACTCCAGCATCCAACAACGCAGTCCCCATGACGTTCTAGGGACAACTCCCATAAGTTAACATGCAGCCCCTTGGGTCCTTCTTCCCCAGCCCCTTGCTGATGCACATTCCTATGAAACTCCTTGCAAAAAACTAAATTGTACTGGCCAGAATTATTTAACATGAATGCCTGTGCCTTCTGCAAGAAACCAAGGCTACAGGTTTACATTGTCCTCGAAGATATTATCCTAGCCCACTGGAAATGCTGGAAAAGGAACAGTCCTCCAGAGGTAGGAGGATCCCTACGGGGCAGGCAAAGGCCTCCATCTCTGAGGCCTCCAGCCATAGTGTTGTGTAAATAATGAAGCAAAAGTGAAAGGCAGATAACAAAACAAGGTATATAACTGCAATATGTTTGCAGACATCCGAAGAATATCATTAATATAGAAGGAGCTCTTATGAATTGGTAAGAAAAAGTCAAACACCCCAGAAAACTGCCAACAGATATGAACAGTTCATAGAAGAAGTTCAAATAACCAATAAGTATATGGGAAAATCCCACCAAAGACATGCACATTAAAATACCAATGAGATACCAGTTTTTCACCTTTGAAACTGGCTAAGAGTTTTTAAATAATCCAGGGTGACCAGAAGACAATGAATCATGGACTTTCACACATTGCTGGTGGGAGTATAAATTGATCTTTTTGCCAGAGGATCTGGCTTTATGTAAAAATACTTCTGTAATAGTGAATGACTTAAATATATTACTTAAATACAAAACATAGGGGTGGGGAAAGTAGTTTTACAGTTATAATACAAATAAATAATATAATAATTAATACATAATGCAAGAATAAAGTGTGTTTTGCATACTCACAACTGTAAACCTACTTTCCCCCCCACACTGTATATTGAATATTTAACATATTTAAATTTAAAAGTCTAGAGTTTATACTACAGGTCTACTGAGACAGGTGGTATGATATTGTCCTTGCAGTGTTGGCTAAAACTTTGTTCTCAAACTTAAGAGTACCTAGAAATCACCTATAGAATCTCTTCAAATTCAAATTCTGATTCCATAGGTGGAGGGTGCCAAGACTGCATTTCTTAACCACTCAGAAGTGATGCTGGTGATGCTAATCCACAGACGACTACCTGATTAGCAAAAGTCTAAATCACAAGGGAGAAACATTTTGCATGAACCAATGACACCTGCATCCTGATATTCATGCCCTTGTCATCCCCTCCCCTGGAGTTTGGGCTGGACCTAGTATTTCATTTCTCATAATCGCAATACCCCAAAGTGAGGGGGCAGTAACTTTCAATATTAGGTTGCAAAAGACCCTGGTTCAGCATTGCTCTCAATCTCTCTCGCTCTCTTGCTCACTCTCATGAAGCCAGCTGCCACGTGGTGTGCTGCTCTAGCGAGAGGCCCACATGGAAGGAACTGATGGATGCTCTGTACAATAGTCAAGAAGGAAATGAGACCCTCAGTCTAACAGCCTGTCAGGAACAGAATCTTAGCAACAATCAAGTGTGCTTGGAAGCAGTCCTTTCCCAGTCGAGCCTTAGGATATCTGCAGCTCCAAATGGTACCTTCATTGCAGTCTTGTGAGGGCCCATAATCCAGAGAACCAAGCTAACCACTCATATTCTTGATCCACAGAAACTGCAAAAAATATACATAATAAATGTTTGTTGTTATAAGCCATGAAATTGTGGGGGTAATTTGTTACACAGCAATAAATAACTAATACAGAGGAACTGCAAAGAGTCATAAGGAAACTTTGGGGAATGATGATGATAATGATCTTGATTATGGTGATGGTTTTGCAGATATAAATAGAGGCCCGGCGCATGAAATTTGTGCATGGGTACAGTCCCTTGTCCTGGCCTGCAATCAGGGCCATCTTCCTTGGCTGCCGGCAGCCGGCCCCGCCCCCCTCCACTACCCTCCCCCGGTTCCCCAATTGCCCAAATCAGAGCCTGCTGGCCAGGGGAAGGGACTGTAGGTTGGCCAGCAGGCTCTGATCTGGCAATCAAGTCCTGCGGGCTGGGGGAAGCTCTTGTGTTGAGCGCCTGCCCACTGGTGGTCAGTGCACGTCATAGCTACCAGTAGTTCTGCTGTTCAGTTGATTTGCATATTACCCTTTTATTATATAGGATATATTTCAGAACTCATCAAATTGTATACTTTCAATATCTACTGTTCATTGTATGTCAGTATATTTCAATAAAGCTGAAAATGCATTATGAAAGTATCTGGGTGGGAGATTTTCACCCAATTTTCACTCCTTTATGCAGATATCATTTCAGTAAAGCAAAGCTCCTTTCTTTAATGACATGAGGGCTTATGTGCCTTAAATTCATACTCTAGTGGTTGAAAAATGACCCATATTTCACTTCCCTGAACTCTATTTTATATGATTCCCTTTTATTTATTTCAAATTGTTCTTACATTTTTCTTAAGTTGAGCTATAGTGGGGTCACTGATTTAGGAGTCATCATATGCCCACCATTTGAATTTATTTTATGAGTCCAGAGCTCAATCACTCAATCTCCTATTCATTTAGTAATAGAAAGATGACAATTATGCCAATTCGTGGCCAGGTCTTACAAACTGGTAATTAAAAATGAATTAAACATATGACTTGCCTTCAATAAGTCAGTCCACTGTCTGGTGTCTTCAAGCATGAGGAACACCTACTGCCACAGCCTTCTGGGGGTTCTCCTTCATCATCTCACTGAATCTAGCCCATTCATGTATCACATGTGCTCACTGATGTTGGAAAGAATTTGGATGGAAAAGTCATATAGGCTGTGTCCCAGGTTTGTTGCTGGTACCCATGTTTCCGTGACTTCATTCTAGTGCTTTGCTCCAGTTTGTCACTCCTAGGAAAGCCCTCTTCACATCTTAGTTCCTAAGACTGTAGATGATGGAGTTGAGGAAGGCAGAAATGACATTGTAGAATAGAGCCAGCTTTTTGTCTGTTTATGGGGAGGCCTCAGAGCCAGGTTTTATTTACATAACCAAAAATGGAATAGAGAACATAGTAACCATGGTGATGTGGGAAGCAGCAAAGTTACTGATGTAGACAATGATGATGAGGAAAAGTAGGACCAACAGAAGGATGAAGCCCAAGATGAAGTTCACCTGGTCACTGAGAGATGTGTCCACACAGGCTAATTTCAAGACTGTAGGTACTTCACAGAAGAAGTGATTGATCTCATTGGGACCACAATAGGGAAGAATTATTAGCAGATGATACCCCAGAATCCACAGATGGCCACCATTCACCCACATAACAAAGAGCTCATGAAGACTTTATATCTCAGGGATGGCAAACGGCCACACACCTGTCATAAACCACAATTGCAAAAAGTTAAGACTCAGTGATTCCAAGCGTCAAGAAGCTGTACATCTGGGCCACTCATCCAATGCAGGTAACGGTCTTCTTCTTGCAAACCAGATGTGCCAGCATTTGGGACACTGTGGTGGTGACATAGCCCATATTCAGAATGGATATGACTGAGGAAAAAGTACATGGGTGTGTGGAGGCAGGAATCCATGCACATCAAGATGATAATAAGTCCATTTTCCAGAGGGAGATGAGGTAAAAGAGAAGACAATAGAATAACATTTATCTCTGTGTTAGTGGAGAATCCTAGAAAAATAAACTCAGTAAGAGAGCTGTGGTTTCCCCAGAGGAAATCTTGCATCCCTCTCCTATTGCAGAGAAAGAACAGAACCATCATTAATAAGGTGAAATCTCCAAATCTAGTAGCAAAGTAACTGCATCTTAGGACCCCTGCAAAGCTGGGGACCAAATTTTTAAAAAGAATTTTTATTTAATATGAAACAGCATGTTAATATTAATACTATTTAACACCAATTTATTCTGAGACACACAGATATAAATTCCACACTTCAGAATGTAGAACTTGCAAAAGGAGGATCTAAAACTGTGTCTTGTGTTTCATGAATAGTTCATGAAGCTTATAAAAGATTTCAAAGAGGTCAAGGAAAGAACTGGGTATTTGAGAATATTTACTGTGAGTTTCATAACAAATGGGGATGTCTGCCCCCTTTGAAGCTCCTTCCAAACGGGGTTTCAGTGGGACTAGTTGAATAGCTTAATGGGTTTTCTGGTGTATAAAGACACAGCTATCAGATATCTGACTCAAGCCAGAAAACAACTATTATTTGTAAATAAATTATATTCCATGAAGAGTCAACATCATGTGTTTCTATGGACCAGAGTTGGGTGATATATCAGAGAGAGAGAGAGGGAGAGGTGAAGGGAGACAGAGAGGGGGAGATATGAAATGCAAAGAAGAAAAGAAGGAAGGAAGGAAGGAAGGAAGGAAGGAAGGAAGGAAGGAAGGAAGGAAGGAAGGAAGGAAACTATTATTCTAGGATGCTATGCTCAATGAATACATATATTCTTAAGAAATGAAAGCTGTTCACTCTCAAAGCAAAACAAAAAAACCAATCACTCAGTCCTATAGCATTTGCTGGGAGCAATCTTAACAAGAGATCATTTTCGCTGTAATCTCTGTCTAATCGAGTATCCATAACATGGTGCAAGATGTATGTGGGAAAGAGCAGGAGTGCTTACAGGGGAAGAGGCAGAGGGTGTGGGAACGAGGAATAGGTGAGCAGGTTCCAAAAGCACATTCAGCCACACCCTCCCTAGTGACTAGCAGGGAGCATCCCCAGACTGCAGGTATATTGGTGGTATGCATCTGCCTTGCTAACCCCTCCTCAATAACAGATCCTCATAGGAACTCCCAATTTCAAAGTGGTCCCCCAACCCCCTCTTTCCTCTCACATATCTTAATGTTGTCCTGTCATCCTTCCTCCCTTCCTTCTGCCACCCCCTTGTCTTGCCCACCTCCAAGGGTCCCACTGATTGGGAAGGGGAAACAGGAGAGCCTAGCTGCCTCAGCCTCTCCAACAACAGTCCCTCCTCCTTTTTGTGGCTTCACTGGCAACTGAAGGCCAGATGCCTTGAGGGAGATGTACACATTAAGTCAGAAAAAGACTGAGAGGGCGATAAGGGCAGTCGGACAGAGAAAAGTAAACAAAAAAGCAAGTCAACAATACAAAAGATCAACAAAACCAAGAGCTGGTTCTTTGAAAGGATAAACAAAATTGATGAACCTCTAGCCAGGCTCACCAAGAAGCAAAGAGAGAGGACCCAAATAAACAAAATCAGAAATGAAAGAGGCGAAGTAACAACCAATCCCACAAAAATACAAACGATTATGAAAAAATACTATGAACAACTCTATTCCAACAAAATGGACAACCTAGATGAAATGGACATATTCTTAGAAAAATACAAGCTCCCAAAACTCAATCAGGAAGAATAAAAAATCCTGAATAGGCCAATAACTACTGAAGGAATTGAAGCAGCAATCAAAAATCTTCCAGCAAACAAAAGCCCTGGTCTGGATGGCTTTACAGGGGAGTTCTACCAAGCATTCAAAGAAGAACTAAAACCTATCCTCCTCAGACTATTCCAAAAAACTCAAGAGGAAGGCACACTTCCAAGCTCTTTCTATGAAGCCAGCATTATCCTAATTCCAAAACCAGATAAAGACACCACAGAAAAAGAGAACTACAGGCCAATATCCTTGATGAACATAGATGCTAAAATCCTCAACAAAATTCTAGCAAATCGGATTCAGCATTACATTAGAAAGATCATACACCATGACCAAGTGGGATTTATTCTGGGGATGCAAGGATGGTACAATATCCGTAATTCAATAAATGTGATACATCACATAAACAAACTGAGAGACAAAAATCACATAATCATATCAATCGATGCAGAAAAAGCATTTAACAAAATCCAACACCCTCTCTTGATAAAATCTCTCAGCAAAGTGGGAATAGAGGGATCATACCTCAACATAATAAAAACCTTATATGACAAACCTACAGCCAATATCATACTCAATGGGCAAAAACTAAACTCATTTCCCCTAAGAACAGGAGCAAGACAGGGATGCCCACTTTCACCACTCCTGTTCGATATAGTACTGGAAATGCTAGCCATAGAGATCAGACAAGATGAAGAAATAAAAGGCACCCAAATTGGAAAAGAAGAAGTAAAACTGTCCTTATTTGCAGATGACATGACACTGTACATAGAAAACCCTAAAGACTCCATCAAAAAATTATTAGACTTAATAAATGAATTCGTCAATGTAGCAGGATACAAAATTAACGCCAAGAAATCTATGGCATTTCTATACACTAATAATGAACTTACAGAAAGAGAGACCAAAAAAGCAATCCCATTTACCATAGCACCAAAAAACTTAAGGTACCTAGGAATAAACTTAACTAAGGAGGTAAAAGACCTATACGCGGAAAACTACAGGACACTGAAAAAAGAGATAGAGGAAGACATAAACAGATGGAAGAACATATCGTGTTCATGGATTGGTAGAATCAACATCATCAAAATGTCCATACTACCCAAAGCAATCTATAGATTCAATGCACTCCCCATTAAAATACCATGGCATATTTCACAGACCTAGAACAAACTTTCCAAAAATTCATCTGAAATAAAAAAAGACCCCGAATAGCCACAGCAATCCTGAGAAAGAACAAAGTAGGTGGGATCTCAATATCAGATATCAAGCTATATTACAAAGCCTCTGTTCTCAAAACAGCCTGGTATTGGCATAAGAACAGACATATAGATCAATGGAATAAAATAGAGAACCCAAAAATTGACCCAAGCCACTATGCTCAATTAATATTCTACAAAGGAGGCAAGAGCATACAATGGAGTCAAAACAGTCTCTTCAATAAATGGTGTTGGGAAAATTGGACAGATACATGCAAAAAAATGAAACTAGACCACCAACTTACACCATACACAAAAATAAACTCAAAATGGATAAAGGACTTAAACATAGGACGGGAAACCATAAAAACACTAGAGGAATCCACAGGCAGCAAAATCTCAGACATATGCTGAAGCAATTTCTTCACTGATACTGCTCCTAAGGCAATAGAAACTAAAGAGAAAATAAACAAATGGGACTACATAAATATAAAAAGCTTTTTCACAGCAAAAAAAACCATCAACAAAACAACAAGAAAGCCCACTGCATGCATGGGAGAACATATTTGCCAATGTTATCACCGATAAGGGTTAAATCTCCAACATTTACAGGGAATTCATACAACTTAACAAAAGGAAGATAAACAACCCAATCAAATAAATAACGGGCAACGGACCTAAATACTTTTCGAAAGAAGACTGAAGGAAGGCCAAGAGGCATATGAAAACATGCTCAAAGTCACTCATCATCTGAGAGATGCAAATCAAAACGACAATGAGATACCATCTCACACCTGTCCGAATGGCTATCATAAACAAATCAACAAACAACAAGTGCTGACAAGGATGCGGAGAAAAAGGAAACCTCCTGCACTGCACTGCTGGTGGGAATGCAGACTGGTGCAGCCACTGTGGAGAACAGTATATGGAGTTTCCTCAAAAAGTTAAAAATAGAACTCCCATTTGACCCAGTAATCCCACTTCTAGGACTATATCCCAAGAAACCAAAAACACCAATCAGAAAGGATATATGCACCCCTATGTTCATAGCAGCACAATTTACAATAGCTAAGATTTGGAAACAGCCTAAGTGCCCATCAGCAGATGAATGGATTTAAAAACTGTGGTACATCTACACAATGGAATACTATGTCACTATAAAAAAGAAGGAACTTTTACCATTTGCGACAGCATGGATGGAACTGGAGCGCATTATGCTAAGCGAAATAGACCAGTCGGAGAAAGATAAATATCATATGATCTCACTTATATGTGGAATATAATGTTCAACATAATTTGATGAACAAAAATAGATCCAGAGACAAATGGTAGGGAAGTTGGGGGGTTAGAGAGCAACCAAAGGACTTGTATGCATGCATATTAGCATAACCAATAAACACAGACACTGGGGCGGTGGGGGCTTGCCCGGGGTGGGCATGGCTTTGGGGGGGGGGTGTCAATTGGGGAAGAAGAAGACATGTGTAAAACTTTAGACAATAATAATAATAATAATAATAATAATAATAATAAAGCGAGTCAGAGAGAGAAAGAAGTGAGCAGAAGATCAAAGGACAGAGCAAGCACAGGCAGGAAGGGACACACAGATGTGAGGATTTACAGACAGTAGAGGGAGCCCCTGCCACTCTTTACCTGCTGTTGGGCTCTGGGTGAGCACGGGCCAGGAGTGTGAGGAGCTCTCCTTTGAAACTCTGCGCCCAGGGGCCCTGATTCCCTGGGCAACACATCTGATGACTTCCCAATGAGTTCCCAGCACCTCTGACTTCCCTGAGGTCTGAATATCAAGTGTGAACTTCATCACCTAGTACTGAAGACTATGTACAGCCAGTCCCTAAGCCTCCCAGACAAGCCTCAACTGCTCCCCAAAGGCCCTTGTTGCTCTAGTCAGGCCGGTCTTCTGCTTGTCCATGCCCTCCCATGCTCCATGTTTTCTCTGGATTCGTGTCAGACTTCATGGGTCCCTGATTTCACACAGTTACCAGCTTTGTGACTTTGGGCATGTTTCAAAAACCTGTCTGGGTCTCGAGGCCTTTTGACAGTAAAATAAAACCTGCTTAATAGGGTCTTAGGTGAAAATAAAATGAGTCAATAAGTATAAAGCTTTTAGGACTGCCTGGCTTATTGTAAGTGATCTATAAAGTGATTAATCTCCCAATTATGCACCTGCTATGCTCCCCACCTAAAGATCCTCTTCCCTCATATCTTCAAGTCTCTGGTAAATTCCAGATTCACCTTCCTCAAGAAAGCAGCTAGGAATACTTTGACCTTCTCTGTCCTCCTGCTATGAATTACTCTCCATCACTGTTCTTGGGATTCCTGAGTGACCTGTGAGGAGCCCTTCCCTCTAAGGGGTCCAGCTGCACCCTCCAGCCTACTACAACTGAATGACTTCTGTCTCAACATATACCAGCTCCCTTGGGCACCTCCACTTTCTATCTTCCAACACACATTTCACATCTCTCCCCTGGGCCAGATCTGAAGGAAGATAATTTATAGCCAAGAGGAAAATTTTACCCGTAAATAAGCACTTACAAACCAGTGTTTTCAGGGTGTTCAATGAGGTTTGCACCCAATGCAAGGGCTCTGAAGATGCAGCAGCGAAGTTTTTCCAAGGGAGTGACATTTACATTAGGCCTTTAGCATGCAATAAAGTATTCTATTAAAAAAGGAGTGAGAATCTTAGACACTGCAGGCAAACAAAGTCTGGGTAATATCAAAGTACACACAGCATGTTTGGGAAACAGAACATTCTTTGGTGGGTTGATCTGAGAGTGGACATCTGAGTTGGAATTAGGAGAGAAGTTGAAGAGGAAAGCAGGGCTAGGTTTTAAAATGCTCTTAAACCATGATAAGAATCTAGCACCCTACTTGGGCAA
This sequence comes from Cnephaeus nilssonii, assembly GCF_951640355.1. Lineage (NCBI taxonomy): Eukaryota > Metazoa > Chordata > Mammalia > Chiroptera > Vespertilionidae > Cnephaeus > Cnephaeus nilssonii. Next base: position 74,683,764 of record NC_137078.1, read on the forward strand.
TGTGGAGCTCCTAGATAAAAAAAAAAAATAGGTATAGGGTTGAATAGACATTTTTTCTAAGAAGATATACAAATGGCCAACAGGTATATGAAAAGTTGCCTCAACATCATTAATAAACAGGAAAATGAAAATCAAAACCATCATGAGATATCACACCTTTTAGAATGGCTATAATGAAAAAGACAAGAGATTACAAGTATTGCCAAGGATGTGAAGAAAAGATGATCCTGGTGCACTGTTGGTGGGAATATAAATTGATGTCTCTACTAAGGAAAACAGTATGGAGGTTTCTCAAAAATTATAAAAATAGAACAACCATTTGATTCAACAATTCTACTTTTGAGTGTATATTCAAAGGAAATGAAAACAGGATGTTGAAAAGATATCTGTACTCCCATGCTTGATGCAGCACTATTCACAATAGCCAAGATATGGAAACAAACCAAATGCCCATCAACACTTGAGTGGATAAAGGAGATGTGGTATATATTTATACAATGGAATATTACTCAGCCACGAGAAAGAAGGGAATCCTGCCATTTGCAACAACATGGATGAACCTTAAGGACATTAAGTGAAATAAGACAAATAAGTATGGTACCACTCATATGTGGGATCTAAAAAATAAAAAGAAAACTTTTCAAAATCATAGAAAGAGAGGATAGAGAAGTGGTTGCCAGAGTGGGTAAGGGAAATAGGGAGAGGTTGGTAAAAGGATACAAAATTTTAGCTATTAGATGCATTAGGTCTGAGGATCTCATGTAAAATATGATAACTATAGTTGATAAGACAGTATTATAACTCAGCCCAGCTGGTGTGGCTTAGTGGTTAAGCATTGACCCAGGAAACAAGAAGTCACCAGTTCAATTTCCAATCAGGGCTCATGCCGGGGTTGCAGGCTCAATCCCCAGTAGGGGGCATGTAGGAGGCAGTCAATTGATGTTCAATGTTTCTATCCCTCTCCCTTTCTCTCTCCCTAAAAATCAATAAAAACATATTTTTTAAAAAGACTACTATAGAATTGAAATTTGCTAAGACATTAGTACTTAAATGTTCTCACACACAAAAGATAAATATATGAGTTGATGGATCTGTTAATTAACTAGCTATGGGGAATCCTTCCACAATGCATATGTATATCAAATCACTATGATGTACGTTTAAATATCTTATAATTTTATGTCAATTATACCTCAATAAAGCTGAAAAAATTAATGTATACCTTTTGACCTAATAGTAAAAATGTCATTTATATCATTATTATGTTATGATATCATTATATCCCTCCACCTTAGGAAAAAAACAAAATTATATTTCTGTATGTCCACATGTATACAAAGTTAAAGCATATTTTTTTAAATCTGCAAGCAGACTTAACTTCTGGTGTGGGGACTAATATTGAAGAGAGGATCAAAGGGGACTCTTAATTATCTATATTATTTGAATATTTATAATGAGTGTATTAATGTTTATCTGATAATTAGAAAAAAATTTAAAGAAATTACAAGTAATAGCAATGAAAACACTTTAGGGGATTCTGATGTAACCAGGCTATCACTGTCACCTTTAGGGACCTACTAGCTCTGATCTTTAGTAACTGACTTGCATGCCAAGGTTCGTTCAAAGTGGAGAAAAACTTCTCAGGCAGTGTAGCCACCTGAATTCAATGCCTGCCTTAAGACTGTGTATATGGCTTTCCAAGAGCAATCATAGGCCCCTGACTTAGAGCCATGGAGAATTCCTCATGAGCTCTGCATTAGTTTGCCACTTCCCAGGAGGATATAAGATCTATCAATTATACAGAGAACTACACTCTACTTATCCCAATTAAGCTAGATACACTATCTTAATCACTTTTCCTCCCCTCCACCCCCGCTGTGAGTTTCCAAGTTTATTCCCCAGTTACTGAGAGCCACTCTTGGGTGCCTCTGTCCCAGAAGTCCTCCTTGCTGGCTATGGCCCAATTAAGCCACAGTTGAGAAGTCCTGGGAGGCTTGTTAAATTCGGTGCTTAAGAATATGGAAGGAGCATCATTAAGAACTTCAGCTTATTACTCAGCTGGGCCAATATCAGTGGCGAAGCAGGAAGATCAGAAGTGACTCAGTGTCCCTCAGAGGCATCTGAAAAAACTCGTTTTAACTTTTATCTAATTTTATCCCAGGTGTGTGCACTAGCTACTAAGCACATACCCAAAGCACCTTCACTTTCACAACCACCAACACCCTGTTATTTTCATCATACATTACATCATCATAATCTCATCACCCCATTAGTGTATTCTCACTTTCATTCATCATCAGCTCTTAAGTCTCATCCTTTCCCTATTGCATTATCATTCTCAATATTACCACCTAACTCATCATCTCACCACCATCATCATCAGTATTATCATTATCCCCCTTATCCCTGCAAAATCATTCATGCCTTTCACCATTAAGTATAATTTCCACTATAGAGTTTTCATAGATGTTCTTTCTCAGGTTAAAGAAGTCCCTTCTATTCCTACATAGGCTGAGAGTTTTTATAAGAAATGGATGTTGAATTTTGTCAATGCTTTTTCTACATCTATTGAGATGGTCATATGGTTTTTAGTTTGTTATTATGATGAATTACAGTGATTTATTTTCTAATGTCAAATCAACTGCGCATCCCTACAGTAAGTCCCACTTGGTCATGATATATTGTACTTTTGCGGTAGGCAGTTAGACAGACAGGAGCAGAGTAAGGACGATAGGCCAGGTACAAAAGGTCACCAGGACAGAAAGCCCTGGGTGCTTAGCAAAGGACAATTGTAGGGTGGGACCTCACCCTCTGGTGACTTTTCCTCCCCTAGCATAATCGTAGTCATGCAGTTTGGACACCCTGACCTTTCCTCCCTAGAGATAGCATCTAGGCCTAAGTTGTATTTCAGCTCCAGGCCCAGAAAAGCAGCAAAACCAGACAAGCAATGCCAAGGCTGACCTCAGGATGAGCTGCATTGAGTTATGACCTCCTACCCTGGCACTCACCAATCCATCTGTGGAGACCCCTACCCTGAAAGGACACACCTGGAAAGCTGCTGAATATTCTATTGAGATCTTTCCCTGGGACCTCCCCTAAGATCTCCACCCTGAAAACCCAGAGGACGGAGGACCCAGGGCAGAGAGCTCTCCCTTCAGTGAGCACACCGAGCCTTTCCCTTGCTCCTCCGCCCCCTTCCCTCCTCCCCCCTGTTCCCCAGGCACTTTACCATTACCTTCCTCACGTCTAAGTTCCAACGGCCCTTCCTTTACCTCTATAATTTGTTTCCTAAACCCATTTCTTCTGTGAATTACTTCTTCTACCTCTGTGATTTTTCCAAATAAATGTTCTCATAGGTTGTCTGGGCTCTGAATTCTTTCCTATCGAGAACTCCAGTGCCGAGGTTGCTGAACCCAGGTCCAGTCTGACCTCACCAGTCTAACACTTGGTGCTGTTCTTCCAGTCCCCAATATGATTGTCTGACTACTATGCTGTATACTATATGTTAGAAAAATAATAATAAATGGAGAATTATATTAACTGAAAAAAAAAAAAAAAGAATTCAGTGTGTGTCCTTAATCTGAGGATTCAGTTTTACCATTTCTGGAACAGACTTAGTTATTATCACTTCAAATATTTCTCTTCCTCAGTCTCTCTAGTTTCTCCTTTTTGTACTTATTAGACATGTTAGACTTTTAAATTTTGTTCTACATACTTCTCAATATTACTGTCATATTAAATGGTTCTGATCATCAAATTTTGATATGCAGGCCAGGGGGGCGGGGGCTGTTCACCAGCTAGATGTCCTACTGTGGAGTTAGATGGGATCAGGCAAGGGCCTGGAGGAGGGAAGATAGTAGATAAGGATGGAATGAGCCAGATGGTCAGAATGTGAGCAAGGTAAGCAGAATGTACCAGTTAACCGTAGAGTGCCCTTCCCCTTGAACCCAAGAGCAGGAACTAAAAGTGGGGAGATGAGGGCAAAAGGAGATTGGCTGGTGTTTTTCTGAAAGAGCCAATAGAGGGCAAGAGCAGAAAATATAAACCCCTAGACCAGTGAGCTTCTCAGGCACCCAGAGCTTATTACTTTCACTGTAATAAACTTCGCTTCCCTTTGCTTACCCCTCCCTTGTTTGGGAATTCATTTGTCAATTTCTTGAGACTCATGTCTCACTACCATTCGACTCAATTCTGACACTATTTGCCCAGAGATGGCATCAGATTCCACAGGTAAAGTACTCAGTCCCACAAGACTGCCCTCCACATGTGATGCCAATTGCTCGTCCAGGTTGTCACCTGTACTTCTGACCCATGGGCTATAAATCAGAAGTTCCCACAACCCCCTTCTTGAGTTCAGTTAACTTGCTAAAGAGGCTCACAGAACTCAGAGGAACATTTTACTTATAAGATCACCAGTTTATTATAAAAGATATGTAACTCAAGAACAGCTATATAAGAAAGGCCACAGAGCTTCCAGGCCCTCTCCAGGCACACTACCCTCCCAGCACCTCCATGTGTTCACCAGCTCAGAAGCTCTCCAAACCCAGTCCTTTAGGGCTTTTATGGAGGCTTCACTGCACAGACATAATTTATTAAATCATTGGCCATTGGTGATTGATTTAACCTCTAACTCCACCCCTTTCTTTGGAGGACAGGGTGGGTGAGACTGAAAGTTCCAAGCCTACTAGTATAATCACATGGTTGATTCCTCTGAAAACCAGCCCCCATTCTTAAGTGCTTTCCCAAAGTCACTTCATCCATGACCACCCAATTGTAGTGGAAAGGGTTATCTTAAGTAATAAGACACCTATTTTACTTTTATGGTTCTGAAGGGATTTCAGGAACTAAGGTCAAGACACCAAATATAAGAAAAGGTGTTCCCATTGCTCTTATTGCTCAGGAAATTCCAAGAGTTTTCAGGAATTGTAGACAAAAACCAACTACATATGAGAAATATATCTGGGTCATCTGAATAGTCAAATATATGTTTCTTTTAAATCACAACATCCCATGTTTTTCTTTTTTTAAATCTCTTTGTGCTATCTCTGATAATTCTCTCACATTTATCCTGTGGGGGCTAAAAATATTAATACTTTTCCTCCCACCTTCTAAGTTCTTCTGGCTGGGCTAATAACCAAATTAACAGAGACAGATTAACAGGAGAAAATCAAAGTTTAATACATGTGCAGGGGAAGTGACGTAGACACGTTAATTCCATGAAAATTCCAAAAACAGTAGTGAAGCGTTAGGTACATAAGACATTTTTAGACAAAGAGGGGAAGAGAAGGGAAGGGGAACAGGGTATTACATTTCAGAAGTGAAAATGGGCAATTTGTAGGGAGAGCGGAACACACTTGGCAGTAAAATCCTTGCTAGGAAACTCAGAAACAATGGGACATAGTGGGTATCTAGCTAACAGGCACTGCCTGAGCCCTCTTGTGGTTTTTGGTTTTTGGTTTTGTTTTGCTTTGTGTTTTTTGTTGTTTGTTTGTTTGTTTTTTCCCCTCTTGTAAACTAGACTTAATTCAAGTTAGGCTAAGGCAAACATCCTAACATCTTTTGCCTGAAGCAGTTTTCTCTGTCTGAATCTTTCGGGCAGGAAACAGGGGAGGGTCAAAAGTTCTTTCTTAATCTTGCCGAAACCGGTTTGGCTCAGTGGATAGAGCGTCGAACTGTGGACTCAAGGGTCCCAGGTTCGATTCCGGTCAAGGGCATGTACCTTGGTTGCGGGCACATCCCCAGTAGGGGGTGTGCAAGAGGCAGCTGATTGATGTTTCTCTCTCATCGATGTTTCTGGCTCTCTGTCCCTCTCTCTTCCTCTCTGTAAAAAATCAATAAAATATATTAAAAAAAAAAAAAAAGAAACCAAGATCAACCAAAATAAGAAAGAAAAAAGAGAATAAATTATGAAAAAAAAAAAGTTCTTTCTTAATCTTTTGTTTCTTAATAAACAGGCTTAAAACCAATATCCTGAAAAGTAGCTTCAGGGTGACAGAATTTAGGTCCCTTCAGTCTGGCCTCTGAAGCTTTAAATAATAAAATTTCACATTCTAGAAGCTAAGTTGGTATATTGCCCCATATTTCATTGATTGGATCATTCAGTCCTATGAATAAGTCAGTTCAGTTAAATTGTTGAGTCTCATTTCAGGAGGCAGTGATGCACCTAACCTCCCAAATCAAGACCTATATTGTGTAAGCAAGCAATCAGGTAGTTAACCCGGGGTATGTCTATGAAAACAAGAAAAAAGGCTAATTATCAGAGCAAATTATAAACTAACTAGAGGCCCGATGCACGAAATTTGTGCAAGAGTGGGCCTTCACAGCCCGGGGCAGCTGCCTGGATCCCTCCCTCGAAGCTGCAGCGGCTGCCTCAATCCCAATCCCGTGGCTGCCTCGATCCCTCGGCTGTAGCCCTGGCTTCATTCCAGAAGGACATCCGGTCTAATTAGCATAATACACTTTTATTATTATAGATTATTATAGATTTCTGAGTCTCTAAGGCTGTCAGTGGAGAAGAGATCTGGATGTTTCAGTTTCTTTTGCTGGGATGAAGGCAGGCAGTGACTATCTGACTCTCCTGGTCTGCAATTTGAATGTCTCTGGTGATGTCATCAGGTTCTCAGGGAAATTCTGCATGGCTTACACCACATTAGTCACTGAGATTGTTGAAGCATGAGCAGTTGTGGCAATTTTTCAAGTCTTAGCTGCAAGACTCAGAGAAAAAAGTTATAGTTCTCAATAATTCAAAGTCAAAGGATGAGAGAACAATGAAATAGTAGTTCAAAGGGTTATAGCCAAATATTTAAGAAAACTAGAAAGATTCAGGATCCAGTCCAGATTATAGGTTAAAAAAAATAAAACTTTAAAGACAACTGACTGAACTACAATCTAATATCCACAACTACTAGTATATATTTAGTTTCTATTGAGACACAATTTCCCCCTAATTTTTATCAATGATGGCCAAATTAAGACTAATTTATTTATTGCATAAGTAAAGTTTCAATAATTTTGGCTTGATTACTTTCATAAATAAAATAAGATTAATAGTTGATTACTTAGGCTTTCTTAAATTAGCTTTGCTGGAATCTTATAAGGAATCTCCAGATTGAATTTTGTTTTAATCCTCACCTGAGGATATTTTTTCCATTGCTTTTCAGAGAGAGTGGAAGGGAGGGGAGGAGGGGAAGAGGAAGAGAGAGAGAGAGAGAGAGAGAGAGAGAGAGAGAGAGAGAGAGAGAGAGAGAGAGAGAAAGAGAAGAGAAAGACACATCCACTGGTTATCTCCCGCTCATGCCTTGACTGGGGGCAGGGAGTGAATCCACAACCCAGGTATGTGCCTTTGACCAGGAATCAAATTCAAAACCCTTCAGTACTTGGGCCAGTGCTCTAACCACTGAAAAACATGGCCAGGGCCTCCAGATTGCCTCTCAAAGTCAAGAAGCCAAGCCATATAGTTGCCACCACAGGCTTTGCCTACAATACCTATAGGTTTGGATGAATTCCTTGGGCTCTTAAGGTTCCCAAAATGTCTTGAGATTCTTCCTTTGCCATCTCTTAGGAAAACAACCTTCGTTCCATATCTGGGAACACTGTTGTGATGCATGTAAGCATGGTACCAGGCTCTTTTCCCAAGGGGCTTTTATTGGCTTCCAAAGTCCATCTTAATTCCTTAAAACTTTCTGGTGACACCCAAGTCTATGCATATCTCTCTCAAACATGATATTCCAGTCAAAGCCCTGGTTAATAAAACCAGTCTCCAATTGTGTCCTGTTTTAAAAAGAACCTTTTCTTATTGAATTTATGCTAACAAACATTGCCATGAACATAATCATACTCATTAAGAGTTTCTAAATTCTGAAAGGATCAAGTAGAAAGAAAAATATTATATGCTTCAATATTGCTTACAAAGGTATAATTTACCAAATTGCTCTAAGAAAAAAAAAACATGTTTCCTATATCTGGAAAACAAAAAAATTAAAAATCAGCAATATTTTCAACAAAAAGGCATAAAATAATAATTATCCTCAGTTTAGTACCATATAATTAATTCTTATTTATCATAATCTGCCAACACTTTATGAATCCAATTAATTCCTTAGAGTTCTGTAAAACTTCATCCAGCTTAAAGGTATAACCTGAAAATTTATTCTCAGAAAACTCTATTTTAGAATAAGCCAGGATCCTTCCCATGGATCATTAAGATGAGACATATTTGCAAAAGCATCAAAGTAAAACAATGACTGTTTATAAATAACAAAACTTAAAATGACATGGTTATAGCCCTGGCCCGTGTTTCCCAATGGTTAGAGTGTTGACACACTGAATGGTTGCAGGTTCAATTTTGGTCAAGGGCAGGTACCTGGGTTTCCAGTTTGAGGCAACCAATAGATGTGCCTCTCCTATTGGTGTTTCTCTCTCCCTTTCCCCCTCCTTTCCACTCTCTAAAATGAAAAAAATATACTCAGGTGAGGATTAGCAACAACAAAAATGACATGGTTACAGATTTGATTATAATGCAATTGACAAAGAACATTGCTTTTCCATAACATATAACACTAGAGGCCTGGTACATAAATTCGTACATGGGTGGGGTCCAGCCGGCCCACCCCGATGGGGGGCAATCAGGGGCAGGGCCGGCCGGCCAAGGGGAGGGGTTGCGGGTGGTTGGGGGGACCGATTGGGGCCCTGATCGGGCTGGTTGGCCACCGCAGTGCGCGTTATAGCGATGGGTTGTTCCAGTTGTTCCGTCGTTCCGGTTGCTTGGCTTTTATATATATAGATAGAGTCCAAGGGGAGGGCAGGTGCTCTGCTGTGGATGCTGCAGGTGCCTCCACTCCCTGGAGGTGTAGGGTGCGCAGAGGACCAAGCAGGGACAGCACCCTCCTCTTCCGGAAGCCCCTGCGCTATCCTGAGCAGAGCAGCACCCTGGGCCCTAGCAGGAGGAGGAGCATGTCCCATGGTTTCAAAAGGACCCCCGGTGCTAGTCTGCCTGGCCTGGTTGCAGAGGGAGCAGGCCTGAGGCCGGTGCTTCCTGGAACCGAGAGGGCCTGCAGAGCAGAACAGGGCCTGCGGAAGAGACCCGTCACCAGGTGCCACCACAGCCCAAAGCCCCACGGCACCAGCCCAGGATGGCCCGCACCAGGGGCTCAGTGCCAGCTCCCCATCAGCTCCTGTAGCTTTAATAGAATATTCATCAGCATCCCTGGTGTGCTCTTTCAAGGGGTCATTACTCAATGTAGCTGATCCTGAGGTACCCATGGGCCACTTGTCTGGTTTTGCTGCTTTTCTGGGCCTGGAGAGCTGAAATACAACTGAGGTCTAGATGTTATCTTTAGGGAGGAAAAGGTCAGGGGTTCTAAACTGCCTGACCAGAGATATGAAAGATCCAGGATCCAAACCACATGACCAGTGATATGCTAGGGGAGAATAGGTTACCCTGAGGGAAGGGTTCTTGTTTTCCCCGTTTTGCCTCTTGCTAAGCATCCAGAGCTTTCTGCCCTGGGGAGTTTCTGTACCTGGCCCATTGTCCTTGCTCTGGAGTCCAACAGACGGAGTACAAGAGCAGATATTTCTCGGGTTTGTCTTCAGAAGTTGCTGAATGCCCTCTTTTCTAATCCTATGAATGATAACTTAATTTGTGCGGAAAATGACATGGAAGAAATTATTCAGAGCATTGAAAATGTCCTGGATGCACATTGCAGCAGAGATGTAAAACAGATGCTCTTAAAGCTTAGAAAACTCCAGTCAGTAACTGGGGTAGAGTCCATGTAACCTCAGCATACAGAGAAGCAATACCTGAAATGATTCTATTTTATGAATGAACCAACATTTTATACATCGGATGGTGTTCCTTTCACTGCAGCTGATTCAGATTACCAAGAGAAATAACAAGAGTTACTTGAAAGTGAAAAAATTTTTTTTTCCAGATTATGAAGAAAATGGAGGAGATTTATCAGGGGCTAGTGATCCATATTTGGCTGATATTGATAATGAGATGGGCCCAGAGATCAAAGAAGCTTATGAAAAGTTTTGTTGGGAATCAGAGCGTAAGCAACAACAGCAAGTTAAATTTCAATGTATCAGTTTTATAAAATCAGAATTTTGCAAGCAGTTTAGGTTATAGTGATTTAGCAGAACATAGGAAAATAAGAAAATGTGAAACACTTATGCCAAATTAAGGATGTTCAGTTATGTTACTACTGTATGCAACTTTAATTTTGCTTAACACTATCTGCCAAAATAAACTTTATTTCCTATAACTTAAAATGTGTATATATAAAAAATAGTATGTTATACACAGTTAATTCCACTGTTTGGGCTACAATAAAATTGATTCTGAAATAAATGAAACATTGAAAGTGATGCTAGCTGGTTAGAAGTTTATCCTTTAAATTCAACTTTTCTTGAAGGAAAACGTCTTTGCCTGGAAATACATATTATTGCAGAAATGTAGCATTCCTTTTTAAGATGTGAGTACATAGCTTGCATTTAGCTTTACATTTAGTGTCTCAAAGAATTGGTTTTAAAATATGAATCGCAATCATAAAAAATCTCTGGCATTAAAGTCTTAGAATATGTCATTAACTGATTTACATATCCAGGTGTTATTTGATACCAAAGACTTTTAAAATGTCATTAAAGGAAAAAGTTGGGCCCGGCTGGCATAGCTCAGTGGTTGAGCATCCACCTATGAACCAGGAGGTCACAGTTCGATTCCCAGTCAGGGCACATACCTGGGTTGAGGGCTCGATCCCCAGTGTGGGGCATGCAGGAGGCAGCTGATCGATGATTCTCTCTCATCATTGTGTTTTTTTTCTCTCTCTCTCACTCCCTCTCTGAAATCAATAAAAATATTTTTTTTAAAAGAAAATAAAGAAAAGAAAAAGTTGGAACTCTCAACTAAACAACCAAAATTCTTCACTGGGGATTTTTTGCAATTCGAAATTGTTCAATTTCACCTAACCTTATTACCCAAAAGCCTAGAACATTATTCTGCTCTATTTATATGGCTTTCTTATTTTTATTTGGTAGCATGAATTGCATTTGACTTTTTCACTAGAGAATTTTGCTAGATCTTTGTCACTCAAATTTTCATCTAGTTTATAATTGATACACCTTGAGGATCACATTTCTAAATACTTTTAATATAATGTGGTACCACTTCAGGCCTATTTTTACCTAATGTCAAAAATCTTCTTCCAACTAACTAAAAACAAAACTTAGGTACAAAAGGATGGCTTGTAAATATGCAGGTAAAAAGTTCTGCTAATAACATACGCCTTTACATTTGGTATACCTACAGTTAATTTTCTCACTTTTCTGCTTGTTTGTTCAGTCTGGATTAAAATTAGACTTTGAAAATAAAATGGAAACAGTTTTATTTTCTCTGGGGAAAAAAGGTACACAGAAAAGAATAGGGGACCAAAGGGGCTTATGATTTGGGTGGTGCTCAAAGGAACCAGGAGTTTTAAGGGGAGAGAATTCCTACAGACAAAATAGAAAGGGAGGGTGCAGTAGCTCCTAAATCATCTGACATAAAGTAGGCATCTCGAGAAGTGAGTAAGAAAGCCGAAAACTGCCGCGAGGCATCAGGAATGGGCAGCCATAACATCGGCCTTGGCCTTCTATTTCCAGTACCATCTTAGGGTCAGGCAACGAGTCAATCCGGGAACCACAGGCACTAACCGGAAAGTACACTGTAAAATCCTGCTCTGAAGCACCCTTATAACATCCTGTCCAGAAATGGAAGGAGGTCATGCTGCTTCTCTGAGCCATTTTCTCCTCTTCCTTCATGCCCCCTACTGTTGGATTTTTCGCCCAAGTTCTGGTCTGCTGCCTTGCTATACACTTCCCTCTCTGGCTTCAATTTCCTCCTCAGTCATAATATGGACATATTATCTCTTCTCTGATGCCTCGTATTCATGGAGTGATATAAATTATAGGAAAGGCATTTGAAAAATGTAGTAAATTAAGTAAATGGGATATTGAGTTCTCCCCACTTTGTCCAATCCTGCCTCAGATCCATTCTCCTGGGTCCCAATACCCTAACTCTATCTTAGCCCTTTGATCAATCTTTGCCAACTGAGGGGCATAGGTACACGTTTTCCCAGGGAATGTGAACAAGTATTATAGCCCCATTTCCGCTGTAATTTTCCATGATCACTAGAAACTGGGACCATTTCTCTGGTTTTATGGGGCCTCCCTGATTTGCCCAATGGATAGCTGTGTGCATGTCATAATGGGCATTCTGCCACAAGATGAGGCGAGGGCTAGTATGTGAGATAACTTCAGGCCTAGGTGAGAGCTTATGTGCAGTCCCTCGTTTTGACAAGATGAATAATATTTTGGAAAAATGAGAAGCAAGCTACCTCGAATTTCTTCATCTCAACTCCAGCCTCCTTATGTTCCTAAAAAAATTCATCTTCTAAGCAACCTTCCTAAACTGGATCCGAATTCTCCTGGCTCTACTCCCATGTGGCACTCACCTCTTTGTGTTTTCTGCCCTACCACTCTCCCTCCACTGAATGGTAGGAACTCTTTCCACTACCCCATCCATGTTATTTACCTACCCAGTTCTTATGTGCCTTCCAGACTACCCTCTTTCCCCTCTGTTCATAGTGATTTCCTTTCTTCTTATTCCTCTATCTTTGCCTGTTCTCCTCCCAACTAGCCCCTCTTTCTAGTATGTTGGTCTCTGCTCCTCACCAACACTCCAGCTCGCTCCCCATTCAGACCTCCTAATTCATAAATATAACCCTAGAGAGATACTTTTCCTACCAGTGGACAGTTCTGGTGCAGTTCAGAATTTCTAGGACAGTGAATTGCATTAGCCTGACCTGGAAGACATAAGGCATTCGAGATGATGGCCTACCAACATTCAGCTTAGAGGGTAAGCTCAATTACTTACAGGAACCCGTTTTCAGCCATGACCAACTTTAATCTTGTTTGTATTTTGTCCTCATCCTTATCCTATCAATTATTTTCAGATGTCCAAGACACCTTTAACAAATTTTCATTTCCATAGAGTCTGTTTCTTCCCTCGTTTGCCTGATCGATCAGTCAGCCTGCGGAGGCCTCTACCTTTGCCATTAGCTTCTCCATGGAACTCAGTCTGTGACCACAGAGAAAACAGCAAGAACAGTGAAGAGTGGAAAACATCTAATCTAATCTCTAGAAGAGTAAGTCCAATAGATTTACCCCAAATTAAACTGAATGCAAGAATGGGTGGCCCCTGAGAACTCACACACAGGGCACAAGAGTCCCTTTCATCCATATACAAGGACTCAAGGTTCTTTTAGGCTGGTTTCTCTAAAATGCCTTTTATTTTCTTTTTTGAGTCTTAAAATTCTTGAACCTTGGAATTCTATAAAGTTCTGCTCTTGAAAAATGCCTCCTGCAATAAAGGGAACCTTCCACTGTGTTTTCTTCACAGCTCTGAAGGTGGAGCCTCTCTCTCAGTCTGCTGCCTGCACTCCAGGTTGCGGCAGATAGCAGAATCTACAAGGAAAGGACATGTACAGATCCTGCCCAGATGACAGCATCAGAAGAATACACGATATGTATTTTTTAAAGTACTCTCCTCAAACTGATTTATAGATTCCATGCAGTTTCAATCAAAATTCTAATATAGAGTTTTGGGTAACTTCACAAGTTGTCCATAATTTATATGGGAAAAGTAAAAGTGAAACAGTGAAGCTATGACTCGCACCCCCTGTCATGTTCAACACTGTGTTCCCCAGACCTAAACACATCCTGGAGCACACTGTGTCAGGAATGAATGAGTGCATGAATGAATGGAGGAAGGAAGGACTGGGGGAGAGCACAGGCTTTGAAGTCAGTGTTTAGATGCTTACCTTTAAAACCAACGGTGGCTCCTTTCTTTATGCTAGGCCTGTTTTTTGTTCTTTTAAAATAAACTATATTATATAAGGTATCTAAGAGTAGTCAAATTCATAAAAGAGAAAGTGATAGTTGCCAGGAGCTGGGGGTAGAGAAAATGGGGAATTGTTGTTTAATGGGTATGAAAAAGTTCTGGAGATGTTCTCACACAATGTGCATACACTTAACACTACTGAACTGTGTACCTGAGAATGGTTCAGATGGTAATCTTTTATGTATATTTTACCACAATTAAAAAAGAAACTATAAAGTCCCCCAGTTACTTAAGTTAGGAAAGGGTTATTCTGTCTATATTATCACATGATGATCTGGGCCAGAATGTCTTCTTAGATATGAGACCCCTGCTGTTTCGTGAGATAGACATAGAGGGTTGGATTCTGGGCATCAGCTTTAAAGTGAGAGAGGTTTCTTTGTTTCATATTTTTTTCTCATTTGTAATTTTAATCAATTCATTGCTAATTCATTCCTTTTTAACTATTTTTATAAGCATCAAATATATATATATATATATATATATATATATATATATATATATATGTATAAATTGATTTTAGAGAGGAAGGGAGAGGGAGAGAAAGATAGAAACATCAACGATGAGAGAATCACTGATTGGCTGCCTCCTGCACACACCCGCACTGGGGATTAAAGCTGCAACCCTGGCATGTGCCCTGACTGGGAATCGAACAGTTACCTCCCTTTTCATAGGACGACACTCAACCATTGAGCCACACCAGCTGGACATAATCACCAAAGTTTAATGTCTTAAGTTAACTTTTTGGGAAACATCATAGAGACTTTCCTCCAGAACAAAACAATGATGTTCATTCCTCCAAACAATCAAAGTCTAACAAAACAAAAAGCAAGAAAAGCCCATGCATTTTTAAAAAGTAACAAAATCACATTCTAGGGGTTCATTGAGCAGCCTTCTTCAAACTGTCTCATTATCTTCAGCTGGCTTTCATAAACAAAAGCACCCTAGCTCATAAAAATATACATTTTCCATTTGCTTTTTTAAATTAAAAGTAATAATTAGACCAAAAAAAAAAAAAACTTGAAGAAATTCACCAGCAATTGCCTGACTCCATTCGATGGCATGTGCAGCATATGAAGGTCAGGAAGGCTATTTGCAACATACAGGATAAGGGCATATCGATCTTCAAGGTTAAGCTTTCTTCCAAACAGTGTAAAATACCCACAACTCCAAGTATGAAGGGACACAGACCACTTCCTTGGAGAATTCCACAGGGCAGTAGAGGCATCCAAGCTGCTGTTCATAGAGCGAAAGGGCTTCCGTCAAATTGACACAGTTGCCCTGTGTAAAATATTTCCCATCCTGCTTCAGTACTCTCATTGAGAGGTCCAGAATCAGTCTGAGAAACTCCCAGGTGGAATCCTGCTCGGGAGACGTGGAGATGGGAACAGCTGTCAAATCATTAATCACATAATCAAACGTTCTGCCTTCTTCGGCGTACCTCTTCAGTACCGGAATGCAGTCTTCTACGAGAACCTGGTAGCAGTCTCCCGCCAGATTGTCCAAGACGTCGCCGCACGTTTTTCGCATGTATTTCTTACATCCGTCAATCACCATTTGGTCAATCTCTACCATCGTGGCCATCTTTGGTTTCAGTTTGACGATTTCACATAAAATGCCTCCATCCCCGCCTCCCAGGATCAGGACGTCTTTGCCAGTGTAATCCTCTCTGCCGCTGCCCATGATGGCGTGGGTGTAGACCCAATCGCTCTCCGCCAGATTAACATCCCCGCTCAGGATGAGAATGTTCCCGTACTGCTTCGAGTGCAGAATTTTGATGTTCTGATAAGGCGAATCTTCATCGTACACCACCTCGTCGATGTCGTACTCGACCAGGCGGCCGTCGGCGGTGGGCCAGTATCTGTCCACGGCCCCGCCCCGAACTATGGGTGGCAATCGCTTCACCTTCCCGGGGCCGTCCCGATTCAGTTCTTTCATGCTTTCTTCCACTTGGTTCAAAAGACGGTCCACTTCTTCGGCCTGCGCATCGCCATCGTAACTCTGAAGGTCCAGCGACACCAGTCCGTGCGGGTAAACCCTCACGTTGGCGAAGCTGCCGTCCGTGCCGGTGTAGGTCGCCAGGCAGCCATGGTCCTGCCAGGTGTGCAGCGACTCCGTCATCCCCTGCCCCTGGAACACGGGCCGGAGGGCTGCGAGGACGCTCTCGCCGCCGGCCCGGGCGCCCAGCAGGAAGTCCAGGGTGCGGTGCCGCGCGGCGGCCATCCTGCGGCCCGGCCTGAGGGAGCGGCCGCCGGGACCTCGCAGCCGCTCGGGCGGCGGCGGGACTCCCGGACGTGGGAGAGGGCTCCGACCCCTTCCAGAATCTTCTGCAGCAAATGACTGACCCAGGTGAGTTCCGGTCATAAGTCCCTTCCCGCCCCACTCGGCCGCCGCGGGGAGAGTCCTTTTCCGGTCGCATCCAGGGGCGGTCCCCGGCACCAGGCTACGTCCAGAGAAGGGGCGGAAGGTGAGTCCGGCGCCCCGAGGGGGCGGGGCCTGGGGGAGATCCCAGGAGGCGGGGCCGGCGGGCGGGAGCGCGGTCTGCGGGCGGGGCGTCCAGGACGCTGTTGCCTTGGAGACAGCCGGGGACTGCGGGCCCGAGGGCGGCCGGTGGCCCGGCGCTCCGCGAGCGTCGGGAGGCGGTGAGAGGAAGCCGGGTCAGACCCAGCCGGGCCGAGGCCATGGCCGGACACCAGAGGGAAAAGGTGATGCTGGATGAGGTGCGTCAGAACCAGATCTTGCGGGAATTGTTCCTCAAAGAGTTGCGGACCCAGAAACTCTACACGGAGTATCACGTGAATCCCCTGCGCAAGGGTGAGGGGTGCCGCGGGGTTGAGGAAGGGGAAAGGGGCGGGGGGGGCGCTGGGATGAGGCCGGGAGTACGGGGTGTGGGGGGAGGGGAGGAGGAGCGGCCGGGTGCGGGTCGGGGGAAGGCGGGGTTGGGGCGGAGCACCGTAGGAGAGGCCTTCTTGCCTCACCCCCCTGCCTAGACTTCCGGACTTTCAGCTGGGGAGAGGGGTCCGGGGTGTCTCCCCCCACATCACATCAGATATATTAGACATGTTTGTTTAAATAGTCATGATGAAATATTTTTGTTGTAAAAAAAGTTGAAAGGCTTTTTATAATTTTGTGTTTGAAATATTCTATTTGTCAGGATTTTATGTGTTTTGTTTTGCCTGTAATTTTGGTTTGTTTTTAATGAGCAGAAGTTTGAGGGTTGTTTTTGTTTCTCAGGTTTCTAAATTGCCTTAGACTTTTGGAAAGTTCAGAGGGAGTAGACTCAGGGCCCATAGTGTCCCCTTGATAAAATGGCCCTACCTTCACTTTCCCATTCCTTGGGTGGTCCTGTAACATCAACTCCCCCTGAATGCCATTGAGGCTCACATGGAGCCCCCGACCCATTTGCCCAAACACTTCCCAGCTCCCCCTTCCCCTGGACAACCCATGGGTGCCTCGAATTCACCAGTTCCCCAAATAGGCACATCCTGCACCCCCTCCCTACCTGCTGCTATTCCAGAATATCCTGTCTTAGCAAAAGTCACCACAACCATTTGCTCTCCCAAGTTAGAGGCCATCCTCAGTCACTCTGTCCCTCACCCCACATCTCAGTCCTCACAGTCCTGGTTATTAACGTTTCTTTCACCCGCCCCTCCTGTGTTCCTTCCTCAGTGAAACACTCCATCGTGCACATGGAGACATCGCACCTCTCCTCACTTAATTCTGCCCTCTAAATAGTGCCTGCATCTCCATGCTCATCCCCAGGCCTCAAAGAGCCTCCTCACTTCTGCCTGGCCTGATCTGAGGGGCTCCTCACTACTCTTTTCTTCCAGGCTCCCCTCTCCTGCAACCTTTCCGCTGCTGGCTAGAGAGCTATGCTAAAACGCTAATTTGATCCTGCCATCCCTCTGCAAAATCCTCAGTGGCCCCACAGCTTCTGAGCTGAGGTTTGAACTGATCTGTGGATCTGCCTCTGTTGCCCACCAGCTTCACCCTCACTCCCCTCCCCACCCATACACTCTTCCTTTGAGAAATATTTCAGTGCCTACTCTGCACCAGCCACATGCTCCCTTTTCTCCCATCCTCTAAATAAGTGGATTTCCTAACACATCCGGTCATTCCCAACCTCTTTACCTTTATAAAAATGGTTCCTCCTTCCTGAACTTCTACCCCAACTTCTAGACTAAATTAACTCTAGTCCACTGAAGCCCATAGAGAAAAATGTAATGTCATTTTTAACTTTAAAATTGTATATATTTAAGGCGCATTACATGATGTTTTGATATACATAGTGAAATGATTACAACAGTAAAAAAATCTAATGTCTTCACTTTTCTTACAGTTTAACCTGGTTTTCCAGTGGAGTCCCTAACCACTAAATTCAAGATAACAAATTAATGTCCAATTTTGTTTAAGTTTGGTCCATTCCAACAATTTAAATAATCCCTCAGGGGAAAGCATTGCTCTCCTAACTCTGCCCCTTGAAAACATGATGAATATGGTCCATTGTGGTGCAGTGAGAAAATACTAGAACTTGTACTTATGTTTACTTTTATGTAGAAAAAAAGAAATTATGCTTTATTAATATACTGATAATCATAGGGATGTAGGCTCAGGAGTTTTTTACTAGGAGTTTGAGATAAAATCACTTTGGAGACCACTGGTTCTTTCTGGCCTCTGCTCATTTCCTCCCACTCTCTACCTACCTCCCTCCTCTTGAATCACTCTGGCCTTTTAGATGTTTCTCAAACTCACCAGGGTCACTCTCGGATTCTTCCCATATCCTCAGCCGGCACAGTCCCTCACTTTATGCAGGACTCTGCTTTAATGTATCTTCCATCCCCACCCCACCACCAACTCTCTATCCACAGAACCTGCTTTATTGTTCTGCATCTTACTTGGATTTGCCTGAAATGGTTTATTTGTATATATCACCACAAATAGAAGGGAAACTCAGGGAGTATGGGAACCTTCCCTGTCTCCAGGGCACCAGTAACTACCAGCTGAGTAGATGTCTATGGATTCTGTACCTCTGTTACCATGTGGCCTCACTCTCTGTCTAACCTTGTTTGGCTGATGGGTGTGTCTGCATCCCCGAACAATAATGTTGTCCAAGAGAATGGTCTGCAATGATGAAAATGTACTGCCCAAAATGGTAGCCATTAGCCACATGTGCTATTAAGCATTTGAAATGTGCCTAGTGTGACTTAGGAATTTTTAATTGTATTTAAATATTCAAATTCAAGTAGCCACATGTGGCTGATGGCCACTGAACTGGACAGTGACATTCTAGACTGTGGGGTCCTTGAGGGCCTTATTCCCTCATGTCCAGCACAATATCTGACATGTGACAGTCACTGAGAAAATACTAAGTGGGTGTCTGGCCTACTGTGGGTCTTAGAGAGGGCAAGGATTAGTGTTTTAACGTGACCTTGTGATGCTATTTTCTCTCTAGTTCACACAATCGCCAGAAAGCCCATGTCTTGGCACGATAACCTGGAGGAACCTGCAGATGGTAGGTCCTGGGGTTTGAGAACACCACTGAGATAGAACAAAGAGAGGCAGATGGCTGCACACTCCTCTCAGGGGGGTCTCACCTTGGAGCAAATAATCCTCTGCTTAGATCATCTGAAAACTGGGCTCATCTAACCCAGCTCATAAGAGGTGGACATATTCCACCATAGTTCCAGTTTATTAACTTTCAAGCCCGCAGACATGTTTCTAATGACCGTAACATTGCATTCATTCATTCATCAAACATTAGCTGTTATAAACACAAAATTTGGAATCATACTTAATTCAAATCCTGGTTCTGCCGCTCATGAACTGTGTGACTTTGGACAAGATTTTTTTTTTAATTTTATTTATTTATTGTAAGAAGAGAGAGAAAAAGGGAGGAAGGAAAGGGGGGAGGGAGGGAGGGAGGGAGGGAGGGAGGGAGGGAGGGAGGGAGGGAGGGAGAAACACATTGATTTGTTGTTCCACTTATTTATGCATTCCTTGGTTGATTCTTGTATGTTCTCTGACCGGGGGTCGACCCCACAACCTTGGCGTACCATAACCACACTAACCAACTGAGCTACCAGACCAGGGCCTGGGCAAGATTGTTATACTTCCCTGAGCTTATCTCTTAGGGTTGTTGTGAGGATTAAACAAAATACTTCAAGTGTTTAGAACAGTTTCTGGTACATGGTGATCAGTAATTGTAGATTCATGTAGTTATTTTCATTATTACTAAGTAATAGTCACTATGTCATAGCACTATGTGATGGGGCTGGGGAGGAGATCTCATACCATAGTGAAGAAGAGACGAATAGATTAGAGACTAGGACTGGGATGGCAACAGCATGGAAAACAGGTGCCTAAGTCAGGCAGTGGAGTTTTGGAAAGTCTTCTTAAAGGAGGTGGTAACAGGGTGACGAGGAAGACATTCCAAGGTACATGGAAAGGCACAGAAACGAGACACACCACCATGGCCCTAGAACTCTGAGTAGTTTGGCAGGGCCACAGTATATAGGTGGACACTGGCCATGTGTGGGAATGAGGGAAGAGAAATTTTTATGGAAAGCTGCTCTCCTTCCCCTCTATGTTCTTAGAGTAGAACACAAATGAGAAAGGATGTAGGACATGCAGGAGGATGGGGTGGGAGGTGTGGGGTGAGGGAAGCATGGATGATCACACAGCAGAGTGGAGACAGACAAGTAAAGTGAACTATCAAAAGAGCACAATTAAAAAGGTATGGTTCTTATCTGTAGTGAAGACACCAACCTAGGTAAAGGACAGGAGCTGGGGACTTGTAGCAATAAGGAAAATGACAGGTAGTGAGGTCTTGAAAGCCAGGCAGAAGTTCATTACTAGCTCCCTTTTGCTGAGGATGAGCTTGGTCGGATGCACAGGCCCTTCATTCACACTCCTTCAGTCCATTCCCAGTCACCTTGCTGAAGTGGGTATTTGCCTCCCATTTTACAGATGAGCATGTGAGACCCAGAGAAGTTAAACCCCTTGACAAGCTAATAATAGAAGATCCAGAATGCCCGACTATAAACCCCCGTTTCTTCCTGATGTCAAACTGCCTCTCTCAAATTGAGATTTGATAAGTTATGAATAAAAAATGAAAATTCTTCAAGTCCTTAAGCTGTGGAGCTACAAATATACCTGGTGTTGGCAGCCAGACTTATTTCAATACAAAAGGCTTTGACCTTACTTTTTTGTTGTTGTTTTTTGTTTTTTAATCCTCACCGGAGGATATTTTTTCTCATTGATTTCTAGAGAGAGTGGAAGGGAGGGAAGAGGGGGAGAGAAAGAGACACATCGATTGGTTGCCTCCTGCACCTGCAACTGAGGTATGCACCCTTGACCCTGGAAATTGAGCCCACGCCCCTTTGGTCTGTGGGCTGACGCTCTAACCATTGAGCAACCAGCCAGGGCTGACTTTACTTCTTACAGCCCTCCTCCTCACTCTTTGGCCCACAGCTACATTGTCCAAATTCATTCATGCCCCAGGCCTTTGTTCTCATGCCAGCAGTGGTGTGCTTTTCCTCTGCCTCTCAGGGCTGGCTCCTGCTTGACATCCAGAGAGGCATCCTCTAAAGATCCCGTGGACTTCGCCAGCTGACCTCTGTGTGCCCCTTTGACTGCCCCCTTCTTCACAGTTCACCTCACTGTTTGCCACCGTCGCGTTTGCTTGTGTACTTGTACATTGTGTCCCCTGTCCCCTCTCCTAGACTAGGGGCTCCAGGAGAGCAGGGACCATGTCTGTCTCACTCTGCTCTCCCTCCAGGGCCCAGACAATGCCTGGCACAGTTTGTGCTGAACATATATTTGTTGAAAAATGAATGGAGGAACCAGACACCCTTGGCATGAGGCCTAAGCAAGCCTCCGAGCCCAGGTGCTCTGCCTCTAAGGAAGGAAGTGTCCAGAATGAAAAGGGCACAGGACCAGGTGTCAGTCCCAAAGACTGACTTTCTAACTCATGCCCCATCCTCCAGACAGGTTTCTGAAGCTTATTCACCATGCTGCCCAGGGGCCCAGGAAGAAATACCCAGAGACACAGACTGAAAGCCAAGAATATGGCTGGTTCTCAGAGCCATTGGTAAGTGTCTTCTTTACTTAGGAAGCTCAGAGGCAACAGAGCTTGGGGGCTGAGATAGCAGAGTGTGGACCTGATGCCTGGTTTTGAACTCTGGCTACCATTTGCTAGCCGTGTGACGTTGAATAAGTGACCGAGCTATTTTATAACTCCGTTTTCTCTGTGTAAACGAGATATTACAGGACATATCTCAAGGTTATGAGGAATAAATGAGGTAGGATTTGTAAGGTGCAAAAACAGTGCCTGCCACCTAGTAAGTACTGTGTGAAAGGTTCGGAGTGGGCCGGGGTCGTGCACCTATGACTTGAGGCCATAATGTATCAAAAGAAATTTTATCCAGGCACCTGGGTGCAGGTGGGCCGAGTCCGAGAAAGGAATAGGCGGAAACAGAAGGGAGAGAAAGGTTTTTATTAGTCCTTGCTGGCTGCAAGCCATTCTGCTGACGTGAGAGTCTGGTCCATCCTGGGCTCCTCCCTGTGCCAGATGTCTAGTTGTTATCTAGGCTGTGTGGTGTTCAAGGCTGCAAGCTTTCTGCAAGATATCTGCTAAGCACAATACGTTTTCTCTGCCCCGTTTTATTCTCTTTAACCCTTTCACCGTGTAAGTGTTGATTGAACAAAGGTTGCTGAAAACAGACTGCCTGAATTTGCTCTAACAGTACTTAGTAGGCTGGTCTTGGCCATGTCACTTAACACCTCTAAGTTCTACCCCTTCCCTGTAGCGTGGGAATGATGGCAACAGTACTCACCTCATTGGATTGAAAGGCCCCCACTCCTACAAGGAGCCTTTAACACATCATCCCCCTAATGATTCAGGGCTTCTGTTACTAAGGAAAAAATGTGGATTTTTAAATAGACATCTCGAAGAACTTCCTGCCAGTCTTGTCTTTTAACTCTGCTTATGTCTCCATCACATAGAGGTTTTGGTTTTTAAGTAGGCAGCGTGCCAATGTTTTGTATTACAGTTTCTGGGTTTTGTGCCTTGCTTAGGAAAACCTTCAACATCCTGAGTTACAAAACAACTAATTTTTCTTTTACATTTCCCCCTAAACGTTGTGCTTTTTAACATGAGGATTTTAGTGCATCTGTGTATTTTGTGGGTGGCATGATGTTCCACAGCTGTATTGGAACTTCCTTCATGGTCTCAAAGGTGCCATGAGCTTAACACACCGTGTATCTCCACATGTGCTGCTCCTGCAGCCCAGCTCTGGACCCCCAGAGGACTCCTTGGGGAAGTCCTACTCATCCTCGACACAGCTCAGGAGTCGCCTCTTGCATGAAGTCCCACTGAGGGATTTCTGCCCCCCACTGGCAGAGTTGGGCTGCTCTGTGAAAGTGGTGGGGCTCCTGGTGCTTCTGCAGCACCCTGTGCCTCCTGCTATTACAGCTCAACTCAATTCAATGTAACATGCTGGCTCTGGAGCCAGACAGCCTGAGTTCAAATCCCAGCTCCACCACTTTCTAGCTGTGTGAACTGAAACTCTGAAACTCCATTTATTTACTATCAAATGGGGATAAAAATATCAATACTTGAAGGTTTGTTGTGAGGATTAACCAGAAATGTATAACTTGCTAGGATAGTACCTAGCACATGGTAAGTGCTCAATAACGATGGGCTACTATGCTGTCAGTGAATAATAGAAAAGAAGGCACATGGCCCCACCGAGAGCCATCAGGTGCGTCCCCTGGCCCCTTGGTTTATTCCTGGTTGTCTTTGTCCACTGAGTAATTATGTAGTGTACACCCTTCCCACCACTCCCCATACTCAGTCCTTCTCTTATTTCTATATGGGGGCCTGGCCTTCTCCACCGTCTCTACACTCCAGCCTGGGGCAAGTGGCTCTGCCGCAGGACGACTGCATGGGCATGGGATGAGTGTCTCCGTAAGTCGGTTCTGCCAGTGAGGAGAGAGCTAACAGCTGCGCACTTGTAGCAGCTGCTCTTCAGACACAGGGGCATCGCCTCGGAGAGAGGAGACTTCGGGAGGCAGGTTGAGGGTTCCAGCGGGAGCCCCACCACTTTCACAGAGGGGCTGAGTCTAGTGGGAGAGGCTGGGGAAGAGACAAATGTTCAAAGGGAAGTAGGGGAGGATGTGTGCATGCAGACGGGGAGGGGTTCACTTACAGTGAATAAAAGAAGAGGATTGTGAAGGAAAGAAGGCGAATTAAAAACCATCCAAGTTAGATAATTTTGCAACTTCTAAAAGTATGACAAAGCACAATAATTTAGCTCATTGTTCTTTGTTGTTGTTTTTTAAAGATAAAGGCCTGGCTCCCGGGGGTACAAAGCGTGCATATGGAAATGTATCTTTGACAAGCACATCTCACAGCAGGCTCACCATGCAATGACAGTCACTAGTGTGACTGCTGTGGCCAGCCTGCCCTGCTCAACCTCTTAGCCTTGCGTGGCCCTCACATCAGGTCTCCACCATGGAGTTGTGAAGGGTCTGCAAATAAGCTAACATGTTCATCATTATAAACTGGAGACACTGCCACAAGATGGCGCTGGTGGCGTAGTAAAGTATACCCCAATACCATTACATCCATTGTGCAAGCATAAAGTTAATTACGCTGGGAGTTTCAGAGTGATGCACTGGAGGGCAGAAAAGGCTTGATGGGCCCCAAATTCACTAGGGTTCCCTGCCCCCTGGCAGGACCCCAGCCTACACAGGAAGAGAACTCCCACCCCCAATGATAGGACACTGGGGAAGCACACTCAGTGAATACCGTCGGCCTCTGGTCTCCTAGTAACTTGTGCTGAATGAGTGTCCTTTAGGTTAATTGCACAGTGGAGCTTCTATACCATTTACATGCCAGAGTTCTCACTCTTACTCAGTTCTCTGTGTAATTACAACACATTCATTCATTCACAAATATGTAGAGTCCCTAGTGTGTGCTGCATACTGTTCTAGGTGCAGGAATAAGCAGTGACTAAAACAAACAGCACCTGCCCACCCCCCCCCCCCCCCGCCCCCAGAGCTCAAGTTCCGGTGGGGGAAAGAGTCCATAGGCCTCCAGCTCAGGCAGTGGAAAGAGGAGGGCAGCAACTTTGCACAGGATGTTCTCCTTCAATCCTGCAGCTCTTTTGATGTCAGTGTTGTCTTCATTTCGCAAACTGGGTTTCGCAAGGAAGAGAACCAGGGGGTGTGCATCAGCAGAGTGGGCCTTGATTCAAGTCCAGGCCCATCAACTTCAAACCCAAGTCTTCCCCCTTCCCACAGGCTGCTGTCTGACACTTACATTCTCCTGTCCAGGTCAACCCAGAACGTGATGACGCCAGGCTGAATCACTTCAAGGTCTACAATGACATCACTCTGTACAAGGCTAAAATGTGGAGCTTGGGAGAAGATGATCGCCACAAGTAGTTTGCCAGCAGTGGTGTCTGCCCACCTTTCATGGCCAAAGTGTGTGCTGCCCAGATAAATAAAGGTCCTTCTTTTAAAGTCTAACCTTCTCCTATCCAGAGTCTCACCTTTTTCCTTTCTGCCCATGTCCACTGGTTCAAGTCCTTAACCTTCTAAACTAGTCAGAGAAGTTCCATTAAAGATGGAAAACTAACTGCAAAAATATCTCCTCTGCCTTCCCAGACCCTAGTAAAGGAAATAAAGAGATACCGAAAGTATGAATCCACAACTGAGAGGAGAGAACATTGGTAACCAAGAACACTGATGGGGAGCTAGAAAGCTGGTGAGAGGGTGTGAGCCACCAGATGCAAGCTCAATGGGACACCTCTCAGCACAGAGCCCATGTCCCAGTCCTCCTTGGACCCTTAGACAAGGCGGGTGTGAAGCAGGGAAATGACCGTGGATGTTGGTGAGGTGACTCTTGGCAGCCTCTAGATAGATCTGAAATGGGGGCTGCTCACCGGTAGGCCCACTCCACACACACCAGCATCCAGGCAGTTAACAACTCCTACGCTGGAGGGTTATTCTTAGAGAAATGTGGGAAGCCCAGCGTTCAGGGAACTTAAGGAAAGCACAGAATAGGAAAGAGGTATGAAAATCTGAAAGGGAGGATTGAATCCCTAGCCCACACCTATACTGCATTTTTGCCCAGGGTTTGAAGTTAATGGAATCCTCTCTGGAAAAATAGAACAGCTCTAAAGAAAAGACCCCACACGGACCCATTTAAAGGTCCTTTAGGAAAGAGCCAGGGAGCGGCCAGTCTGGGAGCACGCGGAGGTGTTGGGAGAGTGGTGCACCCAGGGAGGACATGGAGGCTCCATGCTCCCTCCCCACCCTCGCCCGTAATTATGCTGCAGTTTCCGAGTGAGGCGCCCTGTCTCTCTCCCACTTGGCTGCTGAAAGGGTGAAGCCACCTACTGCTGCAATCACTCCTGCTCTGGGAGCCTCACACTGCCCAGTGAGAGCCTGCAAAGCTGCGTGGCCTCCCCGGGAGACACCTTCATACAATGTCATGGACTAGGCTAATTATTAATGCCTGTGTGGCGATCTAAAAATGGGCAATATCCTTTTGCTACAAGGCAGCAATTTTCAACCTTTTTCACCTCATGGCACACGTAAATTACTGAAATTCTGCAGCACACCAAGAAAGATAATTTTTGCCAATCTAACAAAAAATAGGTATAGTTTTGATTCGTTCACACCAGACAGCTATTGATGTGTTGACTGTTGTCATTTTTTAATTTGACAACCTAAGGGAAAGTCAGGTACTGCATTTTTTTAAATTCTTGTAGGACACTGGTTGAAAATCTCTGCTCTAAGGGATCCATGGTCAAAGACCAGGGGGTGACATGGTATCATAGAAAGATATTTCCTTTCTCTGGTTCATAACACAGAGCTCCTAAATCCCTAGCAGTTTCATATGTAACAGCAGTCTCAGGAATGCTTTTGTTGTAACGAGTTGTTGACTCTTGGCAGCCTCTCTAAGTAGATCCAAAATGGGGGCTGCTCAACCAATAGAACTAAGCCTTGCTTAGAACCTTGGAACTCTCAGTCCCACCACCAACTTCTGGGGAGAGAATAAGGGTTGAAGATAGACTTTCTCACTAATGGTCATGATTTAATCAGTCATGCCTACATGGTGAATCCTCCATAAACCCTGCTAACTACAGGGCTTCTATGTGTTTGCAAACACTTCCTGGTGCTGGGAGGATGGTGGGCCCAGAGAGGCATGGAAGGTCCTTGCACAACCCCCAACATTTAAAAAAATGTCAAAATTCCTTAAGGTCACTGCATGGTTCCAGCAAGTGGTCACTTTGTGGTCCTGCACTACTGTGCAAAGTGAAGATTATGTCTTTTTAGAGAAGCCTGTGAACAAAGTAACAGTTCTCTCTCTCTCTCTCTGGTGATATTGGGAAGAAGGTGAAAGCAGATGAAATGTGGCTGCTCTATTTAAAGAAACACAAGCAGGAACACCCTGAGCACTTTCACTTTCAGAGCTAAGGACATTATAATGAAAAGAATCTGGTAGCTACTCTTACAATTTACATCAATTAATCCACTTTTTATGCTTTCCTCAAAATATATTTATGATTAATTTTCCAATTTTTGTCAAACTATTAAACATCTTGTTAAATGCATAAGAAAACGAAAACAAAACATTGAGAATCAAATGTTTCTTGTAAAAAAAGTGCTTGCCTTCTTTTTTTTGTTGTACATGACATGGAGCAGGCATCATTTCTACACCCCAGCAAATTGCTTTGCTTGTTTCTAAATTTGGTTCCCAACATTTCATCATTTCTACTTTCAATGTGACAAAGTATCTCCTAGAGTCCCTTCCATATTTTTGCCAGTGTCGCTATTTCTGGGACACCTTCATCGCCTTCCTCATTATGTCCCCCAGTGCTTGCTGCACAGACACTCTGGAATGACAGCAGAGCCCCCACGCCCACCTCGGCTGACTTCAACTCCATTTGCATGCTTTTCAAATTTTGCTTCTAGCCTTATCACTTTCCATTTCTTTACTGCACTTTCATCTTTGTTCATCAATTCTCTCAATTATCTACTTTTGTAAAATGCCATGTAGGTTCATTGCTGGGCAAAACAGAGGCAACACAATTCCACACATTGCTTGTCTGTGCGGTGACCAATCACCTAGACTTTGTAATCGTTATGCATCTCATCTGTAATTCACGAAGTGACTTGGGACTGAAAGGCTAATAGAAATTACTACTTTCTGTAAGTTCTCACAGTTAACAATACCTTGACAACTGAAATTTGAACAGTGTTGTTGAAAAACTATTATTTAATTGCATTTGATAACTGAAACCCATGGATATTGGAACTGAACCAAGAACAGCCTGTCCTGGGTACTGGGGACTGCTAGGTTGCTACCTTGCATTGCATGAAGCAGTATTCTAAAGAACATGAGGAATGACAGTGCCTGCACCCTGATTACACTTTGAGGGCCGAAATGTACATAGCAGTAATAACTTACTTTTGGCCTTACCTTTGTGAAATGCTGTTAACCTATGTTCTTCTTTCTTAAAACTCTCAACATCTTCCAAACATAATTCAAAGTTTCTAACGAATTCTAAGGTTCCTTGTTTGAAATCCTATGCTTTACTCCATTTGCTAATATTGTACAGTCAAAAACAAGTTGGGGGAAATAATTTCATCTTCTGAAAATATGGCCTCTTTACTCAGAATTTTATGTGAAATTAGTTTATAAAAGCTAAATTCACTATTTTTGTACTAGAAACTCAACATGAAAAGGGAAACACAAATGCACAGAGAGGGGTTCAGGGAATCCCAAGGTAATAGAATGAAGGGAACAGAAACCTCTTTTCAAAAACCAAAACTGTAATTCATCTTCTGAGAGAGATGACTGGAGCCTACAGCTATAGAATAAAATGATGTGAGAGTCAAATTAGAAACAAAGAACTCTTGGGTATAAACTGAAAAATGAATGCTAAAGTAAGTATTCAATAAAATGATCAGAAAAAAAGAATCAAAGAAATCTTCCCCCGAAGGAGAATTTAAATATAAACACAAATTTAGATCATTAGATTTCAACATCTAACAGAAATTGCAGAACAAAGAAAATAGGGGGAAGCTATCCCTTAAGAAATTTACCAGAATGGAAGAGCACACATTCTTCCAAACACTCTATTCAAAGGGGCCACCAAGGCATGGCCAATGGCATTTCAGATGACCGGATGAAAAAAAGCTTCCAGAGACAAGAATGAGAACTGGAAGGGCATGGCCTTCTCAGTGGCAACACGGGAGCCACAGACAAAGAAGCATGCCTGCAGCATTCTCAGGGAAAGGCATACCCACCAAATTAAAGGCAACTTAAGAAATACAAAGAGGTAGGAAATTCACCTCCCACGTTCCCTTTCTTAGAAAGATACTAGAAAATGGTATAGAGCAAAGGAGGCCTGGGCTAAGACTCAGGAGAGTACGGGTGCCAGAAGCCAATTCCAGCATGTCAGCAGGGCTGAATCATCTGGAAATGGCTGAGGGAATTTCTCCAATCCTGAAAAGGTTGCATAAATGATTGCTTGCTAGCAGACAGCTGAGGGCATTTCAATCTACATATTATTGCCTCCTAATGGCCAAACACCTGAACAGCCTTAGGCAATTCCTCCAATCTGACAATGGATTCTGTATACCAAACCTTACCCTTTGATATGTATATCTACCTTGCTTTAGGACAATTTGTATTAATAAAAAGCAAGGGGTCCAGAGAGACAGGAAAACTTGGTTTCTTTAGCCAAGCTCCTCTGGCCCCCCAAATGCCTTCCTAAATTATGTTTCATCTCTGGACTCTTAATTTACACATAGCACCTTCTCCAGATTCCTGAACCCCTTGCAGATGCCAAGAAATACGCACCAGCATTATACGGGATCCAGTGGATTCAACCTAGAAAGTCTAGAAAAGGGATAAGGTGACAGCTGTATGACAGACAGACCTGGGTTACAGTGGGAAAATTATATGGATAAAATGAAATGTCTAGAAAGAAGTTAACAATATAGAAGGAAAATTTGGTTCACAAATAAATAAATAAGGTGACAACCCAAGAAAAAAACAAAAACTATACCACAAAGGAAATATTATCATAGCTCATCTAGCTCTCCAGTGATTGCTAAGGGATATTAATGATATAAACACTGATAGCTGATTTATCTCAAATCATGATACAACTATTTGGGAGGATGGATGGGTGTTAAATCTTCATCTATCATAAAAAGAAGACAACTTGGACTCAACATCTAAATTATCAATAAATAGAGGTGTTATTTAATATGTAAAAGTAATTTCTAAATCTTTTAGTCTTAACTGTGTTTTCACCCAAGGGTGTATGCTTCTTTGATAATATTTTTGTTTATTGAAAAATTTTTTTACAAAAAGGGACCCAATTGTATTGTGAAATCCCAAGTCTTCATCCTTTTTCTTGAAGATGCGGCTTAGCGTGCTCTGCTCTTCATTTTCTCTCTTGTCCGTTTTCCAGGTCTCTTCTACAGAAAAAGAAATACCACATGTGGTCACATGGCAGCCTGACCCGCCCATGGTCAGGATGCACAGAAAAAGGATGGAGCGGGTGGGTGTGAGTCCAGCCCCTCACCTGGTCCCCAGGCTCACTTACATTTGATCCTTTCTTTCCTGGCCTCTTGAGGCCCTTGCCATGAGCTGTCTTGGCCCGGAAGCTGGATACATCATCGTAGCTCTCACGAGTGTTCCATTTGCTGCCTTTCTTCTTACCACCAAACCCAAACTTCTGGTTTTTATAGCGTCGTTTGGCATTGGGACTGGGGAAAAAATGGTTTTACAGGTTACCCTAAGCCCTGCAAATCCTGATGAATCTTATGCCCCAACAACACCCTCAGTATTTTGTCTGTAAGTAGACATTACTGTCCCCTAGAATCTCATCATTGGCCCTACATTCCCACTCAACAAACTCCCCAGGCAAGCTCATCTAATTACAGGTTTAACTACCAGAGCAGGAAAACAAAGCAAGGACCAGGAAAGCTTTGAAAAGCTTCCTTATTTTAACTAAATCTTGGTAAATCATCCTCATTTGTTTCTACTCCTCTCAGGGATATATACATGCAGTTAACAGTCCAATGTAATAAATCTTAAAACTGGTCAGCCTCTCTCAAGACTATCATTTACACAAGAACCACAATAATTTTTTTTAAACATGACTATGGGAGATATCTGTAATACTTTCAACAATAAAGATAAATTTAAAAAATAAAATAAAATGTGACTATGACCTGCACATTATTTTGAGGAAAGCCCATCAGTGTCTCCCTGATGCCTATTGGCTAAAACCCAGGCTTCTCAACAAGACAAACAATCTCTGCCTCTGTGACTCCAGCTATGTCTTGCCACTCCTTGTCTCACACTGTATTCCCAGTGATACCAAATGCTTGCTGCTCCTCACAGGCAAACCTGCTGATCTCATCTCTAAGTTTTGCTCATCCGTGTTCTTCCATATTCCCCAAATCTGAGCCTCTCCTTTCTGGTTAATTCTTACTCATCTTTCAGAGTAAGCTCAGGTGGGATCCTCCTCCAGGATCATCACCCTGGGTCTGGTTTCCAGGAATGCATAAAAGTGAACTAAAAGTAATAATAATAGCCAATATTATCCCTTTTAATCTTTATAACAGCATGAGGCACATACAATTTTCTCATTTTCATAGAAGAGGAAATTAACATTTAAAAAGATAAAATAACTTGCTGACAGCTACCTTCCCAATGAGGGGCAGAGTTTGGATCTGAACCCTCAACAGTACTCTTAACCATCACACTGTTTTATTAAACACTAGGGGCCTGGTTCACGAAATTCGTGCACAGGGGGAGGGGGAGTTCCCTTAGCCCAGCCTGCACCCTCTCCCACTGGGGACCCCTTAGGGGATGACTGACCACTGGTTGGACATCCCTCTTGCAATCTGGGACTGCTGGCTTCTAACTGCTCACCTGCCTGCCTGCCTGATCACCCCTAACTGCCTCTGCCTGCCTGCCTGATCGTCCCTAACTGTCCTCCCCTGCCAGCCTGATATCACCCCCAACTGCCCTCCTCTGTTGGCCTGATCTCGCCCGCAACGGCCCTCCCCTGCTGGCCTGATCGCCCCTAACTGCCTCTATCTCAGCCCCCACCACCATGGCTTTGTCTGGAAGTCGGACGTCCGGAAGATGGCCGGTCAACCCGGTCTAATTAGCATATTACCCTTTTAGTAGTATAGATAGATTATATAGGATAGGATTGCTTAAATGGGGGTGGGTAGGGAAGCCTTTTTCAGTAGGAGGAGATGCTCTTGGAAGACAAAAACACATAATCCCTATATCTGGACTGATAGCCAGCCATATGCACTATACTACCAAACCAGTCATGAAAATATTGAAACGCTTTCTCACACCTTACACCAAACAGCTGTTGCCCTTAAAACCCCTCCTCAGCCCCCACCTTAGGTTCTGCCTTCGCAGTTCACCCAGATTAGGTTCTGATTGGTTGGTTTCTATGTCAGTCAGCGTCAAAAGCTCCGCCTCCTAGGCAGCCATTGGCTCCTGGCACTTTGCCCAGATTTGGTTCTGATTGGTCGGTTTCTATGCCAGTCAGCGTCTCCAGGCCTATCTCTGGGCCTGATCAAAGAGGCAGGGCTGTTCAACAGCCCCCCAGGAGGCCCGGAGAGAAAACAGAGGTGCCGCTTCAACAGCTGGTCAACAGCTGCCATAGAGGCTGGGGATCAGACCCTGCCTCTCTCTGCAGGCCTCTCTCTGGGCCTGATCCGCAGCCCCCTTGGCAGTCAGTGCTGGGTCACCACGGCAACCCAGCACTGACTTCTGGTGTTTGGTCGAGCCTTGGTCGTTACAGACCCTGGCTCTTTATATATACAGATTCACTCAAATGTGCAAATCCTTAAATCACCTTACTTTAATATTCAAAGACTGATATGGCTGAAAGGACCATCACATAGCCTGGTAAGCCTGGGTCGCAGGCAGCAGTGCCATGCTCTGAGCCCTGCAGATGCTCCTATGGCAGCCCCTGCCATACTCGTGAACTGCTGCCCAGCACACACCACAAAATGAAACGAAACCAACACTTCATACCCCTTCTTCATCTGCTGGCCTTTAGCTCCTCCCTTCGAGCTCCGTGCAACAGGTTTCTGATCTCCGTCAAGGAAATCCAGTTTGTCAGAGAAGCCTAGGAGTGAACTGTATTTGATTAGTGCCATCGCATTTTAAGAAAAGCTTAAACTTCAAAAGAAGATTGTTGCTTACTGGATTTTAAGAGGTACATCTCGTTCCCCATACCCTTCCCAAACCCTATGTCCAATAGCTCCAAATTAATCAATTCTCCAGAGCACTGGGTGTCAGAATTAGCAGGGACCCTGCCCCCTGTGTCCTAGGAGAGAGAAATACTGACCTTTCTGGTATTTCTTAATGGCATTCATCATGTGTGTTTTCTCCCGCTGCCTCTTCTGAAGAACCTCTGTTTGCACCTGGGACATGGACGTAGGCCTGTTACACCCACTCCAAACCATCACAGCAAGTGCCTATGTTCTCCCAGTATCAACATCGTGATAATACCACCACTACTGAATATTTACTGTGCGACAAAACTATGCGAACACTCAAGTTTAGCTTCTCAACAACCCAATGAGTCAGAAATTCTGAAACTAAAGCACAGAGATAAAGCCACTTGCCCCAGTCACACAGCAGGAAAGCGGGGAGCTGGGGTTCACACGCAGGCCATCTGCACTCTTCCCCCAATACACAATCCTGCCTACAAAACTGTAGCCAATCATGTTTAGGTCCACATCCAATTCTCCCCATTAACTGTATCTGGGTCAATTAAATACCTAACCTACTGTTGCTAGGCACAAAAGTACCAACAGGAAAAAAACAATCTCCCCAAAAGTCAGAAAAGAAAAGCTTTAAGGACAAAAGGAGATGCTTTTACTCTAAAGCAGGTTTCTCAATCTCAACACTACTGACAGTTCAGACAGGAAAGCTCTCTGCAGGGGGATAGACCGGCTGTCCGGGCACTGTGGGGTGTTTAGCAGCCTTCTTGTCCTCTACCCACCAGAGGCAGCTGTACATTCCCCACCAAGATGCAACCAAAAATGTCTCCAATATTGCCCCAAAACCCCTGGGAAGCAAAATCATCCCCAGTTCAGAACCAGTACCCTGAGATTCCTCAAATTAGAAAGAGTGAGCTAATTAGCCCGAGTTTTTCCTTGCTTTTGATAATTTGTGTTAAAGCCAACTGCCCATGTTTTTGAGCTGATCTCAGCCACTGACCACCAGCTCAATGTAATAAATCCACAGCTGCCTGTTTGCAAAGGACAGGATGCTAATCTACCCTCTACTGTTACTCCACTGAGGATCTACCAGTGAAATGATTCCCAAAGAGGAGAGCAGCTCAACACCCCAAATCTTAATGTTTATGTACAAAATATGGACAAAGTCTTAACACCCATGCTGAATCTCCTTACACACATCTCTTCCCACACCCCCTAACTTTAATTCCTATCATCTCTTTAAGTGACCATGAAATAAAGAAGAAAAACTAAAAGAAGTTTCATGATATGTCTGCTTCGGCTTTACATTAGAACTCAAGGCAGTCATAGCTCAAACTCGCAGGTGCCATTTGCTTTTTCTGACTGAATGACAATCCATATGATTTCTTAAAGGACTTCACAATCATGTAGGCCAGTGATCATCTGAGAGTCTTTTGGAGGAAGGGAAGAAAACATACACAGATTTCCAGATACTAAAACCTGGAAGTCTGTTTTGAAAAATTTTCCCAGGTGATTCTGCTGTGAGATTGAGTTTGGAAACCACTGGCCTGGACCCCCCAACTCTTCACTGTATACAAGTGCAAACTGGAGAGATAAATGATTTGCTACAGTTATCACACTACCCCATCAAGGAAAGACTGTGCTCATGAATACTAGCACACACACCCCACTATGAGATAACAAACACAAGCCTTAGCCAGTTTGGCTCAGTGGATAGAGCATCGGCCTGTGGACTGAAGGGTCCAGGTTCAATTCCAGTCAAGGATACATGCCTAGGTTGCAGGCTTGGTCCCCCAGTAGGGGGCATGCAGAAGGCAGCCGATCAATGATTCTCTCTCATCATTGATGTTTCTATCTCTCTCTCCCTCTCCCTTCCTCTCTCAAATCAATAAAAATATATTAAAAAAGAAAAAGATAACAAACACAAGATCAAACACATACAGGTCATGGAACCAAACCAGACCGCGGCAATCTGACCTGACACACACACTCAGCATCATTCTACCCCCTGCCACTTTCCTTCTTACCTTCTTTCCGTATTTCCTAAGTGCTCGAAGTTGCTTAGCCTTTTCTGACTTCTCCATGGCGGCCTGTTTAGCCTGCAGCTTTTGTCGAATCTAAAACACAAAACGTTGTCAGCTTATGTTATTTGAATCTGGGATGACTGCTCTTTTGGGTGCCCTGGAGCAGGAAACAGATATTCCCTGTTCTGCAAACTATGGAGCTCAAAGAAACCTTATAAATAATCTATTCCAAGACCTGGGTTTTATACATGAGGACAATGCAGCCCACAGACTGAGCACTTTGCCCAGCATACCAAGTGTATCAGTGGCGAAGCAAGAACTTGAAAGTAACCTTCCCACTCCTGGTGTGCCATTTGCTCCATTATACAAAACTGCCTGCCCACAGTTTTGCCGAGAGAAACTAACTTCTGCCCATCCCTACTGTCTACCGACTGTTAAAACAGCATGCAGCCCTGGTTCCCTTCTCCAATATACCATATACATGTTAAAAACACCAACAGATATCAGGCACGTAGCCTTTTCTATCAAACATACACATTCCAGTTAAAGGATAAGCTGCTGTCAGTGTGAATGTACAGAGATGTGTCTGCGCTCATCTCTAGACTGGTTTCCCTAAGTACCTCCAAGACAAGAGCTCCCTAAAATCCGGCTTGAGAACCAAGGGAACTATTCAATACATCTTGGACTAAATTTTGGCAATTCCTCCCAGAGTCAAACAAGGACCAGTTCTACCTAACTCTAAATTATACTACATGTGAGCCATATACGAATCCCTCATTTTACAGAAGTGAAAACTGAAGCCCAGAGAAAATGAACTGTCTACAAGTTGCAGCACTCCCCCCAAGCAAAAGCAGGACAAGATCTGTAATTTTTCTACGCACCGTGCCATGATCATGCCAGCTAGAAAATGGACCTCATTTCTTCCTGTACTTTTCCTCCCCTGAGCTGTTTAAATTAGGAAAAAATCATCCTTATATTTATCTAATTGGTGGTGACTGGCACGAGTCTGAAGTAGACAATAGAGATAATAATTGTCCTCTGACAATCAGTTCCCTATTATTAGGTTTAGTCTTTTTTTTAAACATTATAGGAGATTAGCCAGGTAAATATATTTAAAAGGACAAAGCCCCAGCTTTCCAGGAAAAAACATCTTCTGTTTCTTACCTTCTGCATCTGCTGATCAGACTTAGCCATCTCTGCGAAATAATCAGTGGGCCGCTTAGTAGGGACTTTGAGCTGATGGAGCCGAGGTAATACTGCAAGCACTGCAGCCTGGGCCTGACGGTAGCTGAGGATAGAGGACAACGTGTGAAATCAGCTAGGCAGGAGAGGCCTTACATTCCTTCTCACTCCGTTTCATGAGTTATCCAAGGTCAGCAGGACTCTCAACATCTGACCTCCACCAGCAAGAAGACACACACAAACAAAAACTGTAATAAAACCTCATTAACTTGGCATCTGGAAGAGACTTAACTGTACACTCTTTTAAAGGGGGTGGGGGGGAAGAATAAAAAGGGGGCAAGGAGTACTGCTGAAAATAAAGTAGTAATTTCAGAGAACGACCACTCTAAAAGTACCTATCAATTTACAAACTAATTAGGAATTCTTATGTAGTCACTACAGAAGTCTACATAAGGACCTTCCATTAGAAAACTTTTGTTCTAATAACTGAATACGCACACAGGCAAAAAAAAAAAACACACAACAAAAACACAACTTTAGCTCTTTTTAGTCAAAAGAAGACTTCCTCCCTGCTCCTACCCTTAGGGTACCCTCTGTGGAGTACAGGCTCACTATTTCCCCCTCCCCCTGTAGCACAGGGCCCACAACTTCTCCCCACATTTGAAAACAAACATACAAGCTCATCTCCCGCTGGAAGTCATCTTCGGGATCAACAGCTTTCTGATCCTTGTTCTGAGGTGTTGCCTGAGGTCCACTGATTTCTGGCACCGGACCGAGGGTGACATCAAGCCTTTCAACCCATTCCAGATCCCGCTTGAATTCTGCCAAACACTGCTTCAGGCCATTCTAAAAAATTCAGACACAGAGCTCCTAAGAAGGGGACCCTTCATATGTCTCTCCCAAGCCCAGGGTGCTAGGCCCACGGACAAATTGCTAACTCCCATACCCCAACACGTAATCGACCCTCTTGACAACGCACAGGTTGCATCCTTCCTAGGACAAGAACTCAGCCACCCAGCGTAACAGTTCCTTGTGCTCATCTCACGTCCCAGTACCCCCGACTCACCACGTTGTTCACGGCTTTTTTCGGACCCTCAAGCACGACATTGAGGCCTGGCTTCAGAAGCCCTCGGGAAAACGCATCCTGCAACTGCAGGGCACGATCGGCGTCAGTACAGGGGAGTGAGGACGTCCCTCTCCCCACTTGCCCAGCCACGCGAGCTCGGCTGGTACTTACCTCTCTGTCTGTGACAAGAGATTCTTCAGAATCCGAGTCCGAGCCGGAGGGCAGGGGAGTGTCCATCTCGCAGCACGCACGTCCTACACCTGCCCGAGGTCCGGGGCCGGACCAGGCCCGCGCGGCTGGAAGAGGGCGCCTTCCGCCGCCGCCGCCTGCCTTCGGCCCCCTACCCTCTCTCCGCGGCTCCACGTGGACGAGAACGGCTCCTGCGCCCACTACACTCCGCCGCTGCAGAGCTTCTAGATCAGACTTCCGCTTCCGGCTGCGGACCTACAGACTTCCGGTTTTCCGTTGCTATAGGAACCGCTCCGGCGTCGGAAAGTGCCCGAGTTGCTTGGGATCCGTAGGAAAACTACCCCTAAGTACACGAGTGGTCTGGTGA
Source organism: Cnephaeus nilssonii (assembly GCF_951640355.1). NCBI lineage: Eukaryota > Metazoa > Chordata > Mammalia > Chiroptera > Vespertilionidae > Cnephaeus > Cnephaeus nilssonii. The sequence goes on from NC_137078.1 coordinate 74,721,821, forward strand.
CTTGGAGGAGAAGCGTAAGGTGGGAAGGGGTACCCGGGGGTCGTCCGGGGGAGCTGGAAGCCGCTAGGGCGCAAAGGAAAGGGGAGAAACTAAGCCGCGGTGGGGTTGAGGGTGAGGGGTGCTGGCGGTGAAGGGGGGGGTGCGACCCAGCAGGACTCCGGGGGCGGAGCGGGGGCGGGGGCGGGGGTGTGTCCTTGGCGGGGCGGGGCGATACGCCTCCCGACGCTCACCTGCTGCGCTGGGTCCTCACAGAACTCTGGCCGGGGACCATGTCGGCCGTGGTAGCACAGTCGCTGCACGCTTTTGGTCTTCGATCCCACGTGGCCAACAATATCTTCTTCTTCGATGAACAGATCATTATATTTCCTTCAGGGAATTACTGTGTGAAGTACAATATGGATCAGAAATGGCAAAAGTTCATTCCAGGTAAAAACCCTTTCCATCCTGACACATTAACCTTATGTGGCAAAAATAACCTCATTAATTCCAACACGAAGATTGAAAGGAAAGTTTTCGGGCCAACTCACCTAAACGTATAGTTCTCTAAATGTAGACGAAATACATGTCTACTTGCATTACATGCAAAAATCACATGTAAAATAATATTAGTTTAAAAGCACTTTTTCACTGTGATTTAATGAAAAAAATATTTTAACGAGTCTCTTTTCATGCTTCTTCAATATCATTGTCTTTGTCATCACCTAGGCCAATTTTTGAGTTGTCTAACACAGTTTTCTAGAGCATACCACCATCATTCCAGCACCTTTTGAATTCATGTGTGATGAGGACACTGGAGATTTTATCCCAACTCACAAATATAACTATTTGTATAATGTTACATTGTTTTTGTTCATATTGGTCCTGTTGATGATATACATGATTTCCACAACTTAATCACTTATTTCCTTTTCCACTCTTTGTTGCATATAGTGTGACCATGTACGTGTAGCCCCATGTAAGATATAGTTTTGTTTTTGCTATTTACTAACTTTATATAAATGGAATCATAGTATATGTGTTCAATGACTTGCTTCTGTTGTTCAACATCAGGCTTTTGAGATCCTGAATATTACATGCATCTTGAGTTCATTTTATTGCTACATCAATGAATCTAATGTCTCAAATAGATCTGTCCATTCCAGTGTTAATGGACTTTTTGGGAAACAACAGTTTTTTGGTATTACAAGTCATGCTAGTATAAAATGTATTGCATTCATATGTGCTTGTCCACTTGTGCAGAGATTCTTCAGGGCACACAGCCAGGACAAAAATTACTGGGTAATATGGTAGTACCAATTTACACTCCCACCAGGACTACATGAGACTTGCCATTCATCCACAACCTCACCGACCCTTGGTATTGTCCAGATTTCTATTTTTTTTTTGCTAATCTAGTGATTGAGACAGGGTATTTTATTGGTTTTAGTATTATATTTCTCTATTACTAATGAGGATGAATTTTTTCACGTGCTTATGGGCTATTCCTATTTAGTCTCCTATGAAATGCCTTATTCATCTCTTTTACCCATTTTTTTCTATGGGAGTTTTGGGGTAATTTTCTTATTGACTTTTGGGCACACTTTCTATATTCTTTATGCCAATCCTATGTATTGCAAATAATGTCTCCCAGTTTGGGGCTTGTGTTTTCTCCCTCCTTATGGTATCTTGATGGACAGAAATTCTTAGTTTTAATGAAGTTCATCAACATTTTCCTTTTTGTGTCTTCTTCAGGAATTGTTCCCTAACTCAAGCGTATGAATATATTCTCCTATATTATCTCCTTTATGCTTTAGACTTTTGTCTTTCACCTTTGAGGCTCTGAGTTAGGAGGGTGCTTAGTGTGTTAGGAGAATAGCAAGGAAGTCAGTGTGGCTGGAGTGGAGGGAATGGAGGGACAGGGAGCGAGAGGTGAGGCAGAGAAGTAATGGGGAGCAACATCACAGAGGGCTTTGTAGGTCATAGGCTCTTACTCTGAGGGAAATGAGAAGTCATGGGGGGAGTCTGAGCAGAGAGAGTAGCATGATCTGACTTATGTTTCAACAGTTTCATTTTGGCCACTGGGTAGAGAATAGATTTAAGGAGGGACAAGGGAGGAAGCAGGAGACCAGTTGAGAAACTATTGCTACAATCCAGGTGAGAGAAAATGGTGTCAAGGAGCAGGTTGTAGGTAATAGGAATGGTGAGAGGAGATCAAGTCCTGGATATATTTTGAAAATGGAGGTAACAGGTTTTCTCAGAAACCAGGTGTAGGGTGGAAGAGAAAAAGAAGAAGCAAGATTTCTGGCCTGATTAAGCAGAAGGATGGAGTTGCTGTTAAGTGAGAAAGAGAGCTTAGCCACACAGAGCCTAGGACCCAAGAAAATGTCTTAATTTTAACTTATTTTAAAATCAGGAAAAAAGTATAATAATAAATATGTCATAATGAATCTAGCCTGGCTATATTTCTCTTTATACCAATGCAATCACAAAATATACTTTTTAACGTTCTTTACTGGAGGAAGGGGCTCCTGAAAGCAATAGTATGTAGGGCCCATGAAAATCATAACGTGATTGCATTTCCCCGAGAAAGTATGTGCACTTCAGTGTTGCCTCAGGTGCTGCTATGTAGAGGACCATAACTTGCATTCTCATGTTTGTTATCTCATGGTTGCAAGATGACTGCTGTAATTCCAGATATCACCCCTAGATTCCAGGGAAAGGGGGAGAGAATGTATCCATCCCTGGTTTTCAGGAAAGCACAAGCTTTACCATAAAGCCAGTCCAGCAAACTTCTGCATCTCTCTCATGGCCAGAAGGTCACATAGATCACCTAACTGCACGGAAGGCTGAGGAATCCAGTAGTTAGCATCCCAGCCTTGAGAGCAGAGGAAGAGTACTGAGTGCTGCCCACTCAAGGCATAAAGGCCTATGTAATATGGCCCTATTCCACTGCCCTAGACTTACCTAACAGTGACCAACCCTGGCTCACATGGGATGCTCCAGCAATATCCCACTTTCTCACAGCCACACATTTTCTCTTCCTGCCACCTGCCCCACCCCTTCCCTGTCCCATTTTGTCCTCCAGGAATTGATCCCTGACTTCTCCTCCTACCTTAGCCTCAGGGAGGTGCCCACCCTAGGTATTGTTATAATACCCCAGACATAGTTGTACCGAGGAGCTTCACAGGTTGACCATTACCTATTTCTGCACTTTTCTCCTATTGTGTCAGCAGTGCCTACCACGATGCCTGGTTCATATTGAATCTTGGCGATCTACCCTCATTATTCCGTTTTACCTGTTTGCAGGCTCAGACAAGAGTCAAGCCATGTTAGCCTTGTCCATCAGTCCCAATCGGCGATACCTCGCTATCTCTGAGCTGGTGCAAGAAAAACCCATCATCACCATTTATGAACTGTCATCCATCCCTTGCCGGAAGCGTAAAGTCCTTAGTAACTTTGACTTCCCAGTTCAGAGATTTACTAGCATGGCTTTTTCTCCAGACTCCAAATACCTATTGGCTCAGTCATCGCCTCCAGAGTCCAACCTTGTCTACTGGCTGTGGGAAAAACAGAAAGTAATGGCCATTGTTAAAACCGACACTCAGAACAACATTGTCTACCAGGTACCTCCCAATGTAACAAGTATCGTGCAAATTGTAAAAAATAGCATGAGCTGTATTTTATTGAATGTTTTCTATGTACTAGAAGCAGTGCTAATTCCTTAACATGCATATTTAACTTTAGTCTCACAACAATCGTGTATGGTATGCATAATTATCCCTGTTACACACGTAAGATCACAGAGGTATTGAATGGCAGGGCCAAGGAGTCCCGTGCCTGTCTTCTTTACTCTGGCCTGGAACTGCTTTCTGGTCACAGGTTCAGCCCAGAGGTGAAGTGACCAAACTCGCTCTCCCTTTCTGGTTCTGGCCTCTTTTCAGCATCATTGCTAGGCAATGGGAAGATTTCAGGGAGTAATGGGAAGCGGTAGAGCTTTAAGAAGCTGTCAATGAAATTGTGGTTATATGGGGAGCAGAGTTTTCTACTGTGGTTTGAAGGCAAAATAAAGAGCATCTGTTAGGAAGCTGGTTCACTGCTAAGACAGTGGGTCCCAAGGAGTTTTATCTTGGTGCAGTCAACCCAGTGTAGGATCTAGAACTCAGTTCTACAGCTTTTCAGGAACTCGGCTCTGTTCAGTGGACTCAGTCATTCTCACAAGAGGCTCGTGCATAAACCAGCACCTCAAGACCAGAGCTCTCACATCATTTACCCAGTGTATTTCCACCCTGGGAATGGAGAACTTGGAAGAGAAATTGGCAGTTAGAAGGCTCCTTGGTGATCACAGAATCAGGGAGAGCCGAGGGTCGTTTCCTCCAGGCCCTGGCGAGGCCTGTGCAGCACCCCATTCAGAGCAGAGAGCACCTTTGCTCCAGTAGACTCAGTGCGCACTTATTAGATGTTTGCTGGGAACCCAGCACTGGGAATACAGAGATGAGAAAGCCACAGCCCCTCAAGTTGCTCACCATCTAATGGGGGTGACAGGTTGACTGCCTGTCCCTGTACGTGGGGATGAGGAGGGTACAGGTAAAGGAAGCTCCGTTGGCAGGAGACCACATAGCAGTCCCTGACATTTGGTTCCTTCCCCCTGGACTGGGCACATAAACCTGCCAGACCCTCCTGTTTCTGTGTTTGCAGCTGAGCCTTCATTCCTTTTTGTTGACACAGTGCTCGGCCATTGTCAAGACCTGCTCTTTTGCTTTTGGCCTTTGTAAAATGACTTTTGTAGGTTTCCTAGTTTAAAACAACTGGCCCCACAAATATAATGGGTATAGATCTGTGCTCTTATTAAATATGGTATCAAAATTATATGATTTAGTGATATTTCAAGGGTACTCTGAGTTACCTGGAATAAATATTAATTGGTAAAGTGGGAAGTAATTCCATTAAGATTAGTTTTATAAAGCTTTGTATTTCCTTCTTTCACACTCTACAGGTGAGCTTCAGTCCTCAGGATAACACGCAGGTGTGTGTCACTGGAAATGGGATGTTTAAGCTTCTCCGCTTTGCCGAGGGAACCCTGAAGCAAACCAACTTTCAGAGGGGAGAACCCCAAAACTACCTAGCCCATACCTGGGTGTCTGATGACAAGATTGTCGTTGGCACTGATACAGGCAGGCTCTTCCTCTTTGAATCTGGAGATCAACGCTGGGAGACAAGTATAATGGTCAAGGAATCCACCAGTGAGCTGAAGAACCTGGAGATGATGCAGGAATCAGAGAGGTAATGGCACCCCTCCGGGCTGGTGCTCCTGTAAACATATACTCCTTGTACTAATAGCATCACATGAAAACCAGCATTCTTTAAAAACCACTCATTACCTCTCTACCTTAAAAATCAACTCTTCATTTTCCCTCTGCCTTTCTAGTGTTCATCCATATTCAAGCACAAATTTGACAGTTATGACCATAGCCTAGATACATTTATTTTTTTTATACCTAACCTCATTTTATAAGCATTTTAGTATGACTAGTCTTCCAAATTACAGATTTTCCAAATTATATTTTCTAATGGCTGCCTAATTTACTGAATCAATTGAATAAATGTTCACTGAGCACTTGCAGTGTGCCAGGCATCTTGCTAGGTGCTGGGGACACAGAGCCCCCAGGACCTTGCAATTCAGTAGGAGGCAACAGACCAACGAAGAGGTGCAAGGAAATGTCAACAGAAGCATATGGGCGAAATTAGAGGCTCAGGAGGGAGCTATCAATCTTGCCTCTGCCAATAGCCTCTCACCCATACGGACTGTACCATCGTAAGTACTAGGCTCTGCCTCGAACACTTTATATATATATTCTCATTTGAGTCTTACCCTCTATAGTACATGTTATTATCATGCCCATTTTATAGACAAGGAAACTGACACTCAAAGAGGTTAACTGGCTCGCCCAGTTAGCACTGAGAAGTGGCAGGGTCAGGATTCAAACCCGGATCTGCCTGATTCCAGAGCCTGAGCCCTCAACCATAATGGCATACTATAGCTCCTTCCTCAATAACTTTCAGTCCACCATTTTCACCATTCCTGCCAATGATATCTTTTCTGTTGTGATTTGCTTAAGAGCTTCCTAATAAGTTGCCATGCCCTCCAGTTTGCTGAGTTCACAGTCCTTCAGTGGGTCCAGACTTCTGAACGTGGTCCACATGTCTGCTACTCTGCCCCTTCTTTACTTCTAAAGCATTGGCTCTGCCCTCTACAGACCATGCATGCCTCATGCATGCTCTTGCTTCTGAGCTTGGTAATGTGGAGTTCCCCTGCCCCCCTTCACACCCCATTCCCATGGATACATACACATATGTGACGTACTGTTGCTCGTTCTTCAGATCTTAGCTGGCAGGGCTTAGCCTCTGCATATCTCTGGTCAGTGCACCTTCCCTGTAACTGTCCTCAGAAAATCTTTGCTACCTGTTGACTGGCTGTTCCCATCCTACTGAGCTACCCGCTAACAGTCCTATCACATGTGCTCTAGAACAGCGACCGATGCTCTAGACTATAACCTTCTAAAGGCAGAAACTGTATCAATCTTATTTACCACTAGAGGCCCAATGCACAAAATTCATGCAAGGGGCTCGGCCCTCACAGCCCCTCGCAGCCCCTCGCAGCCCCAGCTTCATCCGGAAGGTCGTCTGGATGGTCGTTCGGCTATTCGGTCTAATTAGCATATTAGCTCTTTATTATATAGGATTATTTCACAGAGTTGTTACCACCATATAATAATAAAAGCATAATATGCTAATTAGACTGGACAGCCAAATGACCTTCCGGACGAACTTCCAGATAAAGCTGGGGCTGCAAGGGCTAAGGCAAGCTGCCATGGCCGTAAGGGCTGAGGCAAGCCACCGAGGCTGCAAGGGCCAAACCCTTGCACAAATTTCATGCATTGGGCCTCTAGTTGTTAGATGAATGAATGAGAGGAGTAGAGAGAGAGGGAAGATGGAAATGGATACCTTGATGCAAATCTCAGCTCTTCTACTTACTAAGTGTGTGATTTTAGAAAACTCAATTCCTTGAGCCACTTTTTTCTAAACACCAAAATGAGGATATTAATAATATACTACTAACTAGAGGCCCGGTGCATGAAATTCATGCATGGGTAGGGTCCCTAGGCCTGGCTGGCGATCAGGGCCAATCTGTGGGGTGACTGGTAGGGTGATTGAGGGGGCCCTTGCTGCCACCCACCTTGGCCAGCCTGGCACCACCCACTTGCTGGCCCCACCTTCTTGCCAGCCAGCCCCACCCCCCTGATCGCCCCACCGCTGCTGCCGGTCGCCTTTCTCTGTGGGGCGACCAGAGGAGTGATTGAGTGGGGGGGGCCTGCTGGCACCTGCCTTGGCTGGCCTGGGGCCGATGGGCTGGGGGCAGCTCCTGTGTTTAGCATCTTCCCCCTGGTGGTCAGTGCACGTCATAGCAACTGGTCGTTCCGCTGTTCAGTCGATTTTCATATTAGGCTTTTATTATATAGGATAATGACAATAATAATAGTGACCACACAGGGTTGTGAGACTACCAAATAAATGTGTAGCCTTCCAGTCTTCCTTTGGAGTTTGTGTAGCATTCCCAGGGCAAAGGGAAGTGTTTTGGCAATGGGAAAGGGGTTCACACTGGGTGGTTTCTCCCACACCCAAGGACAGCCCTTCTTTCTCATCCCTAGCAGGATTCCTCTCCTGGGGATTGTCTCTGTAAACTTTACATGCTGTGTTGTTGTTTTTTTCTAGCTTGATCGAATTTCCAACACTCAGTTCCCCAGTCCCTTCCTTTGAACAGATCTTGGAGACCAATGGCCACAGCCAGCAGTCCATGCCCCAGGTGTTTGCCATTGCAGCCTACTCAAAGGGATTTGCCTGTTCTGCTGGGCCAGGGAGAGTTCTACTGTTTGAGAAGATGGAAGATAAGGATTTTTATCACGAGAGCAGGGAAATCCGGGTAAGGAGAGAAGGAATAAGCAAAACTGGGGTCCTACTGACATTTGTTCTCCAGCAGCAGAGCACTGACAAGGAGTCTGATGGGAAGAAGGGGGTGTAGCACCGAGCAGCAATGGGGATTTGAGCAATTTGTCCTGAGGAAGTTTTAGGATGGGTTGGACAGAATTGGGGTTTAGAATTGGGATGATCTGGATTTCAATACTGGGAGAGAACTTTGGCAAATTCTATTTCTCTTTGAAGCTTAGTGCCCCCATAAAAAATTATATTATGATGATAAATATTGATATTTAATGTCCAGCGTACTACCACGCACACAGTGAGCATTTAGTAAATGTGTGTGGAATAAATGATACACACTGTTTTGAGGAGAGGGCATATCTAGTTCGGGAAGAACCAGGAAGGCTTCTGGGTGTTTGATTGTAATTGTTGAAGAAAGGCCTTAGAGCAGTGGTTCTCAACCTTACTAATGCCACGACCCTTTAATACAGTTTAGGGTCGTAATGTAAATATCTGTGTTTTCCGATGGTCTTAGGCTCTACAGCAGCGGTTCTCAACCTGTGGGTCACAACCCACAGGTTGAGAACCGCTAGCAGGGTCGCCTAAGACCATTGGAAAACACAGATATTTACATTATGATTCATAACAGTAGCAAAATTACAGTTATGAAGTAGCAACGAAAACAATTTTATGGTTGGGGATCACCACAACATGAGGAACTGTATTAAAGGGTCGCGGCATTGGAAAGGTTGAGAACCACTGCCTTAGAGGATGGATAGCACTTAACAGAAAGAAACAGATTAGGAATTCCAGGTGGAAGAAACAAATTAAGCAAAGCCACCACTGACAGGGAGCGGGTGGTGTACTGGGGATACCTGTGTTCCCCAATAGAGAGGGACTGACATCACTTGAAGGGAAAAGATGAGAACCCATGTGGGTGAAAGATCTCCAACCCGAGGAGTGTGTGTCCGACAGCCTGTTCCTGCGTGGAGAAGCATAAGCTCAAGTACAGTGCTCTGCCTGTGAGAGAGGGTGGGGCCATTGCGGGGCCCTGGACAGGAAGCAGCTAAAAACACATTGAATGAGTTAGGCATGACTCTGCTGCTTAAGATGAGCATCTAAATCCAGCAAAACCTGTGTGGGAGACAGCACTGGGGCAACACACACAAGGTCCTAGGTCTGCGGGCACCCATTCTACTCTACACAGCGTAGAGTGTCACACAAATGTGACAACAGAGGGAACTATCAGATGCTATGGGCACATTGAGAGAGTATCAATGGCCGCCCAGCCCAGCGCAGCGCAGCGCAGGTCAGGGGCTTCTCAGAGCCTTCACTGTCCTGCGGAGCAGAGGCAGTTGACTATGTGAAGAAGGGTGAAGAACTCCAGGCAGAGGGAGGGAAACGGGAGAGCGGACCCCAGGGAGGCGGTGCCGCCGTCACAGCTGCAGGCTCTAGAAAAGTCAAAAGGAAGAGGAGATGGTATGTGTAGGCCAACCTTTCAAGAAGCTTGGTTGTTAATAGAAGAAAAGCAAGGGAAAAGGGAATTAATTTTATAATGTCTACCTGGGAAGTACAGCCCCCCTCAGAGACTGCTTGCAGGAGCTGTGTGACCCCTTCTCTTTTCTCTGCCCTGGCACCTACCCATATGGAAGAAGGGCTGTCACCTTCCCCTCTGCCCCCCTGAAGCGCACGCTGGGGTACACAACATATCCCACGTGAATACAAGAGTGGGAGTGAGTGGGAGTTAGACTAGCACTTGTTTTCAGAGGAGATCTCAGCTGGGCATGTGCAGATCGATCCTTTTTACGTATGTCGTTGTCTTATTATTCCGCCACTAATCACTTAAAGGTGAATATGAAACACACAGAAACAGAGGCAACTCAAGCCCTCCCTTCCCCACCTCTGAGGGGGACCGGAACCGTGCTGGTCTGGGAGTCCTAGTTCATTACACCTGAGAGGACCCACCGATGATGCGGGCACGTCACTGACAGCCGTCTTGTGTCGTGGGCAGATTCCTGTGGACCCGCAGAGCAACGACCCGAGTCAGTCTGACAAGCAGGACATCCTCTGCTTGTGCTTCAGCCCCTCAGAGGAAACCCTGCTTGTCAGCACCAGTAAGAACCAACTCTACAGCATCACCATGTCCCTGACGGAGATCAGCAAGGCAAGTCTTTCCCAGCAACGTTTCTGTCCAGACTTTTCTCATCTGTCTTCGTAGCAGAATTGGTCTCTAGTTTTTTTTCTTGATGCCTTTGTCTGCTTTTGGTCTCAGGGTAATACTGGCCTCATAGAAAGAGGTGTAGAGATGAGGCTGAAGAGAGAGAATTGATTTGTTTTTAAGATAAGCGAGATCTAAGTGTATTTAAAACCTAACAGGCCCATATATCAAATCATGTTGTATATCTCAAAAGAATACAATGTTATATGTCAGTTATATATATCAGTGTTTTTTTAAATGTGCTATCAGGTAGAGCATTTTGAAAGTATCACACATCAAATGAGTTTTTGAAAGTTTGGGAACTGCTCCTTAAAAGTTACTATGTGACTTTGGATAAATTTCTTTGGATTAAACCTCTCTGGGCATCACTTTCCACATATTTTCAGCAGGAGGTTGTAAGACATAGCCTCTTTTGTATTTCTTTTTCTTTTTCTTTTCTTTTCTTTTCTTTTTTTTTCTTTTTTTTTCTTTTTTTGAGGTAACATATATAAATTTCAGGTGTTTAACATTATAATTTGACATTTGTACATACTACATCATGCTTACCACCAAAAGTTTCCATCCATCACCATACAATTGAACCCTTTTCCCCATTCTGTCCTCCTGCCCCTCTTCACCCCAACCACCAATCTGTCATCTGCCTCTAGAAGCTTGTTTTTGCTTTTTTGCTTGTTAGTTGTTTTTTAATATTCCACATACAAGTGAAGTCATATGGTATGTGTCTTTTCCCATGAGGGCACCCACCTGACTTATTTTACTTAGCGCAATACCCTCAAGGTCCATCCGTGTTGTGGCAAATGGCAGGATTCCACCTTTTTTATAGCTGAGTAGTAGTCTGTTGTATGTATATGCCACATCTTCTTTATCTGTCTGTCCATCAATGGACACAGGTTGCTTTCATAAGAAGTAAGAAAAGGAGATAATGCTGTCTGGCCAGTGCTCTCAGGTGGGGCCTTTCTGGCCACCTACACTCGTGGTACCATGAATCCAGTGCTGTTTTTAAACGGCAGATTTAGAAACTATTTTTATCATTTCACCTGGGGGAACTGATTCACTCAAAAAAGACTAATCTGATGGCCAGATCTCCAATTTGTTCACTTTCTCTGTCTGGAGGGGTGAGCTCATTGCAGATCCTCTCTCCCTCCAGGTGGCAGGGCCTCTGAGAAGGAAGTCTGCACGGGGAGGAGAGAACTAGGCCAGAGACGTTGGCTCTTCTATGGAGCGGAGCATTTCCATTCTCTCTCCTCGGCTGTAAAAGTCTTCTGCCTGTGCCTATACACACGCTCTACCTTCCTGCCCCTGAGTTATACTCCATTTTGATGCTAAAGTGGTCTTTTCAAAACCCATATCTGGTCATTGCAAGATACAACTTCCTCCACCACCACCGTCATCATAGCTGTGACCTTTCAGTGGCTTCCCTGTGCTCTTGAGAAGACCAAACTTGACTGCCCCAGCCTCATCCCATCAGTCCACCTCATAAGGCTGACCTTTCCAATCGCCATGAATCTGCATATTCCTTCCTGCCAGGAGACTTGTGCAAACACTGTCCCATCTGCCTGGAACACTCTTCCCCATATTAGTTCTTGCTCATCCTTCAGAGAACAAAAAAGCGAATAGAGGCAAGCGTTTGAAGGTACTAGAGAAAGAAGGGGTAACAGATGGAGAAGAATGGGAATAGTCTGTGCCTGCCCCCCACCCCAGCACAGCGCCTCTTTCTCTGAGGTAGTAGAAAAGGATGGAGTGATGCAGAATGTGGAGGAATTCGCATCTCAGCTTTTGCTTTGTCTTGTGAACAGACCCAAAATATGTACACCTCATTAAATTTCCCAGTCATCACTCCTCATGCAGGCGTCCCAGGTAAAATGCCTCTGATGGCAGACACCTGGAACCTATATGAGCAGTATAATAGGATACATTTTAATTTAAAGTCGTTCGCCCAAGTCTCATTGCTGCTGGAGGTAGAGTAACTGGCCTCCCTGGGGAGAAATTTGGCAGTACTTATCAGGATTCTTAAAATCATTCATACCACGTTTCCCTGCATTCCATTCTAGAACTGTGTCAGTCCCAGCCAATTGATAGTCATGCTATCAGCTAGGAAAGCCCCAGGCACTGGCCCAGGCCCGCATGTTTCCCCCACAGGGGCCAGTGTTGTAGCTGGACTGGCCTTTGTGGTTCTTATGATTGCAGGATGCTCTCCAACAAAACCATCAGGGAACTTGGAGGAACAGGTCTTGGTGGGTGCACAGCATGTGTGCCCAGGGCCTCACAGAGAGGTCACAGATAGAGAGCACAGACCTGGGGCTCTCTGCCTTTATTAGGGCCATGGGTGGGGTGTCTAGGGTTTTTCAGGTCCATTCTTTAGTGCCTAGTTTACAGTCTAAGAGTGGGAATTAGGGCATGGAGGAGAGAAGCGGTATCACTGAAGTCATCAGTTACCTAGGTTACCCAGGGTTTTCTGAAAGAAGGGGGCAGCGTGGTTCCTTATCTGGCTGCTTTGCTGGGCTTATACAGCTGGCAATGTGTTTCTTCAAGATGATGTTTTCAAACAGATGCCTCAACCATCAAAGCAGACTGTCAGGCACTTAGTTACAATAACAAAGCTTCATGTCGGCAGTATCTAAGGAAATAATCAGAGGTACACAGACTTACCTGCAAGGAAATTAGTCTAGTTATTCCCAAGTAACAAAAATTGGAGACCCCTTAAATGTCCCCACCGTAGGGGAATGGCTAAATTAAAAATTCTGGTATATTTTTGGAATAAAATATTTTATTGCCATTGGAATAATGTTTTAAAATAATATAGGCTTAGGAAAATATGCATAATATTAACATGATTGGTTCCCAGCCTGATAATGTCCTTGGACAGTATGAAAGCTGAAATGCACAGCCAGCCTTTTGCTCCCTTTGCCGGATCCCATTCTCTATGATTTCTCCAGGGGGAGCCGGCCCACTTTGAGTATCTGATGTACCCATTACACTCAGCATCCATCACCGGTCTGGCTACTTGCATCCGCAAACCCCTCATTGCCACCTGTTCTCTGGACCGATCCATCCGCATCTGGAATTATGAGTCAAAGTAAGGAATGCAAAGGCTTTGTTACTTTAATATGCAGGATTTGGGTTGTTAAATTTTTCATGTGAGTTATTTTAGAGAGTTTTAAATTTTAATTACTTAGAAGCTTTCAGTTGGGAAAAAAAATTTTTTTTAAGTCAAGTCAGTCAACCTGCCTTCTCTTTTCGCTCTTACATGAGCTAGAAAATTACTTTGTGCTTTATTACATGCTTGCTCCATGCCAGACACTGCGCTAGACTCTAGGGACTCCAGTATCTCACCTTCTTCCATGACCTCCTATGTCCTTCCAGCTCTCCTACCCCCTGACTCCCACTAGATCTGCTTTTGACCTCAGAGAGCTCGCCAGACTCTTATTTATCCTTTTATCCCTCCTCATTGCCTGCAACCCCCCTCAACACCCTAGTGATATTTTTTGCCTCCTGGCATAGCTTCCCTGAGAATCTATGACCTAGATTGGCCCCACACTATAATTTCTTTGTTCTTGTACACAGTTGCTGGGGCTGCTGAAAGATAAAATGTGAAATCCTTCTGATTTGGGAAATCTAAATGGAGCTGCACATTCAACATCACTAGATAAGCCCCTGATCAGTCTCCCTACTTGCCATACTCATTGCTCCTATCTTCAAATAATCAAAATCTAGAAAAGAGGGAAAGCAATCATTGCAAGCAACGAAGTATCTCAAATGCTATGATAAAAATACATACCAGATACAGGGGAGGGCTCAAGGGATTTAGCAGGCTAGACTTATAATTCAGTAATTGACCTTTCTCACAGCACTCTGGAACTCTACAAGGAATACCAGGAAGAGGCCTATACAATCAGCCTTCACCCATCTGGTCACTTCATTGTAGTAGGGTTTGCTGACAAACTACGCCTCATGAATCTACTCATTGACGATATACGTTCATTCAAAGAATACTCTATCAGAGGATGCAAAGAGGTAAGAACCGCTGGAGATAAGGGTCCAGTTTCTTGGAAAGCCAGGGCTGAAATATCAACTAACACGCTCTAGGGATATGGGACCAAAAGGTGTCTTAGAAAACTTTAGTGGCTTTAAAAAGAAAATAATCCAGTTCTTCTCCCAACAAACTTATTGAGTATATGGCTCTATTGCGTTTTTCTTATTCTCACCAAAATATTTAATTGAGCCCAGCCTTGTGAGATCCCACCTGCAATAGGCCTCTCTGTGATTGTGGAGTAATACAAAAGCACTGAGAAAGAAGACTTACCACAGAATCAGAGTCACAGCTGGGAAGGCGAGGCTGGAGACTGGGAGAAGCTCTGAAGTCAGCAGAGAGCTAGTAAGCAGTCCATCAGCTTTCTCGGAGATGACCTGCAGGAACAAGACGGTGGTCCCAGGAATCACTTCCCTACTCTGAAACTTCTACAGACAAATGAGTGCTCTACTCTGTGAACCAAGCAGCTTCATACTTAATGCACATGGCAGTGAGATACAGGAATAGTAGTCAGCCAATTCTCAGAATGTTTGTACCTTGCCCCAATTCCCACCTCCACACATGGTTTCAGCCTGAACTAATATATATATATATATATATACATATACATACACACACACACACACACACATATGTATACACACACACACACACACACACATATATATAGTGGCCAGATTATTATGATCTCTGAATGAATAATAATCTGGCCACTCAATATATATATATTAGAGGCCCAGTGCATGAATTCATGCATGGGTGGGATCCAGCCAGCCTGGCCAGGGGGAGGAGACATGGGCAGTTGGCTGGCCTGCCTGCTGGTCAAACTCCTGGTTGAGGGGACAATTTGCATATTAGCCTTTTATTATATAGGATATACACTGTGTGGCCAGATTATTATGCGTTCAGAGATCATAATAATCTGGCCACTCAGTGTGTGTGTATACACACACACACACACACACACACACACACACACACACACTGAGCGGCCAGATTATTATGACCACCTGACATTTGTAGGCAAATTAGCCGTACACTTCATCGTATGGGATATGGAAGCCTAAGGCCTGTTCAGACACCTTTGCTGTCTGCAGTTACCAAGATAAAACGTCTCCAATTCTCATAGGAACACAAGAATTGGACAGTCGAGCATTGGAAAAAAGTCATGTGGTCCGATGAATCACGTTTCCAGTTGCATCATGCAGATGGCAGAGTGAGAATTTCATGGAAACAGCATGAAAGCATGCACCCCACATGCATGAGTACAACCCTTCAAGCTGGTGGGGGCAGTGTTATGGTTTGGGGCATGTTTTCCTGGCATGATTTGGGCCCTTTAATTCATGTGGAACAATGTCTGAATAGCACAACATACCTAAGTATCGTTGCTGATCAAGTTCATCCTATCATGTTGATGGCATATCCCAATGGAGATGGCTTCTTCCAACAAGACAATGTGCCCTGCCACGGTGCTCGTATTGTGAGGAGTGGTTTTAAGAACATGAGGGAGACTTTACCTTGCTTAGGTGGCCCCCACAATCACCAGATCTCAATCCAATTGAGCATTTGTGGGAAGAAGTTAAAAGGGCCATCAGGCAGCTGGTTCCACAACCATCAAATCTCACAGAACTGGACAGTGCTATTCATCAGGCATGGTGTCAGATTCCTCGCATCACCTTTCAACATCTCGTGGAGTCAATGCCAAGAAGAATTGCCACAGTATTGAAGGCAAAAGGTGGCCCAACGAAGTACTGATGGGGTGGTCATAATAATCTGGCCACTCAGTGTATATATATTTCCCCCATTGATTTTTTAGCGAGAGTGGAAGGGAGAGGGAGAGACAGAGAAACATCGATGTGAGAGATACACATCAATTGGTTCCCTCTCACAAACGCCCTGACCAGGGATGGGGATCAAGCCTTCAAGTGAGGTATATGCCCTTGACCAGAATCGAACCCAGAACCGAAGGTCAACACTCTGTCCACTGAGCCAAACCAGCTAGGGCTCAGCCTCAACTCTTTGAGAAAAGGAGGATTTGACGGTAATGGAACAAGACTGCTCACTTTTTTCATGCTTGCTCTCTGGCTGTATTTCCTTGTAGAGTGCCTTTAGCAATGGAGGTCACCTGTTTGCTGCAGTCAATGGAAACGTGATTCACCTTTTCACCACCACAAGCCTGGAGAATATCACAAATCTGAAAGGACACACAGGGAAGGTAAGTCCGTGTGGAGCAGCACAGAGTCCAGCATTATACTAGCCAATGGGGAATAAGTGATGAAAAGAGAAGCGATTCCTTTCCTCTTGGAGCTCATTGTCACTTGGGGGAAGAGACAATAAAACAAATGCACAGACAAATTTAATTACTAGTTGCAATAAATTCAATGAAAGGAAAACATGAGGTGTTATGAGAGGAAATAATGAAGGAATTGGCATAATGAAGGAAATTGGGTGTTCACAAAGGCTTGGTCCTAAAGGAATGGGTAGGGATTAACCACACAGAGCTGGTGGGATAGTCATTGCAGATAGGGCTCCAAAGACACTGAGGTGGGTGGTTGCATTGTGTGTCAGAGGAACTGAAATGTCTGTGGGGCTGGAACATTTAAAGAAATAAGGATATCTACATGATAGAAGATAGTATTTTGGACTAGGGTGGAGGTGGTATAGATAGGGAGAAGTGGATGAATTCAAAAGATATTTAGGAAGTAAAACCAATAGTTAATGAAGACAGAGTGGATAGGGGGCATGAAGAAAAGGGAGGGGCCAAAGATTAAAAGGGTTAAGAAGATGTCAGCAGATGAATTTGGAGAGAAAAAAGCAATAGAAAAAGAAAGGCATTCTAGACTCGAGGACGTGTTACAGATGATAGAATCCTATCTAATAATAGACAAATATGCAAATTGACCGCACCTTCGCTACGCCAAGCCACGCCCACCAGCCAGCCACGCCCACCAACCAATAAGGACGAGCATGCAAGTTACCCCAACAAAGATGGCGGCTAATTTGCATATCAAGACAGCGTAGAAAGAAGCCAAGAGCTGCAGAAGGGAGCAAAGCTGCGGAGAAGCAAGCAAGCAAGCCGGGGGGGAGGAGAAGGGAGGAGCGGAGGCGGGGCCAGGGGAGAAGGAAGAAGAGCGGGCAGGCTGGCGGAGAAGGGAGAAAAGCAGGCGGGCTGGCGGAGAAGGCGGGCCGGGGGAGAAGGGAAAAGCAGGCATGGCGGGGTAGAGTGCAGCAGGAAACCCTATTGCAGGATTTTTCCTGCAACGGGAACGCTAGTGGGAGTATAAAATAGGATGGTGGCTTGTGGTTTCTATGGCTGGCACATTGGGCACACTTGAGGAGTGATAGAAGAAAGAGCTGGAGAAATTGCCTGAATCATAGAGTGTTGTATGCCAGGCCAAGGAATTGGACATTGGTCTATAGGTGATGAGAAACAACTGAAAGGATTTAAGAAAGGACGTAATGGGTTCAGAAAGGTAATTCTGCAGATGGTATTGAGGTTGACTTAGACAGGACGAAAGTTGAATGATGGAGACCAGCTAGGAAGTGAGGGTGAAAGATGAGTTAGGAACTAAACCATGGCTTTAGTAGTAGGGACAGAGAGAGAAAAAAGATATTAAGTCCCATTTGGACATACTATGTTTGACATGTCCAGGGAGTATTGAGGTCAGGAAAGAAGTCAAGGCTGAAAATTAAGATTCCGGGGATTAGGGTGGAGTAGATTAGATCACCAGGGGCCTGTGTGGAATCTGAGAAGAATCTTGGGCAAGAGACAGATGTCCAACATTTAAAGGATTGTTAAAAGAACAGAAAGACTCAAATGAAGGCACAAAGAGAACCTGGAATCAGGGACTTGTATCAAAGAGGCCAGGGAACTAGTTCCGAAAGGATAAAGCGGTCGCTGGCATGGAATGTCAGAGAGCGGTCCTGCAAAGACTGAAAACTGACCGCTGACTGTAGCCATGGAAGTGCTATAAACACGAGCGTTGCTGAGAGCTGCTTTGCAGTGGGATTGGTCTCTAAGTGACTGTGGAGATGGTCACCTGACGCTGCACACTGTGCTCTGCTCCAAATAAAGCAGTCCCCTCAAGCAGAGCTAGAGAGCTCTTGTTTTATGGCCTGACCATCCCCTGGGCAGAATCCCTGCTCTGCTTTTTCAGGAGTGACACCTTCAGTCTGAGCGGCACTTGCAGAGGGGAAGGGATGGAAGCTCCTGGTCTTTTCAGCTCTCCCCTCATGATTGGGAACCAGCCTCCTCAGTCGCTCTATATTCTTGGCCTCCTACACTTGGAGTAGAGCTTCCACCAACAGTGGGGACTGGCTGGGGGAAGGGAGACCAGTCCTCTTGGCCATGCCTGCCTAGAATAGAGCTTCTGAGTAGGGATAAGAAACACTAGCAGTCTGCCCTTCCCAGGGTGACACCGTAGCCAAAGACTGAGAGCTGGAGGGAGAGGGAGCCCCATCTTTTGGCCACACCTGCCCAGAGTGCACAAGAATAGAATTCTTGGAGCAGAGGAAGATAAAGGAGCAGGTCATGGCTCAAATGCCACAGATTCTGTTCTTACTGAGGCTGAGTAGACTTACTTGAATGAATGTTTTTACATTTGCTCTATACCCTTAGGACAATTTCCAGAGACTTTAAATAATTGCTTGTATTATTTTTAACAGTTAACTTATTTTTTTTGCCGGGGGGGGGGCTGGGGGAGGTCAGCTAAGAGACTTACTCTGCTATTTCAGAGGTCCTTCTCTTTCTACTATTTTTGTAACTTCCTGTGAATATAAAATTATTTTCCCCAAAAAAAGTGGTTTATTAAACACAGTCATAATTGAATAGTTGTAGCATTATAGGAATCATTACAATTTAGTCTTGCCATTCTAAGGTAAAAAGGACATGGGAGTATTTCATCTACCATATTTTGCAAGCATCTTGGCAAACAGAGTATTAATATTCTGTTTTGTGCTTACTGGAGGGTGCGTACCAGGAAAGGACATTCTGCCTCAGTCTATGGAACATGTGAAGAGTTCATCCGCCTCTTCCATGTGAGGGCCGTGCACGTGTGTGTGTACCCTTCACTGGGCATGTCTTCATCCCCTGCAGATTCGTTCCATTGCGTGGAATGCAGATGACAGCAAACTGATTTCTTGTGGCACAGATGGTGCTGTATATGAATGGAATCTGTCCACAGGAAAGAGAGAGACGGAATGTGTGCTCAAGTCCTGCAGCTACAACTGTGTAACCGTCTCCCCTGATAGCAAAATTATCTTTGCTGTTGGATCTGACCATACCCTCAAGGAGATCGCCGATTCTTCCGTGAGTCTGCCTGCCCCTGCCCCGCCTCTGAGCTGCTGCACTGACCTGCAGGGGGCAGCCCCTACGGTTACAGCAGTAGGAGGGTTGTGAGAACAGGGTCTCTTCTTCATGGAGTCACACCTGGCTCCCCATTCCTTTTCGGTCATCTCAGTTCTTGTTACTTCTGGAGTTTTCTGCCCAGTGCCCTACCTGACTGGGCTAAATTGTGGGGCCCTTTTTCACTTGAATTTTGCTTGCTATCTAGACCTTCTCTCCACCCTCCAGGCATGGAGCTCTGCAGCATTTCGAACCTGCCCCCTTACTCTAGAGCTGCACTTACTTTCCTGGGGTAAAAGCAAAGCTGTAGTTATTGCTGTCACCTAGGCTTGCCACCGTATTCATTTGAGACCCCCTCAACTCTGAAATGGTGGCAACAGCTCCCAATAGTTGAGGGAGAGAAGAGCCCAGCAAGGACAGCTCCTACTCATGTGGCTGTGTCCTTCTCCAGGAGCCCAGCAGCAGCTGGTCTTCATTGTTTTCTCTCGCTTTCCTTTGGTGCTCGTCACTCTCCGGGTCCTGATATCTGGGGAAGGACAGAGATACCACGGCAGCGAACTGACCTGAGGCAGGTTTCCCCATGATCGAAACAGCTTGGAGCAGGGTGCCTCACACCGTGCCCCGGTAGCTTAGTCCTGGTTCTGTGGTGGCTTTCACAGTGCGGCACCAGAACAAAGCTCTGGTAGGGCAGAGCCATGGTTCTCCTTTCTTGATATGCCTACCAGCCAGCATCCACTGCATGGCCCAACGCAAACATTCGATCAATGGCTGGTGGGTAGGCACATGGGTGGGTGGGTGGGTGTGGGGGTGATTTAATATGTGCAGGAATGAGTTCCTTGATAGTATAGCTTTGTTTATGTAATGAACATGAATGAATGCTTGCTGAATGCATTTATGATCCACATCCTGTTCTGCATTTGAGGTGCATGGTAATACAGCAGCCAAGGGCAAATACTCTGGAGCCCTATGCCACTTTCTAGGTGGGTGAGTTGAGGCAAATAACCTACCATTTCTGTGACTCTATTTCAGGGGTAACAGTTACTCCATCAAAGGGGTTTTGTGAGGATTTAATGAGTTACAACATATAAAAGCCATAGAATGATGCTTGGCACCTAGTAGGTGCTGTTTGGAAGTTCCCCTTTATTAGTGTTATTCCTAACCTGTGGAACTGTTTATTATCAATCAAGCAGCCAAGAAATATTTAGTTTGTGCCTTTTATGTGCTGAGCACTGTTGCAGATGCTATCAGAAATAGGAGACCCTTTTATTTAAATCCTCACTTGATATTTTTCCATTGATTTTTTAGAGAGAGTGGAAAAGAGAGGGAAAGACAGAGAGAAACAGCAATGTGAGAGAAACACATCAATTGGTTGCCTCCTGCACGTGCCCTGACCAGGACCCTGGCCAGGGAGGAACCTGCAACCCGGGTACATGCCCTTGACGGGAATCAAACCTGGGACCATTTGGTCCGCAGGCCGATGCTCTATGCACTGAGCCAAACTGACCACGGCGACACATTTTATTAAAAAAATAAGTTTTTATTGGTTTCAGAGAGAGGAAGGGAGAAGGAGAGAGAGACAGAAACATCAATGATGAGAATCATTGATCGGCTGCCTCCTGCATGCCCCCTACTGGGGATTGAGCCCATAACCAGGGCATGTGCCCTGACCGGAAATCGAACCTTGACCTCCTGGTTCATGGGTCAAGGCTCAGCCACTGCGCCATACTGGCCGGGCAGAGACATATTTTTAAATATAGAACTTGCTCTAACATTGCTATTAGAGGAGAGGAAGAGAAAGACTTGGGAACCTGGGGACATGGTTCACCCTTCACACTGAGCAGAGCTGTCTTTTCTCTAGGTCCTTCGGGAGATACCAGCATTTGATGTCGTCTACACAGCCATTGTTGTCTCTCACTCGGGGCGCATGATATTTGTGGGTACCTCAGTGGGAACCATACGTGCAATGAAGTACCCTCTGCCTTTGCCGAAAGAGTTCAATGACTACCAGGCCCATGGTGGTCCTATCACCAAGGTGAGAGAGTCCCCTCTCTTCAGGGGCCCAGTCCCAGAACCAGCTGTCAGTAGATCCATTTGATCCTGTCCCCACATACCTTCTTCACCCCATCAACCCCGCAGTGTCTTTTCTGTCTTCTTACTTATTCATTTAGCCATTCATTCAATAGACATTTATCGGCTATTAATATCCTTTGTTTAACCTAATCACAGAAATTTATCCTAGGAAATAATTAGATGCGCCTAAAGATTTATGCACAGATTGTTCACCACAATATTATGGATAATAAAGGGCCATTTGAGAGATGCTGGAGGTGCCTCACCCAGACCTGCTCTCCCCGGCCAGGGCATTCCTCCCAGCTCTGAGTGTTGGCTGATCACAGCTCTCCATCTCCTCCACAGAAGTGCCCTGGACTAAAAGGAGTCATAGCCCAGGAGATGAGCCCTCCCCCATCCTGAGACCTACCTGGGGTAACAACATGAGCACACATTTGTAAATTGTCCCTTCATTCTCCCTTCTAAAATAGCAGTGTTTCTATTTACATGGAGTTCTGAAGAACAGGCACTGGGAGAATGTGTAGCTCCTTCCCCAACCCCCTCTTACTCCAGATTGAACAACACCAACACCTGAGGCTTTTTATTAGGTCCCAAATTCTATTGGCTTGCCTTAGGCACTATCCTTACTAGGAAAGGATTTTTCATTATAAACTGGAACATTCCTGTATTGAGCCAGTTCTTGTTCCAAAGCAAATTCCTATGACATAGTCCCTCCCACCTTCCCTTCAGATCTACAAAGTTTTATGGATAAGATGTTTAGTTTTCTGATTATAAAAGCAATGCATGTTTATTTTAGAAATAAAAATCCTCATAATAATATCATCATTAATAATTGGGTGCATTTGAAACGTCTATTCTTTTATGTATATAGCATGTGTGTTTTACAAAAATTGAGTTTATACTATATATACACTCTTTTGTAGCCTTTTTAAAAAACTTAATGCTATTATAAGCACTTTGCCATATTCAGTAT
The DNA here is from genome assembly GCF_951640355.1 of Cnephaeus nilssonii. NCBI lineage: Eukaryota > Metazoa > Chordata > Mammalia > Chiroptera > Vespertilionidae > Cnephaeus > Cnephaeus nilssonii. The sequence continues at coordinate 74,744,409 of NC_137078.1, forward strand.
TTGAATTGTCCTCAAAAGCATGATTTTAGTAGCTACACAAATATTCTTTTATGTGATGAACCATAACTTATTTAATTCTTCTCTTATAACTGGGTATTTAAATTACCTTATAAATGCTAATGAGTGTCCTAGTCTACAGATTTCCAAGGGCATCTCTGATTATTTCCTGAGGCTAATTCCCTAGAATTCCTGAGAGCAAGAGCATGGCCATCTTTAAGGTTTTTGACACATGCTACTGATTGTGGGAAGATATTTTCATAGTTGGCTCTTTTGTTTTTTGTTTTTTGTGTTTTATTTTGAAACTAGTGGCCTGGTGCACGAAATTCATGCACTCGGCGGGGGGGGGGGGGGCGGGGAACCCCCCAGCCTGGCCTGTGCCCTGTCACAGTGTGGGAGCCCCGCGATCCATCGCCCTAAAGAGGTAGGCCCCACCCACCCATCTGGGGCTCCTTGATGGATTGTCCCAAAGAAGTAGGCCGGAGCCGGAAGAGACCGGGGGTGGGCCCGCAGTGGAGGCCTCCCTCTGTGTGCACCTGCCTAACTCCCAGTGCAGGTGCTCGGAAACAGAGGCCTCCGCTGCCACCCTGCCTCCGGGCCAGGCCCGCGGCGGAGGCCTCCCTCTATATGCGCCTGCCTAACCACCCTCCCCCCGCGGCCCCGCCCCCATCCCCAATGCTGCAAGGCCCCGCCCACGCATACCTGCTGTGCATGCTTCCTGCTGAGCGGTCATGATGTTATGGCATCCCAGACAATTTGCATATTCCTCTATTATTATATAGGATTATTATATAGGATAATAATAGATTCTCAGGAAATTTTAAAGATAGCATAGAGGTCCTGTGTACCCTTCACCCAGTTTCCCCTAGTAGTTACATCTAAACTGTCTATAGTACAATACCAAACCAGAAACTTGATATTGGGACAATATGTGTATGTAAGTCTCTGCCGTTTTATCTCAGGCATAGATCTATGTACCCAGCACTGCAATCAAGATACAGAACTATGCCACCATCACAAAGAGCTCCCTCATGCTGCCCTTTTATAGTCACCCCAGCCCCCTCCCACCCCAGCCCTAGTCCTTGACAGCCACTCATTTGTTTTCCATTTCTAACATTTGTCATCTTGGGAATGTTACATAAATGGAATCACATGTATGTGACCTTCTGAGAGTGGCTTTTCCCTCTCAGCCTAACGTCCTTAAGATCCCTCTAAGGTATTTCATGTCTCAATAGTTTATTCCTTCTCACTGCTGAGTGGCGTTCCACGGTAAGGCTTTGCCATAGTTTTCCCGACCATCATCTATTGTAGGACATTTTTATTTCTCCCAGCTTTGAGCTACTACAAATAAAGTTGTCTGAACAATTATGTACAAGCTTTTGTGTGGACCTAAGTTTTCATTTCTCTGGGATAAATGCCCAGGAGTACCATTGCTGGATCATATTGTAAATATATGTTTAATTTTTTAAGAGCCTGTCAGCTATTTTCCATTCCCACCAGCAGTGCACGAGAGTCAGTTTCTCCACATCATTGCCAGCATTTGGTGTTGTCACTCTTTGTAGGTTAGCTGTTCTAATGGATGTGTGGTGATATCTCATCATGGTCTTCACTTGCAGTTCCCTAATGGCTAATACTGTTGAACACCTTTTTGTGTCCTTATTTGCCATCTGTACATTCTCTTCTGTAAAATGTCTCCATATCTTTTGTCCACTTTCTAGTTGAATTGTTTGGGCTTTTTACTGTTGAGTTTTGAGAGTTCTTTGTACAGTCTAGATCAGTGATGGTGAACCTATGACACACGTGTCAGCACTGACACGCGTAGCCATTTCTGATGACACACGGCCCCTGAGGCGGCCGCATGCCGAGGATGAAACATTTGCTGCTCCTGAGGATGAAACATTTGCGAAATAATGTTTTTTCCTCAAAGTGACACACTACCCGAGTTATGCTCAGTTTTTTGGCGAAGTTTGACACACCAAGCTTAAAAGGTTGCCCATCACTGGTCTAGATAATAACTGACTCTTAAAATTCCAAATCTACAGTCTTGCTTCTTTTATTAATTACCAGGAACCCGTGAGGGCTTCTGTGTCATGCTTACCCAGCATTGCATCTTCCTCCCCATGAGCTGTGCCTGGGATTGCATGGGGGGAGGCCTTGTACAATAGCCAGTCCTGTCATCCCAGGCCTCAGAGAGCCTCCTCTTCATGGTCTTTTTCTCAGATGTTGCTCACCTTCGATGACCAATTCCTGCTGACGGTCTCTGAGGATGGCTGCCTGTTCACCTGGAAGGTCTTTGATAAGGATGGTCGGGGAATCAAGCGAGAGAGGGAGGTGGGCTTTGCCGAAGAGGTGCTTGTTACTAAAACAGACATGGAGGAGAAGGTAAGAATTGGATCTGATGAAGAGGGAAGTGGAAATTCCTTGCAGATTGCATCCAAACTCCTGGGCTGGCATTCGAGGCTCTCTACAGCCTGGCTGCACCTGTGCCCAGAGCTTGCTGCACATTCTCTGCCCACATGGCCATGCTGCCCCCCTCACTGGCCCTTGGTCTGTTCCCACCGCACCTGCCTGTCATTCCGCTACATGGTCATCTTATGCTGTGCCCTGGCTTTTCTCTTCCTACTCTTTGAAGGTGGGAACCATGACATACAATTCTCTTGTGTGACCAACAGTTTCTAGCCCCTGGAAAACCATCAATAAATACTGATAAAACTGAAGGGACACACTGACTATCCCAGTTGTATCTGTGAAACGTAATAACTGTTAATATATGAAGCCTTCTTTAAAAAAGAAAAGAAAAGAAAAGAAAAGGGAGGCATTTATAAAACATTCCTGAAACCCATTCCTCTTAATAAAACAATAGAAGTAATAACCAACATTTTTTTAGGTTTATCACACACCAGGCACTGTGCTAATTACAAGCATTTTCTCATTTAAAACTCACTAATATCTATGAAGAAGATACTACTGTTATTCTCCCATGTTTCAAGAAATGGTTTCAGAGAGGTTGAGTGATGTGTCCAAAGTCACTGAGCTAATAGGTTGCAGGACCAGAGTTCTGATCCAGATTTAGTCTAGAGTCCATTCTCTTTATCCCAAAGGGCCTTCCCTCCTGTTCATGTAAAAACTCCATCCAGAGGTGTTTTGAGGGCTTTGAGTGCATAGCTGTGCCTAAGTGAGGAGCTGAATGGATGATAAACTCAAGAGGCTTGCGTCAGATGGGAAAACTATGCACTCAGTGCTGTTCACCCAGAATCCAAAGTGCATTTACTGAATACCTACTGTTTACTAGGTGATGGGGATGCCTGTGTGAAACAGGCATGACCCTGTGATCAGGAAACTCACAGTCAAATGAGGGGTGGAGACAAGTAAAACCATCAGACCAGCAATGCCGAAATGGCCCCAAAGCAGGATGATAGGTCCCTCGCATTTTCTGGGGGTCCCTCCTAGAGCTCCCTGGAAGTTTCTGCAGGAAAGGCACAGTGGGAGGGAAGGAGGGGGAGAGCCTTTGAGAGTTGGAGTCTGACCTGCTGCAGGCAGGCAAATAGGTTTCCTCTTCCTTCTCTATTTTCTTCTCTCTTCCTCCCAGAGGGGAGGGGAAGAGACTAAATAGGAGACACCAGCCTGCACCGAAAGTCTGAGGTGTCTGGGCTGCCGCCTGCCCCTCCCCCAGCTGGGAAATGACTGGTGTATGCACCGCTCATCCCGAAACTCCCTTCTCTCTCCAGCGTCCATGAGACCACTTTCTTATTATTCCTTGTGAGCCTCTCTGACTGCTCCTCCCTGGCTCTTCCTCCTCCTGACCTTTAAAAGTCACATTCCCAGACTTGCCAGCTTGCTTGCTTTCTTTATATTCTATGACAGTCGATGTCACTCTCTCTCGGGCCATGATTTACCCACTCATTCAGCCATTCATTTATTCATTCATGCAGCTGGTATTTACAGAGGAGTCTGCTGTGTACCAGACACTGTACTAAGGTCTAGGATCACAGAAATGAAGGGCATAGAGGGCCCTTTAACTTATAGCCTGGGAGGAAGTATAGGTGAAATTTAAAAAGGGAATTAAGGGTGTAATGGGCGTTATGAAGGTACAATGCTGTGGGGGCACCGGGGAGGAGACCCTGACCCAGGCCAGGTGGTACCAGAGGAAGTGAGCCTTGGATGGAGTCTTCCAGAACAAATGGGGAAGGATCTTAACACGGAGGAATAAGTGTGTGCAGAGAGATGACAGAGGGTTGCTCTGGGGAAGATTCTCCTGGCTGGGGGGTGGGGGGACAGGTACGGGGCGGGGGGCACTGGAGAAGAGAGGGAGTGCGGGAGGGAGGGGTGCAGATGCTGCAGAGAGATGGTGAGGGGCCCTTTATACCATGGTTTAGACTTTGGACATTGTTCCTAAGGACCCACAGATGGACTTGATAGATTTGTGTCTTGGAGAGACCACTCTGCAGCAGCATAGAGAAGGATCTGAGGAAGGACGATGAGCAAGTACTTCATGTCAAACACCCAATCACCCCCACAATAAATGTAGTTCACTAGATTAAGGCAGATCCCGGGGTCATTTATTCACTTGATAAATATTTATTTAGTGCTGACGATGTTGTGGTCCTGTGCCAGGCTCTGAGGATAAAGCAGTGAAGCAAGACAGGCCAAATGCACCCACAGAAACAGTCTAGCCAGAGAAACAGTCTTCATCCCCGGTCCTCTCACCTTCTCTTCACACCTTCACCCACACCCAGTCAGGACCCACGTTCCCTAAAATCTCTCTCGAATCTTTCCATTGCTCTCTGCTCCCCCTACCCCACCTCTCATCAAGCCTCTGCCATCCCCACAGGCCTGTGCAGTACCCCTGCCTTCAGTCCTCTGATCTAGCCCGTGCTGCACGCTGCCATCAGCGAGGTCTTTCTAAGGCAAAGTCAGCTTAATCAGGTTAGACAAGGGCCTTCGGAGGCCCTGTAGAGAAAATCAAAATTTCTTAGCACGGCTTACAGGGACCTCGATGGTCTGACCCAGTCTCAGCCTCCTCTCTCACCCTCGGCCTCCTACCTCACCAAATCGCATGCAGTGCCCTGACCAGGCATCCTCGCTCTTACCTTCCTGACTTTGCACATGCAACTTGTGTTCGTCTCTTGTCTCAGCACTTCCTGTGTGCCAGATTCACACTAGTCCACTGGCCAGGAAGTAGGGGAAACAGACCAGAAGAGATGAATGGGGGTGCACACACCTGTGTTCTCGCCTCCTCTGTCATCAACTCTTTCTTAAATGAGGGGGTATGTAGTACAGTATTTTTATAAAACTGTGGCAATGGTGAATACTGTGGATTGGAGGAAGAAGACATTAGACATGGGAACCAGGAAGTTGGAAAGACTTAGGACCTACATTAAAGTAGTAACAGTGAGGCCAGGCAAAGCATAACAGACCCTGAGAGGGACAAATGAACAGTCCTCGGAACCGCCCAGCTTTGGGCACTTATCACAATTCATAATGCTGTGTGTATTCTCTGACTGTAAGTTCCATGGGGGCAGGAATCATGGCTCAACAAATGTTTTCCCGATGCCTGCTAGGTGTAGGGCACTGTTCTAGGTACTTGGGATATATCAGCGTACAAGGCCAACAAATATCTCAGACTTCTTGGAACTTAAATTCTAGTGGGGGAAGAACACAAAGACAATAAACAAAATGATAAAGTATATATTAGAAAGTGCCAAGGTGTAAGGAAATAATTAAAAGTAGGGCAGAGTTGGGAGGAAGGGTGGCCATGAGTGCTGGGAACGAGAAGGGGAGAGTAGCAGGATTAAATGGTGTGGTCCACATAGACCTCACAGAGCAGGTGCCATGTATTCATGTTTGCAGGAGATGGTTATTAGCATAATGCCTGGCACACAGCAGGGCTCACTGAATGTATGTTGTGAGGGTAGAGGAAGAAGCTCCTATGTCTCCTAGTCGTTAGTCTGTGTGTCTTGTGGGGTTTGATGACAAGTTCTAGTTGAGACACATGAGTTGGAGGCTAAACAGAGGTGCCGGTCTCAGAGAGCTCAGGGCCACAGGTGTAAATAGTCCAAGTCACTCTCACTGTCAGTGTTCTTGATCCTGTGTCCTTCTCCCAAAGGCTCAGGTCATGTTGGAGCTGAAGACTCGTGTGGAAGAATTAAAAATGGAGAATGAGTATCAATTGCGACTAAAGGATATGAACTATTCTGAGAAGATTAAGGAGCTAACTGACAAATTCATCCAGGAAATGGAGTCCTTGAAAACGAAAAACCAGGTCTGTTCGAGAGACCAAACCAGCAACCACAAATATCAAGAAATCTTCTTTTCACTTCCATGTACTCAAGGTGGAACTGGTATATGCTCATGCAATAAGATCCATGATAATGTGTGATTTGAAAGCATAGCTGATAACATCAGAAATGATTATGACAAAGTGCAAGTGAAAAACAAAATATTAAACTCTATAGTGAATAGTATTAAATAAAATAAATACACATGGAACACTTTTTTAAGAAAATAGTTAACAGTGTGATACTCTCTGGAAATTGGAATTATGAGTAATTTAAAAGTTCTTTATACTTTTATATAATTTCCAAATACTCCTCAATAAGAATATATTACCTTTATGATCAAGAGAAATTTATTTTAAAATAAAATAAAAAGGTCACAAGAAAAAGTAAGTATAGAAAGAAAAAAGCTAGCAGAGTACTGATCTCCGGATTGTCAGTAATTTAAATAAAATTAGTCTAAATGGTCTTCCTCTGGTTAGATTTGGTCCAGGACTCTCTCAGAATCATTTCTTTGTTCTGCACTAATCTGCCTGGCCCTTCACCCAAAACTCCCTATTTTTAGCTCAAGGGATATTTGTTATTTTAAGTTATCTCTGTGGGTCACACAGTTGGGCAAAAAAACAAACAAACAAACAAACAAAAAACCACACACACAACCCACAAACCTGGCTGTTGATTTTATTATTTCATTCACTTGGTCAGCACACTGATTGGGTGCCCTCTATGAGCTAAGCACAAACTTAGGAGCTGGAGATGGCACCTCCCTGCCTGTGAGGAGCTTCCTGCTCTGAGAAAGGAAACACTTCCTTAGACGCTGACACATTAACATATCCAAGGATTTTGTTTAAAAATGTGCTGACAACAGAGAATCCCACTGAACCCTTACCTTTTTCGCCCCAAAATGCATTTGCTGCATGTCCAAAACTGAACTCATTAAGACCCACTTAGTAGAAGCATATAAATAGTGAAAGTATAGAACTTTCAGGGCAAAATGTAATGTAAATAAAAAGGGGTAGCTTGGTCACCGCCCAGAGAGCAGTGCTTGGAACAAAACACGAGCTTGGGAAATGTTTGTGGGTGAAGGTGGACGTCACTTGTAAAATGTGTTCTCACCTCAGCAGTGCTTTCAGCAGATGTGTAGAAACGAGAACATTTGACCCTGTGTTTTAGGTTTTAAGAACAGAAAAAGAAAAGCAGGATATATTTCATCGTGAACGCATGGATGACCTCCTGGACAGACAAACCCGGGAACTGCAGGACCTGGGTGAGTCCACAGTGGAGGCCACGTGGGCAGAAGGTAGCAGATGTCTGAGAGTCCCCAGACCCGGCAGAAGTCCTGGATGGTGAGGCTTTGTCTATAAACAGGCTGCCTTTATCCCCTGGAACTCACCGTGGTTTTTACTCCTGTGTATTTTACTCATTCATTAAACACAGATTAAACACAAGCCAGTAGGAGATACTGAAAAGTGCAGGTTTGGAGCCTGATCTACTGTCCCAGACTCACCATGTACTTGTGGGGAGCTCTGGGGAGTCACCTAACCTCACCAGGCCTCAGTTACTCCTCTGTAAAATGAGGATACTACTATCTATTTTGCACACTCAAAATCGATAGATGTTTCTTCTTAGCCCTGAACCCCCAAGCTTCCCATCTGCACTTTCCTCAAAACCTTGCTTCCTAGGCAGCAAAGAGAAGGGGATTTGGCTGCCTGATGAGATGATGGAATTGTGGTCAGGAGAGGAAGACAGGCAGGCTCTGGATCTTGGCTTTGGAGGCAGATGTTCTAGCTGGTGCTGGAAGCGGGTGGAAAGCACCCAAGGCTCCTAGGTGTCCCTGAGGTTGGTGCCACTGTCTCACCTTAAACACCTTCCTTGCTTCTCTTCAGAATGTTGCAACAACCAAAAGTTGCTTCTGGAGTATGAGAAGTACCAGGAATTGCAGCTCAAGTCCCAAAGGATGCAGGAGGAGTACGAAAAACAGCTTCGGGATAACGATGAGACCAAGAGCCAGGCCCTGGAGGAGCTGACCGAGTTTTATGAAGCCAAACTACAGGAGAAAACCGGCCTTCTGGAAGAGGTACTCACAGAAGCCAAGCTGTGCCTCCCTCCCACAGCATGGCCTGCAGGCCCGGCCTCTGAACAACCCAAGAGCTGTGGGAAGCCTTACCTGACCTCCTCCCCCAACTTCCTTTCAGCGTGTGTGTCCTTCGACCTCTGTTTCATACATTTGTTTGTCTGTAGACCAGGGGACTCACTGAGCCAGGGGGCGCTCTGGTTTTGAGACTAAAATTCCTTGGACAGACTAAGTGCATGCCTATTTCTATCTTAGCTGTACCCTCAAGCCTTAAGAATTGGGGACACCCCCGGGTCCGGGTGAGGCCGCGGGCCCCTGGATCCGGGTGAGCCTGGCCCCGGGTCCGGGTGAGGCCGCGGGCCCCTGGATCCGGGTGAGCTTGGGTCCCGGGTCCGGGTGAGGCCGTGGGCCCCTGGCTCCGGGTGAGCTTGGGTCCCGGGCCCGGGTGAGCCTGGCCCCGGGTCCGGGTGAGGCCGTGGGCCCCTGGATCCGGGTGGGCCTGGCCCCGGGTCCGGGTGGGGCGCCGCGGGCCCCTGGATCCGGGTGGGCCTGGCCCCGGGTCCGGGGGGGGCCGCGGGCCCCTGGATCCGGGTGGGCCTGGCCCCGGGTCCGGGGGGGGCCGCGGGCCCCTGGATCCGGGTGAGCCTGGCCCCGGGTCCGGGTGAGGCCGTGGGCCCCTGGATCCGGGTGAGCCTGGCCCCGGGTCCGGGTGAGACCGTGGGCCCCCGGATCCGGGTGAGCCTGGGTCCCGGGTCCGGGTGAGGCCGCGGGCCCCCGGATCCGGGTGAGCCTGGGTCCCGGGTCCGGGTGAGGCCGCGGGCCCCCGGATCCGGGTGGGCCTGGCCCCGGGTCCGGGTGGGGCCGCGGGCCCCCGGATCCGGGTGGGCCTGGCCCCGGGTCCGGGTGAGGCCGCGGGCCCCTGGATCCGGGTGGGCCTGGCCTCGGGTCCGGGTGGGGCCGCGGGCCCCTGGATCCGGGTGGGCCTGGCCCCGGGTCCGGGGGGGGGGGGCCGCGGGCCCCTGGATCCGGGTGGGCCTGGCCCCGGGTCCGGGGGGGGCCGTGGGCCCCTGGATCCGGGTGAGCCTGGCCCCGGGTCCGGGTGAGACCGTGGGCCCCCGGATCCGGGTGAGCCTGGGTCCCGGGTCCGGGTGAGGCCGCGGGCCCCCGGATCCGGGTGAGCCTGGGTCCCGGGTCCGGGTGAGGCCGCGGGCCCCCGGATCCGGGTGGGCCTGGCCCCGGGTCCGGGTGGGGCCGCGGGCCCCCGGATCCGGGTGGGCCTGGCCCCGGGTCCGGGTGAGGCCGCGGGCCCCTGGATCCGGGTGGGCCTGGCCTCGGGTCCGGGTGGGGCCGCGGGCCCCTGGATCCGGGTGGGCCTGGCCCCGGGTCCGGGGGGGGGGGGCCGCGGGCCCCTGGATCCGGGTGGGCCTGGCCCCGGGTCCGGGGGGGGCCGTGGGCCCCTGGATCCGGGTGAGCCTGGCCCCGGGTCCGGGTGAGGCCGTGGGCCCCTGGATCCGGGTGAGCCTGGCCCCGGGTCCGGGTGAGGCCGTGGGCCCCTGGATCCGGGTGAGCCTGGCCCCGGGTCCGGGTGAGGCCATGGGCCCCTGGATCCGGGTGAGCCTGGCCCCGGGTCCGGGTGAGGCCGTGGGCCCCTGGATCCGGGTGAATCAGTGCCCCTGGGTCCGGCCGAGACCAAACCAGAGGGAGTCGGACCTGCATTACCACCATTTGTCCACCATCCAGAGCTGAGGGGTCAGTGCCGACATGTACTCATAGGGAACTGGTGGACATTGATATTGGGTCTCAAAAGAACTGTTGGTCCAGAAAGAAACTCACTACAGACTGATTCATTTGCCTGTCAGCATAACTATTATTGCTCGTCGCACATTCAATTCTTATAAGTATATCTCTAGTGACACATGATTTCGCTCATCTAGGGGAAATGATGAACAACATAGACTGATGAACAAGAACAGAACCAGGAACAAGGAGGCATCAATCGGACTATCGGGCCTCAGAGGGAGGATAGGGGAGGGTGGGGGGAGGGGGGAGAGATCAACCAAAGGTCTTGTGTGCATGCATATGAGCCTAACCAATGCTTAAGTTCAACAGAGGGTTGGGGCATCCATGGGGAGGGGTGTGGGATGGGAATGGGGGGATGAGGACAAATATGTGACACCTTAATCAATAAAGAAATTAAAAAAAAAAAAAAAAAGAATTGGGGACACCTTTCTAGAAGAAGCTTATAGAACCTGGAGAGGAACAAGGGCCCGGAATGATGGGGAAGGTGGCTGTCTGAAGCCCTTTAATAACTTCTGTGTCTTACAAAATGAAGTCATTCCTTTGCTGGCTTAGCAAAGACAAAGAGTGTCTTGTTGGTTTACCAGCCTGAGTGCTGGGTGACCAAGAAAAATAAAACATGAGGCCTGGTTCTCAGGTAGGCGAGAGAGGCGGTCACATTCATGGCCACTCATAAAGGTCTGCACGCAGATGAAGGGCACCGACCACGTTGGCCTGGGAGGTCAGGGAAGGAGCTCACGTGATCCAGGGGGAATGTAAGTTACATGACCAGGAGCCTGGGAAACGCAGGAGTAAAGGGCACCCAAGCAGAGCAATGGGGTAGATGCTCAGGCACTGTGGGTTGCCAAAATACCTAGTTTCCCAAGATGAAGAGAAAATCGAGAGAGGCCAGATGGCCTCCTTTTGGCATGAAATGGTGGCAGGTGGTGTGCTGAGAGTGAGGGGCAGGAGAGTCATGAGGTATGGAGTAGTTTTTGAAGAGAACAGTCAGAGCTCTGCCTCTAGGGATATTGAATCCACCCAGAGGGGAGAGAGGCTGGCCTTCCTCCTAGCACCTCCCACACTGATCACAATGCATTTCTTCTTCTGAGTCAATAAGATCTCAACTCAGAACTTTCCTAGGAGCCTCCACCTGGCACACCATCCTAACTCACCTGGCTGGGCTGCTTTTATGCCGTAGCAACATCTACCAGAAAAAGAGCAGGAGTTTGTGGGCCACTTAAGGCTTCAGGCAGAGCTGGCCTTGCCAGGCTTCTGTCTGGCAGGGGTGCGGTAACGTGCGATGGGCAAAGAGAAGCCTGCCTTAAGAGGCTATTGAGCCCAGTTTTCAGATCATCTTTTCTCTCTCAACCCTGGAAACACACAGTCAGGGATGGTACATGCAGCCTGGGAGAGTGAGTGCCAGGATCGGCCTGGGAGGGAAGCAGTCAATGCTGATATAATTGGAAATTTCCACCTCTTGGTGGCAGTGAGCAACGAGGAGTCATGCCCTAGTCACTTGCCGAACTCCACCAGGCAGAGCTCGTTTTCCCAGCATCTGAGCTCTCTGGGCTTTTACTCATTCAGCACCAATTATGGACCCGATGCTGTGCTGGCTGTTCACAGTGGTGAGCAGAGAGATGTGGTCCTGCCATTGAGGAGCTTCCATTCCAGTGGAGGGCTCTGTCAAACAGGCAATTCCAATATAACCAAGTGATGGCCGAGTGGCAAGAAATGATGGCTGAGTCAAGAGCTAGGAGAGAGTTGCGGGAAGAGGGCTGAAAACAGAGGGACAGCGTGTGCCAAGCCCAGCAGCTGAGGAACATGCATGTTTGGGGGAACTGAAGTTAGGTTACTCTGGCAAGAGCTTGGGGCGGAGTGTCAGCTGAGGCTGAGAGGTGAGCTGGTGCTATAACTCATGCACAGTCTTGTAGACCCACCTCAAGAGTCTGGACTCTATTCTGAGGACAAGGTGAGCCATGGAAGGCTTTCAAGTTGGAGGTAGCATGATCAGGTTTGTGAGTTAGAAAGCTCCCTGTGAGTAGAGAGTGGGAACAGACGGGAGGGAGGCATGACTGGAGATGGGAGACTGGTTAGGAGGCCGAGACAGCAATCCAGGCAAGTGGCTTGGGCAGTGGTGGAGGCATAAAGGGAAGTGGATGGATTCAAGAACCATGTGGGAGGTGAAAGATCAGGGTGGACTGGATTAGGATCTGGAGGGCAGAATTAAAGGTTCACTCATTCATTCAGGTATTTTCTGCAAACCTGCTGTGTGCTGGTATGTGTTGTACACTGGGAGTTCAATGGTGGGCATGATCGACAGGGTTTCTACCCTTGAGGAACTTCCATCTAATGGAAGAGACAATCAAATAATTTCACACAAAAATATAAAATCACAAGTATCCTAAGTTCGGTGAAGAAAGATAGAGGAGGCCTGGGTGTCCATGTGAAGGCTAGAGGTAGAAGAGGGGTTGGGGGTGTTGGTAAGACAGTGGTTGAAGTGATGGGGCCTGAGGCCTAATCTGGTAGGAAAAGAAGGGAAGGTAGAAGGACAGACAGGAAGAATGTGGAAGCGTCAAGGGACCCATGGCCTCGGTTTCCATTTCTGTAATAACCTCAGTCTCCCATTCCCCACGCGGGGCCCCTGTGCTCATCTCGCCCCAGGCTGTCTTATCACAAGGTGTCCTGCGCCCCTTCTCCCCGAGCACACACTCTCCCTCTCTCTGAGCCAGGCGCAGGAAGATGTCAGGCAGCAGCTTCGGGAATTTGAAGAGACCAAGAAACAGATTGAAGAAGATGAAGACCGAGAAATCCAAGATATCAAAACCAAGTATGAGAAAAAGCTTCGGGATGAAAAGGAGTCAAACCTTCGGCTCAAAGGAGAAACAGGCATCATGAGGAAGAAGGTATCGGGCTGTTCCCGCAGAGGCCTGGCGGGGGCAAGGGCAATACTGCAGGGAAAGCGAGGGGCGGCGGGTGGACGGCCGTGGAGCCTGCCTGAAGGGCCTCCCCTCCAGCAAGTGGGTTAGGAAAGGAGCGTGGCCTGGCCTCAGGGTTCTCTCGGCTCTCCTTACCGCGTCCTCCAAAGGGGTAACCATCGGGGCTTCCCCTTCTCTTCCCAGGGATAGTGAGGTTCACGGTGGTGCTGATGGGCGCGCTCTGGGCGTTCATCTATTGGCCAGTAGGATTTAGTCATCAGAGCTAACCCCCCCATAGGAATGGAAATGAGGTCTTCTGGAGGTGAGACGGCTGGCATTCACATGGAGGTGTCCTCAGGCTCCTGGTGTAGGGAGTCCTGGCTGGCTCCAGTTTAGACTCCATGGGTGGGAGACGGCTTGGGGATGTAGGATGCTTAGTTTACAGGGCTTGGCCAGTGTGTTTAGCCACTGATGGTCGGGGTGAGGAGGGACTCAGTTTATAGATCCTCATAGAATTGCCACAGTTTTCCCAAAATGTGTAGTGATAGAGAAGACAAGTAAGCAAGCCCGCGTTCCTTCCTATTAGAAATCACGCTACTACAAGTCAGTCTGGGGACCATCATGTCTTCCCTCTTGGACATGGCTAAGAAGACTCACCAGTTAAGGCTCAATCTTTGTGACCCCGATGAGGCTAACCTTTCAAGGCCGGTGTGGTCATGGAAAACTCTGGGTCCACTCGGGGAGCTGGTCTCCAGAGCCTCCCAATGAAGACAGTTCATCCCCGCTTAAAGGGATGGAACTGGATCTTATCAGACTGAACACTACATCCTCCGTTTGGCCTGGGAAATTCCTGACTGTCCCAAATTCTGATGGGGAGCTCTTTACATTCACAGACAGTTGGGAGGAATGGAGACAGTTCAAAGCCGTTGATGTCTTTGTTGTTGCCATTTGTATCTTTAGTTCAGCAGCCTGCAGAAGGAGATTGAGGAGCGAGCCAATGACATCGAGAGCCTGAAGGGAGAGCAGATGAAGCTGCAAGGAGTCATTAAGTCCCTGGAGAAGGACATCCTGGGCCTCAAGCGGGAGATCCAGGAAAGAGATGAGACGATTCAAGATAAGGTGAAGGCTCATCTCCTGTCCGCCCTCAACTGCAGCCTAGATGGACCCCATCAATAAGGACAAAGTCCAGGAGAACATATTTATTTAACTCGATGAGGGATAAGCAGTCAGTAAAGTACCTACTGTGTGCTTAGCACTGGGCTAATTGCTGTAAACACATCACATTGAATTCTCCCAGCAACCCCAGGGGCCAGGAGCAACCCAGTTGTAAAGCTCAGGAAACTGAGTTCCAAGTGGTTAAGTATCTTGCCCAAGACCATACATGTAGTAGGTGACAGACTTGGGATAAGAACCTGAGTCAGCTGACTGCAAGGCCCCTGCTCTCCACTGCTCCAGGTATCCGGGGGGGCCATCCCCATGGACTGGGGGCAGCTCATTGCCCCATTGCCCACTCAGAGAGGAACTCCCTGGTGTTGGCCCCATAATTGCTGGGCACCCCAGAAGACTTGTATCACATTTTAGGATACCCTTTCTCACAAAACACTTAGAAGACAGACCCATTATATTTTGTAAAACATACCACCTCAATATCCTCCTGATTTTATATCATTATCCTCATGAGCAAATCCAGGCTCTACCATTACTGTCAAATGTTTGAGAACGCATGGGTTTTAGCCTAGTTAGCTAGGTTCCAACACAGGCTCTTCTATTATCAGCCAAGGGATCCTAGGCAAGTTCTCTAAACCTTTGTTTTCTCACCTGTGAAATGGGGCCCCCTCAGGGCATCTGATGGGATGAAATGACAGTTTCTGCATGTAATTTCTACATGTGAGTGTTTATGTATTTATCTGGGCATTTTTTAGAGGAGGGTTTAAAGCTCTCTCCAGATTCTCAAAAGAGGGTGAGGGGTTGACAAGAAAGAGGTTAATACCTTCTGACCTAGAAAATTACATCAGCCTCCTGACCAGTCTAAAGGCCTTTCTTCCCACCTCCCTGCCACCACACTCTGTAATTATGTCACTCTCCCTCTTAAGATTCTTCCCTAGCTCCCCATGGCCTATGGCAGGGCTCAGCAAACTTTTTTCTGTAAAGGGCCAGGTAGTAAATAGTGTACTCTTTGCAGGCAGTATAGTCTCTGTCACAACTACTCAATTCTGCCATCCAAATCAGCCAGAAACAACCCATAAATGAATGGGCTTGGCCATGTTCCAATAAAACTGTGGAAACAGGCAACAGGTCAGAATTGATCTGAGGCCCGTAGTTTGCCAACTCCTGGCCTCCTGGATAAATTCTGAACCTTTTATCCAACACGCAAGACCCTTGCCTCCTTCACCTGCTTCCCTCCAGCCTCATTCTTCACTTTCCCCATGAACCACCGCCTTATTTTCAGCACCCTCAATACACACGCACCTTCCACGCCTTCTTCTGCAACACCTGTCACCGCGTAGGGTACATTGGTGGACACACCTGCTTCCCCAGCTAGTGTTTTCTCCTTAAGGGCAGGGTCTGTGTCATATTTTTATTTAGTATCTCAGACCTTAATAAAAGGTCTTCTTTTGGTAAATGTTTGATGGATAAATAGACCTACATTTTGGTGACTGTTGCCTTGCAACAAATTACCCCAAAACTTGGTGGTAAAAGCCAACAACTCTTTTATTATGCTCACAGGTTCGGTGGGTTTGGAACTAGACATGATGGCTTGTCTTTGTCCTCAGTGTCTGGGGCCTCGCAGGGCCTCAGTCAGGGGGACGCAAGCAGCTGGGAGTGGGAAGATCAGCATATAAGGTGGCTTCTTCATCCTCATGCCCAGCCCTTAGCAGGGATACCTGGGAGGCTGGGATCAGCCAAGACCATCCACCAAAGCACCTAATGTGTTCCCCAGCCTGGAGGTCTCAGTGCAGTGGGGCTGCTCACCTAGCACATGGCCTCCCCCAGAGAACCGGTGGCAGCTGCTTGGCCTTTTCTGACCTAGCCTGGGAAGCCACACAGCATCATGTGATCTACATGCTGTGGGTTACAAGCGAGCAAGTCCAGCCAGATGCAAGGGGAGGAATCAGATCCTACCTCCTAATGGAGGAGCATAAGGTCGTATTGTACAAGAACATGTGGGACAAGAAATGCTGTCGAGGCCAGCTTTGGGAAACCGTCGGCCACAGCCTGTGCTTGAGTGAGTGAGTGAGTGAGTGAGTGAGTGAGTGAGTGAATGCACGCAGTCCTGGCACGGAAGCCAAGGAGTCAGAGCCACAGCCTTTGTATCCCCAGCGAGGAGAGCTGTCCGTGGCCTCCTCAATCAGGGGGGCACAGGATGGATGTTCTTTGCCTAACAGGATCCCATATCCCGGGCCTCCTGACACCTCGCTTTTCTCTCATCTCACCTGTAGGAGAAGCGAATTTATGACCTGAAAAAGAAAAATCAAGAACTAGAGAAATTCAAGTTTGTGCTCGACTACAAAATAAAGGAGCTAAAGAAGCAAATAGAACCTCGAGAGAATGAGATCAAGGTGATGAAGGAACAGATTCAGGAGGTGAGAAGGCATCTGCCACACCCTGCCCTCCCCAAACCATAGCCACCTGTCCGACTATTCCTGGGTGGCCTGGAGGGACAGAAAGAAAACTCTCTTCACAGTCCCCCCTTGCTCCCACGTGTGTGCAGAGGATGCCACAGAGAAGGCCCAACCAGGTGTTCAGTTGTGCAAGAGCGAAGTGCATTGGGATTTGGCTTTCGCCCGTCCTGGGGGTGGACTTTGGCCCTACCAGCACCTCAAGGTGCGTGCTCTGGGCCCTCTAAGGGAAACCGCGGCTTTGGGGCCTTAAGCCACCAGGGGGCGATGTGTACTCAGCCACCAGCCTTGAGCACCGGAAAGTACACCCCTCCAACATTTTTTTCTCAGACTGGAAATGTTGGTTCAGGCCCTATGTAAAGCCATGTTTGGACTTCATCTGATAGGAATGGGAAGTCATCAAAGGCTCTTGTGCAGGGGAGTGGCATAATTAAGTGTGTGTTTTGGAAAGCAAACAGGATGAACGTAGCTAGGAGATTAGAAACAAGAGCAACTGGAAGAGGGCTCCTGAGAGTCCAGTGAGGTACAAGTGTCCCACGATCCTCCCAGGGGCTTAAGGTAGAAGTGTAGAAGTCTTCTTGGTCCTTCCCTTCCCTTAACCCCTATATCCAACCATCACCAATGCCTATCTGATCAATCTCCAAAAGCTCTCTCAAATCCAATCCTTCTTCCTTTCTGCTGCCATCACACTGGTCCAAGCCTCCATCATCTCTGGTCTGGACTTGACTCCAGCCTCCAGTCTACTCCCACATAGAGGCCACAGCGAACCACAATGGTGTCCCATCCCATCTAGAATAAACTCCGAGCTCCCTACTGAGGCCCAGGAGGCCTCTATCTGCCTCTCCAGCCTCATCTCCAGGCTCCCTCCCCTTCTCCAGCCCACAGGCTTTCTGACAGTTCTTAGGGTAAGCCAAGCTTTTCCCATCTCGGGACCTTTGCAATGCTGTTTCAGAGGTTCCAGTTCTTCACATGACTGGCTTCTTTTCGTCTTTCAAGGTCTCAGCTTATAGGCCACCTCTTCAAGGAGGCCTTTCCTGACCACCCTATGCAAAATGACCTCCTGCTCCCCCTCCATTTTCTCTAATTGTGCTGAGCAAGGATAACAAGTAAAAGGGTGTCAGAGAGCATTGGTGACCCAACTAGAATTGGATGCACAAGAGTTATGGTGGAGAAGGCAAAGCCCTTTCTCTAGGAGGCCCAGGAAAGAAGCCAGGCATGGGATCAGTCCAGGGCTAGGGCAGTCCAGAGAACATATGTCCTTTTGGCAATGACTTTCTCCCTGGCCTCTGGGATAAGGAAGGATGTCCCCAGCTGACCAGAGAGCTGCCTCCTCTGGGCCTCCTGCCATTCTTGAGTGACTTCAGGGCCCAAAAATGGTAGCCAGAGAATATGAAAGAGAGAGCAGAGGTCCCCCTGCCTGGAATCAATGTGCTGCAGGCCCCTGGAGATCACTGCCCGTTTCTCCCTCCTCCTTGCCATATTTGTCAACTGGATTTAAGACTTAGTTGGTTACTTCCCACCCCAACATACCTGAGAGCTTACTCACTTCCCTTCAGTAACTGCGCCAACCATGGCATTGATTCTTGGCAGGGGATGTGCCCGAACCTGGGGAGCGATCAAACAGAGGCCCTCCTACCCCACCCTGGTACCAGTTGCTGCCAAGGCTGATAGCTGGCCTGACTCCTTCCTCGAGGTCCTTTGACCTCGAGGATTACCTCGGGGGGGGGGGGGGGGGTGTTTCAGAGACACATTTGGGCTTCTCTGTCTATACAAAGTGCTTTCAATAATGAGGATAAAGTTCTTCTAAAACCTGCCCTTTAGTGTTCACAACGTGAGTGTGGCTCATGAGGACCTCCTGATGCCCAGAAGGTGGCCAGGAGCCTTGAAATCTGAGCAGAGGGCCGGAAATAGACTCGAGGGGCCACTCCATCCAGCCATGAACAAAACCAGTGAATGTCCCAGCCCCCTAAACAGTGAACCTCTCTGTTAACAGGAACACTAGGGTCCACCAGATTTCGTGTGAAAATGAACTTCACTTCTCCCTTTGGGGAGGAATTAAATCAGCTGAGAGCTCAGCTACTGCTGGTTTCACTCTAATCAGAAGCTCCAGGTGTCAGTCACATCTTTGGTCACTACAACTGCAGCAACTAATAAATCTTGCAGAAGCTCCTGTGGGTTCTGCTTTTTCTTTTGAAGATGGGACACTCTCCTCAGTTGTACTTTTTAAGACCTTTTCAACAGAGCGGTGAGGCGGAGGTTCCTCCTCAGCTTCCTCTTTCCTGTCTTATGCCTTTGTCTGGGGATGCCTACATGCTGGTCCCTCCAAACTTTCTGCTTTAGAATCGATTCTGATGAGTTGTGGCCCCAGAGGGTCAAGATTCACTCACACAACGTCATGAGGTAGGCAAGGAAGGTGCTTCCCTGTAGGACCCTGCCTCCCGGTGGAGTTGAGGTTCCAGAACTTGAGAGTTATCCGTTCATAAGGAATGTAAGCGAAGAAGGTAACCAGGCAACTAAGAGGGGAAAATTCATGGCCCAGCTATAGAACACGTGATCTGGGTTAACATGTCAGCCAAGGGGGTGGGGGCTTTAGAGGAGACAAGGAGTAAGAAGAAAGGTTTTTTGTTTGTTTTAAATATTTTTATTGATTTTAGAGAGGAAGGGAGAAGGAGATAGAAACATCAATGAGAGAGAGTCACTGATTGGCTGCCTCCTGCACACCCTACTGGGGATTGAGCCCACAACCTGGGCATGTGCCCTTGACAAGAATCGAACCCGGGACCCTTTAGTCCGCAGGCCGAGGCTCAATCCACTGAACCAAACCTGGCAGGGCAAGAAGAAAGGTTTTACTCCAGAGGACAGGTGGGAACTAGAAAAGACATGTCCTGGTTATCAGGGGAGACATTCCCACGGAAAGACTTCGGTTCAAACCTAATTTTCATTCTCTCACTTTCTTATTCTTGACTCTGCTCCTTGTTCTCTGCAGATGGAATCTGAACTGGAGCGTTTCTTTAAGCAGAACACGCAGCTGGAGCTGAACATCACAGAACTGTGGCAGAAATTACGAGCCACTGATCAGGAGATGCGCAGAGAGAGACAGAAGGTGTGAGGATTTTCAGCGTCTGGCGGTTCTTGGATTCAGGATCTGGCACCTGCCTGCCGTGGGCAGCTGGCTTCTAAGAGGCAGAGCCAGCCCACTGCTAAGACACAGTCCCATTTTAACTTGCATCCTTGCTCACAGCCCTGCCAGATTGCAGGCCCATGCAAATTCACATGACTGAACCCTCCTGAGACTACACAATGACTTTGGGTAAAGTGACCCGAGGGTGGGAGACCAGTTTCGTGTGAATGCCCTCAGCGTTGGCTTGTTTGTCCTGGGAAGGAGCATGCTCAGAGTCATTTGTAGTCAGTGCTTAAAGGCCTTGACTATCAAATCGATGCTGCAGCTGGGAGGACCTCAGAGATCACCTATTCTAGTCCTTTATTTGTAAGAAATAAGGAAAGCAGTGCCAGGAGGATTAGGAAGTTAAGAAACTTCACCTGGCACCCATAGTTCATACAGAGCCGAGAGCCAATACTGGGAGCCAGGTCTTCTGGCCCTGGGCCAGGACTTGGCTGCACTTTCACCCACTGGCACAGGGCACCCTGCAGTGCTGCTTGGATCAGACTGGATTTTTCCATTCCCCACAGTAAGTATTGGCTCTGTACTAGGTAATGCTAGAAGCTGCTACAGAGCTACAAACATGAACAGACACAGATCCTGCCCTTCCCAAACTGAAAAGGTTGACAGGTGGTTTGTGGCATGTGCATAAAAGTTAAAATGCACAGTGGAAAATTGTGGAATGTGAATAAAGGGCTATGGGAGCCAGGAGAAAGGAGGGACTCGCTATGTCAGAGATAGGGGAAGATGGGTATCAGAGAAAGCTTGATGGAAGTGGGGGGGGGGGGGGCGTCTAGCCCAATTTTGTCAGATTGTCCCCTACCCACTCACAGCAGCCCTCAGGAAGGATAAACCCTGGGCAAGCTTTTGTAATAAGGGGGTCCGGAAGCCCTGGCCCAGGGACCTGCAGGAGAGAATCGATACTCCAGTTCGGCTCAGAACGGAATAAGGGTGACTACTGGGCTTCCTCTCATCTTTTAAGGCCATGGTCCTGAAGGGAACCCAGAGCCAATAAAGGAATCAGTCTGTGTTGGCCTCTTAAAGCTGACGCTGTTCAGGCCAGGTGCACGGAGGTTTAGTGCCTCCACCTCTGGGCTGTGTGCCCATCTCTGTGCCTGGTTGTGCCTCCTGTGGTGTCTCCCAGATGTGGTGCCTCCTGTGGTCCCTTTCTGCAGCCATTAGCCCGCAGCCCCCGCCCCAGGAGAGTCCATTCCTTCAGCGCCAGAAGTAAGCGCCTCTGATTGCAGGAGCGGGACTTGGAGGCGCTGGTTAAACGGTTTAAGACGGACCTTCACAACTGCGTGGCATACATCCAGGAGGCCCGGGCCCTGAAGGAGAAGGTCCGAGGTCTCTTTGAGAAGTACGTGCAGCGGGCAGACATGGTGAGCTCTGCCTCCCTCCCCGCCCTCCCCTTCTCTCCCGGTCTCCCCTCGCTCAGAGGCCCCTGTGCCCCATCAGGTGGAGATCGCAGGGCTGAACACAGACCTGCAGCTGGAGTACAGTCGCCAGCGGGAGCACCTGGAGCGAAACCTGGCCACTCTCAAGAAGAAGGTGGTCAAGGAGAGTGAGTTGCACCGCAGTGATTACGTCCGCATCATGCAGGTACCTGCGCGCTCCGGGTCGGCTCCCTCAGAGGCTGAGCCATCCCTGATGAGAGAGCCTGTCAAGGGCCCCTCGAGACCACCCAATACTCAGGGCTCCCCAAGGGTCCAGGGGACCCACTAGCTTTCCCTGAAACGTTATCTTTGACTCCTCTCCTCTGACCTCCCAGAGCTTGCCCTGGCTGTGACATGGCCCAGAGCCCGCCAAGGAGGTTTCCTAGGCATCTCTATGCCCAGGCCTGCCCCCCAATGCCCAAGCATCCCCCCAACTTCATCCGTTTCTTTTTCCTGCCCCATCTTTATCTGAAGCACTCCTGTGTCCTGCCTCACTCCTCTTGTTGCCCCGTCCCCTCTGGACCTTCATCCCCGTGATTTTAGCTCTCCTGAGTCACACTCTCCTTTTCCTTTCCTCTGTTCCCAACTCTTATGTCACCTACTTTGTTCTGCTGCTTTTTATTCTGCTGCTGGTATCACATGGTCCCTGCTGGCCAAGTTCTCTCCTCTGAACACGCCTGTCTCCGCCCACCTCGCCTGACTTTTCTGGTGCCTCAGGTCCCTACCCTTATCTCTTGGGTGCAGAGCTAACCACACCCACCCCAAGAGTTGGCCTCACTCTGATTTAATGAGCTCTCCACACCCACCTGCCGGATCCTCCATAGTCTGTGCAGAGAGCCTGACCCCATTACTGCCGCCTCCACGTAAGCGCGTTATCAGGATTGCCAGGCCTTCTCCTGCCAGATTTCTGTTTGGGTATCAGTATCGTCTGAGGCAATTAATATGAATTAATCAGAATCCCCTATATAAGGCACATACCTTTTAATGCTTATATGTCTTTAATGCCATAATTAAAATACTGGAATGGGGATGGGCTGCAGTTGGATGGAAACAAACCAGTGCCCGGCTTGGCCAGCCCACACACCCCTGGGCAGAGGGCACTGCAGTTCAGGCCAGGCCCAGGCACGGTAGGTCTCGCGCCATCTTACAAACAGCCCCGGTTTAAAAGCAGCCCACACCATCAATAACCACTGCCCCACGGCAGGACCCTGGAAGCAGTCAGAGGCCCAGAGACAGGAGTGGATCATTAGGTGGGACCCTTAGGCACGAGCAGCTGACACACAGAGCCGTGGCTAAGGGTCTCGAGTGCCCCCACGCGTGAAGAGCCCACCAGGGAGTGCTTCGTGCTGGGCAGTGGGGCAGTGGGACTGCAGGAGCCGCTGTCAGCAGGGGACATTGCTGAGCTCTCAGCGCACAGGCCTGGGTGGGGGGTGGGGAGGGGGCTAGGGGTGAGCTGCCTGTCTCCATGCCAAGCAGACGCCCGAAGTAAGTGTCAGTCCAAGGAGAAGAAGGAAAAGGAAAGAAAGTGAAGACTGCAGGCTAGCCAGGATCAAGCAGCACCTGAGGCTGCTCGGGGTGGGCATCATGTCCTCTTTTGCTCCTCACTACCCCAGAGGCTGTGTGCCCACTCCTGCTGGGCAGGGTGCAAGTCGGAGAAGAAGGAGCAGAGGAGATCAGGCAGGGCTCCTGCCCAACCCTGCCACTCCCCAGTGCCGGGCAGAGGGAAGTCCCTGGAAGCGTGTTTTCTTGAGCAGCATTGTAAACCCCTGTGCCCCGGAGCCCGCAGAAGTGCCCCAGGCAACTGCAGGGAGCAAGAGGGGAACCGGGAGGCAGGGTCCCCACCCTCAACCGGGGAGGCCTCCTTGCTGATTACAGCAGGCTCTGTAAACTTTTGTTTGGAAGATTTTTTTTTTAAAGGAAAACTTTCAAAACCATTGGTCTGGGTTTTAAAAATTGTTCCTTTCTTTAATCTTGAGTTGAAGGAGAGGGTCAGGCAAGGAGTCGGGCAGGCACTGGCGCTGGGCAGACCCCGCTTGTCCTGCCTCAGCCACTCTAGTGGGGACGTCACGAGTAAAGTCCTTAACGTCTTCAGGAATGCCTTCCCTATCTATAAAATGGGGAAGAAAACACCAACTTCAGCAAGGTAATGCGAGGTTTGAACGAGAGATCTAATAGGATGCTTTTGGCACTGGCCAGGTCCAGAACAGGTGCTCAGAAATGCTCTTTCCTTCCTGTCCCCCGAGCAAGAGATCTATTTACAAACCAAGGAAATCCTGAGGGAGAGCCTGGAAGGCCACCACATGGACCAGGGGTACCTGTGGGCTGAGAGGACAGGAGAGGGGGCCACTCAACTGACCCCAGAGCCCCCAGCTGGTGGCCTGGATGCCTGGCGCCTTGGTAAGGAGCTGTGTCTGCAGGTTCCAAGGCCCTGACACTTCAGTCAAATAAAGGGCAAGGAAGGCCAGGGCGGACATGGCATCTGAGAGAAACTCATTAGAAAACAGAAAATGAGGTCACTGTCTCATTTGCATGTTCAGACGGGAGCACAGGGCCTCCCTACTCATTCTCCAGCACACTTGCAGATATGAAAATAGGAGTTGCTATGGAATACAAATATCTAGGACACATACTTTGCTCTTTCAGTATACATGCTTTGAGGGCTTCTTACATGGCAAGTTCTGGCCGTCCATGGAGGATTCCAAGATGAGTGTGATAGTGTGCCTACCCTCAGGGAGCTCATCGTAGGGAACTCTATGCCAGGGAACGTGAGCAAGATACAGTAAGCACTGCTCCACACCGTGTATGCAGTGCTGTGAGCTCACCACGGAGGTGGGCTTCAGTTAGGGGACGTGGCATTTGAGCGGGCCATGAAGGATGAGTAGAGAGTGGACTGGGAGCAAATGGGGAAGAGCCTTTCAGCAGAGGGCACTACCCGAGGACAGGCAGAGAAGAGAGAGGCCCGTGGGGTGGTTGGAACTCAGGAGTCCACAGACCTTACTTTATTGCACAGTGTGGGGGCAGGGAGAAAGGACCCACTGGAACAGTGTGTAGTTTAGGGTTCCATTGAAAGGGCTTTCCATGCCACACCAAGAAGCATAGAGCTTATCTTATAAGCAGGTGCCATCTGAGGTTTCTTAAGTGGGCAGGGGTATTACAAAGGGGTTAAGTTCGTTGGCAGGTGGAAAGGCGAGTGGCAGGAAAACCCGTGTTCAAGGAAGACGAGAAGGACTTGGAAGGGGAAAATGTCAAAAGACATTTCAGAGTAGAAATGATTAATAGAAATGTCAGAGTACATGTGAGAAGGTTGAAAGAGGAACAGAGAAATGGCTCATTTGCGCAATGAGGCAGATGGCGAGACCTGTGGGTTCCAGAAAAATGCCACCAATGCAGGGCTTCTACGTTCACCGAATCAATCAGTCGCCTGTTCTTTCCACCCAGCCACATTCTTAAAGATGTCAACTCAGGAAAAGCCAGTAGGGGGTGCTATAGGCATTCTTTCCCTTCCCTCCCACCGTGGGTGTTTTAACTGCCAGTCTGTTCCCATCTGTGGCTCTCTGGCGACAGTCTCCACAAAAGGCAAACCTGGCCAGCTTGATACAGCCCCTTTAGGTAGAAGGTTTTTTGTATAAACAGACTTTAGCATCCCCAGCCAGTCTCTCTTACATACCTGGTGACTTGGCACCTGCCGGGCCTGGGCCAGCTTTTCCCTGCCAGAGTTGCTGAGTGGGGACCTGGAGAATTGGAGGGCTTTTGTAGGCCATCCTGACTGAGGAGGGATCAGGAGCAGAAGGTTCGGCAAACTGTTGTGTCCACGTTTTAAGTTCAGAAAGCTACTCAAAGCTCACACAGGCATACCTTGCTTTATTGGGCCTCACAGACACTGTGTTTTTTACAAATTGGAGGGTTGTGGCAACCCCGCATCAGGCAACACTATCGGTGCCATGTTTTCCAATAGTTCAGGTGAAGGTCAGCATTTTTGAGCAATAAAGTATTTTTTACTTAAGGTCTATACATTGTATTTAGACATAATGCTATTACACATTTAACAGACTACAGTGTGGGGTAAAAATAACATATGCACTGGGAAGCCAAGAAGTTCATGCGATTTGGGTTGTGTTATTCGCTTATTGCAGGGGTCTGGAACCAAACCCATACTATCTCCCCGAGGTATGCCTGCCTGTACAGTTGACTTCGGTGTGACCTCTGGACTCCTCGGAGCACGAACCACCCCAGAAAGTACTCCTTAGGGAGCCAAATCAACCCTTGAAATTATGATTACTCTTATTATATTACTTTTATTATTATTTTCATCAAGTATTTAGTGCCTCATCTCCTGCTTGCTCCCTCTTGACTCCAGGCCTGAAACACTCTTCCCTGTCCCCTGCCACCCCATGGAGCCTTCCTCACATGGGGTGAGCACCCCTCTTCAAACTCTCAGGGCATCTCTTGGCATTGGATCCAAGCTGGACCTCCTGTGTCTGGCACCATGACCAGTGCATAGTAGGCTTTCAGGAACTCGTTCTTAAGTGATTTTTTTATGAATGGATGAGTGAGTGAGTGAGTGAGTGAGTGAGTGAATGAATGAATGAATGAACGAACGAACACAACAGGGGAATCAGGCTGCATGGGTCTCGGTCACACTCTAATAAGGACTGAGCCATGTCCTGGAGGTTCGTTAGGTGACCAGCATCATGGAGGTGCCCAAGGCTGATAGTGGGGTCAGAAAGAGGCATTCACACCTAAAGGTATCAGGAGCCAGAAGTCCCAGACATGTGACAGGGTTGTGGAGGGTAGAGTCGGGGAGAAAACTAGGGCAGGGTCCACTTGGGGGCATTACAGTAGCAGAGGAGAGAGATGCTGCAAGCTGGTTAGGAATCACAGCAGGAAGGATAGACACGAAATTCTGTTCAGACACAGAATCCACAGGGTTCAGTGACCAAATGGATAGAGATGACCAAGAAGAAGTAACTACAGAAGTTTATGGAGAGGACTGGGGACATGGTACCCTCAGCCTCTAATTTTTATTCTAATGACTGTTACTCTGTTGAATGAGGCAGGAGAGTGAAGCCGAGCGACACCAAGTGAGAGGAGAGGAGAACCCCGAGTGTGCGAGTGGCCCATGAGCTCACTGCAGCTCTCCCGAGCCTCCTCTCGGTCTTCTCTCCCCTGCCTGACCTTTACCCCCTGGTTTATAATTTCCTCATTAGTAAGAATCTCGTCTTATTCAACTTGGTATCCACTGCATTCGTTATTCATTTGCCTACCCATTCCACAAATATTTATGGAGCACCTCTTACAGGCAAGGCAGAGTCCAAGGTCTTAGAACCCCATAAATACAGGTACACATTTAATTGATTGTGTCACGATACAGAGTCAGCATAGAGAAGTTTGATGGGGAGAGGCGGGGAGGGCTGGCAGAGACTTTCACTGGAGAGCATCTGGGAGGAAATGTGGCCGATTCATCACCCAGGCCTGGGTGGGTTAAAAGGGTAAAAGATCAGATGGAGAAAAGCTGCTGACTGTCTACAGACAGGCACAGGGCCTTGCCTGAGAACAGGCGGTTGACAATGACTGGGCACCTCATCCACGAGGGAGGGAAGAACACTGAAATTAAGTGATACACTGAAAATCGGAAGGTATGTTTGACATGCTTAGACACAGAGGCTCTGGGGGGAAAGACTATGATGGGGTGTTCCTCTTGGGCTCCGCGGGCATGTCCCCATAACCCAGACGTGCTGTCAGAACTCAGTGAGAACAGTGCTTGGGATCATCCCGTTCTCTGGGCTCAGACCCCACACTCACAATGTCCCCAGTGGAAGCTCAGCTTGTTCCCGGCACAAGTCCGTTCCATGTAGGTTTGGCCCGCATTGACTGTTTTGGTAGTCAGACCTCCAGGGCCTTGCTACCCACTGATGGCCTGGCTCACACACCGGCGGCAGCATCTCTTAGGAGCTCCTTAGAAATGGAGACTTTCAGAACTAGCTCCAGACCTACCGAGTCCGAAGCCGCATTTAACAGGATCCTCAGGTGATTCCTTTGGGTGATCTATGGGAGGTGCCGCTGTAGACAAGCCAAGTACTTGAGGCTGTGGGCTCAGAGCAACATGGCCAGTGTCTCTCTGGGCCTGTGGTGAAGGGGACACCTCCGCAGAGCCACCCTTGCTGCCCTCGTGCTGAGTAAGAAAAGGAAGGCAGTGATCTGAGGTGTGGGAAGGGAAGAGTGTTCCCAGGGGCAGAGCCCCCACCACCCGGCGCCCAGCAGGCCCTTCATCCTCACTCCTTGCCACTCCCCTCTCTCACTGGGTGTTCCAGGATGCAGAACTGCTGCTAGTCGCCCACCCGCCGTGTCCTACTCTCTGCCTCTCTCCTGCTGTCCCAGTTGTCTAGGACCCCCTTACCTTCTCCTTGGCAGCTCCTTCAAGCCTCAGCCCACGGACCTATTCCTAGGAATCCACCCTGGTCATTCCGGCAGAGCTAAGCACCTGTGCTTTGTGCCCCACTCCTGCCTCTCCGCAGGGCAGCCACGCATTGCACTGTGCCAGGTCCCCCACGAAACCTTAACCTCCTCAAAACCAGGTCTCACTTTTTGTATACCTCAGGGTCAGCGCAGTGCCTGGCACATAATTGGTACTCATACATATGGGATGGATGATGCATGGATGGATAGGTGGGTGGATGGATGGATGGATGGATGGATATTATCAAACACAAGAGAAGTGAACTTCAGATGGATGTTGCAAATGTTAATTATCCACATACTTTTCTGGGTTCCTAACTAAACAGTATGCTGTGGGGGGCAGAAACCATGTCTTTTTCTGTCTACATCTCAGGGACATGGCAGATACCCTATAAATATAGGCTCAACAGTTAATGAAAAAAATGAATAAAGGACAGCACAGTACTTAAGAGCTTGTAACTCTGGAGCCAGGCTGTCAGGCTCAGAATCCTGACACGGTCACTTACTATCTATGTAATTGGAGCAAGTTACATAACCTTTCTGTGCCTCAATTGCCTCTTTTGTAAAATTGTGATTATAATAGAATCTACTTACAGGGTTATTATGCTTCTTCAATGCATTAAATTCATATGAAATTCTTAGAAAAGTTTGTTGGTGTTGGAAAGAGCCTGGATGGATGGAAATTGTGTGTACTGTCTGTATCTAATGTTGCTAGAGTCCACCTGAAGGTAAGTTAGCTGATGCCTCAAGAGGCTGAGCCATGAGCTAGGACGAAGACTCATACCCCAGTAGAGGCACCAGATAATTAATCTGGGTTCAGGACCAACCCCACCCATTCCCCACACCCTCGGCCCCTAGCCAGGGCAATGCCCTGCGCCCACTGATCACTCATCCATATTCACTCTCTTTTCCTCCTTTTATGCAGGAAAATGTCTCCCTCATCAAGGAGATTAATGAGCTCCGCAGGGAGCTGAAGTTCACCCGCTCCCAGGTCTATGACCTTGAAGCAGCTCTGAAACCGACCAAGAAATTCCAACAACAAGAGGCTCCAGAAACAGGTACTGTCCCCAGTGGCTAAAGGAGATGGACATTGGGACAATCAGACCAATGGCAGCCATGGGCAGGTCACCCTTTGGCTTCCGAGGTAGCCTCTCCTAAGTGTCCTCCTGTATCAGGTCACATCCACCCCATGGCCTTCTGGGAGCCTCCCATGCCACACACCTGCTCTCTAAAGGGTCTGTGAGGACCTACCACATTCAAATATACGCAGGTCCAAAATCCTTAGAGTTAGCCACAGTGTCAGAATCTTTCAGATCTTAGAGCAGCGATTTTCAACCTTTTTTCATCTCGTGGCATGCAGAAACTACTAAAATTCTTTGGCCCATCAAAAAATATATACTAGTATATTTTGCTGATCTGACAAAAAATAGGTATAATGTTGATTTGTTCACACTAGACAGCTGTTTTGTTGGCTCTTGACATTTCTTTTATTTGACAATCTAAGGGAAAAGAGGTCAGTGGCCCTGACTAAATAGTCAGGTATTGCATGTTTTAAAAAATTCTTGGAGCACACCTGTTGAAAATCATTGTTTTAGAGCATACTGTATACTGTATATTACATGGCAGCCCTACAGTAGTGTTTCTTTTGTGAAACAGCTGTATATTTACACTACACTTCATAATTTTAAAATGCATTTCATTTTTAGAGCTTTGCGCCTCTTAGAACTATGGATAAGGGATGGAAGACCAGTATAATTAAAGACACATAAAAAATCAGAGACTATTTAAAGGGAGAGGGGGAGATGATATTAGAAATTATAAATGAGTTATGACTATAATTATATCCTAAAGTTCCTCTGAATTTCTGACAACCAAGGCAAAAAGGGAAACAAAGAAATACGATTATTTACATAGTTTTCATTTATGGATAAAGGAATTTTCTTTTTCTGGAGAAAGAAACCTTTCCCTGGCACTAAATTGCATGAAAAGCTTATCACATGGATGCTTATGAAAGGGGTGTTGAATAATATAATTGATAGTCTATAATTGTAGGTTTTCAGACAATTAAAAAAACATTCTTCAGGTGTCCATTTCTTTCTTACCTGGACAGTCAATAAAAACCAAGAGGGTAAGGCATTTCTGTGGAAAATTAAGCCAACATGGTTCAAGTATATTGTGTTCTGGTGATTTACATTCAGGAATAAAGCTTAGAAACCTTGACAAAACATCCCATTGCTGAGGACCGGGTCTTTCAAATATGAGTTGTCTCATGTACTGAGGTTATATAAGACTAGAGGCCCAGTGCATGATTAAATCATGCACATGTAGGGTCCCCTAGGCCTAACCTGCCATCCAGGCCATATCCACTGCCCCGCAAAGCCTAGCACGCTCCGCGGACACTGCTAGCAGCCTGCTCCCCGCTTTTGATGGCAGGGGGTCCGCTGGTGCTGGAGCGGACACACAGCTCCCCGCTTTCGATCGCGGGGGAGCTGTCTGTCTGTCCGCTGGTGCACCAGGCCTTTCGAAAGCCTCCGGCGCGGCAGAGGCTTCTGAAAGGCCTGGTGCGGGAACAGACAGGCACCCAGCTCTCCCGCTTTTGCTTTCGATCGCGGGGGAGCTGGGTGCTTGTCTGCTGGTGCACCAGGCCTTTCAGAAGCCTCCGGCACGGCGGAGGCTTCTGAAAGGCCTGGTGTGGGAGCGGACAGGCACCCAGCTCTCCCGCTTTTGATGGTCCGTGGTGGGACGTGAGCTCGCTGCCCCAGAGGCCCCTTCTGTGCCACAGCACAGCCATGGCACAGATGCTGAGCTCAAGCCGCCGCTGGCGACGCGAGCTCAGCATCCCGCCAGCCCAATAGGCCACCCCGGCCACCCTGAGTCCCACCCCTCCACGCCTCCTGGCCAATCGTGGGCATAGCGAAGGTACGGTAAATTTGCATATTTTCTATTATTAGGTAGGATACTATCATTGGGGGAAAGGTAGTGGAAGGATACAAAAGAACTCTCTGTACTATTTTCACAACTTCTTGTAAGTCTTAAACTATATATATATATATATATATATATATATATATATATATATATATATATATATATATATACACACACACACATACATACATGCTAGAGACCCAGTGCATGAAAATTCATGCACTGGATGGGGGGTCCTTCAGCCCGGCCTGCCCCCTCTCACAGTCTGGGAGCCCTCAGGGGCGGGAGGTGACTCAGTGATCAGGGGAAGGCGACGCCCCATCACACCTCTGCTGCTGCCATTGCCAGCAGTGCAAGCATCAGCCGGCCCTGGTTACCTGAGCCTCAGGTGGTCCTGGGTGGCTGGGCAGCCACCAACTGAGGCTTGCCTGTACCTCGGGCCGGCCCTGGGCAACTGGGGGACTCTGGAGGCAGGCACCCGGCCTTGCCACATGCCTGCCACCCCAGTGGTGCTGAGGGGACTGGGTGCTGCCATCTTGTGGCTGTGGACATCACCATCTTTGAGGGCGTGGCTGTCAATTAGCATATCCCCTCCTTATTGGCTGTGGGTGCCGCCATCTTTGAGGGTGGGGCAGTCAATTAGCATATTCCCTCCTTATTGGCTATGGGCGCTGTCATCTTTGCGACAGTGTGAGGGTCAATTAGCATATTCCCTCTTTATTAGATAGAATATATATATATATATAGTGTGTGTATGTCTCCTGTGCCCTTGTCATTAGAGTTGATGAGAAATTAACACAATAGTAAACTCTCTGAGTAGTATCTGAGTGGCACTATCAGATCTAAAGAATGACATAAGAGCACATGTATTACAAAGACCAGGCACTTGACAATTGCAAAACTTCACTTTAAAAAACATTTCGGCCCTGACTGGTTTGGCTCAGTGGATCGAGCGTTGGCCTGTGGACTCAAGGTTCCCAGGTTCGATTCCAGTCAGGGCCATGTACCTTGGTTGCAGGCACATCCCCAGTGCGGGGGGGGGGGGGGGGGGGCGCGGGTGCAGGAGGCAGGTGATCGATGTTTCTCTCTCATCGATGTTTCTAGCTCTCTATCCCTCTCCCTTCCTCTCTGTAAAAAATAAATAAAATATTTTTTACAAATGAATATGCCTGAGAGTCCTAGCAAATAATTCATTGAGACATCCTCAGGATGAGGTATGATATATCTATCTATGGTATTCTTATTACAATCATGGAAATTTTCAGACATATTCAGAAATTGAGAGAAAAGTCTAATGAATCCATCCCCCAACTTCAACAAGCATCAATTTCTGTCACTCTTGCTTCATCAGTGTCCCTACCCCACAGTAATTGCCCCCACACCCACCATGGATTATTTTTAAACAAAGCAAACATCATGGCACTCATGTAATGTAGTTTTCTCATGGGAGATATTTATAGTTCACTAGAGGCCCCGTGCATGAAATTCATGTATGCGGGGGGGAGAGTGTCCCTCAGCCCAGCCTGCACTCTCTCCAATCTGGGACCCCTCAAGATGTCCGACTGCTCATTTAGGCCTGATCACCCCCTAACCACTCCCCTGCCAGCCTGATTTATGCCTAACTGCTCCCCTGCCAGCCTGTTTGCCCCTAACTGCCCTCCCCTGGGGCCTCTTTTCCCTTAGATTGTCAAATAAAAGAAATGACAAGAGCCAACAAAATAGCTGTCTAATGTGAACAAATCAACATTATACCTATTTTTTGTCAGATCAGCAAAAAATACTAGTATATATTTTTTGATGGGCCAAAGAATTTTAGTAGTTTCTGCATGCCATGAGATGAAAAAAGGTTGAAAATCGCTGCTCTAAGATCTGAAAGATTCTGACACTGTGGCTAACTCTAAGGATTTTGGACCTGCATATATTTGAATGTGGTAGGTCCTCACAGGTGGATGTGACCTGATACAGGAGGACACTTTAGTCCGATCCAGGACTGCTAGCTCCCAAGTGCTCGCCTGCCTGCCTTCCTGATTGCCCCTAACTGCTTCTGCCTGCCAGCCTGATCACCCCCTAACCACTCCCCTGCCAGCCTGATTGATGCCTAACTGCTCCCCTGCCAGCCTGTTTGCCCCTAACTGCCCTCCCCTGCAGGCCTGGTTACCCCTAACTGCCCTCCCCTGCAGGCCTGGTCCCCCCCAACTGCCCTCCCCTGCAGGCCTGGTCCCCCCCAACTGCCCTTCCCTGCAGGCTTGATCGCCCCCACTGCCCTCCCTTGCAGGCCTGGTCCCTCCCAACTGCCCTCCCCTGCTGGCCTGATCGCCCACAACTGCCCTCCCTTGCAGGCCTGGTCCCTCTCAACTGCCCTCCCCTGCTGGCCATCTTGTGTCCACATGGGGGCAGCCATCTTTGACCACATGGGGCAGCCATCTTGTGTGTTGGAGTAATGGTCAATTTGCATATTACTCTTTTATTGGATAGGATAGAGGCCTGGTGCACAGGTGGGGGCCAGCTGGTTTGCCCTGAAGGGTGTCCTGGATCAGGGTGGGGGTTCCTTTGGGGCGTGGGGTGGCCTGGGCGAGGGTCCTGTGGTGGTTTGCAGGCCGGCCACGCCCCCCGGCGACCCAAGTGGAGGCCCTGGTATCTGGGATTTATTTATCTTCTATAATTGAAACTTTCTAGCCTTGACATTGAAATTGGGCCTCAAAAGAACTGTTGGCCCAGAAAGAAACTCACTACAGACTGATTCATTTGCCTGTCAGCATAACCATTATTGCTTTTCTCATTTTCGGTTCTTATAAGTGTATTTCTAATAGCACATGATCTCACTCATCTAGGGGAAATAATGAACAACATAGACTGATGAACAAGAACAGACCCAGAAACAAGGAGGCATGGATCAGACTGTCGGGCCTCAGAGGGAAGGCAGGGGAGGGTGAGGGTAAAGGGGAGAGATCAACCAATGGACTTGTGTGCATGCATATGAGCCTAACCAGTGGTTAAGGACAACAGAGGGGTGGGGGCATGCATGGGGAGGGGTGTGGGATGGGAATGGGGGGATGAGGACAAATATGTGATACCTTAATCAATAAAGAAATTTTAAAAAAAAAAGAAAGAAACTTTGTAGCCTTGAGTGGAGGCCTAGGCCGGCCAGGGTGTGCAGAAAGCTTGGCTTCCTCCATCGCCAGGGGCAACTCAAGCCTCCTGCTCTCTCCAGCTCCATGGCTGCCGCCATTTTTGTTGGGATTTATTTATCTTCTATAATTGAAACTTTGTAGCCTTTAGTGGAGGCCTAGGCCGGCCAGGGTGTGCGGAAAGCTTGACTTCCTCCATTACCGGGGAAACCCAAGCCTCCTGCTCACTCTGTGGCCACAGCCATCTTGGTTAGGTTAATTTGCATACTCACTCCTGATTGGCTGGTGGGCGTGGCTTGTGGTGTAGTGGGGGTATGGTCAATTTGCATATTACTCTTTTATTAGATAGGATAACAGTTGGAGACATATATTACCAACTGCCTGCCTTGATCATGTACAGCCTAAGTCAAACCTCTGATTTTGAACATGGGCCCGCCAAGACAGGCTAACTCAAAATTTACACCCTCAAGTTGTTTAAGGAATTGACGAGTTTGGTTGGCTTTTAAGAATTTTTTTTCCAAACAGGAGAGGTTGCCATCTCCAAACCACCATTTTAGTTTTAGCAGCATTTATTATTAAGTTTTTATTCACACAATTAACTAACAGGTCTGCTAGATACACCTGCTTGTTTTCAATTACTAAAACCATATCATTAGAACTTCTAATTAAAGATGGTTCATTGAAAACCTACTAAAATAGCACAAGTAAACTATAAGATCTAAAAAAAAACAACCCAAAAGAAAGAAAGAGACATAAAAATTGGAAAGCTGAAAATGGATACATGAGTGGTAACTCCACTTCATAGGCACAAGAAACCTGACTCCTAAGCCAGGTTTGGGAAAACTAGAGGAAACCTAATCACAGAACCCTCAAAAGGCTCAGAAATTAGCAGAAGCTGACATCTCTGGAAGTGGGAGTAAAGTGGGCCTGAAAACAAAAGGGACATTTTAAAAAGTTATTTGATCCGCCCAGTATCTAATAGAATGGTTAAAGATAGACCCTCGCCATCCCTAGTTGGTTTGGCTCAAGGGATAGAGCATTGGCCTGCGGACCTAAGGGTCCTGGGTTAGATTCCAGTCAAGGGCATATACCTCGGTTGCAGGCTCCACTCTGGCCCAGGCCCTGGTCAAGGCACTTGCAGGAGGCAACCAATTGATGTGTTTCTTCTCTGACATGATAGTTCTGTTTTTCCCTTTCTCTTCTACTTTCTCTAAAAATCAATTAAAAAGTATCCTCAGGTAAGGATTGAAAAAAAATGATAGACCTTCAACAGGGCCATCATCATTAAATGTTAGCCTTCCAAAGAAAATAAGGGGAGATTTCATGCAAAGGATCAAAAATTCCAATTGCAAAATACAAAATCAACACACAAAAATCAGTTGCATTTCTATACACTAAAAAAACATAACTTTTTTTCCTTTTTCTATTTTTAAAAAACAATTCACTGCCAGCCCAGTTCTTCTATCATTGTAACTTTTATTTTTATTTATTTTTAAAAAATAAATCTTTATTGGTGAAAATATTACATATGTCCCCTTTCCCCCCCCCCCCATTGACCCCTTCCAGCCCCCGCCACAGCCCCCCTCACCCCAGGCCTTCAACACCCTATTCTCTGTGTCCATGCGTTATGCATAAATGCATACAAGGTCTTTGGTTGTTTATCTCCCCCACCTTCCCTCTGAGATTCCGCCTCTGTTCCATGCTTCCATGTCTCTGGATCCACTCCATTCATCAGTTTATTTTGTTATGTAGATTCCACATGAGTGTGATCATGTGATACTTGTCTTTCTCTGACTGACTTATTTCACTTAGCATGATACTCTCCAGGTCCCTCCATTCTGTCTCAAAGGGTAAGAGATTCTTCTTTTTTACTGCTGCATAGTATTCCATGGTGCAAATGTACCACAGCTTTTTGATCCACTCATCTCCTGATGGGCACTTGGGCTGTTTCCAGATCTTAGCCATTGTAAATTGTGCTGCTATGAACATAGGGGTGCATATATTCTTTCTGATTGGTGCTTTGGGTTTCTTAGGATATATTTCTAGAAGTGGGATCACTAGGTCAAATGGCAGTTCCATATTTAATTTTTTGAGGAAACTCCATAGTGTTTTCCACAGTGGCTGCACCAGTCAGCATTCCCACCAGCAGTGTAGTAGGGTTCCCTTTTCTCCACATCCTCGCCAGCACTTGTCATTTGTTGATTTGTCGATGGTAGCCATTCTGACAGGTGTGAGATGGTACCTCATGGTTGTTTTGATTTGCATCTCTCTGATAATTAGTGACTTTGAGCATTTTTTCATATGTCTCTTGGCCATCTGTATATCCTCTTTGGAGAAGTGTCTATTTAGGTCCTTTGCCCATTTTTTAATTGGATTGTTTGCCTTCCTTCTGTTAAGTTGTATGAGTTCCTTATATATTTTGGATATTAACCCTTTATCAGATGTATCATTGCCAAATAGGTTCTCCCATAGAGTGGACTCTCTTTTCCTTTTGTTGATGGTTTCTTTTGCTGTGCAGAGCTTTTTATTTTGATATAGTCCCATTTGTTCATTTTCTCCTTAATTTCCTTTGCCTTAGGAGATGTATCTGTAAACATAATGCTATGAGAGATGTCTGAGATTTTGCTGCCTATGGTTTCTTCTAGGATTTTTATGGTTTCACAACTTACTAGTACATTTAAGTCTTTTATCCATTTTGGGTTTATTCTTGTATATGGTGTAAGTTGGTGGTCTAGTTTTTTGTTGTTGTTGTTTGCATATGTCTGTCCAATTTTCCCAACACCATTTATTGAAGAGACTCTCTTGACTCCATTATATGCTCTTGCCTTCCTTTGTCAAATATTAATTCAACTTAATGGCTTGGGTCTATTTCTGGGTTCTCTGTTATGTTCCATTGATCTATATGTCTATTCTTATGCCAGTACCAGGCTGTTTTGATTACGGTGGCTTTGTAGTGTAAGAGGAAAGTACTTTCCTTTTTTTTTTAAGTACTTTTCAATGTAAATGTCTTTTGCCTCCTTGGTTAAGTCTATTCCTAAGTATTTTATTCTTTTTGATGCTATTGTAAATTGATCTAACTGGACAGAAAAGGGAGTGGATGTAAAAAGATCCCATTTGGTAGGTAAGAAATAGAGTTGTCCAGGAAGAAGAGGTCCAAACTCAGTCAAAGAACAGGTGCCTTGAGCATAAGGCAGTAAGAGAGGTCATGATGGGAGAATGGAGACCTCGTGTGTGCTAAGGGAGGGGAAACTACAGGAGTGGGTGCTGACACATCGTGGAAGCCAAGAACATTCCTGCTGAGGGTCCAGCCTGTGAGGCTAGGTAATGGATGAGCCCTGGACCCTGGTGGACACCAGCGTTGCCCAGGATGATGGCAGCATCTGAGAATGACTGGGGACGGGAGAGTTAAGGGAAAGTCCTCAAGGAACATGAATGAGTGGCCACACCAGGAGGGGTAGAGAGGGGTCTGTCTCCAGGAGCAGGGGTTTTACCCGAGGAGGAGCACTGGAGGTTTAGAAGCCAACCAACGTCAACAGGAGAGCGCCACCCTGATTGGGGTGGAGAATGGGAGAATGAGCGGCCTGCACGGGAGTGGCCTCAAGGCCAGCAGCCTGGGGCTCCGGAGAGGTGCTGGGCTGAGGTCAGCATTTGGCTATCACTCTCAAGTATGTCTCTTCACTTCTCCACCTTGTATCCCTAGCATCTGGGATTGAGTAGGTGCTCAATAAAACTTTGAGGAGGCAGGGAGGGAGGAAGGGGGGATATGCTGCAGTCCAATGACAGGCCCGCATTCACCCTGCTCTGTCCCTTACAGGGCCCAGTGAGGTCACACACCGCGTCGCTCCCACCGTGAGACTGAATGAGCAAGAAGAAACTGGGAGAATTATTGAAATGCAACGCCTAGAAATCCAGCGCCTCAGAAACCAGATCCAAGAACAGGAGCAAGTCCCAGGGTTCCACTCCATCGGTGGAGTCCGGCTTCCTTCCCTCGGAACGAGGATTCATTCTTTTGCCAAGGTGGACGCTGAGGTGCCCAACAAGTGACCCCCTCTGGTGAGCCACCTCCAGCCACACTAGAGGAAGCACTGCGCATCTGTCCCCGGCCGACGCTGGGCTGCAGCCCCTGCGGCACTCACCGCCCCAGCCTCGCTCCTGCCCTGGGGAATTTGAGACTTGGTCAGAATAAAGGTGTTTGCCCACAGCTGTGTCCACCTCTTTGCTTAGCCAAGGAGCTGGGGAAAGAAGAAGGGAAAGGGGGGACTCTGAGGACTGGGGGTGTCTCCAGCTCATCCAAAGCCACCTCTCCCTATGGAAATCACACTGAACTTGGAGCTGGTTCCTGCCACCACGTTCTTCTCTGGGCCCCACAGATGGGCTGCCTGCTCCCACTTTAAGTATCACTGCCCGCGTGTCTGACCTGGCTTTCTCCTCCATCAGCCAGAACAGGACCCGACACAGCCTCCGTCATCTGTTCTCCTTTATGAAACCTAAGGAGGCTTTCTGAGGATTTGTGTAAAGATCAGAGTAAAAGAGAGAACATGGCAAAGTTCCCTCAAAGTCCCTTATCTGCTGACCCTGTTGTTAGAATTAGAAGCAGAGCCCCACCCTTATTTCTCTCACCTCCATGCCACTCTAGACTTGTTCCCCAAGGTCCTACCCCGCCTGCAATTCTGGGGGACACCTCTTCCTCTGGGACCCATCCTGGGTACCCAGCCACACATACCAGAAAAGGCTGTTTTTGTTGTTGTTGTTTTATTCAATTATTCTTTTTTTATATATATATATATATTTTTATTGAGTTCAGAGAGAAAGGGAGAGGGAGAAATAGAAACATCATTGATGAGAGAGAATCATTGATCGGCTGCCTCCTGCACGCCCCCCACTGGGGATAGAGCTCGGCACGTGCCCTTGACTGGAATCGAACCTGGGACCCTTCAGTCCGCAGGCCAATGCTCTATCCACTGAGCCAAACCAGCGAGGGCAGAAAAGGCCGTTTTTATGCACTAAAGAGCAAAGCAGTATACCCAGACAGCCCTGTCCTCCCACCTGCGGAGGCCAGGCACCCCTCTAATACCCTGCTGGTCCCTGCTGCCTCTTAAACCTGTGTCCCCAGGGCATCTCCCCAGCTTCCCCGATCTGCTCTGGGCACTGCTCTCGGGTTAGTTTCCCCAGTGAGCGCCGAGGCATGGCTGTCACACTTGGCAAGTCTCTCCTGAGGGCTGGGAAGAGCGGAAAGAAGGCACAGGGCAGAGGCTGTAAAGCAAGTGTACACGGGACTCTCTCTCCTTAGCAATTCCCCACCCCCACCCAGCCCACACCTGCCACAGTGGCCAGCTTATCTCCTCCAGACCAGGCCCAGGAAGCAGGACAACGTTCAGGCACCCTGAGAGATTCACCCACTAGGACCACAGCCACGCTGGGCAGATGGGCTTTCTGGGAGTCGGACTTCTCCATTCCCGGCCAGCACCTTGCCTTGACCTTTGTAGAGGAAATGGACTCAAAATGAGTTTGGGGAGGTCAGCAGGGCCAGATGGTGCAGAGCGGTGAAGGCACATACAGAGGCCAGTGCTGAACCACCGAGAGTCCCTCCCCACCACCTCCCAGGCTCTTGACACACTGGCCTCCTTCCAATTCCTCCAAAAGGCCAAGTTCTTCTCTGCCTCCAGGTCTTTCTACACCTCACTCAGAGAACTTCCACTCATCCTTCAGATGATAACTGAAATGTTGGGGGACTGTCCCGACCCCGCCCTCCCCCCCCCCTAAATTACACTCCCACATGGCTTCCTTTCATAACCCTCTGTGACAGATCCGTTCAGTTGTAGATGCTGCCTCTCCTTCTAGGCTCTCGTTCCACGGAGGCAAGGCTCTGTCGGATTTTAAAGTTCACTTGGGTACCTGGGTGGGTCACTGATTAAGGGACCTAATAGTGGAGGCAGGGGGACCAGTTAGGAGGACACGGTGGCCGACCACATGGGAGAGGACAACTGCTGGAACCAACATGGTGGCGGTGGAGATGCAGAGAAGTGAATCCTGACTTTAGGACCAGAGGGAGTTGTCCAAGCAAGGGGGGCTGGGGTGGGGGTGGGGGGTAGAAAGACCCAGTAAGAAGGAACACGCCAAAGAAACGGGCCCTTCTCAGGGCCAGAAGGAAATGAATTCGCTGTGGCTATGAAGTAGCAACATTCAAATGACAGACTTTTCAACTTAAAAATGCCTTAGAATCAAGATATCCCATTTCCCCTCTAAGATGAGCCTTAGGTTACAGATGGGGAAACCAAAACCAAGGAGGCATGAAGTCACCAGCGCAGGGTCACACGATGGAGCCAGGATTGCAGGCCATCTCCCCAGTGGCCTCCCCATCCCATGATCTTAAGCCTGCCCTGGAGACGCGTCCAAACAGAGCACTGGGCCAAGTGTTGGCGGTATTAGGAGTGTGACATCTGGAGAGTCCAGCCCAGAAGAAAACGGCGCTGACACCTGCCAGCTAAGCTTACCTAAGCCGGAGGCTGGCTGTGGCCCAGCTGGGGAGGAGAAGGTGGAGGAGAAAGCCCAGCCAAGGAGAGCCCGCCACAACAGAACCTGGCCCTGTGGCCAGCGCATCCGCAAGGTGTTTTCTCAGCTGCACAGGGTGAGCACAGCTTCTTGCTAGCAAAGCTGGGGCCAGAGGAATAACCTTGCTTACCTCTCCACGCTCTGTCTTGTGTGTTCCGCCATCCACCTGTTGGGTGGCATTGATTGGGTGGCCGCTGCACCTGAGACCTCCGTCCATTGGCCTGTGCTGACCCCAGGGGCAGGTTCTCACCTCACGGTGCCACCTCCTCCTTCACGGGGTCTCTTCAGCCAGTTGACGCCTCACTGAGTGGGCCTGGCAGTCTCTCCTCCCGCAGCCTTAGGAACCTTGCTGGCCACTCCAGTGGCCAGGCATTGGCATATGGACTCCACTCTCATTCTTCTGGTTGCAGTCCATCATGGAGCTCTGGGGACTCGTGCAATGCTGGGGTGACCGCGGGTGCCTTTGGAGGCTGCCCTCTGCCTGGGCCCCAGACCGCCAGGTGCTCTCCTGCCCTTCTTCTAGAGTCAGCATCAGCTCTGGCCACACCATGTGGGTTCCCAGCTGAGCCTCCTCTGCCATCCTGTTCTCCCAGCACCGAAGACCCTGCCCCATAGGAGGTTCTGGCATCAGTGTCCATCTTTCCCCATATAGAGTGTGAGCAGCCATTACCAGCCAGCTGCTCCCAAGTAGTACCTGAGGGACCCTGGTGAGCATGGGAATGTCGGTGTGTCCAGGTAGGACTCCCCTGGCACTCACTGCTCTGGATTTGGAGTGAGAGGTAAGAGAGAAGACATGTCAGGACCAGGATTGGGGAAAGGGAGGGGAATTTTCACAAGTTCCCTGCCCAGCTCTACCTGGGACAGCTGGACCGTGGGTCTGCCCGGGATTGGCCCCTCCTTGGGACCAGGAAGATAAATACTCATAGATGTCAGACATGTGCGAGGGGAATACACAACCAGCAAGCCTGCCAGGCCCCCTGCTCCTCCCAGGGAAGGGGACACCTTTATAATGCTTTGCAAAATGGCAAACCACGTGGTCCCCCCGCCCCCAGACCCTGCCCCGCACTAGGCAGCCTACCCTAAGCTTTCCCAGGGACAGAACCGCCCAGAGCTGCACCGTCCAGTAAGGGAGCCGCAAGCCACGTGTGGCGATGGAGCGCTTGAAACGGGGCTAGTCTAAGGTACACAACTCATTTTCAACAATTCATACAAAATGAAAGACTGAAATAGCTCATTTAATCATTTGCATATTACAGTGAAAATATTTAGGGGTTAAATAACCAGTTTAATGTAGTAGCGTCGATTTCTTTTCACCTTTTTAACGTGGCTACTGGAACCTTGAATTCCATACGCGGCCCATGTTATATTCCTACTGGACAGCACTGCTCTCGAGTTGGGACTGACCCCCTATCGTCTCCACAGCACAAAGCGAAGAGAAGCATGGACAGGTCAAGCATAAGCACTTTGTGAGCTGCTGGTGGAAAGGTAACTTCGGTTTTGTTTTCTTGTCTCCTTCAAACACATCAGGAGGAGAGAGCGCAAGAGGCATTCATTTCAAGGATCTCAATCCAGGGGAGGGGTGACGGCCTCCAACCAGCTCCAACCAGCACCCGCCTTAGCCCACCCAGAGCACATGTGGTGTGTGGTGCCAGGCTCACCTGTTAGAATCGGAGCCCTGACCATGTCCACTTATACTTCAGGACCCTCCATCGGTGCCTCAGACGAGACCCAGTACCTCCCCGTGGCATTCAAGGCCCAGTGCAGCTCATCTTTTGCGCTTCATCTCACATGCTCCCTGCTCAAAACCCTGTCAGTTCACACTTCTGTTCATTCAGCAAACATTTCCTGACTACTGCCCATGTGCCGAGCACAGTGCTGGCTGCTGAGGCCACGATGGTTAGCAAAATAGGCATAAACTTGTACCCTTTGGGGACCACATGTCTAGTGGGGGCTAACATGTAAGTAAATAAGGAACATTACAGTGCATGCGACGTCAGCAGTTGTGGAGGAAGCACAGGGACCATGGGTGCTCCAAAGGGGCACCTCCACCAGTCTTGAAGTCACGGAGGGCTTCCTGGAGGAGGTAACATCTCAGTTAAAGAAGTCCTGTTGGCCAGACTGAGGCTGGGCGTGGTAAATATCCCAGGCAGAGGGAACTCTGGGTTCAAGAACTAACCGGAAGGGCAGAGCAGAGGGCAGAGCATGCTGAACTGAACGACATGCATTCTGGCTGGAGGGCAGGGACCCATGGCAATTAGCTGGCCTGGTGTGTATGGCAGGGGCTTGTGAGCCCCGTGAAGGAGTGTGGCATTTATCTGGAAGTTTGTTCTGCAAGTGTTTTAAGCAAGGGAGCTCCTGTTTCCCACAGGAGTGCCTTTACCCCTCCTTCCTGTGCTCAAATCCTGCCTCCTCCTGCCCCCCAGTGGGAGCCACGGGGCGGGGGGTGGTGGGGGGGTCGGGGCAGGCAGACCTGCCATAGTCAGGCACTGGATGGAGTTTTGAAGGAGAATGAGCAGGGGGCTTGTGGGGGCCTCGGCCCAGGGAAAGTGCCAAGGGATGGAGGGACTGGGGCTTAGGGACCAGCTGGGGAATTTGGGGCTGAGGCTCAGTCTGAATCCGGATTTGGGATCTGGGGGCTGGATTCAGGAACAGGAGGCAAGGCCGGCACTGCGGTGAGAGTGGGGTCCAGGACCTCATTCCAGGATTTGGAGCTGGGGTCAGGTGAGGAATTTGAGCTGAGGTTCCAAGCCAGATTCAGGGTTGGGTTTGAGAGCTGGGACAGGAATTAGATTTGGAAATGAGGCTGGGGGTTGGGATTGGGTTTCAAAGTTCCAGGTTGGGGCTAAGATGCGGGGTAAGATCTGGGGTTGGAGCTAGGAGTTCTAGTTAGGGTTTGAAACTGCAGCTGGGGCTAAATCTAGGATGGGGGTGGAGCTGGGGGGATGGGTTCGGGCCCAGGCGCTGGGGCAGAGACATTTCTCCTGCTGCCCAGGTCTGGGAATTCTGCCGGAGCCCTAACAGCAGCTGACAGAAGCCCCGCCCTTCCCAGGAATGCCTCCGCTGGAGAAGGAGTGCCACGTCAGCCAATCAGCTCAAGCCCGGACTGGGAAACACCTGTTGTTGATCTCCCTCCCCTCCCCACCCCCCTCGCAGAGCTCACCAGGGTGCAGGTTAGGCAGGTGAGCACCTCCCCCGGAAACGGAGCTGGGGCGCTCCACCTGCCGGGCTCGGATTGGATCCAGCACTCCCAGGCTTCTCGTGAGTGTCCCTGGGCCCCCCTTACTCCCCCCCCCCCCCCCCCCGCCGCCTCCATCTTCTCCCACTGGCTCGTCACCTGAGAGCCTCCACCTCACCCCCAGCCTGGCCCCACTGTCCAGCACACTTGTGCAAGCACTTTCTGACCAGTGCAGTCACCGCCCTGGGGAATGTGGCTCTGACACCAGCGCCCCTCCCACGGCCCCTTCTCCATCTCCCTTAGGGGCATTTGCACCTGCCCCTCCTACCCGGTGGCCGGGTTGCCCTGCAGAGGGGTTGTGGAGGACTGATGATGCCTCACGTGGGGCGTAACCCATGTACAGCCTCATAGTCACATTCCGGAAGTGACCCAGGGTCTGGGTCCTAAGTATATAGCAGGAGTCCCATCCTGAACTGGAGGAGGGAACGAACGTTGTGTTCTTTTATTCAAAAAGCATGCTCTGGGCATCTGTGCAGGCCCCAGAATTCCCACTGAAATTCTGAAATGGAGATATCAAATGACTCGCCCCCACCCCCTCAAGATAAATGTTTTGTCCTCGATTTTAAGATACGGAGCCTGGGGCTCTAAGAGGTGAACGCAAGGGAGCTTCCCTGACCCTCCCCCAAACCCCTCTTCTGACTAATCCACACCCAGCATTTATGGCGCGAACCTGCTGTAACCGAAGCTCCTTGAGGGCAGGGACCCCGGCAGCTCCATTTTGCCCAGTCCTGCTGCCTGGTGTCTTTCGGGACAAGTTAAATGAGTAAATGAGGAACCACTCTGAGGTCCCTCACCGAGTTCCCATGCTGTAAGGACTGCAGCTGGGGTTCAGGTCCAGAGCCCTTCTTTCCCTTTGCACAACTTTAGAAAAATCTTGGAGGAGGAGGATGGGGTGGGGGGAGCCGGGGGGGGGTGAAGAGCTGGGGGACAGGAAGGCCCGTGAGGAGGTGGGGTGTTGAAGAGTCAGGAAGCAGAGGGGATGAGGGCAGGGACTGGGATGGAGAAATGTCTAGAGGTGGCCTCCCTGGGACGTGCATACGTGAGGAACGAACTTAAGAGGAGGAGCAGGTTTGGGTAAGATGACGAGCTCGGGTTGGACCT
Source organism: Cnephaeus nilssonii (assembly GCF_951640355.1). Taxonomy (NCBI): domain Eukaryota; kingdom Metazoa; phylum Chordata; class Mammalia; order Chiroptera; family Vespertilionidae; genus Cnephaeus; species Cnephaeus nilssonii. Next base: position 74,789,065 of record NC_137078.1, read on the forward strand.
GTTGCATCAGAGGTGACTATGGGACATCAAGGTGACAGTTGGCTTATGGGTCGGGAGCCCGGGAGGGAGTTTGGGATTTGAGGGCCGTGGCTGGGAGATTGGATGGAATGTTAGGGGGAGGAGGGTGTTAGGGATTAGATCCTAATGTGCAGAGAAGGAACCACAGCCCTAAGAGAGAATATTCAGGGTCAGGCTGCTGGTTCCAGAAGGGTTAAGTCACCCCCCTCCCGTCCCGTCACCCTCCCCCCAGGAGTCAGTGGTGACAGCTGAAGCCATGTGAGTCGGATCCTGAATGAGGCTTTATCTCTGGCTCTTCGTCATCGGCCACCGTCCACCATCCACCATGGCACCAGCTCCCTCGGCCAGCTGGGATGGGACAGGCAACTGAGAGAGCCAGAGAGGTCAGCTGGGGAAGGGGGTTCCCCGGAGGGGTGGGGGTGCTTTATATGGGGAAACTCTCCTGGAGTCATTGGGGAGGCATTCCCAAGCAGCAGTGCTGGGGAGGGGGCTTTCTTGGGGGATATTCCAGGGGACCTGGGAGGATTCTCAGGGATCATCCCCACAGCCCCCAGGAGAGACCATGGGGGGCAGGTGGGCTGGGGAGGTAACAACAGTGATTCTCCCTCACAGACGATGGTGACTTTGCCCTGGACTGCGAGAGGAATAGGACTTCGGGCTTCCAGCTGCCAAGCAGGTGGCGGGGGCTCCAGGCCATGATCTGCACCCTCTGACCGCTGGTGCTGCCCGCTGCCCTGACTCCCGCCACACCCGGCCATGTCGGAAGGAGAGGCTCCTGCCCCGCGGGGCCGGGCGCTGCCCCCAGATGTGCTGGCGGAGCAGGTGGAGTTATGGTGGTCCCAGGAGCCGCGGCGCTCGGCACTCTGCTTTGCCATGGCAGTGGGCCTCGTGGCCGGCTGCGGGGCCGGCGGCGTGGCACTGCTCGCCTCCACCAGCAGTCGCTCGGGCGAGTGGCGGCTGGCAGTGGGCACCGTGCTCTGCCTGCTGGCCCTGTTGGTTCTGGTTAAGCAGCTGATGAGCTCAGCCGTGCAGGACATGAACTGCGTACGCCAGCCCCAACACGTGGCCCTGCTGCGCAGCGGTGGCGGTGCCGACGCCCTCGTGGTGCTGCTCAGTGGCCTGGTGCTGCTGGTCACCGGCCTGACGCTGGCCGGGCTGGCCGCCGCCCCAGCCCCCGCCCGGCCGCTGACCGTCATGCTGTCTGTGGGCATCGCCCTGGCTGCCTCCGGCTCACTCTTGCTACTGGGCTTGCTGCTGTATCAGGTGGGCGTGAGTGGACACTGCCCTCCCCTCCGCGCAGCTGCCCCCTCCGCCCGCAGTGACCGCAGCGGCAGCGGCAGCATCTTCAGCATCTCAGGGCGGCTCTCTGCTGGCCAGCGTCACGAGACCACATCCAGCATCGCCAGCCTCATCTGACCAAGCCGGGCCCTTGCCACAGCCTCGTGGACCTGTGCTGGCGTGTGAGTGTGAGTGTGTGTGACTGTGTGTGTGCACGTCCCCAGGACTGTCCAGCCTTCTACGGGAAGGTGAGTGTGAGTCTTCTTGGAACTGGGTGTTGTGTCCATGGAACTGTCAGCGGCTGCCTGTCTGCATCTGGGGTCTCCAGGCAGACAAGTATCTGGGGCCCCTGGAGATTCTCGGCTCGCTCCTATTCCCAGCACCCCTCCAAGCCAATCCTGCCCTCTAGCACTCGTCAGGGGCTTCCCCAGGAGTGACTGTTGCCCACCCCAGAGACCACACCAGCAAGCCTTCATTGAGGAGAGTCACTGGTGGCGGAGTGGGCTCCGGAGCATGACAGGCCTGCGTTGGAATCCCCCTCTACCACTTCCCAGCTGGGGAACCTGGGCAAGTGATTCAGCCTCTCTGCGCCTCAGTTTTTGAGAGTCATGGTTGTGGTCATCAATGCTGAGGATTGAGTATGGAAGGACTGGGAACATTACAGATGTGCATTAAAAGTGGTGGCTGCTATTACTGTTACTGTCTTTACATCCCCACCTCACCTAGAGACTTTCCTTTTCCCTTCTCACCCTCCCCGCCCCCCCCCCCCCCCCCCCCCCCCCGCATCCGAAGTGAACACTGGTGCCTATTCTGTGACAAAAGCATCTTGGAGGTGTCCTCAGTAAAGCCTGGGGTTCCTCCTCTTAGCTGCTATGAAGCTGAGGGGAGATGGGGGTTGAGGGGGGCTCGGCCTCGGGAAGATGGTGGGTTTCTGGTCCCAGAGAGGGCAGGGAGGTCCTTGCCATTAGCTCATGTGCTGGCTCACGAGGAAGCCTCGGGTTTGGGGTTTTGTCAGCTGGTGACGCGGGAGGCAGCAGCTCCCTACCCGCCCCTGCAACCGGAACACCCTGGTCCTGGTCCTGGTCCTGGTCCTGGTCCGTGTCCTCGCGGCACTGGCTGGCCTGACTCTGGGCTCCTGGGCACAGGAGGGCTGTTTGAAACTCCCTCGGGTGGTAAGAGTCACTTCCTGCTTGAGGTCCACCCTGGAAGGGCTCTCCCCTTCTCTGGTGCAGGAACACTTCCTGGGTGCCCAGGGCAAAGTTTCACCAGAAGAGCGTTTCATCACTTCCTGCTTCGCAAGGTGCAGATTACAGGCAGCACCTCCGCGAGCAGAGAGGTCGGGACCAGACGTGTTCAATGTAGACCTGCAAGGGCTCCCACCAGAGAACATTGCTTCCAGCTGCCGAGGTCAAGGCCGTCTCCTGGAGACAACACCGAGCTGCTGGATGAGGGCAAGGGTGTTCCAACCCAGGGAGAGAGCTGCGGGAGCAGAAGGAATAGGGCGTGTCCGGGAGCACCAGGTATCCTAAAGGCACCTCGGACCCTCCATATACTCAACTTGGAACCCCTCTTCTCGCTCTTAAACTAGCCCCTCCATCTCACCATTCACCGAGCGTCCAGGTTAGCACCCTCAGCCGGCCCAGACAGCACCCTCGCTCTCCCTCGCCCTGTGTCCAGCACACACAGCAGCTCCTGCGGACTTCCTTTGTAGATGTTCTTGTGATACTCAGACCTCCACGCTCACCTCCCAGACAGTGCTCTTCGTCTCGGCCTATTTGTGCAGCAGCCTCCTTACTGTTCTCCCTACTTTTGTTCTTTTCTCCTCTTAAACGCGACTTCCCCTCCCCAGCTCCAACCTGTACATGTGGAGCCCCAGTGACTGTGTTAAAACAAAAAATGCAAATTACCTTGAGATCCTTCGGTGGCCCCACCTCTTGCAGGCTAACGTACAGACTTTAGCCGATTTGGTCTCTCCCCTCTCGAATCACCCCGTGAGCCAGACATGCTCGACTACTGCTGGACCTCACCGTGTTCTCTCCCTTCTCCCCGCCTCTGTGTGTTCTTTCCTTGCCTTCATGTCCTTCTCCAAGACTCAGTTCTCTAGGGCACCACATTCTCGGGGAGTCTTCCCTGACCATCTCCCCTAAACTAGAGAGTTGCCCCTTTTCTAGCCTCAAACCCTCAATTGTAGACAACAGTCTGCAATTCTTTCTCTGTGCACCTGTCTCCTTAATTGGGTGGTAAACTCCTCCTGGCAGGGTTTGGGTCTTCTCACCTGTGTGTCCCTAGTTCCCAGCACAGGCCTGACGCATAGTAGGTGCTTTGTTGGATGGCAATGTGTGTGCAAGGATCAGGGAGAGACCCAACTATAATTGTGAAGGGTATGGAAGTTAGGCTGCTGACCACTATTGGCCCTGACTCTCCTGAGGCCCCACCCTGCCTGCCCAAGACATTCTGGCTCTTCCTGGAGGGAGCAATCATTATCACCAACTCCTGGGCCATTCGAGGACCACAGAACACCTCTCCATCCCGTAACATGGGGAGGAATCATGTTTCTTTTTGGCCGAGACTGGGTTAGACTCTTCCATAATATTTCTTTTAAGAAACTAAAGGAAAACAGAAAACAGAGGCCCAGAAAATGGGAAGGGGGAGGGTTACATGGCACAGATGTCTGGATGAGCAGCTACTCCAGGCAAGGCCCGTGCCAGGCTCTCCTGGAAAGGAGACCACATGAAGAATATAGTTTGTGTCCCCAGATGGCCTACTTCAGAGAGCAGTGGGAGTAGACATCTGCACACCCATCTGGAACAGGAGTTGGGAGGGTAAGAGCTGGGTCAAGGCACAGGCAGGGCAGAAATGCTACCGCTTCCTCAATCACTTAAGCCCACCCACAACCTCCCGCCTCCAGCCTGTTTGCTCAAAGCACTTCACAAAACCCCATCTCGGTCCACATTACAACCAGCTGGCCACCGGCCCCCTCTGCTGTCTCTCTAAAGCTTCCCCTTCCTGCCCTAGCAGGTTTGGCTCAGTGGGTAGAGTGTCAGCCCACAGACCGAAGGGTCCCAGGTTCGATGCAGGCTCAATTCCCGGCCCCAAGTTGGGGCGGGTGCTGGAGGCAACTAATCAATGTGTCTCTCTCATATTGGTGTTGCTGCCTCTCTCCCTTTCTTCCACTCTCTCTAAAATGCAATGGAAGAATGTCCTCAGGTGAGGATTAACAAAAAATAAATATAAAGCTGTCCCTTCCTCTCTTACCTCCCCCTCCTGCCTTTATCCCCCTTCTGGTGATGATCCTTCGGCCCATCATTTCACCCACTCCTCGACAGAGTCCTCAACTCCTTAGCCACTTGCCCCTTTGGTCTCCCAGGAAACCACCTCCATGGACTAATCCACACACTGGCCTTCACTGCACCTGCTGCCTCTCAGTGAGTGGTTATTAGAGAAACCGGCACAGCCAGGCAGCAGGTGTCACCATGAATTCCTCACCAGTCTCAGCTGGGTCCGCAATGTAGCTCATCCGCACTGTTTCCTTCGTCAGCTGTTCCCACAGTGACCCTCAAGTTACCTCCATTCCCTTCACATCCCAGCGTCACCTGACATCACTCTCTGCAGGTGGCTTGACCTTCCACCTCATGAGACTGAGAGTCCTATGGAAGGAAGCCTTCACATTGCTCCCACCAAATCCCTCCTCCTTACTCCTGTCCGGGCAATGACCTTGGCAGCCCAGCTGAGGAATTTGGACTTTGTCCTCAGGACTCAGAGAAACACAGGACAAATTTAATCAGGGGAGTGAGAATAGGATTTGGGACTCGCTGGCTGCAGTCTGGAACCAGGGTTAGCTCTCCCTGAAAAGAATAAGAAGAAATGGCCAAACAGCCCCAGAAGTGATGTCTCTGCTGGCCCTAAGGGGTGGGAAGAGTGCCCCAAAAAGAAGAAATAGCAGAAGGATCTAGGGACAAAGGAACGTGGCTCCTTCAAGGAACTACAAAGGGCCTGGCCGGTGTGGCTCAGTGGTTGAGCATCGAGTTATGAACCAGGTCACTGTTTGATTCCTCATTAAGGCACATGCCCGATTGCAGGCTCGACCCCCAGTAGGGGGCACGTAGGAGGCAGCCAATCAATGATTCTTATCATTGATATTTCTATCTCTCCCTCTCTGAAATCAATAAAAATATTTTTTTTTAAAAAAAAAAAGAGGAACCACTAAGGGTTTGTGTGGCTGAAACATGGAGCAGTAGCTGGGAAGAGGCGAGGGGGGTGCTAAGGAGGGGCCCTCAGCCAGTCCCAGGCTTCAGCAGCTCCCTAGCATGTGGCAGTTTCTCAAGGCCAAGAGCAAGCCAGTGAAGGGCTGTAAGCAGAGGAATGGCCTGGTCAGAATGTGTTTTAGGACCATCGTCCTGCCTGCAACACAGAAACTTCATGGGAAGGGGCCGAAATGGAGGCAAGGAAATGGGTTGGCTGATTAATGCCATCGTCCAGATGCAAGATGACGAGGGACAGAAAGAAACAGAACAGATTCCGAGGATGTTCAGAGCTGACTGACAGGTCCTTGTGACTGATTGGAGGATGGGAGACGTGATGGGTTAAGGTCGATAGAAAGAGGTTTAAGCTACAGGTAAAGAAGAAGCTGCTCTTAAAGTCCCTAAACAGGAGGCAGGGAGGGTAAGTCCAGGACACAAGGGGAGGATTGGGCTTATAAAGCCATTTTGAAGAGAGAGAAGAATGGACACAGGTTACAGGTGTGGGTTTTGTAGCAGGAAATTGAAGGGGGCCCTGACCAATAACTATTGTGTCCGTGAGGCACCAGCCATTTTAAGGAGCTGCTGTGGAGGGTGGGAGAGGGATGGGACCAAAAAACAGCACGATTCCCAGAAGCTGTGAGAGCCCACGAGAGGCTGGAGGCCCGGCCTTAACAGAGACCACAGCCTGGACGATGGTGGGCCTTACCCCACAGCACTCAGAGGCCAGGCTCCAGGTCCTAGGCTGGAGGTCACCTGGAGTGTGCCATGCTGGGACAATGGGGCATGTAAGTAGAGGAGACTGTCGAGAGAGGCTGACAGAATAGACCCTGAAATCTAAACTGGCATTGAGTGAAAAGGCAAGAAGGGGCCGACGGAGACCGAGGACAGTGGTGTGAAGCTAGAGGCTCCCAGCGGGTGGCAGGTGAGGTGGAGAGAGAGGACTTGCCACGTGTTCCTTCTGAGCTCAAGAGTCAAACTCTAGGTCCTCAGCCGTGTCACCCGGATGCCTGGATACTGGAAGAACATGCTCCAGGAATTTCCAAGTCTGTTCCAGTCCAGGTGGAGCTTATATCATATCCAAGCACATCCTACATGAGACCTCGGGCCTTCTGGGGTCACTCAGGTCTCCCCAAAGGAGCTTCCTCCAGGCTGCAGGGGACTGACACAGGCCCCTCACGCTCAGCACTCTGCACGGGACAGGGGCCGCCTTCCTGACTGTCCTCAGGACCTGGGAGACGCCCCTGGGCATAGCCATGGAAGTCAGCCCCCGGGACTGGAAGGCCCCCAGGGATGGAACAGACCACTTCTACCCTCACAGCGGCTCTCCCAAACCAGGAGCTTGCCCCCAGACACTTCTCAGCCCCACTCACTCAGGGAGGGGGGGGGGAAGGGGGGGGGAGGGGGGGTGCCAGCCCTGGCAGGATGAACGCAAGAGGTTCCTTCTCTGGGTCTGTGACCATTACTTCGGACTGAGGTGATGGCATTATTGCTGAGCAAAGAAGCAAGTTACAGTTCCGTTGTTTGAGCCTCAACTTCTCAGTGTATAAAATGGGGGTGCCTTCCCAGCAGGACTGTTGTAAGAAGCACTAGGACATCGGTGCTATCGTCGTTGTTATTCTATAGCATCAGAGACTCAAGTCCTTCTGTCCTGACCAGATCGGAGCTGAGTTCTGGGAAACAGGGAAGCTCAAACCCCAGCCCAGAGAGTGAGGAGAAAGGGGGCTTGACAAGCTCCTCCCTTAGGATTAAGCCTGGTTGTGGGAGGACCCATTGTGAGGAGTGATTGCCCTGAGGGAGCCCACAGGCAAATGGCTAACACTTGTATAGGCCAGCTCAGTTCCACTTTACTTATATAACTCGTTTAATCCTTCTAACTTGGTGTGGCAAGTACTATATAATCCCCACTTTACTGAGAAGAAATTAGCGCACTGAGGGAGTAACTTGCCCAAGGTCACACAGCTCATCAATGGCAGAGCTGGGATTTGAATCCAGGGAGTCTCAGCTCTCAACTCACCCGCTACTCTGCTGGGGCTCCTTAAACTTCACGCCTGTGGCTTGTGTGACCCCTGTCTTCGGCCTCCACATATGGACAAGGGATCTGGCTCTGCTTTGGGGACAGCAGAACAAGGCAGCTGGGAGCTGGGTTGTCCTCCACAGCCAGGTCTGGGTTGGGGTTCCCAGGACAGAGTAGGTAGTGGCAGCTGCTGGGGATACAGGACAGGGTGCAAGGCCAAGGCAGAGGCAGCTGCGGCCAGGGCCTCAGCTAGAGGAGGACAGACCAGAGCCGGGTCTGGCTGAGTCCCAGGCCTCCCAGCACGCTCAGCATCCCTGGGCTCCTGAACCTGTGGGCCCAGGTCACGTGGCCTATTTGTGCACGGGGCCAGGCATGTGCAGCACATGTCAATGATTCCTCAGAGGAATCCAGCAAGGCCACTTAGGACAAGGTTCTCATGACCCCACGGCCCTGCTCAGCCAGGCTTGCCCTCCAGCAGGTTCTGAGAGGAAGCCCTCCCTGCTGACCCTGACTGGGGGCAGGGCTCAGGAAACACAATTGCTCTTCTGGGATCAGGCCCATACCTTCTCCTGGATCCCTCAGACATCTTGACTCAGGTCCCCAAGAATACGTGCAAACAGGGCCAGCTGAGCTGCTTTCTGGCCCAGAACTGCAGGCAGGACAGCTCCTTCAGGTGGGCCTGCGGGAGCATTAGGTCATGGGACAGACCCACTGTGTCCGCAGCAGCTCTCCCCTCGGAGCCAGGACATGTTCTTGGCCCCTTAGTTCTGCTGCTCAGGGTCCTTCTCCAGGTCTCAGGCTGGGGCAGGTTCGACCACCTCAGGACTCAGGAAAAATTGCTGGAGTTGGGGCTGTGTGTGCTGGGCTTCCCTCCTCCCGGGCCTCCTTTCCCCTGCTGACAAGTCCTTAGATGTCAGTGTTTCCCTATTCAGTTCTCAGTGCCTCTCAACTCCACTTCCAAAACCTAAACCAAACCACTCCCAGGGTCTCAGTGACACGATCAGGCTGACTATTCCCAAACCCATGTCTGCTGACAGGACTTCTCCCCAGTGAATCCCAGCTGCCCCGGGGCACCTTTCCCTGGAAATCCACATCCGGCACTGAATCCACATTCCCAAGAAACCTGTTCCTCCATCAAGCCCAAAACCAGGGCAGCTCCCTGGACTCCTTCCGCCCCCACATCCGGTAGGTAGCCAAGCAGTGCTGTCAGCCCTGCCCCCTTCCATGAGTGTAATCTGTTCCCTACACATTAGTCTCATCTTAGTCACTTCTCTCCTGGTCTCTGTCCTCCAACCCATCACTGCGCAGCATCCACAATGACTTTTCTGTCATCATAACATCACTCCCTTGCCCAAAAAGTTCACAGATGAGCCTAGGTTGCTCTCAAATTGAAGAGCAAGCTCTCTATCTTGGCGCCAAGGCACCAGCTCCGTGGTTGGCAAACTACGGCTCGCGAGCCACATGCGGCTGGCTCTTTGGCCCCTTGAGTGTGGCTCTTCCACAAAATACCACGGCCTGGGCGAGTCTATTTTGAAGAAGTGGCGTTAGAAGAAGTTTAAGTTTAAAAAATTTGGCTCTCAAAAGAAATTTCAATCGTTGTCCTGTTGACATTTGGCTCTGTTGACTAATGAGTTTGCCGACCACTGCACTAGCTGATCTGGTCCACGCTTCAGCTTCATCGCTGCCATGAAGCTGAAAATTCAATTAAATTTTCCAAGTATTTATTTAGCATTTGCCTTGTGCAAGATTCTGAGGACACAAATGAGACATAGCCTGTGGCCTCAGGGCACCCCTCAAACCCTATGCTCCAGCTCCAGCCCCCCTCGACCTCCTGCCTTTTTCTCAAGCACCTCCCTACATTAGTCACCCCTCCCTTTCCTTCTCTGCTAGCTCTTTCTAAAGGCAAATGCAGCATCCAGGTGGACACAATGTGGGGTGGCTGCCTGATTCATGACTTCCCCTTGTCTGGGATTGACCTGGAACACACAGGTGGGCTCCCCAAATCACATATGTGCTATAGGAGCCTGCTCTCACTGGTCACAGCTGGCTGGACTGTGGTGGATACTGGACCCAAACTGGGCCAATCAGATTCTCTCACCTGAGTTCTTGAAACTCAGAACTGAGAGTTTAGGAGTCCCAGGCTTGGAGTCTCATTGATACCCGTAAATGACAAAGCAGTAGAGGTACCATGCCTGACCTCGGGCTGCTGGGACCGCCTGCTTCCTGTCCTCCTGAGTCAGCTGTCCCCTTAATTCTATGCAAAAGCCAGGATTCCTTTCCATTGCTTGCAAAAGCAGCAAAGAATGAAGCTTAACTGTCTCCCTTGCCCCAATATTCCACCAGCAGCTGTGACCCTAATCTTTTCCTGTCAAGTTCTTGATCAAGTTTTTCACAATCAACTGCACTCCCTTACCCTTCACCTACTTACTCCTGAGCCCACAGTAATTCAATAAATTTTCCAAGTATTCATTTAGCATCTGCCTTGTGCAAGATTCTGAGGACACAAATGAGACATAGCCTGTGGCCTCAGGGAGCTCACAGTCTAGCTGTAAGGACAGGCACAGTAAAAAATAAGTGCAAATTGCAATAAAGATTAAGGTAAATGTGGCAAGGGTAATGGGAGAGAAGCTCACAGGGTTTTATGAGAGGGAGGGGCTCACTGGGGGCTAGGCATGTCCGAGCAGTATCTTCCAGCTCCATGACAAAGAACACTTTTATGCACAAGTTCCAGTTCAGGAAAATAAAAACGAGCAACTTTTAATTTTTATTTGAAATAAAAATAGATTTATTAATACCTGTCAAAAACAGAATATATTATAACTATTTAGATTACCCACTTCATTGATAGGAAAAAAATTCAATAAGAAACTTGGCACACTGATTTTCATCTGCTAAATGCTATCAACTGGTATATAATAATAACTAGTTAAGTAGGAAGAATGCAAACCAAGAGGCTGACAGAGGCCTCATTTCCATAGTTAGGTCCTTGATAGGCTTTATCCTGAGACTAGCAGGGAGCCATTGAGAGTTATTGAGCAAGAGAGGGTCATTGTCACTTTGGTGGCTAGTGTCAGGGATGGAAGAAATGCTCAAACCCTGGTCAGCCCTTAAATCCTAGCCACCTCCATCCCTGAGGTTCATTGTAGTATTTACAATTCTTAAGCTGTCAGGCAAGGGGTGTCCAAAGGTCGGGGTTCAGAGGGAGAAATGGTGCCTGCTACCTCCTGTCCCCAGCTCGCTGGCCCCAGGCTGAATGTAATTGTCCTCGATGAAACCATCATCATCATCATCTTCACCGGCCTCCGGACAGATCCCCTTCCTTGTCCTGGGCAGTGGGCGGTGCTGGTAGCTGAGGCGGTATTTGCGGCAGAGGTGGCATTTGGCAGCCAGTGCAATGAGGAGAGAGAGGACCACAGCTCCCAGCACAACCCCCACCAGCACAGGCCATGCCCGGGCCCCAGAGCCTGGCCCATGGGTCATGGCTGATACCGTGGGGAGTCCTGAGGGTCCCACGGTGGCTGCAGAGAAAGGGACAGTATTATGAATAGGCTCCAGATGGGCTCCCTAGGGAACCCGAGAGGAGTGGGGGCAGGGTCCTTCCCCGAACCCCAGCATCTAAGGGGAAACCGCCCCCCTCTTCAGCTTCCCTCACTGCTACTCACTCTGGTTTGTGACACTCATGGAGTAGCTGGAAGACACCCGTGAGCCTTGGCTTGGTCACAAGAGCCCGGGCTCCAAGCAGATCCCAGGTGACAGGCAGCCCTGGGGCACCGATCCTGAAACACACACACACACACACACACACACACACACGTGTGGCTGTCAGGCCATACTCTCAGTCGTGTTAGGGTGCTACACGAACGCTGGAGAATGGACAACTAGCCATACACGGTTGTTCACAGGAGAGAAACAGGCTGAGAAACGGGCCGTTGGTAAGGAAATATTGCAGGGTCCAGCTCTGGAAGTGGCTGAAAACATAAAGCAGTGCTGGAGCTTACACTGAGCACACTGTAGGACTCAGGTACCATGCTCCCAGCAACCTGTCATGATAAACATTATTCTCTTTGTAGTTGAGGGCTCTCGGGCCCAGAAGGGTAAACTAATTCAGCCCAAGTTCCAGCCCACGGCCCAGTTTGCCATGTTGCCTGGTAAGCTGAGGATGGGAGGTGGGGGCAGAGGCAGTCCTGGCTCCCAGAGGTTGGGCAACAGCAATCGCTTGGAGTTAACAAGCCAAAGGGGAAACCACATGGGGAAGACAGTGCCAATCCTCACCCAGGGCAGGGGGTCTCAGGCCCAGCCAGGGAAGACTTGGCCCCTCTGCTCCTGAGTCAGGGGGCTCCTATTAACCCACCTTTACTCTCAGCCCTTCAGGCACATCTCTGTCTATTCACCTGAGCCCTCAGAGGGAGGCTGTATTCAGGAAGTCGCCAAATATAGGCCACCTGAATCAGGAAAGCATCTGGATGAGAATCACTAGGGCTGGAGAGGATCTAGAGAAGGAGCACCTGAAATAAGGGAGTATTTGGAGAAGATCATCTAGACCAGTGATGGGCAACCTTTTGAGCTTGGTGTCAAACTTCGCCAAAAAACTGAGCATAACTCGGGTAGTGTGTCACTTTGAGGAAAAAAACATTATTTTGCAAATGTTTCATCCTCAGGAGCAGCAAATGTTTCATCCTCAGGAGCAGCAAATGTTTCATCCTCAGGAGCAGCAAATGTTTCATCCTCGGCATGCGGCCGCCTCAGCGGCCGCGTGTCATCAGAAATGGCTACGTGTGTCAGTACTGACACGCGTGTCATAGGTTCGCCATCACTGTTAGACTCAGAAATACCTGGAGGAGCACCTGAATCAGAGGAGGCGGGGCAACACCTGAATCTAGGGAGTATATAGAGGAAGAGCACCTAGGTTAGGGAAGTACCTGTTGGAGGACCAGCTAGGACTAGAGATTATCTACAGGTGGAGTACCTAAATCAGATACTCCTGGGGAGGAGTATCCAACCTAAGAAAGTACCTAGGAGATAAGCACCTAGTTTAGGGGAGTGCTCCCCCATAGTCTTTTATACCAATACTTTAACGAGACCTTCCCTCCTCACCACCAACTTGTCACCTAGTCCATCAGTTCTTCTAAGTATCTGGAATGACTATTCCCCTCCTTTGCAACCCACTGCCACTTCCCCAGTCCAAGCTGCCTTCATCTTGTACCTTAACTCTGACAATAACCTCCCAACTGGTCTGGCCCCATCTCTAGTCCATTCCCCAGAGTGATGGGCCTAAAGCCCCAATCTGACCCCCCTCACTCCCCTACTTAAAAATCCTTCAAGAGCTCCCCACACCCAGTGCTGCATGCAAATTCCTCAGCCACACAATCCAGCACAAGGCCCTCAGGCCAAACTCTTCTTCCTCTTCCCACAGTTCCCTCCCACCCCCCACACAGACACCTCCCACCTCACCCACCCTCTTTCCCAGTCACCCCCTCCCTTCTCAGTTTTTTGGAATCCACCATCTCGAATGCTAAATCAGGCCACACCAGTTGGTGAGGTTGTCCCAGGCCCCTCGGTATGACCCCTTTCACTGGCCTCAACCATAAACTACCAGTCAGAACTGGCCAGTTACTAGATGGGCAGCTCCCTGAGGGCAAAGACTGGGCTGATGAACCTGTGCCCTGGGACTGCCAGAGAGCTTGGCACTTGGCTGCTCAGTGCCAGTTTGTGAGTTGAGTGAGGGACGGAGCTGAGAGTGAATATGGGAGTGGGGGTGGGGGGTGGGACAGGAGCAATTAGAACAGAGGGGTAAATGAATAACATTCAATGGGTGCCTACGGTGGGCCCCACACTGTGCCCTGGGTCCTCAAAAAATAAGATTCCGTTAAATTGAAATGAATTGAATTCCATTTGACCTCTCTTTTCCTCCTATTCCTTTCCTTCCTGCCCTGTCCCTGTGGTTTCTTCCCAAGGACATTTACCCACACCCACAGGCAGTCACCCCACCCCCTCAAGTCATATTTCTTCCACTGACAAACACACACGTCCTCTGATCTTCAGGCATACACACCCACCCTGATTTGTAGCTCCTCTCCTGCTCCCAGGAGCCCTCAGGGATTTGTGGGTTCCTCCTCCCAGCCCCCCAATTCTTCCCCTCTGCTGCTCACCGGTAGGAACTGTGCACAGTCCGTGGAGGAAGCTTCCGGCTGGGGCCGGCAGACAGTGGGCGGGCCAGAACTGCCGCTTGACTCACCTGGGGACGCAGCTGGTGGGGCTGAAGCTGCCGGTGAGGGCGGAGGGCAGGGCAGCAGGCAACGCCCACAACCGGGAGCACTAACTACCTCTTCCCAAGCTTTTGCGGAGAACCTTACAGCACAGGCCTCACCCCCACCCCCACCACTGGGGAGAGGGGGGTGGGCTGGAGCAGTTGGGATCCCGAGAGGAAGGGGTGGTCCTAGGGGCCCTAGAAGGGGCGGGCACTTCGGCAGGCTGCGGCTCGGCCTGGCGGCCCAGATTAGCAATGACTTTCCGGTGACAGGTACAAAGTCCGGAGTTGAAGACGGAGCTTTGCAGACCTGTGAAGGCGGTGGGCCGGAACCGCGAGGCAGGGGGGCTGGGCATTCTTCCCAGGCAAAGGCAGAGAGGCCAAGGACACACTCAAAATTGCCTGCAAGTGTGTGTGTGTGTGTGTGTGTGTGCGTGTGTGCGTGTGTGTGTGTGTGTGTGTGTGTGTGTGTGTGTGTAGAGTGGATGTGCAGGTCAATGGGGAGTGTGAGTTCAGAGGTCTTTTGGGGATGGTATATGTATCTTTGGGGGGAGGGGGGTTATGGTGTGTATGTGTTTACCTCGATAGAGGGTTCCAGCCTTCATCTGGATCTCAAGGATCCTGTGACCCCACAAAGCTCGGCTCTGAATCTCCCCTTTGTTCTACTCCTTGTCCTTGAAGATACGGTTCAGGAGTCCCTTTCCCTGAGCCCTCAGTCCACCCCGGCAAGCTTGCTCCCTCCAGGTGGAGATGCCCCAGCATTCTCTCTCATCACTCTCTCTCCTGCATGCCCTGCGCACCCTTTATCACAGCATTTCTCTGTGTATCTTGTAATGATTTTGATAGGGGCAGAAATACAATATTGGGGACCAGCTATAATTGTAAGAAATCTTAATCATGCTCTGTTAACTGCGATTGTTTTGTTCTGGTTAAAGAAGGCGCATTCTAACCTGGCTGGGAGTTGCACGTGGGACCTGGGAGCTCACCTGGAAATGCGGCCCATGGCCCACCCTCCCCATCTGTACCCTTTTGCCTACTTCCCCATGTAATCTTTGTTCTTCTACCCAATACAAGCAGCTGGCTTATGCTGGGGGGCAGAGCAGATTTTCGTGGATGACCCGCTGCTCTCCCATACTGCCGGCATTATTGGAATAAACGCTCATGTGATTCAACCCTGTCTCTGCTTAATTGGCTCAAGTAGTGACTGGCAGCACGGACCCATTGATTGTCCGGTTATAATTTCTTCCTGTGCTGCCTCCCCCATTAACCCAGGAGCTCTGTAGGGTGGAGCCAAGTTTTAACAGTCTCCGGGCTGCCGGCACCTGGCACGGGGCAGGCTCTCGGTGACTGTGTAAGGGAGGAAGGACTGCATGAGCTAAGCCACGCGGGCACAGGATTTCACAGGGTCCCTCAGGCCACAACCCGAACAAGGACTGTGCCCAGGGGTTGCAAGTGGGGCAAGCCAGAACTGTGGCTACAAAGTGGAGGACCTTGCAGGACCTTGGATTTTTTAACATGGAATCTGAACTCTTCCAATGGCTCCTTCCTAGGTCTCCCACCTCATCTGGTGCTTACCTTCATACTCTCTCCTCCAGCCACACCAAACTGTTCTCTACTCCTGGAACCCACCATGCTCTCATCTCCCAGGCTCTGCATGCCCTGTTCCTGGGGCCCCTGATTTCCCCTCTCACCTTCAGCCCCTCCCCCAACTTGTCCATCATCTCTCAGGCTGATTTTCTCCCAGACCTACTCCTCACTCAGGCCCTAGTTTAGGTGCCTCTTTATATAGATGGCCTTCCCTACTCTCCCTAGTCTGGGTTCCTCCTCCCACCCTCGGTGCCCCCTCAGACCTGGCACTTCTCTCCCTTTGCCCTGACCACCACTATTGCGATTTTCTCTATTTGGCAGGGCCTTTTGTGAGCTTGGAAACTTGGGGTAGGGTCTGCATCTGTCTCATTCCCCTTCAAGTCCCCAACATCTAAAACGGCAACAATAACTCCTTCTGAAATAATGAATAAGAGGAAAGTGAATACTACCCATAATGGGACAGCGAGGAGTCAGGAACTTTTGGGGTTCTGCTTTGATTTTGAAGCAAGGAAATCATAGGATTCAAAAGGTATTCATTGAACACCTGTGCTGTTTCGTTTGTTTTTAAAATGGAGGTATTCATATAACATAACCTAATTCACATCACAAAAATTTCACCATTTTAGTACACAATTCAGTGGCACTTAGTATATTCAAAAGGTTGTACAACCATCACTGTATCTAGTTCTAAAATATTTTTGTCACACCGAAAGGATACCCCCTACCCATTAAGCACTCACTCATTTCCCCTGTACTCCAGGCTCCAGCAGCCACAAAAATCTGCTTTCTACCTCTATGGATTTGCCTGTTCTGGATATTTCCTACAAATGAAATCATACCACTGTGCCAGCTTTTTACTGAACTACTTCATTTAATCTTCATAACTACACTATTAGATATTAATTAGCCCGATAATAGATGAAGAAAACACAGCCATAAGAAGGGAATTCACAAGACATTCTACAGAATAAAGCAAGGAAAGGTCTGCACATCCATCAGTCAGTCATTTATTTCATGAGTATTTATTGATCACCCATCACAGAGCCACAGCCAGCCCATAGACATGCATTAGAATATAGCAGAGGACAACCTGTTGGGTCCCCCACAGCATGGAGAGCAGAGAGCAGGCTGGACATCAGCACCACTAGCCCCTCAGCCAGAGCTCTGGTGCAGTGAGCAACCTTTACCACCTTCCATGGCAGCCCTGGCAACCTTGTGGTAGGCACTGTGCTAGCTGCTGGGGACAGAGTTCCCGCCACCATACAGCTTTCATTCTGGTGGGGAAGACAGACAATACACAACAAATAAATAAGATCATTTCAGATCATGGTGAGGGCTATGAATAGATACAATAGCTTCAGGTGATAGGGAGCTATGGAGGGGGCTGCTACTTTCCATTAGTCAGAAAAAGGGGGGACTCCCTGAAGAGGGGATGTTTGAGCTGAGATCTGAATAAAAGGGAGACAGCAACCATGCTCATCTAGGGGAAGAGCATTCCAGAAAGTGGAAACAGCCCTGACAAAGACTGACAGGCAGGAGCAGGCTGGCTTGTTCAAGCAACGTCAGGAGCCCAGCTGGATGGAGCACAGTAAGTGGGGAGACATGGGAAGAGTAACTGGAGGGCTGTCAGCTCATGTGGGGCCTCATCAGGTCCTTCCCTCCATGAGATGGGAAGCCATTGGTGATCGAAGCAGAGGACTGAGGGAATATCCTTTGGCGTCTGTGTAAAGAATGGATTAGAGGAAGCCAGGGTAGAAGCAGGGAGGCCAGTTAGGAAGCTGTGGCTATCATCCAGGAGAGAGGGACTGTGGCCTCAGGGTGCTCCGGTAGAAATGGGGAGAAGTGCTCAGGTCCTCGATATATTTTGAAGGTGAAGCCAAGTGATTTGCTGACTGGGTGCCGGGTTTGGGAAAAAGCAAGGGACCACAAAGAACTCCAAAGTTTTGTCCTGAGCAGCTAGTAGGATAGAGATGTCCTTTACTCAAGTGGAAAGACTCCGGAAAGGAGAGGTTTGGGAGGGCAACCAGGACCTCCGTTTTTGGACATGTTCGATGTGAGACGCCTGTGAGATATCCAGGTAGCATCCGAAGTAGGCAGTAGCATAAATTTGGCCAGAATGCAGGGGGCGATAAAGGCTAGAAATAAAAAATTGGGGCAGCCGCAAAATGTGGATGGTTTTTAAAGCCAATTATCTAGGTGTAGAGAGAGAAGAAGGCTGAGGGCTGGCTTCTAGAGCACAGCGGGAGGGAGAGAGGGGCTGAGGGGAAGCAGGAAAGGAGACTGAGGCATGGCCAGCAGCATGGTGGGAGGCAGACATGTGAGAGAGTGTCCTGGAGACCAGAGAAGAAAGGTTTTCAAGGGCAAGAGCTTGGTCAGTTACATCAAATGCTGGTGATAGGTCAACTGAGATACAGATTGAGAACTGACCTTGAAATTGGCCAGGTAGAGGTCACTGGTGACTTGGGTAAGAGCAGCTTCACTAGTGTGGGGACGAATGCCTGACTGGAGCAATGCACCAAGTATGGGAGCAGAGGAAGTGGTGATCACTTCTTCAAAGAATTTTGCTATATAAGGATCAGAGAAGTCCTGGCCGGGTAGCTCAGTTGGTTAGAGTGTTGTCCTTATACACCAAGGTTGCAGGTTTGATTCCCAGTCAGAGCACATATAAGAATCAACCAATGAATGCATATATAAGTAGACCAACAAATCTATTTCTCTTTCTCTCTCCTCCTCCTCCTCCTCCTCCTCCTTCTTCTTCTTCTTCTTCTTCTTTCTCTCTCTCTCTCTCTCTCTCTCTCTCTCTCTCTCTCTCTCTCTCGTAAATAAATAAATGTTTAAAGGAGCAGAGAAGTGGTGCAGACACTAGAGGCAGGGTGCAATCATGGAGGATTTTTTTTTAGGCTAGGAGCTGTTACACCATGTGTGTAGGCTGGCCAGAATAATTCAGGAGAGAGAGAAAATTGACGATGCAGAAGGAAGAGAGAAGGGTGTGAAGTCCTGAAGGCATCAAGGGCTATGGGGTCAAGTGCTCTGGTGGAGGGTTGACCTTGGGCAGAAGCAGGGAGAGTCCCTCTGAGGAAGGCAGAACATACAGTGAAATGATGGGAGCCTTAGGAAGTTTTCTTCCCTGGGCTTCTGTTTGTCCAGAGAAATAGGAAGTAACGTCATCAGCCGAGAGTACAGTGGTTCTGGGGTTCAAAGAGAAAAAAAAGGTGTGAATTGATCATTCAGAGCCTGCGAGCATGTGATAGGCTCTCCAGGTAGCACCTTGGGGTGAGCAGTCAGTTAGGGTGATTGTCTTTGTTTTCTAGCCACTCCAAGTGCAGGTGGGGAGAAGATGGAGAGAGGGTGGGGATTTGTAGGCAAGCTAGGCCCAGTAAAGAGGGAAGTGAGGAGAGGGTGGGGAGGTGTAAGGAACCCTGAAAAGGTGGTAGGAGCAATGGATTTTAGGAGAAATTGCTGGTGGACTAGAGAGAGTACGTTGAAAAAGTAAGAAGTGTAGAGCAGATGGCGGCATAAGGAAATGGAGGTTACCAGGAGATGCAATTCTTGATAAAGACAAGCCTGGAGATATGAACCATCCAGTGGTTCTGAGGTGGAGCCTACAGACCCATGGGGGTCTTACTGTTACCTGAAGCATGTGATTAACTCAACCTTCTGCATCAGAGGTCTCATGATAACATGCTAATGGCTCCACTAATAAATGGCAGAGTCAGTATTTGAACTCAGGTCTTCTGAACTCTAGGTCCAGCATCTTTCCAGTTATATATCCCAACCACATCCCTCTGCTCTGTTAAACTAAAAATGTTTAACTTCCACGGCTGTAAGTCTTTTGTAAGAAAAGTTTTCCCGAGCCAAAATGCTAGTCCAAGGTGGATCCTTAGGCATGGAGTCTAAACCACCAGCAGCATGGCTGCATAGAAAAGACAGCACGTCCCCCATCCCAGAGTTTTGCAAGCCTTTTATACATCAAGTAGGTGGAAGGGAGAAGACAGGTATACCTGTCTGAAAGAAGTTACCTGAGCTATAGGCAAAGGGGTGGGGGAAGGTAAAGAGGGCCAGCTTTGGGTTAGCTGAGTCCTCATGAAGAAATGTCCATGTCTATACGTTAGCTGGGGCAGCAGTCTGGAAAGCCCTTTTGTAAACAAGTGGGTAGGAGTGGAGGGCTGGGAAGGGGGGATGCGCTCCTGGCGTGAGGTGGGGCCTAACTAAAATAATTTTGGGAAGTAGCCACCTGGAAATTAATCCAAAATTCCAACAGGCGAAACAGGAACGTGAGAGTCTCTTGTTAGCCGGTCTGCAGCCATTAATAGACTACTAGTTCCTTCTCTTTCTCTCAGTCTCTGGACACTGTGAATTAATTTAGAACATCTCAGAATTTCTTTCTTAGCAGCTCCCATGAGTAAGATTTGCCATCAAAGTGTTCGAATCCTCAGAATCATTTGGAGTGACAGAAAGCTATCACTGCCTTTCAAAGATTTGATTATATTTCCCAAAGGAAATGAATAGTGAGCAAGAAAAAGAAGGGGGTGTCTGGGTTCCCCACCTCGCACCCACTTCCTCCTCCATCTGACCCAGCCCCTCCCTGCTGCGGACCGGGGTCTTGGCCTTAGGGATAGTATAATTCCCTTTTGAGAAGCTGATGGGAACAGGAAAATGCACACGTACATCCAGTCACAAATATGCTCCCAGGCCTGGCATGCAGTAGGTGCCCAATAAAAACTTGTGTGATGAATGGTTAGATTTCCAGGGGGCTCACTTGCTCCCTCCGGGTTAAGAACTGGTGTTAACCCTTTGCACTCTGAGTGCAGGAACCTCCCTTCTATTGTAAACAGGTGCTCCTTTGAATAGATAGAGGACCCCTTCTCCTTTGCAAACCTCTGAAGGGACCTGCCCGGTTCCGTTTCCAGCCACTTCCAGCCTCCTGGCTGTAGAGTCAGCACCTCCCTAGGGCACCCTGCAGTTCAGCCCCGCCCGCCCCCCCCCCCCCCCCCGGAGGCTGGCCTTCCCCACTCCTGCTCTGCCATTGATGATGTGGAGATGCCCCAGCATTCAGCGGGGACTGGGCTTGAAACTTGATGAAAACATGCCGCCCACAACGAATATTTTTGCGGCCCAGCCAATATAACTGTATGTAAGAAACGTTTTAATAAAAGTTCTGTAACTTAATTTTTACAATATCCAATTATACACAATTATTAATAACAAACTACAACGTTCGCTAATGACTGATTACTATAATCGTGTTGCATTCATTTCCCATACATGCCTTACGCACAGGCGCACCATTTCTCTCCACTAATACTAGCAGCGAATATTTTAGCAGCCGATTGCCACGTCATTAGTCTTGTACTGACTTGTTTGGTATGCGCAACAGGAAATATTTCGCTTTTCGAGAACAAGAAAAATGGGTTTATTTGCATTACGATTATTAACTTGTGCAGTTATTCAGTGTCTGGTAAGTTAATGTTCAAGAAAAAAGATTAATTTTTCTTAAAATGTTATATTATTTTATGTTAATGATTACTCATTTATCTCAGCCCTTTGTATTCAGCATGTCTCTCGAAATAAACCTACATTTCTATGAAAATTGAAGCTTTTGTTTTTTTTGCGGCCCACATAAACTTAAACCTTGTTTATTTGGCCTGTGTTAGCCTTTTTTTTTTTTTTAATATATATATTATTTATTGATTTCAGAGAGGAAGGGAGAGGGAGAGATAGAAACATCAATGATGAATCATTGATCGGTTGCCTCCTGCACGCTCCCTACTGGGGATTGAGCTCGAAACCTGGGCATGTGCCCTAGCCCGGGATCCAACCTGGGACCCTTCAGTTGGCAGGCCGACGCTCTATCCACTGAGCCAAACCGGCTAGGGCCCGTGTTAGCCTTTGAGTTTGACATGCATGCACTAAGCTAAGCTCAAAGGTTATATCCCCACAGGAGCTTCCCAGACCCAGGCCTGAGACTAAGGAGAGATTGCAGCTTCTAGGGTTTGCTCACTTCCTCAAGGTGGACGAGTCTGTCAGGTATTCCATGAAGCCCTGAGGGAGAGCTCACCAGGCCGCTTACATCCCCAAACACACCACCCTGAAACTCCAGTATAATTACCTCAAATGGTTGCCACATCAGATCCAGCATCCAGGTTCACGGGACAACTTCGTCCCAAGCCACCAGCTCCATCTTGCCACCTTGGAAATAATTAGACACCAGACGCACCCAGTGTAATGGGGTAGCAGTCTGTGCCCCTCCTTGTTCAGTTATCTCTGGGGTAACTGGGTCTAGGAGAACAGAGCTCAGCAGACCTGGCAGGGAACTACCACCGCACCCTCACCAGAGGGATGTCGTGCCAGGCAAATGGCCAGAGGTGGCAGACCAGCTCGACAGTGTCCCCATCGTGGTGCCCCCTCCCCGACCTGCCTCCCGACACAATAGGAATAGTCATCTCTCCCAATTCCTGCTTTCTTATGGGAATCAGAAACGTCCTTGCCCACCTGAAACCCCTAGAGTTTGGGGCGGTTCCTCTGGTGGCAGGCACTATGTAAGCCTGGAAGGAGGCATGTCTCTCCATGGGGCCCAGAAGCCCACTCCCTCATCTTGTTGCACCAGCACCCCTTCATCAGGGTGGAGGCAAGAATGGAAATGGCAAAACCTCAATGTGTCTTCAGGTAAAAAGGGTGGGAGTTGGGGACTCTGCCTTCAAAAGTTTCCCTCTCATACCTGTGTCAGATGAATGAATCATGAGGTTTACTGTGCTGTCGCCAGCTTTTATCCTCAAACAACATTTAAAGTGAGATTGGCCAACCAGGAAGCAAGCCTGTGATTCACCCAGGCTGTGGATGCTGCCGGAATGTGTGGCTGTGGCCTGGGGTGGCAGCTTTCTCTCATAAAATGTGCTTTGTATTCTAAGTAGGCTTGCTGTGGTTTGAAGCAGAAAAACAATGAGTCATTTGTGTCGGAGGCTATTGGTTCTAGGATTTCACCCTGAAAATTGGTGCCTGCCCGTCTCTGCTGGTCCATCTTTGCCTTTTAAAGGGGCCCCACTCGATCATAACACAGCACAGAGTTGGGCTTATTATTTTTCCAGAATAAAATCTCTAGTGCTTTCTAAGTACATACCGATTGGCTTTCTGAAATCATTTTTAAGAGTTTGGGGGATTACATTCATAGCTGCCTCCTATAAATGTCGGCAGAGACTTTTAACCTACTTGTTGTCTAGGTCAGACCATCTAGCAGGCCTGGGATCAGAGCTGAGCTCCACCACTTAACTAACCTTAGAAAGCACCAATTTCTTCTTCTATAAAATGAGAATAATAATGAAACCTACCTCAAAAGGCAGAGAGTCCCTGAGGCGGCATCAGTAAAGGTTCCTGGCACCTGCAAATGTTCAATAACTGTTATTCATGGCAATGGAGGTGTGTTGGTGTTCTTCATAAGACCTCTGCTTACTTTATCAGGCAAGTTTCATGCTGACCAAGGTCAGTAAAAGTCTGCTATGCTTTAAGTAGGTCCTGAGCTTTGAACTGCCTGAGCCCTCTGTGAGGTGTTGATTCCAGCTTCTGGCCTCAATGGGTTCCTTGGGGCCAAATGGTCTTTGTGAAGCAGTTTGCACAAAAGGGAATTTATTCAAAGCTTTGTTGGATTAACTGGGGCTTCCTTTAAATAAGGGCTTGTTTTCAGAAGTTTTTTGTTTTTTTTTTCAACAAGGAAAAAGAACGCCATGAATTCCAAGTCATCTACAGCAGCGGTCGCCCAAGACCATCGGAAAACACAGATATTTACATTATGATTCATAACAGTAGCAAAATTACAGTTATGAAGTAGCAATGAAAATAATTTTATGTTTGGGGGTCACCACAACATGAGGAACTATATTAAAGGGTCACGGCATTAAAAAGGTTGAGAACCACTGATCTACAGTCTTCATTACAGCTTGTCATAAACACCTGGCACACCTTTTCAGCCCAGAGTGAAAACACACATGCTCACCCGCTAACTTCAGGAACAGAGCTGCAGCCTGTGTTCCAAGAGCATCTGCTGACAACTTCCTGTCACTATAGAAGTATTTCCTGAAAGAACAGCAAAACCTGTTTTTGAATTGACATGTGGCTTTAGTTGCTACTGAAGTTAAGTGAAAGTACCATTGTTACAAACTATTAACCTAAAAAAAAAAAAAAGGAAAAGTATTACTTTTTCTTTTATTTTCCTTTGATGATCAACATGAACAATTATTTATTGGTAAAGTCGAGTTCAGGCAAAGGCAGGACTTAGGAATTGTTGCTTATTTTCTTTCAATAACATATTGCTTATTTCAACCAAAAGAAAACTTTGTAATGTTGTTTGAGCAACATTTTACTTATTTCTTCACAAAGAAATTGTGACAAACAGTAGAGAGTTAAAGCATTTATGAAATATGTAAAGATCCCCACATTTGGGGTTGCACATAACAAAGAAATACCTTAAATACTTTTCAGAATATTCTAGGAGCCCAGACACAAGGGCATGCTTTAGGAGAACATAGGAATGTAATGGGGGAGGGGAGGTATAGTGGAACTTCCCATTTCCTTTAAAATGACCAAGGAAAACAAAGCAGCATTCAACTTCACATACTGGTCTTACACGGTTTATATATAATAGCATGACTTAAATCCAAAAAGAAAGGTGGGATTCTCACTTTGTTTATTTTGAGAAGTAACTGCATGGACACCCAGGTAGTCTACCCTTGTCAGATAGCCTTCCGTGGAAGGAGTCTCTGCTACTTAGAAGAGGACCCATTTGACACTTATTTCAGGTGGCCTTGATGTCAATTTTGAGGGGCAACTTGGAGAGCTTAATTGTCTTCCCCTAAGTCAGTGGTCGGCAAACTCATTATTCACCTGAGCGGCAAACCGAGGCATTATTCACCTGAGCCGCATGTGGCTCGTGAGCCGCAGTTTGCCGACCACTGCCCTAAGTCAACCCAGCCTTAAATTTCACCACTGTGTGTGTGTGTGTGTGTGTGTGTGTGTGTGTGTGTGTGAATAATTTGCATAACAATTTCACCCAAATGGGTCTCAATTCCACCACCATTTCTGCAAGACTATGTACTAACATGTTATTTTTTCCATAATTTTTGCCCATTGGATTTTATGTTTTTATTGATTCCTAATCTATGAGTTATAAATATTTTTGACATTGTCTCTTATTTTTGCCTTTTAGGGCTTTTTTATATGCTGTAAATTTCATTAATCTTTTGTTTTAAGGTCTGTGGATTTTGAGGCTTAGAGAGGTTACCCACTCCAAAGTTATAAGGTAATTCACTGATGTTTTCTTCTTGTTTTTTTGTGGGTTTGATTTTTTTTTGGTTTAAATCTTAGACCCATTTGGAGTTTATCTTAATATACATGATGTAAAATATAGATCCAACTTTATTTTTTATAGACAGGTACCAGTTGTTGCAACATCATTTATTAAAAAGACCAACTTTTCCTGCTGATTTGAAATGCCACTTTTTATGTATGCTAAATTCCTATGTGCATTTGGGTCCATTTCTGTTTTTTTCTCTTCCATTGGTCTACTTCACTGCCAGTACCACATTGCTTTAATTATTGAGACTTTACATATAATATGTTTTACGTTCCAGCAAATATTGGTGTGAAATCACCCAAAGCTTAGTCATTTAAAACAACAATTGTTTTATTATCTCTCACAGTCTCCGTAAGTCAGGAATTCAGGAAACTCTTGGTGGGGAGATTCTCTTTCTCCTCACGTAGCTTCAGTATTTCTCAATGTGGTCTCTCTGTATGAGCTAGTCTGGGCTTCCTCTTCAGCACGGTGGCTTCAGCGAAGTCGGACAGTGAACATGGCTGCTCAGAGTTACAGTGCAAGTGCTTCCAAGAACAAGCTAGAAGCCGCCTCACCTTTCTGACCCACGCAGCATCACATCCTCTGCATTCATTTGATGACGAGTCAGTGCCATCCAAATCCTCTCAGTGGGACAAATGTCAAGGTCACATTGTAAGAAAAACATGTGGCACAGAACAGACTGTTGTGGCCAATTTGGAAAAATACAACCTGCCATATTTTACTTTCTGATAGGGCTTCGTTAATCTATTTCAGAGTTTTCCTGGCTATTCTGACCAGAAGAAAACTCTTCTCTTTCAAGTAGCCTTTTTATAAATCTGATCCTTGAGGTGAATTCACTGGTAATCATGTGTTAACCTTTTTTTCATTTACTTTTGTCATTAAAAAAATAACCTTTTTTATTTTCAAAAAGTACATTAAGGTCTAATTATTAATAAGTTCTCACTATCAGATGTGATTCATTTCTGAAAATATGCTTTTAAAATAAACAAACAATAGGGATGGATGTTGTGTTTGGTGGGGAGAGGATGGCTCTGAGATAAAAAACAAAACAAAACAAAACACTGCCCCTGCCCTAGATGCTTTGCTCAGTGGATAGAGCATTGGCCTGTAGGATGAAGGGTCTCAGGTTTGATTCTGGTCAAGGGCTCGTACCTCGGTTGCAGACTTGGTAGAGACACGTGTGGGAGGCAAGGGACACCTGCAGGAGGCAACCAATCAATATCAATGTTTCTCTCTTTGTGTCTCTTCCACTCTTTCTAAAAATAAATGGAAAAATACCTATTTTTGGGGGGTGAGGATTAACAACAACAACAACAACAACAAAACACTGCCCCTGACCCATGTAGTAATGAATTAGAGTTGGAGACATCCTTATGAACTGATGTTAAGCTTAATATAAATTGTTAAATAAAAATATTTATAGAGCCGAAACCGGTTTGGCTCAGTGGATAGAGCGTCGGTCTGCGGACTGGAAGGTCCCAGGTTCGATTCCGGTCAAGGGCATGTACATTGGTTGCGGGCACGTCCCCCAGTGGGGGGTGTGCAGGAGGCAGCTGGTCGATGTCTCTCTCTCATCGATGTTTCTAGCTCTCTATCCCTCTCCCTTCCTCTCTGTGAAAAATCAATAAAATATATTTTTTAAAAAAACCATCTGGAAAATATTTATAGATATGTGTATGTTCATGCATTGGTATAAACATATATATTTCCTTGCTCTGTCAGCTAAGAGGGTCTAGAAGCAATGACACTCCAATGTCAATGAGCAGACCTGGCACCCTACTTTTGGTTTCTAATGTCATTTTCAGAAGAAACCAGAGCTTCTTACAGAGATGGCTGATTCTAGGGTTGAACAGGAAGGATACAAGATGAGCCTGGAGTATCTTGTTAGTGCCAGGAAGTAAGGAAGTGCTAAAGAACAAACAGACAAACAAACAACAACAAACCTACATTGGTGGGATATGTTCAATTTGTTGGCATATAGCTGTTCATAATATTTTCTTACAATCCCTTGTGTATCTGTGGAGTCAGTTTTTACTTCTCCTTTTTCATTTCTGATTTTATTTATTTTGGTCATCTTTCTTTTTTTCTTGATGAATGTGATTAAAGGTTTGTCAATCTTGTTTATCTTTTCAAAGAACTAGCTCTTGGTTTTATTGGTCTTTTGTATTGTGGGGGTTTTTTAGACTCTATTTCATTTATTTCTACTCTGATCTTTTATCATTTCCTTTCTCCTACTAATTTGGGGCTTTGTTTGTTATTCTTTTTCTAGTTGCTTTAAGTGTAAAGTTATATTGTTTGAGATTTTTCTTGTTTCTTGAGGCAGACCAGTAATGTTATAAATTTCCCTCATAGGACTGCTTTCACTGTATCCCATAGATTTTTGGGGTGGCTGTGTTCTCATTTTCATTTGTTTCAAGGTAGCTTTTGATTTCTTCCTTGATCTCATTGTTAACCTATTCATTGTTTAGTAACATGTCATTTAGCTTCCATGTCTTTGTGTGTTTTTCAGTGTTTTTTTTTTCTTGTGATTGATTTTAGTTTCATACCATTATGGTCAGAGAAGATGCTTGAAATAATTTCAATCTTCTTAAATTTATTGAGACTTGTTTTGTGTCCTAACATGTGACCTATCCTGGAAAATTTTCCATGTGCACTGAAAGAATATATTCTGATGCTTTGGGGGTGAAATGCTCTGAAGATATCAATTAAGTCCATCTGATCTACTGTGTCATTTGAGGCCGCTGTTTCCTTGTTGATTTTCTGTCTAGAAGATCTAGCCATGGATGCCAATGGGGTGTTAAAATCCCCTATTACGATGCTATTACTGTTGCTTTCTCCCTTTATGTCCATCAATATTTGCTTATATATTTAGATGCTCCTTTGTTGAGTGTGTTTTGGTTTAAGTATTCCCATTGCAATGGTGGATGTATACACAACCCACCTTGGTGTATTAGGATGAAGCTCTAATCAACTGAGCTACCCAGCCAGGGCTGAATGAAGTATCTGTCATTTTCAAGAAGAGGTGTTGCCCAAGTGCTCTCTTTACTTTTACAAACTAACATCAGGCCCACCAGAACCAAGGAGAAAGTTCCACAAAAGTGTGCTCTACCTACAACCCTGCCAGAAACTGCCCCAGCATTTCCCTGAGCTAAAGTGTAAGGCATCAACCACGCCTTCCCATCCCTATTTCCCACAGACCCAGGAATGGGATGTCTGTAGGCCTATAGAGTAGGGGTCTTCTCTGATCCTTTTTCATGCTATACCAGCAGTCAAAGCTTCTCCTGGGTCTTTTTGGGATTTTCAGAAGAGCCATAGAACTAAGCCAGCTCAACCCCCTGTAGGGACTCAGCTTTTCCAGGACAGTGATTTGGAACCTGACAGGTGCAAACGAAAGTCCAGTCTTCACCCAGGAACAGATTCTGGGAAGATGTTCCAGCACCAGAGCAAGGGTTTGGACTTCCAAACCCAAGTCACCTAAGCTGGAACCAAGTCTCATCCCCGCCCCAACCATCCATTCCAGGCCAGAGGGGCCATAGATCTCACCAGCAAGCCCCAGACATCTGATGACTCCAAGACCTCTCACTCTGCTCCCTGCAAGGACACACCACACACACACACACACACACACACACACACACACACACACACACCCTGCAGGCATTCCATACCTGCAGGTCGTTGTCTGTTCTAGAAATTGCCAGTGGTGATGCCAGGTGAAGCAGTGGTGCCAGGGCAGTGAGAGATGAGGGGGCACAGCAAAGGCAAGATCCATGGGGATTTGCCAAGGGGCGGGGACTGTCCCAGGCTGTTGTCAGCCCTCAAGAGTGAGTGTACTCCCAGGGAAGACTTCTGCGGCCCCAGTGCTCAGGGACAGGCAGGGTTTGCTGTAAAACCAATGACAGCAGGCAAAGAGCTGAAGCCTCTGTTAGTGGCTTCAGCTGAGGACTGTAAATGCAAGACTCTCTGGGTCTGCTTAATGCATGCCAGGGAGGAGTGACTAATTCAGAAGTTCAAGTCCCAGCTTTGCCATGACCTCAGAGTACCCTCAAGCACTGCAGGCCTCAGTTTCCCATCTGTAAAATGAGAGTTACACAAGATAGAATCGAAGGTCCTTTTTTGTCCTAGTGTGAGTTCTTTTGTTCCCCTGAGCGCATACATTCATGGGCCCACAAAGATCCTTGTGTTACATACGTGAACTGCTCTATAGGACATCCATGTAACTGTGTCCTGGGGCACATGAGGCGTCACTGGGTTGTACTGTGTGTGTGTGTGTGTGTGTGTGTGTGTGTGTGTGCTGAGTGGGAGGGGAGACCCCAGAACAATATCCTCCCCCCATCCCTCTTCAATAGGCGGAAGCCACTGGCTTCCTCCCTTTCCTGCCTCCTGTGTGCTGGCAAGACTGAGCACCAAGAGAAGAGGGGATGGAAAAATCGGCCCAATGAACAGTCTCCAGGTCTGTCTTTACCACACCCTCCCCCCACCTCTAGACCCCAATCCTGGGTATCCTAGGCCACACCCATCCCCAGCCTGTGGAGATCACACTGGGGGGCCTAGGGGCCCTGAAGCAGGATAAGTCCTTCCCACCCCTCTCCCCGGCCACCCCTCCCACCCAAGCCATCTCATTTCCTCTTCCTCCCCAGCACCAACACTCACTGACTAGCACAGGCTGAGCAGCCAGACCCAGAGTCACTGACCGTGGGCCCAGCTTGTCCTGGTGGCCTGGTCAGCCTCCAGAGTATGGTCTGGCTGGGGCCCCCTTTGCTGCTCCCCATCGTCTTCCTGGCTTCTCATGTTGGTAAGTCTTCCCCAAGCCATGACGCACCCAGCCCCCCAAGGCCCTGATTCTACCCCAGCAAACTCTATCATCACTGTCAACAATGCCATCCATATTGTAATCAGCTAGAAAGTGGGATTGAGGCCAGGAAAACCTAGAAAATGGGATCAGGCACTAGAAATCACTGCAGCCTGGGGCTAAAAGAGGGGAGGAGAAGGGAGGGAGGGGAGGGGAGGGGTGGGGAGGGGCAGGGCCATTAACTGTGTTGGGTCTTAAGATCAGTGGGGAACAGCAGGGCCTACAAAATTTTCAGTGAGTGATCATATGGTCCTTGTGTTGCATTCATTTAATTATTCACTTGACAAACATTCATCAAGAACCAACGATATTCCAGGGGCTGTGCTAAGTGGTGGGCAGCCTCCGGAGCTGCACAGTGATTAACTGATGCTGACCTCCTACAGCTGTTGTGGGGTTTAAATGACGTAATTTACGCAGAGCGATGGGCACGATGTGCGGCACTTGGTAGGGGCTTCTGAGTAAGTGTGCTGGCCAGAGAACGCAGAGGCTGTCTTTGAGTGGCTCACAGTCTAGAGGCTAAACACATCGGCATAAGGAGCTCCAGAGTAGCGCTTGCTCTGCCCCTGGCAATAGATGAAAAGGGGGTCATGAAAGACTTAACTGAGACCAGCGGTCTTCGTTCCAGGCAGCCAGCAATAGATGCAAGTCTCAGAGGCATGGAAGAACCTGGGAGAGGAGGTTCCTAAAGGGAGCACAGCAGGAGGGACAGCGTGTGAGCAGCAAGGGGCTCAAGAGCTTGCACTTTACCCTGAGGGCAACAGGGGCCCTGGAAGGTGGCAGGCTAGAGAGACACCGGGTCTTAGCTGGATCACTTTTGGAGGACGTGTTGAGAAAGTAGGGGTGTAGCTATTGGGATTGTCAAAGTGAGTAAGGGTGAGGGCTAAGCAAGGATGGGCTTGGAGATGGGGATAAAGTCAAGAGGCTTTGAGGAGACAGGATTTGCAGAATTTTGTGACTGATTAGGGCAGACAGTATAATGCTTAAAGGTGTGGACTTGAGAGTCAGACAACCTGCTTCTGCCAGTTACTAATATTATGACCTTGGGCAAGTACTTCTCTGAGTCTTCCTCCCCTGGCTATAAAATTGGGGTAATAACACCTACCTCCCCAGACAGTTAGTATAAAACGAGAGAACATAGGTAAAGTGCCTGGCGTACAATTGACCTCCAATAAACATTAATTATTATGACAGTAGGAGTATAAGATGACTTCAAAGTTTGTGTCTCAGGTGGCTGGTGCCATCCGCTGAGTCGGGGAGCACTGAAAAGTAGCAGGTTTGCCCTGGCCGGGTAGCTCAGTTGGAGGGTCACCTCGTACTCCAGAAGGCTGTGTGTTCAATTGTCTGGTCAGGGCACATTCCTGGTCAGGGCACATTTCGGGTTATATTCCTAGTTGGGGCACATACAGGAGTTAATCGATCAATGTTTCTCTCTCACATTGATGTTTCTCTCTCTCTCTCTCTCTCTCTCGCTCTCTCTCCTTCTCTCTCTCTCTCTTCCTCTCTTTCTCAAATCAATTTTATATATATATATATATATATATATATATATATATATATATATATATGTAATCTCCTCGGGTGAGGATTAAAAAATATATATTTACAAAAAAAAGAAAAAAAAGAAGAAGACGCAGGTTTGAGGAAGGCTGATGGACAAGCAGGCCCAAGCTGAGAGGCTGTCCCAGGGTTATTGACTCAGAGGTGACATTAAAGCCAAAAAAGAGAGAATTGCCCTAGCCAGTTTGGCTCAGGGGATAGAGCGTCGGCCTACGGACTGAAAGGTCCCAGGTTTGATTCCAGTCAAGGGCACATGCCTGGGTTGAGGGCTCAATCCCCAGTGGGGGTTGTGCAGAAGGCAGCCAATCATTGATTCTCTCTCATCATTGATGTTTCTATCTCTCTCTCCCTCTCCCTTCCTCTCTGAAATCAATAAAAATATATTAAAAACAACAACAAAGAATGAGCTGCTCAAGGAAGCCTGTAGAATAATTATCACCCTCCTCTGTAAATGGAAAGACATCAACTTCACTGAAGGGTGTGAGGATTCCTTGGAAATCAGATGCTTGGCACATGGCAGGCGGTCATGAAATGCTAGCTTCATTTACCCCTGGTAGACTTAGGAAGAACATTAGTGGATAAGCTAAGAGGCATTTAAACTAATTTCTTGGCAGTTAGCAGGCAGGGACAGAGAAGGAGGGGCTCGCTGAGAGTCTGGGCTCCACATAGTCAGGCCTGGACTCTGGCTCTACTTGGTTTCCCCCACTCTCTGCCTTACATTGCATGCCCCAGCCGCACTGAATTTGGACATTGCCCTATCCGTACCATAATATTTTTCATTCCATGTCTTTACTCAGGCTGTGCCCTCTGCCTAGAATACCCTTTCCTACCACTGACCTCCCCTTTCGCTCTTCTCCTCACCCTTCCATGTCCTCCTGCTCAGCTTTAAGATCCTCCAGGGAGGTCTCCATCTCCCAGAAAGCATCTCTTCATCCCCTGCAATGGGCCAGGCACCCATCGTCTGTGCTTTCCTGCAAGGCGCCCTGCATTTGACAGGTGTGTCCATGTCTGTTCTCCAGCAAGGCTGGGAGTTAGTTCTACGGAAGGCAAAGACCTGGGGCCCACCTGCGTCTCTGCACGTTGGCCAGCGCCTGCCCCAGCCTGGCCTCTGTCTCTGGCTTTTCGCTGGGCCCACAGTTCTCTGCCTTTCTGCCCCTCAACCACCTGGCTGCAGAACCCAGCCTTTCCGGCCGTAAATCCCAGCACTGCAAGCATGTCTAGGTTTCTCCCAGCACTCTATTCTCCTTGGCGCTCCCAGCCTGCACATTCCGAGTGGGGGGCAGGGAGAGTGTAGTGGGGGCAGGGAGAGCGGCTCCCTTGGCAGAGCAGTTTGAGAGACAGGTCGGGAAAAGGGGACTGACGGGGAATGAAAAGGAAAGGGAGACAGGGAGCCTAGATCATTCTGGCCAAAGCGGGGCTGCAACGGGAAGCCATCTGGCAGGAGAAGGAAGGGGGCTTTGTTTTTGTTTTTGCTCTTTTAGGATGAAGAGGCTGAAGGGAAAGGGGTCGGTGCACCCGGAAGGGTCAGGAAGGGCTGGGGACGGAAATGCCTGCTCAAGGGCAGAGCCTGGAGGTGGGGAAGAGGGGGTGGGGTGGGGAGGGAGGGCGGTTGGGACCCCGTCAGATCCCAGGACTGCTGTCCCTTCCCAGGTGCAGCAGTGGACCTGACGCTGCTGGCCGACCTGCGCCGCTTGGAGCCGCACCGGTTCTACCTGACCTGTGTGTCTGGGGAGGTCGGCGCTGGCAGGGGCTCGGATGCCTGGGGCCAGGCCTTGCTGCTGGAGAAGGACGACCGCATCGTGCGCACGCCCCGGCCCCGGCCCCCGCCGCAGCTGGCCCGCAACGGCTCGCAGCGGATCACCCTGCACGGCTTCTCCAAGCCCTCCGACCTGGTGGGCGTCTTCTCCTGCGTGGGCGGCTCGGGGGCCCGGCGCACCAGCGTCCTTTACGTGCACAACAGCCCTGGGGGTGAGTCTGGCTCCCTGTCAGGAGGGAGAGGAAGGGCTGCCCTTGACCTCTGACCGTACCCTCCATCCACCCCGCAGCCCAGCTGCTCCCCGACAAAGTCACACACACGGTGAATAAAGGGGACACGGCTGTGCTTTCCGCGCGTGTGCTCAAGGAGAAGCAGACAGATGTGATCTGGAAGAGCAACGGTAAGGGGAGCATTTGAGCTGGTTGGGCAGGTAAAACCATAGATCTGACACCCCAGCACCTCCATGGCCATAGGCATCCCCATAGATCTGATACCCCAACACCTCCATGGCCATGGGCATCCCCAACTTTGGCCCCTTACTTATCCGTCATTCCCATGTACCTGTTACCCCTGGCCAATCTCCAGGGCCCACATATGTCCTGGACCAGGTCCATGAAAGCACCTGCATCCATCTCTAGCTCCGAGCTGTCCTCCTGCACCCAGAGGATGGGTGGCATCATAGTCACCTGCCTACTCCCCTGTCACCCCCAAATTAGCATTATGTTAAACCCTCCCCGTATGACTCTCCCCTAGGAGCTAGCAGGTGCAGAGCCCAGCTGGCAGGGAGCAGCAGCCCCCTGAGGAAGAAAACTGGTAACCAAGTCCTAGCACAGGGAAAGTCTAGATCTGTCCAGAGGTGTGCCGGGGCCTGGCCACACCTGGGGAGCTCAGCCATCCCATGGGAGGAAGCTGTTTCCCTCTATGGTCCCAGGGACCCTCAGACCCACAGCCTTTTGACTGCCTTTTGGGTCCCTGGACTCCTGAGGTCAAGGGGTTTGCCTCCTGAGCTCCAAGCCCTCTGGAGTGATGTGGATAGTCAGGAAGACCTGGGCTCCCTAGAGTCTCCATTCAGTCCTCAGCAAAGAGCCAAGCAGGGCATGGGGCAGGCACAATTGTCTAATATTAGAGTCTGCAGGTCCTGGAGGGAGACCTCCGGAGAGAAATCCCAGAGTAGAGTCTGCAGGTCCTGCAGGTCCGGAGAGAAATCCCAGAGTAGAAAATACCTGAACTGTGCCCCAAAGGAGGAATGGGAATTGGCCAGACAAAGAAAGAGGGAGAGCAAAGGTAGGAAGAGAAACCAGCAGTTCAGGAATTCAGGAATGTTAGGAGTCAGGCAGGCTGTGGAGAGGTATGGGGCCTGTGGACCATGCAGTAGCCAAAGGGTGAAGAAAATGATGTGCTAGGGCATTAGATGTGGCCCTGAGGGCCGTGGAGAACTACTGAAGAGGTTAAGCAGGGAGCTGCAGAGGGCTTTGTTGCAGAAAAACACACACTGGCTGCTGAGTAGAGGGCAGATGGGAAAGGGGGAGACAGGAAGCAGAGACCGACCACTTAGGAGGCTATGGAAAGTAGGGACCAGGATGGCAGGTGGCAGGAAGCCTGGAGAGAAGAGGGCACTTTTGGAGGTGAGAGGAGACAGACTGAGCAGGACTGTGATTTCCTGAGTGGTTGGTGGATATGATGAGAGGATGCTCCCCAGCTTTCTGGCTTTTGGGTACAAACACTTTGTGCTTTCCCCCAGGTGGGATCACAGTGCATAATGCACATTGATTCGGCCTGAGCAGAGATGAACAGAGGGAGGGACACCAGCTCTCACGTGGTACTGAGGCCCCTGACCCGCTTATGCCCCTCAGGATCCTACTTCTATACCCTGGACTGGCATGAGGCCCAGGATGGGCGGTTCCTACTGCAGCTCCCAAATGCACAGCCACCAATGAGCGGCATCTACAGTGCCACCTACCTGGAAGCCAGCCCCCTGGGCAGTGCCTTCTTTCGGCTCATCGTGCGGGGTTAGGGGCTGGGGGCAGGGGCGGTGGCTGGTGTGGGAGGTTGGGAGCCCTGCGGGTACTTCCTGTGGGTCCCCGGGCTGCCCCACCCCTCGGCAGCAGTGCTCAGGTGGGTGAGGGTCACCTGCTGAAAGCACACTCCTCCAGGCTGTGGGCCAGGGCGCTGGGGACCAGGCTGTACCAAGGAATGCCCAGGCTGCCTACATGGAGGTGTCTGCCATGACCAGGATGGCGAGTGTGTATGCCCCCCTGGATTCACTGGCACCCGCTGCGAGAAGGGTAAGGAGGAGGGGGAGCTAGGACCTAGGTAGGAGGGGATGCCTGGCTGGGGGAAGAAAGACCCCTGAACCATGGGGATGGAGCTGGAAGGATGAGAGAGCACCAAGTAGGTCCAGAGCCTGGGACCTACCAGAAACCTCTACAGCACATGTCCTCTTTCCAGCCTGCAGAGAGGGCCGTTTTGGGCAGAGCTGCCAGGAGCAGTGCCCAAGTACATCAGGCTGCCGGGGACTTACCTTCTGCCTCCCAGACCCCTACGGCTGCTCTTGTGGATCTGGCTGGAGAGGAAGCCAGTGCCAGGAAGGTATGCACTAACCCACTCTCCGCAGTCCCCGACCCAGAGAACTGGCACGAGGTTGGCCTGAACCCTTTACTCTGGCCCTGACCTGCACACCACGCCCTCCACAGTCCCCTGCTCACCTGACCAGTGCCCTCCCCCAGCCCAGCCTGTCATTACCCAGGCCCAGCCGTGCTTTTGTTGCCCCCTGACCTGTGCCCCTCCGACATACCCTTTCTGTTTCCAGCCTGTGCCCCTGGTCATTTTGGGGCTGATTGCAGCCTCCAGTGCCAGTGTCAGAATGGCGGCACTTGTGACCGCTTCAGTGGCTGTGTCTGCCCCCCCGGATGGCATGGAGTGCACTGTGAGAAGTCAGGTAATGAACACAGGGGTCTCAGATCCTTCAAGATAAGCCAGGCTTCACCAGACACATCGCCCTGTTAATGCTCTAAGTCCTGCCCTCAGGGAGCTCATGGTCTGGGAGCAGTTCTCACCACCCAGTCTGTACCATCCATATAGAGATGAGCAGAAGCCCAGAGTGAGTGGTAGCCAGGCGGTCAGAGAGGGCTTCTTGGAAGAGGTGAGATCTGAGATGGAATCTGAAGGACAAAAGAGAGATGGCAGGGCAAAGAGCATGGACAAAAGCTTGGGTGCCAGGAGAGTGGAGTAAGGGGAGGCTGGGTAATGGTCAGAAGAGGTCACATCTTGGGGACCTGGAATGGCAGGCAATAGTTTGCACTTAATTTGATAGGGACAGGAAGGAATTGTTGAAGAGGCCCAAGGTCGTCAGATTTGTGTTTAAGAAAGGACCCCAGCTGCTGGGAGACCCCAGATGATCTGTGCAGGGCCCGTGTTCTAGTCATGAGGCTGAGGCTGTGAAGGCCCTGGTTTTGGTATGAAAGGATTTTAGGAGGTGGGGGGTGCAAGAGATGGACTCTGCGGCTGATCAGAGGGCCTTAGAGGACTCACACGGGACGTTGCTGGCTTTCAGGCTTGAGGGAGTGACTGAGCAG
The DNA here is from genome assembly GCF_951640355.1 of Cnephaeus nilssonii. NCBI lineage: Eukaryota > Metazoa > Chordata > Mammalia > Chiroptera > Vespertilionidae > Cnephaeus > Cnephaeus nilssonii. The sequence goes on from NC_137078.1 coordinate 74,825,533, forward strand.
ATGGCGGTGCCTCCACTGAGATGCATGACACAGGATGAAGGGCACTTTGGCGGTCATGTGTCTGCCCCTGTGATGGCTCCAGGATAAGTGTGCTTTCTCTCCCCAGACCGGATCCCCCAGATCCTAGATGTGGCCTCAGAACTAGAGTTCAACTTTGGGACGATGCCCCGTATCAACTGTGCAGCTGCTGGAAACCCCTTCCCAGTACCAGGCAACATGGAGCTCCGCAAGCCAGACGGCACCGTCCTCCTGGTCAGCCCCCGCATCCCAACCCAGCGCCCCTGACCGCCAGCCTTACCGTTGGTCCCTCAGATCTCTGACCCCTTAAGGCTTTCTGCCAGCTCTGCCCACTGGCCCGAGGAAGGTTCAAATGGGGTCTAGCTGATTGTTGAGGGGCTGCCTCCTGGCCTCTGTCCCCTCATCAGTCTAGACAGATGTGTATCTGCCACATGGATATACATTGTCTTTGGTTTGTCCCCTTCCCCTGTCTCTCTTAGTCTACCAAGGCCATTGTGGAGCCAGATAGGACTACAGCTGAGTTTGAGGTGCCGAGTTTGGCTCTTGGGGACAGTGGACTTTGGGAATGCCGCGTGTCCACATCTGGTGGTCAAGACAGCCGGCGCTTCAAGGTCAATGTAAAAGGTCAGTGATGTCCATGGAGGATGGGCAGCAGGCAGAGTAGGCACTAGCTGGTGCTGCTCAGACTGGGCATCGTAGCAGGAAGGGCAAGTGCATCTAAGGTCACAGCCCAGGCAAAGAAGAAGGCATATGGTCAACCAGAGATCTAGGCTGGACAGTGTCAGAGTGGGAGTACCACTCAGTCCCATCTGGAAAGGACATCCTGTGCCCCCAAAATGGGACACCCCCTGGCCTTACCCAGTTTCCTGCCTGGCCATACTTGCCCTCTCCACCTCCCACAGACACACAGTGGCCTTTACCTCTGCCTCTGGGATGCTACTTCGCCCTCTGACCCACACCATAGGGCACTCCTGTCAGGAGAGGGTGACCTGCTCAACTTCCCAGAGGTGAAATGAGGAGGGAGCTGCCAGTGCCAAGGACTGCTCAGAACAGAGCATGCCCACCTGGTCCAGGTGTTCTTCACCTTCTCCAGCACCATAGCCTTGACCATTCACACCCCCTGCCACCCCTTGGTTCTTCTTTCCCTCTGATCCCCGCACTCCCTCCTCCCCACGGAAGTCCAGACTTCTCTCTCAGTTCCCCCTCCCACTCTTCCCACTTGCTCACCATCCCCCTCCCACCACTCTGCAGCTCCCCACCACCAGGAAATACTAGCATGGCCCTAGGGCTCCACCTCCAGCCTTTCTCTTCTCACTTCCCCCAGGCTTTGTACCCAGACAATTTAGGTTCTAATCCTCGCTCTACAAATTCCTAGCTTCATCGCCTTAAGCAGGTTACTTAGCCCCTCATAGCTTGTTTCTCTCTGTAAAGTGAAGATAACAGCGCTCACTTGACAGGGTTGCTATGAAGAGTAAATTAAATGATGCACTTAAACATGTATCATAGTGCTAGATCCTTGTGCCCATGCGGCCCAGGGGGCAGAACTCTGTCGTCCTTGGGCCCTGGCCACTCCAGTCATCTGTTGAAGTTGGCCACCCCAGTCCAGATCCAAACCGAGACCCCAGGTGTCTTTGCTGGCCAGAGTCCTCTCATGTTTCTGAGGATGGGCGGGCTTTCTGGGCCATGCCTTACCCTGCGTCTCCTGGCAGTACCCCCGGTGCCCCTGACTGCTCCTGGGCTCCTGGCCAAGCAGAGCCGCCAGCTTGTGGTGTCCCCGCTGGTCTCCTACTCTGGGGACGGACCCATTACCTCTGTCCGCCTGCACTACCGGCCCCAGGACAGCACCAGGGCCTGGTCCTCCATTGTGGGTGAGTGGGGAGAGAGCTGGGGTGGCACAGCGGCATTGGGTAAGAATGAGGGGAGAATGAGAGGAGGGAGAGTGGCATAAGGGGAAGAAAGGGCTGAAGGGAGAATGGTGGCTTCTGGAAACGACCGAATGATGTATGCTGTTGCATCCCCTCCTCAGTGGACCCCAGTGAGAACGTGACCTTAATGAACCTCAGGCCGAAGACAGGATACAATGTCCGTGTGCAGCTGAGCCGACCAGGGGAAGGCGGGGAGGGGGCCTGGGGGCCTCCCACCCTCATGACCACAGACTGTCCTGGTGAGAGGCCAAGAGTCATCCTTTCCTGTCCCATGGGGATTACTATCCCGTGCTCTCAGGGGCTGTCAATCTTATCACCCCCCCTTGGCCCCTGCCTTTCCCACTGGAGGTTGTCCCACCCTGCCCCCTGAGGATCCCTGCACTGTCCAGCCCCAAGGACTCACTAGACAGTTCTGACCCCTGACCTCTGGCCCCAGAGCCCTCGTTGCAGCCATGGCTGGAGGGCTGGCAAGTGGAGGGCCCTGACCGGTTGCGAGTGAGCTGGTCCTTACCCTCGGTGCCTGGGCCACTGGTGGGCGATGGTTTCCTGCTGCGCCTGTGGGACGGGGCACGGAGACAGGAGCGGCGGGAGAACGTCTCATCCCCCCAGGCCCGCACCACTCTCCTGACGGGACTCACGCCTGGCACCCACTACCAGCTGGATGTGCGGCTCTACCACTGCACCCTCCTGGGCCCTGCCTCGCCCCCCGCACGCGTGCTTCTGCCCCTCAGCGGTATGCTTGAGAAGGGGAGAAGGGCTCAGAGTGAGGACAGGGGACACATGAGACCCAAAAGGACATGGGAGGTTACAAGACCTGGATGGATGTGGAGAAAACCCAGGGCACATGGAAAACATGGGCATAGGAGGACCTACAACATCAAGCATACATGGACATGGGGAGGACATGGGACAGGGGCAAACACAGGGCATAGGGGGACATGAGGAGGACCTAGGACTCCTGGTATGTAAGGAGAATAAGGGGAAGCAGAAGCTCAAGGGTGAAGGAGATCATAGGGAGAGGAAGTCAGCCCGAGAGGGAAGGAGGAGGTTGGCAGGGTAGCTCCCATTCTGGGGTCCTCAGAGCGGATGGCCTATCTGACCCACAGCTCCATAACTTGGTCCCGTCTGAGCCCTGCCTTTCCATCCTCATCTCTTCAGGACCCCCAGCGCCCCGACACCTCCACGCTCGGGCCCTTTCAGACTCTGAGATCCAGCTCACGTGGCAGCGCCCAGAGGCTTCGGCTGGGCCTATATCCAAGTACATCGTGGAGGTGCAGGTGGCTGGAGGCTCAGGAGACCCACTGTGGATGGATGTGGACAGGCCCGAGGAGACAAGCACCATCGTTCGCGGCCTCAATGCCAGCACACGCTACCTCTTCCGTGTGCGGGCCAGTGTCCAGGGTCCCGGTGACTGGAGCAAGATGGTAGAAGAGTCTACCCTGGGCAATGGTGAGAGAGCAGGAGCCATGGGGACTTCCAGGCCGTGGGGTCAGACTCAGTAATCCCTCCCTCCACATGAACCTCTGCCTTGGAGCTAGGGCATCCCAGGCCCTTCCCAACAAGTGACACAAGTCCTGGTACTGGGGACCCTGGGCCTTCCCTTCTTATGACCTTCTATCCTAGTGCTGGGAAAATCATGTTACCCCAGTCACCCACGGGCCCTAGGCCTGACATCCCTGATCCCTCCCTGGTACTGGGATCTCTGACCTCTCCCTCCCCATGAGCACTGCCTCTGTCCCTCTGACCCCATAGTGGCCTCTTGGTTTCCTGACCCAGGGGTCCCCATGATCTGCCCATCTTATTATGTCCAGGGCTGCAGAGCCAGGGCCCAGTCCAAGAGATCCGGGCAGCAAAAGAGGGCCTAGATCAACAGCTGATCCTGGCTGTGGTGGGCTCCATGTCTGCCACATGCCTCACCATCCTGGCTGCCCTCTTAACCCTGGTGTGCATCCGCAGAAGCTGCCTGCACCGCAGACGCACCTTCACATACCAGTCAGGATCGGTCAGTCACCTACCTGTCCCAGCCTTGGGGCACATGCATGCAGACCCTATGTATATATGTTTCTACCTATGTACAGACAAGTACTTGTACACCCGAGCGTGTGTGTGTGTGTGTGTGTGTGTGTGTGTGTGTGTGTATTTGTTGCAGGTATAAAACTATACCTAATGACACTTAAGGGCATAAAATACCCATTTCTTTATTTCTCTAAAACTGAACTCAGCTTATGAGCTATTAGTGGTGAAACATTTGCTATTAGTGGTGAAACATTGCTATTAGTGGTGGAACATTTCATACTCCTAATTCAAAATAACTTGGTCATGTCTATATTTCACTATGGTCATTTCAGGATTCACCCCCTTCTCCATGGGGGTGATCTAAGCCTACGTAGCATGGTGATATCATGGAGGGGCACCCGAGCTTCATGCTGGCCTCTCCCCAGCTCTGGAGCCGGCTTCCATCTGCATACAGCTATGGCTGATGGTCTCAGCCCTTCTCTGGCCTCCTGCCAATAGACTACTCATTCTATGAACCACTCATCCTGTCCTCCATCTTTCAAATCCCAGGGCTTCCATGGGGAGACTTAAGGACTCTGGGGTGCTTCCCTGTACTCTGCAGGGGACAACATATCCTACGACCCTCAGACCCATTGTTACTACCCTTTATTCAGCTGTTTCTACCACCATAGACTTGTGCTGGGCCTGCAGCCTCACCCATCGCTCCTTAGAAAAGGAAACACAAAACTCCTGGCTTCCCTGCACACCTGTCTGAGTTTTCTGTAGCCCTTAGGAGTGAGGGTAGGGTGCGGGCTCATCTTAAAGGACCATGTCCGCTCATCTTGTCACCCCTCCATTTCTCACCTGCTCCCACCTCTCTCTCTCTCTCCTTGGTCCTGTCTCCTCTGAGATCTCTGCCACTGTTGCAACTTACGACCTGAAGTCTGCCCTTTTTCCTCCACACCTGGGCTCTTGATATTTACAACCAAGCTTTGGCATTTCAAAAAAAGACCCTCTTCTCTCTCAAGGGCTGATCCTTGTGATAGAAAGCCTCGTGTCCAAAGCTGTTGTCTCTGCCACGCTTTAAAAACTCCTTTCAGAGGTTCAGTTGGCTTCTTGTTCAGGCTGCGTGGGCCCTTCCTCTTCGGTCAGTGTGCACCAAAAGCCGTCACTGCCATAGTGGGGAGGGCAATGGGTACAAATGTTGGGGAAAGGAGGTAGGAAAGCAGCTTTTAACACTTATGTTATGCTAACATATACCAAGATATACCCCTGCTACATGTGCCTGTGTGGGTGTGTGCCATGAGTGTGTGCCATGTGTGCATGCACGTGTATATCCCCATGAGCACTGCCTCTGTCCCTCTGCTTGTGCTCCTCCATGTGCACATGTCCATGGGGACCTCTGCATGGATGCGCCTGCATACGGTACCACCGCTAGAAAAATGCATGTGCACGCTGGTGTGTGCGTTCAGCTGTCCGTGTCTCATGCAAATCAGTGTGACCCATGTCCCCACCCCTTCCCCATCAAGCTCGGAGCCTCCCATCATGGCTGTCTTAGCACCTCTTCCAGTTCTCATATTGGCAGCTAACCTTGTCCTATTCTACTGTTTCTTTTTTCTGCTGTCAGCCTTGCCCAGGTGGTCCAGCTCCTACTCAGATGGGGGCAATGGACATTCCTCTTTGTTATGGTCTTTCTATTTTTAGGCCCCAGGGTAGTTTTAAAGTTATGGGTGGATGGTGATGACTCTGCTTCTACTGCTATGGAGAAGAAAGCTCCTCCACTGGCTTAGAGCTAGGAATGTGCTCAATAAATGAAACCTAACCCTGGCCAGTGTGGCTCAGTTGGTTGGGAGGCACCAAAGGCTTGCTGGTTTGATTCCCAGTCAGGGTACATGCTGGGATTGTGGGCTCTGACCCCAGTAGAGGGCATGCAGGAGGCAGATGATCGATGTCTCACTCTCACATCAATATTTCTCTCTCTTTCTCTAAGAATCAATGTAAAAAATAATTAAATAAGGAAGGAAGGAAGGAAGGAAGGAAGGAAGGAAGGAAGGAAGGAAGGAAGGAAGGAAGGAAGGAAGGAAAGAACCCTAGCCCACTGCCCTAGGCTGGAGTCCTCTCCAGGGCATCCTTGGTGACAAAAAAGCCTGGTTGTGGGATCAGCTCACTGCTTCCCATCACAACTCATTCCAATTCCTATTTCAAATGTTAGATATATCATCCTCCCAATGACTTAGATTGTGGCTTCTAGTGACTTTGCCTATTCCTTGTTCTTTCAGTGCCCCACACACCTGACCCCCAGGCTACAGCCTCTCTCAATGGACATCTGTCCACCCAATGGCCCACCCATGGCTCCATCTCCTATGACTGCCTCAGTGTGTTCTCTGCTGTGTGTGTGTGTCCCTAGCTGGCCACTAGATGCCCTCTGTCTGGGTCTCCATTATCTAACCACTCTTTGTCTATCAGTGCCTCTTGCCGACCCCATGTCTCTTGCATGGACTGTCTGCCCATTTGTCCCATCCTATGAAGGGTGAGGAGACCATCCTGCAGTTCAGCTCAGGCACGTTGACGCTGACCCGGCGACCAAAACCACAGCCTGAGCCGCTGAGTTATCCGGTGCTGGAGTGGGAGGACATCACCTTTGAGGACCTCATCGGGGAGGGGAACTTTGGCCAGGTCATCCGGGCCATGATCAAGAAGGACGGGCTCAAGATGAACGCAGCGATCAAGATGCTGAAAGGTCTGCTGGGAGTGATCTTTGACCCCACACCCCACTCCTGACCCTCTCCTTTGTCCTACAGATCTCAGGCCCCATCTTGCTCCCTCTGGTAACTGACCTCAGCCCTTACCAGCTCATGCCCTTTCTCCAGAATTATTTCTGGCAAAAGTGATACTGGATTCTTTACACAGAATACGCCTCTGAAAATGACCATCGTGACTTTGCGGGAGAACTGGAAGTTCTGTGCAAATTGGGGCATCACCCCAATATCATCAACCTCTTAGGAGCCTGTGAGAACCGAGGTGAGCCCCCATCTTATCACCTACCCCTTCTTCGAAACCCCCATTATCAGCCATCACCTCCTCCACATCAGTACCTTGCTGGGAGCTTCAGGTGACCTAATCATCACTATTCATTCTCCTTCATGCCTTATGCTCCCTGTCTACTATTGTTAGGTACTTGCTGCCACCAGCTTGCCTGTATATAAACTCTCACCATGTATCTCCCCACCTCCCAGGTTACTTGTATATTGCTATCGAATATGCCCCCTATGGAAACTTGCTAGATTTTCTGCGGAAAAGCCGGGTCCTGGAAACAGACCCAGTTTTTGCCCGAGAACATGGAACAGCCTCCACCCTCAGCTCCCGGCAGCTGCTACGTTTTGCCAGTGATGCTGCCAATGGCATGCAGTACCTGAGTGAGAAGCAGGTATGTGTGTGTGTGTGTGAGTGTGAGTGCAGGGAGGGAAGGTGTGCTCGAGGGAAGAGGGGGGCCAATGGGCCGACCTCAGGAGATAAAATAAGCAGGCTCTGATTGGATGTGGGATTGAGGAATTGAGAAAAGGATATGACCGCAAGGTGCTGGCCTGGGGAGTGGGTGAGAGGACAGGACAAGAATCAGGTCTGGAGGAGGTATTGCATTTGAAGCATTTGAAGAACATTTTTTAAAATATATTTTTATTGATTTCAGAGGGGAAAGGAGAGAGAGAGAAAAAAAACATCAATGATGAGAATCATTGATCGGCTGCCTCCTGCATGCCCCCCACCGGGGATCAAGCCAACAACCTGGGCATGTGCCCCTGACCAGAATCGAAACTGGGACCCTTCAGTCCGCAGGCCAATGCTCTATCCACTGAGCCAAACCAGCTAGGGCTTGAGGAACATCTTGATGGAGGTATTGAGTTAGCAGTTGTAGAGACCAGCCTAGAACTCAGGAGAGAGGCCTGGGCTGGAGACAACAATCTGGAAACTGTCACCATTAGGTGGTGATGCTAATAGTAAGGGAGGGAGGGAGACCCATCAGGAGAAGGTAAAGGAGGAGCAGAGAGTGGAGGCTGTAACACAAATCCAAGGATACCCTGCTTGAATGAAAGGAGAGAGGAACAGCAGTAGTAGGGGGAACATGAGACTGAGGGAAGGCATTTTAAACCTAGTAAAGTTCTGAGTATCTTCGAAAGCAGAGGGACATAGCACAGTGGGAGGAGTTGATGGATAGAGATCTCTGAGGAAGGTGGAGGATTTAGTGGACACTTGAAACTCAAGAGAAAGGGTCAATTTGGGGAGAGAAGGGCCTTCCCCACCCTCATCAATTAAGGAGAGAAAGGTAGAACCATGCAAAGAGGGGAAATACCCACCATTGCCCCATACGAGCGACCCCCCTTTGCCCAGATTGCGCTGCACCTGAGCTTGGCCGTGGACATATCACAGAAAGGAAGGGATGACAGCAGGCAGCACCGTGATTTTTCTCAGGCAGGAGTTGTTCCAGGAGAAGACCTGGGTGGGTGGGAAGAAGGGTAAGGGCTACTAAAGGCTCTGAGGGTGGCCATGAAAACTGGCTATGGGGTAGGACCCCTCACTGGCCCAGGAGTCCTGGGCTTACTCATTCCCAGTCTTCCCTGACTTCTCACTGTGCCTCCAGTTCATCCACAGGGACCTGGCTGCCCGAAATGTGCTGGTCGGAGAGAACCTGGCCTCCAAGATTGCCGACTTCGGCCTTTCTCGAGGGGAGGAGGTCTATGTGAAGAAGACAATGGTAAGTCTCAGTCCTCCCTCAGGTTCCATGCCTGGTCCTGCTCCCCAGAGCCCTCTAAACAGGCCCTTCCTCCTCACCCCACCCCTCAAACCCACTCTCTCCCAGGGGCGGCTTCCTGTGCGCTGGATGGCCATTGAGTCCCTGAACTACAGTGTCTATACCACCAAGAGTGATGTGTGAGTGTTGGGTAGGAAGGGGTAGGAGGGCTTGGTCTCCCAAGGTTGCACACAGGCATAACCTGGACACATTTCATACATGTCTCAGGTAGTCCAAGGCATGACTTGGCTGCCCCTAGGCTGTGTCCCACATGTGGCACAGGTGTGATGCAGGTGTATCTTGGGTATACCTTGGCGATGCCCAGCATCTTAGTGGGAAGGTAGGGGACCTAGTTGGAAGGAAATTTTGTCTTAGAAGGTGTTTCAGGGGTAGGATTGGGGTAGGGTAGTTTAGGGCAATGTTTGTGTAAGAGACAGGGGGATGTCTTAGAGAGGTTTGGGGGTGCTGGTGGATAATGCCCAGGTCAATGGGGAGAGACCATTCAAGAATGTTCTTACCTTCCTCTCCAAAGGGCAGGGTCATCCCCATATGAGGGCCTAACCAGAACATGACCCCAAAGACTCCTTCTCTGTGCTCCCCACCTCCAGACAATCATCCTGGCACACTCCTCCCCTCTCTCTGGGAAAACTAATCTGTCCAACCCTCCAGCCACGGCTCTGCCTATTTGCTCCAAGCCCTGGCCTGCCCGGCTCACTGTCCACCACATGACCACTCCTCTGACCATCACTGGCCTACTTCCTTCTTCTGTTTCCAAAACCCCTAGATTCCCTCCCCCGACTAAAACTCCTACCCTGGCCTCACCTGGCTCTCACATACACGGAGGTTGTTACACTATAAGAGCCAGTTAAGAGCAAGGGCTTTGGAGTCAGATTACGAGGGTCTGAATCCCAGTTCTGCCACTTACTCTTTGTGTGACCTTGGGCAAGCCAGCTAGCCTCTCATTGCCTCAGTGTTGCCATCTATAAAATGGGGATAAGGACAGTACCTACGTCATAGGGTTGGTGTGAGGGTTAAATGTATTAACATATACATTAAATGATCAGTGCCTGGCCCATAGTAAATGTGCGATAAAAATGTTAGCTATGATTACATTGAGCCTGGGCGGAACCATGAAGGAATTTCAATGGAGCAGAGACCACAGCTGGCCAAGGCCAATACTCACAGAATAGACACATGCAGAGGCTGGGATGGGCTACAAACCTGGGGTAGATAGACACTAAAATGCTGGCCCCAGGGCCTAAAGGTAACTAAGTGCATCCTCCTCATTTCAGCTGGTCCTTTGGGGTCCTCCTCTGGGAGATCGTGAGCCTGGGTGAGTCCCACACCCCTCTCCCCCAGGGTGCCCCACCTTACCCTTCTGGGGCCCTGGGCTGAGGAAGCTTTGTCCCCTCCTGCAGGGGGCACACCCTACTGTGGCATGACCTGTGCTGAGCTCTATGAGAAGCTGCCTCAGGGCTACCGCATGGAGCAGCCTCGGAACTGTGATGATGAAGTGTGAGTTGCCTCAGCCTCGGGCCGTGTGACCCCATCATCCCAGTTGGCCCAACCCCTCATCTCAGTAATGTCCCATCTGCAGGTACGAACTGATGCGTCAGTGCTGGCGAGACCGCCCATACGAGCGACCCCCCTTTGCCCAGATTGCGCTGCAGCTGGGCCGAATGCTGGAAGCCAGGAAGGTGAGGAGGCGGGGTAGTGAGGACTAGTGCTCACCAGGCTCACAGGACTGCCCTTGCATAGGAGCCAGCATCAGCCTCTGGGTGCCCGTCCTCACCACTAGTTGCCACCACAGCTAGACCAGGCCCCCTTTCCAGCTCTCAATAGGTTGGACATTAGGTCCTTCTAAACTTTTCCAAGGCCACTACTAGCCCCAGCAGCAAATCCCTCTCCAGGTCCAGGTCCCAGACTGCTTGCCTGTCCTCCTCTGCTGATGCCATCAGCCCATTCTCATCTAGGACACCTCTCCTCACCCGTCACAGAGCCAGAGTGCAACGCATGGATGGTCAGCTGAGAGTATGGATGGATGAATGGATGAATGGTACAGGAAATGAATGAATAGAATTAGTGGATAAATGATATATTCACATGATATAATCATATAAATAAACACAAAGTTAAATAACTGAATCTTACAACCATGTAAATATACAAATTATCAAATAAATATAAATGAAGAAATAGATCACAATTAATGTAATACATTTGTAAACGCAAAGAGTTCTTCATATGAATTAATGACTAAATAGCAATAGGAATTAGTAAAGTATCTTAAGAATTAAGGAATGATCAAAATAACCATGTAAATAGGTAAATTGTCAAAAATAGCTTTATAAATGAATGAATGAATGAATGAATGAATGAATGAATTGAATTGAATTGAATTGAATTGAATTGAATGAATAAATGAGCAAAAAATTCATTGGATGAGTGCACGAAAACACTAACTGTGTCAAGGGCCTCTCACCTGAGCCTCCAACTGTGATGTAATGCCCTGCTGTTTGGGGCTGGTGGGGGATTCCTGAGTCTCCAGAACAAACCAAAGTCTTTTCAGATACCGCAACCACATGAGTCAGGGACCTCCAGGCCCCCATCCCTGGCCCCCACTAAATTTGCTCTGCTTCCCAGGCTTATGTGAACATGTCGCTGTTTGAGAATTTCACTTACGCGGGCATCGACGCTACAGCTGAGGAGGCCTGAGCTGCTGTCCAGGCAGAACCTGGCTCTGCTGGTCAGAGCAAACCGCTCTCCAACCCGTGACTTCTGGTCCTTGTGGCTCTGACCTGAGCTGCCTCAAGGATTTTTTTTTTTTAACTTAAGGAAGACAAGAGGGGGTCCAGGGAAGGGGTGGGCTTAGGGGAATTGGGTCCTCATCCTTTGAAGTTGCTCCCCTGCCCCCTGCATATCTCTTACAGCTGCCTTCACATCCTTCCTCCTAGTTCGCCTGCTCCACATATGTGCTCCTCTCCTACTCCCCACACTCAAACCTCTACTTCTGCTCCTCTACCCAAGCCAGCACTCGCATCACTAACATGCCCTATTCAGCTGCTCCCCACTCCTGGCCTTGTAATCAGAAAAAAATAAATGCTCTGAGAAGCTCCATCCAATGTGTTCCTTTTACTGCTGGCCAATCCCAGGGAAAAGTTGAACCAAAGAGAGAAACTAGACTTTCCAGGAAAAGAAACACTGTTGTAGATCTGGTCCCCCTGTTGGGATTGCTTCTCCATGATGGGAGGTGTTCTGGAAGAACTATTTCACACCTATACCACCCCTACATCTTGGCCATATGAGAAGTCCAGTTTTCCCCTGATCTCTTTGCTACTCTCCTGCCCTATCACCAACGTGTCTCCCTCTATCTCTAGGTAGCTGCCAACCTAGCATTCTTTGCTCTGTCCAAACAGTCCATGCCAGGGTCAGCTGCAGCCCAGCCTCAGCTCAAACTGACATCTCAGAACTAGACAGATTCTGGCCTGTCTGGAGCTCCCACCATTTTTTTTTTTATGTCTCTAGGCAGCCTTTCCTGGCTTGGTAGCCACCTGACTGCCCAGCATATGGGCCCCAAAAGAGGAAGGCATTTTCAGCCAGCCATCGTAGAATTCCTATGCCTCCCTCGGGGCCTCCAAGTGTGTTGGGAGGTGCTCCCTGTCCTGAAAGCTAGTCCATGTCCTACTCCATGCCATGTGGCCTTCAGGCTTGCCTATCCTTTTGGTTTCTCACTGCTGGCCTCTCACTGGTCCTTAGGAAACAACACTTGTCTTGCTTAACACATTTTTTTCAGTGAATCAGATGAAATCAAAGAATGCATAACATGGTATGGTGTTATAATTAAGAGCACAGATTCTGGGATCACACAGACCCATGTCTAAGTCCTTGCTATATCATTATCTGTGTGAAATTGGTCAAGTTGCTTAACCTCTCTGAAAAATGGGGTTAGTAATAGCTACCTGACTATTGTTAGCACTAAATGAGATCACACGGGCACAGTTTCCACAGCACTGGGCCTGGTACATAGTGCTCAATATCAGCAGATAATACATACAAGTGCAGGAAGATAAATGAGTTAGGGTAGGGGGTCATCAGCATCTGTGTTCCAAAAAGACCTGAATGGCTGGCATGTGGAGCTGAATTTAAGAAGAAGAAATTAACTGGAGTAAATGGAAAGCTATGCAGGATGAGAGAGATGGGATTTGCTAACGTTAAATTTCATTTCAGATACACTGCAGGGATATTGCCAGGTCCAGGATGTGGGGATTACAAAGTTGTCCCTGATGGGGACCAATAAACAAAGATGCCCCTGTGGGGAGACAGATATGTAAACAAACAAAAAAATAGAAGAGTATGCTATAAGAGAGGGAGGGTACCTGGGTAGCACATGTAGGAAGGAGATGGGGTCAGGAAAGCTTTTCCAGAGAAAGTGACATTTTAATATGGGCCATGAAGAAGTAGTAGGGGCTCACCCGAGGAAAAGATCCTGGCAGGGGAAACAGCACCTGTGACGTGTGTGTTCAGGAACTGCAAAGAGTTCCATGTGGCTGGAATAAGGGAAGAACATAGCTCTGTGAGGGTAATGAACCCAGAGAGGTGTCAGGGGCCAGCCTGTGCTGGACCCTATAGGCCTGATCCCGGGTAGGGGGTGTGCGGGAGGCAGCCCATCAATGTTTCTCTCACGTCGATGTTTCCCTTTCTCTTTCTCCTCTCCCTCTCCCTCCCTCTTCTCTGTAAAAATAAATGAAAACATTTAAATCTTTAAAAAAAAGAAAAGAAAAGAAAAGAAAAGAAAAGAAAAGAAAAGAAAAGAAAAGAAAAAAGCCCTAGCCAGTTTGGAGTAAAGAAAAGGGTTCAGATTGGGGTATACTACAACTCCCAAGTTCAACACAAATACATTGATCTCATAATGCACGTCAGGTCCTAGGCTAAGGGCAGGACCCAAGGGGCACCCTCTCCCAACAGAAGATTCCCACATTTCCACTGTAGCCCCATCGCACTCACAGCCTCACTACAAACAAGGCAGCAAACTGCAGGTACAGAGCTACATACTCCACCTCACGTGCCCACACCAGCCTAGCTTCAGTTCTCACTGCTTCTCTCTACAGCTATATATATTTTTTAAACATATTTCTTTATTGATTTCAGAGAGGAAGGGAGAGGGGTAGAGAGATAGAAACATCAATGATGAGAGAGAATCATTGATCAGCTGCCTCCTGCACGCCCCCTATTGGGGATCGAGCCCACAACCCGGGCATGTGCCCCCGGCCGGAATCGAACCTGGGACCCTTCAGTCCACAGGCCCACACTCTATCCACTGAGCCAAACCGGCTAGGGCTACAGCTATATTTTCACAGGCAATGGTCTGGGTTAGGCAGAGGGGTTGGAGCAATAGACCAGTCCATCAGCACAAACTTGCTTCCAGAGAAATGATGGAAAAGAGGAGGAAAGGCCAAGACACATCTCTCAGAGGCTCATTAGGCAGGCAGCTGGGGGAGGCGAACCTGAGCACGCTGTCCAAGGCGCCTCACTGCAGCCAGTCCTCGCCCAAAAAAGGGAACTCCCACCAGTCAGCCCTGAGTCATTCCCTCTCAGCCCCCAAGGAAGGAGTGATTTCCTGCATGGCCCTCTGGGCAGCTCAGGCTCCTCCCATGGGCTGTGCATCCTCTTATCTCACTCCCAGCCCTCTCCCTGGTGGGGCAGACCAACCAGAGTTGGGCTGGAGTAGGCTGGTCCTCATGTTTCCTCAACAGGAAACATGGATTCAGGATTCAGAGAGAGCCTGGCAGCTCAGTAACAGCAGCTCAGAAACCAGGAAGTCTCATGGAGAATGAAAGATGGAGGGCTGACCAAACTGAGTCCCCTGCAGCTCTCTCGCTTGGGGTCATTGCTAGCCATCTACTGGTCCTTTTCCCATTTACTTAAATTAAGTCTCTTTGGATGCCTATTTTGAACTTAGCCTCATACTGTGGGAGAGACTCACGCCAGGCCCTGTGCTAAGCACATAATGTTAAATCAATGCATAACATGGAGGAATCAGAGGTCCTAGTCAGGGTGTCTATGTAGTAAAGAACAGACTTTGGAGTCAAACAGACCTGAATTCAAATCTCAGCTCTGTTCCTTAGTAATGTCTTTAGACAACCCATTTAATCCATCACAGCCTCTATTTTCTCTTCTATAAAGTAAGGAAAAGGGCACCTAATAGAGTCATTGTGTGATGAAATGAGACATGCAAGTGTTTATTAATGGTAGCTGGTAGGATAATGGTAGGATAGGAAATCAGGGAAGAAGAGCCTAGCTTTTACCCCAGGAGGAGTGAATTAAAATGACAATCTCCATTTGCTTAGCTAAGGTGGAGACAGCATGGCTGTTTATGTATGAAAGCACCCCAACAAAGGCACAAAAATTTTGAGGGGATACAGAGGAAGGACAGATTGTAAGTATGCAACCCAAATGTCCTCAAGGCAGCCTCTGGAGTAGCCGTTTCCATTTATATTCAATTAGAACAGCTCAGTCCCTATTCCACATTCTCAGGGAAGTCCACACCCTCCCCTGTTTTTACTAAGACTCTGCAAGGGTTTACATCCTCATGATCACCTCTCAACCTGAATCCCTGCTTTTGCTAAATTCTTTTTATTTTATTTTATTATTATTGACAGTACTACAGATGTCCCCTATTTCCCCCCTCCACCTAGCCCTAGCCCCACCCCAGGCCTTCCCCACACTATTGTTTGTGTCCATGTGCTATGCATCTATAATAATGAAAGTGTAATATGCTAATTAGACAGGACATCCTTCCAGACAACCTTCCGGATGAAGCCGGGGCTGTGAGGGCCAAGGCAAGCTGCTGAGCCCCTTGCATGAATTTCGTGCATCAGGCCTCTAGTATATACATATATGTTCCCCTCTGAGATCTGTCAGTCTGTTCCATGTATCCATGCCTCTTGCTAAATTCTTTTTTTTAATTTAATAAATCTTTATTGTTCAGATTATTACAAATGTTCCTCTTTTTTTCCCCCATAGCTCCCCTCCACCTGGTTCCCACCACACACTCTGCCCTTACCCACCCACCCTGTCCTCATCCATAGGTGTACGATTTTTGTCTAGTCTCTTCCCGCACCCCCCACACCCCTTTCCCCCCAAGAATTGTCAGTCCACTCCCTTTCTATGCCCCTGATTCTATTATATTCACCAGTTTATTCTGTTCATCAGATTTTTTTATTCACTTGATTTTTAGATTCACTTGTTGATAGATATGTATTTGTTGTTCATAATTTTTATCTTTACCTTTTTCTTCTTCTTCCTCTTCTTAAAGAATACCTTTCAGCATTTCATATAATATTGGTTTGGTGGTAATGAACTCTTTTAGCTTTTTCTTATCTGTGAAGCTCTTTATTTGCCCTTCAATTCTGAATGATAGCTTTGCTGGGTAGAGTAATCTTGGTTGTAGGTTCTTGCTATTCATCACTTTGAATATTTCTTGCCACTCCCGCCTGGCCTGCATAGTTTCTGTTGAGAAATCCGCTGACAGTTGTATGGGTACTCCCTTGTAGGTAACTAACTGTTTTTCTCTTGCTGCTTTTAATATTCTCTCTCTCTCTCTTTTTTTTTTTTTAAATATATTTTATTGATTTTTTCACAGAGAGGAAGGGAGAGGGATAGAGAGCTAGAAACATCGATGAGAGAGAGACATCGACCAGCTGCCTCCTGCACACCCCCCACCAGGGGATGTGCCCGCAACCAATGTACATGCCCTTGACCGGAATCGAACCTGGGACCTTCCAGTCTGCAGACCGACGCTCTATCCACTGAGCCAAACCGGCGTTGGCTAATATTCTCTCTTTATCTTTTGCTCTTGGCATTTTAATTATGATGTGTCTTGGTGTGGTCCTCTTTGGATTCCTTTTGTTTGGGGTTCTGTGCGCTTCCTGGACTTGTAAGTCTATTTCTTTCACCAGGTGGGGGAAGTTTTCGGTCATTATTTCTTCAAATAGGTTTTCAGTATCTTGCTCTCTCTCTTCTTCTGGAACCCCCATAATTCTGATGTTGGTACACTTGAAATTGTCCCAGAGGCTCCTTAAACTATTTTCATATTTTTGGATTCTTTTTTCTTTTTGCTTTTCCGGTTGAGTGTTTTTTGCTTCTTTGTATTTCAAATCTTTGATTTGATTCCTGCAATCCTCTAGTCTGCTGTTAGATCTCTGTATAATATTTTCTATATCAGTCAGTGTATGCTTAATTTCTAGTTGATCCTTTTTCATATCCTCGAGGGTCTCGCTAAATTTATCGGCCTTTTCTAGAAAATTATTGAAAAACCTTATAACTGTGATTTTGAACTCTATATCCAGTCGTTTGCTTTCCTCCATTTCTTTCGTTTATGATCTGTTTCTTTGTCTCTGCATTTTGGCTGCTTCCCTGAGTTGATAGAGTGGCTTTGTGTGCTAGGTGTCCTATATGGCCCAGTGGCTCAGCCTCCCCAGTTACCTGAGGTGGACACTCTTGGTGCACCCCTTTGTGGGCTGTGTGCACAGTCTTGTTGTAGTTAAGCCTTGATTGTTGTTGGTATCACTGGGAGGAATTGACCTCCAGGCCAATTGGCTGTGAGGATCAGCTGTGTCTACGCTGGGAGAACTTCTGTGCTGGAGATACCCTTATGGGAGAAGACTTGCAAAAGCCTCTGTGCTCAGCTTGAATGAGGCAGAGTCTCAGGGCAGAGCAGACAGCATTGGTTTCCCGTCAGCCCTGCCCTAATAGGTCCCTGTGTCTCAGTGTCCCGTGGTAATCACTGCAAGCACCTCTGAGAGAAAGCCGCCCTCGAGTTCTGCCCGCTGCCAGACAGTCCAGTTTCTCCCCGAATGAGTCTGGGTCCCCAGAGTCTCACCCGGAACTAGAGTTCAGTGCAGTCGGGAGCTTTTGTCTCCCTCCCGCTTGAGAAAGCCTGCAGCGTACTCAGTTGCCTGCCCTCTCCGTGCACGCACGCCCCGGTACCTCTGCCTTCCACAGTTCCTCTGAGTCTCAGTGTGCTTTTCTCTTTCCTGACAGTCCAGTTTCACCCCGTATGAGTCTGGGTCCCCAGAGTCTCGCCTGGAACTGGAGTTCAGCGCAGTCGGGACCTTTTGTCTCCCTCCCGCTTGAGAAAGCCAGCAGCGCACTCAGTTGCCAGTCCTCTACGCGCGCGCATGCGTCTTAGTACCTCTGCCTCCTGCAGCTCCTCTGAGTCTCAGTGTGCTTTTCTCTTTCCTTCTAGTGGTAGAATTTCCACTCAGCCAGCCTTCCTGTGGTTCTGGATGATGTCCGTTTTGTCTTTTAGTTGTAGTTTTGAAATTGTTGTGCGAGGCAGCAGTTTAGATATTTACCTATGCCGCCATCTTGGTTTCTCTCGCCTCTTGCTAAATTCTTGATCACTAAGTTGCTCACGTTCCATGGCTGCCATCCTCTCTCAACTCCACAGGTATCAGAAAAAGTATTTCTCCCTGTTCCCAAATCACCATGACTATCATGTATTGTGTATAGGACACTTTTACTGAATGTCTGGGGTATTCATGGGGAAGCTAAGCATTCACAGAAAAGGGTGTAAAGTTAAAACTGAATATTAGGCATCACTGGTGTAAAATTCTCCCCCAACAGTCCTCCTACTGGAATTCTCTCTGGTGAAGCTTCTTCTTCTCAGGTTGCTATCATTTACTAGCCCCCCTCTTTCTAGGGAGTTAGCACAGAACATGCCAAAAGTTCCATCAATTTCATATTCAGCAAATGTACCAGTAGCTCTATAACACCTTCCTATCGAGGTCATGCCCAAAGGCTCATCATGTTGTTTCTGATCACAAGAGAGCTACAGAGGCCTATGAAAGGAATGTGAAATTGCAATTCTCTTTTTTAAATTAGCCTTTTCCTCCGTTACATATAGTTGGGAGATAAGAAAAGACTCTCCAAGAAGTAGTGACTTGGGGGCTGATCTTGAATCAGAAAGAAAGTCCTAGCAGGCTAAGAGATTGGAGAGTTGTGCCTGGGGGCGCAAGGAAATAAGGCTCTGTGGCAGGATGAGGGAGAGACTCCAAGAACTGGGAGATGAAAGGTCAAAGGGCTGTGTTCTAGCACCTCGAGATGAGTCTCGGTCCAAAGGATCATGTGGACCCATGAAAGGATTTTAAGCAGAGAAAGAAAAAAAGCAAATTCAAGCTTCAGAAAAAGGACAGAGTAAGGAGATACCATTTGTTAACTATCGGAGTGGCAGACTTAAAACAGCACTGATAAAGATGTGAGGAATATAGCATGCTCTAACACACTGCTAGAAGAGTAAATGGAACAAGCATTTTGGAGAGAAGTTGGGCAATTTGGGGAAAGTGATGGGGAAATGGAGACTCCAAGTGCCTGGAGCAACCTATCTTGGACTTCCAGACTGGATAAAAACACGGGTGTTGGAAATCTGGGGAAATGGTGGGACAAGGGCAAGGCACAGGTACAGGCTCTGGAGAGCCAATTCTCTTCTCAATCACTATTCAGTGGCATTATGTTAGTAGCTTGAAATGGGCCATAGTTGGGTATTTATACTGCAAAAAGCCGCAAATGCTACAAAACAAGACTTCCTCTCTTCCTGACCCCAGAGAGCAGTTTAACAGCACTCCACTTACTGCCTGAGCCAATCCTCATCCAGCAACCCCTTGAGTTCTTTCAGCAATGGCTGCACTTTGACCTTACATGCCACCAGAAAGCCCAGGCCTGCTGCTCTGGGCTGGACCTTAAGAAGCCTACTGGACTCTAAGTGGTCTCCCTAGGCCTAGTCCAGTTTGTGCTTGATATTCTAAAGAAGTAAAGGACTGGGGAAGGCACCTCTTTCCAGCTGTGTGGGAGCAGAGAAAAATGGGGAAATGACAGGACAGGTAGCTGGACCTCCTTCCATGCAAGAGCAGGAAGCCCTCATCTCAACTCTGACAGTCATAGACAAGCCTCTTGTCTTATGGGCTCTGCACCCTTAACCACTATTATACCACCTCCATGTAGAAGTCACCGGACTTGGTAAAACTTGGATGCTGGAGTGGAGGGAGAATGAAGAGTTGAAGATCACTGTCAGATTTCAGGCTTAAATGCCCAGGTAGGCTATGGTGAGATGTGAGCATAGGAAGAAGAAGAAAAGATCTGAAAGGGTGTGTTGGAGTTAGTAATAGTTCTTTTGGGGACTCGGTGAGTTGAAGTGCCTGTGGAACAACAAATAGAGATGTCTAAGTAACTTGAGAATTTTAAGATCAAGAGAGTGATAAAGACTTGGGAATTACTGCTATATAAATGCAAGTGAAGCTATGAGATCACTTAGGCAATATAAAGGGCAAAGCAAGGATATCTGGGGAACAGCAACATTTAAGAGAATGAGCAAAAAAAGAAAGAAACAGGGTGGGGAGTGGGGAGTGGGGAGTTGTTACGGGGTGGCGAGTAGGAGGAACTAGGAGAATGTGATACATCGTAGAACCCAAAGGAGGAGAAGAATATCAAATGTTGCCGAAAGGTTGAGTATGATAAGGATTAAGATGAGAGACACAATGAGGTTATTGTGGCTGGGCCAGAGTAAAGACAGTGGTAGGAGATGAGATTTAAGTAGGCAGGGACGAGGCCAGGCAGGATTTTGTGTGCCATTAGGAGGTGTCTGGATTTTATTCTAAGTGCAGTAGGATCATTAGAGGAATTTAGCAGGGGAGCAAAGAAATATGATTTGCAGTCTAAACATACCACTATATTACGTGGAGGACATATTGAAGAGGTAGAGTGGAGACAGGAAGCTATTGCAGTAACTCAGACTTAGACTAGGATGGTAGAAGAAGAGGTGGTAAAAAGTGTTCAGATTCAGGATACATTTTTAAAAGATATATGGGTACTAATGAAAAAATAAAAGATATCTGATTGAACTCAAGATAAGAGAAAGATAGAAACCAAAGAGTACTAAGGTTTTGGGTTTGATCAACTGAGTAGATAGTGTTGCCATTTATAGATGTGGATAAGACTGGGAAAAATAAAACAGGTTTAGGCATGGGAACCAGATCAATAGTTTTATTTTGGCTATCTTAAGAATAATATGCCCACTGGACATACAAGTGGAGATGCAATCCAAATCTGGAAGAAAGTTAGACATATTAATTTTGAAATCATCAGTATATATATAGCATCAAAGCCACAGGCCTATATGAAAATTAAAGCTGTATTTTCTCTCTCACTTGACCTGACAGAGGTTGGGTGGCATTGATTGGGGGCTGGGAGAGGCATCCAAAATCATCCCCATTGGGCAAAGATTCCTGTCCAGCTCTTGAACCTGAGAGCTGGACAGGAATCTGGACTAACCTGGCTCAGAGACTTCGTGCAGAGAAATGATGCCAGAGAAACTAACACCTCACAGGAAGGCTGAGGATTTCCATTTCCCTCCTCTTCCTCCCCTCCCCTCTAAGGTGCCATTCCATTCCCTGTGGACTTTACAAATGTTCTATGTTAGGAGCATTAATTTGGGAGGAAGAAAGAAAGGTGATATTAAGGACACTCAAATCTGTAGAGCCAGCAATGGGAGCTCCAGCTCCCTGTGGGAGTTTATGTGGCATATACCCCGCCCCCATCTCCCTCCCCCCCACCCCCACTCCAGCCTGCAAGAGTCAAAGCTCCTGAGAGTTGACACAAAAGCCACCCATAGTTACAGCCCTCCAGGAGAAGGCATGGGCTTCAGCCAAGGGGTCATACCCACTATTCTGCTGCTAATGTGAAGAAGATGAGCATGAGCTGAAGAGCTGAGATCAACCATCCCCTGATTTCAAGTCAACCAGATAAAAATACTAAAGACTAGCCCTGACTGGTTTGGCTCAGTGGATAGAGCATCGGCCTGTGAACTGAAGGGTCCCAGATTCGATTCCGGTCAGGGGCATGGGCACGTCCCCAGTGGGAGGTGTGCAGGAGGCAGCTGATGGATGTTTCTCTCCCACTGATGTTTCTGACTCTCTATCCCTCTCCCTTCCTCTCTGTAAAGAATCAATAAAATATATATTTTTAAAAATACTGAAGACTAGTGCTTCTCTAACTTTAATGTGTATTCGAATCATCTGGGGATTTTGGTAAAATGCAGATTCTATTTTGGCACATCTCGGGTAGGCCCCAGATTCTGCATTTCTAACAAGCTCCCAGGTAATGCTTTTGCTGCTGATCTACGGACCACACTTTGAGCAGCAAAGAATGAGAGGCAACTGTGGAGCTACCCACAATGAAAGGAGCATGACCAGTTCCAGGGAGAATGTGTTCACTCGTGCACAAAGTCGCAGAACCTATTAAAATGGAAATAGCCACCATTTTGTCGTGGCTGTATGGCAGGTGGTCATTTCTTGGCACTACACTTTCCAAGCGCATCACATGGTTGTTAAGCACTTGGGTTCCTGAGCTTTACCTATGAGTAGGCCTGTGATCTGAGGCAAATCTTCAATTTCTCTTCATCTCAGTTTGCTCACCTCTCTAATGGGAGTAATAAGACTATTGTGAGGATTAGCTAAGTCAATAGATATGAAGCACTTAAAACATGGCAGCACAGTAAGTGCTCACTGTTAGTAAATGTTACTATTTTTGTTGATAACGCACCCTCTACAATAGTCAACTTAGACACACATGGACACTTAGTCTCCTTTTGGTACATGGTCAAATTATAACCCCCATCTCCCTCCCACCAAAAAGCCTGTATCCTCTCTTTCAAATCCCTCCTACCCGCTGTCCCCTTCCCCCTCCCCTGGCCCCTCGCCCCAGTGTGGTCTGGATAGGCCCCACAGGGGCAGGGACAGGGACAGGACGTGGGGCTGTATCTGACAGGAACCTGAGGGGCTGGCCCGGGAGGGGATTGGGGCCCGGCTTCCTGAAGGGAGGATGGGCTAAGGCAGGCACACAGTGCCGGAGAAGATGCCCTCCTGGGCCCTCTTGGTGGCCACCTCCTGCCTCCTCCTGGCTCCCCCAAACCTGGCACAAGTCACCAGCCAAGGTGAGGTGTGTGGAGGGTGGATCTCACGTATAGCCAGGAAAAGGGAGCCCTGGGAGGGATGCAAGTTAGGAGGCTCCCACTGGTCCCCTATCTTTCTCAAACATGCCTGGAAGGACCCAGAGCCCAACTCACCAGCTGTTCCTCAGATGCCTCCTTGCTGGCCTTGGATTCAGAGCCTCTGAACTGTTTTTCTCAAACATTTGAGGACCTCACTTGCTTCTGGGATGAGGAAGAGGCAGCACCCAGTGGAACGTACCAGCTGCTGTATGCCTACCCAGGGTATGTGCTGGGCTGTGCCCCACTCCCCTGCACCTGTCCTGTTCCTACCTCAGCTGAGCCCTGCTCCAGTAGCTTTCCCTGCCTTTGGCCCCATAAGACCGTGGTCGGCAAACTGCGGCTCGCGAGCCACATGAGGCTCTTTGGCCCCTTCAGTGTGGCTCTTCCACAAAATACCACAGCCTGGGCGAGTCTATTTTGAAGAAGTGGCGTTAGAAGAAGTTTAAGTTTAAAAAATTTGGCTCTCAAAAATTTCAATCGTTGTACTGTTGATATTTGGCTCTGTTGACTAATGAGTTTGCCGATCACTGCCATAAGAGAATGACTTCAAGTACATGCCTTAAGTAGCCACTTAATGAACTGATGTGCTTTGGATAGATCCAGCTCAAGCCCCTACATAACCCCTCATCCAACCCATCCCAGGCACTGAGAAAAGAAATACAGTAATGGAAATAGAAGTAGGGCTTGAGGCCAGCCTGGGTCCTGAGGGTGGCTGGGTAGGTAGGATGGACTTTTCCTATGCCCACAGGGAGGAGCCCCGTGCCTGCCCCCTGAGTTCCCAGAGTATGTCTCCCTTTGGAACTCGATATGTGTGCCAGTTTCCAGCCCAGGATGAAGTTCGTCTCTTCTTCCCACTGCACCTCTGGGTGAAGAACGTGTTCTTGAACCAGAATCTGACCCAGCGGGTGCTCTTTGTGGATAATGTGGGTAAGGGCCATCCTCCATCACCCTGGCTCCTCTATCTGCTGCCCCCAGGCTAGATCACAGAGTCAGACCAGTTGGTGCTCTTTCAGGACAACATGCATGCCCTCCATTACTAGACCCCCAGAGACACCTCAAGACACCCTATCATTCCTCCCAGCCTTGGCATCAAGACCTAGACTTCATTTCACATCAGAGATACCCTGGTCCTCCCATCATTAACCTATTCATTTACACACTCATTCAACAGTGCCAGGAGCTGTGCTAGGTGACAAGTATACAGAGATCCCTGCTCTTGAGGAGCACTGAGTCTAACTAACTTGGAAAGAGGTCACTGTTCTCATGAGGAAAGGAGAATAGGATACGGAGTCTCCCGGCGCTGCCCTCAAAGAGAGCCAATCCAGCCTCCAGCTCCCCTCTCTATAATCCATAGGCTCAACTGTAGACTGGCATTCAGAGAGTTCTGATGTGCCCTATCTTGCCCTCAGGCCTACCAGCTCCCCCCAATATCATCAAGGCCATGGGCTGGAGCCAACCAGGGGAACTTCAGATCAGCTGGAAGGCCCCAGCTCCTGAAATCAGTGATTTCCTGAGGCATGAACTCCGCTACGGCCCCAAGGATCCCAGGAACTCCACTGGTCCCACAGTCATGCAGTTGCTATCCACAGAAACCTGCTGCCCAGCTCCGTGGAGGCCAAACCCAGCCCCAGCTCTGGACCAGGCTCCATGTGCACAGCCCCAACAGGATGGACCAGAGCAGACCTCCCCAACTAGAGAAGTATTCTGGCCTTCTTCCACTCCACTTCCTATCTCCTACCCTGAATTTTGCCCCAAGAAAGGACAGGCCATACGTTGGGGATACTAGATTGGGTTGGTCCTTGGGGAGTTAGTACAAACTCTGATTGGCCCTCAGGAACTGTGTCTATTTAGGGATCTTCCACTTTGGATCATTCACACCAACAAAGTTGAGAGCTCCGGGCCTCCAAATTAATGGGGACTTTCCTCAAAACCCCTGACCACCACGTGAAACCCACTGACCAGGCCTCCAGTCTGTGTGCATGTCTATCCAGTGAGGAACCGAGCACCTCTCCACAGGCATGCTGTGGGGCTTCAAATATAAGAGATGGAGGCCATCTTGGCTGAGAGGCAGGCCTGGATTCTGAGACTGGGATTCTTCTTTTAAGGCTCCGTCTCTGACCGTGATGAGTGGAAGCTGCCTCATCGCAGGGCTGCAGCCTGGAAATTCCTACCGGCTCCAGCTGCGCAGCCAACCTGATGGGGTCTCCCTCCGTGGCTCTTGGGGACCCTGGTCCCACCCTGCAACTGTGGACCTGCCTGGAGATGCAGGTGAGTCATAAAGGAATGGGGAGATGAAGAGAAAATAAAAAGGTCTTTAGGGAGGCATGGGCTGGACATGGAAGCTCTGATAATCCTGGTCCCTCCTGATGACCTCAAACTTGCTACAGAGAGAACTATGTTCAGGGAGAAAACAAAGAATAGAAGTAAATGTTCCAAGTTATATATGTAAAGATGATCTGGATATCATATAGAGTAGAAGCCTGTGGGCCCTAATGTGACTTCCTTCTCTGATTCAGTGGAAATTGGACTACAATGCTTTACCCTGGACTTGAAGAATGTTACCTGTCAGTGGCAGCAACAGGACCATGCTAGCTCCCAAGGCTTCTTCTATCACAGCAGGCCACGGTGCTGTCCCAGAGACAGGTGAGAGTTGAACTACTGGTTGAGCTTGATGTCATGGGAGAAAGGCAGAATCTTGCCAAAAGAAGGAAGAGGTTGTTCTTGGTCCTCTCACTCCCCTCCCTGTCCCAAAACCAAATGGCCTCCATGCTCTCATCCTCCAATGGGTGTTTTATCTTCTCAACCTCTCTCCATTCCCATTGGGGATGTTTTGGTTTAGTTCAGTTTTAATCATGTCACCTGGACCACTGCAACAGCCTATATTCTCATTCACCTCCAATTCATCCCCCATGCTGCTGACAGAGTGACCTTCGTTAAACTCAGATTTTGCCTGGCCTTCCCTTATTGAAATATGTACTGCAACTTTTCACTATCTATCAAATCCAATCAAAATGTTGCCTTTTCCTCCCTCTCTAAAACCAATAAACATATCTTCAGGTGAGGATAAAATACTTTCTTCTGACAGAATTCCAGTTGGAAAAGGCTGATCTTGACTATACAGGATCCATGAGGGCAAAGTCAGTGTCTGTTTTCACTCACCAATGTATTTTCACCTATCACAGTGCCTGGAACATAGTAGGTGTTCAGTAAAAAATTGTTGAATGAATGAATGAATAATGAAACAAAACACTATTCACAGTTTTAATGTATTTTTCCAGTTTTTCTATACATTTATATATGTCTATACATAATTCTTAATTTTCAGCATAAATTGCACATATCATTAAAAAACGCAACTCATTGTTTTTAATAACTCATAAATTTCCATGTATACAGGTGCCTTGAATTGATTCAAGGGTAACAAAATTGAAGTTATCCTTTCCTCCACCAAAACCTGCTACTCCTCTTATTGTCCTCCATCCTACCATCAGCTCAATTTTTCAGGCCTGAAACATGGCAATTACCCTGGACTTATGCCATTTCTATACCATTAAAGTCCAATCAGAAATACTTATTTCTACCTCTTCAGTATCTCTTGAATCCATCTATTTCCCTTGACCCCCATTGCCACAACCTTATTTTCAGATCCTCATCGCTTTGCACATGGAAACCATAAACAGTGTCCTAATGGATTTCTCTCCTACTCTACCCTCACAAATCCTTACCTACAAAGTGCAGTTAGAAGGATCTTCCTAAAGTATAAAGCCAATTGTGACAATTCCCTGTTTAAAATCTTTTAATGTCTCTGTAGTTACTACATGATTGAGTTCAAGCTCCTTAGAAAGGCCACAGGGCCATCCATGACCTTGGTCTGCCCTCTCACATTTACCACTCACCACCAGGCCCTCTTGTGCTAAAAGCATTCTACACCACTTCGAATTTCCCCCAAAGCATCGTATCTCTTATCTGTGCCCAAGCATGTGCCTCAGATGCCTGTTTGTCCCCTTTGCCTCCTATTTATAGTCCAAGACTCAGTTTAAGCAATGCCTTGTCCAGGAAGTATTCTCTGACCCTCCCATTTTGGGTAAGATCATCCGCTTTGATACTCCCCGACCAGCCTGTGCACAGCACTGAAAAATACCATCTGTTTGTTTTTCTGCCTCTCCCACTGAAATGAGAGCTCCTTGAAGATTACTTCTCTATGTATGTATTCATAAGGCCTAGCACAGTGCCAGGCACACAGTTTCAATAATTTGGTGAATGCATGAGTAAACATAAAATACATAAAATAATAAATAATTTTAGTAATAACTAGCCATTTAGGGGTTATAATCAGGAAGGTGACATGACACAATTCATTTGTTTAATAAACAATTATCAAGCACTGTGCCAAGCACAGAGGATAGAATGACAAATAAAACAGAAAAGGTTCCAACAGTTGGGGGACTTATATTTTAGTGGGAGGAGGAGAGGGAGTGACAAAGAAGAAATAACAAGGTTATAGGACAGAGACTAAGTGGGAGGAGGGGGCGGGGCTGCTAATTTAGACTGAGTGGTCAGAGAAAGTCTCACCAAGGAGGTGACAAATGAGCTAAAATCTAAGCAGCAAGAAGGAATAAGTCACTGAAAATCTAGAGCCAGAGCAATGTAAGGCAAAGTGAAACGCAAAGACAGTGCGTTTGGCATGACTGTAGCAGAGAAAGAAGGCCCCTGTGAATGAAGGGTGGTAAACTGGTATGAGAATTACAGAACAAGAAAATGGTGAGGAAGGGAGGAGCTAAAGCATATAGAGTACTGAAGGCCCTGGTATGTATGGAGTTCGGATTTTATTCCAAGTGGGATGGGGAGCCATTAAAGGATTTTAAGCGAAAGAGTGACATAATATGATTTACATTTTAAAAAGATATGCTTCTTGCTCTAGCTGGTTTGACTCAGTGAATAGAGTGTCAGCCTGCAGACTGAAGGGTTCCAGGCTCGATTCCAGTCAAGGGCACATGCCTGGGTTGTGGGCTCCATCCTTGGGGGTGGGGGGTGGGGGTGGGAGTGTGCAGGAGGCAGCCGATCAATGATTCTCTCTCATCATTGATGTTTCTATCTCTCTCTCCCTCTCCTTTCCTCTCTGACATCAATAAATTATATATTTTTTAAAAAGATAGGCTTCTTGCCCTAACTGGTTTGGCTCAGTGGATAGAGCATCGGCCTGCAGACTGAAGGGTCCCAGGTTTGATTCCGGTCAAGGGCATGTACCTTGGTTTCGGGCACATCCCCAGTAGGGGGTGTGCAGGAGGTGGCTGATTGATGTTTCTCTCTCATCGATATTTCTAACTCTCTGTCCCTCTCCCTTCCTCTCTGTAAAAAATCAATAAAATATGTTAAAAAAATATTATCTAAAAAAAAAAAAAGATAGGCTTCTTTGTGAAATTATAAAGAGGTGAGAGTAGAAGCAGGATCACCAGTTAGACATATGCATTAATCCATGCAAGAGATAATGGTGGTTGCATCTAATATGGCAGTGGTCAAGATAAAAATAAATGGGCAGATATGTGATATATTCTGGTCATTATCAGATCAAAATTTCGGAAGCAAATTCTGGTAGCTGTGTGGAGGACAAATTGAAGGAAGTGGCAAAAATGGAGGTGGAAAAGTCAGTTAGGAGGCTGTTGTAATAACCTAAAAGTAAAATAACATATAGAGGTGACTAAGAACTGCTATATGAGAACAAATTTTTGTTGGTGTTGTTAATCCTCACTGGAAGATATTTTTTCCATTGATTTTAGAGAGTGGTAGGGAGGGGGAGAGAGGAGAGAGAGAGAAACATTGATGTGAGAGAGCCACATCAATTGGTTGCCTTCCACACGTGCCCCAAATGGTTATGAGAAACCTGCATCCCAGGTATGTGCCCTTAACTGGAATTGAACCTGCAACCCTTCTGTTCTCAGGCTGACACTAACCACTGAGCCCACCATCCAGGGCTGAAAACAGATTTAAAACATAAAATATTTTTCTGCAGAATGATGACGGTTTTAACCTTTGAAACAATCCTGTGAAATAGGTAATATTAACCCATTTTACAAATGAGGAAATTGGGACAGAGATAAACCGAATAATCTGCCCAGTTATACACCAACAAGCCAAGACCTGAACTCCATACAGCCCATGCTATTTTCATGTATCATCTAGCTCCTTTCTTAAGAGGAAGAGGCCGGGGGCACCAAAGCAAACATCAGAAAACGAAACATTACGGCATGAAGACAGAGCAAGCCCTGGAGGCCCATGCAAGAGAGGAGTTAGATTATAAGCCATGCAGGGTATAGCTCCTGTGCGATGGAGAATATCAGGATTAGTCTCTGAGGCAGGCCTAATTCAATGATTCTATGTGGCTGATTCTTAGAGACCCCATCTGGGAGAAGTGTGAAGAGGAGGAGAAAAATCCAGGATTACAGCCCTCCCAGGTCTCCCGCTGCCACTTCAAGTCACGAAATGACAGTGTTATTCACATCCTTGTGGAGGTGACCACAGCCCAGGGTGCTTTTCACAGCTTCCTGGGCTCCCCTTTCTGGATCCACCAGGCTGGTAAGAACTTCCTTCCTTTCTGCTCCCACATAGCCCCTCCCCCAACTGCATCGGACCCTGTGCCCAGAATCACCAACTCTTGACACTTCTGACCCATGGCCCCGGTGGCATGATGTCCCATGCACAGAAGGGCTTAGGCCAGTCCCTGATGACATCCCTGTAGTGCGCATCTCCACTCCAAACTTGCGCTGGAGGGAGGTCTCCAGCGGGCAACTGGAATTGAAATGGCAGCACCCATCATCCTGGGCAGCCCAAGAGATCTGCTATCAGCTCCGATACACAGGAGAAGGCCATCAGGACTGGAAGGTAAGACCAAGGAACAGATGCCCACAGACCTCACCATACAGGGTATTCCTGAGTTTCATCATGCCTGTTATCAGGGGTGAGGGCATCCGTGTGTCCATGTCTAGGCTTGCATATCTGTGTTTATATGATTCAACTGGTATCTTAACTTCTCTTTGGCATCTGATACTGCTGACTACTCCCATTTATTATTTTCTCTTCCCTTTGCTGCTGGGATACCTGTCTCTCCTGATTCTCATGCTATCTCTCGGACCAAACGTTCTCATTCTCCATTCCTGGCTCTTCCTTTTCCATCCTTCCTTGATATGTTGTGCTTCCTATAGGCCCATCCTAGACTCTTTTCTAGATAAACGTAGTATACGCTTTCCTTAAGTGACTGCTTCAACTCCATGGTTTTAACAACCTTATATTAACCACCCCAGACTTACCATATGGGAATAAACTTCTACCACAGGCAAATTACTTAAACATCTGAAGTCCCACTTTTCTTATTGGTGAAATTAGAATAAATATATCTACCTTCCAGAGTTACAGGAAAGATTAATTATATAAATGTCTAGCACACTGTCTGGCAGATAGAAGGTATTCATATACATTAGTTAAATCTTAGTTTCTTTCTCTACTTTTATTCTTATTTACCACCTACACAGTATATACAACTTCTTACCAGATAGATCTACCTAAAGCCAACAGAGGCATTTCAGACTCATACAGTAGTCCCCCCTTATCTGTGGGAGATACATTCAAAGACCCCTAGTAGAGGACTGAATCCATGGACAGGACCGAAGCGTGTATATATATATGTTTTTTCCTATAAGTACATACATACACTTTATGGTTTCTCTTTGGCATATCCAAATTACCAGCATCACTACACTTGCACTTTGGGGCTATTAAGTAAAATAAGGGTTACTTGAACACAAGCATTGCAATACCCTGACAGCTACATAGGGACTATCAGGCAGGACAAAGGGATGATTCGCCTCTTGGGTGAGATGGAGCAGGATGGTGTGAGCTCTCATCATGCTACTCAGAATGGCAGGCATTTAAAAACTTACAAATTAGCCCCAGCCAGTTTGGCTCAGCGGATAGAGCTTCGCCTTTGGACCAAAGGGCCCGGGGTTCGATTACAGTCGAGGGCACGTACCTTGGTTGCAGGCTCCTCCCCGGCCCGGGCCCTGGTTAGGGTTCGTGCAGGAGGCAACCAATCGATGTGTTTCTCTCACATCGCTGTTTCTCTGTCTTTCCCTCTCTCTCCCACTCTCCCTAAAAACCAATAGAAAAATATCCTCAGGTGAGCATTAACAACAACAAATAAAAATATATAAAATAGCCTGAGGGAAGCCACTACAGTTAGGTACATTTAAAAAAATAAAAGAAAAACTTACAAAGTATTTATTTCTGTAATTATTTCATTTAATATTTTTAGAACATGATTGACTAGGTAACTGAAACCATGCAGAGTGAGACCATGAATAAGGAGAGACTACTATATATCCAAAACTTAACTCATCTACAGTAAAGCACACAAATATTTTTTAAGTATGCGGTTGATTAATTTATACATGTGTATACACCCATGTAACCATTATCCAGACCACAACATGTTATTTCTAGCACCCCGGAAGTCCCTCATACCCCTACAGTCACACACCTCCCTTCCAAGGTAACCACTATTCCAACATTACTATTGATAAGTTTGACTATTGTTGAACTTGATAAAATGGAACCATACAGTATTTCTTCCTCAAACTTATTTCTCCCCTGTACCCTGTCTCTGACAATGGCACCACCAGTTACCCAACCTGGAATCCTCCTTGATTCTTCTTCCTTTTGCCTTATCTCTTCCCCCTAATTATTAACAAGTTGAATGTATTGTACTAACAGTCCTCCAATCCCTCCTACCACTGCCTTAGCCTCATCTTTGACTGTCCAGCCTGCCTACTGAACTACTCTGTAGTCCCCAATCAAGCAACTCAGGCAGTACTAAATGCTCCTTTGTGCTCCTGGTGCCTTACTTATATCATTATTATAGCACCAATTACTCGTAATTATTTACTTGTTTGCCTGTCTTCCTTAGTAGACATGCAAGGGACCATGTTTCATTTGCCTTCTTCCCCAGTGCTAGCCTAATACTTGGCATATCACAAGCAGTT
The DNA here is from genome assembly GCF_951640355.1 of Cnephaeus nilssonii. Classification (NCBI taxonomy): domain Eukaryota; kingdom Metazoa; phylum Chordata; class Mammalia; order Chiroptera; family Vespertilionidae; genus Cnephaeus; species Cnephaeus nilssonii. The sequence continues at coordinate 74,857,333 of NC_137078.1, forward strand.
CATAAAAGCTTGCTAGATGATTAAGTTATAAAGTTTCCCTGCTTGTGCACAGGATACTTGTACCCTCTGCTTGGAATCTGTCCTTGCAACCCCAACACTAGCATAATTCTGGCATCCTCTGCTGAATGCGTGACTTGCAAAGGGTCCTTAGTATTTGAATGTCTGGGATTTCATTGTTTCTGACAGGTCATGTGTCCCAGTCAGTGTGCGTGCACCAGGGTCTCTGTCAGGGGTATCGTATGTATTTGTGTCGGGATGAGGAGTGCCCCACGCAGATGAGGTCTGTGTGCCAGGGTGCGCTTCTCTCGAGGTGGGCTTGCCTCGGGCATAGTGAGGCCGCAGGAAGGGGGAGATGTTCTGTCTTTAAGTTTCCGCAGGGATGCGTGTTTCCTGTCAGTGATGCATTTTGAAGGGATCCCCTGGGTTTCAAAATGGTAGGGTTTTGGACCAACAAATGCCGATCTCTTAAGGACCGGATGCCCGCCCATCCGCACCTGAAGCGTAACCGCCTTCTCGCTTCTCCTCTGCGCAGGTGCTGGAGCCGCCTCTCGGGGCCCAGGGAGAGACCTTGGAGCTGCGCCCGCGCTCCAGCTACCGGTTACAGCTGCGCGCCAGGCTCCACGGCCCCACCTACCAAGGCCCCTGGAGCGCCTGGTCCGCCCCAGTGAGGGTAGAGACCGCCTCGGAGACGGGTGAGGGCCCCGCCAGGGCACAGGCGGTCTGCGGCTGCGCAATTGGAGGGGCGCCCGCACTGCGCACGCACGGCGCCTGAGTCGACGAGGGGCGGGGCCAGGGCGGAGTTGGTCGGGCCAGGGGGCGGGGCTCCGGCCAGGGGGCGGGGCTCCGGCCAGGGGAGGCGGAGGTCTGACTTTTTTCATCCCTGTAGCCTGGATTTCTCTGGTGACCGCTCTGCTCCTGGTGCTGGGCCTCAGCACTCTCCTGGGCCTGCTGCTGCTGAGGTGGCAGTTTCCGGCGCACTACAGGTACCGCCCCGTCAGGCCGGAGACGGGCCGTGGTCAGGGCGGGGACGGAGGCCTCGAAATAAGCATTCCAAGCTCTTTGACACCCACTTTCTGGACAACTGCAAGTCCACACCTGTGGCTTCAGCCGCTTCCTGCAGGTCTCCCCTGAGAGTCGCACTGCTTCCTAACACTCTTAACATGCCCACTGCACTGGACACCTCAAACTGCCCCACCTCCTGACTCCTCATCTCAGGAACAAAGCTACTGTCCACCTGTCACCCGAGCCAAAACACTTAGGTGCCTCCCTCCTCCTTATCTAGTCTGATCTGGTCTGGTCATTCCACCTCCTAAGCCTCGCTCAAACAATGGCTCCTTTTCTCTAGCCCTACATACTCTACCTGACTCACTGAAACAGAGCCTCTTCTCCCTCCAATTTGTCTCACCCAACCGTTCTTTCTAAAATGCACACATGAATTTATCATGTACCTCTTTAAAACTCTGTATAGCTCCCCAGGATAGAGTTCAGATGCTAGAATGACAAGCAAAGCTCCGCCAGATCTGGCCCCTGCCAGCATTTCCATCTTCTTCCACCCTGTTCATCAGTCTTGCCAAACTGTTGATGATTTCCTCCACAAGTCAAGTGGTTTTATTTCTCATTGCCTTTGCACATAATGTACCCTCTATCCGGAATATCCTCCATGGATGACTAATACCCATTTATCTTTAAATAACTTTCTTCACCAACTCCTGGGAAACCTTTCCTAGCCCTCCCCTATTTGCTACTCTCTTTGTACAGTGTATGCCAAATAGCACACCCTTAAATAAATGTTATTAATAAATGACTTATTTATGTGGGAAGACTAAGGTTAAAGAGAAATGTCATTGGAAGTTATAAACAGAAAAAATAGAATTCATACCACCTCAGTCTTTCAATTGGTAACATCTTTTGCTTCTTGAAGACTCAGCTCAGAAAGCAAGTCCTCAAGACAGCTTCTTTTGATGGTCCTAAGCTATCATCTCTCTTTGAACATGCCTGTCTTTGAACTTTTAATATGGAGGTGGGAATGTAGCCTCTATGCAGGTAGCCAGATGCAACAGAAAGTGGGGAAAGGAGGAGGTGGTGCTGCTGAACCAGACATACTCAGCTCCTTTTCCTCAGTTTACCAGGTAACTCACTCCTTCTCCCCTGGAGAGATATGAGTGAGGTTCACAGAAGAGGCCTGAAATGTTGTTCAGCTAAAGTCCCTCCATGTGGAAATATGAACCTAAAGAATTGGAAGTTCCCCAACATACCTTAACCCATACTCTTCCCAGATAGATCACCTTCCCCAGTAACTTACTAATAAGCCCCACTGGCTCTCTGCATTCATTCATTAAGCTAATTACCTGAGCACCTATTATGGGCCACACACTGTTCTGCACACTGGAAATACAGAAGTGAGCAAATACACAAACTCTTTGCTCTCATGGAGCTTACATTCTTCTAATGGGGTGAGACAAAAACAGATACAATAACAATAAATAAATAACAAGTCAAGTGTTATAAAGAAAAATAAAGCAGAGCAGAAGATAAAGTAATGGGGAAGAGAGGTGGTACTGTTTTAGACAGGGTAGTCAGGGAAGACCTCTTTGTCAGGATGGCATTTGAACAGAGACCTAAATGAAGCGAGGGAATAAATTGAGTGTTCCAGACAGAGCAAAAAGGAAGTGCAAAGGCCCTGAAGCAAAATGTTTGAGGACACTCTGTACTACTCCTTTTTTGAATCTCCCCACCACTAACTTCCCTCCCCCACCTGAGGTTTCCTTTGTACCTATGCTCTTACTTTTATTACCTTGACTACACTCTTACCTCTCCAAGCTTTACTCGCCCACCTCAGAGCCTCCCCCACTGCCCCATTGTTCTCCTCCCTCCCATCTCACTCCCGTGACTCAGTCTCCTTTTTACCTTCTCTCCCAGGAGCCTGAGGCATGCCCTGTGGCCCTCACTTCCAGACCTACACCGGGTCCTAGGCCAGTACCTTAGGGACACTGCAGCCCTGAGTCCGGTGAGTGCACTCCCCGCCCTACTACCCACCACAAGTCCTAGAAGGAGCTGGATCCTTGCACACACAACAACTTTTCCAAGGCCATTGCCTACCAGTGTTCCATCGCCCTGGGCCTACCCCAAGCCAAACCCTCCTTCCTACACAATCTGGGTCTTCTCGCACAGGACCTGCTAATCCAGCTCCCCTTTCCTCTCATCTCTCCCAGCCCAAAGCTGCAGTCTCAGATGTCTATGAAGAAGTGGAACCCAGTCTCCTTGAAATTCTACCTAAGTCCTCAGAGAAGACTCCCTTGCCCCTGTGTTCCTCCCAGACCCAGATGGACTACCGAGGATTGCAGCCCTCTTGCCTGGGGACCATGCCCCTCTGCATTTCCAGTGTGCACCTGCCCACGGCTGAGTCGGGATCCTACTGCACCACTCACATTGCCAACCATTCCTACTTACCACTGACCTGTTGGCAGGCTCCTCGCTCCCAGTACCCTGGACAGATCCAAACCCTCTAGACCTTTCTTCCCACCCTCTCTACCTACCCCACCCCACCCCCACAACATACACACCTCAGACCTCACTTCCACCCTCTTTGTTGACCCTTGTAGCTGGGTTTCACAACACTGATCTTGCAGTACTGCTGATGACATAAATCCAGGAGCCTCTTTCCTCAGGCAAGGCTCATTTATTTGATTAAGCTCTAATTTCCACCTTTCTCTCACCCCTTTAATGCCACACTTCCCCACTTCTCATCTGCGTTTTGGACTACTTCAATTAGTTCTTCTACTACAAATTTGCTAATGAAACTTCCCAGGCAAAGTTCATCTCAAACTTTATAATTGCAAGATCCAGTAGGATCTTGTTAACCCTCCATTTATCTCATCTCTCTGTGGCATTTGTCACAGTGACTACTTGTTTCTCCTTTACATTCTCTCCTACCTTGGCTTCTATGACATCACGGTCTCTCCTGGTTTTGCTCCTCCAGTAGTTAAGAGCACAAACTCTGGAGTCAGCACTGAGTTCAATTCCTGTCATCCCACTTACTAGCTGTGGCCAAATAAAGTCTTTGAGGTTTCTCATCTATAAAACAGGGGTAATGGAACCCTACAGAGTTGTGAAGAGGATTAAGTGAGATAATCTAAGCACAGTGCCTAGGATATAGTGTTTAATATATCTGAATGGTCATAATTATTCTTTCTTGTTCTCTTATCCTGGCATCTCTTCTACTCCTTAATTATAGCAGTCTCTCAAGAGTCCATTCTTTTTATTTCTTTTTTGTTTTAGTTAATCCTCACCCAAGGATATTTTTTTATTGATCTTTTAGAGAGAATGGAGAGGGAAAGACAGAGAAAAACACATCGATTGGTTGCCTCCTGCAAATGCCCCAACCAGGGAGGAGCCAGGGAGGAGCCTGCAACCAAGGTTCGTGCCCTTGACCAGAATCAAACCCGGGACCCTTTGGTCCACAGGCTGATGCTCTATCCACTGGGCCAAACTGGCTAGGGCTCAAGAGTCCATTCTAACAGTCTCCAATTCCATCCATTTTCATTGCCTTTACTCTATGCTGACCAAAGTTCTTGTTTCCAGCCCAGATTTCTACTACAGCACCTGTGATGCCTATGCAAGCAACTATTTGCATGTCTGTCTCCTGCTACTACCATATTGAGCTCCTTGAGGGCAAAGGCTCTGATTTGTCTTCCTCGACCACCACAACCCCCACCCCCCCACCCCACCCCCAGTGCTTGGTGCATGGGAGTAAGCCTTCAATAAATGTTTTCTAAATGAATTAAATCTTTCTGGACACCATCATCTTAACCCCATGCCAACCATCCTCATCCTCTAATCCAGTGGTCGGCAAACTGCGGCTCTCGAGCCACATGCGGCTCACGAGCCGCGGTTTGCTGACCACTGCTCTAAGCCATTCATACACAGCAGTAAAATGTGCTTCAGCCATTTTGGCTAGAGATGATTCTCCTGATTCATTCAAATTCTCAAACAAGGGTGTTTTTTGTTTCTTTGTTTGTTTTTCTGGCTCCAAACATGCCCACTGTATCAATCAGGGTCTTGGCAGAAATAGATGGCACACTCAAACGGGGTATCTTGATGAGAGTTTAATAAAGTGAATATTTATAAAGATGAGGCAGGATTTATTAAAATCATCAAGGAACAGTGCAATATCCCAGGACTAACAACAACTGGAAGCTGGTTCCACCTCTAGGCATCAAAGGATAAGGGGAGAGAGTGGTTACCAGACCTGGGAGAGTAGCTGTGAAAGAGGGCTGCGTGGCTGTCCCTTTAGATTGAGAGATACAGCCAACCTGTGGAGACATGGCAGGGAGGGAGCCAGGGGAATAAATAGCTCAAGGTCACTCTTCCCCCACCCTCTGATCTCTGTATTGGTTTGCTCGGGTTGCTCTAACAAAGTTGGTGGCTTAAACAACAAAAAATGACCGTCTCACAGTTCTGGAGGCTAGGAGTTCAAGGTGTCAGCAGGGTTGGGTCCTTCTGAGGCTGTGAGACACAATCTCCCCTAGCTTCTGGTGGTTTCCTGGCAGTCTTTGGCGGGCCTTGACTTGGTAGAAACGTCACCCTTATCTCTGTCTTCATTTTCACATGGCATTCTCCCTGTGTGTGTCTGTGTCTAAATTTCCCCATTTTATAAGGACACCTGACATACTGGATTAGGGCCCTCCCAAATGACCTCATCTTAACTAATTACATCTGCAATGACCCCATTTCCAAATAAGGTCACACTCTGAAGTACTGGGACTTAGGAATTCAACATATGAATTTGGGGGACACAATTCAACCCATAATATCCTCCCATTGGTGGAACCCAAACAGAAACTAGAGCCCAAGGAAATCCATTGACACAGGCCATATGAATCATCCTCATAGGGCACAGGGCAGGGTGGAGAAGGATGAAGAGTGGGCCTGGATGGGACAAATGGATGACATCCAGTATACTAATTTTCCATCATCCCTTCCCCTAGTCATATTCAAGGCTCCGACTTTATTCCTAGGGACTCAAGACAGGGATGAGACCCAAACCACTGAACCTCTCACCTTTACACCCACTCAGCCATCATGTCCTAATCACTTTTACTTCTTAAATTCCATTTCCTCTATCTCCACTGAACTACATACAGCCGTTTAACTAATATCTTTGCCTCTTTTATAAAATATATTTTTATTTATTTCAGAGAGGAAGGGAGAGGGAGGGAGAGAGGTAGAAACATCAATGATGAAAGAGAATCATTGATTGGCTGCCTCCTGCATGCCCCCCACTGGGGATCGAGCCCACAACCTGTGCAAGTGCCCTGATTGGGAATTGAATTGTGACCTCCTGGTTCATAGGTCAATGCTCAACCACTGAGCCACACGGTAGTCCCTCTTTAGATCTCTCCAGTTTCAACCTGTATGTTGCCTCCAGATTGATCTTCCTATTAATCTCACTCCTTACCTTTGACTCTTCAGAACCTGATTTCTTTCTCTTCCACTATTTGCTAATGTGAGGATTAAAAATGTTAACACAATGCCAAGCATATAATGAATACTCAGTGTTTATTGAGCTATTTTTATTATCCCAACTAAGTTGTTCCACCCCCTGAATATCAGCTATATTTTATTCCTTCCATATCCTCTGCTTCCCTAGATTCAAATCCTTCAGGTGTGAGTTCCCCCATCTAACCAGCTCCTCAGCCTCTAATTATCCATCTCAAAGCCTTGTTCTCCTTGCCTCTAGCCTAAGAGGAAGTGATGTTTCTCTCCTAGACTGAAAAAGCTCCCTGTGTTTTCTATCCCATTTCTTCCTGGGGAAGGTACCCAGTTTCCTTGTTCTGTCAGCTGGCCTTTGCCTGGCCCCTTTCACCTCCCCTGACTCTTGCCTTCACCTTCAAAAAGACATAGGCCTCGCCCTAGTCAGTTTGGCTCAGTGAATAATGCATCAGCCTGTGGACTGAAGGGTCTTGGGTTCAATTCAGGTCAAGGGCATGTACTTCTATTGCAGGCTTGATCCTCGGCCCTGGTTGGGGCATGTGTGGGAGGCAACCAATCGATGTGTCTCTCTCACATCTATGTTTCTTTCTTTCTCTGTGTCCCTTCCCTCTCTTCCATTCTCTCTAAAAATCAATGGAAAAAATATCCTTGGGTGAGGATTAACAACAACAAAAAAGACATATGACTCTTGGTGCTGTTATTCCCTCAAACTCCCATTGCACTGCCCCCTTTCCACTCCCAGATTTCTCACACAAGTAGGCCGTGCTTGCTGCCTTCATATTCTCCCCACCCTTCTTTCTGCAACCTTTCCAATTGGAACCTGAGCACCCACTCTCCTGATCCCACTCTCTCCAAGGTCACCGATGGTTTGTTTCTCAAGAGCGATATCTGACCTCTTCTGTCATCATTCTGCTTAACTATTTTGCATCATATTAGAATTCTTCCCATTTCAAGGTCCATGTCAGTGTAATGTGGCTTCTTTCATTCCTTTATTTTAAAATGTATGAATTCCTTGAGGTTGTACCCTTATTTACCCTATCCTTATTCTCTGCAGTTAACCCTACTCCAGAAGCTGCAAACTGCTAGCCATGTCCCGCCCTCAGATATGTTTAGTTTGGCCCTTCCCTACACAGAAAACTCTCACTGATAAAACAGATCAAGTCCAAACTCAGCTTAACATTTAAGGCCCTGACCAGCCTGATTCTAGACTTCATTTCCTATGTAAATGGGGACTCCTCATTTAAAACCCCAGGACATCCAACTCCTTGTTTTCCAAGGTAATTGGAAATAGAGAACATAAACACTTCAAAATCAAAGATAACAATATTAAATTTGGGCTAAGAGCACCAGATTTTTCTCTGTCATCATCAAAGTTCATTCTACTACTTATTTTTGTTTGTTTGTTTGTTTGTTTTGTTAATTCTCACCAGAGGATATTTTTTTCATTGATTTTTAGAGTGAGTGGAAGGGAGGGAGGGAGTGGAGGTAAGAGAGAGAGAGAGAGAGAGAGAGAGAGAGAGAGAGAGAGAGAGAAACATCCATATGAGAGAGACACATTGGTTGAATGCCTCCCACATGCACCCCAACCACCCATGGTCAGGATCGAATTTGAACCTGCAACCCAGGTGTGCCCTTGACCGAGACCCTTCAGTGCTAAGGCAGATGCTCTAACCACTGAGAAACACTGGCCAGGGCACTCCATTACTTATTATTATTGGCTGTGTGCCTTTGGGCAAGTTTCTAGCCTTTTTCAGACCCAGTTTCTTTTTCTATAAAAGGAGCAAGATTATGTCTTATAGGAATAAGGATTAAACTCAATAATGTATGCAAGCCCTTTAAACACAATAGTTAGCAGGTGGTCCATAAATGGTACCTATTATTATTTGTATTATTGCTGTTTCACCTCTAAGCACATTCACACAATTCAATTCAAGTCATAATTAGAGCACTGGATTAAATGGGTTTTGAACCTGGATTTCCACCAATTTGTGTGAACCCTGGCACATCCCTTCCCTGTCACAATGTCTCCCGCAGGGCAAGTCCAACCTTACCTTCCAGATAGGCAGGTCTGAATCCTGATTCTTTTTCTTGACTATAAGGAATTCACCCCTTTCAGCTTCATTTCCCCTGATTGTAAAACAGCAAACAAAACAATTTTAAAAACAAACACATAGACTACTTCTTTCCTAGCAGTGTTCCTGTTGTAGGCGGCAGGAATAGCACCAGGTGTATGACCAGTGGGGTCAGATCAAATCTGGGTTCAGCAACCTCGGTACTTGGGTTCTGGCTAGGAAAGGATTAACTGAAAGAGAACATTTATTGGGTAAATTACAGAAGTAGAAAAGTAATTCCTAGAAGAAATGGGCTTAAGAAACAAGTTATAGATGTAAAGGAAGGGTCCTTGGAGCTTGGGAGTGAGGAAGCTAATGGTAAGGTGCCAGGGGCAGGGAGATGGCGGGGAAGGGGAAGGGGAAAGGAAAAACGTGAGTGTGCTCCTAGGAGGGAGAGCACACTGGGGTCCTCCATCCTGAGGGTTTTAAGGGAGGAGAGTGTAGGGGAGGTCCCAGGGGGAGATCTCAACAGAACATTCAGCAGTTTTAGAGGTGTGTCCTTTCAGAGTTGTGGTCTCCACTGACTGACCGGCACCAGGGCAGAGGGTCATTACTCAATGCAGCCAGCTCTGAGGTCAGCCTTGGCATTGCTTATCTGGTTTTGTTGCTTTTCTGGGCCTGGAGTTGAAATACAACTGAGGCCTAGATGCTATCTCTAGGGAGGAAAGGTCAGGGGCTCCAAACTGCATGACCATCCGTCTGCTAGGGGAGGAAAGGTCACCCCGGGGGTGACTTCCCACCCTACAATTGTCTATTGTTAGGCACCTGGGGCTTTACACCCTGATGACCTCCTGTACCTGGCCGAACGTGCTTGCTCTGCTCAGGTCTGCCTACAACAGTTCTACTTTCACCAAGCAAACAGCGGATGAACCCTAGCTAACTCTGGCCTCCCTTCTGCTAAGCCTCGCAGCCCTTTCCAACCCCAGCCCTCCCTTTCCCTACACCCTCTTCCTTTCCGTTCTCTAAAGGGATCAAGTGCTTTAGGTCGTTCCGCAGAGTTATGCTCTTAGGTATCATAAATAAACACCACAGGGAGGACTTAACTATGAAGGGCGGGTGAGGGGAACCTGAGGAATGAATGGAAGCGACTAGGCCGGGCGGAGGCAGCGCTGGCCCCACCCCCAGACGCTCCCCGCCCCTTCCCTCTCGCTTTCAGACACGAATCACGTGTCCCGGCTGAACTCTCGTGAGATCTGTGACTTGCCCCGGAAGACCCGCCCCCAGTGCCGTGGAGGCCAATGGGAAGAAGTGACGGTTACGACCGTTGGGTTTCGAAGGAGCCAATGAGTGCCGGAAGCGGAGAGTTTAAGACGCTTAGGCCTGCGCTTCCAAGGTCGGTCGGGGATCGCAACCCGCTCGGTGCTGACGGTGAGTGGCGGCTGGGCCCTGCCGGGGTGGGCCCGCGGCCGAGGCGGCCCTGGCGGTGCGGCCGGCCTTTCCGAGCACGGTCGCTTGTCTTCTTCCAGGGCTCGGCGGACACCTTCCCCCTCAGGGGTCCGTTCCCCTCCGGACGCTTCGCTCCCATGGCGCAGTTCGCGTTCGACAGCGACCTGCACTCTCTGCTGCAGCTGGACACCCCCATCCCCAATGCGCCCCCCGCGCGCTGGCAGCGCAAAGCTAAGGAAGCCTCGGGGCCCGCCCCCTCGCCCATGCGGGCAGCCAATCGGTCCCACACCGCCGGCAGGACCCCGGGCCGGACTCCTGGTCAGTGGGTGCGGCGGGACGCGGGGCGGGAGAACGCACGGCTGACAGCAGCCTGCATGTCCCCTCCCTCGGGGGCCTAGTCGGACTGTCTGCTTCCCTCTCCCCGCCCTAGGCAAATCCAGCTCCAAGATTCAGACCACTCCCAGCAAACCTGGCGGGGACCGCTATATCCCCCACCGCAGCGCTACCCAGATGGAGGTGGCCAGCTTCCTCCTGAGTAAGGAGAACCATTCCGAAAACAGCCAGACGCCCACCAAGAAGGTATGTGTCCCAGAGGGGCTTAAGGCCAGGGACCCGTCTGTGTAGTTTGCATAATGCCGTCCTGCCTCACTCCCCACCACCCTTCTGTGCCAGGAACATCAGAAAGCCTGGGCCTTGAACCTGAACGGTTTTGATGTGGAGGAAGCCAAGATCCTTCGGCTCAGTGGAAAACCACAGAAAGTTCCAGAGGGTAAGACCTGAAGTTCATGGTTTACCCACCCAAGACTGAGGGGAGGGGAGTGCTTACCTGGCCTTCCAGGTTGGGGCCAGGGGGAGGTTTCGGGCCTCCCAGTGTTTAGTCTCCCTCCACTGGGACAGGTTACGAGAACAGACTGAAAGTCCTCTACAGCCAGAAGGCCACGGCCACGCCTGGCTCCAGCAAGAGGACCTGCCGCTACATCCCTTCCCTGCCGGACCGGATCCTGGATGCCCCTGAAATTCGTAATGACTATTGTAAGTGCAGCCTGTTCCTTGCTGGGTGGATGGGAAAAGAGGGCCCGGGGGCCAGGCAAACAAGGAAGCTTGTGTTCTTCCCTTTGCCCCTCTGGCAGACCTGAACCTGGTGGATTGGAGCTCAGGCAATGTTCTGGCTGTGGCATTGGACAACAGTGTGTACTTGTGGAGTGCTAGCACTGGCGACATCCTGCAGCTGCTGCAGATGGAGCAGCCTGGAGACTATGTGTCTTCTGTGTCCTGGATCAAAGAGGGCAACTACCTGGCTGTGGGCACCAGCAGTGCTGAGGTTCAGGTGAGACTTGTCCCTGGGCTGCAGCTCTGTTGTTCCCCAGACCCCGGGAGCTTGCCCAGGAGGAGGATGTTATGCCAAGGCCCAGTCTCTGATGGTTGTGGTCCTCTCTCTCTCTCTCTCTCTAGCTATGGGATGTGCAGCAGCAGAAGCGGCTTCGGAACATGACCAGTCATTCTGCCCGAGTGGGCTCCCTGTGTTGGAATAGCTATATACTGTCCAGGTCAGTGGTTTTTGCTAGTCGGTTGTAAAATCAGGCTATGATATTTGTCCTCCCCCAACTGTACACCCCTGAAGTGAAGCAGCTCTGCCCTCCTGGTGGCATTTGGCGCTGCCACAGGACCTGATTCCCATCTTCCTTCTTGCAGTGGCTCACGCTCTGGTCACATCCATCACCATGATGTTCGGGTAGCAGAACACCATGTGGCCACACTGAGTGGTCACAGCCAGGAAGTGTGTGGGCTGCGCTGGTCCCCAGATGGACGACATTTGGCCAGTGGTGGCAATGATAACTTGGTCAATGTGTGGCCTAGTGCTGCTCTAGAGGCGGGCTGGGTTCCCCTGCAGACATTCACCCAGCATCAAGGGGCTGTCAAGGTAAGAGGGGCTCGGCTGGGCCTCTGCAGACCCTCACCCAGAACCTGGGGAATATTACGGGGAGATGGGATGCTGGGATTAGACTAGGTTAGTCTAGGACCCTCTATAACTCCTTGGGTAGCACCTGCTGACTCCACTTTTGCCCCATCTAGGCTGTAGCTTGGTGTCCCTGGCAGTCCAATATACTGGCAACTGGAGGGGGCACCAGTGATCGGCACATTCGCATCTGGAACGTCTGCTCTGGGGCCTGTCTGAATGCCGTGGATGCCCACTCCCAGGTAGTCTTTTACCTGTTCTAGTCTCTCACTCCTAGATTAATTCTTACTCTTTATTTCTTCCTGGGCAACCATGTCCCCTTCAATGGCTTCGCTAAGTCTGTACCATGATGATTTCCAAGCTTCTAAGTCAGCTCTCACTCAGGAGCTCCAGATCCATATTTCCAACTCTCTGTGGCCCATCTCCTACCCCATGTCCTATAGGTGGCACCAGCCTAATAGATTCCTAATTAAACTTGTTACTTCCCCTTGCCTCCCTAAAATGTGTCCCTACTCCTCCTCCTCTTATATTCTTTGAGAGGACAGAACCTAGTTAGAAATCTGAAAAAAAACCTAGAATCTTTCATCCTCCTCACCTAGTCAACAAGATAGCAGTTTTACCTCAAAATGTCATTCACAAGTGTTTTCTCCCCTCAGTACACTGGTCTCAGTATTCTTAGCTCCTCTAGTCTGTCCTCTCTACTGTGGCCTGGGTGGTATGTTACTGTCCTCCTTAAATCCTGTAGTGGTTCCCCATCACCTACAGCATATAACCCAAATCCATTAGAATTTGATGGCCTTGTTGGTGAGTCTCCCTGCAACGACTCCAGCTTCTCCTTCAACACCCATTCTGTCCACCTTCATTCTAGATTTGGGCTTTTGAGCCAGAGTTCAAATTCTGGCTCCGTCACCTACTAACTTAACTTGCTTGTGATCTTAGGCAACTTGCTGAACTTCCTTCTGCTCGATTCCTCATCTGTAAATGGATAACGGTTATAATTCTCAAAAGGCTTTTGTTAGGATCATGGTCACTCTAAGTCTGAGTGACCTCGCATTGTTCCTAACACTAGAATGGACTTATTTCTGATTTGAGCAGTCGGCTCTGTGTTGTAGCTACACCATCCTCTCTCCACAGGTGTGCTCTATCCTCTGGTCTTCCCACTACAAGGAACTTATCTCAGGTCATGGCTTTGCCCAGAACCAGCTGGTTATTTGGAAGTACCCAACCATGGTCAAGGTGGCTGAGCTCAAAGGTATGTGCTAAATGACAGAAGCCAGACACAAAAGACGACATATTGTATGATTATTTTTATATGGACTACCCAGAAGAGGCAAATGAAGAGAGATAAAACAGACTAATGGTTACCAGGGGCTGGAGGGAAAGGGTAATATGTGACTTTCTTTATGGAGTGATGAAAATGGTCTGGAATTATAGTTGTGATGATTACACAACTCTATGACTATACTAAAAACTAATGAATTGTACACTTTAAAAGAATAAAATTTATGGTATGTAAATCATTGTCTCAAAGCTGTTACAAAAAACAAAACCCAAAAAAAGGTAGGTTGCCCTCAAAATTGGAGAGTTGTAGTATGTCTACATTCATGTGCTGCTCTGACTTTTTCCTTTCTCATGCCCAGGTCACACAGCCCGGGTCCTAAGTTTGGCCATGAGTCCAGATGGGGCCACAGTGGCATCAGCAGCAGCAGATGAGACCCTACGCATGTGGCGCTGCTTTGAGTTAGATCCTGCACGGCGGCGGGAGCGGGAAAAGGCTAGTGCACCCAAAAGCAGCCTCATCCATCAAGGCATCCGTTGAGGACCAACTCATCACTTCAGTTTTATGTTTGCTTTTTTTACTTTTCTAATAAAGTTATGTTTCTCTTCTTGCACTACCTCTGTCTCAGTGGCTTTCTCAAGAGGTTCCTCCCCTGTGTTTGAGAGCTAGAAATGTCTGTCCTGTGGGAGCCTTGACCATCTGTCCTGTTTGTAGACAGGGCTAGCAGGCTTTGTACCCTACCTCCTCATTTACACACACGTACACACACAGCCTCAGTAGTTTCCTGTCACTTTTAATGAAGACATGAGTGAGCAGCCTCCATAGGCTGTATTCCCAGGCCTCCCACCCACTCTGACCTATGGGTGGAAAGGAGGGAGCCTGGGTCCGTAGTGACAGATTATTGCTGACCTCTTCAGTGTGAGGAAAAAGGCCACAAGACCCTGGTGGGGGCCAGTCCTGAGTGCTCCTCTCCCAAGTTTAAGGCAGGGAGGGGGAAGTAAGCGTCCAGCCCTTTCAGCCCCCAGCTCGAGTGGCAGAGGGCAACGAGGCCACGTCCCTGGGGCTGGCTGGGACAAGTGGGTGAGGAACGGAAGCTGTGGTCCCTGTGTACCAGCTGTGGGGAGGGGAAGGCTTGTCCCCTGCTCAGTCCTGACCACATAAGCCCTGGTCACAGGTGTAGTTGGGGAGGACAATGACGGATGCTGCCCAAGGTGCAGTCCTGAGGCACTTAGGTGGGCGCCTAGCAAGAGCATGTTTCTCAGTTGGCCTTGACTTTGGCAGTACCTGGAGCTCCATTTTGCTGAACTACACGGGGCAGCCGTTTGCCTTTGGTGTAAGACTGATACCAGAAATTGGAGAAGAGCACGAAGAAGATGGTGCCGTACATCCAGATGAGGTGGATGATGACTGGGTACTGGTAGTTACAGCTGGGCATGAAGTAGTACTGGGAAATGTGCAGCGAGACCAGGACAAACTGGATCTAGGATAGAGAAAGGCAAGGATCAGAGGGAATACTGAGAGGGCTGGAGGGAAAGGGGGTAGAGAAAGACTGAACACTGAGTCGGGGGATAGTGTCAAAGGTGAGAGAGGTTGGAAAAAGGAAGGATCCAGACCACTAGTATTGGTATGGTTATAGGCCAGGTCCAGGCCCCTTACCAGCTGGATGGCTGTCATGTGCTTTTTCCACCAAATGTAGGGCTGAGCCACCGGGCCAAGGGCAGACAATCCATAGTACAGGTACATGATGACATGCACAGAGGAGTTTACCATGGCATGGAAAGAGCCCATTCCTCCTGTGAGTGGACAGTGAACAGGGTCAGGAGAGTCGAGCCTCTAATCCCCAGTGCCTGCCCTTTTTCCCCCCAACGGCCTTCACCACTCACCTGGGGCAATTTTCACGCCCCACCACCAGCTCCAGGGAAGCACTGAGTGGTGGAAGACATGTAGGAAGGTCACCTGTCCATCTTTTTTCCGGAGAATAAAGATCACCTGGGAATAGTAGGGAAAGGAGTTCCAGAGTCAGGGCCTCTCACTCCTTCCTCCCCCACCCCAAGTTCTCACATTTCATATACTCTCACCGTGTCCATGAGCTCAATGAACTTGGAGAAGAGGAAGAGCCAGGCCACTCGAACCATCTGCAAGAAGTCAGGGCAGCCTTAGGACCCCGCCCCTTAGGACTACTAGAGCCTCCCTAAACTGGCCCATGAGCACAGGTCACACCCAAATTGCTCCTATCCCCAGGTTGTTTACGACGCAGGCACCCCCACCCCCATCTCACTCTTACTTACCCTCAGTGCCTCTGGGTTGTTGGAAAAGTCCACAGGGTCACAGCGCCAGGTGTAGCTACTCAGCCAGCCAGACATCAGGAACTAGAAATGGGATGTGGATTAGACCACCAGAATGCCCTCCCGCCCCCCAATCCCTCCCGTTTTCTAGTTGAAGAAATGGATCTGAGCCTTTCTGAAAAGGAGATGCATGCTGTGGCTCTAAGGCCTGCCCCTTATCCTGCCAGCAGAAATTAAAGCCTACGCATCCCAGGGTCCCACCTCATAGACAATGTAGAGGGAGAGTGCCACCAGTGAGAAGTTGTAGACAACCATGAAACCACGCAGTTGGAAGGGCTTCCGATTGGCCATGATTCGAGGCCCAAGTGAGAGAACGAAGTACACATAAGTCAGGAGAATGGAGGTCATTAGCAAGGGGGACCCCATCAAAGGGTAGCCCTGCATCCGGGGATCTGCAAATAAGGATCAAAGGAGTCAGGAAGTGCCACAGGGTTCAAAGGGTCCCCATCAGGTGTCCAGATATGAGGTCAGGTCACAAAGGGTCAAAGGGGTTGGTAGGGACTTTCCATTAGGTGACAGCCCTAGATCCAGAGATCTCAGGACAGGAGGGAGGTAGGGCAGGTGGACAGCATCTTACCTCCATGCTTCATCATGCTCTGGTACACGTTCACAAGAGCTTCCATCCTAGTTAACGACTCTGGGGAGGTATGGAGGGCGGATGTCAGCCAGGGTTGTGTTCTCCCATCTTACCCCTGACCCACAGACAGGACAGAGACCAGACAACTCCCGATACCTCATGGCAAAAGGATATAACAGAGAGAGGAAGGAATTGCTGGGGACTAGGGGTAGGAGGAGACAGTTTGGCGGGGGCATCTGCTTCCCACACATCCTGCCTGCCTGGGAAGGGCTGTTCCACCCTTCCTTTCCTCTCTGCACTCTCTGCTCTTCTCTGGAGATTTTTACTTCATGACCTCCCATCCCCTCTTCCTCCACAAGAAAACTCTCAATTTTGATCTCTTTCTAGAAAGTCTTAGCTCTCACTTACAGGGAATTCATCTCCCGAATGAACTGCCTCTCCCTTCCTCACCAAAGTCTCTGGCCTCTCCAGCTCTGGGTCTTTCTTCTCTCCAGGGATCCTCCCCTGGCCCATTTCGGGATGCTCTTCTCCTGGAATTGTCCTTTCCAGGACTCTCCTCTCCCGAGGATCCCTCCTTTCCCCTGCCGGGACTCTCACTTCCCAGCCCTTCCTGCCAAGCCTGTCCCTTCTTGGTGGTCCCTCCAGTCCCGGTCCCTTCCGGGACTCTCCTCCCAATCCCTCCTGCTCCTTCCTCCTCTCCCCTGCCGAGACATTCCCAGGCTCTTCTCGGCCCTCCAGAGCTCTCACCTCCAGCCTCTCAGCTCCTCTCCGGTGCTCTCCTCTTGCCCTTCCTCTCTGGGAGCCTGGCTCTTTGAGACTCCTGCCCTGGCAGCTCCACCTGTCTGACTAGATCTGGCAGCAGCCCCGCCCTCCACCCACCCCCGCTGCACTGCACATGGGGTGGAGGGTGGGTCCAGGCCACAGGTCAGTGCCTGGAGGAGCAGGACCCACGAGGATTGAGAAAGCCAAGTAAAGCTGGGACTCGCCATCCACCCACCCTCCCTAGATCAGCCAGATGGTCCAAGGTTCTAGGTTTTGAACCACAAGCCTGCTGAGGCTCCAGTCCCAGCCCAAACCTTGGAGCAAAGAGAACTGCAGAAAACCCAACACCCAGCATCTGCTAAACTAGCCATAAATTCTCAGTTTGTCCTACTTTAAATGGGTACAATCACCCTTCTCTCCCAGGGAGGGGCAGGGAAGCCAGTGGCATGTGAGGAGGTGGGGACGTGGGGGAGGTCTCAGGAATCTTCCCCTCCCTCAGGGAGGAGTCTAAAGATCTAGGCCCTCTCCCCCTCAGGACCTCAAGGAATGACGGAGGAGGGAGGAGGGCTCACTGGGACACAAAAGCCAGACCCAGGGGAGCCTGGGGCTCTGAGGAAGTCCCAGAGGGATAATGCAGTCCCTAAACAGCCCGGGCAGCAGAGCAACCTGTGCAGGTACTAAGTGAAGAACTCACCTTCTGACACATCCACCGAGGCTGCACATGCACCCCTCACACACACATACCGGGCACACATCCCACAGATGCTCCCTCAGCCTCCATGTCAACCCCCAACTGCCCCACCATGGTCAGGCCCAAGTCCTTCCATACACACATGGTCTCACACAGACCTGCCTCTCACACAGCTCTCCCCTCACCCACCCAATGACCAACTCACCAGTGGCTAGCACATGGAGCCTACACAACTCCTGCCGGCAACACCTGCCCTCCTCTGACACACCACCCAAACAAGCCTCCGTGGACTCTGACATGCATAGTTTCTAATACTCAGACCTGCTCCAAAAATACATTCACACTAGTGAACACACCCAAAACACTCACACATCCTCCCTCCTAGGTCCTGCATTACCATGTGCAAATGCTTATGCTCATACATACGTGAGTCACAGATAAATGTGGTCACATACATAAGCTCACACAGCCCACTTAGCAGGGAATGAATATAAAATCACCCATACCACATGTTGACACACACCTGTCCTTGGTCAAGCATACAGATCTCTTTTCACAGATGACATTCATTCATTCATTCATTCATTCATTCACAACCATATTTTTGTTGGTTGCCTATTCTGTGGGAGGGCCTACCAGGAGAGGGGTAACATGTGCTCTAACACACAGTTCCTTCCTGACCCAGGAGTTTGCCAGCTTGTTATCTCTCTCAACCACCACACTCGCATGCACCCTGGAGGTCAGGAGTGGCTCAAGGTTCTGGGAAGGACCTCTCCCCATGCTACAGAAGAATCTGGGTGTGTCCCCGTAGGGGAACTCGGTCCTTCCTTTTAAGATGGATGGAAGGGAAAAGAAAACAGGCAGAGGAAGGGGGAGGGGAAAAGAGGAGGGAAGGGAGGGGAAGGGAGGAGGGAGGGAGGGAACAGGAGGGAAGAGGGATAAGACCTGGAGGTGGTGGAGGAAGGCCTAGGTTTGAGTAAATGGGGTCCATGCGCGGGAGGGAGGTTGCTGGAGAGGCCCAGCCCCAGAGAGCTGGGACCTCCCACTCACTCTCCCCAGGAACAGCCTCGCCCACAGCCAGGGCAGGGCAGGGCAGGGCTGGGCCGGGCGAGCCAGGCAGGGGACCCCGGGCACGTGGAGCGCCCGCCCAGGAAAGGTCCAGACTCACCAGTGGGGACCAGGCAGGCAGCAGTGGAGGGCTCGGAGGGAGCAGGGCCAGAGAGAAGTCCCCAGGGCCAGCCTGCCTGCCACTTCCTCATCTGCTGGGCCGACTTTCTGTCACCAGAGGGGGAGGGGGCGGGCCGGGTGGGGGGCGCTTGCTGATTGGGTCTTCGGCTGAGGCAGGAGGGGCCGTCCAGCCTCAACTGGGCTCGGCCCGCAGGGCGGGAGCAGGGGCGGGCCGCCCGATCCCGGGCAGGAAGCACGCCCAGCCCCGACTCCCCACCCCTTCCCTCGGCATCACTCAGCCCGCCGCTGTCAGCTCCCGCGGCCTGGCTAGGGCCGCCAGAGTCGTACCCTGCTTCTTCCTGACATTCAGCCCATGAATGGCCTTATTCTGGGCCTTCTGGTGATTAATCCGCCAACACATCTGTGTGGGCAGGCAGGCAGGCCCACCCAGCTTAGGATCCTGGGAAAAGTTCCAGGGCCCAGTCCTTCCTCCAAGAGCCCCCCTCTAGAGAGGGTGAGACCTGAGCGTCGGCGAGCCACCGTAGCAGGGAGGTCTCTGTAGGTGGGAGCAACTGGGCATGCAAGCCTTCCCTCCGAGCCTATACGGCTGGATGAGCCCTGGCATTAGGAGTCGCTGAGAGTATGTCGTGGCATGGAGGAGGGAAAATACAAGTGGCTGGGGTACAGCCGCTCTGCCCTGCACAGGCCCGGTGGCAGGTGGAGTGGTCTGGAATGCATCAAGTGAAACCCTTCTACATGCTATGCACATGTGTGCTTTGTGTCTCTCTGTGTTTGATATATTTATTTAGGAAAGCACTAAACTGTAATAAAGTATTTAATTTGCTTTTTATTTAAACACGCACACACACACATACACACTCAAGTGGCCTGGGGCAGGAACAGGGAGTGAGTCACTGGCTAGCTACACTGGCCTTCCAGGTAGTGAAAGGGAAAAAAGGAAAGTGAAGTCGGCTGTGGCTGTGGCTGAGGCTGAATGTAGATCTTGAAGGTCGAACCGGGCACTTTGACTTTATTCTGGAAGCAGTGGAGAAACAGCGAAGATTTTTGAGGAGACTGTAATCAGGCTTGTATTATCAAACAATTCATCAAATATTTATTGACAACTGCCATCTGCAAGGTGCTGGTGACACATCCGTGAAAAAGGCAGAGCGTCCCTGCAGGGGGGTTACCATCCAGTTGAATCACTTCACTCTGGCAGCCAGTATGAAGAGGGCATTGGAGACCAGTGAGAGATACAGCCTGACCTAAGATGACCTGGAAATTGATGGGGATGAAGAGGCAGACACTGTGGAGACTTCCCCAAGTCAACTGTCTATCCAGCTTTCCCTCTTCCACACTCATCAACTGGACTGAATTCTTGGGGGTGAGGACTAGGTTTTAGTGAAATGAAATCTTTATCTTCGGTAGCTCCTGGAATAGTTCTTTGCATATAATGATCTAATAACTGCTTATAGGATTGGATTGTGCAAATGCAGATAGAATAAGGAATTTGGAGGAGACAGTAGTTTGGAAGAAATAATGTGTTCCTAAATGGTTGGATGTAGCTATATGGAAGTTCAGTCTTAGAGGTAAGAGGTCAGAACCAAAGTATACTTATGACCCAGCCCATTAGTACCTGCCCTTAACAGGAAATGGCAGAAGAATTCAACAATTCAAAAGGCTTACACTTCGAATTGTACACTAAGGCATACCTGATCTGGCTCTCAGTCTCCCGTTCTACCTGTGCCATTATCCTGGACCACATCCTATGCTTTAACCATTCCCCAAAGATGTCTGCATCTCTCATACTCCCCACTTCTCCAAGCCTTGTTCCCTGGCTCAACACAAGATACAAGCAGCTCTCCTAGGCAATAAATCCTTCCCTCTCCCCTTTCTCATAAGCCCAATGTAATTATTTGTATCACCCTTCCCCCTACCCCCAAGTTCTTCTCAGCAGGGGCTATGTTTTAGTTGTCTATCTCCAGCAACTGGTCCAGCACCTGGCTCATTTGGCTCTTCATGTTTGTTGAGTGAATATCAGAGTGAATGAAACTATGTGAGAAAGGGAAGGAGGTCTAGGAACCAAGAGTCAAGGAGGGGAGGATAGTAAGAATTCAAAAGCCTTTCTACTTTCCTCGGAGTAGCAGTATTCATTGAGTCAATAAATATTTATTGAAAGCCTAATGTGTTCCAGGTATTCTTTAGTGGCTTCAGGGTCAGAACTGACTCCAAAGGCCTGAGTTAAAATCTTCCAGTTAGTACCCGTGTGACCTTCTGTAAGCTGCTGACCCTCTGTAAAATGGGAACAACAGTACCTATCTCATAAGATTGTTGTGAAGATTAAAGAGTCTGGTCAGGGTGGCTCAGTGGTTGAGCATTGACCTATGAACCAGGGGATTATGGTTCGATTCCCAGTCAGGGCATATGCCTGGGTTGCGGGCTCAATCCCCAGTTGGGGGCATGCAGGAGGCAGCCGATCAATGATTATCTCTAATCATTGATGTTTCTCTCTCTCCTGCTCCCTCTCTAAAATCAATAAAAATATATTTTAAAAAACCAAAAACAAGATTAAAGGAGATAACCCATGTGAAGTGCTTAGCATTGTTTCTATCTCAACATTTAGTAGACAAGGTGGGAGGTAACCAGTATATCAAGAAGGTATACATGTGTATGTAGATTCATGAGCATTCATTTAACAAATATTTCCTAAATGCTTCCTGTGTACAAAGCACTTTTCTGAGAGTTCTATTGAGAGGTTTTGGATTCAGTGTCCATCTAGAGACGAACTAGAGAACAAATCAGACCATTATTGACAACGAATCTATTCCAGAGGCCAATCATAGTAATAGGGAACTTCAACTATTCATGTATTCACCTGGATATTGGCAAAAGACCATGGCAAGCCCTCAGTAAATGTTGATTTATTTCATGAATGAACATGCCGAAAGACTCACTTCATTTGATTTTTGTCCTAGTCCTGGGAGAAAGCATCTTCAAATATCTGATATGGACCACTTAATCCCAAGTCCTATCAAATGGCATCCCCACGGCTGTGGGATTCCTGTAAAATACTCAGTCTCGTGGAGAAGACACATAAATGAATAATTCGAGTAGCATGTGTTAAGTATTCCCACAGAAATAAATCTAGAGGTTATGAAAGCACAGGGGTAGGGTTGGGGGACACTGTACCCCAAGGTGGGAATTAATTCTTGAAGGTTTCACAGAAATGCCACCTTCGCTGAGCATTAAAGGACACTTTATAGAAGGCAGGGAAAGACATTACAGATAGAGGAAAGCATGTGCTTAAAGGCATAGAAGCTAGCCACGTGGCAGGTTTGGGGAGCTCTAGGTAGTTTGGTGTGGCTCTAGCTTAGAGGGCATATGGATAAGGGCAGGACATCTAGGCAGGAGTCAGTTTATGAAGAGCCCTGTATTCCATGGTTTGAATTTTATTGTTTAGCTTTTTCAGTCCTGGCTGCACACTAGAATCACCTGGGGAGCTTTCAAAATATCAATGCCTGGCTCTCACCTCCAGATTGATTCCAATGGTTTTGTAACGGGAAGAGGCTTGAGCGTGTTTATGTGCTGTGCAGAAGGAAACAATGGGCTCCAGCATACACCTCACAGACAGAGATGTGTGAAAAAGAAAAGTTCGTCAATGGACCAGGAGGAAATGGAATAGTTTGGGACCTGTGGGGAGGCTAGGTGGAAGGCCTCGGAGGTCTGAGGGTTCAGTGAAAGGTCACACACCAGGGGCAGGCTGATAAACTGGAGGGGTCCAGGAACTCAGTCTTTTTTTTTTTTAAATTTATTTATTGATTTTAGAGAGAGAGAGAAAGAGAAAGGCAGAAACATCAATCTATTGTTACACTTATTTATGCATCCATTGATTGATTCTTGTATATGCCCTAACTAAAGATTGAACCCACAACCTTGGCATATCAGGACAACACTCTAACCAACTGAGCTACCCAGCCAGGGCCAAGAACTCACAATATTGATAAGGATGACAGGAAGTCAGGTG
Source organism: Cnephaeus nilssonii (assembly GCF_951640355.1). Lineage (NCBI taxonomy): Eukaryota > Metazoa > Chordata > Mammalia > Chiroptera > Vespertilionidae > Cnephaeus > Cnephaeus nilssonii. The sequence continues at coordinate 74,880,124 of NC_137078.1, forward strand.
ACAATTTCCCCTGGGTCCCATCCTGTCTGACTCCCTCCTCACTCACTGCTAAGGGGCCTTCTCCATCCTCTTTCTCCAGAAGGCATGGATTTACTTTCTCCACGGGTTTAGTCTGAAAACTGTCACCTGTATAAACTCTATCATTATTTTAGGCTTTATATTTCAGCAGAAAAATTAAAGGAAAGTGGAATCAAACAAACAGGAATGGCAATTAAGTAAAAAATAAGGTATACTTGTATGGGAGTGAGTGAGCAGGTGGAGCAGTGGAATAAAGTATGGGAGAGGCGGGGGTGGGGGGGTGGGGGGTGGGGGTGGTGGTGGTGGTGGTGGTGGTGGTGGTGGCGGCGATGGGGATGTCGTCATCTAAGAACAATAGAAACTAAGGGTCTAGGCTGAGGGACAAGAGGAGTGGCAGGTAGCCTCCTAGGGGCTGTGTCAAGCTTCCCCATCCCCATCTTGTAAAGGACAAAGGGCACTTTCTACACAGCACTCACACGGGGGAGTTGAGGGGAGTGCTGAGTCTGTGAGGACAAGGGAGAGAGGATGAGGGTGAAGGGTTTGTCAGTTAATCATTCTACATGTCCCTGGGCCTTAGCCAGATAGAAAGTATACACTGCCTAAGGCTGGGACCTTGGCTGAGGAAAATGGAGCTGGAAAGACATCTGGCTGGCAGAAGGGAGAGGCTGTTTGCAAACACTCATCATATCATCTGGAATCTGGGGGTTTGCTGGACTCTTGAGAGGTCAGGGACAAGAGTGGGTAGCCAATGCCATGGGTATCATGGAGTGTTCCCTGAACTGATCATTGAAAAAGGAACTCAGAAGGAAGAGGGCTGTGATAAAACCTGCAGGAAGAGCTCTGGAGAGAGAAAAGGGGAAGCTTTGGGGTAGGAGACAAACTAGGGGAGATTATTAAAATGAAAGAGATCTAGCAAGATTGGGAAGATGTGTGAGAAGAGCCAAAAGGGTAAAAGAGAAAATGTAGCTTACTCTTCAGTACTTTCTCTGGCAAGCATGGGGCCAGCTGCTTTCCACGTGCTCTTCTGGTTCAGTCTTGTAAGGTACTATTATCACTGCTTACCAGATGAAAAGAATGGGGTCAGAAAGGGTGAAGGATTTTTTCAAGGTCACATAGCAAGTAAGGTGGAAACAAATAGGTATTCTAGGCTGAGGAAAAGTGTGGATGAAAGGATGGATGGAGGAAAGCACAGTGATTCTGTTTGGCTAAAGAATAAGGTGAATGAAAGGCCTACTTATGATAGAAGGTTAAAAAGTAGGTTGGCCCCATATCATGAAGTGTTTTGAATGAAAGAATGAGGAGTTGTTCCTGGCCAGTGTGGCTCAGTGGTTGAGTATCGACCTATGAACCAGGAAGTCACGGTTCAATTACTGGTTGGAGGAAGCAGCCAATCGATGATTCTCTCTCATCACTGATATTTCTATCTCTCTCTCCCTCTCCCTTCCTCTGATATCAATAACATAGCCAATTGGCCTGGAGGTCAATTCCTCCCAGTGATACCAACAACAATCAAGACTTAACTACAACAAGGCTGTACACACAGACCACAAAGGGGTACACCAATAGTGTCCACCTCAGGTGACTGGGAGGCCAACCCACTGGGCCATATAGGAAACCTAGCACACAAAGCTACCCTACCAACTCAGGGAAGCAGCGAAAATGTGGAGACAAAGTAACAGATAACAAAAGAAAGAAATGGAGGAAAACAAATGACTGGATATAGAATTCAAAACCACGGTTATAAGGTTTTTCAGGAATTTCCTAGAAAAGGCCGATAAATTTAGCTAGACCCTCGAGGATATGAAAAAGGACCAACTAGAAATTAAACATACACTGACTGAAATAAAAAATATTATACAGAGACCTAACAGCAGACTAGAGGAATGCAAGAATCAAGTCAAAGATTTGAAATACAAAGAAGCAAAAAACACTTAACTGGAAAAACAAAAAGAAAAAAGAATCCAAAAAGTTGAAGATAGTGTAAGAAGCCTCTGGGACAACTTCAAGCGTACCAACATCAGAATTATGGGGGTGCCAGAAGAAGAGAGAGAGCAAGATACTGAAAACCTATTTGAAGAAATAATGTCCGAAAACTTGCCCCACCTGGTGAAAGAAATAGACTTACAAGTCCAGGAAGCGCACAGAACCCCAAACAAGAGGAATCCAAAGAGGACCACACCAAGACACATCATAATTAAAATGCCAAGGGCAAAAGATAAAGAATATTAAAAGCAGCAAGAGAAAAACAGTTAATTACCTACAGGGAGCATCCATACGATTGTCAGCTGATTTCTCAACAGAAACTATGCAGGCCAGACGGGAGTGGCAAGAAATATTCAAAGTGATGAATAGCAAGAACCTACAACCAAGATTACTCTACCCAGCAAAGTTATCATTCAGATTGGAAGGTCAGATAAAGAGCTTCACAGATAAGAAAAAGCTAAAGGAGTTCATCATCACCAAACCAGTATTATATGAAATGCTGAAAGGTATTCTTTAAGAAGAGGAAGAAGAAAAAAGTAAAGATAAAAATTATGAGCAACAAATACATATCTATCAACAAGTGAACCTAAAAACCAAGTGAATTAAAAATCTGAGGAACAGAATAAACTGGTGAATATAATAGAATCAGGGGCATAGAAAGGGAGTGGACTGAGAATTCTCAGGGGGAAAGGGGTATGGGAGTGCAGGAAGAGACTGGACAAAAATCATACACCTATGGATGAGGACAGTTGGAGGGGAGGTAATGGCAGAGGGTGGGGTGGGAACCAGGTGGAGGGGAGCTATGGGGGGGAAAAGGAGAAACTATTGTAATAATCTGAACAATAAAGATTTATTAAATTTTTTAAAAAAGAATTTTTTTTTTTTAAAGAAGAATGGGGAGTTTCATTTGTATTGGGTGTGTCCCTGATTTTTAAGAAAGGGGGTTGGTATGAGCCCCGTTGTTCTTTACAAAGATAAACCTGATGACAGTAAGCTATATTATCAAGAGAAAAACGAGGGATGGAGACCATCTGAGAGAACAGCTGAGAGGCACAGATGTGACACAATGAAGGTCTGAACCAGAGCAATCAACATGAGAAGGAAGAGAGAGGAACCAGAACTGACAGCAATGTTAAGCTGATAACCCAGGTGAAGCAGGATGGAGAAAATGAATGCAGTTTGGGACATGCTGAGTTCAAGGTAAGATAGCACATTAGCAGGCAATCTGAAACACAGTACTGTAAGTTCAGGGAAAAGGACAGGGCCTGAGAAAAAAACCCCAAGGACTCTGTAGAGGTGAAACAATACAAAGTGGACCATGGGAGCTCTAATTTGGATTGTATTCAGACACTTTCCCATCCCCCTGCTTTCATTTCCTTTAAGGAATTCCTGCCCTACCCCACCGGCCCATTAATCATAGTGTTCTCCCCCTTCTCCCAACTCAAGCTCCTAATGGCACAGTATCCAGGCAAGATCAAGAATTCTTATATAAAAATAAAATAAGAGTTCTTCCACAGGCAAGGTATATTACTAAAGAGTGGAAAATGCAGAAACAGAGAACACAGACGACACTGGAGCCCCAAGCCCCCCCAGAACCAGTCACCCTTCCACTTAACCTCTGCATAACCCCAAATACAGCGGGGTCCCCTTTTTTGTTTTTGGTTAAGTTAGTTTAATTGTCATGTGTTGCAATCAAAACAGTTTAATATACCATTCAATAAAAATGAGGTTGCTCTGGAAAGTAGAGGAAGAGGGGTATAATAGTCAGCATTTGAGTGCTGACTATATGCCTGAAAGGCCTTGTATGCTCTTCAAAGAAGCTTGGACTTGATCCTGTAGAAAATTAAGGTTAAATTTAATTTTAAATAATCTTGCTCAGGTGAAGGTAGCCTTTGAGGTCGGTGCTGTAATCCCATTTACAGAGGTGGAAACTGAGGATTTAAACTTGTAAATAAGTAAACTGCAATGGGATTATAGGTACTATAATGGAGGTGCGTAGAGGATATAGGAGAGGTCTGATTTATGAATGGTCAATTATACAGGGGAGGAGACAACACTTGAACTGGAAGGGTGGGTGAATTGTTCATTGGGGAACAAGGGGCTTGGAGCAGGAAAAAGAGAAGGTAGACATTCCAAGTAGAGGGCAAAGCATGTTTAAGCCATTGAAGTGTGAGACAGTCCAACTCCCACGTATTTCCTTATGGATATAGCTGAGAGCACTTAAGAGTTTAGTGGCAAGAACAGTGGAGTGTGCCATAAAAAATAAGGCCTGAAGAATGGATGGTGAGTGTGAAGGGAAGAGAAGCATGCAAGGAGCGCTGGTTGTAATACCCAGTGAATTATGCACAGCCACCCATGAAGACATGAGGCCAGGGCAAATAAATAAGGACAATCAAGGAGAGAACTGATCATAGCTGCACAGAGAGATCTGAGTGCTGCAGGCCCCTGTTTAAAAACAGAATGTAGGCAGACAATGGAACTGAGTCTTTACCTGGTTTGGACAGGGAAGAGATATAGTATAGGAGGGATGAAATAGAACATTTCAGGTGAGGGAGTTTGTCATTTGGTCTCAAATAAAAATGATGCAATTTAAGAGACTAAACTGGGCTCATTAGGAAGAGTATAGATGACAACTAAGTGGGAGAAAAAAAATTCACAAAACTAGATTTGAAAATGTCTTATCATATCAGATAAGTCAGTGACTGCTCTGCATGAGGTGCTAAGGAGACACCATGGGAAATGAAATGAGCATGAAGGGTGTCTCTGAGGCCAAGCTCCTGAGATGTGAGCACAGACAAGTTGCAGAGGAAAGAAAAGGTTACTTCCTCAGAAATATTGGTCAATCATTGATTTAAGCAACAATTACTGAGAGCAGAATCTATACACTACCTTGAGGATAAGTAATATTTATTGAGCTTCTACTATTGTCAGGCACTATTCTAAACACTCTCTCTCTATTAATCTATTTAAACTTCACAGCAAACCAATGAAATAGCCACTATTATTATCATCCCCATGAATTAAAAAAAAACCTGAGGCACAAAGAAGTAAATTAACTGGCCCAAAACCACACAGCTAGTAAGTGTCACAGCTAGGATTCAAACCCAAGCAGTCTGGCACTAGAACCTGCTTTTAACCCAAATGCTACATTACAGATGCTGTAATACAAAACACGTTGTCTTGCCAAAGATCACACAATTCTCAGGTGGAAAAACTGGGATTCAAACCCTGACAGTTTAACGTGCTTGAACTTGGGGGACAGTAAAGGGCAGCAAGAGCTAGACTTAGTATGTACAAGGTACAAATGTGGAGCATAAAAGAGGTAATTGACCTTACCCAGTGGGAGTGGCAGGGAATTGAGGACAGATTGGGTTGTTGGAAAGCTTCACAGAGGAATGACTCATGAGCTGAATTTTGAAGGGTGATTCGGTATTCATCAGACAGAATGATGGGGCAAAGTGTTCCATGCAGAGGCACCAGTGGTAATAAAGAAATGGAGGCTGGATCGGCTGGTGTTGCTGAGCATCCGACCCAAAACCAGGTCAAAATTCAATTGCCAGTCAGGGGACGTGCTGGGGTTGTAGGCTTGATCCTCAGTAAGGGGCGTGCAGGCAGCAGCCGATGAATGATTCTCTCTCATCACTGATGTTTCTCTCTCTCCCTTCCTCTCTCTGATATCAATAAAGACATTTTAAATATTTTTAAAAGAAATGGAGGCTGATAAAAGTCTGTATACCTGGGGAATAGAGTGAGTGATAGGACAATATAGAAAATAAGTCAGGGGCTAGATCACGCAGAATCTTATTTGCCTTCCTAAGAAATTTGAGCTGTTTTCCAAACTTTTCCAGTGAAGTAAATGTAATGGCAAAAAAAAAAAAAAGAAAAAAAGAAAAGAAAAAAATTAATATCCCCAGGGAATCTGGTGGCTTAGTCTGAAACCCTTCAGACTACAGTCATGCGACACACGGCATTTTGGTAAACAACAGACTGCATATACAGCAATGGTCCCATTCTATCTAATATCCTATCTAATAAAAGAGTAATATGCAAATTGATCATACCTCCACTACACCCACAAACCACGCCCACCAGCCAATCAGGAGCAAGTATGCAAATTAACCCAACCAAGATGGCTGTGGCCATGGAGAGAGCAGGAGGCTTGAGTTGCCCCCGGCAATGGAGGAAGCCAAGCTTTCCAACCACTCTGGCCTGCCTTGGCCTCTGCTCAAGGCTACAAAGTTTCAATTGATCCGGGACACCCTTCAGGGCAAACCAGCTGGCCCCCACCCGTGCACCAGCCTCTATCCTATCTAATAAAAGAATAATATGCAAATTGACCATCACTCCAACACACAAGATGGCTGCCCCATGTGGTCAAAGATCCTGCCCCCATGTGGACACAAGATGGCCGCCACAAGATGGCCAGCAGGGGAGGGCAGTTGGGAGGGACCAGGCCTGCAAGGGAGGGCAGTTGGGGGCGATCAAGCCTGCAGGGGAGGGCAGTTAGGGACAAACAGGCTGGCAGGGGAGCAGTTAGACATCAATCAGGCTGGCAGGGGAGTGGTTAGGGGGCGATCAGGCTGGCAGGCAGAATCGGCTAGGGGCAATCAGGAAGGCAGGCAGGCGAGCAGTTGGGAGCCAGCAGTCCTGGATTGTGAGAGGGATCGGACCTAAACGGGCAGTCAGACATCCCTCAAGGGGTCCCAGGTTAGAGAGGGTGAAGGCTGGGCTGAGGGACACCCCTCACCCCCGTGCACGAATTTCATGCACCGGACCGCTAGTAAGATTATAATAGAATTGAAAAATTCCTTTCACCTAGTGATGTCGTAGCCATCATGTCCTAGTGCAATGCATTACTCATGTGTTTGTGTTGATGCTGGTATCCAGTGTTTGTAAAGTCTACAGTAGTGCACAGTAATGTCCTAGGTCTTCACATTCACTCGCCACTCACTCACTGACTCACTCAGCATATCCAAGTCCTGTAAGCTCCATTCATTGTAAGTGTCCTATACAGGTGAACCATTTTTTATTTTTTATACTATTTTTACTGTGCCTTTTCTATGTTTAGATACAAGTGCCTACCATATTGAGTATAGTAACATGCTGTACAGGCTTGTAGCCATACAGGGTGGCAAATCCCTTCCAAATGTTAGCCCCTATGTGTTCAAGGCTGTCAGGCCAGAGTCATATTAAGCCTCCCCAGTTACAATGAACCCTCAGGACTGATTTAAAAAAAAAAAAAAGGGACCAAAGCCCCTGGCCCTACTTCTGGCCTGTTGCTAAAATTCAGTAAGTTATCCCCCAAAATCTGAAGCAGATGGAAGAAAACATACATCCCTCAGTAGTTTCTCTGGACAGTAATCAGGAGTTGACTCAGGGTGGGCGTTTGGAAGGATTCAGCCTCTGTCCTGCCTGGTGCTGGGATCAGCTCATACGGCTCCTGTGTCCACAGGGCACAGAGAACACATTGTCCATAGGAGGATTATTCTGGACAAGAAGCTCAGACAAAGGGAGAGGTTGTTCCCAGCTGCCTGGGGGAGGTGAGAAGGGGGTGGGAAAAGGGACCAGCCTTGCACTAGGGCATTCCTACAGAGTTCAGCTTCTTCCCCCCAGCAGCAGGATGGGAGGTGGGCACTACACAACCTCTCCATCTCAGTTCTAATGCCAGGACCCCTTATGGAGTTGGAAGGAGCACTTAGCTACAACCTACCTGTCTTGGCTGTTTCCCAAGAAAGTACAAGGTTAACTGAAGTAAGCTAGCTAAGCAAGACAACAATACACATCAGAAGGGGAAGAAAATGGGGTGACTGGGGCAAAGATCAAAAGGGAGGCTCAACAATGACCCAATCCCAACCTTAGGACAGAGCCGGAGAAGGAGAGGTCCTAGGCAGGTGTCAGACAGTGATTCAGTAAGCTCCCACCTTCAGGATGAACTCAGTGCTGAGTAAGATCTCGAGATTTCACAGCTGCTGTTTTCTCCATGCTAGATATAAACCTGGAAGACAATCTCATTCTCCAGGGGCCCCAAAGAGTAGGAGAAAGCAGAGCAGTCAGAAACTGAGGAATATTACCAGAGTAGGGCAAGAGAGCCATCTTTTGCAAATCCTAAATTTGAGCACATCATGTCCTTTTTTTTTTAATACATATTTTTATTGATTTCAGAGAGGAAGGGAGAGGGAGATAGAATCATCAATGATGAGAGAGTATCATTGATCAGGTACCTCCGCCACGCCCCCTACTGCAGATGAGCCTGCAACCTAGGCATGTGCCCTTGACTGGAATCGAACCTGGGACCCTTCAGTCCACAGGCCGACGCTTTACCCACTGACCAAACCAGCTAGGACCGTCATGGTCTCTTCTTCAAAGGAAACTCCATATATATTCCCTCCTGAGGGAAAGAGTGTGTTAGGAGTGGGAAATACATACTCTCTACTGGGTTGTATGGGCCCCATAGTTGGCAATACTACATAGGTTGTGTGCTCGAGGATTTGGGGTGGGAGTGGGCTTGGAAGTGAGAGCGTGTGCTTTCAAAGTTTAGAAGTTGGAGATGTGAATGCCTCCAGAATAAGGAATATTGATTTATGGGCACAAAATACAGGTCAGGTACTGCGTATGTTCTTGTTGGGGCAGGAGAATATTTCCATTCTTGGAGGACAAGGAATCGATTGCAAATAGTACAGGGGGAATAAAGTCAGTATTAACCATAGACAACAAAGAAACATGGGTTTAGTGCCTTTCAGCAGGAAGGAATCTTTTGGTGGAATAAGGAATAGCAGATGCCAAAAGTTTGCTTCAGGGATTTTACAGAAGCACAGCATAAACCCTAGGCAATATGAGAGTTAGCTTCGACAACACCAGTAGGAAGGGAAGGGATAAGAAGATAAACAACACCTGAGCCCTAGCTGGTTTGGCTTAGTGGATAGAGCATCAGCCTGTGGACTGAAGGGTCCCGGGTTCGATTCCAGTCAAGGGCACATGCCAGGTTGTGGGCTCGATCCTCCCCTCCCCGCCCCCCTGGTTGGAAATGTGCAATAGGCAGCCTATCAATAATTCTCTCTCATCATTGATGTTTCCATCTTTCTCTCCCTCTCCCTTCCTCTCTGAAATTAATAAAAATTTATTTAAAAAAAACAAAAACACCTGAGTGAGCTGACATGGGAGAAAGGTCTGGCTTTGCCTCAGAGCCAATGACATGACTCCCTGGGCTGCTGTGTGATATGGTCAGTGTAACTGTGGATACCATTTCTTGTCTTGATGGAACAGGAATGAATGTGACATCTGGGACCACTTTTCCAGTCCTCTGCTGCCACAGCCTGGCAGAATTCTGCCTGGCACCGAACAGATGCCAAAGTACTAGGTGCAACGAAAGAGAACAGAAAAAAGGCAGCTAGAAGGCTGTCCTCATAACTCAGGACTTTTAGATCAAAGCTAATCAAAGATAAAACTTTTTAGGGAGAACAAATTACAATTACCTTGAAGCAATCTTGAAAGTCTCTGATGAAGCAACCTTGAAAGTCTCATAAATTGCTGTCAGATATGCCTAACATCTGACCATCAAAATTTAAGTATCTTTATTCAGAGAAACCCTTTGATCCACTTCTGCTGACCTAACCCCTGCCCTTGCCCAAAATGAGCAAGAAAGGCAACTCAGACTGGAGACTCAAAATCACTCTGCTCTTCAACTTAAAAATGCAGGCAAAGGCACTGGTGGCTACCCATTCCCATGATTGATCTGGCGCTTCCCTGAAGCACAGGCTCATGGAGAGCAGAGCAGGCCCAAGCTTTCCCAAAGCTTTAGGTAGCTCGTTCACCCAGCCCAGAAGCCTCACTGCCTAGCTTGAAGACATGGCCAGGATGGAGCCTGGGCAGAGACAGTGTGCCTCTAAGAACACAGAGGCTGCCACAGTTTCTAGCAGCACAAAATAAGCAGACTTTCCAAGAGAACAGAGTGGTCTATGATCCTGTGTTCATCAGCTCATCACTGACATGAAGCAGTATCAGATCAGGGTCGGTTCTGGATCAAGGACTGAGGAGGGCAGTAGGGAGAAATGGCTGTAGAAACTATCATTTATTGAATACCAATTATTTCATACACTGTGCTAAGTGTTTTACATTCATTTTCTCATTTAATCCTCACAACAACCTTATGACGTAGGGATTATTACCATTTACAAATAAGAAAACAGGCCCAGAAAAATTAGGTCACTTGCCCAAGGTCACACAGTCAGTGGTAAAGCTGGGATTTGTCTGTTGCTGAAAGCCCATGTCCTTTTATTGTACCCATCGAGGTCAGTTTGGGCAAAAGGCAATTTCACTGCCCAGCTCTACAAAGAGCACCTGGGAGCAGAGGTCGCTGGCCACACTCACCGCTGGTAGGGATGCATTGAAGCCGACTTGATGTTGGTTTTTATTCCACTTGGCATTTTCCCTACAAGGAACATAAAGAAAGATGCCTGATACATAGTAAGACTTTTATGATAATTCAGAAATGTGGTCTCTCAAGTTTCCTTCTGCCACCCTCTCTATCATCTCAGAACCTCTGTAGCATCTGACCCTGGACGCCAAAGCTCAGAGGCGTGGTTGCACACCAGCTCTCTCCCTGATGGTATCTAAGAGGAAAGGGCTGTTTGGGGGGAGATGGGGTAGTGGGAGGGATCAGACTCCTGCTCACCTATTCCTAGAAAAGATAGCTAAATCTGTGTGACCCCCATTCACAGGGAAAAAAATATATTCATTTATTTTAATTGTCCCTTTTCTCAGACAGTGTTGAAGGAAGTATCTCTTCTAGTTACTTGCATCTGAACTCCTCCAGACTTTTCTCATCATCACTAAAAGTGAGCAGGAGAGACAGAATATGGAGAAAAGAATACATGTAGCACTGGAAACTTGCTGCTTATCAATTCTCAACCCAACACCTTAATTAAGGTCTGACCATCGGTTTCTCTAAGAAAAAGCCCCATACATACCTAATATCCAGAGTAAATGGAACAGAAGGGTAGTTGAGACAGAGGTCTGAGATAGGGGTTGGAGGTGAGAGCAGTTTCTGCTATTCAAAGTTATTCTTCATTCTCTGGAGTTTGTTAGCATCTCAAATGAGATTTTTACTCTTAAAAATTGTTTTCTGGGTCACAGTCCAGGAGAATGGGAGAAAATCTCCAGGTCTGGGGAGGCTGAAGGCTCAGACAATTCAGCTTATTCTCACTTCCCTGCTCAAGGTCTGTCACCATGTCAATCCTTGCCACCTTACCTGGTTGACCTGCTTGGGCCATTTGCACCCCACTGAGAATTGACTGCTGCTGGCTTGGAGCACCTGTCATCTGCACCTGCTGTAATCCTGAGGCTCCTGCAAGGATTGTTCCAGTTCCTGGCTGGCCTGGCTGGCCAGGTCCACTGCTGCCTGAAGGTCTCCAATTAGACAGCCCTTTTCCAAAGGCAACAGCTGCCACCAAGGCATTGGTGTCTGCAGGGTTAAAGGTCTGCTTGTTTGGCCGGAGACCTGAAGAAAAAGGTGAGTGAGGACCCTGAGGTATACCTCTGACCCTGGACTGAACTTAGCAGTATGAGTACCAGGGCTTAGAGTTCTGACTTTAGCATCATCTAGACTCCCTGGTAGCCCCGAGGAAGAGCCGAAGAACCTCCACAACTATCTCAGAATTATCCCTTTTCACTTTGCCCATTTCCTCCATCTGTTCCAGGGCTGGACTTAAACACAAAAAGCTAACAAAATGGATATATACCCTTTCCTAAGCAGCTCATTCTTATATGTCCTCACTTCACTACTAACCACCATTCCTGTAAAAGTGATCTTATCCCTCTTTCCTTTTCCATTTTTTAAAAATTTATTTTTATTTTAAATCCTCACCTGAGGATATTTTTTTTCCATTGATTTTTAGAGACAGAGGAAGGGAAGGAGGGGGAGAAAGGGAGAGAAACATCGATGTGAAAGAGACATCAATTGGTTGCCTCCAAAATGTGCCCCGATAGGGGCTGGTGATGAACCTGAAAACCAGGCACATGCCCTTGACTGGGAGTTGAACCTGCAATCCTTCAGTGATAGGAACTGGTGTGCTAACCACTTAGCAACACCAGCCAGGGAACTCCATTACTTATTACTATTATTGGCTGTGTGCCTTTGGGCAAGTTTCTAACCTTCTATGTATATAAAAGCCTAAGCGACCATCACAACCGAACAGACAACTGAACAGGCTGCGTGGAGCGACTAGGCCGGCAGGGGGTTAGTGAGGGGCAACCAAACGACTGAGCAGCAGGCTGTGTGGGGCGACCAGGCCAGCAGGGGTGGGGGGGTGGGGCGGCAGTAAGGGGCGACTAGGCTGGCGGGGGGCAGTTAGGGGTGACCAGTCTGTCAGGGCAGGGCAGTTGGGGCGACCAGGCCAGCAGGGGGGCAGTTGGGGGCAACCAGGCTGGCCAGAGGGGCAGTTAGGGGTGACCAGTCTGTCAGGGCAGGGCAGTTGGGGCGACCAGGCCAGCAGGGGGGCAGTTGGGGGCAACCAGGCTGGCCAGAGGGGCAGTAAGGGGTGACCAGGCTGGCAGGGGGGACAGTTGGGGGTGACCAGGCCGGTGGGGGAGGGGGCAGTTGTGGGCGCCCAGGCTGGGGGGGGTGGGCGGGGAGCAGTAAGGAGTCGAGCCTAAACGGGCAGTCAGACATACCCTGAGGGGTTCCGGATTGGAGAGGGTGCAGGCTGGGCTGAGGAGATTCCCCCCTCCCCCAGTGCACAAATTTCATGCACCAGGCCTCTCGTTTTATATAAAAGAAGAAAGAGTATCTGACTTATGGAGTAAGGATTAAACTCAGGACTTTCCTTCTCCATTTTGCCACCGATCTCTCCATACCTCCACTCTCTGATTCTCGTTCCTCTTTGCTGATTTTCTCCAAAAGGTTTGAGCACATTTTATTTAAGCTCTGGATCTGCTTCTGTAACACACAAATTGGTACAGAGATTAGGGCAAGCAAGAAATGATTGTGGGGAAGTTGCTTTCTTGTGCACTTTTAGGGGCCATTTATATGCAATCAACTGTGCATCCTATGAAACAGCAATGGTAAAGCCTAGCTTCTCATGTGGGACTTGGGGAATGGGGGGCAGCAGGGCAGTGACTCAGTCCAACCTGAGCTACATCAGCACCGATGCGGGCTGCATCTGTTGTCAGTTGCTTCTCTTGCTCTTCAACCTCAGGGTCAGGCTTAGTTCTCAGATGGTCAGGGACTACCTCATGGCTGAAAACAGGTACTCGTCCTTCAGTCTGCCGCTGTTAAACACAGATTTTATTAATCATCCTAGGCATTCCAAGAAGATTCCATCTGGACCGATATATAGTTCCTGTCACAGGCAAACAGTGCATTTTCAGGGAAAACACAGCCTAAGACATATGATACTTAGCTTCCTACGACACTATACTCCTCACTCCATCATTCATTTCTGTCCCTTCACACTCCTATCTGCACTAGACACAGGGGCAAACCTCTCTGCTACATTTTAATCAAAGACTAAAATATACAAAGTCACAAAAGAACATGCATTTTGCTCGAGATAGGTGTTGGATGAGAAAGGCCTTTGCCTTGGTAGCAAGGTCCTCAGGTTTATTTGGGAGTAGCTCCCCAACTCCAGGACAAAAAGCAAGGCCTCCAAAATGCAGCCTCCCTTTTTATTGCCACATACTGCTCCATATTCAGAACTTCTACAATAACCAGCCAACAACTGTGCTCTAGGTCCTCATCGAAGAACTTAATTTCCCAAGTTGTACCCTTCTCCTCCTCTTACCATGAGATCTTCATCACGGTCTGGGGACAACACCAGAGGGATGATGACCTGGTTACGGAACAGTGGTGTCTTTTCATGCTTCAAGACCTTGTTCAGAGTGTTCAACTGTCCAGAGAGCAAGGCAAAGCTGTCCAGGACAGAGGGCCTGGTGGTAGTAAGAAGGTGTCAGCATATTCCCATTGAAGTAGCCTCAAAGGGATCCTTCAGATTAGGAATACCCAGACTCACCCCCAAAAGACTCATAGCCCTAAAGCTGGACTGGGTAGGAACCACAGTGTCTTATAGGGATTGTGGGGTTAGGAAAGAGGGACACACGTTCAGTTTCTGACAAGGATGGAGAAAAAAGACAGTTCATTACTTGAATGGGGTGAAGAACAGTAGCAAAATAGGAACCATGCCTACACTGTTATCACTAAAAGTTCAGAAACTGAGTAAAAGCCTCTTTTCTGGCCTGGAAATAGGAACTATATTTCCAGAGTAGGTTGGACTTAAAAGACTCACCAATATCTATGGCAAGAAATCCAGTAAGACCTTTGTGTTCCTACTGTAGTGGGAGGATTTCTTTTCAAAGAAGTCAAAAGGTGAGAATCAAAAGCTAGAAAGAACCTGGGTTGGGAAACTGGGCATTTCTCTACTTCCTTGCCATGGAGGCCCTAAATTATACTTCATTTGTTAAATGTTGGGAAACCTAGCTCTTACCAAATCATAAGATGTCTGCAAACTGATAAATGGTTCTATCACTAGAGGTGCCCTATTCACCAGGAGGCTTGTCCCCCACCCCCACCCATGCAGCCCTCCCCAGATTACCCTGACCACCCTTACCAGGTCAACCGGTCATACTCGTTCTCTAGTTTGTAAATGAAACTCCCCAGTGAGTTCTTCAGATCAGCCACTTGACTCAGCAGTGCATCTAATGATGCTTCAAGCTGCTTCTCCTCCCTCTGCACCAATAGGAACAGGTTGGGTACCCAGATGAGTGTGAGTATGACACATACAAAGGAAGGCTGAAAAGCCAGGATGACAGTATGCAACACTATTAAGTAACACAGGATCTCATTGGCATAGGAGAGCCAGGGTGTTTTCTATCTTTGGTATTTGGGTTACAGACAGCATCAACCCTTAGACCTTTCAACTCATTCACCTGAACTCGATTCTTCCTACCAACTGATTCCTTTCTCCATCATTTCCTAATTCATGCCTGGTTTTTCTCTGTACTAGGTATACGCTATTCTCTCATTGAGAAATTTTCTTGAGACCTAATGTCTGGGTTTATTCACTTTTGTGTACCTCTGCAGCATATGTACTACTCTGTTCTAGAGCTTGCCTTGTGAGCCAGGCTGTTCTTGTCAATGGCACACAATCTCTGAGAAACCTACCTATACATGAAGGTTTCTCTGACCACTGACTGGCCTTGTACCACCACCGCACCGCTTGTACCAACTCTTCATTTGCCTTCAGCATTTGATGTTTCAACCTTCTCCTTGCTGAATTAATCTGCACTCATTTTATCTCTGTGCCAACATTCCTGTGCTCCTTTCACAGGCTTATAAACATTTACTGACAGACTACCAGGTGCAAGAAACTATGATGAACAACAAAACAACGTAATGAATGGGGAAGGCCTGGGGTGGGGGTTGAGGGGGCAAAAAAGGGAGAAAATGGGAGACATCTGTAATACTGTCAGCAATAAAATAAAAATAAAATTGAAAAATACAAATGTCGCCCTAGCAGGTTTGGTTCAGTGGATACGGAAGGGTCTTGGGTTCCATTCCAGTCAAGGGCACATTGGGGGGGGGGGGGGGGGGGTAGGTGCAGGCTTAATCCCCAGTAGGGGGCGTGCAGGAGACAGCAGCTTAATGATTCTCATCATTGATGTTTCTATCTCTGTCTCCCTCTCCCTTCCTCTCTGAAATCAATAAAAAAATATTTTTTTAAAAAATGCACATGTTCTAAGCACCAGCCAAAAAAAAAAACTGTAAATGCTGGAGGGTCTGCAAAATAATTTTTTTCTATCTATAAGCCTCCAGTTTTACTTTGGGCACAGGTTGGGAAATGGTCTTGCAAACTCGCCAATGTGCAGGGCAGGAGCCACCCAGGGCCTCAGATTATAATTAGTTTAGCTTTTAGCCACAGGGGTCCCACAACTTCTTCATCCCTCGGGCTTCTCTCCAATTACAAATTCCCTGTTATTTCGGCATCCAACAGCGTCCATCCAACAGCCGGCCAACCCGGCACTTTCTCGAGTCATCTTCCTTAGAATGCAGCTCAGCCTTCCCAAATTACAACCTGATCCTTTCCCATAACCTAGCAAGTCAGTGCTGCTTCCTCCCTCCCGATTGAGCCGTAGTTTGTCTCTGGTCGGCGGGGCTCCCAACCCATCTCATCTCCGCCCCTCCTCCCCAGCAGGCCTCGCCCCTCCACCCCACGTCCCCTTAAGTGTCAGCCTCAGGCTCTGCCCCCTACTCTCAGCTTCAACTCCTCATCCTCTCCTCGGTCAGCCTACTCTCGGTCCGGTTAACCGAAGCTAGGTGGCTAGATCGACAGCCCCGACCAGATACTCACCTGCATAGCGGCGGCAGTGTCGGCGGCAACGACCTCCTCTTCCGGTTTCCAGTCAAAGAGTCACGCTGAGAGGGCTCCTTCCACCAATCAGAGAGCTCATACGTTGTCCCGCCTACCCACTTCCTGTTCCTGCCAGGTGCGCGGTAGCTGGGTCAGGGGTCTCTGGCCCGGGCCGGCGCGGGAGCGCTGTGTGATGGCCTCGGAACGCCCGGAGCCGGAGGTGAGGGGCGGGCGGGCGCAGCTCTGGTCCCCGAGACCCGAGGGTCCGGCGGCCTGGTACGGCCGTGGCCTCCTCCGGGTCTTGGGGCGACCGGGCTAGCCCCGAAGGCCTGTCAATTGAGCCCCCTTCCCGAGGTCCGCAATTTCCTCGAGGGGAAACTCGCTGCTTTGTTTTGTTTGCTGAAATTTCATCCACGTCGCCGACTCTAAGGCTCTGGGGTTCTTTGACCTAATAACAGTATTAAACCCTTTATTTTGATTTTCTGTTGCAGTTTCAGGGGGCAACAGGGCGATAGACTTACTTTGCCGGTTTCTGCATTTCTGCAAACATTGGAATCCCATAAACAGCATGAAATAATATATTTCTAGCGTTCATGCTTAGGGAAAGCAGTTTTGGTTTCGTGAGAATATTTTTGTCTCGGAGTGAAACCTCGTTCCAATATTGTGCTAACTTGGGGCAAGTTTTGACATCCCAGATGTTGTTTCCTTCATAAAATACCTATCTTATGGTGTGTTGTGAGGATCACATGTATTAAACCAGAAAATGCATTTGAGGTATCAATTAGGTGGTAAGGACCACGAAAGAAACTTCAGGTACCTTGTGTTATTCAAACTGGTGCAAGGAAGGTGTCAATACTCATTCTCGTTTACAAATAAGGAAATTGAAAAGTGAGGGAGGTTAAGCACCTTACTCAGGTGCTGCTCAGCTGGTGGGTAGCAGAATTCTGGAGTTAGAAGCTCCGAGCATAAAATTGCTCAGATTCGGAAGGAACAACATCACTGGGAGAGGTGTCCAATATTACAAGAGAATATGAGTAGGTGGGAAGGGTGAGGGGTGTGTATGATGACACATGTAATAGTCATTACTAAATGATTACTGCATACCAGGCATCATCCTAAGCACTTTTCCAATACCAGTTAATGCTCTCAACCCTGTGAAGTAAACACTATTATCATCCCCATTCTTCAGTTGTGGAAACAGGCACAGAGATACTCAGAGAAACAGAGTTGCACAGCTAGTAAGTCTAGGGCCAGGACTCCAAAAACGGGTGGCCTGGCTCCAGATCTTATGTTCTTAACCATAATGTTTAATAATAATAAGTATCCTATATAATAAAAGGCTAATATGCAAATTGTCCCTTCTACTGGGAGTTTGACCAGGGGGCAGGGCCAGCCCACCAACCGCCCTTGGCCCCTCCCCCCATGCTCGAATTGATGCACCAGGCCTCTAGTTTATAAATAATAAAGTAGCCATGAGATGGCAAATCTCCAGTTCACTGGGATTTGATGTGATGAGATTCAGGATTAAGTAGGAAATTATGCCTTATTTAAAATAAACATATTCACAGGAATAGCCCATGCATCAGAAATACCAGTATTGAGAAAAACCATGAAAAAATTTGTAGTCTATTTTGTTATGGGTTAAAATGAGGAAATAAAATAGGGAAATACAACATACTTTCTAGGCCTAATGCAAACCATATATGTAAATTTTCTAGTAGCCACATTTAAAAAGGTAAAAAGAATCGGAGAAAAATTAGTCATATATTATTTAATTCTGTATTTCCAAAATATTACTTTAACTTATAATAAATATTTTTAAATGAGATATTAACATTCTATTTTTTGTACCAAATCTTTAAAGTCTAGTGCAGCGATGGGCAACCTTTTGAGCATGGTGTGTCAAACTTCGCCAAAAAAATGAGCATAACTCGGGTAGTGTGTCACTTTGAGGAAAAAACTAACTCCAAGACTCTAGTCGCAAATGTTTCATCCTCAGGAGCAGCAAATGTTTCATCCTCGGCATGCGGCCGCGTGTCATCAGAAATGGCTACGCGTGTCAGTGCTGACACGCGTGTCATAGGTTCGCCATCACTGGTCTAGTGTGTATTTTACACTTCAGCACAGAACATTTTATACTAGCAATAACACTTCAAGTGCTTAGTAGCCCCATGTAGTAGTAGCTACCATACTGAACAGTGCAGATCTAAAGTAACAGTCAAAACACACTCCTGGAATCTCATTCAGCCAAAAATTAAGCATTTGTTAAGTTCTTGATTTGCATTTCTGAAAATGTTATCTCAGGAAGTAAAGGGAGTAAAGAGTTCTTCTGCCCCTGGGCAGAAAAGTGACTGGCCTTCTGGCTTGATACAGTCCCTAGAGAGAACGGTTGGGCATAATCAGATTTAAGAAATCATTCATTCATCAAATACTTAAAATATTTTGAGTGCTGTTATGGATACAGGATTGTGCTAATTATCAGGGTGGATATGGGGCAGTGTAAGAGAGTAAACAAACATTGAATTATGATAGTAAGTGCTGCAAAGGAGAAATACAGAGTGAATGAGTATTTAACAGCAGTTCTTAACCTACTTTGTTAAGAAATGGTAGGAGCAGAGGTGGATCAGGAAGTTGCTTCAGAGGAATAACATTTAAGCCTTAAGAAGGAGAAGACTGAAGGAATAGTGAGAATCCTGAAGTGAGAAGGAGCTTAGAGCCTTTGGACAGCTGAGAGGAAGCAGCTACTAGTGGCTACAGTGTGACAATGAGAATAGCTAACACAGAGCGCTTGCTAAAGGTCATCTAATACTTCTAACCCCCCCTCCCCCCCATGAAATAGATACTGTTATTAGCCCCCTTTCACAGATAAGGAAACTAAGGCACAGAGAGTTTAAGTAACTTCACCAAGACCTTACATTGATAAGCAGCAGAACAAGCATTTGATCCTAGGGACTCTTAACTCAGGGGGAATGGGTGAGAGATGAGGCTGGGAGAAAATTCAGGTTGAGACCATACTAGAGTTTCAGGACTAGGTCATATGTATAGTGGTAAAGAGGCTTCAGACAGTTCAAGGGCGGGAGGGGGGGGGGGGGAGTCTACATTTTTCATGGGACTCTTAACAGAAAGCACAAAGCTTGGATTATATCTTAACTACAAAGACACAGGTGAAAAAAACAAGTTAATGAGATGGGAATGTTTCTTTTATACTGATATACATGATACGCAGTGCAGTATCTGCTGATGTTTTATTCATCTTGTTATAAATGGTATGTAGGCCTCAATAATTGTTCCAAAGAATGATAGGCTTCCTCTATCATTGTTCTGACTCGCCTGTTTAATTGCAACAATACCTTTATGAAATAGATATTCTTATTCACATGTTATCAATGAAGAAACTGGGGCCTGGAAAAATTAAGTAACTTTTCCAAGCTCGCCTAGATAGTAAGTAGTAGAATCAGATTTGACTTCCGATCTCTTGACTCCAAAACCCTGCTTTCTCTTTGCCAGACTCCTCTAAGAATAATGCACTTCAGACTCAGGGGGATTAAATATTAGGGACTTGAAGCTCTGTGAGTGTAGGCACTGTGAGAACACAACAGATTCAGGGATTCTCAAACATTAAAGTGGAAGAATCACTGGGGGAGTGGTTAAATGTGAATTCCTGAACCCTATCAACTCTAATTCAGTTGGTTTGGTGTGGTGCCCAGGAGTCTGCATTCTGATAAGGACCTCAGGTAATCCTGATACAGCTGGCCCTTGGATCACACTTTGAAAAGTACCATAGGGGCTGCTTAAATCTTTTTTTTTAAAATAAATGTTTTTATTAATTTTAGAGGGAGAGAAACATCATGAATAGGCTGCCTTCTGCACACCCCTACTGGGGATCGAGCCTGAAAGCCAGGCATGTGCTCTGACTGGGAATCTTACCAGTAACCTCTTGGTTCATGGGTCGATACACAACCACTGAGTCACATGGCCTGGCTGCCTAAATCTTTTTAAGTCCTCTGGTTCTGATAAATTACACCTTGAACGTGAAGAAAACATAAGGATGTTTTGAAAACGTGGTCGTTGACTTTGAAGGATCACATATAAGGGGGAATGTTGTGAGAAAGATTGTTCCTGGTTTCAAGATAGTGGATTCTGTAAGAACTGATTGATGAACTAGACTCCAGCTTGGCCTTGGACAGTCAGTCCATCATTCAAAATAACTTTTGAGACAAGGTGGAAAAATAGAAGCTGTATAGTAGTGTAATTAAGCACCCTACTAACTAATAATCTTGAAGAAAGTTTTCTAATAGCACAGTGATCGTGTATCCCCTCCATCTGGTTTATCCCCCTCTCCCTCCTCACTTAACAAACCCTGTTTAACCTTCAGTGTCTCTTTCTCCTAAGATCCTAGCCTGGGACAGGTTACTTAGTTACATGTTATCATAGAACCACATTCTTATCTTTTGGTGAATATACTCAGTTTTTTTTATTTTTATTTTTTTAGTTAAACAGGAAAGAAAGACTTTATTCAAGATAATTAAAATAAGGATCAAAAGTATTGTAATAAGGGAGAAAGAGAGAACTCAAATATATACACTATACTCAGTTTATAATAATACAATAATTAGAGTAGTGACTTGATTTTTTTTTTCCCCATTGGGTAAATTTTGTGAGAATAGAGAATGCCAATTTTTGCTTTCCATTGTATACTTGGGACCTAGTGCTGGTATGTGGCAGGCTTTTCATAAATTTGTTGGCTGATAAATGAATGCATGCTCACCTTGCCTTTGTCCTCTTTGGACTTGGATGAGGACGATGGCTTCTTGATCAAATTAGGGAAATTAAGCTGTAAAGAGACTTATTAGAAGAAAAAGGAGCCCTCTCTTAGCCTCACAATAGAATAATAGACTGAATTTACCCAATATAATAGGACTAATTGAATAACTGTATGTGTCCCAAAAAGCCAGCTATATGAGGACAGATAGGAGGCAGGGGGGGGGGGGGGGTGCTTAACCGCAGCACAAGTGAGAAAGTCATGGCAGTTTCCTAAGTCTGGTATGATAAAGCTTTTAAATGTATAAATAGAACCTAGGGGACTCTGAATGTGTGACCTCACCTGGGTATTGTGTTCCATATCAGTCCCCCAATTTTTTTTTAAAAAAATATTTTTATTGATTTTTCACAGAGAGGAAGGGAGAGGGATAGAGAGCTAGAAACATCGATGAGAGAGAGACATCGATCAGCTGCCTCCTGCACACCCCCCACTGGGGGATGTGCCCGCAACCAATGTACATGCCCTTGACCGGAATCGAACCTGGGACCTTCCAGTCCGCAGACCGACGCTCTATCCACTGAGCCAAACCGGTTTTGCCTATGAATGAACTCTGGTTGATCTACTTCTCAACTTAAAATTTGGGGACTGAGCCAAACCGGTTTTGGCTCAGTCCCCAAATTTTAAGTTGAGAAGTAGATCAACCAGAGTTCATTCATAGGCATATGATATAAAATAAAATAATGAGGAAATTTGAAGTCATGCCGTTTAAGACTTAAAGAACCTGGAGATATTTATTACAGAAAAGCAAAGACTCCAGGCTGTCATCAGATGTTTGATAGAGTCAGAAGCAACTGATTGTTGACTGACTTGTCATTATACTGATGTGGGCATTTATACTTTCATATACCTTTGGGGTAGCTGGTGGTATTTTATACAGGAGGACTAAAGCTCAAGCCCATAGTCTCAGCTATCAAATCACACTTTCTTTCAAAACAAATCTATTAGAATGCACACCAGAACCTTCTCCCCAGATTCCAAGAACAGCAAAAAAGAAAATAATACTAAAAAAGAACAGACTAGTAAAAAACTGGTTTTAAAACAAACAAAAACAATACCACAGCTTTCATGAAAGCAAAGGAAAATCCCAAACAATAGAATAGCTAGTTTTTCCATAAAGTGGGTGATGAGGAAGGATGGAAACTCTTGAACAACAAAGAGCAGATGTAAATAAAAGTGGAAAATTAAGAATAACTGGTAAATCGATTGTGAGAGCAATTTCTCTTTCATGCATTTATTCAACAAATATTTAAATACCTAGTGTGCTTTGGTACTGTGCTAGTTTCTAAGGATACAGCAAAGAACAATATATAGACAAAGCCCCTGGAGCTTCTAGACCTGTAGGCGAAACAAACATTAAAAAGTACATAAAGCCCTGGCCAGTTTGGCTCAGTTGGTTGAGTGTCCTCCCATGTACCCAGAGGTTGTCTGTTCCATTTCTGGTCAGGGCACATGCCCAGGTAGCAAGGTCGATCTCCTGTAGGGGGTGTGTAGGAGGCAGCCAAAGGATGTTTTCTTCTCTCTCCCTCTCCCTTCCTCTCTCTCTAAAAAAATCAATTAAAAAATATTTTTAAAAGTGCATGAACAGTTTGCTCAGCACCTTTCCCTTCCCCCACCACCCTCCAGGCATGTTACCTTTGCCCTTCTCTCTCCTCGGCTCCAAGGGCCCTTCTTTTGCTTCTGTAACTTGTTTCCTGAGCCTACGCAGCCCAGCTGGCTCACCTCTACTACCTCTGTGACTTTCTAAATAAACTTTCTCTTATAACTTGAATAAATAAATAAATAAATAAAATACAAAGTACATAAATTCTTTTATTGTAAACTGTGGTGGGTGCTATGAAGAATTATAGACTGCTTTGTGAATGCCCAACAGAGATACCTAACAGTGCAGGAAATCATTGCCAAGATTTTAGTTCTAGAAGATAGAGTGACCAAATGTCCCCAACTGTTCTTATAGTGTTGACGCTTGGACATATGCTCTAACTACCAAAGAAGAACAAAAGGAAAATAGTATGGAGGCTAGTGTTAAGATTTTCTCACCCTGATTATCATTAGTTTTAAATGTTAAGTTTACTTTGCTGAGAACATAGCGTGAATTCATTTACTCAGCAAAATTGTTTTGAGCATCTTATATGCCAGGCACTGCACTAGGCCCTCGGGATAGGGTGATAAACATGAAGGACTGCTAAATTGGGATATTCTTCCTAGTGTGTGTGTGTGTGTGTTTGTTTTATAAATTTATTTCTTGATTTATTTGTTGTTCCACCCATCCATGCATTCATTTGTTGATTCTTGTATGTGCCCCTACCAGGGAGCAAACCTGCAGCATTGGTGCATCAAGACAATGCTCCAAGCAACTAAGCTACTCGAACCCATGACTCAGCCAGGGTGGGATATTCTTCCTGTTCTGATAATACTCTGAGCCCCAGCCTATCCTTTTTCAGATAAGAAGCTTGGCAGGGATCCAGCATAGTCAACTCAAACACAAGCATGGTTACTAATATCACACCCACACCAGCTCAGTCACTTCTGAGGGAAAGGTTGCCCTGTTCGTGAGAATATCCCACTCTGAGACTGTGGATCAGAGACAGAGAGGGCAAGTAATTGCTGCAGGTTCTTTCATGCCAGTAGACTCCTTTTCTGATTTTAGGGGCTTGGCAGTAAGACTAATTTGATGGGACTTTTTTAGGAGGTTGTGGTTAGAAGTGATGGTAAATAACTATATTAATTTTTCCTAGCTAACTTGGAAATCTTTCTGCCACTTACTGGTTTCTGATGCTACCTTAGTCAACCCTGACACCTTCCTTTTTATCACTTTCTTTCTCCCAATTAATCACCAGTTCTTGTCTGTCTTATTCTAAAAATCTCAAAGTACAACTAAGCTCACTTGTCTCAAAGGTTAGTTGAAGCTGACTTTTTTTAGAAAACATATATTTTATTGATTTTTTACAGAGAGGAAGGGAGAGGGATAGAGAGTTAGAAACATCAATGAGAGAGAAATGTCAATCAGCTGCCTCCTGCACACCCTCTAGTGGGGATGTGCCCGCAACCAAGGTACATGCCCTTGACCGGAATTGAACCTGGGATCCTTCAGTCCGCAGGCCGATGCTCTATCCACTGAGCCAAACCAGTTAAGGCGAAGCTGACTTTTGTTTGTTTTTTCATAACAAGACTTTCTCAATGAAAGGCAGTGGTGGTTTTATGTGGTAGCACAACTCTTGTCTCCTCTGGAACATGGAATGGCTACTTTGAGTAGCTCTGGTCTAGATTACTATCATTTCCCATGGTCATTAAGGAAACTTTCTGAATCACATGGTAGCCAGGGGGATTTTTTTGTTGTTGTTGTAATTGCAGGAATGTTATAATTTTAGATGCAGATTCCAAAAAAGAGGAGGAATCTTGTACAATAGGAGAAAAACTATCCTCAGCCAAGTATTTCTGGTTATAAGAATGTCTGTAACTTTTAAAACCAAAGAGGGTTGGGGGGCAAGGGACCGTGGCAAAGGAAGTATAGAAGTTGCTGTAGGTTCAGCATGGTGCCACAGGGAAGCTTGGCAGTGCCTCAGTATGAGGTTACCACAGGACGTGCTCCAGAATGCCTTGTCTAATCAGCTGCTTGCACTTCCACCCAGGTAGAAAGTGCTGGCTGTTGTTTTTTAAATAGGACTGAAGTACCATCATCAACTGCAAATTCTTCCTAGTCTTTTAGACATCATACTTCAGTATATAGGCATTGGGGAGCTTCATATCCCATGTAATATCCAAACCTTCATCTCCTCCCAATGACCTCACATAAGTAGCAAAGAACTTTTTATAATGATTGAGCCATGCTATTTCTTTAGCAGACATGTGAACTCGTAAAACATTTGACAAAACACTGCTATATTCCCACCTGAGTGGGTCATATAGGTATGCTATAGTGCAGCTGTCAATTTCTTAGCAAAGTACAGTGTTGAAATTTGGTGGTTGGTATCAAATTACTTCATTCACCTAACTTCACTTCATTGGTTTTGTTCATATAACGCTTTCATCTCCTTCAGAACTTGCCTGAGTTTATCCTCCTTTTTGTTCTTTCTGCTTGTAAACTCCCATTACCTTCTTATAACCACTTTAAATCTTTTCTGCTCATAAATCCCTCAAGTCCCTCGTTTAATCCATTTATCACTCTCAATAGAAGGGCTTTGCAGTTCATCAGGCCTGGGTTTGACTTCTGACCCTATACCTATTAATCATGTTAAGCCACTTAACTTTTTTTGATCTCCGTTTTCTTCTGTTAAATGTTTTGTGTGAAGACTGAATGAGCTTACCTATGTAAAGATCCTAGTGTTGTGCATCTAATAATAACTGCAATAGTTAAATTTTTAAAAAAATATATTTTATTGATTTTTTACCGAGAGGAAGGGAGAGAGATAGAGAGCTAGAAACATCGATGAGAGAGAAACATCGACCAGACGCCTCCTGCACACCCCCCACCAGGGACGTGCCCGCAACCAAGGTACATGCCCTTGACCGGAATCGAACCTGGGATCCTTCAGTCCGCAGGCCAACGCTCTATCCACTGAGCCAAACCGGCTTCGGCTAGTTAAATTTTTTTAAAATATATTTTTATTGATTTCAGAGAGAAAGGAGAGGGAGAGAGAGATAGAAACATCAATGATGAGAGAGAATCATTGACCAGCTGCCTCCTGCACGCCCCACACTGGGGATCTTGAGCCCCTAACTCAGACATGTGACTGGGAATCGAATGGTGACCTCCTTCCTGGTTCATAGGTCGATGCTCAACCATTGAGCCACATGGGCTGGGTGCAATAGTTAAATTTTATTCTTACTAAGTGCTAGGCACTGTGTTGAGTATTTCATATGCATGCTTTCACTTAATCTACATAACAGAACTATTAGATTAGTATCAGAATTATCTCCATTTTACAAATGAGGCCACTGAAGTTTAGAGGTTAACTAATAAGTGGCTAAATTGGGATTCAATCCTAGGCTGTCTGAATCTGAAATTCTTGCACTTAACCTCTACAGTTTTATTATTGAATATATTTTAGGACCTCAATATGAGTTCCTCTCTTCTTTTTGCCTTCTCCTTCCATCCCTACCATTTCCCAGTATCTGTTTCTATATCTTTTGATGCTTGCCCTCTGTCTTAGAGAAGACTTTCTTCATCTTTAGTCATTGCACCTCTACTCTCCATACTCTTCTCTGACTTTAGGTACCCGCTATTATTGCTTCTCCAGAACTATTTTGATCTATATTCCATTCATATGTCCCAATTTTAGAGGGACGAAAACCACTTCCTTTCAACACCACATTTCTCAACAGGCAGTGTTTGGCTTCTTTCTGTTCATTTCTCTAGCACCGTCTTCAATCCTCACAGTCTGGCATTTCCCCCTTCACTAGTCAGGGACACAGGAAGAGAAATTTGCAGTTTGTCTAGAACAGGAGAGTACTCTCTCCATGTGAGGCAAGAGTAAGGGAGTAAAGCAAGCATGTCAAACTCAAAGGCTGACACGGGCCAAATAAACAAGGTTTAAGTTTATGTGGGCTTCAGAAAAACAAAAGCTTAAATTTTCGTAGAAACGTAGATTTATTTCGGTAGAGTCATGCTGAATACAAAGGGCTGAAATAAATGAGTAATCGTTAACATAAAATAATAGGACATTTTAATAAAAATTAATATTTTGTCTTGAACATTAACTTACCAGACATTGAATAATTACACAAATTAATAGGCATAATGCAAATAAACCTATTTTTCTTATTCTCCGAAAGCGAAAAATTTCCTGTTGCGCAAACCAAACAAGTGAGTCTAAGACTAATGACGTGGCTGCTAAAATATTCGCTGCCAATATTAGTGGAGAGAGATGGTGCGTCTGAGCGTAAGGCGTGTAAGGGAAATGAATGCAACACGATTATAGTAATCAGTCATTAGTGAATGTTGTAGTTCATTATTAATAACTAGAGGCCCGGTGCACAAAATTCGTGCATGGGGGGCGGTGTGTCCCTCAGCCCAGCCTGTATCCTCTCCAATCTGGAACCCCACTGGGATTGGGCCTAAACGGGCAGTCAGACATCCCTCTCATAATCCAGGACTGCTGGCTCCCAACCGCTTGCCTGCCTGCCAGCCTGATTGCCCCTAACCGCTTCAGCCTGCCAGCCTAATCGACGCCTAACTGCTCCCCTGCTGGCCCAATTGTCCTCCCCTGCAGGCCTGGTCACCCCTAACTGCCCTCCCCTGCAGGCCTGGTTGCCTCTAACTGCCCTCCCCTGCAGGCCTGGTCGCCCCCAACTGCCCTCCCCTGCTGGCCCGGTCACGCCTAATTTCCCTCCCTTGCGAGCCTTGTCGCCCCTAACTGTCCTCCCCTTCTGGCCCGATTGCCCCTAACTGCCCTCCCCTGCTGGCCATCTTGTGGCAGCCATCTTGTGTCCACATGGGGGCAGCCATCTTTGTCCTTATGTGTATTGGAGTGATGGTCAATTTGCATATTGCCTCTTTATTATATAGTATTATGTATAACAGGATAAGGTAAAAATTAAGTTACGAAATTTTCATTAAAACATTTCTTACATACCGTTATATTGGCTGGGATGCATGCGGCCTGTGGGCCACGAGTTTGACATGGTTGAAGTAAAGGAATGTTACATAGCTATAAGGATTAATAAGGAAGAAATGTTTGGGGATTGGCCCTTATTTTCTCTGTGACACAGTAGGCACATTTATCTGCCAGGACTATGGGGGTGAGGGATTGGAAAACCTTCTAAGTGCTGACCAGGGAGAAGTAAAAGGATTGGTAAAGGCCTGCCAGAGGTGGCAACTTTCTTTCTGTCAAGGGGCAGGTGGTGTGGTACATGTATGGATAAGGGAGAAGGTCAACTACAGCCCGAGTCAACATTTGGCAGGTCTTATGTAGTAAGGACAAGGACATGGGCAAGGGAACTGATGCTTGTCAGGACATTGAACCAACTGTCCATAAGGCAATGGAGGGAAGGAACTGGAGTGTTAATAACTGGCAGATGTGGGGGTAGGAGATCGTGACACACAGAAGTTTGATTTTGAGGTATTCAACAGGCTTACCATTTACCCAGTGATGATTTCATTAGTTCAGGGATGGGAAACCTTTTTTCTGCCAAGGGCCATTTGGATATTTATAACATTCAAGCCATACAAAATTATCAACTTAAAAATTAGCCTGCTATATTTGGTCAAACATTTAATTAACTCATCCCTAATGCATTGTCAGGGCCAGACCAAATGATTTCTTGGGCCTTATACAGTCTGAGCACTAGATGTTCCCCACCCCTATTTTAGTTTCTACTGTCATTGGTGTTATTAGGAGGAACTGTCTGGCATTATTGAGCGTCTGTTCTATTTTAAGCAATTTTCCAAGCACAGGGACACAAAGCTAGAACAATATACAATCCCTGCTTTCAAGGAGCTTATAGTTTATAGGAGAAACTCACATGAACATTTGATAATGTGTAAAAGTCATTTCATCTACATAGAGATCTGCAGGGGGAATGGGAACAGAGAGCTGAGAATTGAATCCTTGGGTACACCTTGCATGGAGGTGGGAGTAAACTTTTCACCTCTGCTGCCTTGCCTCTCACTTATGGATTGTGAGCTCCTCAGACAAATTACTTGCACAGTGACCTGTATATACCAGTAGGAGGAATACAGTGAAATTTTATGAATTTATTAATGTCTCTGTCCCCAGGTGGAAGAAGCTGGGCAGGTGTTTCTGTTGATGAAAAAAGATTATCGAATCTCCCGAAATGTTCGCCTGGCTTGGTTCCTCAATCACCTGCATCAAACTGTGCAGGCCACACCCCAGGAGATGTTGGTGAGGCCCAGAGACATACAGGATGTGAGGGGCCGGCTCAGAAAATCTGTTTTTTAAGAGGGTACTGGAAAGAGGCAGGAGGGGAGACTAACTCTGGGAGGGGCAAGTGACTTTGCCCATAAGATGAGACTTCAGGAAAAGTATGTGTTGGGTTGTGGGAGGTGGAGCCAATGTTGTGTCATTTTGGCTATGGAAGTTCAGGCCCTGGGGAAAAAAGGTGTGCCTCTTTCCTGACACTTTCCTTTTCTCTTCATCCTAATTGTCAGCTTCAGTCTGAGCAGGAATTGGAAGTCCTCAGTGTCTTGCCCCCTGGGTGGCAGCCAGATGAACCAGTGGTCCCAAGGCCATTCCTCCTCGTACCTTCCACTCAGGTCACCTTCTTGGCTTGGCAGTATCGATTTGTCATTGAGCTGGACCTTAGCCCATCTACTGGCATTGTGGTAAGGAGCTGGGGAGACAGTGAAAGAAAGGATGGGGTGGGGGGTGAGGAGGAGAGGGAAAGGCTTGGGTGGAATGAAAAATGATCCCAGCCTACCATTGTGGAAGGAGACAGGCTGTAAGGGAATGGTGGGTAAAGACAGATCCCATTCCAGTGGTGGCACTGTGTTTGGAGGTGCGATCAACCTGAAGATAAGAGGCCCACTGACCCATGAAAGCTGCTTGTCTCTGCCCTCTGTCCAGGGCTGCCTTTGCTCACCCTTGAGAGATCTTTGTGTGCATTGCCCTCAGGATGATTCCACGGGGGAGATCTTGTTTGATGAAGTTTTCCACGCCCTCTCCCGCTGCCTCCGTGGGCTGCTTCGGCCCTTCCGAGTGCCTGGATCTTGCATCGACTTCCAGCCTGAGATCTACGTAACTATCCAGGCCTACTCCTCAATTATTGGCCTACAGTCCCACCAGGTATTGCATCCTTTCTCCAAGTTTGTAACCCCAGACCTCATTTCTGGTAGTCCTGTGACCAAGTCCTTATCCTGAGTCTACTACGTGTGCCCAAAGTCCCCAACTCTGCTAACTTCTTTTTTTTAGCATTTTTTAAATCTTTATTGTTCAGATTATTACAATTGTTCCTCTTTTTTCCCCCCCATAGCTCCCCTCCACCCGTTTCCCACCCCACTCCATGCCCTCACCCTCCTTCCCCATGTCCTCGTACATAGGTGTACAATTTTTGTCCAATCTCTTCCCGCACCCTCCACACCCTCTTTCCCCTGAGAATTGTCAATCTACTCTCTTTCCATGCCCCTGATTCTATTACATTCACCAGTTTATTCTGTTCATCAGGTTTTTTATTCATTTGATTTTTAGATTCAATTGTTGATAGATATGTATTTGTTGTCACTTTGTTGTTCATAATTTTTTATCTTTACCTTTTTCTTCTTCCTCTTCTTAGAGAATACCCTTCAGCATTACATATAATACTGGTTTGGTGGTGATGAACTCCTTTCGCTTTTTGTTGTCTTTGAAGCTCTTTATCTGACCTTCTAAATGATAGCTTTGCTGGGTAGAGTAATCTTGGTTGTAGGTTCTTGCTATTCATCACTTTGAATATTTCTTGCCACTCCCTTCTGACCTGCGTAGTTTCTGTTGAGAAATCAGCTGACAGTCGTATGGGTACTCCCTTGTAGGTAACTAACTGTTTTTCTCTTGCTGCTTTCAAGATTCTCTCTTTGTCTTTTGCCCTGGCATTTTAATTATGATATGTCTTGGTGTGGTCCTCTTTAGATTCCTTTTGTTTGAGGTTCTCTGCGCTTCCTGGACTTGTAAGTCTATTTATTTCACCAGGTAGGGGAAGTTTTCTGTCATTATTTCTTCAAATAGGTTTTCAATATCTTGCTCTCTCTCTTCTTCTGGCACCCCCATAATTTGGATGTTGGTACGCTTGAAGTCCCAGAGGCTCCTTACGCTATCTTCATATTTTTGGATTCTTTTTTCTTTTTGCTCTTCCGGTTGGGTGTTTTCTGCTTCCTCATATTTCAAATCTTTTATTTGATTATTGGGATCCTCTAGTCTACTGTTGAATCTCTGTATATTATTCTTTATTTCAGTCAGTGTATGCTTAATTTCTGACCAGTCCTTTTCCATTTTTTTGGCATTCTCACTAAGATCCTTGGAGGTCTCACTAAGTTCCTCAGAGGTTTTTAGAAGATTCTTGAGTAACCTTATAACTGTGGTTTTGAACTCTATATCCAGTAGTTTGCTTTCCTTCATTTCTTTCATTCGTGACATGTTTCTTTGTCTCCGCATTTTTGCTGCTTCCTTGTGTGTTGATAGAGTGGCCTTGTGTGGAAGGTGTCCTATAGGGCCCAGTGGCTCAGCCTCCCCAGTTACCTGAGGTGGACACTCTTGGTGCACCCCTTTGTGGGCTGTGTACACAGTCTTGTTATAGTTAAGCCTTGATTGCTGTTGGTATCACTGGGAGGAATTGACCTCCAGGCCAATTGGCTGTGAGGACCAGCTGTGTCTACAATGAAGGGAATGCTGTGTAGGAGACACCCTTATGGGGCAGGACTTGCTTTAGTGGGGCTTTGGTGCTCACTGAGTCTGCTCCTTGAGTGTGTCGCTTATGGATGTGAAGAATTGTAATCCGGTATGGTTTTACACTGACCACTAGGTACACTGGCTCTTGGATCTCCAAGGAAGTGTAAAGTCAGCCACTGCCTGAGGCCACCCAGCAGGAGCTACAGAGAGATCTGCAGATTCCTCCTCTTTGTTTGGGGTTTGGAAGTACCCAGATGAGGCTCAGCTATGAAGCAAGGCAGGCTGCTGCCGAGCCTTGGGCCTTCTTTTGGAAGCTTTGGGTTCTCTGACCCAGCTACAGTTTGACAGGTTTTAAGCTGAGAAAGGACAGGCCATTCATATGCAAAAGCTGCTGCACACAGCTTGTGTGGGGTTGTAAATTGGGTGGGGCGGAGTCTCAGGGAATCACCAGGGCAGAGCAAACAGCAATGGCTGCCAGTCAGCCCTGCACTGGAGAGGTCCCCATGTCTCTGCATCCGGCGCCCCTGTGCAGGAACAATGATCACTGCGAGCACCTCTTGAGAGAAAGCCGCCCTCACATTCCGGCCTGATGCCAGATAGTCCAGTTTCTCCCCATATGAGACTGGGCCCTCAGGGTCTTGCCCGGAACTGGAGTTTAGAGCAATCGGGACCTTGTATTTCCCTCCTGATTGAAAAACAACAACAACAGCGCACCCAGTTGCCAGCCTATCCTGTGCGTGTCTCCACACCTCCACACCTCCTACCCATCTCAATGCGCTTTTTTCTTTCCTTCTAGTTGTAGGACTTTCACTCAGCCATCTTTCCCGCGGTTCTGGATGATAGTTATTTTGTCTTTTAGTTGTAGTTTTGATGTGATTGTGAGAGGCAGCAAGTACAGGTGTTTACCTATGCCACCATCTTAGTTCTCCCCCTCTGCTAGCTTCTTAAACCTATTTCTTAGTCATCTCTATGAATCTCTCTCCTCTTGAAAGAATCAGTTCCTCTGGTCTTAAAGAGCCTTCCCATAAGCTTTAGGTCAGTTGGCATTGATTGGACAAATTTCTCTCTCACTCCTGTAAGTCTCTGGTTCTGGCTGGAGTCTGTTTTTTCTGTGTGTCCTGACTCCTGGCACTAACCTTAGAAGTTGGTCTTCAGGAATAGTTTTATGATTTTGAAATATAACCAATACTCAGAAACGTAATTTCTTCCAAGGACAGAGGGGGTCATTTTCTCTGAGAGCCCTGTAAAGTGTGGGGTGTAATGCTGACCAGATAATTACAGGGCTTGTCCAACACCCAAGCAGGCTATCTCAAGACACTCCTTTTTGAGAATGGCCAAGTCTGTTACTGGAATATCTGTTTTTGGCTTAGATAAGCATGACCCGGTTTCCCCTCATCCGCTCTTTTTTTTTTTTTTAATTAAAAAAAATTTTTTTATTATTATTGTTTAAAGTATTACAAATACTAGTACTCCTTTTTTTTCCCCATTGACCTTCCCCCGGCTTCCCCTACCCCCGGCACATGCCCTCACCCCCCCACCACAGTGTCTTGCGTCCATTGGTTATGCTTATATGCATGCATACAAGTCCTTCAGTTGATCTCTTACCTCCCCCCTCCCCTTCCCCAGCCTTCCCGCTGTAATTTGACAGTCTGTTCAATGCTTCTCTGCCTCCGTAATCTATCTTTTTGTTCATCAGGTTATAATGTTCTTTATTATCCATAAATGAGTGAGATTATGTGGTATTTTTCTTTCACTGACTGGCTTATTTCACTTAGCATAATGCTCTCCAGTCCCATCCATGCTGCTGCAAATGGTAAGAATTCCTTCTTTTTTATAGCAGCGTAGTGTTCCTTTGTGTAGATGTACAATACTTTTCTAATCCACTCATCTGCTGATGATAGTTATTTTGTCTTTTAGTTGTAGTTTTGGCTGTTTCCAAATCTTAGCTATTGTAAATTGTGGTGCTATGAACATAGGGTGCATATATCCTTTATGATTGATGTTTCTGTTTTCTTAGGATATATTCCTAGAAGTGGTATGACTGGGTCAAATGGGAGTTCCATTTTTAAATTTTTGAGGAAACACCATACTGTTTTCCACATGGCTGCACCAGTCTGCATTCCCACCAACAGCGAAGAAGGATTCTTTCTTCTCTGCAGCCTCTCCAGCACTTGTCGTTTGTTGATTTGTTAATGATAGCCATTCTGACAGGTGTGAGTTGGTACCTCATTGTTGTTTTGATTTGTATCTTTCAGATGATTAGTGACTTTGAGCATATTTTCATATGTCTCTTGGCTTTCCGAATTTCCTCTGTAGAAATGTGTCTATTTAGATCCTTTGCCCATTTTTTGATTGGATTGTTTATCTTCATTTTGTTAAGTTGTATGAGTTCCCTGTGAATGTTGGAGATTAAACCCTTATCGGAAAGGCAATTGTGTATTCTAGTAAATAAAAGCAGATGGGAACGGAGACTCAGTGGAACTTGGTCCCTTGTATCAAGATCACAACTGGCTTCCCCATAATTTCCAAATTAAAAAACAAAACAAAACAAAAAACCCTTATCAGAGATAACATTGGCAAATATGTTCTCCCATGCAGTAGGCTTTCTTGTTGTTTTGTTGATGGTTTCTTTTGCTGTGCATAAGCTTTTTATTTTGATGTAGTCCCATTTGTTTATTTTCTCCTTTGTCTCTCTTGCTCTAGGATCTGTGTCTGTAAAGATATTGCTATGACATATGTCTGCAATTTTGCTGCCTTTGGAGTCTTGTAGGATTTTTATGGTTTCCTATCTTACATTCAAGTCCTTTAGCCATTTTGAGTTTGTTTTTGTGTATAGTGTAAGTTGGTGATCTTGTTTCTTTCTTTCTTTCTTTCTTTCTTTCTTTCTTTCTTTCTTTCTTTCTTTCTTTCTTTCTTTCTTTTCTTTCTTTCTTTCTTTTCTTTCTTTTTGCGTGTATCTGGCCAAATTTTCCAGCACCATTTATTAAAGAGACTGTTTTGACTCCATTGTATGCTCTTGCCTCCTTTGTCAAATATTAATTTAGTATAATGGTTTGGGTCACTTTCTGGGTTCTCTATTCTGTTCCATTGGTCTATACACTGAGTAGCCAGATTATTATGACCACCCCATCAATACTTTGTTGGGCCACCTTTTGCCTTCAATTCTGCGGCGATTCTTCTTGACATTGACTCCACGAGATGTTGAAAGGTGATGCGAGGAATCTGACACCATGCCTGATGAATAGCACAGTCCAGTTCTGTGAGATTTGATGGTTGTGGAACCAGCTGCCTGATGGCTCTTTTAACTTTGTCCCACAAATGCTCAATTGGATTGAGATCTGGTGATTTTGGGGGCCACCTAAGCAAGGTAAAGTCTCCCTCATGTTCTTGAAACCACTCCTGCACAATACAAGCACGGTGGCATGGTGCATTGTCTTGTTGGAAGAAGCCATTTCCATTGGGATACACCACCAACATGATAGGATGAACTTGATTAGCAACAATACTTAAGTATGTTATGCTATTCAGACATTGTTCCACACAAATTAAAGGGCCCAAATCATGCCAGGAAAATATGCCCCAAACCATAACACTGCCCCCACCAGCTTGAAGGGTTGTACTCATACATGTGGGGTGCATGCTTTCATGCTGTTTCTGCAAAATTCTCACTCTGCCATCTGCATGATGCAACTGGAAATGTGATTCATCGGATCACATGACTTTTTTCCAGTGCTTGACTGTCCAATCCTTGTGTTCCTGTGCAAATTGGAGATGTTTTATCTTGGTAACTGCAGACAGCAAAGGTGTTTGAACAGGCCTTCGGCTTCCGTATTCCATACGATGCAGTGTACGGCTAATTTGCCTACAAACGTCAGGTGGTCATAATAATCTGGCCATTCAGTCTATGTCTGTTCTTGTGCCAGTACCAGGCAGTTTTGAGAACTGTGGCTTGGTAATATAGCTTGATGTCTGGTATTGTGATCCTTCCAATTTTGTTCTTCTTTCTCAAGATAGCTGTGGCTATTCGGGGTCTTTTTTTATTCCAGATGAATTTTTGGAGAGTTTGTTCTAGATCTTTGAAATATTCCATTGGTATTTTATTTATTTATTGATTTTTAAATATATTTTATTGATTTTTTTACAGAGAGGAAGGAGAGGGGGAGAGAGTTAGAAACATCAATCAGCTGCCTCCTGCACACCCCGTACTGGGGATGTGCCCTCAACCAAGGTACATGCCCTTGACCGGAATCGAACCTGGGACCCTTGAGTCTGCAGGCCGACTCTCTATCCACTGAGCCAAACCGGCCAGGGCTCCATTGGTATTTTAATAGGTATTGCATTGAATCTGTAGATTGCTTTAGGTAGTATGGACATTTTAATAATGTGGATTCTACTAATCCATGAACATGGTATGTTCTTCCATTTGTCTATGTCTTCCTCTATCTCTTTTTTCCTGTAGTTTTCTGAGTACAGGTCTTTTATGTCCTTAGTTAAGTTTATGCCTAGATATCTTAAATTTTTTTGGTGCAATGGTAAATGGGATTTTTTTTTTCATTTCTCTTTCTGTGAGTTCATTATTGATGTATAAAAAGGCCATAGATTTCTGGGTGTTAATTTTGTATCCTGCTGCATTGCCAAATTCATTTATTAGGTCTAGTAGTTTTTTGATGGAGTCTTTGGGGTTTTCTATGTATAGTATCATGTCATCTGTGAATAAGGACAGTTTTACTTCTTCTTTTCCAATTTGGATGCCTTTTATTTCTTCTTCTTGTCTGATCACTATGGCTAGTACTTCTAGTACTATGTCGAACAGGAATGGTGAAAGTGGGCATCCTTGTCTTGTTTCTGTGCTTAGGGGAAATGGTTTTAGTTTTTGCCCATTGAGTATGGTGTTAGCTGTCAGTTTGTCATATAGGGCTTTTATTATGTTGAGGTATGATCCCTCTATTCCCACTTTGCTGAGAGTTTTTTTTATCAAGAAAGGGTGTTGGATTTTGTCAAATGCTTTTTCTACATCAGTTGATATGATTATGTGATTTGTGTCTCTCAGTTTATGTGATGTATCACATTTATTGATTTGCAGATATTGTACCATCCTTGCATCCCTGGAATAAATCCCACTTGGTCATTGTGTATGATCTTTCTAATGTATTGCTAAATCCAATTTGCTAGAATTTTGTTGAGGATTTAAGCATATATGTTCATCAAGGATATTGGCCTTCCCTAACCAGTTTGGCTCAGTGGAGAGAGCGTCAGCCTTCAGACTGAAAGGTACCAGGTTCGATTCCGGTCAAGGGCATGTACCTTGGTTGTGGGCACATCCCCAGTAGGAGGTGTGCAGGAGGCAGTTGATTGATGTTTCTCTCATCGATGTTTCTAACTCTCTATCCCTCTCCCTTCCTCTCTGTAAAAAATCAATAATATATATATATATATATATATATATATATATATATATATATATATATATATATTTAAAAAGATATTGGCCTGTAGTTCTCTTTTTTGTGGTCTCTTTATCTGGTTTTGGGATTAGGGTAATGCTGGCTTCATAGAAAACGCTTGGAATTGTGCCTTCCTCTTGAATTTTTTGGAATAGTCTGAGGAGGATAGGTTTTAGTTCTTCTTTGAATGCTTGGCAGAACTCCCCTTTAAAGCCATCCGGACCAGGGCTTTTGTTTGCTGGAAGATTTTTGATTGCTGTTTCAATTTCTTCTTCTATCAGCCTATTCAGGTTGTTTGATTCTTCTTGGTTGAGTTTTGAAAGCTTGTATTTTTCTAAGAATATTTCCATTTCATCTAGGTTGTCCATTTTGTTGGAATAGAGTTGTTCATAGTATCCTACATAATAAAGAGGTAATATGCAAATTGACCATCACACCCTCACAAGCTGGCTGTCTAGACCAGGCTGGCAGGGGGTTAGCAAGGGATGACCAAACAACTGAACAAGAGGCTGCATGGGGCGACCAGACCAGCAGGGGGGTTAGTGAGGGGCGACCAAACGACTGAACAAGCAGGCTGCGTGGGGCAACCAGGCCGGCAAGGGGGTTACTGAGGGACGACCAAACGACTGAACAGCAGGCTGCATGGGGTGACCAGGCCGGCAGGAGGGCAGTGGGGGGCGACCAGGGCAGCAAGGGGGGCAGTTAGGGGCAACCAGGCTGGCAGAGGGGGGCAGTTGGGGGTGACCAGGTCGGCAGGGGGGGAACATTAGGGGCAATTAGGCTGGCGGGGGAGGGAAATAGGGGGTGACCAGGCTGGCAGAGGGGTGCAGTTGGGGGCGACCAGGCCAGCAGGAGGGGCAGTTAGGGGTGACCAGGTAGGCAGGCAGGTGAGCGATTAGGAGCCACCAGTCCAGGATTGTGAGAGGGATGTCTGACTGTTGGTTTAGAAAAATAAAAATGGAGATCAGGCCTAAACAGGCAGTTGGACATCCCCTGAGGGGTCCTAGATTGGAGAGGGTGCAGGCTGGGCTGAGGGGACCCTCCCCCCTCACACAAATTTTGTGCACCAGGCCTCTAGTATTTTTCATAATCATTTGTATTTCTGTGGGATCGGTTGCTACTTCACCTCTTTCATTTCTGATTTTGTTTATTTGGGTCCTCTCTCTTTGCTTCTTGGTGAGCCTGGCTAGAGGTTCATCAATCTTGTTTATCCATTCAAAGAACCAGCTCTTGGTTTTGTTGATCTTTTTTATTGTTTTTTTTTTTTTTTTATCTCTGTGTCGTTTATCTCCGCTGTGATCTTTATTTCCTTCCTTCTGCTTACACTGGGCTTTTCTTGTTGCGCTCTTTCTAACTCTTTGAGTTTTAGGGTTAGATAATTTATTACCATTGTTTCTTGTTTTTTTTTTGAGGTAGGCCTGTAGAGCTATGAACTTCCCTCTCAAGACTGCTTTCACTGTGTCCCATAGATTTTGGATTGTTGTGTTTTCATTGTTGTTTGTTGCCATGATGCTTTTTATTTCTTCTTTGATCTCTCTGTTAACCCAGTCTTTGTTTAATAGCATGCTATTTAGCCTCTAGGTGTTTGATTTTTTTTAAATTGTTTTTATTGTAATTGATTTCTAGTTTTATGCCATTGTGATCTGAGAAGATGCTTAATATGATTTCTATCTTCTTGAATTTGAAGAGGCTTTGCCTGTGTCCCAACATATGGTCTATCTTTGAAAACGACCCATGTGCACTTGAGAAGAATGTATATTCTGTGGCTTTGGGGTGAAATGTTCTGAAGATGTCGATTAATTCCATCTGATCTAGTGTGTCATTTAGGATTGATAATTCTTTGCTGATTTTTTTAGAGGATTTGTCCATTGGTGTTAGTGGGGTATTAAAGTCCCCTACTATGACTTTATTGCTGTCAATCTCTCCCTTGATATCCTCCAAAAGTTTTTTTATGTATTTGGGTGTTCCTGTATTGGGTGCATATATGTTTACCAGAGTTATATCTTCTTGTTGGATTGCTCCCATTAGTATTATGAAGTGGCCTTCCTTATCTCTTGTTATGTCCCTCACTTTGAGATACAATTTGTCAGATATAAGTATTGCTACCCCAGCTTTTTTTTCATTTCCATTCACCTGAAATACCTTTTTCCATCCCTTCACCATCAGTCTGTGTGTGTCCTTTTTTCTGAGGTGGGTTTCCTGTAGACAGCAGATATATGAGTCATGTTTTCTTATCCACTCAGCTACCCTATGTCTTTTTTTTTTTTAACATATTTTATTGATTTTTCACAGAGAGGAAGGGAGAGAGATAGAGAGTTAGAAACATCGATGAGAGAGAAACATCAGTCAGCTGCATCCTGCACACCTCCTACTGGGGATGTGCCCGCAGCCAAGGTACGTGCCCTTGACCGGAATCGAACCTGGGACCTTTCAGTCCGCAGACCGACGCTCTAACCACTGAGCAAAACCGGTTTCGGCTACCCTATGTCTTTTGATTGGGGCATTTAATACATTTACATTTGAAGTTATTATTGATAGGTATTTGTTTGTCGCCATTTTTATTCTTTACCCCTGTGTTCCTTCTTCGCTTCCTATTTCTTCTTTTTACAGCAAACCCTTTAGCATTTATTGCATTGCTGGTTTGGTTGTGATAAACTACCTTAGTCCTTTTTTGTCTGTGAAGCCTCTGATTTCACCCTCAATTTTGATTGATAGCCTTGAAGGGTACAGTATTCTTGGATTCAGACCCTTCCTTTGCATGACTTTGTATATTTTATTCCATTCCCTTCTGATGTGTTTCTGTTGAGAAATCAGTCTCTAGTCTGATGGGGGATCCTTTGTAGGTAATTTTCTGTCTCTCTCTGACCGCTTTTAAGATTCTTTGTTGTTGGTGTTTGCCAATTTAATTATAATGTGCCTTGGCATTGGTCTTTTGGGGTTCATTTGTTTGGGGGCTATGTGAGCTTCTTGGACTTGTGTGAATTTTTTCTTCCCTATATCAGGGAAGTTTTCTGTCATTATTACTTCAAACAGATTTTCTATTCCTTGCTCAGTTTCCTCTCCTTCTGGAACCCCTATTATGCGGATGTTGTTTCGTTTCATGTTGTCCCAAAGTTCCCTTAGGCTCTCCTCTTGTTTTTTAAGCTTTTTTTCTAGATGCTGCTCTGCTTGGGTATTTTTTTCTACTTTGTCTTCTAGCTCACTGATGCGGTCCTCCACTTCTTCTAGTCTACTGTTGATGTGTTCTATTGAGTTCTTTATTGCAATGATGTCATTTTTTATTTCTTCTTGGTTCTTCTTCATTTCCTCTTGGTTCTTACTCATATTGTTGAATTTGTCTTCCAACCTTTTCAGCGACCTTATGACCATTTCTCTGAAATCTTTATCTGACATATTGCTTGCCTCTATTTCGTTTTACTTCCTTTTCTGGTGATGCCTCCTTTTCTTTCATATGCGGGCTGTTTCTTTGTCTCCCCATGATCTCTCCTCTCCTGGTGTCTGGTTATGTATCTCTCTCTCTCTCTCTTGAATTGACTTAAACGCACAGAATACAACACAACAAGGCACAACACACAAGGCACTGAACACAAATGTATTCACGATACTAATAACCCCAAATAACGGTGACCACCAGAGAAAAGAGAATTTGGGGATAAAAAAAAGAGTGCAAAAATGATATTGAGAAAAGGAAAAAAAATAAAAGAGAAAAGAAAGAGAATAAAAAAGAAGGGGGGTACAACTATATGGGGAGAAAATTCCAATAGAAGAACAACTAATCCAAAAAAAAAAATGCAAACAACTAACACCCAGATATGAATGCAAACTACAAACAACAACTAATAACAAGCAAGGAGAGGAAAAACAGAAGCAAAAAAAAGAGAGAGAGAAACAATCACACAAACAAACAAAAACAATCTAATCAACAAACTAACAACAATAGGATAGAGAGAAAGAAAGGCAAAACAAAATAAAACAAAAAACATAAATAAAAACAACAAGAAAAAACAAACAAAAAAGGGAAGAGGAAAAATTTTGGATAGTAAAGAAAGAGAAGAGAAGTGTGTATGGACTTGGAGCAGGGGATCGGAAATTTTGTATATAGGTAGGATGAATTTTTAACAGGGAAATAGGGAAAATCTAAAGCAGGAATAGGGTAAGAGAAACAGGACAACAAAAGGGGAAAAGTGAGGAAGAGAGTGTTGGCATAAAGGTAAAGTTGAGATAGAGTAAAGTGATGCTAAAGGAAAGATGAAAATAGAATGTAGAACACAAATACCAAAATAAAATAAAATGAAATAAAGAGAAAATAAAATGAAACTTAAAAAAAGGTAAAATAGTAGTAGTAGTAATAATACTGATTAAAAGTAAAAATATAATAATTAAAAGGGTAAAATCAAGTGAGAAAAAAATTAGTTTCTTAAGTAAAAAATAAAAATGTGCAGTAGTGAAGGTTATTTACTTCCTCTACTGTTCTGTTTGGCATGCCTGTTTCCTGTCAGGTAGTCAGGACAGTATTGAAGTTCCCTGCATTCCACAGCTCCTCTGTGTCGCACGCCACAACCTTGTTTTCAAGCAGGCAGTATTTCTTTGTTACTCAGCCTGCCTCTGGTTGTATTTACACAAGAGTCAGTTTGTGATTCAACCCCTGGGTGGCAGTGTTTCTGTATTGACATCGGGGGCTGTAAGTCCTCTCTACCCAGTATTTAGAATTTGTTTTCCCTGTTGCACTTAATACTGGTTTGGGGATATGGACTGCCCCAGAGCTGGTTTTCTGATCGTTTCTCCCCCCTATGATTCCCAGGTTCCAGAAAAACAACTTTCCCCTGCAGTCTCTGAGTGTTTTTAATTGGGTGATCCTATGTACTTGGCTTAGTAATCAAAAGCAAGGATTTAAAGAGAAAAAAGAGCCAGAGTAAGTGTGCAAACTCTCGACCTTTTAGCCCTGGCACTGCGCAACTCTGCTCATGTCTCTGTGCACGTCTTTTTCCCCTGGCACAGCACAGCCGGTTTACTGGTAAAGTTTCAGGCTGCCTTTTTATGCCCAGCCCAGCTATGGGTTGATTTCTAGAGTTCCCTTCTGTCAGCAGCCCTGTGGACCCCCTTCCACATTCGCAGACTACACTGGCCCCAATGTCTGAGGATTTTGTGGGGCGCAGACTTCCTCTGAACTTCTAGCTCCCACTGCGCACGTTTCTCCCTTCAGCCTGGATTGCTGACCTCACCTTTCTCTGGGTGAAATCTGACCTTTCTGTGAGAAGGTGCAGAGCTCGTCAGAGTCCACGTATTCGCTCTCCTTGAGACCTGGTGTTTGTGGGTTCACAGCTGATCCCTGGGTGTTGTGGTTGTAGGGTCCCAGGAGTTATCCGATTCTTCCCGATTGAAGATAAGGCTAGGCTTCCGATCACAGCCACTCTCCCCTTCAAGATGGTGCGGTCTCTGTGGCAGAGCCAGTTGCTCTAGGAGAGATTTCAGCAGCAGTGGAGGCTCCCTGTCAGGGGAGCCCAGTCCAGCAGTCCCCAACAGTCCCCTGGAATATAGCTGTCCATCACTCACAGATAGACACTCCCCAAACGTCCACACACTCTCCTTTCGTTCTCTCACTAACACACTATCTTGCAGCCTGCCTTCCCGTCAGTAGCCATCTTCCTGTCTCCCCTCATCTGCTCTTAACTACCCTCTCAATTCACTGGTAGGGCTTACCCTATAACTGTGCCTGTTGGCTACATTGTCACCTTAGCTGGTTTTGAAAGACAGGGATGTAAGGAACAGCATCTGAGGGTCTTGAAATATGCAAGGCTTGCCCTAGCTGGTTTGGCTCAGTGGATAGAGTGTCAGCCTAGGACTGAAGGGTCCCAGGTTCAATTCCAGTCAGGGCACATGTGCAGGTTGTGGGCTCAGTCCCCAGTTTGGGGTGTGCAGAAGGCAGCCAATCAATGATTCTCTCTCATTATTGATGTTTCTATCTCTCTCCCTCTCCCTTCCTCTCTGAAATCAATAAAAGAGAAGAGAGAAGTGTGTATGGACTTGGAGCAGGGGATCGGAAATTTTATATATAAGTAAGATGAATAAGGCAGTTGGTACACACCTGAATCCCAGCCCTCTGCTCTGGATTAAAGTGCTCTCCTAGTGCAGCTGTTAGGACTGTTGGTTGTGGGCTCCATCCCCAGAGGCCAGACTTGGTAGGTGTTGATAGCCAAGGCAGAACAAGCATGGGTATTAGGTAATCACTCAACACTTGGTTGGGTTTGGCAAACACTTACTGAAGCCTGATCTATTCCAGGCCTGGATTGGGTCCTGAATACACAGATGAATCAGACACTGTCCTTATCCTGATGGGAGGAGTTAGGGTTAGGGTTTATTGGAGGACACTGATATTGAAGGAGATAATTTCAGTTGAATGTGATAAGGGCACTAATAAGTTATGACTGGGGGCAATGAGAGCAAGGTGGGGAGCATCCAACAAAGCCTGAATGTCTCTGCAGGAGTTGGAAGTCCTCATCTTGGAACAAAGAGGTGTTTGAACTGTCATGAAAGAAGAATTGAAATTAACCATTCAAAGACAGGGAAATAGCTTCCAGACAGAGTGACCTGTGGAGCAAAGATATAGCTAGAAAACTGCTCTCATTACATATTACTTAGTTTGACACAGTAAAATTTGAATGTGGAGGTGGGGGGTTTAGGAGGAGACTGGAGAGATAAGGACAGGATTATGAAAACCTTTGAATGTCATAGCTAAGATCTAATACTTTATTCTGTTGGGGAATTTATCCAAATAGAGGAGAAACATCAGGCTCATTCCAGACACACAGTTTTACGTCCTGTTGTGTGTTTTTTAAAGTATAATATTGGTGTTTTTCTTTATTTTTTTTAATAGATTTTTTATTGATTTCAGAGAGGAAGGGAAAGGGAGAGATAGAAACATCAATGATGAGAATCATTGATCAGCGGCCTCCTGCACGCCCCCTACTGGGGTCGCGCTCGCAACCTGGGCATGTGCCCTTGACCGGAATTGAACCTGGGACCCTTCAGTCCGAAGGCCGGTGCTCTATCCACTGAGCCAAACCAGGCAGGGCAAGTGTTTTTCCATGTCACTAAATATTCTTTAGAAACATGACTTTTAATGGCTGCTTGACTTTATCATATTTTATCATTATGTATTTATCCAAACCTTTATTGTTGGACCCTTAGGTTGACCCAATTTTCACTTTTCTAAACAATACAGCTGTGAACATCTTTCTCATCTTTTTATATTCCCCTGATTCTATTTTGCTTCTCACAGTCTGGCGTGTAGAGTGGGATAGAGTGCCCCTCTCCCCTCTTTGGGCTGTGCTCACCCGCTTCTGCAGTTCTGAATAGGGAATGAAGAGCAGGGTTGGGAGAAGTGGGCGTGTGAGACAGGTTGAAGGAGTCTGATAGGGAGAGAAAAAAGAGAGATCTCAGGGCCACCAAGGGGTCAACAGCCCTATGTAACATTTTTAGGATGGGGGCTTTTTTTTTCTTTTTCTTTTTTTCAAATTACAAGAGAAAGTTTATTTATAAAGTTACAGAGGTAGTAGAAATGGCCCAATTGGGCTGTGTAGACTCAGGAAACAAGTTACAGAAGCAAAAGAAGGGCCCTTTGGTGCTTAGGAGAGAGAAAGAGGGGAATAAAAGGGGTGTGGGAAAGGCAGGAAGAACCCTGGATGGGAGCACTTATTTATGTTGGAAGTAGAAGAAAAGAAATCCCATGGAGAGAAAATGAAAGTATTAGCGAGAAGGAGGACCCCAGATTAGATAGAGAGAGAGAGAGATTAGCTTTA
This sequence comes from Cnephaeus nilssonii, assembly GCF_951640355.1. Taxonomy (NCBI): domain Eukaryota; kingdom Metazoa; phylum Chordata; class Mammalia; order Chiroptera; family Vespertilionidae; genus Cnephaeus; species Cnephaeus nilssonii. The sequence continues at coordinate 74,924,845 of NC_137078.1, forward strand.
GGAGGAAAGAGGAGGAGAAGAAATCTTTCCTTCAGAGCCTGGAAGGAAGCACAAGAACACAGGTATAAACATGAAGCAAAATTGGAGGTGTTTTCTGTGGGTTGGAGAGTAGTATACCCTCAGGGAATTCCTATTGAGGGGGGAAGTCATCATTGAGAGTAAAGGGAAGGAAGGAGCATTCATTGGGGGAATAAGAAGATTTTGAACTTAAAAAAGAGAAAATTTCCTTACAGTCTTCGTGTGCAGTGCTTAGGAATCAACAAGAATAAAAAATATATGAAGTAGAATGAAAAAGGCGTTGCTAACCTGAGGTGGGGCAGTTTATGGACAAAGATGGAAGGAGTTGGAAGATCTTATCTTGTCCCCAATGCAGGGATATGGGGAAACCCAGTGTGGAGGACCTGAAGCGGAGGAAGGTTGTGAATCCAGATTAAGGTGGCATGACCTGGGGGCAGTGAGCAGGAATACCTGGGCTGAGGAGTGATGGAGTAGATGATCTGGTGATGGAGGAACTGGCTGTGGAATTAGCTTGCTTGGGTGGGAAGTCAGGGTTGCCTAGAGGGAGAATAAATGGGCAAGTCAGGAGGGGGACTGCCCAGTGTCCCCTGACCTTTATGTCTTGGTCTTTCCCTCGTGCTTCTCAGGTACTGATCCAGGGCTGCCTTTTGGACCCTTCCCAGCGGGAAGTGTTCCTGCAGCAGGTATATGCACAGCTCTGTCTCTTTGAAGATAAGGTGGCCACCATGCTGCAGCAGCAGTATGACCCCCAGAGCCAGGTATGTGGGAGACAAAGTAGGTAGAGGCCATTTAGAAAGAGCAGCTGTTAAGGAACAGAGGGGAGAGAAGAGGGGCAAGCCTAATACAGAGGGGAAAGAGGGTAGGAAAAAAGGGCCAGAGACAGAGTGAGCCAGGATTAGAAGTGCTAGTGAGTACCCATGACAGGTTCCCTATTGGGAGGAGGGCTCGGATACTCTTCCCAGGACACAAATTCTTGCTGGAGAAAGTGTGAAGGCTATTTGCTATGTTTTTTTTTAGTCCTGGATCTTCTCCCTTGATGGATCTGAGAAGGTGACCATGGATAGCTTTGATCTCTAGTTAGTACTTTATACAGTCAAGGATAAAGCTCACTAGAATGCATTTTCATTCCTTCCAATGTCCTAGAAGTAGCCAGACAGGTGGCAGTTCTTTGTGTCTGAAACATGGTGTCATTGATGTATAATGACATTTATATTTCATAATGACAGTAGAAAAATATGGAAAGAGGGCCTTATTGGCAAAAGGTGGGGAAGCCCTGCTCCAGTACAATCTAGTGCTACATATGGTGCTGGACTCCCTGTCCATCTGAGGGTCAGTATCTGAACACACACTGGGGAAGGAAGAACTGTCAGGGTTTGGCTGCATAGTTGGGGGTTTGGGGTCTTCATATGATTGGGCCTGTTTTGACTTGGGCAGTGCTGCTGTAAATTCGGGCTTTGCTATGGATGTAGCAATGCTTTCTGTCCCATTCTGTCTTTTCTGTTACTTGGGCCAGGCAGAGGACCAGTCCCCAGACTCAGGGGAGCTCCCTGGCCGGAAGATGGGAGTCTCCATGGTGACAGCTGATCTTGGACTGGTCAGTATGATTCGTCAGGGCATCTTGGCGCTGCAGTTGCTCCCCTCAAACTCTAGTGCAGGTCAGTAGAAGGAATGTTGGTGGGATTGGGGAAATAGAATTCAGAAAGGATATTGGGGGAGCATTATCAGCAAAGCTAGTTTCCAGGGAATCAGTGGGCCCCAGGGGAGAGGGTCTGTTTCCTTGTTTGTAAGAGTTAAGTGTGTGTTAGTGGATATCTCAAGTACCCACAGCTCTGACAATCATCAGAGATCCTGGTGGGAAGGAGTAGCACTCCAGGGATATCACTCAGGAAAAGACTGAGATCCAGCACTTAAGAGAAAAAAGCAGGAGGGAAGGGGAAAGGAAAGGTGTTTGAATCTTATAAAACACATTTGTTGGCAGACACCAAGGTCTTCAGGGCTTCATCAGTTGAGTGCCTGGTTTTGACGGGTCAGTGTCCCCGGGTCTGAGTCTGATGTTTCCTGCTCCAGGTATCATTGTGATCACAGATGGGGTGACCAGCGTCCCTGATGTTGCTGTCTGTGAGACCTTGCTGAACCAGCTTCGCAGTGGCACTGTGGCGTGTTCCTTTGTACAGGTGAGGACTTTCTAGGATGAAGGAGGGAGAAGTATGGCATCTCACAAAGTGGGAAATGATTAGTTATTTTCTTTCAGGCGATGATTTCCCCAGGTAAAGCCAGTAGCATAATTACATGTGTGTGGTGGGAAGAGGTGCCATGTCTAGAAAGAGGTAGGTGGCAATGGTGGGAGAGCACTCTTGTCTTTGTCCTCTTTCCTTAGGATGTTATAGTAACAGCGTGTTATAGTAAAAAGAATGCAGAATTTGAAATCTGGCAGTCAGCTCCAGCCCCATTAGATTAGTTACTACTGTTTTGTTTGTCAGGGTCAGAAAACCCAGCTCTAACGAGCTTAGGAGGAAAGTGGTATATTCAGGGAACTGCAGTCGATTTGGATTGATGAACTGTGGGGCAGGGGCACAGAGCTATGGGAAACAAGGCTGGAGGCCAGAGCATGAAAAGCTGATTCTGCTGTATTGAGTGTCAGCGTAATTCTGTGGGTGACACAGATAAATAGAAGGAAAGTCACTAGTTGGGTTTGTGTTTTATTAAGGTCACTCTTGATGCTGGGTAAAGGGCAGGGATGGAGGAAAGACCACTATTAATTGCAGTGGTCAGGTGAGAGAGGATTAGGGCTTAAAGTTAGGAGAATTTAGGGTAAGAGAGAAGAGGATAGGATTGAGAAAATGAAAAAGTAGAATCAACATGACATGATTAGCAAGTGGTAAGGGGTGAGGGAGAAAGAAGTTAAGGATATTTTTAATGTACTGACTTCAGTGATGACTGGGTAGCTGGCAGAGCAAACGAAGAGAAGCAGTTGTGGTGTAGTGAGGACAAGATGATGAATCCAGATTTGAGCATGCTGCATTGGATGGGTCAACAGGATGGCCTTTGGAGTTAGGCATGCCTGGCCTGAATCCTGGCTCCACTTACTAGCCTTGTGACCCTGGGCACATCACTTCTTGGTTGGATTTATTTGTAAATAGAGATTATAATAGTGCCTTCCTCATTGTATGAGAGGATGCATATAAAGTGTTTAATGTAAAAAAAAAAAATCCTATCTAATAAAAGAGTAATATGCAAATTGGCCATACCTCTGCTACACCCACAAGCCACGCCCACCAACCAGTCAGGAGCAAATATGCAAATAAACCCAACCAAGATGGCTGTAGCCACAGAGAGCAGGAGGGAGGCTTGGTTTTCCCCGGCAATGGAGGAAGCCAAGCTTTCTACCTGCCCTTGCCGGCCTAGGCCTCCACTCAATGCTACAAAGTTTCAATTATAGAAGGTAAATAAATCCCAACAAAAATGGCAGCAGCCATGGAGCTGGAAGAGCAGGAGGCTAGGGTTGCCCCCAGCAATGGAGGAAGCCAAGCTTCTGCAGCCCTGGCTGGCCTAGGCCTCCACTCCAGGCTACAAAGTTTCATTTATAGAAGGTAAATAAATCCCAACAGAAATGGCTGCTGCCACAGAGCAAGCAGGAGGCTTGGCTCTGCTCCAGGCTACAAAGTTTCAATTGTAGAAGATAAATAAATCCCAGATACCAGGGCCTCCTCTTGGGTCGCCGGAGGGCATGGCCGGCCTGCAAACCACCACAGGCCCCTCGCCCAGGCCGTCCCATGCCCCAAGGGAACCCCCACCCTGATCCGGGACACCCTTCAGGGCAAACCAGCTGGCCCCCACCCATGCACCAGGCCTCTATCCTATCTAATAAAAGAGTAATATGCAGATTGACCATCACTCCAATACACAAGATGGCTGCCCCCATGTGGTCAAAGATCCTACCCACATGTGGACACAAGATGGCCACCACAAGATGGCCAGCAGGGGAGGGCAGTTGGGAGGGACCAGGCCTGCAAGGGAGGGCAGTTGGGGGTGATCAAGCCTGCAGGGGAGGGCAGTTAGGGGTGACCAGGCTGGCAGAGGAGGGAAGTTGGGGGTGACTGGGCCTGTAGGGAAGGGCATTTGGGGGGGACCCAGGCCTGCAGGGGAGAGCAGTTGTGGGGGACGAGGCCTGCAGGGGAGGGCAGTTATGGGTGATCGGGCCTGCAGGGGAGGGCAGTTAGGGGTGACCAGGCCGGCAGGGGAGGGCAGTTAGGGGCAAACAGCCTGGCAGGGGAGCAGTTAGGCATCAATCAGACTGGCAGCAGAGTGATTAGGGGGTGATCAGGCTGGCAGGCAGAAGCGGTTAGGGGCAATCAGGAAGGCAGGCAGGTGAGCAGTTGGGAGCCAGCAGTCCTGGATTGTGAGAGGGATGTCCGACTGCCCGTTTAGTGGAATCGGGCCTAAACGGGCAGTTGGACATCCCTCGAGGGGTCCCAGATTGGAGAGGGTGTAGGCTGGGTGAGGGACATTCCCCTCCCCACCCCCCGTGCTCAAATTTCATGCACCGGGCCTCTAGTAATAATAATAAAATGCTTAATGTAGTACATAATCTATCTATATATATAAAAGCCAAGCAGCCGTCCAACCTGTAACTATGAAACGCAATGACCACCGGGGGCAGATGCTCCAACTGGTAGCTATGACGCACACTGGTAGCTATGACGCACACCACCAGGGGGCAGACACTCAACGCAGGAGCTGCCGAGCTGCAGTTACTTGGCAGCTGCTGTTCTCGGGTGACACACCCGGAACCAGAAAGGAGGAAGCCCAATTCTGGGGTGTGTCACCCGAGAACTGCCCTCTTGCAATCTGGGACCCCTTGGGGGATGTCGGAGAGCCAGTTTCACCCGATCCCCACAGGCCAGGCCAAGGGACCCCACTGGTCATGCACTGGGCCTCTAGTTACTTAATAATGGCTGCTACTCATAGCAGTTAGCAGTTGGATATGCATATCTGATACTCAGGAGACTGCACTAGTTGAGAGAGAGTGAAGAACCTGAGGAAACACTAATGTTTAAAGGTCTCTCATAGGTAGAGGGCTGAGCATACAATGAAGGGGAAAAAATCAGGTGAGAACCAGGAGATTCTAGTGTAAGAGAATTTAGAGTTTTGGGAAGAAGGGAGTAGTTAACAGTGTGAGATGCAGCAGAAAGATTATGTAAAATGAGGAATGAAAAGTGCCTTTTGGACTTGGTGATTAGGAGGTCACGGGGATCTTTTTCAGGCCATTTCAGTGAAGAGATATTGAGGGAAATGATTGCAGTGGGTTGAAGAGTGGATAGACTAGAAGGAAGTAGAGACAAGTATTGACACAGAGAATTTGGCTATTCGGATCAAGTGGGGAGTGAGAATAATAGCCAGAGGGAAGTACAGGGTGAAAGGAGAGGGGTGTTTAACTATTTTGTTTTGTTTGCTTTTTAAGCTAGAGGCTTAAGCATGTTTCTAAGGATCCATGGTGAAACAGAGCTTGAAACTAAAGGAAAGAAAAGGAAGCCTGATAGAGTAAGATCCTAAATTGCCAGGAGGACAGTTGACTTAAGAAACATTTGAGGAGCAGGAGAAGGTCAAGTCTTTCTTTGAAAGCAGAAGGATAGAAGTGAAGACGTAGATAAATTCTACCAAGGGCCTGTGATTTCTCTCTGAAGTAGAAGGTGAAGATGAACACTGTAAGGGAAAGGAGGCCAGAGTTGGGAGGAAGGAACGATACTGAGGACAGCATTGAAGGACTAGTTGGGTTGGGTGTCATATGTTTTGAGGTGGTATCAGCCGACCCAAATATGTGTTTTTCTCCCTTTGGGATCCATTGGCATCCAATTTAGGGCTATACACTGAGTGGCCAGATTATTATGACCTCTGAACGCATAATAATCTGGCCACTCAGTGTGTGTGTGTCTGTGTGTATGTGTGTATATATATATATTAGAGGCCCAGTGCATGAATTCGTGCATGGGTGGGGTCTGGCCAGCCTGGCCAGGGGGAGGGGACATGGGCGGTTGGCTGGCCTGCCTGTTGGTCGAACTCTTGGTCGAGGGGACAATTTGCATATTAGCCTTTTATTATATAGGATAGACACTGAGTGGCCAGATTATTATGCATTCAGAGATCATAATAATCTGGCCACTCAGTGTAGATCCTGCGTGGGTTTTTGAGGTAGAAGCATAAAAAAAGTGAAGAGGGCCAGGGAATTGAAAATGATGCTAAAGTTGCTTGAACATAGGGACCTGACTGGGTTGAGAAAGGAGGATGAGGAGCCTGGTGATATACCTGGAGAGAGCAGAGGTTCAAGGCCTGGCAGTCTGAATAAGGTCAAAGAGCAGCAGGAGAAGGAGGATGGAAGATAAAGGGATAAGGTTATGCCCTGCCGGCATTGTTCAGTGGATAAGTGTCGACCTACGAACTAGGAGGTCATGATTCGATTCTCAGTTAGGTCACATGCCAGGGTTGCAGGTTCGATCCCCAGCGTGGAGCGTGCAGGAGGCAGCCAGTCAATGATTTTCTTTCATCATTGATGTTTCTATCTCCCTCTCCCTTCCTCTCTGAAATCAATAAAAATATTTTTTAAAACAAAGTGTGGTCGAGCGGCATTGGTAGCTAGCAGCATTGGCATCACCAGGGAGCTTGTTAGAAATGCAGAATCTCAGGCCCCACCCCAGACCTACTGCATTTTAATAAAATCATCAGGTATTTTATATGCACCCTAAAGTTTGAGGAGCACTTTGTTAGAGAGATATTAAAGTCTCTCAAGATGGTGACAGAAAGCCAGTGAGTCAGTAGTCAAAATCTTTAATGAATGGGGGCAAGCTGGTATTTGATTGAGGAAGAAGGGTGTGACCAGATGGCACAGGCTTCAGGCAGAAGGGCTCAGGGAAGGAAAGTAACAGTGGTCTGTCCTAGGAGAACACTGGCCCACTTTCCACACTGTGGTCCAGGGGATGGGAGCAGCCACCAACCCATTCTCTTCCGCTCTTACACTTCATTCCCTGGTGCCTCTTTTTGAGCGAGATCTCCAATTACTTACTTTCTCCAGGTGGGAGGAGTTTACTCTTATGACTGCAGTTTTGGCCACGTGCCCAATGTGGAATTGATGAAGTTCATTGCAATGGCAACATTTGGCTCTTACCTATCCACTTGTCCGGAGCCTGAGCCAGGCAACCTGGGTCTGACTGTCTACCACCGGGCATTTCTCCTCTACTCCTTCCTGCGCAGTGGGGAAGCCCTGAACCCTGAATATTATTGCGGTGAGCGGCTGACTGGGGCAGGTGCGGGAATGGGGAAGTGTAAGATGGGCTGAGATGATACGGGAATCTATCTAGGGTTTGGGTTTTGCGGGGACTGAAAATATAACTGGGGCTAACTACTCTCGTACTGTTCTCTCCCCATTATTTCAGCATAGCCCCTCTCCCATATCTCTCTCCACTAACAGGTAACCACTGTACCCTTCTCCATCCTCACTAGGCTCTCAGCACCGACTATTTAATGAGCACCTGGTCTCTGCCAGCAGCAACCCTGCCTTGGCCCTTCGACGGAAGAAGCACACTGAGAAGGAGGTGCCAGCCGACTTGGTCAGCACCGTGTCTGTACGGCTTCGAGAGGGCTACAGTGTCCGAGAGGTCACACTAGCCAAAGGTAGGTGTTACTGGGCCCTGCTGTATCCCACAGGTTTCTCAGACGTTGAGTATGAGAAGACCTGCCAAACAAAACAGAGGACACACATATCACACACGGAAGTGTCACATGAAAGATTCTGCTGGTCATTTGAGACAAGTGGGTTTGGAACTGCCTTCAGGGCTTGGTTCTCTTAACATTTATCTGCCCAGCTCCATCTCCTTTTGCCTCAGGCAAGTCACCTGAGAGTGGTGTGATATCCTGAATTTGGCTTTGTTTCAGATTACTGCAGAATTTTGTTTGTGTCAGTTGGCAGGCTGTGGGGCCTGAAATTGTGGAACCATGCTTGGAACCTTTGGCCAGGCTAGAGTTCCATGAGGTAGGTGGGAGTATCAGATAGGAATCAGTCCCAGGCCCGGCCTCCTATGCTTGCTTCTCCTAACTAAGCCCTCTTGCTTCCCCTGCAGGAGGGTCCCAGCTGGAGGTGAAGCTGGTGCTCCTGTGGAAACACAACATGCGCATTGAGTATGTGGCTGTGGCACCCTGGCCCCTGGAGCCTGAGGGCCCTCGAGGAACACGGGTGGAAGTCACAATGGAAGGTGGCTATGACATTTTACATGATGTGTCCTGTGCGCTGAGGCAACCCATTCGCTCACTGTATCGCACCCACGTTATTCGGCGGTTCTGGAACACGCTGCAGAGGTGAGTGAGGTCATTGCACCGTGAGTGATGCCCTATTCGTTGTGTGGAGGGGAAGGTGTGTGAACTTGAGGGGTGAAGAGAGACACCCTGAGCACCAGGCTTGTGTCCAGGGTCCCCTGTCCCTAGGGGCTCCCCTCTGTACCCACCAGAGTCAGTTGTGGCTCAGGATTGGCCTTTGTCCTGCAGCATTAACCAGACGGACCAGATGCTGGCCCACCTCCAGTCCTTCTCTTCAGTCCCAGAACACTTCACACTTCCGGACAGCACCAAGAGTGGAGTGCCACTCTTCTACATCCCTCCTGGCTCCACCACCCCGGTGAGTGCCTCTGATCTCATTACCCCCATTTTGTGCCCACCCTCTCAAGTCCGAGGCACCCAAACCAGAACCTGTTAACCTTGAGAGCAATTCTCCTTCCTCCTTCCAAGCCCCTGGGGAAGGAGGAGGATCTGTAGAGAGAGGCTGGCTGCCCAGGTGGTAGTATCCCAGCGACTGCAAGCCCTCTTGCCCCACTTCCATCTGGCATACTCTGGCCTCCCCCTGCCACCTTCACCCATTTTCCACCATTAACAACTACCGTGAACTGTGCACTTCCTGAAGACCATAGCTTCTTTGTCCTGTGCTTTCCTCACACTCAGCCCCCGGGTGTCAGCCTGACATGGCTAGGCCTGGGGACTTATGCTAGTGAGCAATTGCTTCATCTCAAGTCCTGCCAACACTCAGTAGCTTTGCTCCAGAGTCAGTGAGAGAAGCGTGGCAGGACTCATCCTTTGCCTGAAATTAGCTTTAAAAGGCTACATAGTCTGAACCTGGGCTCATTCATCCTAATCTAGCTTTCACATTGGAGGCAGTTTTTACATCCAGCCCAGGCTGGGTTCTGATTCCCCCTAGCCTTAAACCACTGCTATCTCTGACCCTCTGAACTCCATGGTTCTGTGCACTGTCTGGAGGCTGTACCCTGGTTTTCTATGAATACTCATGTAGGGCTGTCCTTCCCACCCCCAGGTGCTTTCCCTTCAACACAGTGGAACCGACTCATCCCATGCCCAGTTTGCTGCCTACTGGAAGCCAGTGCTGTCCATGGATGCAAATTCATGGCAGCGTTGGCTGCATATGCATCGCCTAGTGCTAATCCTGGAGCATGACACGTAAGTATACTCTTAGGACCATAGTTGGGATGGAGGAGCAGGGGTGATGAAATAGGGAAGATGGGGAAGGGGAGCAGCAGATGAGCCCTTACCAACCAAGGCCAAGAAAAACTATGGCCTTTTCTTCCTGCTCATTAGCCCCCATATACTCAAATAGGTCCTAGAAGACAGAGGTAGTAATCTGTTCAGATTGGAGCTGGGAGGGTCTGACCTCAATGCTAACCTCTCTTCCCAGACCAATCCCCAAGCATTTGCACACCCCGGGCAGCAACGGGCGCTACAGCACTGTCCAGTGCAGGATCTCACACTCCTCGCTGACCTCTCTGCTTCGGGACTGGAGCAGCTTCGTGCTAGTTGAGGGCTATTCCTATGTGAAGCTGCTCTCCAGGTGGGCAAAGTGATGTCCCTTCACTCCTCCCCCACCATCTCAACTCATGTCTTTCCTCTAACCCCAGACTGCATCCCTACTTCCTCTTAAACTCATTTACAGCCAACCTACGGCTGCTCACTGACTCCCATTTCTCCCCAGTGCCCCAGACCAGCCCCCCTCCTCCTTCTACATGGTCCGCATCATTTCCAAGGCCCCATGCATGGTTCTTCGCCTGGGTTTTCCCATCGGCACACCAGCACAGGCCAGGCACAAGGTGAGCTGGGCCCAAGGAGCCTGGAGTGTAGACTGGCTCCTTCTCCCCAAACCCACAGGGCCAGGGTGTAGAGAGAGGAACCCCCAGATTAAGTAAGGTTCTCTCACCTTGTCTGTGGGCCCCTTCTACCAGATTTGTAGGATTTGGGAGTAGGAGAATTTAATTGCATTTTTTCCTCAGATTGTGTCAGGCTTGCGGGAAGAGATCCTGCGGCTGCGTTTCCCCCACCGAGTGCAAAGTAAGGAACCAACACCCAAGGTGAAACGAAAAGGGCTGGGGGGCATAGGTGGGGGCAACTCTCCCTCCAAGTCCCCCCCCTTGTTGGGGCCACAGCAGGCCCTCTCTGACCGGCCCTGCCTTGTGGTCCTGCATAAGCCACTGGACAAACTACTTATCAGGTTGGTACCGAGGGTGGGGTTGGGGCCTGGAGTACATGGGAAGGCTGTGGCTCAGCTGGGTATATGCAGCAATCGACTGAGAGTTGCCCCTTCTTCCCAGGTATGAGAAGCTGCCCCTGGACTACCGAGCACCCTTCTTGCTGACACTGGAGCCACCAGGCCCACTGCCCTTGGTGTCAGGCCGCTCAGCCTCTTCTAGCCTAGCATCGCTGTCCCGCTACCTCTACCATCAGCGCTGGCTCTGGAGCGTCCCGTCAGGACTGGCCCCCGCACTGCCGCTCAGTGCCATTGCCCAGCTCCTCTCCATCCTCACTGAGTATGTCACCTGAGCCTGCCAGACAACTGGGGCAAGGGAGAGAGCCAGTGTAGACTCTGGGTTAGGACACTGGCAGAAAGTCTATGCCAGACACTGCCCATCTCTAAGCCTCATAATAGCTGCTGCTGCTGTTACGCAAAGTATCCAGCACAGAGCAGGGCTTGCTACTGCCCTCCATCCTCCTCCCTCCACTCTTAGTTAGGCCTCTGGTCCTAATTGGACTTGTTACATTAGAAGGACCACTAGTGTTAGCAGGGCCACCAGCACTGACGTCTACCTACTTGGCTGCTGGAAAGTGGGTGCATAAGTGGCATGGGGTCGGGATGTATACTCTGACTGTGTCTCCCCATCTCATCCTGTCCTGCCCCCATCTTTATGGGGCTTCAGAGTCCGACTCTCTGAAGGGTTCCACTTCGCCTGCAGCGGGGAAGGAATCATCAACATGGTGCTGGAGCTTCCCATTCAGGTAGGTGCTATCCCTCATCATACCTCCCACCAAGGCTTGTCACCATCCCAGGGGCCCTGACCTCTGAGCTGAGTTGGGACTGCTGAACCGGACCTGAGGCCAGTCTGGGACAGTGTGGCAAGGGGACTAAAATTCTGAGGGCCAGAGCTGGGTGGGGCCAGATCTCTGTCTTGGCTGGGGTTTGCCCCAGGATTTCCCATCCTATCTACCCTCAGAACGAGCCTCCGGGGCAGGCTGCAGTGGAAGAGAGGCACACATGTGTTGTCCAGTACATCCTCTTCCCCCCACACTCCACCTCCACCAAGGACAGGTGAGACCTGGCCCCTCAGAGGGTTGCCTCTCTCCACATTCCTCCTCCTCCCCACTGTCCCCTGAAGTTCTGCCTCCCGTACCTGAGGGAGTTGGGGCAGAGGGTGCTGTTTTTAGATGCTTCATCAGGCAGGCGCAGGTCTGGTAAGGCCACATGTGACTTGTGGCTGCCCTGCGTTTCCACTATCTTCCTGCCCTCCGTGGACTGACTCCAGCCATGGGGTTGTGGATTGGACTCTCCTCAATCACAGGCTCAGGCCCCTTCCTCCTTTAGTTTCTCAACAGATGATGACAACGATGTGGAGGTGGAGGCCCTGGAGGGAGACTCGGAGCTCAATCTGGTCACTGAGGTGTGGGTGGAGCCTCAGTGTGGGCGAGTGGGACCTGGCCCTGATTGCTGGAAGCATCTCCAGGACTTGACATACTCTGAGATCCCGAGAGCTGTGAGTGACCTCAGCAATACCCCCACCCCTTATAGGTGGGGTGTCCTCCCTTTGGGAGGACCACAGCCATTGGGCTTTCTGAATCTGTGTGTTCTGAGTGGCTGACTGTGTGGGCTTCCTTGGGAGCTGGAGGCCCAGGTCTCTGGGACTACAGGGGCTTACCCTGACCTCTGCTATTCCTCCCCTAGCTCCACCCTCGGGATGCCGCCTGCATAGGCTCAATGCTGAGCTTTGAATACCTGATACAGCTGTGCCAGAGCAAGGAATGGAGTCCCCTGCCCCCAGAGCCGAGAGTCTCTGATGGTCAGTAGGGAAGGGGCCCCTGAGGGGAGTGGGTAGGGTGAAGGCAGCAACAGACAGAAAATCTGGTCTCAATGTGGGTCTTGTCTTCCTTCCCTCCCTCTTAGGATTGGACCAGCGAGGAGATGCCTGTATCCATGAAATACCTTTCCATTTTGACCTAATGGGACTGTTGCCTCAGTGTCAACAGCTCCAGATGTTCTTCCTTTTGCTTTCTAGAGGTTGGTGAACTTTGTACCACTCACCCACACCTAGAGGCCTAGCAAGCGTGGGTGAATTAGAGCATAGAGAGCAGATGAGTCTGCAAACCAGCAGATAAGTAATGGGGCCAGAGGAGTCTTGGGAACTGCAGGAGGGGTGTGCTGGTCGGGGCTGAGCCAGGGTACTGGGCAGCAGGAGGCTCTTGGTGCTGAGTGGAGTGTGTGTCGGGCAGAGCCAGAGGGCATTCCTCTCACCGAGGGGCCTTGTCCCGCCAACGACATGGTGCTGTGCCTGCTGCACAGCTGCCTGGGGCAGGAGCTGAGTGACCGGGAGATTCCGCTGAGCGCTGCTGACCAGGCTACCTTCTTGAGTGAGGTGCTGCAGCGGACCCGCTACAGTCCAGGCAAGCTCCTCACCTCTTCCCAACTATAACTGTGGCCCTGCCCCTTTCCCCCCCATCCCACAAGGTGGTTCCTATCTTTGGGTTTTAGCCTCCCTCTCTTCACCTCAGAGCCTTGCCTCTCTGCTGGCACTGCCTTCTTCCACTCATCTCTATCCTCATTGTAGGTCCAGAGGGGCCACCAGTGGGGGGCCATGGGATCCTGAAGGATCAGCCAGTCAGCAGCACTCAGACAACTGGAGACTTGGTGCTTCCTGCCATGGTCAGCACTGGTTCACGTCCTTGAGCCCTTTTCATACTGACCTCCTTCCATCACCACATATTCATCCCCCACTTTCCATCACTGGGGACACTAGACGCCTCCTGCCGATGACAGGATGCTGTCATTCAACTTTGTTCTGGATCTTGCAAGCTATACCCTCCAGGGTGGAGGAAAGAAGAGGGGTTGTTTGCTCCCTTACAGATTGCTCTAATTCTGTTTCTCTCATAGAATGTAGGCCCTCCTGAAACTCCCAAGCCTCTCATCTCGGCCCAGGCCCCTCAGTGGCGCTGCTATGCAAGGCTTGTGACCCCCCAACATGTATTTCTGACGTTCCTCCCAGCTACCTTCTCAGGTACCAACCACTGAGCTTCCTCACTAGCCCCTCAGATACAAACCCTGAGCTCCCTCACTGGGCCACCAGGTGGCTCTGATTGATGCCTCTCTTTTACTTCTCAGATGTCCAGCATCTGGCCACCTATGGCCTAGAGGGACCCTCTCAAGAAGAGACAAAGCCCAAGTTCGGGGATTGGGGTGGGGCCTCCAGCCTGAAAGTTCTGGGAGGGCCTGGGGCCAGGGCTCCAAAGGCCCAGGTCCCTGTCCTCAGTGTCACCCCAGCCTATGGTAAGGCTGCTGCATCTTAAGTCAGTTAAGCAGGAGCAGAAATGGGAACAAATAGAGAGCTTGAAGATCATGTGACACCTCTTCCCACAGACAGTGCCCCGAATCCAGGAGAGCTGAGCCCACCCTTCCATCGGGACTTTCAGGCTTACACTGGGCGTCAGGCTGCACAGACAGAGGGTGCAGATGGGCCCCGGGCCCGATGTCCTGTCTTCATCTATAGCTGTGCCCTGGAAGCGCTGAGGGAGCAAATGGTTGGCATGCAGCCCCCTCAGGCGCCCCGAGACCTCATCTTTCAGTGAGTGTCCTCAACGTTGACCTAGGTTCTCCCCCAGCTAGGGCTCAGGTACACACTCAGGTCTGGACAGACAGGTTGATGGTCAGTGGCAGGAGCTCAGCTGCTTAGCCATGTCCTGCCAGCTCCTTGCTGGGCTTCCTTGAACTTGCGGGGCCATGAATACATTTGGTGGGGACCTGTGGATAATCCACTGAAATGTGGGTGGACGGTGAGTCTGAAGTGTCTCTTAGAGAAGTTGGCCAAGCTCCCACTTCCCTCTCATTCTTAGGACTCAGTTTCTCGACCAGACCTCCCCCTCCTCAGCCTGGATGGAGCCCAGATACAAGGAGGCAGCCAACCATTGTGCATTATTGCAGGAGCATGCTCAGCGATGCTACGTCCGTGGTGAGCAGGAGGCCACCGGAGGGAGCATCAGGGAGGAGACATGAGGATTACAGGGACTGGGACTGGGGAGGCGGTTCCAGAGCTTGACCCTCCAGGGCCCTTCCCCTCTGTCAGGGCTGTTCCGGAGCTTGCAGCAAGCACAGAGTGTGACCTCCCAGGACCTGCTGATGGCAGTGGATGCCTGTGAGGAGCTACTACAGGAAGTAGACATCACCCCTTTTCTGCTCGCTCTCTGTGGACACGCTCGGAGTTTGCCTCACGCACCCCCAAGTCCTGGTCCTCTCAGCCCTGGTCCCTTCAGCAGCAGCATCGAGGAGGGCCCTGAGCCTCGGGAACGAGCTGTCCTGGCTTCTGAGTCCAGGTTAGGATTGTCCTGAAATAACGTAGAAGGGGGGACACAAAGTCCCAATAAACTGGCACCTTTTGATCCTAGGGAATGGCCGAGCAAGGTAGCACCCAAGCACCTGAGTGAGAGGCAGTAGTACTTTGTTGCTGGCTTCCTGCCTCCTGCCCAGACTTCTTTCTCCCATTTGGCTTGGGGAGCATCTCCCTTTTGGCTCTCCTGTCTCCTGCTGGTGTGGAGTACTGAGCTGGATTGGGGTAGGGAGTTGCCAGTTGCTATCAGTGAAAGTAGAAGCTGTTCCGAGAACACGCATATAATAGCTATGATCCCCATGAACTACTTTGAGTTTCATAGGGGCAAAAACTGTATTGTGCCCACTGCTGAGTCCCCAGCTCACCCTTCCTAGAGACAAAGACAGACAGGTGTGTGCTGCTCCCAGTTGGGAGGCAGGCTTCTCCAGGAGATGGTTTTTAAAACTTTAATGCGCCCCCCCCCCCCCAACCACTCAGCATAGAGACCGAGGACCTAAGTGAGCCTGAGTTTCAGAGCACCCGTGTGCCTGGCAATCCAGACCCTGGCCTGGAGATCTCTCTGACAGACGTCTGCCAGCTCAGAGGAGAGGCACATGATGTCCTGCATAGCCTCATCCAGGTGAGGGCAGAGGAGCAGAGTCCTGCCTGTGCAGGGGGTTAATATTCTCTCCTGGGTTGAGGGTGTAGGTGTCTGTTGTAGGGTAGGGGTTGTGTTCTGAGGGATGGCTGACATTCTAGCTTCTTTATAACCCCAAACAGGAGAAGTTCCTGGAGATCAGTGGTCTCCACTTCCGCACAGTGCCCTCCAATCCCCACTACTTCTTCTACTGCCCTCCATCCAGCAGGCGAGAGGTGAGTAGCTTTCTCCTTTACCTTTCTCCTACCCCCGACCTGTAGCCCCAGAGGTTCCTTTGTCCACTCAGATTCTCTCTTTTTAAAAACAAACAAACAAACAAACAAAAAAAAACAGCCTGGGAATACCGGGTGCTGTAGGCTTAAAAATTTAAAAAAATAAACAAACAAAAAAACGCTTTCATTGATTTTCTAGAGAGAGAGGAAGTGAGTAAAGAGGGATAGAAACATCAATGATGAGAGAGAATCGTTGATTGGTTGCCTCCTGCACGCCCCCTACTGGGGATCAAGCCCGCAATCCGGGCATGTGCCCTGACCAGGAATCAAACCAGTGACCTCTTGGTTCTTGGGTCAATGCTCAACACTGAGCCACACAAGCCGGGCCCATTCAGATCCTCTTGACTCTTGGTTCCCTGAGTCCTGGATGTGGCTCCTGCTCTGCCCTGGATCAAGCTGTCTCTTTTTTTTTGCCCAGGATGAGGGCCCCCGGGACACAATAGACAGAAAAGTCAGTGACCTGGAGTTTTCAGAGGCTGAACTCATGGGAGAAGAAGGTGTGTGGGGAAGTGGCTCAAGGTGGGGAAGGCTGCTTCAAGCCAGGATTCAGGGACCTCCGCGGCCAGCCTTTCCTATTGACCATGAGACATGCATCTCTAGGAGACACATCTGCCTGCTGTGTGGTCACCGAGAGCGACCCAGAGCTGGAGGTGGAATACTGCGAGAGCCGGGAGCCGGACCTGGGGCCTGCTGGGCTAGACTCCACCTCGCTGTCAGATGCAGACACCGTGAACCCTGATGAAGACTCCTTCAGTATCCTTGGGGGCGACTCACCCACTGGACCTGAGAGCCTTGTGCATGACCTGCCACCGCTCTTCCTGCACCTCACGTGCTCTGTGCGGCTGCATGGGCAGCACAGCTCAGTACCCGTGTGCAGCCTGCCCACCTGCCTGGGTGAGATGGGGGTGCCCAGGGGAGGGCCACAGGTCCCAGCATAGCCTGCCTGCCTGCTTGGGGAGAGTTTTTGGCTATAACGCTTTAGCACTGAGAATTTGGAATCTATGCTTGTCCTAGGGTTCTCAGCAACCCCTAACTTTCCCCCCTCTCCCAGGCCAGGTGCTTTCCAGTCTGGAGGGCCCCCCAATTGGGGGCCGAGTACCCCTGAGGGACCTCAGTGTCACTTTGGATGTCTTTGTGCTGACCTTGCCGCTGGAAGTAGAGCTCCCCCCGACCTCGGACCCTCAGCACCACCGGTGTGGCAGCATGTTTGGTGGGGGGACCTGGGCCTGGGGGGAGGGGGACCATTAAGGAATCTAGGGACACTTGAAATATTTTAAGAAAGGCATGCTGAGGAGGTCTTGGGAGGATATTAGTTGCTGACCTTTGACCTTTGCTCCTACCTGTTCAGGTCAACATCTGAGAGCAGTGCTTCATTCCCACGGTCCCCAGGGCAACCATCATCTTTAAGATCGGATGATGGCCTGGGGCCTCCACTGCCACCCCCAGAAGAAGATAGGTATTTCTCTTTCTCCTTCAAGAGTTCCTTGCTCCCCTTCAGTTTTATTTTCTGGAAACCAGTGTCTAACCCTTTCTTCCAATTAGGCACCCAGGACTATCCAGTTTGGCCACACCCCACAGATTGGCTATTGAGACCACTATGAGTGAGGTGAGGGCCTTCCCTCCCCCAACCTAAGGAACAGCCCCTCAACACTGTGACTGATACCCTTTCCATCAGTGGGGTAGGCACCCCCTTATCCTGGGATTGAAGTGAGAACTTCCTCAGTCTGTGAGGCAGAGTGTCTTCTAGTATCTTCTAGTCTGGGAATGAGGTGATGCCCAGTCAGCAAGGGAGGTGCCCTTTGCCACTTCCTGGATTGTCTTCTTACTCTAGATCCGCTGGTTGCTGGAGGATGAGATGGTGGGGGCACTCCGAAGAGGGGGTATCCCCCAGAGCCCTGCCCTGCACCGAGCGGCTGCCCACATCCACAGCTCTCCTGGACGCTCCACTTGCCTTCGCCAGACTCTGCCACTGAGTTTTGTGTTTGGACCAGAGCGCTCCCTCACACAGTTCAAGGAGGTACGTTGTCCTTGAATACTCCCTGGATTCCAGATACAGAACTGGAAAGCCCTCTCTTGGTTCGAGTCCATTGAATTACCCTTCTGCCCACCTCCTCACCACATTGTCTGTCCTTTACCCCATGCCTGGCAGCCCAAGTGGGAAGAGACCTAGCTCCCAACCTTGCCACTGGCCCACTGGACTTTAAACGAGTCATTGAACCTTTCATACCACAGCAGTGGGGATGCTAGTGCCTGCTCCATGAGGTAGTTGTGAGGGTCTGGTAAGGAAGTGTGGGGTGCCATGAATAAGCAGGGCACTCCTGCCTGAATTGTAACTGTGGCTCCTATTCCTCAGGAGTTCCGCCGCCTCCACCTTCCTGGTCATGTTCTTCTTGAGGACCCTGGCAGTGGCTTCTTCTTTGTGGCAGCTGGCCAACAGCCAGGTGGATCCCATGGGGTGCCCCCTCCTGTGGCCTGGGCTTGGCACAGCCATGAGGATAAGGCTGACGACAACGAAGGGGAGGTGAGTGTTTCCTGGGCTGACGTGGGAATGGCAGGGGTGGTGGTGGCTATGTGGGGCCTGGACTCAGTCCTGACTTCCTCCCCTCAGGCCCTGACAGCCAACCAAGCCCCTGGCTCCCCAGAGGATTCTGAGGTACCCTCCCTCATCAGTCTGCCCAGCCTGCCACAGGGAGGTAAGAAAAGACTTGGGCAGCTCAGTCTGAGGCCAGGACGCAGGAGGTGTACATCCCTGGACCTGTTTCCATTTTTGGAAGGTGGTCCTAGGAGGGATTGAGAAGGGGCTCCAGGCCTTTCTTTTTCTTCTCTTCCCAGGGAGCCAGCCTGGGCCTAGCCAGGGACTAAGCCTCATGTCCAGTCAGGGCAGTGTGGACTCAGACCACCTAGGTAAGCGGGGGCTGGGGGAAGGACTCTAGGCTAATGGGAAGTGGACTTAGGGCTGCACAGCAGAAGGTTGGGAATGGGGCGTCAGAGGGAACTAACCTAGAGGAGCCATTGAGCCCGATGTACTTTGGAAGCTCAGATGAGCCTAAGGATGGGGTTGAACTTGAGCACATTTGACACAGGTTATGATGGTGGCAGCAGTGGCTCTGACAGTGAGGGTCCCAATGAGACCCTGGGTGAGAAGGCCCCCTTCACATTGCGGACCGCACCTGGGCCAACACCTCCACAGCCTTCGCTCTCAAGCCTCCCTGGGCCCTGCCTGCCTGACTTCTGGCTCATCGTCCGGATACTGCAGGACCGTGTGGAAGTGTATGCACATGCACGGTAAGGAGGAGCCAGGGCCGCACCCTGACTCTGATGGTAGCCTCTTCTGCCTGGTCCCACGTCACCCTTCTTGAATGTTATTAAAGGGTAAGACATGGGACTGAGAGTTTGGGTAGGGATCTGAGTTTTATTCTAAGTTGGGGGCTCCTGACCACTTCCCACAGCCAATAGCAAAGCATGTCACTCTGCTTTCCTAAAGGAGTTGAAAAGCTGATGGAGATTTTGGCTCCTCGCTGAGCATTAAGAGCATCTACAGTTCAGAGCAGCTTCAGAAGTTGATCTATAAAAATAAGAAATAATAGACAATATTTAACAAGTGTTTACTAAGTGACAGACACTGTTTAAGCTTATTTAATCTATATAACATCCCCACAAAGTATTATTATCCTTATATTATTACTATAAATGAAGAAACTCAAGCACAGATAGGTTAAGTACTTCCCTAAGGTCACAGTTAGTAAGTGGCAGAGCCAGGATTCATACCTAGGCCTCTGGTTAAATCCTGCTCTAATCACAGAGGTGGGGTTGAGAGAAGGGAAGGCCATCATTCAGATTAAGTGTTCCTAACTTCCCAAGGGACAAGTATTCCTAACTGGGGTCCATGTTCAGAACCCTGAGCCCAGTGACTTAGTTACCATCTCTGACCTGCCAGTGATGAAAGGAGAGCCTCATGGTAGAAGCCTCAGTATGGTACCCATATGGAGCCTGGTGAGGCAGGCATGGAGCCTAGGCTTCCAGAATTGCTACTGAGATTTCCATCTTTCCCATTTCCCATCATGTTTACTTTCCTTTGTTCAACCTACTTCCTTTTCATGGTTCCTCTTGGCCCAGCTCCCATGACCCTTCCCCACAATTTTCTCCCCACTGCAATTCTGTGTCTGATCCACCCCCCCTTCCTAGGAGCCTGATTCGGGAAGATGGGGGGCCAGGCACTGAGTGCCGCCACCTGCAGCAGCTCTTGGTGAGGCGAGTTGGGGAGATCTGCAGGGAGGTCAACCAGGTAAGGGCAGCCAGGGACAGGGCTCTCCAGGCATGGTCACAGCCCCGAAGAGAAAGGAATTTCCAGGACCCTGACTTTCAGAGGCTGCTGATCCATCTTGGATGTTTCCTTTGATACCTCCTCATTTATTGGGATGCCCACCTCCCCAAACTCCCCACAAACTAGGGAACCCTCCCTAACCCATCCCCGGTACTGTGGGTTCCTCTCATCCCCTCCAGGGACTATGAGATGTTCCTACTCATTGCACTGTGCTAGCATTAGGGATATAACGGTGAACCAGAGGGAACGCCTGACTCTCTGGGGCTTGTGTTGAGTGGGGGAGATAGACATTGAACAACTAAAACACACAAATTATTTTCATTACAATTGTGAAGACTTCTACAGAGGAAAAGTAGAGACCGTTATGAGAGCATATAACTGGATCTGACCCTCTAAAATGTCAAGGAAAGCTTTTTAGAAGAACTGATTTTTAAGCTGAGACCTAAGTTAAATTAAGTAGGGACAAGTATTCCTAACTGGGGACCAATGCTCAGAGCCGTGAGCCCAGTGACTTAGATACCATCTCTGACCTGCCAGTGATCACTGATGCTCTTTTTGACCTCTGACCCCCTACCCCCTGAGATAATGGGCATTCTCTCTGGCCTTTGATCACCTCTCAGTCCCACCACCAGCTTATGAGGGAATATTTCAGTTCCTTGATACCTTGCTCCTTCTCCTAGCGGCTGCTTCTTCAGGACCTTCATGACAGTCACGTGTGTAACTCTCTCCTGGTGGCTGAGAGTGAAGAAGATCTGTGGCGCAGCGAGACCCCCTTCCACTCCCGTCAGCGGGCACCCCTGCCCAGTGATGGTGAGGTTCCACCCGGGAGCCTTCCTTTCCTTTATCAAAGACTGGTGAGAAGCCGAGGGCAGTCACCATTGCTTGCTCATCAGTGGCAAGTAATACAGTGAGAGCGAGGAGGAGAGGACACAAAAGGATCACTAGACTTGGCTATTTCAAGTTCATCAGAGACTTCAGTGGAAGTGCTTTCAGTGGAGAGACAGGAATACAAACTAGGGGAAATTGAGAAGTGAAAGGATGTTAGGTCGAGCAGAGAATAACTAATCTTTCAAGTGGCTTGGTAGTGAAGGGAGAGATGAAATAGATATGGCAGGAACTAACGGAAATGGAGGTCAAGGCAGCAATTTTAAACTAAGGTAGAGACTTGCGCACATTTATGTTCCAAGGCAAAAGAGCCAGGAGAGGGGGAAAGGTTGAAGAATACTGGAGAGAAAGGGGTCATTGAAGGGGCACTGGCTGTGACCTGTCTTCCTAAGGGCCTGGTCCTGTCTTGTTTCCCAAAATGACGGTCTTTCTCCTGCAGGGTAATAGACTGGGCAAGGGGTGGGTGTGGGGGACAAGTAGGCCAGTTGACAGGTGAGAGAAGGCCAGCGGAGTGGAGCCTGAGACCCGGTAGGAGGTCTTTCTGATTGGCTGTCCCTCCAAACAGGCAGGCCCAGGACCCCTTGGGGATTTCTGGTCATGGTTAAGAAACATGGTAATCTACTCGAGATGGTAATTGAGGTCTCCACACTTCTGCTTCCTTCTTTTATTCCTGATAACCTCTCACCCCAACTCAGAGCAGTGATTTTTCAACTGGTGTACCACAAGAATTTTTTAAAAATGCAATACCTAAAAGATATTTATTCAGAGAGGGGCACTAACCTCTTCTCCCTTAAATTGTCAAATTAAAAAATGACAACAGCCAACACAATAGCTGTCCAGTGTGAATGAGTCAAAACTATACCTTTTTTTTTTTTCTTTTTGGTCAGGTCGGCAAAAAATATATTTTTTGGTGTGCTGCAGAATTTTAATAATTAGTTTATGTGTGCCATGAGATGAAATGCCATTCCTTTGTAGTTCTCCCTTCTGGTTTAAAAGTAAAATCAGACCACTCCTTATTTTTAACATTCTCAGCAAGTCTGTAGACGAACCTTCCTGACAGCTCCAGAGAGTGCATCTCTCAGCACATCCTGGGACGCGTTCCACATCAAAGCAGAATTCCTGTAATTAGTGGGCTTCCTGGGGTTTTGGCGGCATCTTCTGCAAATTGAGCATGAGCGAGGACAGCCCAGCACTTTTACTTCACAATGACTTCCAGCAGCCTGAGATGTAAGACCAGGCAGAAGCCAGACAGAGCCCTTCCTCAGCTTAGTCTCTCCATGAGGTTTTGCTGAAACCCTTAGCAACCAGCATTCCATCCCAGACTCTGCAGCCTCCTGGGTTTTCTGTGACTGCTCACATCTGACAGCAGCTTCTCTGGGAAACCAAATTGCCACCTTTGGGCTACTGGAAGGTTCCACGTCAACCTGGAAAGGGTCAGACAAGGCATTGGACTGTGGCTATGGACTCTGGCACACTGTCACACCGCCCTTTGGGTTCTTTGGGATAGCTATCCTCCAAAGCACAGGACACAGCTTTCCCGCAGTGGGTGTGTATCAGTAGTCTATGCTTTTGTTTTAGTGGGATTATTGTCATAACTCCCAGTGAGTACACAGATGGGGTGCATATTGCATGATGAGGTATATTGGGACAGGGTCAGGGTGTTGTGGCATTAACTTCAGGATTTTCTCATGCTTTGCCTCTCCTGACACCTCTTCTTGGCTCCTTTTCCACATCTCCCTAAGATAGTTCTGAAAACCTTTGTGCTATGAGCTGTCTTCCTAAGAGCATGGTCCTGCCTTATGACCCCAAATGACCATCTTTGCCCTGCAGGGTAATAGACAGGGCCGAGGAGCCTGGGAAGTGGGAATGAGTGGGCCAGTTCACAGGTGAGAAGTCTGTGAGGGCAGAGGGCTGTGTGCCATTTCTGATCCACGTCTCCGTTCCCCCATCAGATTATGCTGCTGATGAGAGCTGTGCACCCCGAGGATACCTGGCAGCCACCATGCAGTTTGTCCCTGGCCATTTCTCCTGTGACGTTGTGTGGGGAACCGTGATTCGAGTCCATTCTCGCCTCAAAATGGGGCCCAGCATGGGGGTCTCTCGTGGTACATGATGGCATGAGAGGGCAGGTGGAGTGTGTAGGGGGATCTGGAGAAGGGAGTTCCCTGAGCCCCCATCACTCCTCCAGCCATCCAGGCCCTGCGCTCTGTGCTCAATGCCTTCTCCGTGGTGAACCGGAAGAATATGTTTGTTTATCAGGAGCGAGCAACCAAGGCTGTGTATTATCTTCGGTACGTGAGCCCTGCAGAGATGGGGTAAAGCGTGGTCCCTGCATGGTGCAGGAGGAGGTATGTCCAAAGACCTTGCCGCTCTTTCCCAGGCTCCTGGAGACGTCCTGCAGTGAGCGGCCATCGGAAGGCGATGCTACGCCCCCCTCCCTAGCTCTGTCCCGAAGCCAGGAGCCCATCTACTCTGAGGAAGCCTCGGCATGTATCACCTTCACTCCCCGAGGCCCTGCTCTCCGTCAGACTTTGCTCTCTGAACCCGGGCCCTGACCAGAGTTTTCCTACAGGGTCCTCGTTCTCCCCTCGACTTGGCTTCCAGCCGCAGTGCAGATGCTGCTCGTCCTGTGGGCCAAGTGGACAGACATATCCAGTTGCTGGTGCATGGTGTAGGGCAGGCTGGTAAGGACTGCAGGGAGAGGGTAGGAAGTGGCCAGGTGAGGTTCCAGAATTCTCTGGGACTTCTCTTGGAGCCTTCCTACTCCAGCTCATGCTATGCTCTGGGCTTCCCTCCAGGAGGAGCTGGGTGGGAAAGGACAGACTGCTGTGATATTAGCGGCCAAGACCTAGAGCTGATTGAAATGCAGCTTGGGGAAGAGGGGTCAGTAAAGTTGACATCAGGTATCTGTCCTGGGTAACTATGGGTAGACAGTGGCCTCACTGGCTGGATACCAGGGGCGAGTTGGCGGTGAAGGTGACTGGTTCAATTTGAGATATGTTGAGCCTGAGGTGTCTATTAGGCAAATGGATTTTCCAGCTAATGTTTATGGCCCAGTTAATGTGTGTACTAGGTCTTGGGCTAAGATTGTTACATATGGGTAGATACTGTTATTATTCCCATTTTATGGCTAAGGGCACTGAGGCTTTGAGAGGTAAAACTCACTTGTCCACAGTCACACAATGAGTAGCTTGGCAGAACTAAAACCTAGTGATGGCTGCCTCTGGTGTTTGGGAGAATGTTTGAGTCGGGGTTAAGGGCTGGTTTGGGGTAGCTGAATCCTCCACAGGGTCTCCACCTTCCCACCACGGCTATATCAAGGTCCCGAGATCACAGATGAGCTAGTGCGGGTTCTGCGTCGGCGCCTGGATGAGGCCACTCTGGACGTCATCACAGTCATGCTTGTTCGGAACTGCAAGCTGACACCAGCTGATGTAGAGGTCAGCTCCCCCCAGACTCCAACATCCTCCATGGCAGCCGCAAATGCAGGACAGTCTCGGCCAGGACCTCCTCATCCAGCTCTGACTCCCCTTCCCACTCTCTGCAGTTTATCCAGCCCCCTGGAAGTCTCCCCTCAGAGGTGTTGCATCTGGCCCTGCCCCCCTCCTGCAGGCCCTGGCTTCCGGCCTTGGCCTGGTACCTGCGGCAAAACCTGCTTATCTTCCTGCACTCTCCCAAGTACACAGACAGCAATGGCCGGAACCACTTCCAGGTGAGGTTTCGCCCATCTCATTCAACACCCGCATGCGCCCAAGTACCCCCCATGCACACACACACCCTTACTGTATAACTTTTATACAGATGCCCCATTGTACCTTGGCCCATGGACCTGTGTACACCCCCTCCCCCCACATACACCTTTATTACCTACCTGTGTCTTCCTGTGCTTCCCATTCCCCACTGTGGACACCCATTCCCCGATGGCTTTTGTCCATTTGCCTAGTCTTAGTTCTCTGGCTGTTCTTTCTCCAGCATCCACTCCCACCACAGGGCAGCCTCCCCGACTTGGACATTTACTTGTATAACAAGCCTGGTGGACAGGGCACTGGTGGCAAAGGTACAGGGCATGGCACTACCAGGTGTGGGAAAGCCTTTCCTGTGGTGGCTGAGAGGGCCTTTCCCAGCCTTGCAGCCAAGTGGGGTTTGGGGAGGTGAGGAAAGGGGATCTGGAAGTCCCAGACCTGAGTTTTCCTGTGGATTTCTACCTAGGAGTTGCCTGCATCACTCTATCCTTTGTGGATGAGGGAGGGGCCCCCATCTCACTGGCATCATGGCCCCCCTCTTCTCCGGGGCCCCCAGATCTACTGCAAGAGGAGGAATTTGAGCAGCTGACCATGGTCACTCGCTGCCCAGTACTGCCGGACAGTTCTTCAGGTGGGGCATCTTGGTCAGAGGAGGGGTGTTCAGTTAATGCTGTAGGAATTAGGGGCACCCTTAAGTGACCCTCATTCTTTCCTCCAGCTCACAGTGGAGCCCCACGGCTTCGACTAGATGTGTGGGAAAAAGGGAATATCAGTATCGTGCAACTGGAAGAGAAGCTCCGAGGAGCAGCTCGCCAGGCCTTGGCTGATGCTGTCATGGAGCTGCAGCTGCTGCCCGCCTCCCTGTGCACAGAGGACACGTCCCCAGGTATGTGGGGGCAAGAGCCTTACAGGTCCAGGCAAGATGGTGTTTCAGGTGAGGGTGCAAAGGTGGGATTCTGGAAGACGTCACAGAGGCCCCATCTGAAATACTCATTCTTAATTGTCCCTTACCTTCCCTGTGTCAGCAAGTCCCTGGCAGAAATGTGCCCAGGCTTAGGGTCACCCGCTTAGAGTGGGAAATATCAGCAACTCACTTCACACCAAATCTGCAGCCACGCTCAATTGCATATGCTGTCATTCACTAACCCACAGAGAAGGTGTCAAGTCGCTGTCATACCTTGGGGCTAGGCTGTCTGGAATGGGGATTGATGGTCAGTGACAAAATTTGTATTGTCTGGTGTCCACAGGAAGTCTCAGGAGTGGGTCCTTGGAAACCAAGAGCCCCGCAGGCCGAGCTAGCACCTTTCCCCCTGGGCCTGCCCCTGGGGAGCCTGTGACTCCCCCCAGCAAAGCTGGCCGGCGTAGCTTCTGGGATATGCTGGTAAGGGGGGAATGGGAGGAAGTGATGAAGTTGGCATCTACTTCTCGCCTGTCTCCTAGCTCCACCTGCACTCCCCTGCAGGCCTTGCCTCACGTCTCTGGTTATAGAAAACTACTCTGTCCTTTGGGTAGGAGCTTGCAGAATGTAGCAAGTTCTCACTGACAGAGAGCTTCAGCTTATTAAGGGCCCTCACGTCCACTTTTCTTACCCTATCCTCACCACCTGCAGGGTAAGAGGGCTTTGACCAGTGACAGCTGGGCTGGAAAGTTGAGTAGCTTGCCCAAGGTTGCTTAGTCAGCCTGCAGTGAAACCAGGGCCCGAGCCTGAGCCTCCAAATCCTCCAGGCTCTAGTTACCCTTCCATCCTCTACCCTGTTCCCTTCCCAATAGCCCTCCTCATTCACTGCATTGCCTCCAGAATAAAACAGAATCTGGGGACTTGGGTTCTCCCAAAACAACTGATGACATTGTCCTGGATCGGCCAGAAGACACTCGGGGCCGGAGGCGTCACAAAACTGAAAATGTTCGGACTCCAGGTGGAACTGAGCGGGCATCGGGCCCCGATTCTGGAGCCCAGAGACAAAGGTGTGTATGTGTGACGTGTCAGGGGAGGGTGTGGTGTGAAATCATAGTTGATAATGGATTTATGTAAGCACATACCAGTATCAGTGTGCGGTTCTTACTCCTGCTGTGTCTTCAGACGCCGGACCACGCAGCTGGAGGAGGGCGAGGTGGGGACCCTGCAGCCTGTGTTCGCTCGGGTCACTCAGCGCTGGATGGAGTTCATGGTTCAGACTGGTGAGACCCCAGCCCCCCTCCCCTCCTCAGCCTACCCCGTGCCCCCCTAATCCCCACACACACCCCAACCAGGACTCCTTTGCCCCGGATCCAGGTTGCACCTCAGTGTCCAGGAGCTCCACCCACATGGTGTCCCGGTTCCTCCTTTCGTCCATCTTGTCTGAGTTCACCGCTCTGGTCACCTCAATGGCTGGAGACACCAGTGTCCGCATCTTTGAGCAGCATTTGTGAGTTTGGGGTCTCACAGGGGCTGAGCTAGGAGAGCTGGGGGCCTAGGCTCAGGAGGTGAAGGCCGGAGATGAGACCATGGATGGTCTGCCTTCTGAGCACCCCTCCCTCCCAATAGGAGTTCAGAGCCAGACATCTTCACTCCTTGTTCCCTTGGACAACTGGGCCCAACACCCCGCCCTACAGCTGAGCGGCATCTGCTGCTTCTGGGAAGGAACTTCTCGCAGTGGAGGAGACCAACCCAGCAGGGTGAGGGCATGGCCTAGGGGAGCTGGGTTTGCAGTGACAGAAGGTAGACTCTGACCTTGCGGGGGACAGGATGGGATTGAGGGGACCTGCCTCCAGGACCCCATTATGACCCTCCCCAACCCTGTAGCTCCCAAAGCCTTGCAGCGCTTCGAGCCTGGAAGTGACGGGAGCTCCGGACGAAATGCTCCCCGGCAGAGGTTCTTGCTACTGGAGGTCGTGGATAAGAAGGTAGATGTGGGGTCAGGGGCTGGGTGTGAGAAGAGGTTCTGTGATCTCACTGACCCTGACCCCTGACTTCCAGCTGCAGCTGCTGACTTACAACTGGGCTCCAGACCTAGGGGCAGCATTGGGCCGAGCACTGGTTCGCCTCGTGCAGTGGCAGAACGCTCGTGCCCACCTCATCTTCTGCCTCCTCAGCCAGAAGCTTGGCCTCTTCCATCATTACGGCCAGCTGGACTTCCCAGTGCGGGATGAAAAGGTGCCTGCTGCTCCGGCTCCCTCCTCTAGTTCTGGCTCCTAAGGGTTTTAAGGAAGTACTGGCTCGGAAGCAGGGGAAGGGGACAGACTGAAAGTAGAGGTGGTGGGGAAGGAGAGACAGAGAGGAGGCCAGGGCAGGAGAGAAGGTCTGAGGACAAAAGCCATGCACCCATTGTGAGGCTCCATCTTTCTCAGGAGCCAAACCCATTCCTACTGCCGACCGTGGAAGCAGAGACCCTCATCCGGAGTGCAAGCCCCCCTCTGAGCCGTGAGCAAGGCCGGCTGAGTGGGTCCTCTCGGGTTGGGGGCCCCCTGCCCCTGGACACATTCCCCTTCGATGAGGCCCTGAGGGATATCACAGCTGCCCGCCCCAGCTCCTCACTTGGCCCTGTGCCCAGACCTCCCGATCCCGTCACCTACCATGGACAACAGTTCCTGGAGATCAAGATGACAGAGCGCAGAGGTGAGGGCACTGGGTGGACAGTGGGCAGGGACAGACTGTGGAGTCTGGGAGGGAGAGGGGCAGCAGGTCCTGGCGGCCACTACTGATGCTTCCCACCCCCAGAGCTGGAGCGGCAGATGAAGATGGAGAACCTGTTTGTAACCTGGCAGCAGCGCTCCACCCCCGCCAGCATGCCCATCAGTGTGAGTGGCCCGACCCCCATCCTCCAGGCGCATCTGTGACCCTTCCCTGGCCACCACTCCAGTGTTCACTTCCCCATTTCCTCAGGCCGGGGAGCTGGAGACCCTGAAGCAGTCATCCCGCCTGGTGCATTACTGTGCAACAGCCCTGCTCTTCGACCCGGCTGCCTGGCTGCATGGGCCACCGGAGACCTGTGGGCCCCCCGAGGGGCAGGTGAGGCTCAAGACTCCTGGATTTCTCCCCTGGGATCTCCCTTTACCCCACAGCGACCTCCATTCCTCCACCCCCTGGTGGTCGACAGTGGGTAGAGCCTTCCTTCATTCCCACTCCCACAGCGGCGCCATCGCCCTGAGTCAGGGTCTGGGAGCCGAGAGGCTCCCACAAGCTGTGAGGCCCTGGATGTGTCCCCGCCGGGTGCTCGTGAGGAACCTTGGCTGAAGGAGCTGAGCCTGGCCTTCCTGCAGCAGTACGTGCAGTATCTGCAGAGCATGGGCTTTGCGCTGGTGCCGCTGCGGCCCCCCTCACCTGCCCGAAGGTGAGCCCATCTCTCCCTTCCCTCGTCCTCCGCTTCCTCCCCTCCCCTCCTCCACTGCAGGTGAGGCTCCACCTGCCCTTCCCGTCTTCACAGAGGTCCCGCAAGGACAATTCAGGCCTTATGCATGTTCACCCCACTAGGCCAGCACACACACACACACACACACGAGGACCTTGGACACTTCCATGCAGCCCTCACTCACATCCTTAAACCTCACAGAACTGTGTACATTCTCACAGAGCTTGTGCCCAGGTACATCTCATGTGCTTAGATGCTGGTGTACAGCCATGCACATGGATCTGGTACACGTTCCTAAGCCTCTGGACCTGGGTCTTAATGATTGCTGTCCTGATCACCCCACTGTCCTCTCCTGAGATTTTACATGGTTCATGACCCAAGAAGTCCCTTACTCACCAAGGGTAGCTGTTTTTCTCACCAAGAACCCCTGCACTGGGCCTGCTTGCATCACTGCACTCTGGCCTGTTCTTGGTCATGTTCACTCACTGGCTACTAGAGTCTTAGAAAGTCGGCAGCTCCTCTGTCACCGCCTTCCTTCTCCCCTGAGCTCAGTGACAAGTTCACAACCACCTCTTCCTCTGTCTCGAATCTCTGTGGCCCTGCTCTGTGCTCTTCTCAACATCTGAGCCTCCAGATTCTGTGTTCCCACCCCTTCCCAGTGGCTGATGGGAAAGTATCTGTTCATGTTACTTTCATGTCTCTGGATTTGTGAGTTTATTTTCTCCCTCCTCTTACTTCAAGTTTGATGCACTTTCAAGTTAATAAATATAATTGTATCCTTAATCAAGATCCCACCATGGACCAGAAAGCCAGTTCCAACTCCTTAGTGTTTGTAACCAGCTCTCCACCTCCCAGGCTGCCCCTCTTTTCCAGGCCTTAGGAAGAGGGGACAGGCCTGTGCCGCCGGGACCCCGCCCCTCATTGCTCAGTGACAGCCGGAGGAGTAGCTGCTCAGCTTGCTGCCCTTGGCCAGGTCCCAGCTGTAGGAGCTCTCTGAGAGACTTGTTTGCTTACTTTCTATTAATTTATCAAAAATCTAAATTCCTTTTTAAAACAAAAGATACACCAGCTTAAAAAATATGTTTCTAGAGCAAAACGTAGTCAGGCCTTTCTTTGTCACCAGACGTAAAGTATCACCGGTTACTAGCTGGTCTTGTCCCTGTTTTCTTAAGGATGAAATGGGACATTTCTTTTCACCAGGGGCTTAGGCACCCCTCCCCACCCCTGGCAAGAGTTCTGGTGGTTTGTACCTCGTAAGTATAATAATTGGGTCCCCCTGGCCCTTTCTGTTTTGTCCTTGTTCACAGTCCTGTCTCTGCTTCTCTTCTCCCCTTACTTCTGAGTTGAGAAATGAAGAACAGTGGGCCTGTGGAATGCTGGGAGTACATTCCCCAGTCAAGAGAGAACTGCTTTTCCCTCTCAGAGGAACGTTCCTAACCAGGGCATCAAGCATCTCCTTGAATTTTCCTAATGAAATCTTAGACATACAGCCCCCTGCCCCCTCTCGCCTCCCCAGTAAACAGATCTCCATGCCCTCATGGGTGTCTCCCCACATTCTCACAAGCCTCTCTGGCCCTACCCTCATCCTCTCACTGGTAGAGAAAGGCCTGGCATCCATCTCTGCACTGAGCACTGCTCACTTCCCCTTAAAGCAGCCGTTACTGAGGGAGCCTTGCCACTTCCTCACCGTGTGCCCCGAGCAGGCCCTCTCTGGGCTGTCTCCTCTCCTACAGACAATTCCACGTAAAATGGATTGAGTCAGATAGCTGTCATCCTTCACCCCACTGGCTGGCTGCATCTTCTTGTCCCTCTTCCTTTCCTGCAGCACCAGCCGGCCGCGGGCCATGGCCATCCTTGGAACAGAGGGTCGGAGTTCCTTCTCCTGCTCCAAAAGCAAGACTGATGGGAGCCCCAAGGTAACGTGTCGTCACGTACCTCCCCTGATAGTGAAATCAGTGATGCCCCAGACACCAGTGTCACTAAGCCTGAATTCTTTTCCCAAGGCCAGAGGTCAGTGACCCTGGGTGATGACAGGTTGTTGATCCCAGCCTGACACCACTGAAGTCACCCGCCCCAGAGACTTTCCCTGCTGATCTGCGGCCGGTGAACCTCCACTCTTGCCCCTGAAGCATCTTTTTTTCTTTCTTCAGAGCACTGGCTCTCCGGGCACCACCTACCACCTACAGCGGGCTCTGCCCGGAGGCATCATCCTCATGGAGCTGGCTTTCCAGGTGAGCAGGGGGAGCACCGAGTGAGGAGAGCCAGACTCACCTGTCTCTCACCCTCCTGACCTCACCTTCACCCTCTCTCTAGGGCTGTTACTTCTGTGTCAAACAGTTTGCCCTGGAGTGTTCCCGAATCCCCATGGGGCAAGCCGTCAATTCTCAGGTATGTGGTGGGGGTGGGAATATGGTGTCTCAGGTATAGTCCATGGTGTGCTGTGGCCAATAAGAATAATGCATGAGCAGTCTGGCTGAGGGGTGATCTGGTGCTGTGCACTGGCTAGGTCAGTGGTCCTTCTGGTGACTGGACCATCGACCAGTGTCACTCTGCAGGTGGTCCAGAGTTGTATTCAGCTGTAACAAGAGGGCAGAAGGCATTCCAGCAGAGTGGCTGATCTAGCCGTGGTCATTGGGCACTGGCAGCCTGGCACTGTCAATCCATAACCATAGATGGTTAGTGCCGACATTTGAGCACAGTGGCTAACCTGACACACGGGTAGGTCGGTGCCATGGGCAGTCCTGGCCTAATCTAGAGCTGGCAATAGCCTTTGCATCGCGTAGGGTCACTAACACTTAGAATGTGGGCTAGAGTTCCCACCCACACAGCATACCCGCCAGTTATTATTCAGGCCTGTCTGTCTGCCTCAAGGCAGGGCCTCTGCACCCCATGGGCACCAAGCATCAGGAGTGCTCAGGTGAGTGGGAGGTTCGAGTGAGGTCAGGGACCTGAAGCCCTCTGTACTTCCATGATTCAGCTTCGTCAGGTTGCCCCATGTCATGCGAAGGCCCAGGCCTTCCTCGTGCCTCCCATTTGGTTTCCGAGAGATCAGGATCTGCCTGGGCCTGGTCTGTCGCCTTCCAGCACAGACAACACAGATTCCTCTCCTGTCTGGATAGCTCCTATCAGCCCATAGATGGTTGCCTTTGACTTGCTGTGGATACCTAGTCCAGTCATCACAGGATAATGTGATCCAGGAAAGCTTGGTGACTGCAGGAACCTCCTGGAGCCTGAGTACCCAGAAGGGAGCTGTGGGCCGCAGGGACTTTCACACTGGGCTGTTGTATTGACGGGAAAGACCCCTCCCTGCCCCCCACCCTCCATTACTCTCAAACTTTCTGAAGTCCTGGCTTCCCTGCTCCCTGATCTCTATCCAGCTTGGCTCTCTGCCTCTACATATCTAATCCCTAACCCTACTTGGTTTCTAAATTGCTTTATTATTTTTATTGTTTATTAAGTGCTTAGTATATATACTACAGTGAAGGGGAGTTTTATTTCTCTGGTACAGATCAGGAAACTGAGGCTGATGGAGGTTCATTAACTTGCCCCAGGGCACAGAGCTAGTTGGGGCAGTACTGACTCTGAGGCTCCTCCCTGGCTATGGAAGTTTTTCACACTGCCTCTAACTTTAGGGAGACCTTTACTTCACCTCCATGGTAGATAGGAAACTGAAGCAGGTAATGTGACTTACCCAGCATGGTGCAGCTACTCTGCTCCTAGGCTATGCCTTCTTCTACAGTCATTTTTCCTTTCCTATTAACTCCTATGCCCAGGGCCCCCAAGGAAGTGCTCATGTAGATTCTGCCATTCCGGCACCATCCATCCAATGGTTAGCACTTTAACTAATGGTGATTTCCACCAGGAGAAGATCAGCTCAGTCTCTGCCACCCTTCATTCGCTCATTCACAGATCGATTAGAGGAGGCCCACCCTGGCCTAGCTTGGCAGGATGTCCAAGACGAAGCTTTATCGAAGAGAAGTTAGCCAGGCTTGAGGGTCAGGGAGGGCAGCATCCAGGCAGAGAGCAGCAGCAGATACAAAAGTAGAGAGAATGTGATGTACTTGGGAAGAATGAGTATTTTGATGGGAAAATAAAGCTGGAGAGATGAGAAGGGGACAGCAAAAACTTTCTAATAGTAAATAATTACATACCTGGCCTACCCTGACCGCCTTGTTTAAAATGGCAACTGCTTTACTTCTTGATTTTCCATAACACCATCTTCTAACCTACTGTGCACTCATTTTCTCTGTCTAATGTTTATTGTATTATCTCCCACCGCTCAAATGTAAGCTTCTTGAGGGCTTGGATTTGTTACTCAATGTATCCCCAGCACCTAGAATGGTACCAGGTAGGCACTCAGCAAGTTGCATCAGTGAATCTGTGCCAGACTTTAGCAGACTCTGGGCTTCAGAATAAAAAGTCCCATCTCTCAAAAGGGTCAGTTTCATGTAAACAGGGTTAAGGGAATATGCTAATTGACTGTCATGCTCTCACAAAGATGGCAGCGCCCAGTCAATAAGAAGGGAATATGCTAATTGTCTGCCACACCCTCAAAGATGGCAGCACCCACAGCCACAAGATGGCGGCGCCCAGTCCCCTCAGCCCCACTGGGGCGGCAGGCATGCAGCAAGTCTGGGCCCGTGCCCAGGTGGGTCTGGTCACTCTGTGCGCCTGCCTCCAGAGTCCCCCAGTCCCCTTAGCCCCCAGCTGCCCAGGGCCGGCCCGAGGTGCAGGCAAGCCTCGGATGGCAGCTTCCCAGCCACCCAGGGCCGCCCAAGGCTCAGGTAACCAGGGCTGGCCGAGGCTTGCACTGCTGGCAGTGGCAGCAGCAGAGGTATGATGGAGGCATCACCTTCCCCTGATTGCTGGGTCACCTCCCGCCCCTCAGGGCTCCCAGACTGTGAGAGGGGGCAGGCTGGGCTGAGGGACCCCCCTCCAGTGCATGAATTTTCATGCACCGGGCCTCTAGTCCTATATATAATAAAGTGGTAATATGCAAATTGACCCTCATGCCCTCGCATCGCAAGATGGCCGCCCCATCGTCACAAGATGGACGGCAGGGGAGGGCAGTTGGGGACAACCAGGCCTGCAGGGGAGGGCAGTTGATGGCAACCAGGCCTGCAGGAGAGGGCAGATTGGGGTGATCATGCAGGCAGGGGAGCAGTTAGGTGTCAATCAGGCCGGCAGGGGAGCGGTTAGGTATCAATCAGGCTGGCAGGGGAGCGGTTAAGGAGGCTATCAGGCTGGCAGGTAGAGTGGTTAGGGGCAGTCAGGCAGCCAGCCAGGCAGGTGAGTGGTTAGGAGCCAACAGTCCTGGATTGTGAGAGGGATGTCTAACTGCCGGTTTAGGCCCGATGCCACAGGCCTAAACCGGCAGTCAGACATCCCCCGAGGGGTCCCAGATTGGAGAGGGTGCAGGCTGGGCTGAGGGACACCCCCCCCCCAGTATATGAATTTTGTGCACCGGGCCTCTAGTACAGTATAAAAGAGAATATAATGAGGTGTCCCTGATCTGTTGGGGCAATAGGGTGAGTCCTAAGCTGTCTTCTCCTATGCAAAAGGAGGAAATGGGAATGTGCTGGGCAGCCTGTGCTACCATTTCCTAACCCAGCCCCTGTGCCTCCCCAGCTGTCCATGCTGTTCACCGAGGAGTGCGACAAGGTGCGGGACCTGATGCATGTGCACTCATTCAGCTATGACTTCCACCTGCGCCTCGTGCACCAGCATGTGGTGGGCACCCACCTGGTGCTGCGGCACGGCTACCACCTCACCACCTTCCTGAGACACTTCCTGGCCCACCACCCTGATGGGCCCCACTTTGGTCGCAATCACATTTACCAAGGTTGGTTGGTGCCCAAGGGCAAGCCAGTGAAACTGAGAAAGAACAGGCCACAAGGTGTGGGCCAATGGGACCACTTCCTAGGGCCAGACTTTGTCTTTCTATCCCATGTTGTTAATTGCCTCATATCACTTGGTCTCTGCCTTAACTTCTTCATAGTCTGTTTCATATCAAAGTTTAGATCCTGTGTTGTATACCCTGCCCTGCCTGTCCTGAGCCACTGTGTCCCATCTCGATGTTCTACAGGACCTTAGGAGCTCTCCAGAAAAGCAGGGCCAGTCTGCTTGTCAATCAGAGCCTTAGGACCTCCTAATCCCCCAGCCCATCAGATCAGTGTGTCTATCCCAGGCTCACTGTCTCCTGTAACTTGCCCCTTAGGGACCCTGGAGCTTCCCACACCGCTCATTGCTGCCCACCAGCTGTACAACTATGTGGCTGACCATGCTAGCTCCTACCACATGAAGCCATTGCGAATGGCTCGGCCAGGGGGCCCAGAACATAATGAGTACGCTCTGGTGTCGGCATGGCACAGGTATGGAGGACAGGGGACACCAGCATGTTCTCTGGTGGAGCTGCGGTAGGACCATCCTTACAGTTGGGAGACCTGTGTTTTCTTGGGCAGAAGGGGTGAGGTTGACTTCATTAGGACCTCAGGCTGACATCTCATCCCCACCGCACAGCTCCGGCTCCTACCTGGACTCTGAGGGACTTCGTCACCAGGATGACTTTGATGTGTCTCTGCTTGTCTGTCACTGTGCTGCACCCTTTGAGGAGCAAGGAGAGGCTGAGCGGCATGTTCTGCGGTCAGCAGATGCCCACCTTGAATGTGCCCATTGTCCAGCCTGCCCCGTCCTTGCCGTTTCCTGCTGTAACCACCACTCTTGCCCCCTCCCCTTTCCAGGCTGCAGTTCTTCGTGGTGCTCACCAGCCAACGAGAGCTCTTTCCCAGACTAACTGCTGACTTGCGCAGGTTCCGGAAGCCACCCAGACTTCCCCCTGAGCCAGAGGCTCCTGGGAGCTCCGCTGGTAGCCCTAGGGAGGCCTCAGGAGTTGGTCTGGTGCCTGGCCCAGCTCCTCTGTTCCCCCCGCTGGCTGCAGAGGTGGGCGTGGCACGGGCGCGGCTGGCTCAGCTGGTCCGGCTAGCTGGAGGGCACTGCCGCAGGGATACCCTCTGGAAGCGCCTCTTCTTGCTGGAGCCGCCAGGGCCTGATCGGCTGCGGCTAGGGGGGCGCTTGGCCCTGGCTGAGCTGGAGGAGCTCCTAGAGGCGGTCCATGCCAAATCCATTGCAGACATTGACCCCCAGCTGGTAAGGAACTGTGGGTTCCAGAGGGGGTGGGATGGATGTTAGGATTCCATGGGCAGCCAGGGTGGAGGGTGCAGGGTGGCTCTGGGACAGTAGGTCCAGGCCTGTGGCCCTCCCCAGGACTGCTTCCTGTCCATGACGGTCTCCTGGTACCAGAGTCTGATCAAGGTTCTCCTGAGCCGCTTTCCCCAGAGCTGCCGCCACTTCCAGAGCCCAGACTTGGGAACTCAGTACCTGGTAAGTCTCCTTCACCTGCCTCAAAAACACAAACCTTCCTCCGCTAGAGATCCTGAGGGCCAAGTTCTGGAACCTCATCGGTGGTTGGTCTTGGAGGCTGCAGTCCCAGAAAGGACCTCTTAGGCTTTAAGCCTTCTTATTCCCCCCAAAGTGTGGCCCTCACACCAGCAGCACCAGCACCACCTGGGAGCTTGCCGAAATGCACTTGGGCCCCATTTCAGACCCAACTGAGACTGCCTTTCAGCCAGATCCCCAGGTAACTGTGCACTGAAGTTGAAAGCACTGCCAGGAAGGACAGGTAGAGAGAAGAGCTGTGGTGATTGGCACACACTGGGGGGGGGGGGGGTGGGGGGAGGGGGGGAAGTAAAAGGTTAGCGATGAGCCAGTGAGAGCAATGGTCCAGGAAAGGACACTTAAGACTTCACAAGAAAAAGTAGTTGGTTCGTGGTGATAGGTCCTGCAGCCTGGTACCTGTGGGGAAGATTAGTTTCAAGGTGTTCTGAAGGGACATCGGGGATTGGCACTCAGGAGATCTGGGCAGCATCTGTATGGACAGGGGGTCCCTGCATCCCTGGGAGTGGAAGAGATTGCCCAGGAACAGACAGACGGGAGGAGACAGTCCAGGGAGGTCAGAGATCTAAAACCTGGGATAGCACAGGAGGCAGGGAGGGGGCTGTCAAGGGCAGAGAACACCCCTTGGTTGTTGGGCTGCGGTGCCAGCTCTGTGCAGGGCCTCCAGATAGATGACTTCAGGAACCTCCCAGTCAGGCCCTCCTCCCCTTCACTATGAGGAGGCTAGACAGGCTGACCAGGGGCCAGTGAGGGCGAGGACAGACTCCGTTCGAAGAGGAGGTTCTAGGTGACCGTGGAGTGTGTGCCGGTGGAAGCAGCCCTTCTTCAGACTAGTCCCACCCTCTTCCAGGCCCTCCGGAGGGTCTGCTCCTCAGGTGAGACAGACGTCACTCCCCATCTCCTTTGTCTGCTGCTGCAGGTTGTGTTAAATCAGAAGTTCACTGACTGTTTCGTGCTCGTGTTTCTGGATTCCCACTTGGGAAAGACGGTGAGAACAGGGGGTGTGGGACTCTGTGTCAGCCTGGTGGGAAGCTGTACCCCAAATGCTCTACTCGAGCCTGCTGAGGTTGGGAGGCCTACCTGCCCTTCTCTCACCAGTGGACCCCCACTCTGCTCCCCACAGTCTCTGACAGTGGTTTTCCGCGAGCCCTTCCCAGTACAGCCCCAGGACAGCGAGAGCCCCCCTGCCCAGCTGGTCTCCACCTACCATCACCTTGAGTCTGTCATCAACACAGCCTGTTTCACCCTCTGGACCCGTCTCCTCTGAGGAATGGACGCTGAATGTCACTGTTCCTCGAATCATGAACTAAAAGATTACTCACTTGAAGTAGGACTGACCAGCCCTCTGAGCCCCAGCACAAGCCTGGACACTGCGGGGTCTGTAGCCCCAGCCTGGCAGCAGGGACTACCCTCCCTAAACACTCACGCTGCTGACCAGCCAGGGCTCTAGCAGGTCAGGTCACCTCCTGAGGTTCCCATCTCTCAGGCCCTGGGGCCCTTTCAGAAGGGGACTCTTTCCTGCTCACCTGGTGGAGTCCAGGAATTCTTCACACCAGGTGGCAAGCGCTCACCCGAGGGCTCCTCTGCCTGAATCCTGCCTCCAAGTCACCCACCTCCCACCTTGAGCTCTCTGGTCCTCACTACCCACTGAGGCATCACTGATGGACGTTGCCATTGAGATAAGACACCTGGGTTCCAATCCCAGCTCTGTCTTTGAAGCACCTGTGAGCCTGAGCAAGTCCCTTTGCTTCCGACCCCTGGAGTCTCATCTGTACGTGAGGAGGTGGACTCAAAGCTCTCTCTTCTCCACAGCAGCACTGCAGACTGGAGGACTCCGGCATGAGCTGTGTCCCTTCCCAACAGGAGGGAAGCGATCAGAGAAAGCGAAGGGTTAGACACTGTGTGTCTCCAATAACATACATGTATGAAATGTTCAGCAAGTTGTCTTTAATTCCAGAGGACACTCAGGATGCTCCATTCACTGTCCCAGAGAGGCATGTGGGTGGACTGCAGGACCTCACTGGCCAGCCTGTGAGCGGCCCCGCCTATCCCAGTAGGAACGTAGCCAACTCAAGCCCTCCACTGTGTCTCCTGAGGGGAGAAGGAGGCAGTAGCATCTCAACCCATGAGGAGGCAAACAGCTCCTGTCCAATACCTGTCCCTCAGTTCTCCCGTTCCCAGGGCCAAGCCTGGAGCCTCAGCCTGCCCCTCACCTTGCGGCTGGTACTCGCAGCCGACAAAGCCTTTGTAGCCTTCGTCTTCCAGCAGTTGGAATAGATAGGGGAAGTTCAACTCTCCAGGGCTGCCAGGGTCCCCCCGGCCCGGGACCTGTGCCACCTGCACGTGCCCTGGGGACAGATGTGGGCAGATGCAAGGCCCAGGCTCCTGCTCAGGCCTGAAGGACAGGTGTGTGTACGTATGTGTGTGTATGTGTGTGGGGGGGGAGGGGGGAGAGCTGGAAGAGTGGGAGGACAAAGGAAGCAGCACAGCAGATGAGGAAGGAGCAAAGAGAGGGACCCTCTCACCAACGATGGGCAGGAACTCCCGGATGTTTCCTGTCAGATTCCCATCCATGATCTGCCAGTGGAATATGTCCTGGGCAGAGATCACTACAGTCAGAAATGCCTCGGGCCCACCATGCTTCCCAGCTGGAGAGCATGGGCCCTCTGAGCAGCACTCCTTTTCTTCACGTACCATTTGTAACTGGAGGTTGGGCCTTCCCACCTTCTGTAAGATGGCTGCCGCTGGAGAGAGACCAGGAGGGGGGCGTGACACAAGGAGGGCACAAGAATCAAAGGGACAGGAGGCAGCACAGGGCTGGGGGTCCTACCCTGCTGGGGCGAATCCAGGAAGTACTGGGGGTCAGTGATGCGGGTGTTAATGGGCTCCAGCAGTCCCACGAGGTTCTCCTAGCACCACGTTGGATCTGTAAATAGAGCTCTCCCCCCTCCCCCGACCCCCTTTTGGCCTCTATCTTTGTCACTGATCAAGCCCTCACCAGTCCCTCTGACTTCGGCCAGTGCCCAGCCTTAGGCCTGGCTACTCTCCGCACTGTGCACCCCCTTCCCTGCACACTCGGACACATTCGTGTAAGTATGTGTGTCTGTGTTTTCACTGTCACCTCACCCGAGCCAAAACCCCAGCTGCGTGCCTCAGGTTCTCCAGAAAAACTGTCTCCATTTCACCCCTGACTGCTGCTCGATCAGCACCCCGGGGTACTCGGCCGGCCATCAGGTGAATCCTGTGGGGAAAATGGGACTGGAGAGGCTGTGGAGTCCACCCCAGAGCAGGGCCTTGACTCCCTCAGCTCCTATTCCAGCTGTCCTCCTACCATGCCAGCCCTCCCATCCCCCAAAGGTCTCTGGTCCACACCTCTTTGCCCTGATGCTCAGGCCTTGGACACACCTGTGTCCGCTTTTGGCCAAGCCTTTTCCCCACAATCCTCCTGAGGGTCAACCCATCCTCCTGCCTCAGTCCAGTTCCTCTTAGCCCCTCCTGTACTTTCAACTCTTTCCAATGGCCCTTCTCAGCCTTTAAACATGCTTAAGTCTCACTTTTTAGACATAATTTTGACCCAGACCCTTGAGAATTGCATGCTGCTTGTCTCTATTTCCTGAGTGTTTCTTAGCTTCTTCTCATCTGATTTCTCATCCCACCCCAGCCCTACCAATAATGGCCCCTTATTGCCAGTTCCTTCTCAGCCTATTTAGACCCGCAGGATTTGACATTTATTTGATCAGCCCCACTTTGAGCCTTCCACCTCCCACCACCACCTGATCTTTCTCGGCCACATCCAACCCCAACAAGCTACCTCTCCAGCCTCTTGAACTTTGCTGAACACACCAGGCCGCCTCTTGCCTCTGGCCACAGCATCCCTGCCTGGAATGCTCCTTACATCAAGCAAATGCCCACTCCTTAAGACCCAGTTCAGCATCAGTACCTGTAGGAAGCTGCCTCTAATCCCAGACAGGTGCCTACTCTGCTCCCACTGCCCCGCCTCCGTGAATTGACCTGTTCTCAAATGTATCCCTCCTCCGTTTTCTGTTTACTTTGCTATCTCCCAGGTCAGGCTGAGTTCCCAGCATGGGATCCCAGCAGGAGAGAAGCATGAAAGAGTTGCCAACTGAGAATGACACACAACAAATATGAAAGGCAATTTACAAAGCACCAGGACCGCAGGGGTGTAGAAGCGCCAGCGCGCTCAGACTTCTGAGCCTCTCTCAAAACCTGGCGTCGTCATCCCCCTCCCCCCAAACACGTGCGGCAGGGTCGTGGGTCACAGAGGGGGAAGAGGAAAGGGCAGGGTACCTGGGACAGCCCAGAGCCTTAGCGTACAGCACCGCCTGCTCCAGCCCCTCTCGGAAGGCCGCCTGCCTCCCGGGGACGGCCCCCAGCCCCATTTCCCCCGCCTCTCGATCTCCTGCAGAGAGAACGGACCTCAGCGCCCGCTCAGGCGCCCGGCCCCCACCTCCCGGGCCTGGGCCCACGGCGCACCCGGAGGCGTGTTGATCAGCACCAGCTGCAGCCCCGCTTCTTGCGCCGCGCGCGCCAGCGCCTCCGGCGGCTCCACGTACGGCCAGGCGACCTCGGCGGCCTCGAAGCCCGAGCTGCCCGCTGCCCGCAACCGTGCGGGGAGGCCGGGGAGCTCGGGGAACAGCCACGACACATTGGCCGAGAAGCGGAGCGGAGCCATGACCGGCGCGGAGCGCGGGGCGCGGGGCAGAGTCCGCCGGGCCGGAAGGCGGAAGCGGGTGGGGCGCCGGCGAGGGCACCTCCGGAGTTCGCGGGGGTGCAGTGCCCCGGCCGGCCGATAGGGGGCGCGCTGGAGCCGCTAGTCAGGGTCGTGAGCTCTGTGGGCAGCGTTTGGTAAGAAAAGCAATGTGTTGTAAAAACCGTGGACATTCCAGAAAAGTGAAATGTTTCAAAATAGGAGAAAGGGAAGCTCAGGGAGAGGAGAAAGGGCCGAGCGAGGGCAGCGCGGCCAGGACGCAGGCAGAGAGAAGGTGGGGAGCCCAGGGGGCCCTTTGAGGTTGCGGTGTCAAGTCAGAAGCCAGCCTGCCTCCAAGGCCCTTAAAATGAAGGAATGAGACTTGAGCAAACACCAGTGAGTATTTTTCCTCATTGTAAAAGTGGCATCTGTTCATTACAGAACATTTGAAAGCTTATAACCAAGTAAAGAACATTTAAACCACCAGTTATCACACCAATCACCCATTAACTTTCCCTTACAGATTAAAAAAATTAAAGTGCAGTTTTTTCTTAGAAAATTTTGGTCATACTTTATATGTGGTTTTATAGTCTGCTTTTCATTTATTATTATTATTATTATTATTATTATTATTATTATTATTTTAAGTCCTCACCGGAGAAGTAAGGATATTTTTTCCATTGATTTTCAGAGAGAGTGGAAGGGAGGGGGGAGGGGGAGACAGAGAGACAGGGGAGAGAAACATCAATGTGAGGGAGACACATTAATTGGTTGCCTCCCACACGTGCCCCAACTGGGAGTAGGGATCAAACCTGCAACCCAGGTATGTGCCCTTAACTGGGAATCAAACTGGGACCCTTCCAGGTGCAGGCCGAGGCTCTAACCACTGAGCTGCTGGCCAGGGTGTCATTTAATATTATTTTGTGAGCATTTGTCATGCCATAAAATAAAATTCATCTTAGTAAATTTGAAGAACAATTGGCTTTATTAAACAATTCATGGGCCAGGCAACATCTCATCTAGCAAGGAGAGATACCCAGAAGAGTTATACAAGATGAAAGACTTTCTTAGAAAGGAGGGTGGGGCAAAAAGTGTTGACCCTGAGAAAAATACACTTGCCAAAAAGGACTCATCATAATTGGGCTCAGATTCATAACCAGAGTCCAGCAGGCACTGATTCTACTGCATTTCAGGGAAAACCACACCCCACCGCCGAGCACTGGTTGACTCTCATCTGAGTCAACCCTTACAAAGGAGCTTCTAGGATCAAACTCAACCAATAGAATTGAGATTTTCCCCATCCAATCTTTACTAACCAATTAGAGGGGCTCCATTCCATCCAATCAAGACAGTGCTCTTAGGACCAATCAAACTGTGATGATTTGGAGTCCTCATTTTCATGAGAAGAACCAATCCCAGACTGAGGTGGGAACTCTTCTCTTGATAAGCCAGCTTCCCCCTGTCTCCATTGAGCGCACTACCAGTTCCCACTGAAGACTACGCCTTCCCCTGCTGAAGTGCAACCCCAGAACTGTAACACCAAGGCAGTCGCACAGTCATGCTGTTTCATGACTGAGCTGTCACCGAGTTCTTTCACAATTGAGCTGTTTTCATTGAATAAAGCCTCTCCCTTCACCACACCCCAAATTGGAAACTCCTGTTGGCGTTGATGACAACCTTCTGTTGACAAAAGTCATTAGCAAAGAAAAATGAAAGTTTATTGGAGGAAAGTACAAGTTCAGGATAACCATGAATTATTGGCTGGGCTTGTTGCTGGGCTAGAAGAAAATCTTCCTCCTTCCTGGGTAGTAGATACAGCTTCCTCTTGGAGACACAGGTATGTCTTTTCCTGTTTGGGATAACTGCTGAGGAGTGGTAGGGGTGAGAGCCTCCTCTCGACACAAATTTTAGCTGCGGTTTCCTTCATTTTTATGCCTGTGTTCTTCAGTGTTCTTCAAAAGCATTGCATTAGCTGCTCATTGTTCCACGCCTAGACAGCCCAGAAGTTATACTACTCTGTTGATGCACATTAGGGTTTTTCGATGTGTGTGTGCACACTGTAAAAGCACTTTAATGCATCTCTCAATCCCATCTCTGAATTGTTTTCTTGGGTTCTTTGTGTACAGATGCTCATTACCGTGTTTGCCTGCCCAACTTTACAGTCATTTGACACATAAAGTTGTTTAGGTCAACAAGGAACCACATTTATGACAGTGGTCCCATCTTATCTAATAAAGAGGGAATATGCAAATTGACCATCATGCTGTAACGGTCAAGATGGCTGCGCCCACAGCGGAGGCAGGGATTCCATAACACAAGATGGCTGCACCCACAGCGGAGGCCGAGTTCCCGTAATGAGCCTTAAGGAGCAATCAGCAAGGCAGGACTTAACAGGGGACCTCAGGCCACGTCCCCTGCCCTGGCACCGGGCCAGGGGACCTGAGGCCATGCCCCTCGCCTGGCAGGGCTAGACAGGGGACCTCAGGCTATACCCTCCTGCCCAGTGGGGCTTGAAGGGGGACCTGAGGCTACACCCCTCCGC
Source organism: Cnephaeus nilssonii (assembly GCF_951640355.1). Classification (NCBI taxonomy): domain Eukaryota; kingdom Metazoa; phylum Chordata; class Mammalia; order Chiroptera; family Vespertilionidae; genus Cnephaeus; species Cnephaeus nilssonii. The sequence goes on from NC_137078.1 coordinate 74,968,660, forward strand.
CTGGCGGGGCTTGATAAGGGTGGGGCCAGCCAGGTCTGGATCTCACCCAATGTGGGTGGGGCCAGCCGAGTCTGAGTCTCTTGCAATTTTGAGGCACCGCAGGTGGGCGGGGACTTGACTCTGGGTCCCAATGCTCGCCCCAGACTCTGAGAGGAGGAAGATTTTCATATACATTTCACACATTTTCTTTCATCTCTGACACTTCTATTATAGAGAAAGGGCAAGTAGCAATATTAAAATAGTAGAGGCCCGTTGCACGAAGATTCGTGCAATAGGCCTTCCTTCCCCTGGCTGCTGGCACCGGTTTTCCTCTGGCACCCGGGACCCAGGCCTTCACTCCAGCTGCAGTGGAGAAGCCAAGCCTCGAGGCTAGGCTTCTCTGCTCTGACTGCAGCGAGGCTAGGCTTCTCCACTCCGGCCAAATTAACCCGCCATCTTTATTGGGTTAATTTGCATACTCACTTCTGATTGGCTGGTGGGCGTCGTGGAGGTACAGTCAATTTGCATAGTTCTCTTTTATTAGTATAGACTAGAGGCCCAGTGCATGATTGAATCATGCACGTGTAGGGTCCCCTACATGCTTTCGCTTTTCGCGGTGGAGCTGGGTGCCTGTCCACTGGTGCCGGAGCAGACAGGCACCCAGCTCCCCCACTTTTGATGGTCCGCGGCCACTGAGGGGGACTGCCGCGGACACCTGGCTACCCTGCCGTTGAGAGGCGCAGCTGGGTGTCCGCGGCAGGCCCCCTTAGCGGCCGCGGATCTGGCCGTTGAGAGGCACAGGGGGCGGGAGTCCCGTCCCCTGCGCCTCTCAACAGCAGGGTAGCCCCCCTCAGTGGCAGTGGATCCGTGCCTCTCAATGGCCAGATAGGCCACCCCAAGTCCCGCCCCCCAGCCTCCCGCCGCCCAATCGTGGGCGTAGCAGAGTGATGGTAATTTACATGTTACTTTATTATTAGATAGGATTTCCTCTAATTAATCCTCTTTTAATGTGCACAAATTTTGTGCATTGGGCCACCAGGAATATTATAATGGACTATAGGCAAAATGTGTTTGTGATGTTGAAAGAAAGTGCTGGACCCAACTATAATGTTGAAGTTACTACTAGCTCTCTGTGATATGAGGAGGCTCAGCATGCTGTCCACCCACCATGTGCCTTCCCGAAGCTGGGGCAGGGAGTTGGCAAGGGAGTAATAGAGAGGGCTAAGGAGGAGGGGAGCTGGGAGCCTGCTGCCCATCCACATTTGTTCACACCATCCCTGCACTCACACACACAAACACTTGTGTGCACAAACTCCCTTCCCTCCATTTCTCTTTCTCTTGCCTCCCAGTATGAGTCCTTTTTCTCCTGCCTCTCCTCTCCCCCTCTGGGCAGATTCCTAAGGTTGGAATTACATGGTCAAAAAATAGTAATACGTTCAAATTCTTCATGGCTGAGCTAAATTGCATTTTAAAAATGCTGTACATTTATTCTCCAACAATACATGAGTAGACGTCATCTTGGTCTTATTTTCTGTGCTAGCTTTGACAGAAGGAAGCTCAAAGTGCAACATTAGGAACACGAAGTTTCACTTCTTCTGCCACTACCAGCCTCCAAACCAAGGCAGGCCCAGGCTGATCTCATAGGGAATCCAAGTGGTTGGCAGTTTCCATTTCAGTTCTGCCTGTAAGAACAGGCTGCCACCAGCTATTACAGATCACCTGACTTCTTGCCCATTTGCAGCTGGCAGTATACTTGGCACTTTGACTTGTCCTGGAACGTGTTTCTTGGGTGTGGTCCAATCAGGATGTGACCTCACCGAGTCTAACAATGTAATCAATCCAAACTTCAGCACATTTACAATCCAATGTTGATCAAACAGAGTAACATCTAAGGGAAGTAATTTCCTTATTAATCCTTCACTGTAAATCTCTGAGCATGAAAATTTTAAGACTTTAGAAAAGCACCTTCATCTGCCGGGGTTTGTAACAGGAACAAAATTTGTCCAATCCTCAGTGGTCCACTCCTTCTTTACTGTATACCCGTTAGGGCAGCAGAGATGGTGTATATACTAGATAGGCATGACTCACTTGCCCCCTTACCATAAATCCCTTAAAAACATCTTCACTTAATATGTCAAAATAAATACAAAAGGAGAACAATGCACATGAAAATTATTTTCTTTATTCATTGTTTGAATACCTTATACCACTTTGTAATGTAGGCATTTCACTAAATTATTATTACAAATCTTGATTCTTTGCAGTTAACTCCTAACCAAAGAATTTGCACAGGTATGACAATTAGTTAAGGTAGCAATAATTTGTAAATAGTTAATGGCTAAACTTTGAGTGTACAGCTGAGTCTCATTTGATCATTGGATTGCACCTGCCAATGTGGTAAAAAAAAAATATTATAGCCCAAGTGAAAAGGAAATAAAAATCTCAATGAAATTCCATTTTATACCTCCCAGATTGGCAAAATTTTAAAAGACAGACAATATCAAATATTGGGTAGGACTGGAAACAACTAGAACATTTATTTATTGGAGATAGGAGTATAAATCACTCCAACCACTTTGGAAAACAATGTGCATTATCACTTAAAGCTGGACATTCCTGTGCCCTTGGTCCAGCAGTGCCTCTCCTAGGTGCCTTCCCTGGATACACCTTTGCACAAGTATATCAGGAAATAAGCTCAGTGATGTTCATTGCAGCACTATTTATGTAGCAAAAAGATGGAACTAACCCAAATCATATATAGATGACTTGTGGTATAGCCATACATTGTTGTATATAAGAGTGAAGAGAAAGCTGGTGGCTCAAAGGATACAATTGAGTTTGCTTTGTATTAAAGTAATATACGAAGAGCTTAGTGAAGCTTCGGCCAAATTGAAAATATCGGTGTGAACACATCAAATGGATAAATCTCAGAAACATCATCTTGAATGAAAGAAGCAAATCACAGAGAAATATACACAGTATGATTCCATTTCTACTCAGTCAAGCAAAGAAAACCAAACAATATCTTGTGTAAGACACATACATCTGTAAAACTATGAAGAAGAGCAGGTGAATAATGGTCACATAATTCAGGATGATGGTGACCTCTGGAGGGGGAGGGATGGGGGTGAACAATGGAAACTTCGAAAGTACTGATCATCCCCTTCCTCTTAAACTGGATGGTGTGGTCATGTATCTTCATTTTATCATTATTTTTATATCTTATATTTTATAAATATCATTTTGTATCTGTTTCATATTTTATAAAAACAAAATTTAAAACGTCTATATGCATTACTACCACCGTTAGCACATTTTATCTTAACATCTTTTTTTTAATGCTTTTCATTTTGAAATATTTATTTATTGTTTTCTTTTCCAAAAATATGTTTTTATTGATTTTTAGAGAGAGAGGAAGGGAGAGGGATAGAGAGATAGAAACATCATCAATTGACTGCCTCCTGCATGCCTCCTTCTGAGGATCAAGCCCACAACCCAGTCATGTGCCTTGACTGGAAACTAAACCTCGATCTCTTGGTTCCTGGGTGGACGCTCAACCGCTGAGCCACACCAGTTGGGCTTAACATCTTTCTTGTTGTAGTATCATCATAATCTCAAGGTGTTTCTACAGACTCAGCTTTTTTGTATTAAACTATAGTTACCTCTTTTTAGATTCAACGTGTCACTGCTCAATTTAGTGGTCTTTTATTGCATTACTTGCTCAGAACCCATGGTAGGCAGCCTGTAAAATGGTACCAATGATCTCTACCTCCTGGTCTTCACATCCCCTCCTCTTGGACCTAGCAATTCATTTCTAATAAATAGAATTCAGCAAAAGTGGCACAGTGTCACCTCAGAGATTAGTTACAAAAAGGCTGTAGCTTTGGCTTTGGGCGCCCTCTCTCACTCTTTCAATCACTTGCTCTGAAAAAAACCAACTGCCATGTTGTGAGCTACCTATCCTATTGTCAGACCTGCATGTCAAGGGACTGATGTCTCTGGCCAACAGCCAGCAAGGACCTGAGGCTGCCAACAGCCAGGTGAGTGAGCTTGGAAGCAAGTCTGCTCCTATTGAGCCTCAAGATGATTGTACCCTGGCCAGCACCTTGATTGCAGCCTGTGACACACTAGGTTTGAGTCAGAGACAGCTGAGCCACGCCCAATTCCTGACCTAAAGAAACTCTTGGATAGTAAATGTTTGTTGTTTCAAGCCACTGAGTTTTGGGGTAATTTTTAGCAGCAATAGATAACTAATAGAGGATCTCTTTCTTCTTCTGGGTACAGTTCCCTTGTTTGGGGGAACTGTGTCACTTTCATTACTTGTTCACCTTAAGGTATAAATGAGTGGTGCCATCTTCTTATATGATTCTCTCTTCGAAGACACAATGATTGGTCAATGAGTGGACACCTGACCCATGATGAACCAACCACGGCACCTGTTATAGACATTGTAGGTTGCCTACCCAACATCTGTTCCCTCCTTTCTCCTTCCTAATAGAACCATATCTCGCGGGGACAGTGAACCAGAAAGAATAAAGCTCATATGCAAGTGAAGTGGCAAACAAAACCCAAGGGAGGCATTGCATTCAGTACTCGGAACCTCTGCAAGGGAACCAACAAGGCTGGCCTTCATTGCTTCATCTTAACTCTTTCCCAAAACAAGATGGACCAGAACTAACTTGCTATTCCCATCCCAAGATCCAGCATTGTGCACATTCAAGAAACACTTGGTTCTCTTAGTTAAAACACACACACACACACACACACACACACACACACACACGAACAATTTAAAATCTGAACCATAGACACTGTGGCTATGTATTTATATCATTTCATTAATTTATATAATTTCTTATAGCTTGTAGAAGTAAGCTAGATGACCCCACAACAACTTAGGGATTTCAGTGTCTTTTTAAAATATATATATATATATATATATATATATATATATATATATATATATATATATATTTTATTGATTTCAGAGAGGAAGGGAAAGGAAGAGAGAGATAGAAACATCAATGATGAGAGAGAATCATTGATCGGCTGCCTCCTGCACACCTCCTGCTAAGAATTGAGCCCACAACCCTGGCATGTGCCCTGATCAGGAATCTAACCATGGTTCATAGGTCAATGCTCAACCACTGAGCAACACTGGCCAGGCTAAGAGGGGTCTTTATCTTTCAAAGTCATGAGTTTCTGATGATGTTTTTTATTTCATCCAATCTTCATTAAGTGCTTTTCTATCTTGCTCTAATACAAGAGCATTTTCCTTTCTATTTCACTTCCTTTTTGGAGCTACCAGTCTTTTTATCATTTCTCTACAGCTTGCTCAAATCAGATTTTATATATCATGTTATATATTTTCACATCCAACCATGTGTTCAGTTGCAGCTGCCTAGATTTAAGAATATCAACATTCAAGTGTCACTCTATTATGTATTTTTTTGAGCCATTGAGCCTGCATTTCTAAGGCTTTGGATTTTAACTCTCCTACTTTACTCAGTTTTACCAGTAATAGTCCATATTGCATGGATTCATGAGAGCTTGTAACTGTGTCAAGAAGGAAACTAAATCTTTGGTTAAATTTTTCTTTCATAGGTTTCTATTGTATTCAAGCATGTCAGAGGAATATCTGCGGTACATCTACATTAGGACTCTATAACTAAAATTTTAGCAATTTAAATAGAATCATCTAACACACAGTGTATTGAATAACGTCATTATACAAAACAGCATTGAATCACTCTACGAAATTCGTGCCTGCATGAGCGATCATCTATATTCTTGAAAGAATATTATAATATTTGCCCTTCTATGTTATACACCCTTATCTTTAAAAGGAAGTGGAACTTTATCTTTAGTTTCTGTGCTATTGCTGGGTGGTTGGATCACATCCAGAGACTCTTCTTGTGCCCCTCCCTTCTATATGCTGTTAGTAACACAAGAAGACTCTTGCAGCCTTAACTAGGGGAGTGCTAACTAATTACAAACCATCCACATGCAAACTTTAAACTTAGTTAAGTTCAACCAGTGTGGACTCAAAGGGTACAAGTGTGAATATTCAAAAAGTTAGATTTTTTTTTCTTTTACATTTGGAATTTTGAAAAATCTCAGTAACCCTGACTATGGAATCTTCTTCTTCTCGTATTTAATTTTTACACTTATGAATTCTTTTGATGATGTTACACATACACTTTTTGCAACTTACTTTTTCTATATAGCTATATATTTATATAGAAAGTCTTTCCTGGGGGGGTTGGAAATATATGTAAACTGTCTTTCTCCCTTTCTTTGGCCATTCTTTTAACTGCATTTTATTCCAGACGAGAGGCCCGGTGCACGAAATTTATGCACAGGGGAGGGGGGGGTCCCTTCAGCCCAGCCTGCACCCTCTCCAATCCGGGACCCCTTGGGGGATGTCCGACTGCCAGTTTAGGCCCCATCCCAGGGACATCCTTCTCACAATCCTGGACCACTGGCTCCTAATGGTTCACCTGCCTGCCTGCCTGGTCATCCCTTACTGCCCCCCCTGCTGGCCTAGTCGCCCCTCACTGCCCCCCCGCCGGCCTAGTCACCCCCAACTGCACCCCCCCACTGGCCTGGTTGCTCCTAACTGCCCCCCTCGCCGGCCTGGTTACCTCTTACTGCCCCCCCCACCTGCCTGGTCGCCCCCAACTGCCCTCCCCTGCTGCCAGCCTGGTTGCCCCCAACTGCTCCCACCTGCCGGCCTGGTCACCCCTCACGGCCCCCCCCACCGGCCTGGTCACCCCACACAGCCTGCTGTTCAGCTGTTTGGTTGTCCCACACTAACGCCCCTGCTGGCCTAGTCATAGGCAGCCATCTTGTGAGGGCATGAGGGTCAATTTGCATATTACCTCTTTATTATATAGGATTATGCAGATTTTGTCATTCCCCTATTGATAGACAACAAGATGGTTTCCAATTTATGACTACTACAAACAGTAAGCACCCTTAATATGCCATTTTGTGTGTGTACAGATATGAGTATTTCTCCAATACAGATCCTTAGAAGTGGACTCACAAGGCCAAAGAATCTGTACAAAGTTCTAACTCACTTTCTTATTGCCCTTCACAAGGCTTTGTCAATTTATATTTCTACTAACAGTCTATGAGTGCCTGCTTCCCTACATCTTTTTTTTTTTTTAAGATATCTTTATTGATTTCAGAGAGGAAGGGAGAGAGAGAGAGAGATAGAAACATCAATGATGAGAGAGAATCATTGATCACCTGCCTCCTGCATGCCCACCATGGGGATGGAGCCTGCAACTGGGACATGGGCCCTGATGGGGAATGGTTCATAGGTCAACGCTCAATCACCGAGCCATACCAGTTGGGCTGCTTCCCTACATCTTTATCAACACTGGATAACATCAGTCTTTAAGATTTTTGCCAACCCGAAGGGGTAAAAACATTTCAAAAAGCAAATTCTTGATAATTACTGAGGTTGAACATTTTTCCAGATGTCTATTTGCCATTAATATTCCCTCTTTTGTAGCTTATTTGTAGCAAATGTCCTCCATTGGATTCTTAGTGTTTTAATTAATAAGTTTGTAGGTGTTCTGGATAGAAATTCTGGATATTAAGTCTTTGGCTGTTTTTACTTATCTTCGACTTTATTTCAAGTATTACTTGCTGTTGAAGTATTGGAGTGCTGCCTTCCTGACAAGCTTACTATGTTCCCGTGTGGAAGGAGGTGTGCCCTCCCGGGTGGAGGATCTCCTGGCCTCCTGCCCCACCTTTTCCGTCTTCCCCGAGGGAAGGAGAACGCCTCAACTTGTTGGTAACTTTGGCAGAAAGAAGGAGCCAACATGCTCAGCTCCTTCCCATGGTCCATTCTCTGTGAAAAAGCACACATCCTCTCTGCTCCTCCAGACCAGGAGTGTTACCGGGGGAAGCCCTCACCGGGCTGACCTGGGGGTGAAATATCTGCAAACCTGCTTGCCTAGCAGTCCTCAGCCATATGGTCCAGTATCAGTTGTGGTGGTAATAAGAGTAATATTTATATCTCCATCTGCCACACTCCTGTGTCTATCTCTTAATAGGTTCTTGTGTCAGTTAGAGTCCAAACAGAAAACAGAAGGCACATGCAAATTAGAATAATTCAGGAGATTTAATAAAGGAACTATTTACGAAGGTGTGGGCAGGGTGCAGGAGAGATAAGGAGGATAGTGCAGCAACCTAGGGCTAAGAACAGCAAGCAGAGCATCTGCCACTCCTAGGCCTAAAAGGGTGCAGGGGATGGGGGTGCGGCTACTGAAATCCAGGAGAAGTGGGTCCTGTAGAGCTAGCTGCCCTCAGATGAGGGACATGGGCAGCCTGAGTCAGCCTGCAGGGAGGAAGCCTGAGAAATAAATACCCCGCCGGTTCTCTCCTTCCCCTCTCTCATCTCCTCCTCCCCACTAGACAAACCAACCCGAGCCAGAGGACAAGGGAAGCCATTGCTGTAATCAGCACAGATCTTTCTACAGAGAGCGAGGAGGAAATGAGATCTGGAGGGACAAACAGACTGTCTCTGGCACAGTTCACCTCTTTCCTCCCTCAGGGTACACTGTCATCCTTCATCTGGGTGAAAAACGCATGTTTCCATCAACAGGATGCACAAAGCCCCCTTGGCTACCATTTTATCACTAGGCAATCTGGCATCATCCCTTCCGAAACCTAAAGCGTTACTCCCACTGGTGTTCTTCAAGTAAAGAATTGGGCAAGAGTGAGGAGAGGTGTGGTAGGCAGAATTCAGAGATGGCTTCCCAAAATTCCTGCCCTCTGGTGTACACACACCTTCTCTCAGTTATTCAATCCAACACGGCTCTGGGTACTGAAGGAATTTTGCAGATGTAACTAAAGTCCCAGCTTTGAAAGGGAGATTATCCTGGGTGATCCTGACCTAATCAGGTGAGCCCTTAAAAGGGCCAGGGCTCTTCCTGATGAAAGAGAGTTGAATGTCATGCATGAGAAATTCTCCATTGGCGGCTCTGAAGACGGAGACGGAATGTGGCCAGCAGGAATATGGAGGCCTCGATCCTATGGCCACAGGGAACTGAATTCTGCCACAACCGTGTGCGCTGAGAGAGGACCCTGAACTCCAGATGAGAAGGCAGCCTTTGATTTCAGCCTTTTGAACCTTTTGAGTAGAGAACCCAGCCATGTGCGCCGTGGCTGGACTTCTGACCTACAGAACTGTGAGCTAGTACGTGGATGTGGTTTTAAGCTGCTAAACTTGTGATATTTTGTCAATACCTGAGACAAAAAGTAACACAGCTGCTAAGGTCCCCATTTTGTAGCTGGGAATAGGGCCTATTTGGTAATCACAGCTGTCTTCTTTCATCACTCAATGCAAGTTCTCATTGTCCTCATGCAGCACCTCAGCTGGATACGTTTCTTGACCTAGTGGACTGACTCAGACCTTCATTCCTGTAGGATCTGAGTCTTTGGTGATCTTGACATTGAGTTGTCATATTCCGTTGACACAATTTCCTGGGGGTGATCAGGGTCAATTACCAGCCACCCTAGGGAACCTCTCCTCTGTTTGTTTGCTTAGTGGCATGAGAAGCCTATCATGAACGGGGTGAATCTCAGCTTCTAGTTTATTTTCGAACATGACCATGTTTGCTGGTGCAGAATTACTACTGTGGACACTAGAAACTCCAGATCCAGCGAGCCTAACATTTCAAGAATGGAAACAAAAAAGTCTTCTAGTGGATGAGTAGGTGTAACCGTGAGAGGGGCCACTCCAAAGGTCCCTTTGTTCTGGGACACATGCATCCTGGCCTTCGGGGAGATGGCCCCATGCAGTGACCTCGGGTTTAAAGCTTGCACTGTTTGGAGGGTGTCTTCCCACGGGCACTGTAACTGAGCCTTCGGTAATCCACTTCACCATTCTCTCAAGCTAATTAATTCTGGGCAATAAGCCGCAGGGTCACACCAGCAAATTTAATGGGGATGAACCCTCTGCCACATTTCTTATGCTGTAAAATATGTCCCGTTGTCAGAGGTGATGTTGAGTTTAATACCACGATGAAGGATAGGCATTCTGTAAATTTAAAAGTGATGCTGAAAGAAGCACTTCAAGCAGAAAAGACAAATAATTGATTATGCATTTATCCTATGAGAACAAAGCTTGGCTCCCTCCAAGATGGAGGGGTTCAAGATGACTTCCCTCCAACCCCAGTGTGTCTCTTTCTTCATGGTAGGAAACTCAAGAGGCAGAAACTTGTCTCTCACTTCAGAAGGATGCCCCAGCCCTGGCTGGTGTGGCTCAGTTAGTTCGTTGGGCAACATCCTATGCACCGAAAGGTTGCCAGTTCAATTCCCAGTCAGGGCACATGGCCAGATTGTGGGCTTGATCCCCAGTAGGGAGCATGCAGGAGGCAGCCAATCAGCAGACTGATGTTTTGCTCTCACATTGATATTTCTCTCTCTCTCCCTTTCCCTTCCTGTCTTTCTAAAAAAGAAATAAAATAAATAAAATAAAATAAAATAAAATAAAATAAAATAAAATAAAATAAAATAAAATGAAGGATGCCCTAGACCCCAAGAAATTTTATCTACATGGTAGGCTCCTCAGCCTCAGGCACATATATCTTACAAAAGCATCTGGTGGTCTTGACATTGAGTTGTCAAATTTCCATTGACCAGAACTTTAGAGCAAGAGAGGACTCAGGGTGCCCTGAACAAAGTCCTCCCTATTCCCATTGTGTAGCAGCCACACAATCCCCACTCACCAGGTCCAGTTAGTGTAATACCACCCATGTAGTGAACTAGGATGTTCTATAGGATATCAAAATGATTGAGTTTCCTTCACATAATATTATGACAGTGAGGAGGAGACTTGACATTCTCCTGGTGCAAGATGGTAAAGATATTCTATTTGCCCTGCTGTGTACATGCAAACTGCTTCAGGTTTTCATGGAAAGAAAATGGTTTCCAGGTCAAAAGCTGAATGCCAGGTGCCACGGGCTGTGTTGAATTGCCACAGTAAAAATTCCACAACTTGGTGCTTTAGTTGTGATTGGCACCACTACCTGACTAAGCTTGCAAAGATTTACTATCTTTCTCCATGCCCCATCTAGCTTCTGCACTAGCCAGATAAGCGAGTTAAAGGTGGATATGTTGGGAATCACCACCCTTGCATAGCTCAAGTTTTCGATGGTAGCACTAATCTCTGTAATTTTCCCCATGATTGAAGTGTTATTGCTTTTGACTTACTTGCTTGGTGTGGTGGGGCTGGGAGTGAGGGGGCTTGTTTCAGGAGCTTTCCCTTTGCCCTTCTCATCATGATAGCCTTCATTTCATGGGTGAACGAATCAATAGAAGAATTCTGCCCGTTATCAAATATCTTTCTTTTCACTGTATATTCTGGGAATGGAGAAAAAATACAGGGTGGGGACATGAGCTCACGAGACTGTATTAGACAGACTTTGGCTAGGTTTATATACGTGACCTGACTTTCCTAAGTGCCCAGTCTCACTGGCGGATCATGGTGTCACCTTGGGGCCCTGGGGATCAGAGTGAATTCAGAGCCAACATCTGTTAACCTCGGCAAGATCTCGAATTTCCCTTTCACTAGTGCATAGTTACTCTGTAAACGGCTGCAGGTCATTTAGGGAAGACACACAGTACCTGTGGCCACATTGCAGGACGCGTCCTCAGTTGAGGACCTCTGAGTCTGGGAACTAACTTCATTGGGTCTGGGAATTGGGTAAGAGGCCACGAACACCCCCTCCAGTTTCTACCCAGAAACTTTGAATTTTTCTTATGTGCTTGGCAAGCAGCACCTTTGTAGGCTGCCCAACTATTTCATTTCTAGAAATCTTTGCCACAGTTTCCTGCAGATCAAAGCACCCCACTGTCCTTCTGTTTCTGTGGCTTATTGTTGGCCTGCCTCATCTCCGACTTTTCTACTCTGGCATCCCGTATTCCCACTGAGATCACGGAACCCAGTTCCTTTGCATCATCCCCAACTGTCGTCTCCAGTCGATAGATGACAGTCACCACAAGCTTTTCAAGCACTTCTTACTGCCTCGGGAGGGGGGGGGGGGGTGTCCTCTAGGCCTTCCTGAGGGCTTTGGTTAGGGAGAAGTGAGCAGGTCCACACAGTACAGTCATTCTCAAAGAGTGGTGATTCTGACACATGCTAGCGTTTGAGAACCACTGCTGTAGAGCAGGGCTTCTCAAACTTTAAAGAGGATTTTTCTATTCTTTTTTCTCACCCAAGGGTATGCTTTTTATTGAATTTGAAGAGAAGAAGGGGGGGGGAGAGAGAGAGAGAGAGAGAGAGAGAGAGAGAGAGAGAGAGAGAGAGAGGGAGAAGGAGAGACATTGATGCGAGAAACATCAATCGGGTGCCTCCCACATGCACCCTGACTGGGGATCATACCAGCAACCTGGACATGTGCCCTCACCTGGAATTGAACCCACCACCTTTTGGTGCATGGAACACACGCCAACCAACCGAACCACACTGACTAGGGCAGGCTTCCCAAACTTTAATGTGAATACAAATCACATGGGAATTTGTTCTGTTTTGTTAATCCTCACCCGAGGATATTTTTCCATTGATTTCCAAGGAGCGTAGTAGAGGGAGGGAAAGACAGAGAGAAACATCGATGTGAGAGAAACACGTTGATTGATTGCCTCCTGCATGAGCCCCAACCAGAGCCCCGGGGCCAGGGAGGAGCCTGCAACCAAGGTACATGCCCTTGAACGGAATTGAACCCGGGACCCTTTGGTTCGAAGGCCGACTCTCTATCCACTGGGCTAAGCCGGCTAGGATCCTGGGGATTTTTTAAAACACAAAATCTGATTTAGTTCAGTTTGGGGAAGGGCCCAAGATTCTGCATTTTTTAACAAGCTCTTAGATGATGCCAGTGCTTCTGATCTGAGACCACAGGCTTGAGCAATAATGCTATAGGGGTGGGCGTAGACTCAGGACATGGAAATATAATGGCTCTATTATATCAGTGGTTCTCAAAGTTTAGGGTGTGTCAGAGTCACCTGGAGAGCTTGTTAAACATAGATTTCTGAGCCTTCTTCCCAGAGTTTATGATTCCATAGATCTGAGGTGGGGCCTAAGAATTTGAATTTCCAACACATTTACAGGTGATGCTGATGGTATGGGTCCAGGGACCACAACTTGAGAACCACTCGTCTGTCATCCTTATAATCCACTCCCACACATTTCCCTTAGACTCTGGACTCTGCACCATGCAAGGTTTTGGACTCCTTAAGTGCACAGGCCCTGCTTCTCCGGAGCAGACCTTTTAGTGATAAGAGGCAAGGAAATGGGGCCTAAGGAGACTTGGCCTCAGCTTAGGAGGCCACTGCCCTGAGTGAAATTATTGTTAGGCTTTTATGCAAAGGAGAGCACACTCCTTCAGCCAGCAGAAGAGGTCTGGAGGAATATGAAGGGTCAAAATTCTCAGCCCCATCATCTGGCTTTGAGGCATCATGTATCCCCTTCCCATGTCCCTGAGTTCCCTATTCCCGCCAGTAACGTTGCCTGGGTGTTAGAGGCTTGGCAGAGTTCAGCATTTCATTGGTGCTACGACCCTTACAGTCAGACTCTAGGCTTGGTTCTTAGCCACATTTGCTCCGCAATTACTAGAAACGAGACTCCTTCAATGCCACCATGGAGGTATCCTGATTTTCCATGTGTCTTTTACATTGTATCTCCATAGCTTTATTTTCTCTTTTTCCCTTCCTATACGTTCCCTCTGTGGTAAAAAGAATCCAGTTGGTTCAACTATTTTATAACCACTGTTGTTGCCATAGCAATTAAGTGTCAGAGCCACTTGATTTCGTACTGCCTTTCCCTCCATCTGCATTTCATCACATGCTGCCACCATTGATAATCTGGGTAATGATGATGCCACCACATGCCATGGATTACCCATCTCCAATCCTCCCCAGCCAGGTTATCACTGTGCTCCTCAACATATGAGCAACTGAATTCTAGAATCCCATTTTGAGGGAGTATTTTCTGATTCCACAATTACTGCATTAGTCCGAGTCCAAACAGGAAACAGATGGCACACTGAAATTAGTATAACTCAAGGAGGGTTTCATGAAGAGACTATTTATTAAGGCTTGGGCAGTGTATAGGGGACGCACAAGGGATAATGCGTTAATCCAGAACTAATAAAAGCAGAATTATTAGTACCCCTAGTTCTGAAGAGATGGAGGGAGTGGTTTCTTGAATCCAAAAGGGAATTCCTATAAAATGGGCCCATTGGAGAGAAAGTAATGGTTTTTGGTCGAGGGACATGGCCAACCCAAGTGAACTTCTAAGGGAGACGTCTCACTGGGAATCTTCACTGGCTGGTCCTAAAAAGAAGCCAGGAAGGGAGGAATCCACTGACGTAGTCCATGCAGATCAGCCCTGCGGCAGAGAGCAGGGTGGGAAAGGGTAGATGCTGGCTCTGGAGAGGTGAATGTCCTACTCTTTTTGTGCTGACACTCGCACAGTTTATTTTTCTTTATATCTAAATCTACCATTTTGTTCTTTGTTTTCTACTCATCTCATCAAATTTTTGTTCCTTTATTTCTTCTTTCTTGCCTTCTTTGGGAGGAATTATTTTTTATTTTTTCTATTCCTTTTTTAGTTTCACATTCTTTTCTAATTCTTTCAGTGGTTATTATAGAGATTGAATACATCTCCTTACATCAGTGTAAATTCATGTTTAGCTTTGATAGATACAGATGGTTACATATACAAATATATATTTATAAATACATAGACACACATATATATTTTTTGCTCTGTCAGCTGAGAAGGCTTGGAAGGAGTTACACCCCATTAGCAAGAAGCACACCTAGCACCCAGACTTTGGTTTCTAACACCATTCTAAAATCAAAGGGACTGGGACTCCTTGGAGAAATGGCTGACTAAAATTGGTGAAGAAAATATACAAGATGAGCCTATATCATCTTACAGTGCCAGAAAGTGAAGCAGTGCTTTCTAAAAAATGATGAGGGGATGTCAGAAGGACACGGGGATCAGATGAAGAGCTCTCAGCGGCCAAAGGTGGAACAATTTAAGCAAAATAATAATAACAAGCAAAATGGTACTAGATTATAACCAAAAGTATAAAGTAATTACCCATGAGTCCATACTGATGTAAATAAATGAGCACATAGGTTGGGGAGAAGAAAGAAATCTCCCTTGCACAAAAATTCCAAGTAATTTATATAAATACTAGAGGCCCGGTGCAAGAAATTCGTGCACGGGGGTGTGTGTCCCTCAGCCCAGCCTGCACCCTCTCCAATCTGGGACATCCCTCTCACAATCCAGGACTTCTGACTCCCAACTGCTCGCCTGCCTGCCTTCCTGATTGTCCCTAACCACTTCTGACTGCCGCCAGCCTGATCACCCCCTAACCACTCCCCTGCAAGCCTGATTGATGCCTAACTGCTAACCTGCCAGCCTGATTGCACCTAACTGCCCTCCTCTGCAGGCCTGGTCACCCCTAACTGCACTCCCCTGTAGGCCTGGTCCCCCCTCCCCAACTGCTCTCCCCTGCAGGCCTGGGTCCCCCCCAACTGCCCTTCCCTGTAGGCCCGGTCGCCCCAACTTCCCTCCTCTGCTGGCCTGGTCACTCCCAACTGCCCTCTCCTGCAGGCTTGATTGCCCCCAACTGCCCTCCCTTGCAGGCCTGGTTCCTCCCAACTGCCCTCCCCTGTTGGCCATCTTGTGTCCACATGGGGGCAGCCATCTTTGACCACATGGGGGCAGCCATATTGTGTGTTGGAGTGATGGTCAATTTGCATATTACTCTTTATTAGATAGGATTTCACCTTCAAGGAGATAAAAGATAATTCCCACTCCTTAAATATGAACCATACATAGTTATCTCCTTCCAAAAAAATACAGTATAAAAAGGAGGAAAATAATACTTTTACAGCGAAGCAATCTGACAAACACTCTCTTAGTCAAGTGATCCTGATTAACATCAACAGTGATGTCACGTTGATAGTGGGTGTCCCTTGGTATATGAAAAAATGAGACTCTGCCATTGGGTTCTTCCGCTCTAAAACAGACAACTCCAATCTAATCATGAGAAAACATCGACAAATCTCCATTGAGGGTCATTTTATAAAATACTGACCAGTGCCCCTCAGAACTGTCAAGGTCATCAAAAACAAGGAAAGTCAGAAACAGTCACAGGCAAGAGTTGCCTAAAGACACATAAAGGTAATGTGGTATCGTAGGTTGAATCCTGGACAGAAGAAGGATATTAGGTCAAAACTAAAAAAATGTAAATAAAATGTGAACTCTAGTTAATAATAATGTGTCCATATTGGTTCATTAATTGTGACAAATGTACCGGAATAATGTAAGATGTTGATAATAGGGGAGACTGGGTGAGGGGTATATGAGAACTCTCTGTACGATCTTCTCAACTTTTCTGTAAATCTAAAAGTATTTTAAAATAAGAAGTGTATTTTAAAAATAGGACTCCAACACTAAATGTTTTTCACAGTTAGGACATTTATTATTCATCTTTGTCCTTGTATGTACTTTTGTAATTCTCAAGTGTGCATTCATTTGTTTTTCTATCAGAAAAACAATAAATTCTGCTTTAAAAAATAAAATAAAATAAAAATATGACTCCTTGGCTGAGGAAAGGCTACCTTAAATTAGTACTTTTGTTACTTACCAAACCTCCTCCTCCCCACTTTTGGTGCAATTTTTGTCACTTGTTTTATTTCTAAACTGTTTAAATTCCACAAGACATTATTGTTGTTGTTGTTTTAAACAATCACTGTTTATTTAAACACACACACACACACACACACACACACACACACACACACACGTTTTTGTGTGTTTTTTTCCACCCTTTCTAGTGTTTTACATTCCTTCCTGCAATGCTATGCTTCCACTCTGGATCATTTCCCTTCAGCCTGACACTCTCTTAATTTTCAGTGTGGATCAGATGGTCTTGATGGTGGTGATGGTGATATCAGAATGCATCAATCATACACTTTATTTAAAGCCCTAAAAATGTTTCCTTAGGTCCATTGATGATCACTTCCTCCAGCCACTCCCTGCTCCTGCTCCATCCTTAGCAACCACTGGTGGTTTTCCTGTCACTAAACATCTTTTTGCATATTCTAAGATTTCCTATAAAAGGAATGATATTGTGTATTCTCTTAGGTTTGGTTATTTTCGCAGAATCGTGTTGTGTGCATCCATCCTGTGTGTGGCAACAGTTTGTTATTTTTCATTGCTAAATGGTATTCCATTGTATGGATATCCATCATTCGTTTATTTGTTCACCTCTTTATGGACTTTGGATTGTTTGCAGTTTTTTGCTATTGCAAACAAAGCTGCTATAAACACTAGCACAAGTCTTTGTATGGACATATATTTGCTTTACTCTTATGTAAATATCAAAGAGTGGAATGGCTGGATTATATGGTTGGTGTGTGTGTAACTTTTTACAAAACTGCAAACTGTTCTTTGAGGTGGTTGTGCATTTCCCATCAGCAGTGCGTGACAGCTTCATTTGATCCACTTTCTCACTAACACTTGATGTGGTTGGTCAGTCTTTTCACATTTTAGCCCTTCCAGGGGGTGTGTAGTGCTGTCATCGTGGCTTTAATTTGCATTTCCCTAATGACTGTTGAAAATGAGTATTTCATGTGCTTAACCTTTGGCAGCTTTTTTAGTCACTTAAAGGAAATTACTTTTTGTTTGTCCAGAAATGTCTTTATTTTGCCCTTACTTTTGAAAGAAAATTTTGCTAAGCATATAATTAAATAACAATCACTTTCTCCCAGAACTTTGCAGATAATATTAATATTCTCCCATTTTTTAACTTCCATTGTGGCTGCTGAAAAGACAGCTTTTAGTCTTAATTGTTGTCCCCTTGTTATGATCTGTTTTGTGTGTTTTTTTAATCTTTCATATACATACTAGAGGCCCGGTGCATGACATTCATGCACTGGGGGCGGGGGGCGGGGGGAGTCCCTCAGCCCAGCCTGCACCCTCCCACAGTCTGGGACCCCTTGGGGGATGTCCACCTGCTGGCTTAAGCCGGCTCCTTAGTGCTGCCTCAGAGGTGGGAGAGGCTCCTGCCACCACCCTTTTGCTCGCCAGCCGTGAGCTGGCTTCTGGCTGAGCGGTGCTCCCCCTGTGGGAGCGCACTGACCACCAGGGGGCAGCTCCTGCATTGAGCGTCTGCCCCTTGGTGGTCAGTGCATGTCATAGCGACCAGTCGTTCTGCCATTGGGTTGATTTGCATATTAGGGTTTTATTATATAGGATATTATTTTTATTAAGCCTGTTGGGAATTATTTGTCTTTCTGAATCTCATACTGATCATTGGCATCTCTGATCTGTTTTAGAAGTTCTCACCACAATCTCTGAATACTGCAGCTCTCATTCCTTCTAGAACTGCTAATAAGGCTTATGTTAGATCTTCTCATTTGCTCCTCCATTCCTCTTAATCTTTCACATTTTCACTATATTTGTCTCTTCTTAATGCAGTCCGGGTAATTTCCTAGATTTATCTTCTCTTTCCACAATCTACCCTTAAAGCCTTCTATTTTTCTACTTTATTTTTAATTCCCAGGAGTTCTGTTTGCTTCTCTTTCAACTCTGCCTAATTCCTCTTGAAGGTCTGTTACTCCTATGTCAAATTTTTTATGTCTTTTGTATTTATTTAAACATATTAAATGCATATTTGGTATCCTGTATCTGATAATTCTGGTGGCTATCGTATGTATGGACCTGATTCTGCTGTGTATCTTTTCTGCTGATTCACATACATCATGTTTTATTACCTCCTATGTTTAAGGAGGAAGAGAGAGAGAGAGAGAGGGAGAGAGAGAGAGAGAGAGAGAGAGAGAGAGAGAGAGAGAGAGAGAACACTCATGCTTTGGACATGTATCTGTGGGAACTGAGGCCTGGGTGAAAATGCGTTCATCCTTGGAAAACAATCCTTCATGTTTGCTAGGCAGTTGGGGGCACTACAAACCCAGAAGGACTTTAACCAAGTTTTAGGCTTAGGATTTTTTTTTTAAATCCTCACCTGAGGATATGTTTTCATTGATTTTTAGAGAGGAAGGAAGAGAGAGAGAGGGAGAAACATCGATCAGTTGCCTTCTGTCCACACCCCAACTGGGGATCAAACCCACAACCTAGGTATGTGCCTTGAGTAGGAATGGAGCCCACAGGACAATGCTCCAGCTCACAGCCACCCGCAGGGCAAGGATTTTTTTTTAATTTTTTTTTTAACACGCAGTTATGTGTCATCGCTTTCAAGCGACCACAGCCCCAGGTTCGGAGACAAGTATCCTCATTGTCTTTCTCTGTTGGTGGCATTTTTCCCGTTCAGTTGCTTTTCTGCTTCATCCACAGGGAATCCCAGCTTTCTCTGGAAGTTCCCAAGGCAATCCCTTGCCCTTAGGCCTCAGGCTTCAGCTCCTGTTCTCTGCATTTTGCTAGGCCGACCAGAAAGGGACCGAGGTCCCCACGCACACAGCAGCTCCAGTTAGAATTTTTCTGGAGTGGAACTTCCTTCTTGTTTCTGATCATTTCCCTTTCTTTTCTGACAGCATTGCCATGCCTTTAAAAAGAAAGATGCTTTTTGTATTTCATCCAGCATTTTAAATGCTCTGTACTAGGAAGTTTTCTCCAGACAGCTATTCTGGAAAGAAACTATTTACATTTTTTACCCATCTGGAATTTATTTTTATATATGGTGTAAGGCAGAGAGGTCTAAAACCTCTGCCATCATTTTCACTTCCTCCTCAAAAGTAATACCTTTTTATTTTTTTTTATTTACTTTAGAGAGAGAGGGGAAAAGGAGGGAGGGAGGGAGGGAGGGGGAGAGAGAGAGAGAGAGAGAGAAACATCAATTTGTTGTTCCACTTATTTACGCATTCATTGGTAGATTCTTGTATGTGTCCTGACCAGGGATCGAACCCACAGCCTTGGCATATCGGTAGGACACTAACCAACTGAGCTACCTGGCCAGGGCAGAAGTGGTATCTTTAAATCAACTTTTAAAACATTTCTCCCTATTTTCTGTTGCTCATTACCAGCTGGATATCTAAAAGAGTCATGGAAACCTACTTTTAAGGGAAATATCCCTAAAATAAAAGTTATAATACTATTTCCTACTTTAGTGGCCCTGGGTTTCTTACTCCTGTGTATTGCTTTATGAATAAATAAAAAATCTCACCCTAGCCGGTTTGGCTCAGTGGATAAAGCGTGAGCCCTCACACTGAAAGGTCCCAGGTTTAATTTCGGTCAAGGGCATGTAGCTGGGTTGCAGGCTCTATCCCTGGCTTTGGTCCAAGAGCCTCTGGGAAGCAATCAATCGATGTGTCTCACATCAATGTTTCTCTTTCTCTATCTCTCCCCCTCCCTTACACTCCCTCTAAAAATCAGTGGGAAAATATCCTCAGGCCCTAGCTGGTTTGGCTCAGTGGATAGAGCGTCGGCCTGCGGACGGCAGGGTCCCAGATTTGATTCCGGTCAAGGGCACATGCCCAGGTTTCAGGCTCTATCCCCATTAGGGGGCGTGCAGGAGGCAGCCGATTGATGATTCTCTCTCATCATTGATGTTTCTATCTCTCTCCCTCTCCCTTCCTCTCTGAAATCAATAAAAATATATTTTTAAAAAATATCCTCAGGTGAGGATTAACAAAAGAAACAAAAAATCTCTCAGAATCTATGTAATGAAGTCCTTTTCTAACAATCCAATTTTATCACCTGATCAGAGGCCAAAGGGAGCTAGGTTTTCTGACACAGATGAAGCAAAAACAGGCCAACAGCATTTTGAATTAAACATTATAAATTTGAAAAAGGGAAGAATTCTTTTTCTTTCTTTCTTTCTTTCCTTTCTTTTTTTTTTTGGTTAATCCTCACCCGAGGATACTTTCTCATTGATTCCTAGGGAGAGTGGAAGAGAGAGGGAAAGACGGAGAGAAACATAGATGTGAGAGAAACACATTGATTGGTTGCCTCCTGCACACACCCCTACCAGGGCCAGGGAGGGAGGAGCCTGCAACCAAGGCACGTGCCCTTGACCGGAATTGAGCCCAGTGCCCTTCGGTGCCCTTCAGTCCTCAGGCCGACACTCTATCCACTGAGCCAAACGGCTAGGACAGAGGGAAGAATTCTTAACTTTGGATTCTCAAAACTAAAAATCACACTGGGATATAATTTAAAATCCGTTTAAAGACCAAGTTAATTTTCTATCAGCCAATTCCTGTCAGTGGACGGAAAACAGAATGTGATGCAAAATGATGTACCCTGTGTTTTGCATGAATGTGCATGTAAGTGGAGATAATGCCCTGCTCAGCCCTGTTCACTTACAGACAGACAAACGTTAGCACATCTGTTGCAGTTTTCACAACATAAATTTATATTTTCAATCATGTTAAACTGTTACTTGGGAAGCACAATCCCAAGGAAACAATAATTTCTCAAGCTCTATAAACACTGTTTTTTTATTTGATTAGCTTTCAATCAAGCTAAAAATATCAAAGAAGACCTCTAGAACAAAGCTCTTTATTAAAAATATCAATTCTACTTAAAAGAAAAGATATGGAGAGGAGAGTGAAACATATTCTTAATGCTTTTTTAATCTTAATCAGTGAATACAACTCATGGAGGGGAAAAAGACCTCCTGGTTCTTCTATTAAGGTAAAATTTATGTACAATAAAATGTGTTTTCTTATTTTCTATCCTCACTCAAAGATATGTTTATTAATTTGAGAGAGAGAGAGAGAGAGAGAGAGAGAGAGACATAAATAGGCTGTCTCCCATCGTGCCCCAACCCGGGATGGAACTTGCAACCTAGGTATGTGCCCTTGACCGGGAATTGAACATGCAACCTTTTGGTGTACAGAAGGATACTCCAACCAACTGAGCCATCCGGCCAGGGCATACTTTAATGTTTTGACAAGAATATATATCCAAGTAACCATCATGATCAAAATATTGAACATTTTCATTACACAGAGCATTCCTTGGTGTCCTGATCCGATCGCCTCCGACCCTCCCGCCAGAGGTAACCACTACTTTCATTTCTGTTTCCATAGCTTCGTTTGCCTTGATCACACATTGGAAAACTTTCCTGTAAAGGAACAATTAGTGAATGCTTTAGGCTTTACAGGCTACATATGATTTCTGTCACTACTACTTCTCCTCCTCTTCTTTCTTCTTCTTTACCACCTTCTAAAAATGTAAGAAAACATTCTTACTAGTAACTCAAGGTCATACAAAAACAGGCATTGCGCTAGATTTGACCAATGGGCCACAGTCTAGAATCCCAGATAAATGAACTCATATTCTTTTGTTCTGGCTTCTTTCACTTAACATGCTTTTAAGAGTCAATCCATGATATTTCATGGATCAATGGTTCTTTTTAATGATTTTCGTTTCATTGATTTTTTTCTGTATTTGTCTGTTTTTCTTTCATTCATTTCTACTCTTATCTCTTTTCCTTTGTCCTCCTTACTTTGAGTTTAATTTGCTCTTCTTTTTCTAGTATCTTAAGGTGAAAGCTTAGATCATTGGTTTTACAAAACTTTCTCTTTTTTTGTTAATCCTCACCCAAGAATATTTTTCCATTGATTTTTAGAGAGAGTGGAAAGGAGGGGGAGACAGAGAGAAACATCAGTGTGAGATTTGTTGTCTCCCACATGCTCCCTGACCAGGGCTGGGATCAAGCCACAACTGGTATGTGACTTTGACTGGAATCAAACCCAGGACCTTTCAGTCTGCAAGCTGTCGATCTATCCACTGAGCAAAACCAGCTAGGGAAAAACTTTCTCCTTTTTTAAAACATTAACAGTTAAAGCTATAAATTTCTTTCTAGGCCCTGGCTTGGTAGCTCAGTTGGTTAGAGCATTGTCCAGATACTCCAAGGTTCCAGGTTTAATTCCCCATACAGGAATCAACCAATAAATGCATAAGTAAGTGAAACAACAACTCTATGTTTTTTTCTTTCTCGGAAATAAAAAAATAAATATTTTTTAAAATAAATTTCCTTCTAAGTGTTATTTTAGCTGCTTCCCTCAAATTTTCATGTTATAATTTCATTATCATTCAGTTAAAAATATTTTAATATACCTTGTAATTTATTTTTTTAAAATCTTTATTGTTGAGATTATTATAGATGTCTCTCTTTTTTCCCCCATTGCCTCCCTCCACCCAGTTCCTGCCCCACCTCAGGCCTTCACCACCCTATTGTCTGTGTCCATAGGGAATGCATGTATGCATATAAGATCTTTGTTTAATCTCTTCCCGCCCCCCAACCCCTTCTCTCTGAGAATTGTCAGTCTGTTCTATTTTCATGCCTCTGATTCTATTTTATTCACCAGTTTATTCTGTTCATTAGATTTCTTATTCATTTATTTTTATTTTTTAGATTCTAATTGTTGATAGGTATGTATTTGTTGCCATTTTGTTGTTCTTTTTTTTTTTAAATCTTCTTCCTCTTCTTAAAGAATACCCTTCAACAGTTCATATAATACTGGTTTGGTGGTGGTGAAGTACTTTAGCTTTTTCTTGTCTGTGAAGCTCTTTATCTAACCTTCAATTCTAAATGATAGCTTTGTTGGGTAGAGTAATCTTGGTTGTAGGTCCTTGCTATTCATCACTTTGAATATTTCTTGCCACTGCCTTCTGGCCTGCATAATTTCTGTTGAGAAATCAGCTGACAGTCGTATGGGCACTCCCTTGTAGGTAACTAACTGCTTTTCTCTTGCTGCTTTTAAGATTCTCTCTTTGTCTTTAGCCCTTGGCATTTTAATTATGATGTGTCTCGGTGTGGTCCTCTTTGGGTTCCTCTTGTTTGAGACTATCTGTGCTTCCTGAACTTATAAGTCTATTTCTTTCACCAGATATGGGAAGTTTTCTGTCATTATTTCTTCAAATAGGTTTTCAATATCTTGCTCTCTCTCTTCTCCTGGCACCCCCATAATTCGGACGTTGGTACGCTTGAAGTTGTCCCAGAGGCTCCTTACACTTTCTTCATATTTTTGGACTCTTATTTCTTTTTGCTCTTCTGGTTGGGTGTTTTTTGCTTCTTCATATTTCAAATTGTTGATTTGAGTCTCAGAATCCTTACTCTACTGTTGAATCCCTGTATATTATTCTTTATTTCAATCAGTGTATACTTAATTTCTGACTGGTCCTTTTCCATGTGTTTAGCATTCTCATTAAGATCCTTAAAAGTCTTACTAAGTCCCTTGGAGGTTTCTATAAATTCTTGAGTATCTTTATAACTGTGGTTTTGAACTATATATCCAGTAGTTTGCTTTATTCCATTTCTTTCATTTGTGACATGTTTCTTTGCCTCTGCATTTTGACTGCTTCCCTGTGTTTGTTTCTATGTATTGGGTGGAGCTGCTATGTCTCCTTGAGTTGGTAGAGTGGCCTTGTGTAGTAGGTGTCCTATTGGGCCCAGTGGCTCAGCCTCCCCAGTTACCTGAGCTGGGAACTCTAGGTGCACCCCTTTGTGGGCTGTGAGCACAGTCTTGTTGTAGTTGAAACTTGATTGCTATTGGTATCACTGGGAGGAATTGACCTCCAGGCCAATTTGCTATGAGGAGCAGCTGCGACTATAGTGGGAGAGCTGCTATGCAGGAAACACCCCTATGGAGCAAGACTTGCTTCTTTGGCGCTTTGGTGCTCACTGAGTCTGCTCCTTGAGTGTGTTGCTTATGGATGTATAGAGTTTTAATCTTGACACTGACCACTAGGTACACTGGCTCTTAGGTCTCCAGGGAGGTGCAAAGTCAGCCACTGCCTGGGGCCACCCGGCAGAAGCTACAGAGAGATCTGCAGATTCCTCCTCTTTGTATCGGTTTGGAAGTGGGCAGATGAGGCCCAGCTATGAAGCAAGGCAGGCTGGTGATGGTGCCAGGTCTTGGCCTTTTATTGATAGGTTTGGGGCTGTCTGACCCAGCTGCAGCTTGTTTGAGATTTTCAAGGACAGGCCATTCATATGCAAAAGCCATTACAGGTAGCTTGGGTGGGGTTGTAAATTGGAGGAGGCAGGGTCCTAGGGAATCATCAGGTGGAGCAAACAGAAATGGCTGCTAGTCAGCCCTACAACCAGGGAGGTCCCAGCATAGGAACAATGATCCCTGTGAGTAACTCTGTCTGGGAGAAAGCTGCCCCCAAGTTCCTGCCCCAATGCCAGACAAATGTGTCCCCCAGAGCCTCGCCCTGATGCTGGAGCTCAGAGGAAGCAGGACCTTGTAAGTTCAGTTCATGGTGCCAACCTTTTAAGAGGAGCAGCTGGCTCTCCAGCAGCCTCTGTGTCACTGAGATCCAATCCGCACTGGTTTTTACAGCCTGTAGCTATGGGGACTTCTTTCCCCAAATCTGGGTCCCTGGGCTGGGGGTCTGATGTGGGGCTGGGACCCCTTGTTCCTCTGGGTGGCCTCTGCAGAGACAATCTCTCTCCTGATTAAAAAAGCAGTGCACGTGGGTGCCAGACCAGCCATTCTGCACCTCCTCACCTGCTACCAGTCTCAGTGTGCTTTTTTTTTTTACTCCTCTAGTTGTAGGACTTCCATTCAGCCAGCTTTCCGGAGGTTCTGGGTGATGGTTGTTCTATATTTTAGTTGTAATTTTGATGTGGTTATGGGAGGCGGTGAGTACAGGTGTTTACCTACACCGCCATCTTTCTCATACCTTGTAATTTCTTATTGCCTTCAGGTTAAAAATGTGTTTTTTAATATCCAAATATTTGGGGATTTTCTGATTTTAAAAATTTATGTTTGTTTGTTCCTAATGTAATACGATGGTATTCAGAGAACATTCTCTGTATGGTTTCAGTCCTTTGAAATTTATTGAGGCTTGTCTTATTGCCCAGTATATGGTCTACCTTGGTAAATGCCCCTTGTGCACTTAAAAAGAAAGTGTATTCTGGAGTTGTTGAATCAGTGTTCTATGAGTGTCAATTAGGTCAGATTGGTTGATAATGTTGTTCAAATTTATTGTGTCTTTACTCTTTTAAGTGTACTTGTTTTATCGATTGCTGAGAAGATATAACAATTTAAAATATGTGTATGCACCTGCATCAGTCAGCGTGGGCTGCCATAACAAATACCATAGATGGGGTGGTTTAAACAACAGTTGTTTATTTCTCACAGTTTGCAGGCTGAGAAGTCTGATATCAAAATGCCAGCAGATTCAGTTCATAGGGAGAGCCCTCTTCTGGCTTGCAGACAGGCAGTCTTCTTGCTGTATCCTAACATGGTGGAGAGAGAAAGAGTTCTGGTCTCTTCCTCTTCTTATAAGGACACTAGTCCCATCATGGGGCCCACCCTCAGGATCTCATTTTAACCTAGTTACCTCCCAAAGGCCCTACCTCCACATACCATCATTTTGGGGATTGTCCTCAACATATAAATTTGGGGGAGGACACAAATATGCAGTCCATAATAGCACTTTATAACAGAGCTTCGAAATACATAAAGCAAAAATTGACAGGTTATTGGGAGAACTAGTCAAATTCACAATCATTGGTGATTTCAGCACCCTCTCTTAAAGAGTTGATCCTTTTATCACTAAGAAATGACATCTTTAGCTCTAATAATACACCTTATCTTTAAGTCTATTTTTTCTAATATTAATATTAATATATTGGCTTTCTTACACTTCTAGCCAAGATAGAATAACAGGGACCAGATTTACCTGAAACAAACAATAAACAAACACAGACACAATACATGAAACAGAAGTTTTAAAGACACTGGACATCAGGGAGAGAGAGAGAGAGAAGGAAAGAAAGAAAAACAACAGAGATCCCTAAGAGATGGGAAACAAATGAGGTAAGCCCTATGATTGCCCAAACTTACTGTCTTCAGAGAGTTTCTAGAACATGGCATAAGTCGAGGAACTTTGACAGAAATGCCTTGAGTTGAAAAGATGGAACTGAGAGTCTGAAGATGAGGCATCTACCAGTAGAGTGTATATGAGAGAGTAAAAGAGAGTGGAGAGCTGAAGAGAGAGAGGATCCTGGGGATTTACAGAGGATCCCACTCCAGTTTTCAGCAGAGTACTAGTCAATAGATGTGTGTGAAGAAACTTCCTGAGACTGGAGAAATAACCATCCAAAAGTATTAGAAGGAACAATGCCTGGCACTCACACAAGGCCAGAATGGAAAATTCTAAATTTACCAGGCATTGGACAGAGCGTTCAGGCAATGCACAGAATGACTCAGAGTGGGGAATATTTAGCCTTAGCGTGAGCACTTCTGCAGACCTACATAGCACATCATAAAAGCAAGATCTGAAAAGATCAAGCTGCTTAAAAGTAACTTAGTTGCATCTCAGAATAAAGTTTAAGAAGAATTAAAGGGTCCTCCTTTTTAAAAAAAATAAAGTTTGTCTATTTACACATTTTAATCAAGATATTTAGTCCATTTGCAGTTAATATAATTACAGATAGAGTTGGGTTTTAGTTGGCCATCCTGTTATTTGTTTGCCATTTATTCCCTATATTCTTTTCCTCTTGTTCTTTTCTGCCTTCTTTTGGATTCATCAAGTATTTTTAGTATTTCATTTTCATCTTCTCCACTGGTACTTTTAAAATACACTTTTATTGATATGTAATCCACATGCCATACAATTCATCTATTTAAAGTATACAATTCAATGGTTTATTGTATATTCAAAAAGTTGTGCAACCATCACCACAGTCAATTTTAGAACATTTTGATCACTCCTTCAAACCACCTCATACCCTCTAGTTCCTTTTCCCTCTGCTGACAGCCCTCTCCCAACCCTAGTCAACCACTGATCTACTTTCTGTGTCTATAGAATTGCCTCTTCTGGACATCTATATATATAAAAGCATAATATGCTAATTAGACGGGACATCCTTCCGGACAACCTTCCTGATAAAGCCAGGGCTGCAAAGGAAGCCCAGGTCCTGGGTGCCTGTGGGTGGCCAGAGGGAAGCCCCAGTCCCAGGTACCAGAGGGAAGCCGGTGCCAGCAGCCGGGGGAAGGAAGGCCTACTCTTGCATGAATTTCATGCATTGGGCCTCTAGTTTCATATAAATGGAGTCATAGAATATGTGGCCTTTTGTGTCCTGCTTCTTTCATTTAGCATAATATTCTCAAGGTTCATTCTCAAGGTTGTAGCATGCATCAGTACTTCATTTTTTATTGTCAGATAATTTTCCGTTGTATTTATTTGTTCATTTGTTGATAGACACCAAATTGTCTCAACCTTTTGACTATAGTGAATGATACTGCTATAGACTTTTGTGTGTAAGTTTTGTGTGAACATACGCTTTCATTTCTCTTGGGTATATATCTAGGAGTTTAAGTGTTAGGTCATATGGTAATTCTGTGTTTAAACTTTTGGTGAACTGCCAGATTGTTTTCAAAGTGACCCATTTTACATTCCACCAGCAATGTATAAGGATTCCAATTTCCCAAATTCTTGCCAATATTTATTATCTATCTTTTTTATGATAGCAATCCCAGTGAGTATGAAATGATATCTCAATGTGGTTTTGATGTGCATTTCCCTGATGGTGAATGATGTTGAGATCTCTCCATATACTTATTGGCCATTTGTATATCTTCTTTGGATTCTATAGGCTTTTTACCTATACCTCTTTATATTTTTACTAGAGGCCTGGTACACAAAATTCGTTCATGCACGGAGCAGGGGTGGTCCCTCAGCCCAGCCTGCAACCTCTCCAATCTGGGACCCCTCTCGCAATCCGGGACCGCTGGCTCCTAACAGCTTGCCTGCCTGCCTGCCTGCCTGCCTGCCTGATCGCCCCTAACCTCTCTGCCTGCCTGCCTGCCTGATCACCCCTAACTGCTCCCCTGCCGGCCTGATCGCCCCTAACTGCTCCCCTGCTGGCCTGATCGCCCCTAACCGCCTCTGCCTCAGCCCTGCACCCAGAACCCAGGATTCCCTCCTCTGGCCAGCTACAGGCACCCAGGACCCAGGCTTCCCTCCCTCTGGCCGGCCACAGGCACCTGGGACCTGGGCCA
This sequence comes from Cnephaeus nilssonii, assembly GCF_951640355.1. Classification (NCBI taxonomy): domain Eukaryota; kingdom Metazoa; phylum Chordata; class Mammalia; order Chiroptera; family Vespertilionidae; genus Cnephaeus; species Cnephaeus nilssonii. The sequence goes on from NC_137078.1 coordinate 74,997,658, forward strand.
GCTTTGCCCAGGCCAGCCACAGCCTCAGGGGACTGTGGGCAGGCAGCTTCGCCCAGGCTGCAGCTGCAGATGCCTGGGACTGTGGGGCAGGTGGCTTTTCTTCCTCTCCCAGGCCACAGGCGCAGGCGCTGGCTCCCGGGACCACGGGGCGGAGAGCTTCTCTTGGGGCCCAGGTTTGTCAGGAAGGACATCTGGTCTAATTAGCATATTACCCTTTTATTAGATTTAGTGGTTTCTCTAGGAATTAAAATATTCATCTATAACTTACCATAACCTTTGCTGAATTTATATTATACCACATTATATATAAGACTAGAGGCCCGGTGCACAAATTCATGCACCAGTGGGGTCCCTCGGCCTGGCCTGCGGAATCGGGCTGAAACCAGCTCTCCGACATCCTCCGAGGGGTCCCAGATTATGAGAGGGTGCAGGCCAGGCCGAGGGACCCCACTGGTGCACAATAGGGGCTGGGGAGGGACACAGGAGGTTGGCCAGCTGGGGAGAGACTGCAGGAGGGCTCCAGGGTATGTCCGGCCTTCTCGCTCAGTCTCAATCAGCTGGACCTCAGCAGCAAGCTAACCTACCAGTCGGAGCATCTGACCCCTGGTGGTCAGTGTACATCATAGTGACTGGTCAACCTGTCGACTGTCTGCCCCCTGATGGTCAGTGCATGTCATAGCAAGCGGTTGAGCAGCCTTAGCATATCATTAGCATATTACGCTTTGATTGGTTGAACGGACGACTGGATGACCGGACACTTAGCATATTAGGCTTTTATTATATAAGATAATATACAATGATCTAATTACATTTATACCCCATCCTATCTTTCATACTATTGATGTAATATGTTTTACTTCTGCATATTATAAACATCACAATACATTATTACTGTTAACAATTGACTTCAAAAAAAAATTAAATAAAAATAGTTGCTTTATATTTAAATGTGTAGATACCCTTTCCAGTACTCTTTATTCCTCCCATAGATCCATCTGATAACACTTCCCTTCCACCTGAAGAACTTCCTTTGGTAGTTCTTGTGTAGTTTGTGAGCAATGAATACTTTCAGCTTTTGCTTATCTAAAATGTCCTTATTTCCCTCAATATAGAATTTGAGGTTGACAATCTTCCCCAGCCTGCCCCCTCCTCCCCCAGCCCCCTCCACCATTACAGATGTCATTCCATTGTTTTCTGGGCTCTGTTTTTTTCTAATGAAGAGTCAGCCAACATTTTCATCATTGTTCTCCTGTATATAATGTGTCTTTTTCTCTGATAGCTTTTAAGATTTTTCTTTGTTATATTTGATTTTCAACAGTTTTATTATGATGTGCACAGGTGTGATTTTTTTTTAATATTTATCTGAGCTTCCTGGATCTGGATTTGCTATGTATTTCTAATCAAATCTGGAGTATATTCAGGCAAAACTTCTCCAAATAGAATTCAAGCATGTTTTCTGCACCATTCTATTTCTTTTCTTCTTCTGGAACACCAATTACATGGGTGCTACCCCTTGATTCTATCTCACATGTTACTAATAAGCTGTTCTCTTTCTTTTTAAGCTTTTTTAATCTCTGTGCTTCAGTTTAGATTATGTGAATCAAGTTCCCTAATCTTTGATTCTGTTTTGTCTATTCTGCTGATTTTTAATTGAAATTGAATTTACATACCATAAAATTCACCATTTTATAGAGTACAATCAGTGGGGTTTTAAGTATATTTGCAAAGCTGTACAACTACCATCACTATCTAATTCCAGAATATTTTCATCACTTTAAAAAGAAATCCCATAGTCATTAGCAGTCATTTCTTTTTCTTTTTAAATCCTTACCCGAGATATGATTTTATTGATTTTGAGTGAGAGAGAGAGAGAAACACTGATGTGAGAAACATCAATCAGTTGCCTCCCGTACATGCCCCGACCGAGAATCGAACCTACAACCTAGGTAAGTGCTCTGATCCCAGGAATTGAACCCACAACATTTTGATGTCACGGGACGACACTCCAACCAGCTGAGCCACCCAGCCAGGGCAGCAGTCACTTTTTATTCTCCCCTTCTCCTTGAGAAACCAATCTATTCTCAGTCTCTATGAATTTGCCAGTTTGGGACATTTCATATCAATGAAATCATAAAATAGTTGGCTTTGTGGCTGGCTTCTTTCACACAATTATTATTTTTCAAGGTTCATTCATGTTGTAATATGAATCAGTACTTCATTCCTTTTAATGCCCAAATACTATTTCATTGTATGGATAGGCCACATTTTGTTTATCTGTTCATTGGTTGATGAACATTTGGGTTGTTTCCATTTTGGGTGTATTATGAATAATGCTGCTATTCATGTACACACTTTTATGTGGACATATGTTTTCATTTCTCTTGAGTATATACTTAGGAGCGGAATCGCTGGGTCATATTGTAACTCTATGTTTAACGTTTTAATGAACTGCCAAACTGTTTTCTACAGCAGCAGCACCATTTTACCTTCCCACCAACATTGTATGAGGGTTCCAATTTCCCCACAGCTGCAGCAACATTCGTTATTGTCCTTTTAAAATTATTATTATAACCATCCTAGTGGGTGTAACCTGGTATCTCATTGTGGTCTTGATTTGCATTTCCCTGATGACTATGATGTCAAACATTTTTTCATGTGCTTTTGGCCATTTATAGATCTTCTTCAGAGAAATATTGATTCAGGTCCTTTGGATTATTTTGGGTTAAAAATAATCTAATTTTAAAACTGGGTTATTTGTCCTTTTTATCATTGAATGGTCAGAGTTCTTTATATATTCTAGGCACAAGTCCTTTGTCAGATGTCTGATTTACAAAGATTTTCTCCCATTCTGTTGTTTGTCTTTTCATTTTCTTGATAATGTCCTTTGATGCACAAAAGGTTTTCATTTTGATGAGGTTCAATTTACCTGTTTTGTTTTGTTTTTCCCTTTGGTTGCTTGTGCTTTGGGTGTAATATTTAAGAAACCATTGCCTAATCCATGGTCATGAAAATTTACCTCCTATATTTTCTTTCAAGACTTAGATCCATTTTGAGTTAATTTTTGTATATGATGTGAGGAGGGGTCCAAATTTATTCTTTTTCATGTGGAGAATCAATTGTCCGGCCACCATTTGTTGAAAGACTGTTTTTTCCCTGATAAATGACCTTGGCATCCTTGTCAAAAATCAATCTACCATAGACTTTCAATTCTATTCCATTTGTCCATATGGCACTCCTTATACCTGAACCACACTGTCTTGATTACTGTAGCTTTGAAGTTTTGAAATTAGGAAGTGTAAGTTCTCTAACTTTGTTCTATTTTTTCAAGATTTTTCTTGGCTATTCTGGGTCTCTTGCCATTCTATGTGAATTTTAGGATCATCTTATCTATTTATACAAAAGAGGCAGTTGAAATTTTGACAGGGGTTGTTTTGAATCTCTAGATCAATTTGGAGAGTATTGCCATCTTAACAATATTGTCTTCCAAACCATGAAAATGGGATTTTTAAATTTAGATCTCCTTTAATTTTCTTCAACAATGTTTTGTAGTCTTCAGTGTAGAAGCCTTACAAATATTTTATTAAATTTATATCTAAGTATATATTCATTTTGATGCTACTGTAAATAGAATTGTTTTCTCAATTTCATTTTCAGAGTTCATTGCTAGTGTATAGAAATACTATTGATTTTTGTGTATGATTTGAATCCTGTACCCTTACTTAACCCATTTATTAGTTCTACCAGGTTTTCAGTGAATTCCTTAGAATTTTCTGCATACAACATCATGTTATCTACTAATAGAGATGTTTACTTCTTCCTTAACAATTTTGATGCCTTTTATTTCTTTTTTCATGCCCAACTATCCTGACTAGAACCTCTAGTACAATGTTGGATAGAAGCAGCAAGAGTGAACGTTGTCTTGTTTCTGATTTTAGTCTTTAACCATTAAGTTAGATACCATGTGTGGGTTTTTCATAGCTGTCCCATATGATAGTGAGGAAGTTCTCTTCTAGTCCTAGTGTGCTGAGTACTTTATAATGAAAAGAGGTTGGATTTTGTCACGTGCTTTTTTGTGTGTGTGCCTGTTGAGATGATCATACAGTTTTGGGTTGTGTGTGTGTGTGTGTGTGTGTGTGTGTGTGTGTGTGTGTGGTATATCACATTAATTGGTTGGGAGGTATTAAATTAACATTTTAATTGCATTCCTGGAAAAAATTCCCACTTGGTCAAAGTGTAGAATTTTTTTTATATGTTGTGGATTCAGATTGTTAATATTTTGTTGAGGATTCTTAGATCCATATTTATAATAGATATTAGTCTCTGCTAAGCTCTTTCATGTGCACAGCTGTTATTTTTCTCCTAATCTCTTTGGAGTCTCCCCATTCATGTAGTTTAGGGGTCAGCCAAAGATTCAAGAAATATTTATATATAGATTTGGTGCATCGCCTTTTGTAGCTTCCTCCTTTGGGGTTTTTCCTCCTTAATTTCCCGCTGCTCTGACAGCCCCAAACTCTGTCCTTTGCCTCCTTAGGGTGCAGCTTTTTCTTTCTTCGCTAGCCTCATGCTCTGCAAAGAGAAACCACATAAATATGGATCTCACCCAGCATGGCTCCCTTCTTTCAATAATTGAATTCCCTCATGTTTCTACCTGCTTTTTGTCATTCTCTAGTAGCTTCAAATCATTTAACAAAAATATTTTGGCCAGCCCTGGTTGGTGTGGCTCAGCTGGTTGAGTGTCATCCCCTGCACTAAGAGGTCACCAGTTCTATTCCCAGTCAGGGCACATGCCCGGGTTGTGGGCTTGATCCCTCGTCCAGGATGTGCAGGAGACAGATGATTATTGTTTCTCTCATCAACGTTTTTCTCTCTCCTTCTCCCTTCCTCTCTCTCTAAAAATCAATAAAAACATTTTAAAAATATTTTTGTCAGAGTTTATAACATTTATCTGTAAGAGGACTAATCTGATATCAACTACTCTCCAATACCAAAGATCAGGACCTTGTTCCAGAACTGTTACCCTTTAATATTAGTTATAAAAAGTATTCATTTATTATCTATTTATATATAACTAATAAATATTCATATTTTAAATTGCCAAATGATACAGAAGCATACAAAGGGAAAATTAATTTTAACTAATTAAAAATAAAGCACTTAATTACTCCCATCCTACTCTCCTCTTCATAACAGCTTTCTATTTTCCTTTAAACATACACACATTATTTTTACACGAATGGTGTGATACTACTTATATGTTATTTGGCAATCTGCTTTTTTTCACTTATTACATATTTTAGAGTTTTTCTATGCATACCTGTTTATTCTTTCATCAAATATTCATAAAGTACTTGCTATGTGTCAAGCACTGTTTTAAGTCCTGGGGATGAATCAGTGAAACAAACATATAAAAAAAATGTGCCTCGTGGAGCTTACATTCTTGGGAAGGTAGGAAGTGATGGATCTGAAATAAACAAAATTAATAAGTAAAGTGTTAAGTACTTTGAAGAAAATTTAAGAAAAGTCAAATACAACTTAACAAAAGGAAGATAAACGATCCAATCAAAAAATGGGCAAAGGACCTAAATAGACACTTTTCAAAAGAGGACATACAGAAGGCCCAGAGACATATGAAAACATGCTCAAAGTCACTAATCATCTGAGAGATGCAAATCAAAACGACAATGAGGTACCATCTCACACCTGTCAGAATGGCTATCATCAACAAATCAACAAACGAGAAGTACTGGTAAAGATGTGGCGAAAAGAAACCCTCATGCACTGCTGGTGGGAATGCAGACTGGTGCAGCCACTGTGGAAGACAGTATTATGGAGTTTCCTCAAAAAGTTAAATATGGAACTTCCATTTGACCCAGTAATCCCACTTCTAGGACTATATCCCAAGACATCAGAAACACCAATCAGAAAGGATATATGCACCCCTATGTTCATAGCAGCACAATTGACAATAGCTAAGATTTGGAAACAACCTAAGTGCCCATCAGCACATGAGTGGATTAAAAAACTGGGGTACATCTACACAATGGAATCGCTGCTATAAAAAAGAAGGAACTTTTACCATTTGCAACAGCATGGATGGAACTGGAGAGCATTATGCTAAGTGAAATAAGCCAGTCGGAGAAAGATAAATATCACATGATCTCACTCATATGTGGGATATAATGAACAACATAAACTGATGAACAAAAATAGATCCAGAGACAAATGGCAGGGGAGGTGGCAGGGGAGAGGGGTTGAGGGCGGGGGATGGGGGGGGAGGGGGCTGGAGAACAACCAAAGGACTTGTATGCATGCATATTAGCATAACCAATGGACACAGACACTGGGGTGTGGGGGCTTGCCAGGGGTGGGAATGGCTGGTGGGAGAGTGGGGGTCAATCGGGGAAAAAGAGACGTATGTAAAACTTTAGACAATTTTAAAAAAAAAGAAAGGTCAAAGGGAGTACTAGCTATCTGGGAGGGAAAGGAGTTTGCAATGTTTCAAGGGGTGGAAATGGAAGACCTGACTCAAAAGGTGATGTTTGAGCAGACCTGTAAGAAGTGAGGTGATGAGAAAGGACCTTTCCAGGCAGTGGCAAGAGCAAGAACAAAAATGCAGCAGGAACATGCTAGCATGTTTTGGGAACAATAAAGAGCTGGTGTGTCTGAAGCAGAGTGAGTGAGGGGACAGTACTTGCAGATAAGGTCATATTGCTATAGGGGGCCATGTAACAACGGGCCTTGCAGGCCACCATAGTTATCTATCTTCACATGATATTTCATTTCTTCAGTTAATACCACATGGTGTTTCTATTGAATCTGGTCCCCACAATCAATGAATGCTTTTCTACTCTGGTAATGACCTTGTTGACTGGCCCAGGTCTTTCTTAGTAGAGCTACCATTTAACTGTAGTTTTCCCCAAACAATACCACGCCGAGGTACTTGGCCTAAAGGCATAGCTTTCCCTATAATCTCTTAGATACTTGTTTTGAGCCCAGCTTCTTCCTTCCTTCATGGCAATTTCTTCATTGGAAACCATGGTGTTCTTCCTACCAGCAGACCTGCATTAAGACTTTAGCACTCCCCTGGTCATCAAATATCATAACGTCAAATATCAGAGAGGATGGGCTGCAATCACCATCCCTTCCTTCTCAAGCTGTGGGCTTCTGATGGAAATCAGGTTCCCTTCTCCCCAGGTCCAAGCCTCCACATGCTAAGGTCATATGTAAGGGGTGCCTACCTAACACACACTGCCATAAACAACGGCTCCCACCAAGGCTATCCTTCCTGAATAGAGAAGGTTTGTTACAAGGTGAAATATTAAGTCCACCTAAGCAGAAAAGAGAGGCAGCTGCTTGGTACTTCCTTACATCGGGGTATACTGGTATTGTAGGTTAGTTGATCATTCCTCCACTTTTAGGCATTTGTTTCCTTCCTTTTTTTATTATTATAAGTATTTTCTGTAAAATAGGCTCTTGAAAGCAGAATTGCTGGGTCAAAAGACATTTAAATTTAAAACGTTGCAAAATTGCCCTACAAAAATGATTTACTGCTTTTTATTCCTATGAGAATGTCTGCTTCCCCACTCCATCACCATCACTAAGCATTAAGTGAACCATTTTTCACTTTTGATATTAATATTGTTTCAATTTCCATATCTCTGATTACTAGTGAAATTGAACATGTTTTTATGTTTATTGACCATCTTTCTTTTTCTGTGAACTGACTGTTTATAGACTTTGCTTATATTTCTATTGGGTGGTTTGCTATTTCCTTATCTTGAACACATTGTTTTAAGTTTATTCCTAGGTATTTTGAAGTTGTTGTTGTTAATCGATTACTACAGACAAATAGAAAAGCTATTGATTTTGGTATGTTGGTCTTATTTCTGGCATCCTTCCTGAACATTTTTCTTGGTTTTAATAGTTTTTCAGTTGAATATCATTTCTTTCCTAGGGAGACCATCATATCATTTGCAAATAATGGTGTATTGTGACTACTGATATATTTGGACTTTAGCCTACTATTTTATTCTATATTTTCTAGCAATCATGCTTTCTGGTTTCCTTTTTCCCTTTCTGCTTTCCGAGGGCTTAATAGAATGTCTTTGTTCCTTTTGTGGTCTGGAAGTTCTGCATTCTGTGTCTACACGTTGTCCTTGCATATTTTGTTGAATATTGAAACAAATTTTTCTACCAATGTAAAAAACCCAATCAATTAATAACTTCCCCCCAAACAAGATAAGATCATTAGAATACCTGAAATCTACTCCTCACCTGTCATTTTCCCTATTTTATTGAAGTCACTTGAAATCTTTGTACCAGATTATTTTTTAAATATTTTTTCGTATTTCATCTCTATTATTTAGGAATCCTTTATTTTCTGTGTTTTGCCATATAGAATGTTCTGTTTTCTTTTTGTCACCTATCATCATTTAAAAGGTAAGAATCCTATTTTTTAAAATTTTACTAGTGATTGACTTTTATATTTACCAAATATATTATTAAACCTCTATTTCTCTGATTTGGAAAGTTAAGAGCAGTCAGTACCTCCTAACTCCTTTACTTTATGTCAAGTGAAGATTTTAGTAGATCTTTACTTGCCTTACTCGTCACTCATTTTCTAGTCTTTTAAAATGCACTGTGAGTTAATAAATTCAACTTGCATTCCAATCATATTTTTAAGAATAGTTTTTTGTTCAATTCTTATGATAGATGAGATTCGTTTTAAAACTTGCAACCAAATCTTTTATAATATTCCCATTTTCAAGTTTTTAATTTTAATTCATCTCTTGAGCAGCTGAAGTGTATCTTCAAGTTGTTTACTTAAGGAGAACACATGAGTGGTACATTTTCTACACCCTTCTCTGTAAATCTGGAATATAGTTATGTTGTTTTGCACATGAGTGACAATTTTTTGGGTACAGAATTCTTGTGTCACAATCTTTCTCACTCAAAACTATAGCCACTGCTCCCTATTTTCTAGCATTTAGAAATGCTGAGGCAAAGCCTAAGACCAACTTAAACTCTCCCCTTTGCAACCCATCCTAATATACAGATCTGCGTAATGTTTTTCCTTCATCTTAGGAAAAAAATAAGTTTTTCATTGCCAGGATACATCCTAGTATGTAATTTTTTATTATATTTTTCCTGGAAGTCATTGATTCATTTACCCAATCATTTTTCAGTTCAGGAAATCAGTTCCTATTGAGTATGTGAGTATTACTTCCCTTCATTTGATTGTAATGATTATAAATATCTCTTGGCTATGCCCTCCTCTCCATCAAGCTTCAAACTAGTCTCTCTGCTCTCACTCAGCCCCCTATTCCGTTTTCATTCTCTACGTCCATTTATGAAACTCGAGGGTGAGGCCCCTGACTGCTTTGTTCGCTGCTGCGATCACCAGTTTCCCACTACTCTGGGGATATGACCCAAATCCTGAGTGTGGCCATTGCAGCCCCTGCCGAGTGCCCCACCCACTGCCTTACCTCCCACTACATCCCGTTTGCCCCCTGCACTCCAGCCATGCTTGCCTCCTCTTCCTCCTTCATGGAGGCCTACTCCAGCTACCCCACCTCCACACTTTCTGCTCTTTCTGCTGAGTCCTGTGTGTGTGTGTGTGTGTGTGTGTGTGTGTGTGTGTTTCAGAGAGGGAGGGAGAGGGAGAGAGAGAGAAATAGAAACATCAATGATGAGAGAGAATTATTGATCGGCTGTCTCCTGCTGGGGATAGAGCCCACAACCCGGGCATGTGCCCTGACTGGGAATCGAACTGTGACCTCCTGGTTCATAGGTCAATGCTCAACCACTGAGCCACGCTGGTCAGGCTATTCTGTGTTCGTTAGATCTTGGCTTAAATGTTGCTTCCTGGGGAAACTCCCTGACTCTCACACCACCTCGCTGTTATGTCCAGAACTTTGTCTTCTGTTCATTTTTCAATAAGTATTGATTGAGTGTCCACTATATGCCAGGCACTGCTCTAGACCCTAGAACACAACAGTGAGCAAAAGAGACAGAGGTTCCTGCCTCATGGAGCTTAATTCCACAGGTATTTCTTCATAGCATTTCTTAGAATTATTAGTTAAAATAACTGATTATGGAATTGTTTTACTCTGCCTCTCCCACAGAATGGTAAGCCCTCTGAAGGCAGGGATCAAATTCACTTGTTTACTCTTGGAGCTCTAGGATATATAAGGCAATGCCTGGTATGTGGTGAATTAATTAGTGAATTAATGCTATTTGTAGAAGTATTAATGGATTAATGCTATTTGTAGAAATTAGGGCTCTTCTAGTTACAATCCATCTCAAACTAGCTACAGCAGAAAGAGAAGGGAGTAGGAGAGGACCCATCAGCTTGTTCCACTGGGAAGTTCTTGGGCAGCTCTGGCAGGGTGCACAACTGGATCCAGAGCCTTGCTCAATGCCAATAGGGCTCCCTCTTCTTCCCTCTGTGTGTTGAACTTATCCTCTCCAGCTCTAGATGGATGTCCTCCGCGTTGCCAGGGGAGATGGGTGCTGACAGTTCCAAATTCACATATTCTCAGCTTAGCCACACCAGGGGGAAAGCATTTGTTTCTCTCAGCATCTGCATGTTTTCAAGGTCCAGACAACTGGTGATTGGTTCAGCTTAGGCCACATGATCACTGTGTCCCTGAAAATGGGCCCTTCTGATTGGCCAGACATGGACAGCACACCTCTTGCTGAGGATCTGGAGGAAGTCAGGTGGGCAGAACACCAGGACCTTCACACCAAGATGTCTTCAGAGCCCGGGAGGTATAACCCAGAGGAATAACAGGTGTAACCAACAAGAAGACAGAAATGTGCCACTCATTCAAATGCATGATGGGTTATTTGCTCCATCATCGCATGATGGGTTTTCTTGCATTCTTTACTTTTTGCAGCCAGAGCTTTTGCATCCCTTTCCCTCTTAGCCTATGCCTCTGCCTTCTCCTGAGTACTTGTGTCCTGAGGGTGCTGCCCTCCTGCTGAAGATAGGTGATGGAGGGAACCTTGAGCCTGCTATACCCAAAGCTACCTTCTGAGGACAATGCCGTCAGATCCCTCTTTTATGCACTGGGGAGCTCTGACCCACAGTGATGTTCCACTGGGGAAGTGGCTGAGTCCCAATCAAATCATTTGGCGCCTCTGTAATCTGGACCTGATGGCCAGGTTAGGAGAACATTGGGTCTGATTTCATGTGTTGAAGAGCTGGCTCTTCCTATAGATTCGGGCTGTCCAGGTGGCCAGTTCCCCAGCTGTGTTCAAGGGCCAGGCCCAGATCAGGCTCCCCTTAGAGGCAGCAACTCCCAGGGCTACACTTTTTCGAGGGCGCTGCACACTCTGTTGCCATGTAACACAGAGTGAGGGTCTAGGTTCAGGTCATTATAACCCGGTTATTTACTTGCATGACAGTCCAGGGAGCTGTTCCCAAGTTGGCCAGGCTGTAGGGCAACACTTCACTGTGCAGGACTGTCCTGAATTTGCAGAGCATCCAGCATCCCTGGCCCCTGAGCACAAAATGCAAGAACACCCTTCTTCATTAGGACAACCAGAAATGCCCCCACGGAGTCTCTAAACACCTCCCGGGGCGGGTGTACACACTGTCTCCCATCTTTTGAAGACTTTGAACTGGGGCTTACTGCTCCCCACCCAGCCCCAGGTCCTGCCAGTATTCTGCGTGACTTGGCTGCCCTGAAGGATACCCCCTCCAGGAATGCACCAGCTACAGTGGAGATCCAGGGGAGGTGGACCTTTGTTTTGCTTAGAACTTTTCCAACAGCCGCTCACATTTTGGAAAACTACTAAGAACAAAGACCCTTGAGGCATTTCCACGCCAAAACACTGCATTTGTAGCCCTGCCGTTCGCAGTGATCTCACATTCACATACAAGCATCTGACCCTCATTATGTGTCAGTGCAGGCTGCCTGCACACTTACATACTGAGGCACAGATATCCTCTCATTATGTATCACCCGCCCATTATTTCTCCTTCCTATTACTTGGTGTGGGGGGGGGGGGCAGGGGGGGTTAATTTGGACATTTTTGACTTTTGAACTATTTGAACACTTGGAACTATGTATATAGTAGGTAATACTGCCTATACATTTATTTCAGAATAGTAAAGGGGGTGTTACCAGACATTTATTACAAATGGGTGTTGGGTGTGATGGAGTTGAGAAAGACAAGTCTAGAAGCTTGGCAGATGTCAGCAACAAGAGGGAATATGTTTTGTTCAGAACTAGCTTACTTTCTTTAATAAGAGACCCACAGTAAAGGCATAACCTGCCTTTCACCAGGCTTCTCGGCCTCTGATACTCCTGGGGTCCCGATAGTACCATAATCCCGATTTCTCCCCTTGCTCGTCTCACACACATCACACCCAGACGTTCCTGTTCCCTGAGTGGCCAGCCTGGAGAGAGTGACAGTGACAGGCTCACCTGGATGTGGAGGGAGAGCGCCTCCCTCACTCCCCAGTGGCCTGAATGACGCGCTCAAGCCCACTGCCAAATCCTCCCATTTTCCCCCTGAAGCCTTTATAGTTCTGAAGGACACTTCATGGACCTAGAGTCAAATTCAAGGCCCTTTCCCCCGGTCTGTGGTGACACCCTGAAATGTCACCCAGCCAGGTCTGTCTGATGCAACCAAGGCTGCAGCCAGAACCAGGCAGGCTGGAGCCCTCTCCGAGCAACAAAGCCTCCCTCTAGGCCGAGCTGGGGGCCTTCTCCAGTCCCTCGGGCTGCGTGGAGTCCTGTTAGTCCTGGGAAAAGGAGAAAGAGAAACAGGAGGCTTTGAATTCCAGACAAGGGGCCCTTCTCACGCCCCCACTTGAACCTTCTCGATTTCACTGCGTGTGAGCGGGCTGCCTGGGACTGTGCCTGCTCTCCCTCTGACAGCCTTGAGGCCAGTCCCTGCATCTCGGATTCACAGAATTCCAACTCCAAACGCAGAGATGGGGGATGTGGGTTTTCCTGAGGGTTTGTGAGATGAGAGGGGTTACAATGCTCCCCACAAGCTCCTTCCCCCAAATCCGTCTGCTCACGGTGGCTGCCCATCCCTCTACGCTCTCTGCAACCTTTCTTTCTTATTCTCTTCCCCTCCATGGTGGCTCCAGCCTCCTCCCCAACTCCCTTTCAAAATCAGAGTGTAAAATCCCAGTACCCTTAGCCTGCCCGAGGCCACCGGCCACTCACCCAGCGTTCCCTGGAGGCCTAGGTTCAGGGCCCCGCCCTCTCCTGCTCAGGAAATGAGGTCTTCAGCAAAGAGAAGTGGGTGTGTTATTTGCTTGTGTCCCGGCGGCCCTTCTGGCTCATTCCCGGCCTCCTGCCCCCTCCTCCCTTCCCACTTGAGCCTTGCTCATCCCTGAAGCTTTCATTAGGGACGTGCTTGCTGCCCCAGACTGGCTCTTCAGCTACTCTCTCCTCCAGGGCGTCCTCGCAGACCCCCGCCGGCCCGCAGAGGACCCTGGGGAGTCACCACGCCCGGTGCTGCCCGGGAGTTAAGGAACATGTGACTGCCGTGGAAGCAAACACGCACGTCCACATTCACTGGGAGCTGAGCCTTCTGCCGGGCTCCAGTGCCCTTGGTCCAGGCCCCGTTCCACGTTCTCATCCGTCGCTCTGCCCCCTCAGCCTCCCCTCCCCAGCAGAGCCCATCTCCCCCCTCTCCCCCCCGCCCCCCGCACAGTCTGCTAGAAGATACCCTTCACCCCCACAGTCCATATATGTTTACAGAGCAGGAGAGAGTGAGGGTGTCATGCCGCGGAGCCCTGGGCCGGTCCAGGTGGGCCCCGAGGCTGCCTCACCTTTGCTGGGGCCTGTGGGGTGCCTGTAAAGATACCCAGTAATTCCAAAGGACCGAACTTGCCACCCCAAAGACAAACTAGAGGGGTATCTAGCCAGGTCCAGGGCCAGTCTCAAGGGCACTCAGATTAGGAGTTTATCTCTCCCCTCCCCAGGCCTCACGTACTGAGAATTTCACCCTCATCACCTCCAGCTCCCCATGTCTGTCCTCCTGTGATCCCAGCCCTGATCCCGATCCCCTCTCCGCCTCCCTTCGTGAAGAGCCAGATTCTTGAGGGGCTAAGATTGTTCAGGAACACCTGACCGGAGTGTTCCCACAGCGACTGGCTTCAGCCATCCCCGATTCTCCAAGCTGTACAGCTCAACGGCAGATGTCTCTGGAGCCCATGCACCCTGTGAGAGTGCCTCAGCACTCCTCCCCGTGAGCGGGGGTTACTCACAGCGTTCTCGCAGGGCGGCAGAAATGCGATTGGGTCCCCAGAAGCAACCCCTAAAAGGAGGGTTAGTATGCAGGTGATTTAAGAGTTCTGGGGCGGGAAGGGAGAGGGTCGAGTGAGGTGGGGTATTGAGCAGAGTCTCAGGAGGGTAATCCCACAGCATGGCTGTGAGGCCACCCCGCAGGGTCACCCGGCCCAGGGAGCAGGGAGCACTTGGTGGCTGGTCCAGGCGGCTGCTGCCCCGTGTCCATCCCCAGGCCCTCGCCTGAGCTCAGTCTCTGACAAAGATGGAGTGCAGGCTGCTGGATTGAAAGCACTCGGGGAGCTGGTGTGCAAAACCCGATCCAGGGGAGTGTGGGCAGAGCACCGACAGCATCGGCTGCCGTCTCTCTGTAATTACTTCCGAATGCCAACTCTTTTTTTTTTTTAATTTATATATATATATATATTTATTTTTTTTACAGAGAGGAAGAGAGAGGGATAAAGTTAGAAACATCGATGAGAGAGAAACATCGATCAGCCGCCTCCTGCACACCTCCTACTGGGGATGTGCCCGCAACCAAGGTACATGCCCTTGACCGGAATCGAACCTGGGACCCTTCAATCCACAGGCCAACGCTCTATCCACTGAGCCAAACCGGTTTCGAATGCAAACTCTTAATATCTGAGACCTGCCGCGCTGCCACACTCTCTGACGCGTTCTAGCCACCACCCTCAGCCATCTTGCATCCCAGGGCAGAGGGCCTCTTTGCTCCATAGCCTGTCCCTGACACCTGCTCAGCCAGCGGGTGAAATGGCATTGGACCCCATATCAGTCCAGGGATGTTCTCTCAGTTCCTCTCCCCTCCACGAAAAGATTCAACCCCTTAAGGGATTGTAAGTCTGTTGAGGCTGGAGTTTCCGATTTTCTCACAGAGGGAGAAGCAGATCCCTTCAATGTGAAGTGTAGCAAGGGCCTGGCCATACCACATGCCACAGAGCAGGCAGCCTCTAGATAGGTGGGGTGTTGGTCTTGGGCAAATGGTCCTTAATTCATCAATTAAGTGACTGTGGATTTCCTGGTACCCCCTGGGGGCCGAAACTTGCCCCTCCACTCTTTTCTCCTCCCTTATCCTCTGCTGTCTCCAGATTAAGTGTTGGGGAGAGGGCTCCCCACATCCTCATTGAAAAGGGAGGGTATCTCACCCCCCACCTGGGATCAAGGGACCACTGGGCTCCATTCCAAAGGTTCTCCAGGCATCCCCCCATCACCATCCTTCTTTTCCCATCAAGTTCTCACCGAGAGAGGGCTGGCTTCTCCTTGGCCTCGTTGGGGCATTTCCTGTTCACCTGGGGTTATGGTCGATGTCCTCAGACAGGTCTTTGCCCACCCCTCCATGTCGCCCATGGGTGGAAGGTAGTTTGGCTTCTGGCTGCAGGTGATAAACTCTCAGGTATGCTGAGCAGTCCCCAGTCAGATACGGTTTCCTTTGTGCTACCTTGTCTCCAGTCTCCCTGGGGCCACCAAATCCATTGTGAAACCCTGCCTCCAGCCTGTACCTTGGTGAATCCATAAGACACTTCTCCAATGTGTTGACAAAAACACCCACTCAGATTGCTTTCAGTAAAAGGGGAATTCACTGGTTTATCAACTGAAAAGGCACAAGGGCTGTTAGCTTCAGGCTCAGCTGGATCCAGGTGCGTAAACCAAGGGCTGGTAAACTACAGCCTGTAGGCCACGTCTAGCTTGCCACCTGTGTTCTGTACAGAACTGTGCATTGGAACGCAGCCAGGCATTTTACTTCCATGTTGTTTACGGCCGCCGTCACTCCGCGACTGCAGTTGAGACATAGCCACAGAGACCGTGTGGCCCACAAAGCTGAGAATATTTACTACCGATCCTGCATAGAACAGCTTTGCCAACACCAGTGTCATCAGAAACCCCCTTGATTTTCCGCCTGAAGATTGTCAGTTCCCCTCACCCCTGGCCCCTAAGCTCCACAGACGGAGCATGGCTGAGGTGTTGTTCCTCCAGTGAAAATGGGGGTGTAGTCACCAGGGGAAGGCCACAGAGCTCCCAAACAGCTGTCTGCTGTCCAGGCTCTGATCTTGTTTTCCGTGCAGCGGAGCCACCACGGAGCCTATCCTTCCGCCTGTTGGCATCCTGAGTGAGACGGTCTCTGTGTCCCCTTGTTGTCAAGCCCCAAACCAGATGGACACGTGGCCGTGGTGGAGAACACAGGCGGCGGCAGAGTTCCCAGGGCGTAGTATGGATTAGAGCGTCTGTGTACTGGCCCACTGCGACTTCTGACCTGGACAGAGCATTCCACACACGTTTGGTGAAGTTCTGTGAAATCCTTTGGGTGAGGGGGTCCCTGCGGGGAAGCAGTCCTAGCTTTGCCAATTACAATTCTGCTGGAAACACGATTCTCACAATCTCAGAGAGCCCATAAACCGGGAACGTCTCCCACTACGCCCCTGACACAGAGGACGCTTCTTGCTCCCTGGTGGGTTTGATCCCAGGCCCGGGAGGAACTGCGCCACCCAACGCTGACTGCCCAGTTTCAGAAGACGTGCCACTCTGAGTCATCTCCACACAGGCTGGTTGGCGAGCAGGGTTGCCCACGTAATGCACTGGGCGCAGGTGTTCCATTTTATCTGGATGTCCTCTGTCTTGGGCCAGAGGAACCATGCCCTAATTAGCCCCAGCATCTGTTCCCTCCCCAAGGCCCAAAGTCATCATGCATGGACCTCAGTGCCGTGGGGCAGCCTTTCTGAAACAGTACCAACTGCTTCCACAATCCATTTACGAGGCACATGGAATCCTGTGCTAGACCCCATAATCAGGGTGATCCCTGTCATTCATAGAGTAGCACGTGCAGGCCATAAGAGGAGCTCTGTGCCCTCCCTGCCCAAGGGACCCACTGTCTTCCCCTTCACTGTCAACCACTGCTCATTTCCTACTAAAGCCCTTTGCTGACTCTCCACCTCCATCTGGGCCAGGAGATAGATCTGGGTTATGTAATTCAAGGTTGTAAGTACAGCTTCTGAGGGTTGCCCCAGGCTGTCAGCCAAGCCTCTTTTCCAGACCGATTTGCCATTCCAAATGGCCTACACTCCCTCATTAAAAACGGTCTCAGTGACCTGAGGAGGTGACCTTCCTAACACAGCAGCTGCACCTTCAGAGCCGATGATAACAATGCTGGGATTACAGGCCACTGGAGCATGTCTCCTAATATCCAATTCAGCGCCGGTACGTGAGGCAGGTGGCAGCGCACACCTGGAAGGGTGCTCCACACTCATCTTCCTTAAATGTGTTCTTGATCATCCACTTCACCATGCAAAGCTCTAGTCTGTTGATGGGGTATCGGGCCTCACTGCCAGATGGGCCTTGATGAGCAAATGTCACAATTACTTTCTATCTCCATTGACTTAATAGAACACCACCTTTCATCCTTTTGTCTTAGACCAAGGTTATTTGCCTGTTTGGCATCCTTTCCTTTGGGGAAAGAACCCTAATTCCATGTGGTTTAGGTAACAGTGATCTCCGCTCAGCCCCCATTCCCCAGAGCCCAAAGGTGGGTATGTGAAACAGGCTTACAGATTATTCCATTTTTCTGGTCATAATGATTAGTTCAGGGATGGGCCAACCTGAGAGTTTTCTGTCAGGCCTACCAAGAGAATGTTGTCCCATTCTCTAGGAGTGCAAGCTGGACTCCCTGTGGCCATTTCACTGTCCCTCAGAGGAAAACTCTACAACCAAAGAGAATGAGGCCAGCAAGCCAACTGAATCAGAGATCAAGGAGAGATGAGAGATGGAAAGAGAGACAGAGACAAAGAGATAACTTTGATCACCATTTGAGCCCCTGGACCCAGCTATTTTTTAGGAAATAAAATATTATAAGCCCCCAATCTCTTACTTTATCTGTTTAAAATTGTAGTTGAAACCAGAGGTTTCAATAACAATAAATAAGGAAGCTTGAGAGAAGGAAAAGTTATTGGCATGAAGGCTTTTGATATGGGAAAGCATTGGGCTGGATATAATTTTGTGTGTGGTAAAGATTAGGAATGAGATGAGAGGTACAAGGAAGAGAGAGAGCAAGAGAGAGTTAATCAGACAGAGTTTAAATCTTATTTCAAATTTGTTCTATTGTATCTTGTGATGATGATATTGAGTCATTTGTATGCAAGAAGCTCTCCCATAATATTCTACTCTAACTACAATGGTTTATTGTTTTATAACCCTTAACCTTAAGACTGTGATGCTTGTTTATTGTAGAAAATTGTATTTACTCATTGTAAGGTTGTTATAGGAAATTGAACTTTCTATCTAATATTTAACCTGATGAGTATGATGTCAGTGCTCTTGTTTTATTTAAAGCAACTGGCAGGACAAGAATGATAGAGTTTCTTGGGATTTGGGAAAAGTATTTTATTTTATTTAACTTTATTTTTATTTTCATTGTTGCCATTATTACAGATGTCCCCATTTTCCCTCCCTTTGCCCACCTGCACCCAGCCCCCATGGAAAAAGTATTTTTAAGTTTTTTCTCCTTTGCAGAAGTTATAAAAGAAAAAAAAAATACTTGTTATAGCAGAAAACATTTTTTAAATCTTTATTTATTGAGTTGTTTGGGGTGACGTTGGTCAACATGAACATATAGGGTTCGGGTGTGGATTTCTGTGTTACAAGATCTGTGTATGGCAGTGGTGCCCACCGCCCAACGTCAAATCTTTTCCTGTCACCTTATATTAGTCCCCCCTCCCCACACTCCACACCCGAAAACATTTTAAAAACACAACGGAGCCCTGGCCGGTGTGGCTCAGTTGGTTGGGTGTCATCTCATGCACTGAAAGGTTGTGGGCTCAGGGCACATGCCCACGCTGTGAGGCTCGATCCTTGGTCGGGCTTGCATGAGGCAGCCGATCACTTCCACATTGATGTTTCTCTCTCTCCCTCTCCCCCTCTCTCCAAAAGTCAATAAAAAAAACTTTTTAAAAAAATAAAATAAAAAACACAATGGAGAATTTAAACATTTTCTTGTATATCCTGGACTTTTACACTTTCTCTGCCTTGTGCAATGAAAAGAGTCCTGACTGACACACCTTCCAAGGTGAAGTGGTGAGAGAGGCCAAGGCCAGGTGAATCAGCCGAATCAGCACAGGAGCACAGACAAGCTGACCCCTGGGGTCTGAATACCCTGCCCTCTTTCAGGGCCTGTGGCTACCCAGGCATTTCAGAGGTACTGGGCACTGGCACTGACCCAACATTGACTCCTAGAGCTCTGGATGCCACTGGGGTTCACTAGCCAGAGTGGGAGTGCATGGGGTTAGGAGCAAATGGAGAGCTGAACTGAGGCTGCCTCACAGAAGGCCCAGTGAGACCCCAACCCTACCCCGCAGTCACTCTCCTAGCTCCTGAAGGTGCCGCCAGAGCCCACAGAGCAGCAGCGCCTGATCCCCACCTAGATCCCTGACCCGTACGGATCAGAGCTTTTGTCATAGAAAGGACCTACTGTGAGCTTCTGGACCCTCCCTCCCCAACTAAATACAATAAAAGGCGTAATTATAGCAGTGAAACCACAAACAACTGGAAATATACAAATATTAGTAAAACCACAAACAACTTGAAATGTACAAAATTAGTGATTCCCATCACACACCAACTAATTCTTCCATTCGTTTGGCCACAGCCAGAGAAGGACAGGCTTGGAGAATGGCAGTGGAGCGTCACACGTTTCCTTAGTGAAGACTGTTAGCAGCTGTTGCTCCAGACCTGGTCAGGTCATTTGTGTCCTCCCAGCTCCCTGCACGAGCCAGTCTACCCTCCGTGTTGCCTGTGGCTGTCGGGTTTCACCTCCGTTTTCAACAACTGCACCCTCCAGCAGCTCCAGAGGCTGGTATGACAGTGGCCTCCACCTCGTCTCTCTTCTCATTCCTTCAGGCCAGGTGCCCCTTGCTCCTCAGTACACCCCTTTATTTGTTTAAACCCCTAATTTCTCCCCAGAGGCCACACTGCCTCAAATCACTGGGGTGGTGGGGTCTCGTCACAGCAGACACTGGCCTTGGCCAATACCTCTGGGTGGTTTTCACTCAAACACTGCACTCAAAACGTGAAAGGGAGGAAGAGGCACAGTTTACTCGAAACAACTGTCCTATGAGCCAGAAAAACATGCACCTAAAGCACAGGCAAATGTACAAAGCCCATGTTGACTTCTGGCCTGAGTTTTGCTTCCAACCGGTAGGAATACGCAGAGAACCGTTTTCAGGGACGGCCGCCCCCTAACAGCGCCTCGGTAAGAAGGGCCTGTTCATGCAGGCTCTCACTGTACCCCAAATGACCACCCACTTGACACTGGGAGGGAAAACACCCTCTCGAGCCCTCTTCCTCTCTTCCTGGGCTCCACCAGTTTTTGTCCTCTAAGCCCTTTCCTTCCCTCCGGCAGGAGCCTGCCTCCTTGGACTCTGGTGCAAGCCGTCAGCTGTTCAGTTCCGTCTGGTTTCACTCTGGATAAGAAAGGGTGGACCGAATGGGGATGGGGCCGTTGGTTAGTAAAATATCTGCAAGAAAGACAGACTTTTCGTATTACTATCTCAATCTCCTCTTGGCACCTGGCCGGCATGTACTTATGCAGAAAGAGCTGTTGTGTTGAGGCCCCTGATGGACCTCAGTTTACCCCACCATTCCATGTGCAAATGTTAGAAAAAGCATGTCAACCCTAGTCCTATTTCTTAAATGAAATTTCCACTCCTATTCCCAACCCATCTTTCTGCCCCTGTACTAAACATGTGAAGGTATGAAAGCAGGTTGAAAGTTCTGTCCTTGCCAAGGTTGGAACAGAATCACGTCCACCAGCATTCCAAACTCCAAACGTTTATTTGTTTTTACTGAACTACCCTCTGGCCTAGCGCTACCTAGAATCTCTGCAGTGACGGAAATGTCCTGTGCGTGCACCGTCCAATGAGGCAGCCACCGGCCCGTGTGGCTGTTGAGCACTTGGAATGTGGTTAGTGTAACTGAGGAACTGAATTTCTAAAATTATTTCATTTTAAATATATTATTGGGCATCCATATAGACTAGCACAACTCTGGTCTCATTCCACCAATGGCAATGAAGGACGTTATATGAAACTGTTAAAAAAAAACCTGGAAATGAAATGACTGTAGGATAGTAAGGAGGATGTTGACTAGTTCATAGATTGTCCTCTCACTAGGAAAAGATTTTCTCAGGTCTAAGGACTGAAAAAAAAAAAAAAAGCAAAGCTCTTAAAGAACTAGTTTTGTTTTGTTTTGAATCTGAAGACACTATGTATTGCATGCTCAATTAGGTTTCCTTTTTTCCTTTGGCTGTCAGGAAGCTCAGCCAAATTTAGAGCCTGCCTCTGTCATGTGTACCCTTGTATACTAGCATCACCCTCAGTTCCATTTGTCTCTTTCCTCTCCTGTTGTCTTTTTTTTTTTTTTTTAGTGTATTAGTTAATGATTTTTAGTAAATTTATAACATTGTGGGGAAAAAAATTTATAACATTGTGCAACTATCATCACAAAACATGTCCATCAGCCCCAAAAGCATCCTTGTGCCCGGCCAGCGTGACTCAGTGGTTGAGTGTGGGCCCATGAACCAGGAGGTGGTGGTTTGACTGCCAGTCAGGACACATGCCCGGGTTGCGTGCTCGATCCCTAGTGTGGGGCATGCAGGAGGCAGCTGGTCAATGATTCTCTCCTTAATGATGTTTCTGTCTCTCTCTCCCTCTCCCTTCCTCTCTGAAATCAATAAACATGTATATATATATGTTTAAAAGCATCCTTGTGCTCATTTCAGTCACTCCATATTCCCATAGGCAACCACTACAATCTACTTTCTGTTTGATGTAGATTTGCTTTTCCTGGATATTTTATATAAATGGAATCATATAATGTGTGATCTTTTGTGTTTGGCCTCTTTCACTGAGCATAATGTTTTTGAAGTTCATCTGTAGACTCTATCAGTAGTTTATTCCTTTTTATTGCCAAATAGTATTCTACTATATGGATATACTAGTACTACATTTTATTTATCATCGATTCACCAGTGGATAAACATTTGAGTTCTTTCTATTTTTTTTGGCTGTTACAAATACTGCTGTTATGAACTTGCACATATAAGTCCTTCTGTAGACATATGTTTTCATTTCTCTTGGGCAGATACCTAGATGCGGAATTGTTGGGTCACATGGTAAATTTATGTTAAGAATCTGCCAAGCTGTTTTCCCAAGTGCTGCGCCATTTCACATTCCCACAAGCAATGTGTGAAGACTCCAGTTTCTCCACATCCTCATCAACACTTGTTATTGCCTGTCTTTTTTATTATAGCCATTCTAGTGGGTGTGTAGTGGTTTCAATTTGCATTTTCCTACAGACTAATGATGAGCCTCTTTTCATGTGCTTATTGGCCATGTATTTGGTGAAATGTCTGTTTAATTCTTTTTCCCATTTTTAAATGGAGTTATTTGTCTTATTATTGAGTTGTGAGTTCTTTATATATTCTAGATGCAAATCCTTTTATCAGACATACGATTTACAAATATTTTCTCCTCCTCTGTCACTTGTTTTCACTTTATTAGTGAGTTTTTTTATCGAAAAGTTTTTAATTTTTATGTAGTCTAATTTATCATTTTTTTTCTTATGTTACTTGTTTTTTTGGTATCATATCAATAATTTGCCCTAACCCAAAGTCATGAAGATTTACTTCTATGTTTTCTTCTAAGAATTTTATTGTTTTTTTTCTCTTACATTTAGATCTAACCTATTTTGAGTTACTGGTAATTTTTGGATATGGCATGGAATAAGAGTCTAAATTAATATTTTTGCATGTGGATATCCACTTGTACCAGAACCATTTGTTGAAAAAAACCAAACACACTATTCTTTCCCCATTGATGCCTTGGCACCTTTGTCAAAAATCAATTGACAAGGTAGGGGAGAGTGGGAGTAGTGGGGAGAGATCAACCAAAGGACTTGTATGCATACATATAAGCCTAACCAATGGACACAGACCAAGGGGGAGGTTGGGGGGGGGGGGTGAGGGCATGAGTGGTGGGGTGGGGAAGCAATGGGGCAATAAGGACACATATGTAATACCTTAATCAATAAAGAAAAAAAATTATTTAAAAAATCAATTGACCATACATGTAAGGGTTCCATTGATCTGTATGTCTATGCTATGCCACTATCACACTGTCTTGATTACTGTCCTTGTTTTTGCTTTTATTTTATTTTATTTTTTTAGTTTCTTCATATACTTACCTTTAAGTTTATTTAACTGGAGAATAGGTCATCTCTTTTCTCTCTCCCCATTGATATTAGCTCTTGGCAAGAATGTAATGGAGGCTTCCTAAAATCAAGTCATCAGCGCCTCTCCTGTGAGAATCGAGAAGTCATTAAAGGGACTATGACCATACTCTTACTCAAACACATCCCAAAGGGGATCAAGAAAGGAGTAGGCATTCTATCCTTGCCACCATAATCGGATTTACTGATTCCCAGGGAAAATGGAATAATTACTGCTAATTATGAGGTAGTTAAGGAATTATTTCCTTTCTCAATATGGCTTTAGAATGTACTAGACCTGAGAAGTGATGTCTGTCTTTGAGCTATGGGTATGAGTGTATTTGTTTAACAGGCTCAATATTTAAAGACATCAGTGTGGATATTGAATATCGAAAAGAAAGCTCCTGAAAAAAAGAAACCCACCTTGAAAGATGGGATGTAGAATGCCAACGCTCTCCCTCACAGGAATGACCTCTGGGAGGAGGTGCCAATTCAAACATTACTGATCAACTTGATGAGCCCTGCAGACATGACTCATGAGTTTTCTTGACTTGGGAACTGAATGGGGGGAGGGAAAGGATCCAGAGAGATACATCCCTTCCCGGTGCGGAAAGAAGGGATTTTCTGAAAGTGGATTGCCAGGGGCTGTTGCTGAAGGATGCCGCCCAGAGAGAAGCTGTATAATGGAGGACAGCAGAGTGAATTTAGCATTTAACTCTTGAGATACTTTTCTCCTTGGTTCCTGGGAAAATCCTAGTTATTACCCAGCTGTAATTTTCTCTTTCTGTCCTGTGATTCCTTTTTAAGCTGCCCTACTCTTCATTAAAGCACGTCACACATGGCAGCCCAGCTTCATAAGATGGTCTTGGGGAGAATAAAAAGCTGCCGTGGTGAAGGGGTGGACGGTATGCTCTATCCCCTACCTCTTTCCTGGGGTCCATGGGGAGAAAACAAAGTTTTCTTGAGGTACCTACATCCCAAACTCCGGGTGGTGGCCAGCATTATGAGATGAGATCCCCTGCAGAATTAGAACATTTAAAATGGTGAACCGGCTCCCAGTTGAACAACTCAGAACTCAGGGGGTGCCCAAGAACCTCCTACTTCTCTGTTCATGTTTAATGAGACCTACCTCTGAAGGGGGAACTGGGGAGAGGTGAACAACTGTGTAATCTTTTAAATGTATTCACTTATTCAAAAAGACAGAGAGTCCTACTATGTACCCGGCATCTTGTATCGCATGTTTTTTTATGTCACCTAAATCCTTTCTGAAAGAAAGTAAAATGAAGAAAGAGAGGGCAAAGCACTTAATAAATCTTGATTGAATGAATGAATTGCAAGAGCCAGATGGCATGAGCCTTTAAGTGAGCAGGAATTTTTCCATGAGGCTGAAGGAATAATGATCTGGGAGTGGCTTTTGAGAGCACAGAAGGCTCTGCCCCTCCTCCTGACTCTGCGGTGGGGAGGATGGCAGCTTCCCTGAAAACAGTTGCTGGGTCCTCAGTTAGGCAGGAATTGGAAAAGGGGCCTCTTAACGGGCTGAAGGCTTCTAGGGGCAACAGGGGAAGACTGGGGAGGGAGCAGTGGGAAGCTGGGTCAGGGGAGAGGAAGTGGAGAAGGCTGATAGAGGATGAACCAGGCTCTCATTTAGACACCAGCTGAGGATTACCAGGATATCGGGCCCAGTGGGATTAGCTTTTAAATGGTCCTCCAAGCCTGCACTATTAGAGGCTTAATTATGCTAATTCTAATAATCATCAAATAGCTTCTATTTTCAAGAACCTGTGATGTGAAGCTCTGGAAAAGCTCTGGTAAAGCTCTTTATGAACACAGTTTTCTATCATTCTTATAATACTGCAGTAAGTAATATTCCCCTTTTACAGAAGAGGAAGCTGAGGCTTAGAGAGAGAAGTAATTTGCCCAAAACCGAACAGCTAATAAGTGCCATGGGTATCCTTCAGACTAGGTTTGTATGTCTCCAAATGCCAGGCTGCCCCAGCAGCTGATCTGTGCTGACTGGGGCCAGTTCAGCTGGTCTGTCCTGGCTGTGGCCTTGGTGGCATTGGCAGCATAAGGAGAGTCCTTGAAAACCTAGAGGTGTCCATGACACACAGCTACGCAACTCCAAGCCTCTGGCCAGAGCCCCCACCACACTCCTGAATCATATTGCCCCCATTGCCTGGAACCCGCCTAGACTCCACTCATCGTCCACACAGGGCTGGGGTCCCAGAGAAATATGTGAGCGTGGCCGAAACCGGTTTGGCTCAGTGGATAGAGCGTTGGCCTGCGGACTCAAGGGTCCCAGGTTCGATTCCGGTCAAGGGCATGTACCTTGGTTGCGGGCACATCCCCAGTAGGGGGTGTGCAAGAGGCAGCTGATCGATGTTTCTCTCTCATAGATGTTTCTAACTCTCTATCCCTCTCTCTTCCTCTCTGTAAGAAATCAATAAAATATATTAAAAAAAAGAAAGAAAGAAAGAAATATGTGAGCGTGATTATATGTGGAAGAGACAGAGCTCTGTGAAAATGTCTACCAAACAACCCAGCTCTACACTAAGGGCCAGGGCCGCTGCCCCAAAGAAATAGTGCTTGAGCCAAAAGTGAAGAATGCGCTAAAAACTGAAGTGGGCCAGGTGGGAAAGTCCTCTCAAAAGAATGGTGGTGCAAAGGCTGGGTGGTTGGGGTGGCAGTGGGGGCACATGTGTACTTGAGGAATCGAAAGGAAGCTAGAGGGAACTCAGGAGAAGGGAGTGTAATGTTAAATGATGATGGGAGGGCATTTAAGGAGTTAAGGAGTTGGCTCTTTATCCCAGGAGCAACGGGAAGTCAGTAGAGGGTTTTAAATGGGAGTGACATGATAAGACTGGAGAAGGGCAGAGCTATGCAGTAAGGTCAGTTAGGAGTTCCTGCAGGAGTCCAGATAAGAGGTAATAATAGGGTTTTGAAACATGGTGGACAATGAAGTGGACCAGCAACCAACTACCAACAGGTAGAAGAGTCCCTGGACCTCATCGGACTCAGCTTGGATGAGCAGATTTATGTGAAAATGAGAAATGACAGAGAGCTTTGAGGTAGATCACCTGCTTATGATCAACATTTAAATATGATATTAGAAGATATGGAAGAAACTGTGACCACCATAGAAATTGATGAAGAGACATATGAAGAGATATAAAAATCAACAAAATGGCACGTTCCAATGCTCTTTGTGGAGGGATAGTGTTGTACTGGTTGCCCCTCCATTGAGAGTTGGCTGAAACAAGTAATTTATCTTGCATGGAAATTAGGAGACTTTGTATGAGTGTTTCTTTAAATGTAGAAGATATTTAAAAGAGAAACCTGTGTAAATTTTGATATTAAGAAATGAGTAAGGAATCTTCCACTCCTGAAATTAGTTGATTTGCAGATAACTCACAAATTCTTAAGTTAAATGACACTTTTATTTTTCTCCAATCCTCCCAATAAATGTGATCACCAAGATGCAGCCCTCCTTTTTAGGAGTTGATTTGCTCTACTGATTTTTCCCCCCAGACAATTTCTGAATTTTTAAATTTAAATTAAATGTCTCCTTTTTCGATTTTTTTAAATGCGAAAGAAAAAAAAAGGGGGGGGGGGAGTAATAATAGCTTGGACCAGCAAGGCATCAGTAGAAGTGAAGAGAAGGGGATAGATAAAAGAGATGCTTTGGAGGTAAAATTCACAGGATTTGGTGATGGTTCCTAGGATTCTGGCTTGCCTGTTAGGTGGCAAATTTACTGAGACAGAGAACACTGGAAAGGTTCACAGAGTGTGATCATGAGTTAGGTCTTGGGCATGTTGAAGTGCCATTGGGGGGTTGAAGTGCCATTGAGACACTGAGGTAGAGATGTTTACTAGGTAGTGGGCTAGGCTCCTGTTGGTCAGGAGCTTAGATAGGAAGTTCTCCAGGATGGAGACATAAAGGTGTGAATCATCACCAAATGGATTGCAATCAACTTTGTAGGCATGGATGAGATCACCAGGGGAAAAGTCCACAGTGAGTGAGTGTAAGGGCCTAGGAATGGGCCTTGAAGAGCATGAGTATTTTTTTTTAAATCTTTATTGTTCAGATAATTACAGATGTTCCTCTTTTTTTCCCCCATAGCTCCCCTCCACCCGGTTCCCACCCCACTCCAAGCCTTCCCTGCGCCCCCACTGACTTCGCCCATAGGTGTAAGCTCTTTGTCCAATCTCTTTCCACACCTCCCACAACCCCTTCCCCCTGAGAATTGTCATTCCGCTCCCTTTCCATGCCCCTGATTCTATTACATTCACCAGTCTGTTCTGTTCATCAGGTTTTTTTATTCATTTGATTTTGAGGTTCACTTGTTGATAGATATGTATTTGTTGTCACTTTGTTGTTCATAATTTTTTATCTTTACCTTTTTCTTCTTTCTCTTCTTAGAGAATACCCTTCAGCATTTCATGTAATACTGGTTTGGTGGTGATGAACTCCTTTAGCTTTTTCTTGTCTGTGAAGCTCTTTATCTGACCTTCAATTCTAAATGATAGCTTTGCTGGGTAGAGTAATCTTGGTTGTAGGTTTTTGCTATTCATCACTTTGTATGTTTCTTGCCACTCCCTTCTGGCCTGCATAGTTTCTGTTGACAAATCAGCTGACAGTCATATGGGTACTCCCTTGTAGGTAACTAACTGTCTTTCTCTTGCTGCTTTTAAGATTCTCTCTTTGTCTTTTGCCCTTGGCATTTTAATTATGATGTGTCTTGGTGTGGTCCTCTTTGGATTCCTCTTGTTTGGGGTTCTCTGCGCTTCCTAGACTTGTAAGTCTATTTCTTTCACCAGGTAGGGGAAGTTTTCTGTCATTATTTCTTCAAATAGGTTTTCAATATTTTGCTCTCTCTCTTCTTCTGGCACCCCCATAATTTGAATGTTGGTACGCTTGCAGTTGTCCCGGAGGCTCCTTACACTATCTTTATATTCTTGGATTCTTTTTTTGTTTGTTTTTCCAGTTGGGTGTGTTTTGCTTCTTCATATTTCAAATCTTTGACTTGATTCTTGGGATCCTCTAGTCTGCTGTTAATCTCTGTATATTATTCTTTATTTCAGTCAGTGTATGCTTAATTTCTGATTGGTCCTTTTTCATATCCTTGAGGGTCTCACTAAATTCCTTGGAGGTTTCTAGAAGATTCTTGAGTAACCTTATAACCGTGATTTTGAACTCTATATCCAGTATTTTGCTTTCACCCATTACTTTCATTTGTGACATGTTTCTTTGTCTCCGCATTTTGGCTGCTTCCCTGTGTTTGTTTCTATGTACTGGGTAGCTGCTAAGTCTCCTTGAGTTGATAGAGTGGCCTTGTGTAGTAGGTGTCCTATAGGGCCCAATGTCTCAGCCTCCCTAGTCACCTGAGCTGGGAACTCTAGTTGCACCCCTTTGTGGGCTGTTTGCACAGTCTTGTTGTAGTTAACCCTTGATTGCTGTTGGTATCACTGGGAGGAATTGACCTCCAGGCCAATTGGCTGTGATGACCAGCTGTGTCTACACTGGAAGATCTGTTGCACAGGAGACACCCTTATGGGACCCTTATGGGGCAGGACTTGCTTAAGTGGGACTTTGGTGCTTACTGAGTTTGCCCCTTGAGTGTGTCTCTTATGGATGTGAAGAGTTGTAATCTGGTATGGTCTCACTCTGAGCACTGGGTACACTGGCTCTTGGATCTCCAAGGAGATGCAAGGTCAGCCACTGTCTGGGGCCACCCAGCAGGAGCTACAGAGACATCTGCAGATTCCTCCTCTTTGTATGGGGTTTGGAAGTGCCCAGACGAGGGCCAGCTGTGAAGCAAGGCCGGCTGCTGCTGCCGGGCCTTGGGCCTTCTTTTGGAAGTTCTGGGGCTCTCTGACCCAGCTGCAATTTGACAGGTTTTAAGCTGAGAAAGGACAGGCCATTCATATGCAAAAGCCAATGTGCACAGCTTGGGTGGGGTTGTAAATTGGGTGGGGCGGGTCTCTGGGAATCACCAGGGCGGAGCAAATAGCAATGGCTGCTAGTCAGCCCTGCACCAGAGAGGTCCCTGGGTCTCCGTATCCTGCACCCCCGTGCAGGAACAATGATCGCTGCTAGCACCTCGCAGAGAGAAAGCTGCCCTCGCATTCTGGCCTGATGCCAGATAGTCCAATTTCACCCATATGTGTCTGGGTCCCCCAGAGTCTCGCCTGGAACTGGAGTTCAGAGCAAGCGGGAGCTTGTATCTCCCTCCCGGTTTAAAGAGCAGCACATCCAGGTGCCAGCACTTTCCACGCCTCCACACCTCTTACCAGTCTCAATGCGCTTTCTTCACCTCTCTAGTTGTGGAACTTCCACTCAGCCAGCTTTCCCGAGGTTCTGGGTGGTAGCTGTTCTGCCTTTTAGTTGTAATTTTGATGTGGTTGTGAGAGGCAGCAAGTATAGGTGTTTACCTATACCGCCATCTTGGTTCTCTCTCGAGCATGAGTATTTAATGACTGAATGGAGGAGGATAGCCCTGCAAAGGAGACGGAGAAAGAGACCAACCAGGAGAATATGGTGCCAAAGGTGTCAAAGAAGCTAGTGTTTTAAGAATGAAGTAATCAACCCAGCTGGCATGGCTCAATGGTTGAGCATCAACCTATGAACCAAGAGGTCAGCGGTTCAATTCCCTGCCAGGGCACATGCCTGGTTGCAGGCTCAATCCCCCAACGGCAGCCAATCAATGATTCTCATCATTGATGTTTCTATCCCTCTCTCCCTCTCCCTGCCTCTCTGAAATCAATAAAAATATTTTTTCTTTAAAAATGAAGTAATCAAACGATCTAACAGATGAATACTGGGGGAAAAATCCCATCCAATTTTGAGACATGGAAGTCATAGCTCAAACATCATGTTTCAGGGGAGCCGTGAGAGGTGAAAGCCAAATCCGAATGAATGTTGGAGTGAGTAGGAATGCCATAATAGCCAAGAGTGGGGAAGGAAGCTGGGGTTAAGGTTGCAGGGAGCAGAAAGATGGGAAGAATCCAATTGAGAGGGTAGGATCCAGTACTCAGAGAGGGAGGGGATTCTGGATAGAGTGAGGTGCCTGAGAAACAGAGGGGCTAGGAATCAAGGCTAGGCAGGAGCACTGGCCTGAGATAGAAGGAGGGGGGCTTTCTTTAATGCATCGGGAGAGAGGACAGATGTAGGGAGATGTGTGAACATGCTAGTGGGTAACTGGGGGAGTTCCTGTCTAGTGGCTAAATCCTCTCTATAAAGGAAGATGTGCCCGTGAGGAAATGGAGGTGTAAAGAGGATGGGGACGGTTAGAAACAGCCATTGCAGAGAGTAGGGTTCCAAGCTGACTGGAGAAATGTGTCCAGGGCCCAATTGCAGTCAATGGCTATGGTTTATGGGAACATCAATCTGACCTGTGGAGTCACTTGGCTACTTGCGCACGGCACTGGAAGGCAGACAGGGGGACTCACCTGCAGCTGGGGATTTGCCAGACAGATATGATCAAAAGGCAGAAAGGCAAAGGGGTTTGGGATATTGACAAGCAAATTATTAAAATGCTGGGCCTTGGCATCTAAGTTGGACAAACAAGAAGAAAAGGGAAAGAAGGAGAGAGCTGATGCATTAGGAGAACACAGAGAGGTCTACAGGGAAGAAGCCTGATGAGACTGAACAGTTACCCTGAGGTTGCATGAATAAGGTGTGAGCAGCAAAGGCGTGGTTAGGGCTGGGACAAGGCCCAATGTGTGATGGTAAGAATGAGGTGCCTAAGTGGCCCCTAGGAGATGGCCGTTGTGATGAGGAGCTCAAGGTCTGCCTTCTCTGGCACTGAAGTAACCCAGGCACATGGCAGGAAGTTGCAAAGGCCACTGAGAAGTTCAATAAGCTGAAAACATAGGCACAGTCATTGGATTTGGCAAAACAGAGGTGAATAGTCATTATGTCAAGAGCAATTTCAGTGGAGAGCTGGTCCCAAAAGCCGGCTGTAGTGGGCTGAGTCTGAGCAGGAGATGGATGAGTGGAGGCTTCATCTATAAACAGCTCTTGGATTTGTTGTGAGAAGAGCAGAGAAATGTCCAGTCTCTCCCACTCGGGTGGGGGGGGGGGGGTAAGGGAGGGTCAAGGAAGCAGATTATTTTCTAGGATGAGAAAGAATTAAGAACAACTATGAGCCTATGGGAATGATACAGCAAGGGGGATGGGAGGGGTGAGGGGAGAGAAGCGAAGTCCTGGAGGAGCCAAAGCATCCTGGGGATCGGTGCCCACTATTGTGGGCACATCCTCCTGGCAACCAGCAGGCAGATGGCGAGGAAGGCTAGGACGTGGGTGGTTTGGTAGTAGGGGATGAGGAAGTCCTCCCTGGCAGCTTCTGTTTGCTCAGAGAAGCTGGGGCTGAAGTCACCAGCAGTGTTCTATTGAGAAATTAACCCGGGGCCTCATCTCCAACCCCCAGTGACTCATCAGGAAGGAATGAAAGGGCTTTTGTGTTCTGAGGCCATTTCCCCCCCACCCCACACCCCCACCCCACACCTGAGAAGGTAAACAGACTGTTTTGCTTTCTGGTGTCAGGGCTCCTTCTGACTGGCTAAGAGGGAGAACCCCTTAGGGAGCTGACCCTCCAGCTGGAAGTGAGGGGCAGAACAGGTACTCCCATCCCACCCTGAAACGGGCCCCCACAGACGTGGCTGTGTGTCACCTCAGATGCCAACGACTAAGGGCTGCAACTTTGCTGGTCTATAGGAGAGGCCCCTTTGGAAGAGCCTGGGATGAAAGGAATGGGGGGTCCCCTTCCCAAGGACTGGGGGACAAATAGTGGAAGCCCCATGGCAGTGAGAGCGAATGTCTGCAAAAGCAGCAGTGGTCCCGGAAAGACCACAGCCTTTGCCTACAAGGCTGTGGAGCTCAGACCAACCACCCCTGGAACTGTGCGAGCCCCTGGAGTTCTTGGACAGTCGAAGGGAGTTGAAGGAGGGCTGTGAGGGATATGGAATTCTTACTGATCTGGTTAGGGTAAGGACTCAAGCTGAATTTAATTTGATTTAGAGCAACTGAGATGTATTTACATCATGAGTTTGAGCAGAGTGTCCAGGGGGCCAGGACCTGGACAAAGGGTGAATAGTGAGGGGGAGCTGACATCTGGCTCTCCCCTCACCCTGCACCCTGGGGCCAGAACACGGCAGACACAGAACTACCACGTGGTACCATTTGGCCTTCACAGATGAGCACAAAGTCATCCCTCCCCGCCAGGCCCAGGAGCAGGGCAGCAGGGCAGACCCACATGGACCCCGTGCTCAGAGTTTGGCAGTCTACACAGAGCCTGGACCGCTCCTTCTGTGGCTGTTATGCACTCACACTTGAGGTTCTTGTCCGTGTGGACCGGAGCCTGGGCCCCTTTTATTTATTTATTTATTTATTTATTTATTTATTTATTTATTTATTTATTTTTACCTCAGTCTTATGTCCAATTCCAGGTGCTGGGCATACTGAGAAAGTGAGCATAGAAAGAGAACATCTACCTGTTCATTCCTTTAAATCTGTATTGAGCACCTATTGTGTGTCTGCTTCCCATGCTGGCCACTGGGATATGGCAGTGGACAAGGCAGGCTCGTTCCTCCTGCCCTCAAGGAACCCACAGTCTGGGGCTGGGGACAGACATAGGTATAGGTAGTGGTGATACCTAATGCTTAGAGCTTCAGCAGGGAAGCCCCCAACCCAGCCAGGGGTCAGGATGGCTTCCTGAAGGAAGTGATGGTTCTGAACAGGTACCATGGGTTCCAAGGCACTGAAACCCACTCAAGATAGAGCAGGTCTTGCCCTGGCCGGTTTGGCTCCGTGGATAGAGCGTTGGCCTGTGGACCGAAGGGTCCCAGGTTTGATTCCAGTCAAGGGCACATGCCTGGGTTGCAGGCTCGGTCCAACGTGCAGGAGGCAGCCAATCAATGATTCCCTCTCACCATTGATGTTTCTATCTCTCTCTTCCTCTCTGAAATAAATAAAAATATATATTATTAAAAAAAGATAGAGCAGGTCTTAAGAGGTGCTCTTCTATGACTATGTGCAAGAGATTTTATGATCAACTTGGTTTTGTGTGGTCCAAAACCCAAAAGTCAGAAACTCTTTGTCTCTGTCTCTCTCCCTCTACCACTCTTTCGCTTTCCCTCTCCCCAACCACCTCTGGGGCTCCTTCCGCCATCTGATGTGTTCCTCACAGAGCTACATGGTCTCTAGTCTCTGTTTTTCAAGTTTTACAGGACTGATTGGATGGGGACGCAGGAGAGACAGTATTTCTGGCCCAGCGACTGAATGAATGAGGATGCCAAAGCCTGAGATGGGGATAATTAAAGACCAGTGGATCTAGGTGGGAGAGAAAGTGAATTCTGTCTACCTGAGGGATATGCACAGAGTGGTATGAAGACGGTTCTTGGTTGCGTGGGTCCTGAGCTCAGAAGAGAGGCCCAGACTAGAGAGAGAGATTTGGAAGTTAGTGTGTGGTTGGTGGTGGTTGAGATGGTCCAGGGAGAAGAGACAGAGGGGGAGAAGGGACAGGCTAGGATAGACCCCAGGAGGAGCAGGAGCTGGTACAAGAGACTGAGAAAGGGTGGCCATTGCGGAAAGTCCAGGCCATCAAGCCAAGGGGAAGGACTGTTTTCACAAGTCAGCAATGAGCTGGCATAATTGGCTGAAAAGAATACTTTTCTAAATTTGGGGGGAGGGGTGGAGAAGGAAGCCCCAAACAAAAACCTAGACCCGTCCTAAATTCTGAAACACCTAAATTATGGCAAAAATGTATAAAGCTGCATAAAAGTCTTAGTACCTCCTCCACAGTACGCCAAAATTACCAGTGGGTAAAAAACCACTGTCTAGGAATATTCATTTTTGATCTGTTTGTCATCAGGATCTAATTGTTTGCCCAGAATCACTGGAGTCAGTCCCATCCCCTTCTTACACACCAGGGGGCGCAGACACACTGTTTCTGAATCCAACTCCCGGCAAAAGCAGGCAGTGATTACCAGAACTTGACCTCTCAGCTGAATCCTTGGGCCCCACCTTCACTCCTGCCCTGCACCTGTGAACCCTGAATCCAGGTGCTTCAACAATCCCAAAACTTTATTTCTCACCTGACTCCCAAACTCATAGAGGTATCAGAGAGGCCCCACGGAAAATCAGTTACTCCACAGGGGTCCTCACCTGACCTATGGCAGTAGCCTAGGTTCCCCATCTTTCATGAGAGGCGTGGGTGAGAGAGGGCAGTTGTGGTTTTGGCTGACTTTTACATGGTGGTGGCATGGACTGGGCAGGTGGGTCTGAAGCTGTGAGCTTTGCTGCCAAAGTGTGACTCTAGCTTTGGAGCTCACCCAAGTCCCTAGGAGTTAGGGCGCAGCATAAGTCTTCAGGTACATGATTGGTTTAGCCCAGAAATTCATAGGGTCAGCATATGAGTTTGGCATGAGGCGTCAGAAACTAAATACCAAGGTTTATATCAAGTTTGGAGGACATTATCAAGTCTTGAACTCAAGGGCTAATTCAAGACTTGATTCAGGTTCACAGCTGAAATTGATATAAATATTGGGGTATTGGCCAGCCTGAGGTGGGGTTGACATCTGATCAGAGAAGTAGAGGGTGAGTATGGGGACGAAGTGGATTTGCATGGAGTTTCTGCAAAGTCAGTCTCGTTAATCTTGGGTTCCACGATGATTATCATTAGAGTTGGGTCAAGTTAGGGTCCAAAATGGTCCCAAGGATGGGTGGGGTTTGAGGTCAGTATTTGTGTTAGGTCCTTTTCTGGTGACCCAATCTCAATTCAGGAACTGGGCATCCCAATTCAGAAAGTGTGTTGGCATTGACCTGGGATTGGGATTGGAGTTTTATGTAAGGTTTGGGGTTCAGAAGAGAGCACTGGGGTTCATAACAAGGTAGCTATTGGACTTTAGCAATGGGGACTCAGTATGGGTACCAGGGTTGATGCTATTGTCACTATCAAGCTTAAAGCTTAGGTAGAGATGATAAGGAGATTTAGAGTCAGAATTGGTATTTGGGCTCAATATGGGGTTTCAAATTTAAATCACTGCTTGAGCCAATTTCAGATTCAGGGGTTTGAACTCAATATTGAGTTTGGGGGTGGGTCAGGGCTCAATATTAGATTTGTATCTGTATGGGGAGGACGTGGGGTAGTATCAGATTTATATTAGGACTGGGAACCACTAGTAGGATCTGGACTTGGTATGGAGTTTGGGTCTGTACATGCTCATTATTGGGGTTCTGGTTCAATATTGGGAGTTCCAGTCGTTTACACTGGGGGTTGGGTTGTGGCCTCGCTGGGCCTGCTTGGCTCCGCGGTTCTCTGAGCGAGAGTGCACGAGGGGAGGGGCGGCGCCGGGGACGAGCACGGCAGGGCAGGGGCGCGGGCGCGGCGCGAGCGGGGGCGCGCGGCTGGAGCTGGCGCGGGAGCGGCGGAGCGGTGGCGGCGGCGGCCGAGGCGGCGGCTCCAGCTCCGGCTCTAGCTCGGGTGGCGGTGGCGGGAGAGGGACCCGGGGGAGGCGGCGGCGGCGGAGGCAGAAGAGGAGAGGGAGCAGCAGCCTCAGCGGCTTTTGGGGGACATGCGGACCGACGGCCCCTGGAGAGGCGGTGAGTGACCCCCCGAACCCCCCTACAGTCCCCTCCGCATTTGTTCCTTCCCCACAGCCCCCGCCCTCTTCCCGCGTCCACCCGGCGGAGCTGGTGGCGGTCCCGGGGGGGCTTGGGGCGCCGCTGAGGCCGGGCCGCGCCCCCACCTGCCGCGCCCGCAGCCTGGGCTCAGTCCCCCCCTCACCCGGCGACTCCTCCCCGCGCTCACCCCCGCGGCAGACGCGCCCCCCACCGCCGCCGGCTGGCCGGCTCCTCATCGCCCTCCCCCGCCTCTCCCGGCCTCCCCGCCGCACCTGAGCCGCAGCCCGCGCCCCCCCCAGTGCAAAGTTTCCCTTTTGCATTCGTGCTCCCCCTCCTCCGCCCCGCCCCACTGCCCCCCTCCGCCGGCGCGGACGCGCTCTGGGGGCGGCCCTCCACCTCCCCCTACCACCCTAGCCCCGGGTGGGTCCAGGCCGCGCCCCCGCCGCACCGGCGCCCCCTCCCAGCCGGCAGGGGATCCGCAGCGACGCGTCCCCGTCTCGCTCGCGGCCCTGGCGCACGTGCGGTCCCGGGGTGCGCCAGGCGCGAGTTTGGAACCCTCACCCCCCCTCAATCGCCAGTGCGGGCTGGGGAGGGGCCGGGGCGGACTGTACCCACCCCCACCCCGTGCGGTGTCCGGGAGGCCCTGGAGCGACCTGCCCCGGGAGGACGTGTCCACTCGCACCCGCTCCGGAAAGTTCACTCAGTCGCCCGCGTCCCGTCCCGTCCCGTCCCGTCCCGGTGTGCCCCAGCCCTCATCGCGGTGCCCACGTTTGTTTATCTCCGCTTCGTTCTCTCTTTCCTTCTGGGTCTCGGTCTCGGTCTCTGCCCTTCAGCATCTCTGTATCTCTGTCTCCCTGTGTCACTGCCTCCCAAATTCACCTCCCCTTCCCCCCGCCGCAACCTCAGGGGCTGTCTCCGCGTTCCCTCCTCGGTCTCTCTGTTCTCTCCTCCCGGGTCTCTGTGTTCCTCCTCAGGGTTCTCTGTGGCCCCCACCCCCATCTCTGGGTCTCCCTTCCTGGGTCTCTCTCTGTCTCGTCTCTCACTGGTCTCTTGGCGTCTCCGCATTCCTCTGCTGGGCCCCCTCCCCATTTCTGTGGAATGCTGCCCCTCTGGTTCTTCCATCCCAGGGTGGGGGAAGGGCTGGCCTTTCTCCCCATTTCAGCATTCCCCCAACACCCCAGTACAGGGCCCCTAGGTGGAACAGGTTGGGGAGTGGGAGCCCTGTCCCTGTGTGAGCTGCGAAATGGCAGGGAGCCTGCCAGTGTGAGGGGATCCTCTGGATTCCCCGGGGGACAGCAACGCGGAGCCTGGGAGGCTGGGCGGCTGAGTGTTGGTGATAAAGGCTCCGCTTTGGCTCCTGAACAGACAAGGGCAGGGATCCAGAGTGACCCTGTGCGGGATCTGGCTGGGGAATCCAGGAAGTGCTCTGGGCTGAGAGGCCTGGAAAAGGAGCCCCCGGTGCTTCCAGCGGGGTCTTTGGTCGTGAAGAATCCCCTGAGAAGGGAAAGGGTCTGCGGAGGGATTCTTTGGGAGGCAGCAGGGATCTGATGTGATCCAGAGGAGGGTTCTGACAGGAAATCTCAGGAAATTTTATGCTTGGCTCCTTATTAACTCTTGCTTCAAGAGAGCAGGAAAATCCCGGGTTTTCACTGATTATATGGACAAACCTAGGACTTAAAGAAGCAGCAGGTGTAACTTCCCCCCAAGCACAGCTCCCCACATCCGCAGCCCCAGGCACAGGCCACACACTCACACCCCCTCATTTCCACACTCGGCTCACTCCACACGTACACCCACTGGCCTAACTGCCCTCACACTTGCACACTTGGGCCTGCATGGCAGCCAGAGATCAGAAATCTGCTGTGCTTGCATGCCCTGCACCAACCACTTCATGCTTGTGCTCTCACAGCACCACCGTGCACACCCGGGGAGGGGCGTGTGCACACCCACAGACTTGTACATTCTCATGCCCACTTTCTTGCACATTTTTGCTTGCGCAACGTCCTCCTCGTTTGAAATGTCTGTAGTCGTGTTTTCTTTTCCATGTGTTCTTCCTCTTCTCCTCTTTTCTTCCCTTTAACAAGGAAGTTGTTTTGCTATTATTCCTTCCTTCCTCCCTGTCTTTCTCCCCCCAGCAGCTCCTGACCTCCTCTCTGTTCAGCTTTGTGCACCCCCCCAGTGAGGTGGATGTGGTATAGGGACTTCTAAGAGAGGAGGCTGGATCTGAGTGGTGGTGAAGCAGGGGTTCTTGTTGGTTTTGGGGGGTGTGGGGGGCCACAGTAAGGGGAGACTGGCTAAAACTTTTCTTGGAAATTGTATTGGTATGCAACAAAATGCTGGCCTTGGTGATCTGGGCTCCCCTCACTCTCCCCTCTCACCCTCACTGTGGGAGTCCATTACTGAGGGCCCTTGGTCAGGGGGAGGTGGGAGCTAGACCCTCTCCACAGAGGCTGTGACACACAATATAGCTCTTCCACTTTTTGACTTGAGACCTCGAGGAGCTCATTTCCTCCCTAAGGCTCAGTTTTACCCCCTGTAAAATGGGGCAGCTAATCCAAGGCTGTTGTGAGAATCCAAGGGAACTAGATGATAGTGCATCAGCAGCAGTGGCATTCGCTTCCATTGTGATTATGACACTGCTGTGTGCTTGGACCAAGCTTGCAGCCAGGGTCTTGCCCTTGAGAAGCTCATGGTCCCTGGGGGAACAGATTGCATCATGGGATTGTAGAGCAATTCAGTAACCTCTTATTGATTGCTAACTGTGTGCCAAACTCTGGGCTAGGCACTTTCAGCCAGGCTGTTCTGCTTCCTGTGGGACTAACAGCTGTGTAGAAGAGGCAGCCCACCACCCCTTAGGAGCTACTGAGATTGAGCTCATCATGGGTTCACCTAAAGCAACTCAAATTCTGAGCTGAGGTTAGAAAGTTAGGGGTATTTAACAGGAAAAGGCAGAGGGGAGAGTCCAGAGGTCAAAGTGAGATAAGTCCTAGAGGAGACCAAGAAGGGGCTATCTGAATTGGGTTTTGAGAGATGAATAGGAGTTTTCCAGTTGAAGAAAGGGCATTCCAGACAAGGGAAAAAAAAAAAACAGTACAAGTGAAGACTCACTCAGAGGCTTGTTATTTGTGGGATATCAGAGATATAGCGGATCACAGAGGGCCTTGAATGCACGCTTACGTAGCTGTGACTTTATTCTGAGAACACAGAAGGGAGACCCAAAGGATTAAAGCCTGGGAGTGGGGGGTGCGCAGTGTGTTATGATCAGATTTGTTTCTGGAAGAGGATTCTGTGGTTATGGGGAATGGATGAAGGCAGGATGCTCAGTGAGGAGGAGGAGGAGGAGGAGGAGGAGGGTTCAGGTAAGTCAGGTGAGAGGATGGTGGCTTGGATATGGCAGTGGCATGGAGCCATGTAGAAGGCACATTTATTAAGACAGTTTTGTTGGATGTGGGGGTGAGGAAGAGGAAGGGGTCCAGGTTCCTGGAAGTGAAAAGTGGGGCCTTCACTGAGCTAGGGACTTAGGAGGAGAGGTAGATTTGGAAGGCAGATAATGAGCTCAGGGTTGGACACATTGCTTTGAGATGCAGCATTTGAGGTTGGGGCGGGGTGGGCGGACCTCCAGCAGGGGCTTGAGCGTGAGTACCTGGGGTTTGAGAGAGAAGTCTGGGCCTTTGAAAGGATGGAGAGTTATGTGAGGGGAGAGCTGTGCTCATCAAGAGAAGACAACCTCAGTGGTTAAGAGCACAGACTCTGGTTTCTAACTGCTGGGGTTCAACTCCACTTGGTAGCAGTGTAACTTTGAGCAGGCTTAACATCTCTGAGTCGGTTTTCTCACTTGTCAACTGTGTGTAATAAAATTCTGTGCTGGATAGGGTTGTTGTGAGGATTCAAGTTAATATGCTGCAAGTGCTTAGGACAGGGCCTGGCATCTAGCAAGCACCAGGTCAGTGTTAGCAGTTGTAATTGTGATCAACGTGGTGGTGCACACCCACCTCCATCAGAGTGAGGGGCTTTACAAACTACCTTGTTAAGGGTAGGGCACCTGCTCGTCTAAAGCAGCTGCAATTCTGAGCTTAGGCTGGCAAGTTGGGGGAGCTCAACCAAGGGAGTGCCCAGCTCTCATCCCTCATCGTGCTTATGGGATCGTGTGTGTTGCTCAGGTATTTTTGATCTACAGATGGGCCGGTATGGGGAGACTGGAGGAAGAAGCCCTGGGGAAGAGACCCTGTGTTTGGGGTGGATGGAGGGGATTCTCAGAAAGGGCAGCCTCAGCCTGTTCACTCGCCCATCTCCCCCACCCCGCCCGAACCCTGGGTATCTAGTGAGGTTCTTTATTCCCGCAGCTGCCTCTGAGGTTCAGATGCACCAGTATTTTGTGTGTCCCCAACCTCCAGACCTGGAAAGGATGGTTCTCACTCCTCGGCGGTGTTGTAGCTGCTGCATTCGGTTCCTGGGGCAGCCGAAGGGGCTTGCCTGAGGGTTGCGCTGGAGGGGCGTCTGTGCTTCTCTGCATTTCAGCTTGTTCCTGGTCCCGCTGCCAGGCCACCACGAAGATGCCTGCTGGGGCCCAGCCCCAGGTTGCTGCCAAGGCCTTCTTACCTGGTCTTGGTCCTGGCCACCAACGTCAGCCCTCTGAGGCCTTTCTGGATGCCAATCAGAGATATCTAACCTGTTTCCGGTACCAGTCCGGTTCTTTCTGAGTAGCTTTCTAGTTGATCTTCTGGGTGCATCCAGTAGTTCTGATAGTTCTGGGCTTATCTTAGGATGAGTCTAGAGTAATTCTGGGTGATTCTCATTGTCTGTCTAGGTGGGTTGGGGGCCAGTTTGGTCCTGGACTGGTGTGGTTGCAGGTGCTGTTGAGTCCTGCCCTGAGGCCAATCTGTGTGCTCTAGGGTCTTTCCAAATGCCCGTTTCATCTGTTCTCTGACCGCCTTTGGCCATTTGGAGCCCATACCTTTTTCCAGGTGTGGCTCCTGCTCAGTTTAGGTCCCGTCTGTGGACACCAGCCCCCGTCTCCTGGTGTGGCCATGGAAGTGGCAGTGTTGCCTGCTGGCTTGGGGGGGGGGGGGGGGGAGATCGAGTCCTCCCTGTTCTCGCCTGGGACTCTGCTCCTCTGCCCCAGGGTCCCTGAGCAACGGTAGAGCCAACAGCCTCACATCTGGCACTGTGGAGGCCCCGCTGGCGTCCCCAGACAAATGGGCCTTTGAGTGTCGGACACGGAAGCTGGTTTGTCTGGCCAGACCCGCCTG
Organism: Cnephaeus nilssonii; assembly: GCF_951640355.1. Classification (NCBI taxonomy): domain Eukaryota; kingdom Metazoa; phylum Chordata; class Mammalia; order Chiroptera; family Vespertilionidae; genus Cnephaeus; species Cnephaeus nilssonii. The sequence goes on from NC_137078.1 coordinate 75,039,051, forward strand.
ACGGCCTGTGTGCTAGGAGCAGTGGCCAGAGGGAACTTTGTGGAGAAACTCAGTGGTCTGGGGGAGGGGAGCCATCCTGAGTGAGTCCCAGGACTATTGGTTCTTGGGGGCTGGGGGTGATGGAGGCAGGAGAGGGTGAGACCCACCGGGCCAGCGCGGATGGTACTGGGCCGGTGAGTCTTCCGTCAGTGAGGACATCCCCCGCGTTGGCAAAGGCGGTCAGTCTCAAGTGAGGACGATTCCCAGATACAGGAGGCTGGCCTGGGCTGGTGAGGACCCCCTCCCTGAGCCGCATTCTGTGCGTCGGCTTTGGGAGGAGCTCAGATGCCATTGCTGTGGGGCGGGGATCAATGTGCATGTGGGGGCGGGAGGTTGAGGATAAGCCCGTTTCGAGGTGTAGCTTATGTCTAATGGGCACCAGCAGTGCCAAGTCGCTGAGCTATGGTGAGGTGGTGATGAGAGGGAGTGGCCGTGTCTGGCCCCTGCCCCCACCCAGGATGGTGCCCACACTTGGTGGAGGCTCAGTAATGGTTCTAGAAGGAAGGGGCCAGGCTTTGTTGCTGTATGTGTGCCAGCGGAGGAGGCTTCCAGGGCACGCCTTCATTTTAAAAATTATAGAGAAGCAGAAAGTCAAAAATAAATATTGTTTCTAAAGCTTCTTTGAAGGCTGCATGTATGCTGGTGTGGTTCTTCGAAGCTGGCCTGTTTCCTGTGAACTCATTCATGCATGCCTCCACTCATTCAGCAGATCTGGATGGAGCACCTACTGTGTGCCGGCTCTCTGCGGGGTACTGGGGATACAGAGCGGGACCGGGCACACACCCAGCTTATGGGTGTGACTCAGCGACCACTCAGCAAATGTGTAAATAAATACATCATCACATTTGTGGTCACTGCTCCAAGGCGAGGCACAGCACGTAGTCTAGGACACCATGTGAGAAAGTACCATTGGCTCTGAGATCTGAGGGGCAATTGGCTAGAAAAACATGGCTAGTGTGTTCCAGGCAGAGGCATAGGCTGGGAGACTGGAAGAAACGTGGCACATTTGAGGATGAGAAGAGGAAGCTGTTGCATTTGGCTGGTGGGAGGGAGGGGAGCATGGGCAGGTAGTGCTGGTAGAGGTGGGCCTCGCCAGCTGCTCCGCTGGCTGGATGGACACATGATGCTGAGGAGTTGGGACACAGTTTTACTGCTGAGGCCAGGGACTTGGGCTGTGTTGTTTACAGCTCTATCCTGGGTGGCTGGGAGAAAGTCTGGCACACAGTAGGTGCTCAGGAGTATCGAATAAACGAGTGAATGAGTGAAGCGAAGAGTGTTTTCACTAAATGGGGATCTTCCTTCAGGAACAGTTCCATCACCTGCTTTTCCCCCCTCCCTGCATAAACAGTAAATTTTGAATATCTCTCTATGCCAGTAGTTACTCTGTGAGGAAGTTCTTAATGTTCTCATTCTATCCACTCTCCAGGAAGGAGCGGAGGCCTCGGTTATCCAAGAGTGCTGGTTGTCCAAGAGTAACTGGTGTGAGCAAGCAAAGACCTGGTGAGTGTGCCCGAAGTGTGCGGGGTGTGCATGCGGCTGAGAGATGACGGAGGCCTGGGCCAGGGAGGCGGAGATGGAGGTGGAGAGAGGGTTTTGAGTGCTCTGAGGGAGGTGGAGTAGCTAGGACAGGGTGAAGGATTGAATGTGGGGCATGAGGGAGGGGAGGGAGGTGTCAGGGGTGCTGCCCGGGTTTCTGACCGGAATGGATGATGGAGGTGGGTGGGGACTGATACACAGCTTGTCCGCTGCTGTAGGTGTGAAATAGGCTTCTGGGTGACATCCTGGGACCTCTGCTTTTCCGTTTACCGTGTTTCTATAGAAAAGACTGTTCTCTTCAACTGTCGATTGTGGTAGGAGGAGTAGGGTACCCATAGGGTCCGGAGCACCTCATTCCTAGTCTCCTTGAGGTCCACTCCTCTTTCCTTTCCGCCGGAAGCACAAGTGGGTGGGTTGGAGAGTTAGGTTGGAATCAGAACGTGATGGGCCTTGGGTGTTGGGCTGAATACTGGACTTTTTCCCAAGGGCGATATGGCGGCACTGAAGGTTCTTAAGCAGAGAAGCAGCATCCATGCGTTCCTCTACCTATTTTCCCATCCTTTTGTCTACTTAGGAAACATTGTGTCTACTGTGAAAATAAAGCAGCCGAGCAAAGTGTGCTTGAGGGACACGATCAGATTTGCATTTTTGTGAGCGAAAAGGGGGCATTGGTTTGTGTGCACAATGGACTGGGAGGGAGTGTCCAGAGGCACGAAGCCCACTTAAAAGGCCGGCAGTTGCCCTGGCCAGGTAGCTTGGAGTGTCATCCCATGCACCAAAAGGTGGTGGGTTCTATTCCCAGTTGGGGCGTGTACAGTGGCAACCAATCAACGTTCCTCTCTCACATCGATGTTCCTCCCTCTCTCTAAAAATCAATAAATGTATCCTGGAGTGAGAATTTTAAAAAAAGGTGGGTGGTCTTACTGACATGTGGTGGTTGGGAAGGGTGCAGGGCAGATTCAGACTTATTGACCCGCTGGCTGTGTGGGATGAGGGAAAGGGAGCATTTGAGGAGGACTGGTTGGCTTGGGTGACCGGGTCACGGTGGCACTATCGCTGAGATGGGGACCTGGAGGAGGAGCCGGATGGGGGAGGATGGGAGCCATCCTCTGAGAGCTCCTTGAAGGCAGAGCCCACGACTGTCTTGTTCATCATCCTGCCTCCTGGCTCAGGGCCCAGCAGGGCTCACTGAACAGCTCTGCACAGACGGCTGAATGAAGAGGGCGTGGAAGAGACGGGTCTGGCCTGGGCAGGGGAGGGAAATGAGCGTGTATTGGGTGTCTGCCGGGGGCCAGGTCCTGTGCGGTGAGATGGACACTGAGGCTATTTAGAAGGTGCAGCAAGAAAGGACTTGTCACAGGTTAGAAGGGTCAGATGGGGAGGGTGGGTGTGGGAATACCTTATGTCCCTTTACCTGTCCATTCTGAGGTGATGGATGTTACCTGCCTGGGAGCCCAATCTTACCAGAAAAGGTGCCTGCAAGTGGAACTCCCTGTCTTCTGGGGAGGCCACTTGCTGCTGGCATGTGCGAAGGGGTGCGGTTCCTGTAAAGCTGTTTCTGGAGGCGGTGCTGACTTGGAGGGGGAGGGGAAGACGCACTGAGATCCTGAGGCCCGTGGACAGCTAATACAGGAGTTAAGCCAGGCTGAGGCCTCCTTGGGTACGGGCCCAGGGTGCTCGTAGGGGACTGGGTTCTGGGGCAGGGTCCAGGGCAGGTCACGCCAGGCTAGGCTACGTCAGTGAAAGATCCTGCTGTCTACATCAGGGGTTTTCAACCTCAGAACTGTTGACATTGACCAGGTAATCCTTTGTGGCGGAGGCTGGCCTCTTACAGGATGTCTGTGGGTATCTGGCAGCCTCCCTTGTTTCTTCCCACTGTCCCCCACCCTTGTCCTCAGTGTTGACCAATGTCTCCAGACGTTGTGTAATGTCCCACGGGGGGTGGGACCACCCTGGATTGATATCACCTTTTGCTGCCTTTAGTAATCTGTACAAACCTGGAAAACTGGGGACGGCCAGTCCAGGAAGCTAGTTAGTGATGGGCCAACTGAGCTGAGTTCTGAAAGGTGAGTAGGTGGGGACATGAGAAGGGCCTTCTTCTCAGTAGAGAGAGCAGCAAGTGCAGAGGCCCTGGGGGCAGCCACATTGGTGAGCATTTCCCCAAAGGAGGCTCCACTCCCCTGGGGCGGGAGGCTGAGGGCTGGTGGCTGTAGGAAGGTGCCTCTGCTGGTCCCCTGGGTCTGCCCCCAGAGCTCAGCCTCTGCTGGGCCTTGTGCCCTCCTCTTCCCCCCCAGAGATGCTGGGACACTCTTTCTCATCCCCTCTCCACTCTCAGGGGAGACTGGGAACCTGACGGGGCGCAGCTGGGGGAGGGCAGGCGGGCCGTGGCTACGCTCAGTGACAGGCCAACTGGCTGGAAGAGAGAAAGGCAGCCTGCTGTCGGCCGCCTCCTTCCCCAGGGTTGGGGTCCCGGCTGAGCCTGTGATTTATTCCGGCCATAATTCGGCGGTTGGTTTGGTGAGAGTTGGAAACATGTTGGTTTTCCCTTCCCAAGTGTAACAAGCCTGTTTCCGCCTCCGTGGCCGCTGCTGCAGTGCCACGCGGTGAACTGTCCAGGACGTGACAAAAGGGCTCGGTTAGCTGCCCGCTGATTAGAAGATGAACAGCTTCCAGCTCTTGCTGCCCTCGGGCTCCTCTTGCTCAAACACCAGCCTCTCCCCTTGGCCAGCACTCCGTGGGGCCCTGGGTACCCCTCCTTCTGCTGATGTCCATTTTGGGGCCCCAGCCTCCTGGGAACCAGGATTCTGGCCTGGGGAGGAGACGGAAGGAACAGGTGGTATTTGGAGATTAATTAATATTTGTGAATAATAGCATGTGCCCAAGGGAAACAAATCAATCTGTGTTTGCATATTCACGAAGAGGTCAGAATGATCCCCAGCTGTGCTCCAGCCAGGGAAACCCCCCCCATTTCTGGCGGCACAGGGTCTCCTGGGGGTGTGGCTCTAAGGCTGACAGGGGTGGCTAGGTTGGGCTGCATGGATGTGACGTGACCTCTGTGTAACCTGCATTTCCATGACGATTGTATTGCGTCCCGTGGCTTGGTGTGGTGCCTGCTCTTCCTCCCTTTTCCCTCAGAGCAGTGACTCCCAGCGTCTTTGATTTCACAAACCAGTACAGTGTCCAAAAGCACTTGGGGGCCAGGCATGGGGTTGGCAATTTTTTTATTTTGCCAAATAAGGACATTATTAAAAAAATAATAATAACTGCTATCTGCTACCATCATCATTTCATAGCAGAAAGGACATTTTAAAACCAAGGACAAAATTTGAGAATAAAGGACAGTTCTTCCCAAGAAAGGGCAGTTGGCAGTTTTACACTGACATAGCAAAGAAAAAGGATATATTAAAAACCATCTGGATGTAGGGAAATTACATTTAATTATATTCTGCAGCATCATACAGTATGGAGTTTGTTTTCCTGTCCATGCCCGTTCGTTAGAACCGACGGCCCACAGTGCAGTTCAAAGATGCGCCTGAGTGTGCAAATGTTCAGGTCTTGTTTCATCTCAGGTGTTAAAAGCCCAGACTCACCCCGCCGTGGTGGCGAACGTGGACGCTCTGCTCTTAACACTGTCACGCCCGATTCAGTAGGTTCCCTGCAACCCCCGCAAGGCTGGCATCGACCCCTCTCTGCTCCTCGCCCACCTTTTCCCCACAGGTGACCCTGAGCACTCTGGAGTGGGGGCCGTCCGGGGGCCGGGGACTCTTGACGAGGGGGCCCTAGAGCTGGGAGTGGCCTGCACCGCCTGACATGGGACAGGCTCTGTGCCCAGAATCTGGGGCGGGAGGGCAGCTTGCTCATGCCAGGAGATGGTGAGAGAGAAGCCCTGCTTCGGACAGCTACGTGGTTGCCCGAGTAGTTCCCTGAGAAGGTGTCTGTGTGTGTGTGTGTGTCCCCGTACCTCCCCTCTCTGGGCAGCCATGTCCCTGAGTCCATGGGCCGCTGGAAGAGCTCTCTGGGGAGGAAATGTCTTTTCCGTTTCTCCACTTTTGCCTGTTCTGCTTTCTGGATCTGAACAGTGTCATGCATACCGTAAACCCGGAAACACAGGGGGTCCTGGAGTCCCCAAGTAAGAGCCACTTGTCTTTTGTCACATCCGGATGAAGTTACCAGAAGCCCAGGTTCTCTGACACCGTGGTCAGAATCTCATCCAACATTGTCCCTCATGCTGTCTGCTCTGGAGTTATATCCCCGGGGTGGCTGTATTGTGGACATAGAACCCTTTCCGTCTATAACGGGTGACACCTCTATGATAAAGTACTGCGGAGTAATACAACTGTAATGTCTACCAGGCAGCTGCACTCCCATGATGTGCGGGCCCTCTACACTATGTTGATGTCTGGAGCAGACAGCTATTCCTCTGTGATGTCCGCACCTGGGTGTGACGTTGCTGTGTGCACCGAGACAGCTACAGGGGATTAAGCCTCTGTGATAATGATATTGGGGAGTTACATTTCAGGGTGACTGTGCTGTGTAATTGTACCGTCATAATACCTGTTTTATGTAGTTTCATCCCCTTTATGTCCAAACCAAGGAGCGATGCTCCCAGGATGTGTGTTCCTCAGGGTTAAGTCCCTGTGCTGTCTGCACTGAGGGGGTTCACCCCGGCTGCTTTTCCTGAGGTTAAACCCTTGTGGATGTTGTATTGTTGCCCTCATGACGTCTGTAGAAGCCCCTCTCCCTGCCTTTTGGTGCAACACTCCACTAAGCTATGAGCCATGATCTCTGTCCCAGGGACTCCAGGATGGTTGTGTCGGGACCATACCTGCCGGTCAGCCTGACAGGGCGTTTCGCCTCCTGATGTCTGCTGGGATGTTGAATTCTGTTGTCGGCTGCACCGCTGAACACAGTGCCATGATGACCAAGCCCAGACAGGGCTCTGTGATATGTGACCTCCCATCCCCAAATGGCCATGCAGGGAGGGCATAATTGTGGGGGCTCCCTCTCCCGGTCTCAGCCACCGGAGCTCTGTGATCGTTGAGCAGGATCCCAGGTGTTACATAGATGGGGGGCTGGATGCCCGTATACCCCTTTCAACTTTCTTTCACTGCTCAGCCAGCTCCCGTCTCAGACTTCTGGCAAGATCCGGGACAAGGGACATCTCCCACCCATTTCCCTTTGTGTTCAGCCCGTTCCACTTCACCGTCCTGCTTGCTTTGTTCCAGCCCCTTTGCCCACCTACTGCCCTCCGATCTCAGGACCTTTGACTTTCTCACTTGAGGCTAGGATTCAAGTTCTAGGGAGGCGTAGAGCCGTCTTCGAGCCCTGTCCTTTCGCGTTCACCTCTATGAAGGCCTCTTACACTCTCTCCCTATATCCTGTCACCTCCTTGCAAATTTTCTTAGTGTGGGTCAGCTGTGATCACAACGCTCCCACCGGAGTCAGTGCCTACCACCGCAGGGCCGTGAGGTGTGTTCACTATCACTCGCTCCCCCTCTATGTCCGGTGGCCTTTTTAAGAGCATCGGTGAGGGACTTACGTGCCAGCCCCTGCCCAGAGGAAAGTAGAAACAAAGCTGGTGGTCACTGGTGTGAATCCCCTAAAGCCCTCTGTGTGGGGACCTGGAAGAGGCCCTCAGAAGTTCCCCATTGGGGCTGGGCCACGAAAGCAGTGCCTCTGTACCGCGTGGTGTGAGCAAAGGCCCGGAGGCGTTCAGTCAGCCCCACATGTGACCTTCCCCAGGCACAGGTGCCTGTCTGTGTGGGTGAGACTTCGGAGCCTGTGGCTCTGTGAAGTTTGCCCATGGCCCTGCTGGGACAAGAGCAGAGGAGGGATGGGTTGGATCTAGGGTTCAGCACCCCCATTCCTGGCCACGAGGGCCTCCCTATAGTTTCCCGTTGGAATGGGAAGGTGCCACGGGGATTGGGTAGGACGGGGGTGGCCAGGTGGGCAGCTGCAACTTGTCTAGAGCGTGTCCTGGCGAACCTGGACCGGTTGTGGCTTTGACTTCAAGCCTCTGATTCCTGGATCCTCTCAGCCACTATCAAGTTTGTGCTCAGGTCTGCACTCAGCATGTGGGGTCTGGCCTCCTGCCTGTTCCCTCCCTGCCGAGAGAGGAGGGGGAACAGGGTGCCCAGGGCCTCTGGGGTCCCTAGCCTGTAATGGTCTGCTAACTTCTCCCTGATCTCTGTCTCTGTCCTGCTTTGTTTAGTCTCTGTATCTCTGACCTCGTTTCCCTGTCCCTGCCCCTTCTGGAGGCCAGTTGGGAAGGCAGGATCTGGGATGGAGCATCCCTGCACACTGTTTGGTTTCATTAGTCCCTGCCCCCTATTCAGGTTTAGGGAATGACCTGAAGGCCTCTTATATGCTCTCCCTATAGTGTGACTATTGGGCTATTTGAGGGGGCGGGGGTCACTGGAGGGTCAGTGAGGAGCCTAGGTGGTCACAGGGGTCAGAAGGTGATCATTGAACAGTACAAGGGGGTATCTGTTGAAGTGGGCTCTGGGTGGTCAGTGAGGATGAGCAGGTGTCTGGGTGGTAAGGCCAGGAGGTGGCATGGGTGGGCAACAGGGACATTGGTGGATAACAGCTAACGAGCTTGCCCTTCTCTCCGTCACAGGTAGATTGCCCTGGGCTGTGGCTGGCCGTGGCGCTGGAGCTCTGGATGGCCCCTGAACCAGCACCAGGGAGGAGGATGGTTCCCCTTGTGCCCGCACTCGTGATGCTTGGTTTGGTGGCGGGCGCCCATGGCGACAGTAAGTCTGACCCTTCAAGGTGTGGGATCTCCCAGCTCAAAAGATGGTGTCCCTCCTGGCTGGCCTCTGGGATGGGGGCAGGACCGGCTACTAGGAAAGACAGGATGGCTAGATACCCCTCCAGACCTTCTGTCCTAGAGAGAACCCCTCACACGGAGAGCCCCATCCATGCTTCCTGGGTGCATCCTGTGGAATGCCGCATGTCCCTTAAGGCACTGCAGGATTGGGCATGTCTGAATGTTATCCTGTTTTATGGGCTGACGGTAAGACATGTCCAAGATTCATGTGGTCATTGGGTGACATGCTCAGGCGTGTATTGTGTCCGCCACTGCAAATCTGTGCAGAAGGCACAGCATGAGCCATGTCGGGGGTTGGCGTGGGAATGGGGGGGTGATGCACAAGGAATGTGAATGAACATGGAATGCCACTTGTATCCACAGATACAGAGAGGGCTCAGAAGGCAGAGCCATTATAGCTCTTCCCTGGGCTGGACCCTGGAGATGGAGGTGTGGAGACACTGAGCCCCTCCTTTCCCTCTCCCCTGAATCTTCAAGACAAAGGGGCATCCCCCTCTCCCCGGCCCTCTGCACTTGCCCAGGAGGGAGCTGGGCTCCGGCACCCCTGTGTGTGTGTTGGGGGAGGTGGGATTGTCCCCTGCCCAGATCCAACTCCGAACTTTAGTCCCTTTCCTGCCGCCCTTCCCCCTGCCTGGCACTACGAGACTGGCCGCCCCGTCACCATGGTTACCATTGCTTGGTTACTGGTGGGAGGCGGGGCACAGGGCGGATTTAGCCAATCTGCACACTGAGGGGGAGGGGCGAGGTCGGAGCCAAGGTCCCTGGGGGAAGGGGCTGTTCCCAGCCTGTTCTGAGCCCAGAGGTGGCTCAGGGCCAGCCCAGGGGTCAGCAGGCCATAGGGTTTTCCACACCCTCCTCTCCAAGTCGCTAGGCAAAGAGATCTCTCTCCTTGCTCCACACAGGCCCTTTCTCCTAATGGCTCATTAATTATTCAGGACCAGAGCTGGAGAGGGGTTGGACTGGAGCTCCTGCCCTTTGTCCTCCCTGGTGGGGCTAGAAGGGCAAGAGGGAGGGGAGGTATTCCTCCCAGGGCGTGGGGGTGAGGGGTAGTGGGAGCACTGAGGTGCAGGCAATGAGAGGGCTGGACAAGCCAGAGTAGGGAGGGGATCGGGGTGGTTGGAGACTGCCTGAGCCGTAGGGGCAGGTTGGGGTAAAAGTCATCAGGTGTCTCCCACATTGGCCGGGAGGCGAAGGCTTGTCAAGACTTAGGTGTGGTCAGTAGCCCTTGGACATTGTGGCCCTTGGACATTGCTCTCCCTCCCCCACCCTGGACGCTCTCAGGGCCTTCGGACAGGGAGCGTGAAGGCAGAGGGAGGACTGCCCAGCTGGGCTTTCCGAGTCAACACATCCTGGGAGAGTCGCTGCCTTTCCCCCTGCTTCAGACCCAACATGCCCCAGCCTGTACCCCTCACTCTCATCCCCCCAACCTGCTCGTCTTCCTGTGTTTTCTCTCCTGGCGCACGGCGTTACCACCCACCCAGCCACCCAAGTCAGAAACCTGGGCCTCCTCCAGCCTCCTCCCTCGCATACCCCACCTCTAATCCATCACCAAGCTCTGTTGTTTCTACCTTCTAAATATCTTTGGAATGCATCCACTTCTCTCTCTGCTCCCTTCACCCAAGCCACCCTCAGCTCTGGTTTGGGCTTTTGTGTGCAACAGCCTCCTGATGGCTTCCTTGCCTCCCGTCTCTTTTCTCATAATCCATTCTTCGTTCCAAAGTAAAAGTCACGTTGCAAAATGAAAGCCTGATCATGTCACCCCCCCCAGTTTAAAACCCCTCACTGCCCTAGCTGGTTTGGCTCAGTGGATAGAGCATCGGCCTGCGGACTGAAGGGTCCCGGGTTCATTTCCAGTCAAGGGCAGATGCCCGGGTTGTGGGCTCGAGCCAATCAATGATTCTCATCATTGATGTCTCCATCTCTCTCTCTCCCCCTTCCTCTCTGAAATCAATAAAAATATATTTAAAAATAATAACAAAACCCCTCACTTGCCTCTCTGTTGCCTTCAGGATCAAGCCTAGGGGGTCTCAGCTCTTCTTTAGGCCCTGCATTGTCAAGCATCTGCCAACCTTATCCTGCACTCCGGACCCTCCCCTCCCACATCCCCTCCCCCATGCGGACCTCTCAGTTGCTCAGTTCTCCGCAGGCCTCTGTTCCTCTTGTTTCCTCTGCTTGGAACACTCCTCCCCGTCCCCTTCCCTGACCAGTTCCTGCTCACCTGGAGCCATCACTTCCTCCGTGCGCTCGTCCTCTGTACTCCCCTCGGATTGCATGATTGTGGCCGTCTGCTTTGAGCCTGCCTGTCCTATTGGACTGTGAGCTCTGAGGGATCAGGCCATGTCCAGCTCAGATCCTGGTGAATGAAGGGATGGGTTAGGCCTGGACCCCGAGTAGGAATTGGTGCAGAGCAGAACGGTTTTTAGAGCAGAGTCTAAAAATCTTCACGTTGGTCCCTTAAGAACCAGAGGTCAGGGTCTTGAATGTAGGAACCAGCCAGAGACCCTGAAATAGGTGAATTGGGCTCTGCTCCCAGGCAGAGAGCCATGGGACAGGGGCCTGGGCTGGGCCGTGGTGACCTGACCGGGGAGGCAGGGTCTGTCTTCCAGGCCTGCCTTACACTGCATGCACTTTGGGGTCTGCCCCCCTGCTGTGGCCAGGCTTGAGCTGGGCTTGGGAGACTTCTAGCCAGGGGTGAGCCTCAAACGTGGACAGGGCTGCCGCAAAAGGTAGGGCAGGCACCCCAGAGAATTGACGACCGGAGCAGTGAAGCGTGGAGCGGACAAATGTGTTTCTATAGGCCTCTTAACGAGACAAATGAATGGGGGCCCTGGCCTCTGAGGGGAGCTGAGGGAAGGGAGGTGGAGAAGCAGCTGCCAGTTAGCCCAGAGGCCCCAGCATCAATGCCCCGTCAGATCCAGTGGAGACCTGGGCACCTGGGGCTTGGGCAGTTCCCCCAGCCTGGGGCTTTATGGCTTCTCAAGGGGAGGCTGTGGGGCCAAAGGTGGCCCTGAGCAGGAGGAGGTTTCTGCTGATCTGCCATGCAGGGCAGGTGCCAGCAGGTGGGAAGAATCCACACAGGCCTGCCTGCGGCACCTGCAGTGTGGGTTACTACTGCAGGTGCTGCGGGTGCTGTGACCTGGCTGGGCACAGAGGCAGTGACCTGAGGATCTTGGGAGGAGGGTTGGGAGACTTCCTGGAAGAGGGGGAGCCCCTGAAGGGTGAGTGGGCATTTGCTAGTGGGGGTGTCACATAATGAGATGAGACTGGGGGGAGAAGCACTGGTGGGCCTAGGCTTCTCCCTGGAGCGCATGGGAGAGCCGCAGGGAGAACGATGCCCCTTGTGTCCCCAGACCTCGTGGGATGGACAGGGATGCAGGGACCCTGGCTATGGCTCAGTTACTTGGAATCTTAGGAGCCGAGAGTAGGATGCCCGATGGCTGGAGGGGTAGGTGGTGGGTGAGGACAAGGGTCTGAGGAGCTGAGGATGTGTCTGTCATATCATCCCCCGCCCCCCATTGCCTGTGGAGCTGGAACATGCAGGGTGCTGCACGCAGCTCTGCAGTACCCTCCCACCGGTCCTTACGGGCAGCGAAGACCTGGACTCCCGTCTAGACTCTGCCCTCTGCGGGACTTCCAGCAGGTTGTTTTCTCTCTCAGGGCCTGTTTTCCTATTGCACAATGAGGGTAATCACTGAACAGGTTAACCGAGGTCACCTGTTCGAGGCACCTGGCACCTCGTATGTACTTCCCCCATCGGAGACCATGACCTAGGGCTCCCTGTGTGTCCCCCGAGAACCCAGGGTTGTCTTTGAGCCTGCTTCCTGGGTGGGGGGCACGGGCAGTCACCGGAGCCAGGACTAATGAGTCCCCAGCTCATTAGGCGGTTCAGGGCCTGGGAAATCACCTCTCCAGGAGCTCCCTCCCCCGCCTGGCAGTCCCTCGCTACTGCGTGTCTGCTCTCTGCTTCCGTGTGCTGTTTGTGTAGTGTGTATGGGTACTCCGCAGGGAAGGCACAAAATAGCAGTGAGTCTCGGTGGAGGAGCCTTGGAGGTGGCCCAATTTGGCTGTTCCCCCAGGGCCGGACCCTGGGGGGGTGCCCACCCACTTCTAGGCCAGCCCACTGTTTCCCCTCGCCCACCTTGCATGGACTCAGCAGCCCAAGGGTTTCTGGATGCTGAACAGGCTCCCACAGGCTTGGGGGTGGGACGCCCGAGAGGGGCAGGGCACACACAAAGACAAGGAGGTGCCCACGGGCCTGGCCTGTCGGAGCAGGCCTGGGTGGGGGGCTGAGCTGTGTTCCAGAGCACTACGTGGCCCATGGCAGATGCTGTTTTTTGAAAGAGTCAAGATAGGTGAGCCTGGAGAGGTTAGCAGGAGTCAGTGTGGGGAAGGGAGTGGGGAGAAAGACACAGAGTTTGGAGCCGGGGAGAGACACTGTCAGGTTTCTGCCACCTACTCACAGGTCTGCCTGGTGAACAGAGGGGCGAGGGCTTGGCAGGGCTTTGGGACGAGGATGAGCTGGAGTTTGGTTTGGCTCCTGTGCTGTGTGAGGGGCCCTCGGGGAGGGGGGACTTGGGGTGTTGAGGAAAACCAGAGCTGGGCCAGACTGAGGGGACGGACCTGCCCGCTGGGCTGCCCGAGGCTTGGGCTGCACTGCTGGTCTTGCCAAACTCTGGTGGGTGGGTGGCCAGGTGGGGCACTGGCCCCACTCCAGACTCGCAGGGGTGTTCTGCCTCCTCCGTGGCCCCAGGCCTTGGGCCCAGTCCAGCCTGCACACAGTACTGAGGCCTTTCCCCTTCTTGCTCTCTCCTGACCCATACCTGTCTGAGAGCCACGCCCCAGTTTCTGGTTCTTTGTTTGGCGCTGAGGCCCCGCCCCCCAGGCACACTGGCCTGGCCATTCTGGTTCAGCAGGTTCCAGCTCGGGTTTCTGTGCAGGCGCCTTGAGATGGAGCCAAGAAGGGTTTCTACCCGGGCTTCTCTCACTGGTAGGGGGCTCCCCCAGGGTGTGTGAGGGGCTGCAGACTCCACCCCCCCACACACACAGGCCTCCTCTTGTCTGTTGCCTCTTCACTTGTTCCGTACCCCTGCGTGCCAGGAACTGGGTCGGGCACTGCAACCGGACAGGAGGCAAGGGAGGCACGGTGTCGGCCCTGCCCAGGGCTATTGTCCTAAGTGAGGAAGCAGCTATGACTCAAATACTCAAACACTCCCCCAAATGTGGAAAAAGTGATAACCTTAACACACGTACACCACAAACCATGAGCAGGGCTATGAGAGAGGCAGGTGGGGTTACCAGAGCTCATAGCCAGGAACTGAGCTAACGGAGGTGGGGACGATGACAGGGGGACCGAAGAACATTTCCTGAGGAAATGGTCTTTAAATTGGGTTCAGAAAGGCACATAGGAGTTAGCGGGTAGAGAGGTTTGTGGAAGAGAACCAGCCTATGCAAAGGCCCCGAGGCCGCAGGGGACATGGCTTACCCAGGGGATGGGAAGCCAGGGCGCTGGGGTCAGGCCTGTCAAGGCGCTGTCTGCCGTGATAGTTTACATTTTTGTTTTGAGAGCAGCGGGAGGCCTTTGGAAAGTTTTGGTCAGGGAGGAGAGGCTGTAAGTTCACCCTGGCTGCTGATTAAGAACAGACTGGAGGGGGCAGGTACTAGAGGCAGGAGCACTGCCTGTTAGGCTGGTGGAAGGTCCAGGTAGGGGAAAGGGTGCCTGGGCCCGGGTGGTGGCCGTGCAGGAGGAGAGGAGGGTGGTCTGGAGGTCCTCGGGTGTGAGGAGGGTGCACAGTGTGTGCGGTGATGGACAGGAGATGCCCCTTACCCCGCCCCCGCCCTGATGGAGCTGGTGGACAGTCCTGTCCGCCTATCTGAAAGCGTCCTGAGGACCTATCGGAAAGGGACGGGCCGAGCAGACAGCTGCAGACTGGGGGCGCCCAAAGCCTCCTTCAGAGGACAGTCGGGAGAAGGGTGGGACAGACAGGCTTCCCGAACCTCTGTGTTGTCCCCATGCCACTCGTCCCCGCCAGGCTTGTGTGTTTCCCCACCGAGGCTGTGCCTGGCTCCTCTGGCTCCTTCGAGAGCAGCCAGGCGAGTCCCTGACTTGAGGATTCGGAACTCCAGATCAAACCCTGGCTCTGCCCCAGAATCACTCTGTGACTTGTCCTTTATTTAACCTCCTGAGTCTCCACTTTAGAAATGGGGATGATAATACAACCTACCTCCTGGGATTGTTCTAAGACTTACAGTGCGAGGGGCCGCCCTCACGCACGGCCCACCACGTGCGGAGCCCGTGGGAGCAGTGTACAGACATCACATTTCATCTGCGCAGACCCTGTCACCAGCGCCATTGTGCAGATGAGGAAACGGAGGCTCCGAAAACGTGACTGGCTTCGTAATTACCTAAAACCCCTGGAGCCCACTGGGCCCTGGGGCGCTCAGCGAGATGGGTTCCTCCCTGCTGCCCACAAGGCTAAGCCCTCCTTACTCTCTGTACCTGCAGCTTCACTCCTGACCCCTGTGCTCCCCCTGGACCCTCCCCTCCTCGGGGACCTGCCCCATCTGTTGTCCCTCCTCTGTCCCCACTGGATTGGCACCCGCTTCCTCTCTGCTGGCTCCTTCCCATCAGCATTTAATCATTGTCTTTAACTTCTTAGGAAAGAAAAAATGTAAAACATCTCCTCCAACCCTCGTGCTCTCCGGGTGCCATATTTTCTTTATCCTCCCCGGTCACAGCCCATCCTGTTTACAGCCACTAACTCTTCCCTCCACTTCCCTCCTCGGCCTTCTTTGGTCTGGCTTTGGCACCCACCACGCCCCTGACCCTGCTCTTGATGAGGCCCCCACCAATACCATGAGAACTGTTTTGTGCCTGGTGTTTTGGAATCAAACAGGCTTGAATTCCAGTCTCGGATGTGCCACTCGTTGGCTGTGTGACCTTGGACCAGTGACTTGACCTTTCTGAGCCTGTAACCGGGGGTCATAATGATGAAGGACTACATGAGATAAAGTGCCTGGTGCAGAGTGGGTGCTTAGCGAAGTATTGTCGTCATTGCACACACACACACGTCTCCGTGCCAGGGACCCGGCCAAGCCTGGATGCATCCGCACTGAGCAGGTGGACTGAAAGGTCATTTCCCACGGTATTAGCCTTCCTGGAGCTGCTCATTGGCCTGATTAATAGAAAATGGATCCTCTGTCAGGATTAACGAGGTGTTGCTATGTCTTAGGGAAGCCTGGGTTTCTCTGGTCTTGTGACCCTGGGTGCTGGGGTTCGCAGGGCCTGGTGCTCCACGTGGGCTCCTGGCGATGTGGGCACGGCAGTACAGTGGCTGAACCCCTTCCTCTCCCTGCCTCCCCGCCTCCCTGTGGCCACTTTGGGGAGACAACCAGGCTGTCGGAAGGCAATAATCCTGTCAGTGGGGGCAGGGTGAAGGGGCAGATTTACAGGAAAGCATTCACCTGGGAAAACGTCCAGAGATACTTAGGAGGTGGAATGTCTAGACCTTTGGGACTGCTGGTATGTGGGGGCCGGAGGAGAGGAGGAGCCATGGTTTCTCGCTTGAGCCTTGGGGTAGATGAAGGTACCGTCACTGAGGTGGAAAGCATTGCAGGGGAAACAAATCTGGGGGAGATGCTGGGGCTGTTCCTGGCGGCTCTCAGCATGCCTTTGTCCTAGAGCTTGGAATTGATGGGGGGATGGGAGACAGATATGTAGTAGTTAAAGCATGGACTCCAGACTCAGAGCGCCTGAGTTCAAATCTTAGCTCTGCCACTAACCTGCTGTGTCACATTGGGCAAATCCCGTAACCTCTCTGTGCCTTATTTTTCTTCTTTATAACCAGAGGTCATTATAGCACCCACCTTACATGCCTACAGCTGTTTGAAGTGTGCCCGGCACACAGCACTGTATAAGGGTTAGGTGTTAGCGTGATTTCTTCTGTAGGTCTTTTTTGCCACGACCCCATCCCCATGACTGCCACCTAGTGTTGGCCATGTGTGTAGTGACTGTCTTGTGCTGACTTGGTTTCTCCATCTCCCCAGGCAAACCTGTCTTCATTAAGGTCCCTGAGGACCAGACTGGGCTGTCAGGAGGGGTGGCCTCCTTCGTGTGCCAAGCCACAGGGGAACCCAAGCCGCGTATCACATGGATGAAGAAGGGGAAGAAAGTCAGCTCCCAGCGCTTTGAGGTACGTCCTTGGGTGGGAGGTGTAGATAGGGCTCAGGGTCTGCCTACTGCAGAGTCTGGTCTCACATCTGCTTCCCTCGGTCTCTCTCTCTGGGGGCCTTTTGGAGGCAGGAGGATGGCTGACCCAGAGCAAGTTGTGACCAGGTGTCTGCCCTCTGACAGGTCATTGAGTTTGATGATGGGGCAGGGTCCGTGCTGCGGATCCAGCCGTTACGGGTGCAGCGAGATGAAGCCATCTATGAGTGCACAGCCACCAACAGTCTGGGAGAGATCAACACTAGTGCCAAGCTCTCAGTCCTGGAAGGTAAGTGCCAGGGAAGGACATGGCATGGTGGGTGGGTGGACTGATGTCTGGGAAGAACCAGCCAGCCAGCCCTGTCCCTGCCCTGGGCTGGTGTGTGTTTGGCAGGAAGGAGAACTGGACATTCTGAGGTTGAGCAGTGGACAGGGATGGTCGCTGGATCTGGCCTGGATTGTTCGGCTTGTGCTGAGGCTGTGTGCCTAGTGTCTTTGTATTCTGCTGAGATGGGGCATTTATCTGGGGGAGGGGGTCTAGGGTCTGACTTGAAGTGTGGGCTACAGCTGTGTATCGCTTGGGTTACATGGCTCTTAGCAGTGGATCAGACTTTCCTGTGGGCTTCAGAGAGCTGTGTTCCTGTTGCAAGGGCCCTAGATGGGGATTGGGGCTGCGTGTGGATTTTAGCGTCTTCTCTCACTTGATGGCTCCTCCGTTCATTCACTAACATTCCCTAATGCTGCCTTGTATCCAGAGGGTCTTCCGACCAGGCCCTCTAAACTTCAGTCTCCAGTGAGTGCTGTGGGGCAGCCCAGGGGACTGGGGGAGCGCAGGGGAGAGGGAGCTGTTGTCTGAGCTGAATCCTGAGGATCAGTGGGAGTTGGGGTGGGTAGGCAGAAAGAACAGCATCAGCACGTGCCAAGGCCCAGAGGCAGGAGAGAATGGAGCTTCTTCGATGGTGTGTGGAGCTGGAGGCACAGAGAGAAGAGGGGAAGAACAATTAACACTTTCCTGGGGACATAGGAAGCCATGAACTGGGTGGGGAGTGACATGATCAGCCCCCAGCCACGATGGATTCATCAATCTGAATGTGTCTGCATGGACTTTCAAAATACAGTATTGATTGTTGCTTTTTTTTTTTTTAAGTTACCATAACATTACCTGTTCACTATTGAATATTTGATAAGTATAAAATAGTGCATAGGAAAAAAAATAAAAATCACCTGTTACCCTTACCTCTACTATTAACATTTGGTTAGTTCCTTATAGTCCGTTCTCTGTGCATGCATTATATAAATAACAAAAATGGGATCACATTCTGCCCAATGATTTGTAGACTGCTTTTTAAAGAAACCTACCATGAACATCTTCCTCTTCATTAAGTATTCTTCTGCATCATTATTTTTAATGGCTGCGGGTAAGTGTCACATGGAAGTACCCTAATTTATTTAGCCGTTCCCTTATTGTTGGGCACACATGGTGTTCCCAGGTTTCTGCTTTTACGAATCAGGTGCTGTACACGTCCTTGCAGATAAGCTGTGTTCACCTTCCTGATTATTTCCTTATTCTGCATTCATGGAACTGGAATTGCTGGATCAAAATGGCACATTCGTTTCTAAGGTTTTCAATATTTCCAGGAGATTGTGTCAGTTTACACCCCCACCAAGCAGGTCATAAGGGCCCTCTTTTCTGCACATTCTTACCAGCAGTGGGAATTATCATTTTAAAAAAAAAATCTTTGCCTAGTTAATAGGCAAAAAATGGCATCTCAATTTAATTTGCATTTCTTTGATTACAGGAGCCGTTGAGCATCTTTTCACATTGGCCATTTTTATGCTGTGGCTTCACGGGTTCACGCACGCATCCATTCAGTAATTCCTCTGGTCTGTGTGCCTCCTGTGAGGCAGGGCGGGGCCTCCCGCTTCACGGGGCTGTAGAAGACGGGGGTTAAGAGCAGGGGCTCTGACCGTTTACTCTCTCACCTCGTGACCTTGGGCAAGTAACTATGCCTCTGAGCCTCACTCGCTCCACCTGTAAATAGAGAGACACTACCGAGCATCCAGGCTGGTTTGGAGGGTCAGATATGATGTAGTTAAGCATGTCACGGGATTCCATCATGAGTGGTAGCTGCTGGAATGTTGGGCTAGGAGCTGCACATCCTGGGGCCTAGGCAGCTGCCTGAGCGGGCGGCACCTGGCTTCTGTGCTGCCTGGCATTGTCTGGTGGGGCAGCTCCCACCTTTTACTCCCACGGGCGGTACATGCCCGTGGGGCGGGGGCCCAGAGGACAGGCCCTGGGCCGGGACCACTGATGGCTCAGGGTTCTGACCTGGCCACCCCTGATCTCAGTTTCCCCACTCACGACCTGAGGACCAGTATTTCAGCACCGCCCTCCCTTCTGTTGGTGTCTGCGCCAGCAGTGAGCCATCAGCCTGGCCCTGGCATTTGGGAAATGGCTGAAGGGCCAAACTCTGGTTCCTGCCCCAGAGGGCATCTTCTCAGGCTCTCATATTGGGGAAAGGGCCTCCTTGTTAGTGTTGAAAGAGAAGTCCCCCCTTTGCCCCATCTCTGGCCCGACTCTCCCCACAGGTCCTCTGTGGGCACTCTCCTACCCCCACCACTGCCCTGGGCAGCTTTAACTTTTAAAGGATTGAGGAGGAGAGGGAGGAGGGGGAGGGGGAGGAGGATGCTCTTTCAGGGCCTGAGGTGAGGGGGATTCAGACTTGCAGAGGGTCTCCATCCCAGGGGGGCCTTCTTGGGCCAGGGTTTCTTTGTGTGTGTGCTTCTAGAGTATGAGAGGTGTCTGATGATGTTGGGGAGAGTGAGGCAGGTCCTTGTGGGCCTTCGTGAGCCCCTCCTGCTCCTGAAACACAGCACCCGGAAGACAAAATGCTGACTTACCACGTTGGTCGGTGTAACCTTGACCAGCTCTAGGCTTGGCAGAAAGGAGTGGATTGGGAGGCCTCAAAGATGGCAGGGGGTGGGGCCAGAGGAAAGCAGCCCAGACTGTGACCGCCCCGCCCCGCCCTGCCCCTCCTGGCGGCCTCCTGTGCTGGCCAGGAAAGCCCGGTGTGTGTAGGAATGACTGGCGCTTTGGGCTGGAGCCAATCACCACAAGCTGGGCTCTTTAAGGGAGTGGCTCAGGGCTGCCCAGGGAGACCTGGCTCTGGTGAGGGGCTGGTGCACCTCTAAAAGGGAGCTCGCGCCTGCAAGTTTGTCCCGTGCCCCCTGCCCCGCCTTGCTCCGCGTCTGGCCCAGCTTCCCTCACACTCTGCTCCACTGGTGCTTCTGGGAGCGCCCTGGTCATGGCCTTTGCACCCAGCTCCCCGGCAGAGTCCCCACTGCCCTGTGACGCCCAGGCGGCTGCTCAGCAGCACAAGTTGTCTGGGGGCGAGCCCGTCCTGGGCTGCGAGGAGTGCAGAGCCCGCCGCCCAGCGTTCCTGTCTGAGTGGTAATTGAAGCCATTAGCGAGCTAGCCTCTCCCTCGCTGGGTAATGGCAGGAAAAGCTCTTCTCACTCTGCGCTCTTGAGGCGGCTGAATCACTCCCCCTCCAACCCGCCCGCTGCCACCACTGAGACAGGGAATCTGACATTTTCCCTCTCGAGGGAGGGGGAGCAGAGGGGGAAGGGAGGCAGGCCTCGCTGCTTGGCCTTTCCCTCCAGGAGGAGGGGGGAGTGAGGGTCTTGGAGCTCAGTTGGGAGGTCACAGATGCATCCGGGCCAGTGGGGTCCAGGCCAGGCAGGACAGTGGTCAGGAAAGCCCTGGAGGCCAGACAGCAGAGGTGTGGGCAGGGCCCTGGTAACTGGAGTAGGTTCTGGAAGGGCCAAGAAGGAGGGAGAAGTGGAGGGGGAAAGGCTGAGGGGCACGGATGATCTGTTTCTGACTTTGTCCTGGGGGTCTGGCTCCGAGGGCTCTGGGTGCCGGTGGCAGCGTTAGCCTTACGGTCATGGATACAGCAGATGATTGTGTGCACTCTGAGTGGTGTGGGTGCCCTGTGTGCCATGTGTAAGGCAGCATGTGTGTGGTGCAGTGTGTGTAGCAGGTGTGTGCCTTACAGGTGGTATGTATAGCAGGGGAGGTGCAGCAGACTGTGTGTGTGAGTGAGTGTGCATCAGACATGTGCGGGGTGTGGTGTATACAGCAGGTGGTGTGGGGAGCGCAGAGCCTGCCACCATGCAGTGTATGTGGGCATCAGACTGGGAGTGTGGTGTGTACAGCAGGTGGTGTACATCACACTGTGTGTGTGTGTGTGTGTGTGTGTGTGTGTGTGTGTGTGTATTGTATGTGTTGTGTATGTGGGGTGGGGTGCAAATACAAAGTCCGCACCTTGCAGGCCATATGTACAGCAAAGGGCTTATGAAGCAAGCAGTCTGGGCCCATTGTCTCTGGGACCCCACAGGATCCCTGCTCGGAGCTGTTGACCAGCAGTGACAGAGATGAACTCAGGACAGAGTGGCTGGTCTGACCACTCTGTCCCCATCATGACCACAGCAGCATCTGCGACAATGCGGATCTGAGAGTCGGCACCCATTTCCCGGAGAGTTCTGTGCCCAGGCCTGTGGGTGGGAACGATGCCAGGTAGGAGGGCACTTCCAGTAGGCCCTTGAAGTTCAGACTCTGGGTTTCTTGATACCTGGTTTCCCCATTTTTTCTAGTTCTGCCTTCAAAACGCCCAAGGGGAGCCCAGCCGGTAGGCTCAGTGGTTGAACATCAACTTATGAACCAGGAGGTCAGGGTTCAGTTCCCCATCAGGATCAATACCCAGTAGGGGGCGTGCAGGAGGCAGTTCATTAGTGATTCTCTCTCATTGATGTTTCTATCGCTGTTTCCCTGTCTCTTCCTCTCTGAAAGCAATAAAAAAAATTTTTTTTAAAGTCCAAGTGGGCTTCCTTCTGCCTCCTGTGGGTGGGCAGAACATCTACCTCCTATTAGCCACAGACACTCTGCCCACCATGGTCCTTCTACCCTCTAGTCACAAAGACTTACAAAGCCTTGCTGTGTGATGGCCCCCTCACTTACTACCCTCTTACCCAGCCTCATGACTACAGTGTAGTTGGCAGCTCTGGGAGCAGGTAGCCAAGGTGGAGGTTTTGAATGACCCTGGGTGTGGGCCCTGGCTGGTGTGGCTCAGTTGGTTGGAGCATCATCCCGTACACCCAAAGGTCTCAGGTCTGATTCCCAGTCAGGGCACATGCAGTAGGCAGCCGATCAGTATTTCTAACATCCATGTTTCTCTCTTTCTCCCTCTTTCTTCCTCTCTCTCTAAAGTCAATAGAGGCATGTCCTTGGGTGCAGATTAGAAAAGGGAAAAAACAAAAAACTTCATATGACTCTGTGTGTGCTCCTCCTCCATCCTTGGTGAGGTGCCCTATCTCTCTGGTTGCCAGAGGAGAGAGGATTTTAATCAGGGGAATGACATGATCAACTGTACGCATCAGAAAGGTCCCCGAGAGTGCAGAGGCGGGTGGGAGGAGACCAGGGAGAGGTTGGGGCAGCCCTGCAGCCCAGACAAGCGGCGGCAACGGGCCAGACCCAAGCAGTGGGTAGCAGAGGAAGGGACACTGGGTTACAAGCAGTTTAGAAAGAGAGCTGGCCTGCCTGGCTACCTGTGGGATTGGGAAGGCTGAGCCTCTGGGTTACTGCCTCTGCAGCCAGGTAGATGGTGGTGCTGTTTTCCAGCGGCAGGTTGATGAGTCCTGTTGGAAACCTGTTGTATCCGGCATGTGAGGCATCCAGGGGAGGCGTCAGGGAGGCCATGTTTAGATTCGCCTGGCGGTCCCAGGGACACCTGGAGATGGAGTTCTGAAGGCCAGGAAGTGGCAAATCTCAGAGAACGAGAGCCAAGAGAGGAGGAAGGGGGCCTGGACGGAGCCCCGGAAGCTAACTCTTCCTATTGGGAGGGGAGCTTGCAAAGGAATCTGTTGAAGAGGGGCCTGAGAGGTGGGAGGGAAAAGGTAGTGAGACCATGGAAGTCAACGAGAAAAGAGGACATGGAGGAGGAGGGAGGGGTCAGCAGGGTGGGGTGCTGTCCGGAGGTCAGGCAAGATGATGCTGAGAAGTGTCCTTTTGGTTTATCTCCATGGAGTCATGGTTGACCTTGGGGAACGTGCAGGCAGGAAGCAGTGAGGGTGACAGCTGGGCTGCAGGGGCCTGAGGAGTGAGTGGGAGGCTGTCACTGGTCTGGAGTGACTGGGCCCAAACCTGGTGGAGGGGGGTAAATGGATCAAAGGAATCTCCTGAAGTGGGATGGAGGCGGGGAGCTCCAGGAGGAGCGTGGAGCATGGGCCAGGGCCTGGAAGCAGAGTGTGGGTAGGGTGTATGCCCAGAATGCCCCTCCCCCCACCAGCTTGGTGTGCGTGGTAGGGAGGCCTCACCAGCCAGGTTGAGTAGGGCTGTGTGAGGTGCCAGGGAAGCCCCGGGTTGAGAGTGGGGACTGGGAGGGGGAGGCCACGGCTGCCGACAGGCCCCAAACAGCTCAGATTAAAAAACAAAACAGGCTTTTAAGATGCCAAGTTTGATGAAATCTGAGTGCTGGAAGAGGTGGGAGTTTTCTCTCGGAAAAAGCTGAAAATCAAGACTGAAAGCTGCGAAGGGAGATGGGCCCAAGTCTCATCAGGCCCCCCTCACTTCCTGGAAGCCTGGGGGTGGGGCTCGGATCCAGCATGTCTGGGGAGGCCGTTGACTACATGTCTGGGGGGTGCATTGGCCTGCCCCTGCTGAGGTGGAGCTGCCTGGGGCCAGGGCCAGAGGTGGCCTTGGTTTCCTCTGAGTGCATGAGGGCTGACGGAGCTGGCAGCTACCCACGAAGTTCCTTTCTGTGTGTCTACACATCGTTTCGGTGTCCATGTCTGTGTCCTGTGTGTGTCTTCAGGTGCACGTGTCTCAGTACATGCATATCTCTGACTGCACGTCTCCACATGTGTGTTTGCATGAGCCCGTTTCCACAGGTGCTTGTCACTGCCCCTCCACACACACACGGAGGTTTCTGTGTTTGCACCTCTCTTTTTCACCATGGAGATCTGTGGCATGTTTCTAGGTGTCTATGTTCAGAGACAGGGTGAGGCCAGGCCTACACTCACACACAGGGAGGGGGTCAGGCTTACAGACAGTGCCACCCCGGGGAGCCTGTGTAAGTGTGTGCTGGTGTGTGCCTGCATGTGCACAGAGATGCCAGGAAGCTGGGTAAACAGGGGTGAGAAGGTCGTGCCGACAGACGGTGCTGCCCACCCTGAGACCCTGCAAGGCGCCTCCCTCTGTCAGCTTCCCTGGTGCAGCCCCCTCCTCCGGCCCAGATTCCCCCTCAGGCAGCTCAGGCTGAGCTCAACAAAGAGACCTGTGTGTGCTTAGTCGGGGCCCAGCAGCCTCCCTCTCCCAGTCATCGCAACCAGCCTAAGCGGATCCCCTGTCTGCCCCCTCCCTCGTCTCATCTATCAGGACCCCTGCATTTCCCTTAGCTTCAACCAGATGCACCTTTCCCACCCTCCCACAGCCTTTACTCAGGCAGTCCCTCCCTCCCTCCCCCAAGAAAGCTCTCCCTGCCTCCCAGGCTCAGGTGTTTCCTATTCTTGTATCTCCTTCCTCCTCCAGGAAGCCACCAAGGTAGCAGGTGGGCTGTGGAGTTGAACTGATCTACTCCACCACTGCTCCCAACACCCCAACACACACACACACACACCCCGTCATCCTCCTCTACCCCAGTGGGGACAGCAGGAAAGGGGTCAGGTCTCCCTCTGTAGTATGTAAAAACCAGCACAGTTTGGAGCAGGAGCCATTCATGTACATATGTGCACCCACCAGATACACAGAGGTCTGGGGGGCAGACCCTGGGAAAATGTGCGTGCACCCTGGATGTGCATATGTGCTTGCAGCTGGAACCCACACACAGCTGTACAGACAGGCTCCTGGTTCCTCCCAAGTCCCCAAGGGCTTCTCTCTTCATTCCTTCTCAGAGGACGGAGGACCTCAGCCTCGCTGGGGCAGACACTGCTGAAGCCCAGGTGTTGAGCTGCAGATGTGCGGGGACCTCCCCCTTCCCTAAGATTGCTGTGGCGCTGTCTTAGTTTTGGTTGAGCAGGAAGGACTTCTAGGAGGGAGGATTCCCCCCGCCCCAAGCCGGGAAGTGGGGGTCCTGGGAGGGGTCACCGAGGCTCCACCCAGGAGGGGAGGGCGGGGTGGCAGCTGCGCACCGCACACATGGACACGGGCACGCGCAGCCCTTCCACAGCAGCGCCTGCCGCCGTTGCTATGGTTACCGGTTGGCCTGGAAGGGGGAGGGGAAGGGGCTCGGCAGGACAGGTTTTGAAGACTCGCACTCATCAGAGGGTACATTGGGATGCGTTGGAGCCTGGGTCGCTGGCCACTGCCCGGGTGTAGCCACGTGTGGGCACTGTGGGGTTCGCTTTGCAGTGGAGGCTTGTGTGCAAGGGGGTTGCAGTGGAGTGGCTGAGCCCTGGAAGATGGCGGAGGGCGTGGTTTGGGAAGGGGCTGAGCCAGCCTTGGAGAGGGGAGCCAGAATGATGGTGGGTTGCCCCCAAGGGTGCTCTTACCTCCGCTAGCCCTGCCCTGCCAGGCACTTGGTCCCACCACCTCGTCTCATCCCGGCCCCGTCTCCCATCAAGCTGTGTGACCTTGGGCAGGTTTCTAGATCTCTCTAAGTCCCCGTTTGTTTATATACCTCAGGGTTTTGGAGAAGATTAAATCATTTTGTAAAGCATTTTAACTCAGTGCCTATACGGTAGTAAATGCTCCATTAGCACAACCTTTTCTCCCTCCTCTCTGGGCCTCAGTTTTCCCATTTGTTGATGGGTTTGGAGTGATCGTGTGACATTTGCAGGAGGAATTTGCCCTGGTCGTTAGCCTGAGTGGTTCTCCTGCCTGCCCCTCTCCACGGCCCCCAGCTCCTATGGGTATCTGGGGGGAGGAGGGAAGATAAATGGGTCAGTCGGCGGTTGGGTCAGCATACTCAGTGCTTAGCTTGTCCAGGCACACAGTGGGCATCAGTAACCGGCTGCTGTCCTTGGCTGCGTATGAATGTGGCAGAGGGGCCCAGGTGAGCATAGAAGGGAGAGAGAGCAATTGTCACTCCTAAGGGACCAGAACCCTCCTGCGAGACACACTTCTCTTTCCTGAGGTGCAGAACGGAAGCCTCCTTGGCACCAGGGAATGGCTTTGGGGTCCTGCTGTTTTATGGACAGCTCTATGCACATGCCAGTTTTAGGCTCTGGCAGCAGTGCCTGAGGGATGATGATCTGAGCCAAGGATGGAGCCATTGAGGGCGCGATAATTGAGGGAGGAAAATTAATTGTCCTTAATTTGGCGTAAATCCCAAAGACCTTCCCTGTATTCGGAATTCAGAGTAGATTCCTGGGACACGGGCTGCAGATGTTTGCACTTCTTCCCTTCTCCTTGATCAGTACCTTCCTGGTAGGGTTGGGGCCAGCTGACTCCTGGACCCTCACTCTGGCAGGCCCTGTCCCTGCTGTCCACCCTCACCTCCATTGCCTGGGAGGGTTTAACAGGGAGGATTGAGGCCTGGGAGGAACTAGACTGGGGCCCTGGTGGGCTAGGATGGCTCTGGCAGTCCTGTGTGCCCCCAGCTGCTGGGGAGAACAGGGAGGTGGGAGGGGAGCCCCAGGCCTCGGGCCCTGCCTGGGTCTAGCTGAGAGCAAGTTGTAGCAGAGCTACAGGAAGCTGTTCCCCTGCCTGGTGCGTCCCAAGACCTGCCTCGTTCCCATCCTCTCTTTTTTTGCCACTGTTTAACATGTTCCTTTTAAAAATCAGAGCTGAAAGTTAGGACTCTGGGATCATATTTACAGCCAAAGAGTTGCTTGGGTCACGCCTGGAACTTAAAGGGCTGCAGGTGGGGAAGCGGAGAGCTGGGGAGGTGAGGCCGTGCTGGAAGTCCTGCTGCTCCCCACCCCCAGGCCCCACCTCCTGATGGACCACAGTCCCTTTGGGATACCGCTGGCCGCTGGGTCAGGGTCCAGGCTGTCATAGAGAATGGGTCAGAGTCAGGATCAAGGGTCAAGGGTGGCTCATTGGTAGTGCAGGCGGTGTTTAGAGCCAGGGCCAGAACCAAGGCTGTGCCGTGTGGCTCTGCCGTGGGGTGGAGCTGAAGGCTGGATGCTGGCAATGGCGGGAGCAGACAAGGTGGGGGTGAGGGGTACTGGACAGCACAGGGAGCCTCCGGGGTGAATGTGGCTGTGGATGCCACCGAGTCAGCTGTGAGCCCCATACATCCCCGCATCCAGGTAGCACTTTCTGCTGTGGCCAGGAGAGCATCAATCCTCATTTCTCTCAGGGCCCAGACAGATAAGTGCTGACGTCTTCAGTCTGAGGCATTGCTTCTCAGACCTGGAAACCAACTTCCTGACAGGGCAGGCTGGGCCCTCCTGCAGTCCCCAGGCCTGGACAGTGGGACTCGGGACTCTGCCTGGAAGTCAGGGGTCGGGGAGAGAAGAATCTTAAGGATCCCGGCCAACCTAGGAGTCAAGTCAGGAGGAGCCACCCACAGAGCGGGGTCCTGGCCCTAACACGCCCATCTGCTCTTTGTCTGCAGAGGACCAGCTGCCCCCCGGCTTCCCCTCCATCGACATGGGGCCCCAGCTGAAGGTGGTGGAGAAAGCGCGCACGGCCACCATGTTGTGCGCAGCAGGCGGGAATCCAGACCCTGAGATCTCCTGGTTCAAGGACTTCCTCCCTGTGGACCCCACCACAAGCAATGGTCGCATCAAGCAGCTGCGTTCAGGTGAGCAGAGGGCTGCACAGACGTGAGGAAAGGTGTGGGGCCCGAACCCACCCGGCCGCCCCTCTTGGGCCTGGGTGCTGGGAGCCACGGGAGACCTCAGCCTGGGGCTGACCCTCCAGGGCTGAGCAGAGGGCACCCAGTGGGTGGGCCGGATCTTGCTCCAAGCCCACCTGGCCCAGGACGAGAGCTTGGCAGTGAGGGCTGGTCATCGGTGATTCTTTTACCGTCCATCCTGGTGTTGTCAGACTCAGACTTCGGGCCAGCTCTGCTCCTCACAGGACAAGGGTCGTGCTCAGCCTGGTGTTGGGCTCGGCATAGTTACTGCGGGTGTTCCTCCTCCAGCTTCCCTGCAGCCTGGCCTGAGAGGGGGCCTGGATTGTGCTTCTCTTTGCTTCTCCAGACGGCAGGGAAAGAGGCCAAAGATGCCTGATTCATCAGGCTTCAAAAGGCTGGACCTCAGAGCTTGGAGCCAGGGAGAGTTGCTGCCAGCCCTCGGCCACCAGGGCCACCTGTCTCCTCTGGACGTCTCAGTAGAGCCAGCTTGGAGCCCTGGGAGCAAGGATACCATCTTGACCAGGCAGGAGGTGCCGCCCCATTGATCGATCCGCCTGCGAGGCTCCCGCCAAGATAATTGATTCCGTGTTCGTGGCACGGAGCAGGCGGGAAAGGAGGTTCAGGTTCTACTTAGCTGCGTTCGGCATCTGCCGCCGGCATGGCTGGACCGGTAGGCCTTGGTCCAAAGTCCTCCTGGTGGCTGCGGGATGGGGGCTCGGGCAGGATGGCCAGTGCCGGCCGGCGCCCCTGCTTCCCCGCCCCGTGATGCCAGCACTGACTCTGCTCCTTTCAGACCTGCCGCTTCTGAGGCTCTCCTGCCGCTCCCTGTGGTGCCCAGGGAGGAGGGGGAGCTGATGTGCCCGGCAGGGGCAGGATTCCGGCCCCAGCCACGGCCGCCTGAGACAGCCTATGAAGTGTTAGCTCATTTAATTTAATTAAAACTCAACAAGATGGAGGCAGCTGTAGAGCAGTTAATTAAAACAGCCGTAATCAAGGCAGGAAACAGTCCGGCAGCGTTTGTCGTCGTTGCCCGGCGCTGCCCAGCGGCCGGTACAGTTCAGCTCCTCTGCGTTGCCCCCCCGCCCCCCCAGGCAGGCTCCCCAGGCAGCCAGATGGCCCTCCCCGCAGGCCTGGCCTCCACCCCAATGGCCCTGCCTGTCCGTGGCAGCAGTTCTGGGAAGGCACGCTGTCTCGCGCGTGCGTCCATCAAGTATTTATGTAGTGCTTGCTGTGTGCCGGGCCCGGTGCCACCCATTCACTGCCCTGCGAGTTGGCTGCCGCCCAGCACTCCACCCAGTGCTGCCCAGGCCTCAGCCTCCTCGTCCTCTCAGCAGCAGCTCACACCCTCCCTCCTTCCCCACCGCTGCCTCCCCGGCCTCCCTGGCTTTTCTCTTACTTCCCTGTCTGCCCTGCAGGCCCCTCTTCCTCTGCTTGTTCCTCAGCTGGGGAGCCTGGCAGCCCTTCCCTTGCCCCGTGGACAGAGCTGTTCCCTGGGCCTGCTCACCTTTTCCTGTAGCTTCTGGTACCGTCTCCACTCCTGCAGCTCCCAGACCTGTCTCTGCAGCCCAGACAGCTTCCCTGTGCTCTAGACCAAAAAAGGTATCTGCCTCCTGGTGCAGCCTGACCGTGAGGATGGTGACCTTCCCAGACAGCCGTGCCCTCCTCTGTGCGTGGCAGCCTCCCAGCCTGACTCCTCCCAATAAAGAACCACCAAGGCCTCTCGATTTGGCTCCATCATGACTCTCAAGTCGGTGCCCTTTCCTCCTCTTGCTGCCTGCCTTGGCCATGTCCCAGGTCCCCACCTCTCGCTGCCTCCAGGCTCCCCCCTCGGATCCATCCTCCAGCAGCCGCCAGAGTGTCCTGCTCCTGTCCCTCTGCGCTCTGACACCCTCGTTGCCCACGTGAACAGGGCACGCACCCTTCTCTGTCTCCCCCTGCTCACATCTCCTGCTTTACTTCATTGGGTCCTGGCCGCACCCCTTACCAGCTCTGTGGCCTCAGTTACTTAACTTCTTTGAGTTTCAGTGTTTTCACCTTTAAAAAGGGGTTTCAGGGAGCACTGAGTGAGACCGTGGCAGTCGGAGCTTTACTTTCCTGCCTGGTGTAGCCTATGGTGAGGGCCCTGGGAACGGGGCTTGAGCCCCTTGTACTTGAGCCTCCCTGACCCCACCCTGGCCCTCTGCTCACATTCACCGGAATGTAACGCCCCACGCTTCTCCGCCTAAAACCTCCTTGAGGACTCGTCCACTTTGCATTTTTTCCACCTGGCTCCTGCTCTGCTCACTTCGGCTGGGCTCTCCTTACAGGGAGGGCCTGGGGCTGGCTCCCCTCTACGAAGTCTCCCCAGTGCCCCCCACAAGCCTGGGACAGGCTGGCTATGGGACAGGTATCTCTGAGCCCTTGTTGATGAATTATTTCATGAACGTGACCTTCAACCTTGTCCCTACGGACTGATGTCTACTCCTTCTGCTTTCCAGGTCCAGGAAAGACCTCTTTGTTAGACCTTTCTGCCCCTGGCAGCTGTGACCTGAGGTTTGCAGGCCCAAAATCCAGCTGCTAGGATAGAATCAGATGGCACCTGAGGGGACTCAGCCATCTCACCTCTGGTAGAGGTAATGGACAGGACTCTCCATCACTGCCTGACCCTGGCCCCTGGCCCCTGGCCCCTGGCCCCTGGCCCCAGGAGCAGCTGCCCCTCTCCTCTTGTCACTTCAGAATGTGCTGGGGCTGTTCCATGCACATTGACAGAGACATCCCTTCTTAGAATGGAATCAGGCCCTGAGCACTCGGCTGTTTACAGGGACTTTCACGGTTTACGCATCACCGACGGTTTACAAAGCGCTTTCCTGCCTTTGGTTGCACTGGATTCTCCAGCAACCCTGAGAAGTGGGACAGGCTGTGATTATCATGCCCACTTCATGGCTGAGTTAAGAGGGTCACCTGGGGTCACATGTGGAAGAACAGGGCCAGGCAACTCCCTGTGTGAGGTCCCCCAGGAGCCTTCTAGTATCACATGCAGAACCTGGGGCCTGGGGAATGGCTGGGCCCTGCTAGGGCTGCAGAGCGCCACAGTCCCATTGTGTCCAGACCTCCGGCCCCTCCTGACCAGTGCCCAGAACTCCTCGGGCATCTTTGGGGCAAGCCACAGCACATGTCACCAGGGTTTGGCCCTAGAGCAGCGCTGGGTAGGAGGGCAGCTGGTGGTGTATGTCCAGGTGTGAGCTCTGCTCCACAGGCGTGTTCCTCACTGAAGGGCTGTGACCTGCTACAACATGAGCGTCTTGGACAATTTGAACTTGAGAGCCAGTGTGGGACCAGGAGGATTGGGACAGGCTCGGAGAGAGTGGAAATCGAGTCAGGAGCAGGCAGTGTCACTGGGCAGTGCGTGGGGACTCACCTCCCACATGGGGCTCTGAGAGGAGCTGTTGGCCACTCGCTGTGCCTGGACAGAGCCCCACAGGGCATCCCGTGCTCCCCTCATCCCGGTGGCCTGAGTGTGTGAGCCGCCATCCCGTCATGGTTTACGCACGAGGACAACATAACATACATGTCCGCCTGCTCACTCGGAGAGCAGTCTCCTTCCACACACACCCACCCCCCCCCCCCAGCACCTGAGCCGAGACTGAGATGCCAGGGAATGGCTGCTGGAGGAAGCCCACAGACCTCAGATTGGAGTGGGCGTGAGCCCCCCCACCTCTGCTGGCCAGCCCCAGCCTGTCCCCCCATTCTGCCCTGCCATCCATCTCCAAGTGTGCCAGGAGGACATACTGTGGGCTCGTGGTCACAGTTTCCCTTTGGCCTGAGCACGCTGGCAGCTCACGGGCAGGGCTGACTCCCAGGTTCCCTCTAGTCTCCCACAGCCACCTTGAGACATGGAAAAGGCAAATTCTTGTTTCAGTTTAATGGGAAAATGGCTATTCTGAGATGTCCAGAGACTGATCACACCGCAGTTAGGTTTTAATTTCTTTTTTAATTTTTGAAATTGATTTTAGAGAAAGAAAGGGAAAAGGAGAACCATCGATGTGAGAGAGGAGCATCGCTCAATTTGCCTCCCTCACACACCCCGACTAAGGATCAAATCCACACCCTGGGTATGTGCCCTGACCGGGAATCAAATCCACAACCCTTTGGTGTACAGGATGATGCTCCAACCATCTGAGCCACCCGGCCAGGATGCAAGTTGGGTTTTAGAAGAGCTGAGGCCAGGAGCCTAGGGGTCCCAGACTGGACCATTTACACGGCCACCCCTCCCAGGTCAGGCTGGACTGCAGGAGTAGGTCAGCGGTTGTCAGCTTTTTGATCTCAGGACCGCTGATTGCAAATATCAGAAGACCCCAAAGAGCTTTTGTTTGTGTGGGTTTTATCTATCGGTATTTGCCATATTAGATAATAAGACTGAGAAGATTTAAATATTTGTTAATCGACTTTAAAATAACTTAAAACCCCATTACATGTTAAGATAAATAATATAAACTTAATGAAAAATAATCATATTTTCTCAAACAAAACGTTTAGTGAGAAGAGAGCAGCATTGTTGTACACTCTCACAGATCTTCTTTAATTTTGGGCTTACTAGAGGACGGCTGGATTCTCACGTCTGCTTCTGCGTTCGGTCGGTTGCGATATCGCACATCGTGGAGCCTCTGGAAAACTCCACCGCATGTTTATGAGAGAACAAGAGTGAAAAAGGCAAATAACTTCTCAGTATTATGAAAATTATTTTGACCTTGTGGACCCTCTGACAGGGTTTGGGGGACAGTGAAGGTCCGTGGACCGAGTTTGGAGGGTCATTGTGATGATGGCTCTTTCTAGACAATCTATCTCTGCACCCCTCACACACACACACACTCCAGGCCCCCAAAGCTGCCTTTGCCTTCTCTCTAGCCCCTGTGTTTGCAGGAAGGCCATGAGCCAGACAGACTGGGTCCATTCCTGCCACTTCACTCAAAAGCTATGTGACCTTGAGCTTTGGGCAGGTCACTTGGTTTACTCATTCCTCTGTCGAGATGGGTGATCCCCCGGGCGGGTGATGGATGGTAACTCCTCCTGGGTGTGTCATCGGGTCCATGGGATAGTGATCCGTTTTGTCTCTTGGCACATTTCCCTCGCCCAGAGGTGGCCAGAGAGGAGCAGGGGAGGCAGTGTTGGGCCTGGGCCCACCCCCAGGCTCCTTGCTCCTCTGGATGGGGGAGAAGGGGCCGGAGCACAGCCTCAGAGGAGGCCCCCGTGGGGAAAAGAGCCTGCTCAGACCTCACAGCAGCCCTGCACTGGGCATTTGGAGGGTGAGCACTTGGCCCCCTCAGCGACTGCTCCCGAGGATCACAAAGCACTGAACAGACACAGGGTAGGCCCTGGCCTCTGGCTCTCGCCAGTCAGGTTGGGGAGAAGCTCAGCAGTCACTCAGTTTGTAGAGGGTTGAGTGGGCTTTACAGGGTCTGCCACTAGGTTGTAAGCTCAGCCTGGACTAGCGGCAGGGTGAGCGGGTGTGTTTGTTCAGGGAGACCTGGTGATCACTTACGGTGAGCCCTCCTTTTTGCCCCTCTGTCTGCTTAAATGCCCGGGGTTTGTTTTGGTAAGTGCTTTGTTTAGAAATCTGCCCCACCTGTGGATTTGGGTGGCCCTGTGGGATGGGGGTGCTACCTCTTTTCTTCACCTCCCCACTCCGTTGGCCTCAGCCAGTGGAGTCTGCAGGAACCCCGACTCACCATCCTGATGCCCATCACCCCCAGCCCTGCCGACCCCCACCCCACTCCCCCACGCCCCAGAGTAGTGCCAGTGACCCGGGGGACACAGCTTCACCCGCACTCAGCTCTGGTGCTTGCGCACACATCACCTGCGCCAGCCTGACTCAGGCCTCAATTTCTCCGTGTATATAAGGCCCTTTCTCGCGTTTTATTTTATCTGATTTGGCTTTTTGTGGCTTTCCTTCCTTTTGTACTAATGCTTCTCTCTGATCTTATTTGCATTCAAATTACCTCGCCAGGTGGTTCACCAATTAGAGGTAAGAATGCTGTCCGTGCATCTCGCCACGCCACGCCACGCCTCGCCACTGCGTCACCACCACTCCATCCCGTCCAGTCCGTCACCTCCCCCATCCCCATCCCGCCCTCTCCAGCCTCATCTCCAGCTCTGGCCCCTCAACACCACCGGCCACCACACACATCCACACTCGGTCATTCCCTCCTGTGGACTCATCCATTGCAAGTCTGGATTGTGAAGACAGCTGAGCCCCACCTTGGGGACGGCAAGCCCCACGGCCCGGCCTCCCAGGCCAACCCCACAGCAGGGCTCCTGCAGTGACGCCACGCCCTGGTCCTCAAGGCTGGCCCAGAGGGAGAGTCTTCCTATGAGGTGGGGGAGCATGACGAGGCCTTTCCTGTCCTCCCAAGAACCTCCTTTGTCTTGGGACCTCAGTTATTAACTCCCTTTTACATCCTGGCCCCATGGTAAACTGAGGGTCATCCTGTCAGTACCTCAGCCCAGCAAACACCAGGAGGAGCAGGTAGTGAAGACTTCAGTGTAGGTGGAGGGATGACAGCTGAGAAATACAGGTCCTGTGTGACTAGACCCCCTGACCTGTTAGCCCCTGGCTGCTCTCCTGCAGAAGCCCTGCAGCCCAAGGGTTCAAAGCCCAGACTCTGGACTAAAAGATTCGGGCTCAAGTGTGACTCCCCACCTACGTTACCTTCAGAAAATCGGTTCCTCTCTCAGAAGTCTGTGTCCTCCTCTTTAAATTGGGGCCAAGGCCCCACCTCATGGGACTGTGAGGATTGGAGGAGAGGAGAAGGGTTTGGGCAGCGTCTGGCGCAGAGCGGACACCCTGCAAAGTGGTTGCTTCTATACTGGATTTACTCGCATCCTTCCCACCTCACAAGTGTCCTCGGGCACATCCAGGCCCTCGGAGTTCAGGGCCCGGGTGGTCTCAGGACAGAAGCTGGGGCTGGGAAGAGCAGCTGCCACCCTGTGGGGGTTGGTTCCAGATTTGGGGGTTTTCTGTGTACAAATAGGCTCAGGGTCTGTGTTGGGTCCCCTGACCAGTCCTGGTTCTCAGCGCAGGGGAGCCTCCTCTCCCAGCAGGGCTCTCACCCAGGCACTGCTTCCTGTTCCTGTCTGGCACCCCTCCCGCCCCAGCTGAGCTGAACTCAGTGCAGCCCCCCAGCCACCCCCACCTGTTTGAGTGAACGTTTTCTGTAACAGCGTCCATCCATCCCATGAACATGACCTGTCGGGTGCCCATTGGGCTGCTCTCGCAGGAGAAGGGTATTTGGCATGTACCCTGGGCCCTCACACTCCCTGATGCCCACTGAAGCCAGGACCACAGGGCAGGCCAGCCCTTCGCCTGCCTCAGGACTGAGCCTGGGAAGCCCCTTCTCCGTCTCCAGCTCCCAAGCCCCTGAGTGTTCACAGCCCTCCGGCTGCCTGGGTCTGGGTGGTGGGAGAGGGATGTCGGGCAGAAAAGGGGCTGCAGCTTGAACCGTGGTGGGCCTCCCCTGGGGCCTGGGCCGTGGGAGCGTGGCTTGGACCTCTTCCTGTGGCTTCTGTCCGGATCAGTCAGTTGGGGTCCAAAGTTCTGTCTGTGTCCTCTGTGGGGATGACCGTCAGCCGGCCTGGGCCCTGGGAGGGGCGGGCTGTTAGGGTCACTCTGGCTGTTCTGTGCAGGCGGTGGTTTTCTGTCAGGCTGTGTCCTGTGGGGTTGGTTACTCACTGTCCATTGGACTGTCCTCTGTGGGTGTGA
Organism: Cnephaeus nilssonii; assembly: GCF_951640355.1. Lineage (NCBI taxonomy): Eukaryota > Metazoa > Chordata > Mammalia > Chiroptera > Vespertilionidae > Cnephaeus > Cnephaeus nilssonii. The sequence goes on from NC_137078.1 coordinate 75,074,198, forward strand.
TTGTCTGTCGGCTTGTTCCAGGGAAGCGGTGTTACCTGTGCCTCAGGGGGTTACTGTCAGACAGTCTGCCCGGTATGCTCTCACAGGCGGTTTTTTCAATGTTTATTGCCAGGACCAGGGGAGTGGCCACGTCATGTGTTTCACTCTCCCACCACCACCCTGGCGTTGGGCTCCCCCACCTGGACCTACCAGGATGGGCCCCAAGCCCAAGTTTCCTCCACCCTCTGTGAGAGTCCTTTTCAACTGCCCCCCCGCACCCCCCTCCCCATCCTGGCTCCTGTCTGTCCGTCTGCGGCCAGAGCAGCCCCTCAGGGCGCCGGCCGGGGTGGGAGCTTCAGCCTCCATTAGCCTCCTGAATTATGCAGGAGCCGTGGTGGGTCGAAGCACTTTAGTGGGACCAGGCTGAGGAGAGGAGCCGGAATGGGTGGGGCCAGCGGGAGGGCGTGGGGTGGGAGGGGAGGATGGGTGCTGTGAGCAGAGGCAGCTGGAACCAGGCCCCCAGGGCAAGCCCCTTCCTTCCCCTGGGATTCTGGTGGGTGGCAGATTCCCAGGCTCTTGCCCGGTGAGGGCACTGCACGCTTGCACATCCTAGGCCAGCAGGTCTGCAGGCTGTTCCCTCCCACGCCTGGCTCTGCGTGGCCTGGCACAGCCGGGAGCATTAATGGGGATGCTCCCTGGCAGACAGGCTTCAGTACTGGCCGGAGGGTAGTGGACACTCAGTGGCTGGCAGTAGAGCCCCTGGCAGAGCCGATGGGTGGGGCAGCATTGTGCTTCAGGCTACAACCCTTGGTTCCAGCCAGGAGACCACGGGGCTAGTCAGGGAGAGCTTCCTGGAAGCAGCACTGACTTTGGGGTGTGGCCCCGATGTCTGCAACGTCCGATCAGTACAAGCCACAAATGCTGTCAAGACTCCGCCCCATGTTCCAGGCCTGAACTTGGTCTTTCTGTCCCCACAGGTGCCTTGCAGATTGAGAGCAGCGAGGAGTCAGACCAAGGCAAGTACGAGTGTGTGGCGACCAACTCTGCAGGCACACGCTACTCGGCCCCCGCCAACCTGTATGTGCGAGGTAAGGACGCGGGCATTGCAGTGCTGGCCCTGTCTCCAAGGAGCTGAGCTGCCCCTGCTGGCTGTGGACACATGGGGGCTGCCATGAGCCCAGTCTCCTCCTTCCCGCCTCTTTCTGCAGCTGTCATAGCAGCAGCAGCAGCTCCCACTGAGCAAGCTCACAATGTCCACCACTACCCTGCCTTTCTTCCCTGCAGGCCCACTGGGAAGCAGCCACTCTTGGGAGCATTTGTATCTCTTGTAGGTCCTGCCACATGGGCCCAGAGCCCCATGGGAGTCCAGAGCCTTCCGAGCAGACATGTCTGTGTGTGTGTGTGTGTGTGTGTGTGTGCGCGCGCGCGCGCGCATGTGTGTGCAGGCGCACACATTTGTGTGTAAACGTGCACACCTGCCTAGTCTTCCTCGAGTCTGCTCTTCTCCCTTTCCCCCATGCAGGGTGGGCTCCAGGCCAGGTGTGCCTCCCCTCTGGCCAGGTATGCCTGGGGCCTTCCTGGGGGGAAGCCAGCTGTACTCTGTTACCAACCAGGACCCTTTTGTAGGGGGTCAGGCTGAGGCAGCCCTGAAGGTGATCACCTACCTTGTTCCAGGTGTTCCTTGCTGGGACTGAGTGGCTCGTGCATTTTCACAAGACCAGATACCCAGCAGAGAGGGCCTGCGGACTGTTTTGGAGAGTCCAGTCTCTGCTGTGCTCACAGCCCTAGGGCAGTTAAGCTGGCCACCTGCTGCTTCCTGTGAACATGCTGAGTCTGGTGTGCATTTATGCCCAGGAGGGGCCCTGGGAACCCTCGTCCCTCCCACCGTCCCCCCATGGAGCCCTCCACACAGATGGGCAGCAGTAAAAGTGAAACCAGCTCCCTCGGGGCCTTGGGAAGGAAAGTGGATGGGGCTTCCTCACGGCGATGGTTTCAGCACACTAAGTGCTCAGTGAACCTCACGAGGGCTGTCCGCCTATCCACCCAGGGCCAGGCACGGGGCGGGGCGATGGCCGTGGCCTGTCCCACTCTTTGGGGCCACGTGGTCAGACAGAGCAAAGACCACCTGCCTGTATCAGGACTGAGCCTGGGAAGCATCTTCTTATGGAAGGCTGCTCCACGTCAGGGCACAGGTTACTGACAGGCTGCAGGCTGCCAGCCCGTTTGGTGATGAGCATGTGTTGCTTCATTGGAGTTGGCGTGGGATGGGAGGTCCACACTGGCCCCCTTGTCAGGTGTGCTGCTCCTTGAGGCTCACCTGAGCCATCCCAGGACCTGCCTTCAGGAACGGCATCCGAGCAGGGAGACCTGGAGCACCAAAGCCACCCAAAAGCCAAGAGGAGTGTTGTAAAGTGCACAGCCTTCCCCCTACACTGCTCCAGACAGAGCTTCTGACAGGCATGCAGGGGCCTGACAAGTCCCCTCTGAGAGACGAGCAGCTGGAAAGAGCCTTCCTCGTCAAAGACCTGTCTCCTCCCACCTGGACCTTTCCACGTGCCCCGTGGTCCCGACCAAGCATGTCTTGGGGCAGAGCTGCCAGAGGCCGTACAACGGCAGGAGGGGGCCCGGACCCACGGTGGATGGGCCCTGCATTGTCATCGGGGTGGGAGGGGCAGCTTTCTCTGAAGTCACCATCACACTGGCCTCGGCCCTGAGAACGGGCAGTGGGTCTCCTTGGAGGTGACCTGAGCTTGGCTGCCACAGCCAGCAGCGTGAGCACTGACCAGGGAGCTCTGACCCTCAGCCCCTTGGAGCCTCCCTGTCTGCAGGGCGCCCCCTGTCCCTACATGGGGGACTCAGGCAGGACCCTGACTGGCTCTTGCCATGGCCCATCCCCTACCCCTACCCCCACCAGGTCTTTTGGAATTGCCTTCCTGGCCCCTTGCCACAAGCCTTTGGGCAGGGCATGTGGGGTCCTTTAGTTCTAGCCTCATTTGGCGTGGGACCCTAAAACGGGCTGTTCCAACCTGGCTTTGGTTGTCTCTGCCTCTCTCTGTCACACACACATTCCTGTGGGCTCTGGTATCTCAGGGCCAGTCCTAAGTCTCCGTCCCCAGACCCCACCTGAACCTGCTTTGCTGGGAGCGGCCTGCTCTACAGCCCCGGGACGGGCCCTCCCTTCCAGATTGTAGACACCTGGACAGCCCTGCTCCTCGGGTCCTTCCTCCGGTCTCCCCCCCACCCTCATCTCAGGCCTGGCACAGCCCCTGCTTTCCGCCCCAGCTTCTCTAGGGCAGCTCCCATGTGCTAGCCACCAGCTCTGTGTCCTGAACCCCAGTGCTGGCCTGCCTGCTAGTCGGCATCCACTCGCCCCCGCCTCCCAGCAGAGTGGCTACCTGTTACCCTCCAGGCCTCAGCATCCAGATCAGTGTGACTCTAGCCCAGGGTTTCTCAGCTTGGGCACTATTGACGTTTCGGGCTGGGTAACTCTCGGTTGTGTGGGGCTGTCCTGTGCACTGTAGTCAGGTGTTGAGCAGCATCTCAGGCCCACTAGATGCCAGTAACACCCCCTCGACATGGCACTTCAGAATGTCTCCAGACCGAGCCCAGTGCTGCCTGGGGGAACCCCTGCAGGTGGGAACTGCGCTGCACGGACGGCCTCCCATGGGCAGTCATCTCCGTCCATCTCTTGTCCACTAAGGTCGAGGTCACGTCTCCTCCTCCGATTTGGCGTCAGTGTCTACCTCACATCCTGCCTCTTATCCCCCAGACTCTCTGGGCTCCCCCTGCCTCTCTGAGGCCCTGCGGTTGCTGCATTTAATGGGTCAGCGAGTGTAAAGTTCCCGGCGTGTCGCCAGGCATGCAGGAAATGCTTGGCAGTCGGTAGCCCCTGCTGCTGTCAGGAGAGCACTGGTGGGGGAAGGATGCATCATCCAGTTACTCCGACTTTGCTCATAGTTGCCCGCAGCTCCACCCACGGTCTCGCGGGCCCAGGCATGCCTGGTGGGCCAGCCTCTCTCCCTCACCATCTGACTTCCCCCGGAGTGACTCACTCTCTCCTTCCATCCACAGCATTTCTCTCCTCCAGCTCTCAGGACGTACAGGAGCCAGGGCAAGGCCACACCCTCTGCAGAGCCTGCCCTACCTGCCCTTGACTTTCCCCTTCTCTGCAGGGAGCTGGCCACTAGGTCACAACTGTCTCTAAACAGGGCGATGTCTTCACAGCGTTTCTCCCCGCAGGTGCCCAGACCAGCTCCTCACACTAGTGCCGTGCCGCGCCGCGCGTGGGGCTTCCTCAAGGTGGCGGGATTCTGGTGGCTCGTGTGCTTCCTGGGTTTGTGGGCTGGGTGGGCCCCGACTCCAGAGCCCAGCTCTCTGGGTCTGTCCAAGCCATGGGGTGTGCGTGAAGCATGGGGGCCTGCCTGTGCCCCACTTCCACACCTCCCGGTCCCGCCCTTGGCGTCCCAGCCCCTGCCAGGGGACTCAGCCCTGTCCACTGTGTCCTCCATGAGTCCTGAGTCTTTTGTGAGCGGCGTGGTCCCTGCGCACCTGTGTGCACGTGCGTGTGCGTGGGGCACAAGAGTCTTGTCTCGTTTCCGTGCTGTGTGGGCAGATGAAGGTTGGCCTGTTTTTACTCTCTCTGTGTTTCTCCTTGTCTTTTTTTTATTCCCTCCTCATCCTCATCGCACTCTGCCATCAACCCAAACTCTCATCTCTCAGATCAGCGAGAAGGTTGGTCCTTTTCACTTCTTATCCATCTACAGTTCTCCCGTCGATGGGATGCTCCCGTCTGTAGGGACCAGCGGGCACGGCCAGCTCCCTTGGGCTCGCTCCAGCCTGGCCTGCCCGCCAGTCGGGCTCTGCTGTCTGTCGTTTGGGCCGACAGGCGGGCAGGACCAGGGGTGGGTGGGCAGGTCCCCCTGCCCCGCATGTTCCTGCTGCTTGGGTCCCTGATACACCTTGTGTCTGCATGTTCCCTTAGGTGGGCTACCCTGCAGGGTCGGGCGAGTCTGGTGCATGGCACGAAGCTGCACTTCACCTTTGTGCCCGGGCTAGGCCAGCTGTCTGTTCCAGGTGAAATTCAGGTGTGGTGGTGGGAGTTAGGAGCTGAGGTGCGTTATGTGTACCTGTGGGCCTTCCCGTCCCTTAAGCCACGTGTGCCTGAGCTCAGCTGAAACCACTGGGAAGACAAAGGGAAAAGGCTCATCTGGAAGGAGCTCGCCCCCTCAAGGTCATGCAGCCCAGGACAGAAGTCCTGCAGCCTGTGCCTTGTCCTGGCCCCAGCAAGGCTCAGTGGAGCAGCAGCCCTGGTGTGCCTACTGAGCCTAGTGTCCGTGGCCTAGGATGGTAGGTGGTATCATGGCTCACCGAGGATGTCTCCTACACTCTTGTCTCTTTCCTCGCTGGCCAGATCCAAACGAAAAGCTTCCCACCTGCCCCAGGCCCCTCTCTCTGCCCGAGTCTGCCAGACAGCTCCCATTTCCTCAGCCCCATGCTGGGTCACACCTTGAACGATCAACTGCAACTTGGAGGCTCACTTGGGAGCCCTGAAATGGCCCTGTCCCAGCCACCGGCTGGAAAGGGCTTCCCGGAGACTCTGCTCCAGCCCTTCCCAGAGCAGACTCACGTGGGCTGTTCTCAGCCCACCGGCAGGGCCAGCGGTTCTTTCTGTGTCCCGTGGTCTGAGTGGTTAGAGGAGGCCCAAGGAGCTGAGCTGGGCCACCTGGTCCCCTCTGAGTCATCTCTGTGGCTTGAGTTTCCTCCGTGAGGGAGAGGGAGCCAGTTGAGAGGAGGGCTGCAGCCTGAGCTCAGATATCAGCCTGAGCATCCATCCATATGCACTCCTGAGCTCTGGGGCATTTGGGTTACACCATTTCGCTGACCGGGCGATCTGCCCGTGCAGTCAGAAAACAGCCATCAGCAGACAGCGCAGCCTGCAGCTGCCTCCCTATATGCCCTTTTCCCCCCCACCCTCCTGGTCCCTTGTCCCTTCCCCCTCCCCCTCAGTGGTCCCCCCAAAAATAAGCCACGGACACAAATATTTAACAGGAAGGCAGAAATTAGTTTCTAAATATTCCGGGGGGATTTGCTGGGCTGGTAATTTGTTTGGCGCTGATAATTACATCTTACATTTTTCCAGCTTTACTTAAAACTGTGCGCCGAGTGCGCCGGCATTTAATTACCGCTCTGCGGCAGCCACAAGGTTATTTATTAAAGAGTTATTTTATCTTGATACAGTGGATCCTGCCCCTTTATCCCCTCCTTAATGTTGTGTTATTTTCATCAGAGAAATTTCCTCGAGTGAATGCAGATTGCGGGGCAGCCTCCCCCTGCTATTAGGCTGTCACTCCACTGAATGCCGGCGTCTCCGGGCGCCGCCCCGCCCCATTATAGGGGTTGTCAGCGCAAATAATTAGACTTAAAAGTTACAGCTAAAATATAATCCAGAAATGGCAGGGCCCTGTTTTGGAAACTGTCTATAAAATGTCAGCACTCAGGATACATGAGGAACAGTAAGAGACCGGCATTGTTGGAGCTCAAGATTAGACCCTAAGTGCTTTTCCCCCAGCTCTGGGTTTTCCTTCCCCGCTGTGGCTTCTGTCAATAGACTGAGTCCAGGGTGCGTCCCTTTTGGAGGCCTCGTGTCTGTGATCGCAGGAGGAATGGCAGCGGGGCTGCTGTAGGAGGCACCAGCCCCTCAGGGCTGTGGGACCGGGGGTGGTTGTCCAAGCAGGTCCAGGGTGCATGGCCCCACAGGCACTGGCGACCCCAGAAGGTTGTCTCTCGCCTCTCGCCACGTGGCTGAAGCGCAGTGTCCTTGGGAAAGGGTCAGGGTTCGCACACCCAGGAGTGTCTGGGCTGGAGGCCCTTGCCTGCTGCTAGGGATGACAGTGGAACAGAATACCTTGTCCTCCAGGGACTTTTGGGGGTCAAGTCCAGTCAGCTTTCCACACTGCTTAGGTTGGAACCCAGGGTTTATTGATCAAGGACCTACTTCCTTTTCCTGGGGCTCTTTGTTCTTACGGTCAAGGATCTGACCGGACCCCAAGATTCTGCCACTGACTGGGATCAAGCTTGGAGCCGAGAGCTCTCACCTGGCACAGGCTCTCTACGTCCCACCCATGTGCCACCTGGAGAGCCTTGGCTAACCCAGAAACCAACACGCTTCAGAAGCTTCTCTCTGGAGTCACCTAGGTGTCTCTCTTCAGCCCTGTCAGCCAGGCCTCAAAAGGGCACGCACTTTTCACCAGCCAGACCGACTTAGTACCTGGATAAGCTCAGGCATGTCACTAAAGGATCGGTCTTTTCAAAAATCCCCACCCGAGGATGTTTTCCTACTGATTATTAGAGAGAGTGGAAGAAAGGGAGGAGGGAGAGAGGGTGGGGATTGGGGGATTGGGGAGAGGGTCAGGGATCGAGCCTGCAACCGAGCTATGCACCCTTGACCGGGAATCGAACCCAGGACCCTTTGGTCTGAGGGCCGAGGCTCTAACCACTGAGAAAGCCGGCTAGGGCTAAAATAGCAGCCTTAAGCCAGTTCCCTTGTCTGCAATTGGAGGTGATAGCCATGGGAACCTTTAGCACCTAGCAGGTGCTCGAGAGCGGTTTCCCTTCCCTGAAAGGCCATGAGCGAGGACGAGATGCGGCAGCCTCCGGCTGAAAGTAGAGAAGATTTGGTCAGTTAAAACTGCCCCCCTGGCCCTAACCGGTTTGGCTCAGTGGATAGAGCGTCGGCCTGCAGACTGAAAGGTCCCAGGTTCGATTCCGGTCAAGGGCATGTACATTGGTTGTGGGCATTTGTCTGCCCTGTTTCTTAGCTCCGCTTCCTTCTGTTAGTTCACAAGCAGGTCATCTCATCTTGTGAAAGATGGTCCCCAGTCCCCTAAGCTTAGCCACCACAGTAGAGAAAGAAAGTCGTTCTTCTAATCATTTTTGCAGCAGTCTAAAGGCTGCATGGTGTTAGCCCGGTCTGGGTCACATGCCCCACATGGCAAGAACGGGTTGGTTCCCCTAAAGGAAATGAGGATGCCAGTTCTAGAAGGTAGAATGGTACATGTCTGTGAGACACGCTGAGACCCCAGTGAGCCTGGGGGCACAGAGGGAAATGAGCAAGCCCATGACATTGGTCATTCCTGGCCCGCTCAGGGGACTGGCAGTGTTTCTGTTCTGTCTGGAGGCCTCAGAGTGAGGTGGTGTGGATGGAGTTGAGGTCGGGGCTGGGTAAGGTAGGGTCCTGTTGATCTGGGCTGCGGAGTCATTGGGGAACCATGCAGGAGCTTTTTAACGGGGAAGTGATGTGAGCAGATTTGTGCCAACTGTTTGTTGGAAGCCAATTATGGGAGGGGGCCTGGGGGACGACAAGGAAGGAAAACTATGAGGAACCCGATGCAGCAATCCAGAGAGAGATGGCATGGCTTAGACCTTGGGATACCAGTTGCCGTGGATTTGGAGAGAAGTTAGTGGGTCTGGTCTGAAAGACATTTTAGGCAGTGCGGTAATAGGGCACGGTGATTTATTTACTGGATAGCTGGTCCCTGGGCCACAGCTTGACCCTGTGCAGGGAAGTCAGAGGTTGGACCGGGTGGTCTCTGCGTTTGTTTCCAGCTCTGATTCTGTGGCTTTAGGCTGTGCGAGCGGCAGAGCCTGAAACCCATAGTGGAGGTGCCCTGGTGGGGCACCGTGGTCCTGCATGCCCGGGCTCCCCAGCCAGGGTCCTCTGAGACCCGCACTCTCGGTGGTGCCCTCTGGTCATTGAGCCCTGCTGCCTGCCTTCTCCAGCCCTGTCTGCAGGGGTGCCCATGAAGGACACACTCTAGCCTCTGCCCACCAGCTGCATGACCCGTCTGCGTGCCAAGCATGCCTGCCCATGGCTAGGTCTTGCCTGCCTTCCCTCTCTGCATGTTCCGAATGTCTGTGCCAAGCTCGCAGTTTGGGGGCGGGGAGGTCACTGGGCTGCACCTTGGACTGAGAAGCTCCGAACAGCTTCTGATCTGCGGAGCCCAAGGCTGGAAGCGGTGGCCAGACACAGCCACCCTCCCCCTTGCGATCCTGTTCATTGGCGTGGACAGCCGTCCGCGCCGCACCCTCATCATGTGACTGCCATCATCATGCCCATCCTGCCCGTGGACCACGTCCCTGGCCCTGCCCGACCCTTTGCCCCTGCCCAGGCCCTCCTGAGGGGCAGCCCCTCCTATTGGGTTCCTCGGCTGTGCCTTGAACATGGCTGAGGTCCCGACAGGTGGCATGCCACTGCCTTCGTCTCTTTCCCCTTGGGCTTGGAGGTAAAGGCACTGACTCCCAGACTGACCCTCTGCCCTGCTCCAGCCATGCTCCAAGGACCCTCTACCTTAGGGTGCCTGGACTGCTCTCACTAGTGCCCCGCTCGCCCCTCTGGAGACCCTTGGTGGGGGATGGGGGAGGGGGCAGGAGCAGGTAGGGGCAGGCACTGGAAGGTGACCCGGATTGTGGCCTTGAGGAGACCTGGCCTTTGCGCTGAGTCCCTGAATGACCCTGGGTAGATGGACTCTTCTGGGCCTCAGTTTCCTCGGCTGTAAAATGAGAGCTTGGTTGCGGAATCTCTCCTGTTCCAGACAGTACCTGAGTGTAGGTGCTGCTTCTAGCCTGAAAGGGGCGGGGGGGGGGGGATGGTAAGCCAGGGCCCAGGGACTCCTCCGCCCCTGATTGGCTGTGACAAGAGGGGCTTCCTGGATGAGGGGCCCCCGCCCTTCCATCCTCCTGCATCTCTGGCCCAGCCTGTGAGTGCTTCTCTCCTCCTCCCGCAGTGCGCCGCGTGGCTCCTCGTTTCTCCATCCCTCCCACTAGCCAGGAGGTGATGCCGGGCGGCAGCGTGAACCTGACGTGCGTCGCAGTGGGCGCCCCCATGCCCTACGTGAAGTGGATGATGGGGGCCGAGGAACTCACCAAGGAAGACGAGATGCCCGTCGGCCGCAACGTGCTGGAGCTCAACAATGTCGTGCGTTCCGCCAACTACACCTGTGTGGCCATCTCCTCGCTGGGTATGATTGAGGCCATGGCCCAGGTCACAGTGAAAGGTGAGTGCCAGGGTGCATGGCAGCTGTGGGGCCGGGCCAGGCCACGTCATTGCTCTCTCCCGGGTGCATCGGCTCTGGGGTCCTCCTGGCCCTCAGTAGTGGAGGGAGGGGTTCTTGTTAATAGTCTCTGATAATAATAGCTAACAGGTACTGAGTCCTGAGGGCAGACGCCGGGCTGGGGAGTACAGATTACATTATTCAGTCTCAGTGTCACCCTGGGAGGTAGATACTCTCATCATCCCCTTTTACGAGAGAAGAAACTGACATGCAGGTCCACAGAGTAATAATGGAGCAGCCACTTGAACCCTGGGCGGTCTGGCTCCACAGCACGCCCTCCTAACCCTGCGCAGCGCACACTTGGGTTTCCCATCCTCTCAGCGAGAAGGATGTGAAGGAAGATAAATAGTGGCCCAGGAGGATGTTGGCTCCCGGGAGCCCTGGAATAGGCGCTCCTATATAGCAGCCCCCTCGGCGCGCCCGGCTTCCCCTCTGCCCCTCGGGCCCTCCCCCTCCCTCCTGCAACCTGAGTGATCTGTGCAACGTACAGCAGGATCGTGCCGCTCCCTTTGAGGAAGGAGAAAGCCTTCCAGCGTCTCCCCATGGCTTTTAGGATAAAGACCAGGGATCCCCACTGCAGCCTCCTCGCTGCTGCCCACCCCACGCTGATGCTCCGGGCTCCTCGCCCAGCCCTGGCCATCGCTGGCTCCATCTTGTTCTCCGGGTCTCAGCTCTGTGAGACCTTCCCTGGTCACCCCATCTAAGGAGATTCCCGGGATTTTGTCCCATCTAGCACCTTGCTTTCTTCTGTCCTTGCACATACCAGAATCATCATCAATGTATTGATTGCGGCTCTCACACTGAAATTTTTTTTTAATATAGTTGTATTGATTTCAGAGAGGAAGGGAGAGGGAGAGAGAGAAACATCAATGATGAGAGAGAATCATTGATGGCCTGCCTCCTGCATGCCCCCCACTGGGGATCAAGCCCACAACCCGGGCATATGCCCTTGACCAGAATCAAACCTGGGACACTTCAGTCCACAGGCCGATGCTCTATCCACTGAGCCACACCGGCTAGGGCTCTCACACTGAAATTTAAACTCCATGAAAGCAGGGACCTGTCTGTGTGACACATGCCCTTGCCCCTAGCATAGTGCCTGACACTCAGTAATCATTGGTTGAATGTTGACTGTGGACCTGGAACTTCTCTCTCTTTAATTTCAGCCAAGTCACTGGGCCTGTGGGGCCAACAGCCCATCACTCTTTCCACAACCCAGGGCTACTCCCTGAGGAAGTAGCTTCCCCCTCCCCAGCCTCTGTCACACGTAGGGACCAACAGGTGAGCCCAGGCAAGCTGCAGAAGCAGGTCCCTACCCCCAGCCTGTGTGCCTCCCACCTGCCTGGGTCCCGGGCAGGCAACGTCACGTCTGCGTCTGATTGTCAGATGAGTCACGGGCTGACTTGAGGATCCAGGGAGTCCCAGAGTGACGTGTCTGGACCCGAGGGCCCAAGGCCCCTGGAGGCCCTGACAGACCCCGTCCCCGCTGGGTGCCCTCAAGGTCACTGCAGCCATTCCTGGCCATCCTTAAGGTGGGCTGTGGGGGTCAACTACCCTTGGGTTAGATGACCCCGCAAGAGCAGGGTTGGCCCCTGAGGTCATGACCTCAGGTAACCCTGAGCCTCCCGCTTTGTCCCCAGCTCTGCCGAACCCTCCAATTGACCTTGTGGTGACGGAGACCACGGCCACCAGCGTCACCCTCACCTGGGACTCTGGGAACTCGGAGCCTGTGTCCTACTACGGCATTCAGTACCGCGCATCGGGCGTGGAGGGCCCCTTCCAGGAGGTGGACGGTGTGGCCACCACGCGCTACAGCATCGGCGGCCTCAGCCCCTTTTCGGAATACGCCTTCCGTGTGCTGGCGGTGAACAGCATTGGGCGGGGGCCGCCCAGTGAAGCAGTGCGGGCGCGGACAGGAGAGCAGGCGCCCTCCAGCCCACCGCGCCGCGTGCAGGCGCGCATGCTGAGCGCCAGCACCATGCTGGTGCAGTGGGAACCACCCGAGGAGCCCAATGGCCTCGTGCGGGGGTACCGCGTCTACTATACTCCCGACTCCCGCCGCCCCCTGAGCGCCTGGCATAAGCACAACACAGACGAGGGGCTCCTCACCACGGTGGGCAGCCTGCTGCCTGGCATCACCTACAGCCTGCGCGTACTGGCCTTTACCGCTGTGGGCGACGGCCCCCCCAGCCCCACCATCCAGGTCAAGACACAGCAAGGAGGTAGGTGGGGGCAGCATGCTGGCTGGAAGGCCCTGGCAGAGCAAGCGGGGCGGGGGGGTGGGGGGGCCAAGGCTGTGGTGGCACCTACTTCCACAGACTGTGTACTTGGGGTTCAGGGAATGCAGGATAAGGGTGTGGGGGGTAAAGATCTGCCTTCCCCTGCCTCCTTCCCCTGGGTGCCCTGCCCCCAGGGGGACAGGTGAGGCTGATGGTGCCTGGCATGGGGTGTTGCAGTGCCGGCCCAGCCCACGGACTTCCAGGCCGAGGTGGAGTCCGACACCAGGATCCAGCTCTCATGGCTGCTGCCCCCGCAGGAGCGGATCATCAAGTATGATCTGGTGTACTGGGCAGCAGAGGATGAAGGCCAGCAGGTGAGCGCCCAGCAAGGACAGGAGGAGGGAGGAGGGCTTCTGGTCCCTGGGTCTGTGGTGGGCTTCCCCGGGCAGGCCTTTCTAGATTTGTGTAACCCCTGAGGCCCTCCTGGGGGCTCTGAGGCTTAGGCAGCCTTTATGGATCTTCGTCTTTGTCACCCTGTGCTGGGGGCAAAGTCACTGGGTCTGTCCTTGAGTGTCCCAGGCTGGGTGGCTCACGTGACACTGGCAGAGCCCTAAATTTCCCCTGGGGCTTCATGTCCCAGGTGTTCCCTGCCCATGTGTCCCTTGTGTGGTCCAGGTGGCCATGTGGCATGGAGCCAGCAACAGAGCCACACTGGCTCCAGAGGGGTCAGCTGCACCCATGTTGGGGAACGGCCTCTGAGTGACCTTTGAGGTCAGAGCAGTCAGTGCGTGCTCCCTGCTCTTCCAGCACAAGGTGACCTTCGATCCTACCTCCTCCTACACCCTAGAGGACTTGAAGCCCGACACGCTGTACCACTTCCAGCTGGCCGCCCGTTCTGAGATGGGCTTGGGCGTCTTCACCCCCACAATTGAGGCCCGCACGGCCCAGTCCAGTAAGTGTCTTCTGAGACTGCTGCGTGCTGCAGCTGGGCTGGGACACACACACACACGCACACCCTCCCCCTTGACCAGGCAGGCGGTCAGGTCAGCTGGGCCCTGGACTGGACTCTGGTCTGGGCTTCATAGAGAGGGACAGGTAAGTGCCCTCTAGTCTGTGTCCAGGTGGCTACTGCACTCCTTGCTTCCTGCCTGACTTCTGTCCCTACCACGCCCCCTCGCCCCACCCAGGTAAGTTCTGTGTCTGTAACTCATCTCCTTCCTCCACCCGCCTCTGCGTTGGTCACACTAGCTGACTAGGCAGTCCTCCGTGGTGGAACCACTACACTCGCTGTGCCCAGACCAGCCACCTCCCTCCCTGTATCCCCACATCTCATCTCCTCATCACCCTTATTCCCGCCCTCATGCCCCCACCATGAGTATGTGTGAGCCATGCAGTCATACCAAGCCACTTGCACACAGGGCACACCTGTGAGAATGGGGCCATTTGAGCGTGTCCCTGTGCCTGCTCTGCGACCACGTGGCCATCTGTGTGGGACCATCCGCAGGCTGTTTGTGATAACTTTGTGGCGTTGTGTGTTGCTGACTCCTGCATGAGTGCGACTGGCTCCGTGAGCGTGTGTGTGACCACATCTGACCACCAGACTGTGCAGTCCTGCAGGTGTGTGTCCGTGAGTCTGAGCCCCTGTGATTGGGTCTGTAAAGCTGTGATTGGGTCTGTAAAGCTGTTCTTAGGATTGGGACCCAGCAAGTGTGTCTCTGGGTCTCTGACCCCTGACCCTGTCGATGGGTCTCTGCAGCTCTCCTGCTGGCACACCATGGGACCACAGCTGTCAGGCCACTGTCCACGAGGCTCTGTGTGATAGCGGTGCTGAGGGTATGTGGCTGGATGGGACTGTGGCGTTGAGACAGGAAGCATGTGTGATAACCTTAAAGCACGGCAGCATCTGTGAGAGGTCCATGTCAGAGCGACTACACACATGTGCCAGTGATGTCAGGAAGCCACGTGTGATGTGATGTTCATGGATTCCTTCCACAAGCACCTCTTGTGCTCCTGCTGGGCTCCAGGCCCCATACACAGTGCAGGTCTGGCAACACGACCCTGGCACAGCCTCTGCCCACGGGAATCCTAGTCTGGTGGGGCAGACAGCCGTTAAACCCGCAATTATCCAAATGAGCTTTTAATTACATCTGTGTAAAGTGCTGTGGAGGAGACAGACAGTGGAGAGATGGTGGGACGGGAACCTCATCTGGTCTGCGGGTTCAGGGTGGGCTCCCTGAGGTGACACAAGGCCTCAGGCAGGGGGTCAGCAGGTGCCAAGGTCCTCAAGGAGGTTGGTGTTGGTTGTGGTCAGGGGCGAGCAGCAGGCCAATGTAGCTGGAGCAGCAGCCAGACCACGGGGACAGAGACAGGTGGGAGTGCTGACTCTGAGTGGCTGCTGCTACGCATGCGTAGAGTTGTCTGATAGGATGCCAGGGACCAGTGAGGAGGCTGTGCAGCTGTTGGCAAAAGACGGCGGCTCAGGTGAGGTGTTGGGGTGGATGTGCAGGCTGGCTGGGATGCTGACTGGCCAGGATCTGGTGATGGATGAGTCTGGGGCTGAGTGGGAAACATCAGTGAAGCCTCTGTTTCTGATGTGTAGACCTGGGAGGAGGGTGGTAGCTCTCCTGAGGGTAGGCAGTAGGACAGAAGCAAGCACTCAAGCTCAAGGTAATATTCTCCATCCACTTGGCAGGCTGCTGGAACCCGGGTGGAGATGGAGGGCCCTGAGGAGGGTGGCCGGAGGTGGGAGGAGGTCCGAGAGAGGGGGTGTTGGAGGCGGAAGAAGAGAGTTTCAAGAAGCAGGCCAGGTGTTGCTGCTGAGAGGTCAGGACCGGAGGAACGGGGAGGAATGGGTCTGGAAAGGAATGTTGGTGGTTTGAGGGACTGAAGCCGATTGGATTTCACAAGGCATGGCGGGAAGTAAGGACAGAGACGGAAAGTTCAGACATCGATCGGGAGGAAGGGGACCACTGTCGCTGGTGGGACATGGGGCTGAGGACGGGACCTGTCTTCTCTAATGGGGAAGTCTTCAGCATATTTAAATACTACTGGAGTGGGAGGCTCGGGAGGGGCAAGGGGCAGAGCCCAGGTGCTGGAGTGATTGGCCTCGGCAGGAAGGGGAGGAAAGGAGAGAAAGCAGTTTGTTGGTGGATGTGGTAGCAAGAGGCGGATGGAGCTGCTTTGGGGAAGCTGATCTTCTCTGCGGAGTAGGAGAGGGTCATATGCTGAGGAAGGGGGGTCATGGGAGCCAGAGGTTTGAGGAGCTTGGAGGAGGTTGAGAGTACTCTGTGTCACATGGCAGAGTGAGGTCGACAGGAAACAGACGGTCAGGCAGCATGGAGGGCCCCGGCGAGGCCATGGGGATGGGATCAGAGGCTGCCACCCTGACTGGCCAGGTGGCTCGCTCTCCCGCCCCAGTGCCGCCGTAGAGAAGGTGGAGAGTTGGGTTCATTCAGAGCTCCGGGCAGGCCGGGCAGGAGCATGGGACAGGAAGGGGGCGAGGGAGTTGGGGTGTTGGTAAGATGGAGGACTTCAGTGTCGGGCTGAATGCTAAGGACGGTGAGGATGGCAGTCGATGGACAGGGGTCTCCAGCGGGTAAAGTGCAGGCACAGCGCTGGGGGCCTTGAGCAGCTGGGCTGGGCAGAGGTGAGGCCTGCGAGGGAGCGTGGGAGCCACGGTTTGGGAGGTGGGGCTGTTCCCGGTCGAGGCATTATCCAGGGCTGAGCACAGCCGTGCTGGGGAGGAGAAAGCCTTGGAGATGCGGAGGCTGTGAAGTCACGTGGGCAGGGGGGGTGGCCGCAGTCCTGAGTGGGAATAGGGTCTGGAAGTGTCACCGGGAGCAAGGCAGGCACCGACCTGCCTCCTAACCCCCAAGGAGCCCATGGAGGGAGCACTTGCTCAGGTGCTGCTTCTCCAAACCACCCCGGGGCTGTGGTCCTCCTTTGCATCCGGCCTCCAGTCCGTGTGTCACCTGTGGCTCCGGCACAGACACCCTGTCCAGGCAGGCACAGGCCAGGGGCATCCTGGTTCCCGAAGGGCCCCTGGAGCCTCTTGTCCTCGAAGAGAAGGGCTGTGTGCAGTTGTGTGCTCGGGGTGGGGGTGGCATGGCCCCATGCTTGTGTGTGCCTGATGCCGCGTGTGTTTTGGGCGAGACACCATATGTGTGTGAGGCACTGTGTTAGAGCCCCATATGCGTGAGAGACACCATATGTATGTGTGGGAGATACCGTTTGTGTGTGTGTGTGAGAGAGAGAGACTCAGCCAGCGTGCACATGCCTGTGGTCCAGGGGTAGCCAGGCTGTCTGGCCGCAGTGGCTGTAGTCTGCCTGGGGGGCCCTCGGATAGCCATTGCCCCTCAAGGAATGACCTGCCTGGGTGAGTTCCCCTCCTCTGTGACTTGCCACTGTGCCTGTGACCCCCCTCCATCTGCCTGCTTCCCCCCATTTGTCTTCCCCAGCCCCCTCCGCCCCTCCCCAGAAGGTGACCTGTGTGAGCACGGGCTCCACCACAGTCCGGGTAAGTTGGGTCCCACCGCCGGCCGACAGCCGCAACGGCGTTATCACCCAGTACTCGGTGGCCTACGAGGCGGTGGACGGCGAGGACCGCCGGCGGCAGGTGGTGAACGGCATCAGCCGCGAACACTCCAGCTGGGACCTGGTGGGCCTGGAGAAGTGGACGGAGTACCGGGTGTGGGTGCGGGCGCACACGGACGTGGGCCCCGGCCCCGAGAGCAGCCCGGTGCTGGTGCGCACCAACGAGGACGGTAGGCAGCGACACCAGGGGGAAGGGCGGGGAGGGAGGCCTGCAGCCGGGGCCTTTGTCTCTCACAGGCCCAGGACTCCTCTTCCCAGTGTGGGCTTAATGGCCAAAACTGGGGAGGTGGAGCTACTGGGATAGCCTGTTACGGGATAGCCTAGGCCCAAATCCCAGCCTTTGGGGCTATGTCCAGGGCAGCCAGAGCCTTAAAAGGCTAAGATGGAAGAAGTAGCCCCCCTCCTCTAAGATTTGAGAGATGAGGAACAGGAAGATTGGTGCCAGAGACACTCAAAACACCGTCAGGGAGACTCCACCTGGCCTGGACATTGGCATGATCGGGGGCCCCAGGAGGAGATACGACAGGCTGTGCTGACTTTGGGGTCATCCTCTCCTCTCCCCAAGTGAGGTAGCCCTAAGCCAGAGGGGTCACAGGGTCCTGGGTTCTCCCCGCTGCCAGGCAGAGAGAGCCCTCCGTGTTCCTCTCCAGGGACAGGAAGTCTAAGGAAGCTATATCAGGGCCTCTCCTGGGGCAGTGGGGTGCAAAGGCAAGGCCCTGGAGTGTGCTGTGCCCACCCGAGCCCGGACCCATACCGCCAGGCCTGACTTCCTTGTCTCCCTGATCCCCAGTGCCCAGTGGGCCACCACGGAAGGTGGAGGTGGAGCCGCTCAACTCCACCGCCGTGCACGTCTCCTGGAAGCTGCCCGTCCCCAGCAAGCAGCATGGCCAGATCCGAGGCTACCAGGTCACCTATGTGCGGCTAGAGAATGGCGAGCCCCGTGGCCCACCCATCATCCAGGACGTCATGCTGGCTGAGGCCCAGGTACGCCCCTGGGAGATGGTGGGGTGGGAGGGTGGGCGAGACCAACACGCTGGCTTCCTCTCTGGAGCCCAGGTTTACGACTTCCCCTGCCTGCTCTCAGAGGTTCGGTGGCACTGAGACCAGGAGGTTAGGGCTAGGTTCCAGAAATAGGCCCTGCCTGCCCCCTCTGCCCTGGTGACAGTCCTGGCCTGGCAGTCCCCTCTGTGGCTCAGCCACCAGCACTAGCACTAAATAGTTCTGTCTTCACAGACCCAAGCCTCCGCTGTCACCGCTACCTGGGCTTCAGCCCCTCCAAGTCCTCCTGTGAACTTCACTGTCACATTAGCTAGGCTTTTGAGATGTACCTTCCTCCTAGACAGCGCTGAGCTGGCCAGCTCCTGCTCCCACAAGGGCCGGGAAAGCTCTCCTGGGCAGTCTTCTCCCCCAGCTTGGCCCTTGGCCATTGCCGAGTTCTATGAATGGCCAAGCTGGGATGTTGCTCTGTGCCAGGCCCCCAGGAGGATGGCTCAGTCCCTTATGCTTACTCTCAAGAGCTGGGCCTGCCAGCAGGCCTCACATCTCCCTCTGTATTCTGTCCTGAGGGGGTGGTGATTCTGCCCCTGAGCTTGGGGTGAGGTCCCTGGGGTATCCTCAGCACTGGATTGCTGTTCAGATGAAGGACCTGGGGTCCTGGGAGGTGATGTGCGTGGTCCAGAATTCCCAGTAAGTAGGTGGCTGAGCTTGGATAAGAAGCCAGGTCTCTGGAGTCCTGGGGAAAGGGCTGTAATTGCTATTGCAAGCTCCCTCCCAAAATATTCTGCTGAGAAGACCTAACATCTGGCGTGTTGTGCTCTCCGCGTCTCCCTATCTAGAATCGGGGCCTTCAGGGAGCCAGCCCTCAGGAAAGGAACCCTGATTCCCTCCAGAACCATGCACCCTCCCCATCCAGCTTCCCACCCTACCTGGGCTGGGATCGGAGGTGCAAGCACTTGCCCTGCTCTGTGCTTACTGGGGGTCTCACCCACATAGACAGGGGCCTTCATGCCTCCTGCTGGGCTCCGCCCTCTGAACAAAATTCCTTTTCCCCCAGAAGATACCCTCTTCCTCCCCTCAGCCTGTCTAGTGCTGAGAGAACAAGGGGGTGGAGGCGGCAGGCATGTATACCCACCGCATTCCTGGGGCAGGTTGAGGGCTCCTCCTGGAGCCTCAGCGGACACACCCACCCAGAAACATCCCGGGAATGGGCTCTCTCCAGCCCCTCCCGCCCTAGGGGCCAGCGGCACAGCTGCAGCCAGTGGGGTTCTGGAGAAGCCACTTCGGGTGCCCCCTTCTGGTCCCAGGTGGTTTAAAGGGAGCTGGGCTGTAGGAGGAGGGACACTGCCCTCTTGGCCTCAAATATCCTGTGACCTGGGTGGGGGTGGGGGGGTTAAACATGAGCTCAGGCTCCAGGGAAGCCCCCGTGGGACTGGGTCATTCTGCTCTGAGCCGGTAGGAGAGCAGATGGGGCCTGGTCCCCAGTCTGGCCACAGGGCCCAGCTGTCCCCTGAGTGGTCTGTCAAGGACACCACAGCCTGTCCTTCACCCAGCAGCACCATCCTGCTAGGCTCAGGGCCCCCCTCCATTCTGAAAGAACCATGGGGTATGTGCCCCCGAGAGGGTGTAGCCAGACCAGTCTGCTTCTATGTATGTCTCAGGTTTGGCTCTGTCTCTCCTGGTCTCTGACTATACCTCCCTGTGCCCTTCTGTCCCTTTCTCGTGGTCTCGCTCTCCTTTGTGTCTGTTTCTCCCTCTCACTGTTTTTGTCTGTTCCGTTCTCCTCTCTCTCCTTTCCTCTGATCCCTCCCTCTTCTCCTTTCTCTTTGTTTTGCTCCATTGCTTTGTATTTCCCTTCCTCTCTCACTCGGCCTCCAGCGCAGGAGAGGTGCCCGGTGAGGACCTCCCTGCCCGGGCCTGTCTTGCACAGTGCATGCCTCCCACCAGGCAAGGAGCCTGGAGCAGAGGTGGGCCCAGCCCTGGCTGGTAGGGGCCTGCCAGCGGCCTCCCCCCATATCCTGTCCCACTCTCCTTGCAAGGCCTTTTCAACAGAGCTTCCCAGAACAGAAGGAACTGGGCACAGGGCACAGAGCCCGGACCAGCACTGTGAGGATGGTTGGGGGGGCGGGGGGGACCCATGGTACCTCTATCTTGGAGATGTCCCAGACCGTTTCCCTGTGCGGTGCTGTGCTGTCCACCTGCCCATCCCCAGCACTCCGATGCCATAGGATTGCAGAATGGAGACGTTACTTCCTCCACCTGTCCAGCTAGCACACCTACTGCATCATGAACTAAAGAAGAACACACCAAGAAATAGCAACACTGCCAGCCCTGGCACATGCCTTCCTACCCTGATGAGATCTTAGGCATCCCAGGGAGGAACGGGGGTCTGCGTGCCTCCCCGTGCCTGTGGGGCAGGGCCCGGGCTCCGAGTTTGGCATTCACACCTCTGTCACCTTGCTGTCCGGCCTCCCCCGGGCTCCCACCCCGAGCCATGGTGCAGCTCTCACTGTCCCCAGGGCAGTCCTCCTGCCTAGGATGACTGTATAATCTATTGTCCCAACCGGGACACTTTTGAAGGTAAAAGGATACTTTTGAGAGTCAGTAATCATACCATGGCGACAAGCGTAGGCCAAGACTGTCCCGGGCAAACCAAGTTGTGCAGTCACCCTCCCTGCTCATCCCATGGTGTCTTCTCTCCCCTCTACCTGAGCTGTCCTGCCCACCCCCGTGTGGGCGGCCCGACCCTCAAAGAACCTTCAGTTTGCGCTCTCTGGTCCCTCAAGTAGCCTGGAGCCCTCCCCTCCTCGGCCCTGACACACGGTTGGGCTCATGAGGCAGGGGCTGGGATAGTCAGGTGGAGAGTTGTTTTGGGGTGCTACCCTCATGGGCACATCTGAGGCCCCTGTCCTCCCCCTGCCCTCCCTGGGCCAGACTCTCTCCAGGCCAAAGTCTTTCACATCCTGTCTCCCTTTCTCTCCCTCTCCCGCCGTCAGTGGCAGCAAGAGGAGTCCGAGGACTATGTAAGTAACAGGTGTGCGAATGCGGGCGAAACCTGGGTCAGGCTGGGCTCTTGGGTCACTCCCTCTCTTCCGCCTTTCCTCCCAGCCTGAGCCGCCAAGATCCACAGGGCACCAGCCGCATCTGGAGAAAATAGGCATCTAGGCAGGAGCCCCGAGCTGAGCCGCCATTGGCGTTTCCTCTAATCCTTACTTCTCGCCTGTTGAGCAGCAATTTCAGGCCAATGTTTGTGATTGACCAGGGCCTGGCCACTGCTCTGGCCAGACGGGGATGGAGTTAAATCCAATCCTGATTGCTGGGCCTTATTGATCCCTGGAATGAAAAGTCACCTGCTCGGGGCCCAGGCTGGGAGGGGAATCTGGGGAGCCAGGTTCATCATCGGTGCGTTCTGGAGTCCCAGCCCTGGGAGACCCTCCAGCTGGGGCAGGAGGGGGCCTGCAAGGATTTGGTGGCGGCGGCAGCGACCCATCCGAGGCTCAGAGCTGGAGGGACACCAGGGCTGGTGGTGACAGTTCTGGTCCCAGTGCACGTTGGTCCCTCCTTTCTTCCCACTCTTCCCTCTGTGTGGCGTGGCTTAGCCTCCCGTGGTTTCTCAACGTGTCCGAAAACGATGCCTTGGCTGGACAAGGGCATACGGGCAGGGCCTGCCAAGGCGAGGGGACACTGCCTTGGCTGACTTCTCAGGCATCATTGGGCTGATGGGTTAGTGCATTCCCCAGTGTGGGGGTTCCCTATCCTTGTCTCTCCTCCCTGTCTCAGGAGGCATTGCAGGGCATAGGTGTTCGTGGAGCCAGTGCCTCGATGGGGGTCAGATTGGGGTCCTGACTTGATCCTGCAGGGTGGTACTTTGGCGCATCCCTCTACCTTGCTCTGTGGGTGTGCATGGGTGTGTGTGCCAGGAGCCATGCAAGGTGCTGTGTGCGTGCGAGGCCCTGTGTGTGCTGTGTGCACAGACCTCAGGAGGTGCCATTCACGGTACAATGGAGTGACAGAACAGTGTGGCCCTTTGTTCTTGTGTGAAAGGAAGAACGAGCTGTCTGCCCCAGGCGGATCCTGGGACGGGCGGGGTCCTCCTGGGCACACATCCCACCTGCCTGATCCCGCCTCTAGCAGAGGCCAGCATTGCACAGCACCCTCCCAGGACCTCTGGCCCTCTATGCCCTGGGGACTCCCCACCGGCTAAGAACCGGAGGTGGCTGGCCTGGTCTGGCCGCTCCTTGCTCTCCTGTGATGGGAATGGGCTCCTCCTCCTCCCTTAGGAAACCACCATCAGCGGCCTGACCCCGGAGACCACCTACTCCATTACTGTCGCTGCCTACACCACCAAGGGAGACGGTGCCCGAAGCAAGCCCAAAATTGTCATGACGACGGGGGCAGGTGAGTAAGGGGTCCTGGGCAGAGCTGAGGGAGGGGCTGCGAGGAGGGCAGTGCCAGAGCCCAGTGCGTGGTTGTTCAGTCCCAGGCCGGCCCACCATGATGGTCAGCACCACAGCCATGAACACCGCCCTGCTCCAGTGGAACCCGCCCAAGGAGCTGCCTGGTGAGCTGCTGGGCTACCGGCTGCAGTACCACCGGGCTGACGAGACAAGGCCCAACACCATAGATTTTGGCAAGGATGACCAGCACTTTACGGTCACTGGCCTGCACAAGGGGGCCACCTACATCTTCCGGCTTGCCGCCAAGAACCGGGCCGGCCTAGGTGAGGAGTTCAAGAAGGAGATCATGACCCCCGAGGACGTGCCCAGCGGCTTCCCACAAAACCTGCACGTGATAGGGCTGACTACCTCCACCTCGGAACTGGCCTGGGACCCCCCAGTGCTGGCGGAACAGAACGGGCACATCACCAGCTACACCGTGGTTTACCACGACATCAACAGCCAGCAGGAGCTGCAGAACACCACGGCCGACACGCGCCTTACTCTGTCCGGCCTCAAGCCCGACACCACTTACGACATCAAGGTCCGTGCACATACCAGCAAAGGCGCCGGCCCACTCAGCCCCAGCATCCAGTCCCGGACCATGTCCATGGAGCAAGGTGTGTGCTGCGGGCTCGTGGCTGCACCTGGGGAACTCTGCTGCTTTTGACCCACTGACTTCTGGCGACTGATCTGTGACCCTCCAGTCTCTCATGACCATGACCACTAACCTCTAGCAAATGGGCCCTGCATTCTCCGTGTGTGACCTCTGACCTCTGCTGTCTTGACCTACTGACCTCCGCTGTGTGACTCTCCAATCTCTTGTGACCTTGACCCACTGATCTCTCTTGACTGTATCACCATTCTTGGGTGTGCGACACTAATCTCTTGGGGCCACAACCCACTGACCTCTTAATGAACATGCTGCACTGTCTCTGGTGTTGGGCTACATGCTTCTCATGACCAAAGCCCACTGGCCTGTGGCCACTCTGACCCGGTGCCTGTGAGCTCCAGCTTGGACCCAAGCACTCTTGGAGATCCTGGCCATGGGTGCTGTGGCATCTGCCGGCTGGGTGCTCACTGTGAGGAAGAGCTGGGCCTGGGAGCTGCACTGCGTGATTTGAAGCCGGCTGGGAGCGGGGTACCTGGTTCTCTGCAACTATTCCTAACCCCTGCACCTCAATCAGGGTCTCTTCCTGGCTGGGAACCTTTCAGGCCCATTCACTTCACCCCAGTTACAACAGCAGCACTGACTCCCTGCTTATCTGTTCCACAGTGTTTGCCAAGAACTTCCGTGTGGCGGCCGCCATGAAGACGTCTGTGCTGCTCAGCTGGGAGGTTCCTGACTCCTACAAGTCGGCTGTACCCTTCAAGGTGGGTGAGGGCCACAGCCAGTCCAGCCTGCACGCGGGACTGCACGGCCATAATTCCGGTCCCGTTGTGGGCATACATATGCATTCCTGGCGCAGGATCCTTCCTGGTTAGGTGTGCGCGCACGCGCTCCATCCTGCAGGCCTGTGACGGGGCGCCTCGCCCCTTTCCCCGCAGATTCTGTACAACGGGCAGAGTGTGGAGGTGGACGGACACTCGATGCGGAAGCTGATCGCAGACCTGCAGCCAAACACAGAGTACTCGTTCGTGCTGATGAACCGGGGCAGCAGCGCCGGCGGCCTGCAGCACCTCGTGTCCATCCGCACGGCCCCTGACCTCCTGCCGCACAAGCCGGTGCCGGCCTCTGCCTACATGGAGGACGGCCGCTTCACCCTCTCCATGCCCCACGTGCAGGACCCCTCCCTCATCAGGTGTGCAGACGAGGCCTGGGCGGGGGGAGGACAGGGCTAGTGACGTGGGCATGGACAATGACAGTCCTGTTTCCTGCCCTGCCCACCCAGGTGGTTCTACATCGTGGTGGTGCCCATTGACCGTGTGGGTGGGAGCATGCTGACACCAAGGTGGAGCACACCGGAGGAGCTGGAGCTGGACGAGGTGCGGCATGGGTCAGGGCGGCCCTTAACAGCAGCCCCGTGGCAGTGGTTAGCTATGGCCCCCGTGGCTCCCCGACATTGGAATCACCCTCTGGTTGCTCTTGTGACAGCCAGGCCCCTCCGGGGAAGAGGGACTCTGAGATGGCTCCCAGGAGTTTCAGAGAACTGGCTTATGGAGGATTCCCCGAGGAGTCTGCCAAGGATCCCTGCAGTGGGAAAAGGCAGAAACATCTCTGTGGGTCTAGAGAGCCTTGAGTTCTGTAGGCTCTCGAGGGTCTCCAGGGTCTAGAGTGGAGCCCCCGGGACCTTTGGGGTCCTCGTCCTGTCCTAGCAGTGTGGAACCGGCAGAGGGGCGGGTTACCTAGAGGGAAGGAGTGGCATTGCTAGTACTGGGTTGGCGGGAAGGAGTGGCATTGCCGCATCTGGTGTCCAGCATTTTTCTGTGAGGAGAGCAGGCTGGGCAGGCTCGGGCCCCTTACACAGACGGTGAGCCCTGGTCTCGGCCCAGGGACACGTGCTCCGGGGCCGGTGTGACTGTGCTCTGCTCTGCCAGCTCCTGGAGGCCATCGAACAGGGCGGCGGGGAGCGGCGGCGGCGGCGGCGGCAGACAGAGCGGCTAAAGCCTTACGTGGCCGCTCAGGTGGATGTGCTTCCTGAGACCTTCACCCTGGGGGACAAGAAGAGCTACCAGGGCTTCTACAACCGGCCCCTGTCCCCGGACCTGAGCTACCAGTGCTTTGTGCTCGCCTCCCTGAAGGAGCCCGTGGACCAGGTCTGCCTGAGCCACCTGGGCCCTCAGCACCCCGAGACCCCAGGCCTGACCCAAGACCGGGCCAGGCTCAAACACCCTGAGATCCCAGGCATGAGGCAGCCCCAGAAACCCCAGACCTACATAAGAGATCGTAAGACGCCAGCCTCTAGGATCTAGAAAGCCGGCCCAATCTATCGTAGGGACCCAGTCAGCTGACCAGGCTCTTAGGTCCGGGAGACCAGGCCCAGCCCCAGAGCCCTCTCTCTCGGTTTGGTGGGCAGAGGGTGGGAGGTCGCACACTGAGCTCACCGCCTGTGCCGTTCCTCCACTGGGCCACAGAAGCGCTATGCCGCCAGCCCCTACTCCGATGAGATTGTGGTCCAGGTGGCGCCAGCCCAGCAGCAGGAGGAGCCTGAGATGCTGTGGGTGACAGGCCCCGTCCTGGCAGTCATCCTCATCATCCTCATTGTCATCGCCATCCTCCTGTTCAAGAGGTGAGTATGGCGCTCAGGACTCCAGGGGCGGCCACCTGTCCCCAGACTCTCAGGCCCTCCCTAGGCGTGGTGCATTCGGGCACAGGGCAGCCACACCAGCCTGCACCCGCCCGGGGCTCGGTGGGAAGCCAGGAAGAGCAGAAGCAGAGTGTGTGCACACGTGTCTGTTACCTAGGTGTGACAAGAAGCCGAGGCTTCACAGAGGGCTGGTTCACGTGCATCCGTGGGCGTGTCTGTCCTTTAGTCTCTGTTCGGCGGGCGTGAGCATGTCTGTCTCAGATACTGCCCTCTCCTGGTCTCCTACCTTCAGCAGTTCCTCTGCCGCCATTCCTCAGTGGCTCCCCAGCCTGGCTCTCCCGCTTAGGCCTAGGGAGGTCCAGGCCCGGCTGGAGGCCCACATGCCCACGAGTGTTTACTTGGCAGACACTGATTGAGTGCTTGCTGTGATTGCAGCATTCCCAGCTGCCCCAACTCAGTACATCTCGAAACCCTCCTCCCATCGCCCTAATTACCAACCAGACCTGGGTGTCACCCTCACCCTCCCTCTCCCTCTCCCTCCACTGGCTCCTGTGAGCCCCATCCTGAATACCTATGGCTCTACTCCTCCCTGTCCCGCTGGGCTCCCCACGGATCATGCACGTGCGGCAGCTGGGGCCTAGCACACAGCACATCTCAGTTCTCGCCTCACCTAGTTGTAGCCACCTGCTCTTGGGGTCCCCCTTTCTATCCTTTAATCTTGCAGCCTGAGTGGTATTACCAAAGATTAAAATTTGTCGCCTCAGTTTAAATCTTTTTAGTGGTTCCCAAGATACACCCTCATCTCAGTGACCTGACAGTCGAACGCCTGGCTAGTGTGGCCCCTGCCAGCTCAGACTGTGCCCCCCTCCACTTTGCAGCTGCCCCATCCCTGCCCATCTAGCAGCTGCCATCTCATCCTTTAAGGCTCTCCCGGGCCCCACCTCTTCCCCACACTGTCCCTCATCTGCCCCAGCGATAAGGCAGGTGCTGGGCCTGCATATCCAGCACCCGGCACAAGGCTGAGCCCACAAGACACGTCAGTGAGCGCGTGTTGGTCTGTGTGTCTGAACACATCTCCATGTATGAGTTCCTGTGTTCTGTGCCCCATTTCTGCCTGCACCCATTGCCTCTTCCCTGAAGAGTTAGCTCCTTCCTCCCAACGTGAATAGCACGGACTGTCCCGGTCCAGGGCATGGAGACCTCTGGGCAGACCTGAGGAGCGTCCCCACACCCACGCATCCTCCTTCCCACTCCGTCTGGGTCTTGGTGTCTGTCAGGAGGGGCAGCCCCCTCCCCTCTCTGTGGGTGCCATGTGGGTGCCATAGGTAGGCCCCACAGTGTCCTGAGAGGGCCTGAGTTCTTGGTGGAAATAGTGACCGTTCCTTTCTTCTGTCCTTGCCTGTCTTTCGGGACCTAGTAAACAAGAAAGGTAGGAGTCATTCCTTCTGTCTTCACACGCCTCCCCTTTCACTGATTATCCCTGTGCATATTTCGGGCCCAGCAGGGAGGGGCGGTGCTTTGACCGGAAGCGTCCTGGCCTGTGGCTGTCCTGTCAGCTCAGCAGGCTCTGGGGCAGGCTCTGGCACTCTCTCCACTTGCACCCTGTCCAAGGAACGCCCTTTCTCCAGGGCCCAGCCACAGCACAGACTTCCGATGCTTCCCCTGCGTGCACAGACTGGCTCTGAGCTCACGGAGCCCTCCACCAGGCTCCCTGTTCTGAGTTATCTAAGTGCTGCAGGACACAGTCTTGTACGTATGCAGAGAGCACTGCTTGCAAGGCCCTGGGGAAGTGTGTACCGCTACACACTCGTGCAAACTCACACAGGTTCTTCCCTCTAGACATACCCTCGTCTTCTGAGCAGAAGACGAGGTGCTTGTCAGCAGCTAGACCCCGTAGTCTGTCTCTGACCCTGTCCTCGTAGGCAGGGGAACTGAGGCCACCAAGGGAGGACTCTGCCGGCGAGGGTGATGCGCTCCCTGTCCTGCCCCTGCTGCTCTGAGCATTCACCCTGATACCGAGAATCAGACAGCGGGGGCCCGGCGCTCTGTGATGTTTGTGTATCTTCTGTGTCGTTTGCATGTTTATTCCCGGTGGCTCCTGCTGTCTCAGCTGTGGCGGCCTTAGGGACAGCAGCTACTGCCCAACAGTGACCTGCCCTCTACCGGAAGGAGCCACCAGCCTCCGCAACCCCTTCTCCCTCGCTGCACCTCCCTCTGTCCACTCCCCACTCCTGCTGGCTCCCCACCCCCCCGACCCTGTGTTCTCCATGTCGAAGCTGCTCTGCCCCTGGCTCCCCTGTGCTCAGAGACTCCGGGTAGGGGGGGGCGGGCGGGGGACAGAGCCATGAACGCGGGGGCTCCGTGGCAGCCAGCCATACCATCCATCTCTACCCTCTGCCTGGACCTCGGGTTCTCACCAGCTGGCCTTCTGCCCCTTCAGGAAAAGGACCCACTCCCCATCGTCCAAGGATGAGCAGTCAATTGGGCTGAAGGACTCGTTGCTGGCCCACTCCTCCGACCCCGTGGAGATGCGCAGGCTCAACTACCAGACCCCAGGTAGGCACTTCCTCCAGCCTGCCTGCCCCGCCCAGGCCTGCAGGTCCCTGGGGTCTCCACCCAGGGACCCTGGCCATATGCCCCATTTCCTGTTCCTCCTTTTTGCCCTTCTCCCTGTACCGTCCGCTTTGTTGCAGTGACTCAGGAGCCCCTATATCCAATAGCTGGACAGGCCCTAGGAGTTGACGGGAGGCCCAGCTGTTTAGGCCCTGCCTTGTCTTTGGTCTGTCTGACTATGGGCTAGGGACCCTCACAGAGCCCACATCCCAGCCACGGGGTGGCCAGCGCCTGCACTCTAGCCCCTCCACATAAAAGAGGGGGGTGTTGGTAGGAAACGCTCCATCAGACACTTGTGGGATGGCGTGCCCACACGTGATTCTTCCTGGGGCTGGCCCCAGCTCTCCGTGAGAACACGGGCCCTGCACAGGGCTTGGTGTCTGCCCTTCCTTTCCCAGCCACTCTCACGTGGCTCCCGTGTTCCTCTGCCTGCCTTTCCCTCCCCGTGCCCCAGCAGACACCTCTCCCCTGGCTGACACCTCCCAGACTGCCCAGCCCCCACACAGGCCTGGGGGAGGGGGGCGGTCTCTCCTGGGCCCCAGAACCTCTCTGCGTCTTCCAGCACGACACCTCTCACGCTGGGCTGGAACCGCCTCAGTGTCAGTCTGAGCTCTGTGGAGCCGGGAGCTGTGTCTGTTCACCCGCCACCCCTGGTCTTGTGGGCGCGGAGGGTTCTTGTTGAATGCCTGTGAAAGAAACACACAGACAGCTGAACAGAAGCATGAACTAACACATCCACACAGGGTTTGTGTATACTCGAGCTAATTATTACTGCATATTAAATTACCCCAAAACTTAATGGCTTAAAACAACAATAATTATGTATTGTCTGTCACAGTCTTTGTGAGTCAGAGATTCAGACGGCAGCGCAGCGGGAACAGCTTGTCTCTATTCTAGAGTGTCTGGGCCCTCAGCTGGACGACGTGAAGTCTGGGAACTAGAATCCTTTAAAGCAGGGGTCAGCAGACTATGGCCCACGGCCAGAGTCAGCCCACCACCTGTTTTCGCCGGTAAAGTTTTATTGGAACGCAGCCATGCCCATTTACGTAGGCATTGTATAGAACCACTTTCACACTGCAACAGCAGAGTTAGGTTGATGTGGTAGATACGTTATGTCCACAAAGCCAAAAATATTTACTCTCTGGTCTTTTATAGAAAAGTTTGCTGGTCGCTGAGTTCTGAAGACTAGTTTATTCCCGTGTCTGGTGGTTGATGCTAGAATCAGCTCTGAGCCCACCTGGGGCTGTCAGCGGGGACAACCACGTGAAGCCTCTTCATGTGGCGTGGGCTCCCTTACACCATGGTGACTGAGGTCAAGGGCACATGTCCTGAGAGAGAGAGACCCAGGCAGACCTAGCAGGCTGTTGCAACTTCGGTATCTGAGGAGTCACAGCTCCAGGATGCTGGGGCTCTGGAGGGCAAAGAACCTCCAGAGAGGGGATGCCACACCATATGGTCATTAAGGGAGCAAAAGAGGGGGGGGGGCTCTCATTGGTGGACATAGCACGCACGCGCAGGAGCAGTTCAGAGGCATTGAGTGTTCTGCCGCATTGGAACTGGGCTTATGGAGAACCCAGAGACGAGCTGGAGGGTTCCATGGAGGTCCGGTCAGAGGAACCTGAGCAGCAGGTTCAGGAGTTTGGACTTCAGGGGCCAGGGAGGCATTAAAGGTTTCAGCGGAGGATCGGCAGGGTCGCACTGTGCCCTAGAGATCTCTCTCTGGCTGCTGTGCGTGCGGAACACAGGCTGCAGGGGGCGAGGGTGGGAGGGAGGCTGTTCAGAAGGCCACTGGGAAGTGATAGGTGCTGAGAGCCTGGGCTTGGAAGGTGGCAGTGGAGGTGGAGGGAAGGGCACTCAGGAGCGTGAAGGAAGGAGACCGGCAGCTGGGCTTGGGCTTGATTGCACGTGGGAGTGAGAAGTGGGGGGTGGGGGGGTGCAAAGATGGCTCCTGGTTGCTGGCTAGCAGTGAGGTGTGGGTTCCAGGCAGCAGCCAAGTCTGGGTCTGGACCTTCACACGGACATCCAGGCTGAAACCATGGGTGCGGAAGGTGCCAAGGAGCATGCAGTGGTCAAAGCCTGAGAGTAGGTGGGCGCTCCCAGGAGAAGGCGAGGGGAAGTGGGGGGGGGGGGAAGAGCAGCCAGGGAAGGAGGTGATGAAACGCCCCGAGGAAGAATGAGTGAAGAGTAGCCAAGGAGGTTAAGATGGAGCAACTAGAGATAGAGAACAGGAGGACAGCATCCCTGAAGCCGGGGTGGGGAGGGCTGTGCTGGAGGGGACTTGGCCGGAGACCCAGAGGAGGGACCATTGGCTTTGGCAGTTGGCACCTTGGAGAGAGCATGGTGACTGAACCCTGAGGGCGGAAGCGTTCCAGCGATTTCCATCAGTGAGCGGGGAAAGAGCAAGTGGAGAAGCCTCTTTCAGAGGCTAAGTGTGAAGGACGGGTTGGGCAGGAGCACGCCAGGGAGGAGAGAGAGGTGCGATCCTTTCCAATATGGCATTGTTTATGGACAGGGGTCATTTGAGTGAGCATTTGTGACGCAGGGTCCAAGCCCTGGGTGAGGGGTATGATTTAGCCTGGGAAAAGGGGGGACGGGGGATGCCTTTGAGCTCCAGGCCAGGAGGGTGGGAGGCCGGTGAGGGTGGTGTAGGGAACATGCTGCTGGCGTTCTCAGCCCGAGGCCTGTTTTCTCCAGGATGAGAGGCAGTGGTTAGAGCAAGGTCCTGAGAGAAGCCGTGGCCTGGGTGTGTGCGTGCCGGGGAGGATTGCTGAGCAGCCGGAGGGCCCAGGGGACGGCTCCTGGATTCCTGTGGCTGCAGGGGCCCGAGGGAAATGGCGGGAACTGAGAGGAAAGGAGGGATGGAGAGGAGGCTGGCAGTGGTGTTAAAGGCCAAGTGCAGGAGGCGGGGCCGGAAGGACGGGAGGCTGTAGCCCGGGTCAGGCAGTGGGGAAGGGGCTTGGCGAGCGTCACCAAAAATCTGAAGGTCAAGGAACTGAGGCTGCTGGCTGGAGGCGGCAGCGCCGAGTGAACCAGGGACAGTGGGGGCAGTGGGAGCGGCCGCACTCTGCACAGCTCACGGTGTTTTTCATTCAGTAAACATTAATTTTTTTTTCCTCTTATCACTTAATGTTTCTTCCGAAAATAAATGTTTTCAGACCCACAGAAAAGCTGCAAGAGGGACCCGGCAGCTGCACGTTCTCGTGCAGACTGACCCTTCGTTTCTTGCCGTATGCGCCTCATCTCTGTATAAAAGCACACTTGGCTTTTGCCAAATCCTCTGAAAATAGCCAAGGTCTAATTTTATCACCAGAGGGGACAAGGGTTGATTTGGACCAAGAATGTAGTCATAAAAAGAGGCTTCCAGGCCCCCGGGAGTTGAGAGCACTCGGCTCTGGGTGGGAAGTCTGTCTGTCTGCCTCTGGAGGCAGGAGGCCTGTGCGGGACTGGCTTTGCTGCCCCTGGTCCTCCTCCTCCTCCTCCTCCTCCTCCTCCTCCTCCTCCTCCTCCTCCTCCTCCTGCCCTCCCAAGCCCCCTGAGCCCCTTCACCACGTCACCGCCCCTCCGCTGTGTCCCACCGTGATGTGACCGGAGAAGGTTAACCAGCTTTCTTCTCTTGCCCTGCTGTTTGTTTTTTTTCTCTGCAGGTTCCAGTGCCCCCAGTTGCCCGAATATCTCAAGTTAGTTTTCCAAGTTCCCATGTTTGGGGCCTACTCTGGCTTCCGTATCTTTCCTCTACTTTTCTCACCCAGTCACCCCCCTTCACCCTTGATTTCTTCTCTCCTTTCCTCTCTTTTTTTCCCCTTCTCGCTGTCTCATCTTCCCCCTTCTCCACCCTCCTTCTCCCCTATCTGTTTCCTTCCGTTTTGTGTTCCCTCCCACCGGCCCCATCTCTGAGTCTCCGCCTCTCTGGCCTCCAGCCTCAGTCTGACACTTCTCTGTCTCCCTGTCTCTACATCTCCTCCTCACCTCTGCTCCTCTCTCCGTGTTCTTCCATGTCACTGTGCCATGTCTCTGTACTTCGTGATCACTCCATCCACATGCTTGATGCTGGGGCGATGATGTCAGAGAGTCTCCCATGGTGACCCGCGCCAGTGAGGGGCAGGAGGGCTGCCCACAGGGGGGATGCAGGCTGAAGAAGCCCACCGCCCCCGCCTGGGAGGGAGGAAGCCTCTCACCCCTCTTGAGAACCCACCAGGTGGGGCCCTGGTGCCCCCACTCAGCGCCGCGTCACACAGACATGCTCCCACGTGCTCACGGCGCACACACTCCCTCTCTGTCCTCTCCCCACCTCCGGCCACTGTGTGCTCTGCCATCCTGTCGCCGCATGCGCCGCTGTCTCCATGCCACCAGTGCCGAGTGCTCCATGGCCACACGTTCACATGTGCACATACATGCATTGGAGCTGTCTCTGCCACCTCACTCAGGCCTCATGCTAACTCAGCCTGTGTGTGCCCCCAGGTATGCGAGACCACCCGCCCATCCCCATCACTGACCTCGCGGACAACATTGAGCGTCTCAAAGCCAACGATGGCCTCAAGTTCTCCCAGGAGTATGAGGTGAGACGTCCCCACCCCGGCTTCTCTCCTGCCTCAGGTCCCAGCTTTGGGTCAGGGGCTCCAGGCTTCCCCAGAGCACGCCAACAGTCAGGAACTCAGCTACTCGAGTGCTGGGCCTGGCCACGGCCCTTCCAGCACTCCAGGTCTGGACACTCAGACACATGCCCGGATGCTCACCGAGGCAGGCAAAACGTCACACACACACAGATCAATGATAATGGCCGCCATGTACTAAGAACTTACTCTGGGCCAGCTCTGGGTTAAGTACTTTCCATGCATCATTGCATTTAGTCCTTTCCACAATCCTGAGAAGTGTGTATTGTTATTAAGCCATCTTACAGAGGAGGAAGCTGAGGCGGAGGGGGCAAGTGGCTTGCCCAAGGTCAAACAGCTGATGGGTGGTAGAGCCAGGATTCACAGCCAGGCCTTCCTGACACACACAGGCCCAGCCTGTGCCCTGCACAAGCATGTACTCGCGTGTTATCAGAGCTGCACAGGTCACAGAGATGGGGAGTCAGGGGACTCAGCTCAGGCCTCACAAGCCCTCCTCTCGGGCCCCCCCCCCCCCACATGCGCCCTGCACTCTGGCCTTGACTCCTGCCTGCTGGAGGCTCAGACTTCTGAGCACCGTTCCCTGGGCCTGGGGTCTGAGGGCTTCCAAGTTGCCCAGCTGGGAGGTGCTTTGCTAGTGAAGGTGAGGAGCACCGAGGGAGCTGCCCCTGTGGCTCAGCCCCAGTTCCTCTGCTGCTGGCACAGATCGGGCCTGCGGTGAACCCTCTATCAGTGAGGGATGAAGAGGTGATAGAAGGGCTGGCTCAGCCCAGCCCGGGCGTTTGCTCCGCTCCGGTCAAATGTCCATCCTCAGCTGCGTCCACCCTCACCGTGGGCACCACCGGCTGTGAGCCAGGCAGATTCCAGGGGGTGTGTCCGAGCTCTGCAGAGGGTGCTGAGCTTGGCAGGCAGATTGAGGCACCTGTCTGCCGAAAGGCAAGCTTGCTGCCTCTGCCCCTGAGCACCCGGGGGCCTGCTTTGCATGAGGTCCTGCTTCGAGGGTGACAGACCCAGCGAGTTGGGCTCCCTGCCTTCAGTTTGGCAGCTGGCCAGGAAGGCCCTCCATGGCCTTCAGCCCACACACGTTAAGTGCCATGTCCCATACCTGCCCTTCCTCCCAACAAGGCTCTGTGCCCCCCTCTCCAGGCTCTGTGTCTCCCCTTCCACCTTCTGCCCCCTTTCCTCCTCCATGAGCTTTCCTTGCAAGACCCTCTTCCTTCAGGAAGCTTTCTCTGGCTACCCTGGCCTGCCCAGGGCTTTCCCTCTGCTGGGGTCCCGTAGTTCTGTTCCCTTTGATGGTCGGCAGTCATCCACTCATTGTCAAGCACCTGCCCTGTGCCATCCCTGTGCTGGGTGCTGGGCTATGGAGACAAGTGGCCTCAGGGAGCTCATTCACTGGGGAAGTGAGTGCAGACAGGTAATCCACATGGAATAGAGCGATGTGCCTTGTAAATGTGGCGGACACGTGTAGGGAAGGGGGGCTGAGAGGCGGACTGTGCTGAGGGGACTTACAGAAGTGGTACAGGCTGCCCTGTGGAGAGTCACAGGCTGGCTCCAAAACATGGAGAACATCGTGGGCTGAAAACCGGATTGTATCCATCTGTGAAAAGAGGGTAATTATAGAACCTGCTTCATGGAAGGATTAGATGAGGGAATACATGCAAAGGGCTTAGATCAGTGCCAAGCAGGCAATAAGTTCTCGCCAAGATTGAGCTGTTGTTATTATCGTCGTCTGAGGTGAGGCAAGGAGGAGCCGTGGAAGTCATTAGGCAGGAAATTGGTCATCAGATCCGCGTTGTATAAGGAAGGAGACTGCTGGCTGTTTAGACCGGAGGCCCCGGGGAGACTCTACGCTGCACGCTGGGTTATGGGAGCTCCAGCACGTGGGTGTAAGATCCTGCGAGCTAATGAAGTCACTCAGGAAAGGTTGTACAGTCAGAGAGGGCCTGAAAGAGCCCTATGTCCTGCCTACGGAAAAGCAGGTGGAAGGGGAGGCGGCAGGAGAATCAGCCAGGGCGGTGGGAGAGCCAGACAGGGCCTGGTGGTGGATGGCCAGAGCCTTGGGCCGTGGCAGGCACTGCAGGGCTGGCTGCCTTCGCTTCCTCTCGTCCTACGCTCGTTTCACTAGTTGGGTGCAGGGCCTGAGGGAGTTTCCCCGGCCCTCACCTCACCCCAAGGGGCTGTGTCCCGCGGCCAGAAGAGGCTTTGATTCTTTACCTTCCTGACAAGTGACGTGGCAGCCCCTGAGCTTCATGGCTGGGGCAGCTGGAGTTCACCCTTCCCTGGAACCGTGGACAGAGGGGCTGGCTGTGGCCTAGGAGTGAAATGGGATGTGGGCACCACCTGCAAGGCTGAGTCCCCCTTGGGGGGGCAGTAGGGAGACCTCAGCTCTTACCCACTCCACCTGCCTCCTCCATTCTCTGCAGTCCATTGACCCTGGACAGCAGTTCACTTGGGAGAATTCAAACCTGGAGGTAAACAAGCCCAAGAACCGCTACGCAAATGTCATTGCCTACGACCACTCCCGTGTCATCCTTACCTCCATCGATGGTGAGCCAGGGCCGAGCCCTTCCCATCCCCGCTCTCCTCCTTGCTGGCTGGGGTGATCGTTCATTCTGCAGAAGAGGCCCACGAGTCCTGGGGTGCACTGAGGTGTGGTGGGTGGGGACGGGGACCCTAGGATAATGCTCTCCCATGTCCCTTCCTATCCACAGGCGTCCCGGGCAGCGACTACATCAATGCCAACTACATCGATGGCTACCGCAAGCAGAACGCCTACATTGCCACACAGGGCCCACTGCCCGAGACCATGGGCGATTTCTGGCGGATGGTGTGGGAACAGCGCACAGCCACTGTGGTCATGATGACGCGGCTGGAGGAGAAGTCCCGGGTAAGACTGGGCAGGGCTCTGCCAGGAGGTGGGCTGGGAAATAGCCACCAGATGACGCGAGCACCTTTTGTGTCCCTGTGGGACGAAGTTCCCCAGGGGAACTCCCAAGTGCTGTTGTTTTCCTGGGGTATTACTGTGGTCCCCAGACACCAGTGGGTTCCTGGGATGTTAATATATTGCACCAGATGCTGCATTTCCTGGGAACGTGTGTATGTTCCCCAGTTGCTGGCATGTTCCCGGGATGTTCACGTGTTCCCCAGATGCTGGATGTTCCTGGGGCATTAACACATCTCCAAGTTAATTAGTGGAAAGAGCCACTGTTATCTGCTTTTGCACTGCAAAGCATTGACTGGAACGTAAAATTTACAGAGCTTGAAAATGGCACATAAACATTATGGGTAAATTTGGCAGAAAATGTGCCTGGTGCGATCTGGTCATGAATAAATAAATTTCAATTACGGCCCCCATTCCCCCGGCAAGGGCAGGGTTGGCGATGTAGTGTGAGAACTTGCTGTGGGGCCCCAAGAGACTTGGGGTGAGGGGGT
Organism: Cnephaeus nilssonii; assembly: GCF_951640355.1. Lineage (NCBI taxonomy): Eukaryota > Metazoa > Chordata > Mammalia > Chiroptera > Vespertilionidae > Cnephaeus > Cnephaeus nilssonii. The sequence goes on from NC_137078.1 coordinate 75,110,433, forward strand.
GGCACAGTGGTTCTGAGAGCTTGGGTGGGGAGCCTTATATCCTCCCACCCTGCTTCGGCCCCAGGGCCCCTGCCCCTCCGAGCCTTTGGGCACTTCCAAACACCCTTGCACCCCGCCTTGCTTGTCCCTTTGCAGGTGAAGTGCGACCAGTACTGGCCGGTCCGTGGCACTGAAACCTACGGCCTCATCCAGGTGACCCTGCTGGACACGGTGGAGCTGGCCACGTACACTGTGCGCACCTTTGCGCTCCACAAGGTACGGGCTTGTCCCACGCTTCCCTGAGCGTGGTGTGCCGGGTGGGCGAGCGGGAACTCCCGGGTCGGAGGTTGGGGCTCGGAAGTCGGCTCAGACACGCGGGAGTGCGCTGTGACGGCGAGCACTGCGTCCCCCTGCCCTGAGCCCGTGCAGGCAGACGCCTCATCACACACTCTCCCCCCCACCCTTCTCCCCAGAGTGGCTCCAGCGAGAAGCGGGAGCTGCGCCAGTTCCAGTTCATGGCCTGGCCAGACCATGGAGTTCCCGAGTACCCGACCCCCATCCTGGCCTTCCTGCGGCGCGTCAAGGCCTGCAACCAGCTCGACGCCGGGCCCATGGTGGTGCACTGCAGGTGAGGGGGCAGCACCACCGAGGGGCAGGGCGGGGCGGGGCGGGAGGTGGGTGGACCTGTGCCCCAAGCCGAGCCCGTGTCCTGCAGCGCGGGTGTGGGCCGCACGGGCTGCTTCATCGTGATCGACGCCATGCTGGAGCGCATGAAGCACGAGAAGACGGTTGACATCTACGGCCACGTGACGTGCATGCGATCCCAGCGCAACTACATGGTGCAGACAGAGGACCAGTACGTGTTCATCCACGAGGCGCTGCTGGAGGCCGCCACGTGCGGACACACAGAGGTGCCCGCCCGCAACCTCTACGCCCACATCCAGAAGCTGGGCCAAGTGCCTCCTGGGGAGAGTGTGACCGCCATGGAGCTGGAGTTCAAGGTGGGCCGAGGGCTGGGCCTGGATTGGGTCATGGAGATGAGTCCCTCCCCCCCCCCCCCCCCCGAAGCCAGGCCTGACCAGTCCCTCCCTCTCGCTAGTTGCTGGCCAGCTCCAAGGCCCACACATCCCGCTTCATCAGCGCCAACCTGCCCTGCAACAAGTTCAAGAACCGCCTGGTGAACATCATGCCCTATGAGTTGACCCGCGTGTGCCTGCAGCCCATCCGGGGTGTGGAGGGCTCTGACTACATCAATGCCAGCTTCCTGGATGGCTATAGGTGAGCATGCTTGTGTCTGCCCACCACACTCTATGGGGGCCTAGGCCTAGGCCTGGCTGGCTGGCTGGGGGTACAACAGAGTAGGGCCAGCCCAGAAGGTTAGAGTGGGCTTCCCGGAGGAGGGGTGATCTGAGTGGGGCCCCAAGAGACCATGCAATCTTGGGGAGACTCGGGGAGCACAGCACCTCCAGCATGTCCAGTCTTATGTCCACCCCAGACAGCAAAAGGCCTACATAGCCACACAGGGGCCTCTGGCAGAGAGCACCGAGGACTTCTGGCGCATGCTGTGGGAGCACAACTCCACCATCATCGTCATGCTGACCCGGCTTCGGGAGATGGGCAGGGTGAGCCCACCCCCAGGGCCCTTCTGATACCTGGGAGCACACCAGCCATCCCCTCCCTCTTCTCCCCTCTCATACCCAGCCTCCCATCAGCATAACCTCTGATCTCCTCTCCCCTCCCTCCCCCCCACCCCCATCCCAGTTATCACCACCTTAGGGGTCCTGCCTCAGAATCCTCTGATACTGGGAGCCCCCTCCCTTTTTCCTCCCCACCTGATCATGGCGGCGGGCCCTTTGTCCGCAGGAGAAATGCCACCAGTACTGGCCAGCAGAGCGCTCCGCTCGCTACCAGTACTTTGTTGTCGACCCGATGGCTGAGTACAACATGCCACAGTATATCCTGCGTGAGTTCAAGGTCACGGACGCCCGGGTGAGTTTGGACAGGGGAGCATGTCGGTAACTGCCTGGGCACGTGGGGCGGGGACTGCCTGCATGGTGCCCTGGCTCCCAGGCTGCTTGCCTGTGTCGTCATGCTACCCGCCTGGCCCGGCGGGGCTGCAGCCTGCGGCACTGACCCCGCGCCCGTCCTGCCTCTCCCAGGATGGGCAGTCGAGGACGGTCCGGCAGTTCCAGTTCACAGACTGGCCAGAGCAGGGTGTGCCCAAGACCGGGGAGGGCTTCATTGACTTCATCGGGCAGGTGCACAAGACCAAGGAGCAGTTTGGGCAGGACGGGCCCATCACGGTGCACTGCAGGTGGGACTTGCCCCTGGAGGGCTGGGCAGGGGCCGGGGTGGCCTACAGGCCTGGTGGATTGGGCCCCTGACCCAACGCTGTCCCTAAGCAGTGCTGGCGTGGGCCGCACCGGGGTGTTCATCACTCTGAGCATCGTCCTGGAGCGGATGCGCTACGAGGGTGTGGTGGACATGTTCCAGACGGTGAAGACCCTGCGCACGCAGCGCCCGGCCATGGTGCAGACGGAGGTACGTGGGCCGGTGCACGAGCACGCCGCCGGCACTGACCATGGCAAGCTCTGCCTGGGCGTCTAGGGCAGGATGGCTCTGGGAGCACAACTCCACCGTAGGACGGGCTCCTCATTCGGCAGCTCTGCACGGAGCACCAGTGGTGTCCCTGGCTCTGGCTAGGGTTGGACGTAGCAGTCCCTGCAGGGTGGACTCGGGGGCAGTCGGTGGATGTAAGCAGTGGGAAAGGGAGCGAGAGATGAGCCTTCAGGGATTCTTTCAGGCCCTCTGGATGCTGCCTGGGGCAGAGGTCTGGGTCCAGCATCTGCTCTTGGCCAGCAGAGGCTAAGTCCATGGCCCACCGGCTGCAGTGTGCGTGCCCTTGGCAGTATGTTGGGGAACCCGCTGGCACTGCCCGTGCTCACCCACCCCCTGTCCCGGCAGGACCAGTACCAGCTGTGCTACCGTGCAGCCTTGGAGTACCTCGGCAGCTTTGACCACTATGCAACGTAACTACCGCCCCCTCTCCTTCGCCGCCCCTGCCTAGGGGCTCCGGAGGGGACAAGCTCCTCTGAGCCATACCGACCATCATCCAGCCCTCCTGCACGGATGCCGTCGCTGACAGAGCACAGCCCCTGGGATCACAGCGTTTCAGGAACATTCCCACACCAAACAGAGAGCCCAGAGCCCCCTGGCCCCTGGGCGGGCCGGCAGGCAGGCGCGGCAGCCGTCTCTGTCCACCAGGCCCGCCCGGAGCCCACTCCGAACTCTCTGCTCCGCTGTCGCATTTCTCATGCTTCTTCTCATGGGGTGGGGATGGGACAAAGCCTCTTTTTATACATTAAGTGGAGCAGTCTGAGGGATTCTAGCCTCTTCTCTCTGATGTTTCCTTTGGCAAATTCTTAACTGCAGAATGGGCTGCCGTGGGGGTTGGGGTGTAGTCTACTTTCTGTTTTGAGTTACTTGGATCCTTTCTTGTGTAACTTTTACTGCTGAAGGACGATCATGCCTTCTTCATGCGTGTGGAGCCGGGGCCGCCAGCCTACGCGGGGGCCTCACCGCTCCGCTGCTCTTCCAGGCCTTCAGACAAGATCTTGTTTCAGCCAAATGCAGGGAACACTTTCTTTTTTTTTTCTTACTTTTGTTTTGTTTCTCCTTAAGAGCCTTATGTTAGGCCCCACAGACAGTGGTGGGCGAGGAAGAGATAGGAAACACTCAGCCCAGTCATCTATTCCAGTGTGTGTGTAACGTTCACAGCCCAGAACCCCAGACGTGTCGGGGGAGCCTGGCAAGGCGTTCCTCATCACCATCGTGTTTGCAAAGGTTAAAAAAAGCAACAACAAAAAAACAAAAACAACAATCCAAAAAATCCAAAAAAAAAAAAGAAAAAGAAAAAAAAACACAAGGAAATAGAGAGAGTCATTTCCTGGCCTCTGCTTCAAACCCCTGAGAGGGGAGGCGGCTCGGTGCCCCTGGGGCTCCCTGCGAGCTGCCAGGCTGACCTCAGGGCCCGCGGAGGCGCGTTCGTCCCCAGCACTGCGGGGTGCGGTGCGGGGTGGTGGTGGGAGGCTGTGGGTCTGGCCGTGCGGCCGAAGCAGCTGGCACAGGTCAGGGTGTGTGCCACACCCTGCACACCTCAGGGCCACGCAGGGGCACGGCTGGCCCTTCAGGTCCAGGCCCGGAGGCCTGGCAGCACATGTCTGTTCTCCGAAGGGGCCAGATGATTTTCCTCCCTGGTTTGCAGCTATTTTTCAAAGCCCATGAGAATTGCTCTTTTCCACTCCTTCACGATGCCCTCGGAAACCAATGTGGCAAGACTACTGGACTTTTCTCAATGGTACTATAATCAATCCTTATAATCTTGGCTTGCTGAGGGGCAGGGAGAGGGCCTCTTCCTCTGGGCAGCACTATCTAGATAGGTAAGTGGGGGCGGGGAAGGGTGCATAGCTGTTGTAGCCGAGGGACGGGAAGCAGACGTCCCACGATCTAGCTAGGCTCGGTCAAGATCAACAATCCAGGGTTGGTAATGTTGGATGCGACATTCATTTTTACCTTGTGGATGCTAGTGCTGTAGAGTTCACTGTTGTACACAGTCTGTTTTCTATTTGTTAAGAAAACTACAGCATCATTGCATAAATCTTGATGGTAATAAATTTGAATAATCAGATTTCTTACAAACCCGGCCTTTGTCTCAGCTCTTTCTGGAACCGGAGTCTGGCCTTTGTAAGTCAATACCTACGAGTAGGTTCTGTGACTTCCTGCTCCTGAGGAGACAGGGAGGCTGTCCTGAGGATTTGTCACAAGGTGGACGCTCAGCATGGTGCTCACTCTCTGAGAGGAGAGGTTACAGACCCAGAAGACGGAGCCCCCGGTGCCTGTAAAGAGTCCCCCACATGGGAGCAGCTCCCGGATTGGGAATATACATACCCTTGTCTCTCCTCACCCTTAGGATATCCAGCGTCCCCATGTCACAGGTACTGGGACTCCCACTTCCAGGTGCCACACTCCCATTGCCTGCCTCTGCTTCCCCACTGCCACTGTGGCCGTGGAGGCGGTGACCGTATGGAAACTGGCCAGTGAGGATTCTTGTCATTCTTGCGATGTGGATACTGGGCATGGTGTGGCCTTCTGGCCCCTGGACGCAGCAGTATCCACTCGTTGAGTCCTGTGGCCGCTCCACTAGTGATCAGGCATGTCCCATCATGTTGTCAAACCATGGAACTTCTGGGGACACAGATGAATGAGACCCAGAACAAGTGGGGAAGAAAAATACATGAGTTGGCAATGACCAGACTGTAGACAATCAGGATGAGCCCACCACAGATGCTGTGGGTGCACTGAGGCAGCACCTGACTCTGCAGCAGGGTCAAGGAAGGCTTCCTGGAGGAGGTGATGTAAGGTGGATTCTGAGTGTTCATAAGGTGAGTGATGGATACCTTTATGTTTTATTTCACCACTCCACGTCTCCTTCCATCACCACTTACCCCCCTCCACCCTCTCTTACCTCCCCCCCCCCTCCTTTCCCTCTGGTAATCATACTGTTGTCTGTGCCTGTGAACAGCTGTCAGTCTGTTCTCTGTATCTATGAGTCTGTTTCTGTTTTGTCAGTTCGTTTTGTTCATTAGGTTCCACATATAAATGAGATCAGATGGTACTTGTCTTTCCCTCACTGGCTGGCTTATTTCACTTAGCAACCAGTTAGCACCCAGTCAGGGAAAGACGTGTAATCCTCATAGCACAGAACAGGGTGGGTCCTGTTATGCTCATTGTGCAGATGAGAAAATAAGGGTTCATCCACTCGTTCAACACAGACGTAGTGAGCATCTGCTGTGTACTGGTCCTATCAGTGAACTGAACAAAGACTAATGCCCTCGTGGCATTTACACTCAAGTGAGATGAAACATGATGCGTGTGAAAAACCAGTACGTTTGTTAGCAAGTGAGAAGTGGGGGATTAGGAGGAATCGGGCACATGGGGAAGGTTTGATTTCCAGGGTGGTCAGAGGAAGCCTCATTGAAGCAATGGGATTTGAGGAAACACGTGAAGCTGCTGAGAGATTTTGCCTAAACACCTTCAAACTGAGCATCCAGGCCGAGGGAGCAGATGGAGTCAAATCCCAGCCATGTGCCCGAGGTGTGGAGGCTGGTGTGGCTATAGGCATGAGCATGTGAGCAGGGGGTGAGGAGGTAGTGGGGGATAAGATCAGAGAGGAAATGGCAGAAATCCAGGTGTGGTGAGTAGGTTATATCTTGGAGATGGGTTAAGGGTTTGCTTATGGAATGGATGAGAGAAAGAGGAGTCAAGGTTGAGTCCACAGTTTTGGCCTGAACAACTCAAAGGATGAGGTTGCCATTTATGGAGCTGGAGAGGGTGGGCCATGGGGGCTGAGTCACCTACTCCAGGCTCCTAACTGGAACGTGGAGTTGCCATCACTCGGTCACTCCACACTACCCCCTCCTACCTTTAGCTGGAAACGGAGTCAGGTGCATTGAGAAAAAATAGTTGGAAGGAAATACACCGAGAGTTGTGAGGTTGGGTGATTCCTTTCTTTGTAATTTTCCTAAAGTTCTGTAAAGAATTAATAGCACCCAAAAAGAAAAGAATTAATAGCACTTTAATTTCTAAAGTGACAAACTTTTAAAGTTATACAATGTTTTAAAAACAAAAATCTTTCAAAATAGGATAGAAGTTGTAAAACATTACAGTCCCATTCTCTCTCTGTTCCCCAGCTCCCTGGAGGGAGTCATAGTTTAGTCTGTATTCTTCTGGGCATTTTCTATGAATATACAAACATGTTTATAAACTTTATTTTTTACACAATGAGAATCATGTTACTCATATCTTTCTGCAAATTGCCCTTTCCATTTCAGTATTGTGAATTTCTTTTTCTGTCAGTACCTCATCTTTTAAGCTGCTACATACTCTTCTGTTATCCATGTGCCAAGGTTTTTGTTTGTTTGTTTGTTTGTTTTCCTATATGTTTTTATTGCTTTTAGAGAGGAAGGGAGAGATAAACAGCCATGGGCTGCCTCCTGCACGCCACCTACTGGGGATCAAGCCTGCAAGCCGGGCGTGTGCCCTGACTAGGAATCGAACTGGTGACTTCTCTGTAAAGGACAATGATGCTCAAGGAACTGAGCCACACAGGCCAGGGCCCATAATTTTTTTAAGTGGTTATCTCCATAGGTTTTGTTGTTGCTGTTAATCCTCACCTGAGGATATTTTTCCATTGATTTTTAGAGAGAGGGAAAGACAGAGAAACGTCGATGTGAGAGGGACACATCGATTGGTTGCCTCCTGCACATGCCCCAACCAGGGTCGGGGATTGAGCCTGCAACTGAGGTATGTGCCCTTGACTGGAATCGAACTCGGGACTCTTCAGTCTGCAGGCTGACGCTCTATCCACTGAGCCAAACTGACTAAGGCTATTGTAGCTTTTTTATTTGAAAAATGGATGCACATGATAAAACAGGTAAAAATAATTCAGTCTTGCCCTAGCTGGTTAGGCTCAGTGGATAGAGTGTTGGCCTGCAGACTGAGGGGTGCCAGGTTCTATTCCGGCCAAGGGCACATGCCCAGGTTGCGCCCCGGTTGAGGGTCCGATCCCCCCCAGTAGGGGGCATGCCAGAGGCAGCCAGTCAATGATTCTCTCTCATTGATGTTTTTATCTCTCTATCCCTCTCCCTTCCTCTCTGAAATCAATTTTTTTAAAAAATTCAGTCTTGAAGGATACAGAATAAAGGGTAAGCTTTCCTTTTCTCTTCTCCCCAACTCGTTTCATTCCCTGAAGCTTCTCACTTTAGTTCTGTGGATAGTGAACGTCATATCTTCCGTAGGTGGCACTTTCAGTATTTGGTACCTGGTGACCACAATAAAATGTGTGAGATTTAATTAATGTATATAATCTCCCCCCTGTAGCTCCTGATTTCGTTAGCTATATTATTTTCATTCTTCTGGAGCTCCCTCATGACTTGAAACAATATCTTTAAACATCTATTTCTTTATTTATCACCGGAGGCAGCATCTATTGATTACTCTCTATGAAGAATGAGGGAATTAGCTCACTCTCCATGATCCCCTTCCTCCCTCCTCCAACAACCTTTTGTAAAATTATATCACATTGTCAAGGTTTATAATACTTTCTGTTCTATTTCTGTAATTAAGTCTTTCATTCTAAAAATTGAAAACCAATAAATAGCATTTTCATTTCATGTTCATGAAAAATCTTTCAAACATTAATTTCGAATAAGTCTTCCAGTTTTTTCCTCATTCCCCTCCCCCTGGATCACACTCGGCTGCCACTGTTTCTGGTACAGCCTGTTCATCTTTTTCTTTGGTGAAGTGCTCCCTTGTGAAAATTTTCCACAAAGGATTCTAAAGTTTCTGATGCTTATACGTCTGAAAATCTCTCTTTTATACTTACTCTCAGTTTTAACTTTGCCATCTTTATAAACAAAATATCCCCAGAAACTGTGAAGATATTGTGTCCGGTTCTGTATGAACCACCTGTTGAAGGAGGGCTGTATGGCAACTGTTGAGGCTTTGCTAGTGGGTTTCTTTATTAAATTACCCTGGTGCTTGCCCCATCACCCACTTTGATTTTTTTTATCTGTAGACTCTGAGCTTAAAACCTGCCCAGGCTTCCGGGGAGAATGAGTCCGGACTCAGGCATCCAGGGCTGTGGTTTTCTCAGCTGTTTTCTTTGTCAATCTGATTCCATTGCTTACTATCTCTTGGAATTCTTATTTTTAAAAATACTTCAGTGTATGGATAATGTATCTAAATTGTTTTTTCCCCAAAAAAAATTATTTTAAATAACCCTCCTCCCTGCACTGATTTGTAATGCTTCCTTTAAAAAAAAAAATCACATATGAAGTTACAAGCACAGAGTTTACTTCTGGGCCTTGAGTCTTTCATCTGTCGGTATTGTCTGAGCCAGAATTACTCATTTAATTTTTGTGGTTTTATTACCTGACATAGCTAGTCCCCTGATTTTCTTCCAAGTGGATATTAGATCAATTTTGGAAAATCCCCCTCCCTCAGTTTTGGTTACAGATGTTATTGTTCCTCAATAAAATGAACAATAAGGTATCGGAAGAGTATGTATCAACATAAAGAAAAGCTGGGTGGGATCTGATGGAAACCTTGGGAGCAAAGTAGGCTGTGCTCACCCAGCCCTGCTGGACGGGAGGGGACGCTGTCGGATGAGGGCAGCCACCCAGTCTCCAGAGTGAGAGGCGTGATGTGAGGATGCTGCACCCTCTGGGATGACAGTCTGGAACTTTAAACTCTTCATACTCTTCTATGACACTTGCCCCACCTCTCCCTGAACCCTTTATCCCAGCCTTATCTAAATACTTGCCTTTGCTTAAGCACACATTTTTTTGCTGCTGTTGTTAATCCTCACCTGCGGATATTTTTTCCATTGATTTTTGGAGAGAGTGGGAGGGGGAGAGACAGAGAGAGAGAAACATCGATGTGAGAGAGGTACATCAATTGGTTGCCCTCCGCACCCACTCCAGCTGGGGCCAAGGATCAAGCCTGTGACTGAGGTACATGCCCTTGACCAGAATCTAACTTGGGACCCTAAAGTTCACAGGCTGACACTAACTACTGAGCAACCAGCTAGGGCACACCTTTTCTTAAGCACACTTGTAAAAAGAAAAGGGTTAAATCCCTAATAAATAGAGCTTTCAAATCAGTAAGAACGAAAGTAAATGCCCTAATAGAAAAATGGACAAGGACACAATAGGCAACTTATAAAAGATACACAAATTTCATGAAAGTATGGAAGATACAGAGCCTTACTATTTTTCTTTTTGTGTTTTTAAAATTTTTAAATTTATTTTCTTTTTCTTTTTGTTTTTTTGTTTTGTTTCTACAGAGCCTATAAGTCAAAGAAATACACATTGAAAAAAAAAAGATCAGGTACTATTATTTATCCAATGGTCAATAGTTATGTGTTAACATTGGTGTGGGGAATTGGGCACTCATATTGCTAGTGGGGATCTATGCTGGTTCTTCCTTTGAGGAGGAGAAATTGCAGTATCTATCAGAAGACTTAAAATATGCTTTACCTTTGACCCCGTGATACCCACTTAGGAATTTATATACAGTTAACAAATATTTTTTAAATCTATGGGCAAAGATTCACTGCAACATTGTTCATAACACTTTTTAAAATTGATTTTAGCCCAGCCGGTGTGGCTCAGTGGTTGAGTATCAACCTATGAACAGAAGGTCAGTTCTGTTCCCTGTCAGGGAACATGCCTGGGTTGCAGGATCGATCCCCAGTAGGGGGTGTGCTAGAGGCAGCCGATCAATGATTCTCTCTTCATTGATGTTTCTATCTCTCCCTCTCCTTCCTCCCTCTCCTTCCTCTCTGAAGTCAATAAAAATACATATTTTGTAAAAAATTGATTATAGAGAGCCCTGGCCGGTGTTCCCAGTGGTTAGAGTGTCGACCTCCACTCCAAAGGGTCCTGGGTTTGCTTTCTGGTCAAGGGCACATACCTGGATTGCAGGTTCTAGCCTCAGCTCCAGTGGGGGCACGTGCAGGAGGCAACCAATTGATGTGTCTCTCTCATCGATGTATCTCTCTCTCCCTCTCCCCTGACTCCTTCAACTCTCTCTAAAAATCAATGGGAAAATGCCCAGCTGGCATGGCTCAGTAGTTGAGCACCGACCTATTAACCAGGAGGTAATAGTTTCTTTCCCAGTCAGGGCATATGCCCGGGTTGCAGGCTCGATCCCCAGTGGGGGACGTGCAGGAGGCAGCCAATTAATGATTCTCTCTCATCATTGATGTTTCTATCTCTCTCCTCCCTTCCTCTCTGAAATCAATAAAGAAATATATTTTAAAAAATAAAATCTTATTTTAAAAGAAAAAACAATGGGAAAAATACTCTCAGGTGAGGATTAACCAAAAACCATTTGATTTTAGAGAGGGAGAGGAAGGGGAAAGACAAAGAGAAACATCTATTTGTTGTTCCACCTACTCATGCATTCATTTCTTGCTCCCTGTATGTGCCATGACTAAGGATTGAACCTACAATCTTGGTGTATCAGGATAATGCTCTAACCACTTAGATACCCAGCCAGTGCTGCTCATAATATTGAAAAGTTGGAAACAACCCAAAACACACACACACACACACACACACACACACACACACACACGCACATCTATCGCCTACAATCTCGTTCAAGTGAATTTGGAGACCATCACTATCCGCATCAGCTAGGAGTATTTTAGAAACAATCACAGGCCCCAGACCTACTGAATCAGAATTTGTATTTTAACAGTTCCTGAGGGCATCTGCAGGAACATTAAAATTAGAGAAGCTCTGGCAAGGACATACACGACAATGTCAGCAGTTACTTTCGGGGGGTGGTGCTCCCTATTTTAAAGGCATTTTCTAGTTTGCTGCGGTTGACATACGTTTTTTCCCATAAGAATACGTTAGTGGCAGAGAAGCACCCCAGGCTGTGGTTGCATATGCCTGGACACCCAAGTCCTCTGGGAATCCCATCTCAGCCCCTCCGCCCCCACACTCATCCAGGCAGCCACGCACCCAGCTGTACTGCTGGTCCAGTAACCATAGCGCTGTGCTGAGATTATTCTTGTTCCTTCAGCTGGTCACATACTAAAATAAGGGGAAATACCAAAGAAATTATCCAGGCTGCAGTGCAGAAATGAAGTGCAAATTGACATGATAATGATGGTTTGATTTATCTGTCTCCTCCACTGGACTGTGAACTTGTTTTTTTTCTTTGTGAGGGCCTTCTGGTAAAAATCGGAAGACCTACTAGACAAATTCAAAAAGAGCTGTCATCACTGGACTGTGAACTTTTTATATGTATTTTTTTATTGATTTCAGAGAGGAAGGAAGAGGAAAAGATAGAAATACCAATGATGAGAGAGAATCATTGATTGGCTGCCTCCTGCACACCCCCTACTGGGGATCGAGCCCACAATCCCGGCGTGTGCCCTTGACTGAAATCGAACCCAGGACCCTTCAGTCCACAGGCCACCGCTCTATCCACTGAGCCAAACCAGTTAGGGCTGGATTGTGAACTTCTTGAAGGCAAGGGCATGTCTTCCTTACCTCCCAGGCTCACCTGGCCCAAAGGAGGGACTCGGTAAATGTTTGCTAAATGGACCGAAAGGGAAGTGTTTGACCTGGCCCTACGGCGAGCGGTAAATCTGACTGTGGGAGGAATTATAGCTGGAGCTGCCCCAGCACTCACTCAGTCCTCAGAACCTCCCCTCCCAGCTCCTCTCCGGAGGCCCACCTTTTGCTCTGACCCTGAGCCCACATCCCAGTCAGCTCTGAGCGGACCTCCCATCCCCAACCACCTCCACTGAGAAGGCTCCTGTATCCACACCAAACCACCTCTCCCTGATGAGCTGCGTTTCTCCTCATCCCCCACACCAATGCTAGCAATGGCTCGAATGGAGATTTACCAGCAATATTTTTTAAAATAAATAGGGGTCACCTAGAACCTAGACTGAACTTTGACCTGGGGGGGGGGGCAGTTCTTGGCCCCAGAACTGGGATGCTCCTCAATCTCCTTCCAAAGACCTGTGCCCCAGACTCCTTTCCAGGGATGGCCCTTTCCAGCCTCTTTGGCACATTTTCAGGGCATTCTCTGCCGTTGCTCTCGTGTAAGCTCCTCTGTGGTCCTAAAGATTTAACCCAACAAACACATGGTATACACCTATTACATTTATATAATACCTGTTAACGTTACTATGCACTTAGAAGTGACATACACTTTACCTGCATTGTTAAAATGTAATTCCCCCAACAGCCCTGTATAGTAGCTTGTGTTATACTAGTAGCTTCTTTTGCAGCTGAAGACTAAGATCCCCAGAGGTCAAGCAGCTCACCCTAAGTCGCAAAGCTAGGAAGGGAGCAGAATCTAGATTTGAACCTGGATCTGTGTGACTCCAGAGCCCGAATGCTTTACTATGCAAACTGCAATCCGTGTGGCTTCATTTATCTGTGCTTTTCACGAACAGCATTCTGGGAATGTTTATTGGGCACTTGCTCTGAACCGGGCACTGCACAGGCCAACGGGCCCGACAGAGGAAAACCGAAGTCCCTGCTCTTAGAGGCTTAGTCTGTGGGGAACAGACGTAAGTCACGGAAATCACACACCGGCAGGTGCTCTGCAGGAAGAGTGCCTGGTGCGGTGAGAGCAATACGGGAACCAGGACCCGCACTCCCGTGGGAGTTAGAGGCTGCTGCGAGGGAGGTTGTCTCTCGGAAAAGCCCTGTGGCAGAAGGGAGTATAACTCCTTATAGAAAAACAACAGCCTGGCCGGCGTGGCTCAGTGGTTCAGCGTCCACTTATGAACCAGGAGGTCACGGTTCGATTCCCCGTCAGGGCACATACCCAGGTTGTGGACTCAATCCCCAGTAGGGGACGTGCAGGAGGCAGCCGATCAATGATTCTTTCTCATCATTGATGTTTCTCTCTCTCCCTCTCCCTTCCTCTCTGAAATCAGTAAGAATATAATTTAGAAAAAGAAAAAAGAAAAAAAAAAAAAAACAGAAAGAAGGCCAGCATGGCTGGAGCCCAGAGAACAAAGGGAAAATGGAGCATGAGGGGGTGGAGAGTGGGCAGGGGCCTGGGAGGCCAGGACAAGGGACTTGGGATTCACAGTGAGGGCACAGGCAGTGTTACAGGGTTTTCAAGAGAGCAATGAATTCAGCTTTGCTTTTTAGCAAGATCACTCTGGCTGCTGTTTGGAGAACAGATTTAGACAACAGAACACATGGGTTGCAGTGGGCCAGGTGAAAGGTGCTTGAAGTGGGACGGTAGTGACAAAGGAGGTAAAAAGAGTAGAATTCAGTATATAGTTTGGAAAGTAGGGCCAGAAGGTGTAGATGTGGCTGCAAGAGAGAAGAATCAAGGATGACTGCACACCTGGGTGCGTGCTGGTGCCTCTCCTGCGGTGGGGAACGGAGGCGGGGAGCAGATTTAGGGGAGAACCCAGGGTTGGCTTTTGAGTTTTGAGGGTGCCTGTCATTGTCCAAGTCGGGAGACAGAGTTGTCTTCCTTTCTGTACGCGAGTCAGGTGTTTATTTTAAACTCTTCAAATAAAAAAAATGCACAAATAATCGCTTCTCGGCCTTTTGGCTAAGATCAAGTGTAGTAAAAAAAAAAAGCACAAATGGGTAGAACTTGAATGATGTCTTGAAGAATGGGTGGGATTTAGCCTTGAGGCGAAGATATGTTGGTGGCTGAGATCAAAACAAAAACCCCACAGAACAGTTAGTGGAAACAAAGAGAAGGACTGAATGGAACGTGGAAACGGCCAGTGGGCGCCTCTTGGTGCTGCTCACAGGGGCTTTTTGCCTGTAACACTGCGCCATCCTCCCCAGAGCGGGAGAATAAAACAGCCAGAAAGAAAGGCTAGGTTTTTGTTAAACAGAGGGATCAAGGTGTGTCTGTGGGCATGTGTATGTCTGGTGTAAACATTTTTTTTTTATAGCAAAGGTGGTAATTTATTGAAGAACAAGTACAGACTCCCACGTGAGGAGAGGGAAGAGTCCCACAGAATGGACTCCCACATGGGGAGGGGGAAAAGTCCCCAACATTTTAATTTTTATATTTGTATATTTCATAGGCTAGAAGGCTTTGGTCTTTCCCAGCTGACCTTGTCTGCAAAGCTGAGTTAAGGCTGACTTCTCCTTTTGCATGGACTGACCGACCCTTCCCATTGAACCTGAGCAGGTCAGGGTGTGCCCACGTGTTCCTGGTGCTGAGGGATCAGGGTTTTTCCTGCAGCTCACTGAGTCCCTTTGACCAGAGCCTCCAAAGCTCCATAAAAAAGGTCTCTGTTCAGCTCCTGGGGCCTCCAGGCAAGAGTGGAAATGTGAGTGACCCAGAGGTGAAGGCCAAAGGCATCATTCAAGTATAAACACACCCCTTCCTGTTTGTTTACTCATTCAGTTCATCATTCATTCATTTACTCAACAGATACCCTCAGGCCCAGTGTTCATTTCAGGTTGCTTAACCTCCCTGCATCCCAGGTTCCTCAGCTATAAAATGGAGTCAGAAGTAAAGCCATCTTCAGAAGTTCACTGTGAGGATGAAGTGAAGGAGTAGCATTTGTTCACTCAGCAAGTATTTAGTAAGCTCATTCAAAGAGCCAGGGCTGTCCTAAGTGGTGAGGATAGCGATGAACAAACACAGAGCCCCGGCCTCATGGAGAAGGCATTCGAATGGGTAGAAAAATGAAGTGTATAGCCTGGCCAGCATGGCTCAGTGCTTGAGCACTGACCTCTGAACCAGGATGGCTGATTTGATTCCAGGTCAGATCGCAGGTCCGGCTTGAGAGCTCAATCCCCAGTGTGGGGCGTGCAGGAGGCAGCCGATCAATGATTCTCTCTCATCACTGATGTTTCTATCTCTCTATCTCCCTCTGCCTTCCTTTCTGAAATCAATAAAAATATATTATATATATATTTTTAAAAAGTAAAGCATATAGTGGTGGTTAGGGAAGGCTTCCCTGAGGAGGTATCATGTCAGCAAGGCCCTGAAGGAGGTGGGGAGCAAGCCATTCAGACGTGGGGAAATAGGGGGCGAGGGATGGGATGGGGGTGGGGGAAGATTATAGGCCTTTTTATGTGTATTTTTTTCAAATTATAAAAGAGTATTTATTTAGAACGTTACAGAGGTGGTGGAAGAGCCCTTGGAGTTTAGGAGAGAGAAAGGCAGATGCAATGCCTGAGGGAGGGGAGGAGCAGGGGGCAGGGAGGGGGGGAGGGAAAGACGTGGGCGGGCGTGCTCCCCAGAGGGAGAGCCCCTGTGGGCCATTACAAGGGCTTGGCCTCTATCCAGAATGAGATGGAAGTCATTTGATGGTTTTAAAAGGAGTAACGCGATCTGGCTTTAAGTATTCCAGAGTCACTCGGCTGTGTGGAGGAGATGGCGGGGGCGAGGGCAGAAGGGAGACTTAGCCTCCTCTGGCTACAGGGGAGCGTGGCTGGGAGCAGGCTGCTGGCAGTGGTGGTGGCGGGATTCTGGAGGCAGCACAGAACTGCATAAATGTTAATGCGAACGTACCAAAGGCACAGTTCATAAAAGAAAAAGACTGATGAATGAGGCTTCGTCAAAATTAAAAACTCTTGCACTTCAAAAGACACTATTAGAATGAAAAGACAAGCCACAGAATGAGAGAAAATATTTACAACGCCTCTATCTGATAAAGGACTTGTATCCAGATTATATAAAGGACTCTTACAACTCATATTAAGACAAACAACCTAATTAAAAAATTGACAAAAGATTTGAATAGACATTTCACCAAAGAAGATATGTGCGTGGCTAATAAGCATATCAAAAGATGCTCAACATCATTAGTCATTAGGGAAATGCAAATTAAAGCCCCAATGAGATGCCACTTCATACCCACTAGAATGACTATAATCAGAAAAACAGATAATAGCAAATGTTGGCAAAGATATGGAGAAACGGGAATCCTCACATATTGTTGCTGGGAATGCAAAATGGCACAGCCACTTTGAAAAACAGTTTGGCAGTTTCTTAAACAGATAAACAAATTTACTGGACAACACAAATTCCACTCCTAATTATCCAAACAAGAGAAATGAAAACATACATTTACACTAAGACTTGCACATAAATGCTGATAGGAGCTCTGTTCATAATAGCAAACATGTAGAAACAACCCAAATGTCAATCAATACTACAATGGGATACTATTCAACATTAAAAATAAATGAAATACTGATGCATGAGTAACTCAAAAATATTACGCTAAGTGAAGAAAAGCCAGACACAAAACAGCACACATTGTATGGTTCTATTTTTATGAAATGCCCAGAAAAGGCACATCTATATAGACAGAAAGGAGGTGAATGGCTGCCGGGGGCTGGGAGTGGGAACAGAGAGTGATTGTAATTGGGCACAAGGGATCTTGTCCAGGTGATGGAAATGTTCTAAAACCGGATTGGGTGATGGTTGCATGACTTGGTAAATTAATTAAAACATTACATTAGCCCTGGCCAGGTAGCTCAATTAGTTGGAATATCGTCCAGATGCATCAAATTTGCAGGTTCTATCCCTGATCGGGGTGCATATAAGAATCAGCTAACAATGCCCTGGCCCATTGCTCATTGGTTACAGCATCCGCCCACGGACAGAGGGGTCTTGTGGTCGATTCCCAGTCAAGGGCATGTACCTCGGTTGCAGGTTTGATCCTGGCCCCAGGCAGGGCATGTGTGGGAGGTCAACCAATCGGTGTGTTTCTCTCACATCAATATTTCTCTCTCTATCTCTCTCTCCCTCCCTTCCACTGTTTAAAAATCATTGGAGCCCGGCCAGCGTGGCTCAGTGGTTGAGCATTGACTTATGAACCAGGAGGTCCTGGTTCAATTCCTGGTCAGGGCACATGCCAGGGTTGCGGGCTTGATCCCCAGTGTGGGGTGTGCAGGAGGCAACCGATCAGTGATTCTCATCATTGATGTTTTAATCTCTCTCTCCCTCTCCCTTCCTCTCTGAAATCAATTAAAAAAAATAAATTAAATTAAAAAAAATAAAAATCAATGGAAAAAATATCTTGGGGTGAGGATTCAAAAAAAAAAATCAACCAATCAATGAATACATAAATGAGTGGAACAACAAATCAATTTTCCCCTCTCTCTCATCAATTGAAAAATAATTACATTATACCCTTAAAATGGGCCAATTTTATGGTATGTAAATTATACCTCAATAAAGTTGTTTTTATAAAAAGAAAAATGTTAGTGACAATGTAAACACCTTTTGTGTATATAAAGTATTTAGTATAGTATCTGGAACATAAAACAGCTGAACACATATAGTTAACTTTGAAAGCCAGAAATATTGCCCTTTTTTTATTGTTTAAAGTATTACATATATTAGTACATATATCTCCTTTTTTCCCCCCCCCATTGACCTTCCCCCAGCCTCCCCTACCCCCTGTCGCATGCCCTCATCCCACACCCCCAGTATCTTGTGTCCATTGGTGTGCTTATATGCATGCATACAAGTCCTTTGGTTGATCTATTTCCCTCCCTAATATTGCTCTTTTTAAAAAATTATTTTTATTGATTTTAGAGAGGAAGGGAGAGGGAGAAAGATAGAAACATCAATGATGAGAGAGAATCATTATTCAGCTGCACGCCCCCTACTGGGGATCGAGCCCACAACCCAGGCATGTGCCCTTGGCCCGAACCGAACCTGGGACCCTTCAGTCCACAGGCCGACGCTCTATCCACTGAGCCAAACTGGCTTGGGCAGGAATATTGCCTTTATAATTACTGATGTAATGCTTACTGTGTGCGGGGTGCTGGATCAAGGGAAGCTCCAGGAAAGCATCCTTGAGGTAGGAGCATGGCATGAGCTTTATGCCATAATGACAGGGTTTTATCTCCAAATCCTGCCACCATTGCCAACAAGTCACTCTAAAAGGTGTTCTCCCCTGTTTTTTTCCTTCATAGCAAGCACAGCTGTTGTGGTTTTCTTTCTTTTTTTTTTTTTTTTAAATATATTTTTATTGATTTCAGAGAGGAAGGGAGAGGGAGAGAGAGATAGAAACATCAATGATGAGATAGAAGCATTGATTGGCTGCTTCCTGCAAGCCCCACAACCTGGGCATGTGCCCCGACCAGGAATCCAACCATGACCTACTGGTTCATAGGTCAACACTCAACCACTGAGCCATGCCAGTTGGGCTCAAATAATTTTTACAACGTGAACACACCAGTGTAATAACCAACATCCAGATTAAGAAATAGTACATTACCAACACCCCAGAAGCACTATTTATGCTCCCCAGGCTTCCCTTCTCTTTGTCACCCACCCAAAGGTAACCACAACTTTGGCTTTTTGCTTTAAACATCAACATTTAAGAAGTGGGAAAGGAAAGCTGAGCGTAAAAAGGTAACTGAGAGCCCAGCCGGCATGGCTCAGTGGTTGAGCGTCCACCTGTGAACCAGGAGGTCACGGTTCAATTCCTAGTTGGGGCACACGCCTGGGTTGCAGGCTTGATCCCTAGTATGTGGTGTGCAGGAGGCAGCCAATTAATGGTTCTCTCTCATCATTGATGTTTCTACCTCTCTCTCCCTCTCCCTTCCTCTCTGAAATCAATAAAAAAAATATTTTAAAAAAGGTAATAAACTGGTCAGAAATGGGAGGATGTCAAGAGAACTTAATCTAAACTCCACCTATCACGCACACACCAGTTGAAGGCTGGTGATACAAAGTAGCACTGACTTTAGAAAACCCTCTTTGGCAGCAGCAGGAAACGTAACAAGATGATCACGAAGTAGATGGTAGTGGCGGCAGTGCTAGTTATACCAGTACACCCATGTGCAGGACAGTGGAGTCTGTGAAGCGAGATGAATCTTGTGCTTGGTGGCAGCAGCAAGGACAGTGGTGGGTGATGATTTGGTGCTGTTTTCCTCATGATGTATGCACCAAGTTGGGTTCTTCAGACTTAGCGATTTTGTGAGCTATTCAACATAATCTATTTTTTTAAAATATATTTTATTGACTTTTCACAGAGAGGAAGGGAGAGGGATAGAGAGCTAGAAACATCGATGAGAGAGAGACATCGACCAGCTGCCTCCTGCACGCTCCCCACCGGGGGATGTGCCCACAACCAATGTACATGCCCCTGACTGGAATCGAACCTGGGACCTTCCAGTCCGCAGACCGACGCTCTATCCACTGAGCCAAACCGGTTTCGGCCAACATAATCTATTTTTAAAAAAATCCTCACCAAGGGTATTTTTCTCCATTGATTTTTTTTTTTAGAGACAGTGGAAGAGAGGGGAGAGATAGAGAAACACTGGTGTGAGAGAGACAAGGATTCTTTGCCTCCCGCAAGCGACCAGGCTGGGAAACCTGCAACTCAGGTATGTGCCCTTGACCAGGAATCAAACCCATGACACTTTAGTCTGCAGGCTGATGCTCTAACCATTGAGCAACTGGTAGAGCCCCAACATAATCTATAACAACAAAAGTGTAATATGCTAATTAGACCGGACAGCTGAACGACCTTCTGGACGTCCTTCCAGACAAAGCAGGGCAAGGCAAGCTTTGAGGCTGAGGGGGCCGAGCCCTTTGCACCAATTTCGTGCATCGGGCCTCTAGTCTAATATATTACCTTACTAGGTCAAGAGAGAAAAACCTTAGAATTGTGAAAAACGACTGGTTGACTACCTAACAGTCATTTCCTTGTTTTTCTGAAAACATGGGAGGAGGGAAACATAGGATATATTATGATTGGTCCAAATCCATTGCATTGTATGTAATACCATCCTTTTTGCCAGCATATATAGCTCTCATCTACATAACAATCTTGCAAGGGTACTATTATCTTTTCCATTTTACTGATAGGAAATCCCAGACTCAGAGGATCACTGGTTTGGAACACAAATCTGACTCCATAGCTCTCTCATTTAAAAAAAATATATTTTATTGATTTTTTACAGAGAGGAAGGGAGAGGAGTAGAGAGTTAGAAACATCAATGAAAGAGAAAGATAAGCCGCCTCCTGCACACTCCCTACTGGGGATGTGCCTGCAACCAAGATACATGCCCTTGTCTGGAATCAAACCTGGGACCCTTCACCCTGGGACCCTTCAGTCCGAAGGGGTAAGCTCTATCCACTGTGCTAAACTGGTTAGGGCTGACTCCATTGCTCTTTCCAGTGCACTACAGTATTACTCATCTATGGATAGTTTTGTACATTTTTTATGACTGGTTGTGGGTATTCTACTTTTCTATTTGACCCATCAAAGCGTCACGTACGCCTCCTTTCCCATCAATCTGGGCGCTCCTCGATTAAGGTGATTCACTCACTACCCCTCAGGAACTGCTCCTGAAGACTTCTAGGAATCTCCTCTCCTCCCCCTACCCCCGCGTGTCTAAAGACTCCCAGGATCTCTTCCCCAAGAGCTGCTCCTAATGACCCCCAAATCCTCGCTCACTGGGGAACTGCTTTTTAATGACTCTTAAGGACATCGCCCCTTAGGACTGTCCTAATAACCCGCAGAGCTTCTTCCCATTCGGGAACTGCTCTCTTCAAGACATGTCAGGGTGTGCCAGCGAATGGGGGGGGGGGGGGGGGGTTCCCAGAGCACGGGACTTTCGGTTTTAAAACCGAGACAGTCCCGGGCAAATTAGGACAAGTTGGTCACCTTATCAGGAGCTCCTTGACCTCGGAAGCGGCCCCTTAAGGGCTCCCAGCAAGCACACTTCTACCTGAGGCAAGGGTCTTCCCAAAGCCTCTGCCCACCCTTCCGTGAGCAGCACCCTACAGGAACCTCCTCGCCCTTCCCCTGCCGACTACCCCATTCCTAGGCGCTCGCCCCTTTCCATCCTGATTAGCTACGGGCGGCCGGGAGCCTGCCTATGATAGGCCGGCTCCGCACTTAGCGGAGATGCTCAGTGGCCGCGGTCCCGAGTGGGGCCGCGTTTCCTCCTGGCAACAGCCCGAGCGGGTGCTCATAGGCAGAGCCGATTGAAACGCCCAGACTTTGGGGCGCTTGCAGCGCGTGCTCATTGGTTGTTTGAAGGCTTATAGTGGCCCTCGGATTGGTTCACTTTGTGGGGCGCTGTGCGGCTGCGCCGAGGCCGACTTCAGGGGAGGCGGAGCTTCGTTCCTCGCTAGAAGGAAAAGCAGCGAGATCGGCGGGTGGCGACAGCAGAAGCCGGGTCTTAGCCCTGCCGGGCCGGTGGGCTTTCGGTGAGAGCCGTAAGGTCTCGGGATCTTTTTAGAGTTGTGGCAGCTGTGGCCTTGACCGTGAGATCCGGTGGGGGAGGGGGGGAGGGAGTGATGGGCACGGTTCTCACCCAATGGGAGCAGGAGCTTCTAAAATGCATCCTGGGATTGGTTCTTTCCAATTTCTTCTGGCCAATGGCCGTCGGGAAGGGGGGCGGGTGTACTGGGCAGTATTTTCTTCCTGCGGCCGGGCCCCCCTCGCCCGGGCGGCGGGGCCAGGAGGGGCTGGGCCTCTGCACGGTGAGGTTTGGGGATCTGGGGAGCGATACCCGCGGGAGCTGCTGAGTGGGGAGGGGGCGGGAGTTTGGAGTGGTTCTTAGCAAGAGCTACCTTTATGGAGTGGTTAAGTACCGGGCCTAGTGCTTAGCATTTTGCTTGCATCATCTGAGTTAATCACAGCAACCCTGCCAGCAAGGAGGTTGGGATCCCCTTCTTACAGTGGAGAAACTGAGGCTCTGGCACCTCACACCAGCCAAGGTCACACAGCTAGTAGATGGCAGAGACCGGATCTGGAGTCCGAGTTGCGTTGACTCCCGAGCGGTGCTCTTGAACCGCCAGGCTTTGTTGCTGGATGGGAGCAGGAAGGTGTTAGGGAACAGGAGCTTTCCCCAGGGGATAGGTTGGGGGAAGGGAATCCGAGGGTTGAAGAAAGGAAATGAGCAACAGGAGGTGAGGGCGAGGAAATCAGTTATTCAAGTTACTGAGTGCCTGCTCTGTGCGTGCATTGTTCTAGGTTCGAGGCACACAGAAACGAGTGAGTCCAGAGGCGGTGGGCCACACTGGGGATGGGCCTTAACACTGTTTTCACGTGATTGTGTGTTTTGTTGAAATTTGCAAAAGTAAGGTATTTTGTATACTTTTTAAAAGAGAGGGTCTTCAAAATTGAGTAAACTTCAGGCTCCTCTACCATTGGATCCGCCCTTCTAATGGGTTTAGTCTAGGTGGAGATTATTATTATGTAGGCAGCATAGAGCGATGGAAGAAGCACCAGGAGTACATTACCGCACTGTGGGCGAATTTCCTGGTATGTAAATCAGGGATAATAGTATACTGCCATGCAAAGGTTTGGCAAGGTACGTGAAGAGCAAATGGAAGCCGGATAGGTGTGTGTGGGGGGGGGGGAAGGGGGGGAGGAGGAGGGGTTTGAGTTGTCTTCTCTCTTACCTTAGACACTTCTGCTCCATGCTGTCTCCAGTCTTTCACTAGATTGCTGGCAGGTTGGAGGCAGTTTCCTCACTTCTGAGCTCTCTAGCTCCCAAGGGCACTCTTGGAGCTGAACTGCCATGGCTTTGGGGCCCAGCTTGGGGGAGTTCTAGAATTTCCTTTTGCTTCTTAACTGGCTCCTTTGAGCTGATATGCTTGGTCCTTATTCAGTTGTAGTAGTCTTTTGTAGTGCCTGGTAATGGGGATGTACCCACTTAGCTGGAGGCTTCATCTAAAAACAAAGTATTTCCCCTTTTCTAGTCAGTTAGGAAGTTTGCCCTGTGTTGCCAGTTTATTGCCTGTTTAAATTTTGTCCTTTGAGTTCTGGGTACAGTGCGATTACACCGGTCTCTAGCTTGGCTTCATTAAGTACTGCTGAAACTGCATTTTGGTTTAGATATAGTTTTAAAAATCATAGTTCATGCTACTAATATCAAAGAACTTTTTAAAAAAAACTTTAAAAATTTTTATTTATTGATTTGAGTGAGACACATTGATTTGTTGTTCCACTTATTTATATATTCATTGGTTGCTTCTTATATGTGCCCTGACCGGAGATGTATCAGGATGATACTCTAACCAGCTGAGCTACCCAGCCAGGGCTCAAAGTACTTTAATTACATTAAACTTTATTTTGTAATCTTGTAACTAAGTAACTTTTTTTAGGAATCTGTAATCCTATTTTAAAGCTGTACCTGAGAAGGGAGCCAGCCCACAGGTTGCTTTTTAAATCTGGTTATAATAGATTATGTTTAATACTCTGAAAAGCATTTAGCAAGGTGTGTATAAGGGAGCCACATGAAAAGATAAGGGTAAAATATGGGCGGGGCGGCCATACTGTTAGATAGGACCAACAATCAGATAGTTACCATTTCACTTTATTAGCTTAAACAATGTCTCCATTTAAATAAGATTTGAATACATGCAATGTTGATACATCAGGTTCTTTTTTTTTTTTTTAATGTATTTTATTGATTTTTTACAGAGAGGAAGGGAGAGGGATAGAGAGTTAGAAACATCCATGAGAGAGAAACATCGATCAGCTGCCTCCTGCACACCCCCTACTGGGGATGTGCCCGCAACCAAGGTACATGCCCTTCACCGGAATCGAACCTGGAACCGTTCAGTCCACAGGCCGACGCTCTATCCACTGAGCCAAACCGGTCAGGGCCACAGGTTCTTTTAAGCAGAGCTTTGTCTATCTGTATTTCTGGTTCATTTAAATAATGTATCTAGAGGCAGATTCCAGGTGTGAAGTCTTTTTTTTTTTTTTTTATCTTCACCCTAGGATATGTGTTGTTGTTTTTCTTCATTGATTCTAGAGAGGGAGGAACATTGAAGTGAGTGAGAAACAGTGATAGGTTGCCTCCCCTTTGCACCCTGACTGGTAATTGAACCCAAGACCCTTTCGGTGCACGGGAACATGCTCTAACCACTGAGCACACGTGCCAGGGCCAGGTGTGAGGTCTTAATACTTCAGAATTTCTAAGTTATCGTTTACTGTTTTCAGCACTGACATTCCCAGCATTTAATTTTAATTGCAACTTTATGCTCTTAACGAATTTCTTCAGATTCCCGTCTGACCAAAGTGACCTCAAAAAAGGAGGGAAAATGGCTTCTGAATCGGAAACACTGAATCCCAGCGCTCGGATAATGACCTTTTACCCGACTATGGAGGAGTTCCGGAACTTCAGTCGATACATTGCCTACATTGAATCCCAAGGAGCTCATCGGGCCGGGCTGGCCAAGGTGAGGGGTGGGCTTGTTCGGCAATGGCTTCTGTGACGGGGCAGCCGGAAGGCTTCCTGAGTGAATGTTGGAAGAACCGAGTTTTACTGAAAGCCAGGCAGGGTGATGAGCTGAGTGTGCTGTCCTATTTGCAAGTTAATTGCTTTCGTTAGCATCTGAAGCATTTCTTTTAGGGAGGGGGAGAGCTGCCTGGAATCTGTAAAAGGGCCGCTCAGAGCCAGCATGTCAGGGCCACTGCTGTGGTGCCTCCCCCTCTGGTGGAGATGGTGCTTGAGTGTGTTTATCTGTCATTGAGTGCTCATGCCATTAAACTTCCCTGTTCTCATTTCACTCTCAGCCAGCACTCTGATAGTAATTGGGCTTCCCGTGTGGACTCTCTGTTCAATGAGAGAGAATCAGCTCTTCAACCTCCTCTCTTGGTGCCCAGATAAGACACTGAGGCTGAGAAACAAGTATTACTTACCTTAGTGCATGGCCACCAGGCAGCTAGTCGGTGGCAGAACTGGATCAGGGTTAGCATGGCAGTGTGACTTGCTGCATTTGGGTGCGCGTCGTTAAAGCAAAGTAACTTTCTAGTAAAATGGACTGCTAACGTTGGATAGCAGCCTACACACTTCCTGGACGCTGACCAGCTCGCCAGGTTTCTGATCCGTCTCTGTCTTTGTGTTCCCTACAGGTTGTTCCTCCTAAGGAGTGGAAGCCTCGAGCGTCCTATGATGACATTGACGATCTGGTCATTCCTGCTCCCATCCAGCAGCTGGTGACCGGGCAGTCTGGGCTCTTCACTCAGTACAACATACAGAAGAAAGCCATGACTGTTCGAGAGTTCCGCAAGATAGCCAATAGTGATAAGTGAGTGGAAACACGTTTCTCCCTTTATCTGTCCTAGTGTCTAGTACTTAACATCACCGCTGCTGTCCGACTGAAGACCAGTGTCCCAGCTCCATCTAGCTTCTGTCTCCCTTTCTGACCTTTTACTGGAAGCATCTCCTCCTCTCAATACTGTGTCGACACTTGTCCATATTCTCACATCAAGTAATCCCATTGTTTTTCCATCAAAAGTAGAACCATTTTCTGACTCCCGGTAATTTGCGGGTTTCCCAAGGAGAACGCTGGAGTTGGTTCAAAAGGAGCTTTTGCCAGATGTATTGGTATCACTTGCTTATCTAAAAGTGGCCTCAGTGGTTTAATCTCTTCCTTCTGGGTCCTTCTGTCTTTAATCATGCTCAAAATCCTCCCTACCCATAAAACTGCTATCTCCTTTCCACTTTTTGTTTGTTTGTTTGTTTGTTGTTAATGCTCACCCAAGGACATTTCCCCATTGATTTTTAAAGAGAATGGAATGGAGGGGGAGAGGCAGAGAGAGAAATACTGATGTGAGAGAGACACATCTATTGGTTGCCTCCTATGCCCTGACCAGGACCGGGGATCGAGCCTGCAACCAAGGTACATGCCCTTGACTGAAATCGAACCCGGAACCCTTCAGTTGACGCTCTGTCCACTGAGCCAAACGGGCCACGGCTTCTTTCCACTTTGACATTAACAGGATGTGAATGAACTGCCAAGCTAGTTGCTGTTTTCTGACTCCATTCCTCCTCCTGTGTACATTCTTGTCTGTGTTAGAAACGTCTTTCTTTGTGTAGGCCTGCTATTTGTCAGTTGATTTTGTAACGTTTAGCTCTCATTTGATCTCAGCGAATGAATTTTGTCTTCCCTTCATCAGCTCTCACTGCTCTTTCTTAATCCTTTTCCTTGGATCTTCTCCCTTCCCGTGCCACTCCATAATTTTGAGTTTCCACAAAGGATTCCTTCCTTTCCCCTTGCGTTTTCTCCTGAGCCGTATGGATCTACGCATGTCTGATTTCAGCCAGTCAGACATGTTGTGCCTTCGCTGTGAACGAGCCCAGAGCTGGATCTGAAGCTTGCCAGTCTTCACGCTTTGGGCACGTGACTTCATGCGCTTTATCATCTCTCTTTCTCTCTCTCTCTCTCTCACATCAGATCTCACTCTCTTCTATTTCTATGCTTTGCCTTCTTTTCCATTGGCTTATCACGATTCTAAAATGTGGTCTTCCAGTTTTATTGACAGCTTCACGCTTGAACATCTACTAGGATAGTGCTGGCCAGCTGCTGTGTACTGTGATAATTTATGTGCAAGCATGTTGAAGAAGCGTGACATGCTCTTGGACGGAAGGCTGTGTCACCCTGTGTCTGATGTCTATCTGTGCAGTGTGTCTGTGGGCTGGCGGCACCAAGCACACCTGCTTTCTGTTTCACACGGGCTTCAGCCTCCTGTGCCTGTCTTCTCTCCTTGTCCACATATGGTAGGCCTTTTCTCCTTCCACAATACCGCCTTTCTTTTCGAATGAACCGGCCGTGTCTTTTCTTTTCCTCTGAAATACAACCAAGTCTCACCCTTGATTGCTGTCTGCATGGTCAGCAGAATCCAGTGGGGGAAAATCTAAATGTATAAAGCAGATCAGTTGGAGGTGGAAAAGTTATTTATATTTAAAAGGGAACTTGAGAGTTCTAAACATTATTATTCATTAGGTTGGCATTGACATGTAAGCCAGTATTGAAAGTAAGATTTGTTTTTCCTCACTCATCCCATTATCTCCACACAATTTCATTTTGGTCTCTGCTTCCACTCTTCATCCACCCACGATATGTTTTTGCCATTCCAGTTATAACGTGCGTTTTCAAATACCTTTTAGGTTGATATATTGTTCTGTTTAAAATTGCTGTGTAATCATTTTTAAGTGGCTTTGAACGGTTTCGTTTGTCAGCACGGTTATTGGTTGAATGTTGGCCGCTGCATTGGGTGCTGGCCGTGTGGCTGTGACGGTGCACTCGAGCCTCCGGGAGCCGCTTCCGTCACAGCCGTGCCGGGAAGCGAGCCGTGGCAAGGCCTCGCTCTCCCCAGGCTGTTGGGTTTTGGTTGTCTGTGGACATGCAGTTGACCTTGATCAATGTAGGAGTGGGGCGTCAACTCCCCACCCCCACCCCCACCCTGTAAAGTCAAATTTGCCTATACCTTTTGACTCCCCCAAATCTTAACTACTAATAAATAGCCTCCTGTTCACTGGAAGTCTTATGGGTAACATAAATAGTCTATTAACACATTTTGTATATGTATTGTATACTGTATTCTTAGAACAATAAGTAAGCTAGAGAAAAGAAAATCATAAGGAAGAGAAAATACATTTACAGAGAAGTAACCCGCATGTAAGTGGGCCTGCACAGGTCTAACCTGTGTTGTTCACGGGTCAGCTGTATAGGGATTTGCGGTTCTTGGATCTCACACATGTGTAAGCTATTTTCTCCTTGAGTGGCCAGGCCACTTCTGATTCTGGCGGGGTGTGTAGCTTTGGTCGATTCTCTCCAAAGACCTGAAGATACACCATGCTTCTTAAGGAAGGTGCGCTTCTGTCTTCATGCAGTCACCTTCCATGGCCCAGAGCTCGTGGAAGGGATATTGGGGGAGGTACTGTCTTAAAGCCTTGAAGGCCAAGGTTGTGTCATATTTGTCTGAAATACCTTGCTGTTTCTGGAATAGGAGATTGTGCTGTTCGAGAATTTAGTCCCTTCTAAGTGGTTAACACTTCTTTTACGTTTGAAAGGTACTGTACCCCACGCTACAGTGAGTTTGAAGAGCTTGAACGGAAATACTGGAAAAATCTCACTTTCAATCCCCCCATCTATGGTGCAGACGTGAACGGCACTCTCTACGAAAAGGTGAGACTCTCCGGCAACTCCCTGTGCTGCGGTTTTGTAATGTTGGAATGTAGTGACATTTGTATCTGCCCAGCGCGCAGTAGGCCCCTAAAAGCTGCTTGCTGAATGGGTGCAGGGATCCACCACCAGCTGACGTGCTGTGCTCGCTTCATTGGGGGTAGTTTTGCACGTGACTGACGGTTGCTTCTCCCACGCGACATGTGAATCGGGTGATGTGGTGTTCTTTGCAAGGGCTGTTAGAATAGTCTGTGGGTGGTAGCTGATGAGTTCTTGAAAGGGTGGGATCACAGTAAATGAATTGTTGGGGGAGAGGCAGTGTGGTTTCTGCAGAAAAAAGATCACTGACTATAATCTAAGAAAAGTAATATATATTTAAGAAGTGAAACTTAGATTTTCAGAACCAGCAAACAAGATTCTGTAGCAAAAGCTGTTTTTTAAAAAATATATTTTATTGATTTTTCACAGAGAGAGGAAGAGAGAGGAACAGAGAGTTAGAAACATCGATGAGAGAAGAACATCAATCAGCTGCCTCCTGCACCACCCCCCCACAGGGGATGTGCCCACAACCAATGTACATGCCCTTGGCCAGAATCAAACCCGGGACCCTTCCGTCCGCAGTCCGGCGCTCTATCCACTGAGCCAAACCAGTCAGGGCTGTAGCAAAAGCTGTTTTAACCAGTTGCACTGCCTTGGGATGTAAAAGGAAGGAATGTTTGGAAGGTTTTTTTGGATGATTAAAAATTTTGTAGCACATTTCAAGGATTATCACTCAGATGAATTCCAGTGTTTTTGTAAATTATTGGAAGGAAGGGGTTTAAAAAGTGGATTCCAAGTTTGTTGATGAGTGTTTTTGGGTGGTGGGGAAGGGAAGCAGGGACATTCATGGTGGGAGATGCTATAAGGACCTGGGGTGGGGAGACACAAGCAGGGAATAATAATCCATAACGTGCCATGGGAGGTGGGCGCCTCGCTGACCATCACGACTCAGAAAAGGACTTGGGTGACACTTTTTACTGAAAACACTGCTCAGTGGAAAGTGGGGCTAGAAAAGTCACAGACTGATCTAGTTCATTCTCATGTTTGGTATTTTTTATGGTGTAAGAGGTTTTTTTTCCTATTTTGACATAAGTTTCTTTAGCTTCAGTTCAAAACTCTTTATTGTGGGGTTTAGAACAGGTGGCTGTCACCTCTTGACCCATCTTTCATAGACGAGTGCTCACCAAGTGGTGTTTGTCCTTCAGAGGTACCATGGCACCGTTTCCCGTGGTGGCAGGAAAAGTGGGCGAGGGATGCTGTGGTCTTCATGGCCCTGCTGTTTTGACATTATTCCACATCTGTGTTAGAGGTGACAGCTCACCTGGGACCTGCTCCGTGATGTGTAGGTTCGGAGCCTCGGTTTATAGTCATTATCCCTTGCCCTGGACTGTCCTTTCCTTTGCAGCATGTTGATGAGTGGAATATTGGCCGGCTGAGGACAATCCTGGACTTGGTGGAGAAGGAGAGTGGGATCACCATCGAGGGGGTGAACACCCCGTACCTGTACTTTGGCATGTGGAAGACATCCTTTGCCTGGCACACGGAAGACATGGACCTGTACAGCATCAATTACCTGCACTTCGGAGAACCCAAGTCCTGGTACAGTCAGCCTGCAGTTGGCACTGGAGCTTCTCGGGAGGGAGCGGGGGGCTTCTCGGCTCTCCGGTGCCCAGGAAACGCCTCCAGAGCTTGTTAAAATGCAGACTCGGGTTCAGTAGGCTTGGGGTGGGAGTGGCATTTTACATTTTAAACAGACTTCCAAGTGATGAGAAGCTGTTGGAGCTCTGGTGCTCAGACCGCCTTTTGAGTAGCAGGCTTCAGAGGGCAGGGCACTTGGTACCACTGCGTGCAAGCGTGCGTTGGCTGAGTGACTGCGAGCCACAGAGGCTGTTCCCCCCTCTCCCACCGCTTCCTGGTTTCTTTTTCTGAGCAGGCCTGAGGCATTGCTTAGAGGCAGACTTCCAAGGCTAGAGTCCCGCCTTCAGATGAGAGAAAGCTTTCTTTCCCTCGTGGGAAAAAATATTTGGTGAGCAGCAGTGTGTGCTTAACGCAAGAGGGGATGCAAGGCTACTCAGCAGATGCTTCCTGCTCTCCAGGGTGTCCTTAGTCTAGTTGGGGAGACAAAGATGAGTTCTCTCTTCTCCCCCTCTGCTGGTCCCTCACTCCGGCTCAGCACTTAGTGAAGGTGCTGCATTGCACAGCAGTGAATAAGGCAGGTGAGGTAGCTCCCCTCACGGACAGGAGTTGCGAAGTGTGAGGAAATAGCACGGGGTGAGGAGAGCCCTGATGGGAGACGGTGGATGCTGTAGGTCCATGTGGGGAGGGCCCATGAGGGGTGGTGATCAGAGAGGGTGTCCCTGAAGGAGGTGACAATGAAGCTGAGACCTAGCAAATGAGAAAGAAGTCGCTGCGTAGCTGGGTGGGACAATGGTGGGTTCAGGAGAAGGGAGGCTGAGGGAAGTGTGTCTAAGTGGTTGGAAGACGCATGCAAAGATCCTGAGTTGAGAGACAGCACGATGTCTTGAGTGAACTAGAGGAAGTGCATAGTGGTTTGGGTGCCGGGTTCTACGATGGAAGTGAGTGAGGAGGCCAGAGGAGCAGCAGGGGCCAGGCCAGGAGGAGTCATGGACACGGGATCCATCTTCCTGCCCTTTTCCAGCATCTAAAGCCACATCCCTTCCCAGGGGTTTTCCTTTCTTCTTTCAAATACTTTTGAGTTTCTAATCTTGGGGCAACATTTTTTGACCTACTGCCCCATTCCCTTCCTTAGGTGGCTCGAGGTGGAGACTCTGTCAGTGTAGCTTTTGTGTCTTCACCACGTTGACGCCCAAGGTCGCTGAGAATGGATTTCTGTTCTCACGTCGAGAGCAGGCTTTCTGGTTATCACACACGCTCTCCGGGTCAGCAGGTGGGACCTGCAGAGGTCCGCGTGCAAGGCGGCCCACAGTGCTTTCCGGGACAGACATTCCTCCGCTCCTCGTCTGTTTTGTTTCATAACGAAGCTTTCGGGAAGTTTTCGTTGTGGAATAATCTTTAGACTTGATTGTAAAGGTTAAAATAGACTAACTGTGCGTTTCAGGATATAAAAGTTTAGCAAAAGTTTTGACTAGTCTTACATGGTTTTTTGGCCCTTTTTTTTATGAGGAGCACTTTCTGTGGTGTCTGGATGGAGGAGTAACTACTGGGTAATCGGTATAACTGGAGACAACAGCAGATATGGGGCCAGGTCTAATCCATTTTTGCCTTGTTTTCCATTCTTTATCCTGTCACTGTTAGGCCATCAGGTCTGCCAGGAGCACGTTAATGCCATCCTTCTTCCATTTCATTTCATTTCATTTCACTTCATTTCATTTCATTTCACTTCATTTCATTTCTGACGTCATAAAGGAGAGCAACATTGAGTGCACACCTAAATCCTGGCTCACAGTAAACATTCAGCACTGTCTCATTAATGAATCTAAAAGAGGAATTCACTCACACTTCTCTGTGGGCTCCCCACTGCTCTGCCCAAACTGTCTAATATTTCATTTCTCCAGCTTTCCTTTGTCGTTTCTGTAGTTGGGAGGTTGAGAAACCTGATACCTTGAGCTGTTTTGAGAGTGGGAACGAGCCCCTTCCGCCCCTGCCCTGTCCTCTGCTCAGCGTCCAATGCTTTTATGTGATTGCAGGTACTCCGTTCCCCCTGAGCACGGGAAGCGCTTGGAGCGCCTCGCCAAAGGTACTGTGTCTCCTCCACGGCTGGCTCCGCCCCTCCTGTGAGCTGTGCTCATTGCTCTGACACGTCCATTCTCTGTGGTCAGATCCCCCCTGTCCTTTCTCAGGCCTGCAGCGGGGCCGGGGGGGTGGGGGTAAGCCAGACTGCCAGGTTGGTTATCCTAAATGGAGCAACTCAAAGCAGAGCCTTTCCCCACTTGGTCCTGGGAAGGGACTCAGTAAATCCTTCCTAGTCTGTCTTTGCCTCGGTTCTATCAAGCATGGATTTATTTGACCGGAGATCAAATACCAGTCATATTGGGTCTCATTCTTCTGCCAGAAACCCAAACGTTAAAGTCAGGATTGAATTATTTAATGCTTTGACTCTTTTAAGTGGACCTTGATAGATTTATTCCTCCAGAGAGCCCGTTTCAGGAGAGCGTGGGTAGTCTGTTCTGTAGGAGATGTGTTACTAACAAAAGACTGAGGAGGCAGCTGAATGGAGAAAGGTTCGGAAGCGATTTAAAGCTCTTTATCAGAAAAGAGACTGCTTGGGTCATCTCAGTCCCCCAGACAGTTTCATTACCCACGTGACGGCCTCTGGGAGAGCCCAGAGGCTCATCGTAGAGTCTTAGAGCTGGGCTGGAGCTGAAGGATCCGTAGAGATCACCTTGGTGCTGTATCCCCCTTATGGTCCAGACGAGATGCACAGGGGCAGGATGCTGGGTTACAGAGCTCGTGGGGAGCACTGTTCACTTGTGCCTATTTTCAATTAAACAGGCTTTTTCCCAGGAAGTGCTCAAAGCTGTGAGGCTTTTCTCCGCCATAAGATGACCTTGATTTCCCCTTTAATGCTGAAGAAATACGGAATTCCCTTCGACAAGGTGAGCTGATTTTACCTATGGAAGTCCTTAGCCTCACGCGGAAACCACCCTTTCTGGTCTGTGTTTCACGGAGGAGCTTTATTCTAGTTCATTACCCTGTGCCAGGTGTGGGCCAAAGCTAACATATATAACAACACTTTGATATCAGGGTATTAAAGGTGGGGCTGCTCTACCTTCCCGGGACCAGACGAGAGTCAAATCCCCGTGAACAGAGTTCCTCTGGAACAGCGGTCGGCAAACTCATTAGTCAACAGAGCCAAATATCAACAGTACAACGACTGAAATTTCTTTTGAGAGCCAAATTTTTTAAACTTAAACTTCTTCTAACACCACTTCTTCAAAATAGACTCGCCCAGGCCGTGGTATTTTGTGGAAGAGCCACACTCAAGGGGCCAAAGAGCCGCAGTTTGCCGACCACTGCTCTGGTTATTATAGTCATGGCGTTCTAATATGATACGTTAGGGCTTTGCATTTAGTAGAAGACACCAAGGCCCCAGTGGTTTTATGGTTTATCCTTGGCCATTCAGCTAAGTCGAGGCAGAGCTGGAGCTCAGAGGGCCCGTTCTGCGGACCCCTGCAGTTCAATGCAACTGCTTCAAGTCTGCTCTTTGCTCTTGTTCAGGTCACGCAGGAAGCTGGAGAGTTTATGATCACATTTCCTTATGGCTACCACGCCGGCTTTAACCACGGCTTCAACTGTGCGGAGTCTACCAATTTTGCTACGCGGCGGTGGATTGAGTATGGCAAACAGGCAGTGCTGGTGAGTCTGCTTGGCCTCTGTCCCTCTCTGCCTAAAAATGTCTGGCTCTGGTTAGGTGCACTGGCTGGTGGTTAGAACTTTTCTTTGAACTCCTGGAATTCAGAAACCAAGTGGCTGGGAATGTGCAAAAGTGCCCAGCATCTTGCGTTCGTTAAAAATTTGTTCAGATTCGGGACGTATAAAGTGAGGTTTTCGTGCTTCAGTCCATTGATCATTCAAACCACACCCACACACATTGATACTCTGGCTTCAGCCACTCGGGGATTTCTCTGTTGAGAAGTTCGGAGGGGTTTACTTTTACTTGAGGGAAGCAGAGGGCTGGACCTTTGATTGGGAGTAGACTCGCTTGTGTGGTCCTGGCCTTGGATAGATATCCACAGGAAGGTGGCTGTTGACCATCTGGGGTCTGAGTGCTGAGCTTCCCATCGGTCAGTTCTCATGCACCCTTGTAGTGCCTGGTGGACTGCCCAGCGCCATGCATTCTCCGCCCTTGTTCCCGGCTTCCCTCCCTGTCTGAAGCTCTGAGCCCCAAACAGTTTGGCTTTACACTGTCTTGGACCTTTGTCCACCTGCAGGGAGGAGACGGGATATGGGGGTCAGGTGGGGGCAGGTGAAGGGTGCTCACCCAGGGCTCTTCTGGTTACTTGCGGCAGTGCTCCTGTAGAAAGGATATGGTGAAGATCTCCATGGACGTGTTCGTGAGGAAGTTCCAGCCAGAAAGGTACAAACTTTGGAAAGCCGGGAAGGACAGCACGGTCATCGACCATACTCTGCCCACGCCAGAGGCCGCCGAGTTTCTTAAGGAGAGTGACCTGCCTCCAAGGGCCACGGAGGAGGCGTGCCCAGAGGAGGACATGGAAGGAGTCGAGGATGGCGAGGAGGGCCCCCTGAGGAGAAGGTAAGGCGGCAGCCCGCGGGGCCCCGCTGTTTGAGGGAGGGACATGTAGGCAGCTGCGGAGAGGCTGTTTCTAAGGAGGGTGTTATTGATTTCAGAGAGGAAGGGAGAAGGAGAGAGAGATGGAAACATCAGTGATGAGAGGGAATCCTTGATTGCCTGCTTCCTGCATGGACCCCTATTGGGGATTGGGCCTGCAACCCGGCATGTGCCCTGACCGGGAATCGAACCCTGACCTCCTGGTTCATAGGTCGATGCTTAACCCCTGAGCCACATGGGCTGGGCGTGAGAGCTTTTTAAAAAAGGGGAGTGGTGCTCGCTATGGCAGCACACACGTTAAAATTGGGAAGTTTAATTAGCATGTTCCCTGTGCAAGGATGACATGCAAATTTGTGAAGCGGTTCATATTAAAAAAAGAAAAGAAAAGAGGGTGTGGTAGTGGAAATAAGATTCCTGGCCTTATCAGTGTTTGAGCCAGAGGATCTGTCTCCTAAGGATCGTTTATCCTAGGCCAGTGGTCGGCAAACCGCGGCTCGCGAGCCACATGCGGCTCTTTGGCCCCTTGAGTGTGGCTCTTCCACAAAATACCACGGCCTGGGCGAGTCTGTTTTGAAGTGGCGTTAGAAGAAGTTTAAGTTTAAAAAATTTGGCTCAAAAGAAATTTCAGTTGTTGTACTGTTGATATTTGGCTCTGTTGACTAATGAGTTTGCCGACCGCTGTCCTAGGCCGTGTGGGGAAGAAAGGAGAGACATTGATGGGCTCCTACTTTATGCCAGGCGCTTTCGGGTACTCAGCCTACCTTTTCTTAAGCCTCATGGTGGGTGGTGATATCCCTGTTTTCCTTTTGATGGGACGGGCTCAGAGGCGAAGTCCTTCGTCTCAGGTCCCACAAATGGGGTACTGTAGTGTGAAGCAGGCCTGACGGCTCTGTGGGCTCGTTTTTGGGTTGTGTGTGGATGTGTTCGTGTACGTGGATATCTACGTGGGCCCTAAAACAGCTTACTCTCCTCCTTGCAGCCTCGCCAAGCACCGGATAGGGACAAAGAGGCACCGAGTTTGTCTTGAAATTCCGCAGGAGGTCAGCCAGAGCGAGCTCTTCCCCAAGGAGGAGCTGAGTTCCGGCCAGTACGACCTGACGGCGTGCCAGGCTGCGCTCGCGCCCGTGAGGCCCACCCACAGCTCGGTGCGGCAGGTGGAGGACGGCCTCCCCTTCCCAGGTCAGCTGGTTACGGTTCTCCCCCGGCCCTGACTGTGTTCTGCTCTGTGTCGATGCCATGCTGAGCGCTGGGTCACAATAGGAAAAAGGGGGGAGACAGGTCTGAGTGTGAGGAGCACTTTGGTTAGGAGCACACAGGGCAGGTGAGGAACGTAGGGGAAAGGCTCCTCCCCACCCCCAGGGGTCCAGGAGACACTGAAGGTTTTGGAGAAGTGACGATGAACCAAAGGGGACAAGGTCAGTAGGAATTTTCCAGGCAGAGTCGGTGACATCAAAGGGCATCCCCAAGAGGCGCAGCGGGGGGAAGGCATGGAGCTGTGAAAGGACGGAGCTGTTTGGGGAGCTGGTAGTGATTTCCTGCATTTGAACATGGGGGCGGAAGACGGGTGTGTTACCAGGAAATGAGCTAGAGAAATAGAAGCGAGAGGTTGTAGGGACCGCCTGCCATCTTAGCTTGGCTCACTCGGAGGCCCGAGGAGCCATTTGTATTTTAGGGGGGAGCGGGGTGGTCACAGTGCTCTAGAGCAGCGGTCGCCAACCTTTCGGACCTCACGGACCACCAGTGGGCCGCGGACCTCCGGTTGCCGACCGCGGTTCTAGAGCCGGCCCTCGGATGGATGGCTGTGAGGGTGGATTGGGTGGGGACGGGCTGGGTCAGTGCCCAGTCAGGCTTGACAGCACTTTGTCGGTCCCTCTGCTGAGAGCCAGACAGCTCGATGGACTCGACCTGGGTCTGGGCTGCCTTCATTCAGGTTGTCCAGCCTGGGGTGCTAGGTCTCTCCTGGGCTCAGGCCTTCGTGTCCTGCCAGCCTTCTGCGGACATGGCAGCTGTCACTTACCGAGTGTCTGCCGTGCGTGCCGGGCTGTGCTCCGTCTTACACAGAACCCTGGTAGCACCTTGCATTAGAGAGGATGAAACTGGAGGCCCAGAGAGGATAAGCAGCCCCTCATCACGCAGGGACCCTGTGGGAGACAGCCGGGGTTCAAGGCCAGGCCTCACCCTGCCCCTGTTCTCTGTGTTT
Source organism: Cnephaeus nilssonii (assembly GCF_951640355.1). NCBI lineage: Eukaryota > Metazoa > Chordata > Mammalia > Chiroptera > Vespertilionidae > Cnephaeus > Cnephaeus nilssonii. The sequence continues at coordinate 75,147,416 of NC_137078.1, forward strand.
TGTCACTGCCTTCCTCGAAGTTCAGATGTGCGGGAGGAAGTTGGCTCTGTCCAATGTGTATGTGTGTTTCAGATTATTCTGACTCGACTGAAGTCAAATTTGAAGAGCTTAAAAACGTCAAACTAGAAGAGGAAGAGGAGGAGGAAGAGGAGGAGGAGGAAGCAGCGGCTGCCTTGGATCTTTCTGTGAATCCTGCCTCTATAGGGGGACGCCTTGTCTTCTCAGGTTCCCAAAAGAAATCCTCTTCCAGCCTGGCCTCCAGTTCATCACAGGATTCTATTTCTTCCGATTCAGAGACCAGTGAGCCCCTGTCCTGCCAAGGCAAAGGGCAGACGGGAGTTCTCACTGCGCACAGCTATGCCAGAGAGGACGGCAGGGTCGCTGCCGGAGAGCCGTGCACGCGGAAGAAAAGGAGCGCCACCAGAAGTATCAGCGAGCGGGAGCTGGCGGAGGTAGGGCGGCCTGGAAGGGACCCTGTGTGTGTGTGTGGGGGGGGGGGCGGGGGGAGGAAGGGGCGTGCAGCGGTGTCCAGGATGGCAGGAGTAACCTTCGGGTGGACCTCCAGTCTGCCGTGGTGTGGAGTGGAAAGCCAGGTGGCGTTGGCTCACTTCCAGAAAGGAGTTCCTTTCTCTTATCTCCGTGTGACTGTTGTTCCAAAGAATTGCACTGCAGCCTCCGGGACCGTGGCGGATCAGCATCCTCAGACCCTCCTTGCCTTAGAGGTTCAAGGGTTAGGGTGGCAGTGATTGCAGCCCAAATATTTGAGGGTGGGGAATGATGGCCTTTCTTGTTCTAAAATTCAAGTTTTTCCCCCTTAAAAATTATGTCTGCCCTGTAGACTCCCATGAGAATTCCCCCTCCACTCCTCCCCCCACCACATGATTCTTCATCTCCCAGAATTACCTTGTTGATAGAGTATATCCTTTTGGAGCCTGGGGTGAATCCCCAAAGCCATCCATGGGACATTTGTTCAGCTTCCTCCTGGACCACTCTTGGAGGGTCTGAGTGGGATAGAGCAGAGCTGGGCTGGATGCGGCTGGGCTCACACCTACCCAAGTACCTGCTCTTCCTCCCCAGCCTCATAGCTTCTGTGGGTCAAGTTGCAGCCTTGGGTGGAGGGGGGTGGACAGAAGTCAGTGCAGAAGATCTCCTTTATTCCCCATCCCCTTACCTTACCTTGGAGAATTTATCTGTTAAAAGTTGTAATTATGAAACATTTCTAAAGTATATTCAGCTCGAATACCATCACAAGCCCCCTATGTATATTCATGGTCACATTTGGCCCACTGGCTTCATCTCTTTGGCTGAAGTACTAACAGTCCATATTAAAATCCCTCTCTGGTGCCCTTTTGTGGTTGGTTTGTCCCCTTGCCTTTAATATCCGTGTAGTTTTCTTTCTGCTGTCTCTGAATCTCGGGGTTCAGTGTCTGTAGACTTTTTCCAGGGGCCCCCTCCCTCCTCCTCGCAGTGGGTGCAGGCTCCTGGGCCGATGCCGCCTCACCTCCTCCTCGTGGCCTCTGATTGCTGCTCTCTGTCTCTGTATGGCAGCTCCCACAAGAGAGGGCTTTTCAGCTTGGAAGCTGGAATCCCTCACGTTCCCGTTGCCGCATCCGAGCCATTCTTCCTTCACAAAGCTCTGTGCTCTCGTTCATCCTGCTGTCACACCACAGGTCCCGCCATTCCTCTCTCGCAGTGTCGTCTTGGCTTCCTTGCCTTCAGTTGCAGTCACAACCATAAAAGCAGCTAACAATAGCAAGGACTTACTGTATGCGGAATACTTCCTATGCATTGCTTAGACGAGCGGTCGTGACTGCTGGTTTAAGGAAACCTTTGGAGCAGCGGTCGTCAACCGGTGGCCCATAGACCACCGGTGGTCCGTGAGGTTCAAAAGGTTGGCGACCGGTGGCTTAGACTATGTATTACTGCTTAATTAATCTAACCACAGGGGGGAGCCCATAAGTAACACCCATCTTTTTTTTTATTTTTTTATTTTATTGATTTTGAAAGAGAGAGAGAGAAACATCTATTTGTTGTTCCACCCATTCATGCATTCATCGGTTGACTTGTATGTGCCCTTGACCAGGGATCGAACCCACACCCTTGGTGTCTCGGGACAGTGCTCTAACCAGCTGAGCTACCTGGCCAGGGCAACACCTATCTTTTTCCTCCCAAATTACGAACCAGTTAAGTAATGGGTATAGGAGTGTGGCAGTGGGAGCTCCGAGTGTCGCTTTATTACCAGTTAAAATGATTGAGGAAAGTGGATTTTAACCAAATGGCCCTGCTGCTCCTTTGCCCTCAGTGAGACCCATCGCCTCCCTAGTCACAGGCCCTCCTGGAGGACGCAGGCCCGCTCGTTGGGCAGAGTGTTTCCCACTCGTCCCCCAGGTGTCGTGGACGCCGACCAGAACGCACTCCTGCCAAAGGCAGATCCCAGCTGAGTGATGCTCACTAATATCCCAGAGCTGGGAGGAAAGCCAGGGTCCCCCCCCCCCCCCCCGCCCCCGGGGGAAATATGCCGGGGAAGGAGGCTGCTCCAGCATGCCTCTCTCGTTGGACCCCTGCTCAAGAACCATTGAGTGCCTTCCTGGCTCCTTTTGTTTCTGTATCGACTTCTTAGCTGTGGTGTGATGGTGACACCCTTCTCCACTCCACACCAACCGTCTCTCCCCTGCCTCCCCTTGATGTGCTGGGATCTTTGAACAACTTCAACTTCTCTAAAAATACCTTGGCTGCCTACCTCTTCGCTTTACTCTATCGCCGTTATGGCATGCCTCCTCTGGGCTAGGACAGTGCCTTCAAGGAGCTCACAGTCTAGATGAGTGGACAGATGGGAACAAATAATTCTGATACTTAGTGATCCATGATGTGGCACAGGCAGAGGAGTTAACAACCTGCCTGGGGTTGGGGTGAGGTGTTCAGGGACATTGCCGAGAAGGAAGCGTTTTAGGCCTGAGGCGGGCAGGGTATGCCAGGTGGGCAGAAGGAAATTGGAGAGGGAATCTGGGAGAGGAGAGTGTCCTCCGTGGTGGTGGTAGCTCATGCCAAGGTCAGAGTGTGGTGGGGAGGCCTAAGTGGTTCCATTTGCCTCAGGCATATGGGACTGGAGAGGCCAGTGAGGGGTGAGTCAGGACCCAGGTCAGGGAGGTTCTGCTGTGTGAAGCAATCTGACCTCAGAGTTGTGTGTGGGAGCAGTGGGAGGTTTTCCGCCATGTGGTTTTGGAGATTGAAGATTTCTGTAGTACATTTTAAAAATACATTTTTATTGATTTCAGAGAGGAAGGGAGAGTGAGATAGAAACATCAATGATGACAAAGAATCATTGATTAGCTGCTCCTGCACGTCCCCCGCTGGGGATTGAGCCCACAACCTGGGCATGTGCCCTGATTGGGAATCGAATTGTGACCTCCTGGTTCATAGGTCGACGCTCAACCACTGAGCCACGCTGGCTGGGCTCCATAGTACATTTTTTAAATGCACAAAGATGTGTACAGAATAATAGTGAACCCACAAATTCTCATCATCTGATTCTGACAGTTCTCAATATCTTGTCACTTTTGCTTCATCTATTTTTTTTTATTTGCTGAAATATTTTAAAGCAAATTCGAGATATGTCATTTCCCCCTACTTCAGTGTGTATGTCTAAAAAATATGGATATTTTATTTATTTATTTATTTATTTATTTATTTATTTATTTACTAGAGGCCAGGTGCACGAAATTCATGCACAGAGGGCAGGGTCCCTCAACCCGGTCTGTACCCTCTTGCAGTCTGGGAGCCCTTGGAGGATGTCCGACTGCCGGCTTAGGCCCGCTCCCCGTCAGTTGGATATTCTTAGCGGGGCGGGAGAGGCTCCCACCACCGCCGCTGCACTAGCCAGCCGTAAACCTGGCTTCTGGCTGAGTGGTGCTCCCCCTTGGGAGTGCACTGACCACCAGGGGGCAGCTCCTGCATTGAGTGTCTGCCCCCTGGTGTTCAGTGTGCGTCATAGCAACCAGTCGTTCTGCCATTCGGTCAATTTGCATATTAGCCTTTTATTATATAGGATTTTTGTTTGTTAATCCTCACCTGAGGATATTTTTCTATTGATTTTCAGAGAGAGTAGAAGGGAGGGAGAAAGAGAGAGAAACATTGATGTGAGAGAGACACATCGTGTCTCACACCTCCCTCATGTATCCCGACCTGGGTGGAGATTGAGCCTGCAACTGAGGCATGTGCCCTTGACTGGAATTGAACCCGGGAGCCTTCAGTTTGAGGGCTAATGCTCTATCCACTGATCCAAACCAGCTAGGGCCAAAATATGGATATTTTCTTAATCCCTATGCCATTATTACACCCAACAACATTACAAAAGTTCTTTAGCATCAGCTAATACCCACTCCATAATTAAATTTTCCAAATTGTTTAAACATTTACTTTATGGTAGGTTTGTTTGAGTCAAGATTTAATCTAGTCTTACACGTTACATTTGTTTATTATGTCTCTTAAGTCTGTGTTAATCTAGTGAAGTGTTCCCCTCCCTTTTTCCTACCATTGACTTACTCGAGACGATGCTAGTTCTTAAGATTGTCCAGTGAATAGGTTTTAAAGCTCTCTACTGATGTTTTAGAAGATCATTTTGGAATCAGTATAAAGCTTTTTTGAGGGAAATAAGGCAAAATTAGAAATTGAAGGTGGAATTATGGATTATTTTCACTTCCTACATTTATGAATTGCTTGAATATTTTTGTGACTAACATGTTATTTTTACAGTCCAATACTTCTACTTCAGGAAAGGAGGAATAAGGATTTGCAATAGGGAAACCAATTTGGAGTCTGTTCCTGAAAGCAGGACGGGGAGGACCTGAGCTGTGGGTGGAGGAAAGGACGGGAGTAGGAAGTGGCCTGGAGCTGCTCAGAAGGGAAGAGCACAGGACTGGGCGCTGGCTGAGGGAGAGGGCAGACTGGGCTTGACTTGGGGTTCTGGCCTGAGTTACTGGATGGATGGGGGTGCAATGGGGGTGCATCAGTGGAAGAGAGAGGTTACAAGGAAAGTGAAGGGATACATGGATGTGACTCAGGAGGTGACTTCCTTCTGGGGCATGTGGAGCGTGACCTGCTTGTGAGGCAGGCTGTGGAGGTGTGCACACACCCATCTGAAGCTAAGGGGGGGTCCTTAGGTTTGGGAGTCACCGAGTGGGTGTCAGTGGGCGTGGAAGAACTCTTGTGTGAAACGGGAGGGCCAATGTTCACAGTGTGGGTGGAGCTGGAGGCCCAGGCCGAAGGGGATGAGAACAGCCAGAGGTTTTGAAGAGCTAGGGAGAGACGTAGTGTGTGTGTCCAGAGCCAAGCGGGGAGAAAGATTGAAGACAGTGGGAGCTGTGGCCAAGCTTGCCTGTGGTGCAGGAGGAGCTGGAGCAGGGTGGGGGGTTGGGGTGCCCCCGCCCCCCCCAGGGAGGTTTGGAGGTAATGAAGGCCAGGGGAGGGACCTGATCCTTCAGGTCTGAGCAGTAGGGAGGGAGTGGGGCCTCCATCCAGCACAGGTGGAGACAGGAGGGGGTGGCTGAGGTTAGGTTAATTTGTTTTATAATTGTGATAAAATACTATGTCCATGACATGAAAATCTTCTCATTTTAACCAGTTTTTAGTGCACAGTTCGGTGGACTTAGCTGCATTCACAGTGCGGTGCAGCTGTCACCGGCTGCAGATGGCCTCGAGGTTGGAGGGACAGGGAGTTGCCTCCACTGGTCTCCTGGAACCGGCAGATACCTTCCTCTGCTCACGGGGCCCAGCCCTTTGCAAAAGCCACTTCCCTTTCGTTCTCCTTTGAATCCCTGTAACACTTGACTTCTTTTTCTGACAGGCTTGGTCTCAGTCCAGTTACCGTAGGTTGGTGAGGAAGATAAGCTTCCAGGAGCCAGGCCCTGGGCCACATTCAGCTTTGCTTCTTGAGGGCTGGGCCCATGAGCCTCTGTAGGCTCGGCAGGAATGAATGGAAGTTTAGTTTTAGGCGCTGCCGTGCACATTCATTGACCGGGTGGGATGGGGGCTGACAGTCAAGCTAGGGCAGAAGCTGAGGCACTTTGCCTGTCCCTAGAGAGTTCTCCTAACATGGTGTCTATATTTGGAAACAGCTGGATTTCTAAGGGCACCCTTGTGTACCCCCGTCCTTTAACCACCCCCCAAGGTATAATCTGGGCCTCTTGGTAATCAGTTTGTGTGCCACGTCTTATGTCAAGGGCCCTGGTAAAAGCGCCTTGGTGACTGACGACGGTACCGAAGCACCGAAGCCTTTGGGGTTTCATTAAAGAGCACACTGGGCCACAGCAAGTGCTGGCTGTGAGAGTTCTCCTTAGTGTTCCCCAAACAGGGAGAACAACTGGTCCTTCTCTGTAAGGAACATTGACCTTGACCCTGGGTGCCCAATGTTAGAAGGAGGCACAGAGGACGGGGGAGGGGGGGGAAGGTGGGGTGGCTTGAGCTCCAGCTCTCATGGGGCAGGGGCCTGGCAGGCCCTACATGCTCTCCCCTCCATCCTCACACAGAGCCCATGGGGCGGCACTCCTCACCCCCATTTTACCAGTGGCTTGCTACTTGCCTGAGCTCACTCAGCCGGTTGGTTAAATTGGGCTTTCTGCGGGAAGGAGGGAGTTGAGAAGTCCCAGCACGTTGCCTGGAGTGGCCACCCTGTGAGGAAGGGTGTGGATGCCCTGAGGCAGCCGGAGCTTTTAACCCTAAGGTGACCTTGGAATTTGAATAGACCAGACTGCTTGAGAAGGCAGCTTGATGGTAGTGGGAAGGGCACAGACTTGAGACTGGGGCACCAGGCTGCCCTCTGGCTGGGTCCTCGGCTCCTGGAGGTAGGAGGTGACGTCTCACCTGTCTCTGCATGGCCACGTCACCAAGCGTGTGTGCTGGGTACGGAGGCGCTGGGTGTGCAGGAGGCCCCGAAAACACGTGAAGAAAGGCGTCCTCCTCCTCTCCCAAAGCTGCACTCGGGGTTCTTCATTGCAGCCCCTCCTCTTCCTCCAGTGCTTGGACCTATGAAGGGATGTCTTCACCTCCCACCCCTTGTTTCCTGTTGCTGCTTTAACAACCACAAACTTCAACAACACAGATTTATCTAGTTGTTCAGTTTAGAAGTCTGAGATGGGCCTCACTGTGCAAAGTCAAGGTGTCCGCAGGGCTGCGGCCCTGGCCCTTCCTGCTGGCTCTCGGTAGAGCCGGGTCCTTGCCCCGTCCCGCTGCTACAGCCCGCCCACACTTCCCTGGCCTGCGCCCTCTTCCACCGTCAAAGGCAGCAGCATCCGGCCAGGTTTCTCCGTCACTCCACTGACAGGGACTCTTCATTGTTAAGCATGTTTGATTGTGTTGGGCCCGCCTGGGTAATCCAGGATTATTTCACTACTTTCAGGTCATCTAATTAGCAACCTTAACAATCCTTTGTCATGTTAACACATTCACGAGGATTAGGACTGGCCATTTTGGGGGGATCATTCCTGATATCTCTCCTTTCACAAACTTCTCTCTGCCTGTAAGACCTTACTCACATAGCCCCTATCCTAAAATATCATTGGAGGAAATTTCCTACCCAAGCTGTGATCTCATTCCTCCCCTGGATCCTCCAAAATAGCCTCTAGGATGTATTTACTCCTTAGTTCCTTACTCTTTCTGCTGGAATTTCTCTCTCAAAAAAGTTCTCCCCTCCCCCTCTCAGGCCATTGGCCACTTCCTGCTCAGTAGTTCTGTGTTCTTTGTCCCTGCGGATTTTCCCTGCTGGCAGCCCTCCCCGCTTGCTTTGTGTTCCTCTTACCCACCTACTTCCAAATCTTTTCTTTCTTCCTTCCTGTCCTGGAAGGCTTGGTCTCCCATCCATTTATCTTCCATTGAGAATCTTCTCCACTCCCATAATCCCCGTGAATGTGTTAACATGACAAAGGATTGTTAAGGTTGCTAATTAAATGCTGAGGATTCCCAGATCCGTAGCTCTTACTCTGACCTCCTTTCCGAACTTGTCTCAATTCTTTTATTAAGTCTCTGTTGCCAAATGAAGGACCCACAGATAGTGAACCCCGTGCAGCCTGTTTAACTTGGACTATGCACCCCCCCCCCCCCCCCCGCATCCACGTGAGTTCTCTTCAGTTTCCCCCTTGGTGACTCAGGCTAGGAATCCCCACCACCTCTGGTTCCTTTGTTCTTATTCCTTTACTTCTAGTCTCTGCACTTCCCAGTTTAGGCCTGTTGTCTAGGTGGTTTTCAAAGTGGGAAATACAAGAAGATTAATGGGGTGCAGGAATAAGAGAATGGAACTGAAAAAATCCTTTTACAGTCTATTTTTCTTATAAAATGTGCATAAGTACCTTAGTGTATATAATTCATTAGTAAATATACATAGGTTGGGGTGCGTGCTCCTAAGTTTTTTATTTTTATGATAGCACTATCAAATTTGAGTATGGGTTTTCCAGTTTATTTTAGCCAAAGAACCCTTAAAAGTCTGATCATCTGAGACACGGACATCAGTGGGAAGAGGTCCCTAACGTCCTCACTCTTCCAGCACATTCCTGCACACGGATCGGCATCACTCCTGCATGCAGGGATCGCATTCTATTAGACCGTTTCCCCACACCTTGCTCCTTTCTTGGGCAGGCCTTTGCACTCGGTCACCTCAGTAAATATTTGTCTAAAACTTGCCGGTTAAATGTATGTGTGGGAGCGCAGGCTCTGTTCTGTTTGGATGTGGCCTGCTCAGAGTTTTTCCTGACATTCCAAGCGTGGTTCTTAAGTCCTGGGGTTCTGTGCCGTCACAGGGGCGTCTGCAGGCCCTGGCCTCCGCGGTGGCTCTGCAGCGCTGTCCCCTCTGGGCTGCACGCGGGTGTTCCTCACAGTTGCAAGGTGGCCTCTTCCAGGCCTCACTGTATTTCCTTGCTTAATAGGTTTTGCTTTAACCCCGTGTCTCCTAATGCCAGCATAACCAAGTTTTATAAACATGGGGATTAGAAAGAAACTCTTATGTGCTATTACTGACTCGGTCCTATACGTCTTAAACCTCACCACATTCGCTCTGGCTTTATGTAAATGCAGCGTTAAATCCACCTTTCCCTTTGCAGCGAGGCCAGAATTTAAGATGCGCTCTCTGTCCTGGCTCATGTTCTCCCCTGGAGAAAGAGGAATGAATGGCGTTAGCTAGAGCTGAGGTCTCCACAGTGCATTTCTTGACAGGCCTCTTTTACTGGGTCAGCTGCTCCTCAGCCTTTTAAATGTCCTCTAGCCTTTCACACCTAGGTGGTCAGCTGCGTGGCACTTTGTAACAGGTGCTGCTGGCCTTCGGTCCAAGGAGAGGGGTCCCTGGGTTTCTCTGGGGCTCATGACAGTGAGTTTAGGGGCAGGGGCATGACTCGCCTTTAGAGCTGGAGTAGGTTTATTTTTGGTACATTGGGTTTCGGGCTGCCAGGAACCACACTTACTATGTACAAATGTTGCTGCAGAGTGTTCACATAATCCTAGTTTAGACTAGTTTGCATCAAGGCACCGTCCTTTTGTTTTTCTAAGACGGGTGTTTTCTGTGTGTGGTTTTCCATTTTTGTGTGTTTCTCTGTGCCCGCTCTTTCCCTTGGCTTTCATTGTAAGACTGACTTCTGCTGTGTCCCTCAGTGGAGGCAAGACCCATTTGATTTCTTCTGTGGTTTGCCCAGGTTGCGAATGAATACATGTTTTCCCTGGAGGAGAATAAGAAGTCCAAGGGCCGGCGTCAGCCCTTGAGCAAGCTCCCCCGCCACCACCCGCTTGTGTTGCAGGATTGCGGCAGTGATGATGGTAAGTGTTGTCTTCTCTCTTCACCAGGAGGAAAGCCGCTCACCGCATGAGGGCTTGGTCTCACAGGTCATCGGGAGGCCAAGCTGAGGGCCGAGGGGGGGCCTTTGGCTTAGCTCTTCCTCCAGATAGTCCATAAAGAGGGCAGGGTTTCATGGGATACCTAATTTATTAAGCGTTTGAAGCATTTTAAGCAGAAGAGTGACATGGTCAAATTTACAGGAGAAAGATTGCTCCGAGTGCTTGCATGTTGAGAATGGCTTTGAGAGGAGCAGATGGGCTCCTGTCATGGTCTCTGTGAGATTTGAGGGTCTGAAGGGGACAGTGGAAGTAGGCATGGGGGGAGGGGATGTAATGAAGATGTGGGGATAAAGTCAGCTGGATTTGGCGATTGGATGTGGAGCTGTGAAGTTGGTAGGAGGGGAGAGGCAGGAGTTGAGTGCTTCCCTGGTTTCTAGCTGGGGTTGGGTTTGGACACCTCTAATCAGTGTCTGGAGGATGAAGACTTGGGTTGTGTGGAGCTGGCCACTCAGGGAGAGGTACAGAGGGCAGTGAGCAGAGGCTGGGGTTAGGAGGACAGAGGAGGAAGAGGAGCCTGTGAAGGAGACAGAGGGGAGTAGGTGGGGACGTGGGGAACCCGGAAGCGTGTCTTTGGAGCGCAGGGAGTGGTTGTCCCCGGTGCTGCCTGGAGCCCAGAGGTCCAGTAGGATTAGTGCTGATGAGCCCCTGTCTGTGACCAGGCCCCCTGTCACTCCTGACTGATGCCAGACCCTTTCCTACTCTGTCCTGTCCTGTCCTTCCTCGTGCCACGGGCTGGGTGGGAAGGCCCAGGGCCTTACCAGCCTTCTGTACAGGCCCCACGTGTCCTTTTTGGTCTAATGTCAGTCCCATCTCGACGGCTTTCCTTGGTAGAAGGGTCCTGATAGCGGGGTGGGGAAAGTGTCTTGAGATCCTATAGTCAGAAATAGGCCGGACCTTGAGCCAGAGTCTTAGGAAATCCTCTGGTCTCCCCCTCGCCCCCTGGGGGCCTCAGGTTCTCTGGGTGGCAACAGCCTCGCTTCATCATTTCCCCCCAGTGTTCTAACGCAGTACAGGTTGTGGAGGAACAGAAAAGGTATAAGGAGGACAACAAAATGACCCTGTAAAGGTCATTTTACTGGATACTGAACATTGTAAAGCGTTAATCTTACTGACTTTTCTGGTCAGATATTCTGTCCGTGTATGTCTTTATAATATTGTAATTGAGATCATAATATACAGCCCCCCAACTTTTTATGATAAACATTTCAAATGTAGAAAAGTTGAAAGAATAAAAACACGTGCCCGCCTCCTGTATTCAATAGCTGTTACCATTGTGCCGTAATTGCTTGTCCCATTTGCATTGTTGATATGTGTATTACGTACATATTCGCCATATTGCTGGAAAGTAAGTTGTAGTCATAGAGCCACTTCACCTAAAATACACTGACAGCTTCTGCTAAGAAGGATTGTCTCCTATATAAACACTACTGTTATCACACCTGGGAAAATAGGCACTAATTCCATAATATCCGCCAGTCCTCAGTTCATCTTCATTTTTCCCGGCCTATCCCAAAAATGTGTGTGTGTTTTTTTTAATATATTTTATTGATTTTTTACAGAGAGGAAGGAAGAGGGATAGAGAGTTAGAAACATCAATGAGAGGGAAACATAGATCAGCTGCCTCCTGCACACCCCCTACTGGGGATGTGCCCACAACCAAGGTACATGCCCTTGACTGGAATCGAACCTGGAACCTTTCAGTCCACAGGCCGACACTCTATCCACTGAGCCAAACCGGTTAGGGCCCAAAAATATGTTTTCTAGCTTTCCCCCTTTAAACCAGCACAAACCAAACTAGGGTCACACGTTTGGAAGTTGTGTTTCTTTAGTCTCTTTTAGCCTAGTGTGCCCCTCCCCACTTAAATTTTTTTTCATGTGAGGCATCACATTCAGTGAAATGCACACATCTTAACCGTACAACTCAATGAAGTTCATATATGTAAACCGTAAACTTTTGAATCCTGCAATTTTCACATAACACAGTGAACATTTCTCTACATCATTGAATATTCACCAATGGGATGATTTTTGGCCACTTAATGGTTTTGTGAACAGAACAGATGTTGGTGCTGTAGCTTTTCTCTTGTGATCGTGAGGCTGTTCTGTTTTTTTGGTCCTTTCTTGGTCACTCTTATTTTGGCCAGGATGCAGAAAATATCTATGCTTTGGGTTGACACCATGGTTCCTGGCTGGGCCTGAGGACAGGGCTCCTGGGGTTGACTTTAATTGTCTGCATTGGCCTCATTTTGCTACTGTTTGCTCATTCCCTGAGGTCACACTCATGGCAGCTGCCAGATCCCTGTAAATTAAACACGACTGTAAAGGTGGACTAGATAGCGATTCATCTGCACTGAGCCCTGAGCTGGAACTGCCAGAGGGAGCAAATAGATGGGCACCTAGTGCACCGTGTACCAGAGTGTCCTTGGGCTGCTCTGCCCGGGTCTCCAGGGCCTCTTGGAAAGCACTTCTGTCCGGGAAGAACCGAGAAGGCCCTCGGAGGGGCTGTCGCTGGGGATTGGTGTTCCACACAGGGGAGGGGTAGTGATCCCATGAGGTGCCTCAGGTGGGGCTGGCACAGCCGGGCTCCTGTCGGGTGCCCCACACGGGGGCCTTTTTTTGAACGCTTGTCAAAGAGGGGCATCCCGATGATAATTTCTCATACTTCCCTCACTTGGGGGGAGCACATGGAGAAACACTGGGCATCAGTTTATTTGGGGATTTGCTGCTGCTTCTGGCCATGATTGCCCTCATTCAGCATAATGTTAGAGTTATGGGGCTTCCCCTTACCTTTTTTTTGTTTGGTTTTGTTTGTTTTTAAATAATATTTTTATTGATTTCAGAGAGGAAGAGAGGGAGAGGGAGAAAGAGAAGGAAACATCAATGATGAGAGAGAATCATTGATCGGCTGCCTCCTGCACACCCACACTGGGGATCGAGCCCGCAACCTGGGCATGTGCCCTTGATAGGAATTGAACCCGAGACCCTTCAGTCCACAGGCTGACGCTCTATCCATTGAGCCAAACCGGCTAGGGCTCCTTACCTTCTTGACTTTATTTCTACTGGGAGCTAGTGCGCTGTGCCATCTTCTCTCGATGATTTGGGGGAACTGGAAAGTGTGCAGCTTGTTTTGTGAGCAGTTTTTTTGTGTTCCATTCAGCTGTGTGACCCTTTCTTTTGGGAAGGTGTGCCCAGAGGGGATTTCCTTTGTAGGCAGTACTGAGCCCCGCTGAAGTATATGCTCTGCTGTCTGGAGTAATGAAGAGCTATGCCTTGTTATCTAGACGGTGTGTGTGTGTGTGTGTGTGTGTGTGTGTGTGTGTGTGTGTGTCCAGACAGTAAGTATTTCCGGCTTGGTGGGCCTCATGTCTCTGTCACATGTTCTGTTTTTCACCCAACCCTTTGAAAATGCAAAAACAATTCTTTTTTTTTACAGAAACCAAGGTGATTTTGTAATTAGGAAAGAAATAAGCCTTATTTTAATACAACACCACCATTTGTGAGCACAAACAATTCTCAGCTCCCTGAGTGGGCTGGATTTGGTCCCTTGCCAGCCGCTGGTCTAGACTCAGGTGTTACATCCTGCAGCTGGGACAAGGCTCCATCTTGGACACACTCTGCCTTCCTCGGAGGCAGAGCCCGCAGTGGCTGCTGAGCCCCGTCCAGAAGAGGCAGATATCCCACTGACCTTTCCAGAGGGAGCTGGAAAGTTCTGGCCAAAGGCAATGATCTAAACCCTCATAAGCCTTGGCACTTCCCTGTTGTGTTTTATCCTTGTTTCCCTTCAGTGCAACTAAAGAGAAAACTTGAAAGGTAAGGGCTCAACATGCTGACATTGGAGGCAGCGAGTAACACGGTTTCTAGGCAGAGTTTCACTCCACTGCCCTTGGACAGAGGGGCCGAGTGCTGGCAGCCGTTAGGGGCGGGGAGAGCAGGCCGGACTTCTGCGCCAAGCAGGAGAGCAGAGACCCTGAATGGTTCTGGCCAGAGAAAGGGCTGCTGCAGGCAGGACTCCCCGCACCGTCACCCAGGTATTGACAGTTTATTGAAAATCACTTCTGCCCTTTGCCTTCATCACCGTAGGCTCTTGGGTTTAGTCCAAACCTGGGACCAAGAGTCCTGGCTGAGCTCATCTGCTCCCCAGGCAGAGCCCTGGATGTGCTAACTCCTGCTCTGCTTCCTTCTCTAGAGACATCTGAGCAGCTGACCCCCGAGGAGGAGGCTGAGGAGACAGAGGCCTGGGCCAAGCCCCTGAGCCAACTATGGCAGAACCGACCCCCGAACTTTGAGGCCGAAAAGGAATTCAATGAGACCATGGCCCAGCAGGCCCCTCACTGCTCTGTCTGTATGATCTTTCAGACTTACCATCAGGTGAGCCCACGCCGTCCTCTCTGTTTGCCGAGGACCAGCAGTCAGAGGGAAGCTAGGTTCAATTGTGGGTACATAGCTTGTCACTGGTCGCCTTGGGAAGGCACGCGTTGCTGGTGTTCTCTGCCCCGTCCACGTGCTGGTCATCCTTCGCGGGCAGATAACCCTACAATGCGGGTCTTCATCGGAGAGTGCTTCAGAGAAGAGCTGATGACGGGGTTTAGGCTTGGGGGTGCCCCTTGGCACGCACCCTGTTTGCATAGGAATCTGCTCTTTTGTCATCATTCTAGTCAGTGAGTATTCCTTCCAGATGGTTTGTAGTTCTGACCAGTCAGCCTGGAGGATGAATGTTTCGCTACTATAGTCTGGATTTCAGATGAGAAGCCAGATCCTCTTCTTTCCTGTCCCATCTCCACGGTGGATATTGGCAGCCGTGAAAAGGAACTTGGGAGGGTAGGAGCAGAGGCTTCTGGGAGAGAGGGGCTGGGAAGGTGCTGAGGCTGCGCTCGGCTGTGCCCCTCCCGCTCCTGGGCGTTGGATGGCGTCACCATTATGGGTCTCTTTGGGTCTAGCTCTCGGAGGCCGGGAAGGCATCCACAGCAGCATGTCCCAGGTGACCAGCTCAGTCTCAGCTGTGACCTGCCCAGGGTGGCATGTAAATGACCAGTCTTCCGATGGTGGTTAAGGTGGCATGGCTGCCGCTGAGCCTGGCAGGGTGCCAGGTTCATGCTCGCCAAAGAATGGAACTTCAGACCAACACATTTCGGATTGAACTCGCTGCTTCTTTCCATTGACGAAAAGCAGAACAAAAGGTCTACGTGTGCCCTTGCCTGTGAGGTGACGTGAAAGGCCTGGCTGTACTGTCAGCAGATCTGTCGAGTGCGGCTCAGTTTCACGAGTGGCGTAGGCTTAGGGTTGACGTGTTTCTGGGTGCCATCCTTGCAGTGGGGGTGATGGTGCCACCCAGCGGCAGAGCCGGCGGATCTTTGTAGTCGGGATGTTTGCCGAGAGGAGTGCGTGGACATAATGATTTTCTGAAGGGGCCCCCGGGCGGGAATCGCAGGTTTCCCGGCAGCGCAGGTGACCTGAGGACATGGACCACCCGGGGAAATCAGCGCTGGCCCGTAGGGAGCACCTGCTTTGGTTGAGCTCCCTGGGTGGGGCGCTGTGCGGTGCAGCACATAGGGGAGCCCGCATTGGCAGCCTTGCTACCATCTCGGTGCATTTTATTACCACTTGGTTTGGGAAGATTGAAATCCCAGTTGCTTCTTACCTCGCTCCCGTTTCCCAGTTGTTCCCGAGGGGCCCTTGTTCGGTGCTGCTGTGGGAAATTGAATTTGAGTCATTAGAGGTAACTTCAATTAGCAGCTCGGGGATAATGGCTGTGCACCCGGGAGCCGCAGCCATAGTCATATCAGGGAGGGAGCCAGCTTCCTGCCGAGGGAGCAGGTGGAGGCCCAGCGCGCAGGCATGTTCACTGAGGTGTGCTCTCGCTCTCTCCGCAGGTTGAGTTTGGAGGCCTCAGTCAGAACTGTGCAGATGCTCCAGATCTGGCCCCCCAGAAGCAGAGGACCAAGCCATTGATTCCAGAAATGTGCTTCACCACGACTGGCTGTAGCACGGACATCAACCTTTCCACCCCTTACCTCGAGGAGGATGGCACCAGCATCCTAGTTTCCTGCAAGAAGTGCAGTGTCCGGGTCCACGCCAGTGAGTGCCTCACCTTTTCCCTGTGTCCGGTCCCGGGGGCGTGGGCCTGCTCGCTGGAAGTCCTTGCCCCCGTTGGCTTCTCCCCCAGCTTCCCCGTGGCCTCCCCAGTCCCCCAGTCTCCCAGAGCAAAGATTGCTTATGTGTCCTTGGGGAGTTGGTTATGATTAAGTTATGGTTTTTAAAAATATATATTTTATTGATTTTTTACAGAGAGGAAGGGAGAGGGAGAGAGAGTTAGAAACATCGATGAGAGAGAAACATCGATCAGCTGCCTCCTGCATAGCCCCCACTGGGGATGTGCCCGCAACCAAGGCACATGCCCATGACCGGAATCGAACCTGGGACCCTTCAGTCCGCAGACCGATGCTCTATCCACTGAGCCAAACCAGCTAGGGCTGTTATGATTGAGTTTTGAGTTTCATGTGACTCCACGTCTGTGCTTTCACAGTCGGCTCTGTGCTGGCCTCTTGGTTCACTTTAGGAGGGATTTGTCCTCACTCCTCACTAGGTGTTGGAACCAGTGAACCTACAGTTTCTGACCTTTTGAGGCTAACTTAGCGGCCTTGCTGGAATCCAGGGGTTTCTGTAAAAGCTGGCTGTAGCTTTGGGACGTGCTGTATGGAATAGAGTTGCAAATCTTCATTCTGACTCAGGCCTCCGGGTTTCATTTGCGCACCTCGGTCTCCCTGTCAGGTTGCTATGGTGTCCCCCCCGCCAAGGCTTCTGAAGACTGGATGTGTTCTCGATGTTCAGCCAACGCCCTGGAGGAGGTGAGTGCGCCCACGCTGTTCCTCTCTTCCCTGTGAGACGTGGAGCTCGCTCAGGGCCAGACTATTTCCTGCGGACTTCCTCTCCCCAGCCGCCTGCACGGGGCCTGGGACACAGCCATGTTAGAGTGAGGGTTCTCAGAATAAATCGCCGTGACAGTGAGATGGGTGCTGCCCACCCATGGCAGGGCCTGGGTGCTCTGTGGTGTCAGGACCGAGTAGAGGTCCTCCTGTGGACAAGCCCCAATCCCCTTTAAAGAACTTAGCCACTGGGTTGGAGCACCAGCATGGGGCTTGGATGGTTCATTTTCTAGCTTTCTCTTCATCACCCCCCATCCCCCCAAACCTGGCAGTACCCACATAAGAGGCAGTCAGAACCCCACAGTGCCTCTGGTTTGAACAGGGTGTCCTTCGTGACTTTGCTTATAGTTGTTATTAACAGTAACAGCAAAGAGGATTATGTTAAGTCAAGCGAATACTTGGTGCACTTTAGCCCCAGTGGCCTCTCTTGTCTTCCTCCGGGGAGTCCTGGTTACAGGGCTGCGTGGGCAAAGCCCACATGACATTTGGCTGCTTTCTTATGCGGGGGCTACAGCTGCCCAAAGGAAGTCGAGGGGGGAGCAGATTGGGTGCTAATGACTTGGTGGTAACCATACTCCTCCCCTCCCTTCTTGGCAGGACTGCTGCTTATGCTCATTACGAGGAGGAGCCCTGCAGAGAGCAAATGACGACAGGTGAGTTTGCGAGCGGTGTCTGAAATGTGCAGTTCCGAAGCAGCGTGCGAGGCACGCGGGCAGTGGCTGCTCATCAAAATGACTGGTGAGGATTGGGGAAGCACATTGCTTGGAGCTGGAGTAGCATCTCCAAGACTAATTTAAAATGAGATGCCAGGGGGAGTCAAGAAGCCCCCTTTCCACGTCCATCTTCCCACGTGAGGAAGAGCTGTGAGCAACGCCGCCTTTGCAGGTGCTAAGATGGGCGCTGGAGGCTGTGAGGATCCTGCTGAGATGGTTGCAGGGCTTTGTGGGCTGGAAGTGAGGGTAGTTATTTTGTTGTGGCTGGGCCCGTGCGGAGGTGCCCCAGCCATGGCCAGTGAGCACTTCCCACAGGCCAGCCCAGCTCTCCCTGCCTCAGACCTCTTGTTCAGACTGAGGGCGAGTGTCCTTGAGGAGAGGGGGACATGGAGGAGAGCTCAGCCAAGACGACTCACTACTGAACCAAACCTACAGACCTTCTGGCCTTAGCCCGGAGCTGGGCTTCTCGCTGTCAGGAGCCCATTTCCACTGAGCTGAGTCTTCGTGCTTGGTCTTCGCTTACTTGTTCTGAGGTGAACGGGGTTTGGAACACACAGGTTGGTGGGCAGCCAGTGCTCAATACCCTGCTTCTAGCTAAAATCCTGTGGGAACTGGGAGCAACATTCTGTCCAGCCTCCTGCCGCACAGGAACCGCCTTCATGCTGTTCCGATGGACGCTACTCTGCTTGCTGCTCCCACTCCTTCAAAGGCACTTGCTGACATTACTTGAGGTCATCATGTTCCTCACAATTTCAAGATAGCGCTACTAAAGTCCTTCCGTATTTGGAGTGGAGATGGCTCTGCTGGAGCGTTGCACCTTTACTTTATAATCCTTGTTCGGCCCTGAAAGGCCATGCAGAAAAATCTGTTCCCACTCTCACATAATAGCCCTGTAATAGAGCAGGCAGCTCTGGTAGCCCCAACTACCACTGTCGGTGGTAGGTTTCCACCTGGCTGATTGTAAGTGCTTTCACCATCTTCATTCTCATCTTCGGGCATGGCAGTTTCCTGTCATGTCCAGAACTTACTTCACCCTCTGAGGGTGTCCGTTGCACAGACCTGTCGAGTAAGTGGGTGCTTGGGCCAGACCTTAAAGAGTGAGTCTGCTGTGGATGAAGGGAGCAGAAGGGAGAGGTCATGTGAGCCCAGGGGCGGGTTTGAGCAAAGGCTGCAGGGGAAAGCTGTGAGTACCGGCAGATGGGGGCACAGTTGGAGGTAATTTGAGGACGCACCCAGGTCTTAAAGTAAAAGAGGTGCAGATAGAGCTCTCTAATGTATTCTCACTTCCCCAAACCTGCCACACTCAGTTAGCTCTGCTCACTGTGCAACAGATTGCGAGCGAGCTGGTGCTGGGGGAAGTGCAGCCCTGTGCTAACCCAGGGCAGTGTGGGTTAGCACACTCATGGTGGAGACGCTGTGCTTCTTACCTCACTGGGTCCCAGGAACTTGCTGGTGGAGGTAGCGGTCGCGTTGGGTAAGGGCGGAAGCACCATCTGCGGGCCAGCCTGAGGTGAGAAGGCCACAGGGCGTTGGAGCCAGACGCGACTGAGGTGGCCTTTCCCTTTTGGCAGGTGGGTCCATGTCTCCTGTGCTGTGGCAATCCTGGAAGCGAGGTTTGTCAACATTGCAGCAAGAAGTCCAGTGGACGTGAGCAAAATTCCCCTGCCGCGCTTCAAGCTGGTAAGGAAGTCAAGAGGGGCCTGCAGACTCCACATCCTTCCTCCGTTTACTAGTCACTGAGCACTTGGCCAGCCTTTACCCCTTGGTGATTTTATTCTATTTTTTTTTTTTAATTTTTTTATACCCCTTGGTTTTGACCAGGGTTTGTGATACTCACCCTGTGGTTAAAGTACTTGATGAGGACACCTAGAATCAGACATGAGATCAAGAGGGTGTGTGTGCCCCCCTGTTTGGGAAGGAGGTTGACTCCCGCTGGCCTGGCGCTGCATTTGGGTCGGGGAAAGCTAGAGGAGACTGCACTGCTACTTCCTGGAATCACCGGCTTGCTCCCTGTGTTGTAGAAATGTGTCTTCTGTAAGAAGCGGAGGAAAAGAACTGCCGGCTGCTGTGTGCAGTGTTCTCACGGCCGTTGCCCAACTGCCTTCCACGTGAGCTGCGCCCAGGCTGCAGGAGTGATGATGCAGCCGGATGACTGGCCTTTTGTCGTCTTCATTACCTGCTTTCGGCACAGGATTCCTAATTTGGAGGTGAGGGAGGGTGCCATTCCAGAATCCTCTTGACGGTTCCCAGGATCGTTTTCTCTGCAGGCTGCTCGCTTATGGTGTCAGCAGATATCCCTCACGCATTATGTTTTATGAAGAGTGCTAATGAGTAAGGCATTCAGGGATGGCCCCCGTCCATCTCTACTCCCTGCCGGGCACTTCCTAATTCAGTGGCACCAAACTGCTTGTGGTTGATTTCATTCTGATCATCTCTTTACTTGTTTGTCTCTCCTCCAATATAAACTCCTTAGAGGTCCATATTTTATTAATCCGAGTGTCCCTGCTACTTAATACAGTGTCAGGGACATAGCGGAAGACCTGTAATGTGAACATACAGTGGAGATTTTAACTTCTCTGAATGTTGAAGCTCAGAGAAAGGTACATGTAATTTCAGCTAGAGGAGTTTCATGGAAGAGTTTGGGTAGAAAGTAGTATTTGAAGTGGGTCTTAAACAATAAGTAGTAATTGGGAGTAGGAGGGCATTCCAGGCTTCAGAAACAGAACAGATAAGTCTCGGAGGAATGAACATGTAAGACTGGCCCTGAGATCCTGGCGGGGACGATACTGAAGGGCAAGCAGCTCTGTAGGGTGAATGTCGGTACTCTGTAATGCCATTAGACAAGGAGTGTTCCAATATTATTTTGAGTTGCATTTTAAAAATTTGTCAGTCTGGTGGATTGAAGGAATAATAAGACTTTGAGTCGGGGAGACCAGTTAGCCTGGGAGAGACATGAGGTCTGAAATGGGAACATATAGGTAGAGCTTTGGGGTCACATCTAACCCTTTCCCCTCTACTGAAGTCCTTACTGGCTGACTGGGTTCTCGTCTTTCATAGAAGTATCGTTCTGAGCATGAATGGTGGTCTGTGTTTAGTTAGGGGCTTAGGAAGATGGAAAAATAGTTGATGTAAGAATGAGACTCTGGAGGAGTAAAAGCCTGAGGTAGCATTGAGTCCTGGCTCTGGGAGGGAAGTAGAAGTTTTGTTGTGAAACAGGGCAGTGATTTTGTGATTATCAGTTGCACTTCACATCCTTAAATGGGTGGCCTTAGACTGCTGATGCTATGAGGAAACGGGGGTACTGTTGAGTATTTCTTTTATTAATTCATTCTTCACATATTTATTGGGCATCTACTACATGTCAGGAAACAAGTAAATTTATAGTATATCAGATGGGAGACGTATGATGGATAAAAATGAGGCAGGATAAGGGGAATGGAAGAGAAGGTCATGAGGAATGGTAGCAATAAGTTGACATTTGGATGTGAGGGAACAGCATGCATATAACTAGGAAATAGCATTTCAGGTAGAGGAAACAGCAGTGCAGAAACCCCAAGGTGGAACATACTTGGCATGTGCGCTCAAAGACCAGCAGGAAGACCAGCATGGGCAGTGCATGGGCAGTTTGGGCAGGAGTGGACACACGAGGCCACAGGTGCTCTGTGAGCCCATATACGTCAGAGACAAGTTGAGAATGAGAAGGGTGATGTGCGGGTCCCAGAGTTGGCAGGGCACTTGCAATGGAGAGCCACTTGTCGTGTGCAACTGGGGGCATCCAGGGAAATGCAGTGTTTGTGCCCTCGCTGCAAGGTACGAGCTAGTGCTAAGGTCTGTGTGGAGCACTGTCGGGGGGCCCTGGGCCTCGGATCACCCGTTGAATGCCTACACTGATGTGTGCTTAAGTTGTGTGTGTTAGTAGGTGCTATTTGGTCAGTTCCTGTCAACAAATAGGGAAGTCACAAGAGTCTGTTCAGGGAGTTTGGGGTAAGACAGTATGGTATGAGGGTAGTTGTGGACTAGGAACTAGAAAAGAGCTACTTTTATATAAGAAAATATGATATTAGTCTCTTCCATTGTCCTAGCTGGGGTGTAGATATCTGGAAAGACCTGTTTCAACTCCCATCTCTTACTCCTTTTTACTATTTCATTCCTTTGTTATCTTTCCCTGGTAAAGAGGGACCAGTTGATTTTGGGCCCCCTTTGCCAGACCTGTCAAGTCCATGTGGGAGTAACTCAAGCATGTTTTTTTCCAGCGTGCCAAGGGGGCCTTGCAGAGCATCACCGCCGGCCAGAAGGTCATCAGCAAGCACAAGAACGGCCGCTTCTACCAGTGTGAGGTGGTCAGGCTCACCACTGAGACCTTCTATGAAGTCAACTTTGATGACGGCTCCTTCAGCGACAATCTCTATCCTGAGGACATAGTGGTAACTTCTGAAGGGAGCTTCTTGGGCAGTTTGGGACCCCGGGGTATTTCTAGGTCTGGCTGGGAGGCTGGTTGTGGGCCTTCCTTTTCTAGTCAAACCCATGGTTTCATCAGTTGGACCCAGAACAAAAAAGCCTTTGTACTGTACTGGTCTTTCCATGCAAATGAAGTTGTCTGCTGCTGGGGTAGGAGCTACCTCTAGCACAGAGGTGGGATGTCCGGCCTGCGGGCCATATAAGGCCTGCGAAATCATTTGGTCTGGGCCTGCCAAGGCTTCAGAGGTGAGGTAATTAAATGTTGGACCAAGTATAGCAGGCTAATTTTTAAAAAAAAAATATATTTTATTGATTTTTTACAGAGAGGAAGGGAGAGGGAGAGAGAGTTTGAAACATCAATGAGAGAGAAGCATCGATCGGCTGCCTCCTGCACACCCCCTACTGGGGATGTGCCTGCAACCAAGGTACATGCCCTTGACCGGAATCGAACCTGGAACCCTTCAGTCCGCAGGCCGATGCTCTATCCACTGAGCCAAACCGGTTAGGGCACAGGCTAATTTTTTAAGTTGATAATTTTGTATGGCCTGTGAATGATATAAATATCCAAATGGCCCTTGGCAGAAAAGGTTCCCTGCACCTATTCTAGGAGCTCACAGGAATCTGCATTTTCTGCATTTCTCTGAAACATGCTTGTATTTCGGTCTAAACTACCCTTGAAGGCATTCTACTGCCATGAGGGGGCCCAGGCTTTGGGATCAGGCCCGTGTTCATGAACCAGAACCATTGCTCAGTAGCTGTGTGGATTTGGGAGAATTACCCAGCTAGCTCTCTCTTTTTTTATTTATTTTTTAAATAAATACTTTCATTTATTTCAGAGAGGAAGGAAGAGGGAGAGATAGAAATATCAATGATGAGAGAGAATCATCGATCTGCTGCCTCCTGCATGCCCCCGACTGGGGGTGGAACCTGAAATCATGTACTCTGATCAGGAATTGAACCGTGACCTCCTGGTTTATAAGGTTGACGCTCAACCACTGAGCCACACCTACTGGGCAGCTTTTGGTTTTTTACAGCGGAAGGTTTGGGGCTGAGCAGAAACTGCTTGGAGACACCCCTGGCCTGCTTATCTCATCAACACCTGAGACACCAGCCCTGCCTGGACCCAATCCTAGCTTTCCTGGCTCCGTGCTCAGGACTTAGTTCAGGTTTCCCCTACCCCTGCCTTGCTTTTTCAGGTGTTAAACTGAGCATCAAGGTAGTGGGACTGAGCCACTTCTTTTAACAAATCCGGTATTTTCCCCGTTTATGCCACATTAACAATGCAGCACTAAAAGCACATTCATTAGTTGTAACAAGGTAGTAAAGATGATAGTAACAGTGTTTATGGAAATAAAATAGGTATGGTTTATTAAGCTCTCCAATGTGCCAGGCAGTATGCTAAGTGCTTTACGTCAAGTATTTCTATCACCTCTCATACCAGCTCTGAGAAGTGGGTGGTATTATCTCTAATTTACAGAACAGTGATCTTGGGACTCTCCTCTACAAGTTACTGAGGACCTCATAGAACTTGTGTTTTGTGAGTTATGTCGATCAATATTTACTCTATTAGAAATTAAAATCGAGATTA